>NC_091284.1:471464463-474193221 GCF_032444005.1 Ranitomeya imitator
TGTGGTGAGTTTGAACTGCGGTGAATTCGCCTCTGCACTTTTTGTCACCGAGGTCACCGCAGTTCAGCCTGTCAGGGAATGTAGTCTCCGTTACCCGGCAGAAACCTCAATGACGTCACCGCCAGTTACTCGCAGCAGCTCATTCACCAGTGGTTCTCAGCCTGAACGGTCATAGCTTGGCACCATCCAGGTTGAAAACTAGTAATCCCCAGACATGGATTACGACATGGGACAGAACGTCAGACAGGTGAGGGATATTGTTTTTTATCTTTGTTTTATTACTGGAGACAAGGGATTCAATGGAATGGGTGTTAGGTGATTATAGCTGTGGGGTGGGAGACCATTTTTTTAACTTGTCTAAATAATTTTAAAAAGTGTGGGGACCCTTCTATTCTTGACCACCAGCCTTGCTAACGCTGAGGGCTGCATTCCCAAGCTGTCAGTTTTGCCTTGCTGGTTATCAAAAATACAGGGAAACCCACACCGTTTTATAGTATTATTTAGAGCGCAGGCGCCGGCTGATAAATACTGCCATCAGCTGTTCCTGCTCTCGCTGTTATCAGCGGCAGCAGGCGTAGGCTGATGAGAGCAGTACTCCCATCAGCTCACTCCAGTGACCGGAGGTAAATATTCTACCTTCAATCACAGCTGGAGGCTCACACTCTCATTTGACAGAGTGGGAACCACGGCTCTCTGACCGGCATTCAAGTGAATGGGGTCCAGGTTCAGGTCCGGGTACTTATCTGGTACCCAAAACTTTTTTTAACTGTTCGGCCGGGCCTGAACACCTAGGTCCCCCCATATCTACTCATCAATAGTAGATGTACGCTGAAGAGCAAAAGGGTTCCAATGTTTTGACTTTCAGGCCCCACAGCTCACCATCCACTACTACTTAGAATGTGAGACTATCATCATTTTATAGACAATCATCTTGGCGATCTCATACTTTTGACTTGTAACTATTTAGCATATTATTAGTTCTGAAGATTCTTTGTCATGTCGCTGCATTGTTGTAGTTTTGCTCCTAAAAATCTTTTATTTTTTATTATTTTGTTAGTATTTTGTAAATCCACCTTTTGGCTTTCAACACTGCCCTAATCCTTCTGGGCATGCTCTCAATCAGCTTTAAGCATGTCTACCAAAATATGATCAATAAAAAGTCCTGATTTTGGTTAATTCTGTTTTTGGTAAATTTCGAGACAAATTGAATTACACTTTTATATTTTTGTTCATCTCTAGTTATGTATACAGCAATCTGTATAATTGAACTAGAATTTGAACATTTTAGAATGGCATTTATAAATTACTAAATTAGTATTTGTCCTGGGATTCGTTCATTGTTTACAAGTGTCTGAATTCTAGGAATATTTACACATTGACGAAGGTTAAAATATGTTGCCACATAAGTGAGGCTGGCTTTTCCATAAGGAAAATCCACTTTGTTTTACAAAAGCAGCTCAGTGTATGTGAATTTACAAAATCTTATACACTGCAAAATTACCGTAGCTGCGGCATAAATTGTCATACCTTGCATTTTTTCTGTGATCAGCAGCATCTCAATTTATGCCACATATGTCAGTGCCTTTGTCACCCTTTGCACACCATTTTCACATGAATATAATCCTAACATTGCTTCACACATACAAGGGATGGATAACAATCAGGAGTGAGTGGGTGACATGTTTTATTTAACCCCTTACCAACATCGGGCGTACATTTATGCCGATATTGGTGTCCCTCCCTTTGAAGTGGGCTCCGGCGGTGAGCCCACATCTTTCTGTGGACATGTCAGCTGTTTTGAACAGCTGACATGTGTCCGCAATATCTGCGGGTGGAATTGCGATCCACCCGCTGCTATTATCCAGTTAAATGCCGCTGTCAAACTCTGACAGCGGCATTTAATTTGCGCTTCCGGCAAGCGTGCCGGAAATCCCTCCCAACGATGACCCCGTCATGTAATCGCGGGTCACCGATGGGTTGGCATGACAAACCGATGTCTCCAGCAGACCTGTATGCTTGTCATTTCCAGACTGCTATGAGCGCCACCCGGTGGTCGGCGCTTATAGCAAGTCAGCAATTTTGCTTCATACAGGCGATCTGATAATCCCATGGAGACTATTGAAGCATAGAAGTTCAAATCACCCCCCACCCCCTTTTGCCCCATTTAAAATGAAACAATAAATAAAAATCAAACATACATGTATTTGGTATCGACTCATTCAAAATCTCCCGATCTATAAATATAAAAAAAGAATTAACCCGATCGCTAAAAGGAGTAACGAGAAAAAAGTCAAAATACCAGAATTTATATTTTTTGGTCTCCTCAACATTGCATTAAAACGCATTAGCAGGCGATCATCAGATCGTATCTGTGCCAAAATAGTATCATTAAAAATGTCAGCTCTGCACGCAAAAAATAAGCCCTCACCCAACCTGACATCACGAAAAATAGAGACGCTACCTGTATTGAAAAATGGCGCAATTTTTTTTTTTTTAACAAACCTTGGAATTTTCATCACTTAAATAAAAAAGAACCTAGTAGTGATGAGCGAGTGTACTCATTGCTCAGGTTTTCCAGAGCACGCTCGGTGGTCCGAGTATTGTGAGTGCTCGGAGATTTCGTTTTCCTTGTCGCAGCTGCAAGATTTGCGGCTACTAGACGGCTTGATTGCATGTGAGGATTCCCTAGCTTCCAGGCAACCCCCACATGTACGCAGGCTGGCTAGTAGCTGTAAATCATGCAGCTACATCAACAAAAACTAAATCTCAGAGCAGTCACAAATACTCGGAGGTCATCCGAGCGTGCTCAGGAAAACCCCAGCAACGAGTATATAAGCTCATCACTAGAACCTAGACATATTTGTTGTCTCTGAACTGGTAATGACCTGGAGAATCATAATGGCAGATCAGTTTTAGCATTTAGTGAACATGGTAAAGAAAAAATAAAACTGTGGGATTGCACTTTTTTGCAATTTCACAGCACTTGGAATTTTTGTTTCCTGTGTTTGAGTATACGACATGGTAAAACCAATGGTGTAGTTCAAAAGTACAACTCGTCCCTCAAAAAAAAAGCCCTCACTTGGCCATTTTGACCACAAAATAAAAAAGTTATAGCTCTGGGAAGAAGGGGAGCAAAAAATGAAGATGCAAAACCAAAAATACCTCTGTTCGTTAAGGGGTTAAAAAGACAAGAAAAACAGAGGCCGAATCATCGAACTTGGTCTACTGCACGCCTGTACTATGGCAGTCTTGCATGCCATTTAATGAATTTGGCTCATTCCCTCTGTTGCTTGCACCTCTGTGTTACTCCAATCAGGAACTGGAGTAGCATTTCTGGCGTACAAAACATCGGCATTTTTTATTAGTTTGATGTTTTAATTTGTTTTAAAGTACTGGTTGTCATTCTGAGGAGAAAAAAAAAAAATAATATATATATATATGTATATATATATGTGTGTATATGTATATATATATATATATATATATATATATATATATATATATATATATATATATATATATATATATATATACACACATATACACATATACACATATACACATGCACACACACACACACGCTGAAGAGCCCGGCGTTGCCTGGGCATAGTAAATATCTGTGGTTAGTTATAGCACCTCACGTCTCTTATTTTCCCATCATGCCTCTCATTTTCTCCCTCACTCCTCTTCTTTTCCTCCTTTCTCCTCTCATTCCCCCCTCACTCCTCTCATTCCCCCTAACACTTGTCATTTCGACCTCACATCTGTCATTTTCCGATCACTCCACTATTTTCCCTCACTCCTCTCATTTTGCACTCACACCTTTTCATTTTCACCTCACACCCCTCATTTTCACCTCAGTATATACATGTTTGTCATCTCCCTTATATATAGTATACACCTGTATGTCATCTCCTGTATATAGTATATACCTGTATGTCATCTCCCCTGTATATAGTATATACCTGCTGTGTGTTGTCTCCCCTGTATATAGTATATACCTGTATGTCATCTCCCCTGTATATAGTATATACCTGCTGTGTCATCTCCCCTGTATATAGTATATACCTGTATGTCATCTCCTCCTGTATATAGTATATACCTGTATGTCATCTCCTCCTGTATATAGTATATACCTGTAAGTCATCTCCTCCTGTATATAGTATATACCTGTGTCATCTGCTCCTGTATATAGTATATACCTGTCATCTCCTTCTGTATATTGTATATACCTGTCATCTCCTCCTGTATATAGTATATACCGGTGTCATCTCTCCTGTATATAGTATATACCTGTGTGTCATCTCCTCCTGTATATAGTATATATCTGTGTGTCCTCTCCTCCTGTATTAGACTGCGTTCACACGTTATTTGGTCAGTATTTTTACCTCAGTATTTGTAAGCTAAATTGGCAGCCTGATAAATCCCCAGCCAACAGGAAGCCCTCCCCCCTGGCAGTATATATTAGCTCACACATACACATAATAGACAGGTCATGTGACTGACAGCTGCCGTATTTCCTATATGGTACATTTGTTGCTCTTGTAGTTTGTCTGCTTATTAATCAGATTTTTATTTTTGAAGGATAATACCAGACTTGTGTGTGTTTTAGGGCGAGTTTCATGTGTCAAGTTGTGTGTCGAGTTGCATGTGACAGGTTAGTGTAGCAAGTTGTGTGCAGCAAGTTTTACGCTTGGCGACTTTTGCACGTTACGAGTTTTATGTGTGGTGCGTTTTGAGTATGTGCAAGCTTTGTGTGAGGCAACTTTTGCATGTGTTGCAACTTGTTGTGCATGTGGCAATTTTTCCGCGTGTGCAAGTTTTGCGTGTGGTGAGTTTTCCATGAGGTGAGTTTTGCGTGAGCCTAGTTTTGCATGTGGCGAGTTTTGCGCGTGGCGAGTTTTGCGCGGCGACTTTTGTGTTTCAACTTTTATGTGGCGAGGTTGGTGTATGTGTGGTGAAATGTGTGCTGAGGGTGGTATGTGTTCAAACACGTGGTAGTGTGTGGTGCATTTTGTGTGTTCATATCCCCGTGTGTGGTGAGTATCACATGTCGGGGCCCCACCTTAGCAACTGTACAGTATATACTCTTTGGCGCCATCGCTCTCATTCTTTAAGTCCCCCTTGTTCACATCTGGCAACTGTCAATTTGCCTCCAACACTTTTCCTTTCCCTTTTTCCCCATTATGTAGATAGGGGCAAAATTGTTTGGTGAATTGGAAAGCGCGGGGTTAAAATTGCACCTCACAACATAGCCTATTACACTCTCGGGGTCCGGACATGTGACTGTGCAAAATTTTATGGCTGTAGCTGCGACGGTGCAGATGCCAATATATATATATATCTCTATTAGATAAAGAACAACACAGCAGCACATGTACATGAATCTAGGCCATGTGAAAACACAGACAAATATTCAATATGAATTATACTTCTCAAAAATATTTTACATAAAAACATTTTCAAAACCTTTTTTTACATAAAACTTAGTTATAGATAAAATGAAGATTCTTAGCGCATAAATTGGCCAATTGATGTGTGCCCATCAACCACGGCAAGGTGATCTCCCTCTGATGGGTCCTACACTACCATTCATGCCACTTCTGGGCCACCAGCCTACAACTCTGGACAAAACATGTCACTTCGGGCTAAACCTACAATTTATGGGAAGGTAGAGTAGATTACCACCACCTGCAAGGTCAATGGGAGGAGTGCATGATCAGTGGGGATTCATTTTATCTATAACTGTAAGTTTTATGTAAAAAAAAAATTTGAAATTTTTTTTATGTAAAATATTTTTGAGAAGTATACAGGTCCTTCTCAAAAAATTAGCATATAGTGTTAAATTTCATTATTTACCATAATGTAATGATTACAATTAAACTTTCATATATTATAGATTCATTATCCACCAACTGAAATTTGTCAGGTCTTTTATTGTTTTAATACTGATGATTTTGGCATACAACTCCTGATAACCCAAAAAACCTGTCTCAATAAATTAGCATATCAAGAAAAGGTTCTCTAAACGACCTATTACCCTAATCTTCTGAATCAACTAATTAACTCTAAACACATGCAAAAGATACCTGAGACTTTTATAAACTCCCTGCCTGGTTCATTACTCAAAACCCCCATCATGGGTAAGACTAGCGACCTGACAGATGTCAAGAAGGCCATCATTGACACCCTCAAGCAAGAGGGTAAGACCCAGAAAGAAATTTCTCAACAAATAGGCTGTTCCCAGAGTGCTGTATCAAGGCACCTCAATGGTAAGTCTGTTGGAAGGAAACAATGTGGCAGAAAACGCTGTACAACGAGAAGAGGAGACCGGACCCTGAGGAAGATTGTGGAGAAGGACCGATTCCAGACCTTGGGGAACCTGAGGAAGCAGTGGACTGAGTCTGGTGTGGAAACATCCAGAGCCACCGTGCACAGGCGTGTGCAGGAAATGGGCTACAGGTGCCGCATTCCCCAGGTAAAGCCACTTTTGAGCTACAGAGAAGCAGCACTGGACTGTTGCTAAGTGGTCCCAAGTACTTTTTTCTGATGAAAGCAAATTTTGCATGTCATTCGGAAATCAAGGTGCCAGAGTCTGGAGGAAGACTGGGGAGAAGGAAATGCGAAAATGCCTGAAGTCCAGTGTCAAGTACCCACAGTCAGTGATGGTGTGGGGTGCCATGTCAGCTGCTGGTGTTGGTCCACTGTGTTTCATCAAGGGCAGGGTCAATGCAGCTAGCTATCAGGAGATTTTGGAGCACTTCATGGTTCCATCGGCTGAAATGCTTTATGGAGATGAAGATTTCATTTTTCAGCACGACCTGGCACCTGCTCACAGTGCCAAAACCACTGGTAAATGGTTTACTGACCATGGTATTACTGTGCTCAATTGGCCTGCCAACTCTCCTGACCTGAACCCCATAGAGAATCTGTGGGATATTGTGAAGAGAAAGTTGAGAGACGCAAGACCCAACACTCTGGATGAGCTTAAGGCCGCTATTGAAGCATCCTGGGCCTCCATAACATCTCAGCAGTGTCACAGGCTGATTGCCTCCATGCCACGCCGCATTGAAGCAGTCATTTCTGCCAAAGGATTCCCGACCAAGTATTGAGTGCATAACTGAACATTATTATTTGTTGTTTTTTTTGTTTGTTATTAAAAAACACTTTTATTTGATTGGATGGGTGAAATATGCTAATTTATTGAGACAGGTTTTTTGGGTTATCAGGAGTTGTATGCCAAAATCATCAGTATTAAAACAATAAAAGACCTGACAAATTTCAGTTGGTGGATAATGAATCTATAATATATGAAAGTTTAATTGTAATCATTACATTATGGTAAATAATGAAATTTAACACTATATGCTAATTTTTTGAGAAGGACCTGTAGTTCATATTGAATATTTGTCTGTGTTTTCACATGGCCTAGATTCATGTACATGTGCTGCTGTGTTCTTCTTTATCTATATGATGCAGCTTGCAGCTTGTACGTGTTCACATTAGGAGTGCTGGTTCTTTTTTTTTTCTCTATTTGATGTATTGATGCGGCTGCATCCCGACTGATCTTGCACTCCTCCCATTGACCTTGCAGGTGGTGGTAATCAACTCTACCTGCCCATAAATTGTAGGTTTAGCCCAGAGTGACATGTTTTGTCCAGAGTTATAGGCTGGTGGCCCAAAAGTGGCATGTATGGTAGAGTAGGACCCATCAGAAGGAGATCACCTTGCCGAGGTTGATGGGCACACATGAATTGGCCAATTTATGCGCTAAGAATCTTCATTTTATCTATAACTGTAAGTTTTATGTAAAAAAAATTTGAAATTTTTTTATGTAAAATATTTTTGAGAAGTATAATTCATATTGAATATTTGTCTGTGTTTTCACATGGCCTAGATTCATGTACATGTGCTGCTGTGTTCTTCTTTATCTATATGATGCAGCTTACAGCTTGCACGTGTTCACATTAGGAGTGCTTGTTGTTGTTTTTTTCTTTTTCTTTTTTTTCTCTCTCTCTCTCTCTCTCTATATATATCTATATATATATATATATATATATATATATATATATATATATATATATATATATATATATATAATCTCTCTATCTATCTATACTCTTTTGCAATTTTCCTATAAGGTATTGATAATAGCGTAGTCTTGGAAACACCAGGGCATATAAACAAAAAGCTGTGGAAGTCTGGTTTGGGCATGTGATACATGTGTAACTCTTACACTACTTTTCATCAAAGGATTAGTGTTTCACATCAACCTGTTCCTGTTGCCAGGCTTGCTCTGTGCTCTAAAGTGGCAAACATACAGTAATTATTCTATTCTTCAATCTGGAATAGCAACCAAGCTGTTGTGTTCATAGGCAATATATTTCAGAATGCATTGCTATTAATGTCAGCCTGTTTACTGCATGCCATCTTCGTTTTCATGATTTATTCATTAACTTTCACAGTCATTCTCAGCACATCTCCAAGCAACCTGTACCTTAATCCCCCCACTTCCTTCCTCTAAATAGTAACTCTGTAGAATACAGACAATAGAGCAACTTTCATGTCTGTACTAATTGCAGCTCTATTCTTTATTCAATAAGATGATTTATTTCATTCCTTTTCTCTAATCAGTCTCTGGAATAAGGCAAGAAATGCTGGGGAAAAGGTGACCAAGTGTTGTGTGTGCGCCGATGTATAGATTTACTGCTATAGCTATACTTCACAAATGTTACTATATCTGAACACTGTATATAGTGAAGTCTAAAAGTTTTTATAGGTAACATGTCCGGTGCTCTAAAGGGAACCGACATTAGATGGATTCATGATTCTCAAACTACAGGCAGCATAAACTAGCCACTGATTTTTATTGGAGCCATGTAAGTTTTACTCTGAAATGTTGCAGAGAGAACCTGCATTCATGAGCCGGCCAAGAACTATATCGGCATCTCTGTGCAATCCCCTAGGCTAGGTCTCCATTTGTGTGTATATTATCTTTTACCGGTCTGTTAATATTGTGCTCATTACTACCACAATATTTCCAAGTAACCCCTCAACCCCCCAATCAGTGGCTGTAGTCCGAAACCCCTCCAGTCAGTGATTGACTGAGCAGGCACATGTCTGTGTCGGGATGTCATCTCCACAGCAACTAAAGTACCCATTGGTAAGGTGAGTATGACTACTTTTATGCTTTTAAACTGCTCCTGGCTGAATAATCTATTCTTGGCTGGAAGCCTCTTAATTTATTCTTTATTTACTTTCATTAACTTACAGTTATCGGTTACAAGATAAATTCCAGCAGGATAATGTCTAATTTGTACTTCTTTTTAACATTTATGAAGAATTCCTTTTGCCTCCTTCCAGTGCCCTACATAAAAATAACTTTTAATATTTGGCAACCACATACTCTACCTTAATATACATTTTTGTTGATGTTGACACTATGTCGCTTATGTTGGTTTGTATGATATGTGTGTGTATATAATATAGATTTGTAAAAGGTTTGAGGTTACCCATGACTAACACATTGATGACCTACAATATCAGGTTGTTGGGTCATCCATATTAGTTTGGTGGGTTTCAGCACTCTGATATCATCTGAGAATCACCTGTATTTGTTAAGAAATGTTGGAGATAATTGGCCATTTTTGTAATTCAATGGCTGCTCAAGTCTGCCAGGACATTAATTGCTCCTTCATTATGTCTCGTCAGACTGCTGAGTAGGAGGTGTCCCTCTCTGTCTACTGTAAGTTCCCTAATAAGACAATCGGGAAGTGATATTATTTGCGACAATGCCTTTAAAGAAACATTACATGGTTTTTGTTTTTCACAAAATTTAAGGTATATACATGTATAGTAGCAAACCACTAAATGCTTTGATGCATTAAGAGAGCAGGCAGTAGCACTTAGATCTGAATGTACCTGTCTGTTACAATATTATGGTTCCTTTGAATTAGCTGTATTATAATATAGGAATTGTTGGCTTTAATACTTTGCTTCTGTACAATTTTTCTTGTGATTTCATCTTGCCTTCTTAATGAAGCTGTTATGGATCCTTAACAAAATTCAGTTGGTCCATTTCACTAATGATGGAGGGTGTTGGCATTATATAGGACATTAGAATGTCTATGAAAAAGTGAACACCAAGGTGTGGACAGCCTCAAAAGGAATGCACAGTGGTCAAAATTATTGTTGTGAGCTATTAAGCAAGTTAAAGATTAAATGATCTCTAAAAGTACTACAGTTAAATATGACACATTTTCTTTGACAATATATATATATATATATATATATATATATATATATTTTGCCTAAAATATATATATTTTTTTTATATTTCAAAAATTAGAAAAAGGAAAATTGTTTTGGGCACCCTTTGAGATTTGTATGCTCAGATAACTTTGACCAAGGTTTCAGACCTTAAGTAGCCGGTTAGGATTATGGCTTGTTCACAATCATCGTTGGGAAAGGCCAGATGGTGAAAATTTCCCAGCTTTAACCTTGTGCCAAAAAAACAGCAGCAATGATTTTTCTGAGTAGCTGCAGAGCACTCTGAAAATGAAAATGGAGGAGGCCCACAAAGCAGGAGAAGGCTATCAGAAGATGGCAAAACGTTTTTAAGTTGCCCTTTCCTCAGTTTGAAATGTAATTAAGAAATGGTAGTTAAGAGGAACAGTGGAGGTCAACATAAAGTCTGGAAGATTAAGCAAAATTTCAGTGAGAGCTCATAGGATTGCTAGAGAGGCCAATCAGAATCCCCGCTTGACTATAAAAGACATTCAGAAAGATATAGCGGACTATGGAGTTGTGGTACATTGTACTACTGATAAGAGACCCCTGTACAAATATGGCCTTCATGGAAGAGTCATCAGAAGAAAACCTCTCCTGTATCCTCACCATAAATGTCAGTGTCAGAAGTATACAAAAGAACATCTAAACAAGCCTGATGCATTTTGGAAACAAGTCCTGTGAACCGATGAGATTAAAATATTACTCTTTGGCCACAATGATCAAAGGTATGTGTGGAGATAAAGGGCATCAAAGAACATCTCACCAACCATTAAGCATGGGGGTGGATCATTCATGCTTTGGGTTGTGTTGCAGCCAATGGCAAGAGGAACATTTTACGGGTAGAGGAAAGAATGGATTTAATGAAATTTTGACAAATTCTTGATGCAAACTTAACACAATTTGAAAAAAAGCTGACGTTGAAAAGATGAAGGCTTCTACAAATAGATAATAATCATAACACACTTTAGAATCCACAATAGACTACCTAAAAAATCACAAGCTGAAGGTTTCACAATGTACCTAGCAGTCCCCTGACCTGAACATCATTGTAAATCTGTGGCTAGACCTCAAAATAGCAGTGCATGCAAGAGACAACTCTCTCTCTATATCTATCTATCTATCTATTGCACACATACATAATGTATGTATATGTATATGTATGTGTGTGTGTATATATATATATATATATATATATATATATATATATCAAAAAATCTATAAATGAGGTGTGTCCAAACTTTTGGTCTGTACTGTATATATAATATATCAAACTTTTGGTCTGTACTGTATATATAATATATTATACGCACACACAGTTGTACTCAATAGTTTACATACCCTGGCAGAATTTTTACTTTCTTGCCCTTTTTTTCAGAGAATATGAATGATAGCACCAAAACTTTTTCTCCACTCATGGTTAGTGGTTGGGTGAAGCCATTTATTGTCAAACTACTGTGTTTTCTCTTTTTAAATCATAATGACAACCCAAAACATCCAAATGACTCTGAACAAAATTTTACATACCCTGGTGATTTTGGCCTCATAACATGCACAGAAATTGACACAAATGGGTTTGAATGGCTACTAAAGGTAACGTCCTCACCTGTGACCTGTTTGCTTGTAATCAGTGTGTGTGCATTAAAGCTGAGTGAGTTTCTGGGATCCAGACAGATTCTTTCATCCAGCCACTGATGTTTCTGGATTGTGAGTCATGGGGAAAGCAAAAGAATTGTCAACAGATCTACGGGAAAGGGTAGTTGAACTGTATAAAACGGCAAAGGGATACAAAAAGATATCCAAGAAATTGATCATGCCAGTCAGCAGCGTTCAAACTGCAATTAACAAATGGAAAATCAGGGGCTCTGTAAAAACAAAAGGACAGTCAGGTAGACCAACAAAAATTTTGTCCACAACTGCCAGGAAAATTGTTCGGAGTGCCAAGATAAACCCACAAATAACATCAGCTGAAATACTGGACTCTGAAAAACTAGCGGTGTGGCTGTTTCAAGATGCACAATAAGGAGGCACTTGAAGAAAAATGGCTGCATGGTTGAGTCGCCAGAAGAAAACCATTACTGCATAAATTCCACAAAGTATCTTGCCTACAATGCACAAAACAGCACAGAGACAAGCCTCAAAACTTCTAGAACAAGTTAATTTGGAGTGATGAGATTGAACTTTTAGGGCACAACCATAAATGTTACATTTTGAGAGAGTTCAACAAGGCCTATGATGAAAGGAACACCACTCCTAATGTAAAGCATGGAGGTAGATCGCTGATGTTTTGGGGTTGTGTGAGCTGCAAAGGCACAGGAAACCTGGTCAAAGCTGAAGCAAAGATGAATGCATCACGTTATTAGCAAATACTGGAGGCAAATTTGCACTCATCAGCCCGGAAGCTGCGCATGGGACGTAATTGGATGTTCCAACATGACAACGATCCAAAACACAAGGCCAAGTCGACCTGTCATTGTTCTACAGCAGAACAAAGTGAAAGTTCTGGAGTGGCCATCTCAGTCTCTTGACCTTAACATCATTGAGCCACTCTGGGGAGATCTCAAGCGTGCAGCTGATGCTAGACAGCCGACAAATTTACAGGAACTGGAGGCTTTTTGCCAAGATGAGTGGGCAGCTTTATCACCTGAGAAAATAAAGAACCTCATCTACAACTACCACAAAAGACTTCAAGATGGAAATACACTGTATTAAGAAATGGGGTATGTGAACTTTTGATCAGGGTCATTTGGATGTTTTTAGGCTGTCATTCTGATTTTAAAAAAGAAAACACAGTAGTTTGAAAATAAATGGCTTTATCCAACCACTAACCATGAGTGGAGAAAAAGTTTTGGTGTTATCATTCATAGTCTCTGGGGAAAAAGGCCAAGAAGGCAAAAATTCTGCCAGGGTATGTAAACTTTTGAGCACAACTGTATAGAGGGAGAGATATCTTTTACATGCCAGTGTATTGACAGAAAATTACTTGTTTGTTTTTTTCTTTCTTTAAACTTATTAATTGAAAACATACTCAATACATTTTGTGAACTTTTTCTAATTTTAAACTATCCAGATATGTATTTTCTTTCTGGTCTGTGAATATTATAGTATAGCGTTAATTTTCCGCTAGTCGTCTTATTACAGATAAGAAAGCAATGTAAGGTATCCTGCTATTAGAATGCAAGAGGCAGAGATCACAGGGTCACAGCAGTGACAGAAGGTGATGGTTACAGCTCACCTCCTCCGCCTGTCTGCAGTTCTCTGCACATGTTATGTATGTAACATGTCTGGAAGAGATGACTTGTTGACTTCCATGACAAAATGTATGGCTTTATAATATCTATTGAACATGCAGTGGTCTTTACTTTTACTGAGATACTTGAAACCAAATTGAAAATACAATGCCACACAGTCCAAATTCATGAAATTGGCTGGAAGATCTTGCTGTGAAATGCCCGTACTGACTAGAACATGGATTATTGTCGTGCATGCAATTGTCAACTAACAGTACCTGTCTCTATTACAGTACAATATTACCTTTATTGTTGTACTGCTCTTTACCTGTGCCAGGAGGAGCTTTTCTTTCGGATGCCTGGTGTCCGCAGATCCATTTTATTTTCCTGGTACATTGTGTGTACTGTATAGGACCTTTAAAAAGCTTTTGTCCTTTATTGTACATTAAATGCAATTTACAGCGTCCAGTAGCAAAATTCCACTTTAATTTTGTAATAATACGCTTTAATGTCTATTGTCTATTTTTATTTTAATCTTACTTTGGAATAACATTTTGGATAACTCGGGGAAAATTATTTATTTTTTGTTGTAAATTAAAAAATGTAACTTTAAAATAGTCATTGTGGAAGAAATCAATATTATATATTGAGGAACCACTGTATCTCTGAACTGCTGTTAACAAAGAACAATAGCGGCTCTGACAAGACAGCATATATAACCAATACACAAAGTCTTGCAATTAGCATAAGGCTGGAGGGAAGGCCTCCAAGCCCAATACATATTCAGAATAATGGTATGGGTGCAATAGTAGCATTTCATCATTTGTTTTCCAGAAGACCTATCAAATTGTAACCGTAGATAACGATCCAAAGAAAAAAGTAGAAAGAGAAGAAATAATGGAATGTTATTGACTTCTGTACCTTACCTATCAAAGTACCATTAATAGAGACCTAGTTTTAATTTTTGCCTGGAGTCAGCCAAGTTTAAAAAATGTTAAGATTCCTTGAACTAAGAACCAGGGATACCACTTGGCGAACCACATAGAAATCAAACAGATCTTCTCCCCATATGCAAAAATATTACAAGTCCCAGATAACCCTTTTTAAGATGACAGGTCTGTGTGCCAAGGTTAAATTGCACTTAATTTGTTGTGTTCTGGAGATTCTTGAAGTAAAATCCGTTTTAACGATCCCAGAGTAATTATGTGGAACAAAAAGCAGAAAATGAGAGGTTCAGTGCCAGTGATTCAGCTGCTTTTGTGAGTTGTACTACCTTGTTTGTACATCTTTGAATTGTAACGAAGAGTGTACATGAGGCCAAATAATGTGTTCTGAGCATTTTATTTTCCTTCTTTTAAAGATGTTTGTAGTTGAGAGGATTGAAGGAATGAGCTGCAGTCTTCATGAGTTCAGTATTACTGGATCTACTTATGCTCCAGAGGGGCAAGTGTAAGTATATTTGTCAAACATTCAGCCTTTCTGTCGTCCTGATAAAAATACATTATAAATGTATTGTTTTTTTTAAAAGTTACTTGGAATGGTCTTCATATGGATATCGTAACTTTGTTGGACAAGCCTAAATTTCACAAAATAAAGCATTTTTCTGGTATTTCTTTTACATCATATATTCATTTGTGACTTAATTTTTCAAGTGGCGTTTTGAATTTTGACTGGCATTCCTTAATTGCTAAGCCTAGCCTCCAGTTGGATAAACACAGAGGAGGGCTGCGCTACTGGAGTAAATAAAGTCTTCAGAAATGACTTAAGTGCCTTAAGCAGAGAATCGGCCAATGTTTTTCTGATTACGCGCTGTTAAAGTCAAACACTAACTGCAGCGGTCCTGCTGCTGGTGGAACAGTGTCAGCTCTTATTCTTGTGTAGGCGCAGATCACAGAGTGACCTACGTTGAATCCAAGTGGATCCCAGTAGGTATTTGTTTTACACCTTCAAGTTCCTTGGGAACCTTTTTTCACCCAGACAACATATTTAAGCTTATTTGAATGCTTTTATTTTGTTGGAACAGCTTGAAGGATGATAATCCTGTGCAGTGTGGAGATTATGATGGTTTGGTGGAACTGGCTACAATCTGTGCTCTCTGTAATGACTCCTCTTTGGATTTTAATGAGGTAAGTACAAAGATATTATTTAAAAAAATCGTCATCTTCTGAAATGTCTATAATTTAATTGTAGTAAGGTACTGATTTATTGACAACACATTCATTTTGTAGTCCAAGGGAATATATGAAAAGGTGGGAGAAGCAACAGAGACCGCATTGACTTGTCTGGTGGAAAAAATGAATGTATTTAACACGGATTTAGCGAAGCTTTCGAAGGTGGAACGAGCAAATGCCTGCAATTCTGTGAGTATGCTTAAATATGTAAACCGGTCTTTCGAACTAGATGTGAACCTGTGCTTGGATGTTATTGCATTACATATTCAATGGTTTACTAATATATCCTGGATGTCCTAATAACCTCTTTCAAGATTAGTCAGTGAAAGCCAAATTCCAGCAATCAGGGCCTATGTCATAGTATATTGTTGCTATTCTGTTGAATATAATTGTTCACATGTTCAGTCAGTGTAAGGTTAGGTTCGCATTGCGTTGTATTTTTTTGACACATCAGTGGCTATGTCGGTTCTTCTGTCTAAAGACCAGAAAAACTGGATTCGGGCAGAACCGCTATCATGGCCTTTGACTTTAATGAAGCAGACAGTCACTTTCTGGTCTTTCTGACCTGTTTCAGTTGTCTGTCTTTTTGGGATGGCCACAAAAGCATTAATATACCACGCTTTTGTGCCTGCCTCCAAAATTGGAACTGGAGAGTCTTTATAGCGTACGTACAGTGGGCACACTGAGGATTCACCAGTCTTGGAGTGACTGCTGACATGTACCCTTAGGCTGAAACAACCCCTTTAAAGACTTCAGCTGGAAGCCTCGATGGAGCCACTTATGTGTTGCAACAACATGTGAAGGTGGTCTTGGAGGTCCTGGAATTGTATACTTTCCTGCTTTTATAAACAGGAACTAGCATACTATTTTCCAAACAGTAGTGCTTTTCCTAAAAGATTCCTAATGTCAGCTTGGGGTCTCTATAAGGCCAATTAGTAAGAGTCCATCTTGAATTATACTCCTACTTTCAGTTCTAGATTATTAAAAGATGACGCAATGTAATTGATGTGTAAACTTTATTTACACCATAAACAGTTCATTACAACAGTTCCATGGATTAATTGTGGATAAACTAAGAAGGTGAATAAGGTGTTTAGAAGAATCACTCTTTCATGTCTAACAGGTTATAAAGAAACTTATGAAGAAGGACTGTACTTTGGAGTTCTCTCGTGATCGCAAATCCATGTCAGTTTATTGCACGCCTGTTAATTCCAGTGGTGCAGCGTCTGGAAGCAAGATGTTTATAAAGGTAATGTAAGTAAGATTGTTATATTGCAATTTGTGTACAGATTTTTGAGAAATGTGGATGCTATGTTATATGGAATAGTTGTCCCATTAAAGCTTATGGACCTCATACAGGGTAATCCCTGCTCAGGGCCCTTCTCTATGAGCTTGTGCTGAAAGCTACTAACTGGCAGTGACTATTACTCTGCTATAGTACATGCACAATTATTAACCTAAATAATTACAGTTGAAATAAGCAGCTGACCGCCTTGGCAAAATCTAATTTTTTTTTTGGAGGCTTCTAGAAGTAGGACCACAGAAAACAATCATCTGATCACTGCAATAGCTCTTATATCAAAGGGGTTTCCATGATGAAATGAAATATAACACCTACCTATTAATGAGGATTTTGCTGTATTTTTACGGCATCTGTACACATTGGTGGCACGCAGGCTGTTCAGAACCATCAAGATAAATGTAAAGCATGATGATGACACCAGCATAAAAGTTGTGCCCATACCACTGCCTGCAAGTGGATGCTTATGATAACTCCAATTTCGGCCATTTATCCCTTAGGTGCTGCAGTCAGTGCTAACTTCAGCAGCCCCATAGTGTGATGTTAGTAAGTAATGGTAGGACGCTGATTAAATTTTGTTGGCATACCATAACTACCATAAATAGTTGACTTGTAGGCCATGACTGGCAAGAATGCTTTTGAAACAAGGTGTTGTAATGCAGCTATTAAAGCCGAAAGGGAATCCATCAGTAAGTTTGACCTCACTCCCTAAACCCTTTAAAATCATTATGTAAAAGTTTACTAGTGGAACATGTTAATGTTAAATAATACAGTAAGACAGCACACTCTTTTTAATGGAAATATGTACAGAATTTATACTTTAGTCCTACCCAATGCCATATGAATACAATTTTAAATCCCCAAATCAGGTTTGTACCTTTTGTCTTTTCTCCTTTCCAAATTTATAGACGTTAAACACGAAGATATATTTCTTTGCAAATGTAGTAATATATGGTAAAATGGCTTAATACAAAAAACAAAACCCTTATCATAGTAAGTAAATGGAAAAGCTAAAAAGTCATGGCTTTCTGAGGGTAGCATGGTCAAAGGGAACCTGTAATGTCCTCAGATGCTATTAACCTGAAGATATAGAGGAAATTTGCAGGTCAGTAACGTGCCAATGTTGTCCAGTCATCTTATTGAAAGCATGGCTATTGGGAGGAAATGAACCTTATTCTTCCTGAGTTGCGGGTTTCAGTTATAGAGGTGTGCTGGAGGAGTTTAAGTGCTCTCTCTGTACACAGTGTGTAGTGGCTAGAAGCACGCCGGGGCAATTTGATAGCACAAATACACTCTAGAAGGGCTGTCAATCAAAATACTGGGGTGGGCTTATAGCGAAGCAAGTGAAACCACTTCTGTACGGATCTATGACTGAAAGCCGGACGTTCCTGGTAGGAATTCCCTCCAGTAGCCGCACTTTCATGGCTTATGACAGGTCACTGACCCTTCAGTGACTGCCCCCTATTTTACATACTGCATAGAATATGGATTGAAAAAAAAAATCACATTCATCAGGCAGGTGCTGGCGGCGCCTGCACTGTAGCATTTTAGACATATAATTTTGTTGAGGAAAAAAATGTATCTTAATGAGAATGGCACTGGCGGACAAACCTGTGCAGCAGCGGAACTTGCTTGTTCCGATAGATGCTACTGAACAGATGCCAGCGCTATTTTGCTAGAGAAAAACAAAATTAGGCTCCATCAAAATAGCGGTGCCTGCGCAGTAGCATCTATCAGAATGATGCTACTGCTCAGACGCCACCAGTGCATCTTAATGGAGCCTAATTTTTTTTTTACTGTGGCAAAATGGCGACAATTGCTGCTATTGGACTGCAATAGATGCTACAGCATCGGTGCCTGCCTGATGAATGTTTTTTTTGTTGTTTGTTTGTTTTTCAAACCAAATTCTATGCACTATGTAAAATAGTGGGCAGTGACCTGTCATAAGCCATATAGATGATGATAATAATAACCATAATCTTTATTTATATAGCGCCAACATATTCCACAGCGCTTTACAGTTTAACAGTTTCAAACACAAGTCATAAGTAACAACGTTAACAATACAATAATTAAAGCACGATAAGACAACCCTGCTCGTGAGAGCTTACAATCTTACAATGAGGTGAGGGAGATACAAAGTACAGGAGCTTATTTACAACTAGCTGTTTCCAGCCAGCTAACGCTCGGCACGCTGATTGCTATCTAATTAACGCTGCTGGTGATTTAACTAAAGTAAATAATGACAACATTCAATAGCGCTTACGCAGGTGGTAAATTAACTTAAAATGAAGTTAATAACAATAATAATCATTAAAAATCTGAATAATACTAATGCATTTTATTCACAATGCAAAATCAAAAACAAACTGGATTCAGTAAGATGTGCGTTTTTTATTCATTCCAGCATCTAAACAAATTTCATAACGAAACATAAATTAAGTTAAAATTTCTCTGTAAATACAATTAAATGTATAGTGATTTTCAAATATCTTTTCTTGACTTCTACCAGGTACAATTATTAGGATTATGTGTTGTATTGTGGTGGGGGGCGGGATTATGTGTTGTAATGTGGTGGGGGCGAGATTATGGGTGGTGATGGGGTGGGATTATGGGTGGTGATGGGGTGGGGTGGCGGGATTTTGGTTGATGATGGGGTGGGGGGCGGGATTATGTGTGGTGATGGGGTGGGGGGCGGGATTGTGTGGTGATGGGGTGGGATTATGTGTGGGGCGGAGCTACTGTGCAGGGGCTGGAATTAGCAAGTGTGATGTGGGGGGTGCGAGATTGTGTGGTAACGTGGTGGGGGCAGGATTATCTGTGGTAATGTGGTGGGGGGCGGGATTATGGGTGGTGATGGGGTGGGGGACAGGATTATGGGGGGTGATGGGGTGGGGGGCGGTATTATGGGTGGTGATGGGGTGGGAGGGCGGGATTATGGGTGCTGATGGGGTGGAGGGCGGGATTATGGGTGGTGATGGGGTGGATTGCGGGATTATGGGTGGTGATGGGGTGGGGGCAGGATTATGTCTGGTGATGGGGTGGGGGGCGGGATTATGGGTGGTGATGGGGTGGGGGGGTATTATATGTGGTGCGGCGGAGCTACTGTGCAGGGGGCGGAATTAGCAAGTGTGATGTGGTGGGGGTGCGAGATTGTGTGGGAACGTGGGGGGGTTAGGATTATGGGTGGTGATGGGGTGGGGGCGGGATTATGGGTGGTGATGGGGTGGGGGCGGGATTATGGGTGGTGATGGGGTGGGGGCGGGATTATGGGTGGTGATGGGGTGGGGGGCGGGATTATGGGTGGTGATGGGGTGGGGGGCGGTATTATGGGTGGTGATGGGGTGGGAGGCAGAGCTACTGTGTAGGGGGTGGGATTAGCGAGTAATCACGATGCCTCTTACATTATATATGTATGTATGTGTATGTATATATAGATAGATAGATGTATATATAGATGATGATGTATTTACAATGATGGCCCAGCCATCTTCAGGGGGTGGGGGATAGATAGAGATAGTGAATTGGGCTACACACGCGCCCTTACACATAAAATGACTTTTATTAGGGAACGTGATAGGCCGCTCTGAACAAATGTTTTGAGGGCGCGCCTAAAATTATGCAAATTGTGAATGGTCCTAATTTCTTGGGGTATAGCATTCCAGAGCATTGGCGCAGAGAGGGAGAAGTCTTGGAGATGTAGAGATATAGATGAATACCTAAGAAGAGCACCACATGAAGACCCCCCCATAGGCCGCCCCGCACCACAAGCATATTATTAACTGAAAATACAGATTAACCCCTTCACCCTGAAGCCTGTTTTCGACTTCCTGACCAGGCCATTTTTTTCAATCCTGACCACTGTCACTTTGAGGTCATAACTCTGAAACGCTTCAACGGATCCTGGTGTTTCTGAGACTGTTTTCTCGTGACATATTGTACTTTATGATAGTGGTAAAATTTCATCGATTTGACTTGCGTTTATTTGTGAAAAATGGAAATTTGGCAAAAATTTTGAAAATTTTGCAATTTTTAAACTTTTAGTTTTTATGCCCTTAAATTAGAGAGTCATATCATACAAAATAGTTAATAAATAACATTTCCCACATGTCTACTTTACATCAGCACAATTTTGGAAACCTAATTTTTTTTGTTAGGAAGTTATAAGGGTTAAAAGTTGACCAGCGATTTCTCATTTTTACAACAAAATTTGCAAAACCATTTTTTTTTTTTTTAGGAACCACCTCACACTTGAAGTAACTTTGAGGGGTTTATATGACAGAAAATGCCCAAAAGTGACACCATTCTAAAAACTGCACCCCTCAAGGAACTCAAAACCACATTCAAAATGTTTATTAACCCTTCAGGTGCTTCACAGGAATTTTTGGGATGTTTAAAAACAATTGAACATTTAACTTTTTTTCACAAAATTTTTACTTCCGATCCAATTTGTTTTATTTTACCAAGGGTAACAGGACAAATTGGACCACAAAAGTTGTTGTGCAATTTGTCCTGAGTACGCTGATACCCTGTGTTTGGGCACATGGCAGAGCTCGAAAGAGAAGGAGCGCCGTTTGACTTTTCAATGCAAAATTGTCTGGAATTGAGATCGGACACCATGTCGTGTTTGGAGAGCCCCTGATGTGCCTAAACAGTGGAAACCCCCCACAAGTGACACCATTTTGGAAAGTAGACCCCCTAAGGAACGAATCTAGATGTGTGGTGAGCACTTTGAACCCCCAATTGTTTCACTAAAGTTTAGAATGTAGGGCCGTGAAAATTAAAAATATTTTTTTTTCCACAAAATGATTTTTTGCCCGCAATTTTTTATTTTCCCAAGGGTAATAGGACAAATTGTACCCCAAAAGTTGTTGTCCAATTGGTTCTGAGTACGCTGATACCCCATATGTGGGGGGGAACCACGGTTTGGGCGCACGGCAGGGCTCGGAAGGGAAGGAGCGCCGTTTGGAATGCAAACTTAGATGGATTGGTCTGCAGGCGTCAGGTTGCATTTGCAGAGCCCCTGATGTACCTAAACAGTAGAAACCCCCCACAAGTGACCCCATATTGGAAACTAGACCCCCCAAGGAACTTATCTAGATGTGTTGTGAGAAATTTCAACCCCCAAGTGTTTTACTACAGTTTATAACACAGAGCCGTGAAAATAAAAAATCCTTTTTTGTTCCCACAAAAATTATTTTAATGTATTTCTATGCAGCCGCACGCTCTGGTCCCGAGTGCCGGCGGCAGTGCGGGACTTGATGCGAGAGACTCGTGCGAGTTTCTCACATTGAACTCACAAGTGTGACCCCGACCTTAAGGCCCCTTCACATTAAGCGACGCTGCAGCGATACCGACAACGATCCGGATCGCTGCAGCGTCGCTGTTTGGTCGCTGGAGAGCTGTCACACAGACCGCTCTCCAGCGACCAACGATGCCGGTAACCAGGGTAAACATCGGGTAACTAAGCGCAGGGCCGCGCTTAGTAACCCGATGTTTACCCTGGTTACCATCCTAAAAGTAAAAAAAACAAACAGTACATACTTACCTACCGCTGTCTGTCCCCGGCGCTCTGCTTCTCTGCACTCCTCCTGTACTGTCTGTGTGAGCACAGCGGCCGGAAAGCAAAGCGGTGACGTCACCGCTCTGCTTTCCGGCTGACCGACGCTCACAGCCAGTGCAGGAGGAGAGCAGAGCACAGCGCCGGGGACAGACAGCGGTAGGTAAGTATGTACTGTTTGTTTTTTTTACTTTTAGGATGGTAACCAAGGTAAACATCGGGTTACTAAGCGCGGCCCTGCGCTTAGTTACCCGATGTTTACCATGGTTACCAGTGAAGACATCGCTGGATCGGTGTCACACACGCCGATCCAGCGATGTCCACGGGAGATCCAGCGACGAAATAAAGTTCTGGACTTTCCTCAGCGACCAACGATCTCCCAGCAGGGGCCTGATCGTTGGTCGCTGTCACACATAACGATTTCATTAACGATATCGTTGCTACGTCACAAAATGCAACGATATCGTTAACAATATCGTTATGTGTGAAGGTACCTTTAGGCAGAGTGTAGCAGCTCTTGTAAAGTTGTCTTTCACACAAGATAATAATCTATGAGGCAAAGACAGGATAAGTTATTGTGCATCTCAGGGCAGTGCAACATTTCACCCATGAACTGCAGGTCCAGCTTTAACGAAGTACTACAGCTTTTGGAATCTACAAAACGGGGTTTTCTGATAAAAACCATTACAGGAAGCTTAAATGTACATCCCAAGAATGTAAAAAAAAAAACCATACAAGCGACTACTCATATTTTAATGTAGCAAGGGGGTATCTTTTGTTTGCTTTAAAAATGAGTGGTGTTGTACGGCATGTATAGTGGTATTCTACTACCACCTAGTGTACAGTTTGCTACTGCTACTGTAGTTTATCCATGGTTGCTACTAGATTATTCTGTAGAGTAATTGTTATAAATCTAGTAATCCAGCAAGTATTGCTTTGGTTATGCAGAAATAAGTATATGGTGATTGTGACTTTCTGTGCATTTCTTGCAAGACTTTCCTTTAGCTACTTGAAATTCAATGCTAAATAGGATTGTAGGATTGAGAGTAAAAAGACTTTTATAGGATATATTATCAGTTCTAATGAAAAAAAAATCAGACAAATTATGAAAAAAAACCTCAATACACTGGGTTAGTTTTTTTTTTCTTTTTTATTTGTTCTTTGTACATCTTGCTAAAAAAAAAAGTTTTTATTTTAGGGTGCTCCTGAAAGTGTAATAGAACGCTGTAATTTTGTTCGTGTGGGTTCTACAAAGATTCCTTTGACTCCATCTGCCAGAGAGAGAATCATGTCCAAGATTCGAGACTGGGGTACTGGTATGGATACACTTCGTTGTCTTGCTCTGGCTACACGGGATCTGCCACCAAAAATGGAAGACATGCAATTAGATGATTCGAACAAGTTTATCAATTACGAGGTAAGCGTTTCTGAATATCTTTGTATAATAAAAGTATTAATGGTTTAATTGTACTAAGCCTGTTGTATTTCATCTTAGACAAATTTGACGTTTGTTGGGTGTGTGGGCATGCTTGATCCGCCTCGTAAAGAAGTAACTACCTCAATTCAGATGTGCAAAAAAGCTGGCATTAAAGTGATAATGATAACTGGGGACAACAAAGGCACAGCAGTGGCTATTTGCCGAAAAATTGGAATTTTCTCCAACTCTGAGGACATAGCAGACAAGGCTTATACTGGCCGGGAGTTTGATGACCTCCCATTAGAGAAACAGCGGGATGCATGCCGCAACGCTCGGTGCTTCGCCCGTGTGGAACCAGCACACAAGTCCAAAATTGTAGAATATTTGCAGTCCTTTAATGAAATCACTGCTATGGTAAGAAATCCATCAGAAAACCATTATAGAATGAACTAAAAATGTCAGATGTTGCTATTGATATATTTTTATTTCCTTTGTCTTGTTAGACTGGTGATGGAGTAAATGATGCTCCTGCTCTTAAAAAAGCTGAGATAGGCATTGCTATGGGCTCTGGCACCGCAGTCGCAAAATCAGCTGCAGAGATGGTTCTCTCTGATGACAACTTCTCTACCATAGTGTCTGCTGTTGAAGAAGGGAGAGCAATTTATAATAACATGAAGCAGTTTATTCGTTATCTTATCTCTTCTAATGTTGGTGAAGTAGTCTGGTAAGATATTGCTGATATATTCCGTTTGTCCACAAGATAATGCAGAAGGGTTTTCTACCGATATTTCTGGTTTCAATCTGTATTTATGTATTAAGGATATGTGCGCACATTGAGTATCTGGATGCAGAAATTTCTGCACCATTTCTGTATCTCTTGGCAGGAAAAATGCAGCGTACAATACATGTGTTTTCGATGCATTTTTGCATGTTTTTTTTTTCACTTGCATTTTTCAAGCATTTTTAGACCTCAATGAATGCTATTAGATATAGATAGATATCCAGCAGATATATAATTGTGCAACCCCCCCCAAACCTATTATAAAAAATTGCACCCTTCAGTGCCTTGCATGTGGAGCTTAATGTACTGCTTTCTATGCAGCTATTAAATAAATGAAGAAAACAATGTGGGTTCCCCTTCAATTTTTTATTTTTTTTTGTAACCACTAAAGGTAAAGCTGAAAGCTGATATCATCAGGCTGGGAAGGTCTATGGTTATTGGGCTCTTCCAATCCTATAAATACCTGTCCACTGCTGCCCTAGACGTTGAGCATCACGTTAAATGCTTAAATTCTGTTGCTTCTCCTGGGCTCTTCCTGGTGCTTTGGCCTTGTGCTTGGGGTTGATGTCAGTTGTGAAGTGTTCGAAAATACAGCTGACAACAAGCCCTATTGTTGGGGGGGATGTCTAATAGACACATCATTTCCATTACTAACACAGTAATAAAAAGGAAAAACACACAAAAAGTACTTTATTGAAATAAACACTCCTCTACACTTTACCTTATTCACCAGTTTATTAACAAATAAATTCCCAGGTCTGACATAGTTCACCAAATCTGACGTAGTTCACGTCTCCATGTTGTTTTTTTTCCAATTACCTTCTTAAAAAACTGTACAATAAACCCCACATGAAAGGCACATAACCGGTGCACGCTTATAATATGTTCATTATATATCTGCGATAGAGGTGATGGTCAAAACTTTTTTTGTGCAAATTTTTAGGTCTCATCCCTGGGAATAATTCTCTTTGGTGTGATTGTAACATACACATAATTTCGTAACATTGCAACCTTGTTTAATGGTGGCTCAATCAACACAAAACTAACAATTATTTGTAATAAATGGGTTACATCAAAGTAAATGTATAATTTTACAGTAGTGTCACAGTTTCACTTTTTTTTAATAAAACGCGCTTTGTGGTTCAGGATAGTGATGGCGATGCTTCTCCACACACTGGAGAATAAATTGTTTCTGGTCTTCTTGAGTGCTCAGTGACTAATTGAATGTACTCATGAGTGCAATGGAGCGTTCAGCGGCGTCATTCACGATTTTCAATCTGACAACGTTTGAGGATGCATCGAAGTCACTTGCTTTAGTGTGCTAAAGACCAGGATCTTGATGAAGAACCTTTTGGTTTTTCAAGTGCAGCTGACTTTTTTCTTTTTTGTTGTTGTTGGACGACATGAAGTGATAAAGGTGCTTGTGAGTGTGACACAAACAAGGTCTTCGGCAAGCTGCACAAGAGTTGAGCAGACATCGTTGCCTTCCTTCTCATTCTTTTCTGTGACTGGAACCTCACTGTCCAAAATATCCAGACCCACCATAAGCTCACTGAGGTTCCACAGGTGTTTTTATTTCTGCCTCCACAACAGGCGTATTGATTCCTTTGTATGCTGTGAGTTCTTGCAGTAATGTCAAGTCGTTTTGAGGCGATGTGGCTGGGATCTGAAAAAGGTACTAAGCCTTCAAGTATAAATGGACAGTAAAAGTGCCAAATTATCAGAGATTTTCTAACTCTGTCAAAGTTAACTGAAATTGGTGATGAAACGTGAAGATCTTCATAGCGTGTGTCACTTTAGCCATCCATTGGGCCCGATGGTAGGCGCTTGGAGTATTGATGTGGACATCTGGGTTTGCCGATGAACCAAGGAATAGGAGTGCCAGTGTTTATCAATTCCTTGAAATCATCTCTTGGATGGCATTGTGCAAGCTGGTTTGTGCAAAATTCAAATAGACACCCCTTAAGTGGACCTAGCTAAGTTGAAACTGTCATCTTCCATTCCAGCTGAAAACTGTTTTATCCAGTTGATTCCAGGTAGCCGAAAATCTCTCGAACAACTTTATATTTGGACCTGTTGATGCTGGCCACAATTTATCAAACACGCTTGCAATAAATAGCTTCTGATGCAAGAAGACGCATGCACCAGCTTTTGTTCCAGTGTTACTACTGGTCGTGTCAAATGACATGAACTTCACTTTATCGAAGAGCTGCCAATCCTGCTGAACCTCGAATACAGCCTTAGCTTGTGCTGCTCCTGTGCTGTTAGGTATATCTGGGATCCACAAGAACTTCAGTTCCTCCTCCGGACACTAGTACTGCCAGTTGCTCAGCAGTTTTATTGGGGTCTGGCTTGGAAACCTTTTCCTGTCCCAGTGTACAATCAGTGGACCACTGCTATCGAAGTAAGCTTTGGAAATTAAAACCTGGCCAACACCTGCTGATTTGACGGCAGCTTAGAACCAGTAATACTGCCTGATGTCCCTCCTAGTAACCACATTCATCTAACGCTGTAATTTGAAGACGCCATTTTTTTCAGACAACCGTGATTAAACCTGTGGGAGGCCTAAATGGCAAACTTGAAACCAAATTTCATTAAAGTTTGATGCGTCACTGCTAGGGATGAGCGAATCCCTGAGTGTTCGGCTGTCCAGTTTCTCCTTCGCCTTATGACTGAGGGAGGGGCTACAGCTGCCAAGTTGGTGGGAAAAACAAGATAATCTTGTAGTTATGCTACCTTTTCATGGTTAACTAAAATGAAATAAATGCTGTTGCAAAGCAAGCTTTTGAGATTTCTTATAGGTCTCTTCCTCAGAAATTTAATTTAAGAAACCTCATAATCCAAAATTCAATGCCCTCGAATACACCAAGAGAAACTTATCCTTGCAATGTGAGGAGATGCAAAACCTGTACTCATGTAGAGGCCAAAGACATACAGAATACAGATTCCCAACACGCAGCAGGACTATAAGATTCACAGGACATTCACATTTTCTTGTTCCAATGTGGTGTACTTAATTCTGTGCACCACATGTCCTATTGGGGGACTCTATGTGGGCGAAACGGGACAGAAACTGAGAGCCAAGATTTGAGGTATCATCATACGATTACAGATATAAAAAAAAAATTACTGGTGGCCAAACATTTCTGTGGTCCAGGACACAACATAAACAATATGAAAGTTGTCATATTAAAAGGTAACTTTAAAAAACAAAACATTGAAGGTTTGGGAATACAAACTTATTACAGTCTGATTCCCTCCACACAGGACGAAATCTGTCAGGAGGGTTTATGACTCACTACAGAATCTGGGGAATCTGCTCCAGAGACAGTGAGGACACCAGGTCTCTTATCTTAGGCTACTTTCACACTAGTCCGTCGGTACAGGCCATCGCAAACCGTCGGCCCGACGTACCGACGGACAGTGTGATTGATTAGCACAACGTGGGCAGCGGATGCAGTTTTACAACGCATCCGCTGCCCATTGTGAGTTCCAGGGAGGAGGGGGCAGAGTTTCGGCCGCGCATGCGCGGTAAAAATAGCGGACCCGACGCACACAAAAAACGTTACATTGAATGTTTTTTTTCTCGCGGCCGCCAAAAACACGATGCATCCGTCGCACGACGGATGCAACGTGTGGTAATACGTTGCAATGCGTTGCTAATGCAAGTCTATGGAGAAAAAACGACGCATTGCGACGTCTGTCACACGACGCTAGTGTGAAAGTAGCCTTACTTGGATATTGGGACTATAAAGCTTTCACACCATTTATCTAATCCAATTAAGGATTCATTCTCTGAGCTGTTTGCTTATTTAAATGTCTATTTATTATGCCACACCTCTGTTTGGTGTTTTTTTGGGGTTTTTTTGGAGGGGGAGGGTTCTCCAGAAACTTTGTTATACTGTGAGGAAGAGACCTATAATAAGTCTGAAAATAAGTTGGAAAATGTTTTATTTTTGTTACCAATTAAAGGGTATCATGACTACAAGATGATCTTATTTGTCCTACTGAGAGCAATATTTTTTCAACTGGATAACACTGTATCAAATCCTTTATTTCTTTTAAGATCGTTGTGTAACAGGGAGTGAGACTTTGAATAAAACGATTTTTTTTTCCATAGAACGCATTGTCACCCTAGGATAGATATGTATCTATCTCTATTTATTATGTATGTATATATATTATTTATGTATTTACAGTGGCATGTAAAAGGTTGGGCACCCCTGCTCAAACTTTGTTATTGTCATCAGTTAAGCAAGTTGACGATGAAATGTTCTCTAAAAGGCCTACAGTTAGACACATTTTCTTTTGTATTTTAGGCAAAAAAATAAATGTCATCTTTTATATTTTAACAATTACAAAAAGGAAAATGGGCTGATGCAAAAGTTTGGGCACCCTGCATGGTTAGTACCTAGTAGCACCCCCTTTTGCAAGTATCACAGCTTGCAAAACGCTTTTTGTAGAAAGCCAAGGGTCTTTTAATTCTTGTTTAAGGGGTACGGTAAATTCTTCCAGTTCTGTGAGATTCCTGGGTCATCTTGCATTTTGAGGTCTAGCCACAGATTTTCGATGATCAGATGAGGGGACTGTGAGGGCCAATGTAAAATCTTTAGCTTGAGCTTTTTGAGGTAGTCTATTGTGGATTTTGATGTGTGTTTAGGATCATTATTTATTTGTAGAAGACATCCTTTTTTCAACTTTTTTGGTGTTATGTTTGCATCAATAATTTGTTGACATATCATTGAATCCTTTCTTCCCTCTACCTGTGAAATGTTCTCCTTGCCATTGGCTGCAACACAACCTCAATACATGATTGATCAACCCCAATGCTTAAAGGGAACCTGTCACCCCATCAGGCGTTTGTAACTAAAAGAGCCACCTTGTGTAGCACTAATGCTGGATTCTGACAAGGTGGCTCTTTTAGTTATGATGCTTGCACACGCTCAAATAAACATTTATAATATGTGCCCCCTCATACCCTGAAATCATCAGGGAGGCGGGTCTTTCCTTCCTAATCAGACGCAGCACAGCCGTCACTCCAGGCCTGTGCGCGCCGTGTTTCTAAAATTCATCAGGCTTGTTTAGATGTTCTTTTTGTATACTTCTGACACTGGATTTTATAAGGATGCAGGAGAGGCTTTCCTCGGATGACTCTTTCATGAAAGCCATTTTTGTGCAGGTGTCTCTGGAGTTGTGGTACATTGTCCTACTGTTCAGATCGGCTAAATCTTTTGGAAGTCAAGTAGGGGTTCTGATTTAACTCTCTTGCAATCCGACAAGCATCTCTCACTGAAATTTTGCTTGGTCTTCCAGACCTTATCCTGACATCCACTGTTCCTCTTAACTACAATTTCTTAATTACATTTCGAGCTGAGGAAAGCGCAATTTGAAAATGCTTTGTCATCTTCTTATAACCTTCTCCTGCTTTGTGGGCCTCCACCATTTTCAGAGTGCTAGGCAGCTACTTATAAGAACCCATGGCTGCTGTTTTTGTTCAAAGGTTAGAGTAGGTTGGATTTTCATAAAGCTGGGAGATTTGAGATTTGCATCAACTGGTCTTTCCTAACGATGGTGGTGAACAAGCCATAACCCGAACAGACTAATTAACTTTGACTAAGGTTTCAGACCTTATCTGAGCACACAAATCTCCAAGGGAGCCCAGACTTTTGCATATTTGCCCATTTTATCTTTTTTTGTAATTTTTAAAATGTAAACAATGGCTTATCGTCCACGTCTAATTCATGGTTTATTAAAGGATGATCTAGACAGGCGGCTGCAATTTAGTGAGATTATGCTTAGCGAAATTGAAGAAAATCCAGTAATTTTAGATAACATTATGTGAAGTGATGAAGCTTCCTTAAAATTATCTGGCCATATTAACAGACATAATTGCATTTACTGGTATAATGAGAACATGCATTTAACATTAGAGCAACAACTAAATGAGCCTGGTGTCAATGTTTGGGGTGGTATTTCAAGTATTTCAAGTTTTTGGTATTTTTTGGACCATTTTTTTTTATGGAACAGTCACAGGAGATAAGTATCTCGAAATTCTAATGAATCAAGTTGTTCCCCAGTTACAGCAACAGCCTAATTCAAATGACCTTTATTTCCAACAAGATGGGGCCCCTCCACATTATTCAAGAGTAGTCCGCGAGTATCTTGATGAAACATTTCCTAATAAATGGATTGGCCGAAGAGGCCCACTTGATTGGCCGGCACGTTCACCAGACTTGACCCCGGTGGATTTTTTCTTTTGGGAAGTACTCAAGGACAAAGTTTATAGTCGAAAACCAAAAAGTGTCAGTGATTTGAAAAATTACATAAGAGATGCATTTCAAGAAATTCATACCCAAAGAGACTTGTGCAAAAATGTTTGTTGAAGCGTAAAAGGCTGTGCAAATTGTGATAGAAAACAGTTTGAGCACCTGCGTTGATGAAATTTATGGGCTTTTGTAGTATTGTTCAGAATAAAATTTAATTGTCAATGTTATGCTTGTGTTAGTAAATATAATTTTATATATAAATCAAAATAAATGTTATTTTCTGTCCACCTACTTTTGGTCCACCCTGTAAATACAGTAATTTTGACCAGGGGTGCCCAAATTTTAACATGCCACTGTAAATAGATCTATTTATAGATACTTTTTTATTATTATTATTATTATTATTATTTATATAGCACCATTAATTCCATGGTGCTGTACATGAGCAAGGGGTTACATACAGGGTTATAGATATCGTTTACAGTAAACAGGTTTACAGTGACAGACTGGTACAGAGGGGAGAGGACCCTGTCCTTGCGGACTTACATTCTACTTCATGCATTAGGTATATGGAACAAAAACGCAGCTAATACGCAATCATTTTTACACCTGCATTTTTATAGCCTTTTTTTTTACTGGCTTAATTGAAGTCAATGAGTAAAAAAAAAAACATGAAACAATTGACATGTTACAGATTTGAATCTGCACTAAATCTGTAAGTCACAAATGAGCATAGTGCGCATGAGACTTCAGGATTCGCATTCACTTTGCTGGCTTCAGGAAACCCTTCAGGTTTGACACAAATCCACACAGAAAAAACACAACAAAACACAATGTGTGCACACAGCCAAAGAAACGAGACGCATTTTATAGAATTTTTTTCACAATATTTTTTAAAGTAAAGACAGTGTAAAAATGCATACAATTTACAGCATCCCATCAGCATGTTTTTCTTCAAGTTTTTCAGTTTGATAATTTGGTGTGTAGTGCAAGAATGAGCTAATATGTAGTTTAAAACTGGAGGTAAAATGGCATGTGCCATTCATGTGCCACATTTGTGATAACTTCTACAACATATTACATGCAAATCCTGTAAAATACACATGGCCTCACTGCCTGTCCTGATACTTGACCAGAAACAGTCTCTCTCTGCCTTATTTTCCAAACTGTTCTGTCTTCATACACGTTGATACGGTGTGTGATCCAACATACAGCATAAACCACTTCTGTCTTCCAAATAAGCAGACTGTTCTCTGTAGTCTAACTTGTTTATTGGTAACAGGTATTGAAATGCGGTAAAACTAAAGGAATACAAATGACATATATAAGTATTGGGCTAAACAATCACACAGCTGATACTTTACAACTGACAAAGAAAGTATACAGTATGATGCAAACTATGTACATAACTACATACAGTAAGTCCCTGGTAATCACATTTCCTGTGTACTGACTGCTATACAGTTAATCACATTCTGTACAACACTACATTGCAAGAACAGGGATAATGATCTTACCGGATAAACTTAACCAGGATGGCAAGTAAGTGAGGTTGTTCCAACACAGCAGAAAAACACGTGTGTGCAGGAAAAACACAGGGAGAAAATGGAGGTTCCTCATCCCAAAATGCCTTGGTGCAATCCCACAATGCAACACTCTAATTATTACTAAAAACACAAGTAATAAATGTAACCACCACTGGGTGGTGCTATAACACAGCAAACCAACACTATTAGTAGTGAACTTTTAATGCATAATTGGAATCCTACTGTCCTTTTGAATGGACAGAACACAAACTGTGCAAGTATTTTAGGCGCTCATAGCAAGTGAATAAATCTGCTACATAGAGGTGATCTGAACATCGCCTCTATGTAGCGGAGCCGATCTGGTTGTGGCAGCTTGTAGTCTCCTATGGAGACTATTAAAGCATGCCAAAAGTGAAAAAAAAAATATATGTGTGTATGTTCAAACCACCCCCCTTTTTGCCCCATTCAAAATAAAACAATAAAAATAAAATCAAACATACACATATTTGGTATCGCCGCTTTCAGAACCCCCCGATCTATCAATAAAAAAAGGATTAACCTGATGGCTAAATGGCGTAGCGATAAAGTCAAAATGCAAGAATTACCTTTTTTTGGCCGCCGCAACATTGAATTAAAATGCAGTAACGGGTGATCAAAAGATCGTATCAGTACCAATATGGTATCACTAAAAACGTCAGCTCTGCACACAAGAAATAATCCCTCACCCAACCCAAGATCATGAAAAATGGAGACGCTACGGGTATCGGAAAATAGTTTTTTTTTTTTGTTTTTTTTACAAAGTTTGTAATTTTTTTTCACCACTTAGCTAAAAAGAACCTAGATATATTTAATGTCTATGAACTCGTAATGACCTAGAGAATCTTTATGGCAGGTCAGTCAGCACTTTTCAAGTGGGATTGCACTTTTTTTGCAATTTTCACCGCACTTGAAATTTTTGTTCCCGCTTTTCTAGTACACAACATGGTAAAACCAATGGTATCATTCAAAATACAACTCGTCCCGCAAAAAACAAGCCCTTATATGGCCATATTGACAAAAAAATTAAAAAGTTATGGCTCTGGGAAGAAGGGGAGCAAAAAATGAAAACGCCAAACCGAAAAAAGCTCTGGGGGTTAATTGATAAAAAAAAATGCTACAAAGTAAGAATGCTTTAACAAATTGAAGTGATGGTTTACGTGATTAATAGTTTATTTTAACTATTAATCACGTAAACCATCATCACTTCAATTTGTTAAAGCATTCTTATTTTGTAGCATTTTTTTTTAAAAATGTTTACACAGGACGATATAATTTAAAACTGTATCCTAGTGAAAGGTTTTGCACATTTGTAAATTCCTAAAAAAAAAATACCGTATTGCTATTTTAAGCATTCACCCAAATACAAACAGTTTGCTACACTCCAGATTTTTACATAGAAACGTGAAATAAAACAGATTTCTATGCATATTAATGTGTTTTTTTGTCTTTCAGCATCTTTCTTACTGCTATCCTTGGCCTGCCTGAAGCCCTAATTCCTGTTCAGCTTCTCTGGGTTAATTTGGTCACTGATGGTTTACCTGCAACTGCCCTGGGATTTAACCCACCTGACCTTGACATCATGGACAAGCAACCTCGTAATCCTCGAGAACCACTTATCAGTGGATGGTTGTTTTTCAGATACCTGGCCATTGGAGGTATTTTCTCAAAACACTCTTATCTTTCTCAGAACACTTTCTTGCCCACCCATACAATAAGGGCAACTTGTATGGCGCTGTTTCCCATGCATGCGCTATGCACGCGCACAGTTATGCAAACCCTTTCTGGCCTAATGTGGGCAGTGTCTGCATTGATCTTGTGTGCAGGCACCGGTGAGTCTTCTACTCAGCTGTGACTCACCACACCTGCGCAGAAGATAAATGCAGAGATTGCCCATAGGAGGGCGGACAGGGTTTTTGTAACCACACGCAGGCATAGTGCATGCACGGGATTATATCACCGAAAAAGTCAGTGGGAGGGGGGTACCATTATAATGAAGTCAGGAAGCAGTGATTTCTTTCAGGCACTACACGCACCAGAGCCTGGAAGAAATCATTAACATGCAACATTATAAATTAATTTCTCAAGATCTACACCGCAGCTATGAGGCATACAGGTAAGACTGGTTTTAATCATTCTATTACCTGTATCCCCATAGTAATAGATCAAAATGGTCCAGGGGATGACCTATTCCTTTTAACCCTTTTCCGACATCGGGCATAATAGTACGCTGATGTTGGACACCCACATCTTTTTCGGCACATGTTGGCTGTTTTGAACAGCTGCCATATGCCGCTAACAGCCTCGGGTGGAAGCGTGATCCACCCGTGTCTGTTGACCCATTAAATGATGCTGTCAAACCCTTTCAGCGGCATTTAACAATGGCTTCTTGCAAGCGTGCTGGAAATCCCGCCCATCAGTGCCCACGTCATATGACCGCTGCTCGCCGATGGTTTGCCATGACAACCAGAGGTCTCCAGCAGACAGCTGGATTGCTATGAGTGCCGCCTGCGGTCGGCGATCAAAGCAAGTCAGCAATTCTGCTAATACAGGCAATCTGATCATTGTCTGTATGTAGCAGAGGTGATCGGGTTATGGCAGCTTCTAGTCTCAAAAAAAAGAAAGAAAGAAATGTCCAGCTTCACCGAGTCCGTAAAAAAGCGATTTCTTTATTAACAAACTTTAAACATGGAGGATACAGACTTCAGCACAACCATATGGGTAAGAATCTCAACGTGTTTCTGGAGACTAGGCTCCCTTAATCATGACATTCTAAAAGACCCATGTATCCCACTTAAATAACCCTACACCGGAAAGCACACCGGTGGGATAAGTGATTGACGTAACTGATTTAAAAAGTGGGCGTGAGATGAACATGTATTGAATGTTGCCCAACACAGTAATCTATATGAACAACATACATATAAAAAACAAATATGAAACAAAAGATGACAACAAAGCAAAAATATACAAATGATTGTACAAATTTAAAAAGATTTACACAATGAAATCTATAAATAATAAAATGTACATGTTTAAAAAATTAATGGTGAAGCTGGACATTTCTTTCTTTTTTTTGGATCTTGCACGTCTGGACACAGCGGGTCCGTGCTCCCGAGGTTTGGTTGCTGAATCACGGGTGAGCTGGTTTATGTTCCTTCTTACTAAGCTTCTAGTCTCCCATGGAGACTATTGAAGCATGACAAAAGTAAAAAAAAAAAAAAAAAGTTTTAAAAAAATATAAAAGTTCAAATCACCCCCCTTTTGCCCCATTCAAAAGAAAACAAAAAAAATCAAACATGCACATATTTGGTATAGCCGCATTCAGAATTGCCCGATCTATCAATATAAAAAGGAATTAACCTGATCACTACACCGTGTAGCGAGAAAGTAAAAATGCCAGAATTACGTTTTTTTGGTTGCCACAACATTCCATTAAAATGTAAAAACGGATGATCAAAATATCGTATCTGCACCAAAATGGCATCTTTAAAAACGTCAGCTCGGCACACAAAAAAAAAGACCTCACCCAACCTGAGATCACGAAAAATGGAGACGCTATGGATATCTGAAAATGGCGCAATTTTTATTTTTTTTAACAAACTTTGGAATTTTTTTCACCACTTAGATAAACAAGAACCTAGACATGTTTGGTGTCTATGAACTCGTAATAACCTGGAGAATCATAATGGTCAGTTTTAGCAATAAGTGAACATAGTAAAAAAGCCAAACAAAAAACAATTGTGGAATTGCACTTATTTTTTTTTTTTTGCAATTTCACCACACTTGAATTTTTTTTCCCGTTTTCCAGTACATGATATGTTAAATTCAATGGAGTCGTTCAAAAGTACAACTCGTCACGTAAAGAAAACCCTCACATTACCTTATTGACCGAAAAATAAAAAAGTTATGGCTCCGGGAAGTAGGGGAGCAAAAAACGCAAACCGAAAATACCTCCAGTCATGAAGGGCTTAATGATTGAAATAACCATTCCAAGCCTAAAAAGGAAGATAAAGGTTTAAACAGACAAAGAAAGAAAACTAAGATTCTGATTAATGGAGGTACCATATGGTGTAAAACCAAGAGATTTTGGAATTAAATTGAGGGTGGGTACTTGAGCAGGCAGAAAAGTGCAGAAACTATATACTTTGTAGCAGGGCCATACTAGGGATAGGCTCAGAAAGTAGCATGAAATGTGATGAAGGTGTCGGGGAATAAATCAGTTTGGACACAATCCTTTCCAGGAAAAGATGTTTTCAGATGGGTTTTAAAGTGACTTATGCCTTTTCTCTGTGTTGACCTAAAAAATCTTGTTTGAGCAAGTGTTTGGTTGGCAGTTTAATGTGTATGGACACCTTTGCAGTGTGTAAACTTATTTTGAATAGTTATTATGATGTACAAAATGAAGTAAGCAAAAATACTAATTATCTGCACTTATCTACACATTCATGATATCCACTAATGCGCTTTCTTTTCTCGTCACAGTCTATGTTGGCTTTGCCACTGTAGGTGCTGCAACATGGTGGTTCTTATATGATGAAGATGGACCACAGATCACATTCTATCAGCTGGTGAGTTTAATCATCCCCCAAGCCTGTTCCCCCTTTCCTGACAAGGCCAAATGTTACAGTTCTGACCACTGTCTTTTTATAAGGTAAAAACTCTGGAACACTTGAACGGATCCCGCTGATTCTGAGATTTTTTTCATGACATATTGTACTTCATGTTAGTGGTAACATTTCTTCAATATGACTTGCATTTATTTGTGGGGAAAAAGCTGAAATTTGGAGAAATCTTAGCAGTTTTCAAACTTATTTTTTGCCCTTAAATCAGAGTTATGTCACACAAAATAGTTAATAAGTAACTTTTCCCACATGTCTACTTTACATCAGCACAATTTTTGAAACAGAATTTTTTTTGTTGTTAGAAAATTGTAAGCATTAAAAGTTTACCAGCGATTTTTCAACAATTTTTTTTTGGGGGACCACATCACATTTGAAGTGGCTTTGGGGGTCTATATGACAGAAAATATCCAAAAGTTACACCATTTTAAAATGTGCAACCCTGAAGGTGCTCAAAAACACATTCAAGAATTCATTAACCCTTCAGGTGCTTCACAGGAATTGTTAGAACATGATCATATTGACATGACAGATGGGTCATTATTTTTTACTATCAAAATTTTATTTCCAGATTTAACTTTTTTACACTGGGCAATAGGTAAAAATGGCACCAAAATTTGTCCCACAATTTCTGCTAAATATAGAAATACCTTATATATGGCTATTCAGTACTGCTTAGTCAAACGGTGAGACTCTGGAGGGATGGAGTACTATTTGCCTCCTGGAGCGCAGATTTTCCTAAAAAAGTTTGCAGACTCCATATACAGACCCCTAAGTGCTAGTAGAGCAAAATACCCCTCAGAATGACTCAATTTTAGAAATGGTACTGCTTTGGGAATTTATCTACATGCATAGTGACTATTTTGACTCAATGGGTGTTTTCCAGAAATAAGCAGCAGTGGATGTTGCTGAGTGAAAATTACAAACTGCCTTTGTAGTTACCAGTACGTTGTAGTGACCAGTACATTGTGCCCAGCTCATGCTTCTGAAGTCACTGACCCGTAAATTAGGCGGGCTTTTATCGCTACAGAAATGTCAAACATGTGGATGCTAAATGTGATTTAGGCTCACTGTGGGACTCGGAAGAGAGAGGGGCATTTGGATTTGGGAGGTCAGAATTTGCTGAATTTCTTTTCTGGGGGGGAGCCATTTTGCTTTTCCAGAGCCTTTGTGCTACCAGCAGCGTAGAAACGCTCTATATTTCTATTGACAGATGACTGACCTGAGTGGTGACTTTTTTTGGTGCGTTAAAGCTTTTATTGGGAACACTTTGAATAACGTTTGAGATCACATTTATCTGGCGTTCTCTGCTGAGCACTTTGGGGTTTCCATCTAAATCTCTGAGTGACATGATTCAGATGAAACCCCCGAGGGATCCATTCACTATAATGAGACAGCAGAGTTAGGCCGGGGTCACACGTGTGTGTGCAATGGGAGAAACTCGCACTAGTCTCTCGCATCAATACCCGGCATTCGGGACCATAGCGTGTATTTGTTTGCAGGTGAACGCTCAGGTCTCGAGTGCCGGCGGCAGTGACGGGTATTGATACGAGAGACTCGTGCGAGTTTCTCGTTTTGCACTCGCAAGTGTGACCCCGGCCTTACTCTGGACTCCTTGTGGCCTCTATTCAGAGGTGCACTGTGGTGCACCATGTTTTTGTGCACTCCTAAAAAGACTGACAACACCAGATCACAGGCCAGACAGTGTATACAGTGTCCCCATCTGCCTCATTATAGGGAATCTTCAGCCTGGGGTTCCGTCTTAATCACATATTTCAGTACATGATAAATGTGAGCCGAGTCTTACTGCAATCTTTGGGAGGCAGAAAGACCAAATAACAGCAGGTGAAGAATTGATTTTATTTATTTTTTATGCCGTTCCTCGAGCAGTAGAAGTGGTTAGACCACTTTATACATCAGGTGCGGTATAAGTGATTAGACAACTTTATCCCCTTCATGACCGGGGGATTTTTCGTTTTTCCGTGTTCGTTTTTCGCTCCCCTCCTTCCCAGAGCCATAACTTTTTTATTTTTCCGTCAATTTGGCCATGTGAGGGCTTATTTTTTGCGGGACGAGTTGTACTTTTGAACGACATCATTGGTTTTAGCATGTCGTGTACTAGAAAACGGGAAAAAAATTCCAAGTGCGGTGAAATAGCAAAAAAAGTGCAATCCCACATTGGTTTTTTGTTTGGCTTTTTTGCTAGGTTCACTAAATGCTAAAAATGACCTGCCATTATGATTCTCCAGGTCATTACGAGTTCATAAACACCAAACATGACTAGGTTATTTTTTATCTAAGTGGTGAAAAAAAATTCCAAACTTTGCTAAAAAAAAAAAAAAAAAAATTGCGCCATTTTCCGATACTCGTAGCGTCTCCATTTTTCATCATCTGGGGTCGGTTGAGGGCTTATTTTTTGCGTGCCGAGATGACGTTTTTAATGATTGCATTTCGGTGCAGATACGTTCTTTTGATCGCCCGTTATTGCATTTTAATGCAATGTCGCGGCGACCAAAAAAACGTAATTCTGGCGTTTCGAGTTTTTTTCCCGCTACGCTGTTTAGCGATCAGGTTAATACTTTTTTTATTTGATAGATCGGGCGATTCTGAGCGCGGCGATACAAAATATGCGTAGATTTGATATTTTTTTTATTGATTTATTTTGATTGGGGCGAAACGGGGGTGATTTAAACTTTTATGTTTTTTCACATTTTTTTAAACTTTTTTTTTTAACTTTTGCCATGCTTCAATAACCTCCATGAGAGGCTAGAAGCAGGCACAACGCGATCGGCTCTGCTACATAGCAGCGACCTGCTGATCGCTGCTATGTAGCAGAATTGCACGTGTGCTGTGAGCGCCGACCACAGGGTGGCGCTCACAGCGACGGGCAATCAGTAACCATAGAGGTCTCAAGGACCTCTATGGTACCATTCACAAGCATCGCCGGCCCCCGATCATGTGACGGGGGTCGGCGATGACGTCATTTCCGGCCGCCCGGCCGGAAGCGGTAGTTAAATGCCGCTGTCTGCGTTTGACAGCGGCATTTAACTAGTTAATAGGTGCGGGCAGATCGCGATTCTGCCCGCGCCTATTACGGGCACATAGTTAAATAAATAGGGCAGCACACTGCAGCGCCAAAACATGCAAACTTGAAAAAACGAAATTTGAACTGCATTACTGCACTAGAAATATGAAAAATGAGAGCTTTTAGCGCACAAAAATGGCCAATTTTATGTGTACCTCGTAGCCACGTTAAGGCATCTCTCTTATACGAGGTCCTATGCTTGACCTACCTCACTGAGAATAAACGTCTCCATCTGAATGGGTACATGTAGAAACCTCTTCTTGGACTCAAATTCTCTCTCTATGTGGAGGGGTATTGGACCTACTATAATTAAAACACCTGAAGCTAGGAGGCGGGGAGTGCACGATCAGAAGGCTAGAGAATACATTTCAAAAACCTGACCTGCACATCCAAACATAGACTGAGTGTGAACAGGTGCTGAACCCAGAGTCGCCAACTCGTATATAGTTAAATAAATAGGGCAATGTATTCTCTAGCCTTCTGATCGTGCACTCCCCGCCTCCTAGCTTCAGGTGTTTTAATTATAGTAGGTCCAATACCCCTCCACATAGAGAGAGAATTTGAGTCCAAGAAGAGGTTTCTACATGTACCCATTCAGATGGAGACGTTTATTCTCAGTGAGGTAGGTCAAGCGTAGGACCTCGTATAAGAGAGATGCCTTAACGTGGCTACGAGGTACACATAAAATTGGCCATTTTTGTGCGCTAAAAGCTCTCATTTTTCATATTTCTAGTGCAGTAATGCAGTTCAAATTTCGTTTTTTCAAGTTTGCATGTTTTGGCGCTGCAGTGTGCTGCCCTATTTATTTAACTATATACGAGTTGGGGACTCTGGGTTCAGCACCTGTTCACACTCAGTCTGTTTGGATGTGCAGGTCAGGTTTTTGAAATGTATTCTCTAGCCTTCTGATCGTGCACTCCCCGCCTCCTAGCTTCAGGTGTTTTAATTATAGTAGGTCCAATACCCCTCCACATAGAGAGAGAATTTGAGTCCAAGAAGAGGTTTCTACATGTACCCATTCAGATGGAGACGTTTATTCTCAGTGAGGTAGGTCAAGCGTAGGACCTCGTATAAGAGAGATGCCTTAACGTGGCTACGAGGTACACATAAAATTGGCCATTTTTGTGCGCTAAAAGCTCTCATTTTTCATATTTCTAGTGCAGTAATGCAGTTCAAATTTCGTTTTTTCAAGTTTGCATGTTTTGGCGCTGCAGTGTGCTGCCCTATTTATTTAACTATATACGAGTTGGCGACTCTGGGTTCAGCACCTGTTCACACTCAGTCTATGTTTGGATGTGCAGGTCAGGTTTTTGAAATGTATTACGGGCACATGTCAGCTGTTCAAAACAGCTGACATGTCCCGGCTTTGGTGCGGGCTCACCGCGGAGCCCTGCATCAAAGCAGGGGAGCCGGCATCGGACGGTATAGTACGTCCGATGCCGGTAAGGGGTTAAACTTCGGGTGCGATTATAGCCACACCAGATTTATGTTGAGTTTTTATGTTTGGCTGCTGTCGCACACTAAGGCTACGTTCACATTTGCGTTGTGCGCCGCTGCGTCGGCGACACAACGCACAACGCAAATAAAAAAGCACCAAAATGCACGCAAAAACGCTGCGTTTTGCGACGCATGCGTCGTTTTTTGCCGAAATTTGGACGCAAGAAAAATGCAACTTGTTGCGTTTTCTTGGTCCGACGCTTGCAGCAAAAAAGACGCATGCGTCGCACAACGCAACAAACAAAAACGCATGCGTCCCCCATGTTAAATATAGGGGCGCATGACGCATGCGTCGCCGCTGCGTCGCCTGACGCAAACCCGACGCAAACTAGCATAACGCTAATGTGAACGTAGCCTAAAAGACACTTTTTTTTTTTTTTTTTGCAAAAACTAGTGTTTACACCACCATATTTTGAAAGTTGTAATTTTTTCATAGTTCGGATGACAGTCATGTGATGAATTTTTTAGTGGTACGAGTTGACGTTTGTACCATTTCCGGACACATGCAATCTTTTGACCGCTTTCTATTCTGATTTTTGGGAGGTAAAGTGAACAAAAGCCAGCAATTCAGGAATTGTTTTTTTTTTGTTTTTGTTTTTTTGTTCCTTGTCGGTTCACATGTGGTAAAATTGATAAGGCAGCTTGATTCTGTGGGTCAGTACGGGTTGCAGCGATACCACATTTATTTCTTTTTTTATGTTTTGGTGCTTTTATACAATAAAAGCTATTTTACAGAAAAAATAATTAATAATTTTTGCATCACTATTACTTTTTCCGCTATTGGAGCTGTATGGCGGTTTGTCTTTTGTGGGAATAGATGACGTTTTCAGCAATATCATTTTTGCTTACATCTTTTTGATTGCGTTATATTCCAATTTTTTTTTCGGTGCTATGATAAAGCATAGTTTTTTGACTCGTGTTTTTGTTGTTGGTTTTTGTGGCACTTACTAAAGGGGTTAACTAGTGGCAGAGTTTTATAGGTCGATTCGTTCCGGATGCGGTGATATCAAGTGTGTCCCTCTTTATTTTTTATACCATAAGTAAATAGTAATAGTAGATATATAACATAGGGTACCTTGTTAACAGGCAACTAATGGTAGGCAATGGTAGGAAAGAAATATAAGAACATGGAATAATACCCTCCCGGCCTGTTTTGTTTCAAAACCTTTTAATAATGTGTTAGAAATATTACCGTATTATTATTATTTATTTATATACCATACCGTATATGCCTTTAATGAAGCAGAACTAATGTTTGACTTATTATGCTGCGTAACTAATTTACTAATGTAAATCAATGTCTTATGTTGTATGCTACATAACCATATTCCCAGATCATATTAAAATTCCAATACTGCGTAGTAATGTGTCTATTTTAATATGATTTTGATGCAAAACAATCATTTTTCATAAACCAGAAATGACATAAACCAGTTTTACGAACTTATAAAACTATCGTACCTTTTTCTTAATTATGTTACTTTGTTACAGAGACATTTTATGAAATGTACACCTGACAATGCTTTGTTTGAAGACATTGACTGTGAAGTGTTTGAGTCCCGCTATCCCACAACAATGGCCCTTTCAGTGCTAGTAACAATTGAGATGTGCAATGCGCTCAACAGGTAGGTACACTTAAAAGGTAGAGATAATGTATTTCTCTAGTTTTTGTATTTTTAAAGATCTTTCTGCAATTTTGAACTGAAAGTAAACTTTATAGAACTTAATGTTCCCATAGAGGGAATTAATTAAAGAGTAATAAAACTTTTAATTTTATTTAATTATCCTTAAAGTATTTAAAAGTTATGAATTTGTGTAATCTACATTGCCATTATTACCTTAGTTTGCTTCTTTTTCTACCTAACATTGTGTGTTGGTGCTATTTTAATTAACAGATCATGCTCTTTTAACCACTTAAAGATCTGGGAATTTTTTTTTTTTTTTTTTGTAAAAATGATCTAGCTACATGACTCTGTCAGTAATGTTACGACGATACCAAACCTGTCCAGTTTTTTTCATTATTTTAGTGGTGAAAAGAACGTCTAAAATTTTGTATTTAAAGAAAAGAAAAAATACACTATTGCCGTATATAGTGAAATAGTGGTTTTCCCATCACAGTCATCCTGTTGCTGAACTTAACAGACTGAGCCATATGGCAGTTATGGCGACCTTCAACAGGCACCAAGTTGCCATGATAACTCATCATTTAAATGCCACTGTCAGAGATTGACAGTGGCACTTAAAATGTCAAATTGAAGCAATCAGAGCTTGCTCCAGTAGCTGCAGTTGCAGGCAGATTTGGCCTATACGATATGCACAATGTTTAGGCAGTTTTTATTTTTGATGATTTTATTATTTAACAGCTGCCATGCTGTCGGTCAAGCAAAAATGTTAATGAACCTGAATATTCAATGAAGTAAAATTGAGGTTTTGTCTGTCTTAGGAGAATCTTTGTGTGCATAATTATTGGCAAATTATAAGTGTGCTGAATTACTTTTCAACTTAATGAAAAGCGTAAATTTTCCCATCTCAATTGTTTTTCATCCGTAAAATGAGAATGATAACCGAGCAACTCAAAATATACACAAATAGATTTGACATTTAAAAAATATTATTATTTTAAGTAAATAACTTCTATATATACATATATATATATATATATATATATATATATATATATATATATATATATTAGATGGTAGCCCGATTCTAACGCATCGGGTATTCTAGAATATGTATGCGTAGTGTATAGCACAGCCCACACAGTACATTGCGCAGCCCACACAGTACATTGCGCAGCCCACGTAGTATATTGCACAACCCACGTAATATATTGCACAGCCCACGTAGTATATTGCGCAGCCCACATTGTATATTGCCCAGCCCACGTAGTGTATTGCGCAGCCCACGTAGTGTATTGCGCAGCCCACGTAGTGTATTGCGCAGCCCACGTAGTGTATTGCGCAGCCCACGTAGTGTATTGCGCAGCCCACGTAGTGTATTGCGCAGCCCACGTAGTATATTGCGCAGCCCACGTTGTATATTGCCCAGCCCACGTAGTATATTGCGCAGCCTACGTAGTATATTGCCCAGCCCACGCAGTCCATAGTAATATGGGTACCATATCACTGTTAAAAAAAAAATAATTAAAATAAATAGTGATATACTCACCCTCTATTGGCCCCCGGATCGAAGCGGTTACCGACGCTCCTCGCGCGCTCCAGTCTGAAGAGTGCATTGCGGTCTCGCGAGATGATGACGCAATAGCGGCGGGTGAAATCGCTGCTATTAACTAGTTAAATGCCGCTGTCAAACGCTGACAGTGGCATTTAACCGGCGCTTCTGGCCGGGCGGCTGGAAATGAGCGCATCGCTGACCCCCGTCACATGATCGGGGGTCAACGATGCTTCTGCATTGTAACCATAGAGGTCGTTGAGACCTCAATGGTTACTGATGCCGGCCTGCTGTGAGCACCACCTTGTGGTTGGCGCTCATTGCACACCTGCATTTCTGATGCATAGCAGCGATCTGATGATCGCTGCTATGTAGCAGAGCCGATCGCGTTGTGCCAGCTTCTAGCCTCCCATGGAGGCTATTGAAGCATAGCAAAAGTAAAAAATAAAAAAAAAATTACAAAAAATGTGAAAAAAAAAAAGTTTAAATCACCCCCCTTTCGCCCCATCTATATATATAATTGTCTAAGGGTTTTTCCGTCTGTCTGTCTGTCTGTCTGTCCTGGAAATCCCGCGTCTCTGATTGGTCGAGGCCGCCAGGCTTAGCAGTGGACAGTAGGTCTATAAATTATACAATCAGCAGAACTTTAAGGTTGATGATTTATCCTTAGGCTTGGTTCCCATTGCGTTAATGGGAACGCGCTAACGGACAGCGTTGCACGGCGAAATTAACGCCGTGCAACGCGTCCGTTAGCGTCCGAGGCGCGCCCGCGGTCCGTTCCCCGCTCTCGCAGATCAGGGATCTGCGAGAGCGGGGACGTTACCGCGACCCCGGGACGCGGCCACATTAAAAACATTGCGTTAGCGCAACCCGCTAGCGCTAAACGGGTTGCACTAACGCAATGTGACCCTAGCCTTAGGTCTTATTCCTGGCACCCCCACCACTCAGTTTATTGAAGGCTTCACAGCATTTACCAGGCACCGCACCTTATATTTTGTTGTCTGTTCTTGGTATAGCAGCACTCTGTTGGTCAGTTCATTTCAGGTGAATGGGACTGAGCCGCTGGTGGAGTGAAGTTCCACCCGTGGCTGGTAACCAGTTAAATCTTTCTGTCAATCACTGACAAATCACTGATCGTGATTTCTTCTACACATAGCAGTGCTGAAACTCTGTTATGTATAGCCCAGGTGATCAGATGATTGCAGCTTCAAGTCTCCTAAGGGGACTATTAACATTTAAAAGAAAAGTTTTAAAAATATTAAAAGTTCAAGTCACCTTCTTTTTGCCTCATTAATAATAAAACATTTAATAAAACATATTTGGTATAATTGCGTTCATAAATGCCCGATCTTTTAAAATATCAAATAAACTAATTTGATCGCTAAACAGCGTAATGAGAAAAAAATCAAAACTCCAGAATTTATTTTTTTGGCCACCGCAACACTGCAACACCGCCACCATCTAGTAATATATATGCACGCACTGGCAATCTGTATAAACCAATGTTATTAATCAAAGATTTTTTTTTTTGATTTGCACACTAGTTTTATGTTAAGAAAATAATTCACAAATAGCTGTAATCTTTCCAATTCTTTCCGTTAAATGATCCCCTGATGAGAAAGTAATCACAAAGTATCCTGCTGCTAGAACTCATAGGAATTTGTGGGGAAACTGGCAGCAAATTCTCAGATCAGGTTTTCCATTTATAGTCAATGGTCATCTACGTGACCTCCTGATAATAGCACAGCGTTGCTGACAGAAGATGAACTGGCTCAGCGCTTACCTCGCAATGTTGGCACTTAACTCAAGCAATCAGCAGGGATCACCGCAGTTGGACTGTAGCAATAGAACATGAGAAGCATATGCTAGTGATTTACCACCATTGTTTATTGTAGAACCAGATCTTTGAGAGTGTCTTCGCACTCAGGGCTCGATTTGCAATTTACTGAAATCACTTTAAATTTTTATTTTTTTTTTGCCTTAGGGTCTGTTTCCACGATCAGGAAACGCTGCGTGTCTGACGCTGCATAGAGCCGCAGCGTCAGACACGCAGCGTCCAGATGTTACAGCATAGTGGAGGGGATTTAATGAAATCCCGTCTCCACTATGCGTGGTAACACGCACGCGGCGGCCCTGCGACTCCGGACATGCTGCGCGTCTTTTCAGATCGCAGCATGTCCGTATATCTTGCGGCGACGCTGCGTCGCCGCAAGATATAGCACAGGGCCCTATGGTGGGGAGCGATGATGCCGGATGTGTGCTGTGAACACATCCGGCATCATCGCGTCCCAGAAAGGGGGCGGGGCTACCGCAGAGCGGCTAAGCCGCTCCGGCGATACCGCCGGCCATCCTGACCGTGGAAACATACCCTTATTGTATTTACATAGTTACATAGATTGAAAAAGACCTAGGTTGAACTTGATGGACCTTTCTCCACCAATTGTACATTTTATCAGTAATTTAACTAAAATCCATAATGTGGTGTATTGAGGAAATAATCCAGCCCTTTCTTAAAAGCTGTTATAGTCTGCTGTTACTACCTCTTGATGTGGTAGGGCTTTCTACAGTCTGAGTTCTCAGTCTGTGAAGAACCCTTCCCTACTTAACTTAATCGCCTTTCTTCATCCTGTAATGAGTGCCCCCTGGTCCTTAGTATGGTCTTTGGAAGGAATAAGTCATGTACAAGTCCTTTTTAGTGACCACACACATATTTACACATGTAAATGAGATCTCCTCTGAGGAATCTTTTTTCTAAGCTAAACAAGCCCAGCTTTTCTAACTGTTGCCTGCCTTTGAACTTACTACAATTTCTGAATATCTTTTTTTAAAATATGGAGCCCAAAACTGGATCCCGTATTCTAGATGAGGCCTTACCAGTGATTTTTAAAGCAGTAACAATATGTTGGGATCACAGTATTTTATCTTTTTAAACACCCTGAAATCTTATTTGCTTTTGTGACTGCTGCTTGACATTGAGTGTTGCTGCTCAGCTTACTTGTAAGGAGAATACTCAAGTCCTTCTCTTGTTCTGTAGTCCAGAGTATGCTCCCATTTAATATATATGCAGCAATAGAATAACTCCGTCCTAGGTGCATTACTTTACATTTATCAGCATTAAATCTCATTTGCCAAGCATTTGTCTAATCAGACATTTTATCTAGATCGTTTTGCAATATTTTAATGTCAGTCAGATATTAATATCCTACATGGTTTGGTGGCGTCAGCAAAGACTGACACTTTAGGCTACTTTCACACTAGCGTCGTACTCGGCCCGTCGCAGTGCGTCGGTCCGACGTATACTGTGGGAGCGCCACACAACGGGGGCAGCGGATGCATTTTTACAACGCATCCGCTGCCCCATTGTGAGGTGGGGGTGGAGTTCCGGCCGCGCATGTGAGGTCGGAAATGGCAGATATGATGCTCCAAAAAACATTGCAAGCAATGTTTTTTTTGTTCGGACAGTCCGCCACAACACGACGCAACCGTCGCACGACGGTTGCGACGTGTGGCAATGCGCTGCAATGCGTCGCTAATGTTAATCAATGGGGAAAAAATGCATCCTGCAGACAACTTTGCAGGATGCGTTTTTTCGCCAAAACGACGCATTGCAACGTATCCCAAACGACGCTAGTGTGAAAGTAGCCTACTTTACTCTCAATCCCATCCACAAGGTCATTAATAAAGAGGTTAAAAAGAATCGGTCTTAGTACAGATGCCTGCGGTCCCCACTGCTGACTATTTCCCATTTAGAGAACGTATCGTTTATGACAACTTTGTTTCCTGTCATTTAGCCAATTCCTTACCTATCTGCATATAGTTTCCCCCAGTCCCTGCTTCTGCAGCTTCAGAGTAAGGCAGTTATGTGGTACAGTATCAAATCCCCTTGCAAACTCCAGATAAATCACATCAGCCGCATTATCAACATCCAGATTTGCACTCACCTCTCCATAGAAACCCAACTTGTTGGTTAGACAAAATGTACCCAAAATGTGCCAAGTTGAAAACTCCTTCAGAAATCTTGTAGAAGGGGGTTACTGTAGTGAGTTGTGCTAAAAAAAAATGCAACATTTGGAGAAAGTTGCATTTTGGGACTGTCTAATACATCTGGCTAAGCAAGTGTCGAAGGAAAAAAAAAAGACTTAAGAGATGCAACTTAAAAACGCTGCAACACGTATAGAGTATGGGACAAATATTAGAGCCACTACTCAGAAAACTGGCCCTGGTTCACCATTGCTTTTTCTCCACAGTGTTTTAGAAACCATCTCTTTTCTTTTTGCATCCTTTTATCAACGCAATACCAACATTATTTTGTAGCTTTGTGTTTGTGTGTTTACTGGGTTTTTGTAATTCCGCATGCTCGAAGTATGACATTTTCTTTCTTTCCTGATGTTTTATTTCATAGCCTTTTATATAGGAAAAATGACTGAAAAAAGCTATGTCAAAACTGTATGACCGCGCAAAGGTCACAAACAAAATTTCTTAAAGGTACCATATTTAAGGTTTACTTAAATAAAAATGTTATGTTACTTGTCTTAAAGGGAATGTTTCATCAACAAATGACTTATTGATTGAATTCAAGTTTCACGCTAAACCTTTTTGAAAGAACTTTTGGTGATTCGCCTATTTTTTTTTATTTTTTTAAATATTCCATGTTACTATAATTAAAGCCTTCTAGTAGGTTGTTCTGTAACAATTGCATTTCATCAGTCATCTCATCATTGAAGGCAGCATTGTAATGAAAGGTAGCATCTCCGTTATATAGATGGCGGCAGACTACACAGGATGACCTCATTTACAGTAGGTGATAGACTCCGCTCATCCCCTTTACCCACTGGACAATGATCTTTGGACAGATTAAAGAGCATGTGTACTAAACTATCCCATAGAAGTCAATGATCATCACCAGCTTATTGCTTCTATGGCCCATGTAGCTGCCATAAAGCATATCTCTAAATGTTGTTCAGCAGCTCAAGAGAATAGCCACCTAATTTGTGAAAAATTATATATGTTTTAAAGGGTTTGCTCATGAAGGGCAAATAGAATGCCTGTTTTAGTTTTTATGCTAATTCATGTAACAAGTCTCTTTAAAGGTTGTAATGGATTGTCACTTTTAGGATTCCTGCTTCCAATAAGTATCACTAGAGTTGTAGCCCTCTTCCTTTCTGAAGGGACTATTTTGCATATTTAATTTGCCATTGGAGAATTGAATGACCTATAAGTCACCTTATGCCATCTTGGCACTCTCCACAAGGAGGGACTTTAACCCTTAGACCCGCATATTCAGGAGCTCACTGCTTCCCTCAATCCTGGCTCCCTGCTTGCCGGGGAACAATGTGCTGTCCACCTGAAAACTTGACAGTTTGGTCCAGTGATGTGGTTGTGCTCCTGCCCAAACTGTGCACTCTCCAGTTTTTCTTCTGCAGCATTGGAGATGCCACTAAAGCTAGCAGATCAAGTGCTCTAGCGATGCCAGACAGCTTTAGAGTTTTTATTTAAAAAAAAACAAAACTTGTAAGCACTGTGCATGCTGGTCCAAAACAAAACCTAAAAAACAATAACATTAAAAATCTCCCCATTCTAAAGAACTGACATAATTTTTAATGGCAAGCAGAGTGTGAAGCTCTTGTTTTTGCAATTTTTTTGTGTGATTTCAAGATTAATCCTTTGACGCCCCCCAAAAAATGGCTCATTTGTTCTTTGATCATGTTTGTGAATTAAATAATTTTAACTAAATGGATGATACTATGTATTTTACAACTCCAGGTTGTTTTGGAAGCCTACTGTTTTTTGTTTTATGTGCAATTCTTTGTATTTTCTACTTTGTATTGTGTTTTTTTTCTCACTTTGTGATATCTTTTTCATATTTACAGCTTGTCTGAAAATCAGTCATTATTAAGAATGCCACCTTGGCTCAACATCTGGCTTCTCTGCGCCATAGTAATGTCCATGGCTCTACACTTCCTTATACTGTACGTGAAGCCGATGCCGGTAAGTACAGAAATATCTTAGAAATGTTCAATTTATGGTAAAATTCTTGTACATCGTTGGAGATTTTTGTAAATTTAAGCCAATAGAAGCTACTTCTGGAACATTGCCTGTTTATTTGCAGTACGCCATTTTGCCTTTGGTATTATATTTAAAATGTTTGTTTTATATTTGAAGCTAATTTTTCAAGTAACTCCTCTGAGCTGCACTCAGTGGTTGGTAGTTATGAAGATCTCATTGCCGGTGATTCTGCTAGATGAAGGACTCAAATATATCTCTCGGCATCACTTGGATGGTAAGTGCTTCATATGGGTCTTAAAGCATAAGTCCTGGTATAAATTATATCTTTCTATTTACAGGTTTCCACGAATCCTTAGCTAAGTTAGGAGAATGTATGCTTGAACTCAATGAATACAGAAACTTGACAAAGTAGTGATTCTTCTTAACAATGCCTTGAAAGTGTACTCCTTATCAGTGACAAGTAGTTCACACATAAGAAAGATAATCGATATGTATATGAAGTGGTCTGCTTTGCGTACTGCAAGGGCCTTATTGAATCCAATAAAAAAAAAAAAATTGTTGGGACTTGAAGTCAGTCGACTGTGTCTACTCCAGAATCTTTCAGGACTTCTGAATCGAAACCTTGGGTGAAATTAACCTATGATCAAAGGGAATCTGTCACCTCATTTTAGCCCTATAAACTGCGGCCACCGGCATCAGGGGCTTATCTACAGCATTCTGTAATGCTGTAGATAAGCCCCTGATGTAACCTGAAAGATAAGAAAAACAAGTTAGATTATGCTCACCCAGGGGCAGTCTTGGTGCGGTCCGGTCCGATGGCCGTCGCAGTCCGGGTCCAGTGCCTCCCATCTTCATGCGATGACGTCCTCTTCTTTGCTTCCTGTCACGGCTCCTGCGCAGGCGTACTTTATCTGACCTGTTGAGTAAAGTACTGCAGTGCGCAGGCGCTGGGCCTCTCTGACCTTTCCCGGCGCTTGCGCACTGCAGTACTTTGCTCTGCCCTTAACAGGGCAGATAAAGTACGCCTGCGCATGAGCCGCAACAGGAAGTAAAGAGGATGTCATCGTATGAAGATGGGAGGCACTGGACCTGGACTTTGACGCCCATCGGACCGGACCGCAGCGGGACCGCCCCTGGGTGAGTATAATCCAACTTGTTTTTCTTATCTTTCAGGTTACATTGGGGGCTTATCTACAGCATTACAGAATGCTGTAGATAAGCCCCTGATGGCAGTGGCCGCAGTTTATAGGCGAAAAATGGGGTGACAGACTCCCTTTAAGATCATTGCACTGTTGGAAGGTGCAATAATGCCCAAACTTCAGCTTTCTTACATAGGCCATGATGATTTTCTCTAGGTCTTCTTGATACTTGATTTCAATCCATTTGCTTTTGGGTCAGTAGGGGTTTATGTTTTGGACTTTGGACACTGAGACATTCAGCATACAATGTTTTTCTGCTCCATCTCTGCTGCGACCGTGAGCCAAGTGTCAGTGCCCTGTGCTCCCATCCTTTTTTGCATGAGAGGGTCATAGCACAGCTGCGGAGGAGATGGAGAAAGTAATTTCTCCATCTCCATTACCGGCGTACGAAGGAATCGCACTGCACTCGTGTGATATCGAAGACTTATATGTGTTCGTGCGATCTGAATCACGGATGCAAACGCAGCATGCTGCAATTGTTTTCGAATGCCGATTCGACATGAGAAAATAATCACAGATATAAGCTGCCCCATAGGTTAACGTTTGACTGAGTGCAATCTGATTTTTTTTTTTTTTTTTTTTAATCGGAGAGCACTCGTCCGATTTACATCACAAGTGAGAACAAGCCCTCACTGTGCAAATTGAAACATCAGTTCCTGCTACTACTAAATCTTGCTGCAGGTCTTTTGCAGTCAATCTAGGTTTTTTTTTACCAACTGCTGAGGATTCTAGTAGCACCTAGTGATTCTACTTCCTCTTCCTGCCACGTCCAGGTAGTGAAGCCAGCAGAACTGAGCATATATGACAAAATTTTAATTTTCAAATTGCATGTAAATTCCTGGGAAATTCAATTCACAGCAAAGTTATTCCCTGCAAATTGAATGTCCCTTATTATGCAGTGGGGTCACTTTTAGATGTGAAAGAATAATTAACCCATTATCTACCAATGTCCTTTTTTTGGGACTCTTAATCTTTAGCTTCTGGCAACTAAGATTTTATAATTTTTATTATTAGGTCCAATTTTTTGTGTTGTGTTTGTAAAATGAATGTTTTCAAAATAGGAAATCATGTCATTGTCATGTTTAAATGAATATTGGAACTCCCTTTTCGGAAAAATCCGTACTTGTAAAAAAATTTATTTGGCAAGTAATGGGTTAATTTAAAATGTAAAATAGCAAACAAAACAAGCTTAAACTCCTATCACCAATTACCTGTCTGGCCCCCTGCATGTTCATTCTAGGGCTAGACTTCTAGCCATAACCAGGTCTCCGTGGCCAATGCATATAATACATCGTACCATCATGGACATGGATCCCGGAGTTACAGTCGGAAGTCCGAGTTTAGAGTGGACAGGTCAGAGCTATGACAGGCGAAAGACCTGTGCAACTCAACCCAGCGTCCAGTCCACTTCTTTCTGGCTCCACATCTCCCAGCCTGTTCAATCTAAGAAGGGACTTCCGGCTGAGACCAGAGCTCAGAGGTCATGGCGTGTCACACGTCCTTGGCATCACTGCACGTGACATGTAGTTATCTGCAACGCCTGGTTGCAAGCAGAAATCCTAGCGTAGAGTGAACAGGCTGGTGGGGAAAAAAGAGACTGCGCTGAGGATTGTATGGCGCATGGTGAGCAGTAAGTTAAGTACCGTATTGTGTTTTTTTTTTTGTTGTTTTTTCTAACTTTTGCCAGGCAACTACGGTTTTGCAAAATTCCGACTAGCCAGACTGAATTTTGCTGAATCTGCATGGAACGAATTTACAAAGATCTGCATGGTCAAAAATGCAGATTTTTTGGTATATTTGAGTAGAATTCAATTCCACTCAAACTCGTTCATTTCTAGAAGCCAATGTTCTTTTATCTTTGATCTTTAGAACTATGCTTCCAACTGTAATTCTAGGAGCTTTTTGCGTCACTGCAATCTTTTCTTTTAAATTATTTTCTTGATTGTTTTACGCAATGGTCTCTCTAAAAAAAATTTTTTTTACTGTATTTGAAAACCCAAGAATATTAGTGGACTGAAGACTGGTGCCCTTAAAAGTGATCTAGGATTACTCAGTAACACAGCTAGAAGCTGGAGTCTGTTTATACATTACTTTTGTGCAGCAGGTCATAATGGCCAATGGTTGTTTAGGACTTAGCTGAGTGCAAAGTAGTAAAGATGCTTGTTATGATGGGGTTAAATCTGAGACTGCAGTAGTCAGTAAAATAAGTTTGTTTGTTTTTTTTTGTTTTTCTTTTATACAGAATTTGGAGAACCCACTTGTCATATTAGTTGTGTTCAGGTATTTTAAACTGTTCTTGTTTTATTGGTTTATTGCAAACCGCAAAAAGTTAGTAAATTTTGCTATTAAACCTTATTTACAATTAGGATTGCATAATTTTGATTGTGGTTGTAAAATATAGCAACTACTACACTTAAAAGTTTAATATTTGAAGGAGACATCAAGGTTATTTTCACCTGCATATGCAATGCTGCTTTTCTGCAGGTATGGCTAGATAGATGTGTGCTGGTTGGCAGCATCAGTCCTTACTGCTACCTTTTGGGGTGGATTTTCATTAACAGGTGGCGCTATATAGCTCTAATCTCTTAGGCTATGTTCACACATAGCGTCCTGTCCCTGCGGGTTCTCCCGCAGCGGATTTGATAAATCTGCAGGGCAAACCCGCTGCGGTTAGCCCTGCAGATTTATCTCAGTTTGTCCTGCGGGTTCCGCTGTGGGATTTTACCCCTACTATTGATGCTGCATATGCAGCATATTGCAGCATCAATAGTAATGTTAAAAATAATAAAATCATGATATACTCACCCTCTGACGTCCCGATCTCCTCGGCGCTGCAGGCGGCGGTCCGGTTCCAAAGATGCTGTGCGAGAAGGACCTTCGTGACGTCACGGTCATGTGACTGACGTCACCGCAGGTCCTGGTCGCATAGCAAACCTGAGACCGGACGGCCGCATTCAGCGCTGAGACTTCAGAGGTGAGTATATCATGATTTTTTATTTTAATTTTTTTTTTTTTACTCAAATATGGTTCCCGGGGCCTGGAGGAGAGTCTCCTCTCCTCCACCCCGGGTACCACCCGCACATTATCCGCTTACTTCCTGCATGGTGTGCACAGCCCCATGCGGGAAGTAAGCGGATCAATGCATTTCTATGGGTGCAGAATCGCTGCGATTCTGCACAAAGAAGTGACATGCTGCGGGTTGTAAACCGCTGCGTTCCCTCGCGGTTTTTCCCGCAGCATGTGCACAGCGGTTTGCGGTTTCCATAGGGTTTACATGTTACTGTAAATGCTATGGAAACTGCTGCGGTCCCGCAGCTGCAAAATCGCCGCGGTTCCGCGGTAAAAACCGCAATGTGTGAACATGGCCTTAATCTCTGAAGGAGCAATTTGCATATTTAATTTCACAGAGGAGTATCGCACGGCGAATAAGCCTCCTTACAGTGGCATGCCAGGCCTGTATGTCACTCTCCACAAAGGAGAAGCCTTACCCCTTAGACCTCTGTCCATAGCCTCTCACCTATTCAAATCAGATCTCATACTTTGCACTGACGAGAGTCAATACCCCAAAGCACCATGTCTGCAAATTGAGATTCTGATTTGGCTTTTATACCGAAGTGTCGTTAAGGGGTCGATAGTGACTTGTAGGATTGCTGCTTCCAACAGGTGGCATGTCGGGGCGTGTGCCGCACCAGCATCTACCTACCACCCACCAGGTAATCCCATTCTCCTCACCTACCTCTCCCACAATCTTGCTGTGACCGAACTCCTCTTTACCCAGTACCTTCCCACAGCTCATTGGTCTTGTGCCCGGACACCCCTTTCAGGAAAACTTATATTTAATACTCATTTGAGACTTATACTTACCCTTGCTGTTCCTGGTTAGTGTGCTTTGGCCCCTGAGTTTATATTATATCATACCTTCTTTTGTGGGATACCATAATATACTTTGATATGAAGTGGCATATATACAATGGCATAATATAATATTGCACATACACCTACCTACATATATGTATATGGTATATACCTTACCCAGTGTTCTCTGGTTTTTTACTTTTATACATTTTACTGTGTCTAATTATGTTAACTGTTTTTTATTAATTGTGCGGGCACCCTTCTGTTGTGGTGTTACCACTTACCAATTCTTGTCCCAATAAAGGTATTTTATCTTTATATAACTGGCCCTATTTTCTTCCCTGACCACATGTTCGGCTTCCTTCTTTTGGCCCTCACAATCTCTCTGAATGGTCTGCCATTCGTCCTCTTTGCAGATGTATATCCCCTACTATTTATGAAATGTTATATACCACACTGCGGTAGTGTATATATATCCACTGCTATGTCCAGCACGTGTTTTAAACTGCTGCAGAGTTCTAGTCCTCTTCCTCTCTGAAGAGGCAATTTACTCATTAACATGTTAAGCAGCAATGAAAGGGGCCCTTAGACAAAGGCTTCTTTGGCCGAAACGCGCGTCGGGGAGGGCGCACTTGCTGTATTTCCCAGGCCACCCTACCAGGTAACAAATACTCGATGATATACTATAAACACTTTAAGTTGACCTACAGAAGTGGTGTTTTTAACTATTTGTGTTAGGCCATTTGGGAGAGTGCATTGATGATGGTTTTTATAGTGATTATAACCATAGTTGACCTAATGATGTACACTGTTATATCATGTGCACTCTGATGCCTGTATGTGCATGACTTATCCTGCCCCCCATGCTCTTGTACCTTGGATATGTTTAATAAAAATGTATTTTTGTACTTTAATACTATAGGATAATTCATTGTGTGTTTTTGTTTCTTGTTGTTTTTCTAAGGATAGTGATTTATCCCACAACGGTCCAGAGTAGTTCCAGGTTTTTCTATATTGATAATAATTCACATATTACTTATTTTTGACACATAGTTACATGAGCAATAGTGCTTTTTTCCATGAAGCTTTTATAGCAATGAAAGGGAGCAGTTATTCTCACTTTTACCTATAGGTGTCAGTAAAGTCATTGTAACTTTGAAAACAGGACTGTCCCATTGCATTACTCATAAATAAAGTTGAGGGAATTTGTTCAGGTCCCTGCTTATTTGGCAAGCTATAGCACTTACTGAATAAGCTGCAGAGGGAACCCGCCTTCCTGGATCGCGCTGGCTGATCTGTTCAGCTCCGCAGCTGCATGTTTCGCTGCTGTGTGACAGTCATGACACATGCATGGAGACCCCAACAAACAGGCTCTCCATGCATGTGTTGTGACTGTCACACAGCCGCGACACATGCAGCTGCGGAGCCGAACAGCTGATCAGCCAGATCAATCCAGGAAGCCGGGTTCCCTCTGCAGCTTATTTAGTAAGCGCTATAGCTTGCCGAATAAGAGGGAATCCGAGCAAATTTGCTGAACTCTATTCATAAATACACACAGTGGATATCTTCTTTCTACTCCATAATGACTCCAGCTTAGTACATAAACCTGCACACATAGTAAAGAAATGCATTTGTTATTTAATTTGTTTGTTGTTTGTTGTTTAGTCCCAAAAAATATGAATATAATCTAACCTGAGGTATGCGGAGACTTTTTGTCAGCTCATCGGTGTCACACATCAATGGTACTGGGAGGGGTCTAGATATCCACTCATCATTAGTGACCTAGGTGTCATTTATAGGGCCCACAGCTTCCCAATGCCCAGTATGATGGGCTCACAGCTCCCCTATGTACACAAGTACCCCCATGTACAGCTTCCCTATGCACAGTGTGATAGGCCCACAGCGCCCCTATGCACACGAGTACCCCCATGTACAGCTCCCCTATGCACGGTATGATGGGTCCATAGTTCCCCTCCCCTATGCATGAGTACTCCCATGTACATCTCCCCTATACACAGTATGATGGTCCCAAAGGTCGCTTATGCACAGTAGAATGGGCCCACAGCTTCTCTAGGCACAGTATGATGGCCCCACGAGTTCCCCCCCCCCCCCCATGTACAGCTCCCCTATGCATAGTATGATGGACCCACAGCTCCCCCTATGCACAGTATGATTGGCTCACAGTTCCCCCAATGCATTGTGATGGGCTCACAGTTCCCCTATACAGAATGTGATGCTCTCCCACACACAACATCCTATGCTGGCCCCCAGTAGCCCCTCCACTTGTAAGAGTGATGGTCGCCCCAGCTGGGCCCCTCTGAGTGAGTCGACCCCCAACCCCCCCTCCCTCCCCCGGTAGCTACGCTGCTGGTTCCACTTCTAAATCTATTAATTCCTCTTCAATGATCCATATCTAAAACTGACAGTTGGAATCATGGCCCCTTTATGTTAGGAGGAGGGGGGTGTTAGCATTAGTAATAGTGATGAGAGAATATACTCGTTACTCAGCATGCTCGGGTTGCCTCCCGAGTATTTTTTAGTGCTCAGAGATTTAGTTTTCTTTGCTGCAGCTGAATGATTTACCGTACATCTGTTAGCCAGCATAAGTACATGTGGGGGTTGCCTGGTTGCTAGGGAATCCCCACATGTACTTAAGCTGGCTAACAGATGTAAATCATTCAGCTGCGGCAAGAAAAACTAAAACTCCGAGCACTAAAAAATACTCGGAGGACCCCCAAGCATGCTCGAGAAATCTCGAGTAACGAGTATATTCGCTCATCACTAATTTACAAATTTTGTAAAGAGAAACGATTGTATTCTTGTACTTCTTGCCATATTGAATGACATGTACTACAGGAAAATATTGTAAGATTTGATTATTATTGCATTTTGAAACATGTTGTTTAGTTGCAAGAGCGCTTGTAAAGTCATACATTGAGGCTTGTGGTCAGAGCACTGTGTTACGGACTGTGTAATACTGAAGAAGTCCCCGCTCGTTGTGGGAGTGGGGACAGGTGAAAGGAATTGCTATTTTTTATTATTTTAAATATGTATGTGAAGAGTGCCGGGATGGAGGACGTTATTACAGAACGACAGGCACAACGTTCACATCAGATGCCAGCCTCTGGTAAGCTGGTGGCTTATATAAATAATGTGGGGCATTGAGCCAGTGGCTCTCTGCTCTACAGCACATTTCAAATCAGTGTGCATTTGCTGAAAAAGGTGTTGGCGGGCTCCCTTCATCCACAGTTGTAGTCACGCCCTCTGCGATCTTGATCTTTACATCCCGGTGAACAACCAACTATTCTCGTGCTTCCTTGTCACTAATATTACAGTAGTAAAACACAATGCAGAATGAGTGACGTCATGTCACAGGACCTACAGGTTATTTATCCTACCCAAGGTCATTAAGTCAAACTAAAGTTGAATTAATCTGTTTGCATTTCACGGTTTGCATATGGTTTGTACACAATGCGGATGCCGCTGCTGCTTTTTATAATGCCACAATAGCTGTAGCTCTGGAATCGGTTGCCCCTCTCACACATACTAAAGCTCGCAAAATCAACAGACAGCCCTGGCACACCAGCCTGACCAAAGAACTGAGACTGGCTTACCAGGGCGGCTGAGTGGAGATGGAAAAGATCCCACTCCAACGAGCGCTTCATCACATTCAAACAGTCCCTCACTACTTTCAAGGCCACACTCGTTGCAGCAAAACAATCCTGCTTCTCATCTCTCATATCCTCCCTGTCTCACAACCCTAAACAGTTATTCAACACTTTCAATTCTCTCCTCTGTCCCCCAGCACCCCCTCCCTCTCCACTCATCTCGGCCAAAGACTTTACCTCATTTTTCAAGCAGAAGATTGATAACATCAGAGACAGTTTTGGTCGACAACCTCCAGAGCCCTTCCTCCTAACTGCTCAGAACTCCTCTTCCAAAACCAACTTCTCCACCATTACAGACGATTGACTCTCACTGTAATCTCAGGATCACATCTCTCCACCTGTGCACTTGACCTGATCCCATCCCACTTTATCCCAAACCTCACCAGAGTCTTCATCCCAACCCTAACCCATCTCTTCAAGCTATCACTAACAACTGGTGTTTTCCCCCCAAGCTTTAAACATGCCTCAATCACAGCTATCCTCAAAAAGCCCTCTCTTGACCCATCCTCTGTATCTAGCGATCGCCCCATATCACTTCTTCCCTTTGCCTCAAAACTACTGGAACAACATGTCCATCTTGAACTGTCCTCCCACATCCCTTCCCTCTTCGCCCGCTTTCAATCTGGCTTCCGGCCGCATCACTCCGCTGAAACTGCCCTAACTAAAGTCACCAATGACCTATTAACTGCCAAAGCCAAGCGACACTACTCTGTCCTCCTCCTCCTCCTAGACCTGTCCTCTGCCTTTGACACAGTGGACCATTCCTTACTATTACAGCCCCTCTCATCTCTTTAGATCACTGACTTGTCCCTATCTTGGATTTTGTCATACCTAACAGACCGGACATTCAGCATCTACCACCCGCACACCACCTCCACCCTATCTGTTGGAGTCCTGCAAGGTTCAGTCCTAGGACCTCTGCTCTTCTATATTTTTGGCCTCGGACAGCTCATGGAGTCCCATGGCTTTCAGTATCATCTCTATGCTGATGACACACAGATCTGCATCTCTGGACCAGAACTCACCACCCTACTAACGAGAATCCCACAATGTCTGCTATATCATCCTTCTTCTCCGCTAGATTTCTAAAACTTAATATGGACTAAACAGAATTCATCATCTTTCCCCCATTTCCCCATCTCACTTGACTCCCCCCAACAGACCTATCAATTAAAGTAAATGGCTGCTCATTCTCCCCAGTCCCACAAAGCTCGCTGCCTCAGGGTAATCCTTGATACTGATCTCTTCTTGAAACCACATATCCAAGCCCTTTCCACTTCCTGCTGCCTTCAACTCAAAAATATTTCCCAGATCCATACAACCCTAAACCAAGAATCTGCAAAAACCCTAGTCCATGCCCTCATCATCTCCCGCCTTGACTATTGTAACCTCCTGCTCTGTGGCCTCCGCTCTTAACACTCTCGCACCCCTCCAATCTATTCTAAACTCAGCTGCCCGACTAATCCACGACCAGCTCTACCCTCACCTACTGTATTCTCACCCATCCCTTGTAGATTGTGAGCCCTCATGGGAAGGGTCCTCTCTCCTTTTGTACCAGTCATGATTTGTATTGATTAAGATTATTGTACTTGTTTTTAATATGTATACCCCTCCTCACATGTAAAGCTCCATGGAGTAAATGACGCTATAATAATAATAATAAAGTTACAGCTTGGAGTTTTTTAGCGTTAAACTCCGATGGAAAACTGGGTGACCTTTTCATATGCTAAGAAGCAGCGTCACCTTCCAACATGACAAAAAAGCACTAGGAAAAATGCAAAAAAGATAACAAAATGCAGTAAGATTATTGGTTGGAACTTGCTTGAGCATCTTTCAGGTCTTTCAAGACTTGCATTACTGTTCACACTTTTGCACTAATGCAGAGACCAGGAGTGTGGCTATATTTATAACACTCCAGCCAAATATTAACATTACTTCTAGCGATCTCAGTGAGCAGATGCTGTTTTACACAGTTCCTCTTTGACATATCTATTAATTCATCCTTTCAAGCTCCATTTTTAGTGTTGCCACAGCACTCTTACAATTCCACATAATATAAGCTGAGTAAATCCGTAACATCTGGCTACATTGAACTTCTCAGTTATGCTGACAATGTATGTAACCATGCCATTGTAGGACTGAATAAAAAACTTATTTTGCTTATTAAAGGGATGTCCACCTTTTGGAGGCTTTATTTTTTTTTTTTTTACGTGTTTGCTTTTGAGCCTAAAAATAATTTTTGCAATCATCTTTCATTAACCCCCTAAACGCTTCAAAATGTACTTTTATGTCTTGGATCGTGTCAGTGTGTTTGGCAGACAACACTAAAGGCAGAGTCAAGCTATATTACATAGCTTGCATCTGCTTTTGACTTTATATTTCTCTTATGTCACTTTATTTTTTAACCCTAAATACATCCATTTTGTTAAAAATATTTGTTTTCCTATCGCCACGACAGCACCCCTACGGGAGAGAGGGGATCCGCCCACCTTCCGGACAGGAACCTACAGAATTTAAAGGGGCGGTCCCCCTCACCACTCCAGTTTGGGTTCCTGTCCGGACGGCGGGAACCTGCAGCAGCAGTCTTACCCGGGCCTCCATGCCTCCGCGCGGTATCTTCTAGGAACGGCGGAATCGGGGGCTCGGAAGCAGCGTCGGGGGTGTCCTGCTTGCAGACCCCCCCTCATCTGGCCATAAGGAGCGCGTCCCAGGAGTCGGGCAGTGCTGTCCTGGTCCGCGGTGAAGCGCGGTGTGCAGCGTCCACACCGGCGCTGGTGAACCCGGAAGTAGTTGATACGCTTCCGGGGTAAGCCGGGGGAGGAGCGCTGCAGCGCTGTATAAGAGCGACGCTGATGGTAGGAGGCGCACAACCATGTCCTCAGTAGGGGACGCCGAGCACCCTCATGGAGAGGGAACGGAACAGCGCAGTAAGAATGGTAGTCGCTCAGGGAGTAGCAGCAGCAGCGTGGTACGGGGGCAGCAGCGTGCAAGTGCCTCAGCGTCACATTTGGATCCTACTCCTCCAGAACCGGTATTCACGGAATCAGCCTTATGGTGAGTGTTAAATCAGACACCTGGTGCTGATATGGTCTGTTGTTTGTGCTTTGTTTTAGGGGAAAAAGACCACTAAATCTAAGCACAAGCAATGTGCTCTATGCATGACTCCAATGCCTGACAGTTACACCAAAAGGCTGTGTCAGGCTTGCATATCTCAGACCTTAGAAGAGGAAGCTCCCCTTCGGTCATCAGACCTTAGAGCGGTCATCAGGGAGGAAATAAGCTATTCCCTTAGAGGCAGCCGCCAGGAAAGGTCGGGCAGGGACATATCGCCAGGATCTAGTCTGTCCCTGCAAGAAGGGGAATGTTCCAGATCTTCATCCCCATCCTCCTCAGATGAAGAGGGAAGGCCTTGTTTCTCGGTAGACAACATGGACATGTTAGTTAAAGGAGTCCGAGCTACCATGGGTGTTGCAGAGAGCAAAGAACCAAGGTCCGCACAGGACATAATGTTTGCGGGCTTGTGCCAGAGGAGTCGTAAGGCTTTTCCAGTGGTGGATACGGTCAAGACTCTTATAAAGAGAGAATGGGATAAGCAAGACAAAGGTTTCCTTCCGTCATCAGCCAAAAGAAGGTATCACTTTGAGGACAATGAGCTGGCGGAGTGGATGAAAGTCCCGAAAGTGGATGCAGCGGTGGCGTCAACATCTAAAGCCGGTACTTTGCCGCTGGAGGACGTGGGCCTTTTGAAAGACCCGTCAGATAGGAAGGCGGACATGTTTTTGAGAAAAACATGGGAGTCAACTGCCGGGGCGTTCAAACCTGCTATCTCTAGCACATGTACAGCTAGATCCGTCATGGTGTGGATATCCCAACTGGAAGAACAGCTGAAGTCCAAGGTGCCCAGAGACAAGATGCTGAATTCCCTTTCGCAAATACGTGAAGGGGTGGCGTATTTAGCGGACGCATCAGTGGATTCATTAAAATTGGCGGCAAGATCAGCAGGTCTCTCAAATGCTGCTCGCCGTGCCTTATGGCTTAAGACCTGGAAAGGGGATGCCCAGGCAAAAGCTAAACTGTGTACAATACCGTGTAGGGGTGAGTACCTGTTTGGCCCGGTATTGGATGATATCCTGGCTAAGGCTGAGGATAGGAAGAAAGGTTTTCCTAAAGCTTTCAATCCTACCTTTAGGAATACCTTCAGGAGACGCTTCCAATACAGAAGACCCTACCAAAACCGAGACTGGGAACCATCAGACCCGAAAAAGAAAGGTTCAGACATTAATGCTTCAACATCTTCCTCAAGAAGAAGAAGGAATTATCGTTAATAATGATCTTCCAGTAGGGGGCAGATTAAATTACTTCTATGCTCAGTGGGCCAAAATAACTTCGAGCAATTGGGTTCTGGGTATAATTAATTCAGGGTTAAAATTAGAGTTCCGGGAAAGACATTCTGAATTTTATATCTTGACTGCCCCTGATTCCTTAGACCACCAAAAGGCCCTTGAAAAAGAGGTCCAAATGTTAAGACGGAAGAAAGTCATAGTGGAGGTTCCAAAACATCAGCAGGGGAAAGGGTTCTATTCCCCTTTATTTTTAATCTCCAAGCCAGATGGATCCTTTCGAACCATCATAAACTTACGGAGATTGAACAAACATCTAGAGTATCATGCCTTTAAGATGGAATCTATTAAAACGGCAACTAAACTTCTCTTTCCCAGATGTTATATGACAGTCCTGGATTTAAAAGATGCGTATTACCATCTGCCCATTCACCAGGATCATCAACAATTCCTCAGAATGGCGGTGCGCTTAAACGACCAGGTCAGACACTTTCAGTTTGCTGCAATGCCCTTTGGTCTATCTATGGCACCGAGGGTGTTTACTAAAGTCATGGCAGAAGTAATGGCCTATGTCAGAGAACAGGATACGTTAATTATACCCTACTTGGATGACTTCCTGGTAGTGGGAAATTCTTTTTGCCAGTGTAGTACTCGCCTAAATCATGTAATATCTTCCTTACAGGACTTGGGTTGGATAGTCAATATGGAAAAGTCAAGACTCGAACCATCAACGACTCAGACTTTCCTAGGTATTCTGCTGGATTCGGAAGTGCAACAGTGTTTCCTTCCGGAAGAGAAAAAGCAGAGGATTGTGCACAAAGTCAGTACGGTAACAAAAAAGCCAGATCTGACTTTAAGGGACGCTATGTCCCTTCTGGGATCCCTGACGTCCTGCATACCAGCCGTCCAGTGGGCTCAATTCCACACTCGAGTGTTGCAGGCCCAAGTCTTGGATACAGAAAGGAGTCTTCAAGGGCAATTAAGCGGAAGACTCAGGCTGTCCACCGCCACTCTACACAGTCTGAGATGGTGGCTGAACAGAAGACATTTAGGAAAAGGAGTACGCTGGAGTATAGTACCAGACAACACGGTCACAACCGATGCCAGTCCTATAGGTTGGGGAGCTCACATAGGAGATGTCTGGACTCAAGGGCAATGGTCTCTCTTAGAGGCTCAAGAGTCCTCAAACTGGAAGGAGCTCACGGCAGTAAAGAAAGCCTTACTCAGGTTGCTTCCATCTCTGCAGGATTCACATGTAAGAATCCAGACAGACAACACAACAGTAGTGGCGTATGTCAACCATCAAGGGGGTACAAGGTCAAGATCCCTAATGAACACCGCCACAGACATACTAGAAATAGCCGAAGCCCACTTTCGCTCTCTATCAGCTGTGCACATTCGGGGAGAGCTCAACACAGAGGCAGATTACCTCAGCCGTCATTCTCTACGTCAGGGAGAATGGGTTCTAGATCGACGGGTGTTCAGACAAATAGTGGACCTGTGGGGATTGCCAGTAATCGATCTATTCGCAACGAGAGAGAACAGGCAGACCAGGAAGTTCGCTTCTCTTCGGGTGGCGGACAAGCCCTGTATAATAGACTCCCTTCAAATACACTGGAATTTTCCTCTAGCTTACGCGTTCCCTCCAATGTGTCTGATCCCGTTAGTCCTCAGGAAGATCAGGGAGGACAGGGCGAGAGTGATCCTGATTGCCCCCTTTTGGCCCAGGAGGGCATGGTTCTCGTTACTCAGGGCAATGTCTGTGTCCGAACCCTGGGTACTGCCGACCAGCCCGGAGCTTCTTTCTCAGGGGCCGTTCAGTTACCCCAATGTGGAATCCCTGCATCTGACGGCGTAGAATTTGAGAGGGAGTTATTGAGGAGAAGAGGGTTTTCAGAGGCTCTCATATCTACCCTTTTAAATAGTCGGAAAGAAGTCACCACTAAGATCTATGCTAAAACTTGGAAAAAGTTCCTTGCCTTCTACCAAAATCCCTTTTCTGGCAAGGTTCCAATTCCGGCTATTCTGGAGTTTTTACAGAAAGGCCGAGAATTGGGCTTGGCGGTAAATACCCTTAGAGTCCAAGTATCAGCTTTGGGAGCGTTATATAACAGTGATGTGGCGGGAAATAGATGGGTTTCCCGATTTATCAGGGCCACTGAACGTAGTAAACCAGTGTATATTCCTAGATTACCACCATGGGATCTAAATTTGGTTTTAGACGCCTTAACAGAAGCCCCCTTTGAGCCAATAGATTCTGTCTCCATTAAAAATTTAACTTTAAAAACAGCCTTCCTAGTAGCCCTGACCTCTGCTAGGAGAGTGAGTGACTTACAAGCTTTGTCGATAGACCCTCCTTAATGGTCTTTCAGGACAGGGTAGTGTTAAAACCTGATCCAGCATACCTACCAAAAGTAGCTTCCAAATTTCATAGAAGTCAAGAAATAATTTTACCATCTTTCTATAACAATCCGAATTCAGCTGACGAGCAGAAATATCACATGTTAGATGTCAGAAGAACTCTATTAGAGTACCTACACAAAACAGAACCATGGAGGCAGAGTAGGGCTCTGTTTGTTTCCTTTCAGAATCCAAGGAAAGGGGCAAGTGTAACTAAAGCGTCTATCGCCAGATGGATAAGAGATGCCATATATCTTGCTTATACTGCTAGAGGCCAGACACCACCAGATGGCATCAGGGCCCACTCCACTCGAGCCATGGCCTCATCCTGGGCGGAAAGAGCGGACGTCTCCATAGACGTAATATGTAAGGCGGCAACTTGGTCATCTCCTTCCACCTTTTATAGACATTATCGTCTTGATTTATCTTCAGAGGCCAATTTAGTTTTTGGCCGTACAGTACTTAGTGCTGTAGTCCCTCCCAGGTGATTGATCTTTGAAAATCTCTCGTAGGGGTGCTGTTGTGGCGATAGGAAAACCGGTTTTTACGTACCGGTAATAGGATTTTACGGAGCCACGACACCACCCGCACATTCCCCCCCGTAGTATTCACTGGTTTCTGCACCCTTTGGGGAAAGTGTGCTTGTTAAAAAATCACTCTTTAGTAGGTGATGGTATTTAGTAATGTTTAAGTATATATGTTTATGTACTAACTCAATGGCGGTGTCCCTTATACTCTGAAACACAAACTGGAGTGGTGAGGGGGACCGCCCCTTTAAATTCTGTAGGTTCCTGTCCGGAAGGTGGGCGGATCCCCTCTCTCCCGTAGGGGTGCTGTCGTGGCTCCGTAAAATCCTATTACCGGTACGTAAAAACCGGTATTTCCCTCAAAGGTGGACAACCCCTTTAAGATGGACAGTCTGATCTCCGATTATTCTCTCAGATACTTAGAAAGCTTTAGTTGTCTTCGTTGTGCTGAAGATTTTATTTATGTATACTAATGAAATAAAGGGGCTTCAGTTGTGACTGGTCAGAAAGACTAGTGTTGCTATTTTGTGAAGTCTGGACTTCACATTCTGTGTGCACAGATATAACACAGCAAACTAAACTTCATGATTATTTTTGTTTTTGTGGCTGTTTTTTTCCTGCCACATCTTCGGGTATGTGCAGATGATCGGTAAATGCTGCAGGTTGAACGCTGCATTCTTGTGCAACCCCCAGTGTCCAGATGTTACAGCATAGTGTCCAGAGACACCTGCGGCTTACCTGCGGAGACCGACATGAGGCTCCTCTCTCCTGACTGCAGAGAGTCCATTTATCTTGCGGAGACACGGATAAATATATTGGACACTGTAAATCCGCACCGTTCAGTGAACACATGCGGAATCACCTGCGTACAATAAACCGCTTTGGACGCAGCGGACATGCTATGCGTCCAAAGCACTACCACTTAAGAATCGTGTGCACTCGCCTTCCAACCCAAGAACCATAACTTTTTTGTTGTTGTTGTTCTGACAACATAGCTATGTGAGCTGTTTTTTGCAAGATAAGTTTGTTCTCAATTACCACATTTTACCACAGAATGTACTGGAAAACAGGACAAAATCAAATTGCAGTCAAATGGCAAAAAAAACGCAATTCTGCCATTGTTTATTAGGTTACGGTGTTTGTTTATTTTGCTGTAAAAATGACCTGACAAAATTATTCTCCAAGTCAATATGATTGAAAGGGGTGGTCAGAAGGCAAAGCATTTTTTTCTTGGGTGAATTTTGCCCCATGCAAAATAAAACCAATGGAAAAAAAATTACAGATTTGGTATCGCCTCTTTCAGAAACTCCCGATCTATCAAAATATGAACTAGTTAGGCTGGTTTCACATTTGCGTTGGGCAGAGCTGCAGAGGGCTGCGTACTTCCTCCATTAAGCCCCGCCCACTGCCGCACCTCTTCCATTCAGCTCCACTTACGTCTGCATGCGTCCTGCGTACCTATCTTTAACATTGGGTATGTAGGCCACGCGGATGCGTCCGCATGCGGTCGGCACAGCGTCAAAACTACGCATGCGGACTCATCTGCATACACCCGCATGTCCTGCGTGCCCAATGGTAAAGATAGGTATGCAGGTTGGCGATACCAAATCTGTAATTTTTTTTCCATTGGTTTTATTTTGAATGGGACAAAATTCACCCAGAAAAAAATGCTTTGCCTTCTGACTTTCCGATTGGTAAACAGCGTAACATGAAGAAAAATCAAAATACCAGAATTAGTTTTTTGGGGGTCGCAGCAACATTGCTATAGAATGCATTAACAGGTAATCAAAACATCTACTTCAAAATGGTATCGATAAAAATGTCAGCTCGGTGGGCAAAAAATAAGCTCTTTTCCAGCACCAGATACTGAAAATTGGAGACGCTACGGGTCTCAGAAAATTACATTTTTTTTTTCTTTTTAACAATTATTGGATTTTTTTCCACCGCTTAAATAATAATAATAATAATTTTTATTTATATAGCGCCAACATATTCCGCAGCACTTTACAATTTAGCGGGGACATGTACAGACAATAAATTCAGTACAAGTTAAGACAATTTAAACAGTGACATTAGGGGTGAGGTCCCTGCTCGCAAGCTTACAATCTATAAGGAAATGGGGGGACACAATAGGTGAAAAGTGCTTGTTATTTTAGGTCTGGCAATTATAATAAATAGGGATTTTCATATAATGCTGCATGATCCGATCATCAGCCCGTGTGTTTAAGTGCAATAGTCAAGTATCAAGTGCAGTTATCGTGTGCATGGAGGGTGTGGAGACAGATGAATAGTAGGGTGCAGATTCACACGCAGATAATATTTGGAAGGAGGGAACAGGACAAAGTTAGTTTACTGAGTAGTTGATGTGGTAGGCTTGTTTGAAGAGATGGGTTTTTAAAGCGCGCTTGAATAGGTCGAGGCTAGGTATCAGTCTGATCGTGTGGGGAAGTGCATTCCAGAGAGCTGGCACAGCACGAGAGAAGTCTTGGAGACGGAGGTGCGAGGTTCGGATTACGGGGGATGTTAGTCTTAAATTATTTGTAGAACGGAGGGCACGTGTAGGGCGATAAATGGAGATGAGAGAGGAGATATAGGGCGGTGCAGAACTGTGGAGAGCTTTGTGGGTGAGAGAGATGAGTTTATACTGGACCCTGTAGCGAATGGGTAGCCAGTGTAATGACTGGCAAAAGATGGAGGCATCGGTGAAGCGGCTGGACAGAAATATGACCCTGGCTGCCGCATTCAAGATGGATTGGAGAGGAGAAAGTTTGGAAAGAGGGAGACCGATCAGAAGAGTTGCAGTAGTCCAGATAAGAATGAATAAGAGCGACAGTAAGAGTCTTAGCAGTTTCAAAGGTGAGAAAAGGTCGGATTCTGGAGATGTTTTTTTTTTTTTCAAAATCTGTTTATTGAATTTTCCAATATAATCATCATACAATTGGTAATGACATGAAAAATTAAGTCATAAACTCAACCCAAACCCTCCCCCTCCCAAGAACCCCCATCTCTGCATGCGCATAACCAACAAAGCAATTCACGGCTGGAGATGTTTTTAAGATGCCAGTGACGGGAGCGAGTGATCGGACATAGGGAGTAAAGGAAAGTTCGGGGTTGAATATGACCCCAAGACAGCGGGCATGCTGCTTGGGAGTTATGGTTGACCCCTCCAGGGTAATTTCGATGTTTGGTAGAGTGAGGTTAGTAAAAGGGAGAAACACAAGAAGTTCAGTTTTGTAGAGATTTAGTTTCAGATAGAAGGAGGACATGATGTTAGAGACAGCAGACAGACAATCCTTGGTATTTTGAATTAGGGTAGGGGTGATGTCAGGGGAAGAAGTGTATAATTGGGTGTTGTCAGCATAGAGATGGTACTGGAACCCAAATCTGCTGATTTTGTCCAATAGGGGCAGTGTATAGAGAGAAAAGGAGGGGGCCCAGGACTGAGCCCTGCGGAACCCCGATAGTAAGGGGACGAGGAGAGGAAGCGGAGCCGGCAAAAGATACAGTGAAGGAGCGGTCACAGAGGTAGGAGGAGAACCAGGAGAGGGCTGTGTCCTTGAGGCCTATGGAGCGGAGCATAGTGAGAAGGAGCTGGTGATCCACAGTATCAAATGCGGCAGATAGATCCAGGAGAATCAGCAGAGAGAAAAAAAAAAGAATCTATACATGTTTGGTATCTACAAACTCGTAATGACCTGGAGAATCATACTAGCAGGTCAGTTTGTGTGGCACCTCAGGAGTTTAGGTAACACAGTGGTATTGCCTTCCTCTTGGGGAGGGTGATGCCATGCCTGGAGACGAGGAGGATCCCTTTGACAGGTAACCTGTACATGCAGCATGTTCTGACTCCAGGCCAGAAGGAGGAGCTCTGAACCTGGTTTTCAGGGGGGCTTCCCTAGAGATTCTATATATACACTAGATGGTTGCCCGATTCTAACGCATCAGGTATTCTAGAATATGCATGTCCACGTAGTATATTGCCAAGCCACGTAGTATATTGCCCAGCCACGTAGTATGTTGCCCAGCCATGTAGTATGTTGCCCAGCCACGTAGTATGTTGCCCAGCCACGTAGTATATTGCCCAGCCACGTAGTATATTGCACAGCGACGGAGTATACAGCACAGAGCTATGTAGTATATTGTCCAGCCACGTAGTGTATTGCACAGCCTCTGTGGTTGTTGATGCCGGCTTGCTGTGAGCACCACCCGCGTTCAGAATCGCCGGATCTATAAAAAAAAAAAGGATTAGGCTGATCGCTAAATGGCGTAGCGAGAAAAAAATTATAAATGCCAGAAATACGTTTTTTTTATCACCGCGACATTGCATTAAAATGCAATAACGGGCGATCAAAAGAACGTATCTGCACAAAAGTGGTATCAATTAAAAACGTCAGCTCGGCACGCAAAGAATAAACCCTCACCTGACCCAAGATCCTGGAAAATGGCGCAATTTTTTTTTTTTCAAAGTTTGGAATTTTTTTTTGACCACTTAGATAAAAGAGAACCTAGACATGTTTGGTGTCTATGAACTCGTAATCAATGTGGAGAATCACAATGGCAGGTCAGTTTTAGCATTTAGTGAACCTAGCAAAAAAGCCAAACAAAAAAAGTGTGGGATTACACTTTTTTTGCAATTTCACCACACTTGAATTTTTTTTCCTGTTTTCTAGTACAAGACATGGTAAAACCAATGGTGTCGTTCAAAAGTACAACTCATCCCGTAAAAAATAAGCCCTCACATGGCCATATTGACAAAAAGGTTATGGCTCTGGAAGGAGGGGAGCGAAAAACGAAAATGCAAAAACTAAAAAGGGCTGCGTCTTGAAGGGGTTAATGACCACCGGACCCGGTACTGTGTACCTCTAGGCCCTGGCGGGCGCTCCATTAGCATTTAGGGATCATGGTAAATAAACCCACAAACGATGATCAGATCGCCTATGTGTAACAGAAATGCTAATCTATGGTGGTCATTGCTGGATTGCTATGAGCGCCACCACATAGCCGGCACTCATAGCAATCCAGCAATGACCACCATAGAGGTCTGCTTCAGACCTCAGGTTCTCATGCCGACCCATCGGAGACCCGCGATCATGTGACAGGGTCACCGATGGGTGGAATTTACGATGCGCTTCCTGTCAGAGCCTTTAACCAGTTAACAGCCGCTGGTAGATCGCGATTCCAACCTCAGCTGTTGCGGATACATGTGATATGTATAGATCAGCTGGAGCCCACACCAGACAGAGGGAGTCCAACGTGGGCGTAAATAGCATTACCTGCTCGACACCTGCACTTAGTCAAATGCTGTCAGGAGAAGATGAATGTTATTCTCCTGACAACTGCACAGGTTCACTGTGATCCAGCCCCGTCTGATACTGGCTCTGCATTGGGCCGGCAGTCAGTCATAAAGGGGGCGCTACAACCGCTGGTCTCTGTACACAGAGCAGTGACTGAACCATCGCCCTGTGACTGGAAGCCAAACGCTACCAGGGGGATAAAGTCCGTTTTCACCCGCAACATTCCGCTATGTGAAGCTGCCAGGCAGGTTAAGGGTATGTGCGCACGTCCGGTTTTTGTCAGGAAAATTTCTGCAAGAAATCCTGACATTTCTGCCAGAAATCCGCGTGCGTTTTTACCGTGTTTTTGGTGCGTTTTTTATGCGTTTTTTCCCAAATGCATAGAATAGCGGTAAAAACGCAGAAAATCTGCAAAATTAATGAACATTCTGCTTTTTTTACCGCGATGCTTTTTTTTCGCGGAAAAAAACGCATCATGTGCACAAAACATGCAAAATGCATTCTAAATGATAGGATGCATAATGTATGCGTTTTTAATGAGTTTTTATAGCGTTTTTACAGCAAAAAGACGGGAAAAAACCACGAAAAAACCTGAACGTGTGCACATAGCCTAACACTATTAATCTGCAGATTTACCCCATGTCTGCAGGTTAAACGCAATTTTTTTTCTGGTGACCGGTTCCCTATAAGTTGTGTACTCTGTGTCAGTGATATGATTTTCTCATGTCAGAGAATTCTGACACAATTCTGATCACAGTTTGATCCGAGTATCATTTACATAACCGATTCAATTCTCTTGGAAGAGAGAATCATCCCTTATGTGACCCCTGCCAAACTACTCTGTTCTGTCTATAGATCTGTTATCAGTGAGGTATCAGGTTACATTATCTGTAATAAAACTCTGTGGAGAGAGGAGAATGGGGAAGCTGGAGAGGAACAAAAGCAGAAAGGCATAAGAGAGAACTTATGAGGCTTGAAGTGTAGAGTGATAAAACTAAAAATGTAAGATACAAGTAATATAAAGTTCAGAAATGGTGTTATTCCTCAAGTCTGCACACATGGCAACCTGCCCCGAAAAGTCACCCGAATGTACAATTACACTGTCTTAATATACAGTATTTTTTTAATAACTACAGCTATAGCAATGTGACCTTTGCATATATTGATGTGGACCCAGCCTACTGTCGATTATCTGCTCACAATGGATGAGTTTGAAAATTAAATTGTTCCTGTTTATATAGGGTAGTGCTACACAGGCACATTTGTTCATCTGATGGAAATAATAACTATTGATTGGCTTCTGAAAATGTGGAAAATATAAAATGTTGAGGAATAAGTAGGTCAACATAAATGGGCTTCACTGATTTTCAGTAATGTGATGAATAAATACAAGACCATTGATGGTTGGTTATGTAAGTAAAACGCTAATAGTTAGATATGCATGTGTAAATTGTTGCTATAACTTGACAGCATCTTATTTGACTTTCACTTATTTTCCATTTATTGCATCTTGTAGGTTTACTGAACACTGTAGAACAGTCCTGGAATGGAACTGCTCAGATGAAAGCCTCTCGAAGTCAAGAAGAAACTGGGTCAGTGCATTCAATTTATTAGCATTTTTATGTATGCGGTACCAACTGGCAGTAACCGGTCTAGGTAGCACAATATTTATTGGCTTGACTATATGTATAACTGAGGTTGCAGGTGGAAATGAGGGCTACAGGTATATCAACAATAAGAGTTTCATCTTGTGGATTGTGAGCCCTCACGGGCAGGGTCCTCTCTCCTTCTTTAAAGGGAACCTGTCACCCCGTTTTTTGAGATTGAGCTATAAATACTGTTAAATAGGGCCTGCGCTGTGTGTTACTATAGTGTATGTAGTGTACCCCGATTCCCCATGTATGCTGAGAAATAACTTACCAAAGTCGCCGTTTTCGCCTGTCAATCAGGCTGGTCAGGTCAGGAGGGCGTGGTGACATCGCTGATTCTTCCTCAGCTTTACGTTGGTGGCGTAGTGGTGAACAAGCAGCGCGCGATCTGCGCTGTCATCCCTTTCGTCGGTGGGGGCGGCCATCTTCCTGGGGCCGCGCGTGCGCAGATCGAGTGCTCTGCTGCACGGGGCTTCAGGAAAATGGCCGCGGGATGCCGCGCGTGCGCATTAGAGATCGCGGCGGCCATTTTCCCAAAGCCGAGTTTGCATCTCGGCTTTGGGAAAATGGCCGCCGCGATCTCTAATGCGCACGCGCGGCATCCCGCGGCCATTTTCCTGAAGCCCCGTGCAGCAGAGCACTCGATCTGCGCACGCGCGGCCCCAGGAAGATGGCCGCCCCCACCGACGAAAGGGATGACAGTGCAGATCGCGCGCTGCTTGTTCACCACTACGCCACTACGCCACCAACGTAAAGCTGAGGAAGAATCAGCGATGTCACCACGCCCTCCCGACCTGACCAGCCTGATTGACAGGCGAAAACGGCGACTTTGGTAAGTTATTTCTCAGCATACATGGGGAATCGGGGTACACTACATACACTATAGTAACACACAGCGCAGGCCCTATTTAACAGTATTTATAGCTCAATCTCAAAAAACGGGGTGACAGGTTCCCTTTAATTGTCGGGACTTGTTATTGTTTAAGATTATTGTACTTGTTTTTATTATGTACACCCCTCCCCACATGTAAAGCGCCATGGAATAAATGGCACTACACAAATAATAATTTTAATGGCAGTAAGCATGGCTAGTTGATCTGTAAATTTATTTTCAACACTTGCTTTCTCTGACATTCTTCCTGGTTGAGCCTGACGGGTGCGAAGAATGCTTTCTTGCTCCCCATTACTTCTCTTAAAGGGAATTCGTCACCAGAAAAAACTCTATTAACCTGCATATATGGGGTTAATCTGCAGGTTAACAGCATTACTAACCTGCCTGGCACCCACACTTAGCCAAACACTGCCGGGAGAAAATTAACTTTATTCACCCAGCAGCATTCTGGTTGCAGTCACCAGAGCAGCTCCGGTGCAGGTTTAGTCACCGTTGTGAAAAATACAGAACGGCGGCTATAACCGCGCCTCTGACCTTGACTGACAGTCTGTCCCAATGCAGAGCCAGGGGCACGGTTACAGCTGCCTTTCTGTATACTCAGAGTGGTGACTAAACCCGTGCCGGGGCCACCCCGTGACTGAAACCAGAACACTGCTGGAGGGAATAAAGTTAATTTTCTCCTGGCAGAGTTCTGCTAAGTGTGGGTGCTGGACTTCATGTCTGCAGGTTGATAGCTGTTTTTCTGGTGATTGGTTCCGTATAATGCTTTTACTTGTGTTTTCCCAATAATTTTTCTCTTTGGTTACTCTGCCATAGCTGTGCAAATTACTTATTTGAAAATGCAGGAAGAAAGTCTCCTCAGGAATATTGAACATGTTCATATGAAACACTCATATATACTTTGACCACAAATTTTCCTACGATATTTTGGACTAAGTTGGCAACAAGGAAGACATTAGTAAATGACTGTTTTATTATTGTTATTATTATTATTCTATTTTTTTCCAGGACGTCTCTCATGGCAGCACACCAGTAATTAGTCATTCACATCTTTAGGGACAGGAAACACACAAGCAGTTAAAAGCAGTGTATTTCCTGTCCCTGGGAGGACAGACACAGAGAGGACGCTCAATGATGCAGAGATTACGTGAAACGAGCTCAGGGGAATCTGAGGGGATTCATCCCTGTGACAAGGCTTGTGGCTGATACCTCACTGAGTAGGGGTTCCTCAGCCTGGGCCAGTAGAGCGGAATGTGGCTGCTGTCGTTTGCCGCTTCCCTCCTCTGAGGGCTCTCGGCTACCTACCGCAGCTTTGCCTAAGCACAGATCCAGTGACTCATTCGTTCCAGGGTGGAACGCACTTCTGAGTTACAGGGGGAAAGTGCAGGATGATCTGCTAGTGTGGTGTGTTATGGATGGTGGTTCCGGGTGTGTATTCCTACAAGAAGACAAGGTAGGACACTATAAAAGCACACCTATTGTGGTAGGATTCTACAGTATTGTGTACAGTCTGAACATGGATTTTAATCGTACTCTATCAGAGAGACCGTCCGAACAATCCCTGGGAATAGTAAGTCTTAGTGATCTGTCTTTGGCCCCAATGTTTCCTTGCATAAGTCAGGAAGTCTGAGCCCTATTTTCTCTTTTCTAATTTAATTTTAGGACAGAGTAGCTGGGTCTGTTTCTTCCTCTAGGAAGTCCAAAAGTTATGCTACCTTTTTGGTGGATGAATTGGCCGAGTCAGTGAGATTTGCTGCCAGAAGCAATGTTCTTTACAGTTCTGCTAGGTGGACAATCTGGTTTAAAAAAAAACTATTCCAGGAGATCACCATTCTAAAAGCAAGCTATGCTCAATTCCCTTTTCAGTGTTACAGGTGCTAGGACCGTATTTGATGAAATCCTAGAAAGGACCTCTGACAACCAAAAGGGGCTTCCAGAGGAAAGGCAAAGGACATTCCCTTCCTTTTGTAGGTCCCGTCCGTACCAGAGACATGAGTTTAAAGGGAAAGGGAAATCATGCAGATGGACGAATATATAAAGAGAAAGAATACGCTGAAAGGGAGATCACCAGATAAATAAACAATATGGCTTTTATTAGAAAAGTGCACACAGACCAACAATCTGATAAAACCATTTAAAAAACATATACACATATCATGCAGATGGAGTTACCCAAAGGGAGGAAAGGATTGACTTACCACTTTCAGTCCAGGTCCAAGCACAGGGAGACCTTGGCGTCAGAGGAGTTAAGGGGCTTCAAGGACGGTGGCAAATCATCACACAAAACAAGTGGATTCATCAGGTTGTAGTGGAAGGCTATACGATAGAATTTATTAAACTCTCTACAGAGACTCGAAAAAGATATCAGGAATCTGGTAGCAACCGGGTGGGTATTCCTTTTCCTCAGACACTACTCCAGTCTCTTTTTCTATTAAAAAAAACCCATTGGGGAGTGTGGGGTTATTGTACAGTTATAAACTTAAAACCCTTAAATAAGTGCGTCAGATGCAGAAAGTTCATAATGGAGACAAGAAGATCAACAATTCCTCTATTAGGATGGATTCGGTAATGTGCGCCTTCAATTTAAAGGATGCATATTATCATGTGGCCATCCATCCTTCTTTTCAGAAGTTCCAAGAGGTTTGCACTAAAACCTCAGGGAGAAAGTCATCATTTTCAATTTCAGTACCTTCCCTTCAGCCTATCCACTGATATTCACAAAGGAAGGGATAATCATCATCCCATACCTGGACGATCTGTTAGTGGCTGATTCAGCACAACAACTGAAACGCCATCTCTCAAGGAATATCCTCACCTTGCAGAGGTTGGGTTGGTTCATCAATTGGGGAAAATCCAATTTAGAGCCAGGAACACAAAAGGTGTTTCTGGGAGTTCTCCTCAACTGCCACCTCAGAACATCCTTTCTGCCCTCAATAAAACAGAAAGAGGTCATTAACAGAGTGCTGTCCTTCCATGGGAAAAAAACTGATCTGATTGCAATGCGAGAATTGGGATTGACACCATATATTCCAAATGTACGATGGGGTCAGACCCACTGGAGAATTCTGCAAAAAGCGATATTGGCCATCTGGGACAGGCGACCATCAGGACTGGACAAGAAGATAGTCATTTCGGCATAGGTTAATAAATCGTTGACGTGGTGGACGTCTCCGAAGATGTTATAGACGGGGGTAATTAGATCCTTTCCCCATGCGTCAGTCACTACCAATGCAAGTCAGCAAGGTTGGTGTGCCGAGGAAGAAAGACAATACCTATAGGTGACTTGGTCTCCAGAAGTCCGTTTGAGGTCCTCAAACTACAGAGAACTGCGGGCAGTATGGCAGACGCTCAGAGGTGCCAGGACCATCTCAGAGGCCAGCATGTCAAACTCTTATTGTACAATGTCACAGCAGTCTCCTTTATTGGTCATCAATGGAGCCAGAGATGTTATCTTCTGCAGATTCTGGCCTTACAAATTTTCCAGTGGGCAGAGGGGACTGTCTTTTCTATATCGGCAGTTCACCTGAAAGGTTCACAGAACAGAGTAGCAGAGAATCAGTTTGATCCTCAGAATGGGAATTAAACAGGGATTTGTTTCAGCAGTTAACCCGATGTTGGAGTATCCCTCAAGTAGACCTGTTTAAATCCTGGAAGAATGCAAAGGTAGCAAGTTTTTTTTCTTGAACCCGTAGGACAACCCAAATGGAGTGGATCTCTTGTCCCAGAATTGGGGCAAGAATCTCCTATATGCCTTTTCCATTGATCCTGGGGGTCTTGAGAGAGATTCAAGAAGAACCGGCTATGGTAATACTGATCAACTGTTAAATCATATAGCTCTAGAAGATAAACTTCTCCTTCCAGAGAGGTACAACCTTCTCTGTTGTGAATTCTGTGGTCAAGCTCCCTCCTGTGGTCATGAGTGGTACTTCGGCTGGTGTGGGGCTGCGGCTTCTGAGTTTCCTTCCTCAGGTGACGAGGTTAAGTCGTTAGGTGCTGCTCTATTTAACTCCACCTAGTTCTTTGTTCCTTGCCTCCAGTCAATGTTCCAGTATTGGTCTTGCTCTCTCCTGGATCGTCTTGTGGCATGCCTGCCCTGCATAAGCTAAGTTCTGCTTGTGTTACTTTTGTTTGCTATTTTTTCTGTCCAGCTTGCTATATTGGTCTTTCCTTGCTGGAAGCTCTGGGACGCAGAGGGAGCACCTCCGTGCCGTTAGTCGGTACGGAGGGTCTTTTTGCGCCCTCTGCGTGGTTGTTTGTAGGTTTTTGTGCTGACCGCAAAGCTATCTTTACTATCCTCTGTCTATTCAGTAAGTCGGGCCTCACTTTGCTAAAACCTATTTCATCTCTGTGTTTGTATTTTCATCTTTACTCACAGTCATTATATGTGGGGGGCTGCCTTTTCCTTTGGGGAATTTCTCTGAGGCAAGGTAGGCTTATTTTTCTATCTTCAGGGCTAGCTAGTTTCTCAGGCTGTGCCCGAGGCGCCTAGGTCTGGTCAGGAGCGCTCCACGGCTACCTCTAGTGTGGTGTGATAGGATTAGGGATTGCGGTCAGCAGAGTTCCCACGTCTCAGAGCTCGTCCTATGTTATTAGTAACTATCAGGTCACTTTGTGTGCTCTTAACCACCAGGTCCATTGTGTTTCTGAATCACCAGTTCACAACACTTCTCTCTATCAAAGTTCCCTCCTACAGTCCTGCTCTTAGTTATTGGCACCCATGAAGTTTAAGTACATAATGCAGAATATTTCCTGAAAAAAATAAATCAACTGAAAAGTTTTTTGTGTATAGAATTCGCGAGTTACTGTCAAGAACCTCCCTGGACTTGTGGGAAAGAGGAAAATTAACAAGAGATGTCTTAGAAAGTTGGTGCGAATGGTGGAAAAAGCACCACGTCAAATATCCAAAGACCTGAAGGCCAACCTGGAACAGTATGGGGTTATGATTTCAACAAGTACCATATGCCATATACAAAACCAAGCAGAGCTTTATAAGCGAATGCCAAGGAAGAAACCATTGCTGAAGAAAAGACATAAAAAGGAACAACTGATCTTTGCCAAAGAGTACCTTGACAAACCACAATCCTTCTGGGAAAATGTTCTGTGGACAGATGAACCAAAAATAGAGCTTTTTAGCAATGCAATGCAGCAGTTTACAGATGGCGCAATAATCTTAAAAGGAAAAGAACATCCTATCAACAGTTAAGCATCGTGGAGGATCCATATTTATTATTTATTTATATAGCACCATTAATTCCATGGTGCTGTACATGAGAAGGGGTTACATCAAAATACAAATATCACTTACAGTAAACAAATCTAACAATGACAGACTGGTACAGAGGGAAGAGGACCCTGCCCTTGCGGGCTTACATTCTACAGGATTATGGGGAAGGAGACTGTAGGTCGAGGGTTGCAGTAGCTCCGATGGTGTTGAGGTGGCCGTGTGGTAATTACAGGCTGTAAGCTTCTTTGAAGAGGTGGGTTTTCAGGTTTCTTTTGAAGGATCCACATGTGGTGGATAAACGGATGTGTTGGGGCACAGAATTCCAGAGCATGGGGGATATTCGGGAGAAGTTTTGGAAGCGATTGGGTGAGGAGCGAATAAACGTGGAGGATAGAAGGAGGCATTGGAAGGACCGGAGATTACATGAGGGAAGATATTGAGAGATTAGTTCGGAAATATACAGAGGAGAAAGGTTATGGATGGCTTTGTAGGTCAGTGTTAGTAGTTTAAACTGGATACGCTGGGAAATTGGGAGCCAGTGAAGGCATTTGCAAAGAGGGAAAGCAGGAGTGTAGCGAGGAGAGAGATTAATTAGTCGGGCAGCAGAGTTGAGGAAGGACTGGAAGGCTGCGAGAGTGTTAGAAGGTAGGCCACCGAGGAGGATGTTGCAGTAGTCTAGGCGAGAGATGATTAGGGCATGCACAAGCATTTTGGTAAAGTGAGGGTTGAGGAAAGGACGGATTCTGGAAATATTTTTGAGCTGGAGGCGACAGGAGGTGGCAAGAGATTGGATGTGCGGTTTGAAGGACAGGGCAGAGTCAAGGGTTACACAGAGGAAGTGGATTTTGGGGACAGGGAAAAGTTTGATTTCATTTATTTTGGTAGATAGGTCAGGTAGGGAAGATTTGCGAGATGGAGGAAAGATAATTAGTCCAGATTTGTCCACATTGAGCTTGAGGAAGCGAGAGGAGAAGGAGGATATGACTGATATACAACCTGGGATTCTGGAGAGCAGAGAGGTGACATCTGGGCCAGAGAGGTAGACCTGAGTGTCATTAGCATATAGATGGTACCAGAAGCTATAGGACCTTATGAGTTGTCCCAGGCAGAGTGTATAGATTGAGAAAAGTAAGGGCCCAAGGACAGGGCCTTGAGGGACACCAACAGAGAGTGGGCGAGATGAAGAGGTAGTGTAGTAAGGGAGTAGGAAACGCTAAATGTGTGGTTGGTAAGGTATGAGGAGATACAAGATAGGGCAAGGTCTTTGACTCCAAAGTAAGAGAGGATCTGTAGTAGGAGGAAGTGGTCAACTGTGTCGAAGGCAGACAGGTCTAGAAGGAGGAGTATAGAGAATTGTCTGTTAGCTTTGGCTGTAAGTAAGTCGTTAGTAATTTTCGCCAGGGCAGTCTCAGTGGAATGCTGGGGACAGAAGCCAGATTGTAGGTTGTCGAACACAGAGTTGGATGCAATGCTCTGGGGTTGCTTTGCTGCATCTAGTACCGGGGGTCTTGACCGCATCACAGGAGCCGTGACATCGGAGAATTATCAAGAGATTTTAGAGGTAAATGTCCTACCCAGTGTAAGAAAACTTTGTTTGAGTCGAAGATTGAGTCCCACAGCAAGACATTGACCCAAAAAACACACATCCAAAAGTATGCAGGAATGGTTGAAAAAGAAAAAAATGGACTCTCTTAAAATGGCCAGCAATGATTCCTGACCTCAATGCCACTGAAAATTTTTGCGGTGAGCTTCAATCTGCAAATATACAAAAAGAAGATAAGGAAACTGGGAAACAAAAAAGTGCAAATAGGGTCTTAGCGATAATAATGAGGCTTAAGAAAATTAAATCCACTCACCAGGTGAGGCTGCACTGAAGCAACGTATGATACACATATACAGGTGCTTCTCACAAAATTAGAATATCATCAAAAAGTTAATTTATTTTAGTCCTTGCAAACAGTGATCTATTTCAGGTGTTTATTTCTGTTAATGTTGATGATTATGGCTTACAGCCAATGAAAACCCAAAAGTCATTATCTCAGTAGATTAGAATAACTTTATAACACCAGCTTGAAACAAATGATTTTAAAATCCGAAATGTTTGCCTACTGAAATGTATGTTCAGTAAATGCACACACTACTTGGTTAGGGCTCCTTTTGCATCAATTGCTGCATTAATGCGGCATGGCATGGAGGTGATCAGCCTGTGGCACTGCTGAGGTGTTATGGAAACCCAGGTTGCTTTGATAGCAGCCTTCAGCTCGTCTGCATTGTTGGGTCTGGTGTCTCTCATCTTCCTCTTGACAATATCCCATAGATTCTCTATGGGGTTAAGGTCAGGCGAGTTTGCTGGCCAATCAAGCAAAGTGATACTGTTGTTTTTGAACCAGGTATTGGTACTTTTGGCAGTGTGGACAGGTGCCAAGTCCAGCTGGAGAATTAAATTTCCATCTCCAAAAAGCTTGTCGACAGATGGAAGCATGAAGTGGTCTAAAATTTCCTGGTAGAAGGATGCGCTGACTTTGGTCTTGATAAAACACAGTGAACCTACACAAGCAGATGGCATGGCTCCCCAAACCATCACTGGTTGTGGAAACTTCACACTAGACCTCAAGCAACTTGGATTGTGTGCCTCTCCTTTCTTCCTCCAGACTCTGGTACCTTGATTTCCAAATGAAATGCAAAATTTACTTTCATCTGAAAACACCACCTTGGACCACTGAGCAACAGTCGAGTTCTTTTTCTCCTTGGCCCAGGTAAGACGCTTCTGGCGTTGTCTATAGGCCATGTGTGGCTTGACACAAGGAATGCTACACTTGTAGCCCTTGTCCTAGATACGTCTGTGTGTGGTGGCTCTTGAAGCAATGACTCTAGCAGCAGTCCACTCCTTGTGAATCTCCCCCCAATTTTTGAACGGCCCTTTCTTGACAATCCTTTCAAGACTGTGATTATTCCGGTTGCTTGTCAACGTTTTTCTACAACACTTTTTCCTTCCACTCAGCTATTCATTAATATGCTTGGATACCGCACTATGTGAGCAGCCAGCTTTAGCAATGACCTTTTGTGGCTTACCCTCCTTGTGGAGTGTGTCACTGACTGCCTTCTGGACATCTGTCAAGTCAGCAGTCTTCCCCATGATTGTGGAGCCTACTGAAACCGACTAAGGGACCTTTTTAAATGCGTAGGAAGCCTTTGCAGGTGTTTTTTGCTAATTATTCTAATTTACTGAGTTAATGACTTTTGGGTTTTCATTGGCTGCAAGCCATAATCAACATGAACAGAAATTAACACTTGAAATGGATCGCTCTGTTCTAATGACTCTATATAATGAGTTTCACTTTTTGTATTGAAGAACTGAGAAAAAAAAAAAATTTTGATGATCTAATTTTGTGAGAAGCACTTGTATATCAGCTACTGCAGGACACCAGTGGCAGATGGACGAAGCTTGAAATGGAAACAGGATTGTTCCTCACCCAATCGCCTCCAAGACTCCTCCCAAATATCCCCGATTCTCTGTGCCCCAACACATCTGATTATCCACCACATTCTCATTCTTCAGAATCCAGACAGAACCTGACAACCCATCTCTTCATTACAGGCTGTAAGCTTTCTTGACCCCACTGCCACCTCAACACCTCCTGAACTACTGCAATCCCCCCACTCTACTATCTCCTTCCCCACCATGCTGTAGAATGTAAGTCCACAATGGCAGGGTCCTCTTTACTCAGTACCAGTCTATCATTTACTTTTACTGTAAGTGATATCTGTATTTCGTATGTAACCACTTCTCACATACAGCACCATGGAATCAATGGTGTTATATAAATAAAAATAATAATTTTATGCTGGGGAACAATTTATTTCATAATGGTATGAATCACATAGTAATTGTAAATATAATGCTAAAAAATTAAGGGGTCACTTAAACCACACATCAGTTCTTGCTGAACAAAAGAATCATGTTGAAAGTCTTTACTGATATATTGTAAGTAAGTGAGAACAAAATAATATATAAATGGTCAATGAAAACCAAAACTTTGAGAAAACCCGAGGGCTGGATGCCAATTCAATTTGAAAACCAAAGTTAAATTAAACCAATATGTTTTTAACTTTTGAGTGCATTTCATCACAGCAACTCATAATGCGACTTGGTAGTGTAGTTGGCCACTATTTGCGTATATGCACTCTGACAATTTCTGAGCATGCTCCTTATGAGGCAGTGTATGGTGCCCAGGGGTATCTCTTCCTAAACCTGCATTAGGGCATCAGTGAGCTTCTGACGGTCAGTGCATCCGATGCTGCTAAGCAGTGCCACAAATGCATAATGTCCCCAAAGTTTTCAACTGGATTTAGGTATGGTGAATGTGAGGGCCCGTCAATGGCATCAATGCCTTCATCATCCACAAACTGCCTCAACACTCTGGCCACATGTGTCTGGGCATAGTTCTGCACTAGGAAGAACCCAGAGTCACTGCACAAGTTTAAAGAGGTAGTCCACTACAATGCTTATTGTGTACATCGATTTAAACCTGTCAAATAAGTCTTTTTTTTTGCAAATACCTTATGTTGACCTGCTTGCTCAGTTCCGATCATGTGACCCCCGGTTGCAGCTGCTTACATCCGGTGATGTCGCGTCAACGTCCGGACTTTGGAAGTTGATCTTGCATCACTGAGTTAGGACTCAGTCTCACTCCCTCCCTCAGATTATCTGGGCTGTGGGTGGTTTCACCGTGATGAATGCCAATTAACCTATATGATGCTGGGCTATGAGCATAGGTCCCACTACACGATGTTGGGCTTCATGCCAGCCTCATTAATTCAATTTCTAAAGTTCGTTCAGAAATATACACATCAGTATCGAGTTCATTTTGTAAGGGTTTTGCATTGCTATTCCCATTTGTCCTTCTCAATCTAAATGTTTACCCCATTAAAATAAATACACATCGTGTAGTGGTGCAGTTCCAGGAATGTGAGTGCAACACCACTGGAGCTCACATGAGGTTATGTCATGAGAGCCCTGCACCCAATCAGTGCTGGCATCCCTTTCTTCGAACGTATAAGAAATTAAAAGCAAGTGAGAGCGGAGAGTGACCAATCACTTCCCCTTTCTTTATTATACGTCCAAAGGTGGGGACAGTGACACCAGCATTGATTGGATGCAGGGCTGTTGCGACAACCTCATGTGAGTTCCAGGACCCTGACATTGGGACTGTGCCAGCACGAGAGGTGAGTCTAGATGTTTTTGTTTTAACAAGATGGGGGAAGCCTTTAGATTGTGAAGGGGTTGTCCTTTAATTGATTTGGGGTTTTACTGTGATACTTGAGTTTTCCCCTCATTTTTTGAGGCACTGTTTATAAGGGAGGGTCATACCCCCAAACACAGGTCTATTATTGGAAGTCTCCATCTCCCATATAAACAATTTCCAAGTATGTCTATTTGATGACCAGCATTTCCATTGAAAGATAATGTTTACTATTTTTCCTACTCCCACCTTGTCATAATTGTATACTTTAGTTTTTAAACTTAAATTAGTCATACCTTTCAATGTGTTTTATATTGCCTCTTGTGGATGGAATACACAGCAGAAATTATGTATATGGTCAGTCTCTATATTCGCTTATCCTAAAATGGCAGTAGATGCCAGTACAGCCTTAAATAAACTAGCAGAATGTATACACTCCTAAAGGAAAGCTGCGCGGTTTGGCCTCTTGCATTTGCCATGGTGGTCTAGGTGAACTGTAAGTGAAGCACAAAGCAAATTATCACTGTTATTTCTTTGTGTACTGTCTGCAAGCTTTTAGGTATGATTAGGATATACTCATTTTCAATGTTCTAATGTTTTTTTTCTGTGGTGTATCAGTTAAATCAATTTAGGCTAGAGTCACACTAAACATATGAAAAATTGGTCCAAGTCTCCCTGCCAAGAGTTGGACAAGTGTAATGCAAGTGTCATGCGGGTACAATCTGATTTTTCACACCTACCATCAGATTTACATCCGAATGCAGTGTGAATGCTATCCGATTGCAATGCGATTTTAACATGAGCTTTTACATAGAGCAACTCTCTAAGCCATTTACACATCATTTTCAAAGGAAACATTCTTCAAAACACACGCGCCCCAGGAGGAGAAAAATAGGGGAAAAACTTTTTTTTTCATAAAATTGTGGTGCTTCTTATAATCCATGCATCTTATTGTTTACCGGGGGGAGGTGACTGCGGTGAAATGCAGTCCCAGGGTCGCCGCTGGAGGAGGCAAGAGTGGAGCGTTGCTGCAAGGCCGCAAGCTGGGGTGAGGGGGTGTCTGGATGTGCGGTGCGGCGTGCTGCTGTTCGGTGCTGCAGGTGTTCAGTGCTACGGGAGCTCTGATGACATCTTTTGAAAGGCCAGAGCCCCCGCAGTTACATGGTTTCCTATGCAGTGGACTGGACTCTGAGAAAATGGCTGCCAACCGGGGGTGGCACATGCGCAGATGGAGTTCTCGGCACCAAGATGTCGGGAGATGAGATCTCAGCGGCCAGCAGCCGTTTTCCCGGAGTCCAGTCCACTGCATAGGAAACCATGTAACTGTGGGGCCTCTGTGCTTTCACAAGCGCTGCACTACAGATCCGAACACCCCCTCATCCCAGCCTGCGGCCGGTAAGGTGTATCCGCATTGTAAGACGCAACCCCCATTTCCCCGCGTGAGTGACAGCCCAAAACGGCGACTTTACAAAGGTATTTCGGCAGCATAGGTGGGGAATAAAGGCTCCAAAAATACACTAATTAAAAGCACAGCTCTGCCCCTATATAGCGCTATTTTTATATAATCTTGAAAAAACGGGGTGACAGGTTGCCTTTAATTAAATACTTACAACCTCGCCCATTCCACCGACGCTATTGTTGTCTGCAAAAAAGTTTAAAAAAAAAAAACAATATTCTTCACCTTTCTGCAAAGATGATGATAATCCATTTGTCCCACGATTTGTCTAACTCTGCTACATTTAGATGGTAGGCATGGTTGCATGATGCAAGTTCTCCTGCTTGCGGTGCCGTCAGATAGGTTCTGTGAGTTTACAGCCAATGAACTCCCTTTACCTTTGACATCGGCACGAGCGCCGTGGGAAAATTTCCCTCCACTCGCGCTGACGTTACATAGGTGAAGTGAGTTCATTAGCTGTGAACTCGCAGGAGCTGAAATTTTAAAACCTGTATATGTACAGCAAAATCTGTAATGGCACATGTGAATATACAGTGGGGAAACCACCTAGAAGGAATGGAGAGTTCTGCCATTTTTATTGTTGGTACACTTCAACTGTGAGAGACAGAATAAACAAATTCACATTGTATGATTTTGAAAAAAATACTTCAATTTCCTTTTATTGCATGAAGTATTTGATCACATACCAACAAGTGAGAATTCTGGCTCTTACAGACCTGTTAGTTTTCTTTAATTAGCTCTCTTACTTTGCACTCACTTGTATTAGCTGTGTGGACAGGTGTCTTTTCTACAAGTAACTAGTTAAATCTCGTGCCAACCTATCCATCATGGTCAAGACCGACGAGCTGTCTAAGGACTCCTGGGAAAAAATTGTAGACCTGCACAATGCTGTAATGGGCAACAGCACAATAGGCAAGCAGCTTAGTGAGAAGCCAACAACTGTTGGCACAATTGTTGGAAAATGGAAGAAATACAAGATGACTATCAATCTTACTCGGTCTGGGGCTCCATGCAAGATCTCTCCTCGTGGGGTAAGAGTGATTCTGAGAAAGGTCGGAATCAGCCCAGAGCTACACGTTAGTATCTGGTCAGTTACCTAAAGAGATCTAGAATCGCAGTCTCAAACATTACCATTAGTAACACACTATGCTGTCATGGATTAAAATACTGCAGCGCTTGCAAGGTCCTCCTGCTCATGCCAGCACATGTCCAGGCCCATTTGAAGTTCACCAATGACCATCAGGATGATCCAGAGGTGGCATGGGAGAGGTCATGTGGTCAGCTGAGACCAACATACAACTTTTTGGTATCCACTCCACTGGCTGTGGATTGGAGGAAGAAGGATGAGTACAACCCCTAGAACGCTGTCCCAACTGTGAAGCATGGCGGGGAAAACATCATAATTTGGGGGGTGCTTTTAAGTTTCACACTTAAATGTTTCTTATTGACATACAAATTTAAATGTTAGACAAAGATACTATATATGCTCGAGTATAAGCTGAGCTTTTTAAAATGTCATATTTCAACATCTCAATGTTTTAAAATTCTTTGAGGCACCTATGAGTTCAAAATACTCCTTGCACCCCTAGATGAATTAATTGAGGAGTTTAGTCTCCAAAATGGGGTCACTTCTGGGGGAATTTCTGCTATTTTCACATGTCAGGGGCTCTTCTAATACGACATGGCATTCACAATCTATCCCTGGCAAATAGTGCTCTTTCCTTTCCTAGCACTGCCATGTGCCCAAGCAGAAATTTTTGACCACATATGGGGTATAGTTGCATTAGGGACAAATTGCACAACAAATTATGGGGTCTTTTTTCCTATTATCCATTGTGAACATTACAAATTTGGGGCAAAAACATTTTAGTCAAAAATATGACGACCTAATGTTATCAAATTGTGTCGTACCTGTGGGTTCAAAATGCTCACTATACCGCTGGATAAAATCCTTGAGGAGTGTAGTTTCCAAAACGGGGTAACTTTCGGGGGGTTCACTGTTTAGGCACACCAGGCGCTGTCCAATCGAGGCATAACGCCTGCAGACCATTCCATCAAAGTCTGTATTCCAAAATGTGACTCCTTCCTTTCTTTCCTAGTCCTGCTGTGAGCCCAAACAGTAATTTTCTCCACATATGGAGTTTCTGCGTACTCAGGAGAAAATGGATCCCAAAATTTGTTTTGCAAATTTCTCCTGTTACCATTGTGAAAATAACAAATTTGGAGCTAAAGTAAAATTTTCTAAGAGTCTGAGGGTTAAGGGTATGTGCACACGTTGCGGATTTGGCTGCAGATCCGCAGCAGATTTGGCCCTGCGGATCCGCAGCAGTTTTCCATGCAGTTTACAGTACCATGTTAACCTTTGGAAAACCAAATCCGCAGAAAATTCCACGCAGAAGCGCAGCAGTTTATTTTCCACAGCATGTCAATTCTTTGTGCGGATTCCGCAGCGTTTTACACCTATTCCATTATAGCAATCCACAGTTGTAAAAACGCAGGCGAAATCAACACAAAATCTGCAGCAATCCCGCAGGGAATCTGCAGGTAAAATGCAGGTCATTTTACCCATGGATTATGCAGAATCTGTGTGGATAAATACGCAATGGAATCCGCAATGTGTGCACATACCCTTACGGTGCTCACCACATATATACATATATTACTTAAAGGGACTCTGTCACCTGATTTTTGGCGGGCCCTGTGTTCGGTCCGATGGGCGGTGTTTTCTGTTGTTTCATTGACCCCTTCCTTTCCTGCTGGCCGCACTATTTTCTTGAATATGAGTTGGTTTCCGCCGTAGTACACGCGCACGCAAGGCAATCTTGCCTTGTGCACGCGCAGTATGCTTTGCCCAACTGCGGGCAAAGCCGAAAAGCATTAGTGCGCATGCGCCGCCGCACTATGTCCCAGAACACAGCGAAATACTTCCGGGATATAGTGCGGCGGGGCATGCGCACTAATGCTTTTCGGTTTTGCCTGCAGTTGGGCAAAGCATACTGTGCATGCGCAAGGCAAGATTGCCTTGCGCACACGTGTACTACGGTGGAAACCAACTCATTCAAGAAAATAGTGCGGCCAGCGGGAAAGGAAGGGGTCAATGAAAGAAAAAACACCGCCCATTGGACCGAACACAGGGCCCGCCAAAATCAGGTGACAGGTTCCCTTTAGGGGGTCTAGTTTCCAAAATGATGTCACTTGTGGAGGTTTCCCCTATTTAGGCACATCAGGGGCTCTCCAAATGCAACATGGCGTCCGCTCTCGATTCCAGTTATTTTTGTGTTCAACAAGTCAAACAGTGCTCCTTCCCTTCTGAGATCTGCCATGCACCCAAACAGTGGCTTTCCCCCACATATGAAAAAATGGATCCTTACATTTGTTGTGCAATTTCTCCCGAGTATGCAGATACCTCATGTTACCCTTGAGAAAATAACTTTTTTTTCACACAAATTTTACTTTAGCTCCAAATGTATTAATGTTCATTTTTCCTTCCACATTGCTTTAGTTCCTGTGAAGCACCTGAAGAGTTAATAAACTTCTTGAATGTGATTTTGAGTACTTTGAGGAGTGCAGTTTTTACAATGATGTCAGTTTTGGGTATTTTCTGTCATATAGGCCCCCCAAAGTCCCTTAACCCCTTTCTGACCTCGGACGGGATAGTACGTCCGAGGTCAGATCCCCTGCTTTGATGCAGGGTTCCGCGGTGAGCCCGCATCAAAGCCGGGACATGTCAGCTGTTTTGAACAGCTGACATGTGCCCGTAATAGGCGCGGGCAGAATCGCGATCTGCCCGCACCTATTAACTAGTTAAATGCCGCTGTCAATCGCAGACAGCGGCATTTAACTACCATTTCCGGCCAGGCGGCCGGAAATGACGTCATCGCCGACCCCCGTCACATGATCAGGGGTCGGCGATGCTTCAGAATAGTAACCATAGAGGTCCTTGAGACCTCTATGGTTACTGATCCTCGGCAGCTGTGAGCGCCACCTTGTGGTCGGCGCTCACAGCACACCTGCAATTCTGCTACATAGCAGCGATCTGATGATCGCTGCTATGTAGCAGAGCCGATCGTGCTATGCCTGCTTCTAGCCTCCCATGGAGGCTATTGAAGCATGGCAAAAGTTAAAAAAAAAAAAGTAAAAAAAAATGTGAAAAAATAAAAAAAATATAAAAGTTTAAATCACCCCCTTTCGCCCCAATCAAAATAAATGAATAAAAAAAATAAAATAAAATCTACACATTTGGTATCGCCGCGCTCAGAATTGCCCGATCTATCAATTAAAAAAAAGCATTAACCTGATCACTAAACGGCGTAGCAAGAAAAAAATGCGAAACGCCAGAATTACTTTTTTTGGTCGCCGCGACATTGCATTAAAATGCAATAACGGGCGATCAAAAGAACGTATCAGCACCAAAATGTTATCATTAAAAACGTCATCTCGGCACGCAAAAAATAAGCCCTCAACCGACCCCAGATCATGAAAATTGGAGACGCTACGGGTATCGGAAAATGGCCCAATTTTTTTTTTTTTTTTTAGCAAAGTTTGGAATTTTTTTTCACCACTTAGGTAAAAAAATAACCTAGTCATGTTAGGTGTCTATGAACTCGTAATGACCTGGAGAATCATAATGGCTGGTCAGTTTTAGCATTTAATGTACCTAGCAAAAAAGCCAAACAAAAAACAAGTGTGGGATTGCACTTTTTTGCAATTTCACTGCACTTGGAATTTTTTTCCCATTTTCTAGTACACGACATGCTAAAACCAACGATGTTGCTCAAAAGTACAACTCGTCCCGCAAAAAATAAGCCCTCACATGGCCAAATTGACGAAAAAATAAAAAAGTTATGGCTCTGGGAAGGAGAGGAGTGAAAAACGAACACGGAAAAACGAAAAATCCCAAGGTCATGAAGGGGTTAAAATGTGATGTGGTCCCTGAAAAAAAAATTATTTTGTTAATTTTGTTGGAAAAATGAGAAATTGATGATCAACTTTTAACTCTTCTAACTTCCTAATACAAAAAATGTTTAAATGATGCAGATGTAAAGTAGACATGTGGGAAATGTTATTTATTAACTATTTGTGTGACATAATGTTCTGATTTATAGGCATAAGAATTAAAAATGTGAAATTGCGACATTTCTGAAATTTTCTCCAAATTTCCAATATTTTCACAAATAAACGCAAGTCATATCGAAGACATGTTGCAAGTATTATGAATACAATATGTCACGAGAAAACAGTCTCCGGATCGGTGGTATCCCTTGAAGTGTTGGTTATAACCGCATAAAGTGACAGTGGTCAGATTTTAAAAAATTGGCCTGGTAATTAGTCAAAATTGTCTCTGTCCCTAAGGGGTTAAAATCTCTAGCATTCAAATTCTAGTTTGCAAGTACACTATTAATATATTTTTTTAAGGTGAGCTGTTATTTTTACAGCTTTATTTTGTTAGTTGTCTACTGTAGAGCATCCATTACTTCTGAAAATCTCCAAGTTTGTGTTTATTGACACCATGCTTCCATAGGCTTGTATGCCAAAATAATAATCCTTTGGAATATATTCAAGTCCTTGGATTTGGCCAATACTTGCTACTGTATCTTGTGTACTTTAATTGGCACTGTTGAGTACAATTGCCTTAACAAGGTCGTTCGCCAAAAAAAGTTAATATTTCAAAGACTCATAGCATTCACATTTTTTTAGCTTTTTTTTTAATCTTGACCAAACTGGTAGTTAGTCTAAAAATGTCCTAAAATGCAAAATTAAAAAAAAATAAATCACCCACTATATGGAATTACTTTTTTTTACTATAATGGTTTCTAAATATTGATATATTTTTATCATTTTGCTCTTGTAGGAGGAAACAATATCTACAACACTCGGACAACAATATTTCTAAATGAAGTCTTTCCTCACCACAATTCCAAACTGAAGTATCCCATATTTCTGCAAGACTTCAACTGAGAAAGGGCTTGCAAGTTTTCACTCACCACAACCACGTGGGGGAAAGATTTTAACACAAAAAAGGCAAAACAAAAGAAAATATTTGAAGCTTATTTTATGTACATATTGGTGCAATAACTGGACCTCTTAATTGTGGCTTGGGGATAAAAATAAATCATGTTGGCAATGCAGAATATTGGAAAATCAGGATGTATTGGCTCTCTTATGTAATGTGAAGACGTCACTGGTCCCTGTTGGTGCTGACAAACACATGAAATGATGTAACTGCACGAAAGGCTACAACATGCATCAACAGGGTGTCATCATGTGGAAAGGATACAGTTCCTGCTCACTGTACTCTGTAGTCAGCTTGTATAATGGCAGTTCAAAGACTACATTCATGTTTAGCTTATGCTATTCTGCTGTTGCCAAAAATATCCGCTGTTATCAGTTTGTCAACTTCTGATCTATAGATTAACCGATTTCCTTCAGCTATGACACTGAGAAGCTGTGACATTCACTGTGTGAAGTTTTAAGCAGTCACACATCTTTACTGTGTATGTTTCTGTTAAGAGGGCTCTGGGGTGTCCTTCATCCATTTCACCATATCAACACGAAATCTATGTTCTGAGTTTTGTCTAGATTTTTGCACTGTAAGTTGCGTGTGAGGAGTGGAAAGTAAGTAGTAATGGTGTATGGGGCGATTGGCTGGCTGCTTTAATTTAGTTGTTTTCTCTTCTGATGAAAACATGGTTCTATACAAGTTTTCATAGTAGATGGGCTGCACTGCACACTAATGATATGTTTTTAATTATGACTCGAAAATATAATGGCTGAGATTTCTAAAAACTAGTGAATAGAGATAATATGGTTATATCAGGGTCTTGAGAGATGACGACAACCTAAAAATATTGGATCCCTCCATTTACACAAAGCGGTTTTAGAATTCAGACTTTTACAAGAATTACAACTTGATGAAATTAATTCTGATAAAAACTTTGTTCTACAGCAAATACTCAATCCTCCAAATATCATCTATTGTATTAATGTACAGTGCTTCTTACATATTAAGAAAAAAACAACTTTAATTTTTTACCTTGAATCTAAATCATTACAGTTGTCAATGTGATTGTCATGTGTGCTCTGATCTAAGAAGAAAAATAACAGTATAAAGTGTAAAAAATCATCTTCTGGATTTTAGCAAATTGAAAGCAAACTCTTTTTGGCAAGTTTTACGATTTTAATTTTTTTCGTATCTTGCTTGTTTCCTTGTTCCTGCTTACTTCTAGGAATGTGTGCTATGCAAAGGTGAGGAATTTCATATATGCAGCACTCTGTGTGCTAATAGCAATTGTTTGTTTTATTTTAATTTAAATCAGTGGGTATAATATAAATAATATCATGTCCACTTTAAAAACTTGGTAGTTTCTCCCTTCATAAAGTTTGGTTATAATTTTCATATGTAGCCATTTTATCAGCTGAACCAAATGCTTGTTTAGGTTGTGTCCAAAGCCTTAGTCTGTGCATGTACTTTACAGTGCAGTACAATTCCGCCTCTTATCTGATGACAAGTGACAATAACATATACAGTATATTTGTGGCATACTTCCTTTGTGGGAGCCTGGTAGATCCCGCAAGGAGCAAAGCTAAGGTAGCTGTCCTGTTAAGTGCATTTTTTAAAAATGTTGCTTCTAATGCTTACACATTCGTGTGGGTTTTTTCTTTTCTTTTTTTTGCCTTAAAATGTATAAAAGGGACTGATTCCACACTTAAGTAATCTATTAGAGTGGTAAAATGCCACCCACTGTTGTTTTTGTCATTCTCTCAGATATACTGTATCTCATGCATAGGAATGTGTACACTTGTTATACTACTGAGTAGATTCATTGTACAGAAAAAAGCGAGATATCTTACTGTAATTAATATATACTGTATTTAAGGAGTCGCTATTTTACAGAACATCTTGAAAAGGTTTGACCAAATATATTATTCAGTTTTTCTTTTTTGTTGAAATGTATTCCTGTTTAGAGTGGGTTCTGATTTTTACAAATATTTGTATATGAGTGGAATTTTTAAAGAATAAAAGACTATTAGATTATGTTTTGTCTGGATTAAATCATTTTGCATTACATGATTATTTATAGCATGTGAATTTGGCACATCTTTCAGATGTTGTGTGCTTCCACAAGAAATGTAATCCAGTCCGAAACCAGAGTGCATTAAATAATAAATAAATAATCTTTACACCTCCATTCTCATTTTCATCCCATGGATAGTGTGACCTGTAGTAGCTTCTGATCTAATTTGAGAGTTTCTATTTTCAAACTTAAGCTGAGCAAGGACTGTCGTTTCACCTAGGGTGTCTTATTCTGTTGGGGCATAAGTCTCTATCCTGAGTTGCCAGTTCAGTAAGGTGTTCCTTCCGCCCTACTTTTCTCTTCCAGGCTCCCCAACAGTATTTTTGCGGATGTGCCTGATAGCGGGCATGTGTGTGCAGTGATTAAGACCAGGTCATGCTGCTTTAGAATTACTTAGATGGACCTGAATGGGAAAGGTTTAGTTAATAAATAGGCCTCTAAGTCGCAAACTAAAGAATGTGCTATAAGTAAAACCTCATTAACCCACCTCCCACTACCTGCATAAAAAGCTTTCCTATCAGGCTTGTATGGGTAAGGTGATAAGATTAGTCTCCTCCTTCGGTTTAGTTAAAAATATCAAATTGTTAAAGAAAGCTCAGAGAAAAACTTTTGCTGAGAATATCTCAAAGTTCCATCAACTGACTTTGAGAATTGCAGCCCTGAAAAAGTTACATCTTTTGATCAGAAGAATGTGTAAGGCTTCTTTCACACTAGCGTCTGGCCCGGCCCGTCGCAGTGCGTCGGGCCGAGGTTACCGACGCTAGCGTTGCCTCCGCCGCACAACGGGTGCAGCGGATGCTGCTTTTCAGCGCATCCGCTGCCCCATTGTGAGGTGGGGGAGGAGTTCCGGCCACGCATGCGCGGTCGGAAAAGACGGTCCGTCGGCTGCAAAAAATGTTACATGGAACGTTGTTTGCGGCCGACGGTCGGCCGAAAAACGGCGCAACCGTCGCGTGACGGTTGCGACGTGTGGCAATCCGTCGCAATGCGTCGCGTAATGTTAGTCAATGGAGAAAAAACGCATCCTGCAAACACTTTTGCAGGATGCGTTTTTTCTGCAAAACGACGCATTGTGACGGATTGCAGTTAACGCTAGTGTGAAAGTAGCCTAACTCTCTTCTGATGACGATTTTACCTCAGAGAAAGAACTTGCAGGAAAATCTTTGTTTCCATCACACAGGATACAGATTTATGGTGGAAAGCTGTGAGTTCTATCATGTATCTAGATGACGTTAAAAAAAAAAAAAAGGCTAGATTTCATTACAAAAAAAATAAAAATAAAAAAAATTGTTGTCCCTACTGCCATAAAGTACAGGATGATTCTGATTCTTGGGACAAGGCTTCAAGAGTGGCCTGTGGCTGATATTTCAAAGAAATAATTTACTTTAACCCCTTAATCCCATATGATGTACTATCCCGTCGAGGTAACCTGGGACTTAATTCCCAGTGACGGAATAGTACGTCATAGTGGATCGGCTGCGCTCACGGGGGGAGCGCTGCCGATCGCGGCCGGATGTCGGCTGATTATCGCAGCTGACATCCGGCACTATGTGCCAGGAGTGGTCACGGACCGCCCCTGGCACATTAACCGCGGCACACTGCGATCAAAGATGATCGCAGTGTTCCGGCTGTACAGGGAAGCATTGTGTAAGGAGGGGGCTCCCTGCGGGCTTCCCTGAGACCCACGGAGCAACGCGATGTGATCGCGTTGCTCCTAGGGTCTCCTACCTCCTCCTCCCTGCAGGCTCTGGATCCAATATGGCCACGGGGCTGCTTCTGGGTCCTGCAAGAAGGTGGCTTACAAGCGCCTGCTCAGAGCAGGCGCCTGCAAGCCTCCAGCAGTGCACGTCAGATCGCTGTTCTGACACAGTGCACTGCAAAGTGTCAGATCAGCGATCTGACCCTATTACATGATGCCCCCCCTGGGGCAATGTTGTAAAGTTAAAAAAAAAAATCCTAAATAAAAAAAAATATATATATATATTGTTCCCATAAATACATTTCTTTATCTAAAAAAAAAAACCAAAAAAAATGAAAGTACGCATATTTAGCATCGCCGCGTCCGTAACGACCCGACCTATAAAACTATCCTGCTAGTTAACCCCTTCAGTGAACGCCATAAAAATAGGCAAAAATCGACGCTTTATTAAATCGCCAAACAAAAAGTGGAATAACACGTGATCAAAAATACGGATATAAATAACCATGGTACCGCTGAAAACATCATTTTGTCCCGCAAAAAATGAGCCGCCATACAGCATCAGCGAAAAAATAAAGTTATAGTCCTCAGAATAATGCGATGCAAAAATAATTATTTTTTCTATAAAAGTTTTTATCATATAAAAACGCCAAAACATACAAAAAAGATATAAATGAGATATCTCTGTAATTGTACTGACCTGAAGAATAAAACTGCTTTATCAATTTTACCAAACGTGGACCAGTATAAACGCCAAAAAAAAAAAAAAAATTAATGAATAGCTCGTTTTTGGTCATTCTGCCTCATAAAAATCGGAATAAAAAGCGATCAAAAAATGGCACGTGCCCGAAAATGGTACCAATAAAAATGTCAATTCGTCCCGCAAAAAACAAGACCTCACATGACTCTGTGGACCAAAATATGGAAAAATTATAGCTCTCAAAATGTGGAGACGCAAAAACTATTTTTGGCAATAAAATGCGTCTTTGTGTGTGACAGCTGCCAATAATAAAAATATGCTAAAAAAAACAGCTATAAAAGTAAATCAACTCCCCCCCCCCCCTTCATCACCCCCTTAGTTAGGGAAAAATAATACAATTAAAAAATGTATTTATTTCCATTTTCCCATTAGGGTTAGGATTGGGGCTAGGGTTAGGGTTGGGGCTAGGGTTAGAGTTGGGGCTTAAGGTTAGGGGTGTGTCAGGGATAGGGGTGTGGTTAGGGTTACAGTTGGGATTAGGGGTGTGTTGGGGTTAGGGGTGTGGTTGGGATTAGGGTTGTGGTTGGGATTATGGTTAGGAGCATGTTGGGGTTAGGGGTGTGGTTAGGGTTAGGGGTGTGTTTGAGTTAGGTTTTCAGTTAGAATTGGGGGGTTTACACTGTTTAGGCACATCAAAGGCTCTCCAAATGCGACATGGCGTCCGATCTCAATTCCAGCCAATTTGCGTTGAAAAAGTAAAACAGTGCTCCTTCCCTTCCGAGCTCTCCCATGCTCCCAAACAGGGGTTTACCCCAATATATGGGGTATCAGCTTACTCAAAACAAATTGGACAACAACTTTTGGGGTCCAGTTTCTCTTGTTATCCTTGGGAAAATAAAAATTTGGGGGGCTAAAAAACCATTTTTGTGGGAAAAAAAAGATTTTTTTTATTTTCACGGCTCTGCGTTATAAACTGTAGTGAACCACTTGAGGGTTCAAAGTTCTCAACACATCTAGATAAGTTCCTTGGGGGGTCTAGCTTCCAATATGGGGTCACTTGTGGGGGGTTTCTACTGTTTAGGTACATTAGGGGCTCTGCAAAGACAATGTGACACCTGCAGACCATTCCATCTAAGTCTGCATTCCAAACGGCGCTCCTTCCCTTCCACGCTCTGCCATGCGCCCAAGCGGTGGTTTCCCCCAACATATAGGGTATCGGCATACTCAGGACAAATTGGACAACAACTTTTGAGGTCCAATTTCTCCTGTTACCCTTGGGAAAATACAAAACTGGGGGCTAAAAAATAATTTTTGTGAAAAAAAATTTATATATTATTTTTATTTTCACGGCTCTGCGTTATCAACTGTAGTGAAACACTTGGGGGTTCAAAACTGTCAAAACACTTCTAGATAAGTTCTTTAGGGGATCTACTTTCCAAATTAGTGTCACTTGTTGGGGGTTTCAATGTTTAGGAACATCAGGGGCTCTCCAAACGTGACATGGTGTCCCATCTCAATTCCAGTCAATTTTGCATTGAAAAGTCAAACGGCGCTCCTTCCCTTCCGAGCTCTGCCATACGCCCAAACAGTGGTTTACCCCCAAATATGGGGTATCAGCATACTCAGGACAAATTGCACAACAACGTTATGGTCCAATTTCTTCTTTTACTTTTGGGAAAATAAAAAATTGGGGGCGAAAAGCTCATTTTTGTGAAAAAATGATTTTTTATTTTTACGGCTCTGCATTATAAACTTCTGTGAAGCACTTTGTGTGTCAGTGCTCACCTTACATCTAGATAAGTTCCTTAGGGGGTCTACTTTCCAAAATGGTGTCACTTGTGGGGGCTTTCTATGTTTAGGCACATAAGGGGCTCTCCAAACGCAACATGGCGTCCCATCTCAATTCCAGTCAATTTTGCATTGAAAAGTCAAACGGCGCTCCTTCCTTTCCGAGCTCTGCCTTGCACCCAAACAGTGGTTTACCCCCACATATGGAGTATCGGCATACTCAGGACAAATTGTAAGCCACGACCAATCAGCGACGGGCACAGTCCAGAAGAAAATGGCCGCTCCTTACTCCACCGCAGTCACTGCCCGGCGCCCGCATACTCCCCTCCAGCCACCGCTAACACAGGCTTAATGCCGGCGGTAATGGACCGCGTTATGCCGCGGGTAACGCACTCCGTTACTGCTGCTATTAACCCTGTGTGTCCCCAACTTTTGACTATTGATGCTGCCTATGCGGCATCAATAGTAAAAAATCTAATGTTAAAAATAATTTAAAAAAAAAAAACTGCTATACTCACCCTCCGTGGTCCGCAGAGCCGGCCGCCATCTAACGTTCCTGGCGATGCATTGTGAAATTACCCAGAAGACTTAACGGCCTCGCGAGACCCCTAAGTCATCTGGGTAAATTCGCAATGCATCCTGGGAACGGAAGATGGCGGCAGCCGCGCTCTACAAGGGGCCCTCGGATCCGAAGGTGAGTATGTTAGAACTACAAGGGGCCCTCAGATCCGAAGGTGAGTGCGTTGATTTTTTATTTTTTAAACTGTGACATACGTGGCTGGGCAATATACTACGTGGCTGGACAATATAATATGTGACTGGGAAATATACTACGTCGCTGGGCAATATACTACGTTGCTGTGCAATACACTACGTGGCCGGGCAATATACAGCGTGGCTCTGTGCTGTATACTACGTCACTGGAAAATATACTATGTCACTTGGCAATATACTACGTGGCTGGGCAATATACTATGTGGCTGGGCAATATACTACGTGGCTCTGTGCTGTATACTACGTCACTGGGCAATATACTACGTGGCTGTGCAATATACTACATCACTGGGCAATATACAGTGGGGCAAAAAAGTATTTAGTCAGTCAGCAATAGTGCAAGTTCCACCACTTAAAAAGATGAGAGGCGTCTGTAATTTACATCATAGGTAGACCTCAACTATGGGAGACAAACTGAGAAAAAAAATCCAGAAAATCACATTGTCTGTTTTTTTAACATTTTATTTGCATATTATGGTGGAAAATAAGTATTTGGTCAGAAACAAAATTTCATCTCAATACTTTGTAATATATCCTTTGTTGGCAATGACAGAGGTCAAACGTTTTCTGTAAGTCTTCACAAGGTTGCCACACACTGTTGTTGGTATGTTGGCCCATTCCTCCATGCAGATCTCCTCTAGAGCAGTGATGTTTTTGGCTTTTCGCTTGGCAACATGGACTTTCAACTCCCTCCAAAGGTTTTCTATAGGGTTAAGATCTGGAGACTGGCTAGGCCACTCCAGGACCTTGAAATGCTTCTTACAAAGCCACTCCTTCGTTGCCCTGGTGGTGTGCTTTGGATCATTGTCATGTTGAAAGACCCAGCCACGTTTCATCTTCAATGCCCTTGCTGATGGAAGGAGGTTTGCACTCAAAATCTCACGATACATGGCCCCATTCATTCTTTCATGTACCCGGATCAGTCGTCCTGGCCCCTTTGCAGAGAAACAGCTTCAAAGCATGATGTTTCCACCACCATGCTTTACAGTAGGTATGGTGTTTGATGGATGCAACTCAGTATTCTTTTTCCTCCAAACACGACAAGTTGTGTTTCTACCAAACAGTTCCAGTTTGGTTTCATCAGACCATAGGATATTCTCCCAAAACTCCTCTGGATCATCCAAATGCTCTCTAGCAAACTTCAGACGGGCCCGGACATGTACTGGCTTAAGCAGTGGGACACGTCTGGCACTGCAGGATCTGAGTCCATGGTGTCGTAGTGTGTTACTTATTGTAGGCCTTGTTACATTGGTCCCAGCTCTCTGCAGTTCATTCACTAGGTCCCCCCGCGTGGTTCTGGGATTTTTGCTCACCGTTCTTGTGATCATTCTGACCCCACGGGGTGGGATTTTGCGTGGAGCCCCAGATCGAGGGAGATTCAGTGGTCTTGTATGTCTTCCATTTTCTAATTATTGCTCCCACTGTTGATTTCTTCACTCCAAGCTGGTTGGCTATTGCAGATTCAGTCTTCCCAGCCTGGTGCAGGGCTACAATTTTGTTTCTGGTGTCCTTTGACAGCTCTTTGGTCTTCACCATAGTGGAGTTTGGAGTCAGACTGTTTGAGGGTGTGCACAGGTGTCTTTTTATACTGATAACAAGTTTAAACAGGTGCCATTACTACAGGTAATGAGTGGAGGAAAGAGGAGACTCTTAAAGAAGAAGTTACAGGTCTGTGAGAGCCAGAAATCTTGATTGTTTGTTTCTGACCAAATACTTATTTTCCACCATAAAATGCAAAAAAAGATAAAAAACAGACAATGTGATTTTCTGGATTTTTTTTTCTCAGTTTGTCTCCCATAGATGAGGTCTACCTATGATGTAAATTACAGACGCCTCTCATCTTTTTAAGTGGTGGAACTTGCACTATTGCTGACTGACTAAATACTTTTTTGCCCTACTGTACTATGTGGCTGGGCAATATACTACGTGGCTCTGTGCTGTATACTACGTCGCTGTGCAATATACTACGTCACTGGGCAATATACTACATAGCTGGGCAATATACTACGTCACTGGGCAATATACTACGTGGCTGGGCAATATGCTACGTGGACATGCATATTAGGCGTTAGAATCGGGCCACCATCTAGTAGTTAATGAAACTTCTTGTATGTGGTTTTGAGCACCTTGAGGGGTGCAGTTTTTAGAATGGTGCCACACTTGGTTATTTTCTATCATATAGACCCCTCAAAATGACTTCAAATGTGATGTGGTCCCTAAAAAACAAATGGTGTTGTAAAAATGAGAAATTGCTGGTCAACTTTTAACCCTTATAACTCCCAGGAAAGTATATAAAACTGCACCCAAAAGGTGATTGGGAAGACAAATGAGTAAATGAAAACACTTGTTACCCAAAAAAAAGATATATCTTCTGTGGCTTGGCGGACAGAGAAGCTGACCACAACGCAGAGGCTCAAGGGTTTGAACCCAGATGCATGACAGCAATCTAAACAAAAACTCAAAGAAAATAGACTATAGACAGAAATAACTGATTGAATTTACAAATACAAATTTTAAAAGGAGCAGATGGGAGAGCAAACCTTGTATCCGGTTTGTTTGACCCTACAGCTAATACCATACCACAGAAGACAAAGCTCTGAATTTACAATAACTTGGACGTTGTATCACTTCAATTATATTTACATAATAAATATATAATTTTAAGTATTTTAAGCTTTTCTTCCCAGAAAAAATTTCTACTCGACACAGTAATTTAATTTGTATGTAGGGAAACAAAGAGCCTGAAGATACTCTTTCATGTCTAGATTTCATATTGGCTTATGGACAGAAATGCCCAGCAAGGAATTTGCTGGACATAGTCAGTTTGCTTTATTATTAGGGAGTATATGGGTGAGATTGCAAGAGGAGATGGTATGTTAGCTCCCATTTTCACATAGGATATAGTTTATTATAACTAATGATTAACCCCTTAAGCTCCAAGGGTGGTTTGCACGTTAATGACCGAGCCAATTTTTACAATTCTGACCACTGTCCCTTTCTGAGGTTATAACTCTGGAACACTTCAACGGATCCTGATATTGTTTTCTCATGACATATTGTACTTCATGATAGTGGTAAAATTTATTCAACAAGACTTGCGTTTATTTGTGAAAAAATGGAAATTTGGCAAAAATTTAGAAAATTTCGCAATTTTCCAAATTTGAATTTTTATGCCCTTAAATCACAGAGATATGCCACACAAAATACTTAATAAGTAACATTTCCCACATGTCTACTTTACATCAGCACAATTTTGGAACCAAAATTTTTTTTTGTTAGTGAGTTATAAGGGTTGAAAGTTGACCAGCAATTTCTCATTTTTACAACACCATTTTTTTCAGGACCATATCTAATTTGAAGTCATTTTGAGGGGTCTATATGATAGAAAATGACCAAGTGTGCCACCATTCTAAAAACTGCACCCCTCAAGGTGCTCAAAACCACATTCAAGAAGTTTTTTAGCCCTTCAGGTGTTTCACAGGAATTTTTTGAATGTTTAAATAAAAATGAACATTTAACTTTTTTTCACACAAAATTTACTTCAGCTCCAATTTGTTTTATTTTACCAAGGGTAACAGGAGAAAATGACCGCAAAAGTTGTTGTGCAATTTGTCCTGAGTACGCCGATACCCCATATGTGGGGGTAAACCACTGTTTTGGCGCATGGCAGAGCTCGGAAGGGAAGGAGCACTATTTGACTTTTCAATGCAAAATTCACTGGAATTGAGATGGGACGCCATGTTGCGTTTGGAGAGCCACTGATGTTCTTAAACATTGAAACCCCCCCAAAAGTGACACCATTTTGGAAAGTAGACTCCCTAAGGAACTTATTTAGATGTGTTGTGAGAGCATTGAACCCCCAAGTGTTTCACTACAGTTTCTAATGCAGAGCCGTGAAAATTAAAAAAAAAAAAAAAAAAAATTCCACAAAAATTATTTTTTAGCCCCCAGTTTAGTATTTTCCCAAGGGTAACAAAAGAAATTGGACCCCAAAAGTTGTTGTCCAATTTGTCCTGAGTACACTGATACCCCATATGCTGGGGTAAACCCCTGTTTGGGTGCACGGGAGAGCTCGGAAGGGAAGGAGCACTGTTTTACTTTTTCAACACAGAATTGGCTGGAATTGAGATCGGACGTCATGTCGCGTTTGGAGAGCCCCTGATGTGCCTAAACAGTGGAAAGCCCCAATTCTAACTGAAACCCTAACCCTAGTCCCAATCCTAGCCCCAACCCTAGCCCTAACCCTAGCCTTAACCCTACCCCTAACCAGGGCCGTATTTGCCACTAGGCACTTGAGGGCACGTGCCTAGGGCGGGGACAATGCAGGGGGGCGGCACCTGAGCAAGTTTTAAAAAAAATATTTTTTTTTTTTTTTTTAAGTCCGGGGGTCCCGCCCACCCACCTCAGTCCCAGCTACTGCGGGGGGAGGGGGTCTCGGGCGCAAGGCCGCCATCAGGGCATTGCTGCCCTGACTACTGTATGGGGCAGAAATGGGTGCTGTACCTTTAAGCAGCAGCAGCAGCCCAAGTGCATCATGTTCCTCCTGACATCGGTCATGTGACAGGCTGCGCGCTCTTCTTACTGTAAGAGCACTGGAGCAGACTGCCGAGAAGCAGGTAATGTTTGTGGGAGAAGATACTGAAGTCGGCGGTGAGCAGGGACAGGAGGCGGGCAGTGTGTGTGTGTGTGTGTGAGGACTCATCGGAGAGGAAGCTGCAGAGAGGAGTGAGGTGAGAGAGGAGACGGGAGTCTGCTGATGTGAGTGAGTGAGGAGAGGGGAGGCTGCTAAGGGGAGGGGATGAGAGGCTGGTAAGGAGAGGAGAGGCTGGAAAGGAGATGAGAGGCAGGAGAGGAGAGGCTGGAAAGGAGATGAGAGGCAGGAGAGGAGAGGCTGGAAAGGAGAGGAGAGGCTGGAAAGGAGAGGAGAGGCTGGAAAGGAGAGGAGAGGCTGGAAAGGAGATGAGGCAGGAGAGGAGAGGCTGGAAAGGAGATGAGGCAGGAGAGGAGAGGCTGGAAAGGAGAGGAGAGGCAGGTGAGGAGATGAGAGGCTGGTAAGGAGAGGAGAGGCTGGAAAGGAGATGAGAGGCTGGAAAGGAGAGGAGAGGCTGGAAAGGAGAGGAGAGGCAGGAGAGGAGAGGTTGGTAATGAGAGGAGAGGCTGGAAAGGAGAGGAGAGGCTGGTAAGGAGAGGAGAGGCTGGAAATGAGAGGAGAGGCTGGAGAGGAGAGGCTGGAAAGGAGATGAGGCAGGAGAGGAGAGGCTGGAAAGAAGATGAGAGGCAGGAGAGGAGAGGCTGGAAAGGAGAGGAGAGGCTGGAAAGGAGATGAGAGGCAGGAGAGGAGAGGCTGGAAAGGAGATGAGGCAGGAGAGGAGAGGCTGGAAAGGAGAGGAGAGGCTGGAAAGGAGAGGAGAGGCTGGTAAGGAGAGGAGAGGCTGGAAAGGAGATGAGAGGCAGGAGAGGAGAGGCTGGAGAGGAGATGAGAGGCTGGAAAGGAGAGGAGATGAGAGGCTGGTAAGGAGAGGAGAGGCTGGAAAAGAGATGAGAGGCAGGAGAGGAGAGGCTGAAAAGGAGAGGAGATGAGAGGCTGGTAAGGAGAGGAGAGGCAGGAGAGGAGAGGCTGGAAAGGAGATGAGGCTGAAAGGAGAGGAGATGAGAGGCTGGTAAGGAGATGAGGCAGGAGAGGAGAGGCTGGTAAGGAGAGGAGATGAGAGGCTGGAAAGGAGAGGCTGGAGAGGAGAAGCTGGAAAGGAGAGGAGAGGCTGGAGAGGAGAAGCTGGAGAGGAGAGGCTGGAGAGGAGAGGCTGGAATGGAGGGGAGATGAGAGGCTGGTGAGGGGAGGCTGCTGAGGAGAGGAGATGAGAGGCTGGTGAGGGGAGGCTGCTGAGGAGAGGACATGAGAGGCTGGTGAGGGGAGGCTGCTGAGGAGAGGCGATGAGAGGCTGGTGAGGGGAGGCTGCTGAGGAGAGGCGATGAGAGGCTGGTGAGGGGAGGCTGCTGAGGAGAGGAGATGAGAGGCTGGTGAGGGGAGGCTGCTGAGGAGAGGAGAGGGGAGGCTGGTGATGGGAGGATGTGAGAGGCTGGTGAGGAGAGGGGAGGCTGCTGAGGAGAGGAGATGAGAGGCTGGTCTCATGCTGTATATGGGGAGGCTGTGTGGGGCTCATTCTGTATTTAAGGGGCTGTGGGGGTTTAAAGATATATAGGGGGTGTCAGCATACTTAATTCTGCTCAATATTAAGTGATTCAATTAATATTAATTAATATTGAGAATAATTATTTTCACGCTATTGGTTCGGCCTCCACAACAGTCATGGTCTTTCATCTGGCCCCTCGGGAAAATAAATTGCCCACCCCTGATCTAGAGACATGGAGTGAGAAGCCCACAGACATGGAGTGAGAAGCCCACAGATTAGTCCGTTCTCTCACTAAATTACCCATCCAGCTCTTCAAACTATTCTCTCTGAAACGTCCCAGCATTGCAGAGATAAACTTCCCTGTTTGCAGTCTGAGTGATGCTGCCCATGGTTTTGTTAATATGAATCGACTGACAGGTTCCCCTTAAAAACCTGTCAGCTAAACCTTGCAACAGTGGCAGAATCAACTGACCATGTACTGTGTATGAGATCCACCAGATTCTCATATGACAACTAATGGAAAGGTTTGCTAAGGCTCCTTTCACATCAGCGATTTTCTCCGTTTGCGGCAGATACTGCAGTTTTTCCGCCTCTGTCGTGTAACATCACTTACAGGCCGGCAACTCTGCGTTCGGCCTCATTCATTCCCTATGGGACTTGCGGACATGTGCAGCACTTGAGGTGAGACAAAAAAAAAAACTGCTAGCAGCATTTTTTTTCCTGTTGCTGCAAGTACCGCATTTGCCGGATCGCAGCAAAACCGCAAGTGCCGCAAGTCCCATAGGGAATGAATGAGGCCAAACACAGTGTTGCCATAAGTGATCCATTACGGATGCGGAAAAACTGCCGGATCTGCCGCAAATGTCAAAAATCGCTGATGTGAAAGTAGCCTAAGTCAGTGCCGATAGTGTCTGCATTAGTCATACTCACCAATGGGGGAGGCAGCACGAAAAGTGCCTAGGGCAGCAGAAACTCTAAATACGGCCCTGCCCCTAACACTAGCCTTAACGCTAGCCCTAACCCTAGCGGGAAAATGGAAATACATTTTTTTAATTTTATTATTTTTCCTTAACTAAGGGGGTGATGAAGGGGGGTTTGATTTACTATTTATAGCGTTTTTTTAGAGGATTTTTATGATTGACAGCCGTCACAGACTAAAAAACGCTTTATATTGCAAAAAATAGTTTTTGCGTCCCCACATTTTGAGAGCTAATTTTTCCATATTTTGGTTCACAGAGTCTTGTTTTTTGCGGGACGAGTTGACGTTCCTATTGGTAACATTTTCGTGACCTTTTTTGATCGCTTTTTATTCCGATTTTTGTGAGGCAGAATGACAAAAAAACAGCTATTCATGAATTTCTTTTTGGGGTCGTTTATACCATTCCATGTTTGGTAAAATTGATAAAACCGTTTTATTTTTCGGGTCAGTACGATTACAGCGATACCTCATTTATATCATTTTTTTGTTTTGGCACTTTTATACGATAAAAACTATTTTATAGAAAAATAATTATTTTTGCATCGCTTTATTCTGAGTACTATAACTTTTTTATTTTTTTCGCTGATAATGCTGTATGGTGGCTCGTTTATTGCGGGACAAGATGACATTTTTCAGCGGTACCATGGTTATTTATATCCATATATTTTGATTGCATGTTATTCTACTTTTTGTTCGGCGGTATAATAAAGCGTTGTTTGTTGCCTCGTTTTTGTTTTTTTACCGCATTCACTGAAGGGGTTAACTAGCGGGACAGTTTTATAGGTGGGGTCGTTACGGACGCGGCGATACTAAATGTGTACTTTTATTGTTTTTTTTTATTATTTAGATAAAGAAATGTATTTATGGGAACAATAAATTTTTTTTTCTTTATTTACGATTTTTTTTTTTTTTACACATGTGAATATATATTTTTTTTTTTACTTTAAAACATTGCCCCAGAGGGGGCATCATGTTATAGGGTCAGATCGCTGATCTGACACTTTGCACAGCACTGTGTCAGATCAGCGATCTGACATGCAGGGCTGCAGGCTTACCAGCGCTTGCTCTGAGCAGGCGCTGGTAAGCTACCTCCTTGCAGGACCCGGATGCAGCCCTATGGCCATTTTGGATCCGGGGCCTGCAGAGAGAAGAAGGTAGGAGACCCTCGGAGCAATGCGATCACATCGCGTTGCTCCGTGGGTCTCAGGGAAGCACGCAGGGAGCCCCCTTCCTTCACAATGCTTCCCTATACCGCCGGAACTCTGCGATCATGTTTTATTGCAGTGTGCTTCGGTTAATGTGCCAGGGGTGGTTCGTGACCGCTCCTGGCACATGGTGCCGGATGTCAGCTGCGATAATCAGGGAATTAAGTCCCAGGTCACCTCGACGGGATAGTACTTCATATGGGATTAAGTGGTTAATAGAGATGACCCAAAAGGCATGTAGCTTAAATGAACAATGTGAAAGCTCTGAGAAAATGATTTAGATTAAATATGGGGTTAAATGATATTGAGTCACCCGCCAGGGCAGAGGGGATACTTGGTATCGGGTCCGGTCGCAGTAAAAGGGGTGGTCACAGTGGCAGCGACCCAGTCCGTGGCCCTGGGTGCTCAATTAAAATGGGAAAGGTCTTCAAAGGGGTTTTAAATAAAGTTTATGTTCGTGACGCCACCTGTGGTTCTCGGTCAGAGGGGACAGACCCTGCTTAAAGGGGTCCTCTGGAGTGATGTTACTGCAGCATAGATGGTGAGACTTCCCACAGGTGAAGCGGGGTGACCAGGGCTCCCAGTGTAGTGGGCAATGATGGTGGGTTGCCGGTAAATAAACGGAGGCTACAGGATTGCAGTTTTTAACTGGTTTACTGTTGTAGTCAGCCTTAGTCCGGGGTACCGGCAACAGGTGTAGATGGAGTCCAGGCAGCCTGAAGACAGGTGGAAACCCCTTTGACAGGTCAGTTTGGGAGCCTTCCACTTTGCGCTGCCTGTAGTGTCCTGACAAGGTCTTCATTCTCTCCTGTCCTGGGACAGTACCTGCACCGTAGGCAACTTGAGCTGTTTCTCTGGGGTCTCTTTACATGGTGACTCCAGGCTCTGGAATGCTGCTGTACCTCAGGTATTATGTGGGCAGGTTATTTCCATCTCTCTGCCCTCTGGTTCTGCTGTGGGACTTGCCTGGTTTCTGCACTCAGCTTTGAGGGGCCCTATCGTAGCCTCCTCTAGCTCCTGATCACTCCTCTGCTCTGTCCCGGTCTCCTGGGGTGCCATAATATGAGTCAAGGTATGAGCTTAGTGTAGAAAGGAAAGAAGTGGAAAATCCGCGCTGCTGGTAAATAAAGGCAAATCGATGACCACACTAGGAGATTGAGGTTTTTATTATTTCTACGTGTTTCAAAGTACCATACTTTTTCTTCAGGACAAAAACCACGTGAGGTTTGAGCTTTGAAATTTATGACCAAGATGCTTTTTGGCATTTTTAGGCTTCTCGTTTTTTTCACAGGAATAGAAAACTACCAGAACATGTCAAACCAATGCTGTTTGTTGGGGACAAAACACTACAAATCTCAAAAACAATATTATTGTGTGTCTAGACTTTAACATTTGACTACAACCCTTTAAACAGAAAAAAATAGAAACTAAAGGAAAAATAAAATCTCTGCAAAATGCAGTTTGTGAATTCAGTGGATGACAAGAATTTATCCTAACATCAGCTAGATCCACAGCACAGTGATTTCTGTATATTTTTAGCTTCCATAGGGAGTTTGGATAGAAACTTGTGAGCTGAGCTTTGTTTTTTTGTTTCTTCCAGCAAAATAATGGCCCAAAACATACAGCCAAGCCAACAAAGGAGTGGCTCAAAAAGAGGCACATTAAGGTCATGGAGTGGCCTAGCCAGTCTCCAGACCTTAATCCCATAGAAAACTTATGGAGGGAGTTGAAGCTCTGAGTTGCCAAGCGACAGCCTCAAAATCTTTAATGATTTAGAGATGTTCTGCAAAGAGGAGTGGACCAAAATTCCTCCTGACATGTGCACAAACCCCATCATCAACTACAAAAAACGTCTGACTGCTGTGGGTTCTGCAGTTGTGGTTATGGAATAGATTGTTTCCTCATACGCATGACGAAGCTAAGAGGTTGAACTCCACCATCTCCAACTTGTTGGCCACGGAAATGCCTTTCTGCCTGGTTGATATACAATTTCAAAGCTGATGGCCGACGCAATCCCCCACTACCAATTACCCAGTTGCCATTACTTTTCTAAGAAAGCTGTGCCTCCACTACACCAGGGTGCATTTCACCACAGACACTTGGACGAGTAAGCATGGCCAAGGGCGAAACATCTTGCTGACTGTGTACTGGGTGACTGTGTTGGCTGTATTGACAGGCGCTGCTCCACAAGTCTTAGAATCCCAAGGCTTGCAGGACAAATCTCTACATTTAACACTTCCACTGCTTCTGCCTCCTCCTCTAGGGCCTCCTCCTGCACCCTCAACCTCTGCCTTAACAAGACATGCATTCCAAAAGTGCAGAGTAAACCCCCACCACCTCCGTACTGCGCAGTCAGGGCTCACCGCAATCAGGCAGTCTTAACATTGTTATGCCTTGGAGATTGCAGTCACACAGCTGAAGAGTTGTGGACAGCTCTCCAAGCTGAGTTTGATCGATGGCTGTCTCTGCTGAACTTGCATCCAGGGAAGGCCGTGTCCAATAATTGTGCGAACCTGGTGGCGGCCCTACGACGAGGTAAGCTCACACACATGAGCATGGCTCACATCCTCAACCTGGTGGTCCAGCATTTTCTCAGCTACTATCCTGGCTTGGGTGAGCTGCTCCAGAAAGCACGTAAACTGTGTGCTCATTTCCGCCATTCACATCCCTCTGCTCATCGACTTGCATCAATAAACAGGTCTTTGTCCATGCCTGTTAAGAGGTTGCTATGCAATGTGCCAACATGGTGGAATTCCACTCTGCACATTTTTCAGTGACTGTGGCAGCAGCAATGAGCCCTGACGCATATGCCATGTCATATAGCCTGGGCCAACACAGTACGGACGTGGTGCATATCACGTTTACAGAGTGGGCACAAATTAAGGACCTCTGCACCCTTCTGCACAGTTTTGAAATGGCTACTAAGATGGTTAGCGCTGACACTGCTGTCATCAGCATCACTATTCTGGTCATCTATATGCTGGAATAGAGTTTGAATAGCCTGCGGGAGGAGATGGTGGTCCCTAAAGAAGAGGAAGCAGAGGAGGATGCGGAAGGAATAACATTGTAAGTTCAAGACTGTCGTCACACAGGCGGGCGCCGGATTACTATGATTGAGGGGGGACTGGTGATAACAGACAAACTGTTATCAAAGGTGCGAGATCCAAGGAACAAATGGAGGAGGAAGAGGTGATGGGCGAGCAACTGTCAGATGAAGAGGATAATCCTCCCCTCTCTGTTGTTTGTGATTAGCGGGAGGGGAAGGAGGAAACAAGCCTCATTGCTACCCAGCCACCAACACAGCATGGGCTTGGACCTCATGGTAGAGCCTGACATATGAGGGCCTTCTTGCTGCACTATCTGCAACATGATCCCCGTATAGTTATGATTAGGAATAATGCTGACTACTGGGTTGCCACTTTGTTAGATCCACATTATAAAACCAAATTTTGCCAGATGATTCCTGCCCTAGAAAGGGACCCACGAATGCTGGAGTATCGAAACCCACTTTTACACAACCTTAAGAAAGCTTTTCCCCAAGACAGCAGTGAAGCACACAGTTTGCATCGCAGTTCTACACTTCCAACCTCCGGCACATCAATTCGTCAACCCCAAAAGATCAGCAGCAGCAGTGGAAGTGGATGAAGCCATTTCTGTTAGTCCTTTGAAACTTTTTTTAGACCAACTCGTGCACCAGCACAACAGAGTGCAAGTTTTACACGTGGTGAACGAATGGAGAAGATGGTGCATGAGTGTCTAGAACTAAATATCAATACCATCAGGGAGGGTTTGGACCTTTTCACATTTTGGTCTTTCAAAATTGATGAGTGGCCTGAGCTCGCCTCATACACCTTGGAGGTTTTATTGTGCCCGGCAGCCAGCATTCTCTCAGAACGTGTCTTCAGCTCTGTTGGTGGTGTGTTGGGAATTCTGTTGTCGAACTCCCTCCTGTGGTCGTGAATGGTACTTCGGCGACTTCTGTCTATGGGCTCCCTCTGGTGGCTATGAGTGAAGCTGCTGCTTCTGAGGTTCCTTACACAGGTGACGTGGTTTATCCTTTGGTTGGCTGCTCTATTTAAATCCTCTCAGATCGTTACTCCATGCCAGCTGTCAATGTTTTTGCATTGGTTCAGTTCGCTCCTGGATCTCTCTGGTGACCTGCCTTCTCCTGCAGAAGCTAAGTTCCTGATAGTCATTATTTGTTCACTGTTTTCTTGTCCATCTGGTTATCATGATTTTGTCTTGCTAGCTGGAAGCTCTGGGATGCAGAGTGGCCCCTCCGCACCGTGAGTCGGTGCGGAGGCCTTTTTTGCACACTCTGCGTGGTCTTTTGTAGGTTTTTGTGCTGATCGCAAAGTTACCTTTCCTATCCTCTGTCTATTTAGTAAGTCTGGCCTCCCTTTGCTGAAACCTGTTTCATTTCTGCGTTTGTGACTTTCATCTTTACTCACAGTCAATATATGTGGGGGGCTTCCTTTACCTTTGGGGAATTTCTCTGAGGCAAGGTAGGCTTTATTTTCTATCTCTAGGGCTAGATAGCTCTTAGGCTGTGACGAGGCGCCTAGGTCTGGTCAGGAGCGCTCCACGGCTATTTCTAGTGTGTGTGATAGGATTAGGGATTGCGGTCAGCAGAGCTCCCACATCCCAGAGCTCGTCATGTATGAGGTTTAACTATCAGGTCATTCCGGGTGCTCCTAACCACCAGGTCATAACATTACAGCTGGCCCAAAGTATTAATGCATCTCAATAGAGGGATAAGAGAACTTCTGAGACCATTTTTTTTTCTTTGCACTGTGTTTTGTCTTTCTTTTCCCCTAGACCTTTGGGTGGTTCAGGACACAGGTGTAGATATGGATATTCAAGGTCTGTCCTCTTGTGTGGATCATCTCACTGCAAGGGTACAAAACATTCAAGATTTTGTGGTTCAGAATCCTATGTTAGAGCCTAAAATTCCTATTCCTGAATTATTTTCTGGGGATAGATCTAGGTTCTTGAATTTCAAAAATAATTGTAAACTGTTTCTAGCTTTGAAACCCGGCTCCTCTGGTGACCCCGTTCAACAAGTAAAAATCATTATTTCTTTGTTGCGTGGTGACCCTCAAGGCTGGGCATTTTCCCTTGCGCCAGGAGATCCTGCATTGCGTGATGTTGATGTGTTTTTTCTGGCGCTTGGATTGCTTTATGATGAACCAAATTCAGTGGATCAGGCAGAGAAAATCTTGCTGGCTTTGTGTCAGGGTCAGGATGAAGCGGAGGTGTACTGTCAGAAGTTTAGAAAGTGGTCTGTGCTTACTCAGTGGAATGAATGTGCCCTGGCGGCAATTTTCAGAAAGGGCCTTTCTGAAGCCCTTAAGGATGTCATGGTGGGATTTCCCACGCCTGCTGGTCTGAATGAGTCTATGTCTTTGGCCATTCAGATCGGTCGACGCTTGCGTGAGCGTAAATCTGTGCACCATTTGGCGGTATTATCTGAGCATAAACCTGAGCCTATGCAGTGCGATAGGACTTTGACCAGAGTTGAACGGCAAGAACACAAACGTCAGAATGGGCTGTGTTTCTACTGTGGTGATTCCACTCATGCTATCTCTGATTGTCCTAAGCGCACTAAGCGGTTCGCTAGGTCTGCCACCATTGGTACGGTACAGTCAAAATTTCTTTTGTCCGTTACCTTGATCTGCTCTTTGTCATCTTATTCTGTCATGGCATTTGTGGATTCAGGTGCTGCCCTGAATTTGATGGACTTGGAGTATGCTAGGCGATGTGGGTTTTTCTTGGAGCCCTTGCAGTGTCCTATTCCATTGAGAGGAATTGATAATAAGGACCAATAAATAAGGACCAATAAAATTAGGACCTAATTTCCAAGAAGGAACTCTAAGTTTAATATTTTTGGTGGACAGCCATACTAAATCATTCACCCCCTGGTCTGGACCTGACAATTGTTTCTTATAAGCCATACGTTTGTATTTGTCCCCCAAGATCTTTAAATTATTCTGAACCACTTTCCACACATATGAGAGCTGAGAAGAAAATTGTTCCTCCCCAGAAACTCCCCAGACTCATCTTTACTGATTACTGAAGGTACAGAATTGTGGATGGAAGTCATATGTGCCAAAAATGGCAATTTATCAGTGGACTCGCTATGATGATTGTTTAAAGCAAAGTCAGCTAGTGGTAAAAAAAAAAAAAATGCATGAATGTTTAAGGGGGTGCCACGCCTCTACCCCCTGAAAGGTTGTATAGTAAGTCATGCTGCTATTATATAGTATTTTGCTATGCGTTAGATATGTACAGGGTGGGCCATTTATATGGATACACCTACATAAAATGGAAATGGTTGGTGATATCAACCTATTTGTGGCACATTAGTATATGGGAGGGGAAAAACTTTTCAAGATGGGTGGTGACCATGGTGGTTATTTTGAAGTTGGACATTGTGGATCCAACTTTATTTTTTTCAATGTGAAGAGTGTCATGTGACACCTCAAACATCAAGAGAATGCCAAGAATGTGCAAAGTAGTCATCAAAGCAAAAGGTGGCTACTTTGAAGAACCTAGAATATAAGACATATTTTCAGTTGTTTCACACTTTTTTGTTAAGTACCGTATATACTTGAGTATAAGCCAACCCGAGTATATGCCGACCCCCCCTAATTTTGCCACAAAAAACTGGGAAAACTTATTGACTCGAGTATAAGCCTAGGGTGGAAATTGCAGCAGCTACCGGTGAATTTCAAAAATAAAAATAAATGCTCCATACCATTCATTATTGCCCCATAGATGCTCCATATAAAGCTGTGCCATATATAATGCTCCATACCATTGATTATTGCCCCATAGATTATCCATATATAGCTGTGCCATATAGAATGCTCTGCACCGTTCATTATGGCCCCATAGATGCTCCACATAAAGCTGTGCCCCATATACAATGCTCTGCACCGTTCATTATGGCCCTATAGATGCTCCTTATAAAGCTGCCATATATGCTCTGCACCGTTCATTATGGCCCCATAGATGCTCCTTATAAAGCTGTGCCATATATGCTCTGCACTGTTCATTATGGCCCCATAGATGCTCCTTATAAATCTGTGCCCTATATGCTCTGCACCGTTCAGTTTGGCCCCATAGATGCTCATTATAAAGCTGTGCCATATATGCTTTGCACCGTTCAGTTTGGCCCCATAGATGCTCCACATAAATCTGTGCCATATATAACGCTGCTGCTGCTGCAATAAAAAAAAAAAAAAAAAAACCACATACTCACCTTTCTTGCTTGCAGCTCCCCAGCGTCCGGTCCCGGCGTCTCTCCGCACTGACTGATCAGGCAGAGGGCGCCGCGCACACTATATGCGTCATCGCGCCCTCTGACCTGCACAGTCAGAGCGGAGAGACGCCGGGAAGATGGAGCGGCGCCTGGCGTGTGGATCGTGGACAGGTAAGTATGACATACTTACCCGGCGCGGTCCCTGGCTCCTTCTGGACAGCTGGTCTCCGGGTGCCGCAGCTTCTTCCTCTATCGGCGGTCACCGTTACCGCTGATTAGAGAAATGAATATGCGGCTCCACCCCTATGGGAGTGGAGTCGATATTCATAAGTTTAATGAGCGGTTCCACGTGACCACTGTACAGGGGAAGAGCTGCGGCACCCGAAGACAGTGTGACGGGCAGGGGGAGCGTCAGGATCGCCGGGACTAGGTAAGTATGCCTCAGACCTCTCCTCCCCTCACCCGCCGACCCTGCCACAGACTGTGACTCGAGTATAAGCCGAGAGGGGCACTTTCAGCCCAAAAATTTGGGCTGAAAATCTCGGCTTATACTCGAGTATATACGGTATATACTTCCACATGTGTTAATTCATAGTTTTGATGCCTTCAGTGTGAATGTACAATTTTCATAGTCATGAAAATACAGAAAAATCTTTAAATGAGGTGTGTCCAAACTTTTGGTTTGTACTGTAAGAGAAAGCGTAGGGAGAGTGGAGAATGTGGACTGTATGGGACCTAATGCTGATGTTGTAACTGACAAGAATGTACTGCGGCAAGCAAAGAGTAAAGTTCTCAGTTTTAAAATTGAAATGAACTCTGTCTCTCATTGTACTACTCCGGAAGCAGCGGTACTTCAGCCAGCCCGACGGGACTCTGATGGTGCCGAAGTTGAAGCAGAAGGTAGGCTGCAGAAGGGACATTGTGTTCATGTGATGGGAGCCCAGGGTGCGCAAGAGCCACAAGTCTCAGCCACGACTATGGCCCTGGCCCTCACAAGTATGCGGAGTCTTGGAATGTGCACAGACACTACAGGATGACACAAAGTCAACTGTATCCTTATATAACCTTGGCCACCAAAAGCGATGAGAAAGGAGGTCCAAGGTCACCATATTACCTGAGTGACCAGCCAGACCGGAGCAAACAATTTCCCTGAAGGAGCAGCAAGGGCATCCCCCTGAGCCTTCAATACTTCACCCTCAAGTTCAGATCACACTGCGGAGATGACCACCCCTACTTGTAAAATAGGGACAGCTTCATCAGTTCTCCCACCTTCAGGAAATCTCTGGGACAAAGCATCCTCTTTGATGTTCTTAATCTAAGGATGGTAAGTGACCACAAAACTAAATTTGGTGAAGATCAAAGACTATCTAGCTTGCTTGGGATTAAGATGTTTAGCAGATTCAAGTTTTTGTGATCAGTGATAACTATGACCGGATGAACTGCCTCCTCCAAACATGATGCAGCACCTCAAATGCCAACTTAATGGCCAAAAGTTCTTTATTGCCTACATCATAGTTTCTTTCGGCCAATGACAACTTTTTGGAGAAGGCACATGGATGACGCTTACCAGGGGATGACTCTTGAGACATTACAGCCTTCGACCCCACCTCAGAAGCATCAACCTTGACAATAAATGGCAGAGAAGCATCGTATTGGATGAGTACCAGTGAAGTAGAAAAACACAGTTCACAGAAGGAAATGCCTGCCAAGCGCCTTCAGACCACATCGCGAAGTCCGTACCTATCCTAGTAATGTCAGTGAGGAGTTTGACAATAGACAAGAAGCTTCGGATAACAATAATAGTTTGCAAACCCCAAAAAGCATTATAATGCTTTCAGATTTTAGGTTTCTCAGGGTTCATTCTGGAATGGGAGGTCCCATTACAGAACCGCTGGTACCTTATCAGGATCCATGCGGAAAAGGAAACCTGTGGCTGATACTAGGAAAGCTAAGAACTGAACCACTTGTATGGCGAACACACACTTATCCAACTTGGTATAAAGTTAATTTTCCTGTAGAATCTGTAACACCTGCCTGACATGTACCTGGCGAGATTTGAGATCAGTTGAGTAGATCAAAATATCGTCAAGATACACTATTACAAATCTACCCATGAGGTGACGAAAGATGTCATTAACTAAATGTTGGAACACTGCGGGAGCATTAATCAAACCAAAAGGCATGACAAGATTTTAATAATGCCCTCCTGGTGTGTTAAAAGCCATCTTCCTCTCATCACCCTCTTTAATCCTAATCAGAATATAGGCTCAGCTGAGATCCAACTTGGAGAACCATTTTGCCCCAGTAAGCTGATTTGAACAAATCAGCTATGAGTAGGAGGGTATATGGGTCCAAGATAGTAATCAGATTTAAGTCACAAAAGTCTAAACAGGAACGCAGGCCCCTATGTTTCTTCTTAGCGAAGAAGAATCCTGCTGCTACAGGCAAAGATGAGGGTCTAATGTGTCCCTTGGCAACATTTTCAGAGATATTGTCTTTGATGGTCTTGAGCAACTTTGCACTCGGAAGTTCACAGGATAATCATACACATGATGGGGAGGCAGTTCCTGACACCCCTTTTCAGAGAACATCTCAAAATCAAGACAGAAAAGATGGAATGCTTTTAGTGGTGACATTAGAGATAATAGTACCTAGGCAAATATTTTTGCAAAAATCACTCCATTTAATTATCCCTGCCAGTCTATGTCCAGATTATGCATAGTCAACCATGGAAGACCCAACACAATAGGAATAGGGAGGCTTTGCAGAAGGTAACAAGAAAGAAGCTCCCTTTGAAGAGCCCCTACAAGAAGGTTCACCTTATGCACTTTATTTGCATAAAGTTGTAACTCTCACCCCCAGAGTGATTGGCGGGGATGTGGCCACACTGGACCACGGACCAGACTACCCTGGAAGGGGTGTGACTAAGTAGCTTCCTAGGTGTTTGCTGGAGCCTCTGATGGTGAGGTCAGACTTGTCTGGCAGGTAGCTACCAGGTACCACTCGAGGGTGGTGTCTGGCTGTGGCTGCTGATCCCCCCCCCCGGGGAACAGGACACAGGCAGGCACAGCTGTGACACTGGCAAGCGGAGGGGTATGGCAGAGACACACGCTCAGATGGGCACATCTGAGACACTGGCTGACAGGCGGGCACGACTGCGATGCTGGCAGGCAGACGGGCACGACTGACACTCTGGCAGGACAGGCTATCAGGGCTGATACTCTTGGCAGGACGGGGGTCGGAACCGGTATACAAGTGGGTATATGGAATTAGGTAATATCCTGTTCAGACTGGAGGGTATATAGTGAACAGGTAGGGACCTGTTCGGCAAGTTGCAGAATGAAGGTAGAGTAAGACTGCAAGAGTAAAGAGCAGAAATGTAGGAGGCGGAGCCAAGAGCAGAGAAGGAAAAAGTGGAGCTAAGAGCAGAGAGGGAGATGGCAGAAATAAGAGCAGAGAAGGAGAAGACAGAGCTAAGAGCAGAACCGCTGGAGGTGGAGCCAAGAGTAGAACCACTGGAGGCGAAACCAACAGCAGAACCGCTGGAGGTGGAGCCAACAGCAGAACTGCTGGTGGTGGAACCCACAACAGAACCACGGGAGGCGGAAGGCACAGAGCCACAGGTTGTGGCGAGCAGAGAAGCACAGACCACAGATTGTGGCAAGCAGAGCAGAGAGGCGCAGAGCCACAGGTTGTGGCGAACAGAGAGTGAACACAGAGGGATACACAGAAGGCTAGAAATGGCAAACAAGCAAGGAAACAACAGGAAGGACATAGACCCGAGTCCAGACAGGAACAGACACAGATACATGAACTAGACACAGATATAAGCTTAAAAATTCAAAACACCTTTGTGTCCCGTTTAAATCCAATTCTATGGCACTTCAGACCTTTAGTAATCAAGCAAAACGCGGACTTATATTTAGTTAGCCGCAAGAAGAGAACCATATATAAAACCACGTTTCTTTATTTTTCAAAATTAAAATCCACAAAGCAGAAAAAAGACATCACAAAAACAGAGTGTGTAGAAGGACACAATATGTGGCATTCCTTACAAACATATGGCAGCAGTCACAAATATACTTTCACTTTAGGTAGGAATAATGTCCTGTACCGTTAACAAATCTATTAGTAAAGGTTAAATAACCATATCGGTACATATTTACTATTTTTTGCTAAGTCCTCATATAAAAAAGCTACTTGTGCAAAACACCTCATTTAAGAGTAATATTAGCGTTAATCCCAGATTTTATATCACTGTAATGCCATATACTAAGTATATATCAAGAACCCGGAATGGTCTGTAGTATATAGGATGGAGTCACCATGGGTTACTTTCCAGACTTGATATATACTTAGTATATGGCATTACAGTGATACAAAATCTGGGATTAACGCTAATATTACTCTTAAATGAGGTGTTTTGCACAAGTAGCTTTTTTATATGAGGACTTAGCAAAAAATAGTAAATATGTACCGATATGGTTATTTAACCTTTACTAATAGATTTGTTAACGGTATATTTGTGACTGCTGCCATATGTTTGTAAGGAATGCCACATATTGTGTCCTTCTACACACTCTGTTTTTGTGATGTCTTTTTTCTGCTCTGTGGATTTTAATTTTGAAAAATAAAGAAACGTGGATTTATATATGGTTCTCTTCTTGCGGCTAACTAAATATAAGTCCGCGTTTTGCTTGATTACAGATATAAGCTTGCGTATTGCAGCCCTACGAGACAGAGACAGAACACGACCTGGCAGCTCAGTAGCAAATACTAACTGAGGGAAATAGTTTGCTCAGGCGTCCTCCAGTGGGTGAGAACGGATAAAGTATCAGAGACCTCTAGGCAATTGGCCAAGGACACCTTAGGGAGGTGCACAGTCTCAATAAGAATCTGGATTTGCTAGCGCCACCCCCCATGCACACAGCCACAAAGTGTACACAGAGCAGGCAGCTATGATGCATACCGCATGGAGCTGGCAGCAGACAGAACTCACAGCATGGCCCGGGGTGAGTGAGTTGATGTATCAAGCAGGTGGGGAATGGAAGGCCATGCAGTGATGCCGGCAGGGTTGTTACAAAAGCTTCCCTGACCAAGAGGTGCAGAATCTATCACAAATATGGTCATGGACTTCGCTAGCTTACTACCGGAGATATCATGGATCTGTGTGAACCGAGCATCCACCACATTGGCTCCTGCCCCACCATCCAGTAGGACAGATATTGTCTCAGTTTCCATACCTATAACCACTTCTGCAAGTAGGTTAATCTCAGGCACACCTGCAGAGGATCTACCTATTGTATTGTAATCTTCCACACAACCTGGGGTCAGAAGTTTTCTGACGGTTTCTGTTGTTTTGGTATAGATGGACAAACCCCAATGAATTGATGCTTTTTGCCATAGTTAAAGCATATCCCCATTCTGCGGTGAACAGCAAGAGACCCCCCTAACTGCACAGGTTCTTCAGAGCACTGTGAGAATTTCAGTTCTAGGAAATACCGGAGGAGGTGGGGTCAATACAGGTCTATGCTTGAGGCATCTATCCATACATATGGTAATAGCCATGACAGCCTCCAACGATGCTGGAGGTTCATACTGCGCCAATGCATCTCTTAACCATTCAGAAAGGCCCTGACAAAACTGACTCCTAAGGGCAGGGTCATTGCACTGGGTGTCATCGGCCCATCTATGGAATTCAGAACAAAATTCCTCTGCCGGTAGATCTCACTGCTGGATGTTGCATACTTTAGATTCCGCAAGGGAGACCCGGTCTTGGTCATCATAAACAAGGCCAAAAGCCCCAAAAAATCCATCCACCGACCAGAGTGACAATTAATCGAATGGGAGTGAGAGAGCCCAGGATTTAGGGTCTCTTTGAAGGAGGGAAATAACAATCCCCACCTTCTGTACCTCATTCCCAGATGACTGCGGATGAAGCCAAAAATAGAGCTTACAGGTTTCCCGAAATGCGACAAATTTATTCCGACCCCCAGAAAACCTATCCGGAAGCATCACTTTAGGTTCCGGTTCATAGTTTTATGTATTGCATGTGAAGATTTTTATTGTTTCTTTTTGATATATATTTAGTAATTTATAACAAAAGTAAAGCACCGACTATCACACCAATGGGGCATTTTTTTGTGTGTGAACAAAGAAAAGTGCAATGACTTTTTAATACCTTCAGGCTATTTTCCTATCTCACATTAGCGTGGCCCCAAATAATTGATCTCCACTAAGGTACTAATATAAAACAATATTTTATTAAAGAAACAGTATCATAAAAGATGTTAAAAACACCAATACTACATGCAAAGAATGGGTACAAAAATCCAAAAAACAAGGGACTGTTCTGCCTTAGGTACTTTTAAAGGTAATTAGGCTGATTATTAATAAGCATAGGGAATAAAATGTTCGCCACTGAACAATGCTAGATCATATGTTATGGTACAGATTTGTACATAGAAACGACATGCACATAATGAAACCCTAAGCCATGATTCAACTTAATAAATGGGTAAACAAGTGTGCCCTCACTCTTTGTAACGCCAATAAATTAAGGCAAATGTGGTATATGTTCAGTCTGAAATATGTGGTACAATTTAATTACCTTGCATTCAGCCAGATGGAAGTACCTCGGCGTCCCTCTGCCCCTGACAAAAACCTGACATTTCTGCCAGAAATCCGCATGCGTTTTTTTTCGCATTTTTGACGCGTTTTTTTCGCAATTTTTCCCAAATGCATAGAATAGTGGGAAAAACGTGAAAAAACAGCAAAATTAATGAACATGCTGCTTTTTTTTTACCGCGATGCGTTTTTTTTTCCGGAAAAAAAACGCATTATGTGCACAAAAATTGCAGAATGCATTCTAAATGATAGGATGCAAATGTTTGCAGTTTCTAATGCGGTTTTATCACGTTTTTATCGTGAAAAAATTTGAAAAAAACGCGAAAAAACCTGAAAGTGTGCACATACCCCCTTCAGTATACAAGTTGCACAAGTGTACACCCCTTTGTTATCTAATTACGTGCTGGGGAATTGATGTTGGATGATATGCTAGAGCCAGGAGCCAATTCGAACTAAATGAGAACAATGCTTTAGCAAATTTACTTTCTCTTGGGGACACTTGAAGCATCCGAGTATGGGAAGTAGTCAAAGAGAGAGTGGAGAATAGCTGTGTATCAAGAAACTAAAAAGATCCAGTTTAAGAGGAGATCAGAGATAACTGGGAGCTGCTAATCAATGTAGTGAGACTATTCTTACAATATCACAGAGGAGAGGAGCTCCAGAACATCTGAATTTGTATAGCTATTTACACTTTGGGGTTAAACAGGAGGCTGAGACCATCATCAAAACTTCTCATTAGTGTTTTATCCAGTGACTTGTCACAGGACATGCCTATACTGGAATTACTGCCACTGCCATCATCCTGGTTATCAGCTGCTTGACTTAACTTTATGAAGTGATCAATTCTTACCATCCTCTTTTTCCTATCTTGAGCAGAGTGATGCGAGAATGTCAAAAATCTTGCCAAGCGCTAAGGATTTTCATTTTTGTTTTACAACGTTTAAACTCCGATCAATTTCCTTCTATGGTAGTAGATCAGCTCTATCTCTTGCATTAACATGGACATTTCTTTTTGTTATTTATGAATTTATTAGGATATTCACATATCAACAGAGCAGGGCAAAGCTACAAAAATTCATAACTGCAACAGGATACCTACCTCCTGTTGTGATAAAGAATACAAACATTAAAGAGGTTAGCCAGCTTTTTAAAACTGATAACATATCCTTAGTATAAGCCTTGAATGATAGATCGGTGGAGATCTGACTATTGACATCGCCGTTAATCAAGGGGAGTTGTTTTTCACTGAAGCCAACCATGAGATCAACCTGCGCAACACTGCCCGGGGCGAGCAGCATTTAATGAGTTAACAGCCGTGTTCAAAACAGCGGACATGTGCCGGGAAAGATGTGGGCTCATCAAAGGGAGGGAGTCTGACATCAGCATACATTTACGCCCGATGTCGGAAAGGGGTTAATCAACCTTATGTTGTGGGAAAAATGCGATTTTTCAAAGCTTTGATGAATTACCCGCTATTTTGTTTCATACTAGACAACGGATCCTTTGAGCTGCAACTGGTTTAACTAGACAAGGGAATGTGCACATTCCCTTGTAACAATAAAAAATGCAAAACGTGTACCCACATATTACCAACAAATATAGTCCGTGTACCAAACGCAAATCAGGACTATAAGGTCACTGGTTCCTTTTCATGTACATCCTCCAACGTGTTGTACATGATACAATGTACGAGGTGCCCTGGAAGTATCCATATTGGGGCACTATGCAAAAACTACAAACTAGGATGAATCTACACAGACACACAATCAGGAATGAAATGGACACGCCTGTGGGAAAACATTTCTCTGGACCTGGACACAGTATGACAGGTTTAAAAGTATTAATACTAAAAAGTCATTTTAAGGATGACAGGGAAAGAAAAATGTGGGAAATCAAACTAATGAAGATGTTCAATTCTTTGACACTAGGACTCAATTTAACACCTGGATTTATGAGTCACTACATGGATACAATTCACACCTCCACTAGATGGACTCCAGATATCTAAAAACATTATTCCCACTGCCTTCCATTTGTAAGAAAATGCCTTATTTGATTTCCTTGGCTTCTTTAGGAGGCATCACACTTCCCACCCCCTGAACAAATGTCCTACTGTAGTATTCTTTAAATGTTGTGCTTTTTTCTTATTAATCTATTTGTAATCTGGCCTGAAGAAGGAGTCACTGTGCTCTGAAAGCTTGCAAACATATTATTTTCAGGTTACCCAATAAAGGTATCACTCCTAGAATAATTTTGTCATCATTGGGCAGAAAAGCATTCACATCGATGTGTAAATCTCTGAAATACGTGATTTAGACGGAACCCTCGGAGGAAAATTCCCTATAATGAGGCAGAATGAGGTACTGTAGACGCCATAGGACCTGCGATCTGATGGTGTTCGTGTATTTAGGATTGCATAAAAGTGCCATTGGCCACAGTTTTAAGCACTTCTGAAAAGGACACTGCTGAACAAAGGCCAGAAGGAGTCCAGAGTAAATCTGCTGCCTCATTACAGTGAATGGATCCCTCGGGGGTTTCATCTGTCACGTCACTCAGAGATTTAGATGGAAACCCCAAAGTAAGTGCTCAGCGTAGAGCACCAGATAAATGTGATCCCAAATGTTATGTAAAGTGTTCCCAATAAAAGCTTCAGCTCAATCCACAAAAAAAGCAAGTCTCCACTCAGATCTGTTATAGGAAATATAGGGGGCTTCCATGTTACTGGTAGCACAAAGGCTCTGGAAAACCTAAATGGCTCCTCGCTCCCCAAAGGAAATTCAGCAAATTCTCAGCTCTCAAATCCAAATGCACCGCCTCCCTTCTGAGCCCCAGTGTCCCTAAACAACATTTAGCACCCACATGTCTGGCATTTCTGTAGTGATGAGAGCATGCCTAGTTTACAGGTGCATGCCTCCAGAAGCACAAGCTGGGCATAATGTACTGGTGACTGCAATATACTGGTCACTACAGCGTACTGGTGACTACAACAGCAGTTTGCAATTTTCACTCAGCAACATCCACCGCTGCCTGTTTCTGGAAAACACCCATGAATTCAAAATCGTCACTACATCTGTAGATAAATTCCCAAAGGGTCAAAAAAAGCAAAAAAAATGTTTACCTGCCCAGGCCTCCAAACAAATGCACTCAGGATGCAGTGGACCCATGTAGTTAAGATGGTGGCAACACAGGTGCAAAAATACTTATGAGACAACCACTCTCGGGTTGCATATTTTATGCATATATTGTGCATATTAATGCACAATAGAGGCTTCTATGCAATGTTGTTCACATACAGGTGATGCATAGCATCCAGGTTAGCAGCCTATTAGTGACGCCCATACTATTCGATCAAGCGGGCTGCCCAGTGCTATCCAAATGCGTTCCATGTGAGCAGACACCACAGTTTACAAGAGCAAATGGGCCCAGCTGAACCCTGAAAAATAAGTGCAAAAAAAATCTGTGAGGTATTAGTCAATATTTTGGCCAAGATATGCAAGCTCACAACCCATGTCAAGGGTCCGCGCACTTGCGAGTCCTATCACTAAACTACCACAAAAATCCCCAAAGGGTTATAATTTCCAAAATGTGGTCACTTGAGGGGGGATTCTGTTTTTCTAGCAGTTAGGGAATCTTAATATGGAATCCACAAGTTAGTCTAGGAAAATCTGTGCTCCAGGAGGCAAATACCGCTCTGTCCCTCCCATGTCACTCTGTACTGTGCAACCATATATGGGGTATTTCTACATTCAGCAGAAATTGTGGAACACATTCTGGTGCCATTTTTACCCTGTTTAGGCACATCAGGGGCTCTCCAAATGCAACTTGGCAACCGCTAATTATTCCAGCATATTTCACATTCAAAAAGTCAAATGGCACTTTCTTTCCAAGCCCTGCCGTGCACCCAAACAGTTGTTTTCCTCTACATATTGGGTATCTGTGCATTCAAGAGAAATTGCACAACAAATTGTATAGAGCAATTTCTCTTGTTACCCTTATGAAAATGCAAAATTTGGAGCTAAGAAAGATTTATCTGGGAAAAATGTTATTTTTTTGATTTTCACGGCTTAATGTTATAAACTTCTTTGAAGCACCTGTGGGTTCAAGGTGCTCAATACACATCTAGATAAGCTCTTTAAGGGGTTTAGTTTACAAAATGGTGTCACTTGTTGGTGGTTTCCACTGTTTTGGCACATCAGGGGTTATCTAAACATCACATGGTGACTGCTAATTATGCCAGCAAATTCTACATTCAAAAAGTGAAATGGAGCTCCTTCCCTTCCAAGCCCTGCCGTGTGCTCAAACAGTAGATTTCCCCCAGATATGGGGTATCCACATGCTCAGGAGAAAACAAATGGTCCAGTGGAGAAGAGAACTGTCTGAGGATTTGAGAACCAAAATTGTTGAACATTATCAACAATCTTAAGGTTACAAATCCATCTCCAGAGATCTCGAAGTTCCTTTGTCCACGGTGCCCAATATATTTAAGAGGTTTACAACCCATGGCACTGAAGCAAATCTCCCTGGATGTGGATGGCAGAGAAATATTGATGAAAGGTTGCAAACTAGGATAGTCTTGATGGTGGATAAGCAGCCCCAATCAAGTTCCAAAGAAATTCAAGCTGTCCTACAGGCTCAGAGTGTATCAGTGTGAGCGTGATCTATCCGTCGACATTTGAATGAAGTAAAACGCTGCTAGGACACTAAAGAGGACCCCACTGCTGACACAGACATAAAACAGCTAGACTGCAGTTTCTAAAAGGTATGTGAGTTAGCCTAAATTTTTCTGGGAAAGTGTCTTGTGGACAGATGAGACCAAAGTGGAGCTTTTTGGTAAAGCACATCAGTCTACTGTTTACCGAAAATGGAATGAGGCCTACAAAGAAAAGAACACAGCATCTACTGTCAAATACGGTGGAGGTTCAAAGATGTTTTGGGGTTGTTTTGTTGCCTTTGGCACTGGGTGCCTTGACTGTCTGCAAGGCGTCATGAAATTTGAAAATTCCATTAGGATTTTGGGTCGCAAAGTAGCGCCCAGTGTCAGAAAGCTGAATTTGCATCCTAGATTTTGGGTCTTCCAGCAGGACAATGACCCCAAGCACACTTCAAGAACATCCAGAAATGGATGAAAAGAAAGCGCTGGAGAGTTCTGAAGTGGCCAGCAAGGAGTTTGGATCTAAATCCCATTGAACACCTGTAGAGAGATCTTAAAATTGCTGTTGGGAGAAGGCACTCTTTAAAAATAAGAGATCTGGTGCAGTATGCAAATGAAGAATGGTCCAAAATTCCTGTTGAGAGGTGTAAGAAGCTTGTTGGTTGTTATAGGATGTGATTGATTGCAGTTATGTATTCCAAAGGGTGTCCAACCAAATATTAAGTTGTAGGTGATAACAATTTTGTCTTGCCCACTTTTGGGGTTTTGTGTAAAATTATGACCAATTAGCCTTTTTTTCAGTTTTTTTTGTGTGTTGTTTAAATACACACAAAAGAAATAAATGTGTACAACAAAATATGTGCAATTGCAATAATTTTCTGGGTGAAATACTTCCTTTTCTGAAACAACATCAAGGAAGCCAACGCTTTCGGTCATGATTGTAATTTATTCTCCTGTACATGCATTCATAATATGCAACTATTTAGTGGCACCTTTTGTGTAATTCTCCCTATTTTATTTAACGTGTTTATTATTATTATTATTATTATTATTATTATTATTATTATTATTTCTAATAAAGATAAGATCAATTAGCTTATATTTTGGTTGCTGAATTATTTTTTTTTAGAACATTTAAGGAAATCTATAATACAACAATTATGTTTCCGTTTGTATGGCTGTAAGCTTTAGGCTATTATTAATACAGTATGAGTTTTCCAGTACATTGGCTGTTTATTTTAAAATGCCAAAAGATTTGTCACAGTAATAGATAATACTTCAAACATAAACTGTGTGCTTAGAAAGAAGGAAATACGAATCAACGTGTCTGGAGTTCTAAGAAGCCATGCAAGTGGGAGCATCCTCTGGAACAATCAATTAAGCAAAACCTTTTATGGAAATCTGTCAGAGTTCAGTTAACAGACAACTGTAGTGTGCTGGTGATGTGAATGCACATGTTTCCTGCACAATACTGTCTACTGTTTTCTCTGTGTAATGTAGTACATGTCATACACCAGCAATAATTACACGGGATCAAAGACCACACACTGTCATTTATCCCTAGAATAAATATAATAACTGTATCTGCCTTTATGTGCATTATTCATATTCCACCCAACTATTTCTTCATACTAATCCACCATTTTTTAAATCTTAGCTTCAAAACAAGAACTTGATTCCTTCTCCTATGGCGACTTCCCTTTGCAAATGTCCATGCCAGGTATCTCAGGAAACCTGACAAACTCCTTTGATATAATTACCTTAAACGCTCTAAGGCCATCTGAGGCAGAGATCAGGTGCCTTGATACTAAATATCATTGGCGATAGTTGCCTCAAGATTATCACAGGTTTACTACTCTGGAGTTACATACTATAACCAGTGTTATTTTAAAGCCCAGTCAAACTTACTAGGTTTTGTTTTAACAACCTCTGGGTTAGCCAGCTACGGCAAGCCTGTTAGACCATGTTGAGAGCATGGTCTAAGAGGCTTCTCTCAGTGTAGCACTGCAATACACTATGCCAGTTATTGAAATGATTGAAATGTAAATGAAAATGGTATCACTGAAAATCTTGTCCCTCAAATTACAAACCAGCATACAGTTACAGCTTTCAGAATATATGCAAAAACAATTCTATTTTCTATGAAATTGTTTTTACTGTGTAAAAGTGGCAAAACATGAATAAAATGATATAAATGTGGTATCTCTGCAAACGTACTGGCGCGAAGAATAAAACTGCATTATCACTGCCATATGATGGACAGCATAAAAAATCAACTACTTAATTGGTGGTTTTTGTTTATTCTGCCTTGCAAAATTTGGAATAGAAAGCTATCAAAAAATGATATATGCCCAATAATGCTACCAATAAAAATGTCAACTCGTCCCGCAAAATACAAGCCCTCACATGACTCTGTCGGCAGAAATGTGAAAAAATTATAGCTCTCAAAATATGACAATGAAAATACTTTCTTAGGCAAAAAAGTGTCTTTTAGTGTGTGTGTGATAGCAGCCAAACCCCAAAAAACTATATAAATCTGGTATCATTGTAATCGCACCAAAACAAAGAGCAATGCCGTCTAATCACTTATATCGCATGAGGAAGAGGATAAAAAATAAATAAATGCAATTCTTGATCTGCTGTTAATTGATTCATTCTGCCTCCCAAAGACTCACCTCACATTTATCCTGCACTCTGCGCTGAGTGCTTACATCGGGGTTTTTGTGCAAATCTCTGAAATACGTGATTCAGATGACTCACACGCGGAAGATTCCCTATAATGAGGCAGATGGATAAACTGTGGACTCTGGCCTATGATCTGGCGGTGTCCACCCTTTTTAGCATGCATAAGAGTGCCATCCGCCACAGTTTTGTGCACCTCTGAAAGGAAGGACACCACTGAACAGAAGCCTGACATACCACAAAGTACCACGTCCCCAGAAAGAAGCACTTGCGAAACACGTGTTGGGGTTTTCAGAAGTGCAGCCTGTCACTTGGCACTGCACATGTGAAGCAGACACAGACTCAGGTAATAGATATTGATATGGGATGTTAATCTTGCTTTGGGCAATTTATAAGAATGTAGGTATGGTAGCTAGCGATGCAGTGACAGTTTGAGGCTCTGCTATCGTTGTATTCACAGTTTCAGTCTTTGTGTGCTGTGGATGTTGCATCTTTCATGCATCTGCACTTTAGATAGATGCTGCTTTATCCGTTACTGTGTATTTAAAGGTTATACTCTCCTTTGATTTTGAATTTATAGGTGAATACCAATGATGTGAAACGGACATATGCTGCTTCATCCTTTAATTTTCGCTTAATAATGTGTATACAATTCTAATAATTATAGCCAGTACCCTACATCTTTTCAGGAGTAACAAAAGAATTTGCAATCCCATTTGTTCTCTTTCCCTGAGTATTTATGTGTATATATTTCAGCTGACCTCCGTGGTTTTGTTTTTTTGGTTTGAGGCACCTTTTTAATTCTTTTGTGTGTATTTTAATGTGCTTAAATAAAGATTCACATTTTATTCTTAAGGCACTTCTTGATTTAATATAGTGTAATGACTATATGATCAGTATGTTCCTATATGTTGTGGAGTGTTGCCCACACCCTATGTAGGAGAATGGGCTTGGGTAGTATGTTTATCAATACTACAGAGTAACTCTGCTCCCTCATGATAGTGAATGGACCAGTCAGGGGTTTTGTCTGAATCACATCATTCAGAGATTTAGATGGAAATCCCGATGTAAATGCTCAGCGTATAAAATGTGATCCTGAATGTTATGCAAAATGTTCGCCAATAAAAGCTTCAAATCAATTCACAAAAAACGCAAGTCCCTACTCAGGTCCATCATCTGTCAATGGAAATATAGGGTGTTAATAAATAATAATAATAATCTTTATTTTTATATAGCGCTAACATATTCCGCAGCGCTTTACAGGTTGCACACATTATCGTCGCTGTCCCCGTTGGGGCTCACAATCTAAATTCCCTATCAGTATGTCTTTGGAATGTGGGAGGAAACCGGAGTACCCGGAGGAAACCCACGCAAACACGGAGAGAACATACAAACTCTTTGCAGATGTTGTCCTTAGTGGGGCTTGAACCCAGGACTCCAGCGCTGCACGGCTGCTGTGCTAACCACTGCGCCACCGTGCTGCCCTATAGGTAGTACAAAGGCTCTGGAAAAGCGCAATGGCTCCTCACCCCCCCAAAAAAATCTTGCAAATTCTGCACTTCCAAATCCAAATACCCCTCTCCATTCTGAGCCCCAATAAGCCCCTTAATTTATAGGTGCATGTCTCTAGAGGCATCAGCTGGGCATAATGGGCACTACAATGTACTGGGCACTACGCTGGCAGATTTGCAATTTTCACTTGGCAACATCCATTGCTGCTTGTTTCTGGAAAACGCCCATGGAGTCAAAATTGTCACTTAACCTGTAGATAAATTCCTAGAGAGCTGTCAGTTCTAGAGATGAGCGAACATTTCAAGGTTTGGTTCAGTTCGGTTCACCAAACGTCCCAATGTTCTCTGAACATATTTGCTAAACGGTTCAACAAACATGCTAGAACCCCTTTAGATTCAATGGGAGGCCAAACCAAACATATACACAACACCTTAAGGGGTGACAAAAAAGCTTACCAAACATAAAATTAGAGGCAGACACTATGAAAAGTGGCATCAATTGACCTACAGTAGAATTTTTTTAGAATGGCGTGGAAGCAGTCAGCCATGGGCCATGCATGAGGTATCAGGATCTGAGCCAGCATTTTCAGCTTTGAATTGAAGTTTCAATGAAGACATGGTGCTTAAGGGAGCCGTGTAAGCCTTCTTTGCTGGGAGCCCTGATACCTCAGGCAACAGTTTATATTTTTTTCCCAGCCACATTCAGATGGCACCAGGGCTGTCACTAGGAATTTTGGGGCCCCATACTGGCAAGATTTTTGGGGCCCCTTTGAGACTGCCCAGGCTCCACCACAGTCCTGCCTCCACTCCTCAAACTGTCCACAGTCCCATCGCTCTCTTGGAAAAACTCCACTTCTCACCAATGACGCATTAACAGCTCCCATCATCAGATCACATACACAGCCAGCAGCTTTTGTTTTGGCCGAAAGATTTTTTAATCTACCACCGTGACAAGGTAAACTCTTTTGGCCCTACTTTACTCTAACCTATTAAACATTTGTTAAAATATGCAATACAATTTAGGTATATTTTTTATTTTTCAATTTTTAAAATGACCAATGATATCACATACTGACCAAATACTACAATACTGATCATTAATTTAAAAAAAAACACAATACTAATATCACCATAAGTGCCATTATACACAGGAGATCTGTACTTAGTATACAGTGTCCGTGAACAGATAATACAGTGATCACCGCTGACATTATGCACGGGAGCTCTGTATACAGTATCAGCGTACAGGTAATACAGTGATCAACAGTAACATACACACGAACACTGTATATATTGTACAGTATTATTGTATATAATGATCAATTACATTATACACAGGAGCTCTGTATATAGTGTCAGTGTACAGGTAATACAGTGATCATTAGTGACATTATACACAAGACCTCTGTATTTTAGGGTGCCAAGGACAAATGAACTTTGCAAATTGGTAAGTCTTACCTCTCAAATTTGTTCCTTTTGGCATAAGGATTCACCATGTAAAATATGTTGACATTAAATTTAGATTTATCACTTGCTCAAGGTATATTTATATATATATATACATATATATATATATATACAGTATATATATATATATGTGTATATATATATACATACACACACATTTGGTATCACGCGTTCAGAAACGCCTTACCTATCAAATTATAAAATCAATTAATCTGATCGGTAAACGGCATAGCATACCATACATAACGCTGGATATGCATGACGATAAATACTAAACAAACATTTAAAACTGCAATATGATGTGCCATTGAGCAACCAGTAAATGATAACTAATCTTAAAAAAAGAAAATTATAAAATATCTATGACCAAAAGGGAATAAAATTAGGAGGTAAGACCTTCAAAAACTTGCTATTTAATTTTTACCATGCATTTCCTTGGCACCCTACTGTATAGTATACAGTGTATAGTGTCAGTGTACAGGTAACACACTGACTCACCAGTGACGTCTCTAGGTGAAGTCCTTCATCTTCTCTTTTCATATTCATCCAGCACAGACTGCCATCACTTCTTCCAGTCAGGGCTCGTCTCTACAGGAAATTACACAGTTATCTAGAGCACCACTTGCAGAGCACAATACTTAATTTTTACCCAACTTCAACACTACACCAGGTGAAGAAAAAAAGGCAACATAGTGTCGCTCTGCAGAATAACAGGAGCACCCCCCCCTCCCATTTACAACAGAATCCTAAAAAAAAAATACATCACTGCAGTAATAATATCCCTTAATTAGCCCCTATGGCAATAATATCCCCCATCCTGGCTCCCGTGTGTCTCATTCCTGGCTCCAGCCATATGTTCTCCCATCCTGCCCTCATGAGTATCTATTCTGCCCCATGTGATGTCCCATCCTGTCCCATATGATCTGCCCATCCTGCCTCATTTTTCTCCATCCTGCCCCATCTGTCCCATAATCCTGCCCCATGATCCTGCCCCATCTGCCATATGAGCCTGCCTCATCTGTCCCGTGATCTTGACCCATCTGTCTCCATCGTATCCATCCTGCCCCATGATCCTGCACCATGTGTCTCCATCCTTCCCCATGTCTCCATCCTGCCCAATGATGCTGCACCATGTGTCTCCATCCTGCCTTATCTGTCTCTATCCTGCCCCATCAGTCTCCATCCTGTTCCATGATCCTGCCTCATTTGTCTCCATCCTGCCCCATCTGTCTCCATCCTGCATGATCCTGCTCCAGCCATATGTTCTCCCATCCTGCCCTCATGAGTATCTATTCTTCCCCGTGTGATGTCCTATCCTGCCCCATATGATCTCCCCATCCTGTCTCATTTGTCTCCATCCTCCGCCATCTGTCCCATGATGCTGCCCCATCTGCCCCATGATCCTGCCCCATGATCCTGCCCCACGATCCTGCCTCATCTGCCACATGATCCTGCCCCATCTGCCAGATGATCCTGCCTCACCTGCCCCATCTGTTTCCATCGTATCCATCCTGCCCCATGTGTCTCCATCCTGCCCCATGTCTCCATCCTGCTCCATGATGCTGCACCATGTGTCTCCATTCTGCCTTATCTGTCTCCATGCTGCCCCATCTGTCTCTATCCTGTCACATGATCCTGCCTCATTTGTCTCCATCCTGCCCCATCTGTCTTCATCCTGCTCCATGATCCTGCACCATGTGTCTACATCCTGCCTCATGTCACATGGTGCAGGATCATGGGGCAGGATGGAGATGGTCCATGTGTCTCTATCCTGCCATCAAAACATATTCCGGCTTGCAGATTTTAATAAAAATAAAAAATAAACTTTCTCCTTACCTGGCCGCGGTCCAGCGGCGATGTTCCCTCCAGGCATTTGAAGTGCGGACTCTCTGGAGAATGACAATGATGTCACACGCCGGCAACGTACACTCTGACATCAGCTGCCAGCCTCTGATTGGCCAGAGGCTTTTAACTATTGCCATGCGGGCCCACGCGGCAATAGAGTTTAACTGAATCTGAGTTTCGGACTCAGGTTCAGTTACTGCAGCGGCAGAATCCTGCCACTGGGACCTGGTGAGCAGAAGAGATGGGGCCCGATGCGGCCCCCCTCTGCTCATCGGGCCCCATACGCCAGATAGGGCAGTAATGCCCTTATGGTGGCCCTGGATGGCACAAACACCAGATGGAGACTGAACTTGGAGTCTCTACATTTAAAATAATTATTGTCGCACTCCACTAAAGTGGCACCAATTTCCACAGAGAAGAAATAGTATAATGGCCTTCTGACACACCTTACACTACATGCAACCAACCAAATAGAAAAGCCGGATTACGTACCGGTAATGCTCTTTTAATGAGTCCACGACAGCACCCCACATGAGAGAGAGGGATCCGCCCATAGGAACAGGAAACCTATAGAATAAAAGGAGGCGGTCCCCTCTCCTCCTCAGTTTAGTTTACAGAGTATAAAAAGGGAACCGCAAAAGTGTTAGTATTCATTCTTATTCAGTAACAAAATTCTTAACCCTATACAACCATTACTTTTTGAACTTAAAGGAAAGAACTGTGCAGAATTTAGGGAGGGTAATACATGGGTGCTGTCGTGGACTCATTAAAAGAGCATTACCGGTACGTAATCCGGCTTTTTACTCTTCGCCACGACAGCACCCCACATGAGAGATTTTCAGAGAGTCATTATTTGGGTGGGATTACTGTACTAAGAACAGCTCTACCAAAGGTCAAATCAGAGGAAGCAGAAAGGTCAAGTCTGTAATGGTTGTAAAAGGTAGAAGGTGTGGACCAGGTTGCGGCCTTACATATCAGATGGATCGGTACATCCGCATGCTCCGCCCAAGAGGAAGCCATGGCTCGTGTCGAATGCGCCTTTATCCCCACTGGCGGGATTTTGCCCTTCGATGTGTAGGCCAGATAGATAGCTTCTCTGATCCATCGAGAAATGGTAGCCTTTGTAACCCATGTCCTTTCTTGCAGCCCTGAAAGGAGACAAGCAGAACCCTACTCTGCCTCCATGTCTGAGACCTTTCTATATACATCAGGATGGCTCTTCTGACATCTAAGGTGTGCAACTTATGTTGTTCTGGGGTTACAGGTGTATTAAAAAAGGAAGGCAGAAATATCTCCTGAGATCTGTGATAGATGGATGCTACCTTAGGGAGGTATGAGGGATCAGGTTTTAGGACAATTCTATCCTGAAATACCATTAAGAAAGGCGGGTCTGGATGTCACTAACCCTTCTAGCTGAGGTTAGGGCTACCAATAAGGCGACTTTGTATGTTAGGATCTTTAGAGGTATGGCATCTAGTGGCTCAAATGGGGAGTCAGTTAAGGCTTCTAAGACTAAATTCAAGTCCCACGGAGGTAGATGGGGAATATGGACCGGATTGGAACGTTCACAGGATTTAATAAATCTGGAGACCCACTTGTTAGCTGCTATGTTGTCTCCATACAAGGCTCCTAAAGCTGAGACTTGAACCTTTAGGGTGTTTACCGATAAACCTAATTCTCTACCTTTTTGTAGGAACTCTAGAATCGGAACTATCGGAATTTGCCTAGAGAACGGTCTTGTATGAAAATCTAAGAACTTTTTCTATACCCTACTGTATAATAGGGTGGTAGATCTTTTCCTACTCAACATCAGGGTGTTAACCAGTTGTTCCGAGAACCCCCTTGACTTTAATAACTGCCTCTCAAATTCCATGCCGTCAAGTGAAGACCTTTCACTTGCGGGTGGAAAAATGGGCCCTGAGACAGCAGTTCCTTGTGTAAAGGAAGGATCCATGGATCGCATAGAGACATGCTCTGGAGACATGAGAACCATGGTCTTTTTGGCCAGAAGGGCGCAATCAGGATTACTCTGGCTTGGTCCCTCCTGATCTTCCTGATCACTAGAGGTATCAGAGACATTGGAGGGAAGGCGTACGCTAGCTTGAAGCTCCAAGGATGGTGAAGAGAGTCCAACATGTCTGGGTGATCCATGAGGTTCAGGGAAGCAAATCTCTTTACCTGTCTGTTGCCTCTTGTGGCGAACAGATCTATTTGGGGTACGCCCCATGCTTTTGTTATCATGTTGAATATGTCCTTGTTTAAAGACCATTCTCCTTGTCGTAGCCTGTTTCGACTGAGGTAGTCCGCTTTGATGTTTTCTGCCCCCTTGATGTGCAGGGCTGTTAAGGATGGAAGATGAAACTCTGCTAAGAACAGCTCTACCAAAGGTCAAATCAGAGGAAGCTCCAATTTGAAGAACACACCAGCTCTGCCTGATTCCAGGTGTTTTGGATCAGACTATCTTCCATATGTGCGCCCCAACCCACAGGGCTGGCGTCAGTGATAATTGTTTTAGAGGGATTTATCTTCCATGGTACACCCCCTGAAAGGTGATCCATGTCTAACCACCAGCTTAGGGATTCAATCACGTCACTGGAAAGAGTAATTTTACTCTCTAAATGTCGTACTTCATTTTCGACAGACAATATTTCATACTGCAATTGACGGGTATGATATTGAGCCCACGGCACAGCTGGTATACATGAGGTCAGTGATCCTAGTAAGGACATGGCCTTTCTCAGGGTCATGCAGGGTTTTGACATTGTCTCTGACACCTTTGACTGTATAATTATTCTCTTTGACTGTGGCAGAAAACTTCTCTGACTTACTGAATCTAGTTGAATTCCCAGAAATATCTGGATGGTGTCTGGATTCAACCTGGATATTTCGTAATTCACGATCCAACCTAGATCCTGCAAGGATGAGATCGCATTAGATAACCACATTTCACATTGGGATATGGAATTTCCGATAACAAGAAAATCATCCAGGTAGGGTATTATGAGAGTGTTCTGCTGGCGTAAGTGAGCCATCACTTCTAGGATCACCTTTGTGAAGATGCGGGGAGCCATAGAAAGCCCAAAGGGCATTGCTACATACTGAAAGTGACGAACCTGTCCTGCCAGGATGACCGCTACCCTTAGGTATTGCTGGTGTTCGGTATGTTTGGGAAGGTGATAATAGGCATCTTTCAGGTCTATTCCGGCCATGACACACCTAGGAAACAAGAGCTTGATGGCAGAACTAATGGATTCCATTTTAAAAGTCCGACTATGCAAAAAGGAATTTAATTTTTTGAGATTTATGATGGTTCTGAATGAACCATCTGGTTTTTTGATCAAAAACAAATGGGAGTAGAATCCCTTTCCTTTTTGATCTTGGGGAATCTCCACCAACACTTTTTTAGATAGAAGAGATATGATCTCGGACTCTAGAGCCTCTTGTTGTTCTTGTCCCTTTGGTGATGTTATTATAAAAGAATCCCAAGGGATTCTAAAAAATTCTAATTTTAGACCATCTCTTATAATGTCCAGAATCCAACGGCTGGATGTTATATGTTCCCACTTGGACAGAAAATTTTTTAACCTGCCGCCCACCTCAAGGTTAGCGGTACTTGCCACGTTTTGAGTTGTAAGATCCGGTAAACAGAGCTCCTTTTTGCTTAGGGTCTTTCGCTTCCCAGCGATCCCTTTGCTCAAACGGTTTCCTGGTAAAGGGTCGTCTCTTGAATGCTCTCCTGTAAGACGGAAGATATTGATTAGGAAAACCCTTCTTCCGTTCTCCCGCTTTATTTAAGAGCTCATCCAGAGTCCTTCCAAAAAGGAACTCACCCTGGCAGGGGAGCGCACAAAGTTTTGCCTTTGCCTGTGCGTCCCCTTTCCAGTTCTTCAACCAGAGTGCTCGCCGGGCTGTATTTACTAGGCCGGCTGATCTGGCTGCTAGGCGTAGCGAGTCCACTGATGCGTCCGCTAGGAATGCTACAGCCTCCTTCATTAGAGGGATCTTTGGTAGAATGGAGTCCCTTGCAGTTCTACCTTTGATCTGTTCCTCCAGTTGTTCCATCCATACCAGCAACGATCTCGCCGTACAGGTAGCAGAGATGGCTGGTCGGAATGCCCCAGTATTGGTCTCCCAAGATTTTTTAAGCAAGGCCTCTGCTTTTCGGTCCAATGGGTCAGTTAGCATCCCCGAATCCTCCACAGGCAAGACCGATTGCCTGGAGGTTGAGGCTACCGCTGCATCTACTTTTGGCACTTTTGACCACGAATTCAGCTCCTCGTCACTGAAGGGATATCTCCTTTTAGAGGATGATGGTAAAAATCCTCTTGCGCTTTGTTTATCCCACTCCTTAATTAACTCCTTAACAGTGGTAACTACGGGGAAGGACCTACGTTTCCTTTGTCCTAACCCCGCGAACATGATGTCCTGAGCTGATTTTTTCGTTTTTCCGTCTGGACACCCCATCGTGTTTCTGACCGCTTTCACCAAGTTATCCACGCTGCTGTTAGGCAGACACAGCCCTCCTTCATCTTCGATGAACTCGGCCGAGATTCCGATTCATCTGAGGACTTATGCATTCCCTCTGACTCTGGATTTTCTGGAGATGGGGACTTGCTAGGTTGGCGGGAACTGGTGCTACTAGCCTGCGTCAATCCCTGCATCTCTTCCCGAATCATGGCTCTAACGTCAGATGGAGTCATTATGTTTTCCTGACGTAGGGTTAGCATGATACAATCTGAGCATAACCTCTTCATGTAAGAATATGGCAGGGGCTGTATACATAAAGCACATTCTTTGTGCTTGGATTTGTGTGCCTTTTTCCTGGACTAAAGGAAGGGGACATAGGAGGAACATACATCAGCATATAGGTAGAGAAGTCTTTAAACTCACCCAGAGAAGCTGACAGGTACTGGATCTGGAGGCGGATTCTTTGAGGGATCTTTTTGTTTGGTGGAAGATCGCTCCTGTCGACCACCATCTTTAGTGCTGCTCCTGGCGCTTTGCTCCTTACTAGGAGAGCGCTCTGGTACAGCAAGGTGCGTCTCGTCGGCCGGTGAAGCCATACTCACATCCACACACCGGCCGACAGTAGCGCTACAGTTTTTGAATCTGGCGCCAAATCTCCTGCCTCCCCGGCCCGAACCTGGAAGTGCTCCAGCGACTTCCGGGTTAGACGCGCCGCTCCTCTCCCCATGCGGCAGCTTGTTCATTTAGCCAGCCGCTTGAGCGCGCGCGTCCTCATGGAGCCGGGCGGACCAGCGGTGACCGGACCCGGACCATGGCGACTGACCAGACGAGGGGGGAGGCTGAACACAGTGGCTCCCCCGCCGCTGCTTCTGGAACCGCAGCCCCTGCCGTTCCCAAAGATACCGACGCAGGCGGGTGCATGGCCCAGGGATCCTCTTCATCTGTAGGTAAGCTGGGATTCCTATAGGAACAGGAAACCTAAACTGAGGAGGAGAGGGGACCGCCTCCTTTTATTCTGTAGGTTTCCTGTTCCTATGGGCGGATCCCTCTCTCTCATGTGGGGTGCTGTCGTGGCGAAGAGTAAAAAACAACTTGGAGTCACCACATTTCCAAAAATTATTGTCACACACCATTAAGGTGGCATCAGTTTCCACAGAGTAGAAACAGTATAACAGGCCTCTGACACACCTTCCACTACAGGCAACCCATGAGATGGAGACACATCTTGTAGTCTCCCAATTTCCAAATAGTATTGTCACACATCACTAAAGTGGCATCAATTTCCATAGATTAGAAACAGTATAATGGCCCTCTGACACCCCTTCCACTACAGGCAACCCACCAGATGGATACCCAACTTGGAGTCTCCACATTTCCAGTAGCAACAGCAGGCTCAGAAGCCATGACAAAGGTGGCACGAACTACAATAAAGCAAGATCAATGCATGACACTAAAAACAACACCATCACCTAGTCTGCTCAGTCTGCCACTGGGGTGCAAAAGTCATTGGAGAGCCATGACTTGTTCACTTTGATGAAAGTTAGACAGTCTACACGTTCTGAGAGAAAGCTGGCTGCTGGGTATGACAAAACCTCCAAGACGTGTCAGGCGAACTCAGGCCACTCTTCCATTTTTGAAGACCAAAATGCACAAATTCCCACTGATAGCATTTATATTGCGCTCAAGATATTCCTGCATCATCCTCTCCATTCGTTCATAACATGTCAGACTTGTATTCTGTTCTGCTGGTACATGGGCTGGTCAAAATAAAAGTGTGAAATGACTTATGTCACTTACACTGCTGCTGCTAATGTTTTCCAGATGACAATTTGAAGTTCCCAGGGTTGGAAGTCTAGAACTACGATGCACACTGTGTGCCTCACTGCTGTCTTGGGGAAACCCACATTTAAGATTGTCTACAAGCGTGCTTCGATATTCCAGCATGCATCGGGGAAGGGGGGAAGTATCTGGTAAAATTTACTCTTGTACCATAGATTTAACAGAGTGGCAACCCAGTAGTCAGCACTATTTCTAACCCTAAGAATATGGGCATCCTGTTGAAGATAGTGTAGCAAGAAGGCATCAATGCATCGGGTGCTTCAATTTGTTCCTCGGCTCCTGCACCTTCACTAACAGTTTGTCTGGTACCATGAGCACCCCTCGATCATTGTAATCCACCCTCTCATGGCACCCGCCTGTTCGACGACAGTTCAGAATTTAGAGATATTGTTATCTCTTCCACATCCTCCTCTGCTTCCACCTTTTCCTCTCGGACCACAACCTCCTCACACAGACTATTCAATGTGTGTTCTAGCATGTAGATGACTGGAATAGTCATGCTGATGACTGCATCGTCAGCGCTAACTAACTTAGTAGACATTTCGAAACTGTGCAGAAGCATGCAGAGGTCCATCATCTGTGCCCACTCCGCAAGCATGATTTGCACCATATCCATACTGTGTTGGCCCAGACTATACTCAATGATAAACTGCACCTGGGCTTATTGCTGCTGGCACAGTATCTGCAACATGTGCAGAGTGCATTTCACCATGTCGGCACATTGCATATCAAACGATAGGCCGAAAGACCTGTGGGGTGCGAACGGCGGAAGTGAGCACACAGCGACTGTGCTTTCTGCAGCAGCGCATCCAGGCCGAGATTGTGGCAGAGAAATTGCTGTACGACCTGTTTGAGGACGTGAGCCATACAAGGCATTTGTGTGAGGTTGCCCCGGCATAGGGCCGCCACCAGGTTTGCACTGTTATCGCACATTGCCTTCCCTGGTTCCAGGTTCCGTGAAGACAGCCATTGCGCAAACTCAGCCTTTATAGCTGTCCACAACTTTTGAGCTGTGTGACTGCGATCTTAAAGGCCTTTCTTAATTAAACACTGCCTGATTGTGGTGAGCCCTGGCTGTGCAGTACAGAGGTGAGGGGATTCTTTCTGCACTGTTGGAAAGTGTGTCTCATTAAGGAAGAGGGTGGTGGCAAAGGTGGAGGAGACAGAAGCAGTGGAGGAAGTGTTAGATACAGAGGTTTGTCCTACAAGCCTTGAGGATTCCAAGACTTTTGGAGCAGCCAATTGACTGCCTAACCTCACAGCCACCAGAGTCACTCAGTTCCCAGTCAGTGAGATGGAACACCCCTGCCCATGTTTGCTAGTCCAGGTGTCGCTGGTGAAATGCACCCTGGCAGACATAAATTTTTACAGGAAAAGGGTCATGTTGTCTGCAACATGCTGGTGTAGCACAGACCCGGTTTTTTAGAGAAGCAATGGTGACTAGGCAACTGGTACTGCAGAATTGCGAGGGCCATAAACTTTTGAAAACCGTCTGTATCAACAAGGCATAAAGGCAGTGTTGCTGTGGCCAACAGATTCAAGATGGTGGAGTTCAAGCTCTTAGTTTTGGCATGTGTAGGAGGAAACATTCTTTGCCATGACCACAACTGTGGGACCGAAGGTTGGCTGCTGTGCTGAGAGAGGATGGAGTTGGGTGAACAGGACAAACTGCTGGACTGTGAGTGAGGTGTAGACATAGATGTTAGGGTGGATTGAGAAAGATGTGTTGTCCTAGGTGACATAAAAACAGCAGGAATCTCCACTTCTATAACATCTGATTGGGCTCTCACTCACTCTGACTGTAGCAGGTAAACAAGTAGTGTTTCTGCGGTGGAAACCTGTGTGAGAACACTTGGCATGGTGACGGAGGAGGAAGAAGCAGCAGATGTGGTTGATGGGATGGCCAGCGGTTTTTGAGGCCCACTAGTCAGCATTTTAGTGCACTGAGATTCCTAGACTAAGGGATGTTGATTGAGCATGTGCCAGTTCATGCATGTAGTTGTCAAATTTTTGCCTCTACTGAGTTCATTTTTAAAAAATTGGCAAATAATGTGAGTTGGGTCATCCTTTGTGGTATCAAAAAAGGTCCACGCTAGGCTACCCTTGCCTCTCCTGCGAACTGCAGACTCACGACCAGTGCTGCCCACAGCCTAAGTTGTGGCCTAGGATGCAGTGCTTGTCATAGTTGCATTATTCCATGCCTGTGTGGGAAGCTGCAACGTCACCTCCTCATCCTCCTCAACCTCCTCCACCTCCTCTGCTGAGCTACTCAGCTGCATACCTCTGGGTTCGCACCAAGTGGGATCTATAACCTCATTGTCCTCTCTGTTCTCCCACTCCACACCGTGAGAATCACCCTCTTCCTCTTCCTGCCCTGACACCACAATATAGTCCGCGTGCACCTCTAATACCTGAGTCTCATCAGGATCACCTCCACCCCCGGTGGCTAACGTCTGGTGACTAAGATCTGGATTCTGCATGGACCCTACTTTGTCCGGCCCCAGATCCAACAAGAAAACATTTTGGGCATTGGGGCAGATGCTTTCCTACTCTTGATTCTTTGAATCTTTGAAGAAGACCTCTGATGCCCATGGAATAGAATGTGCAAACAGTTCTATAGAATTGCCCATCTGTGGTTCCCCACAGTCAGTTGGGCGTTTTGAAATTTGTGATGCAGTAGGAAACCAGGGTGATTGGGGTGCCACCTCTGAGGATTGTACTGTGTGTAATGACAGAAAAAAAGACTCGCACATCCAAACTAGTGTGAATAGGTGCATAACAGGAGCAGCTACCTCCATACATAAATATACAAAAAAGGTTGCACTCTATCGTGCAAAAGCATGTCTAATATGAAATATATGAAATATGAATAGCAAAATGGCTTTTGAACATTAGGAAAATATTTAAGAGACGCTTTGCACAGAATTTGATATAATCAAATAGTGTGAGCCCATCAACCAATCGTCAAGGTGGTCTCATAAAACTGATGGGTCCCTGATCTCCCTGTCCAAATGTGAACACTTACCGAAGGCCAATGTCTGTATGCCTGGGTGAATGTGGACACCTCTGTTCAGCAAAGCCTACATATGGGTTGACCGGGACCAAGTGTGATGAGATGCAATTAAAAACCACATGGTGATGGGAGGAGTGCGCAGTCAGTCAGCTAACATAGAAATGACAGAAAAAAAGACTCGCACATCCAAACTAGTGTGAATAGGTGCATACCAGGAGCAGCTACCTCCATACATAAATATACAAAAAAGGTTGCACTCTATCGTGCAAAAGCATGTCTAATATGAAATATATGAAATATGAATAGCAAAATGGCTTTTGAACATTAGGAAAATATTTAAGAGACGCTTTGCACAGAATTTGATATAATCAAATAGTGTGAGCCCATCAACCAATCGTCAAAGTGGTCTCATAAAACTGATGGGTCCCTGATCTCCCTGTCCAAATGTGAACACTTACCGAAGGCCAATGTCTGTATGCCTGGGTGAATGTGGACACCTCTGTTCAGCAAAGCCTACATATGGGTTGACCGGGACCAAGTGTGATGAGATGCAATTAAAAACCACATGGTGATGGGAGGAGTGCGCAGTCAGTCAGCTAACATAGAAATGACAGAAAAAAAGACTCGCACCAAGTGTGATTAATTGAATCTCATCACACTTGGTCCCGGTCAACCCATATGTAGGCTTTGCTGAACAGAGGTGTCCACATTCACCCAGGCATACAGACATTGGCCTTCGGTAAGTGTTCACATTTGGACAGGGAGATCAGGGACCCATCAGTTTTATGAGACCACCTTGACGATTGGTTGATGGGCTCATACTATTTGATTATATCAAATTCTGTGCAAAGCGTCTCTTAAATATTTTCCTAATGTTCAAAAGCCATTTTGCTATTCATATTTCATATATTTCATATTAGACATGCTTTTGCACGATAGAGTGCAACCTTTTTTTGTATATTTATGTACTGTGTGTAATGTTAAGATGGAGGAAGGAATGTTCATTCTTGTCAAAATTGATGATACTCCTAATGTGCTTTCAGATTTCTCATCATCTTACCCACATATCTTTACCCACTAGTATACTCCAAGTAGTATATTACTCCAGTTGTGGATCAATTTAAATGTTAATGGAGACAAAATGTTTTCCCAAAAGCATTTGCAAATGATTTTTTAGGAATCAAGATTTGACAGGCTTTGCACATTTTGCATGGAAAAAATCCAGGATCTCTCGTTATTAACATCATATCGGTACTTCTGGAATGGCTGGATACTAAGAGGCTTAAAAATGGTGTGGCTTTCAGATAGCTTGAGAAGGCCTGTGGTGTTAAAGGGACTCTGTCACCTGAATTTGGCGGGACTGGTTTTGGGTCATATGGGCGGAGTTTTTGGGTGTTTGATTCACCCTTTCCTTACCCGCTGACTGCATGCTGGCTGCAATATTGGATTGAAGTTCATTCTCTGTCCTCCATAGTACACGCCTGCGCAAAGCAATCTTGCCTTGCGCAGGCGTGTACTATGGAGGACAGAGAATGAACTTCAATCCAATATTGCGGCCAGCATGCAGCCAGCGGGTAAGGAAAGGGTGAATCAAACACCCGAAAACTCTGCCCATATGACCCAAAACCAGTCCCGCCAAATTCAGATGACAGGTTCCCTTTAAATAATCCTTGAAGTGACAGTCAAATCTAAGGACATTACAATGCATGTTTAAAATACTGAACATTGACTGCCAATCTTCATGGTATTTCATAATGAATCTGATATTAGTATTCAGATTTTTGTCTCAATTTTGTCTTGTCCTCAAGGCAATATTATATGCTATTTTGATCATCCTCTTGGAATAATTTCTTTCAAGGAGTCTTCGTTTAAGTTCCTGAGCCCTTTGTTTAAAGCATTGAAATGTGGAGCAGTTTTGGTGTAACCGCGAGAATTCTCCCTTTGGAATTGCTAACAGTTGTTATGAAGTGAGGACTACCAGAATCCAGAATGCTTTTGGTTGGTTGCTATTTATTTTCTGTAAAGATCGGTCTGTATCATATCATCTGTTTCTCTGTGAATCATGATATCCAGGAATGGAATACGATCTATATGGAAGGGGAGTGTGAGTTTAAAGTTAAGATGGTTGTTATTAAGAACGTGAATAAAAACCACCAGTTTCCATGTTACAATTTTGTCCACAAAAAATGACAAACCCTCAGCATCTCGGTACCCTGCATTTGGAGATAGAAGACGCCGTCAAAAAGAAGGTACAAACCTTATGTCCACATCTATAATAGCCCTGATATTAAAGCGATACAGTCTGATTCTTGCTACCCTTTCCTCACATGCTTGACCACCTGTACGTGGTTAGTCCGGGAAGGATGAATGTTGTGAATTCTGTGGCTGAATTCACTCCTGTGGTCACAAGTGGTACTGCAGCTTCTGAGCTTCCTCCCTCAGGTGTTCTGGTGAGCTCGTTAAATGCTTCATTACTTAACTCCGCCTGATGCTGCTATCCTTGCTCCTTGTCAATGTTTCAGTGTTGGATCTGAGCTTCTCCTGATTGTTCCTGTGACCTGCTGCTCTGTATAGCTAAGTGCTTTTTGCTTTTTTGTTGCTTTTTTTCTGTCCAGCTTGTCTTTTGTTTTGCTGGAAGCTCTGAGACGCAAAGGGTGTACCGCCGTGCCGTTAGTTCGGCACGGTGGGTTTTTTTTGCCCCCTTTGCGTGGTTTTGCTTTAGGGTTTTTTGTAGACTGCAAAGTTCTCTTTACTGTCCTCGCTCTGTCCTAGAATATCGGGCCCCACTTTGCTGAATCTATTTCATCCCTACGTTTTGTCTTTTCATCTTACTCACAGTCATTATATGTGGGGGGCTGCCTTTTCCTTTGGGGAATTTCTCTGGGGCAAGTCAGGCCTATTTTTCTATCTTCAGGCTAGCTAGTTTCTTAGGCTGTGCCGAGTTGCCTAGGTAGTTGTTAGGCGCAATCCACAGCCGCTTTTAGTTGTGTTTAGGATAGGATCAGGTGTGCAGTCTACAGAGTTTCCACGTCTCAGTGCTCGTTCTTGTATTTTTGGGTATTTGTCAGATCACTGTGTGCGCTCTGATCGCTAAGCACACTGTGTTTCTGGATTGCCTTCATAACACCTGTCATTAGCAAACATAACAGTACAAGGAGCCAAAACTAATGATTCTCAATAGAGGGAAAGAAAAAGTTCTGACATCATTTTTTTTTTTTTCTGCTCTGTGTTCACTTTTTTTTTTCCCCTAGACATTTGGGTGATTCTGGACAGAGGTGTGGACATGGATATTCAGGGTCTGTGCTCTTCAATGGATAATCTCGTTATAAATGTACAAAAAATTCAGGATACTATTGATCAGAAATCTATGTTAGAACCAAGAATTCCTATTCCTGATTTGTTTTTTGGAGATAGAACTAAGTTTCTAAGTTTCAAAAATAATTGTAAGCTATTTCTGGCCTTGAAACCTCATTCTTCTGGTAATCCTATTCAACAGGTTTTGATTATTATTTCTTTTTTGCGCGGCGACCCTCAAGACTGGGCATTTTCTCTTGCGCCAGGAGACCCTGCATTGAGTAGTGTCGATGCGTTTTTCCTGGCGCTCGGATTGCTGTACGATGAGCCTAATTCAGTGGATCAGGCTGAGAAAAATTTGCTGGCTTTGTGCCAGGGTCAGGATGATATAGAAGTATATTGTCAGAAATTTAGGAAATGGTCAGTACTCACTCAGTGGAATGAATCTGCGCTGGCAGCTTTGTTCAGAAAGGGTCTCTCTGAGGCTCTTAAGGATGTCATGGTGGGATTTCCTATGCCTGCTGGTTTGAATGAGTCTTTGTCTTTGGCCATTCAGATCGGTCGACGCTTGCGCGAGCGTAAATCTGTGCACCATTTGGCGGTACTGCCTGAGGTTAAACCTGAGCCTATGCAGTGCGATAGGACTATGACTAGAGTTGAACGGCAGGAATACAGACGTCTGAATGGTCTGTGTTTCTACTGTGGTGATTCCACTCATGCTATTTCTGATTGTCCTAAGCGCACTAAGCGGTCCGCTAGGTCTGCCGTCATTGGTACTGTACAGTCCAAATTCCTTCTGTCCATTACCTTGATATGCTCTTTGTCGTCGTTTTCTGTCATGGCGTTTGTGGATTCGGGCGCTGCCCTGAATCTTATGGATTTGGATTATGCTAAACGTTGTGGGTTTTTCTTGGAGCCTTTGCGGTGTCCTATTCCATTGAGAGGAATTGATGCTACACCTTTGGCCAAGAATAAACCTCAATACTGGGCCCAGCTGACCATGTGCATGGCTCCTGCACATCAGGAAGTTATTCGCTTTCTGGTGTTGCATAATCTGCATGATGTGGTCGTGTTGGGGTTGCCATGGCTACAAACCCATAATCCAGTATTGGATTGGAATTCCATGTCGGTATCCAGCTGGGGTTGTCAGGGGGTACATGGTGATGTTCCATTTTTGTCGATTTCGTCATCCACCCCTTCTGAGGTCCCAGAGTTCTTGTCTGATTATCAGGATGTATTTGAAGAGCCCAAGTCCGATGCTCTACCTCCGCATAGGGATTGTGATTGTGCTATCAATTTGATTCCTGGTAGTAAATTCCCTAAAGGTCGATTATTTAATTTATCCGTGCCCGAACACGCCGCTATGCGCAGTTATGTGAAGGAATCCCTGGAGAAGGGACATATTCGCCCATCGTCATCACCACTGGGAGCAGGGTTCTTCTTTGTAGCCAAGAAGGATGGTTCGCTGAGACCGTGTATTGATTACCGCCTTCTTAATAAGATCACTGTTAAATTTCAGTATCCCTTGCCATTGTTATCTGACTTGTTTGCTCGGATTAAGGGGGCTAGTTGGTTCACTAAGATAGATCTTCGTGGTGCGTATAATCTGGTGAGAATCAGGCAAGGAGATGAATGGAAAACTGCATTCAATACGCCCGAGGGTCATTTTGAGTATCTAGTGATGCCGTTCGGACTTGCCAATGCTCCATCTGTGTTTCAGTCTTTTATGCATGACATCTTCCGTGAGTATCTGGATAAATTCCTGATTGTTTACTTGGATGACATTTTGATCTTCTCAGATGATTGGGAGTCTCATGTGAAGCAAGTCAGAATGGTTTTTCAGGTCCTGCGTGCTAACTCTTTGTTTGTGAAGGGATCAAAGTGTCTCTTCGGTGTGCAGAAAGTTTCATTTTTGGGATTCATCTTTTCCCCTTCTACTATCGAGATGGATCCAGTTAAGGTCCAAGCCATCCAGGATTGGATTCAGCCGACATCTCTGAAAAGTTTGCAAAAGTTCCTGGGCTTTGCTAATTTTTATCGTCGCTTCATCTGTAATTTTTCTAGCATTGCCAAACCATTGACCGATTTGACCAAGAAGGGTGCTGATTTGGTCAATTGGTCTTCTGCTGCTGTGGAAGCTTTTCAGGAGTTGAAGCGTCGTTTTTGTTCTGCCCCTGTGTTGTGTCAGCCAGATGTTTCTCTTCCGTTCCAGGTCAAGGTTGATGCTTCTGAGATTGGAGCAGGGGCGGTTTTGTCACAGAGAGGTTCTGATTGCTCAGTGATGAAACCATGTGCTTTCTTTTCCAGGAAGTTTTCGCCCGCTGAGCGTAATTATGATGTGGGCAACCGAGAGTTGCTGGCCATGAAGTGGGCATTCGAGGAGTGGCGTCATTGGCTTGAAGGAGCTAAGCATCGCGTGGTGGTATTGACTGATCATAAGAACTTGACTTATCTCGAGTCTGCCAAGCGCTTGAATCCTAGACAGGCCCGTTGGTCGTTATTTTTTGCCCGCTTCGACTTTGTGATTTCGTACCTTCCGGGCTCTAAAAATGTGAAGGCGGATGCTCTGTCTAGGAGTTTTGTGCCCGACTCTCCGGGTTTATCTGAGCCAGCGGGTATCCTCAAGGAAGGAGTCATTGTGTCTGCCATCTCCCCTGATTTGCGGCGGGTGCTGCAAAAATTTCAGGCGAATAAACCTGATCGTTGTCCAGCGGAGAAACTGTTCGTCCCTGATAGATGGACTAATAAACTTATCTCTGAACTTCATTGTTCGGTGTTGGCTGGTCATCCTGGAATCTTTGGTACCAGAGAGTTAGTGGCTAGATCCTTCTGGTGGCCATCTCTGTCACGGGATGTACGTACTTTTGTGCAGTCCTGTGGGATTTGTGCTAGGGCTAAGCCCTCCTGTTCTCGTGCCAGTGGGTTGCTTTTGCCCTTGCCGGTCCCAAAGAGGCCTTGGACACATATTTCGATGGATTTCATTTCTGACCTTCCCGTTTCTCAAAAGATGTCAGTCATTTGGGTGGTCTGTGATCGCTTTTCTAAAATGGTCCATCTGGTGCCCTTGGCTAAATTGCCTTCCTCCTCTGATTTGGTACCTTTGTTCTTTCAGCATGTGGTTCGGTTGCATGGCATTCCTGAGAATATTGTTTCTGACAGAGGTTCCCAGTTTGTTTCAAGGTTCTGGCGAGCCTTTTGTGGTAGGATGGGCATTGACCTATCCTTTTCCTCGGCTTTCCATCCTCAGACTAATGGCCAGACCGAACGAACCAATCAGACCTTGGAAACATATCTGAGATGTTTAGTTTCTGCAGACCAGGATGATTGGGTGTCCTTTTTGCCGTTGGCTGAGTTCGCCCTTAATAATCGGGCCAGCTCGGCTACCTTGGTTTCTCCATTTTTCTGCAATTCTGGGTTCCATCCTCGTTTCTCTTCAGGACAGGTTGAGTCTTCGGACTGTCCTGGTGTGGATTCTGTGGTGGACAGGTTGCAGCAGATCTGGACTCAGGTAGTGGACAATTTGACCTTGTCCCAGGAGAAGGCTCAACTTTTCGCTAATCGCAGACGCCGTGTGGGTCCCCGACTTCGTGTTGGGGATCTGGTTTGGTTATCTTCTCGTCATATTCCTATGAAGGTTTCCTCTCCTAAATTTAAACCTCGTTTTATTGGTCCGTATAGGATTTCTGAGATTCTCAATCCTGTGTCTTTTCGTCTGACCCTCCCAGACTCCTTTTCCATACATAATGTATTCCATAGGTCGTTGTTGCGGAGATACGTGGCACCTATAGTTCCATCTGTTGAGCCTCCTGCCCCGGTTTTGGTGGAGGGGGTATTGGAGTATATTGTGGAGAAGATTTTGGATTCTCGTGTTTCTAGACAGAAACTCCAGTATCTGGTTAAATGGAAGGGTTATGCTCAGGAAGATAATTCCTGGGTTTTTGCCTCTGATGTTCATGCTCCCGATCTTGTTCGTGCCTTTCATGCGGCTCATCCTGGTAGGCCTGGGGGCTCTGGTGAGGGTTCGGTGACCCCTCCTCAAGGGGGGGGTACTGTTGTGAATTCTGTGGCTGAATTCACTCCTGTGGTCACAAGTGGTACTGCAGCTTCTGAGCTTCCTCCCTCAGGTGTTCTGGTGAGCTCGTTAAATGCTTCATTACTTAACTCCGCCTGATGCTGCTATCCTTGCTCCTTGTCAATGTTTCAGTGTTGGATCTGAGCTTCTCCTGATTGTTCCTGTGACCTGCTGCTCTGTATAGCTAAGTGCTTTTTGCTTTTTTGTTGCTTTTTTTCTGTCCAGCTTGTCTTTTGTTTTGCTGGAAGCTCTGAGACGCAAAGGGTGTACCGCCGTGCCGTTAGTTCGGCACGGTGGGTTTTTTTTGCCCCCTTTGCGTGGTTTTGCTTTAGGGTTTTTTGTAGACTGCAAAGTTCGCTTTACTGTCCTCGCTCTGTCCTAGAATATCGGGCCCCACTTTGCTGAATCTATTTCATCCCTACGTTTTGTCTTTTCATCTTACTCACAGTCATTATATGTGGGGGGCTGCCTTTTCCTTTGGGGAATTTCTCTGGGGCAAGTCAGGCCTATTTTTCTATCTTCAGGCTAGCTAGTTTCTTAGGCTGTGCCGAGTTGCCTAGGTAGTTGTTAGGCGCAATCCACAGCCGCTTTTAGTTGTGTTTAGGATAGGATCAGGTGTGCAGTCTACAGAGTTTCCACGTCTCAGAGCTCGTTCTTGTATTTTTGGGTATTTGTCAGATCACTGTGTGCGCTCTGATCGCTAAGCACACTGTGTTTCTGGATTGCCTTCATAACACCTGTCATTAGCAAACATAACAGATGAAGCTATGATGACCTTTAACCAATTTTCTTCACAGTACCTTGTTAAAATGAGGTAACATGCTGGGGAAGATGAAGGGATGAAGATGAGGGAAGATATAGGTAACATGAAAATCTTCTGATCAGTCCTGATGCACATGCTGCCAAGAGCGCACTGACCACAAGAGAGGATATAAGGACAACAAGATAGTAGGAGTTGGAGAGAAAAAGAGGCATTATGGGAAATCACAGCTATAATACATGAACAACATATTATAACAATCGCCGGTAGACACCAGCAAAGTACAACAAATAGTGACCATGCAAAGAGAATAAAGGGTAGCACTCACCAGAATAAAATCCAACGTTTTATTTAGTCACCTTTAAAACATCTTCGGATAAGCAGTGGGACAGTGGACAATGGACAATGGAGTGTGAGGACAACGGCCGTTTCGCGCAAATGCGCTTCTACTGGGTCCGAAGATGTTTTAAAGGTGACTAAATAAAACGTTGGATTTTGTTCAGGTGAGTGCCACCCTTTATTCTCTTTGCATGGACATTTGGTACTGTTGTTTTCTCTTGGTTTGGCACCCGAAGATTGGGGTTATTTTGCCTGCAGTGTGTTATTTTTAATAAAGAGGAGTGCATTATTCGAGGAGGTGAACGGTAGTGCCAATCACTTTGCGCTTTGTTGGACTACAATAAATAGTGTACCATCATATCTATATATGATGAATTAATTAAGATATATAATATTAAACAAATGTCTTTGTAATTTAATATCCGATTTTTTTCCCAGGTATGTATTCCTACTCAAAAAGTAGAAGGGATCCATAAATATTTAAAATATTATAAGTTTGTTAAACAAATGTATATAAAAGTTAAATTAAAATGGAAATGCCTCAATAACGAGGCACACACTACATGCCTGACATTAATAGAATGAACACTCTAGGTATAGCATAGAATGACAACAGAGGGGGAAATTAATCCAACAGTAGACGCAATGTGCAAAATTGCTAATTCCCCTTCATAGACATTTCTTACAACCCAGGGTCATCAATAGTCCTAATGTTTATAATATATAATAATATATGAAAAATACGTATTACCGTTGCGGCAGTAATCCAGGAAGAAGCGAGATGAAACGGGGTGTGGGGACACAGCGCCTGACAGTCCCAGTGCCCAAATGATTAGTGCTGCAACAGGTACTGTTTCAGTTTCTATCCACACACCTTGGTCTGCTTCATTTTCCCGTTCTGCTCCACTTGTTTGTCTACTGCCCTGCATAGTCTGCTGTCCTGTTCCACAATGATTCATGTGTCCGTCTGTCAATATCTTCCCCTTTGCACCCTCACCTCTAGTCCGCCCTGTTTACCCTGACCTACAGCTTGACCTATTAGTAGGGGGCCCTGCAAAGTGTCCAACCTGTGTGCTTTCAAGTTGGGCATCATTCAGTATATCAACTGTATTTGAATGGTGGGTTATTGGACACTATAATTTGCTGATACTGTAGCTATAACCTTGCGAAAACCAAAGGCAAAGGGATTCCAGCATTTATATTTTTGTTTTTGTGAGTTTTTTTTAACAAATATAAAAAGCATAAATAAGCTACCAGAGAAAGTGGACGTCAGATGCCCACTGATCTGATATTGATGAAGATGATATACCCTAAAGATAAACTATCAATATGAAGATCTTGGACAACTATATTAATTCAGTTTAATATTTAGAATTAATATGGTAGAGTTTCCATTGCATTTTTCAAAGATGGTCACCACAACAAAGAAGAACTACTTTAGTAAAATGTATTTCGTTAACATAAAATGTTGATATTTTAATTTTTAAGGAAAAATCCTCTTTATGCACAATGCATACTGAAAACACCATCCACATCTCCAGACAAAGTGTTCGAGCAACTTTAAAGGAATTACTTCTTTTGAAGCTATTATCTTGGTACAACTTGTTGTGGTTTTAGCACTAACTATTCAATTGAAAGAGCATTTCCTGCTTAGTGCTGCATTTAGAGATAAACATATTTAACTAGCTATGGCATACTAATTCATTAGTTTAAAGTAGAAGCAAAAAAAATCCCAAACCATTTACATATTTATAAGCATTCTAGTGGATGTTTATTTAGAGTGCGTTGTGCCGTTAATTTGCCATGTATGGACACTATAGAAATTGTATTCATTGGTCTTTGGCATTCACCTTCCATCAGTTTTAATACATAACAATAAAAGGGAATGTGTAGTCCAAAAATCACTTATTGTGATTATATCATTACTCACGCATTTGGAAGCAATATTCATAATATAGCCTAAATTAAAAGATATACTACTCAACTGCAAATATTTCAATTTTGTTATTTAGCTGCTTTGCCCCAAAGCCTGTTTTCACCTTCCTGACCGGGCCAATTTTTACAATTCTGACCACTGTCTCTTTATGCGGTCATCACTCTGGAATGCTTCAATGGATTTCACCGAGTCTGAGAATGTTTTTTCACGACATAATGTTCTTCATGATAGTGGTAAAATTTCTTTGATATGACTGGCGTTTATTTATCGGGGACAGTGATGATGTGTGCAAAACTGTAAAGCGTTGCGGAATATGTTAGCGCTATATAAAAACAAAGATTATTATTATATTATTATTTGTGACAAAAAATGGAAATTTGGTGAAAATTTTGAAATTTTTGCAATTTTCAAACTTTTAATTTTTATGCCCTTAAATCAGAGAGTCATATCACACAAAATAGTTAATAAATAACATTTCCCACATCTACTTTACATCAGCAACATTTCTGAAAACATTATTTTTTTTTGTTACAAAGTTATAATGGTTAAAAGTTGACCAGCGATTTCTCAATTTTACAACATTATGTGCAAAACCATTTTTTTAATGACCACCTCACATTTGAAGTGACTTTGAATGGCCTATATGACAGAAAATACTCAAAAGTGACACCAGTCAAAAAAACTGCGGATAATTAGCGGATTTTTTCTAACTGACAAAAAAATGCATTGAACACAAAAACCTAATTTAAACAGTAGTTCACTTTCTGATGATACATTCCTTTTAATGACCACTGACATCTCATGCATTGAAATCAAGCTGAACAGACAGGATCTTTCTCATTTATTACATTACTGGGATATTTGTCTGGTTGCTAGTATGTGCCTATACTTACATGCAGATATATTGTGGGGATTGGTATGACTAATAACAACCTGTTCACAGATAAGTTTACTATTAGAGACTCTCTATGCAAATAAGCTCTGTCATACATAGCATGTGTTAAATGTCACGGTCAGTATAGAAAGTGTTGCCTTAGGTCATAATAGTAAGAATGATTATCTTACAGGAGAAAGTTCATAAAACTTAATTGCATTGAATCGTTAAACTGTTTACAGTCCACAAACTAATTCATAATCAACATTGTTGTGCTATGTGCTCTCAGTAAGGCTACTTTCACACTAGCGTCGGACTCGGCCCGTCGCAGAGCGTCGGGCCGACGTACCGACGCTAGCAGTGAATGCGCCGCACAACCGGGGCAGCGGATGCATTTCTCCGGTGCATCCGCTGCCCCATTCTGAGGTGCGGGGAGGTGGGGGTGGAATTCCGGCCGCGCATGCTCGGTCGGAAATGGCGGACCGTCGGCAGCAAAAAACGTTACATGTAACGTTTTTTGCTCCCGGAGGTCCGCCACAACACGGCGCAACCGTCGCACGAGTGCAAACGTCGCAATGCGTCGCTAATGTTAGTCTATGGGGCAAAAATGCATCCTGCAGACAACTTTGCAGGATGCGTTTTTTCCCATAAACGACGCATTGCGACATATTGAAAAAAACGCTAGTGTGAAAGTAGCCTAACCCTACCTCACAGACCTGAGATTATGTGAAAAACATGTAGTTAAAGCTCCAAAACGCTTTTTAAACTGAACGGCCACATAGAGGAGTTAGCCCCACTAAAAAGAAGTCCTTATCTTTATTCAAGCAATTTTTCATTTTTTGAATGTTTGTTATTTTTCACTCTTCCAAGATCCAAAACTTTTTTTTATTGGAAACATATAAATGCTTGTCTTCGTGGGATAATTTGTAGTTTTGAATGGCACAATATATTTGACCATACAATGTACTGGAAAATGGGAAAATTAGTTTCAAGCGATGTAAAATAGTGAAAAAGAATTCAACATGGCCATTACTCTTTGGTGTTCATTCAGAGATTTATAAAAAAAAAAGCAGTATGTCACCACTTTCTGAGACGTAATATTTTCATTTTTGTTTCAATGGAACTTTATTAGGGCATGTTTTCTTTTATTGATATCATGTTAAGGTACATATGATGTTTCAACACTCATTGCATACACCGTATATTATATTAGCCCCATAAACGAAAAATGCTAATTCAAACTATTCTCCCCATGTTTGGTGGGTTTCCTCCGGGTACTCTGGTTTCTTTCCACACTCCAAAGACATACTGATAGGGAATTTAGATTGTGAGCCCCGACTGCTCAAGCCACTGTCGGGGGAATCATAGAGGAATTTCAGCCATGAGAGGTGGATGCTGGCTCTGAGCAGAAGTGCATGGATTTGAGATAAGTATTTCAAGTGCAATATTTAGGGGTACTCATTTATCAATTGTGAGTTATTCCTTCTGCATTTATTAATGACGTACTTACACTAGGGGTGCCTAAAGGTACCGTCACACTAAACGATATCTCTAGCGATCCGTGACGTTGCAGCGTCCTGGCTAGCGATATCGTTCAGTTTGACACACAGCAGCGATCAGAATCCTGCTGTGATGTCGTTGGTCGCTGCAGAAAATCCAGCACTTTATTTGGTCGCTGGACTCCCTGCAGACATCGCTGAATCGGCGTGTGTGACACCGATTCAGCGATGTCTTCACTGGTAACCAGGGTAAACATCGGGTTACTAAGCACAGGGCCGTGCTTAGTAACCCGATGTTTACCCTGGTTACCAGCGTAAAAGTAAAAAAAAAAAAACACTACATACTTACCGTCCGCTGTCTGTCCCTCGGCGCTCTGCTTCTCTGCCCTGTGTAAGCCCAGCGGCCGGAAAGCAGAGCGGTGACATCACCGCTCTGCTTTCCAGCCGCTGTGCTCACAGTGAGTGCAGGAAAGCACAGCACCGAGGACAGACAGCGGAAGGTAAGTATGAAGCTTTTGTTTTTTTTACTTTTAGGATGGTAACCAGGGTAAACATCGGGTTACTAAGCGCGGCCCTGCGCTTAGTAACCCGATGTTTACCCTGGCTACCGGCATCGTTGGTCGCTGGAGAGCTGTCTGTGTGACAGCTCTCCTGGACCAAACAGCGACGCTGCAGCGATCCGGATCGTTGTCGGTATCGCTGCAGCGTCGCTTAGTGTGACGGTACCTTAAGTATACTTACTGAATTGTTTTTTTTTTTCTGTTTCTATTCATGCTTACAAATATGCAAATCACAGTGATAAAGGTGCACTCTTGGTGTGGCCCAACAGCGCAGTGCACGGTTCTGAGTACTGTTTTCAGCTTGCAGCTACTTCTATTTGCTTTGATTGACAGTGCTAGCTAGCCCAGAGCGAGTGATGTCCAAAGATAATCTTCTGATATGCCTTCACTGCAGAAGAGCCGAGTGATCGCATACCCCTCCACCAGACCTATCCATCAATGTCAATGGCTGCTCACTTTCCCCAGTCCCACACGCCCGGTGCCTCGGGGTGATCCTCGACTCTGCCCTCTCTTTCAAGCCACACATCCAAGCCCTTGCCTCCTCCTGCTATCTCAAACTCAAAAATATTTCCCGGATCCGTGCTTTCCTTGACCGCGACACCACTAAAACGCTAGTGCATGCCCTTATCATCTCCTGCCTCGACTACTGCAACCTCCTACTCTCTGGACTCCCCTCTAGCACTCTGGCACCATTCCAATCCATCTTACACTCTGCTGCCTGACTAATCTACCTGTCTCCCCGCTATTCCCCAGCCTCTCCCCTATGTCAAGACCTTCACTGGCTTCCTATCGCCCAGAGACTCCAGATCAAAACCCTCACAATGACATACAAAGCCGTCCACAACCTGTCTAATCCATACATCTGTGACATGGTCTCCCGGTACCTACCTACACGCAACCTCCGATCCTCTCAAGACCTCCTTCTCTACTCCCCTCTCATCTCTTCTTCCCACAACCGCATCCAAGACTTCTCCCGTGCTTCCCCCATACTCTGGAACTCTCTACCCCAACACATCAGACTCTCGCTTACCATAGAAACCTTCAAAAAGAACCTGAAGACTCACCTCTTCCGACAAGCCTACAGCCTGCAGTGATCCTGAAGTTATTGAACCGCCGCACAACCTGCCCTACCCCCTCCTAGTGTTTCATCACCCATCCCCTGCAGACTGTGAGCCCTCCCGAGCAGGGTCCTCCCTCCTTATGTACCCGCGTGCCTTATTTGCTCATGTTGAATGTATTTGTCTATATTTGCCCCGTTTTCACATGTAAAGCGCCATGGAATAAATGGCGCTATAAAAATGTAGAATAATAATAATATTGCCGTCTCTCCTCCCGGCTCCACAACAATTTCAGGTGTGGCTGTATAGCAGAGTAAGGGGCAAACACTGAGAAGATGGCACCTGTGCAAGAAGAATTTATGTTCTTTGCAGTCATTGCAATGCATAATTCCACCTACATTGGAGGTGGACATGGTCTCTTTACCTCTTATGTCGTGCAGCTGCTCAGGGTGCGCCAATGGTATGTCCCCCTCAGCGGAACTGCTGCAGCAAAGAAAGGAGCATGCTACATGTGCTTCTATAGTGAGTGCTTACCAGAGGATTCTTTTTAGCAAGCGCTGTCAATCAAGGAAAAGGAAGGAGGGTGCATGCAAAAATCAGTGGGCAGAATGATGCACTGAGCAGCCGGCCATGCTAATTTGCATATTTGCCAAAAAGAGTTAGTAAAGATATGAATTGAATATGGGTGAAGTCTCCTATGTGGCTCTTTATTTAGTTTAAAAAGTGTTTTGAGGATGACAGACTGGGGAGCCTGGCAGCAGGCTTTTCACTGTTCAACTAATGCCAAGAAAGTACAATCTGTGGAGATATCAGTTTAGGCATGAAGCTTGTAAATCAGCAGTTTGGCTGGCATAGTGAAAATGAAGTTGTATTATTGACCACTTGCCGATCAGTTCCAGTCATCTGGGTGGTGCAGCAGCATTGAGAAGTCATGGCTATAATCAGGCCCTTGGGACTAAAGTCATTTAACAGCTGGTATGATTACAGATGAGATACAGAGGACAGTTGTGATTTTAAAGGGGGCTATCATATACTATTTGATTTTTTTTTCTTATGGGTCTGTATGTAGTTGCTAATGACCTGTCTGTTCTGCTCAGCACAGATCTCTCCTAGCTCCTGCCGGCGATTCTATGGCTTCTGGTGATGTAACATTGATGGAACAGCTTCTTCTCTTTCGCTCTGCTAAGTTGATGAGACATGATTACTGTTATGCTATGCTGATTGACAGCCGGGCTGGCCCCTCGGTGTAAAACTGTGCATGACATCACATCAGCAGTCATGACCTGTTGACAGAGCAGCCCATAAGTGGAAGAGCTGCTCTGTTGACATATAGAAGCAGAATCGCCGGCAGGAGTACTCTGAGCCAGCGCCAGGCAGAACAAGCAGGTGGTTAGCAACGACCTGTCTATCATTTCTTAGTTCCATGAGAAAAAAAATAAAATAGTCCCAGACAACCCATTTAATGTGACAGTACCACCCAAATACAGAAGAGATTGTTGCAAGTCAATTGTATCAATTCAAACCGCTGAATTGAAGTTGAAGAACAAACAAGGACTTTTAGCTGAAAAATTCCCCTGGAATAATGCAGTGAATATTTAGGCTACGTGCACATGTTGCGGAAAGTCCTGCGGATTTTTTCGGACTGATTTTGGTAAATCCACAGGCAAACCGCACTGCGGAATTACCGCGGATTTACCGCTTTGTTTTTTTTGCGGTTTTTGTGTGGATTTAACATGCGGTTTTACACCTGCGGATTCCTATTATGGAGCAGGTGTGAACCGCTGCGGAATCCGCACAAAGAATTGACATGCTGTGGAATAAACATCACTATATTTCTGCACGTTTTTTTCTGCACCATGGGCACAGCGGATTTTGTTTTCCATAGGTTTACATGGTACTGTAAACTCAAGGAAAACAGCTGCAAATCCGCAGCGTCAAAACCGCAATGTGTGCACATAGCCCAACACCTCCTCCCTATAATCTTATCAAATCCAATTTATTAAACCCAGCAGTGGGAGTTGTTATTGTCAAAATAACTTCCACATGTAGGCATGTTTTCCATTTAATTGGCAAAGATTTAGACTAAAATTAAGCCAATTATTAAGGAAGAATTAGCCAACTTTTCAACAGCCTGTGGGTTATCAATCTACTAGTAAATGAATGTGGCCAATGAATAGCTAACAATTACAAATAAAGAACATTTAAAAACATTTCCGATTCCTAGCGTTGCATGCCAAGGGAGTATTCTATTTGCATGTCCAAATAAATCGCCATATCAAGTCAGAGTTACACAGGATCCATGAATGTCAAGGTTCTCTTGAGCAAATAATAATCATTGGTGTGGTATACCATTTCTCATGCCTAAGTCTATTCACAAGTGATAAAATTCCTATAAACCATGGGAACACACTAGCACCACACCTCAAAGAGAAACATAAAAATATAATCATAAATCCTCTCTTTATACTAAAATGTCATTTTATGTGTGTAACTGTTACAAAGTTAAAATCCATAAAGTTACAGGTTTAACAATTCCAAAATGTTATTTTTACAAAGGTAATATACTAAGAGCCCAATTCATGACTTGCATTTTTAATCACTTTTTCTTTTTATTGTGTATCGCTAATATTTTTGTTCCAAATCATTGAACATGATTTATGAATTTTGCACAAAGTTAAAACATGTTCTTTATTTTTCTTTTTAGCTTTTTTTTGTGCCTTTTTAGAGCAAAAATATAGTATACTAAAAATCTCTAAAATTGGTGAAAAAAATTTAGCCATAAAAAAATTACTCCAGAGAAAAGCAAGAGTGCAAAAAAAAATAGGCAAACATATATATTTAGACTCACAAGTTAAAAGATTAAAAGAAGATTTTGGAACATCATCAAAAAAACTGACAAACTTAAAAACAAACAAAAAAGGAACAGATGTAATAATGAATAATGATTAGGCCCTTAGTGATTGTATCAGTGATTAGCAATAAAACTACAAACATATTTTACGGGTGGCCATAAAATTTGCAGGACCAGCTAACAGCTAATCTTCCCAAATCTCTCATAAACAAGGATTGGACATTGTAAAACCCCAAATAAGGGCATTACTGTAGGTGAAAACATAAAGTTTACACTCTACAGAGGTCTTACACTTTATTTTTTAACTATGGCACAGCCACTTTAATGCTTTGCAGATCAGAGGGTGTTCGGGGCCCTTAGACCTCCATCAATCACTCCAAACACATGGCTGATATGTGCTGCTCAGGAAACAGCATTCTGCACACAGAGCGCTGTACTAGCTAAATACAAAGTCAATAAACAGAGTAGAGTATGGGTTCATAGACTTTCTCCTGAGACTGTACACCACGTCAGGGGGATGAAGGTCTTGTCTCCGAAACGCACGTGTTATGCTAGATCTATTAACTCCTGAAAGGTATACCATCTTATACTTAACCCATTATATTATGTAAACTTCATCTGTTTTTTAATGCACTAGTTTCACTTTATAGCTTATGGAGAGTGTTGGTTTTCATTAGGAACCATTTGTACCTTGCACTTTATTTGATATCACATTGCACTTGGTGGGACAAAATATATATAGTCCTCACACTTTGATATATATTTATTAGATTTTTAACATATTTACACAATTAAAATTTTTTATATATAGTAATGGGCTTCAAGTTATATTATATATTGCTTTAGGGGGTTCTTAATGGATTATTTGAATCAACTATTTATATATATATATATATATATATATATATATATATATATATATATATATATATATATATATATATATATATATATATATATATATATACAGTGGGGCAAAAAAGTATTTAGTCAGTCAGCAATAGTGCAAGTTCCACCACTTAAAAAGATGAGATGCATCTGTAATTTACATCATAGGTAGACCTTAACTATGGGAGACAAACTGAGAAAAAAAATCTAGAAAATCACATTGTCTGTTTTTTTTAACATTTTATTTGCATATTATGGTGGAAAATAAGTATTTGGTCAGAAACAAAATTTCATCTCAATACTTTGTAATATATCCTTTGTTGGCAATGACAGAGGTCAAACGTTTTCTGTAAGTCTTCACAAGGTTGCCACACACTGTTGTTGGTATGTTGGCCCATTCCTCCATGCAGATCTCCTCTAGAGCAGAGATGTTTTTGGCTTTTCGCTTGGCAACACGGACTTTCAACTCCCTCCAAAGGTTTTCTATAGGGTTGAGATCTGGAGACTGGCTAGGCCACTCCAGGACCTTGAAATGCTTCTTACGAAGCCACTCCTTCGTTGTCCTGGCGGTGTGCTTTGGATCATTGTCATGTTGAAAGACCCAGCCACGTTTCATCTTCAATGCCCTTGCTGATGGAAGGAGGTTTGCACTCAAAATCTCACGATACATGGCCCCATTCATTCTTTCATGTACCCGGATCAGTCGTCCTGGCCCCTTTGCAGAGAAACAGACCCAAAGCATGATGTTTCCACCACCATGCTTTACAGTAGGTATGGTGTTTGATGGATGCAACTCAGTATTCTTTTTCCTCCAAACACAACAAGTTGTGTTTCTACCAAACAGTTCCAGTTTGGTTTCCTCAGACCATAGGACATTCTCCCAAAACTCCTCTGGATCATCCAAATGCTCTCTAGCAAACTTCAGACGGGCCCGGACATGTACTGGCTTAAGCAGTGGGACACGTCTGGCACTGCAGGATCTGAGTCCATGGTGGCGTAGTGTGTTACTTATGGTAGGCCTTGTTACATTGGTCCCAGCTCTCTGCAGTTCATTCACTAGGTCCCCCTGCGTGGTTCTGGGATTTTTGCTCACCGTTCTTGTGATCATTCTGACCCCACGGAGTGGGATTTTGCGTGGAGCCCCAGATCGAGGGAGATTATCAGTGGTCTTGTATGTCTTCCATTTTCTAATTATTGCTCCCACTGTTGATTTCTTCACTCCAAGCTGGTTGGCTATTGCAGATTCAGTCTTCCCAGCCTGGTGCAGGGCTACAATTTTGTTTCTGGTGTCCTTTGACAGCTCTTTGGTCTTCACCATAGTGGAGTTTGGAGTCAGACTGTTTTAGGGTGTGCACAGGTGTCTTTTTATACTGATAACAAGTTTAAACAGGTGCCATTACTACAGGTAATGAGTGGAGGAATGAGGAGACTCTTAAAGAAGAAGTTACAGGTCTGTGAGAGCCAGAAATCTTGATTGTTTGTTTCTGACCAAATACTTATTTTCCACCATAATATGCAAATAAAATGTTAAAAGAACAGACAATGTGATTTTCTGGATTTTTTTTTCTCAGTTTGTCTCCCATAGTTGAGGTCTACCTATGATGTAAATTACAGACGCCTCTCATCCTTTTAAGTGGTGGAACTTGCACTATTGCTGACTGACTAAATACTTTTTTGCCCCACTGTATATATATATATATATATATATATATATATATATATATATATATATATATATATTACAGTTGTCGGCAAAAGTATTGACACCCCTGCAATTCTGTCAGATAATACTCAGCTTTTTCCTGAAAATAATTCTTTGGTATTATTATCTTCATTAAGTTTGTCTTCAATGAAAATACACAAAAAGAATTGTCCTAAAGCCAAATTGGATATAATTCCACACCAAACATAAAAAAGAGGGTGGCCAAAAGTATTGGCACTGTTAGAAAAATCATGTGATGCTTCTCTAATTTGTGTAATTAACAGCACCTGTAACTTACCTGTGGCACCTAACAGGTGTTGGCAATAACTAAATCACACTTGCAGCCAGTTGACATGGATTAAAGTTGACTCAACCTCTGTCCTGTGTCCTTGTGTGTACCACATTGAGCATGGAGAAAAGAAAGAAGACCAAAGAACTGTCTGAGGACTTGAGAAACCAAATTGTGAGGAAGCATGAGCAATCTCAAGGCTACAAGTCCATCTCCAAAGACCTGAATGTTCCTGTGTCTACTGTGCACAGTGTCATCAAGAAGTTTAAAGCCCATGGCACTGTGGCTAACCTCCCTAGATGTGGACGGACAAGAAAAATTGACAAGAGATTTCAACGCAAGATTGTGTGGATGGTGAATAAAGAACCTCGACTAACATCCAAACAAGTTCAAGCTGCCCTGCAGTCCGAGGGTACAACAGTGTCAACCCGTACTATCCGTCGGCGTCTGAATGAAAAGGGACTGTATGGTAGGAGACCCAGGAAGACCCCACTTCTTATCCTGAGACATAAAAAAAAGCCAGGCTGGAGTTTGCCATAACTTACCTGAAAAAGCCTAAAACATTTTGGAAGAATGTTCTCTGGTCAGATGAGACAAAAGTAGAGCTTTTTGGGCAAAGGCATCAACATAGAGTTTACAGGAGAAAAAAAGAGGCATTCAAAGAAAAGAACACGGTCCCTACAGTCAAACATGGCGGAGGTTCCCTGATATTTTGGGGTTGCTTTGCTGCCTCTGGCACTGGACTGCTTGACTGTGTGCATGGCATTATGAAGTCTGAAGACTACCAACAAATGTTGCAGCATAATGTAGGGCCCAGTGTGAGAAAGCTGGGTCTCCCTCAGAGGTCATGGGTCTTCCAGCAGGACAATGACCCAAAACACACTTCAAAAAGCACTAGAAAATGGTTTGAGAGAAAGCACTGGACTTCTAAGGTGGCCAGCAATGAGTCCAGACCTGAATCCCATAGAACACCTGTGGAGAGATCTAAAAATGGCAGTTTGGAGAAGGCACCCTTCAAATATCAGGGACCTGGAGCAGTTTGCCAAAGAAGAATGGTCTAAAATTCCAGCAGAGCATTGTAAGAAACTCATTGACGGTTACCGTAAGCGGTTGGTCACAGTTATTTTGGCTAAAGGTTGTGCGACCAAGTATTAGGCTGAGGGTGCCAATACTTTTGTCTGGCCCATTTTTGGAGTTTTGTGTGAAATGTTCAATGTTTTGCTTTTTGCTTCATTCTCTTTTGTGTTTTTTCATTTAAGACAAATTAAATGAAGATAATAATGCCAAATAATTTGTGTTTGCAATCATTTTCAGGAAGAAAATGAGTATGGACTGCACAGTGGCGCAGTGGTTAGCACAGCAGCCTTGCAGCGCTGGAGTCCTGGGTTCAAACCCCACTAAGGACAACATCTGCAAAGAGTTTGTATGTTCTCTCCGTGTTTGCGTGGGTTTCCTCCGGGTACTCCGCTTTTCTCCCACACTCCAAAGACATACTGATAGGGAATTTAGATTGTGAGCCACAATGGGGACAGCGACGATAATGTGTGCAACCTGTAAAGCGCTGCGGAATATGTTAGCGCTATATATAAAAATAAAGATTATTATTATTATCTGACAGAATTGCAGGGGTGTCAATACTTTTGACCATGACTGTATATTTTCACGTATTCTCCTGCCTGGGTCCCTGTTTGTCCACCGTTCTGTATCGGTTGTTGTTCAAATGCCAAAAACGGTTAGTATTTGAAATTAGCAACTTTGGTCAAACAACATAATGTCTCGGACAACGTGTGCAACCCAAACATTTTGTGCAAGTGTTTTAAATTAATAATTTAAAAGACTATTAATTAGCACATTAGTTGCATTGTCATTTATAATGGCCAAGTTGTATGAAACTTGTGAAAAAAAATCCATCAAATTTGTATCTTTTGCAACAGTAATGTTGCCATGGTGGAATTATCATGTGCACTGTAGTTTCACCACACTGGCAATCATTAGACTTGGTGTCACGTTTAAGGCGACATTCTTCATTTCAAATGACTAAGAGTCTAGCAATATTGCTGACCTATGAATTAAAATAATATAAAAATGTGGCTTTCAGATCCACAAGTCATTTTAATATGAGCTGTGCAAAACATTTTCCCTCTAACAAATAATTATCAGGAGTCACAGGGCATTAAAGGGGTTCTCCGACCATTATCATTAACTAGATGGTGGCCCGATCTAATGCATTGGGTATTCTAGAATATGTATAGTAGTATATAACACAGCCCATGTGGTATATTACACAGCCCATGCAGTATATAACACAGACACGTAGTATATAACACAGCCCACGTAGTATATTGCCCAGCTACGTAGTATATTGCACAGCCACGTAGTATATAACACAGCCCACGTAGTATATTGCACAGCCACGTAGTATATTGCACAGCCCACGTAGTATATTGCACAGCCATGTAGTATATTGCACAGCCACATAGTATATAACACAGGCCATGCAGTATATAACACAGCCCATGCAGTATATAACACAGCCACGCACTATATTGCACAGCCACATAGTATATAACACAGCCACATGGTATATAACACAGCCCACATAGTATTTAACACAGCCCATGTAGTATATTGCACAGCCCACGTAGTATATAGCTCAGCCCACGTAGTATATAGCACAGCCACGTAGTATATTGCACAGCCACATAGTATATAACACAGGCCATGCAGTATATAACACAGGCCACGCAGTATATAACACAGCCCATGCAGTATATAGCACCGCCCAGCCACGCAGTGTATTGCCCAGCCACGTAGTATGTTGCACAGCCACAAAGTATATAACACAGCCCACATAGTATATTGCACAGCCCACGTAGTATATAGCACAGCCATGTAGTATATTGCACAGCCACATAGTTGATAACACAGGCCACGTAGTATATAACACAGCCCATGCAGTATATAACACAGCCACATACTATATTGCACAGCCACGTAGTATATAACACAGCCACTTAGTATATAGCACAGTCACATAGTATATTGCCCAGCCACGTAGTATATTGCACAGTCACGTAGTATATAACACAGCCCATGTAGTATATAGCACAGAGACGTAGTATATAACACAAACCACACAGTATATAAGACAGCCCATGCAATATATAAGACAGTCCACGTAGTATCTAACACAGCCCACATAGTATATAACAATGTGGGCACCATATCCCTGTTAAAAAAAAATAATTAAAATAATTATATACTCACCTTCTGGCGGCCCCCGAATCCAGCCCAGGCATTTAGCAATGCTCCTCGCGATGCTCCAGTCCCAAGAATGCATTGCGGCAATAACATGTGATGATGTAGCAGTCTCACGAGACCGCTACGTCATCATCTCGTGAGACCGCTACGTGATCTCAAGTCATTGCCGCAATGCATTCTTGGGAACCGGAGCATCGTGAGGAGCGGGAAAGGCGCCGGAAGGTGAGCATATAATGATTTTTTTAAATTATTATCATTTTTAACATTATATGTTTTTACTATTGATGCTGCATAGGTAGCATCAATAGTAAAAACTTGGTCATACAGGGTTAATAGCAGCATTAACAGACTACGTTACACCGTGTTATGCTGCAGTGTAACGCAGTCCGTTTAACGGACTGCTAAACCGCTAAGGGGCACTGACTGGGAAGTAGGGAGGGGGCACTGACTGGAGGGAAGTAGGGAAGGGCGACTTCGCGGCCGGACTGTGCCCGTCTCTGATTCGTCGTGGCCGCCCGGGACCAATCAGCGACGCGGGTTTTCCGTGACAGACAAACAGACGGAAGTGACCTTTAGACGATTATATAGATAGATTCATGGTTATTAGATCGCCCCTCAGTCGTCTTTTTTCTTGACTAAATAATGCTATTTTGGATTATTTCCTATTTAGGATTATGCGTTCTAATGCATCGGGTATTCTAGAATATGTATGTATGTATGTACGTCTTGCTTAGCACAGCCACGTAGTATATAACACAGCCCACACAGTATATAGCACAGCCACGTAGTAAATAACACAGCCACATAGTATATAGCAGCCACATAGTATATAGCAGCCACATACTATATAGCACAACCCACATAACACAGACAGCCGCGTAGTATATAGCACAGCAACGTAGTATATAGCAGCCACATAGTATATAGCAGCCACGTAGTATATAGCACAGCCCACTTAATATATAGCACAGCCTACGCAGTATATAACACTGCCCACGTAGTATATAGAAGCCAGGCAGTATATAACACAGACCATGTAGTATATAACACGCATTGGTTATTCTAGAATATGTATGTATGTACATCGCGCTTAGCACAGCCACGTAGTATATAACACAGCCACGTAGTATATAATGCAGACAGCCACATAGTATATACCACAGCCACGTAGTATATAGCAGCCACATAGTATATGGAAGCCACATAGTATATGGAAGCCACATAGCAAAAAGCAGCCACATAGCATATAGCAGCGATATAGTATATAGCACAGCCCACGTAATATATAGCACAGCCCACGCAATATATAACACAGGCCACGTAGTATATAACACAGCCCATGCAGTATATAACACAGCCCACGTAGTATATAGCAGCCAGGCTGTATATAACACAGCCCATGTAATATATAGCGCAGGCCACGTAGTATATAACACAGGCCACGCAGTATATAACACAGCCCACGCAGTATATAACACAGCCCACGCAGTATATAGCAGCCAGGCAGTATATATCACAGCCCATGTAATATATAGCACATCTCACGTAGTATATAACACAGCCCACGTAGTATGTAATACAGGCCACACAGTATATAAGACAGCCCATGCAGTATATAACACAGCCCATGCAGTATATAACACAGCCCACGCAGTATATAACACAGCCCATGCAGTATATAACACAGCCCAAGTAGTATATAGCACAGGCCACGTAGTATATAACACAGCCCATGTAGTATATAGCAGTGTGGGCACCATATCCTTAAAAAAAAGCATTAAAATAAAAAATAGTTATATACTCACCCTCCGTCGTCCACCGAAGCTGTCCCGATGAGCGCGATGCGGCCGCCAGCTTCCGTTCCCAGAGATGCATTGCGAAATTACCCAGATGACCGCTAAGTCATCTGGGTAATTTTGCAATGCATATCTGGGAACAGAAGCTGGCGGCAGCATTGCGCACATCGGTGGACGTCGGAAGGTGAGAATAGCACAATTTTTTATTTTTTTTTATTATTTTTAACATTATATCTTTTTACTATTGATGCTGCATAGGCATCACTAGGGCACACTAGGGCGTCCGACAGACAGCAGTAATTCCACATTTGTCCACTATACGCTCAGTGGCGCCGGCTAGATTTTATCCAGGGTTAATCTGGCTGGTAATCTAGTTGGAGGTTGGGTCACGCCCATGGCCTTTAAATAGTCATTCTGGACTTTGGGCGTCGCCGATTATAGCTTGTGTCTTGTGCTTGGTGATCTCAGTCTGGAGTGGTGGTCTAGGAGTTGAAGTATCGTATCTGGTGGTGTATTATCCTTTGTCATATTTCTCCTTCCTATATCTGTGTTTATTTCTGCCCTGTGCACATTATAGTGTTTTCCTGTGTGTCTGCGGCGTGGTGCGTTTTTAGTTTTCTATTTCTGTACTTTCTGTGTAGGTTGTTGTGTGGTCTTATCACTGGGTGGCGGGTGGAGGTTTCAGCATAGGGCTGAAACAGGAGTCAGGGTCAGGCCTGGCAGCCCAGACAAGCACACCATTAGTGTAAATTCTGGGAGAGGGACAGACAGGGTTTTCCCTAGTCTGAGGGATATCGCAGAGGCCCGGGTAATCAGCTTTAGTCTACCCAATACCCCCGTGACATTATAATCGGCCATAATAAATTTTGGATGCCATGGATCCCATGACTTCCATAACTCGCCAGTTGGAGGCACTGTCCTTACAGGTCACTGAGTTGAGTATCTAATGTGCAAGCTGAAACTGCAGGTAGAGTCGCAGAGCCAAAGATCCCTTTACCTGAGAGGTTTGCTGGGGAACGGAGTAAACTTGTTGTTTTTCGTGAAGCTTGCAAATTATATTTTCGTATGCGTCCGGTTTCCTCAGGTAATGAGGCTCAGCGTGTGGGCCTGGTATTGTCATTACTGAACGGAGATCCCCAAGCATGGGTGTTTTCATTACCATCTGATTCAGCTGCATTTAACTCAGTGGAGATTTTTTTTTCTGCTCTTGGACTCATATATGATGATCCTGACAGACTGGCTCTAGCAGAGTCTAAAATAAGCACTCTCCGCCAAGGGGAGCGAATGGCGGAGGATTACTGTTCTGAATTTCGTCGCTGGGCGGTGGACACACAATAGAATGACCCTGCGCTGTGGAGTCAATATGTACATGGGGTTTCGAGAAGGGTTAAACAAGCCCTCCTTATGTATGAGACTCCTGCTTCTCTAGAGTCTGCCATGAGTGTTGTGGTCCGCATTGATCACCGTTTGCGTCAGGGGGCGCAAGAGACGCCGCCTATGGGGGAGGGCGTAGCTGCACGTGTGGTTGCTGCAAGTGAGCCCACGGAGCCTATGCATTTCGCAGGGGTGTCACATCATCTTGCCTCTTCACTCAGGAAGCAGGGAGCCTGTTTTTGCTGCAGTAAATGTAAATGCTTGTCCTCTGTTTTCTAAGAAAAGCGCAACGGCGGAAAACTTCTAAGCTCAGAGGGTGTGGAGGAGGCCAATCTGAGCTTATGCATATCCTCCATGGGGGTCTCTCAATGTATGCTCCCTGCCAGAGTTATGGTCGCTGGCAGAGAGCTGCCAATCACTGTTTTTGTGGATAGTGGGTCGGCCACTAATCTCATTGATGCGGAGTTTGCGCGCATGGCCGGGTTCACGGTCGATAAACTGCCTCATCCTATCCGAGTGGTCACCATCAATGCTACTGCACTCCCACAGGGGGAGATTACTGAGTTTGTGGCTGAGGTTAAACTCCACATTGGGGTCCTACATTCTGAGCAAGTTACATGTAGGGTGCTCAGTAATCTTCCTGCACAAATGGTACTGGGTTTTCCATGGTTGTCTATGCACAACCCGGTGATTGACTGGAAAACTCAGGATATAATTCAGTGGAGCGAATTTTGCCAGGAGAATTGCCTGGCCACATGTGTGTCCGCTGTGACCTCCAGCATTCCTGAGTCACTGCTGGATTTCGCAGATGTGTTCTCTGAGAAGGATTGCTCTGAATTGCCACCACATCGACCCTATGACTGTACTATTAGGTTTAAACCAGGGGCCAAATTGCCGAAAGCTAGGATGTTTAACATCTCTGGTCCTGAGAGGCAAGCCCTAAAGGACTACATTGCTGAGAGTCTGAGCAAAGGGCACATCAGGCCTTCGTCCTCGCCAGTGGCAGCGGGGTTCTTCATTAAGACGAAAGATGGCGGACTACGGCCGTGTCTGGATTTTAGGGAGTTAAACCAGATTACAGTTCGTGATCCATACCCTATGCCACTGATACCTGATTTGTTCAACCAGGTGGCTGGTGCTAAGTGGTTTTCCAAGCTTGACCTCAGGGGGTCGTACAACCTCATAAGAGTCCGTCAAGGTGATGAGTGGAAGATGCCTTTTAATACTCCTGAGGGTCATTTTGAAAATTTGGTGATGCCATTTGGGTTGACAAACACACCTGCTGTATTCCAACATTTCATAAATGATGTGTTCTCGCATGTACTGGGGAAATTCGTTATTGTGTATCTAGATGACATTCTCATTTATTCTTGCGACCGTGATACTCATTTAGAGCATGTGAGGCAGGTGTTACAGCTACTCAGAGAAAACAAGCTCTATGCAAAACTTGAGAAATGTGTTTTTTCGGTCCAGGAGTTGCCTTTCTTGGGTTATATTGTAATAGAATGATAAAGGTATTAAACAGCAACATCACAAAAATAACACCAGTATAGTATCTTCGTTGCCAAATATTGGATATATATGCACCCAGTCGTTAGAAAGCTAAACACAAAAAAGGAGTGTGGAAACCACACAAAAAGACGACCAATATTGGGTATATTACTAATATGAAAAAATCTTTATTGGTACAAATATACATACATAGATATATATATACAATAAAAGGAAAGAACACACAGATCCCTGGACTACAAAGATACAGGTAGAAAAAATGGTGGCGGTAACTGCAACAAATCGCCACTATACAAAAGAGGACGCGCAGACCGGAAAACCCAGACAGCCATATACCATATAATGTCGACATACGTCAGTAACTGAACACATGTTGTAAACGGATAGCTAGCTAGTCAGTACATGGAGCACCTGCATAGAAATAAGTAACACATGCAGCAAGTAGAAGTCAAACATAAGACTGTATACCACCATGGGTTATTATACTGCTACACTAAATTAAGCAGGGCCGAAATCTAGCAAAGTGCTGAACAGCAGCGGCTAAACCATATACATGAGAGTTCCTGTGTTAGAAAAAATGTCTAAGTCCCCCTAAACATACATAATAGTGTAGCTGATAGCTTAAATGTCAGGAATATAGTCCGGCAAAATTGCCGTAAACTCAGCTCGTAGTTACCTGAACATGGGGGCACAACATATATCTGGGTCCGGCGTGCACGTCCGCCCGACGCGCGTTTCGGAGCGGAGGCTCCTTCGTCAGGGGGCGTGCCGGCTAGTACTAATGACGGGGTTTAAATACAGGCGACACTAGTGATCGCTGGGGCGGCAGCCGGAAGTGACGCAGGCGCAACCATGGATACCGGAGACGCCAGGCGGCAGCGGCGTCATGCATAGGCGTCACCAACCATGGTAACTGTCCACGCATAATGACGCCACGGGCCGCCAGGGGTCGCCGATCCAGGCACGCATGCGTACAAGCAGCGCTCCAGCGATCAGACCAAACACATCATAGTGAGGATAGATCTTTGTATAAAATAGAACAGTGCATACACGCGAGAAAGAATTAATACAGAAGGACATAAAAGAAGAAAAGAAAGGGGACTAATAGCATATTTAAGTACCGCATCCGCAGTATCCGGGGGCAAATCAAGCCTACCACATGTATTAACCCTGATCCAGTGGGGTCCGCCACATGTGATCAAAAAGAATATAGGGTCACTACACATAAATCTAAACGGCATCCTCCACCAAAGGGTGCCCATATACCAGGCCTATTGCCGCAGGTAATGCTATATGCGGAATAATCTAATTCCACTTGTTACAAAAAGTTGACCTACAACCCCTTGTCCGCCTACTGTTCGCAACTCAGGGAGATCCTTCAAAGGGGTTTAGAGAGAGGTACGATTACTAAGGAATTGTTCTCGGCATTGGTGGTAGTCGAACCCACAATACCGACATTCTACTTACTTCCTAAGACGCATAAAAATATGTCCACCCCACCCGGACGACCTATAGTGTCGGGGAATGGCAGCTACCTCGAACAGATAAATAAATGGATCGATTCGATCCTTCAACCGCTTGTGGAAGAGCTTCCTTCTTTCTTGAAGGACACGAATCAATTATTACGAAGGGTAGATGACCTGAAATTGGGGACGGACACGATCATGGGGGCCATGGATGTGGAATCTTTGTATACGAACATTCGCCATAGCGATGGCCTGGCGGCTACTCAATTCTTTTTATCCACATCCAATTGGTCCCCGGTTTTTGTTGCGTTCCTTTTGGAGGTCCTCAATTTTGCCCTTACCCATAATTTCTTCACGTTTACGGGGTCCTTTTTCCTGCAGCTCCAGGGAACAGCAATGGGGGCGGCTTTTGCGCCTTCATATGCCAACCTGTTCCTGGGGCTGTGGGAAAGGGACCTCCTACGGTCAGACGGTCCGTCATCTATGGAGCGCGCCCTTCTTTGGGCGCGCTACATAGATGACATTCTCGTGATCTGGCAGGGTAGTAGCGAGTCCTTCACTCAATTTGTGGCCACCTTAAATGAGAACTCTCTGAACATCAGACTGACAGCGACACATAATAGATCTAGTATTGAATTCCTTGATGTGACCCTTAAGAGAGACTGCACGGACACGATACAAACAACAATATATAGAAAGCCAACTGCTACTAATATGCTGCTCCATTCGTCCTCCTCTCATCCGACTCATATGGTACAGGCTGTCCCTATTGGACAGTTTTTACGCATACGTCGGATATGTTCCACCGACTCTGAGTTTGAAATTCAGGCCAAAGACCTTAGATGCCATTTTAAAGAAAGGGGATATAGTAAGCGGGCCATAAAAAGAGCATACTTTAGAGCTAAATATAGCAATAGACACACACTGCTATACGCTAAACGTACGGGAGGGAATGATTCCGAAGTCGTCAGGTTTATTACGAATTATAACTCGAGAGCAGGAGAGATAAGAAGTGCTTTGGAACGGGCCTGGCCGATTCTTAAAACGGATGGAACACTGGCCAAATTTTTACCCAATTGTCCATCTATTACATTTAGGAGGTCCAAGAATATATGTGACCATCTAGTACGTAGCGACTATGTGGACAATCCACCCAGGACATTTCTAAACGATTCACGTAACAAACCGAGGGGGGGTTGTCGTACTTGTGGCAGATGCGTGGCATGCTGCAATATCACTAGTGAAGATACTTTCGTAGACTCCTCTGGGCTTAAAAGCTTTAAGATCACAAAAGCCATTACGTGTACATCGAGGAACGTAATTTATTATGCGGTATGCCCCTGCCCACTCATTTATGTGGGACTTACAACTAGGCAGATAAAAACGAGGGTACGCGAACATGTCCTTGGGATTGAAGCAGCAGCACGTGTAATGGACCCTAATCAATTAAAAACGATTCCGAGGCACTTTAAGTCACATCACAATTGTGACAGTAGTGGCCTGAAAGTCAAAGGAATTGATATGATAGAAATGGGGATTAGGGGGGGCAATATCTCCCAACGGTTGGCACAGCTCGAGTCTTGGTGGATGTGGACTCTAAATACTGTCCACCCCCATGGATTAAACGAAACTATAAGTTTTGCTCCTTTTCTGTGATCCTGGTGTCGGTATGGGTGGTGGTGGTGTATTGGACAGTCGCTCCTGTATTTGTTTTTAACCCCTTTACCCCCAAGGGTGGTTTGCACGTCAATGACCAGGCCAATTTTTACAATTCTGACCACTGTCCCTTTATGAGGTTATAACTCCGAAACGCTTCAACGGATCTTAGCGATTCTGAGATTGTTTTCTTGTAACATATTGTACTTCATGATAGTGCTAAAATTTCTTCGATATAACTTGCGTTTATTTGTGAAAAAAACGGAAATTTGGCGAAAATTTTGAAAATTTCACAATTTTCCAACTTTGAATTTTTATTCTGTTAAACCAGAGAGTTATGTGACACAATATAGTTAATAAATAACATTTCCCACATGTCTACTTTACATCAGCACAATTTTTGAAACAAACTTTTTTTTTTCAAGGAAGTTATAAGGGTTAAAATTTGACCAGCAATTTCTCATTTTTACAACCAAATTTACAAAACCATTTTTTTTAGGGACCACCTCACATTCGAAGTCATTTTGAAGGGTCTATATGGCAGAAAATACCCAAAAGCGACACCATTCTAAAAACTGCACCCCTCAAGGTGCTCAAAACCACATTCAAGAAGTTTATTAACCCTTCAGGTGATTCACAGCAGCAGAAGCAACATAGAAGGAAAAAATTAACATTTTACTTTTTAGTCACAAAAATGATCTTTCAGCAATAATCTTTTTAATTTCCCAAGGGTAAAAAGAGAAAATGGACCTCAAAAGTTGTTGTCCAATTTATCCTGAGTACGCTGATACCCCACATGTGAGGGGGAACCACTTTTTGGGCGCATGGCAGGGCTCAGAAGGAAAGGAGCGCCGTTTGACTTTTTCAAGCTAAATTTGGCTGGAATTGAGATCGGACGCCATGTCGCGTTTGGCGACCCCCTGATGTGCCTAAACAGTGGAAACCCCCCACAAGTGACCCTATTTTGGAAACTAGACCCCCTAAGGAACTTATCTAGATGTGTCATGAGCACTTTTATCCCCCAAGTGCTTCACGAAAGTTTATAACGCCCGGGCGTGAAAAAAAAAAATCCTATTTTTTCCACAAACATGATCGTTTAATCCCCAATTTTTTATTTTCTCAAGGGTAAAAGGAGAAATTGGACCCCAAAAGTTGTTGTCCAATTTGTCCTGAGTACGCTGATACCCCATATGTGGGGGGGGACCACTGTTTGGGCGCATGGCAGGGCTCAGAAGGAAAGGAGCGCCGTTTGACTTTTTCAAGCTAAATTTGGCTGGAATTGAGATCGGACGCCATGTCGCGTTTGGCGACCCCCTGATGTGCCTAAACAGTGGAAACCCCCCACAAATGACCCCATTTTGGAAACTAGACCCCCTAAGGAACTTATCTAGATGTGTCATGAGCACTTTTATCCCCCAAGTGCTTCACGAAAGTTTATAACGCCCGGGCGTGAAAAAAAAAATTCCTATTTTTTCCACAAACATGATCGTTTAGTCCCCAATTTTTTATTTTCTCAAGGGTAAAAGGAGAAATTGGACCCCAAAAGTTGTTGTCCAATTTGTCCTGAGTACGCTGATACCCCATATGTGGGGAGGAACTACTGTTTGGGCACACGTTGGGGCTCGAAAGGGAAGTAGTGACGTTTTGGAATGCAGACTTTGATGGAATGTTCTGCTGGCATCATGTTCCATTTGCAGAGCCCCTGATGTGACTAAACAGTAGAAACCCCCCACAAGTGACCCCATTTTGGAAACTGTACCCCCTAAGGAACTTATCTAGTTGTGTGGTGAGAATTTTGAACCCCCACGTGCTTCACTAAAGTTTATAATGCCCAGGCGTGAAAATAAAAAATCCTATTTTTTCCCACAAAAATGATATTTTAGTCCCCAATTTTTAATTTTCCCAAGGGTACCAGGAGAAATTGGACCCCAAAAGTTGTTGTCCAATTTGTCCTGAGTACGCTGATACCCCATATGTGAGGAGGAACTACTGTTTGGGCACACGTTGGGGCTCGAAAGGGAAGTAGTGACGTTTTGGAATGCAGACTTTGATGGAATGTTCTGCTGGCATCATGTTCCATTTGCAGAGCCCCTGATGTGACTAAACAGTAGAAACCCCCCACAAGTGACCCCATTTTGGAAACTGTACCCCCTAAGGAACTTATCTAGGTGTTTGGTGAGAAATTTGAACCCCCACGTGCTTCACTAAAGTTTATAATGCCCAGGCTTGAAAATAAAAAATCCTATTTTTTCCCACAAAAATGATATTTTAGTCCCCAATTTTTAATTTTCCCAAAGGTAACAGGAAAAATTGGACATCAAAAGTTGTTGTCCAAATTGTCCTGATTACGCTGGTACGCCATATGTGGGAAAAAACTGTTTAGGCACACGTTGGGGCTCGAAAGGGAAGTTGTGACGTTTTGGAATGCAGAAATTGTCTGCGGTCGTCATGTTCCGTTTGCAGAGCCCCTGATGTGCCTAAACAGTAAAAAAAAACCACAAGTGACATCATTTTGGAACCTAGACCCCCCCCAAGGAACTTATCTAGATGTGCCCCCTTTTTGGAACTAATGTACGCTTTCTTGTAAAGTAAATTAGTAGTGCATGGAGGTGTGGTACAATCTGAAGCAATCCTTCATACACAGGCCAGGTTTTTCGGGGCAGGTGTCGCATTGATAAATGGTGTCCTTGCGTATTCCCCTTTTGTAACACACTCGGCACCTTTTTTGCGGCTTACCTTTTCTGCCGGTTGGCGGGACCACCCCCGGAAAATGCTGGCCTGGTACGATACGAGCACCTTCAGTTCCGGAAGTACTGGGGCCCTCTCCTTCCGGAGTACCAAATATCAGGGCCTTAACCACTACCTCCTGGAACTGAAGGTATGACGTATCGGTGTGGCGTGCACATCGTAACAGCAGGAAAGCGTTGAGCATTGCCATTTGTACGATGTGGACGGCCAACTTTTTGTACCACACCTTGGCCTTTCTCAAAGCACTGTATGGTTGGAGGAGTTGATCAGAGAGATCAACCCCCCCCCATGCTTTTGTTGTAGCCCAGTACACAGTCCGGTTTGCAGACCTGTGTAGAGGTACCCCGTACAGTGCTGAGGGCTCTGCCATCACCATGTATGGTGGTCAAGAGAAGGACATCCCTCTTGTCCTTGTACTTGACCACCAGCAGGTGGTCGCTACATTGGGCCTTGCTCTCACCTTTTCTGAGCATCTGCCGAAGTAGCGTCTTTGGGAGGCCTCTCTGATTTTTGCGCACAGTACCGCAGGCTGCGGTACCTCGCGCAGAGAGGGATTTGTAGAGTGGGATGCTGGTATAAAAGTTATCAGTATAGAGGTGATAACCTTTATCCAGCAGTGGGTGCACCAAATCCCACACGATCTTCCCACTCACTCCCAGGACAGGAGGACACTCAGGGGGTTCAATCCTGCTGTCCTTCCCTTCATACACTCTAAACCTGTGGATGTACCCTGAGGCACTCTCACACAGCTTGTAGAGTTTGATTCCGTACCTGGCCCTTTTGTTGGGCAGGTATTGACGGAATCCGAGCCGCCCCTTAAAATGGACCAAGGACTCATCCACGCAGATGTCCCTTTTGGGCACGTACACTTCAGAAAACTTTTTGTTGAAGTGTTCGATGACCGGCCGAACTTTGAACAGACGGTCAAAGTTGGGGTCATCTCGTGCGGGACACTGTGCATTATCGGAATAATGCAGGAATTTATGGATGGCCTCAAAACGTCTCCGAACCATGGCCATTCGGAATACTGGAGTGTTATATAAAACATCTACACTCCAATATTGCCGCATTTCTGGCTTCTTCACGATCCCCATGTGGAGGACCAGGCCCCAAAACTGCATCATTTCAACTGCGTCTACAGGAGACCAGTTGGAAAATGATGTACCGGGGTTTTGCTCCAAAAATTGACGAGCATACAAATTAGTTTGCTCCACCATGAGGTTAATAAAATCCTCAGAGAAAAAGACTTTGAAAAAGTCTGTTTCTGTGAGGCCCGTGGTGTCAAACTTGATTCCTGATTCTGCCACAAAATCAGGAATCAGTGGCTCGTAATTTTCGGGGGGCGAGGTCCATGTGGGTTCCGCAGTGGGGAGCGCTGGTTCAGGAGTGGTGGGGGCTGCCTCATCTTCTGTCCTGGGGCGTCTGCGTGGTGGTTCCGCAGGACCCGAGGAGGAAGATGAGGAGGAAGAGGAGGAGGAGGAGGAAGAGGATGAAGAATCAGAAAAGTGAAGAAAAGTGGGATCCTCTCCCTCGCTATCAGTGTCGGAGGCAAGGAAAGCATATGCCTCCTCCAATGAATAGCGCTGTTGGGACGAACGGGACGAGCGGGACATTTTTGTGTGAATATGGTGATTGGGTGCACTTTATTGATAACTGTATGTGTATGTGTGGGGGGATAGTGATTTGTGCAAACTTATCTGAAAAGAAAATGCTAAAAGGAGAAGAAAAACTTGTAAAAAAAAAAAAAAGGCAGGCACAAACTCTGATAAGAGAACTGCGTCACTTATCAAAGTTTGGCGGCTGCGGGATGTGTGTACGGAGGTTGCGCAAAAAGGCTGAAGGGAAAAAAGCGAGCGCGAGAGTTGATCGGTGAACTGCGTCACCAATCAACGCTCGGCGGCTGTTAAATGGGCGCACGGAAGGAGGTGCAAAGGGGGGTAAAAAGAGGGGGAAGGGAGATGGGGGTGGAAGTGGGGATTGGGCAGGGATCAGTGATCAAAACGTACGGTTGTAGTCAGGTGGCGCAAAAGGGGGGTGAAAAAAAAAAAAGGAAAACTGCAGGCACAAACTCTGATAAGTGAACTGCGTCACTTATCAAACTTTGGCGGCTGCGGAATGTGTGTACGGAGTTGGCGCAACGGGGGTGAGGGAAAAAAAGCGAGCGCGAGCGTTGATCGGTGAACTGCGTCACCAATCAACGTTCGGCGGCTGTTAAATGGGCGCACGGAAGGAGGTGCAAAGGGGGGTAAAAAGAGGGGGAAGGGAGATGGGGGTGGAAGTGGGGATTGGGCAGGGATCAGTGATCAAAACGTACGGTTGTAGTCAGGTGGCGCAATAGGGGGGTGAAAAAAAAAAAAGGAAAACGGCAGGCACAAACTCTGATAAGTGAACTGCGTCACTTATCAAACTTTGGCGGCTGCGGAATGTGTGTACGGAGTTAGCGCAACGGGGGTGAGGGAAAAAAAGTGAGCGCGAGCGTTGATCGGTGAACTGCGTCACCAATCAACGTTCGGCGGCTGTTAAATGGGCGCACGGAAGGAGGTGCAAAGGGGGGTAAAAAGAGGGGGAAGGGAGATGGGGGTGGAAGTGGGGATTGGGCAGGGATCAGTGATCAAAACGTACGGTTGTAGTCAGGTGGCGCAAAAGGGGGGTGAAAAAAAAAAAAAGGAAAATGGCAGGCACAAACTCTGATAAGTGAACTGCGTCACTTATCAAACTTTGGCGGCTGCGGAATGTGTGTACGGAGTTGGCGCAACGGGGGTGAGGGAAAAAAAGCGAGCGCGAGCGTTGATCGGTGAACTGCGTCACCAATCAATGTTCGGCGGCTGTTAAATGGGCGCACGGAAGGAGGTGCAAAGGGGGGTAAAAAGAGGGGGAAGGGAGATGGGGGTGGAAGTGGGGATTGGGCAGGGATCAGTGATCAAAACGTATGGTTGTAGTCAGGTGGCGCAAAAGGGGGGTGAAAAAAAAAAAAAGGAAAACGGCAGGCACAAACTCTGATAAGTGAACTGCGTCACTTATCAAACTTTGGCGGCTGCGGAATGTGTGTACGGAGTTGGCGCAACGGGGGCGAGGGAAAAAAAGCGAGCGCGAGCGTTGATCGGTGAACTGCGTCACCAATCAACGCTCGGCGGCTACTAAATGTGCGCACGGAGGCGGCACAAATGGGGGTGGAGGGGGTAAAAAGAGGGGGAAGGGGGGATTGGGGTGGATGAACGGGATTGGGGTGGATGAACGGGGATTGGGCAGGGATCAGGGATAAAACTTACGTTTAGTTGTCTTCTTTCTTTAGCAGGGATTGTGGTGCTACAGGCTGCTGTGGCACCACAATACCCAGCACGGCAGGGAGATCCAGGCACAAAATCCAGCAGGGAGATCCAGCAGTATGACCGCTCTGTAGGAATCCTCAGCTAGAATGAGGACCCTGCAGAGCGGTCATACACAGGTCAGGCAGGTGACACAGACAGGTCACAGAGCGGTCATGCTGCTGCTGTGACCTGTCATTGGTGGGATCGACCATAACATCGATCCCACCAATCAGAGCTTTCCTGGTGACCTGGCTGTGACCTGCCTAGGATCGGATCTGTTCGCGCCATCCTAGGCAGGTCACAGCCAGGTCACCTGCAGGGCACAGAGCGGTCACAGCGTGATCGCCACTGCGCCCTGTGATTGGCGCGATCGACGATGACATCGATCGCGTCAATCGGCTCCTGCAGGCCCTGCTGGGCCTGCACTGTGTCCTATCCTAGGATCGGTGCTATTAGAGCACCGATCCACGCAGGTTCCGGCAGGGCACAGCGCGGTAATACCGCGCGGTGCCCTGCGATTGGCGCGATCGATGCGATCGGCGATCGCGCCAATCCGGGGTGTTCTTGCCAGGCACCGGACCTAGGATCGAGTACATCGGTACTCGATCCTAGCCTGTGACCTCATTGTTTCAGCCGCTCCGATTGGCTGAAACAATGAGAATGGCTGTGATTGGCTGTTCAGAATTGAACAGCCAATCACAGCGATCGAGAGGGCGGGTGGGCGGCGACAATGCCCTGGATGCCGAGGCCATCTCCCCCCAGGTGAGATGGCGTCGGAATTTTAATGCGATCACCGCGACTTAAGTCGCGGTATCGCATTAAAGGGCAGGACGTACTATCCCGTCAAGGGTCAGATAGGCCCAGGGCACCTCGACGGGATAGTACGTCCAAGGTCACAGAGGGGTTAATTAATTTTTATTGTTTTATCTTTAGAAATTCTTTCTGTCCAGCTATGTCGTTATGACGTGATAATGGTATCCAAGTTTTTCTCCTCTGGAGACTACCGAAGAAATATGAAGATTGAGATCAGAAGGATTTGCTGTACACAACTATTTTATTTGTTTATTGTATTGTGTTGTTATGTTCACACTTTGATTTTTCAGTGTACTTTAGTGTTTGTGTTTTCTTATTTTTATTTCTTTCATTGCGTTTTTATTTTTATTTTTTTATTTTTTATTTTTCTTTATTATTATTGCTTTATTCCGCATATAGCATTACCTGCGGCAATAGGCCTGGTATATGGGCACCCTTTGGTGGAGGATGCCGTTTAGATTTATGTGTAGTGACCCTATATTCTTTTTGATCACATGTGGCGGACCCCACTGGATCAGGGTTAATACATGTGGTAGGCTTGATTTGCCCCCGGATACTGTGGATGCGGTACTTAAATATGCTATTAGTCCCCTTTCTTTTCTTCTTTTATGTCCTTCTGTATTAATTCTTTCTCACGTGTATGCACTGTTCTATTTTATACAAAGATCTATCCTCACTATGATGTGTTTGGTCTGATCGCTAGAGCGCTGCTTGCACGCATGCGCGCCTGGATCGGCGACCCCTGGCGGCCCGTGGCGTCATTATGCGTGGACAGTTACCATGGTTGGTGACGCCTATGCATGACGCCGCTGCCGCCTGGCGTCTCCGGTATCCATGGTTGCGCCTGCATCACTTCCGGCTGCCGCCCCAGCGATCACTAGTGTCGCCTGTATTTAAACCCCGTCATTAGTACTAGCCGGCACGCCCCCTGACGAAGGAGCCTCCGCTCCGAAACGCGCGTCGGGCGGACGTGCACGCCGGACCCAGATATATGTTGTGCCCCCATGTTCAGGTAACTACGAGCTGAGTTTACGGCAATTTTGCCGGACTACATTCCTGACATTTAAGCTATCAGCTACACTATTATGTATGTTTAGGGGGACTTAGACATTTTTTCTAACACAGGAACTCTCATGTATATGGTTTAGCCGCTGCTGTTCAGCACTTTGCTAGATTTCGGCCCTGCTTAATTTAGTGTAGCAGTATAATAACCCATGGTGGTATACAGTCTTATGTTTGACTTCTACTTGCTGCATGTGTTACTTATTTCTATGCAGGTGCTCCATGTACTGACTAGCTAGCTATCCGTTTACAACATGTGTTCAGTTACTGACGTATGTCGACATTATATGGTATATGGCTGTCTGGGTTTTCCGGTCTGCGCGTCCTCTTTTGTATAGTGGCGATTTGTTGCAGTTACCGCCATCATTTTTTCTACCTGTATCTTTGTAGTCCAGGGATCTGTATGTTCTTTCCTTTTATTGTATTTATATCTATGTATGTACTAGATTGTGGCCCGATTCTAACGCATCGGGTATTCTAGAATATGCATGTCCCCGTAGTATATGGACAATGATGATTCCAGAATTCGCGGCAGACTGTGCCCGTCGCTGATTGGTCGAGGCAACCTTTATGACATCGTCGCCATGACAACCATTATGACATCTACGTCGATACTGTGCCCGTCGCTGAATCAGAAACGTGGGATTTCTACGTCCTTTATGACATCATCGTCGCCATGGCAACCATTATGACATCTACGTCGATACTGTGCCCGTCGCTGATTGGTCGAGGCGAATTCACGGCAGACTGTGCCCGTCGCTGATTGGTCGAGGCAACCTTTATGACATCATCGTCGCCATGGCAACCATTATGACATCTACGTCGATACTGTGCCCGTCGCTGAATCAGAAACGTGGGATTTCTACGTCCTTTATGACATCATCGTCGCTGTGCCCGTTGCTGATTGGTCTAGGCCGCCAGGCCTCGACCAATCAGACGCGGGATGTCTACGTCCTTTATGACATCGTCGCTGTGCTCGTCGCTGATTGGTCGAGGCCTGGCGGCCTCGACCAATCAGAGACGCGGGATTTCTACGTCGATGCTGTGCCCGTCTCTGATTGGTCGAGGCCTGGCGGCCTCGACCAATCAGAGAGGCGGGATTTCCAGGACAGACAGACAGACAGACAGAAAGACAGACAGAAAAACCCTTAGACAATTATATATATAGATATTTGTACCAATAAAGATTTTTTCATATTAGTAATATACCCAATATTGGTCGTCTTTTTGTGTGGTTTCCACACTCCTTTTTGGGTTATATTGTGTCAGCTTCAGGGTTTAAAATGGACGCCGCTAAGGTGCAAGCGGTGCTGCATTGGGAACGGCCTGATAACCTAAAAGCACTCCAGCGGCTCCTTGGATTTTCTAATTACTATAGAAAATTTATCAAAGATTTTTCTGCAATTGATAAACCGCTTACTGACATGACGAGAAAGGGTACCAATTTCTCCGCCTGGCCGGAAGCTGCTGTGCGCGCATTCGAATTTCTGAAGAACAGTTTTGCTTCGGCCCCCATTCTGGTGCAACCGGACGTATCAAAACCATTTACCGTGGAAGTCGATGCGTCTGAGGTTGGAGTGGGGGCGGTGCTATCATAGGCTCATCCTTGGGCGAGTTGCGTCCATGCGCCTACTTTTCCAAGAAGCTGTCGTCCGCCGAACGTAACTACGATATCGGCAACAGGAAGTTGTTGGCTATCAAGTTGGCTTTTGAGGAATGGCGACACTTCTTGGAGGGGGCGGTCCACCAGGTTACAGTTATCACCGACCATAAAAATCTGCTTTATTTAGAGTCAGCCAAGCGTCTGTCCCCCAGGCAGGCTCGCTGGGCATTGTTTTTCACGCGTTTCAACTTTTTTGTCATGTACCGTCCGGGTTCTAAGAACACTAAGGCAGATGCTTTATCCAGGTGTTTTCCGGGGGGAGAACCTCGGGAAGATCCGGTACCCATCCTCCAAAAGGGTGTAGTGGTCTCGGCTCTCACGACAGAGGTTAAGGCAAAGATTGCCGAGGCTCAGGAGGAAGTACCACCAGAGCTTCCCGTTAACAAATCATTTGTACCACTCCATCTTCGTCTGAAGGTTTTGGGTGAGCATCATGATGCTGTTCTGGCTGGCCATCCAGGGGTTAGGGGTACCTTGGAGTTGGTGTCACGTCAGTTTTGGTGGCCCAAAATCCGACAGGACATGGTCTCGTACGTATCAGCATGTACCACGTGTGCTAGGGCTAAGACGCCTCGCTCCCATCCTGCTGGCTCATTACATCCTCTAGGGCAGTGATTTTCAACCTTTTTTGAGCCGCGGCACACTTTTTATACTTAAAAAATCCCGAGGCACACCACCAACCAAAATGGCACAAAATGGTGCGTCCAGGTTTGAGATGAAAGTCTGCAGTCATTCTATGTGACTGCAGGCTTCTGAATTCTCACAGCGCAAGCACTGCACACTTTCAGGATTCTCCCTTGCCGGTGGCCAGAGTGGATGGTCATGACAGCACAAGTATGTGATTTGGATACTTCTGGCCACATTCTAACTAGACGTGTCCGGCCTCAGTCAATTCATTTTCATTGAATGAGGCCACACATGTCTAGTCAGCACGTGACCGCATGTATGTAAATCACCAACATCAGAGAATTATGATAGCAGTGTGCACTGTGAGAATTCAGAAGTCTGCAGTCACATAGTATGACTGCAGACTCATCACAACCTTGGACATCCCCTTTAATGTTCCTAACAAATAAAAATGAGAATTAGTATCACAAAAAAAACACATTTACATCCAGGTACCTGATAGATGACGTTGTTTGTGGAGTCGCCTCTTTCTTTTCATCTTCACCTTGTCCAGATGCCATGATGACTCTTCTCATCCACCGGCAGAGCTCGTTTCTGCAGACTTCCATCTTCTCCTGTCTTCTGCAGCACATCCCGACACAACACCCTTAGAGATAGCAGTGTTATTATAATGCTCCGGAATAACAATATCTGCCGTAGGCTGAGCCCCTGAGTAAATAATTGCCCCTCACTTTATTCCCAGCACATAATATGACCCTCACTGTCCCTCTTATGGTACATGCCATCCACACTGCCTTCTCTCTCTTTTCCATACTTCACGCTGCCTTCTCATACTGTGTCCCTCATAGAGAGCCCAGTCTCTCTACTGTGCCCCTTCATTACACTCCTCCTACTTGGCATACTGTCTCCTCCTGGCTGTTACCCTCACACTACTCAGTATCTATTATTATGTGTCCACTCACACTTTCATCCCCCCATACTGTCTGCACACATTTCTAATAGCGTCTTCCTGTACATCCCCCCCCTGCTAACATACCCCTTTGCTCTCTCCATATTTCCTCCTCACACATTTCCCCGACTCCCCATACTGTCCTCACACATCCCATCACCGTTGCTCCCAGTACTGTCAGCACACATTTTTCCCCTCGCTACTGTGTCCACCCCCATCTCCCCACTCACCCCCACAGAATATATCCACTGCCCTTCCGATAGAATAAATCCATCCCCTTCCACAGAATAAATGCACCCTGCCCCACACATGCTAAATAACTTCCAGCCCCCCCCCACGTACACACTGAATAAATCCCCCACACACACTGAATAAATCCCCCCCACACACTGAATAAATCCCCCAACTCACTGAATAAATCCCCCCATGCACTGAATAAATCCCCCCCACACACTGAATAAATCCCCCAGACACACTGAATAAATCCCCCCACACACTGAATAAATCCCCCCCACACACTGAATAAATCCCCCCCCACACTGAATAAATCCCCCCACACACTGAATAAATCCCCCCACACACTTAATAAATCCCCCCACACACTTAATAAATCCCCCCACACACTTAATAAATCCCCCCACATACTCCCCATAAACCCACCCCACGCTGAATCTTCGGTGTCTTCAGCTCCACAGCACAGGAGCACTTACCACCAAGTCTCTTCTTTCTCCTGCGCGCCGGATAGTGACGTCAGCAGCGTGATCACATGACTTGATCACGCTGCTGGCGTCGCTCTGACCCAGCGGTCAGAGCCTCAATTGTACTCGCAGCTGGTAGATGTCTGCGAGTACAATTGATCTCCGGGAGCCGGCGCGCTGCAGCTTCTCTGTGCCGGCTGTCAGCTTGACAGTCGGCACAGAGAACAGCTGACTCCCGTTCCCCGCGGCACACCCGACCATGTGTCGCGGCACACTAGTGTGCCGCGGCACACTGGTTGAAGAACACTGCTCTATTTCATCCTGACCCTGACACAGAGCCAGCAAATTCTTCTCTGCCTGATCCACAGAATTAGGCTCATCGTACAGCAATCCGAGCGCCAGGAAAAATGCATCGATATTACTTAATGCAGGATCTCCTGACGCAAGAGAAAATGCCCAGTCCAGGCACACTGGTTGAAAAACACTGCTCTAGGGGTACCCAGTAGGCCATGGACGGAGATCTCCATGGTTTTTATTACAGACCTACCTTCCTCTGCTAGGAACACGGTCATCTTGGTGGTAGTTGATCGGTTCTCAAAGATGTCGCACTTTGTGTCCTTGCCTTCATTGCCTAACACAAAGACTCTGGCTCAGGTTTTTGTGCAGGAGGTGGTCAGACTTCACGGGGTCCCATCTGACATAGTGTCTGATAGGGGTACTCAGTTTGTGGCGAAGTTTTGGAAAGCTTTTTGCTCACGGCTGGGGATCAAGTTGTCGCATTCTTCGGCGTTTCATCCTCAGTCAAATGGTCAGACCGAGCGTATGAACCAGAATTTGGAGCAGTACTTACGCTGCTTTGTTTCTGACAACCAGGAGGAATGGTCGACGTTCCTTCCTTTGGCTGAGTTTGCCATTAACAATCACCGCCAGGAATCGTCTGGGGAGTCCCCGTTTTTTTGTGTTTACGGGTACCATCCTCAATTTTGTACTCTACGTCAGGGTGGCTCTGCTGGCGTTCCTGAGGAGAACTGTTGTGAATTCTGTGGCAGAGCTCCCTCCTGTGGTCACAAGTGGTACTTTGGCTGGTTCTCTCTGTGAGCTTCCGTTGGTGGAGGAAAGTGGTACTGCGGTTTCTGAGTTTCCTTCCTCAGGTGATGTGGTGAAGTCGTTAGGTGCTGCTCTATTTAACTCCACCTAGTGCTTTGATCCTGGCCTCCAGTCAATGTTCTAGTATTGGACCTGTTTCCTCCTGGATCATTCCTGTGGCCTGCTGCTCTGCATAGCTAAGTTCCTCTTTGCTATTTGTTTGCTGTTTTTTTCTGTCCAGCTTGTCAATTTGTTTTTTTCTGCTTGCTGGAAGCTCTGGGACGCAGAGGGTGTACCTCCGTGCCGTTAGTTCGGTACGGAGGGTCTTTTTGCCCCCTTTGCGTGGTTTTTGTAGGGTTTTGTGTTGACCGCAAAGTTACCTTTCCTATCCTCGCTCTGTTCAGAAAGTTGGGCCTCACTTTGCTAAATCTATTTCATCTCTACGTTTGTCTTTTCATCTTAACTCACAGTCATTATATGTGGGGGCTGCCTTTTCCTTTGGGGTATTTCTCTGAGGCAAGGTAGGCTTATTTTCTATCTTCAGGCTAGCTAGTTTCTCAGGCTGTGCCGAGTTGCATAGAGAGCGTTAGGCGCAATCCACGGCTGCCTTTAGTGTGGTTGGAGAGGATTAGGGATTGCGGTCAACAGAGTTCCCACGTCTCAGAGCTCGTTCTTGTTTTTTGGGTTATTGCCAGGTCACTGTATGTGCGCTGACCTCTAAGTCCATTGTGGTACTGAATTACCTTTCATAACAGTACTGGAGGCCCAAAGTACTAATGATTCCCAATAGAGGGAAAAAAGAAGTTCTGAGACCATTTTTTTTTCTTTGCACTGTGTTTTGCCTTTTTTTTCCCCTAGACATTTGGGTGGTTCAGGACACAGGTGTAGCAATGGACATTAAAGAGTACAAAGTATTCAAGACTTTGTGGTTCAGAATTCTATGTTAGAACCGAGAATTCCTATTCCTGATTTGTTTTTTGGAGATAGAACTAAATTTCTGAGTTTCAAAAATAATTGTAAACTATTTCTGGCTTTGAAACCTCGCTCCTCTGGTGACTAGTGTTGAGCGATACCGTCCGATACTTGAAAGTATCGGTATCGGATAGTATCGGCCGATACCCAAAAAATATCGGATATCGCCGATACCAATATCCGATACCAATACAAGTCAATGGAACATCAAGTATCGGAAGGTATTCTCATGGTTCCCAGGGTCTGAAGGAGAGGAAACTCTCCTTCAGGCCCTGGGATCCATAGGGATGTGTAAAATAAAGAATTAAAATAAAAAATATTGATATATTTACCTCTCCGGCGGCCCCTGAACTCAGCGCGGGTAACCGGCAGGCTTCGTTGTTCAAAATCAGCGCTTTTAGGACCTGAGAATCACGTCCCGGCTTCTGATTGGTCGCGGGCCGCCCATGTGACCGCCACGCGACCAATCACAAGCCGCGACGTCACCGCAAGCTATTAACGCGCTCATTTTTAAAAATGAGCGCGTTAATGGCTTTCAAAGACGTAGCGGCTTGTGATTGGTCGCGGCCACGCGACCAATCACAAGCCGCGACGTCACCGCAAGCTATTAACGCGCTCATTTTTAAAAATGAGCGCGGTAATGACTTTCAAAGACGTAGCGGCTTGTGATTGGTCGCGGCCACGCGACCAATCACAAGCCGCGACGTCACCGCAAGCTATTAACGCGCTCATTTTTAAAAATGAGCGCGTTAATGACTTTCAAAGACGTAGCGGCTTGTGATTGGTCGCGTGGCCGCGACCAATCACAAGCCGCTACGTCTTTGAAAGCCATTAACGCGCTCATTTTTAAAAATGAGCGCGTTAATAGCTTGCGGTGACGTCGCGGCTTGTGATTGGTCGCGTGGCCGCGACCAATCACAAGCCGCTACGTCTTTGAAAGTCATTAACACGCTCATTTTTAAAAATGAGCGCGTTAATAGCTTGCGGTGACGTCGCAGCTTGTGATTGGTCGCGTGGCCGCGACCAATCACAAGCCGCTACGTCTTTGAAAGTCATTACCGCGCTCATTTTTAAAAATGAGCGCGTTAATAGCTTGCGGTGACGTCGCGGCTTGTGATTGGTCGCGTGGCCGCGACCAATCACAAGCCGCTACGTCTTTGAAAGCCATTAACGCGCTCATTTTTAAAAATGAGCGCGTTAATAGCTTGCGGTGACGTCGCGGCTTGTGATTGGTCGCGTGGCGGTCACATGGGCGGCCCGCGACCAATCAGAAGCCGGGACGTGATTCTCAGGTCCTAAAAGCGCTGATTTTGAACAACGAAGCCTGCCGGTTACCCGCGCTGAGTCCAGGGGCCGCCGGAGAGGTAAATATATCAATATTTTTTATTTTAATTCTTTATTTTACACATCTCTATGTATCCGATACCGATACCCGATACCACAAAAGTATCGGATCTCGGTATCGGAATTCCGATACCGCAAGTATCGGCCGATACCCGATACTTGCGGTATCGGAATGCTCAACACTACTGGTGACCCAGTTCAACAAGTTAGGATCGTTATTTCTTTTTTGCGTGGCGACCCTCAGGACTGGGCATTTTCTCTTGCGTCAGGAGATCCTGCATTAAGTAATATCGATGCATTTTTCCTGGCGCTCGGATTGCTGTACGATGAGCCTAATTCTGTGGATCAGGCAGAGAAGAATTTGCTGGCTCTGTGTCAGGGTCAGGATGAAATAGAGCAGTGTTTTTCAACCAGTGTGCCGCGGCACACTAGTGTGCCGCGAGTCATGGTCGGGTGTGCGGCGGGGAACGGGAGTCAGCTGTTCTCTGTGCCGACTGTCAAACTGACAGCCGGCACAGAGAAGCTGCAGCGCGCCGGCTCCCGGAGATCAATTGTACTCGCAGACATCTACCAGCTGCGAGTACAATTGAGGCTCTGACCGCTGGGTCAGAGCGACGCCAGCAGCGTGATCAAGTCATGTGATCACGCTGCTGACGTCACTATCCGGCGCGCAGGAGAAAGAAGAGACTTGGTGGTAAGTGCTCCTGTGCTGAGGAGCTGAAGACACCGAAGATTCAGCGTGGGGTGGGTTTATGGGGAGTATGTGGGGGGATTTATTAAGTGTGTGGGGGGATTTATTAAGTGTGTGGGGGGATTTATTAAGTGTGTGGGGGGGATTTATTCAGTGTGTGGGGGGATTTATTAAGTGTTGGGGGATTTATTCAGTGTGTGGGGGGGATTTATTCAGTGTGTGGGGGGGATTTATTCAGTGTGTGGGGGGATTTATTCAGTGTGTGGGGGGATTTATTCAGTGTGTGGGGGGGATTTATTCAGTGCATGGGGGGAATTTATTCAGTGAGTTGGGGGATTTATTCAGTGTGTGGGGGGGATTTATTCAGTGTGTACGTGGGGGGGATTTATTCAGTGTGTACGTGGGGGGGGGGCTGGAAGTTATTTAGCATGTGTGGGGCAGGGTGCATTTATTCTGTGGAAGGGGATGGATTTATTCTATCGGAAGGGCAGTGGATATATTCTGTGGGGGTGAGTGGGGAGATGGGGGTGGACACAGTAGCGAGGGGAAAAATGTGTGCTGACAGTACTGGGAGCAACGGTGATGGGATGTGTGAGGACAGTATGGGGAGTCGGGGAAATGTGTGAGGAGGAAATATGGAGAGAGCAAAGGGGTATGTTAGCAGGGGGGGATGTACAGGAAGAGGCTATTAGAAATGTGTGCAGACAGTATGGGGGGATGAAAGTGTGAGTGGACACATAATAATAGATACTGAGTAGTGTGAGGGTAACAGCCAGGAGGAGACAGTATGCCAAGTAGGAGGAGTGTAATGAAGGGGCACAGTAGAGAGACTGGGCTCTCTATGAGGGACACAGTATGAGAAGGCAGCGTGAAGTATGGAAAAGAGAGAGAGGGCAGTGTGGATGGCATGTACCATAAGAGGGACAGTGAGGGTCATATTATGTGCTGGGAATAAAGTGAGGGGCAATTATTTACTCAGGGGCTCAGCCTACGGCAGATATTGTTATTCCGGAGCATTATAATAACACTGCTATCTTTAAGGGTGTTGTGTCGGGATGTGCTGCAGAAGACAGGAGAAGATGGAAGTCTGCAGAAACGAGCTCTGCCGGTGGATGAGAAGAGTCATCATGGCATCTGGACAAGGTGAAGATGAAAAGAAAGAGGCGACTCCACAAACAACGTCATCTATCAGGTACCTGGATGTAAATGTGTTTTTTTTGTGATACTAATTCTCATTTTTATTTGTTAGGAACATTAAAGGGGATGTCCAAGGTTGTGATGAGTCTGCAGTCATACTATGTGACTGCAGACTTCTGAATTCTCACAGTGCACACTGCTATCATAATTCTCTGATGTTGGTGATTTACATACATGCGGTCACGTGCTGACTAGACATGTGTGGCCTCATTCAATGAAAATGAATTGACTGAGGCCGGACACGTCTAGTTAGAATGTGGCCAGAAGTATCCAAATCACATACTTGTGCTGTCATGACCGTCCACTCTGGCCACCGGCAAGGGAGAATCCTGAAAGTGTGCAGTGCTTGCGCTGTGAGAATTAAGAAGCTTGCAGTCACATAGAATGACTGCAGACTTTCATCTCAAACCTGGACGCACCATTTTGTGCCATTTTGGTTGGTGGTGTGCCTCGGGATTTTTTAAGTATAAAAAGTGTGCCGCGGCTCAAAAAAGGTTGAAAATCACTGAAATAGGGGTATATTGTCAGAAATTTAGAAAGTGGTCCGTACTCATTCAGTGGAATGAAGGTGCGCTTGCAGCTATTTTCAGAAAAGGTCTCTCTGAAGCCCTTAAGGATGTCATGGTGGGATTTCCTATGCCTGCTGGTCTGAATGAGTCTATGTCTTTGGCCATTCAGATCGGTCGACGCTTGCGCGAGCGTAAATCTGTGCACCATTTGGCGGTATTACCTGAGCTTAAACCTGAGCCTATGCAGTGCGATAGGACTTTGACCAGAGTTGAACGGCAAGAACACAGACGTCTGAATGGGCTGTGTTTCTACTGTGGTGATTCCACTCATGCTATCTCTGATTGTCCTAAACGCACTAAGCGGTTCGCTAGGTCTGCCACCATTGGTACGGTACAGTCAAAATTTCTTCTCTCCGTTACCTTGATCTGCTCTTTGTCATCGTATTCTGTCATGGCATTTGTGGACTCAGGCACTGCTCTGAATTTGATGGACTCGGAGTATGCTAGGCGTTGTGGGTTTTTCTTGGAGCCCTTGCAGTGTCCTATTCCATTGAGAGGAATTGATGCTACGCCTTTGGCCAAGAATAAGCCTCAGTACTGGACCCAGCTGACCATGTGCATGGCTCCTGCACATCAGGAGGTTATTCGCTTCCTGGTGTTGCATAATCTGCATGATGTGGTCGTGTTGGGGTTGCCATGGCTACAAGTCCATAATCCAGTATTAGATTGGAAATCCATGTCTGTGTCCAGCTGGGGTTGTCAGGGGGTACATGGTGATGTCCCATTTCTGACTATTTCGTCATCCACCCCTTCTGAGGTTCCTGAGTTCTTGTCTGATTACCGGGATTTATTTGATGAGCCCAAGTCCGATACCCTACCTCCGCATAGGGATTGTGATTGTGCTATCGATTTGATTCCTGGTAGTAAATTCCCAAAAGGTCGACTGTTTAATTTATCTGTGCCTGAGCACGCCGCTATGCGGAGTTATGTGAAGGAGTCTTTGGAGAAGGGGCATATTCGCCCGTCATCGTCGCCATTAGGAGCAGGGTTCTTTTTTGTAGCCAAGAAGGATGGTTCACTGAGACCTTGTATAGATTACCGCCTTCTAAATAAGATCACGGTTAAATTTCAGTACCCCTTGCCATTGTTATCTGATTTGTTTGCTCGGATTAAGGGGGCTAGTTGGTTCACCAAGATAGATCTTCGTGGTGCGTATTATCTTGTGCGTATTAAGCGAGGCGATGAGTGGAAAACTGCATTTAATACGCCCGAGGGCCATTTTGAGTATCTAGTAATGCCATTCGGACTTGCCAATGCTCCATCAGTGTTTCAGTCCTTTATGCATGACATTTTCCGAGAGTACCTGGATAAATTCCTGATTGTGTACTTAGATGACATTTTAATCTTCTCGGATGATTGGGAGTCTCATGTGAAGCAGGTCAGAACGGTGTTTCAGGTCCTGCGTGCTAATTCTTTGTTTGTGAAGGGATCAAAGTGTCTCTTTGGTGTTCAGAAGGTTTCATTTTTGGGGTTCATCTTTTCCCCTTCTACTATCGAGATGGACCCTGTTAAGGTCTAAGCCATCCATAATTGGACTCAGCCGACATCTCTGAAAAGTCTGCAAAAGTTCCTGGGCTTTGCTAATTTTTATCGTCGCTTCATCTGCAATTTTTCTAGTATTACTAAACCATTGACCGATTTGACCAAGAAAGGTGCTGATTTGCTCAATTGGTCTTCTGCTGCGGTGGAAGCTTTTCAAGAGTTGAAGCGTCGTTTTTCTTCTGCCCCTGTGTTGTGTCAACCAGATGTTTCGCTTCCGTTCCAGGTCGAGGTTGATGCTTCTGAGATTGGAGCAGGGGCTGTTTTGTCTCAGAGAAGTTCTGATTGCTCGGTGATGAAACCATGCGCCTTCTTTTCCAGGAAGTTTTCGCCTGCTGAGCGAAATTATGATGTGGGCAATCGAGAGTTGCTGGCCATGAAGTGGGCATTCGAGGAGTGGCGTCATTGGCTTGAAGGAGCTAAGCATCGCGTGGTGGTCTTGACTGATCATAAGAACTTGACTTATCTCGAGTCCGCCAAGCGGTTGAATCCTAGACAAGCTCGTTGGTCGTTGTTTTTTGCTCGTTTTGACTTTGTGATTTCATACCTTCCGGGCTCTAAAAATGTGAAGGCGGATGCTCTGTCTAGGAGTTTTGTGCCCGACTCTCCGGGTGTATCTGAGCCGGCGGGTATCCTCAAAGAGGGAGTATTTGTGTCTGCCATCTCCCCTGATTTGCGGCGGGTGCTGCAAAAATTTCAGGCTAATAAACCTGATCGTTGCCCAGCGGAGAAACTGTTTGTCCCTGATAGGTGGACGAATAAAGTTATCTCTGAGGTTCATTGTTCGGTGTTGGCTGGTCATCCTGGAATCTTTGGTACCAGAGAGTTAGTGGCTAGATCCTTTTGGTGGCCATCTCTGTCGCGGGATGTGCGTACTTTTGTGCAGTCCTGTGGGATTTGTGCTCGGGCTAAGCCCTGCTGTTCTCGTGCCAGTGGGTTGCTTTTGCCCTTGCTGGTCCCGAAGAGGCCTTGGACACATATCTCTATGGATTTTATTTCAGATCTTCCCGTCTCTCAAAAGATGTCAGTCATTTGGGTGGTCTGTGATCGCTTCTCTAAGATGGTCCATTTGGTACCCTTGTCTAAATTGCCTTCCTCCTCTGATTTGGTGCCATTGTTTTTCCAGCATGTGGTTCGTTTACATGGCATTCCAGAGAATATCGTTTCTGACAGAGGTTCCCAGTTTGTTTCGAGGTTTTGGCGAGCCTTTTGTGGTAGGATGGGCATTGACTTGTCTTTTTCCTCGGCTTTCCATCCTCAGACTAATGGCCAGACCGAACGAACCAATCAGACCTTGGAAACATATCTGAGATGCTTTGTTTCTGCTGATCAGGATGACTGGGGGTCCTTTTTGCCTTTGGCTGAGTTCGCCCTTAATAATCGGGCCAGCTCGGCTACCTTGGTTTCACCGTTTTTCTGCAACTCTGGGTTCCATCCTCGTTTCTCTTCAGGGCAGGATGAGTCTTCGGACTGTCCTGGTGTGGATACTGTGGTGGACAGGTTGCAGCAGATTTAGAATTATTGAAATGGACAATTTGACTTTGTCCCAGGAGAAGGCTCAACGTTTCGCTAATCGCAGACGCTGTGTGGGTCCCCGACTTCGGGTTGGGGACTTGGTTTGGTTATCTTCTCGTCATATTCCTATGAAGGTTTCCTCTCCTAAGTTTAAACCTCGTTTTATTGGTCCGTATAGGATTTCTGAGGTTCTTAATCCTGTGTCTTTTCGTCTGACCCTTCCAGATTCTTTTTCCATACATAACGTATTCCATAGGTCATTGTTGCGGAGATACGTGGCACCTATGGTTCCATCTGTTGATCCTCCTGCCCCGGTTTTGGTGGAGGGGGAGTTGGAGTATATTGTGGAGAAGATTTTGGATTCTCGTGTTTCAAGGCGGAAACTCCAGTATCTGGTTAAGTGGAAGGGTTATGGTCAGGAAGATAATTCCTAGGTCTTTGCCTCTGATGTCCATGCTCCCGATCTTGTTCGTGCCTTTCATATGGCTCATCCTGGTCGTCCTGGGAGCTCTGGTGAGGGTTCGGTGACCCCTCCTCAAGGGGGGGGTACTGTTGTGAATTCTGTGGCAGAGCTCCCTCCTGTGGTCACAAGTGGTACTTCGGCTGGTTCTCTCTGTGAGCTTCCATTGGTGGAGGAAAGTGGTACTGCGGTTTCTGAGTTTCCTTCCTCAGGTGATGTGGTGAAGTCGTTAGGTGCTGCTCTATTTAACTCCACCTAGTGCTTTGATCCTGGCCTCCAGTCAATGTTCTAGTATTGGACCTGTTTCCTCCTGGATCATTCCTGTGGCCTGCTACTCTGCATAGCTAAGTTCCTCTTTGCTATTTGTTTGCTGTTTTTTTCTGTCCAGCTTGTCAATTTGTTTTTTTCTGCTTGCTGGAAGCTCTGGGACGCAGAGGGTGTACCTTCGTGCCGTTAGTTCGGTACGGAGGGTCTTTTTGCCCCCTTTGCGTGGTTTTTGTAGGGTTTTGTGTTGACCGCAAAGTTACCTTTCCTATCCTCGCTCTGTTCAGAAAGTTGGGCCTCACTTTGCTAAATCTATTTCATCTCTACGTTTGTCTTTTCATCTTAACTCACAGTCATTATATGTGGGGGCTGCCTTTTCCTTTGGGGTATTTCTCTGAGGCAAGGTAGGCTTATTTTCTATCTTCAGGTTAGCTAGTTTCTCAGGCTGTGCCGAGTTGCATAGGGAGCATTAGGCGCAATCCACGGCTGCCTTTAGTGTGGTTGGAGAGGATTAGGGATTGCGGTCAACAGAGTTCCCACGTCTCAGAGCTCGTTCTTGTTTTTTGGGTTATTGCCAGGTCACTGTATGTGCGCTGACCTCTATGTCCATTGTGGTACTGAATTACCTTTCATAACAGAGAACCAGCTAGGAGCACAGCTGTCATCTGTTTGGAGGAGAGTGAAACAGCGCTTACTGAGCGTGGGTGCTAGGTACAAACGAGTAGCTGACAGTAGATGTGTGCCAGGTCTGGACCTGAGTGTGGGTGATTGGGTGTGGTTGTCCACAAAAATACATAAAGCTCAAAGTACCATCCCTGAAGTTGGGTCCAAGGTTTATTGGTCCATTTAGGGTCGCCGCCATCATTAACCCGGTAGCCTACCGATTGGAGCTTCCTACGGTATATAAAATACACAACGTGTTTCACAGATCTCTGTTAAAGAAGGTGGTGGGTTCTGTGGACTCGGCGCTGATGCCACCTCCAGTCTTGGTGGATGGCAATTTGGAGTTTGAAGTCTCCAAGGTGGTTGGCTCTTGTATAGTGCGCCGCACATTACAGTACCTGGTACACTGGCGTGGTTATGGGCCAGAGAAGAGGTCTTGGGTACCAGCTTCGGACATACATGTGGACCGGCTGGTCAGTATGTTTCACCACCGCTGTCCGTACAAGCCGTGTCCTATAAGTCGTGAGGGCCCTGGAGTCCCTCGTAGAAGGTGGGGTACTGTCATGTCGGATGCTGTTCACACTAGAGCGTCCGACAGAGAGCGGTAATTCCACATTTGTCCACTATATGCTCAGTGGCGCCGGCTAGATTTTATCCAGGTTATCCAGGGTTAATCTGGCTGGTAATCTGGTTGGAGGTTGGGTCACGCCCATGGCCTTTAAATAGTCATTCTCGACTTTGGGCGTCGCCGATTATAGCTTGTGCCTGGTGATCTCGGTCTGGAGTGGTGGTCTAGGAGTTGAAGTATCGTATCTGGTGGTGTATTATCCTTTGTCATATTTCTCCTTCCTATATCAGTGTTTATTTCTGCCCTGTGCACATTATAGTATTTTCCTGTGTGTCTGCGGCGTGGTGCGTTTTTAGTTTTCCCTTTCTGTACTTTCTGTGTAGGTTGGTGTGTGGTCTTATCACTGGGTGGCGGGTGGAGGTTTCAGCATAGAGCTGAAACAGGAGTCAGGGTCAGGCCTGGCGGCCCAGATAAGCACACCATTAGTGTAAATTCTGGGAGAGGGACAGACAGGGTTTTCCCTAGTCTGAGGGATTTCGCAGGGGCCCGGGTAATCAGCTTTAGTCTACCCAATACCCCCGTGACATTTGGCTGGAGTCAAGTACCATCTAGTCAGCACTTTGTAATTAGTTTCCAACATGAGGGTATTTAGCATTCCTCCAGTGGAGGAGGACCAAATCTGGGTCCACTCTGAGTCTGTCAGGGTTGAACCAATATCGGACTCCTAGCGAGAGGTATAGACTAGGCTTTGCCTGTGGGAGGGTGAGTTAATGTGTGAATTAAGAAGAGTTATAATGCCCGAAGCATGTGGGTTTTGGCGGCATCACTGTTCAAAGGGGGTGAAGGAATAAGGAGGGGTAGAATTTCTTAATAATGATTGGACAAAATTTTTAAGTTGTAAATAGCGGAATATTTCTCCAGGAGGGAAATGATGCTTTTCGCTCAGGACCGAATACGGAATAATCAAATCTATGTTGAAAAGGTGGTGTACTCTTTTTATTCCCGCAGCGACCCATAAGCGAAAGTTCCTGAGGGAATCTACGCCCGGGAGAAACTGGATATTACCCCAGAAGGGGGGCCAGGGGTAGAAATGGTGATATTAGCTGCGAAGAATATTTCAATGAGCCCCAAATTTTAAGTGAATGAACTAGAATAGGATTTGAAATATTTCTGCGTTGCGTTGGGAGAATCCACAATATTGTATAAAGAGTGCTCGAATGTAACTCAGAGGCTTCTAGAGCAAGCCACAGGGGGGGTCCAGAATATGCATGGTATAGAGTTAGTTGGCCCAGTTGGGCTGCTTGATAATATTTAGAGAGGTTTGGAACCCCAAAACCTCCCTTAAGGCGGTGGCGGCAAAGGGTGGCTCTATTAACTCTGGGGAGGCCGCCCCTCCAAACAAAGGTGTTAACCCCTTCATGACCCAGCCTATTTTGACCTTAATGACCTGGCCGTTTTTTGCTATTCTGACCAGTGTCCCTTTATGAGGTAATAACTCAGGAACGCTTCAACGGATCCTAGCAGTTCTGAGACAGTTTTTTCGTGACATATTGGGCTTCATGTTAGTGGTAAATTTAGGTCAATAAATTCTGCGTTTATTTGTGATAAAAACGGAAATTTGGCGAAAATTTCAAAAATTTCGCAATTTTCACATTTTGAATTTTTATTTTGTTAAACCAGAGTTATGTGACACAAAATAGTTAATAAATAACATTACCAACATGTCTACTTTACATCAGCACAATTTTAGAAACAAAATTTTTTTTTGCTAGGAAGTTATAAGGGTTAAAATTTGACCAGCGATTTCTCATTTTTACAACGAAATTTACAAAACCATTTTTTTTAGGGACTGCCTCACATTTGAAGTCAGTTTGAGGGGTCTATATGGCTGAAAATACTCAAAAGTGACACCATTCTAAAAACTGCACCCCTCAAGGTGCACAAAACCACATTCAAGAAGTTTAAGGAAAAAATGAACATTTAACTTTTTAGTCACAAAATTGATCTTTTAGCAACAATTTTTTTTATTTTCCCAATGGTAAAAGGAGAAACTGAACCACGAAAGTTGTTGTCCAATTTGTCCTGAGTACGCTGATACCTCATATGTGGGGGTAAACCACTGTTTGGGCGCACGGCAGGGCTTGGAAGGGAAGGAGCGCCATTTGACTTTTTGAATGAAAAATTGGCTCCACTCTTTAGCGGGCACCATGTCACGTTTGGAGAGCCCTCGTGTGCCTAAAAATTGGATCTCCCCCACAAGTGACCCCATTTTGGAAACTAGATGCCCCAAGAAACTTATCTAGATGCATAGTGAGCACTCTAAAACCCCCAGGTGCTTCACAAATTGATCCGTAAAAATGAAAAAGTACTTTCTTTTCACAAAAAAAATTCTTTTAGCCTCAATTTTTTCATTTTCACATGGGCAACAGGATAAAATGGATCCTACAATTTGTTGGGCAATTTCTCCTGAGTACACCGATACCTAACGTGGGGGTAACGTGGGCACATGGTAAGGCTCAGAAGGGAAGGAGCGCCATTTGACTTTTTGATTGGAAAATTATCTCCATCGTTAGGGAATACCATGTCGCGTTTGGAGAGACCCTGTGTGCCTAAACATTGGCGCTCCCCCACAAGTGACCCCATTTTAGAAACTGGGCCCCCCCAAGGACCTTATCTAGATGCCTACTAAGCACTTTAAACCCTCAGGTGCTTCACAAATTGATCCGTAAAAATGAAAAAATACTTTTTTTTCACAAAAAATTTCTTTTCGCATCAATTTTTTCATTTTCACATGGGCAATAGGATAAAATGGATCCTAAAATTTGTTGGTCAATTTCTCCCGAGTACGCTGATACCTCATATGTGGGGGTAAACCACTGTTTGGGCACATGGCAGGGCTCGGAAGGGAAGGCGCGCCATTTGATTTTTTGAATGGAAAATTAGCTCCAATTGTTAGCGGACACCATGTCGCGTTTGGAGAGCCCCTGTGTGCCTAAACATTGGAGCTCCCCCACAAGTGATCCCATTTTGGAAACTAGACCCCCCAAGAAACTTATCTCGATGCATATTGAGCACTTTAAACCCCCAGGTGCTTCACAGAAGTTTATAACGCAGAGCCATGAAAATAAAAAATAATTTTTCTTTCCTCAAAAATGATTTTTTAGCCTGGAATTTCCTGTTTTGCCAAGGGTAATAGGAGAAATTGGACCACAAATATTGTTGTCCACTTTGTCCTGAGTACGTGGATACCTCATATGTGGGGGTAAACCACTGTTTGGGCACACGGCAGGGCTCGGAAGGGAAGGCGCGCCATTTGACTTTTTGAATGGAAAATTAGCTCCAATTGTTAGCGGACACCATGTCGCGTTTGGAGAGCCCCTGTGTGCCTAAACATTGGAGATCCCCCACAAATGATCCCATTTTGGAAACTAGACCCCCAAAGGAACTAATCTAGATGTGTGGTGAGCACTTTGAACCCCCAAGTGCTTCACAGAAGTTTATAACGCAGAGCCACGAAAATAAAATAAAAAATTTCTTTTCTCAAAAATGATTTTTTTAGCCCGCAATTTTTTATTTTCCATAGGGTAACAGGAAAAATTTGACCCCAAAAGTTGTTGTCCAGTTTCTCCTGAGTACGCTGATACCCCATATGTGGGGGTAAACCACTGTTTGGGCACATGCCGGGGCTCGGAAGTGAAGTAGTGACGTTTTGAAATGCAGACTTTGATGGAATGGTCTGCGGGCGTCACGTTGCGTTTGCAGAGCCCCTGATGTGGCTTAACAGTAGAAACCCCCCACAAGTGACCCCATTTTGGAAACTAGACCCCGAAAGGAAGTTATTTAGATATGTGGTGAGCACTTTGAACCCCCAAGTGCTTCACAGACGTTTACAACGCAGAGCCATGAAAATAAAAAATCATTTTTCTTTCCTCAAAAATGATGTTTTAGCAAGCAATTTTTTATTTTCACAAGGGTAACAGGAGAAATTGGACCCCAATAATTGTTGCACAGTTTGTCCTGAGTATGCTGGTACCCCATATGTGGGCATAAACCACTGTTTGGGCACACGTCGGGGATCGGAAGTGAGGGAGCACCATTTGACCTTTTGAATACAAGATTGGCTGGAATCAATGGTGGCGCCATGTTGCGTTTGGAGACCCCTGATGTGCTTAAACAGTGGAAACCCCTCAATTCTACCTCCAACACTAGCCCCAACACACCCCTAACCCTAATCCCAACTGTAGCCATAACCCTAATCACAACCCTAACCCCAACACACCCCTAACCACAACCCTAACCCCAACACACCCCTAACCCTAACCACAACCCTAATTCCAACCCTAACCCTAAGGCTATGTGCCCACTTTGCAGATTCGTGTGAGATTTTTCAGCACCATTTTTGAAAAATCCGCGGGTAAAAGGCACTGCGTTTTACCTGCGGATTTACTGCGGATTTCCAGTGTTTTTTGTGCGGATTTCACCTGCGGATTCCTATTGAGGAACAGGTGTAAAACGCTGCGGAATCCGCACAAAAAATTTACATGCTGCAGAAAATACAATGCAGTGTTTCCGCGCGGTATTTTTCGCACCATAGGCACAGCGGATTTGGTTTTCCATATGTTTACATGGTACTGTAAACCTGATGGAACACTGCTGCGAATCCGCAGCGGCCAATCCGCTGCGGATCCGCAGCCAAATCCGCACCGTGTGCACATAGCCTAATTCTAAAGGTATGTGCACACGCTGCAGAAAACGCTGCGGATCCGCAGCAGTTTCCCATGAGTCTACATTTCAATGTAAACCTATGGGAAACAAAAATCGCTGTACACATGCTGCAGAAAAACTGCACGGAAACGCAGCGGTTTACATTCCGCAGCATGTCACTTCCTGCGGATTCCGCAGCGGTTTTACAACTGCTCCAATAGAAAATCACAGTTGTAAAACCGCAGTGAAATGCGCAGAAAAACCGCGGTAAATCCGCGATAAATGTGCAGCGGTTCAGCACTGCGGATTTATCAAATCCGCTGCAGAAAAATCCGCAGAGGACCAGAATACGTGTGCACATACCAAAACCCTAACCCTAACCCTAACCCTAGTTCTAACCCCAACCTTAGTGGAAAAAAAAATTTCTTTATTTTATTATTGTCCCTACCTATGGGGGTGACAAAGGGGGTGGGGGTCATTTACTATTTTTTTTATTTTGGTCACTGTGATAGGTTTTATCACAGTGATCAAAATGCACTTTGGAACGAATCTGCCTGCCGGCAGATTCGGCACTTTTGGAAGATGGCGGCGCCCATGGAGAAGACGGACGAACCTCGGGAGGCTCGGTAAGTATGATGGGGTGGGGGGGAGCACGGGGGGATGGATCGGAGCACGGGGGGGTGGATCGGAGCACGGGGGTGGATCGGAGCACGGGGGGTGGATCGGAGCACGGGAGGTGGATCGGAGCACGAGGGGTGGATCGGAGTGCAGGGGGGTTGGATTGGAGCATGGGGGGTGGGATTCGAGCACGGGGGGAGTGGACAAAAGCACGGGGGAGCGGACAGGAGGACGGAGCGGAGCAGTGTACAGGACTGATCGGAGGACTGGAGGGGGGGATCAGTGGCAATGGGGGGGCAGACCAGTGTTTCCAGCCATGGCCGATGATATTGCAGCATCGGCCATGGCTGGATTGTAATATTTCACCAGTTTTAATAGGTGAAATATTACAAATCGCTCTGATTGGCAGTTTCACTTTCAACAGCCAATCAGAGCGATCGTAGCCACGGGGGGTGAAGCCACCCCCCCTGGGCTGTACTACCACTCCCCCTGTCCATGTAGGTCGGGTGAAATTGGAGTTAACCCTTTCAACCGATCTGCAGGGACGCGATCATTCTGTGACACAGCGTATGCGTCACAGGTTGGATTGGCACCGACTTTCATGACGCATACGCTGTGTCACAGGTCGGGAAGGGGTTAACTGCTCGTTGAGCTATTTTAAGATATTGGGTAGGGACCGAGACTGGCAGGACTCGAAATAGGTAAAGCAGTTTAGGGAGGATTGTCATCTTTAATGCACGTACTCGGCCAAGCCAGGAGAGATACAATTTACCCCATGACTGAAGTATCAAACGGATTTTACGAAGCATATGAGGGTAATTAGCAGTATATAAAGAGTTATAGTCTGGAGTTAGTTTCACTCCCAAATAGTCCAAATGATTGGTGGCCCATTGGAACGGAAAATCGTGTTTTAGTTGTGCGATAGTAAAAGAGGGAAGAGATATATTCATAGCATAAGATTTAGAGGGATTGACTTGTAGGCCAGAAACATGTTCAAAGTTGTTAAGAGTTTGAAGTAGGGCTGGCAGGGATGACTGGGGAGTCGTTAGAAGAAGCAGTATGTCGTCGGCGAACAAAATAAGTTTATGGGGGACTGATGCTATGTTGACACCCTGTATGAATTGAGTTGAAGATGTATCGCTAGGGGCTCAAATGCCAGAAGAAATAATAGAGGTGATAAGGACAGCCTTGGCGTGTGCCTCTATGAATGGAGAAGCGTGTGGAGGAGAAGCCATTTTATCGCACATATGCCGAAGGGGAACTATAAAGAGCATGAATCCATGAGAGGAAGTGATCAGGGAATCCCCATCTTTGCAAGACCGCAAACAGATAAGGCCAAGAAATAGAGTCCAAGGCTTTTTTGATGTCAAGCGATAATAACATGCTTGGTATATTGCGTTGTTTGCAGTGGTGCAGCAGATGAGAGACCCTTCGTATATTGTCCGATGCTTGACTATTAGGAACATAGGATCTCTATGTATCAGGGTTCCCAGGCCCAAATTTAGACGTTGAGATAAAATCTTAGCTAATATTTTAAGGTCTACATTTATTAGGGATATTGGTCTATAGTTGAACCATAATAATTGATCGGTATTGGGCTTTGGTATCATAGATACAGCTGCTATCAAAGAGGCTCCTCCTGGATTATTACCGTCTCGCAGGGAATTAAAATAGTTGGTAAGATGAGGAATTAGGAGAGAGGCCGTAAATCCGTCTGGACCAGGTTTTTCATTAACTTTCAGTTGCCGGATAGCCAATTCTATGTCATTAGGGGAGATAGGTTGGTTTAATAAATCAATCATATTCGAACCAAGAGCTGGGAGAGGAATAGAATCTAAGAAGGCGTCCAGTTCCTCTGAATTGACCGTGGTAGTGGCGCTATATAATTGTTTCAGCTTCTGCTGAAACAGTTGGATAATCTGTTGTGGGTTGGGTGTAATTCCTGAAGTTGTATGTAGATGTATTGGGGGGCAGGGTTGGGGTAGACATCTTAATCGACATGCTAAATTGGAATTGTTTTTATTATTGAGAGCATAGAAATGTTGTTGAGACCAGCGTATGGCCCGGTCTGCATTTTCGGATAAGCATAGATCGAGTTCTGTTCGAGCATGGGAGAGGTCTTTGTATGTGGTAAGTGAGGGTGAACTCTTCAACTGGGTTTCCAACACTGATACCCTGTCCTCCAATTCAGCTATCCTCACACCTCTGTCTTTTTTCTTACGAGAGGCCTCTTGGATGCAGAAACCTCTCAACACTGCCTTATGAGCTTCCCATAAGGAAATTGGTGAAGAAGCCGATTGGAGGTTCAAAGAAAAATATTCTTTGAGGTGATTTTTGAGTTTTTCAGCGGTTTCAGGGTAGGAGAGCAGAGAATCATTCAAAGTCCAGTTAAATGAGCGAGGTTTAGGATGTAGTGTAGTACATATGAGTTGAATTGGGGAATGATCAGACCATGGGGTAGAGAGAATGGAAATGTTCGAGACATTTGGAATAAAGGGTGGATGAACAAAGATATGATCTATTCTAGTATAGACTAAATGACGAGGGGAGAAATACGTATAATCTTTATCCGAAGGATAAAGTCCCTCCATAGGTCTACCCAGTGATATTGAGAAAGAAGTTTGTTAAGAGAGGTCGAGGCCACCGAGGGATATGGCGGTGGGGGGGTAGGAGATCGTGTACTGGCAGACCTATCGAGGCTAGATTTAAGTATGCAGTTGGAATCCTTGGGCATGTTCGGAGACTAATTCGCATAATTGAGAGAAAAAAGCAGTTTGGTGAGTGTTAAGGGCATAGTACGAGACAATGGTCACCAGTTCATCTGAAATGGAACCTGTTATAATTAAGTAACGACCTTCTTTTTCAGCAACTGAATATTTAAAAATGAAAGGAACAGACCTTTTAAAACAAATGGCAATGCCTTTAGTTTTATTCGGGGCGTTTGCTAAATAAAATAATGGGTAGGAGGCCGGCAGAAATTTTGGATAGGAGCTGGCCGAGAAGTGCATCTCCTGGAGACAGACCACATCGGCCTGTTGGGACCTATAATAGCGAAAGGCCTTGGCACATTTGTTAGGAGTCGAGTTTCCTCTGCTGCACAGGGGGAATCTCGATCCGTGTCTGCTGCAGTCTCCCATTCTGCATAGGCCGCAGTGGGGTCTGCTCAGCGGAGACGTCGCTCCCAGCGTCTCACTGAGGCTGATTCTGTGCATAGGGTTACTACTGCCTTTTCTGGCTCTCCTATTGTACCCTGCACTGATCTGCGGCTAGCAGGCTTCTCTGGGACTAAGTCCTTATTTACACACACTGAGCATGCCCAGGGCAAGATCTCTCAGTGGAGGTCTAGGGTCACATGCTCAGGTACTGCAGCGACTCCCATTGGTCCTTCTCATGGAAGGTCCTGCAGGTACTAGGACTAGTTCTGCTTTGCACACTGAGCATGCCCAGGGCAGGATCTCTCAGTGGAGGTCTGGGGTCACGTGCTCAGGTGCTGCAGCAATTCCATTGGTCCTTCTTTCACAGGTCCTATATGTGCTGCAGCTATTTAAGGCTCGCATGGCCGCACGGCCATGCGCTAGTATCGTCTTATGTTATATGCTTTGTGCCAATGTGGTCATGCGTTTGAATGTGTTCAGGGACCCGGCTGAAATAAGCCCCTAGAATGCTGGCACCTCCGGCGAGGAGATTGTGTTTAAGTGTGTTCAGGGACCCGGCTGAAATAAGCCCCTAGAATGCTGGCATCTCCGGCGAGGAGTTTTGTATGCATGCATGACCACTCACTGCTCACATCTGGGTAGTTGGCCTCTGCCTCTGTGAAAGTCTAACAGGGCACAGAGCTTTCCTCTCGCAGTTACTCTGTGAAGCTAACAGAGTAGGTATATACCGCCATATAGAGCCGCCATTATTTAGCAGCAGGTACTTCCCTGCACGGTGGATCCCGGGTTGCGAACGCACCAATTCCATTCAATAAATAATATATTTGGTGCATTCCGCCAACCCTAACAACGTTTATGCGGGGAATTAAGGCCACGCACATTGTGAGAAATGATCGTTAGCGGCATGGTAAATAAACTATAGACTCGCTTATGGTAGCTATCAGTCGTGGCTTTGGGCAGGAGATGAGAGAAACTTTTTTTGGCATGGGTAAAATAGAATCTTTACACTCGGGTGGAAAATGGGGAAGAAATATTGGGTGGTTAGGGCATCATATGTAGGGTGGGTTGGGTACAACAGGAATCTAGGGATAAAAAGGAGGGTAACTTCAACATTGGCTAAGCACAACGTGCTGAGCAGCAGTGTATAGAGACACTGTAGGGACATATGGATTTGTCAGGGACAGCGCGGTTTAAAGTATAACTAGTAAATATGGCATATAGGTAGGGTGGGGTGGGTTAGAGAAAGCTGGGTATGTGGAACACTAGTATAACTTAACATAGTACTGGGTCAACATCGGTGCTGCCAACTGAGCTAACCTCTTGCAGGCAGCCACAAAGAGAGATAATTCAACCGTTATAAAAATACTATATTCACTACATAATGTATATTCAACAGCTATAACATGAGGATAGGAAAAAATCATTGATGCATAGTAGGAGAAATAAATGTTCACAAGTACTTGTAGATAGGGTAACCTATCAAGTCTTGATATAGAATAAGTGTCTAGTTAAGGCTATGCGTTCTGGAAAGTCCTAAAAAATAAACTGAAAAGTCAATCATAAATCATAGTATGTAAAGACAATAGTATGCATCATTAACTTAGGCACGTATATTCTGTCAAACTGTAGGATAATAGAAAGATATAGGTTAACAGTTTCACCAAGGGTCCTTAAGACAACATGCAAAACAGCTCAGCTACAGCTCTGAGCTCCAGGTAGAGCTAGAATGATTGTGGTGTCTCAATGGGGGGCCGATGAGGCTTGTGGTTCAGGACGACTACCCCCAGACCGAGACAATGATGATGATGGCGGTGAGGTGGACGAGGGAGGATTCCCTCAGTCTTTACACTGGCTACCCATCCACTCCAGAATCCAGTACAAAACTACTACCCTCATCCACAAAGCACTCCATGGCTCTGCACCACCCTACATCTCCTCTCTGGTCTCAGTCTACCACCCTTCCCGTGACCTCCGCTCCGCTAATGACCTCAGGTTAGCATTCTCAATAATCAGAACCTCCCACTCCCGTCTCCAAGACTTTACACGTGCTGCGCCGATTCTTTGGAATGCACTACCTAGGTTAATACGATTAATCCCCAATCCCCACAGTTTTAAGCGTACCCTAAAAACTCACTTGTTCAGACTGGCCTACCGCCTCAATGCATTAACCTAACGATCCCTGTGTGGCCTATTTATATAAAAAAACAAATAAAAAAAAACAGGTTCCTCGCATCATGTTCTCATTCACTTTATGCAGTTAATAGCCCTCTGTGTCTGTACTGCTACATACTTAGGCAGTTAACTGGTTCATGCAGCTTTACATGAACACCCGAGCCTTACACTATGGCCGGTCCGAATAACTAAAGCAATTGTTACCATCCACCTCTCGTGTCTCCCCTTTTCCTCATAGTCTGTAAGCTTGCGAGCAGGGCCCTCATTCCTCCTGGTATCTGTTTTGAACTGTATTTCTGTTATGCTGTAATGTCTATTGTCTGTACAAGTCCCCTCTATAATTTGTAAAGCGCTGCGGAATATGTTGGCGCTATATAAATAAAAATTATTATTATTATTATTATTCATTAGCTGCAATTTGGTGAGGCAGCGGCTTACGCCCTCAGGAGAAAGGACCATGTGAACCACTTCATGGTGGCGCAGTGGTTAGCACAGTAGCCTTGCAGCGCTGGAGTCCTGGGTTCAAACCCCGCCAAGGACAACATCTGCAAAGAGGTTGTATGTTCTCTCCGTGTTTGCGTGGGTTTCCTCCGGGCACTCCGGTTTCCTTCCACATTCCAAAGACATACTGATAGGGAATTTAGATTGTGAGCCCCATCGGGGACAGTGATGATAATGTGTGCAAAAATGTAAAGCGCTGCGGAATATGTTAGCGCTATATAAAAATAAAAGATTATTATAAAAAATAAAAGATTATTATTATTAATGGGTAAACATCAGCTTAAAGGGGAATCCCCAACGGTACTTAATATTTTTAGAATGTAGGACTTCCAGATAAGGCCTCATTGCCCGTCTTTTATCAATAGTAGTAGGAGCCAAGTCTGGGAACAGTTCATAGGTGTGGCCCTAGAAGACCAATGATGTTGATTTTCTTGCCGCCTGTAGAAGTTGGTCTTTAGTTTTGTAATAGTGCAGCTTTAATATTATGTCCCTCGGAGGTCCATCAGGTTTCCGTTGACTTAAGGCTCTGTGGATACGGTCCATCTCTAGACGTTCAATAGAAATGCCAGGTAGAAGTTCTTGGAACAGAGCTGTCGTCGTAGACTGGAGGTCTGTAATGGACTCAGGCAAACCTCTAATTCTAATATTGCTTCTACAGGCTCGATTCTCGAAGTCCTCCAGCTTGCTATTGAGGGTATAAATCACGTCATGGAGCGACTCAATTTCCTTATCATGAGTGGCCAGATTTACAAGAGTAGAGTCCATTTTGTCCTCCAAATCAGAGGTACGAGAGCCTAGCTCCCTAATCTCTTTCGTTAAGTCTTTAGTCAATTTATCGGACATTTTGGATAATTCCGTGTGTAAAATAGACTGAAACTGTGAGAGTAGGGAAGCATGATCTGGAGTCGGAGTGTTTGGGATCCTGGTAGTAGAAGCTGGAATCATTTCAGACTCTGTTCCATCCAGTATGGAGGAGTTGGAGGATTCAGATTGGGAATGTGGCCCAGCAGACATATTGTCCTCTAGGTCCGTTAATGCCTGGAACCTGTTGCTAGCGTACCTGGAATTTGTTCTGCGCTGTTTAGTCATGAGAGCGGTGGAATTAGATAGAGAACCGCAGTATTTAAAGACCAGCTTAAAGGGATAGGATCAAGGGGATTGCATGCCATACGCTGTCCCTTTCAGGGATTTGGGGGGTGTTGGATTTAAACCATTAGTAAAGTCTCAGTGAGCCGCAGGGACTGGGGTCTAATGGGCCGGACCGCGTAAATGTGCAGCTGTAAAGATGATCCGAAAGCAGCAGATAATAGGGGGGCAGTGGTACCAAGTCTTTTATTGTGTAGGTGGATAAGAGAACTGAGTGATCTCATAAGCTTAAATCTTATCAGCAGCTTCGGTATTTGGGCCTTTGGGTTCAATTTCAGCAGTATATTATGTGCTGTCAGCACAATACATAAAAAGAACACAGGGTGGCAGCAGAGAGCTGTGATGCACAAGTTCACTAGGACTTTTTAGGCCGGCGTCACACTCGGCGTAAGACAATACGGTCCGTAATTTACGGCCGTAATACGCTGAAAAGTCCCCAAAATAGTGGTCCGTATCTCCTCTGTAGGCAGGGTGTGTCAGCGTATTTTGCACATGGCCTCCTCCGTATGTAATCCTAGACTTGCGGTGCTGCACCCCCTGCTGGCATAAACTCATATGAACTCAAGCATGAGAAAATATTCTGAAAAATTCCCATGCTTGAGTTCATATGAGTTTATGCCAGCAGGGGGCGCAGCACCGCAAGTGTAGGTAGCTACATTCCACTGCTTTCCATTCATTCCCCACTTTTTACAGGCAGGAGCACAGCTGCATTAGCAGAGCTTCTGCCCACGCCAATTTTTTCTGTGATTTAACCCTTTATTTTAATAGCTAGAGCTCCCAAATTTTACACACAGACACTTCTAACATTAGTAGTGCGGAATATGAAAAAAATAAGGGATATGAAATGGTTTACTGTACAGTATGTAAACCATGTCTCATATCCTGTCGGGTTTGGGAAGGAGATAGCAAAAGCTGGCAATTGAATTACCAGCTTTTCTGCTATCTAGAGCTGTATTAAATATAAATATATGTATGTATATGTGTCTCACTGACATATACAGTCTATATATATCTATATATATAATTGTCTAAGGGTTTTTCCGTCTGTCTTTCTGTCTGTCTGTCTTTCTGTCTGTCTGTCAGTCCTGGAAATCCCGCGTCTCTGATTGGTCGAGGCCGCCAGGCCTCGACCAATCAGAGACCGGCACAGCATCGACGTAGAAATCCCGCGTCTCTGATTGGTCGACGCGGGATTTCCAGGAAAGACAGACAGACAGACAGACAGACGGAAAAACCCTTAGACAATTATATATATAGATATATACTAGCTATTGAACCCGTTCTACGCCCGGGTGGCGAGCATTTACAGTGGGGCAAAAAAGTATTTAGTCAGTCAGCAATAGTGCAAGTTCCACCACTTAAAAAGATGTGAGGCGTCTGTAATTTACATCATAGGTAGACCTCAACTATGGGAGACAAACTGAGAAAAAAAAATCCAGAAAATCACATTGTCTGTTTTTTTAACATTTTATTTGCATATTATGGTGGAAAATAAGTATTTGGTCAGAAGCAAAATTTCATCTCAATACTTTGTAATATATCCTTTGTTGGCAATGACAGAGATCAAACGTTTTCTGTAAGTCTTCACAAGGTTGCCACACACTGTTGTTGGTATGTTGGCCCATTCCTCCATGCAGATCTCCTCTAGAGCGGTGATGTTTTTGGCTTTTCGCTTGGCAACACGGACTTTCAACTCCCTCCAAAGGTTTTCTATAGGGTCGAGATCTGGAGACTGGCTAGGCCACTCCAAGACCTTGAAATGCTTCTTACGAAGCCACTCCTTCATTGCCCTGGCGGTGTGCTTTGGATCATTGTCATGTTGAAAGACCCAGCCACGTTTCATCTTCAATGCCCTTGCTGATGGAAGGAGGTTTGCACTCAAAATCTCACGATACATGGCCCCATTCATTCTTTCATGTACCCGGATCAGTCGTCCTGGCCCCTTTGCAGAGAAACAGCCCCAAAGCATGATGTTTCCACCACCATGCTTTACAGTAGGTATGGTGTTTGATGGATGCAACTCAGTATTCTTTTTCCTCCAAACACGACAAGTTGTGTTTCTACCAAACAGTTCCAGTTTGGTTTCATCAGACCATAGGACATTCTCCCAAAACTCCTCTGGATCATCCAAATGCTCTCTAGCAAACTTCAGACGGGCCCGGACATGTACTGGCTTAAGCAGTGGGACACGTCTGGCACTGCAGGATCTGAGTCCATGGTGGTGTAGTGTGTTACTTATGGTAGGCCTTGTTACATTGGTCCCAGCTCTCTGCAGTTCATTCACTAGGTCCCCCCGCGTGGTTCTGGGATTTTTGCTCACCGTTCTTGTGATCATTCTGACCCCACGGGGTGGGATTTTGCGTGGAGCCCCAGATCGAGGGAGATTATCAGTGGTCTTGTATGTCTTCCATTTTCTAATTATTGCTCCCACTGTTGATTTCTTCACTCCAAGCTGGTTGGCTATTGCAGATTCAGTCTTCCCAGCCTGGTGCAGGGCTACAATTTTGTTTCTGGTGTCCTTTGCCAGCTCTTTGGTCTTCACCATAGTGGAGTTTGGAGTCAGACTGTTTGAGGGTGTGCACAGGTGTCTTTTTATACTGATAACAAGTTTAAACAGGTGCCATTATCACAGGTAATGAGTGGAGGAAAGAGGAGACTCTTAAAGAAAAAGTTACAGGTCTGTGAGAGCCAGAAATCTTGATTGTTTGTTTCTGACCAAATACTTATTTTCCACCATAATATGCAAAAATAATGATAAAAAAAACAGACAATGTGATTTTCTGGATTTTTTTTTCTCAGTTTGCCTCCCATAGTTGAGGTCTACCTATGATGTAAATTACAGACGCCTCTCATCTTTTTAAGTGGTGGAACTTGCACTATTGCTGACTGACTAAATACTTTTTTGCCCCACTGTATATTGGTATATGGTCTCCATCCTGGTATGTGCTGCTCCCATCCTGCGTCCCCATCCTGTCATGTGCTGCTCCCATCCTGCATCCCCATCCTGTCATGGGCTGCTCCCATCCTGCGTCCCCATCCTGTCATGCGCTGCTCCCATCCTGTGTCCCCATCCTGTGATACGCTGCTCCCATCCTGCGTCCCCATCCTGTCATGTGCTGCTCCCATCCTGCGTCCCCATCCTGTCATGCGCTGCTCCCATCCTGCGTTCCCATCCTGTCATGCGCTGCTCCCATCCTGCGTCCCCATCCTGTCATGTGCTGCTCCCATCCTGCGTCCCCATCCTGTCATGTGCTGCTCCCATCCTGCGTCCCCATCCTGTCATGGGCTGCTCCCATCCTGCGTCCCCATCCTGTCATGTGCTGCTCCCATCCTGTGTCCCCATCCTATCATGCGCTGCTCCCATCCTGCGTCCCCATCCGGTCATGTGCTGCTCCATCCTGCGTCCCCATCCTGTCATGCGCTGCACCCATCCTGCGTCCCCATCCTGTCATGCACTGCTCCCATCCTGCGTCCCCATCCTGTCATGTGCTGCTCCTTCCTGCGTCCCCATCCTGTCATGCGCTGCACCCATCCTGCGTCCCCATCCTGTCATGCGCTGCTCCCATCCTGCGTCCCCATCCTGTCATGTGCTGCTCCATCCTGCGTCCCCATCCTGTCATGCGCTGCTCCATCCTGCGTCCCCATACTGCCTCTCACCCGCTCGGCCCCGCTGCCTCTGACCCGCTCGGCGCCGAGTGCTGGGGGGCCTGAGCAGGCGGGGACACCGGCGCGCTGTGGGGGTCAGGTGCCGGTATCGCTGCCAGCTCAGGCCCCCCAGCACTTACTATATTCACCTGTCCTCCGTTCCACCGCTGTGCGCCGCCATCTTCCTGGTCCACTCGCTGTGACTGGTCAGTCAGAGGGCGGCGCCGGCGAGCATTAAGCGCGTCATCGCACCCTCTGAACTGAAGGTCACAGGCAGAGGAACGGGAAGATGGCGGCGCACAGCGGTGGAACGGAGGACAGGTGAATATAGCCGATACTCACCCTCCTGGTGGTCCCTGCTTCTCTGTTGGAGATCGCGGTGTGCGTTCAGTGTTAACGCATACCGCGATCTCCCGGGAGCGTCACTCTGTGAGACCCAGACTGCGCCGGCGCTTGCGCAGTCTATAAAGGTTTCGGACAGAGTGACGCTCCCAGTGTTATATTATAGATATATATATATACAGTGGGGCAAAAAAGTATTTAGTCAGTCAGCAATAGTGCAAGTTCCACCACTTAAAAAGATGAGAGGCGTCTGTAATTTACATCATAGGTAGACCTCAACTATGGGAGACAAACTGAGAAAAAAAAATCCAGAAAATCACATTGTCTGTTTTGTTATCATTTTTTTTGCATATTATGGTGGAAAAAAAGTATTTGGTCAGAAACAAACAATCAAGATTTCTGGCTCTCACAGACCTGTAACTTCTTCTTTAAGAGTCTCCTCTTTCCTCCACTCATTACCTGTAGTAATGGCACCTGTTTAAACTTGTTATCAGTATAAAAAGACACCACCTGTGCACACCCTCAAACAGTCTGACTCCAAACTCCACTATGGTGAAGACCAAAGAGCTGTCAAAGGACACCAGAAACAAAATTGTAGCCCTGCACCAGGCTGGGAAGACTGAATCTGCAATAGCCAACCAGCTTGGAGTTAAGAAATCAACAGTGGGAGCAATAATTAGAAAATGGAAGACATACAAGACCACTGATAATCTCCCTCGATCTGGGGCTCCACGCAAAATCCCACCCTGTGGGGTCAGAATGATCACAAGAACGGTGAGCAAAAATCCCAGAACCACGCGGGGGGACCTAGTGAATGAACTGCAGAGAGCTGGGACCAATGTAACAAGGCCTACCATAAGTAACACACTACGCCACCATGGACTCAGATCCTGCAGTGCCAGACGTGTCCCACTGCTTAAGCCAGTACATGTCCGGGCCCGTCTGAAGTTTGCTAGAGAGCATTTGGATGATTCAGAGGAGTTTTGGGAGAATGTCCTATGGTCTGATGAAACCAAACTGGAACTGTTTGGTAGAAACACAACTTGTCGTGTTTGGAGGAAAAAGAATACTGAGTTGCATCCATCAAACACCATACCTACTGTAAAGCATGGTGGTGGAAACATCAAGCTTTGGGGCTGTTTCTCTGCAAAGGGGCCAGGACGACTGATCCGGGTACATGAAAGAATGAATGGGGCCATGTATCGTGAGATTTTGAGTGCAAACCTCCTTCCATCAGCAAGGGCATTGAAGATGAAACGTGGCTGGGTCATTCAACATGACAATGATCCAAAGCACACCGCCAGGGCAACGAAGGAGTGGCTTCGTATGAAGCATTTCAAGGTCCTGGAGTGGCCTAGCCAGTCTCCAGATCTCAACCCTATAGAAAACCTTTGGAGGGAGTTGAAAGTCCGTGTTGCCAAGCGAAAAGCCAAAAACATCACTGCTCTAGAGGAGATCTGCATGGAGGAATGGGCCAACATACCAACAACAGTGTGTGGCAACCTTGTGAAGACTTACAGAAAACGTTTGACTTCTGTCATTGCCAACAAAGGATATATTACAAAGTATTGAGATGAAATTTTGTTTCTGACCAAATACTTATTTTCCACCATAATATGCAAATAAAATGTTAAAAAAACAGACAATGTGATTTTCTGGATTTTTTTTTCTCAGTTTGTCTCCCATAGTTGAGGTCTACCTATGATGTAAATTACAGACGCCTCTCATCTTTTTAAGTGGTGGAACTTGCACTATTGCTGACTGACTAAATACTTTTTTGCCCCACTGTATATATATATATATATATGTTTTTACAAATATTTGAGGCCATGGATCCATTCTATGTCCATTTTGCAAGCAGACGAGAAAATCTCGCCATACGGATGCCATACGGATGACACACGGATAATTTTTTGGAGAAAAAAAATCGCATCCTCGCATTGAATACGGATCACTGTTCAGGAAGTTTTCTGCGTATATCGGCCATCATAAACGGATATTTTTATATGTTGTGTGTGACTCCGGCCAAATTCACACTTCTGACATCCTGCCTTAGGCCATTAGTGCACAATAGTATTTTTCTTAGTATTTTGCATCAGCATTTGTAAGCCAAAACCAGAAGTAGAAAATACAGTGAGAAAGTGAAATGGAAAGATCTGAATCTCTTGTCTGTTTTGTATCGACTCCTAGCTTTTTTTTTAAAATGCAAATTACTGTCATGTAAAAGAGACCATGCTAAAGGAATACAGTTTTGCCATTTGTTGCGTTGCATTTTTTTTAAAGGGATAGTACATAAGTTGAATGTTACAAATCACTGTGCAAATTATTATTCATTTTATAGATTTTATTTAGTATATTTTAACTATAATGGAAACTATTAAATTAAATTATTCCTGATCATTTATTTCCAAATTTTTCACTGTGCATATAGAGAGAAGACAACACATGAAAGAGTTATTCTCACAATGGCAATATATATATTTTTCACAAAGCACAGTATCTGCATTACGATTGCTAATATACAGTATAAAATGTTATGATAAGGTAATTCAGTACCACAATGGACCTAGAAGTCAGAGCACATACAGTGACCTGACAATAACCCAAAAACATAGAACGAGCTCTGAGACGTGGGAACTCTGCTGACCGCAATCCCTAATCCTCTCCAACAACACTAGAGGCAGCCGTGGATTGCGCCTAACGCTCCCTATGCAACTCGGCACAGCCTGAGAAACTAGCTAGCCTGAAGATAGAAAATAAGCCTACCTTGCCTCAGAGAAATACCCCAAAGGAAAAGGCAGCCCCCACATATAATGACTGTGAGTTAAGATGAAAAGACAAACGTAGAAATGAAATAGATTTAGCAAAGTGAGGCCCGACTTTCTGAACAGAGCGAGGATAGGAAAGGTAACTTTGCGGTCAACACAAAACCCTACAAACAACCACGCAAAGGGGGCAAAAAGACCCTCCGTACCGACTAACGGCACGGAGGTACACCCTCTGCGTCCCAGAGCTTCCAGCAAGCAAGAAAAACCAAATAAGCAAGCTGGACAGAAAAAACCAGCAAACAAAATAACAAAAGCGGAAGTTAGCTATGCAGAGCAGCAGGCCACAGGAACGATCCAGGAGGAAGCAAGTCCTATACTACAACACATTTCAAAGGTCAAGCGTAGGACCTCATATAAGAGAGATGCCGTAAAGTGGCTATGAGGTACACATAAATATGGCCATTTTTATGCGCTAAAAGCTCTCATTTTTCATATTTCTAGTGCAGTAATGCAGTTCAAATTTCGTGTTTTCAAGTTTGCATGTTTTGGCGCTGCAGTGTGCTGCCCTTTTTACTTAACTATACTAGAACATTGACTGGAGGCCAGGATCAAAGCACTAGGTGGAGTTAAATAGAGCAGCACCTACACATCACCTGAGGAAGGAAACTCAGAAGCCGCAGTACCACTCTCCTCCACCAACGGAAGCTCACAGGGAGAATCAGCCGAAGTACCACTTGTGACCACAGGAGGGAGCTCTGCCACAGAATTCACAACAGTACCCCCTGTTGAGGAGGGGTCACCGAACCCTCACCAGAGCCCCCAGGACGACCAGGATGAGCCATATGAAAGGCACGAACAAGATCGGGAGCATGGACATCAGAGGCAAAGACCCAGGAACTATCCTGAGCATAACCCTTCCACTTAACCAGATACTGGAGTTTCCGTCTTGAAACACGAGAAACCAAAATCTTCTCCACAATATACTCCAACTCCCCCTCAACCGGGGCAGGAGGATCAACAGATGGAACCATAGGTGCCACGTATCTCCGCAACAATGACCTATGGAATACGTTATGGATGGAAAAAGAATCTGGAAGGGTCAAACGAAAAGACACAGGATTAAGAACCTCAGAAATCCTATACGGACCAATGAAACGAGGTTTAATCTTAGGAGAGGAAACCTTCATAGGAAAATGACGAGAAGACAACCAAACCAAATCCCCAACACGAAGTCGGGGACCCACACAGCGTCTGCGATTAGCGAAACGTTGAGCCTTCTCCTGGGACAAGGTCAAATTGTCCACCACATGAGTCCAAATCTGCTGCAACCTGTCCACCACAGTATCCACACCAGGACAGTCCGAAGACTCAACCTGCCCTGAAGAGAAACGAGGATGGAACCCAGAATTGCAGAAAAATGGCGAAACCAAGGTAGCCGAGCTGGCCCGATTATTAAGGGCGAACTCAGCCAAAGGCAAAAAGGACACCCAGTCATCCTGATCAGCAGAAGCAAAGCATCTCAGATATGTTTCCAAGGTCTGATTGGTTCGTTCGGTCTGGCCATTAGTCTGAGGATGGAAAGCCGAGGAAAAAGACAAGTCAATGCCCTGGGAACCTCTGTCAGAAACGATATTCTCTGGAATGCCATGTAAACGAACCACATGCTGGAAGAACAATGGCAGCAAATCAGAGGAGGAAGGTAATTTAGACAAGGGTACCAAATGGACCATCTTAGAGAAGCGATCACAAACCACCCAAATGACTGACATTTTTTGAGAGATGGGAAAATCTGAAATAAAATCCATAGAGATATGTGTCCAAGGCCTCTTCGGGACCGGCAAGGGCAAAAGCAACCCACTGGCACGAGAACAGCAGGGCTTAGCCCGAGCACAAATCCCACAGGACTGCACAAAAGAACGCACATCCCGCGACAGAGATGGCCACCAAAAGGATCTAGCCACTAACTCTCTGGTACCAAAGATTCCAGGATGACCAGCCAACACCGAACAATGAACCTCAGAGATAACTTTATTCGTCCATCTATCAGGGACAAACAGTTTCTCCGCTGGGCAACGATCAGGTTTATTAGCCTGAAATTTTTGCAGCACCCGCCGCAAATCAGGGGAGATGGCATACACAATTACTCCCTCTTTGAGAATACCCGCCGGCTCAGATACACCCGGAGAGTTGGGCACAAAACTCCTAGACAGGGGATCCGCCTTCACATTTTTAGAGCCCGGAAGGTACGAAACCACAAAGTCAAAACGGGCAAAAAACAGCGACCAACGAGCCTGTCTAGGATTCAACCGCTTGGCAGACTCGAGATAAGTCAAGTTCTTATGATCAGTCAAGACCACCACGCGATGCTTAGCTCCTTCAAGCCAATGACGCCACTCCTCGAATGCCCACTTCATGGCCAGCAACTCTCGATTGCCTACATCATAATTTCGCTCAGCAGGCGAAAACTTCCTGGAAAAGAAGGCGCATGGTTTCATCACCGAGCAATCAGAACTTCTCTGCGACAAAACAGCCCCTGCTCCAATCTCAGAAGCATCAACCTCGACCTGGAATGGAAGCAAAACATCTGGTTGACACAACACAGGGGCAGAAGAAAAACGACGCTTCAACTCTTGAAAAGCTTCCACAGCAGCAGAAGACCAATTGACCACATCAGCACCCTTCTTGGTCAAATCGGTCAATGGTTTAGCAATACTAGAAAAATTGCAGATGAAGCGACGATAAAAATTAGCAAAGCCCAGGAACTTTTGCAGACTTTTCAGAGATGTCGGCTGAGTCCAATCATGGATGGCTTGGACCTTAACAGGGTCCATCTCGATAGTAGAAGGGGAAAAAATGAACCCCAAAAATGAAACCTTCTGAACACCAAAGAGACACTTTGATCCCTTCACAAACAAAGAATTAGCACGCAGGACCTGAAACACCGTTCTGACCTGCTTCACATGTGACTCCCAATCATCCGAGAAGATCAAAATATCATCCAAGTATACAATCAGGAATTTATCCAGGTACTCTCGGAAGATGTCATGCATAAAGGACTGAAACACTGATGGAGCATTGGCAAGTCCGAGTGGCATCACTAGGTACTCAAAATGACCCTCGGGCATATTAAATGCAGTTTTCCATTCATCACCTCGCTTAATACGCACAAGATTATACGCACCACGAAGATCTATCTTGGTGAACCAACTAGCCCCCTTAATCCGAGCAAACAAATCAGATAACAGCGGCAAGGGGCACTGAAATTTAACCGTGATCTTATTTAGAAGGCGGTAATCTATACAAGGTCTCAGCGAACCATCCTTCTTGGCCACAAAAAAGAACCCCGCTCCTAATGGCGACGATGACGGGCAAATATGCCCCTTCTCCAAGGACTTCTTCACGTAACTCCGCGTAGCGGCGTGCTCAGGCACAGATAAATTAAACAGTCGACCTTTTGGGAATTTACTACCAGGAATCAAATCGACAATCACAATCCCTATGCAGAGGTAGGGTATCGGACTTGGGCTCATCAAATACATCCCGGTAATCAGACAAGAACTCTGGAACCTCAGAAGGGGTGGATGACGAAATAGACAGAAATGGGACATCACCATGTACCCCCTGACAACCCCAGCTGGACACAGACATGGATTTCCAATCTAACACTGGATTATGGACTTGTAGCCATGGCAACCCCAACACGACCACATCATGCAGATTATGCAACACCAGAAAGCGAATAACCTCCTGATGTGTAGGAGCCATGCACATGGTCAGCTGGGTCCAGTACTGAGGCTTATTCTTGGCCAAAGGCGTAGCATCAATTCCTCTCAATGGAATAGGACACTGCAAGGGCTCCAAGAAAAACCCACAACGCCTAGCATACTCCAAGTCCATCAAATTCAGGGCAGCGCCTGAATCCACAAATGCCATGACAGAATAAGATGACAATGAGCAGATCAAGGTAACGGACAAAAGAAATTTTGACTGTACCGTACCAATGGTGGCAGACCTAGCGAACCGCTTAGTGCGCTTAGGACAATCAGAGATAGCATGAGTGGAATCACCACAGTAGAAACACAGCCCATTCAGACGTCTGTGTTCTTGCCGTTCAACTCTGGTCAAAGTCCTATCGCACTGCATAGGCTCAGGTTTATGCTCGGATAATACCGCCAAATGGTGCACAGATTTACGCTCACGCAAGCGTCGACCGATCTGAATGGCCAAAGACAGACTCATTCAGACCAGCAGGCATAGGAAATCCCACCATGACATCCTTAAGGGCTTCAGAGATACCCTTTCTGAAAATAGCTGCGAGCGCACCTTCATTCCATTGAGTGAGTACGGACCACTTTCTAAATTTCTGACAATATACCTCTATCTCATCCTGACCCTGACACAGAGCCAGCAAATTTTTCTCTGCCTGATCCACTGAATTAGGTTCATCGTACAGCAATCCGAGCGCCAGGAAAAACGCATCAATATTACTTAATGCAGGATCTCCTGGCGCAAGAGAAAATGCCCAGTCCAGAGGGTCGCCACGTAAAAAAGAAATAATGATCCTAACTTGTTGAACTGGGTCACCAGAGGAGCGAGGTTTCAAAGCCAGAAATAGTTTACAATTATTTTTGAAACTCAGAAATTTAGTTCTATCTCCAAAAAACAAATCAGGAATAGGAATTCTTGGTTCTAACATAGAATTCTGAACCACAAAGTCTTGAATATTTTGTACTCTTGCCGTGAGCTGATCCACACATGAAGACAGACCTTTAATGTCCATCGCTACACCTGTGTCCTGAACCACCCAAATGTCTAGGGGAAAAAAAAGGCAAAACACAGTGCAGAGAAAAAAAAATGGTCTCAGAACTTCTTTTTTCCCTCTATTGAGAATCATTAGTACTTTTGGCCTCCAGTACTGTTATGATAAGGTAATTCAGTACCACAATGGACCTAGAACTCAGAGCACATACAGTGACCTGACAATAACCCAAAAACATAGAACGAGCTCTGAGACGTGGGAACTCTGCTGACCGCAATCCCTAATCCTCTCCAACAACACTAGAGGCAGCCGTGGATTGCGCCTAACGCTCCCTATGCAACTCGGCACAGCCTGAGAAACTAGCTAGCCTGAAGATAGAAAATAAGCCTACCTTGCCTCAGAGAAATACCCCAAAGGAAAAGGCAGCCCCCACATATAATGACTGTGAGTTAAGATGAAAAGACAAACGTAGAGATGAAATATATTTAGCAAAGTGATGCCCGACTTTCTGAACAGAGCGAGGATAGGAAAGGTAACTTTGCGGTCAACACAAAACCCTACAAACAACCACGCAAAGGGGGCAAAAAGACCCTCCGTACCGACTAACGGCACGGAGGTACACCCTCTGCGTCCCAGAGCTTCCAGCAAGCAAGAAAAACCAAATAAGCAAGCTGGACAGAAAAAAACAGCAAACAAAATAACAAAAGCGGAACTTAGCTATGCAGAGCAGCAGGCCACAGGAACGATCCAGGAGGAAGCAAGTCCTATACTAGAACATTGACTGGAGGCCAGGATCAAAGCACTAGGTGGAGTTAAATAGAGCAGCACCTAACGACTTCCCTACATCACCTGAGGAAGGAAACTCAGAAGCCGCAGTACCACTCTCCTCCACCAACGGAAGCTCATAGAGAGAATCAGCCGAAGTACCACTTGTGACCACAGGAGGGAGCTCTGCCACAGAATTCACAACAATAAAATAAAGGTTCTTTCTTGTAACTTTGTATTTTGTCTCCATCTGTTTTTTTCACATTTCCCAGCAGCACACTGCTTTTTCTCAGTGCTGCAGGTCCCTTACTCTGTTCTCCTGTATTCTTCTTAATAGAAATAGATAGGTCTCAACATGGGCAATTTTAATTATATGGATGAGATGATCATTGATTGTTATGAATACTGTACAGTGATTGTGACTCACTATTTGACCAATATCCATTACTATTTCCAAACTCCATATTTCATTGGTGTTTTATAGGGATCTTCAGAACATGATCATGCTCTTCCCCTACATGCACAACAGAGTTAAGGAAAGAATAGATGAGCTGTGCTACAACACGACTGACAGGGTAATGAGGGTACCGTGATGGAGTCCGATTTATGAAACAGACTCATAGGGGTGATATGTTTCTTATAAAGTAAACAGAGTCATCAGGTGCAAATGCAACTGTTAGCAGTGGGATCTTCGGAATAGACTATCTAAGCTGTGCCACAAACCGGCTGTCACATTTTATTATCTAAGGTTATTAGGTTCCATGTGAGCATGCCTGACTGATAGCATTAGAACTACTGAAGGACCGATCCTCTGGCAATGAAGACAAAATAGAGCAATGTTTACTTAGCTGTAGATTAAAAAAATGGCATCTAACAACCTGATTATGTGTCTTCATCACACCCTAAAACCTCTCCTACACATACTAATTGATGTATTATGCTTTGGTTGCAGAAATTTGGATGACTGGATTCAGCAGTCTGACTTTCACGATAACAAGAATAATGGTCTATGTCATTATGTGGTACCCCAGGGTCCTGGTCGTCACAGTAGCATTTCTTTCCTCCCGGGGAGAGTGATGTTACGCTTGAAGATAAAAAGGGATAACTGTAACCAGGTAACACAAGATGCAACACATTCACACTCCAGGCCACCAGGGGGAGCTTTTGATCCTATTTACTAGGTGACTCCCCAGATATATGGTAGTCTGTGGGGAAAGTTAGTCAGTCCTTGCCAGGAAACAGACTTGATCAGTCTGAGGCAGAAGAGGGTTTACGGAGCTGTGTAGCTGCAGTGCAGCAGTTCCCGGAAAGAGACATTCAGAAAGCTGAATACATTGCAGTGAATGTGCAGGAGAGGATACCAGGGGGAGACCAGCCCCGAGCAGGCTGCCTCCTTCTGAGGCGCAGAAACTGGTAGCCGGAACACCGAGGATCGTAAGGCCCTCCACGACTTACATTATAGACTGGCAGGACAGTTGTATCTCCATGGTACCTGTCCGCCTTAGTGCCTAGGAGGCACGGTGACACCCGTAGAGGCTGGGGCGTGCTAGAGTCCCTATAAACCACCTCAAGTCACCAGTCATACGGGTCATGTCCTATCCTATATGGTGGACAGATAGAGCAAGAGAACACCTGTGAGGACCTTACTTGAAGCTATAGGCAGTAAGGGACTGCAACACCATGGCGCTAGAGGAAGGCTTTGATTTACACCTAGATAACGGGACTCCTAACTTGCCTCCAAGCCGGCCGGACCCTGCCTGCCCTGTGATCTGGTGTTCTGGACTGTGGCTGCTGAAGTCTTCAGTAAATAAGGTAAAGAGACTGCAAACCTGTGTCCTCGTTCTTCACTGCACCTCTCACCATCTTCCATCTACACACAGGGAGCCTTTGGGACATACTTCATCTGTGGGAAGGTATACCATCTAGCTGCCATAACATCACCCCAGAGGACCCCTTAACCCCTTCCAGACATGTGCCGTACTAGTACTGCTCTGTGGGAACTGAGTTCCCGCAAACTGCAGTACTTGTACGGCGGCACGATCGCGTGGCCTCACAGTGAGCACCGCGGCGATCGCTTGCGGGTGTCAGCTGTATATGACGGCTGACACCCCGCAGCAATGCTAGCGCCGATCATGGGCATTTATCCCCTGTGATGGCGCTGTCAGTACTGACAGCGACATAGAGGGGCATCGTGCAGGGACAGGGCTCCCTGTGCTCTCACACCGGAACAACGCGATGCAATCCCCGGATCCAAGATGGCCACGGGACTCCTTCCTGGTCATGAAGTGAGGTGGCTAGCCGGCGCCTGCTCAGAGCAGGCGCCGGAAAGCCTTCTGCACTTCTTGTCAGATCGCTGATCTGACACAGTGCTATGCACTGTGTCAGATCAGCGATCTGATCTAATATAGTGATGTCCCACCCTGGTACAATGTTAGAAAGTAAAAAAAAAATAGAATGTACAAAAAAAAATAACCAAATAAAGAAAAAAAAAATCCCAATAAATCCATTTATTTATGTAAATAAAAAAAACAATAAAAGTACACATATTTGGTATCACCGCGTCCGTAACGACCCGCTCTATAAAACGATCCCACTACTTAACCCCTTTAGTGAACACCGCAAAAAAAAAAAAAAAAAAACGAGGCAAAAATCAACGCTTTATTATCATACCGGCGAACAAAAAGTGGAATAACACGCGATCAAAAAGACGGATATAAATAAACACGGTGTTAGGACTGGCGGAACGCACCAAGAAAGATGTGATAGATGCGTTCGCAGTCCGGGGTCCACCGTGCAGGTGAAAACCTGCTGCTAGTAAATGGCAGCGTAATATGGCGGTGGAAGCGAACCCGGTAAAGCCACAGGTCCGCAATACCGCACTAAAGAGTGCAAGCAAGGAGTCAGCGAACACAACCCCAAGACTCAGGATTGAAGTCCGATTAGACCACTTGCTGACACAACACCGCAACTGGGTGTGTTAGGTAACAATAATAATTAGAGCACTGAAGTGCGAACTGTGCCGTGCTGGCAGACACCACTAAGCACCCAGACGTGGGTCAGAAAGCGCACTACTGGCGCGTGGCGCCGCACTGGCGGTCACAGCAATAGACGCTGATACGTGTGTGACACGTTGAGTGGTTAGTCGGGCGCTAGATAGCAGGCATACTCCATACGCGAACAGTCATACAATAGGGTAGGGGTATTTAATGAACGACTTGCACTCACAACAAACACACGTATACAATTGTACACTAGCGCATGGCCGTGCGGTCATGCGAAGCTTATATAGCTGTAGTACTTTCAGGACCTTCCAATAAAGGACCAATGGGCAGCTGCCACAGAATTTAGCCCTTTCAGGACATGCCAGGAGGACCAATGGGAACCACTGCAGCATCTGAGCATGTGACCCTTGATCTCCAACGGGAGATCTCACCCTGGGCATGCTCAGAAGGGAAAAAGGAGGACTTAGTCCCAAAAGCGTCCGCTCGCTGCTGCCCAGCACTGGCTTTAATGGCAAAAGCTGGAGAAGCAACAGCAAGCCTAAGCACAGAGTGAGACTGAGCCAGACGCAAGGACCGACGTCTCTGCTGAGCAGGTTTACCTGCGGCAAGAGAGGAATGGGAGACCGCAGCAGAAGCGGCCCGAGATTCCCCCTGTGCAGAAGCGGGAACTCGACCCCTAACACACGGTACTGCTGAAAACAACATCTTGTCCCGCAAAAAAAGCCGCCATACAGCATCATCAGCAGAAAAATAAAAAAGTTATAGCTCTCAGAATAAAGTGATGCAAAAACAATAATTTTTTATATAAAATAGTTTTCATCGTGTAAAAGCGCCAAAACATAAAAAAATATAAATAAGGTATCGCTGTAATCGTACTGACCTGAAGAATAAAGCTGCTTTATCAATTTTACCACACGTGGAACGGTATGGTTAGGCCCCCCTAAAAGAAATTCAGGAATTGCTGGTTTTTGGTCATTCTGCCTCTCAAAAATCGGAATAAAAAGCGATCAAAAAATGTTATGTGCCTGAAAATGGTACCAATAAAAATGTCAACTCGTCCCGCAAAAAACAAGACCTCACATGACTCTGTGGGCCAAAATATGGATAAATTATAGCTCTCAAATGTGGTGATGCAAAAACTATTTTTTGCAATAAAAAGTGTCTTTTAGTGTGTAATGGCTGCCAGTCATAAAAATCCACCAAAAAAAGCTATAAAAGTAAATCAAACCCCCCTTCATCACCCCCTTAGTTAGGGAAAAATAATAAAATTTTAAAAAATGTATTTATTTCTATTTTCCCATTAGGGTTAGGGCTAGGGTTGGGGTTAGGGTTAGGGTTGGGGCTAAAGTTAGGGTTAGGGTTGGGGCTTAGGGATAGGGTTGGGGCTAAAGTTAGGGTTTGGATTACATTTACGGTTGGGATTAGGGATGGGATTAGGGTTAGAGGTGTGGTTAGGGTTATGGTTGGGATTAGGGTTAGGGGTGTGTTTGGGTTAGGGTTTCAGTTAGAATTGGGGGGTTTCAACTGTTTAGGCACATCAAAGGCTCTCCAAACGCGACATGGCGTCCGATCTCAATTCCAGCCAATTATGCGTTGAAAAACTAAAACAGTGCTCCTTCACTTCCAAGCTCTCCCGTGCACCCAAACAGGGGTTTACCCCCACATATGGAGTATCAGCATACTCAGGACAAATTGGACAACAAATTTTGGGGTCCAATTTCTCCTGTTACCCTTGGGAAAATAAAAAACCGGGGGCTAAAATATAATTTTTGTGGAAAGAAAAAAGATTTTTTATTTTCACGGCTCTGCGTTTTAAACTGTGGTGAAACACTTGGGGGTTCAAAGTTCTCACAACACATCTAGATAAGTTCCTTGGGGGGGGTCTAGTTTCCAATATGGGATCACTTGTGGGGGGTTTCTACTGTTTAGGTACATCAGTGGCTCTGCAAATGCAACGTGATGCCTGCAGACCAATCCATCTAAGTCTGCATTTCAAACGGCGCTCCTTCCCTTCCGCACTCTGCCGTGCGCCCAAACAGTGGTTCCCCCCACGTATGGGGTATCAGCGTACTCCGGACAAATTGAACAACAATTTTAGCAGTCCAATTTCTCCTGTTACCCTTGGGAAAAAAATTTGCGGGCTAAAAACATCATTTTGTGGAAAGAAAAAATTATTTTTTAATTTTCACGGCTCTACATTCTAAACTTTAGTGAAACAATTGGGGGTTAAAAGTGCTCAACACACATCTAGATAAGTTCTTTAGGGGATATTCATTCCAAAATGGGGTCACTTGTGAGGGGTTTCCACTTTTTAGGCACATCAGGGGCTCTCCAAACGCGACATGGGTTCCGATCTTAATTCCAGCCAATTTTGCATTGAAAAGTGAAACAGTGCTCCATCCGTTCCGAACTCTGCCATTCGCTTAAATAGTGGTTTACCCCCATATATTGGGTATCCGCGTACTCAGCACAAATTGCACAACAATGTTTGGGGTCCAATTTGTCCTGTTACCCTTGGGAAAATAAAAAATTTGGGGTGAAAATATCATTTTTTTCAAAAAAAATATGATTTTTTTTCTACGGCTTTACATTATAAACTTCTGTGAAACACTTGGAGGTTCAAAGTGATCACCACATATCTAGATTAGTTCCTTAGGGGGTCTACTTTCCAAAATGGTGTCACTTGTGGGGGGTTTCCACTGTTTAGGCACATCAGGGGCTCTCCAAACGCGACATGGTGTCCAATCTCAATTCCAGCAAATTTTGCATTGAAAAGACAAATGGCGCTCCTTCCCTTCCGAGCTCTGCCATGTGCCCAAACAATGGTTTACCCCAACATATGGGGTATCGGCGTACTCAGGACAAATTGTACAATGACTTTTGTGGTCCAATTTCTCCTGTTACCCTTGGTAAAATAAAACAAATTGGATCTGAATTGAAAATTTTTTTTTAAACATTCCAAAAATTCCTGTGAAGCACCTAAAGGGTTAATAAACTTTTTGAATGTGGTTTTGAGTACCTTGAGGGGTGCAGTTTTTAGAATGGTGTCACTTTGGTGCATTTTCTGTCATGTAAACCCCTCAAAGTCAATTCAAGTGTGAGGTGGTCCCTAAAAAAAATGGTTTTGCAAATTTTGTTGTAAAAATGAGAAATTGCTGGTCAATTTTTAACCCTTATAACTTCCTAACAAAAAAAATATGTTTCCAAAATTGTGGTAATGTAAGGCAGACATGTGGTAATGTTATTTATTAATTATTTTGTGTGATATGACTCTCTAATTTAAGGGCATAAAAATTAAAAGTTTAAAAATAGCAAAATTTTCAAAATTTTCGCCAAATTTCCATTTTTTTCAAAAATAAACGCAATTCAAATCGAAGAAATTTTACCACTATCATAAAGTACAATATGTCATGAGAAAACAATCTCAGAATCACCAGGATCCGTTGAAGCGTTTCAGAGGTATGACCTCATAAAGTGACAGTGGTCAGAATTGAAAAAAATGGCCAGGTTGAAAACAAGCTTTGGGGTGAAGGGGTTAAAGCAGTGTCGGTCCTCACTGGCCAAATACCACAGGTGGCATCACGAACATAAACTTTACTCCGTTTAAAGACCTTTCCCCTTTTAACGTTGATGCCCAGGGCCCCGGACTGGGTCTCACCCACCGTGACATCCCCCTGTGAACTCAAGACCCAATACCGAGTACCCCACTGCCCTGTGGGCGCGTCAATTACATAATTCCTATGGACAAAACAATCCATCAAAGAAGCAATATGGTGAAAATCTAATTTATCAGATGCTTTTCCGGACATTGAAAATTGGCCAACAAAGGTCTAATGGCTGCTCAGTTATAGGAAAAAAATGCAGGGCATAACAGTTTTTCAGCAGTTATCGACTTCACATGCCTTCTAATGAAGCCAGTACATTTTTATGATAAAAATCTAATCAGTCTTCCTGCACACTTATCTTAGTCTTACAAATAAGTCATTATCTGGAGCTTAATCACACAGATGTATGCTTCAAACACTGAAGTCTATGTCTAGTTATAACTTGTGACTGTGCTTTTAGTAATTTCTTCTACACAAACAAGTTCTATCGAGTTGCTGTGAAATTTAGTGACAATGACATCCCTCCCACATCCATCCTCAGTCCAGAATCCACAGCATGCACATATATAGGTCTTCTTCACTATCCAGGAATCCCAGAACATTCAGACTTCTTACAGAAGTTCACAGGATACTCACACAAACTGTGCCTCTTGAGCAAACAAGGATTTAGCAAGATACTAGAACTCCACCCTTTGACTGTAAGGAGCTGCTTCAAGCGGTCTGTTCTCACAGCACAGAGCTCAGGATGGGGCACAAGTTAAAGAAAGAGATCGGTAACTTCTTCTTTGAATATGACACCCCAAGGATGGTCCTGGTTAGGGACAAGAAAGTTGGATTGACATTTAGACTCATTCAGTTTGGGGTCCTGTGCTACATTGTGGGGTAAGTTATTGACTTGAGATGGCCAGAATAGAAATGATAAGAATATGCATTTTATACTGCATGAACTCTTGTCCTATCTATTATAATACTAGAGTCATTCCCTAGTTGTCATTATGTTTATTGTCACTACTGCATAGGGTTATGTATTGCCCTTTGGGTATATGGTACTTTTCACACTATACATACAATTTGCATTTTCCTTGCAAGGACTCCAGTTTCCATAATTTTCAGTGTGCTACATATTCGCCACAGATCCATCTTTATAAACTTACCTTAGCTATATCAGTATGTGTCTAATCCTAAAGTAAACCAAATCATTGTTCTGTGAATTATAACCACTCAGTACATGTGATCACCAGTGGAATAAACATTTTTTTCTTTCATTCTCTGATGTCAGATCTAGCAAAGACTTCTTTTGGCCCTAATACTGTCGCATATGCAATAATGCATTATTTTTAATAGTAGATGGAAAAAGACCAGGTGTTTTTTCACCTATTTTCTATGACATTGTCCTTATAAGATAATAAAGTGAGGTGACTGTACACATAGTGTATAAGAAAGACATTGAATAAATCCTGTACCATTTTCTTGAATTGTTGAACGTTTTCTAATGCGATTTTATTACAGGATATATTAAAGAAATGATGATCTATAAGGAATACTGTAGTTACTCCTATAATCAAAACATTTCTGTTATATACATATAAGAATGTACATACTATCTATATATAAGATTGTGTATATATATTATATTATATATACCGTATTTTCCGCTTTGTAAGACGCACTTTATTTCCCCCAAATTTGGGGGGGAAATGTGGGTGCGTCTAACAAAGCGGATATACCGCTTACCATTACAGGCTGGGAGGAGGGGGTGTCCGCCGCCGCTACCGCCTGCCGCCGCTGTCGTCCGCCGCCACTGCCGGGGTTGTCCGCTGCTGCCCCGGGTGATGCTGAAGGCTCCGGTGCTGCGGGGGGCTCTGGCGACATTTTGTGAAAGACCAGAGCCCCCCGGCAGTTCTTCCATGCGTTCCAGCATGACTAATTCCGGGAAAATGGCCGCCGGAATCTCGGGAGATGAGATTTCAGCGCTGAGATCTCATCTCTCGAGATTCCGGCGGCCATTTTCCCGGAGTTAGTTCCAGTATGACTGACTCCGGGAAAATGGCCGCCGGAATCTCGGGAGATGAGATTTCAGCGCTGAGATCTCATCTCTCGAGATTCCGGCGGCCATTTTCCCGGAATTAGTCATACTGGAACGCATGGAAGAACTGCCGGGGGGCTCTGGTCTTTCACAAAATGTCACCAGAGCCCCCCGCAGCACCGGAGACAGCCCTACAGCACAGGAGCCCCCTGCAGACCCCTCATCCCAGCCTGCAGCAAAGGAGCCCCCTGCAGACCCCTCATCCCAGGCTGCAGCACAGGAGCCCCCCTGCAGCACAGGAGCCCCCTGCAGACCCCCTCATCCCAGCCTGCAGCAATGCTCCACTCCTGCCTCCGGCAACGAGCCTGGGACCCTGATCCACCACAACCACAACCCCTGGTAAGTAATAAGACGCATGGATTATAAGACGCCCCACCAATTTATTAAAAAATAGTTTTTTCCTATTTTTCTCCTCAAAATTTGGGGTGCGTCTTATAATCCGGAGCGTCTTACAAAGCGAAAAATACGGTATATATATATATATATATATATATATATACCCTTTTGCCTTTTCTGTTAGGGAAATTACTGTCCAGTAAAAGAGGAAGGCGTTGTGTACTGTTAAGTGAATGCAGGAAGCTGTCAGCCATCTGCATTCTGATTGGAAATGTATGTTTCCTTGCTAGAAATATATCTTTTCAACCCTTGTGACTCAGCTTAATGAAAGTTGATTAGAAGAACTAGTCATCTTGTACAGTGGGTATGGAAAGTATTCAGACCCCATTAAATTTTTCACTCATTGTGCCATTTGGTAAATTCAAAAAAGTTCATTCTTTTCTCATTAATATACACTCTGCACCCCATTTTGACTGAAAAAAACAGAAGTGTAGAAATTTTTGCAAATTTAATAAAAAAAAAAAAAGAAATATCACATGGTCATAAGCATTCAGACCCTTTACTCGGACACTCATATCGAAGTCGCATGATGTCCATTTCCTTGCGATACTCCTTGAGATGTTTCTACTCCTTCACTGGAGTCCAGCTGTGTTTAATTAAACTGATAGGACTTGATTTGGAAAGGCACACACCTGTCTATATAAGACCTCACAGCTCCCAGTGCATGTCAGACCAAGTGAGAATCATGATGTCAAAGGAACTGGCCAAAGAGCTCAGAGACAGAATTGTGGCAAGGCACAGATCTGGCCAAGGTTACAACAGAGTTTGAACCGGGCCGTCCAGTCAAACTGAGCAATCGTGGGAGAAGAGTCTTGGTGAGAGAGGTAAAGAAGAACCCCAAGATCACTGTGGCTGAGCTCCAGAGATACAGTAGGTAGATGGGAGAGAGTCCGACAAAGTCTGGCCCTCCACCAGTTGGGCCTTTATGGCAGAGTGGCTCGACGGAAGCCTCTCCTCAGTGCAAGACATATGAAAGCCTGCATAGAGTTTGCTAAAGAAGACATGAAGGACTCACAGACTATGAGAAATAAAATTCTCTGGTCTGATCAGATGAATATAGACCATTTTGGTGATAATTCTAAACCAGTCACTGCTCATCCCCTGCCCAATACAATCCCAACAGTGAAACATGGTGGTGGCAGCATCATGTTATGGGGATGTATTCAGCTGTAGGGACAGAATGACTCGTTGTCATTGAAGGAAACATGAATGTGGTGAAGTACAGAGAGATCCTGGATGAAAACCTCTTCCAGAGTGCTCTGGACCTCAGACTTGGCCAAAGGTTCAATTTCCAACAAGACAATGACCCTAAGCACACAGCTAAAATAACAAATGAGTGGCTTCAGAACAACTCTGTGACCATTCTTGACTGGCCCAGCCAGAGCCCTGACCTAAACCCTACTGAGCATCTCTGGAGAGACCTGAAAATGGCTGTCCACCAATGTTCACCATCCAACCTGACGGAACTGGAGAGGATCTGCAAAGAAGAATGGCAGAAGATCCCCAAATCCAGGTGTGAAAAACTTGTTGCATCATTCCAAAGAAGACTCATGGCTGTACTATCTCAAAAGGGTGCTTCTACTCAATACTGAGCAAAGGGTCTGAATACTTATGACCATGTGATATTTCAGTTTTTCTTTTTTAATAAATTTGCAAAACTTACTATATTTCTGTTTTTTTCAGTCAAGATGGGGTGCAGAGTGTACATTAATAAGAAAAAATGAACTTTTTTGAATCTACCAATTGACTGCAATGAAACAAAGAGTGAAAAATTTAAAGGTGTCTGAATACTTTCCGCACCCACTGTATATAACAAATACAAATTATTAATCTGCCATATATTACCAGTCACATTTTAAGTAAATATTTAGAAGAGATCCATATATATATCTGTAAGCATGTGGATACTCTAGGTATGTGCGTTGGTGGAAATTGAGGTCCCATACCACACACTTCCTGTAATCAACCTCAATCAAGATAACTGATAACAATTAACTTTTATTGAATCCTGAGTACACATATTGTCAAAAACAAAGTGAGGCTAAGCTTACATTCTGGGCCATATTTGGCATTCATGCTGGCCTAGGCACTTTAAGTGTTACGTCCCCTACTGATCAGTCAGACTAGGTGCACAGAGCTTCTTTTTCAAGAAGATCCGCTCTGTAACCTGCCAGAAAAAGTGCTAATTATATGCTAAAAACAATGAACTCATACACTGCAAGATGACTTGCTGTTAATATATTCAGTCATTTGAGTTTTTTTTTTAACCATCTCAGGTTTCCTAAGACATGAAGTGTCTAAAAGAAGTGACTGGTCCATTATATGGGCAGCTTCTGTTTGAAGCCGCTTACTAGTTTATTTAAAACAAAAAATGAAACAAAAACTGTTGACTAAAATATGTCTGAAAAGACAACAAAAAATATACAAAGAAAGTTAATTCAGAACAAAATGACAACTCCGTGTCCTGAAGCGTCTTCTGTTTGAAACATATGTACATATCCTAACAGTTGCCATACCCTTCAGATACTACATTTGACCAAACCCGCCAATATAAACAGGTTCTGCTGATAGTCCAATGTGTGTGGGTGGCTCTGACTGATGATTGTCAGAGGAGATAAGAATCCAGCATGTCCAATTTCAGACTGTAGATCCTTTTGTTCTCTAAGTGATAAGCTGCTGCCGGAGATGTCCAATAGCGGCTTTCATAGAGAACACAGGAACGTTCGGCAGAGTGAGCAATCCTGTAAATGGTACAGCCAGGCAAGATAGCTGCTGGCCGAACGATCAGACAGCTGTGTATATGGGGGCTTTGGTCAATTTCTTGTTCAGCTGGCAGACCTTCAGAGAGCTGTATTTTTAGTCAAAAACACTGACCTTATAATATTTTTATTCCAAGCCTGATAAATTAGCCAGAATCACAATCAGTCCAGTAAATCACCAGAACCACCATTTATACAGTAATACATAACCAGAACCAACGCCAGTGCAGTAAAACATTCACCAGAACCACTGTCATTAAAGTAACATTTCACCAGAACCACCATCAGTTCAGTAAAATATTACTAGAACCACCGTCAGTGCAGTAATACATCACCAGAACCATTGTCGGTGCAGTAATACATCACCAGAACCCCCATCAGTGCAGTAAAACATCACCAGTACCACCGGCAATACAGTAATTCATCACCACAACTATCGCCAGTATAGTAATACATCACTAGAACCTCCATCAGTACATGCATACATTGCCAAGCTTAGTACAGCAGTCAATTGTAGTGTCAGGTAAGCCACATATATAATTGTATTGCATTAACCTACAACTCCCATTATGCCCTTAACAATGGTAAGCAGATTTGTAGTTGTTACAAGCCATCATCAGACTGTGGACCATACAAAAACACAGTCCTACTTGGAGTTTTATTAAACATTTAAAGAGTAAACTTTTGGAAGACATCTTGTATGTGTTAGGTCCATTAATTCTCAGCAGATTGGTGTGAGTCTGAAGTTGGCTCAGTATGTAAAAGGGGCATCAAGGGGTGGGACCTGAGACCTCCACCAATTGCTCAAAAGACCTCTTAGAAGTGCATAGCTCAGGAGACAGGACCATGACTTTCTACTCACTGGATCCACTCTGCACTGTGTGCATGCTCTCCTGTCTCCTGAGCTGTAGTCTTTGATTAGCAACTGGTGGGGTGTCAGAACTGGGTGACCCACGGATCTGCTTAGAATGGGCATAAAACAAAAAATATCCCAAACATTTAGATGCTCTTTGAAGGGAATTTCTCAAGTTAGAAAATGATTCCCTATCCATAGGAGGGGAAGAACTTTGCGATCACTGTGGGTCTAAGTGCCACATGGTTCCCACTAATCCTGGGGGTCAGGGATCTAACTAGCCCCAGTTGAATGGAGCAGGGGCAGCCACACTACTGCTCCATTCATTCTAATGGGAACGCCAAAGATCAGCAGAGCGCTGTGCTCAGTAATCTCCGGCATTCCCATTAAGAATGAATGGAGCTGTAGTGCGGATGATCAACTCTGCTCCAGTTCTCAGAAATGCTGGGGTTTGCCAACCCCTCATACTAGCATTAATGGGATTGTCAGTCTAAAACTACAAATCTGAAGTCACTCTTTGTGACTGCTGACTTGTGAATCTTTACAACACACACTGCTTGGTGTGAGGATTCTCTGGTGTCAGTGTTGGGAACAGTGGTCATGTGACAGCAGTAATGCGATATGAATACTCACAGCCACAATCCGACTAGATGGACACGGCTTCGGTCATTTTACTGGAATAATCGGACTGTGGCCAGAAGGGGGCAAATCACATAGTTGCAATCACATGACCACCGTTCCCGACGCTGACACCAGAGATTCTTTAGAGCAAGCAGTGCGTGATGTGAGGATTCTCAAATTTGCAGTCACATAGCAGATTTTGTAGTTTTAAACCAGACAACCCCTTTAACACTATAGAACCAGAAACACATGAGCTACTTGCACATTGAACAAGTCTGTAGGAACCTGTTCACACCACCAAGAAACTTGAAGAAACAAAAGAGCACAGTGAGGTAAAAAATACTCTGTTGTAAAAAAAAATCACAGTAATAAGCAGTGCTAGTCAAAAGATGGAAAAAAAGGGAAAAAACAAAACCCTTTAACACTGCAGCTGATAATGGGAAATTGATTATCAATCTACCTAAACAGGCTGTCAATCGCCTGATGCACAAGAAAAACGTTGAGTCGTTAGGCAAAATTAACTTTAATCTTAGTGAAAGGTAGTCTGTCACCCCAAAATAAAAATTAAACTGCATAAAGTTTTACATAGGGGACGTAGCACCTACTAAATAATACCAGACATATATAGTTTAACGTAATATTTTCTGAAAAAGCTCCATTTATTTAATATGCACATGAAGAGTCTAAAAAAGGAAGGGAGATTTAAAAAAAAAAAAAAAGTTTAAATCTTGACCAAGGCGCTGCCCTCTGCAACCTCCGATGCCTAGTGGAAAATACGGGCCTGCTTACACTGATCAACATCTGAATGTTTTTTTCAAAAGTTGTGGAACTATGAAGTGTAATTTACATTGGAATGTTCCTAGCGGATGGTGGTTTGGAGACTCATTTGTACATAGCAAACCAAAACCTATTTAGAAGGAAATGCTTTAATTTAGACACTGGTAAATATGACAACAGAAGCACTACAAATCCCCAAATAAAAATATTCAAAAAGAGACAAAAACCATAACAGCAAAAAAAATAGAAAGCCAAAGTACTTTATTCCAAACATAATATTGAGCCAGGTTGTTTTCTCGCCATTCACTCTGACCTGCATTTCAATTACCCTGAAGAAGTCCATGCAAAACTTTAATCGGAGTGAGTGGCAAGAGAACAAGCTGAGCCCATAATGTTACCAGGTTTGTATATTATTTCTTGGCTCTAATTTCTTTCCTTGTGAAATTATATTCATGTTTATTTATTGGGCTTGTACAATATATGGGTTATTAATTCCACCTTTATTTGTGGGTTTTCATAATATTAGCCCATAGCATAATTCAAATTCATTAATTTTAAATTACCGTACAGTACCATTTATTTTGCTTTATTGGGTTTATCCTCATATATTGATTAATCCTGTTGATACGTGATTCGATTAGCTCAATATAGCATTGCATAGAACTGTGAATTCTTGCACATTTATCATTATGGCTTAGTCTGTTCCCCTGCACTTGATAGTTTATCTTGCCTTATGTGCTATGCATTTTTAATTGTGAGCTTTTGTTTTTTAATAGAGCAGTTTGTTTTGTCATTTATTATTTTAATTTTTTGGTGCATTTCTTTCATACTTTTTGGGGAGATTTTCATTTTCACATAGCACCTGTTGAAACCCGACCTGATCCCTGTGTGGGGTCGACCATGCGGTACGTGACTTTCGCGCCAAAGTCGCGTTTCGTATGATGCGCTTGGCGCCATTTTTTCAGCCAATGAAGGAGCGTGGGCAGAGTGATGACATAGGTCTTAGGGGCGTGGACGCCTATCGCCATCTTGTCGCTTGTGCGCTGTAGCGATTTGCAATGTGTAACACCAGCTTTTCTGTTGAGAGAGAGAGAGAGATAGAGAGAGAGAGAAAAAAAATCCCATTGACTTTGCATTGGGTTTCGTGTTTCAGTCGATCCCCGACTTTTCGCTATAATCGGCCGATTTCACTCGACTCGACTTTTGAGATAGTCGGGTTTCGCGAAACCCGACTCGACCCTAAAAAAGTTAGTCGCTCAACCCTAGTTACAACTTTAGGCCAGTCTCACATGTCCAGATATTTCCGGTACCGGAAGAAATGGTCCCGGAGCTATCCGTGTCCATGTGTGCACGTAGGCTATCCATGTGTCATCTGTGTGCTATCCATGTGTCCGTGTTTATCATCGGTGTGCTGTCCGTATATTGAAATTTTTTTTCAATTTTAACCCTATGACTTTAAAAAAGCACACGGACAGCACACGAACGGCATCCGTGTGCGGTACGTGTTTACACGCACCCATTGACTTTAATGGGTCCGTGTGATCCGTGCCCTCCCACGAACACTGACATGTCTCCGTGTTTTGCACGCAGACACACGGTCCGTGAAAACACGCTGACATCTGCAGAGACACATTTATTTTAATGTGTCTACGTGTGTCAGTGTCTCCGGTACGTGAGGAAACTGTCACCACATGTACTGGAGCCACTGAGGTGTTAAACCGGCCTTAAGCAGGATTTGCAGTAACTGATCAGACCACCATTACTGATATATTTTGTAATCAAGATTGTCAACTTTGCCATTAAAAAAATACTAGAGACTTGGATGTGTGGCTTCAAACAGAATAAGTGATCATAATTTAGTACGTAAGTTAACACAACAAAGATGAAGAATTTGCTCCATTTGCATAGGTCATTTCCCCAATCACTGTTAACCTAATGTGTTTACAAGTAGTACATGCAACCAATCTCAACCCAAAATCATTACAGACTCTGACACAAAACTTCTTTTGGCCGGGGGTAACCTATGATGTTCGTCAATACTGCCAGACCTGTGACAGTTGCCAGCGCATTGGCAAGAGGGGAGATCGATGCAAGGCCAAATTATGCCCCCTCCCCATTGTGGAGGAACCATTTAGCCGAGTTGCAGTCGATCTGATAGGGCCGTTAGCCAAACCCAGTCCGTCAGGGAAAAGGTATATATTGACAGTGGTAGATGATGCCACACGTTATCCAGAGGCGGTTGCGTTACCTAACATACTGGCAGAGACGGTGGCGGCTGCCTTGCTCCAGGTTTTCTTACGGGTTGGATTTCCCTGGGAGATTATCTCAGACCAGGGTACCCAGTTTACAGCAGAAGTGACCAACCAACTGTGGAAGCTATGCGGCGTAAAGTCAATTAGAAGCGCCATGTACCACCCGCAAACCAATGGGTTGTGTGAACGCTTTAACGGGACATTAAAACAACTCATTGGGACTTTTACCAGGACCTACAGGGACTGGGAGAAATTCTTGCCTCACCTCCTGTTTGCCTATCGAGAGGGGCCCCAAGAATCCATGGGGTTTTCCCCATTCGAACTGGTATATGGGAGACGGGTAAGGGGACCCCTAGACTTAGTGCTAGAACACTGGGAAGGGGAGGGCACCATAGAAGGGGTACCTATTGTACCCTATGTGCTGGAATTCCGGGACCGCCTACAGGAGCTGACCCAGGCTGTACGTGGGAACATGCAGGTGGCCCAGCGGCACCAGCGCGTATGGTACAATCGGAGGGCCAGAGAGCGCACCTTGGAAATAGGGCAGAAGGTCCTGGTGTTAGAGCCCACTAGGCAGAACAAGTTCCAAGCTGCATGGCAGGGGCCCTATAATGTCGCCGATTGTGACGACCCCAGGGTTATCCGCATGTTCCACGTGAATATGCTGAAGCCCTATCGGGAGCGCCCTGAAGAGGTAGTGGCCATCTGTGCACCTGAAGCAGAGGATTTAGCCGGACTTCCCTTGCCTGATGTCTTAGGGGAGAGGACTCAGTCTGAAACATGGGACCAAGTACACTGGGGTGAAGACTTACAGTGGGGAAAAAAAGTATTTAGTCAGTCAGCAATAGTGCAAGTTCCACCACTTAAAAAGATGAGAGGCGTCTGTAATTTACATCATAGGTAGACCTCAACTATGGGAGACAAACTGAGGAAAAAAAATCCAGAAAATCACATTGTCTGTTTTTTTATCATTTTTTTTGCATATTATGGTGGAAAATAAGTATTTGGTCAGAAACAAACAATCAAGATTTCTGGCTCTCACAGACCTGTAACTTCTTCTTTAAGAGTCTCCTCTTTCCTCCACTCATTACCTGTAGTAATGGCACCTGTTTAAACTTGTTATCAGTATAAAAAGACACTTGTGCACACCCTCAAACAGTCTGACTCCAAACTCCACTATGGTGAAGACCAAAGAGCTGTCAAAGGACACCAGAAACAAAATTGTAGCCCTGCACCAGGCTGGGAAGACTGAATCTGCAATAGCCAACCAGCTTGGAGTGAAGAAATCAACAGTGGGAGCAATAATTAGAAAATGGAAGACATACAAGACCACTGATAATCTCCCTCGATCTGGGACTCCATGCAAAATCCCACCCCGTGGGGTCAGAATGATCACAAGAACGGTGAGCAAAAATCCCAGCACCACGCGGGGGGACCTAGTGAATGAACTGCAGAGAGCTGGGACCAATGTAACAAGGCCTACCATAAGTAACACACTACGCCACCATGGACTCAGATCCTGCAGTGCCAGACGTGTCCCACTGCTTAAGCTAGTACATGTCCGGGCCCGTCTGAAGTTTGCTAGAGAGCATTTGGATGATCCAGAGGAGTTTTGGGAGAATGTCCTATGGTCTGATGAAACCAAACTGGAACTGTTTGGTAGAAACACAACTTGTCGTGTTTGGGGGAAAAAGAATACTGAGTTGCATCCATCAAACACCATACCTACTGTAAAGCATGGTGGTGGAAACATCATGCTTTTGGGCTGTTTCTCTGCAAAGGGGCCAGGACTACTGATCCGGGTACATGAAAGAATGAATGGAGCCATGTATCGTGAGATTTTGAGTGCAAACCTCCTTCCATCAGCAAGGGCATTGAAGATGAAACGTGGCTGGGTCTTTCAACATGACAATGATCCAAAGCACACCGCCAGGGCAACGAAGGAGTGGCTTCGTAAGAAGCATTTCAAGGTCCTGGAGTGGCCTAGCCAGTCTCCAGATCTCAACCCTATAGAAAACCTTTGGAGGGAGTTGAAAGTCCATGTTGCCAAGCAAAAAGCCAAAAACATCACTGCTCTAGAGGAGATCTGCATGGAGGAATGGGCCAACATACCAACAACAGTGTGTGGCAACCTTGTGAAGACTTACAGAAAACGTTTGACCTCTGTCATTGCCAACAAAGGATATATTACAAAGTATTGAGATGAAATTTTGTTTCTGACCAAATACTTATTTTCCACCATAATATGCAAATAAAATGATAAAAAAACAGACAATGTGATTTTCTGGATTTTTTTTTTCTCAGTTTGTCTCCCATGTTGAGGTCTATCTATGATCTTAATTACAGACGCCTCTCATCTTTTTAAGTGGTGGAACTTGCACTATTGCTGACTGACTAAATACTTTTTTGCCCCACTGTAGGTCCCCGGGAGAGACAGCAGGTGGAGGAGTTGTTGAGGCATCGACAGAGGATGTTTTCGGGGAAACCTGGGTACACTCACCTGGCACAACACAAGGTTGAGACCCAGGATCAGACCCCCCTGCGACAACCCCCCTTCCTCGTCCCTGAGTCTGTACAAGAAGGGATGCGACAAGAGATACAAGAGATGTTGTGTTTAGGGGTCATTGAAGAGTCAGGTAGTCCCTGGGCATCCCCCGTAGTGTTAGTGCCCAAGAAGGATGGGACTACACGGTTTTGTGTAGACTATCGTAAGCTCAATGAGAAAACAGTGACGGATGCGTATCCCATGCCGCTTGTGGATGACTTGTTAGACCGGCTGGCAGGGGCAAAGTATTTGACCACCATCGATCTATGCAAAGGCTACTGGCAGATTTCCCTTAGTCCTGATGCTATTCCCAAGTCGGCATTTGTCACCCCATTTGGCTTATTCCAGTTTCGAGTTATGCCATTCGGGATGAAGACTGCCCCGGCGACCTTCCAGAGGCTGGCTGACCGGCTTCTGGATGGTCTCCAGGACTATGCGTGTGCCTACCTGGATGACATAGCCATCTACAGCGCGACATGGGAAGAGCATCTAAATCACCTAGAGACAGTATTGGACAGGATCCACAAGGCCGGAATCACCTTGAACCCAAACAAGTGTCACGTGGGCAAAGCAGAGGTTCAGTATTAGGGCATTGGGTGGGAAGTGGGAAACAGAGACCAGAACCAGCCAAGATTCAGGCCATAGCCAAATGGCCCACCCCACACGCTAAAACCCAGGTCATGGCGTTCCTAGGGACAGCGGGGTATTACAGGAAATTCGTTCCCAATTACAGCAGTGTTGCCAAGCCCCTCACTGATCTGACCCATAAGAACCAACCCCGCCAGGTAACCTGGACTCCAGAGTGTGAGGAAGCCTTCCGCCAGCTAAAGGACGCCCTCACCAATACCCCTGTATTGGCCGCCACCGATCCAACTAAACGTTTCCTGGTCCACACAGAGGCTTCTATGTTTGGATTGGGGGCAGTACTGAGCCAAGTCGAGCCGGACGGCCAAAAACACTCGGTAGCTTACCTGAGTCGGAAACTACTGCCCCGTGAAGTGAGCTATGCGGCCATCGAGAAGGAGTGCCTGGCAATAGTATGGGCACTCAAAGAGTTACAACCATATTTGTATGGACGACAGTTTTCCCTCCTAACGGACCATAATCCCCTAGTCTGGCTTAATCGGGTCTCCGGAGACAATGCCAGATTACTGCGGTGGAGTTTAGCCCTACAACCTCTGGACTTCACCATCCACTACAGACCCGGCAAACAAAACGGTAACACCGATGGACTAAGTCGACAAACGGAACTCGTACCAACCCCATAAACTTCGGTCATCCCCAAACCGATCCGATAAGGATCAGACTGTGTATGCCGATCGCGTCGCTGAAAAGGGAAGCCATGTTACAGAATCCAGCAAAAGCAGCGTGGACCTCCTGAAACACAGGGTGGTACTGAAAGAGGTACCACAGCTTGTTAAACCCCGTTACACAGACCCCAAAGTGTTCAGACTAAAATACCAGAATACAGACCCCAAAATAAATACAGAAGTCAACCCCCCAAATAAATTCACAACCACAAACCTAAAATTAATAGATGCCAAAATAAAACCAGACAACAGAACAGTTAAAATAATATCCCCTTAAAAAATACCTTTATTTAACCCCATAACACATACAGTGGGGCAAAAAAGTATTTAGTCAGTCAGCAATAGTGCAAGTTCCACCACTTAAAAAGATGAGAGGCGTCTGTAATTTACATCATAGGTAGACCTCAACTATGGGAGACAAACTGAGAAAAAAAAATCCAGAAAATCACATTGTCTGTTTTTTTAACATTTTATTTGCATATTATGGTGGAAAATAAGTATTTGGTCAGAAACAAAATTTCATCTCAATACTTTGTAATATATCCTTTGTTGGCAATGACAGAGGTCAAACGTTTTCTGTAAGTCTTCACAAGGTTGCCACACACTGTTGTTGGTATGTTGGCCCATTCCTCCATGCAGATCTCCTCTAGAGCAGTGATGTTTTTGGCTTTTCGCTTGGCAACACGGACTTTCAACTCCCTCCAAAGGTTTTCTATAGGGTTGAGATCTGGAGACTGGCTAGGCCACTCCAGGACCTTGAAATGCTTCTTACGAAGCCACTCCTTCATTGCCCTGGTGGTGTGCTTTGGATCATTGTCATGTTGAAAGACCCAGCCACGTTTCATCTTCAATGCCCTTGCTGATGGAAGGAGGTTTGCACTCAAAATCTCACGATACATGGCCCCATTCATTCTTTCATGTACCCGGATCAGTCGTCCTGGCCCCTTTGCAGAGAAACAGCCCCAAAGCATGATGTTTCAACCACCATGCTTTACAGTAGGTATGGTGTTTGATGGATGCAACTCAGTATTCTTTTTCCTCCAAACACGACAAGTTGTGTTTCTACCAAACAGTTCCAGTTTGGTTTCATCAGACCATAGGACATTCTCCCAAATCTCCTCTGGATCATCCAAATGCTCTCTAGCAAACTTCAGACGGGCCCGGACATGTACTGGCTTAAGCAGTGGGACACGTCTGGCACTGCAGGATCTGAGTCCATGGTGGCGTAGTGTGTTACTTATGGTAGGCCTTGTTACATTGGTCCCAGCTCTCTGCAGTTCATTCACTAGGTCCCCCCGCGTGGTTCTGGGATTTTTGCTCACCGTTCTTGTGATCATTCTGACCCCACGGGGTGGGATTTTGCATGGAGCCCCAGATCGAGGGAGATTATCAGTGGTCTTGTATGTCTTCCATTTTCTAATTATTGCTCCCACTGTTGATTTCTTCACTCCAAGCTGGTTGGCTATTGCAGATTCAGTCTTCCCAGCCTGGTGCAGGGCTACAATTTTGTTTCTGGTGTCCTTTGACAGCTCTTTGGTCTTCACCATAGAGGAGTTTGGAGTCAGACTGTTTGAGGGTGTGCACAGGTGTCTTTTTATACTGATAACAAGTTTAAACAGGTGCCATTACTACAGGTAATGAGTGGAGGAAAGAGGAGACTCTTAAAGAAGAAGTTACAGGTCTGTGAGAGCCAGAAATCTTGATTGTTTGTTTCTGACCAAATACTTATTTTCCACCATAAAATGCAAAAAAATTATAAAAAAACAGACAATGTGATTTTCTGTATTTTTTTTTCTCAGTTTGTCTCCCATAGTTGAGGTCTACCTATGATGTAAATTACAGACGCCTCTCATCTTTTTAAGTGGTGGAACTTGCACTATTGCTGACTGACTAAATACTTTTTTGCCCCACTGAACAGGCGGAAAAGAATTGTCATCCATAGTCCCCAATGTGAATATAGAAGTCATAAACCTAATATACTGTAAATAGGCTGAAAAATATAGATTCTATATGAGAGCTAATTTTGGAGTTTAGACAACAGATACCAAAATAAACTCAGTCCTGAGAAAAGACCCCAGAATAAACGTTTAGTACAGTCCCCAAATTAAATACAGACCCAATACAGTGAAGAAATAGTCCAGTTTCACAAGCAGATTCTTCTTTATTTAAAATAAATCCATAGACAGGGCGTAAAAATTATGATTGACAGGTTCATTTGCGTTAGTATAATGTTCACATTAACGCTTTTCAGGTATTATATAGAGGTATTATATAGAGTCTTATTCTGGTGGTGGCACCGGTTGAAGCACAACTTTCTCATTCTACTCCGTCCTTCTTGCGATTTAAAATTTATTTTTTTATTTTAAAATTTTCCAACTTTTTCTCTATTCTTCTTAAAATGAATAAATTACACATACGTGTTGTGCTGTAGAAAAAAGTGATCAATCTTAAACTTTGCAAAGAGAAAGCACATCCCATCCACCATTCATCTGATTTTTATTGCCGTCCGAGTCAACTCACATAGTGGTGTGGAAAATGCGACTTCTCATTAATTGCTGTTGATGGGTATATGTTCATTAATCGCTGTTCATACTATTTGATCTCACCAGAGGATAACTGCAACCGGTGGCAGCACCAGAACAAGATTCTATATAATAAATCCCTTGAGCTGCTTTTCTAACACATCATATTTACTTGGGCTGCTGCCAGAGCTGTTGTCTGAGTTCTGAGTGGATGGGGTTAACATCAATGGTGAGCTGGAATCTACATTATTCCAATACAGGTCACCACAATAAATACAGACCTCATATGAAATCCTAGAATAAATACCCCAGAGTAAGTACAGACTTCAATGAAGAGTTAAGACTAGAAAAAGAACCCAAAGTAAATACAGACCTCAGACTAGACTCCATAAATGTACACAGACTTCAGACCAGACTTGCACATCTCCAATATACCTATGGACCACAGTCAACCCCATCATCTGCAATTCGCTTACACAAACACACACCTTAATCAGCTATGCGCATTTGACAAACGTAGGCTGAACCCCCCAATATGGGTAGGCTTGGCTGACAGTCTAATGTGTATGAGGAGGCCTCCTGACTCTTACCAGACAGATAATGTTGGGGGAGATAAGAATAAAGCATGTTCAATTTTGGACCACCTTTTATTCTTATCAAGATAAGCCAATGGCAGAGGAGTCTGAAAGTAGCTGTCCTGTAGAAAACAGAGGAACACTCAGCAGAGTAAAAGCTGTTGTGTATGGAGGAAGGCGATCGGCAGCCATGGAGAGGTCAGAAACCAGGCCCAACGGACCGGACCGATGGTAAAGTTAGGAATCCCCGAACACAGACTTTTTAACGTGTGTTCAATTTCCTGTTCAGGTTTGTCATTCTAATAAAGCTTGTTGAAAGGCTGCAGCACAGTCAATCAACAAGCTGTTAGAATGCGGGCACTTCCGGAGCCATCACAGCCATGACAGACTTGGCCTGTATAAAGGCTGGATCACGATTGCAGAGTAATTCTGCTCTTACTATTGCAGGGATAGGACACAGGTGGAGTGAGGGACAGATTCTGACTGCACATTCTGCAAACAAAGCCGCTGTATTTACTCTGCAACCCATATGTGTGGGAGTGCGGTGCCAAAAAACTGCTGTGTGTACTCTGCAACTCATATCTGTGGAAATACTATGCAAAAGACACCATGTGTACTCTGCAACTCATATCTGTGGGAGTACTGTGCCAGAAAGCCACTGTGTGTACTCTGCAACCCATATCTGTGAGAGTAATGTGTCAAAAGCCACTATGTGTACTCTGCAACCCATATCTGTGAGAGTACTGTGCCAAAAGCCGCTATGTTTACTTTGCAACTCATACAGCTGAGCTCAAAAGTTTACATACCCCGGCAGAATTTTTGCTTTCTTGGCTTTTTTTCAGAGAATATGAATGATAACACCAAAACTTTTTCTACACTTATGGTTAGTGGTTGGATGAAGCCATTTATTGTCAAACTACTGTGCTTCCTCTTTTAAAATCATAATGGCAACCTAAAACATCCATTCCCGATTACAAATAAGGCTTTGGCTCGCTTAGGAGAAGTTGCACGGCAAACTAAAAAGTCAATTTTTTTCCGATTATCCCTTACAAAAAATTAAAAATGTGGGGCTAAAACATAATTTTAGCAGTAAATATGTAATTATTAGTGATGAGCGAGTGTACTTGTTGCTCGGGTTTTCCCGAGCACACTCGGGTGGTCTCCAAGTATTTATGACTGCTCAGAGATTTAGTTTTCATCACGGCAGCTGAATGATTTACAGCTACTAGCCAGGCTGAGTGCATCTGGGGATCTGGGGGTCATAAACACTCGGAGACCACCCGAGCGTGCTCAGGAAAACCTGAGCAACGAGTACACTCGCTCATTGCTAGTAATTATTCTTTCTTCACTGCCCAATGGTATAAATTTTTGTAAGGCACATGTGGTGTCAACATGCTCACTGCACCCCATGGATTAATTAATTAAGAGGTGTAGTTTGTAAAATTAAATCACTTATGGGGGTTTCTGCTTATCTGTTACTTCTAATATGGCGCTTCTTCCCTTCTGATCTTTGCACTGCGCCTGAAAAGTAGTTTTCAATGTATTGGGTATCTGTGCACTCAAGAGAAATTGCACAACAAATTGTACAGTGTATTTTTTCCTGTTACCCTTGTGAAATTGGGGCAAAAACAAAATTTTTGTGGGAAAAATATGAATTTTCATTTTCTTGCCTCAACATTATAAAATTCTGTGACGCACCTGTGGGCTCAAGGTGCTCACCACACATCTAGAAAAATTCCTAGATGGGTCTAGTTTCCAAAATGGGGTCACTCCTACGCTACATGAAGTCCACTCTCAATTCCAGACAATTCCGTTCAAAAAGCCAAACGGTGCTTTGCCTCTTCTGAGCCCTGCCATACGCCCATACAAAAGTTTTCCCCAGCATATGAGGTATTGGCATACTCAGGAGAAACTGCACCACACATTTTGGGGTACAGTTTCTCCTATTACCCTTGTGAAAATAAAAAATTGGGTCGAAAAGAACAGTTATGGGAAAAATTAGATTTTTTTTATTTTCACAACTTTAAGCTATAAACTTCTGTGAAGCACCTGGGGGTTCAAGGTGATCAACACATATCTGAATAAATTCCTTGAGGGGTTTAGTTTCCAAAATGGAGTTGCTTGTGGCTGTCTCCACTATTTAGGAACATCAGGGGCTCTCCAAACCTGACATGGTGTCTGCACTCGATTCCAGCTATTTTTGCGTTTCAAAAGGCGAATGGTGCTCATTCCCTTCTGAGCCCTGTTCTGCACCCAAACAGTTATTTTCTCCCACATATGGGGTATCTGCGTACTCAAGAAAAATTTCACAACTAAGTTTCTGGTCAATTTTCTCCTGCTATCCTAGAAAAAAATTAAACAAATTGGGGGCTAAAGTAACATTTTTGTGAAAAAGGTAAAATGTTCATTTTTCCTTTTACAGTACATTGCCTTAATTCTTGTGAAGCACCCGAAGCGTTAATAAACTTCTTAAATGTGGTCTTGAGGACTGTGAGGGGGTGCAGTGATTAATATAGAGTCACAGTTTGGTATTTTTTTTCATATAGGCCCCCAAATTGACTTCAACTGATGTGGTCCCTAAAAATTTTTTTTGTAAATTTTGGTGCAAAAATGAGAAATTGCTGATCAGCTTTTAACCCTTCTGTGAAGAGATGATGTTGTGGGTTGTAATAATCACCTAGGTAGGGTAACAATGCAACTATTTTTATTCATTACATCCATGGTCTTACAGCAATTCCTGGTAGATGGTCATAATGAAATGTCCCCAAGCCACACAATCTCATCCTGGGGCCAATAGTTCCACTGCCCCTGTACCAGGCAATACCCACTGTCTCCCAATTTTTGGTTGGCCCACAGCTTTTGTATCTCCCACCAGTATAGTCTGCAGTCACAGTCCATGCTCTATACCATGACCGTAGCACATGTCTCCTGATCCAACTGGTAACAACAGTCCTCAAAATAGTTCCTCACATCCAGACGATAGATATCACAAACGTGGCATGTGTATCAAGTTCAAGCCGGCAACAACAGTCCTTAAGATAGTTCTTTACAACCAGATAATAGGTAACATGACCGTAGCACATGTATCAAGCTTCATCCGGCAACCCATCTCCAATCTCCATAGGCCATCCATACAGAGGTACCAGGACCTCACCAATTAAACCTTGCCTCTTGGCGTCACTGAACTCACTGCCTCACTAAGAATTTGGCTTATTCTTCTCCCTCTCATGGGATCGGTCCCTTGGATGGGCAGAAATGTTCACACTCTCCCCCTTAAACATTTGCTTTTAGCTCAAAGAATGCTGAATGCTCCAAAAGCCCAGTTTCCTACCTGTCTGCAAGGTTGTGTATTAGGCTACTTTCACACTTCCGTCGTTTTGGCAACGTCGCAATGTGTCGTTTTGGAGAAAAAACGCATCCTGCAAAGTTGCCCGCAGGATGCGTTTTTCTCCATAGACTTGCATTAGCGACGCATTGCGACGTATGGCCACACGTCGCACCCGTCGTGCGACGGATGCGTCGTGTTTTGGCGGACCGTCGGCACAAAAAACGTTCCATGTAACTTTTTTGTGTGTCACGTCCGCCATTTTCAACCGCGCATGCGTGGCCGAAACTCCGCCCCCTCCTCCCCAGACTGCAGAATGGGCAGTGGATGCGTTGAAAAACTGCATCCGCTGCCCATGTCGTGCAGTTATTTTCACCTCTATGGGAGGTGGAGCCGCATATTCATTTCTGTAATGAGCGGTACCATGTGACCGCTCAATACAGGAAGAATATGCAGCGCTGGAAGAAGCAGGGACTGCATGGACCGCGTCGGGAGCAGGTAAGTATAATTACACAGCCCCCGCTCACCCCCTCCCCTGCTGACCCCGGGTATGACTCGAGTATAAGCCGAGAGGGGGACTTTCAGCCCCAAAATTGGGCTGAAAATCTCGGCTTATACTCGAGTATATACGGTATACACACATACACACACATGTCAGTAACACACACACACATCTAATATATAAAGCTGAATGTGTGTATGTATGTATGTATGTATGTATGTATGTGTGTAAGTCAGGGATTGGCATCTGCACCGTCGCAGCTACAGCCACAAAATTTTGCACACTCACACGACTGGACCCCGAGAGCGTCATAGGCTATGTTGTGAAGCGAAATTTTAACCCCGCGCGTTCCAATTCCCCAAACAATTTTGCCCCTATCTACATAATGGGGAAAAAGTGAAAGGAAAAGTGTTGGAGGCGTCGCAGCTACAGCCACAAAATTTTGCACACTCACACGTCTGGACCCTGAGAGCGTCATAGGCTATGTTGTGAAGCGAAATTTTAACCCTGCGCTTTCCAATTCACCAAACAATTTTGCCCCTATCTACATAATGGGGAAAAAGTGAAAGGAAAAGTGTTGGAGGCAAATTGACAGCTGCCAGATGTGAACAAGGGGGACTTAAAGAATGAGAGCGATGGCACCAAAGAGTATATACCGTACAGATGCTAAGGTGGGGCCCCGACATGGGATACTCACCACACACGGGGATATGAACACACATACAAAAGGCGCCACAAACTACCACGTGCTTGAACGCATATACCACCCTTAGCACACATTTCACCACACATACACCAACCTCACCACATAAAAGTCGAAACACAAAAGTCGCTGCCCAAAACTCGCCACATGCAAAACTAGGCTCACGCAAAACTCGCCACACGTGCAAAACTCACCTCATGGAAAACTCGCCACACACAAAACTTGCACACGCGGAAAAATTGCTACATGCACAAAAGTTGCAACACATGGAAAAGTTGCCTCACTCAAAACTTGCACATACTCAAAACGCACCACACATAAAACTCACCACGCGCAAAACTCGCCATGCGCAAAACTTGCTGCACACAACTTGCTACACTAACCTGTCACATGCAACTCGACACGCAAAAAGTTGCTACATGCATGTCGCCACACAAAACTCATCTCACAAAAGTCGCTACATGCATGTCGCCACATGCAACTCAACACACACAACTTGACACATGAAACTCGCCCTAAAACACACACAAGTCTGGTATTATCCTTCAAAAATAAAAATCTGATTAATAAGCAGACAAACTACAAGAGCAACAAATGTACCATATAGGAAATACTGTCAGTCACATGACCTGTCTATTATGTGTATGTGTGAGCTAATATATACTGCCAGGGGGGAGGGCTTCCTGTTGGCTGGGGATTTATCAGGCTGCCAATTTAGTACTATATACAGGAGAGATGACACACAGGTATATACTATATACAGGAGGATGACACACAGGTATATACTATATACAGGAGGAGATGACACACAGGTATATACTATATACAGGAGCAGATGACACACAGGTATATACTATATACAGGAGCAGATGACACACAGGTATATACTGTACTATATACAGGAGGAGATGACACACACATATATACTATGCACAGGGGAGATGACACACTGGTATATACTATATACAGGAGGAGATGACTTACAGGTATATACTATATACAGGAGGAGATGACACACAGGTATATACTATATACAGGAGGAGATGACTTACAGGTATATTCTATATACAGGAGGAGATGACACACAGGTATATACTATATACAGGAGGAGATGACACACAGGTATATACTATATACAGGAGGAGATGACACACACATATATACTATATACAGGGGAGATGACACACAGGTATATACTATATACAGGAGGAGATGACATACAGGTATATACTATATACAGGAGGAGATGACATCCTGGTATATACTATATACAGGGGAGATGACATACAGGTACATACTATATACAGGAGTGATGACACACAGGTTTATACTATATACAGTGGAGATGACACACAGGTACAGTCATGGCCAAAAGTATTGACACCCCTGCAGTTATGTCAGATAATATTCATTTTCTTCCTGAAAATGATTGCAAACACAAATTATTTGGTATTATTATCTTCATTTAATTTGTCTTAAATGAATAAACACAAAAGAGAATGAAGCAAAAAGCAAAACATTGATCATTTCACACAAAACTCCAAAAATGGGCCAGACAAAACTATTGGCACCCTCAGCCTAATACTTGGTTGCACAACCTTTGACCAAAATAACTGCGACCAACCGCTTCCAGTAACCATCAATGAGTTTCTTACAATGCTCTGCTGGAATTTTAGACCATTCTTCTTTGGCAAACTGCTCCAGGTCCCTGATATTTGAAGGGTGCCTTCTCCAAACTGCTATTTTTAGATCTCTCCACAGGTGATCTATGGGATTCAGGTCTGGACTCATTGCTGGCCACCTTAGAAGTCTCCCAGGGGCGGACACTAACAGCTTGGGGTCCCTGTGCAAGAAATGTGTCTGGGCCCCCCTCCCTGCCCGGTATGCTGAGCAGGCCGGCATCAGATGCGATATGCTAATGACCCCCGTCTCCTGCTCTGCTGCGAGCAGGAGCCGAATGTCATGCGTCTGTGCTCCGAGCCTCTCGCACAGAATCGGAACACAGCTGCGGAGGAAGCGGAGAAATGACTTTCTCCATCTCCTCCATTGCCGGGGTCAGCATATATCGCACAGCACTCGGATGATATCTGAGTGACGTGCGTTGTCTCACTCACACCTATAGGCTTATATGGGTGCGAGTGAGCCGAGACTCGGCCGGGTATCTGTGACAATCACAGCATGCTACGATTTCACTCGCACACTGAAAACGGCTGAGAAAAAATATGGTGATGGGAGCTGCCCCATAGAGGAATACTGGTCCGAGTGCTATGCAATTATTTTATCGCATAGCACTCATCCGTAATCTACGGTAGTGTGACTCAAGGCAGATTTCCCTCATTATCCACCTGCAAGCAGGGCAGTACATAGCAATCACAGGGCCACATAGCAAAAGTTCTATTTGGGCCTCCCCATAGCTCTAAAAAATACAGTTAGGACAGAGACAACATTTTTCTAATTTTGGTTATAGAAATTACCACAATGAATTTTAAACAAAACAATTCAGATGCAATTGAAGTTCAGACTTTCAGCTTTCATTTGAGGGTATCCACATTGATATTAGATGAAGGGTTTAGAAGTTTCAGCTCCTTAACATGTGCCACCCTGTTTTTAAAGGGACCTAAAGTATTTGGACAGATTCAATAATTTTAAATAAAATGTTCATTTCTAGTAGTTGGTTGAAAACCCTTTGTTGGCAATGACTGCCTGAAGACTTGAACTCATGGACATCACCAGACGCTGTGTTCCCTCCTTTTTGATGCTCTGCCAGGCCTTCACTGCGATGGTTTTCAGTGGCTGTTTGTTTGTGGGCCTTTCTGTCTGAAGTTTAGTCTGCGTTAGAATCGGGCCACCATCTAATACATACATACACATGGTATACGGTATGTGTGGGTAATAAATATATATATATCTATTGATTATCATTTGGTTCTGCTGGGTCCGGCGCAGTCAGACTTGCAGCCATGTGACAACTAGTGTCGGCTATGTCAATGAACATGACAGCAAGTGCACAAAGCCTATCCTCGTGCTTACGTGATAACTGCTGAAAACGGCAGAGCCCGACCATGTATATATTATATTACATTATATGTCTGGTATCTGTTCTATTCATTGTCTATGGAACCAATGGAAATAGCTGAGCAGCTCTATAAATAATGAATAGAGCTGAGGCCGAGCCTGCCACAACTTTGCTCCATCTAGGATGAGCCCTGTTCTCCGAATCTCTGGGGGGCAGTTGCCAAATGCCCAGTGATCAGCAAGTTATCCACAATCCGATGGCTCACATATGCATCGTACATACATATACCGTACATACACACAGATACTCATACATATACTGTACATACATACACTTTACATACATATACCGTACATACATACACACACCGTACATATACATACCATACATACATAGATACACATACATACGGTACACCGTACATACATACAACTTACATACTGTACATATACCAATATACCATACATACACACAGATACATACATATACCGTACATACATACACACCGTACATACACATACCATACATACAGATACACATACATATACCGTATATACATACAACTTACATACATATACCGATATACCATACATACACAGATACACATACCGTGGATACATATACCTTACATACATATACCGATATACCGTACATACACAGATACACATACATATACCATACATACATACACACACACACACCGTACATACACATACCATACATACACAGATACACATACATATACCATACATACATACACACACCGTACATACACATACCATACATACAGATACACATACATATACCATACATACACAGATACACATACATATACCGTACATACACCTTACATACATATACCGATATACCGTACATACACAGATACACATACATATACCGTACATACATACATACACACACCGTACATATAACGTACATACACACAGATACACATACATATACCGTACATACATACACCTTACATACATATACCGATATACCGTACATACACACACGGATACACATACATATACCGTACATACATATACTGATATACCGTACATACACACACGGATACACATACATATACCGTACATACATACACCGTACATACACATACCGTACATACAGATATACATACATATACCGTACATACACCTTACATACATATACCGATATACCGTACATACACACACGGATACACATACATATACCGTACATACATACACCGTACATACACATACCGTACATACAAATACACATACATATACCGTACATACATACACCTTACATACATATATTGATATACCGTACATACACACACGGATACACATACATATACTGTACATACATACACACACCGTACATACACATACCATACATACACACATACTGTACATATACACACCTTACACACACCCACATATACCGTACATACATACACTTTAGATAGATATACCGTGCTGCATGTGTGTATACACAGGTCTGCCACCTGCGTCTTTGTACGCATAGTGGGGATGGAATTTCATAAAATCTCCCACTATGCTGTAACATCTGCCGCTGTGGATGAACACAGTGTCCAATCCGCAGCAAATCCGCCATGTGGAAACACGCCCTTATGGTCTATGTGAAAGAGATTGCAGCGGACAAAGACCAGGCTGGTGATGTCACTAGCGGGCCACTGTGCACTGAATATGAGGATATGTCACTTTCTTTAGGTCTCCGGCATTAGTGATGAGTGAATGTGCCCAGATAAGGCATTATCTGAACATGCTTGTGTGCGGAGTGTTTTTGGCGTGCTTCAATAATATTTATTTTCGACTCCCCTCCGCTTCATGTGGGCTGTTCCTAACAAACAGGGAATCATTCCTGCTTGTGTTGCGGATGTCAAAAAGCCATGAATCGTGCAGCAGTGGAGACTCGGACATATTATAAGACCACGCCGAAGATGCTCCATTAGCACTTGAGCATGCTCAGATAACGCCTTATCCAAACATGCTCGCTTATGACTTGATCACTACTCCCAACATGGTTCAAATATAAATTGTTGTTTCTTTATTTTTCAAAATAAAACTGTATACTTACAACATTTCCACCAGGCAGCAAAGATCCTGTCAGCCTGGTCCACACTCGTCCTCTGCACTGAGTCTGCAGCAGCTTCCCGCTCCAAGCTGCGGACTCCAGAGCACAGTCATCCCCGAGGTAACGATGCACAGATGTCACTGTGCACTCCATATAATCTTAGACATTGCACCAGGGGATCGCCATCCCATCCCCCTATATAGCGGATCATTTTAGTACCCGGCCCTTCTCCTACCTAACTTAGTGATCCCTCCTCACCCCCTCTCCCCCCCATTCTCATGTATCCCAGTCCCGAGGGATCACTGAGTCGTGCGCACAGCAGCAGCATGGACTCACAACCAGAGCGGAAGCTTCAGTGACTCACCGACACTCCCCCTCCATCTCCCTGGCTCCTCTCTTCCAGCATCTGCCGTCACCATGGCTACCGCACCAGTGACTGCCGGACAGCAGCATAATGAATACTAACAGGTGAGGTCAGCAGGGGGGCCCTTTTGACCATCATATCACATGCGTGCAGCAGAGTGGCCCCCTGTTAGCTGTCATTCACCGCCCTGCTTTCTCTGTCCTTCGGGGCCCCCTCCTGCTCCGGGCCCCGGTGCAGTTGCACAGGTTGAACCGGCGGTAAGTCCGCCCATGAAGTCTCCAGTGCTTTCTCTCAAACCATTTTCTAGTGCTTTTTGAAGTGTGTTTTGGGTCATTGTCCTGCTGGAAGACCCATGACCTCTGAGGGAGACCCAGCTTTCTCACACTGGGCCCTACATTATGCTGCAAAATTTGTTGGTAGTCTTCAGACTTCATAAAGCCATGCACACGGTCAAGCAGTCCAGTGCCAGAGGCAGCAAAGCAAACCCAAAACATCAGGGAACCTCCAAAGTGTTTGACTGTAGGAACCATGTTCTTTTCTTTGAATGCCTCTTTTTTTTTTCTCCTGTAAACTCTATGCTGATGCCTTTGCCCAAAAAGCTCTACTTTTGTCTCATCTGACCAGAGAACATTCTTCCAAAACGTTTTAGGCTTTTTCGGGTAAGTTTTGGCAAACTCCAGCCTGGCTTTTTTATGTCTCGGGGTAAGAAGTGGGGTCTTCCTGGGTCTCCTACAATACAGCCCCTTTTCATTCAGATGCCGACGGATAGTACAGGTTGACACTGTTGTACCCTCGGACTGCAGGGCAGCTTAAACTTGTTTGAATGTTAGTCGTGGTTCTTTATCCAACATCCGCACAATCTTGCGTTGAAATCTCTTGTCAATTTTTCTTTTCCGTCCACATCTAGGGAGGTTAGCCACAGTGCCATGGGCATTAAACTTCTTGATGACACTGCGCACGGTAGACACAGGAACATTCAGGTCTTTGGAGATGGACTTGTAGCCTTGAGATTGCTCATGCTTCCTCACAATTTGGTTTCTCAAGTCCTCAGACAGTTCTTTGGTCTTCTTTCTTTTCTCCATGCTCAATCTGCTACACACAAGGACACAGGACAGAGGTTGAATCAACTTTAATCCATGTCAATTGGCTGCAAGTGTGATTTAGTTACTGCCAACACCTGTTAGGTGCCACAGGTAAGTTACAGGTGCTGTTAATTACACAAATTAGAGAAGCATCACATGATTTTTTTGAACAGTGCCAATACTTTTGTCCACCCCCTTTTTATGTTTGGTGTGGAATTATATCCAATTTGGCTTTAGGACAATTCTTTTTGTGTTTTTTCATTTAAGAGAAATTAAATGAAGATAATAATAACAAAGAATTTGTGTTTGCAATCATTTTCAGGAAGAAAATGAGTATTATCTGACAGAATTGCAGGGGAGTCAATACTTTTGGCCATGACTGTATATACTATATACAGGTGGAGATGACATAAAGGTATATACTATATCCTGGAGGAGATGACACACAGGTATATACTTTATACAGGAGCAGATGATACACAGGTATATACTATATACAGGAGGAGATGACTTACAGGTACATACTATATAAAAGAGGAGATGACACATAGGTATAGAGAAGGAGAGGACATACAGCAGGTATATACTATATTCAGGGGAGATGACATACAGGTATATACTATATACAGGAGATGTCATACAGGTATATACTATATATAGGAGGGATGACATACAGGTATATAGTATATACAGAAGAGATGACATACAGGTATATAATATATACAGGAGGAGATGACACATGGGTATATACAATATACAGGAGGAGATGACATACAGCAGGTATATACTATTTACAGGGGAGATGGCATACAGGTATATACTATATACAAAAGAAGACATACAGGTGTATTCTATATATAAGGGAGATGACAAATATGTATTTACTGAGGTGAAAATGAAAAGGTGTGAGTGCAAAATGAGAGGAGTGAGGGAAAATAGTGGAGTGGTCGGAAAATGACAGATGTGAGGTCGAGATGACAAGTGTTAGGGGGGAATGAGAGGAGTGAGGGGGAAAATAAGAGGAGTGAGGGGAAAATGAGAGGTGTAAGGGAGAAAATGAGAGGTGTAAGGGAGAAAATGAGAGGTGTAAGGGAGAAAATGAGAGGTGTAAGGGAGAAAATGAGAGGCATGATGGGAAAATAAGAGAAGTGAGGTGCTATAACTAACCACAGATATTTACTATGCCCAGGCAACGCCAGGCTCTTCAGCTAGTATATATATATATATATATATATATATATATATGTATTTATTTTGCACAGAAAGATAGAAGTATAGCTGGTAATTCATTTGTCGGCTTCTGTAAAATCACTGCAGGAACCGACAGGTTTACGTACAGTAAATAGATGCAGAATAGGTAGATATATAGATGTTAACGACCATCCCAATTAGTAGTGTGTGTGTGTGTGTGTGTGTGTGCAAATTAATGGACATGTATGTAATTAATAAAAGATTTATTGTGGGGAAAAAAATGGCATGGGCTCCTGCCCAATTTTCGGAACCAGCAGAGGGAAAGCCAGCACCTGGAGGCTGATATTAATATTGTATTGTAAGGTGACATCAAGCCCATGGCTTAGTAGTGGAGATCCATTACTAATCCTATAGTTGTTACTTGTTAAATACACAGTCAGAATAAAGTATTTTAATGAAATAAAATACAACACAGTTTTCCCATTTTATTGTTAATCCATGCGACGCCCTCGATCTCCTGTAATAAAAATAAAATAATAAACCAACAATCTACCCATACCTGTACGTCGCTGTGTCCCATGCAGTAATCCATATCTGGGGAATATACAGTTTTCAACCAGGATGGTGCCAAGATGCAACCGTCCTGGCTGAAAACTACTGGTGAATAAGGAGATGCTAGAAGCGGAGCTTCAGTGGCTAGTGGTGACAATACTGATGCTGCGTTACCTCACAGCCTGACCTGCGCTGAACTCTGGAGCATGGTAAAATGCCAGTTCATTTGACAATTTCACCTAGATGCGTGTCCTCGGACGCACAGGTAAAAAGTATGGCAGCACCAATACCCGCCGGATTCCTGTGCTGCAATTCATGCTGCTTTCTAATCAGAAGCCAACAACAGACAGTTGACATGCTGCGCATGGAAGTGACATCATGTACTGCACGTACCAGCACACCGAAGTCAGCAGGTGGTTCATGCGCCAGCTACAGAAGAGGACGACGCGCAGCGTGGGAATGTGGAAAGGTGAGAAGAATAATTTGGGGTTTTTCTAAATGTGCTGGAGAAGAATGGAAAGGGCCCAGCATGAGGGACATTATAGCAGAATTGGGGATATTATGCCAGGGTGGAGGACATTATACCAGAATTGGGGATATTATACCAGGTTGGAGGACATTTTACCAGCATGTTGAACATTATAAAAGCATGAGTGCATTATACCAGAGTGAGGGATATTATACCAGAATGAAGACATTAATCCAGAATGGTGACATTATATCAGGATGGGGGACTTTATACAAAGATGGGGACATTATACCATTATTGGTGACATTATACCAGAATGGGGAACATTATACCAGATTTGGGGGTATGATACCAGGATGGGGGACATTATACCAGGAAAGGGAAAATTATACCAGCATGGGTATATTATACCAGAATGAGAGACATTACACCATAATGGTGACATTATACTAGATTTGGGGAGCATGATAGCAGGATCTGGGACATAACAGGATGGGAACATTATACCAGGATGGGTGACGATATACGAGAATGGGGAACATTATACCAAATTTGGGGATATTATAACGGCATGGCTACATTATACCAAAATGAGTGACATTATGCCAGAATGGAGACATTATTGCAGAATGGGGACATTATACCAGGATGGAGAACATTATACCAGAATGGAACATTATGCCAGGATGGGGACATTATACCAGGATGGGTGACATTATACCAGAATGGGAAACATTATACCAGATTTGGGGGTATTATACCAGGATGGGGATATTATACCAGGATGGAGAACATTATACCAGCATGGGTACATTATACCACAATGAGGGACATTATACCAGAATGGAGACATTATTCCATAATGGGGACATTTTACCAGGATGGTGGACATTATACCAGAATAGACCATTATGCCAGGATATGGACATTTTACCAGGATGGGTGAAATTATACCAGAATGGGGACATTATACCAGGATGGGGCCCAGGATGAGGGAGATCATTACAAGAATGAGCCAGATTGGGGACATTATTACATATGGAAAAAACATGTACGGTATGTCTAGGATAAAGAATGCTGCAAGGACCAATACATCTGACCAACATGCAGGTGGGGGCCCAGGCCCAAATTTTGCACAGATTATGACACTTCCCCTTGGTAAAGACCATAAAAATTAACTCTGAATAAAAAGACTCTATTGATCTGTATTGCATTTTTTTAAAAGCGGAGGAAATAATACGGTGGTAAAAACTGGCCAGTGTTGTACTTTTAATATTATTATTTATTATATACAGTGCCTACAAGTAGTATTCAACCCCCTGCAGATTTAGCAGGTTTACACATTTGGAATTAACTTGGCATTGTGACATTTGGACTGTAGATCAGCCTGGAAGAGTGAAATGCACTGCAGCAAAAAAGAATGTTATTTCTTTGTTTATTTTTTTTAAAAATTGTGAAAAGTCTTTTCAGAGGGTCATTTATTATTCAACCCCTCAACCCACCAGAATTCTGTTTGGTTCCCCTAAAGTATTAAGAAGTAGTTCAGGCACAAAGAACAATGAGCTTCACATGTTTGGATTAATTATCTCTTTTTCCAGCCTTTTCTGACTATTTAAGACCCTCCCCAAACTTGTGAACAGCACTCATACATGGTCAACATGGGAAAGACAAAGGAGCATTCCAAGGCCATCAGAGACAAGATCGTGGAGGGTCACAAGGCTGGCAAGGGGTACAAAACCCTTTCCAAGGAGTTGGGCCTACCTGTCTCCACTGTTGGGAGCATCATCCGGAAGTGGAAGGCTTATGGAACTACTGTTAGCCTTCCATGGCCTGGACAGCCTTTGAAAGTTTCCTCCCGTGCCGAGGCCAGGCTTGTCCGAAGAGTCAAGGCTAACCCAAGGACAACAAGGAAGGAGCTCCGGGAAGATCTCATGGCAGTGGGGACATTGGTTTCAGTCAATACCATAAGTAACGTACTCCACCGCAATGGTCTCCGTTCCAGACGAGCCCGTAAGGTACCTTTACTTTCAAAGCGTCATGTCAAGGCTCGTCTACAGTTTGCTCATGATCACTTGGAGGACTCTGAGACTGACTGGTTCAAGGTTCTCTGGTCTGATGAGACCAAGATCGAGATCTTTGATGCCAACCACACACGTGACGTTTGGAGACTGGATGGCACTGCATACGACCCCAAGAATACCATCCCTAAAGTCAAGCATGGTGGTGGCAGCATCATGCTGTGGGGCTGTTTCTCAGCCAAGGGGCCTGGCCATCTGGTCCGCATCCATGGGAAGATGGATAGCACGGCCTACCTGGAGATTTTGGCCAAGAACCTCCGCTCCTCCATCAAGGATCTTAAGATGCGTCGTCATTTCATCTTCCAACAAGACAACGACCCAAAGCACACAGCCAAGAAAACCAAGGCTTGGTTCAAGAGGCAAAAAATCAAGGTGTTGCAGTGGCCTAGTCAGTCTCCTGACCTTAACCCAATTGAAAACTTGTGGAAGGAGCTCAAGATTAAAGTCCACATGAGACACCCAAAGAACGTATATAACTTGGAGAAGATCTGCATGGAGGAGTGGGCCAAGATAACTCCAGAGACCTGTGCCGGCCTGATCAGGTCTTATAAAAGACGATTATTAGCTGTAATTGCAAACAAAGGTTATTCCACAAAATATTAAACCTAGGGGTTGAATAATAATTGACCCACACTTTTATGTTTAAAATTTATAAAAATTTAACTGAGCAACAAAACTTTTTGGTTTGTAAGATTTATGCATCTGTTAATAAATCCTGCTCTTGTTTGAAGCTTGAAGGCTCTAACTTATTTGCATCTTATTAAACCTGCTAAATCTGCTGGGGGTTGAATACTACTTGTAGGCACTGTATATTGCAATACTGTGGTGCTGCAATACACAGTACAGCAATCCGACGATTGCAGGTTCAAGTTCCCTAAGGTAACAAATAAAAAAATGTTTTGTAAAAAATATAAAAATTTGAATTACCCTCCTTTTTCCCATAAAAAAGTAAACATGTGGTGTGGCTTCTTATCTATCTAAATATAAAATTACTTAAAGGGACACTGTCACCTGAATTTGGAGGGAACAATCTTCAATTCTCTGTCCTCCATAGGACACGCCTATGCAAGGCAAGATTGCAGACTGTGCAGGCATGTACTACGGAGGACAGAGAATGAACTTCAATCCAATATTGCAGCCAGCATGCAGCCAGCGGGTAAGGAAAGGGTGAATCAAACACCCAAAATCCCCGCCTCCATGGCTGAAGATTGTTCCCTCCAAATTCAGGTGACAGTGTCCCTTTAACAAGATCTGTAAATGCCAAAAAGAAAATACAAATTCGAAACTTGCAGTTTTTCAGGTGCTGCAACAGCACCAAAAAAAATGCAATAAACCAATAAACAATCAAAATGCCTTAATTACCCAAATATGGTATCAATAAAAATGTCAACTCACCATGCAATAAAAAAACCCTTACGCATCTTCATCAATGTAAAAATGAAAATATTACTAGTCTTGGAAAATGGTGACACAAGCAAAATGTTATAATTTTTTACATTTTTTAATGAAATTTCCTTTTTTTCTCCAATTAAATATAAAAAAAACTATACAACTATGGAATTTTCATAATGATACCGAACTGGAGAATAATGCACCCTGGTCATTTTTATGGCACAATGAACGGCGTATAAACAAAATACAAAGATCAACTGGGGAATTGGAATTTCACTACACTTGGATTTTTTTTTCTATTTTCCAGTACATTGAATGGTAAAAAGAAAAGGATAAACTAAGGCTCAAAAACAGATTACCACCCTGGCAAGAAGGAGTTAAGATGCTGTTAAATACCCTGAGGCATGCTTACACCTAACTCAGAATCTTTGATTTATGTATCAAACAATTTCCAATGAGATTCCAATGACATATTGTTTTATTAGGTTTTTATTACAAACTTCTTTTTAATTGTTGTAATTTATGCAATTTTTCACATAAAAAAAACCTTAAAATATTTCAGTATTACATCGGCAACCAGATCAATAACAATAGTCTGTCATATCTTCTCCAGCCTCCATGCTTTACTGTATAGATTGAACAGATGAGCAGAGCCATAATTTCTTCATGTTTTTTCTGAAAGCTGAGTAAATGAAAACTATTATTATTCTGACTTGCTGCATCTAATATTTACTATTATTATTTACTATTATTATTATTTATTTATATAGCACCATTAATTCCATGGCGCTGTACATGACAAAGGGGTTACACACTTATGTGCAGTCTCTGGTTTATCTTTGAGCATTAGTGAAAACATTTATGTATAATGTATATTGCCAGCTGTATTTTTCACAATTACTTTTTAAGTAGTAAAATAAAATGTTAAAACAGTTATCTACCGTAGTTTATCTGTAAAAGAGTACAAATAAAGACTTTATGTTGCAACATATTGTTACCATCTGTGTACTATTAGATATAATCATTTATTGCTAGTTTTACTTCCTTTGTGCCAAGGAAATGTGGAAGTTTTGTTTTTTCCTGCTACATTGTTGTTACTAAGGGTACCGTCACACTATAACATTTCGATCGCTACGACGGTACGATTCGTGACGTTCCAGCGATATCGTTACGATATCGCTGTGTCTGACACGCAGCAGCGATCAGGGATCCTGCTGAGAATCGTACGTCGTAGCAGATCGTTTAGAACTTTCTTTCATCGCTGGATCTCCCGCTGTCATCGCTAGATCGGTGTGTGTGACACCGATCTAGCGATCTAGCGATGCGATCCAGCGATGCGTTCGCTTGTAACCAGGGTAAACATCGGGTAACTAAGCGCAGGACCGCGCTTAGTTACCCGATGTTTACCCTGGTTACAAGTGTTAAACTAAAAAAAAACAAACAGCACATACTTACATTCTGATGTCCGTCAGGTCCCTTGCCGTCTGCTTCCCGCACTGTGACTGCCGGCCGTAAAGTGAAAGCAGAGCACAGCGGCTGTGCTTTCACTTTCACTTTACGGCCGGCAGTCACTGAGTGCGGGAAGCAGACGGCAAGGGACCTGACGGACACCAGAATGTAAGTATGTGCTGTTTGTTTTTTTTTTAGTTTAACGCTTGTAACCAGGGTAAACATCGGGTAACTAAGCGCGGTCCTGCGCTTAGTTACCCGATGTTTACCCTGGTTACCCAGGGACCTCGGCATCGTTGGTCGCTGGAGAGCTGTCTGTGTGACAGCTCCCCAGCGACCACACTACGATTTACCTACGATCACGGCCAGGTCATATCGCTGGTCGTGATCGTAGGTAAATCGTATAGTGTGACGGTACCCTTAGTGTAACAACTGATTAGCATATCACACCATTATTATCCATGCACTTTTTTTCTTACAAAATTCATAATATCCTTATAATTAGGAAACTCCAAAATCCGAAAATATTGGATATTTTTATGTATTGCAGAGATTTACTTAACTAAGAAATAAACAGTAACTTATTGGAAGATAAACCGCTTACGTGTTTTGTTAGTCTGACGGGTTTTCTGCATGGTCCTGAAACAGTAGACAGTAAGTAGAAACTGTACAAATCTTGCAGAAAAAAAAAACAGATCTAAATTTTGTCCTTCCATCTTCTTCCATCTCGACTGTTAATGGCTCCTACTCACCTGCGAGAAACTCGGATGAGTCTCGCATGTTAATACCTGCTGCCGGCACTCAGATCGAAGCGTGCGGCCGCATAGGAATACATGCAGTCGCACGCTCCGCTCCTCTGTGCCGGGTGCAGTGCCAGGTATTGACGTGCGAGACTCATCCGAGTTTCTCGCAGGTGAGTATGAGCCCTAAAGGGCTGATACTGAGTGGCACTATCGCTATATGGAGCAGGCTCAGAAGCTGAGCATGCTTCATGAAAAACAATTACCAGTTCTGTTACATAGCTGGCACCCGACAATAACTAAAAAGCTAAAATTAGATTAAATCAGTTTATCCTCTCAAATGCTGCTGTTACAGCAGTATATAAAAGTCTTCAACAAAGATGCTGCCATTTCTGATGGGCGTCAGTACCTCATGCACCACGATCACGGAGTGCCAATCATGGCAGCTGGGGGCCTACTGAAGTCTCCCGTGTCTGCCATGTTAGCACTCCTTTGTTGCAAGGTATCATAAGAAATTATCAATTAAAAAAAATGCATTGCAATACTTTGGCATTACAATGAATTGAATAGGCAATCAAGAAATTAGTTTCAAGTCAGTTAACAGGACTAATTACAAACAAAAAAACTATTAAAACATATTTTTTAAATATAAAAAGTGGAACACAGTCCCTTTTTCCTCAAATTAAATTTGTAAAAAGTGAAAAGTAAATTAACATATTTAGTATTGCCATCTGCATAATTGCCAAAACGAATAAAATATCAAAATATTTATCCCATAATGTGAGAAAAAAATGAAAAAAATAGCTGGTTTTTAATCGCTGTAATTCTCCAAAATAATGCAATAAAAAGAGATTGACACATAAGACTAAAATGGTATGAATAAAAAAGTAAAGTTCGACAAGTAAAAAATAAGCCCTCACCCAGCTTCATTGATGGAAGAATAAGAAAGTTACGGATTCTAAAATAATGGCAACACAAACCAAGGTTTTTTTTTGCAAAGCTCTCATTTATTTTTTAAACTAAAATATAAAAGTAGTATATAAGTGCTGTCACTGTGATCATACTGACGTGAAGAATCATATTGATTGGTCTTTTTTACCTCACAATGAATGCGGTAAAGACCAAACAAAAACGCAATATTGGAATTCATGTTTTCTTTTGACCACAATTCTTTTTAATTTCATTTTTTGTACCATTTTACATTGTAAAATAATTGGTGTTATTCAAAACTACAACTCGTGCAAAAAACAAGTTCTCATACTATGGCTGTGTTAATGGAAAAATAAAACGTTATGGCTCTTGGAAGCAGGAGCGGAAAAAATGAAAGTACAAAAATGAAAATTGCTAAACCCTTAAAGGGGTTGTCTAGCTTTAGGGTACAAGTCTGCAGTCAATGTATAATTTTCTCCTTTAAACTTTGCTTTCGTCAAAGAATGCTCCCTTTGCAGCAATTACAGCATTGCAGACCTTTGGCATTCTAGCAGTTAATTTGCTGAGGTAATCTGGAGAAATTTCACCCCATGCTTCCAGGAGCCCCTCCCACGTGTTAGTTTGGCTTGATGGGCACTTTTTGCGTACCATACGGTCAAGCTGCTCCCACAACAGCTCAATGGGGTTGAGATCTGGTGACTGTGCTGGCCATGCCATTACAGATAGATACCAGCTGTCTGCTTCTTCCCTAAATAGTTCTTGCATAATTTGGAGGTGTGCTTCTGGGTCATTGTCCTGTTGAAGATGAAATTGGCTGTCCAAGCGCTGTCCACAGTCCATAAACACGTGCGGCTGGCACAAACAAGGCCGCAGCACCTTTGGAATTCGACGGAAACGGTTGCGGAACAAGTGGCAAGGGAGGACGCAGGAGTCCGTCTGGGACTAGGTTCTCCTGCCTTCTCACATGCGCGGTACTCACAGTCATTGAGCGCAATATGCTACTCTCTCCAGCTACTGCAGGACACATAGCAGCTCTCTTTGTGGTGGTTGCAGAGTGCACGGCACCTCTATCTCTGGCAGTCACTGAGCGCATTGCACCTCTCAGCAAAGCGGTCCCTCTGCAGACGGTGGGGCCCAACCCAGGCGGCCTGTCGTGGCACAGGTACGCGGGGGACAGAGCGTGCTGCCCACCTGACTACACGCTGCTGGAGCCAAACTTCCTGCTGCTGTGCGTGCTTTTCTTTTTAAGTAACCCCACCTCCCCGGGTCATCAGGTTGGTCAGGCTCCTCTTTTCTACACCTGAGTTCCAGGGGACGCAACCTTAACAGTTCCAGGCCCGGCAAGCAGGTATCCGCAGCCCGGTCTTCCTCCTCCCTAATGTAAAATATGTTTGTGCCCTTGTGGATTATGGCTGATAAAAGTGTACATCACATTTACAGGATGTACACTGCTGTAAGCTACACTTTGTCATCTTCCGGCAAAACCACACTGACATTATGTGGAATAGGAGATATCCCCTGGGAAAGTATAGATTTCTATTTAAAGGAGGCAGGTCCATATTTGTAATTAAAAAAAAAATCATTAATCTGAAAAAACAATCAAGGAAGTGCTGCACCCAATACATTCTTCTCTCTTCTCTAGATGAGGGTCACTGTAACAAATATGGCCCTGCCTAATAGGGAAAGATAGAGGGAAAAACATTTGTGTAATTTAAAGGTAACCTGTAATGTAAAATAATCCTATTAATCTGCAGATATGGGGTTATTCTGCAGCTTAATTGCATTCTAACACCATGCGGTGCCCGAATTGAGAGTACCACTGCCAGGAGGAATGGATTTTATTTCTCCTAGCAGGCTTGCTCGTTCAGTTATTGGAGTGGGCAGGCATGGTTTCAATCAGCGCTCAGTGAATAGAGAGCGGCGGCTGTAACCATGCCTCCGGCATTGACTGACAGCCGGCTCTTAGGGTTCACTCACATCTGTGTATAAAATCAGCAACTTTAATGTGAGAAAAAATTGCATTGCACTCACACAGATGTTGTTCAATGAGGCAGTGTTCATCTGAGAGTTTTTCCTCACCTTGAATTGGGATGATCAAATGCTTATGGCCATGTGAAACAGCCGAGACCCACCAATGCAAGTCAATGTGTTCTAGAAAAAAATCGCATGGCACACGGACCATGCACGTGCCTTCCGATATTTATGTACCCATCTCAAGGGAAACACAATATTTCATCAGTCGAGTACAGTAACTTCACATGCCGCACCATCAGAATAGATAGAATAGATATATAGATAGAATAGATAGAAATGTCAGTGAGCTATATAATTAGTACAGTGCGTGTATAGTTTACTGTACATGTATTTAGCTAGTAAATATAAAAATAAATAAAAAATATGGCGTCGGCTGCCCCCTATTTTTAATAAGCAACTGAGGGAAAGCAGACAGCTGTAAGCTGGTGTTATTATTCTGGGAAGAGAACAATATCCGTGGATAGTCGCAGCCTATTAATATCAGCTCACAGCTGTCCACGTAGCCTTTACTGGGTGTAAAAAAAGGGGACCCAGAAAAATGACGTGTTCCCCCCCAATTTTTAATAACCAGCTAAGCAGACAGCCCTATATTAATAAGGTGGAAAGGGGCCATAGATATTGGCCCCTTCCCATACTAATATCACCAGCCCTCTGCCGCCTTAGAAATGGCGCATCCATTTGATGCACCAGTTCTGGCACTTAGCCTTGGTTCTTTGCAATGCGTTGGCAATGAGGATAATGGTTTTGGGGTTGATATCAGCTGTGTAATGTCTGCTGACATCAAGTCTATGGGTTAGTAATGGAGAGGTGTCTATCAGACACTCCCATTACTAGCCCCATAGTCAAAAGAAAGAAACACAAACACAGAAAAGTCCTTTAATTGTAAAAAAAATCCCACTCCCCGATTATTACCCTCTTTTACCCATTTAATACCAAAAATAAAATAATCCAAAGGGGTTAGCCATAAATCCATAATATGGACGTCCCACAATGATCCCTGATTCTGCTACATCTGGAGACGGTGATGAGTGGTGACATCAGTATCTTGACCATTCATGGACACCAGAACACACTGAGAGTAGAGTGAGAATCCAGCCGCTGTGACAATCAGTGACGTCAGCAATTTTATGGCAGTTCACAGCCAATGAACTGCGGTAAACTTAATGACGTCAGCGCTCACGGTGTGTGAAATTACTGCTGGTTAACAGCTTTATTTTACACTAGCTGAAGAGCCCGGCGTTGCCTGGGCATAGTAAATATCTGTGGTTAGTTATAGCACCTCACTTCTCTTATTTTCTCATCACGCCTCTCATTTTCCCAATCACATCTTTCACTTTCCCCCTCACATCTCTCATTTTCTCCCTCACACCTCTCATTCCCCCCTAACACTTGTCATTTCGACCTCACATCTGTCATTTTCCGATCACTCCACTATTTTCCCTAACTCCTCTCATTTTGCACTCACACCTTTTCATTTTCACCTCACACCTCTCATTTTCACCTCAGTATATACATGTTTGTCATCTCCCTTATATAGTATACACCTGTATGTCATCTCCTGTATATAGTATATACCTGTATGTCATCTCCCCTGTATATAGTATATACCTGCTGTGTGTCATCTCCCCTGTATATAGTATATACCTGTATGTCATCTCCTCCTATATATAGTATATACCAGTATGTCATCTCCTTCTATATATAGTATATACCTGTGTCATCTCCTCCTGTATATAGTATATACCTGTGTGTCATCTCCCCTGTATATAGTATATATCTGTGTGTCATCTCCTCCTGTATATAGTATATACCTGTATGTCATCTTCTATATATAGCATATACCTGTATGTCATCTCCTGTATATACTATATACCTGTAGGTCATCTGCTCCTGTATATAGTATATACCTGTGTGTCATCTCCTCCTGTATATAGTATATACATGTATGTCATCTCCTCCTGTATATGGTATGTACCTGTATGTCATCTCCTCCTCTATATAGTATATACCTGTGTGTCATCTCTCCTGTATATAGTATATATCTGTGTGTCATCTCCCCGTATATAGTATATACCTGTTTGTCATCTCCTCCTGTATTAGACCTTGTTCACACGTTATTTGCTCAGTATTTTTACCTCAGTATTTGTAAGCTAAATTGGCAGCCTGATAAATCCCCAGCCAACAGGAAGCCCTCCCCCTGGCAGTATATATTAGCTCACACATTCACATAATAGACAGGTCATGTGACTGACAGCTGCCGTATTTCCTATATGGTACATTTGTTGCTCTTGTAGTTTGCTTATTAATCAGATTTTTATTTTTGAAGGATAATACCAGACTCTTGTGTTTTAGGGCGAGTTTCGTTTGTCAAGTTGTGTGTGTTGAGTTGCGTGTGGCGACATGCATGTAGCGACTTTTGTGAGATGAGTTTTGTGTGGTGACATGCGTGTAGCAACTTTTTGTGTGTCGAGTTGCATGTGACAGGTTAGTGTAGCAAGTTGTGTGCAGCAAGTTTAGCGCATGGCGAGTGTTGCGCGTGGCGAGTTTTATGTGTGGTGCCTTTTGAGTATGTGCAAGTTTTGTGTGAGGCAACTTTTGCATGTGTTGCAACTTTTGTGCATGTGGCAATTTTTCCGCGTGTGCAAGTTTTGCGTGTGGCGAGTTTTCCATGAGGTGAGTTTTGCACTTGTGGCGAGTTTTGCGTGAGCCTAGTTTTTGCATGTGGCGAGTTTTGCGCGTGGCGAGTTTTGAGCAGCGACTTTTGTGTTTCGACTTTTATGTGGCGAGGTTGGTGTATGTGGTGAAACGTGTGCTGAAGGTGGTATATGCGTTCAAGCATGTGGTAGTGTGTGGCGCATTTTGTGTGTGTGTTCATATCCTCGTGTGTGGTGAGTATCCCATATCGGGGCCCCACCTTAGCAACTGTACGGTATATACTCTTTGGCGCCATCGCTCTCACTCTTTAAGTCCCCTTGTTCACATCTGGCAGCTGTCAATTTGCCTCCAACACTTTTCCTTTCACTTTTCCCCATTATGTAGATAGGGGCAAAATTGTTTGGTGAATTGGAAAGCGCGGGGTTAAAATTTCACCTCACAACATAGCCTATGATGCTCTCGGGGTCCAGACGTGTGACTGTGCAAAATTTTGTGGCTGTAGCTGTGACGCCTCCAACACTTTTCCTTTCACTTTTTTCCCCATTATGTAGATAGGGGCAAAATTGTTTGGTGAATTGGAACGCGTGGGGTTAAAATTTCGCCTCACAACATAGCCTATGACGCTCTCGGGGTCCAGACGTGTGACTGTGCAAAATTTTGTGGCTGTAGCTGCGACGGTGCAGATGCCAATCCCGGACATACATACACACACACACACACACACACACACACACACACACACACACACACACACACACACACACACACACACACACACACACACACACACACACATTCAGCTTTATATATTAGATGACAGGTTCCATTTAATTGTAATTCCAAAATGCATACTAGATCTTTTGTCTAGATTAGTAGGCTACACTAAAGTGCTATTTTATGAAGACATACACTACTATAAGTGCACAGTTTAGGATTGGGACCGAGTGGGGTAAAATTGGATACTATGCAGTGTAAGATGAAAACAAGGGCAGTAACCAGAGTCCTAGGGATCCCAGATCAACTTTTGAGCCCCAGGGAGCAGTATAATGGGGAGTATGTGAGACTTTATCAAATCTCATCAACTCTGAAAAAAAAATCCTTGTGTATGGTAAATCGACATGAGCTGTGAATTTTAAATCTACAGCATGTCTATTTTATATGTGAATTTTCACTGTGTATTTCACCTTTTGTAATGCATAGGGGTGACATTCATGGTAAAAAGGCCATAAAGTCTGCAATAAAACCCATGTAATATTTGCGGATTTTTCAGTGAATCCTCCATAAAATTTGGGACAGTATCTGGAACAGATTTCTTTCTGTCATATGTGGGTGTACCGTGAGGATGTGGAGGAAGCAGCAGGCTGTTAGGATGCCAGCAGGATGATGACCTAGAACTTTTTTATCTTTATGATTGCTGTCAATGACACTATATTTACTAGGACCTGCACAGCCCTACATTCTTTGAGTCTGTAGCCGCCATAAAACGAGCTTAGATCATACCTTTAAGCTTTGGTATGGCTGCCATCTGTTATGCCGATTTTAATGTTAACAAATAAGTAACACAAGGTAAATATAGAGAGGATATTGATGCCAGGTACGTGTTTATCAAAACTACTATGTGCTGATAACGGGAAATGATTTTGTAATGCTGCTTTCGAATATCAGCAAATAGTAGCTGCCTATCTACAAATCTCTCCTGTAAAACATCATACTCATCAGTAGCAGGTAACGAGATAAATTATTGATCTTGGGATTTATTTTGATTGTATATACAAAGGATTTTTTACTGTATTATGAATATGTTTTTTTCTTTTTGGCACCAGCTGTGTATGGTAGGTGGAATTTGATGAAACAGATCAATAAACAATATTTCAGTAAATGTAATAATGGTATAACTAGCATACTGCCCTAAATGTCGGTCTACTTGTCTCTTCCTACCTATGTATATCTTTGCTGTACTGTACACCAAGGATCAGCAACCTGTGATATGCAAGCTGTTGTTAAACTACAACTCCCAGCAAATTGGGAGTTAAACAATTCTTTTTCCAGCATGGAACACCATGTCACAAGGCAAAAGTGCTAACTAAGGGTACGTTCACACTAGCGTTGCGCCGCCCTGCGTCGGCGACGCAACGCGCGACGCATCGAAAAACGCGCGCAAACGCGCGCAAAAACGCGCGCGTTTTGCGACGCGTGCGTCGTTTTTGACCAAAATCGGACGCACAGAAAATGCAACTTGTAGCGTTTTCGTGCGTCCGACGCCAGCGTCGGAAACGACGCACGTGGCAAAAAACGCAACCAAAAAGACGCACGCGTCCCCTATGTTAAACATAGGGGCGCGTCGCCGCTGCGTCGCCGACGCAACAGCGGCGCAACGCTAATGTGAACTTAGACTTAGTGGTTCGGTGAACAAAACAATGACATTTTGGGTCCTTGGCAAAGAAACTCCTTAGATCTTAATGTCATTGAGAACCTGTGGTCAATCCTCAAAAGCGGATCAACAAACAAAAAAAACAGAAATGATGATAAACTCCAAGCACTGATTAAACAAGAATGGGTTGTCGTCATCAGTCAGGATTTGGCCCAGACACTGATACTGACCATCTTTACATAAACTTAATGTATTTTGGCAATAAAAGTGTCAAACTTATTAAATACTTAAAATTGTACTCCAGTAACCATAAAACAATCTGACTAACAGATTTAAAAATATTGAAGCAGCAAACTTTGTGAAAACTAAAATTTGTGTCAATATCAAAACTTTTGGATATGACTTTAAACAGTTGAATCTAATAATGATGCGGACATAAGTGATGAAGTTACATGCAATTATTCTATTAAATTTGTTGTGTTCAGCTTTGTGAACTGCTTACTGGCCTCCTCTCCCCCTCCCCCACTGTCTCTAGAATGATCATGTTTATCATGCTGGGCAGCTGATTGTGATGTGTCTAGTGATAAGTTAAACAGGTACTCAATAACATATAAGGTATAGATGAGCCGCTCAGAGATGGAGATCTTGTGTCTTATTTAAAATTTTATCAGGTTTTCCAGAAATATATGAAAAGAAGAAAGAGGGAGGTAATCACTGTAGTAAATTAAAACTGTCATCCACTTGTTACAGTAATAGAAATCTGCCATAGAATGTTAATGAGACTGGTGCTTGTGAGCATGTGTAGATGCAAGCTGCACTGTTGTGACCTGGAGATAGCTTGATAGTTCAAGGTATAGGTTATCCCTAGGTCACAGCACCTGCTCATCATTCACAAAGAGAGAGAGGATCGCTTTATAACTGGCTTCATCTTGCCTCAGCCCCCCTGTTATCTCCAGTATTAGATCCGAAAGACAGGGTGGACAGCAGTGTGAGCAGCCTCTTTTTACATCAGCATTTTTGGTATCTGCAATATTAGATGAGAAAGACATGGTAAATATCCCATTCCATTGAAGCCCTGGTTTCTTGTAAAAAAAAAAACAAAATAAAAAACAACCATATCCCTCACCGGTCCAATATTCTGTCCCATGCCGCAATTCATGGCTGCGATAACTGGTTTTCAACCTGGACGGTGCCAAGATGTGACCATCCAGGCTGAAGACCACTGGAGAGTGAGCTGCTGCGAGCAACAGTGGTGACATTATTGAGGTTATCGCAGGTCACTGAGGCTCTGTCCCAAGCTCTCTTCAGTGTGAGCCTGGCTGATGAACTGCTGTGACCACAGTGAGAAAGGGAAAATAAATCCTGCAACATCATCAAATACTGCTATATACGTTACTGTGCAGTCAAATGGGTCCGCACATGTACGTACAAGGGACGGGGTGCTCACCGAGAAAAACACATGATAATGGTTCATGAAAAAGAAGGTGGTACTCACCGTTTCTGTTAAAAGACTTTTATTTCATCAGTTAGAAAACATGAAGGTGGGTAGAAGTGTGCAAAGCAGGATGAACGGACAATGGCTGTTTCGCACTGCTTTCGCTTCAGAACACTTCTCCCCAGCTCCATGTTTTTTAACATGAACAGGGCATTTAAGTGGTTAACAGCAGCAGTCAGCAACTATGATTGTTGCTGTTAGAGGCAGATGCCAGCTATTATAATTCATAGCATCTCCGTAGTATACAGTGTTTTGTAATTGCTTCATAATTAAAAGTGTTGTCCACTACTAGGACAACCCTTTCTTTAATGTTTGGCCCTGATAAAATAAAAAAACCTTATACGCACCTCCCGTGCTAGCGCCGTTCCCGCTGTGTAGGCTCTCGCTCTCATTAAGGTTCCTGTGCTGTTGTTCTGACACGTGAGTCCGGCGCCAAAGAGCCCAGTGAAGAGGAAGTCTGAGCTGCAGCTGATCTCTGACTTCCTGTTCATGTTCAATTCATCAGAAGGTGGAGACAGTGACGCCTGCACCGATTGGGCCCTGGGGTCACGTGTTACAACAACAGCACAATAGCAACGGGGAGAGCGAGTGCCAACATGGCTGGAACAACGTCGGCATGGAAGATGAGCATAGGCTTTTTTTTTTTTAGCAGAGTTAAGCATAGGGTATGATAGAAAAATATTTCGAATTGAGAGTCCTCAGTGGTTGATACCTTTTAATGGCTAACTGAAAAGATGGTAACAAATTGCAAGCTTTCAAGACTACATACTTCTCTTCATCAGGCAAAGACTAAAGGGTACTTTAGGGTACGATAAGGAGTTTTCCAAGTAGTGGATAACTTCTTTAACCCCTTTACCCCCAAGGGTGGTTTGCACGTTAATGACCAGGCCAATTTTTACAATTCTGACCACTGTCCCTTTATGAGGTTATAACTCCGAAACGCTTCAACGGATCTTAGCGATTCTGAGATTGTTTTCTTGTAACATATTGTACTTCATGATAGTGCTAAAATTTCTTCGATATAACTTGCGTTTATTTGTGAAAAAAACGGAAATTTGGCGAAAATTTTGAAAATTTCACAATTTTCCAACTTTGAATTTTTATTCTGTTAAACCAGAGAGTTATGTGACACAATATAGTTAATAAATAACATTTCCCACATGTCTACTTTACATCAGCACAATTTTTGAAACAAACTTTTTTTTTTCAAGGAAGTTATAAGGGTTAAAATTTGACCAGCAATTTCTCATTTTTACAACCAAATTTACAAAACCATTTTTTTTAGGGACCACCTCACATTTGAAGTCATTTTGAAGGGTCTATATGGCAGAAAATACCCAAAAGCGACACCATTCTAAAAACTGCACCCCTCAAGGTGCTCAAAACCACATTCAAGAAGTTTATTAACCCTTCAGGTGATTCACAGCAGCAGAAGCAACATGGAAGGAAAAAATTAACATTTTACTTTTTAGTCACAAAAATGATCTTTCAGCAATAATCTTTTTAATTTCCCAAGGGTAAAAAGAGAAAATGGACCTCAAAAGTTGTTGTCCAATTTATCCTGAGTACGCTGATACCCCACATGTGAGGGGGAACCACTTTTTGGGCGCATGGCAGGGCTCAGAAGGAAAGGAGCGCCGTTTGACTTTTTCAAGCTAAATTTGGCTGGAATTGAGATCGGACGCCATGTCGCGTTTGGCGACCCCCTGATGTGCCTAAACAGTGGAAACCCCCCACAAGTGACCCTATTTTGGAAACTAGACCCCCTAAGGAACTTATCTAGATGTGTCATGAGCACTTTTATCCCCCAAGTGCTTCACGAAAGTTTATAACGCCCGGGCGTGAAAAAAAAAATTCCTATTTTTTCCACAAACATGATCGTTTAGTCCCCAATTTTTTATTTTCTCAAGGGTAAAAGGAGAAATTGGACCCCAAAAGTTGTTGTCCAATTTGTCCTGAGTACGCTGATACCCCATATGTGGGGGGGACCACTGTTTGGGCGCATGGCAGGGCTCAGAAGGAAAGGAGCGCCGTTTGACTTTTTCAAGCTAAATTTGGCTGGAATTGAGATCGGACGCCATGTCGCGTTTGGCGACCCCCTGATGTGCCTAAACAGTGGAAACCCCCCACAAATTACCCCATTTTGGAAACTAGACCCCCTAAGGAACTTATCTAGATGTGTCATGAGCACTTTTATCCCCCAAGTGCTTCACGAAAGTTTATAACGCCCGGGCGTGAAAAAAAAAAATCCTATTTTTTCCACAAACATGATCGTTTAGTCCCCAATTTTTTATTTTCTCAAGGGTAAAAGGAGAAATTGGACCCCAAAAGTTGTTGTCCAATTTGTCCTGAGTACGCTGATACCCCATATGTGGGGGGGGACCACTGTTTGGGCGCATGGCAGGGCTCAGAAGGAAAGGAGCGCCGTTTGACTTTTTCAAGCTAAATTTGGCTGGAATTGAGATCGGACGCCATGTCGCGTTTGGCGACCCCCTGATGTGCCTAAACAGTGGAAACCCCCCACAAATGACCCCATTTTGGAAACTAGACCCCCTAAGGAACTTATCTAGATGTGTCATGAGCACTTTTATCCCCCAAGTGCTTCACGAAAGTTTATAACGCCCGGGCGTGAAAAAAAAAATTCCTATTTTTTCCACAAACATGATCGTTTAGTCCCCAATTTTTTATTTTCTCAAGGGTAAAAGGAGAAATTGGACCCCAAAAGTTGTTGTCCAATTTGTCCTGAGTACGCTGATACCCCATATGTGGGGGGGACCACTGTTTGGGCGCATGGCAGGGCTCAGAAGGAAAGGAGCGCCGTTTGACTTTTTCAAGCTAAATTTGGCTGGAATTGAGATCGGACGCCATGTCGCGTTTGGCGACCCCCTGATGTGCCTAAACAGTGGAAACCCCCCACAAATGACCCCATTTTTGAAACTAGACCCCCTAAGGAACTTATCTAGATGTGTCATGAGCACTTTTATCCCCCAAGTGCTTCACGAAAGTTTATAACGCCCGGGCATGAAAAAAAAAATTCCTATTTTTTCCACAAACATGATCGTTTAGTCCCCAATTTTTTATTTTCTCAAGGGTAAAAGGAGAAATTGGACCCCAAAAGTTGTTGTCCAATTTGTCCTGAGTACGCTGATACCCCATATGTGGGGGGGGACCACTGTTTGGGCGCATGGCAGGGCTCAGAAGGAAAGGAGCGCCGTTTGACTTTTTCAAGCTAACTTTGGCTGGAATTGAGATCGGACGCCATGTCGCGTTTGGCGACCCCCTGATGTGCCTAAACAGTGGAAACCCCCCACAAGTGACCCCATTTTGGAAACTAGACCCCCTAAGGAACTTATCTAGATGTGTCATGAGCACTTTTATCCCCCAAGTGCTTCACGAAAGTTTATAACGCCCTGGCGTGAAAAAAAAAATCCTATTTTTTTCCACAAACATGATCGTTTAGTCCCCAATTTTTTATTTTCTCAAGGGTAAAAGGAGAAATTGGACCCCAAAAGTTGTTGTCCAATTTGTCCTGAGTACGCTGATACCCCATATGTGGGGGGGGACCACTGTTTGGGCGCATGGCAGGGCTCAGAAGGAAAGGAGCGCCGTTTGACTTTTTCAAGCTAACTTTGGCTGGAATTGAGATCGGACGCCATGTCGCGTTTGGCGACCCCCTGATGTGCCTAAACAGTGGAAACCCCCCACAAGTGACCCCATTTTGGAAACTAGACCCCCTAAGGAACTTATCTAGATGTGTCATGAGCACTTTTATCCCCCAAGTGCTTCACGAAAGTTTATAACGCCCTGGCGTGAAAAAAAAAATTCCTATTTTTTTCCACAAACATGATCGTTTAGTCCCCAATTTTTTATTTTCTCAAGGGTAAAAGGAGAAATTGGACCCCAAAAGTTGTTGTCCAATTTGTCCTGAGTACGCTGATACCCCATATTTGGGGGGAACCACTGTTTGGGCGCATGGCAGGGCTCAGAAGGAAAGGAGCGCCGTTTGACTTTTTCAAGCTAACTTTGGCTGGAATTGAGATCGGACGCCATGTCGCGTTTGGAGAGCCCATGATGTGCCTAAACAGTGGAAACCCCCCACAAGTGACCCCATTTTGGAAACTAGACCCTCTAAGGAACTTATCTAGTTGTGTGGTGAGAATTTTGAACCCCCACGTGCTTCACTAAAGTATATAATGCCCAGGCGTGAAAATAAAAAATCCTATTTTTTCCTACAAAAATGATATTTTAGTCCCCAATTTTTAATTTTCCCAAGGGTACCAGGAGAAATTGGACCCCAAAAGTTGTTGTCCAATTTGTCCTGAGTACGCTGATACCCCATATGTGGGGAGGAACTACTGTTTGGGCACACGTTGGGGCTCGAAAGGGAAGTAGTGACGTTTTGGAATGCAGACTTTGATGGAATGTTCTGCTGGCATCATGTTCCATTTGCAGAGCCCCTGATGTGACTAAACAGTAGAAACCCCCCACAAGTGACCCCATTTTGGAAACTGTACCCCCTAAGGAACTTATCTAGTTGTGTGGTGAGAATTTTGAACCCCCACGTGCTTCACTAAACTTTATAATGCCCAGGTGTGAAAATAAAAAATCCTATTTTTTCCCACAAAAATGATATTTTAGTCCCCAATTTTTAATTTTCCCAAGGGTACCAGGAGAAATTGGACCCCAAAAGTTGTTGTCCAATTTGTCCTGAGTACGCTGATACCCCATATGTGGGGAGGAACTACTGTTTGGGCACACGTTGGGGCTCGAAAGGGAAGTAGTGACGTTTTGGAATGCAGACTTTGATGGAATGTTCTGCTGGCATCATGTTCCATTTGCAGAGCCCCTGATGTGACTAAACAGTAGAAACCCCCCACAAGTGACCCCATTTTGGAAACTGTACCCCCTAAGGAACTTATCTAGTTGTGTGGTGAGAATTTTGAACCCCCACGTGCTTCACTAAACTTTATAATGCCCAGGTGTGAAAATAAAAAATCCTATTTTTTCCCACAAAAATGATATTTTAGTCCCCAATTTTTAATTTTCCCAAGGGTACCAGGAGAAATTGGACCCCAAAAGTTGTTGTCCAATTTGTCCTGAGTACGCTGATACCCCATATGTGGGGAGGAACTACTGTTTGGGCACACGTTGGGGCTCGAAAGGGAAGTAGTGACGTTTTGGAATGCAGACTTTGATGGAATGTTCTGCTGGCATCATGTTCCATTTGCAGAGCCCCTGATGTGACTAAACAGTAGAAACCCCCCACAAGTGACCCCATTTTGGAAACTGTACCCCCTAAGGAACTTATCTAGTTGTGTGGTGAGAAATTTGAACCCCCACGTGCTTCACTAAAGTTTATAATGCCCAGGCGTGAAAATAAAAAATCCTATTTTTTCCCACAAAAATGATATTTTAGTCCCCAATTTTTAATTTTCCCAAAGGTAACAGGAGAAATTGGACATCAAAAGTTGTTGTCCAAATTGTCCTGATTACGCTGGTACGCCATATGTGGGAAAAAACTGTTTAGGCACACGTTGGGGCTCGAAAGGGAAGTTGTGACGTTTTGGAATGCAGAAATTGTCTGCGGTCGTCATGTTCCGTTTGCAGAGCCCCTGATGTGCCTAAACAGTAAAAAAAACCCACAAGTGACATCATTTTGGAACCTAGACCCCCCCCAAGGAACTTATCTAGATGTGCCCCCTTTTTGGAACTAATGTACGCTTTCTTGTAAAGTAAATTAGTAGTGCATGGAGGTGTGGTACAATCTGAAGCAATCCTTCATACACAGGCCAGGTTTTTCGGGGCAGGTGTCGCATTGATAAATGGTGTCCTTGCGTATTCCCCTTTTGTAACACACTCGGCACCTTTTTTGCGGCTTACCTTTTCTGCCGGTTGGCGGGACCACCCCCGGAAAATGCTGGCCTGGTACGATACGAGCACCTTCAGTTCCGGAAGTACTGGGGCCCTCTCCTTCCGGAGTACCAAATATCAGGGCCTTAACCACTACCTCCTGGAACTGAAGGTACGACGTATCGGTGTGGCGTGCACATCGTAACAGCAGGAAAGCGTTGAGCATTGCCATTTGTACGATGTGGACGGCCAACTTTTTGTACCACACCTTGGCCTTTCTCAAAGCACTGTATGGTTGGAGGAGTTGATCAGAGAGATCAACCCCCCCCATGCTTTTGTTGTAGCCCAGTACACAGTCCGGTTTGCAGACCTGTGTAGAGGTACCCCGTACAGTGCTGAGGGCTCTGCCATCACCATGTATGGTGGTCAAGAGAAGGACATCCCTCTTGTCCTTGTACTTGACCACCAGCAGGTGGTCGCTACATTGGGCCTTGCTCTCACCTTTTCTGAGCATCTGCCGAAGTAGCGTCTTTGGGAGGCCTCTCTGATTTTTGCGCACAGTACCGCAGGCTGCGGTACCTCGCGCAGAGAGGGATTTGTAGAGTGGGATGCTGGTATAAAAGTTATCAGTATAGAGGTGATAACCTTTATCCAGCAGTGGGTGCACCAAATCCCACACGATCTTCCCACTCACTCCCAGGACAGGAGGACACTCAGGGGGTTCAATCCTGCTGTCCTTCCCTTCATACACTCTAAACCTGTGGATGTACCCTGAGGCACTCTCACACAGCTTGTAGAGTTTGATTCCGTACCTGGCCCTTTTGTTGGGCAGGTATTGACGGAATCCGAGCCGCCCCTTAAAATGGACCAAGGACTCATCCACGCAGATGTCCCTTTTGGGCACGTACACTTCAGAAAACTTTTTGTTGAAGTGTTCGATGACCGGCCGAACTTTGAACAGACGGTCAAAGTTGGGGTCATCTCGTGCGGGACACTGTGCATTATCGGAATAATGCAGGAATTTATGGATGGCCTCAAAACGTCTCCGAACCATGGCCATTCGGAATACTGGAGTGTTATATAAAACATCTACACTCCAATATTGCCGCATTTCTGGCTTCTTCACGATCCCCATGTGGAGGACCAGGCCCCAAAACTGCATCATTTCAACTGCGTCTACAGGAGACCAGTTGGAAAATGATGTACCGGGGTTTTGCTCCAAAAATTGACGAGCATACAAATTAGTTTGCTCCACCATGAGGTTAATAAAATCCTCAGAGAAAAAGACTTTGAAAAAGTCTGTTTCTGTGAGGCCCGTGGTGTCAAACTTGATTCCTGATTCTGCCACAAAATCAGGAATCAGTGGCTCGTAATTTTCGGGGGGCGAGGTCCATGTGGGTTCCGCAGTGGGGAGCGCTGGTTCAGGAGTGGTGGGGGCTGCCTCATCTTCTGTCCTGGGGCGTCTGCGTGGTGGTTCCGCAGGACCCGAGGAGGAAGAGGAGGAGGAGGAGGAAGAGGAGGAGGAGGAGGAAGAGGATGAAGAATCAGAAAAGTGAAGAAAAGTGGGATCCTCTCCCTCGCTATCAGTGTCGGAGGCAAGGAAAGCATATGCCTCCTCCAATGAATAGCGCTGTTGGGACGAACGGGACGAGCGGGACATTTTTGTGTGAATATGGTGATTGGGTGCACTTTATTGATAACTGTATGTGTATGTGTGGGGGGATAGTGATTTGTGCAAACTTATCTGAAAAGAAAATGCTAAAAGGAGAAGAAAAACCTGTAAAAAAAAAAAAAAAGGCAGGCACAAACTCTGATAAGAGAACTGCGTCACTTATCAAAGTTTGGCGGCTGCGGGATGTGTGTACGGAGGTTGCGCAAAAAGGCTGAAGGGAAAAAAGCGAGCGCGAGAGTTGATCGGTGAACTGCGTCACCAATCAACGCTCGGCGGCTGTTAAATGGGCGCACGGAAGGAGGTGCAAAGGGGGGTAAAAAGAGGGGGAAGGGAGATGGGGGTGGAAGTGGGGATTGGGCAGGGATCAGTGATCAAAACGTACGGTTGTAGTCAGGTGGCGCAAAAGGGGGGTGAAAAAAAAAAAAGGAAAACGGCAGGCACAAACTCTGATAAGTGAACTGCGTCACTTATCAAACTTTGGCGGCTGCGGAATGTGTGTACGGAGTTGGCGCAACGGGGGTGAGGGAAAAAAAGCGAGCGCGAGCGTTGATCGGTGAACTGCGTCACCAATCAACGTTCGGCGGCTGTTAAATGGGCGCACGGAAGGAGGTGCAAAGGGGGGTAAAAAGAGGGGGAAGGGAGATGGGGGTGGAAGTGGGGATTGGGCAGGGATCAGTGATCAAAACGTACGGTTGTAGTCAGGTGGCGCAAAAGGGGGGTGAAAAAAAAAAAAAGGAAAACGGCAGGCACAAACTCTGATAAGTGAACTGCGTCACTTATCAAACTTTGGCGGCTGCGGAATGTGTGTACGGAGTTGGCGCAACGGGGGTGAGGGAAAAAAAGCGAGCGCGAGCGTTGATCGGTGAACTGCGTCACCAATCAACGTTCGGCGGCTGTTAAATGGGCGCACGGAAGGAGGTGCAAAGGGGGGTAAAAAGAGGGGGAAGGGAGATGGGGGTGGAAGTGGGGATTGGGCAGGGATCAGTGATCAAAACGTACGGTTGTAGTCAGGTGGCGCAAAAGGGGGGTGAAAAAAAAAAAAAGGGAAAACGGCAGGCACAAACTCTGATAAGTGAACTGCGTCACTTATCAAACTTCGGCGGCTGCGGAATGTGTGTACGGAGTTGGCGCAACGGGGGTGAGGGAAAAAAGCGAGCGCGAGCGTTGATCGGTGAACTACGTCACCAATCAACGTTCGGCGGCTGTTAAATGGGCGCACGGAAGGAGGTGCAAAGGGGGGTAAAAAGAGGGGGAAGGGAGATGGGGGTGGAAGTGGGGATTGGGCAGGGATCAGTGATCAAAACGTACGGTTGTAGTCAGGTGGCGCAAAAGGGGGGTGAAAAAAAAAAAAGGAAAACGGCAGGCACAAACTCTGATAAGTGAACTGCGTCACTTATCAAACTTTGGCGGCTGCGGAATGTGTGTACGGAGTTGGCGCAACGGGGGCGAGGGAAAAAAAGCGAGCGCGAGCGTTGATCGGTGAACTGCGTCACCAATCAACGCTCGGCGGCTACTAAATGTGCGCACGGAGGCGGCACAAATGGGGGTGGAGGGGGTAAAAAGAGGGGGAAGGGGGGATTGGGGTGGATGAACGGGGATTGGGGTGGATGAACGGGGATTGGGCAGGGATCAGGGATAAAACTTACGTTTAGTTGTCTTCTTTCTTTAGCAGGGATTGTGGTGCTACAGGCTGCTGTGGCACCACAATACCCAGCACGGCAGGGAGATCCAGGCACAAAATCCAGCAGGGAGATCCAGCAGTATGACCGCTCTGTAGGAATCCTCAGCTAGAATGAGGACCCTGCAGAGCGGTCATACACAGGTCAGGCAGGTGACACAGACAGGTCACAGAGCGGTCATGCTGCTGCTGTGACCTGTCATTGGTGGGATCGACCATAACATCGATCCCACCAATCAGAGCTTTCCTGGTGACCTGGCTGTGACCTGCCTAGGATCGGATCTGTTCGCGCCATCCTAGGCAGGTCACAGCCAGGTCACCTGCAGGGCACAGAGCGGTCACAGAGTGATCGCCGCTGCGCCCTGTGATTGGCGCGATCGACGATGACATCGATCGCGCCAATTGGCTCCTGCAGGCCCTGCTGGGCCTGCACTGTGTCCTATCCTAGGATCGGTGCTATTAGAGCACCGATCCACGCAGGTTCCGGCAGGGCACAGCGCGGTAATACCGCGCGGTGCCCTGCGATTGGCGCGATCGATGCGATCGGCGATCGCGCCAATCCGGGCTGTTCTTGCCGGTGCCTGGCGTTGCCAGGCACCGGACCTAGGATCGAGTACATCGGTACTCGATCCTAGCCTGTGACCTCATTGTTTCAGCCGCTCCGATTGGCTGAAACAATGAGAATGGCTGTGATTGGCTGTTCAGAATTGAACAGCCAATCACAGCGATCGAGAGGGCGGGTGGGCGGCGACAATGCCCTGGATGCCGAGGCCATCTCCCCCCAGGTGAGATGGCGTCGGAATTTTAATGCGATCACCGCGACTTAAGTCGCGGTATCGCATTAAAGGGCAGGACGTACTATCCCGTCAAGGGTCAGATAGGCCCAGGGCACCTCGACGGGATAGTACGTCCAAGGTCACAGAGGGGTTAAACTAAGCAAAATCAAAAAAATGCCCAAATTATTTTCTTTGTTATAAAAACGAATTTCTTAAAAAATAGTACGCCACTAATCAAGCATCAAATAATATCAGTACAATAAGACCAAATGATACTACCACATAAGTCTGAATAACACCACTTGTGGAGACACTGGTGGTCAGTGGGTGCTCTCGTCTGCTGTCCTGAGACCTTATGGACCAGGGCTTATCTCACTAAATGCCCGCTCTCTTTTCCCGTGATCATAATACTACTCAGACATTACAGTGTGAGAGTTAAGCAGCGTAACAATGCTTTATTGAACCACTAAACATATGGAACAGTCGGAGCAAAATACCCAAGATGGTGCAAAATTACAGAGTCTCACCCTTCCGCTGACTCACCAGGATTAGTCGTTAAAGGGCTGACTACCCCCACCTGTGGCATGCACCGAGAGGAGGCAACGACAAGCTTAGGAAGATGACAGACCATTGAGGCAGAAAATGCAATAGCAATAGCCGACAGCACTTCAGATAACAGAATGCACGTTCAGAATTCATAGGACCCAATAGGAAAAATGTATGCCAGAAAATCAAGAAGAACAGCATCCAATATGGTTGAAAGAACAAAAATGACTCTTTATTTTGCCATAATGCGACGTTTCGACCAATTATAGTTCTCTGCTTGGAAACCTGATTTTTATTATGGGCAATCAAGAATAATAAAAAAAATAATCGAAACTCCATTTAAAGTATGCTTAGTTTGCAAGAACAAACAAGTTTACACTGTAAAGAAGCAGCAAACGAAATACAGAAGAATTACAGCATATGCAGTAGACTGAACATTGATCCCACTCTTCACATATATAGATTTATTGCTGTAGTTAAGAGTTACTGCCGCATGTGTAACTATAACAGTGTTAACTTTTGTTTGCGTTTAGATGGGTGTTCTTGTATGAGAAAGGCTACCAAAATGTGGATGACATCATCAGTTCTGTCTCTGTAAAAATGAAAGGCATTGCAATTACAAATATGTCTAACATGGGCACAGAAATTTGGGATGTTGCTGACTATGTTTTCCCTCCGCAGGTAAGATATGATTTGGTTTTTTTTTATTCATTCCATAGACTTCTGCATATTTTAAAGAATTTATCTTACCTTCTGCTAAAAGTCTGCTGCCACTAGATAACTACGGGCTTCTGAATCCTTACAGTACACGCACCGCCAAAAGTGGGCTGTCGTGTGACTGCGAGTATGCAATCTGCATACTTCCGGCCATCTTCCGACTAGACATGCTCAACTTTTCTCAATACAAATAAATTGAGCAAGGCTGAGCAAGTCTATTTGGCACATGACCACTTGTATGCAAATTGCAGCAACAGCAGGGAATCCTGATAGCCTGAAGTGTGCACACTGTAAGGATTCAAAGTCTACAGTCACATATAATGACTGCAGATTTTTAGCAGAAGATGGAACAACCCCTTTAAATATATACAGGGCTATACAAAATAATTGAAACATCCCATGCCAAATAGTGCAAAATTTCAGGTAACCAAACCATAATGAAAAACTGCTTTGTGGGTGAAACTTGCATTTTACTTGTGAGGTCTCCATAGTTTGTGCTGATAATAATGAACGCATATGCCTTTCAATGACCTCTAAGGTCTCAATTCATCAAAATGTTTACCCCAGAGAAAACACTTAACAGTCACAAAATTTTAGTGCAAAAATTTAGAGTCTTATGGTGTTTTCAGTTTTATCCAGCTTTGTTGAAATGGGCAGAGCTGTAGTGGGATGGGGTGAGGTGATGATGCCTCGCTCTTCTAATTCATGAAGAGTTGTGGCTTTCCATATGTCACAAATTTTGCTCCAGTCTCTGACTGGCACTTTTAGAAATCTCATTCATGTTTCTGCTATAGTAAGATTCAACATTTATTCTGCCTTAAAAAACAGACTGAAAAAAAAGCAGCAAACTTGGTGTGATGAATGTTATAGATTAGGAGGCAGACACCACTTTTAAGATATGCATGATTCATAAAGAGGTGTGCGCCTCTTGATGAATCAGGCACCTCTGACTTCATCATGCCCCTCATCAAGATTGGCTTGAACAAAGCTGGTCTTGATGAGTCAGGGACTGAATATTTTTGACTAGATTCATTAAGACTGACATTGTTCACACCAGTCTTGATGAAGAGGCATGGTGCAGTCAGAGGTGTCTAATTTGTGCGCCTTTTAATGAATCAGGCACAACTTAAAAGCTAAATGTGCCTGCGAGAGACTGGAGTAAAATTTGTGGCATAAGGTTCGCCGCAGCTTGTCATTAATTAGACGAACTGTAGTGTCTGACCCAATCCTGCCCCAGCTACACCCATTGTGGGGGACCTGGACAAAACTGATAAAAGATGGCAAAAGACTCAAAATTCCTGTGCAAATTCGCATTGTACAAATATTTTGCAACTTTTCAAACTGTTTTACAACAGATACAGTATCTGTCGTAAACACCTTCATGAATCAAGGCCTTTGTGTTGCAGTACAGAATGGAAAAAATGTAAGTTGTTTTGAAAAACTGTAATTTAAGTATAGCCAATAGCTCAATGAGTTAAACACAAATCTCAGGGCAAGGTATACATAAAGAATGAATCAATCCAAAAAGTATATCGCAAAATACCACAGTCATACCTACTATGTATACCAATATGGACAGAATAACGGACAACTCAGCAATTTACAAGCAAAAAAAAGAACAAAAAGAGACCGAACTCATGCCCAAATAGTCATATTAAATAATATTATTTATTAAGAATAAGATACACCATATGGTGGGGGGAGGAAAACAAAAAAAAAGGGGCTATACACCAGGAGACCGAGACGTATTCTTTACAAAATATTGAGGTGACTACATGATAATGAATAGATCCCAGATGTAAATAAATAAATAAATAGATAAGTACATACATGGCACCAAAGAAAAAATAAATAAAATGAATCATAATAAATATCCACAGGAAAAATGTAGGAAAGGTGTGTGCAAGGGTATACCTTAAAAATAAGGTGCAAGTGCAAAGACACTATAAGTTAGAAAGACGCAAGCTAGAAAATGCTCTGAGACTAAAGTGCATACAGTGATTGCTGTTAATGAGTCATACAGCAGGCATGTGTATAGAGGTATAACAAAATAATAAGGTGCAAGTGCAGAGTCACTGTGGGCAAAAGAATGGCAAATACCAATAAATACTCAGAGAAACAAGTGCATACAATAATTGCTGCTAATGATAAATTATAAGATAATGATGGCCAAAAACATAATTACCTGTAGATAATGTAGAGACCGTCTCCTGGATGTACCCTACCCCGACGCGCGTTTTGACATCAGCCTTCGTCAGCTCAATGAGATAGAGTAGTTCAGAACCTAAGACAGACATGGGGTAAGTTCTCACGCATCCTTTTTGCTGTATTGTCTGCATAATTTTTGCTGCATTTTTTCCACAATAAAAACCACTGATAGTCACCAGAAAAAAACTGCAATTCTGTATGACATTCTCTATTTTTTTATGTTTTTTTTTTGGCTGCTCAGTCTCATTTATCTCAATGGGAAAAAAAACACAGTAAAAATACTGAAATAACTGACATGCTGCACTAAAAAATTTTGGAAATCTCAATTCATTTTTCTGTTGCCGTAAGATACAGCATTTTTTGCCCTAAAACAAAATAGAAAAAACGCTGCAGAAATAGTGCAAAAAAGGCAATATAATAGACAAATAATCATATTTTATGTTATAAAGCTATTTTTGAAGAACTTTCTTTTTCAGTCTAGATTTCCTAAGAAGATTTTCATTTCCAGTATAAATTATGCATCTTGGCCAGAGGTAGACACAAACAAACAAAAAAGCGCCATGTGCAAGAACACTATATGGGCCCCTCTTTATATCTGTAACAAAAGCAGATTGCTATTTTGGAGGTGGAAGTAGACCTCCTTCCCTCTTGGGCTCCAGATTGGCCGCACAGGTTGCACTAATGGTATGATGCAGCACCCCAGGTAACTGGTTGTTACAGTGATCTTGCCTTTCTTTCGGGGAGGGTGATGTCATGCTTGGAGGCAAGGGAGATTCTGTCTATCATGTAAGGCACTCACATTCAACACATCTGAATCTAGTCCAGGAGGGGGAGCTTAGGACCCGGATTCAGGGGAGCTTCCTTAGACTTTATGTATCCTGGTCTGGGGGAGGAGTCAGCCAGTTGTAGAGGAGTGGGGGGGAGAAGGACATCTGGAGCAGACGTAGGAGCCAAACAGCCACATAGGAGCTGCGACCCCTGGAAAGAGAGATATCATGAGTTGAATTGTGGAGGAGCTTAGAGGGAAGAAGCACAGAGGAGGAAGAGGCTCAGCAGGGGAACAGCAGAAGGACACCCTAGGAGCCAGAACACAGAAACCGGGTACCAGGAGCCCGAGGTCGTGTTGTTCTCCAGGACGTGCAACAGAACCGGAGGGCATAGGACTGTATGTTAATTGCCCGCATCAAGTCTGAGGTGAAGCAGTAACCTGAGAGCCCGGGTCATGAAAGAGACCCTATAAACAGGCTCGCACTGCCTATTGTATAGACATCTGTCTTAGAACAGGAGGGGACTTTGCAACCAAGCTTTAAGCAGCAGGGACCTCGCCAACTAAAGTAGCGCAAGTAGGAAAGGCTTATGGACCTCACCTGGGAGACGGATCTCCTATTGCCTCCAAGCCAGCCGGACCACTGCTACCCTGCACTTGGTAGCCTGGACTGAGGACTACTATCATCAGTAAACCAGGTAAAGACTGCAAACTTGTGTCCTCGTTCTTTGCCACACCATCCACCACACCATCGGTGCCATGCACTTGGGAAGCCCTGGGGACCCCGCTTCCCCTCTGGGAAGTGTCACCATCTTGCTGCATAACATCACCCTAGAGGACCCCTTTAACCAGCGTCGGTCCCTACTGACCGAAAACCACAGGTGGCGTCACGAACATAGACATTACAAATCCCCTTAAAGACCTTCCCCTTTAATTGGGTACCCAGGGCCACTGGTACCGAATACCCCACGGTCCAGGCAGGTGACGCAATGACCACCCCTGATCCTGGCCATATTTTATGAAAATACCTCCGATACAAGACCACTTGCAATGAAAAGTAGTTTCATTGTATTTTTTTTAACAGAAAGAAATAGAGATGGATGAAAAATAGTGATGGTGCTAATGGCAGATACATTAAAATACAGGTTGGGCCCTGTTTCTGATGTAAGGCTTGTACCACATAGTGCTTAGCTACAGTATCTGCATGCTATACTATGTATGTTTGTGGGAAGGGGTTATTAGGTAAATTATGATAGTCCTATTGAAATCTTAATCTGTATCATCTCTCATTAGCACTGACATAACCTCTAAACATGAGGCCTCTTACCCAGCACAGCTTTCATGTGATGGTTTCCTGTTATACAGCCAATAGATCATATGTTGGGGTCATGCAAGAGTTGAGTTTAGATTCCATCTAAATTACTAACTTCTTTTAGCAATAGAAGCTTTCCACTTTCTGCTAACAAATGTTATTCTCTGCTTTACCAACAGGGTGACAGCTCGTTTGTTGTGATGACTAACTTCATAATTACTCCGGAGCAACAAATGGGAAACTGTAATGAGGTATCTATCAACAGCAGATCGTGGCACTGGTTGATTTGATATTGTAGCATTTACTTTTTCTTTATTTTAGCGAAAAGTGATTTTTTTTTCTCACATGCAGCAAGATTTTTTTTGTTTCTCATGCAAACTAAGCAATGCCATCTCAGCTACATGCGGGTTATGCAACTAGTTAAAAATGTGACTTTTCACTTCCATTGACTTTCACCTCAATAGGATTGAGCAGCGAATATTGGGTAACAGGCAAGGTTGTTACTCAGTTGTGTAGCTAAGCGGAGCGTCACTTTTGCAGTCATATCTCACCATATTACTGTTTTTCTATAGCTGTATATGCAAATTCAAATGCTAAATACCATGCATGTCCAAGGTAGTCTTTCAGCTGGCACCTAAAAATTATAGCTAACCAACTGGACATTCATCACTTGAAGGACACTTTAAAGCACCACTCCAGTGGGATTTTTTTCATTTCAGTGCTGGACAGGTGCCACTAATCTAAGTTCCCTGCACCTAGTATTATACCCACCGGCTGCCGTCTTCAGCTTTTCCCGGTGCCAATCCAGTCCTGCGCCATTATCTTGTGACCGCAACTTCTGACTGACCGGAAGTCTGAGGAAATGGCCACAAGCTCTCAATTTTAGTCTATGAGAGCCCCGTTCTTAGACTTACATTAGTGTTATGAAGGCAATCCAGTGACACAGTGTGCCAGCAATCAGAGCACATACAGTGATCTGACAATAACCCAAAAACAATAGAACGAGCTCTGAGACGTGGAATCTCTGTAGACCGCAATACCTGAACCTATCCTAAACACAACTAAAGGCAGCTGTGGATTGCGCCTGACACTACCTATGCAACTCGGCACAGCCTGAGGAGCTGACTAGCCTGAAGATAGAAAAACAAGCCTGACTTGCCTCAGAGAAATACCCCAAAGGAAAAGGCAACCCCCACATATAATGACTGTTAGCAAGATGAAAAGACAAAAGTAGGGATGAAATAGATTCAGCAAAGTGAGGCCCGATATTCTAGATAGAGCGAGGATAGCAAAGAGAACTTTGCAGTCTACAAAAAACCCTAAAGCAAAAAACCACGCAAAGGGGGCAAAAAGACCCACCGTGCCGAACTAACGGCACGGCGGTACACCCTTTGCGTCTCAGAGCTTCCAGCAAAACGAATTGACAAGCTGGACAGAAAAAGTAGCAACAAAAGCAAAGAAGCACTTATCTAAGCAGAGCAGCAGGCCACAGGAAAGATCCAGAAGCTCAGATCCAACACTGGAACATTGACAAGGAGCAAGGAAGACAGAATCAGGCGGAGTTAAATAACAAAGCAGCCAACGAGCTCACCAGAACACCTGAGGGAGGAAGCTCAGAAGCTGCAGTACCACTTGTGACCACAGGAGTGAATTCAGCCACAGAATTCACAACACATTAGATTTTGACTTCCACATCCATCAGCAAGCACAGGATCAATCCAGCAGGTCACAAACTGCTGGAGAGCGACTGTAGTGGCACCAGTAAAAGATGAAGATGAAGTGTGAGAAAAGGGCCAGAGAACTTAGATTAGTAGCACCACTCTAACAGCGCAATGCAAAAAAAAAATGGAGTTGTGCCCTAAAATGGGAGTCCAGTACTTTTTTTCATTCTAATTTGTTTATTTTTGTCTATAGTCACCTACTAATCCTGCTCCATACCACTGAGTGGTCCTCCAATTATCTTGCCTAGTACAGGGGTCATCGCCTGAATGGCTTCAGCATTGCAGAAGCCCATACGACAGGAATCAAATGTAACTAGAATAAAAAAAAGTACTGAACTAATCTCCAACTTCTCCAAAACTTCTCCAAAAACTTCTCAAAACTTAACTTCTCCACAAATGTTCTAAGTTTGTGCAGTTGATATGTTTTTGGGATTATCTCACGTACTTTAACAAGAGTACATTGTCAATTTTAAGTTTACTATATTTCTCAATAAAGGTAAAGATGTGGGAATTCCTATTAATGGAAATAAATCCTCTGAGACTGAAGCTAAAAATGAGATTTGTATTAATAGAAAGTTCTATAATGCAAGATCTCTGCTAAGCAGGATCTATCTGAATGTCCTTGAAAATCCTGGGAATATGCAACAATTTGGAGCCAAATAAGGTCAGTTACTTTTTATTAGGGGTTATTATTGCCAAGTAGCCGAAGAAAAATGCACTAAATCATTTTTAAATAGCGAAAACGATAATGTACTCAAGATGCAGACAACAGGGCAGTAGTAATGGTATCAGGCGTCTAAGCACTAGTCTTCTTACCAGTAATATTTATGTTTTCCAGCTTCCCGATGTAGCACTTTGTGAAACTGATGATGATTGCAAAGCTATATCTACTCGACAAACGCAAGGTATGCAATGTTGGCCATTAATTATGTCTTCACAAATACATATGTTATGAAGGCCACGTGCACACGTTGAGTGTTTGGTGAGTTTTTTACCTCAGTATGTGTAAGCCAAAACCAGGAGTGGGTGATAAATACAGAAGTGGTGACGTGTTTCAATTATACTTTTCCTCTGATTGTTTGTCTCCTGATTTTGACTATCAAATACTGAGGTAAAAAGACTGAACGTGTGCACGTGGTCTAAGGCATTTTATGTCCTTCTAATTATACTCACTTTACTTACCGCACGTCTATTCTTGCATTTTGTCCATTATTAATCACTTCCATATGCTGTATAATCTAATATCATACATCCCCTTCTGTGCAGAATAAAGAGTTAATTATGCAAACGATTGTCACAATTAATATCCCACCATAATGTAATTCATATGGTATATCATGGTAACACTCGTTTACATGGCTTATTTATTTTTATGATGATAATTGCCACCCTTTATCATCCTCTTGCAGTAGCGAAAAAGTGAGCTTCCAGGCACCTTTGGTACAACTTCAATTTTTGGAGATAGTGAGCCTCAAAAAATCCAACAAAGCCAATTACTTTTCATCAGAGAATGTAAATTATGACCCATAGGTATTCGATAGGCACAGAAACAATGTTCAACAGTAGCTACAATATGCACAATTGACGTTAAAGATTTACAACTATTTTCACCATTCTTAAGATGTGTCCCTATCAGGTCTGTTTCTACTAATAATAATTAGCTACTTGTTCTAGCATTGTATGGTAGAGAACTCATAAAAAAGTTAGTAAATTAGGAATTAAAAGGAAGTAGGACCAACCCTCCTAAGCCGTGTATTTGGGCATGTAGGTCATAGGAAGCTGAATAAAATGATACCTTGAAATCTGCAATCTGATTTCAGCGAAATCCACTTTTTTCTTACATATAAATGACCTCTTCCAGGCTCTAGGGAGGATGCTGCCTTGAAGATAACTCTGCCTCCAGAGCTTGTTTTACATGAAGGGGAGTTACCAGTAAGACATGTAACTAGCACAGAACAGGAGAAATGTAATTTGTCTTCTTGCAAACACATTTTTTGCTTCTCTCGGCTCTGCTGTATTGCAACAATATTCTAACCCTGTGTGCCTGTGAGATGGAACTTAACCTGAGAGAAACCCGCAGGTGTGTCAGTTATAATCACACACAGCTCTGCAGTGAGATCAGGAGAGCAGAGAGCTGCCATTACACATCATACTGGTAAATCCCAATACATGTAAAACAAGCTCTGGAGGCAGAATTATCTGCCAGGTGACATCCTCCCCATAGCCTCGAAGAGGTCATTTGTATAAAGTGCTAAAAGATGATTTCTCAACAACAAGGCATCAGATATGAAGCATACAGGCATATCTCTCCTCAGCTGTCTATAACCTGTATGCCCATAATAATAGTTTAGATAGGTCAAATGTGACAGATTCCCTTTAAATGTAGCATATCATACCGTGAGAACGTAAATATATGTTAAGAAATGCAGTATATCCAGACTGATACATTTTTCACAGTGTGCTATGCTCCATAATTTGTTGGCTTACTTGGCAAATGTCTCCACTAAAAAGTGATATTCAACACTGAATTAAGATCTGAATGTGAGCGTGATAACTTCTGTAGAACACAAGGCTGGCAATGTGACTTTTGTGCCTTCTTATTTGATTTTATTCCCATGAAAGGTCATACGAAGTTGCTCCACTGTTTTGCAGTTGTCTTGATACTATTTCCATTGGCTTATATATGGAGACATAATTGGGTAGCAAAAAGTTGTATTGACTTGACAAGGTGACATACAGTAGGTGATTTAGGATCTTGTGCATATGTGTTTAAAATTGAAGCAGAGAGGCCACACTAATTTATATAGGTTATTTGCTTAGTGTCCGTTTTTTAGAACAAGAGAAAAAAGCCAAATGAAGAACTTTTTCTTCCACTCTAACACTAAGCAGTAAACGGAAACCACACCGACCCCATAATGGTGAGGTCACTGTGCTTCCATTTGAAACAGAAATACACATGATACTAATTCTGGTTATCTGATCTAAATAGTACCGACCAACAAACAGTAAATGGACATGTGCACAATTCCTCAGTAAAGATGCTCTGGAATACTTATGGCATTCTAACATTTACTTTAACAGACATGTATGGAGAGAGGACAGCTGATCGATAAATCCAGTGATTCATAGGTGGCGTTTGATAGATGTTCTCTTTTTTTCTTCTTTTACATTCAGTCCAGACACCAATACCACTATGGTCTTAAGGCTAGTGATTTAATTGCCACTACTAATTTGATAAAGCTCTGCTCACACTGCTGTTTAATTCTGTTTATATGCTCATCTGAGCAAAACAACTAAATAAACACTATTGCTATACCCCTTACGTACTGATGGCCAGAGAAGCCGATAATAGTTGCAGTTAGGTATATGCACAATGTCTTTTTCAGGCAGATTCCACCTAGAATCCATCTAATAGATGCACGTTTTCTGGCAGGCTGCTATTTTTAGGCTGGGAGGCAATATCCATGGCCACTTACCAGCCTCCAGTTTTCTGTTTTAGCTTGGCTGTTTGTCAAAAATAGAGGGGTCCCAATCTATTTTTTTAAATATTTGAAAAACAGCATGAGGACCCCTCTTTTTTTGAGAACCAGCCTTGCTGAAGCTGACAGCTGAGGGTTGCTGCCCGCAGGTGTCAGTTTTGCCTGGCTGGTTATTAAAAATACTAGATGGTGGCCCGATTCTAACACATCGGGTATTCTAGAATATGTATGTAGTTTATTTATGAAGATTTAAGAATAATGCAATGAATACACAGGATTTTCCGGGTAAAATATATACATAATCAGTGAAGCGGTGTTTAAATCCCGCGCCAATATCACTGATTGGTCGTGCCCAGCTGGCCGTGACCAGTCAGCGCAGCAGGGTTTAATTCTCCAGCCAATATCGCTGATTGGTCGCGCCCGGCCGGCCACGACCAATCAGCGAAGCATGGTTCAAATCCCGGGCCAATTCGTGGCCGGACTGCGACTGTTGCTGATTGGTCGCAGCCGGCCGGGCGCAACCAATCAGCGAAGCGTGGTTCAAATCCCGTGCCAATTCGCGGCCGGACTGTGCCAATATCGCTGATTGGTCGCGGGCAGCTGGCGAGACCAATCAGCGACGTGGGATTTCCGTTACAGACAAACAGACAGAATAAGACAATTATATAGTAGATACCCGATGCGTTAGAATCGGGCCACCATCTAGTATTCATATAAATGCTGGTGCTTACATTAATGTTTTAACCCATTGGACGCACTGCCATTGTTTGTCTCCTGTCTTTATTTTAAGAGTCAAAACTTTATTAGTCATCTATCGCTGTATGACAGCTTGTTTTCTACAGGATGACTTATAATCTTCAAAGACACAATTTATTTTACCATATGATAAACTTAAAAACGGGGAAAATTTTTATTCTCTCCCTTACACACTGTCCTCCATATTGTTCTCTCCCTCACAGACTGTCCTCCATGTTATTCTCTCCCTCACAGACTGTCCTCTGTGTTATTCTCTCCCTCACAGACTGTCCTCCATGTTATTCTCTCCTTCCCAGACTGTCCTCCATGTTATTTTATCCCTCGCAGACTGTCCTCCATGTTATGCTCTCTCTCACCGACTGTCCTCCATGTTATTCTCTCTTTCACAGACTGTCCTCCATGCTATTTTCTCCCTCACAGACTGTCCTCCATGTTATTCTCTCCCTCACAGACTGTCCTCCATGTTATTCTCTCCTTCACACACTGTGCTCCATGTTATTTTCTCCCTCACAGACTGTCCTCCATGTTATTCTCTCCCTCACACTGACCTCCATGTTATTCTCTCCTTCACAGACTGTCCTCCATGTTATTTTCTCCCTCACAGACTGTCCTCCTTATTATTTTCTCCCTCACAGACTGTCCTCCATGTTATTCTCGCCCTCACAGACTGTCCTCCATGTTATTCTCTCCCTCACACACTGTCCTCCATGTGATTCTCTCCGTCACAGACTGTCCTTCGTGGTATTCTCTCCCTCACAAACTGTTCTCCATGTTATTCTCTCCCTCACCGACTGTCCTCCATGTTATTCTCTCTCTCACACACTGTCCTCCATCTTATTCTCGCCCTCACAGACTGACCTCCATGTTATTCTCTCCCTCACAGACTGTCCTCCATGTTGTTCTCTCCCTCACAGACTGTCCTTCATGTTATTCTCGCCCTCACAGACTGACCTCCATGTTATTCTCTCCCTCACAGACTGTCCTCCATGTTATTCTTTCCCTCACACACTGTCCTCCATGTTATTCTCTCCCTCATAGACTGTCCATGTTATTCTCGCCCTCACAGACTGACCTCCATGTTATTCTCTCCCTCACAGACTGTCCTCCATGTTATTCTTTCCCTCACAGACTGTCCTCCATGTTATTCTCTCCCTCACAGACTGTCCTCCATGTTATTCTCTCCCTCACAGACTGACCTCCATGTTATTCTCTCCCTCACAGACTGTCCTCCATGTTGTTCTCTCCCTCACATACTGTCCTTCATGTTATTCTCACCCTCACAGACTGTCCTCCATGTTATTCTTTCCCTCACACACTGTCCTCCATGTTATTCTCTCCCTCACAGACTGTCCATGTTATTCTCGCCCTCACAGACTGACCTCCATGTTATTCTCTCCCTCACAGACTGTCCTCCATGTTATTCTTTCCCTCATAGACTGTCCTTCATGTTATTCTCGCCCTCACAGACTGACCTCCATGTTATTCTCTCCCTTACAGACTGTCCTCAATGTTATTTTCTCCCTCTCAGACTGTCCTCCATGTTATTATCTTCCTCACACACTGTCCTCCATGTTATTATCTCCCTCACAGACTGTCCTCCATGTTATTCTCTCCCTCACAGACTGACCTCCATATTATTCTCCCCTCACAGACTGTCCTCCATGTTATTCTCTCCCTCACAGACTGTCCTCCATGTTATTTTCTCCCTCACACAGTCATCCATGTTATTCTCTCTCTCACAGACTGACTTCCATGTTATTCTCTCAAGCACACACTGTCCTCCATGTTATTGTCTCCCTCACAGACTGTCCTCCATGTTATTCTCTCCCTCACAGACTATCCTCCATGTTACTCTCTCCCTCACAGACTGTCCTCCATGTTATTCTCTCCCTCACAGACTGTCCTCCATGTTATTCTCTCCCTCACAGACTATCCTCCATGTTACTCTCTCCCTCACACACTGTCCTCCATTTTATTCTCTCCCTCACAGACTGTTATCCATGTTATACTCTCCCTTACAGACTGTCCTCCATGTTATTCTCTCCCTCACAGACTGACCTCCATGTTATTCTCCCCTCACAGACTGTCCTCCATGTTATATACTACTAGCACTACCCCTCATTACATAATCCACCAATATGTTGGCCTGTATCCTAGCTACGGGGCATGCTACTGATCTATTGGAGGACTGCGGTTTGTTTATATCACCATGTGGGGGATCTGGATTACACTGTAGTGGGCTGGTTCTTTGGATTTTTGGCAATCAGGGCTAGTATGTCTTTGTTAGATGATGCAGCATTGTTTCTATGTGTTTGTAATGTATTTTCTATATATGTAAATGTATTTATGTGTATTCATTTGTGTTTACCTTTATGGTGCTATACTCCTATTGGTGGATTATGTAATGAGGGGTGGTGCTAGTAGTATATAATGGTGGTTGGAACATGTGTCAGACTGTGCTTGATAAAGGTCATTGTACCGAAACGTCGCCGCAGATGGCAGATTAAATTTGTAAGTCATTTTTCACTGACCGGTGTGGCGCTGTCTTCTTCTTTGTTATGGATTGGACTTTGTAGCTGGGCTGACCCCCTGGCAGTGACGTGCGCCACTAAGCCTATTAAGGCCGTATGGGTGTAAGGTGCGGTTTAACGCATTTTTTTTATGTCCTCCATGTTATTCTCTCCCTCACAGACTGTCCTCCATGTTATTTTCTCCCTCACAGACTGTCCATCATGTTATTCTTGTTCTAGTATATGTATTTAGTTTATTTATGAACCTTGATTGGTCGAGACCGGCCGGGAACGACCAATCAGCTACGCGGGATTTCGGTTACAGACAAACAGACCCTTAGACAATTATATATATAGATAGGCGAACCCATGACAGTTTGTTTTTAATTTATTTGTTTAGCGCGCAGGCACCGGGTGATGAATACTCCCATCAGCTGCAGCCTGCTCTCGCTGTTATTAGTGGCAGGAGGCGTAGGCTGATGGGAGCAGTAAAAGCCATCAGCCAAATACATTTACCTCCGATCGCAGCTGTGGGCTCACGCTGTCATTTGACAATGTGTGAACCACGGCTGTCTCACTGGCGATAAAGATTTTACTGCCTATCAGAGGCAGTGGTTACCACACTGTCATGGACATGACAGCATGGCAAACACTGGATGTTCAGGCCCTATATTCAAGTGAATGGGTCCTGGTCGAACCCGCCAGACCCAAACATCCAGGGGTCTGCCCATCTCTAATCTTCACTTGTCTAGAGTGTCTACTGGACACTGACTCACCAAGTCACCAGGCAGGATAATACAAACGATCTAACCCCGGCACACTCCAAAAATGTGAAGACAGATCTGTTGCTTTCAAAGTTTTTTAAGTTATCTTGTGCAAAAGAGAATGGTTTCCATCGTTTCGGCGCAGGCACGAAGACTCTTGGTCTTCATTTCCTGGGGCTGTCCTCATGTGAGCCAGTTTCTTTGTAGTGCTTGATAGTTTTTGCAACTGCACTTGAGGACACTTTCAAACTTTTCCCAATTTTTCAGACTGACTGACCTTCATTTCTTAAAATAATGATGGGCACTCGTTTTTCTTTACTTAGCTGCTTTTTTCTTGCCATAATACAAATTCTAACAGTCTATTCAGTAGGACTATCAGCTGTGTATCCACTAGACTTCTGCTCAACACAACTGATGGTCCCAATCCAATTTATAAGGCAAGAAATCCCACTTATTAAACCTGACAGGGCACACGTGTGAAGTGAAAACTATTTCCGGTGACTACCTCTTGAAGCTCATCAAGAGAATGCCAAGAGTGTGCAAAGCAGTCATTAAAGCAAAAGGTGGCTTCTTTGAAGAACCTAGAATATAAGACATATTTTCAGTTGTTTCACACTTTTTTGTTAAGTATATAATTCCACATGTGTTAATTCATAGTTTTGATGCCTTCAGTGTGAATTTACAGTTTTCATAGTCATGAAAATACAGAAAAATCTTTAAATGAGAAGATGTGTACAAACTGTTGGTCTGTACTGTAGGTTCCGGGCTCTCAGATTGCCCTATGGAAATCTGTCAAAAGTGGTCTTGATTGGCCAGCAGAGTGGAATTAAGTGAAACTGTTCACACCCATAGTGGACTATCCTTTGTTATCAATTGCTAGGAATACAGATGTAGGCTGCACTGTCACACTATCAGTCAGGGCCGGACTGGCCATTGGGCACTTCTGGCATATGCCAGAAGGGCCGGTGCCAGTTGTGGGCCACTCGATCCGCCTCCCCCCGCCGCCGCCGACTCACCCCCCTGCCGTCGCATTCAAGTATACCGGCATCTATGACGCCGGTACAGTTGAATGCAATGATGGAGGAGAGAGCGTCTACAGACACTCCCTCTCCCATCATTCCCCGCTCTGCCTCCCTGTGCTGGATATACCACTCTGCGGGCTGTGCTGTATATACCACTGTGCGGGCTGTGCTGTATATACCACTGTGTGGGCTGTGCTGGATATACCACTGTGCGGGCTGTGCTGGATATACTACTGTGCGGGCTGTGCTATATATATTACAGTGTGGGCTGTGCTGTATACTGCTGTGTGGGCTGTGTTATCTACTATGCGGGCTGTGCTATATACTATGCGGGCTTTACTATATACTATGGGGAGTATATTATCTTCTATGGGGAGGCCATGTTATGTACTATGTGGCTGTGGTATATACTATTGTGGGGGTGTATTATATTCTATGGGGAGGTTAGGTTATATACTATATTATGGGGAGGTGGGCTGTATTATATTCTATGGGGTTACATTGTACTATGTGGGGTGGCTGCATTATACTCTGTGGGGTTGCTGCGTTATACTGTGGGGTGGCTGCATTATACTCTGTGGTTGCCGCATTATATTCTGTAGGGTGGTGGCTACATTATACTATATGTGGGCTGCATTATACTGTATCGAGGACTATGGGGAATACGTTATACTATATGAAGAACTATGGGGTGCATTATACTATGGGAAGTGAATTGTACTACATGGATGACTATGGCGGTGCATTATACTATATGGAGCACTATGAGGAGTGTATTATGCTATATGGAGGACTATGAGGAGTGTATTATACTATGTGGAGGACTGAGCAGTGTATTTTAATATATGGAGGACTATAGGGAGTGTATTATACTATATGGAGGACTGTGGGGTGTATTTTACTAAACAAGTAAAATGCTGCATATTGAGATTGTTTTTGTCGGAACAAAAATCATTGTTCTCAGCAGCACATTGCCGCTGTAAACTGTAGATGTGCTGCTGATAACATGATACTGTTTTGGGATCGGTTAGTGATCTTTTAGTGATCGTTCTGTCCCATCATTCTTTCTCAGACGGTGGAAAGAGGCTGGGAAACAAGTGTTGAACAACTTCAGCATTGTCGATCAAACTCATTTAGCGGCCTGAACTCAGCGCTTGTAAATACAACCGAAATGCTTTTGTGTGATGTGCAATATGTTAGCATTTTGGGCCCCATTTTAAACTTTGCCTAGGGCCCCACTTTGCCTAAAACCGGCCCTGCCTACAAGTGTACAAAGATATTATACAGTCACCATGTGACAAGTGGGCCTGTGTAACTTCGAATGCCAGGGCAGAATTTTAGTCCCAGTCCGGCCCTGCTATCAGTATTTGGACAGTATTTTACATCAGTATTTGTAAGCCAAAACGAGGAGTGGGAGATAAATGCAGAAGTGGTGCTATGTTTCTATTATATTTTTCCTCTATTTGTTCCACGCCTGGTTTTGGCTTACAAATACTGATGTAAAATACTGACCAAATACTGCTAGTGTGATGGCAGCCGTATTGAGGTAGACTTAGCCTTTGTATCTTTCAAAAGTAATGGAATGCGCATAAGGTATTGTAAGGGTACCGTCACACAGTGCCATTTCGATCGCTACGACGGTACGATTCGTGACGTTCCAGCGATATCGTTACGATATCGCTGTGTCTGACACGCAGCAGCGATCAGGGATCCTGCTGAGAATCGTACGTCGTAGCAGATCGTTTGGAACTTTCTTTCGTCGCTGGATCTCCCACTGTCATCGCTAGATCGGTGTGTGAGACACCGATCTAGCGATGCGATCTAGCGATGCGTTCGCTTGTAACCAGGGTAAACATCGGGTTACTAAGCGCAGGACCGCGCTTAGTAACCCGATGTTTACCCTGGTTACCAGCGTAAAAGTTAAAAAAAACAAACAGTACATACTTACATTCCTGTGTCCGTCAGGTCCCTAGCCGTCTGCTTCCAGCACTCACTGACTGCCGGCCGTAAAGTGAAAGCAGAGCACAGCGGTGACGTCACCGCTGTGCTGTGCTTTCACTTTACGGCCGGCAGTCAGTGAGTGCGGGAAGCAGACGGCAAGTGACAGACACCGGAATGTAAGTATGTGCTGTTTGTTTTTTTTAACGCTGGTAACCAGGGTAAACATCGGGTTACTAAGCGCGGTCCTGCGCTTAGTAACCCGATGTTTACCCTGGTTACCCGGGGACCTCGGCATCGTTGGTCGCTGGAGAGCTGTCTGTGTGACAGCTCCCCAGCGACCACACTACGATTTACCTACGATCACGGCCAGGTCGTATCGCTGGTCATGATCGTAGGTAAATCGTATAGTGTGACGGTACCCTTAGAGGTAGTTAGACCTCAATGAACCTTATTCACTGTTCATAGTGAAGGCTGCAGCTGGCATGTGGCTCCCTCCCTGTGTCCTTGTTAGTGACCGCTTCAGTGTGGAGGCAAGGAGCCTCTTACTTTATATATAACTACCATAAGATTGTCTTCCTGACGAAGGCTTGTGCCTGAGCCAAAACGTTGGAAACCAATCTCTTTTGCACAAGATAAATTTAACCCCTTAACGACCGCCGATACGCCTTTTAACGGCGGCCGCTAAGGGTACTTAAACCACAGCGCCGTTAATTACCGGCGATCGCAAAAAACAAAACAAAACGCAATTTCTTTTTAATTTCTCTGTCCTCCGATGTGATCGCACATCAGAGGACAGAGAAATGGGGTCCCAGGTAGCCCCCCAATATTTACCTGTCTCCCCTGTTGCTCCTCATGGCTCCCAATGGGCGCCGCCATCTTTTTCCGGCAAAAAAATGGCGGGCGCATGCTCAGAATCTTTGGGGTCTCGGCTTGCCGGGGGTAGCCGAGACCCCAAAGAACATGATTTGCGATCGCCGGTAATTAACTGTTTACTGGCGACCGCAAAAAAAAAAAAGCAAAGTGTAATTCTCTGTCCTCTGATGTGATCGCACATCAGAGGACAGAGAAATAGGGGGATTCGGGGACCCTGCCATACTTACCGGTGTCCCTGGGTCCTCCTGCTGCTCCTCCTGGCCGCCGGCAAAAGAAAATGGCGGGCGCATGCGCAGTGCGCCCGCCATCTGTAGCCATCTGCTGGCCGGCAGGAGAAGAGCAGTTGGGGCTAAAATTAGGGTTAGGGCTAGGGTTAGGGTTAAGGCTAGGGTTAGGGCTAGGGTTAGGGCTAGGATTAAGGTTAGGGCTAGGGTTAGGGTTAGGGCTAGGGTTAGGGTTAGGGCTAGGGTTAGGGCTAGGGTTAGGGTTAGGGCTAGGGTTGGGGCAACATTTAGGGTTAGGGTTGGGGCTAAATTTAGGGTTAGGCTTCTTTCACACTTACGTCGGTACGGGGCGCCGGCCCGACATACCGACGCACGTTGTGAAAATTGTGCACAACGTGGGCAGCGGATGTAGTTTCTCAACGCATCCGCTGCCCAATCTATGTCCTGGGGAGGAGGGGGCTGAGTTACGGCCACGCATGCGCAGTCAGAAATGGCGGACGCGACGTACAAAAAAACGTTATATTGAACTTTTTTTGTGCCGACGGACCGCCAAAACACAACTGATCCAGTGCACGACGGACGCGACGTGTGGCCATCCGTCACGATCCGTCGGCAATACAAGTCTATGGGCAAAAAACGCATCCTGCGGGCACATTTGCAGGATCCGTTTTTTGTCCAAAGCGACGGATTGCGACGGATGCTAAACGCAAGTGTGAAAGTAGCCTTAGGGCTAGGGTTAGGGTTGGGGCTAAAGTTAGGGCTAGGGTTGGGGCTAAAGTTAGGGTTAGAGTTGGGATTTGGGTTAGGGTTTGGATTAGGGTTGGTATTAGGGTTAGGGTTGGCATTAGGGTTACGCTTGGGATTAGGGTTAGGTTTGGGATTAGGGTTAAGGTTAGGGTTGTGATTAGGGGTGTATTGGGATTAGGGTTAAGTTTGAGGTTAGGGTTGAGATTAGGATTAGGGGTGTGTTGGATTTAGGGTTTTTATTAGGGTTATGGTTAGGGTTGACATTAGGGTTGTTTTGGGGTAAGGGTTGTGATTATCGTTAGGGTTAGTGATTAGGATTATGGATCGGGTTAGGGTGTGTTGGGGTTAGGGTTGGAGCTAGAATTGGGGGGTTTCCACTGTTTAGGTACATCAGGGGGTCTCCAAACACGACAGCCAATTTTGCGCTCAAAAAGTCAAATGGTGCTCCCTCCCTTCTGAGCTCTGCCGTGCGCCCAAACAGTGGGTTACCCCCACATATGGGGCATCAGCGTACTCGGGATAAATTGGACAACAACTTTTGGGGTCCAATTTCTCCTGTTACCCTTGTGAAAATAAAAACTTGGGGGCTACAAAATCTTTTTTTGTGGAAAAAAAAATATTTTTTATTTTCATGACTCTGCATTATAAACTTCTGTGAAGCACTTGGGCATTCAAAGTTCTCACCACACATCTAGATAAGTTCCTTGGGGGGTCTAGTTTCCAAAATAGGGTCACTTGTGGGGGTTACTACTGTTTAGGTACATCAGGGGCTCTGCAAACGCAACATAATGCCCACAGACCATTCTATCTAAGTCTGCATTACAAAACGGCGCTCCTTCCCTTCCGAGCTCTGCCGTGCGCCCAAACAGTGGTTTACCCCCACATATGGGGCATAAGCGTACTCGGGATAAATTGGACAACAACTTTAGTGGTCCAATTTCTCCTGTTACCTGTTATGATCTGGTGGTTTAGGAGCAACATGGGACGAGCTCTGAAGGAAGTGGTACCTGTACTGACCGCAGTCCCTAAGCTCAACACAACACTAGAAGTAGCCGTGGGATGCTCCTAACACTCCCTAGGCACCTCGTCACAGCCTGAGAACTAACTACCCCTAAAGATAGAAACAGGAAAACTATCTTGCCTCAGAGAAAATCCCCAAAGGATAGATAGCCCCCCACAAGTAATGACTGTGAGTGGAGAGGGAAAAGACATACACAGAATGAAACCAGGATGAGCACAGGAGGCCAGTCTAGCTAGATAGATAGGACAGGATGGAATACTGTGCGGTCAGTATAAAACACTAAAAAAATCCACACAGAGTTTACAAAAATCTCCACACCTGACTAAAGGTGTGGAGGGTAAATCTGCTTCCCAAAGCTTCCAGCAACACTGAATTAATTCATACTGACAAGCTGGACAAACATAAAAAGCACAGAACGGATAAGTCCACAACCTGTGGACAGAAAAGAGCAAGCAAGGACTTAGCTTTGCTGAACTAGTCAGGATAACAGGGAAATCCAAAGAGATGTGAATCCAACCAGGAACCATTGACAAGTGGCACAAGCTGAAGGAAAGAGCCAGGCTAAATAGCCAAGCAGAATAGACGATCAGTGGAAGCAGCTGCTGACAGCTAAATCCAAGGAGCAGCCATTCCACTTAAAACCACCGGAGGTACCCAAGAGCAGAACTCACAAAAGTGCCACTTACAACCACCGGAGGGAGCCCAAGAGCGGAATTCACAACAGTTACCCTTGTGAAAATAAAAACTTGGGGGCTACAAAATCTTTTTTGTGGAAAAAAAAATATTTTTTTATTTTCACGACTCTGCATGCTAAACTTCTGTGAAGCACTTGGGCATTCAAAGTTCTCACCACACATCTAGATAAGTTCCTTGGGGGGTCTAGTTGCCAAAATGGGGTCACTTGTGGGGGGTTACTACTGTTTAGGTACATCAGGGGCTCTGCAATCGCAACATAACGCCCACAGACCATTCTATCAAAGTCTGCATTCCAAAACGGCACTCCTTCCCTTCCGAGCTCTGCCGTGCGCCCAAACAGTGGTTTACCCCCACATATGGCACATCAATGTACTCGGGATAAATTGGACAACAACTATTGTGGTCCAATTTCTCCTGTTACCCTTGTGAAAATAAAAACTTGGGGGCTAAAAAATCTTTTTTGTGGAAAAAAAATATTTTTTATTTTCACGACTCTGCATTATAAACTTCTGTCAAGCACTTGGGCATTCAAAGTTCTCACCACACATCTAGATAAGTTCCATGGGGGGTCTAGTTTCCAAAATGAGGTCACTTGTGGGGGGTTTCTACTGTTTAGGCACATCAGGGGCTCTCCAAATGTGACATGGCGTCCGATCTCAATTCCAGCCAATTCTACATTGAAAAAGTAAAACGGCACTCCTTCTCTTCCAAGCTCTGCGGTGCGCCCAAACAGTGGTTTACCCCCACATATGGGGTATTGACGTACTCAGGAGAAATTGCACAACAACGTTTGTGGTCTAATTTCTCCTGTTACCCTTGTGAAAATAAGAATTTGTGGGCGAAAAGATCATTTTTGTGTAAACAAATGCGATTTTTTTATTTTCACGGCTCTACGTTATAAACTTCTGTGAAGCTCTTGGGGGTTAAAAGTGCTCACCACACATCTAGATAAGTTCCTTAAGGGGTCTAGTTTCCAAAATGGTGTCACTTGTGGGGGGTTTCCATTGTTTAGGCACATCAGGGGCTCTCTAAACGTGACATGGCGTCCGATCTCAATTCCAGCCAATTCTGCATTGAAAAAGTCAAACAGCGCTCCTTCACTTCCAAGTTCTGCGGTGCGCCCAAAAAGTGGTTTACCCCCACATATGGGGTATTCAGGAGAAATTGCATTACAAAATTTATGGTTACATTTCTGTTTTTACTCTTGTGAAAATAAAAAAAATGGTTCTGAATTAAAATGTTTGCAAGAAAAAGTTAAATGTTCATTTTTTCCCTTCCACATTGTTTCAGTTCCTGTGAAGCACGTAAAGGGTTAATAAACTTCTTGAATGTGGTTTTGAGAACCTTGAGGGGTGTAGTTTTTAGAATGGTGTCATACTTCATTATTTTCTATCATATAGACCCCTCAAAATTACTTCAAATGTGATGTGGTCCCTAAAAAAAAAATGGTGTTCTAAAAATGAGAAATTGCTGGTCAACTTTTAACCCTTATAACTCCCTAACAAAAAAAAAATTTGTTTCCAAAATTGTGCTGATGTAAAGTAGACATGTGGGAAATGTTATTCATTAACTATTTTTCGTGACATATCTCTCTGATTTAAGGGCATAGAAATACAAAATTTGAAAATTGCAAAATTTTAAAAATTTTCGCCATATTTCCGTTTTTTTCATAAATAATCGCAAGTAATATCGAAGAAATGTTACCACTAACATGAAGTACAATATGTCACGAAAAAACAATCTCAGAATCAGCGGGATCCTTTGAAGCGTTCCAGAGTTATAACCTCATAAAGTGACAGTGGTCAGAATTGTAAAAATTGGCTCGGTCATTAAGTACCAAATTGGCTCTGTCACTAAGGGGTTAAAAAACTTTGAAAGCAACAGATCTGTCTTCATGTTTTTGGAGTGTGCCGGAGTTAGATCTTTTGTATTGTCTTACCGTTTTTCCCCTGAGCACCTAACAGTGGTCGAGTCTGATCAATCCGCTTTTAGTACCAGGCAGGGTAATGCCTGCCAGGAGAATACTTAAGCTACGTTCACATTAGCGTCGCACGGAAAAACGCGCGCAAACGCGCGCAAAAACGCGCGCGTTTTGCGACGCGTGCGTCGTTTTTGACGAAAATCGGACGCACAGAAAATGCTACATGTAGCGTTTTCTTGCGTCCGACGCTAGCGTCGGAAACGACGCACGTGGCGAAAAACGCCACCAAAACAACGCACGCGTCCCCTATGTTAAACATAGGGGCGCGTCGCCGCTGCGTCGCCGCTGCGTCGCCGACGCAACGGCGACGCGACGCTAATGTGAACGTAGCCTAAGAAGGAAGGAGAAAGTGTGGGAGAAAGCCTGCTGTTCAGTGTCTGGTTGTGCAAAAAAAGGAAAGGCATGAGCAGGAAAAAGAACTTGAAGGGGGCTTACCAAACAGTCTAGGCATCCAGTGAGACATTGAAAGTAGGGTCAGTTCTGCTGATATAGAACATCTGACTAGTGGCAGGAGGAGAACCTGTGTGCTGCATAATTTAGCGACACCCAGAGACTTGTGGTATAAAAATTCAGTAGTGGAATTTAAAGAACTATGTATACATTAATATATCAGGAATGATTCTAATCGATTTCTCTGGTTTATTTATGGATTTACTATTTATTACAGATTACAGAAACGAATTCATATGTATTTATGAAAGCATGTTTCTTGTTTGTTCTCACAATTTCAACAGTGTCCAGTGGCATCTAAAGAAAACTATACGATAATTTAGTTTTAAGATTATACACGTTAATGAGACACTCACAAATTTCATTTTAAACTAAGCAGATGGTCAAATTGGAGACTTAGCTCCCGTAAAAGAAAAAATATGCTTGTAGTCTACTTTTCCACACTTTTGTTGTTTATAAAATTTCATTTATTCGTGGTGAAATTTAGGGTGCTCCATGTACCGCGACATGGATTTTTATCACTGACATCAGTGATTTTTATCGTACGCAAAAAACACTTATCAGTTTTTTTATTAGTATTTTATCAGAGTTTGGTTAATGTAAGTTTTTACCATCCAAATTTTGTCAGAGATACATCTGATTTTCTGGAATGAAAAAAAAATTCTGAAGGTTTCTTTTCATACATTAAACGGTCCGTGTAGAATGTTTGAAAAACAAATACCATTCGACTGCTGTCCGATTTTTTTTTTTTTTCACGGACCCGTAGACTTGTATTAGTGAGATTGATCCAATTCTCGGACAAAATCATATGTCTCCCTGCTTTTGTCTGAACCACTTAGCCTGTAAAAAAACCATAGACGTGATTAGCCCTATAGACATAATAGGTATGAGTTCTATTCATGAAAAACATGGAGAGAAGTTGTATGAGAAACTTGTACGCCCTAGTGTGCATATTGAGTAAAATTGTTTAATCTGAAACAAATTCCCTAGACTACAGGCATGGTTTTCATAGTAGCCAAGTTTAAATTGAGAGTGACAGATTCCCTTTACATAGTTTATCAAATGGATTATATTGCTCTAAGGCTCTAGTTTGGTTTTACTGTGAGTCTCCATCCCATAATAGTGTTCTTCATATTTGTCGTTATATCGTGTACAGATTATACATTTGATATCAATGAACTTTTCATTTTCTTCTCACAGTTCCTAGCACACTGTTTATGACCATATTGTGGACTGATGCCAGGATGTATTGTTTTTCTCCACCGATTCTGTGTTTTAATAACTGAGCTGAGTAGGCAGAAGTTGTCTGTTATTTTTAGTGCAGTATTGCTGAAAGAGGGCTTATCACCAAATTTTTCATGTTTAATAGTGGGTGAATAGCAGAATAAACTGTATTATTTATTTTATTTCTTACTATGCCCCTCCATTGTGGAGATATTAGTAAACTATTGGCATCTAATGAGTTAAATTTTAAGTCCAAGTTAGTGTTATCAATTAGTTTTCACTTGGAGCGTTTATTTCTTTTGCCTGTATGAGTTGCCCAATCAAAAGCAGGGAGCAACATACTAGAGAAAAAATATTTCCCACCATAGCTTAAAGCAGGATTCTCACTGTGTGAGAAGTAAAGATACAGCTCTGATCCCCTGGTCTAACCTCCTGCATGATTAGACAGTGTATAGAGCACAGAGGACTAACACCATTCAGATAAGGTTGATGTGTGGGAAGGGAAGCACAATGGAGTTTAGCTTTGCCTCATTGCAAACTCTTCTAGCATCTCTCCTCCTATAATACAGTCAGTTCTGCTGTACTGCCCGTTTCCCACATTGCCTTCCAGAAGTGAGAGGTCAAATTGTAAGCTCAGGACAAACAATGCCAAAGATTCCAATCAGATAAGCTGATGATTCACTAGACAAAGAAATTAATAATTGTACTTATAGTCCTTGAATGGAATATAAATTTACCCTGTTACATAGCAATACAATGGTGTCACACTATTTTATGTATAACATTCTGTACCTGAACAAGGAGGCTCAGGGTGCACAATGCTACTGTATACATTCCCATTCAATAATACAATAATAAATTATATGGAAAGATATATACAGTGGGTACGGAACGTATTCAGACCCCTTTAAGATTTTCACTGTTTGTTTCATTGCAGCCATTTGATAAATTAAAAAAAGTTCATTTTTTCACATTAATGTACACTCTGCACCCCATCTTGACTGGAAAAAAACAAACAAAAATGTATTGGGCAGGTGATGAGCAGTGCCTGGTCTTCTCCACGCATAACGCTTAGAATTATCACCAAAAAGGTCTGTCTTCAACTCACCAGACCAGAGAATCTTACTTTTCATAGCGGGCTTTCATATGTCTTGCACTGAGGAGAGGCTTCCATTGAGCCACTCTGCCATAAAGGCCCGAATGGTGGAGGGCTGCAGTGATAGTTGACTTTGTAGAGCTTTCTCCGATCTCCCAACTTCATCTCTGGAGCTCAGCCACAGTGATCTTGGGGTACTTCTTTACCTCTCTCGCCAAGGCTCTTCTCCCACAATTGCTCAGTCTAGGAAGACTTCTAGTGGGCCCAAACTTCCTTCATTTAAGGATTATGGAGGCCACTGTGCTCTTAGGAACCTTGAGTACTGCAGAAATTCTGTGAAAACAATGAACGTTTTTGAATTTACCAAATGGCTGCAATGAAACAAAGAGTGAAAAATTTAAAGGGGGTCTGAATGCTTTCCATACCCACTGTAAATTTGCACTGATATATGGCACAATATGCTTGTCAGCATTTACTATACTTCTGGCATTCCGTTTATGAACCAGGAAGTTCAGCCTGAGCTATTCTATAGATCCCAACCAGATAATCTGATGATACACTGCACAATTAAATTCAGAATTGTACCCAAAGAACCTGAATGAAATATACAGGTGCTTCTCACAAAATTAGAATATCATCAAAAAGTTAATGTATTTCAGTTCTTCGATACAAAAAGTGAAACTCATATATTATATAGAGTCATTACAACCAGTGTGATCTTTTTCAAGTGTTTATTTCTGTTAACCCCTTTACACCAAAGGGTGGTTTGCATGTTAATGACCGGAGTATTTTATCTTAGTGCATTGGTGTGCCACACGGCCGAACCCTTATTGAAGGCTGGCTGTTTCATTAGGTATTGCACCTGTGCATTTGCTATTTTGTTTGGGTCCGCTGCACCCTGCTTGTGCATTTGTATTGAGGCCTATTTAGACAGGTAAGCATCTTTGCCTGGTTTTGGTGTTTTTTCTTGAATGTGTCCTTTTTTGGTGTTTTTCATGTTAGAGTAGGACTGGCAATACGTAAGGACCCTTGGCGTGGGTTGCCAGCTTCCATATTATGGCCCTAATATCAACTAATACCTTACATATATTTATATGTTTTTTTTGCACGTATATTTTTTGCAGGGTGCAGCTGGGCCCAAATTGTTCTGTACACTGTGGCCTCTGTTCACACGGGATGCATTTTAGCACTGGGCAGCCCGCCAAAGGGCGTTATTAATAGGCTGTAGCCAGATGCTTTGTATTCCTTGTGTGAACATGCCACATACAGAGTATTTTATCTTAGTGCATTGGTGTACCACACGGCCAAACCCTTATTGAAGGCTGGCTGTTTCATTAGGTATTGCACCTGTGCATTTGCTATTTTGTTTGGGTCCGCTGCACCCTGCTTGTGCATTTGTATTGAGGCCTATTTAGACAGGTAAGCATCTTTGCCTGGTTTTGGTGTTTTTTCTTGAATGTGTCCTTTTTTGGTGTTTTTCATGTTAATGACCGGGCCAACTTTTACAATTCTGACCACTGTCCCTTTACGAGGTTATAACTCTGGAATGTTTCAACGGATCCTGATGATTCTGACTTGTTTTCTCATGACATATTGTTCTTCATGATAGTGGTAAAATTTCTTTGATATTACCTGTGTTTATTTCTGAAAAAAATGGAAATTTGGCGAAAATTTTGAAAATTTCACAATTTTCCAACTTTGAATTTTTATGCCCTTAAATCTCAGAGATATGTCACACAAAATACTTAATAAGTAACATTTCCCACATGTCTACTTTACATCAGCACAATTTTGGAACCAACATTTTTTTTCTTAGGGAGTTATAAGGGTTAAAAGTTGACCAACAATTTCTCATTTTTACAACACAATTTTGTTTTAGGGACCACATCACATTTGAAGTCACTTTGAGGGGTCTATATGATAGAAAATACCCAAGTGTGACACCATTCTAAAAAATGCACATCTCAAGGTGCTCAAAACCACATTCAAGAAGTTTTTTAACCCTTCAAGTGTTTCACGGGAATTTTTGGAATGTGTTAAAAAAAAAAAAGAACATTTAACTTTTTTTCACAAAAAATTTAATTCAGCTCCAATTTATTTTATTTTACCAAGGGTAACAGGAGAAATTTGACCCCAAAAGTTGTTGTACAATTTGTCCTGAGTACGCTGATAACCGATATGTGGGGGTAAACCACTGTTTGGGCACATGGCAGAGCTCAGAAGGGAATTAGCGCTATTTGACTTTTCAATGCAAAATTGACTGGAATTGAGATGGGACGCCATGTCGCGTATGGAGAGCCCCTGATGTGCCTAAACATTGAAATCCCCCACAAGTGACACCATTTTGGAAAATAGACCCCCTAAGGAACATATCTAGATGTGTGGTGAGCACTTTGACCCACCAAGTGCTTCACAGAAGTTTATAATGCAGAGCCGTTAAAAAAAGGAAAATCATATTTTTTCACAAAAATGATATTTCGCCCCCCAATTTTGTATTTTCCCAAGGGTAACAGAAGAAATTGGACCCCAAAGGTTGTTGTGCAATTTGTCCTGAGTACACTGATACCCCATATGTGGGGATAAATCACTGTTTGGGCGCATGGCAGAGCTCAGAAGGGAAGGAGCGCCATTTGACTTTTCAATGCAAAATTGACTGGAATTGAGATTGGACCCCATGTCGCGTTTAGAGAGCCCCTGATGTGCCTAAACAATGAAACCTCCCACAAGTGACACCATTTTGGAAAGCTGACCCCTTAAGGAACTTATCTAGATGTGTGGTGAGCACTTTGACCCACCAAGTGCTTCACAGAAGTTTATAATGTAGAGTTGTAAAAATAAAAAATCATATTTTTTCACAAAAATGATTTTTTCGCCCCCAATTTTTTATTTTCTCAAAGGTAACAGAAGAAATTGGACCCCAAAAGTTGTTGTGCAGTTTGTCCTGAGTACACTGATATTCTATATGTGCAGGTAAACCACTGTTTGGGCGCATGGCAGAGCTCGAAAGGAAGGAGTGCTATTTGACTTTTCAATGCAAAATTGACTGGTTTTGAGATAGGACACCATGTCGCGTTTGGAGAGCCCCTGATGTAAACATTGAAACCCCCCACAAGTGACACCACTTTGGAAAGAAGACCCCCTAAGGAATCTTATCTATCTTATCTAGATCTTATCTTATCTTATCTAGAGAACTTTGAACCTCCAAGTGTTTCACTACAGTTTATAACGCAGAGCCGTGAAAATAAAAATTCTTTTTTTTTCCACAAAAATAATTTTTAGCCCCCAGTTTTGTATTTTCCCAAGGGTAACAGGAGAAATTGGACCCCAAAAGTTGTTGTCCAATTTGTCCTGAGTACACTGATACCCCATAATATATGGGGGAACCACCGTTTGGGCGCATGGCAGAGCTCGGAAGGGAAGGAGCACCGTTTGAAATGCAGACTTAGGTGGATTGGTCTGCAGGCGTCACGTTGCATTTGCAGAGCCCCTGATGTACCTAAACAATAGAAACCCCCTACAAGTGACCCCATATTGGAAACTAGACCCATCAAAGAACTTATCTAGATGTGTTGTGAGAACTTTGAACCCCCAAGTGTTTCACTACAGTTTATAACGCAGAGCTGTGAAAATAAAAAATCTTTTTTTTCCCACACAAATTATTTTTTAGCCCCAGGTTTTGTATTTTTCCAAGGGTAACAGGAGAAATTGGACCCCAAAAGTTGTTGTCCAATTGGTCCTGAGTACGCTGATACTCAATATGTTGGAGTAAACCCCTGTTTGGGCGCACGGGAGAGCTCGGAAGGGAAGGAGCACTGTTTTACTTTTTCAACGCATAATTGGCTGGAATTGAAATCGGACACCATGTCGCGTTTGGAGAGCCCCTGATGTGCCTAAACAGTGGAAACCCCCCAATTCTAACTGAAACCCTAACCAAACACACCCCTAACCCTAAACCCAACCCTAACCATAACTCTTACCACACCCCTAACCCAAACATGCCCTTAACCCTAATCCTAACCACAACCCTAACTTCAACACACCCCTAACCCTAACACACCCCTAACCCTAATCCCAACCCTAACCACACCCCTAACTCCAACACACCCCTAACCCTAATCCCAACCATAACCCTAACCACACTCCTAACCCTAATCCCAACTATAAATGTAATCCAAATCCTAACTTTAGCCCCAACCCTAACCCTAACATTAGCCCAAACCCTAACTTTAGCCCCAACCCTAACCCTAACTTCAGCCCCAAACCTAACTTTAGCCCCAACCCTAACTGTAGCCCTAACCCTAACTTTAGCCCCAACCCTAACTCTAACCCTAATGGGAAAATGGAAATAAATAAAAAATATTTCTCCCTAACTAAGGGGGCGATGAAGGGGGTTTGATTTACTTTTATAGTGGTTTTTTTTGATTGGCAGCTGTCACACTCTAAAAGACGCTTTTTATTGCAAAAAATAGTTTTTGCGTCTCCACATTTTGAGAACTATAATTTTTCTATATTTTGGTCCACAGAGTCATGTCAGGTCTTGTTTTTTGCGGGACGAGTTGTCGTTTTTATTGATACCATTTGTGGGCACATGACATTTTTTGATCGCTTTTTATTCAGATTTTTGTGAGGCAGAATAACCAAAAACCAGCTATTCATGAATTTCTTTGGGGGGGGAGGGGTTGCGTTTATACCGTTTCACATTTGGTAAAATTGATAAAGCAGTTATATTCTTCGGGTCAGTACGATTACAGCGATACGTATATATATTATTTTTTATGTGTTTGGCGCTTTTATACGATAAAAACTATTTTATATAAAAAATAATTATTTTTGCATCGCTTTATTTGGAGGACTATAACTTTTTTTATTTTTTTGCTGCTGATGCTGTATAGCAGCTCATTTTTTTGCAGGACAAGATGACGTTTTCAGCGGGACCATGGTTATTTATATCCGTCTTTTTGATCACGTGTTATTCCACTTTTTGTTTGGCGGTATGATAGTAAAGCTTTGTTTTTTTTATTTTTACGGTGTTCCCTGAAGGGGTTAACTAGTGGGACAGTGTTATAGGTCGGGTCGTTACGGATGCGGTGATACTAAATATGTGTACTTTAATTGTTTTTTTATTTAGATAAAGAAATGTATTTATTTTTTTTTTACACATGTAATTTTTTTTTTTTACTTTATAACATTGCCCCAGGGGTGGACATCATGTTATAGTGTCAGATCGCTGATCTGACACTTTGCAATGCACTGTGTCAGATCAGCTATCTGACAGGCACTGCAGGGAGGCTTGCTGGCGCCTGGTCTGAGCAAGCGCTTTCAAGCCACCTCCCTGCAGGTCCTGGAAGGAGCCCCGTGGCCATTTTGGATCCAGGGCCTGCAGAGAGGAAACGCTCGGTACAACGTGATCCCATTGTATTGTACCGAGGGTTTCAGGAAAGCACGCAGGGAGCCCCCTCCTTGCGCAATGCTTCCCTATGCCGTCAGAATGCTGCTTATGTGCATCGAATGATGTTTAATCGCAGTGTACGGGGTTAATGAGCGGTCCGTGACCGCTCCTGGCACATAGTGCTGGATGTCAGCTGCGATAGTCAGCTGACACCCGGCTGTGATCGGCCACGCTTCCCCGTGAGCGAGGCTGATCGCGTTAGACGTACTATCCCGTCAGTGGTCTTACGGGCCCATACCACCTCGACAGGATAGTACATCTAATGTCAGAAAGGGGTTATTGTTGATGATTATGACTTACCCAAAATCATTATCTCAGTAAATTAGAATACTTTATAACACCAGCTTGAAAAATTATTTTAAAATCCGAAATGTTGGCCTACTGAAATGTATGTTCAGTAAATGCACTCAATACTTGGTCGGGGCTCCTTTTGCATCAATTACTGCATCAATGCGGCATGGCATGGAGGCAATCAACCTGTGGCAATGCTGAGATGTTATGAAAGCCCAAGTTGCTTTGATAGCAGTCTTCTAATCATGCAGGAGGTTAGACCAGGAGATAAGAGCTGTGTCATTACAAATCACACAGTGAAAAAATTGGCATCAAATCTATTAGTTTGAGCTGTATGCAATATTTTTCAGCCATTGAAATTAATGGGATAAAAGTGCAAGTAGAAGAGTATCAAAAACATTCGCAAAAAGGCAGCAAAAACATGAATATTTTAAGAAGTCTTTTTCTGCCAGCACTCTAATTTTTAAAGCTTGAAAACATGCAGCAAATACAAAACCTATACAGATATGCTTAACTGGTATGTTGCCTGGATTTCACAATGGGCAGACATTATGGAAATACTGCAGTATGTCAGGTCTATTACTTCTGTCAAACTGTTCTACTAAATCATTAATACACATTTTTTCATAATGCAGTTGTACAAGAGACCATAAGAAACTTATTTAGTCTCAAGTTGGGTTTCATAGGAGACTGTGATTTTACCTGTATATTTGCTGATTGCTGGGAGATGGGCGCTAATGCTTCAGTGACAATTGAGGGTATGTGCACACGATGCGGATTTTGCTGCAGATCCGCAGCGTTTCTGCAGCCGTTTCCCATGAGTTTACAGTTCAATGTAAACCTATGGGAAACCAAAAATGCTGTGCACATGCTGTGGAAAAAAATGCGCAGAAACGCAGTGGTTTACATTCCGCAGCATGTCACTTCTTTCTGCGGATTCCGCAGCAGTTTTACAGCTGCTCCTATAGAAAACTGCAGTTGTAAAACTGCAGAAAAACAATGGTAAATCCGCGATAAATCTGCAGCAAAAACGCAGCATTTTTGCCCTGCAGATTAATCAAACCTGCTGCGGAAAAATTTGCAGTGGCCAAGAATACGTGTGCACATAGCCTTAGAGCAGGGGCGGACATACCACCGGTTCAACCGGTGCAAACGCACCGGGGCCCAGAGCGGGAGGGGGGCCCAGAGCAGGAGAGGGGGCCCCGACGGCGGCGGACATACACGGCATTGTTGTGATACCTGTAATCCTGTAATGAGCGCCGCGGTACCCAGTGACCACTGGTGAAGAAGCTGCCGTGCCCGGAGTCTGCGGTGACCATCTGTCCACAGTCCGGGAGAAGGAGTCGGGAGCAGGTGAGTATCATATTTACCTGTCCACGATCCACATGCCGGGCGCCGCTCCATCTTCCCGGCGTTGCTCCATCTTCCCGGCGCCTCTCCGCTCTTCCTGGCGCCGCTCCATCTTCCCGGCGTCCCTCCGCTCTGACTGTGCAGGTCAGAGGGTGCAATGACGCATATAGTGTGCGCGGCGCCCTCTGCCTGATCAGTCAGTTCGGAGAGACGGGATGGTGAGGACCAGCGGGCAGAGACAAGAGGTGAGTATGTCATTTTTTTTTTTTTTATTGCAGCAGCAGCATTTATATGTGGCACAGCGTTATATGGAGCATCTATGGGGCCATAATGAATTGTATGGAGCATTATGTGTGGCGGCACAGCTTTATATGGACTCCATATAAAGCTGTGCCACCACATATAATGCTCCATACAATTCATTATTACCCCATAGATGCTACATAGCACCTATGGGGTAATAATGAATTGTATGGATCATTATATGTGGCGGCACAGCTTTATATGGAGCATCTATGGGGCAATATTCAATAATGAATTGTATGGAGCATTATATGTGGCGGCACAGCTTTATATGGAGCATCTATGGGGCAATATTCAATAATGAATTGTATGGAGCATTATATGTGGCGGCACAGCTTTATAGGGAGCAACTATGGGGCAATATTCAATAATGAATTGTATGGAGCATTATATGTTGCGGTATGGGGGGGACCCAGGAAGATTTCTTGCACAGGGGCCCTCTGCAGTCTGTGTCCGCCCCTGCCTTAGAGCAATGGTATAGTTGTGCTGCTGACCCAAATTGTGTGCTGACCCAAACTGTGCAGCTTTGCCTCTGCGCAGTGGCATCGAAACTTGCCCAGACTTGCAGGTAATATTGCACTCCAGCAATTTCAGTGAGCTTCAGAGCAATGCTTAGTTATAACGGATGCAGTCTATGCTGCTTGATCAAACTAATTAGCATTATGTATTATATTCATTGTCCTGCTTTTCAGAAAACACATTACACACATTACCTTCATTTACGGTATGTTAATTTTTCCATTTAACCCCTTTGCAACTTCATAACCCATAATTTAATCAATAATTATGTTCCACTTCTTTTTAATAACCTCCTTATAACATATAATATGTGTGTAAATAACTTCATATATAGATTTGTTATTACAACACATACTACACTAAGTTGCTGTCACTGTAAAATAATTGTATGAGAATTGCAGCAATAAATGAAATTAAAGCATGTTTTATTAATGCGGTAAATGTTGATTTTGCTTTTTTTTTTAATCTTTTCACAATCTTCACTTTTAAGGAGAGAACAATGATCCATTTCTGAGTACATCAGGTAACATTGAACCATCCATATATAATTTGGTGGTGGCATTATTTCTCTAATGGCAAATCAACTATAGATGTATAATCACCAAAATAATCGACTGTAATGTACAAATATAAGCGGCAGCCTTTATTCTGTGGATGTGTTCATTCAGTGATGATGTGAAATTTGAACTGATATTCACTTATTTTAATTCAATCAAGAAGTTACTCTTCTAATATAAATAGGGGGATTTTCGGTTATTTAATTGAATAATATATATAATGAGGATCTCAGGTTGTGGGTTGTAATAATAATCTAGGCAGGTTAACAATGCAACTATTTTTATATCTTACATCCATGGTCTTACAGCGATTTCAGGTGGATAGTCACAATGCAATATCCCCAGTCCACAAGATCACATCATGGGGCCTATAGTTCCACTGCTCGTGTACCAGGTGATACTGTTTCTAACTGTTTCCCAACTTTTGGTTGGCCCACAGCTTTTGTATCTCCCACCAGTATAGTCTGCAGTCACAGTCCATGCTCCATACCATGACTATAGCACATGTAACAACAGTCCTTAAGATAGTTCCTCACATCCAGAAGATAGATATCACAAACGTAGCACATATATCAAGCTCCAGCTGCCAACAAAAGTTCTTAAGATAGTTCCTCACATCCAGACAACAGATACCATGAACGTAGCACATGTATCAAGCTCCAGCCAGTAAGCCATCTCCAATCTCCATATCCCATCCATACAGGGGCACCAGGACCTCATCAACAGATCCTCGCCCCTCAGCGTAACTGCACTAACTGACTCACTAAACATGTGGCTTATTGTTCTCCCTTTCCTGAGATGAGCCGACTGGATAGGCAGAAGTGTTCACACCCTCCCCCTTAAACATTTGCCTTTAGCTCAAAGAATGAAGAATGTTCCAAAAGCCCAGTCTATAGCCCGTCTGCAAGGTTGTGTATTAGAGATGAGCCTTACAGAGAGGAACAAAGACACCCATGAGTAAGACTGCTTATTGCAGTCGAAACGCGTCGACTGGGTCATGTAGACCAGAGGTGTCAAACTGCATTCCTCGAGGGCCGCAAACAGGTCATGTTTTCAGGATTTCCTTGTATTGCACTGGTGATAATTTAATCACCTGCACAGAATGATTCCAGCACCTTGTGCAATACAAGGAAATTCTGAAAACATGACCTGTTTGCGGCCCTCGAGGAATGCAGTTTGACACCTCTGATGTAGACCATGTAAATTTGTCTTTTGTAAGCACTATATTTTCTTTTTAAAAAGAAAAGGAAAATCCAGTCCTGTCGAGCCGTGCTCCAGTTTTTTCTATAGGCTTTATATATACATGAGATCCACACATTGATTTGTGAGGCTAAACACTTTTCAAGAGAGATTTGTGCACCTTAAACTGACACGCAAACAAATCTCTAATAAACTCAACAATAAGATGGACATACTGATGCTAGGTGCTGGAAAAAGTTTGTGACCAGTACAACCCCATTAAATAACAGCTTTATTATACTACTGGATTCCTTCATATGGCAGGAAAACGCTACACACTAAGTCTCAAGGGAGACACAGAGACGTGTCTCCCTTGACATTCCAGTTTTTATAGGGAGGCTCTGTATTTTATCACTTCCCAGAGACTTTAATAGTCAATAGTAATAGATGTAAAAAAGAAATATAGTGATAAAATATCATTATTTAAATCAGATTTTTATCATACTTTTATGTTTGACTTTTATGATTATTCCTTTATTTTATGATTGCCCATATAGAAATCTGTTCACATAAAATTTATAGTTTTAATACTTGAACTATCAAAATAAGCTACCGTTTCCGGTTTCCTGTAGTTCTCTGCTTATATTCAAACTCATTAAAAGTATCATTCACTGTCTAAAAGAGTAGTGACCATGTATGCCCCCTTCTGTTCTCATAGACAAATAGAATAGAACAGAGGTCAAACAAATGCACTACAACTCCATTCGCACAGAGGACTTGAATTTGTCCCCCCTATTCTCATGATTGGTTGGGGCCCCACTGTTTGGATTTCCAGAAATCATAAATGTATTACTTATTCTATGGATATGTGTATGTTGTTTATGGAGAAACCAATTTAATTAAATAAAAATATACTAAAATACATTTTTTTATGATTATAATACATAATAAAATGCCCAACACTAGAATTTTCACCTTCCATGTGTTATTATTGAAACCTCCAGCAAAATAACAATAATAACAATAGTATAAAATAATACACATCCATGGAGAATTTCAGTATGTTTCTACCTAAAAAAATAATGACTTGTATTTGACTATTAAGTGTAATATGTATGATGTAGCCTATCCTGTAACAGTACATGGCAGGCAACTCTACTCGAAGTGTGAGACTACAAGGGCGGCTGGTAGGACATAACCAAAACCATGGCCCCATTCGTGCAGCCATTGGCCTCGGCAGGCAGATTTTCTGTTGTGTGCGACCAGCTCCCTATGTGTAACCACATTTCCTAACAAAACATAGCACCCAGGATGCTATAACGTTATGGTGGTTAGTTAGCCTAAAGTGGTTTAGACATGACACAATGTTAGGGTTGGCGGATTGCACTAAATAAAAAAAATTAAAGTGCAATCACAACCTGGGGTCCACCGTGCAGAGATATATAACTGCTGCTAATGTGAACAACGACGGAACAAAACAGCGTTACCTTAAACACACTGTGTTAACTCCACACAGTATGAACAGGACACAGAATACCTAGCTCTGTTAACTTCAGAGAGGTAGAGCTCCGAGTTTGCTAAGTATTGTACCCTGTTAAACTTCACAGGGAAGATAGCACGTGGAGAGAGCTTGCTCTGCAACTAATCTGTGCTAATCGCACACATGAATGGAGCAGATGTTTAGCCAAGACAAAGAACTCCTATGACGCTAGGTACAAAACCCTGTAGCCTTTGTAGAGAAGTATAGCATAAGGGTTGAGCTTGCTCTGTAACTGAATTGTGCTAACCTCACACGTGAATGATACAGATGCTAAGCTAAGCGGCTAGTTACCCCAATCCAGAAAGCTTCCCGAAATTGTACCTGACCGGCACCCAAAGCATGTAGCAGACTAGAGACTCAGGCATTGAGCCAAAGGTATGAAACCAGATAAGTGTGCAACCTGCCTGCCAACGTGTACAGACTCTGTGGGTAGAAGGACACACACAAATGTGCAGACAGAGTGGTAGAGTATCCGCCCACACACACCAAATAAGAAAGATACTAGCGCGCCCATGTGCGCCGCTGAGAACCTTTTAAAAGCAAGACTCCACCCCAAACATTCACGCCCAGCCGGCCGTGACATTGCCCCGCGGGCCAATCCGGAGCCACCACATCACCAGAGCAGTTACGTCTGACCACCAATGAGAGGACGCCACATCATGGACATGCTCATTAAGGTGATATCTGGACTTAGACTCCATAGCGCAAGGCTGCACCTGAATATCAGTAGTTACCATAGACTTGACTGGAGAGCTAGCAGTAGCCAAATGTATACCACAAGCCTGAGCAAGACGCTGGGACCGACGTCTGCACTGAACAGCAATCCCAGCAGCCCGACCAGAATGGGGGACCACAGCACCACCAGATGATGCTTGGGATCTATCCTGCGCAGAGGGAGAATCCCAACACCTAACACACAACTTAAAAAGGGCATTCCTCTATTTTGCTAAAGCTATAGTCTTTAGCAAATAATTAAATCATCTTGGAATAAGAGAGACATCTAAAAAAGCCTGTGTTCTGTCTACTAAATGCTGGGGGATTTTCCTCCACATACCACTCAGACAATCTGGAACTCTTCAGTGGCAATAAATTTCTCATGTGTACAGGAGGCTTTTGTTTACATTACACCCAGGCTGAAAAATTGCTATATAGTGGCTAGACGTTCCTATAGCATGTGTCCCACAAGAATGTCTGGAGAGCTGTGAAACATGTAGGAAGCTGATACAGCAAAGGGATATTGTGTAGATTGTTTATTTTGAGTCCAAGGTTATGTTTTATATATATATATATATATATATATATATATATATATATATATATATATATATAGAGCGCCCCCAGACACAGGGCCACGAGTTCTCGGTAACGGGCCTCTCTGGTTCGGTTCTGAGGCTGTCATGGTGGCTAGACCCGGTCCGCGACCCTGCTAAGGGGCGTCCAATAAAGGTGGTGCAGTCTGTCAGGGGTTTGTGACGCCACCTGTGGTGTTCGGTCAGGGTGACCGACGCTGCTGTGGGGTCCGCTGGGGTGATGGAATGGCAGCTAGATGGTATACCTTCCCACAGGTGAAGTATGTCCCCAGGGCTTCCCAGTAAGGTAGATGGTAATGGTGTAGGGTGCAGTCAATAACGAGGACACAGGGTTGCAGTCTCTTTACCTCTTTACTGAAGACTTCAGGATCCTCAATCTAGAGCATGCTTAACAGGGCTATCTGAGACCGGCCGGTCCGATGGGCACATCCAGAGTTTCCTTCGCAGATGGAAATCGTTGCCTACCACTAGCGCCTGTGTGTTGTAGTCCTACCCTGCTGAGCATTCGGAATAGTCCTCACAACTGCTGTTCTCGTTCGTCGTTCTCTACAGCTCTCTCGTTCTTTGGTTCCAGATCTTTCTAGTTCAACGTCCCCAGGTATGTTATGGCTAGGACGCACCCGTATGACGGGAAGGCCTGGAGGTCTTCCAGGACCCTAGAGACGCCCCTCTCCCACTGTTGCCCCCTATGTCTTTGTAGGTGTTTAGGTGAGACAGCCAACCTATAATTAACTGTCCTGCGGAGTTCGAAGTAAGGCCTAGAGTCAGTTACTCCGTCGGTGTTCCGGCCACCGGCTACGCGCCTCAGTAGGATGTTGCCTCGGTCTCACGGTACGACTCCTACTGGTACTCCTTTGTGCTTGATCTCGTTTACACTGTTCCACAATATCCTTCCCTTCGTGTCTCTCTCTTGGATACCGCCTCAGGGTGTGCAGGCACGGTTCCGTTACGTTCTGCTCTGTTCGCTAGGCACCTGCCAGGTTCCCACGCCTGACAGGGACCCCCTGTGTCTTCTCCCTGCAACACCCCCTGCCAAGGGATGTTGCCTGAATCCAACCCAGTCAGCTTCTAACTAACTTCCTCCCCAACCCCTAGTTTTACCAGTGTGAGGAGTGGCCCAATAAATAAAGCCTTTTGCTCCCCCTAGAGGCCGGAGTGTGAAGTGTAATGTGTTCTGGTGATACCTGGTCAGGAGAATTCCTTCAGACGTACCATCACTCCCCTTAGTGGCAGAGCGTCATACTGCAACGACCAGGTCTCTGGGGCACTGCATATATATATATATAATATACAGTATATATGTATATATATACTAGATGGTTGCCCGATTCTAACGCATCGAGTATTCTAGAGTATGCATGTCCACGTAGTATATTGCCCAGCCACGTAGTATATTGCCCAGCCACGTAGTATATTGCACAGCCACGTAGTATATTGCCCAACCACATAGTATATTGCCCAGCCACTTAGTATGTTGCCCAGACACGTAGTATATTGCCCAGTGACGTAGTATATTGCCTAGTGACGTAGTATATTGCACAGCCACGTAGTATATTGGCCAGTTACATACTATATTGCCCAGTCACGTAGTATATTGCACAGACACGTAGTATATTGCCTAGTGACGTAGTATATTGCCCAGCCACGTAGTATATTGCTCAGTTACGTAGTATATTGCCCAGTCAGGTTTGTCACAGGTGAAAAAATAAAAAATAAACATATACTCACCTTTCCAAAGGCCCCTTGTAGTCCATGGCAGCTTGCGGTCCCAGGGTTGGTATCAGAGCACAGGACCTGTGATGATGTCGCGGTCACATGACCGTGACGTCATGGCAGTTCTTTCTAGCGCAAGCGCGCAGGGCCTGTGATGACATCGCGGTCACATGACCGTGATGTCATGGCAGGTCCTTCTGCCATACCATCTTTGCCACTGGAAACTGCAGCGGAAGATGGCGGCCGGCGGGAGCGCCTCAGCGGACTACGGAGGGTGAGTATAGCAGGTTTATTTTTTTAAAATTATTTTTAACATTACATTTTTTACTATTGATGCCGCATAGGCAGCGTCAATAGTAAAAAGTTGGGGACACACAGGGTTAATAGTGGCGGTAACGGAGTGCGTTACCCGCGGCATAACGTGGTCGGTTACCGCCGGCATTAACCCTGTGTTAGCGGTGACCGGAGGGGAGTATGCGGGCGACAGGCACTGACTGCGGGGAGTAAGGAGCGGCCATTTTCTTCCGGACTGTGCCCGTCGCTGATTGGTCGCGGCAGCCATGACAGGCAGCTGCCAAGACCAATCAGCGAATGAATAACCGTGACAGAAAGACAGACAGACAGATGGAAGTGACCCTTAGACAATTATATAGTATATATATATATATATATATATATATATATATATATATATAGGTGTTTGTAAAACAGGTTTTGTTGCCCAAGGCTCATTTTCATGCCTTTTTCGTGATTTTTATTCTAAATACAGTTCTTCTGGAGGATGAAGTCCTACACAGGTTTTTAACACCAATTTAACAAGTTGATAGACCAAGCAGAAGCCTAAGATTTTAAAAGGGTTCTCCGAGAATTAGATAACATAGTGTCCCTGATATACCGGTAATTCAAACTGCATTCCATCCTAGTCACGTAACAGTTAAGCAAGTTGAAGATTAAATGATCTTTAAAAGGCCTAATGTTAAAGGTGACACATTTCCCTTGTATTTTATGCAACAACTAAAATATTTTGTAATGTTTTACATTTTAAAACTACAAAAAGGAAAATGGGCAGATGCAAAACTTTGAGCATCATTGGAGATTTGTGTGCTCAGATAACTTTGACCAAGGTTTCAGACCTTAATTAGCCTGTTAGGGTTTTGGCTTGTTCACTCTCATTGTTAGGAAAGTCCAAGAGTTGAAAATTTCCCAACTTTATAAAAACCCAACCTCCTCTAACCTTGTGCCAAAAAACAGCAACCATGGATTTTTCTAAGCAACTGCCTAGCACTCTGAAAATGAAAATTGTGGAGGCCCACATAGCAGGAGAAGGCTATAAGAAGATTTTCAAGTTTACCTTTTCTCAGTTAAAAATGAAATTAAGAAATTGCAGTTAACAGGAACATCGGAGGTCATGATAAGGTCTGGAATACAAAACAAATTGTCACTGAGAGGCTGCTTGTAGGATTACTAGTGAGGCAAATCAGAACCCCCATCTTAGACCTTCAGAAAGATTTAGCCGACTCTGGATTTGTGGTACATTATTCTACTGTTCAGATACACCTGCACAAACATGGCCTTCATGGAAGAGTCTTTAGAAGAAAACCTCTACTGCGTCCTCATCATATAATTAAGAGTCAGAAGTATGCAAAAGAACATCTAAATAAGTCTGATGCATATTGGAAACAAGACGTGTGGACCAATGAGGCTAACATAGAACTTTTTTGTCACAATGATCCAAGGTATGTGTGGAGGAAAAAGGGCACAGACTTTCCAGAAAAGAAAATCTTACCAATCTTAAGCATGGGGGTGGATCAATCATGTTTTGGGGTTGTGTTGCAGCCATTAGCACAGGGAATATTTCACAAGAAGAGGAAAGAATGGATTTGAATCACCCCCACGTAAGGGCAATGGGGTACTCGGTACCGGGTCCTTCAGTTCCCTCAGCGAGAATGTCACGTTGGCCCGACCCGGACCGTGGCCCTATGAGGGGCGCCCAACTAAAAGGCAGAGTTCGTAGATAATGATAGTGTTCGTGACGCCACCTGAGGTATTCGGTCAGAGTGACCGACGCTGCTCACGGGTCCGCTGGGGTGGTGTTATGGCAGCTAGATGGTATACCTTCACACAGGTGAAGTATTTCCCCAGGGCTTCCCAGAAGTGTAGATGATGATGGTGGATGATGCAAGGCGCGACAAATAGCGAGGACACAATGGGTGCAGTCTCTTCACCTTTACTGAAGGCTTCAGCATCCACAGTCCAGAGTGCTGGATCACAGGGTAGGCAGGGCTCAGCTGGTCTGATAGCAATTCCAGAGTCCCCTTATCCAGGTGGAAATCAGTAGCCTTCCCCTTGCGCACAGTAACGTAGTAGGTCCCTACTTGCATTAGCTACCATAAGGTCCTCACTGTTGTTACTTCTCTCTCTCTGTCCCCAAGAGATGGATAGGACAAACCCGTATGACGGTGGTGGCCTGAGGCCATTTTATAGGGACCCGAGCGACGCCCCTCCTCCACAATTGCCACCGTGTCTGCTTAGGTGTTTAGGTCGGACAGCCAACTTGGAATTGACTGCCCTGCCGGTCTCTGAAGTAAAGCGTAGAGTCTATTACTCCCTCGGTGGTCCGGCCACCGGGTCTGCGCTTCGGAAGGAGGCAGCCTGCTCCTAGCTGGTCTCCCACCGATGTTTCACTCCTGTTGCTATGACTTCTTTTCTCACTCACTACAGCACAATTCCTTTCTTGTCCTTTCTTAGGATGCTGCCGCATGGGTTGCAGGCGCATCTCCGTGTCCTTCTTTCCTTCCTTCTCACTTCCTCAGACTTCAGTCTGGATCTGACCAGGGATCACCCCAGCCAGCTCGACCTGGAGACCTTTCCTCGTCGGTCTCCAGCCAGTAACTCTCCTCTCCTCCTTCCGACTATCTCCTTCTCCCTCCAGTCAGCTTCTTTTGCCTAACTTCCTGACCAACCCACCAGTTTTACCCTATGTGAGGAGAGGCCTAGTGAATAGAACCCTTAGCTCCCCCTGGTGGACTGGAGTGTGAAGTGTGTGTGTGGCTGTGATACCTGGTAAGGTGGACTCCTTTGGTGCCATCAGACGTAACATCACTCCACCTGGTAGAAAAGCGACATTACTGCAACGACCAGGACTCTGGGGCGCTGCAGATTCAATGAAATTTCAACAAATTCTTGATGTAAATATAACACCATCAGTATAAAAGCTGAATTTGATAAGAGGATGGCTTCTTCAAATGGATAGCGATCCTAAACACAAGTCAAAATCCACAATAGACTACCTCAAAAGGTGCAAGCTGAAAGTTTTGCAATGGCCCTCACAGTGCCCTAATCTGAACATCATTGAAAATCTGTGGCTAGACTTCAAAATAGTAGTGCATTCAAGACGACACAGTAATCTCACAGATCTGGAAGAATTTTCCAAGGAAGAATGTATGCAAATCTCTCAAACAAGAATTGAAAAACTCTTGTCTGGCTACGAAAAACATATACAAGCTGTGATACTTGCAAAAGGGCGTGCTACTAAGTACAAATCATGCAAGGTAGCCAAACTTTAGCATTTCCTTTTTGTAATATTTAGAATTTAAAAATGGCAATATTTTTTTTTTGCGTAAAATACAAAGGAAATGTGTAATCTTTAAAGGGAACCTGTCAGCAGGACTTTGCTAAGTAAACTACAAGCATTGTCAGGTTGGCACTGTTACACTGATTAAAATGATACCTGGGGTGAAGAAATCCATCTTGTGGTTATCAAGATTTCCACTCTGTTTCTGTCTTTTTGTTACTTTGTGTCAGTGCTGTCAGTCTGTGCTGGGTCTGTGCTGCAATCATCTGTGTTCATTTTCCTTAATCAGGCTGCTACTTAAGCATGCTAGTTTCTCACCCCAGTGTCAATTGTACACTTGCTGTTGCCTGGGGAAAATTGATCCCTCTGTGCTCTGTGCCTGACCCAGCTTGACTTGATTCTCTATCCGGACTCAGACCCTTTACTTGTGACCTGACTTTGCTTGTACCTGCTCCCTGTAATCTCTCTTGTCTCTCTGGCTTTCCTGACCTAATCTCATGTATTGGACATTGGCTCTGACTTCCCTTTGTCGTACTGCGCCATTTCCTGGACCTGACCTCAGATTGTTTGACCTCCCTTTACTTACAGTACGTAGTGTACATATATACTGTCGTGACTCGCGTCTCAGTGGTTCTTGTGTAATCAGTGAAGTTTTCAGCTAATGAGATGCTCATGCTCGGGGCGGGACTGAAGGCAGAGGCTTACCTTGGTGCTGTAGGCCAGAGAAACCAAGAAGAAACCTGCTCACAGGTCCACCCCGAAGCACAAATAGTCTGTCTCTTTCTCTCTGTCTCTATAATGAGGAGCATGTCTGTGCTACTCTGTGGCAGAGCAGGGAGACCGCCACCCAACCACTATGGGGTCCATGAGCGGGGTGGTGCCAGCAGTGATGAGAGAGGAAAAGTCACGTTCTCTCTGTCATCATTTCCCCTTTGCATCTGACGTCACTGACACAGACACTGTCAGTGGGTGCGATGATGTCATTACTTGGCGTCCGCAGTCCTGAGACGTGCGGGTGCTCAGAGGAGAGGTGAGTATTGTATTTTTTTATACTCTATGGAGGTATATGGGGAGTGCATTACGTTATATCGAGGTTTATGGTTGTGCATTATACTATATAGAGGCCCATGGGGAGTGCCTTATACTAAATTGAGGTCTATGGAGAGTGCATTATACTATATAAAGGACTATGGGGAGTGCATTAGACTATATGAAGGACTATGGACAGTTCATTTAGTATATGGTGTCCTATGGGGACTTCATTATACTATATAGAGGCATATGGGGAGTGCATTATATTATATATAGGCATATGGAGAGTGCATTATACTATATGGAGGTTTATGGGGAGTGTATTATACTAAATTGAGGCCTATGGGGGTGCATTATACTATATGGAGGCCTATGGGGAATGCAGTTTACTATATAGCGGGCAATGCAGAGTGCATTACACTATATATAGAGACCTATGAGGAGTGCATTATATTGTATAGAGGCCTATGGAGAGTGCATTATACTATAGAGAGGCCTATGGACAGTGCATTATACTATACTATATGGAAGCCTATGTGGATTATACTATATGGAGGCCTATAACGAGTACATTTTACTATATAGAGACCTATGGGAAGTGCATTATACTATATGGGGGTATGGGGAGTTCATTATACTATATAGAAGCCTATGGGGAGTGCATTATACTATATGAAGGACTAGTGGGAGGTCATTATACTATATAAAGGCATATGAGGAGTGCAGTATACTATATGGAGAAATATGTGGTGCATTATACTATATGGAGGCTATTTAGTGGACCATCATGCAGTGTGGGAATTACAGCAAGGGGGTCAAAATACAGTGGGGGGGGCTAATATGGGGTCTTTTTACAATGTGAGGGCCATCATACATTGTTGGGGCCATCAAAAAGTTTAGGGGCTACTAAGGGGTCAGTATACTGTGTGTGGGGTACTATACTGTGAGGGGGCATTATACTGTGTATAAGAGAGCATCATCCTGTGTAGAGGAGAGCTGATCATGGGGGAGACTCGGGACATTATTAAATGAAAAGTGGACACTTATTACTATAGGGAGACTCCGTTTATTGTGACTGTCAAATTGGCAGACAGAGGGCATTATTACTTTCTAAGAAGAAAAATGTGGGCACTGTTTTCTAGGGCACTTGCACAGGGCATTAATATATTCAAGAGGTTTGTTTTACTATCTAGAGTGCACACAGTACAGTAGCAGTAATAGTAATAGTAGTGGATCAGTATTGGAATATCAGCAGGATGAGGCATTTGTGCGGGTTGGGAATAGATGGGGCTGTTCTAGAAATGTGAGAAGTCAAATGTGTCTTAATCTCTGTAGACGAGTCTGGGCTGGGAGAATTTGTCATGCTGGTCTGGACCTGATGGAAAAGACGGGAAAAGTGAACGATTCCATCAGAAAGAACATAAGTTGTAAGTCACCATCAATAACTGTACTGTAATCTCTTATATGTTCTGCAGGACTGGTATCTACCACTATATGTCACCTTGTGGCGGTAATATCAGTGTTGGTCTATGTATAGAGAATATTTTCAGTAACGGCCGAGTCATCTGCTAAGGTTCTCCCACCTCCACTATTAGGGTGTGCCACCATAGTTGTAATCAGGGTTACCTGGTTGGGGCCCGCTCAGAAGATTCGTCTCCCCGTGAACCAAAACCCCTAGCTATGCCTCTGAAAACAAAGATTTATATTTCTTCACATATGACAGCCTGACTGAGGTATATGTGTGATACAGCTCTTGTCACTTGACACACGGGTCTTGGGAACTACATATCTTCAGTCTGTATGTGACTAAGACAGGCTGCAGTTTGAATTATACCAGGGACACCATTTTATCTCATTCTCAGACAACCCTTTTAGGCATAATACCATTTTTCAGTACTTTTTGTATCTGCCATTTGCCTTAATTATACTATCTTTTCCTTTTGGAAGACTATTATTTTTTACAAAATAAATTTGCAAGAATGTTTTTCTACCTTTAAAGTTTAGTTTTAGAAATTAAGAGCCTTTTCACTTTTCATGATACACGTAATCTCAGTCCTAAAGCACCACTTTTTTATATTTTTCCACTAAAATGGTGTCACCAATGTAAGGTCCCTACCCCCAGTCTTATGCTTACCAGACACTGTATTCATCTAGAAGAAGGAAACACACAAGCGCTAATATCAAACCCCAAGGTCCCTAGCAGCTGGAGTCAGGGCAGGTAAGTGCCAATCCTGCTATAGAAGTATGCACAATGAAAGTTACAGCTGAACCGCGCATAAAGGGACCAAAACCACATAAAAAATGAATAAAGCAAATAAGCAAACACTAGTACAGCCACTAAAACTAATATCCAGAGGGCTACTAGGGGCTGGACAGAACCACCCAAGGTGCGGATAGGGCCGCAAAAATGGAACCAGGACAGCTGTGCAGGAATGACTAAATACCTACACTGATAGTACAGTCGGCCCCTTACCAGATATAAAGTATAGGATGGTAAATGTAAAAATATAAAATGGGAACATATAAATGTGGAGCTGGCGGACTTACCGGAACATGGATGCCGCAGCGGCAGCAGAATGGGCAAACATGTAGTTCTACGGTGAGAAGCCCAGAACCTCGTGGATAGAATACCGTGCCGGCCAGCAAACCTGGAGGGGCTGCGGCGCTGAGCTGCACCGAGAGGAGGATCAATGAATGGATGCACGTGGGCGCTGTACCGGGAAGCCCTAAGGCGAGAAAGGGCTGAACGCGCAGGCGAACCTGCAGGGGAGCGGGCACAGAATCGCTGTGTGGACGCTACGTAGAGCCAGGGAATGCCCCGGCCGGTGGCGTCCCTGGATACGAGCAGGGGGAAGATGGCCGACAGAAGACTCAGCGTGTGACGTCACAGCTACGGCCCTATCCGCACCTTGGGTGGTTCTGTCCAGCCCCTTTGGTCCCTTTATGCGCGGTTCAGCTGTAACTTTCACTGTATTCATCTGTTATTGGTGCCAAAACAGTCCCCTCATGCAGATTGTGACCTGCTGGATCAGTCTGGTGTTAGCTGGGCGAGCCGGGGATTACTTCTCAATGTAAGTCTATGAGAGGCAGAACGAGGCCAGAACCATGCTCTCATAGATTTACATTGAGTACTTTAAACTAAGTGAAAGACAATGTCCAAGTTTGGGTGAATTAAATGAATCTTTTATTCCGCTACAAATAGAGTGCAATGTTGTGACCAGATACATATCTTTGTCAAGCATGACTTGTATGTGGTCGAAACATTGCACTGTATTTGGCGCGCAATAAAAGAAAATGTATTTGCTTGACCCAAGCTTGGACACGTTCTTTCACTTAGTTTGCAGCAATTTTTTCCCAGTGAGCTCCTTGGAGTCCTCGATGCTGCCTCCTCCTGTGAGTATGATGATCCGGTTTCCTAATGTGTCCTCGATGAGTGCTGAGGGCAAATTTATACTTGTTGCATTGAGAGCTCGTGACCGTTATCTCTAACTTCTGGTCATTCAGAAATTGCAGTCACAGGACAATGGATGGAAGTACCGTATGTTGCTAGGGGCAGGGCACTTTCATTAGTTGTACCAATCCAGAACTAAAATAAGAAAAACCCGCTGGAGAAATGCTTCAACTAAATGTATTGTAAGTCAATCAGAGCCAAAACGAGGCCAGAACGAGGATCTCGTAGACTTGCATTGAGAACTTGTGACCTTTACCTCTGACTTCCGATCAGTCAGAAGTTGGGGTCACAAGATGGCGGCACAGGGGCTGAAGTATAATACTAAAGTCAGGGAACTTGGGTTAGTGGCACCATGCTGAAATAAAAAAAAATGCTGAACTGTTGGTTTAAATTATAGCATACAGTCTAATGAATGGGCAAATGTTGTGAATTCTGCTTTTGGGCTCCCTCCGGTGGTTGTGGGTGGTAATGCAGTTGTTCCTGGGCTGCAGTCTTGGACAGGTGTATCTACTGATTGCAATTCTGACTGGGGTATTTAGGTTTGCTGGACTCATTGGTCCTTGCCAGTTGTCAATGTTTCTTGGGAAGTGTTGGATCTTTGTCTGGCTTCTCCTGCTTAGCTGCCAATTCAGCAAAGATAAGTGTCTGTTTCTTTTTCTGTGGCACACAAGCTGTGTGCTTATATTCTGTGCTATTCATTTGTTTTCTCTTGTCCAGCTTAGACTGTGTCAGTGTTTTCTCAGTCTTGTTGAATTCTCTGGAGTTGCAGATATACGCTACACATCTTTAGTAAGATGGTGGAGTTTTTGTATTTTCTGCTGTGGATATTTTTGGAAGGATTTTAATACTGACCGCTTAGTATCCTGTCCTATCCTTTCCTATTTTAGCTAGAGTGGCCTCTTTTGCTAAATCCTGTTTCCTGCCTGCGTGTGTCTTTTCCTCTACTATTCACAGTCAATATTTGTGGGGGGGCTGCCTATCCTTTGGGGTTCTGCTCTGAGGCAAGGTAGAATTCCTATTTCCATCTATAGGGGTATTTAGTCCTCCGGCTGTGTCGAGGTGTCTAGGATTTGTTAGGCACACCCCACGGCTACTTCTAGTTGCGGTGTTAAGATCAGGATTTGCGGTCAGTATAGTTACCACCTACTCCAGTGAAAGTTTTCATGCTGCTCCAAGGTCACCTGATCATAACAGGCAAATAAGTAATAAAGGTTTGGATTAAAGGGAACCTGTCATTTTGGAAAATGCTATTTATCTGCAGATATAGGATCAATCTATAGGTAAATAGCATTGCAATAAAATGGCTGCCTTACTGAAATAATATTTTTTAACCCCTTCAACCGAAGCCTGTTTTCACTTTCCTATCAGGCCAAATGTTTCGATTCTGACCACCGTCACTTTATGTGGTAAAAACTGTGGAACACTTCAATGGATCATACAATATGATTTAAAAATTTGAAAATATAGACAATTTGACTAGATCTTTGAAAAATTCTTAATTTTAAACTTTGAATTCTTATGCCCTCAAATCAGTTATACCACACAAAATAATGAAATAACATTTTACACAGGTCTACTTTATGTCAGCATTAGAGATGAGCGAGTGTACTCGTTGCTCGGGTTTTCCCGAACACACTCGGGTGGTCTCCGAGTATTTGTTATTGTTCAGAGATTTAGTTTTCATCACGGCAGCTGAATGATTTACAGCTATTAGCCAGGCTGAGTACATGTGGGGGTTGCTGTTGTGAATTCCGCTCTTGGGCTCCCTCCGGTGGTTGTAAGTGGCACTTTTGTGAGTTCTGCTCTTGGGCTCCCTCTTGTAGTTTCTAGTGGTATGGCTGCTCCTTGGAGTTAACTGTCATCAGCTGCCTCCACTTATCGTCTCTTCTGCTCGGCTATTTAAGTCTGGCTCTATCTTCAGCCTGTGCCACTTGTAAATGGTTCCTGGTTGGATTCACATCTCTTTGGAGTTCCCTGTTATCCTGACCAGTTCAGCTAAGCTAAGTTTTTGCTTGCCCTTTTCTGTCCATAGATTGTGGACTTATCCATTCTGTGCTTTCTATGTTTGTCCAGCTTATCAGTGTGAATTAATTCTGTCTTGCTGGAAGCTCTGGGAGGCAGATTTGCCCTCCACACCTTTAGTCAGGTGTGGAGATTTTTTTGTAATCTTTGCGTAGATTTTTGTAGTGTTTGATACTGACCGCACAGTATTCCATCCTGTCCTATCTATTTAGTTAGACTGGCCTCCTGTGCTCATCCTGGTTTCATTCTGTGTATGTCTTTTCCCTCTCCACTCACAGTCATTATTTGTGGGGGGGCTAATCTATCCTTTGGGGATTTTCTCTGAGGCAAGATAGCTTTCGTGATTCTATCTTTAGGGGTAGTTAGCTCTTAGGCTGTGACGAGATGCCTAGGGAGAGTTAGGAGCATTCCACGGCTACTTCTAGTGTTGTGTTGAGCTTAGGGACTGCGGTCAGTACAGTTACCACTTCGTTCAGAGCTCATTCCATGTTGCTCCTAGACCACCGTATCTTAACAGTACAAGTGGCCAAAAATGAATTAAATGCATCTCTCAAAAGAAGGAAAAGAAGGTTCTGAACCATTTTTTTTTCTGTGCTCTAGTTTGTCTTTTTTTTTTTTTCCTCTTGATATCTGGGTGGTTCAGGATATGTGCTTTGGCATGGATGTTCAGGGTTTGTTTTCTCGTGTGGATCAACTTGCTGCAAGAGTACAGTGTATCCAGGACTATGTTGTCCAGACTCCGGCTTTAGAGCCCAGAATTCCTACTCCTGATTTGTTTTTTTGGGGACAGATGCAAGTTTTTGAACTTTAAAAATAACTGCAAATTGTTTTTTGCTATTGAAACCTCGTTCTTCTGGTGATCCCATTCAGCAAGTAAAAATCATCATATCCTTGCTGCGTGGTGACCCTCAAGACTGGGCTTTTTCTCTTGAAACAGGGGATCCGGCATTATTGAATGTAGATGCATTTTTTCAAGCGCTCGGATTATTGTATGACGAACCTAATTCTGTGGCTCATGCAGAAAAAACACTGTTGGCCTTGTGTCAAGGTCAGGAAGCGGCAGAGTTATACTGCCAGAAATTTAGAAAATGGTCTGTGCTCACTAAATGGAATGAAGAGGCTCTGGCTGCTATTTTCAGAAAAGGTCTTTCTGAAAACCTTAAAGATGTTATGGTGGGCTTTCCTACGCCTGCCGGTTTGAGCGAATCTATGTTTCTAGCCATTCAGATTGATCGGCGTCTGCGCGAGCGCAAAGCTGTGCACCATATGGCAGTATCCTCTGAGCAAATTCCTGAACCTATGCAATGTGATAGGATTTTGACTAGAATAGAACGGCAGGAATTCAGACGTCAGAATAGGCTGTGTTTTTACTGTGGTGATTCGGCTCATGTTATCTCTGATTGCCCTAAGCGTACTAAGAGAGTCTCTAGGTCTGTTACCATTAGTACTATACAGCCTAAATTTCTCTTATCTGTGACCCTGATTTGCTCATTGTCGTCCTTTTCTGTCATGGCATTTGAGGATTCAGGCGCTGCCCTGAACTTAATGGACTTAGAATTCGCCAGGCGCTGTGGTTTTTCCTTGCAGCCTTTGCAGAGCCCTATTCCTTTGAGGGGCATTGATGCTACACCCTTGGCCAAGGATAAACCTCAGTACTGGACACAGATGACTATGTACATGGCTCCTGCACATCAGGAAGATTGCCGTTTTCTAGTGTTCCCCTAACCAGCATGATGTTGTTGTACTGGGATTTCCATGGTTACAGGAACATAATCCGGTGCTGGATTGGAAAACTATGTCAGTGACTAGTTGGGGTTGTCGAGGAGTACATAGTGACGTTCCTTTGATGTCAATTTCCTCTTCCCCCTCTTCTGAGGTCCCTGAGTTTTTGTCGGATTTCCAGGATGTATTTGATGAGCCCAAGTCCAGTTCCCTTCCTCCGCACAGGGACTGTGATTGTGCTATTAACTTGATTCCTGGTTGTAAGTTCCCTAAGGGCCGACTTTTCAATCTGTCTGTGCCAGAGCATGCAGCCATGCGGAGCTATGTTAAGGAATCTTTGGAGAAAGGGCATATTCGGCCCTCTTCGTCACCATTGGGAGCGGGTTTCTTTTTTGTTGCTAAGAAGGATGGCTCCTTGAGACCTTGTATTGATTATCGTCTTCTTAATAAGATCACGGTCAAATTCCAATACCCCTTGCCTTTGCTTACTAATTTGTTTGCTCAGATTAAGGGGGCTAGTTGGTTTACTAAGATTGACCTCCGAGGGGCATATAATCTTGTTCGTATTAAACAGGGTGACGAATGGAAAACTGCATTTAATACGCCCGAAGGCCATTTTGAATACCTTGTGATGCCATTTGGGCTCTCTAATGCTCCATCTGTGTTTCAGTCTTTCATGCATGATATTTTCCGCAATTATCTTGATAAATTCATGGTCGTATATTTGGATGATATTTTGATTTTTTCCGATGATTGGGAGTCTCATGTGAAGCAGGTCAGGATGGTGTTCCAGATCCTTCATGATAATGCTTTATTTGTGAAGGGGTCTAAGTGCCTATTCGGAGTTCAGAAGGTCTCTTTTTTGGGTTTTATTTTTTTCTCCCTCGTCTATAGAAATGGATCCTGTTAAGGTCCAAGCTATTCATGACTGGATCCAACCCACATCTGTGAAGGGTCTTCAAAAATTTTTGGGTTTTGCTAATTTCTATCGCCGTTTCATTGCCAACTTTTCCAGTGTGGTTAAGCCCCTTACTGATTTGACGAAGAAAGGCGCTGATGTGATGAATTGGTCCTCTGAGGCTGTTGAGGCCTTTCAGGAGCTTAAACGCCAATTTACTTCTGCCCCTGTGTTGCATCAACCGGATGTTTCTCTTCCTTTTCAGGTTGAGGTCGACGCTTCTGAGATTGGGGCAGGGGCCGTTTTGTCTCAGAGGGAGTCTGATGGTTCTTTGATGAAACCGTGTGCTTTTTTTTCCAGAAAGTTTTCGCCTGCGGAACGCAATTATGATGTCGGCAATCGGGAGTTGTTGGCTATGAAGTGGGCGTTTGAGGAGTGGCGACATTGGCTTGAGGGAGCTAAACACCGTGTTGTGGTCCTGACCGATCATAAGAATCTGATTTACCTCGAGTCGGCCAAGCGGCTGAATCCTAGACAGGCTCGATGGTCCCTGTTTTTCTCCCGTTTTGATTTTGTGGTCTCGTATTTTCCGGGATCTAAGAATGTTAAGGCTGATGCCCTCTCTAGGAGTTTTTCGCCTGATTCTCCTGGAGTCCTTGAGCCGGTTGGCATTCTTAAGGAGGGGGTGATTCTTTCTGCTATCTCCCCTGATTTGTGGTGGGTGCTTCAGGAATTTCAGGCTGATAGGCCTGACCGCTGTCCAGTGGGGAAGCTGTTTGTTCCTGATAGATGGACAAGTAAGGTAATTTCTGAGGTTCATTGTTCAGTGTTGGCTGGGCATCCTGGGATTTTTGGTACCAGAGATTTGGATGCCAGGTCCTTTTGGTGGCCTTCCTTGTCGCGCGATGTGCGTGCTTTTGTGCAGTCCTGTGGGACTTGCGCCCGGGCCAAGCCTTGCTGTTCCCACACTAGTGGGTTGCTTTTGCCTTTGCTGGTCCCTGAGAGGCCCTGGATGCATATTTCCATGGATTTTATTTCGGATCTTCCTGTTTCCCAGAAGATGTCTGTTATCTGGGTTGTTTGTGACCGGTTCTCTAAAATGGTCCATCTGGTACCTTTGCCTAAGTTGCCTTCCTCCTCAGATCTGGTTCCATTTTTTTTTCAGCATGTGGTTCGTTTGCATGGCATTCCAGAGAATATTGTGTCTGACAGAGGTTCTCAGTTTGTCTCTAGATTTTGGCGGGCCTTTTGTGCTAGGATGGGCATTGATTTGTCTTTTTCTTCGGCGTTTCATCCTCAGACTAATGGCCAAACTGAGCGAACTAATCAGACCTTGGAGACCTATTTGAGATGCTTTGTGTCTGCTGATCAGGATGATTGGGTGTCTTTCTTGCCGTTGGCCGAGTTTGCCCTTAATAATCGGGCTAGTTCGGCTACTTTGGTTTCACCTTTCTTTTGTAATTTTGGTTTTCATCCTCGTTTTTTTTCTGGGTAGGTTGAGCCTTCTGATTGTCCTGGTGTTGATTCTGTGGTGGACATGCTGCAGCAGATTTGGACTCATGTGGTGGACAATTTGACGTTGTCTCAGGAAAGGGCTCAACGTTTTGCCAACCGCCGTCGGTGTGTTGGTCCCTGGCTTCGTGTGGGGGATTTGGTTTGGTTGTCTTCTCGTCATGTTCCTATGAAGGTTTCTTCTCCTAAGTTTAAGCCTCGATTTATTGGTCCTTATAAAATTTCTGAAATTATTAATCTGGTGTCTTTTCGTTTGGCTCTTCCCGCCTCTTTTGCCATTCATAATGTTTTCCATTGATCTTTGTTGCCGAGATTTGTGGTGCCCGTTGTTCCCTCGGTTGACCCTCCTGCCCCGGTGTTGGTTGAGGGAGAGTTGGAATATGAGGTTGAAAAGATTTTGGATTCTCGTTTTTCGAGGCGGAGGCTTCAATATCTTGCCAAGTGGAAGGGTTATGGCCAGGAGGATAATTCTTGGGTTGTTGCCTCCGATGTCCATGCCACCGATTTGGTTCGTGGTTTTCACTTGGCTCGTCCTGATCGGCCTGGGGGCTCTGGTGAGGGTTCGGTGACCCCTCCTCAAGGGGGGGGGTACTGTTGTGAATCCCGCTCTTGGGCTCCCTCCGGTGGTTGTAAGTGGCACTTTTGTGAGTTCTGCTCTTGGGCTCCCTCTTGAGGTTTCTAGTGTTATGGCTGCTCCTTGGACTTAGCTGTCATCAGCTGCCTCCACTTATCGTCTCTTCTGCTCGGCAATTTAAGTCTGGCTCTATCTTCAGCCTGTGCCACTTGTAAATGGTTCCTGGTTGGATTCACATCTCTTTGGAGTTCCCTGTTATCCTGACCAGTTCAGCTAAGCTAAGTTTTTGCTTGCCCTTTTCTGTTCATAGATTGTGGACTTATCCATTCTGTGCTTTCTATGTTTGTCCAGCTTATCAGTGTGAATTAATTCTGTCTTGCTGGAAGCTCTGGGAGGCAGATTTGCCCTCCACACCTTTAGTCAGGTGTGGAGATTTTTTTGTAAACTTTGCGTGGATTTTTGTAGTGTTTGATACTGACCGCACAGTATTCCATCCTGTCCTATCTATTTAGTTAGACTGGCCTCTTGTGCTCATCCTGGTTTCATTCTGTGTATGTCTTTTCCCTCTCCACTCACAGTCATTATTTGTGGGGGGGCTAATCTATCCTTTGGGGATTTTCTCTGAGGCAAGATAGCTTTCCTGCTTCTATCTTTAGGAGAAGTTAGCTATTAGGCTGTGACGAGATGCCTAGGGAGAGTTAGGAGCATTCCACGGCTACTTCTAGTGTTGTGTTGAGCTTAGGGACTGCGGTCAGTACAGTTACCACTTCCTTCAGAGCTCATTCCATGTTGCTTCTAGACCACCGTATCATAACAGGTTGCCTGGTTGCTAGGGAATACCCACATGTGTTCAATCTGTCTAATAGCCGCAAATCATGCTGCTGAGGTGATGAAAACCTAATCTCCAAGCAGTTACAAATATTGAGAGACCACCCGAGTGTGCTCAGGACAACTCGAGCAACGAGTATATTCGCTCATCACAAGTCAGCATCCTTTTTTAAACATTTTTTTTTGTTAGGAAGTTAGAAGGGTTAAAAGTTTAGCAGTAATTTTTCATATTTCTAAGGAAATTTACAAATCCTATTTTTTTAAAGATTTCACCTTTGAAGTGACTTTGAGGGTCCTATCTGTCAGAAAACCCTCAAACAAGACCCCACTGTAAAAACCGCACCCCTCACAGTATTCAAAACTGCATTCAGGAAGTTTGTTAACCCTTCCGATGCTTCACAAGAATAATAACAAAGTGGAAAAAAATTATGTAAAAAATTTCACAAAAATGTTGTTTTAGCTCTAAAGTTTTCATTTTCACAAGGATGACAGCAGAAAATGGGCCACCAGTTTGTTGTTCAATTTCTTCTGAGTACACTGAAGCTTCACGTTTGGAGAAAACTACTGTTTTGGCTCACTACAGAGCTTGGATGGAAAGGAGTGCTACCTGACTTTTAGGGTATGTGCACACGATGCAGATTTAGTGCAGAAAAATCTGCTGCAGTTCTGCACTAAATCTGCATCTCCTGGCAGAATCTGCAGGTGCGTTTTTTATGCGTTTTTTATGCGTTTTTTATGCGTTTTTGATGCGTTTTTTGAGCACAGATAACGCATGAAAAACGCACCTGCAGATTTCTATTATGGAGGGGTGCAGAAACCCTGCAGAACTGCACAAAAGAAGTGACAGGCACTTCTTTGAAAACTGCAGCGTTTCTGCGCAGATTTTTCTGCATCATGTGCACAGCTTTTTTTTTTTCCCATTGATTTACATTGTACTGTGATCACAGTGCAGTTCTGCAGCGTTTCTGCTGCAGAAAAATCTGCAGCAGTTCTGCACTAAATCTGCATCGTGTGCACATAAGGGTATGTGCACACGATGCAGATTTAGTGCAGAACTGCTGCAGATTTTTCTGCAGCAGAAACGCTGCAGAACTGCACTGTGATCACAGTACAATGTAAATCAATGTGAAAAAAAAAAGCTGTGCACATGGTGCAGAAAAATCTGCGCAGAAACGCTGCAGTTTTCAAAGAAGTGCCTGTCACTTCTTTTGTGCAGTTCTGCAGCGTTTCTGCACCCCTCCATAATAGAAATCTGCAGGTGCGTTTTTCATGCGTTTTTCATGCGTTTTTCATGCGTTTTTCATGCGTTATTTGTGCTCAAAAAACGCATAAAAAACGCATAAAAAACGCATAAAAAACGCACCTGCAGATTCTGCCAGGAGATGCAGATTTAGTGCAGAACTGCAGCAGATTTTTCTGCACTAAATCTGCATCGTGTGCACATACCCTTAAGCTCAGATTTGGCTTCAATAGACTGCAAACACCACGTTACATTTGAAGAGCTGTAGAGGTTCCAAAAGAGCAGACCCCATTTTGGAAACTACACCTCTCAAAGAATTTATCTAGGGGTACGGTGAGCATCTTGAACTTATAGGTGCTTCGCAGAATTTTAAAACATAGGACCATAAAAATGAAACGTTTTGGGGTTTCACAAAAATGTTGCTTTAGCACCAAATGCTTCATTTTCACAAGGGTAACAGGATATAATAGAAAAGCTAATTTGTTGAACAATTTCTACTTCATACACCGATGCCCCAGATATGGGAAAAAACTACTGTTTAGGCACCTGGCAGGGCTCGGAAGGTAAAGATTACTACAGTGCTTTAAAACGTATTCATACTCCATTAACTTGTCCATGTTTTTTTCATATTACACCCACAAATGTATATGTATTTTATTGGGATTTAATGTGATATACAAACACAAAGTAGCAACTATTTTTGTTGTGTAAATGAAATGATACATGGTTTCAAAATAGCAATACTTCTTTGTAGGACCACCTTTCACTTCAATTACTGTTGTAAGTCCTTTGGGGTATGTCTCTGCCAGCTTTGAACAACAAGGGGCTGAAATTTTTGCCAATTCTTCTTTGCAAACTAACTCTAGATCAGTGAAAGTGGATGAAGAACATCTGTGAACAGCAATTTTCAAGTTTTGTCACAGATTATCAATGGGATTTAGGTCTGGATTTTGACTGGTCCATTCAAACACATGAATAAAACTGAAGGCATATTTTTTTACTAGAAATTAATACTTTCAATTTTCTGTACAGTACTGGAAATGCTCCTAATTTTAGAATTTTTCTCTTTAAAAATCAAATTAATTGTGACAACACAAGAAAATGTGACCATAAATGCATGCCAATAAAAAGTACAAAACATTCAGTAACTTATATTTTTCTCCTATATTACATTTTCACTATATTTATTTCAGGTGTCCTTACTGGAAATTGCACACCTATCAACAATGAAATCAAGTCTTGTGAAGTCTATGCTTGGTGTCCTGTGGAAAATGACTATGTTGTTCCTAAGTATGCTCTTGTCAATTATGAAAATTTCTTAACATACCTTAATATTCTGTATGTATCTTATGAGAATTTTTGAATCTATAGGACCGATCATTTGTGAGGGAACCTTCCTAGAAAGGCTGACCATAAATATCTGCAGTGATTATATATGACTGCAGCTTTGCAAACCCTGCCAGTGATCAATATGCACACTGTCAGGATTCTGCTGCATTGCCTGCGAGAGGAGCCTTTAATGTCACAGTAAGTATGTGATTTGCTTTGATGCGGTCACATGCAGAGTAGCTTCTCATCTGCTTTACAGAATAGAACATTGATAGAGACAAGAAAAGTTGTTAGTCAACATACTTGACCACTCGATCGAGATTGACATAGAGGGTGACCCTGAAAGCATAAGGAACACTTACAGGATTCATCAATCTGCAGTCACATTGGTGTACCCATCAAAGTTGCCAACCATCCAGAAATTCCAAGACAGTTCTTAAAAATAGGGCACTTTTTTTCCCTGTCCTTGAAAAAAAAAAGTAAGGTGTCCATTATTTTTTTGATGATGCAGAAGCATTATACAGATAATTTGACTTTAATCATTATCATGTTACAGTTTACAGTGAATGTAGCTGATGGCGTCATATCAGAATTATCAGAATTATGGGCTGTAGACATGTATGCTGTTCAGAAAAATTGACAACCCTGGTACCCATACATATTTAACTTAGGTTTGCTACTAGTATTGTTCATTTCCAAAATCATTATTCTTTACATTCAATTTCTGGTTGTCAAAATGTCACTTTACTTGATTTTACTAATATTTTATCCAGAGGGGAAAGTAAGTATTTGATACACTTCCGGTTTTGCAAGTTTTCCCACCTACAAAGCATGGAGATGTCTGTAATTTTTATAGTAGATAAATTTTGACTGTGAGAGACAGAATCTTAACAAAAATCCAGAAAATCACATTGCGTGATATTTACATAATTAATTTGCATTTTATTGCATTAAATAAGTGTTTGATAGTTATTTATAAATCATAAGTTATTTATAAATCATACCTTGTGATTTTCTGTTTTTCATATTCTGTCTCTAACATCTGAAGTGTACCTACAGTAAAAATTACAGACCTCTCCATTCATTTTAGGTGGGAAAACTTGCAAAATCGGCAGTGTATCAAATACTGATTTTTCCCACTGTGTGTATATACAGTGGGGCAAAAAAGTATTTAGTCAGTCAGCAATAGTGCAAGTTCCACCACTTAAAAAGATGAGAGGCGTCTGTAATTTACATCATAGGTAGACCTCAACTATGGGAGACAAACTGAGAAAAAAAAATCCAGAAAATCACATTGTCTGGTTTTTTATCATTTTTTTTGCATATTATGGTGGAAAATAAGTATTTGGTTAGAAACAAACAATCAAGATTTCTGGCTCTCACAGACCTGTAACTTCTTCTTTAAGAGTCTCCTCTTTCCTCCACTCATTACCTGTAGTAATGGCACCTGTTTAAACTTGTTATCAGTATAAAAAGACACCTGTGCACACCCTCAAACAGTCTGACTCCAAACTCCACTATGGTGAAGACCAAAGAGCTGTCAAAGGACACCAGAAACAAAATTGTAGCCCTGCACCAGGCTGGGAAGACTGAATCTGCAATAGCCAACCAGCTTGGAGTGAAGAAATCAACAGTGGGAGCAATAATTAGAAAATGGAACACATACAAGACCACTGATAATCTCCCTCGATCTGGGGCTCCACGCAACATCCCACCCCGTGGGATCAGAATGATCACAAGAACGGTGAGCAAACATCCCAGAACCACGCGGGGGGACCTAGTGAACGAACTGCAGACAGCTGGGACCAGTGTAACAAGGCCTACCATAAGTAACACACTACGCCACCATGGACTCAGATCCTGCAGTGCCAGACGTGTCCCACTGCTTAAGCCAGTACATGTCCGGGCCCGTCTGAAGTTTGCTAGAGAGCATTTGGATGATCCAGAGGAGTTTTGGGAGAATGTCCTATGGTCTGATGAAACCAAACTGGAACTGTTTAGTAGAAACACAACTTGTCGTGTTTGGAGGAAAAAGAATACTGAGTTGCAATATTGCTGACTGACTAAATACTTTTTTGCCCCACTGTATATATATACAGTGGGGCAAAAAAGTATTTAGTCAGTCAGCAATAGTGCAAGTTCCACCACCTAAAAAGATGACAGGCGTCTGTAATTTACATCATAGGTAGACCTCAACTATGGGAGACAAACTGAGAAAAAAAAATCCAGAAAATTACATTGTCTGTTTTTTTAACAATTTATTTGCATATTATGGTGGAAAATAAGTATTTGGTCAGAAACAAAATTTCATCTCAATACTTTGTAATATATCCTTTGTTGGCAATGACAGAGGTCAAACGTTTTCTGTAAGTCTTCACAAGGTTGCCACACACTGTTGTTGGTATGTTGGCCCATTCCTCCATGCAGATCTCCTCTAGAGCAGTGATGTTTTTGGCTTTTCGCTTGGCAACACGGACTTTCAACTCCCTCCAAAGGTTTTCTATAGGGTTGAGATCTGGAGACTGGCTAGGCCACTCCAGGACCTTGAAATGCTTCTTACGAAGCCACTCCTTCATTGCCCTGGCGGTGTGCTTTGGATCATTGTCATGTTGAAAGACCCAGCCACGTTTCTTCTTCAATGCCCTTGCTGATGGAAGGAGGTTTGCACTTAAAATCTCACGATACATGGCCCCATTCATTCTTTCATGTACCCGGATCAGTCGTCCTGGCCCCTTTGCAGAGAAACAGCCCCAAAGCATGATGTTTCCACCACCATGCTTTACAGTAGGTATGGTGTTTGATGGATGCAACTCAGTATTCTTTTTCCTCCAAACACGACAAGTTGTGTTTCTACCAAACAGTTCCAGTTTGGTTTCATCAGACCATAGGACATTCTCCCAAAACTCCTCTGGATCATCCAAATGCTCTCTAGCAAACTTCAGACGGGCCCGGACATGTACTGGCTTAAGCAGTGGGACACGTCTGGCACTGCAGGATCTGAGTCCATGGTGGCGTAGTGTGTTACTTATGGTAGGCCTTGTTACATTGGTCCCAGCTCTCTGCAGTTCATTCACTAGGTCCCCCCGTGTGGTTCTGGGATTTTTGCTCACCATTCTTGTGATCATTCTGACCCCACGTGGTGGGATTTTGCGTGGAGCCCCAGATCGAGGGAGATTATCAGTGGTCTTGTATGTCTTCCATTTTCTAATTATTGCTCCCACTGTTGATTTCTTCACTCCAAGCTGGTTGGCTATTGCAGATTCAGTCTTCCCAGCCTGGTGCAGGGCTACAATTTTGTTTCTGGTGTCCTTTGACAGCTCTTTGGTCTTCACCATAGTGGAGTTTGGAGTCAGACTGTTTGAGGGTGTGCACAGGTGTCTTTTTATACTGATAACGAGTTTAAACAGGTGCCATTACTACAGGTAATGAGTGGAGGAAAGAGGAGACTCTTAAAGAAGAAGTTACAGGTCTGTGAGAGCCAGAAATCTTGATTGTTTGTTTCTGACCAAATACTTATTTTCCACCATAATATGCAAATAAATTGTTAAAAAAACAGACAATGTGATTTTCTGGATTTTTTTTTCTCAGTTTGTCTCCCATAGTTGAGGTCTACCTATGATGTAAATTACAGACACCTCTCATCTTTTTAAGTGGTGGAACTTGCACTATTGCTGACTGACTAAATACTTTTTTGCCCCACTGTATGTATGCCTTCGCATCTCCTGTGTCAATTTGTAACCTAAATACTGGCACCATGTGGTGTGATGATCACTTGACATGCTAAGGCATTTTATATATGTGGGCCAGTAGGGACTTGCCATCCAATTATTTATACTGTAGTGGACACTGTGGCCACCACTCACCAGCTAGGATGGCATTCAGTGGCTTCTGTACACACCAATTTCTGCAGCATTCAGTGCCAACATCGCAGCACTGTACAGGAATACACAGTGTGATATGGGTAATATGGAGTTTCTATCACAGTCACCGTCCTGGGACAAAGTGTCCACTTGTAATTTATGTTTCTGAAATACAGTACTGTTTTTCCAAATAGTTTTTCTGTTCTAATGTAACATCTGAATGCTTCTGCATTGTGGTCTCATATTCTTGGTTGATATTACAGTCTAATTGCTACTTTTTTTTCCAGCCCTCCTTTATTGTTGCAGGCAGAAAACTTCACTTTATTTATAAAAAACAGTATTAGTTTTCCTAAGCATAAAGTTAATAGGTATGTATAACCAACATATTAACAATCATTTGTATTATGGATAATTTTTGTAGTTGTAAAAGAAATTATTTGCACTGTCGATACATTACATTCATTAATTCAGACTTTTTGAACCAAAACATCTAAAATATCTACGGTAATTTATTTTCTCTCTTAGGCGATGTTCACATATTTTTGGTCAGCGCCCTATGCGTATGTACAATTAACTGCATACGGACCTTTCCCTGACCAATGAGGGTTATTTCCAAACAGACTCACAAAAAATAGCTTAATCTGTTGTGCGAATAGCACATAATGGCAAATAGTTCCTACAGAGATTCTTAACCCCTTTCATTTACAACGATTTTTCATTTTTGCACTTTCAGTTTTCTTCCCCCTTCCTAGAGCCATATTTTTTTATTTGTCTGATTGTCTGAAGACATAGTCACAGGGAGGTTGTTTCTTTACAGGAAGAGCTTTAGTTTTCACTGATTCCATTTATATATAAGATTCTGAATAATGGGAAAAAAATCAAAGTGGGTTGAAATGGGAAAAAACTGCATTACTGCCATTTTTTTTATTTTTTTGTATTCTTCAATACTAAACTTAGCATTTTTTAGATTTCCCTGACTTTAAAAAAAATCAGAACTGTGTATAAAAATTGAATTGTGTCAGCATTTTTTGAAAACCACAACTTTATTTTTTTCATCAATAGAGCTATTTGAGGTATTTGGCACGCTGTACTTGTTATTTGAACCTTTTGGGGTACTGTGGTCCCTCTGCTGCTTAAAGAGGTAGTCACAGGAACACTTTACATTTAAGTTTTAAACTGGTTTATTAAAACGTACTGCATAAACCAGTGCAAAGTTAAATCAATAAACATGGCCCTTAGAACAGGCTGTTAGTTAGCAACTACCTGCCTGTTAGTTCTTAGACACATAGTAAAAAAAATAAAATAGTCATGGGTAGTGTTGAGCCACCCCCTAGTGTTCGAGTTCGGTTAGTCGAACTGGGGTGTGTTCGACGAAATTCTACTAGGCCCAAAAGGATTTCCTGGGCTAGATGCCGTTAAAAATTAGTACTTAGGTAAACAGGCGGTGTAGCTTGTTTTATGGGTGGAGTACTCTGCTGAGTAGCAGAAATTGCTACTAGGCCCAAAAAGATTTCCTGGGCTAGATGCCGTTAAAAAATAGTAGTTAGGTTAACAGGCAGTGTAGCTTGCTTTATGGGTGGGGTACTCTGCTGAGTAGCACAAAATGCTACTAGGCCCAAAAGGATTTCCTGGGCTAGATGCAGTTAAAAATTATTACTTCGATAAACGGGCAGTGGGTGGGTGGGCTACTCTGCTGACTAGCAGACATTGAAGCTTTGGAGCAGACCTCTGAATCCCAGGCCATAGTATGAGTAAACAACTCTGCAGACGACCCCACCCACATGGAATTGACGATGGCAACGTCAAGTAAAACACAGCAAGGGGACTCAATAAAGAGTCTCCATTTTGTCCAAAAATTCGGCAAACAGACACCACTTCAGTGGCATCAATTTCGCCAGAGTTTTTTAAAAAGGCTGGTGAGGTGATTTTCAAAAATCATCAAGCTTTGAGTCTCCCCAGGATGACGCAGGGGTAGAAAAGTCCTTGCGGATCCAGGATTTGTTCATCTTGATGAACGTTAGTCTGTCTACATTGTCACTGGACAGCCGCGTGGGCTTATCTGTCAGCACACCACCAGCAGCGCTGAACACACGTTCAGAGAGAACGCTGGCTGCGGGGCACGACAAGATCTCCAAGGCGTGAGTGGCGAGCTCAGGCCATTTTTCAAGATTGGAAGCCCAAAAAGAGCAACGGTCCAGTTCCACAGTCATGGCATCGATGTTAACTTGGAGATACTCTTGTACCATCCTCTCTAGGCGTTGGCCGTGCGTCAGACTTCTTGTCTCCTGTGGCCTTGCAAAGGATGGTTTAAAAAAAATCTTGAAACGATTGGAAAAAATTGCTGTTACCACCAGATACGATGTTACTGTTACGGTTTGAGTGATGACTCGATAGTCCCATGGTTGGCAAGTTAGAACTCAGAGATTCACTACGTGCACCACTGGTGTTTTGTGGAAAAGCAGATGTAAGATTATGTAGCAGTCTCTGCTGATACTCCTGCATGCGTGAATCCCTTTCGATGGCAGGAATTATTTTGCCAAATTTACTTTTGTACTGGGGATCTAAGAGTGTGGCAACCCAGTAGTCGGAATTACTTCGGATTCTGACAATCCGAGGGTCATGTTGCAAGTAGTGCAGCAAGGAGGCACTCATCCTTGTTGCCTTGGTGGCGGCGAGGTGAGAATCATGCTTCCTTCCTCTGCCCTCTCCCTCCAACCTCGCACAACAGAAATTTGATCAAGGTCTCCCTCATCTGATAAGTCTTCCATGCCCAGCGCCAGTTTATCCTCCACTTCTTCTTCGCCTCCTGCACCTTCCTCAACAGTTTGGCTGCTACCATGCGCCCTCGGTAATCCCTCTCCCCCAGCCTCCAATGCCAGCCGCCTTGGTGCTGCCGATTGTGTGGACCTTGGAGATATTATCCCTTCTGCATACGACTCCTCCTGTTACTCCTCCTCTTGTTCCACCACCTGACTCCAAATACTGTTTAAGGTGTGCTCCAGCATGTAAATAACCAGAATAGTCATGCTGATAATGGCATCGTCAGCACTAAACATCTTCGTCGCTATTTCAAAACTGTGCAAAAGGGTGCATAGGTCCCTGATCTGAGACAACTCCTGCAGCGTGATTTGTCCCACCTCTGGATCTCGTTGGCCCAGGCTATACGTCATAACGTATTGCACCACGGCCCGTCGGTGCTGCGACAGTCGCTGCAACATGTGCAGAGTTGAATTCCACCATGTGGGCACATCGCATTTCAGCCGGTGAACTGGCAGGCCCAACGACTTCTGTAGAGATTTAAGTCGTTGAGCTGCGGGATGCGAATGGTGGAAGTGAGCACACAGCGACCGTGCCTTCTGCAGAAGCCCATCTAGTCCGGGATAGTTGGATAAAAATTTCTGGACAACCAGGTTCAAAACGTGAGCCATACAAGGCACGTGTGTGACATTGCCCCGGCGAAGGGACGCACCCAGGTTTGCAGCATTGTCGCACTTGGCCTTCCCTGGCTGCAGGTTGAGTGGAGACAACCATTGATGGAACCCGGTCTCCAGAGCTGACCACAACTCCTCAGCTGTGTGACTTACATTTCCCAGACATTTCAATGTAAACACCGCCTGATGCTGTTGAGCCCGGGTGACAGCATGGTAAGGAGGTGTGTAGGATTCCTTCTGCGCAATTGGAACGCGGGTGGCATTACCACACAGGCTTTGGGTGCAGGTGGAGGACCTAGAGGAGGTTGAGGAGGCAGAAGCAGTGGAGGAACTTCTAGATACATAGGATCGATGAGCAACTTGTGGGGACGGCAAGACTTGGACAGCAGCCCCTTCTCCTGATGTCACCATAGTTACCCAGTGCCCAGTCACCGACATGTAACGCCCCTGTCCATGTCTACTCGTCCAAGTGTCTGTGGTGAAATGCACCCTGTCACACACAGAGTTTCTCAAGGAAGCGGTGATGTTGTGGGCGACATGCTGGTGTAGCGCAGGCACAGCTTTCTTTGAGAAGTAGTGGTGACTGGGCATCTGGTACTGGGGCACTGCGACGGACATAAGGTCTTGAAATTCCTCTGTGTCCACCAGGCGGAAAGGCAGCATTTTTGTAGCCAACAGCTTGCAGATGGTGAAATTCAACCTCTTAGCTTTGTCATGGCTAGGAGGAAATGGTCTTTTACTTGTCCACATCTGAGGGACTGAGGACTAGCTGCCGTGCTTAGATGAAGTTGAGTAGGGTGTCCACGGCAAACTGCTGGTCTGTGAGGAAGGTGCAGGCGGAGATGTTATGTTGCTTTGATCAAAATGTGGTCTCGGTATTGGAGAGCGCTCAGCACCAGCAGGTGTTTCCACTTGCAAATGTCCTGACGACCTCCCAATCACACTGGCTGTTGCAGGTAAAGAGGTGGAAGGTCTGCGTCCAAAACCATGTGCGACTGCTGTCCCCACAGTCACAGAGGATGAAGAGGACGTGGATGCACTTGATGGGGCAGACTGTGGTTGACCCAGCCCACTAGGCCGCATTGTAGCACAGTGAGCTTCCCACTGCAACTTATGCCTCATATCCATGTGACGGTTCATGCATGAAGTACTCAAGCTAGTCATTTTTTGGCCTCTACTGAGATTTTGGTGACAAATCTTACAGACAACATGAGTTGGGTCATCCTTTGTGATGTCAAAAAATGCCCAAGCTATGCAAGGCTTAGATCCCGTGCGACTTGAAGAGCCACCACGACTTCTGCTCAGAGGCACAGTTGGGGTTGAGGATGCAGTTGTTGACGTGCTTCCAGTACTCCGTCTCTGTCCAGGAAGGCGCAACCTAACCTCGTCGTCAGACTCATCACTAACATCCTCTTCCACCTCCTCTGCTGACCTCATGGACTGGCGGACTGTGGGTTGACAGTAAGTGGGGTCTCCAACCTCGTCATCATCATCCTGTGTGTTCTCACACCCATCGTCCTCAGAGCCAACCTCTTCCTGCCCTGACCGAAAAGTAAAGTTTTCATTCCAATCAGGTATCTCAGTCTCATCATCATCTTCCTCATTGTCTCCACCAACAGGAGTTACAGTTTGGGAACGAGGGTCTACATTATGCTCAGAACCTTCTTCATCTGGGCCTGGATCCTACTCACAAAGATTCTGGGCATCAGTGCAGATCATTTCCTCATTTGGATTCACAGAAGCTCTGGAGCAGACCTCTGATTCCCAGGCTATAGTATGAGTAAACAGCTCTACAGACTCAACCATCTGTGTTACCTCATACTCAGACGGGCGGCAGGAGACTTGGGAGCTGTGAGGAAGCAAGTGCGATTAGGGTGACAACTCTGAGGACTGGAGTAGTTGTGATGTTGAAGTTGACATGGAGGAGAGCCCACTTGAACGAGCACTTGATATCCGTTCAAGCACCTGCTGTTTTTGTGCCTCATCTGGAATTTTTGGCGATGCTCGTAGCGATGCTCGTAAGAAAGGGATCATAACAGATTGTCCACGAAAAGAAGTAGACATCTTACTTTGGCTGGAAGATGGTTTTTCTTCTGCAGATGTTACTGTTGCTTTACCACCTACCCCACGGACACAACCTTTTTTTCCCTTTCCAACACACCTATTCTCCTTTCCACCAGCAGCTGGCCTTTTGCCACTCATTTTGGTGCTTAACTAATTGGCAACTCTGTATCTGTAGTTGTTGGCACAAAAAACGATGGATGAAAACCGAGCAGAACTGAGTGGCCAATCTGTGGTACTAGGCCCAAAAGGATTTACTGGGTTAGATGCAGTAAAACTTTAGATACACAGGCGTTGTAGCTAGCTTCACAGGCGGGCTACTCCGCTGACGTGCAGACACTGCTACTAAGCCCAAAATGATTTACTGGGTTAGATGCAGGAAAAATTTAGATACACAGGCATGCAGACACTGTTCCTAGGACCAAAAAAATTTACTGGGTTAGATGCAGTAAAAATTTAGATACACAGGCGTGCAGACACTGCTCCTAGGTCCAAAACAATTTACTTGGTTAGATGCAGTAAAAATTTAGATACACAGGCATGCAGACACTGCTCCTAGGCCCAAAACAATTTACTGGGTTAGATGCAGTAAAAACTTAGATACACAGGCGGTGTAGTTAGCTTCACAGGCGGGCTACGTTGCTGACGTGCAGACACTGCTCCTAGGCCCAAAACTATTTACTGGGTTAGATGCAGTAAACATTTAGATACACAGGCGGTGTAGTTAGCTTCACAGGCGGGCTACGTTGCTGACGTGCAGACAATGCTACTAGGCCCAAAACTATTTACTGGGTTAGATGCAGTAAAAATTTAGATACACAGGCGGTGTAGCTAGCTTCACAGGCGGGCTACTCCGCTGACGTGCAGACACTGCTACTAAGCCCAAAATGATTTACTGGGTTAGATGCAGTAAAAATTTAGATACACAGGTGTGCAGACACTGCTCCTAGGCCCAAAACAATTTACTGGGTTAGATGCACTAAAAATTTAGATACACAGGTGTGCAGACACTGTTCCTAGGCCCAAAACAATTCACTGCTTGCGCCTCCCCCTTTCTAATCTCTTCCCATTTCCCACAGGGCTGAGTAGGGATAGCCGACACTGAGCAGGGGCGCCAGCTTGCAGGTTTTATGGTGCCAACCTCCATTGGCAGGTAGGGGTTGTCTAGCTATCCAATAAGTACAGGCATCTCCTGGTTTCTATCTCAATCCTTTTAATGGTGGTAGTGGTCTCTTTTAATATCACAATTTTTGCGTCAAGACATTAATAAAGGTTACATTTATAAGTACAGTATTTTCACACGGTGAATCAACTGTCTCATCCTACCTGTACAGAGAATATTTTTAGCTGTGATTCATTAAGTACAGAAACAAATTGCAAAGTTCTAATTGCCTTTAGAATTGATATTGCCATAATGCACCTATATTTTTCAGACAGAATCTGGTGGAATCAGTAACCAGCAGTTACCTGAAAACTTGTACTTATCATAAAGATACAGACCCACTGTGTCCTGTATTTCGACTGGGATACATTGTGGAGCAAACAGGACAAAAGTTTAGTGACATAGCACGAAAGGTAATATTACTGGGCAGCTTTAGTTATTGGTCGTTGTGCACCTCAGCGTGTTACCATTTTACCATTTAAAAACTGCGTGCTTTACTACTCTAATGTCATGTCCATTAAAATGGCTACAACTTTTCATGCCCAGACACAGAAAAGGAGCGGTCCTAGCAAGAAAATGATATTCTTGAGCATATATATACTTGTATGTGTACTGTATATAATTTGGTGCTGTGGATTGTTAACTAACCCACTCATTTCATGAGTGTAATATTCACGAAATCAATGTAATAATTATACTCTTGCTGCAGTAAAACCTGCAGGCAGTCAATATCAGCAGAGGAAGCTAAGCCTGGCCACTCATGTCTCTTGCAGTGGCCAGAATAGCTTACCATTTAAATGGGTTTTTCGATTAATAAACTTAATTTTAATCAACATTTTAATCAATAGATCTTTGAATAATAAGTTTCACAATTGGATGTGTTTTAAAAAAATGTTCCTGTGCTGAGATAATCTTATAAATGTGCCCCTGCTGTGTACTGTGTAATGGCCGTGTCTGAATGTACAGGAACATGGTCTGATCATACCACAGGTCCTGGGCAGGGGAAGAAGCTAAAGAGTATACAGACAGGACTGCAAGGGATCGCAAATAATTCTTTATTTGATTTAAAACATTGCTTAAAAACAAGCAGTGAAAGATTTTTGCGATCTTATACTGTAATGTTTGTATCCTCTCTTTTTCTTCCTCCCCTTTAGTGAAGAAATCTGCTTTGTTGTTCTTCTTTAATCACCATTTGAAATGTTCTTTTAATTAGATTTCAGTGCACAGGGGTCAGACCGTACCCTTGAAAAAACACCCTAAAAACTGTCATGAGATTGAACATAAGGATTTTTATGTCAAAATGATTTGCTGTGCATATGTTCAGTCTCTTGATTGTCTTTTATCTGCTTTGTGTGTCAAAAGGCGCGAAGCGGTTAAAGGAAGTGACGTGTACATTCTTCAACTTGTTAAATGTCATTAGCAAAATAAAGAAGTCCACGAGCAGCCCCAAAAGACAGACAGAAGATGTCCGGCATCTTTTGTAGCTATTTAACAATTCTGCAGCATTTCCTAAAGCGGGCTCCACTTTAAAAACTCACGCCAAGTTTAAAACATGTTTTGTATACATACCGTGTGTTTGTGATTGATATAATGTTTATCATGATTTCAATAATATGAAATTTTCTGATCATTTCCTTTTTCCTATGCCCAATATAAGAATAGTGCTTTAAACCATATAACCATTATTAATAATTCTAATGAAAAATGTATTATGCTACAGGGAGGAACAATTGGTATTATAATAGACTGGCACTGTGATCTTGACTGGCCCTTGAAATACTGCAAGCCTACATATTTTTTCCATGCCCTGCATGATGAGAACTCAGTCTCACAAGGCTTCAACTTCCGGTAGGTCATTTTATTTTATATGCTAGGAGAAATTACATCAATATCCTTAAGAAAATCTTAAGGCGGAACTAGGCTATGCCCACCTATCAAATTATATGTAATTGGCGTAATACATTATGCCAGAAATAATACTACGGTCTCTAACTGTAGTTAACAATTCTGGTGAGGCACATGCCACTAATAAGATATGGCGAAGTCAATAAGTGGCATCTGCATGTTAATGTATTTGACGCATCTTATTCTTACACGCCTCTCATTAAGACGGCCATACAAAACGTCAGTCTGTATAAATCAGGGCCTTTGTCTAGATCATTTCTCATGTTGGCTCCCACAGGCTTCGGCACAACTTGTTCCTCAGACTGTTAACTCTTTCAGTGGGTACGGAAAGTATTCATACCCCTTTAAATTTTTCACTCTTTGTTTCATTGCAGCCATTTGGTAAATTCAAAAAGTTCATTTTTTCTCATTAATGTACACTCTGCACCCCATCTTGACTGGAAAAAAAACAGGAATGTAGTAATTTTTGCAAATTTATTAAAAAAGAAAAACTGAAATATCACATGGTCATAAGTATTCATAGTAACTTACTAACTTAATACTTAATAATTAGGATTATTTAGTCTAGAAATAATTAGGATTATTTAGTCTAGAAAAAAGACGACTGAGGGGCGATCTAATAACCATGTATAAGTATATAAGGGGACAATACAAATATCTCGCTGAGGATCTGTTTATACCAAGGAAGGTGACGGGCACAAGGGGGCATTCTTTGCGTCTGGAGGAGAGAAGGTTTTTCCACCAACATAGAAGAGGATTCTTTACTGTTAGGGCAGTGAGAATCTGGAATTGCTTGCCTGAGGAGGTGGTGATGGCGAACTCAGTCGAGGGGTTCAAGAGAGGCCTGGATGTCTTCCTGGAGCAGAACAATATTGTATCATACAATTATTAGGTTCTGTAGAAGGACGTAGATCTGGGGATTTATTATGATGGAATATAGGCTGAACTGGATGGACAAATGTCTTTTTTCGGCCTTACTAACTATGTTACTATGTTACTATGTTACTATGTTACTATGTTATTCAGACCCTTTGCTCAGTGTTGAGTAGAAGCACCCTTTGGAGTTAGTACAGCCATGAGTCTTCTTGGGAATGATGCAACAAGTTTTTCATACCTGGATTTGGGGATCCTCTGCCATTCTTCCTTGGCTTCGATAATAACTCCATGTATACATGTATTCCTCCTATTTAGGAGCTCATTACTCCAATCCTATGTATACAATTTTACACCATATTCTTTCTGTGACAAGCAGTCGGGTAGGTCTCCTTGCTCCTCCTCCCGCTTCCCCCTCTCCCTCCGACTCCCTGCCACTTTATCACTATTGTTATTGTTATGGATAATCACGGGTTCTGCACGTTCATCCGTTACGTCACTATGTTGCATAATGAAATGTTGATATTGCTTCTCTATTTTGTATGATGACTTGTATTTTGCTTCATTTATTTTTGTCCTTTACTGTTTTATGTTTAACTGCAGACTGATGAATGTCTAGATAAGACCGAAACGTTTACAGACTGTAAAAATAATAAAAAATCCTTTTGCAATGACATACTAAGTTGAGTGCCAAGTTCTTTATTTTACTGCACATTGTTTTTGGTAACTTACTAGAGCACCTCAAGGTAGTGCCACACTATACTTCACATTATTCTTCCTTGCAGTTCCATCAGGTTGGATAGTGAATGTTGATGGACAGCCATTTTCAGGTCTGGATGCTCAATTGGATTTAGGTCAGGGCTCTGGCTGGACCAGACAAGAATTGTCACAGACTTGTTCTGAAGCCACTCCTTTGTTATTTTAGCTGTGTGCTTAGGGTGATTGTCTTGTTGGCAGGTGAACCTTCAGCCAAGTCTGAGGTCCAGAGCACTTTGGAAGAGGTTTTCATCCAGGATATCTCTGTACCTGGCCACATTCATGTTTCCTTCAATGACAACCAGTCATCCAGTCACCGCAGCTGAAAAACACCCCCATAGCATGATGCTGCCACCACCATGTTTCACCATGGGATTGTATTGGGCAGGTGATGAGCAGTGCCTGGTTTTCTCCACACATGCTGCTTAAAATTATCACCAAAAAGGTCTATCTTCATCTCATCAGACCAGAGAATCTTATTTCTCATAGTCTGTGAGTCCTTCATGTGTTTTTCTTAGCAAACTCTATGCGGGCTTTCTTATGTCTTGCACTGAGGAGAGGCTTCCGTCGGGCCACTCTGCCATAAAGGCCCGACTGGTGGAGGGCTGTAGTGATAGTTGACTTTGTGGAACTTTCGCCCATCTCCTTACTTCATCTCTGGAGCTCAGCCACAGTGATCTTGGGGTTCATCTTCACCTCTCTCACCAAGGCACTCCCACAATTGGTCAGTTTGACTGGACGGCCAGGTCTAGGAAGACTTTGGTGGTCCCAAACTTATTCCATTTAAGGATTATGGAGGCCGCTGTGCTCTTAGGAACCTCGAGTACTGCAGAAATGTTTTTTGTAACCTTGGCCAGATGTGTGCCTTGCCACAATTCTGTCTGAGCTCCTTGGCCAGTTCCTTGGACCTCATGATTCTCATTTGGTCTGACATGCACTGTGAGCTGTGAGGTCTTATATAGACAGGTGTGTGCCTTTCCAAATCAAGTCATATCAGTTTAATTAAACACAGCGGGACTCCAATGAAGGAGTAGAACCATCTCAAGGAGGATCACAAGGAAATAGATAGCATGCGACTTTAATACGAGTGTCTGAGCAAAGGGTCTGAATACTTATCACCATGTGATATTTCAATTTTTATTTTTTATTAAATTTAAAATGACTACATTTCTGGGGGGGGGGGGTTTCAGTCAAGATGGGGTGCAGAGTGTACATTAATGTGATGAATGAACTTTTTTGAATTTACCAAATGGCTGCAATGAAACAAAGAGTGAACAATTTAAATGGGTCTGAATACTTTCCATACCCGCTGTATATGAACACACACACATTTTTATGGAGCCCTTACTAGTATTAACTAATACGTCTCATTAGACATCACACACGCTCAACTGCTTTGATGGTGAGGAACATTTTCTTCAACTCCAGCAAAATACCTTCATAGTTTGTTTCTGAAAAGAAAATAGACAATTTTTGCTTTAATAAAATAACACAAGAAATTCATAAAATATGGTTTTATAAGATCTTATGAAATTATAGTTCACCTGCACTTTGGTGGTCCCCCTGATCCTTTAGGTGCCATACATCATTCCCCCAACTACTGCAGTAAACCACTGTCCTTAGTGGTCATGGGCTGTACAAGCCTTTATCACCACTGAGGCCAGTGATTAGCTGCAGCAGGTGTAGAAATAATGTAATGTGCGACACATGACCAGCTGCTGGTAGGCAAATATCATAGAATCCTCAAAAACCTTTTTACAGTGGATCAGGCTTTAGATTTAACGATATGGAATGCATATTATTAAATAGGCCTCTTAGACCTGTTGAGAATGTTGTACTTACTTTAAAAATCCATGTTAGAACTGTTGTATAATTCTGCTTTTAAAATAAGCTGGACTCAAAACTAGACTGTTAAAATGTTCATTTTAATATCAGGCATGAAAACTTAAAAAAAGAACTAAGTCCATTTGGCTATGCATGGGGGTTTTGCGAACAAGAAAAAACAGACTGTTTATCATCATTGTTCTTGATCCGATATTCATCTATTTTTTGACTGTGTGTCCATTTTCACCATCAGTGTGGCATATGTTTTTCTCATATACATTATTTTTTTAATGTTTAATGGGTAGAGCTTGTAAAATGCATTAATATATAAATAAATTCATGCATTTCCAAGCTTGTACTACCCATTATACAGTAAAAAGACACAACAGTGCTAACTGTCCAAGTGCTAACTGTTTTTATCACTGGCTCCATTTTTTATTATTGTCTCTGTTTTTGTTGACATTTGGTCACAAAACAAAAACAGACATATGAACATGCCCATGGACTATAATGGGCACATATCGGTTAATTACATGGACAGATCAACTAAAAATTGGGTGTCTAAACATGCGTGAAGGCCTCATATAGTCATTCATATATGGACCTGATGAGGCTAATGTACTTACTTAGAACATTTAAAAGGAAACTATCAGGAGGATTTTGCTATGTAATTTAAAGGCAGCAGGAGATAGTGAATGAAACACAGAATTCAGGGATGTGTCACTGTTGTTTACTATCTGTGAAGGATTTATCACTAAGATTAACATTGCTGGACTACAATAGTCAGGCAGCGCCTCCTCCTGTGATAAGTAGCTCACTGTCTATGGCAGTGTTTCTCAACTCCAGTCCTCAAGACCCCACAGCAGGTCATGTTTTCAGGATTTCCTTAGTATTGCATAGGCGATGGAATTAATGCTTGAGCAGGTGATGAAATTATGAGGAAATCCTGAAAACGTGACCTGTTGTGGGGTCTTGAGGACTGGAGTTGACAAACACTGGTCTATGGACTTTGTACACTGAGAGCCTGGTGGGGGCGGAGTTAGCTTCTTCAGCTCTGCTTCATTCTAAATCTAAATGCTCTGATTGTGTGAGAACGGCTGCACCCAGTAATCTAAGTGATACATCGTTGGATTCAGCTTCTCTTTACCTACACCATGCTGCTCTCAGATGAGGTACCAAAAACCTGCTGACAGATTCCCTTTAAGAAATCTATTTAATAGTATGAACAGTTTATACCCTGAACTCTGGTGATGGAGCCGCTTTAAAAATAATATGCTAATTCTGTAAAATGCTCATGAGTTCAATAAGTACCCGATAAGTACCTTAAAATAAATGTGGTAACCACTGAGTTGCTCTTATACAATATTCACAATAACAAGCTTTACAATTCTATAACTTTAAGAATAGGAATTTATAAATGCTGCCTATATTTTCTTTTAAAGGCATGCAAGGTATTACAAAGAGGAAGGAATACAGAAACGGACATTATTCAAGGTTTTTGGCATTCGTTTTGATATTCTAGTGAATGGAGAGGTAATATAAATATTAGTTTGTTGATTTACCTTTGGTATCTTATATTTGAGGTTCATTACAAAGATCACTTAAGCCAGGTTTACACCAGTCGACTGGCACCGTTAAACTAGCTTTCCTAGGAATACTTGTTCATGATAATTGACCAGTGTAAACGCGCCCCCTTATCTACAGAAAAAGTCCTCTTCTGCATAGGAGCAGCTCTACCTAGAAAGCAGTTGTAATTGACATTCATGTTCAGATGAAAAATAATGTGATAATCCATACAATAAAGACAGCCAACAGGTTGTTGTTACTCCAACAGGCTTGAAACATCTTCCCAAGTGGAACCCATTAGTGATGCTGTTGCTTTATTAGCTTAACAGTAATTCACACATATAGAACAAGCCAAAAGCATTATTCCATATACAGTGCTCGGCATAAATGAGTACATCCTTCTGGAAAGTAAGATTTTAATCAATATCTCACTGAACACAAGAACAATTTCCAAAGGTTTCATAGAACATTTTTTTAACGCATAGCATGAAAGTAAGGTTAATAATATAACTTTCATTACAAAATCTTAAAGGGGTTGTCTCAATTAAAATGATAAGTCTGCAGTCAGTCTGTATCGCACACATCACTGCCGTTCCCGGCTCAGAAACCGGTGAATCCTTGCAGCGCACAGTGCAAGTGCTGGGGGGATGTTATGCTTTTTCCAGAAGCAAGAGGGTGCATGGCAAGACAGAAGGGAACGGGCACTCTGCCACTAGGGACATATTAAAGGGGGGAAACCTGACACTTGCCGTACAAAACCCTAAGCTCCCTTTCTTTCTCTAGATAGGTCCTTTCACCCCATGCATCAATCATGTTCCTATCCCTGAGAATGACCCTGACAAGTACGTAGGGCAGCAGGAACACAAGTCCTGCTCTAACATGAAGACACAAAGGAAAACAGACAAGGATAGAAGAAACAGCAATAACTCAAAGCGCTCCCATACTATAGAAATGGGAAGGAAAAGGTCAGACAAACAAAATAGAAGATAAGGTAAAGAAAAACACCCAAATTTCCAAATTAGTTATCTCCAGAGATGACTCCTAGACTAACTCTCTTCACACAGTGCACACTGCAGCTCCAAACCAAGTTAGAGCAAGCTATCACTGGCAACTACTCAATCTAAGAGGTGACTATTTATACCAGAAAGGAGTGGACAAATCAGAACAGCTGAGATAACTCAGGATGGAGAGCAGTAGGTGACAAACAGAACTGATTAACCCATGCAACAACAGAGCAAGGGAAATCTGCACAGCTAACTGGCAAAGCAGATCTAACCAGTTTAGCCAAATGCCGCAATCTTCTGACCCCTCTCTGTCATGGTATTCCTGTGACAGGGGATTTTTAAGTCTGCAGTCACACGAGTGACTGCAGACTTATCATTTTAGAGCAAACAACCCTTTTAAGGTTTACTCAAATTAGGTGAAATGAAATGAAAATGAATACACCCCACATCAAAGACTAATACACTAGAACAAAACTAGTATTGTGTATGATCTTTGCTTCCTTGCACTCCTCTCCCCCTGTTGCTTTAAAACAGCTGTTGTATATGGAAAGAAGAATTTGTATTATATTCGAGGAAATTTTTTTTTACTTTTTAATGAAAGTTTTTTGGCATTATCAAAATGTCATTGCTGTCCTACCAATCATATAGAACTCCAATATCTGGGGGGGAAAACTGGTGCATTTGACCTATGTGCTTTGTGACAGCAAGAGCGTAAACAGGGCGACCACAAGCCACACTGCATGGGCCAAGGTAATTAGTGAGGGTAAGGGCAGCACATTGATCCTTTTGCCCTATGTGAAGGAACGCCTAGCTATAGCTCTGGTAATGGGGTTAAAATGGTTTCAATTTTCTTACACATAAATGTTATTTATTGATATTGAATGTTGATAAATGAATATACATGCTGTACCCATCAATGATACGACATCATACCATGAGTAGGTATATCTTGTTAACATTATGCAATGAGCCTACGTAGTTTATGGAACTCAGTTTAAGGTCATGTGCAGCAGGGGAAGCAACTTTCTGATGTACATAGCAAAACAATATCTCCAATATTTACCTTATAGGGAGGAAAATTTGATATAATTCCAACAATGACGACCATAGGATCAGGAATTGGTATTTTTGGTGTGGTAAGTTTATAAATCTGTTTTATAGTTTGTCATGTTGGCACTCTTAATCCATATGTCTACATCATGCACATATCTGCCATATACACACCTTTTCAGCAATGTTAACTAAAATACATTGTGTTTCCAGCATATATAAAATTAAACTTACTGATATAAAAAATATATAAATCTTTATTTTCAGCTAATAAAAAAGCACCACCGCTTGGGTATTTCAGAATAGTAAATAGCAAATAGTTGTTTCATAATAGATAATCAATTTAATATCTATTCTTCTGTGATCCAAGGAAACAGCTGGGAAAGTTGTCCGGCTCATGTGTACTCATGAGTTTTCCCTTCTGTAACCCCTTCTGTAATGTCCATATGCTTCAATAGGGCACATGGAAAGGGCTTGTTCTGATAGTGTCATGGGGTTACTGCAACAGTGTGGAGTCAGAAGACCACAGTGTCTGATTGCTCCTACTCCTGCGCTGAGAAGAAGCACTTCTCCTTTATTTTAAATGTGTTTATTTCTTCTGGCAGAACAGGGGTTAATCGGCCATATTGGAAATCCATGTGCATACAGCTGTGCTCGGTTAGCCTCTCCTTTTACCTTTATAATCTGGGCTCTGTTAGTAATCCTCATCAGAGCTAGCATTTGCTGCATGGCTATCGGTGGGAGTGGAGTTCGTATGAGAAGGAGAGTTGAAGGAGTTATTAGTGATTGTTGCTTGGTTTGTATGCATGGTAATTCCTTATCCTTCTCTATTTTTGTTTATTCCCCTACCTTCACACCCCGGTGCACTCCTCTGTTATATGTGAGTGAATATTTTGTATGCCTGGAGTTTTCTGTTAACCTTTGATTGTGTTGCCTTGTTGGTTGGGTTGAATATGATGCACAGTAAAGCCCCCTCTTCCCTGGGTGGGGGAAGAGAACAGACAGACGGCTAACTCAGGAGATAAGGGAAGGGTGGAAGCCCCGGCATCTTCACTTTCAGAAGTATCCCGGGGAGTACGACGAGCTAGGGCACTCCCTAGTGTTAAGGACAGGGAAGGAACCCCTGGTCCCGGGTCACCCGACAGCTGTGTAGTGACAGATAGATTGATCCAGGACCAAAATGACAATCTATTGATTCTGTCATGTCCTAGAAGAGCCTCTCTAAGGGTCTGTTTACATCTTGTTTTTGGAAGGAGGTATTAAGAGTAAGGCAGACATTGAGAGATGTACACCTCCAATTAAAGTATCTGCCAACAAACTTAAATGTATTTTATGTGATATACCAACACAAAGTAGCTAGTAATTGTGAAGTATAAAGGAAATGATACTGGTTTTCTAAGTATTTAAAAAATATAAATCTGAAAACTGTAACTTGCATTTGTATTCAGTCCCCTGTAGTCTGATACCCATAAATAAAATTCTGAGTGACCAAATGCCTCCAGAAGTGACATTATTAGTAAATTGAGTCCACCTGTGTGTCATTTACTTTCAGCATAACTACAGCTGTTCTGTGAAGGCCCCAGAGGTTTGTTGGAGAACATTAGGGATAAAACAGCAACATGGAAACGACTAAACACACCAGACAGGTCTGGGATCGAGTTATGGAGTAGATTAAAGCAGAGTTATGTTATAAATTAATAGCCCAAGCTCCGAACATTTCACAGAGCACTATTCAATTCATCATCCAAAAATGGAAGGAGTATAGCACAACTGCAAACCTCCCAAGACATGGCCGTCCACCTAAACTGACATCTCAAGCAAGATGAGCACTAATTAGACAAGCTACATACTGGTCACTCTGGAGCAGCTGCAGAGATCCATAGCTCAGGTGGGAGAACCTGCTCACAGAACAACGATTTGTCACATACAGTACTTCACAAATCTGTCCTTTATGCAAGGGTGGCATTTTTTAAAGCAAGCCATAAAAAGTGCCATTTGCAATTTGCAAAAAGCTGTGTAGGGGACACTGCTACCAAGTGAAAGAATATTCTCTGGTAAGAAGAGACAAAAGTAGAACTTATTGGGCTAAATTCAATACGCTATATGTGGTGAAAAATTAACACTGGAAATTACACTGAACACCATCCCTACTGTCAAACATTGTGGTGGCAACATCATGCTGTTGGGATGCTTTTCTTCAGCAGGGACAGGAATGCTGTTCAGAGGTGATGGGGAGATGGATGGCACCAAAACATAGGGCAATCCTAGAGGAAAACCTGTTAAGAGGTTGCAAAAGAGTTGAGACAGGGGCGTAGATTCACCTTTCAGCAGGACAATGACCCTAAACATACTGCCAGAGCTACATTGGAATGGCTTAGATAAAAGCATATTCATGTGTGTGTGAATGGCCCAGTCACATGCCAGACCTAAATCCCATTGAGAATCTGCGGCAAGACTTGAAATTTGCTGTTCATAGACGTTCTTCAACCAAACTTACTGAGATAGAGCTACTTTGCAAGAAGAATAGGCAAAAATGTCAGCCTCTACATGTGCAAAGCTGGTAGTGACATACCCGAAAAGGCTTGCAGCAGTAATTGCAGCGAAAGGCAGTCTTACAAAGTATTGCCTCATGGGGGTTGAATACAAATGCACGTCACAATTTTCAAATTTATATTTTTAAAATATTTAGAAAATCATGTATAATTTCCTATACATTTCACAAACACTTGCTACTTTGTATTGTCATGTCACATAAAATCATAATAAAATACATTTAAGTTTGTGGTTATAACATGAAAAAATGAGGGAAAATGCACGGGGTATGAATACTTTTTAAAGGCACTGTATAATATGCTACTTTAAGGGTAAACAGTTGCATACATCAGACATTAAAAAAAAGCACTAAAGAAAACCAAACAACTGAATAATTTGGAACCCTAGAGCAATAGAAAACCAAACCAGAAAAAACAAGGATCCCTAAAAAATAACTTTTAATCGCAGTAGTTAAAAATAGAAGACTTTATATATCACATATAGTAAAAAAGTACAAAGTGTACCTAAAGAACCCTAAAACGGACTACAATAAATCCTGCCTGTCAGTGGAGGTTGGCACCCTAATTTACCGCGGTTGGCGCCCCCACTCCTCGACGGCTCACCCTTTTAAATCCCTAAAAAGGCCTGTAATACAGGAAACCTAGTGAGCCCTAAAGTACAATCCTATGCTGACAACTACCTACCAGTGGAGGTTGGCACCCTAATTTTCTGCGGTAGGCGCCCCCACTCCTCGGCGGCTGACCCTAGGGTCCCTCACAGTCCCTATAATAGGGATAGACAAAAGATAATGTCCCACATACACCTCCGATACCCGTGAAAAAAACACAAAAAAATGGAGAAATGAAATACAAAAAAATAATAAAAAGAAAAAAAGAGAGATCGATTGCTATCACAGTTTTATATAGCAATATATGGTGGGTGTCGCATAACAATATATACCACCACAGTAAATACCCTTACAGATAACTGGGTATAACGGAGTGTAAAGATATATCTTGTCCAAATTGGATTAATCTGACCAGCAAAAAATGAAAAAATAGACAGAATATGTAAGATGACAAAAAATGTGTATTTGTCACACTACTCCCAAATTATCATAATATTCAGCAAGAGACAAGTGCTAAATGCCACCAAATAGCCTTTCAACAAAACACTGGATCCACATCAATGTGCAATATTTATATACCAGTGAAAAGGCAGCATGTCATTCATCATGATAGGACAGATACTCCTAAAGACATGGATCCACCAGGTAATAAATAGAAAACCATGGTAGGCAGATAATTTTAGCATATATATACACCTCTTTTACAATCCTCAGGGTACTTGAACACAATCGTTCTGACCACATAGACAGTATGCATAAAGATGTGTAACCGCTATACTCATCTATTTGTTGAGGTGTATTATGGCCTTTCCAATTAGACCCAGAAGTCCATGTGGAAGAATGGATGTCATCGTGACCATAGTCTGTCAGTAAGTCCCCAGGTAATGCCCGTAAGTCCCCAGGTAATGCCCGACGCGTTTCCCCCCCCATTTGGGGATGACAGGGGTTCATCAGGGGTTAAGCAGCTACACAGAAAATGCAGGAGCTGTAGAGGTAATAAGCACTCACCACATTCCCCTCTTTTATAGCAATGCCATGGTTAAAGAACGCCAATTCCACGTGGAGCAGGCCGGAAATGGCGTCACTGAGCCGCCTGGAACGCAATATGCGCTCCACACTAGGAAACCGGCCGCATTAATACACAAGCCAGAAATGGCGTCACAAAGCCACCTGGAACGCAATATGCGCTCCACAGTAAGAGACCGGCGGTGTTAATACACAAGCCGGATGTGATATGAACACATTAAGGAGTACGTGGCTACGACGCTGAAGCCGGCTCATAGTGATAGACCCACAGCGCAAGTGCAGGAGCTGGATATAACGTCCATGCACTAGAGGGTGCGCAGCTGAGAAAATGGAACCGGCCTCAAAAACATGGCCGAAGCAGCTGCGCTTGCGCACTAGGAACAACGGGGACAATACCCCAAGTTACAAGCTGTAAATTATAGTTTATAAACGGGAACCTAGAGCTCTCATAATTCAGGGGGGCATTAAGTGTGTGGTAGCAACTGTACTACCAATGATACAAAAAACACACACACCCGCCCTACTAATTTATTTTTTAATGCGCTGATGGCGTCTTAAAATATACCAGACACGGGGGAAATAAGTAGTGAAATAACAATTGGACAAAAAATAAAAAAGAAGAAGACATAAAGTCATATATGTGCAAAATGTTACACAATCAAATAATATGATCGACAATTTATAAGAAATGTATAAATATATATGGCTAACTTGAGATGCTCCAAAATGTAAGACCACATAAGACGGCTAAATAAAACTAACAAAGGACAACTGCTCATTGAGGCCCAGGGGGCTCATAGATTTTAACAGATAAATCCACCTTGTCTCTCGCTGTAAAATACGTCTATCCCAATCCCCAAGTCTCACTGAGGACGTGATGACCTCAATGACCTTAAAAGAAAGGCATCCAGGGTTACCCCCATGCACAGTGTTGATGTGTCGGGCAACTGGGGTATCCCTGCCATGTTTGATATCACCAAGGTGTTCGCGAATGCGAACACGAAGTTCACGTTTTGTTTTACCGACATAATCCTTGGGGCAAGGACATGTACACAGGTATACCACCCCCACAGTTCTACAGTTGGCAAATTGTCTTATTGAGAAGATCCTGCCAGTTACTGAGCTCCTGAATGTCCTTGATACTTCAACATGTCTACAAAGAGAACAGTGTCCACTAGGGTTGAGCGAAACGGGTCGTTTATTTTCAAAAGTCGCCGACTTTTGGCAAAGTCGGGTTTCATGAAACCCGATCCGACCCCTGTGCGGGGTCGGCCATGCGGTACGCGACTTTCGCGCCAAAGTCGCGTTTCAATGACGCGAAAAGCGCCATTTCTCAGCCAATGAAGGTAAACGCAGAGTGTGGGCAGCGTGATGACATAGGTCCTGGTCCCCACCATCTTAGAGAAGGGCATTGCAGTGATTGGCTTGCTGTCTGCGGCGTCACAGGGGCTATAAAGGGGAGTTCCCGCCGACCGCCATGTTACTGCTGCTGATCTGAGCTTAGGGAGAGGTTGCTGCCGCTTCGTCAGAAGCAGGGATAGCGTTAGGCAGGGTCCATTAACCACCAAACCGCTTGTGCTGTAGCGATTTCCACTGCCCAACACCACCTTCGGTGTGCAGGGACAGTGGAAGCTACATTTTTTTTTTTCCCCTCAGCGCTGTAGCTCATTGGGCTGCCCTAGAAGGCTCCCTGATAGCTGCATTGCTGTGTGTACGCCGCTGTGCAAACCAACTGCTTTTTTCAAAGCACAAATCCTCTTGTTCCTTCCTTTCTGCACAGCTATCTTGTTTGTTTGTCCACACTTTTTATTTAATTTGTGCATCAGTCCACTCCTTATTGCTGCCTGCCATACCTGGCTGAGATTACTGCAGGGAGATAGTAATTGTTGGACACTCCCTGTTTTTTTTGTTTGTTTTTTTTGTGGGAGATTAAGATTGACATTTCTGCTAGAGTGCCATCCCTGTGTGTGCCATCTCTCACTCAGTGGGCCATAGAAAGCCTATTTATTTTTTTGCTTGATTTGGGTTATAAAATCTACCTGAAAAAATCACTACATCAATCAGTGGGAGAAAAATATTGGCCTCAGGGCTTGTGTGCCACTCTTGACTCCTGTGTGTGCCATCTCTCAGTCAGTGGGCCATAGAAAGCCTATTTATTTTTTTTGCTTGATTTGGGTTCTAAAATCTACCTGAAAAAATCACTACATCAATCAGTGGGAGAAAAATATTGGCCTCAGGGCTTGTGTGCCACTCCTGACTCCTGTGTGCATCATCACTCACTCAGTGGGCCATAGAAAGCCCATTTTTTTTTTTTTTTTGCTTTATTTGGGTTCTAAATTCAACCTGAAAAAATCAATAAATCAATCAGTGGGAGATTAATATTGGCCTTTGGGCTTGTGTGCCAGTCCTAAGCGTGCCATCTCTCTCTCTCAGATAGTGGGCCATAGAAAGCCTATTTATTATTTTTTTTTATTGGGTTTATAAATTTTCCCTGGAACAAAAAAAAAAAAGTGGGAGATTAATATTGGCCTCTGGGCTTGTGTGCCAGTCCTGAGCGTGCCATCTCTCTCACAAATAGTGGGCCATAGAAAGCCTATTTATTTTTTTTTTTTGGTTTTATAAATTCTCCCTGAAAAAAAAAAGGGAGATTAATATTGGCCTTTGGGCTTGTGTGCCAGTCCTAAGCGTGCCATCTCTCTCTCTCAGATAGTGGGCCATAGAAAGCCTATTTATTATTTTTTTTATTGGGTTTATAAATTTTCCCTGGAACAAAAAAAAAAAAGTGGGAGATTAATATTGGCCTCTGGGCTTGTGTGCCAGTCCTGAGCGTGCCATCTCTCTCACAAATAGTGGGCCATAGAAAGCCTATTTATTTATTTTTTTTTTGTTTTATAAATTCTCCCTGAAAAAAAAAGGGAGATTAATATTGGCCTTTGGGCTTGTGTGCCAGTCCTAAGCGTGCCATCTCTCTCTCTCAGATAGTGGGCCATAGAAAGCCTATTTATTATTTTTTTTATTGGGTTTATAAATTTTCCCTGAAAAAAAATAAAAAGTGGGAGATTAATATTGGCCTCTGGGCTTGTGTGCCAGTCCTGAGCGTGCCATCTCTCTCACAAATAGTGGGCCATAGAAAGCCTATTTATGTTTTTGGTTGATTTGGGTTCTAAATTCTACCTGAAAAAATCACTACATCAATCAGTGGGAGATAAATATTGGCCTCTGGGCTTGTGTGCCACTCCTGACTCCTGTGTGCGTCATCTCTCACTCAGTGGGCCATAGAAAGCCTTTTTTTGTTTTATTTGTTTTCTAAATTCTCCCTGAAAAAATCATTTTATTTTATTTGGTTTCTAAATTCTTCCTGAAAAAATCATTTTATTCTTGTTAGGACTGGCGGAACGCACCAAGAGAGATGTAATGGATGCGTTCGCAGTCCGGGGTCCACCGTGCAGGTGAAACCTGCTGCTAGGACATGACAGACGATATGGCGGTACTCATAAGTATACACGCGTGGGTTAAACCTCACCCAGCGTGAAGAAAGCGATCCTGTTGCGTCACAGGATCGCGGTACCGCACATAGAGCGCGAGCAAGTGGTCAGCGAACTAGACCCCAACAGGGATAGTAGTCCGATTAGACCCTTGCTGGCACTACACCACAACTGGGTGTGAAAAGTACATACAATAGAGGCACCGAAGTGCAAACTGTGCCGTGCTGGCAGGCACCACTAAGTACCCAGACATGGGTCAGGAAGCGCACACAGGCGTGTGGAGCCGCACTGGCGGTCACAGCAGAGGACGCTGACACGTGTGTGACACGTTGAGTGTTAAGTCGGGCGCTAGATAGCAGCCATACACCATACGCGAACAATCATACAGTAGGGTAGGGGTATTTAAAGGACGACTTGCACTCACAACAAACACACGTATAAAGTTGTACACTAGCGCATGGCCGTGCGGTCATGCGCAGTTTATATAGCTGCAGGACAGGAAGCGGCCACAGAAACTTTGCCCTTCCAAGACCTGCCAAGAGGACCAATAGAATGCGCTGCAGAGTCTGAGCACATGACCCTCGATCTCCAACGGGAGATCTTGCCCTGGGCATGCTCAGTGTGCGCAGACAAGGACTTAGTCCCAGAGAAGTCCACTCGCTGCTGACCAGTATTGGCTTTAAAGGCAGAAGCTGGAGAAGCAGCAGTAACTCTTCTCACAGAGTCAGACTGAGCGAGACGCTGGGATCGACGTCCCTGCTGAGCAGGCTCCACTGCGGCTGGAGGAGAATGGGAGACCGCAGCGGAGACAGATCGAGATTCCCCCTGTGCAGCAGAGGAAACTCGACTCCTAACATTACCCCCCCTCCTAGGGCCCCCCCCTCCTTGGGCCTCGCTACGTTCGAAGGCAGCAATGAGCTGTGGGGCCCGAATGTTTTCAGCAGGCTCCCATGACCTGTTCTCTGGACCATAACCCTTCCAATCCACCAGATAGAACTTTTTGCTGCGTACCACCTTACACCCCAAAATAGCGTTCACCTCGTAATCGTCCGTAGACGAACCCGATGTCCCGGCAGATGACTCGGAAAACCGGGACATGTATACGGGTTTCAAGAGGGACACATGAAAGGTGTCGGTGATACCCAAGCGTGGAGGAAGAGCCAGGCGGTAGACCACAGGATTAACCTGTTCGAGAACCTTGAAGGGACCCAAGTAGCGAGGAGCAAACTTAGTGGACTCAACTCGCAGCCTGATGTTACGGGCGGAGAGCCACACCAAGTCGCCAGGGACAAAAGTCGGAGCAGGGCGCCGATGAACATCGGCGGAGGACCTCATTCTCTCCTTGGAGGCCCGAATGGCATCCTGCGTGCGATCCCAAATGTCCCGTGCCTCCACAGCCCAGTCTGCCACCCTGGGATCAGCGGAAGACACAGGCATGGGCACAGGAACACGCGGATGCTGGCCGTAATTTAAGAGGAATGGAGTCTGACCGGTGGAGTCGGCTACGGCATTGTTAAGTGCAAACTCTGCCCACGGTAGCAAGGATGCCCAGTCATCCTGTCTGGCAGAAACAAAATGTCGCAGATATGTGACCAAGGTCTGGTTGGCCCTTTCTACCAACCCATTCGTCTCGGGATGATATGCCGAAGAGAGATTTAACTCAATACTGAGTAAACGACATAGCTCCCTCCAGAATCGAGACGCAAACTGGGGACCCCGGTCACTAACAATTTTGTCTGGCATACCGTGTAAGCGAAAGATATGCTTGATAAACAAGACAGCCAACGCCCGTGCAGATGGTAGCCGTGGAAGAGGCACCAAATGCACCATTTTGGAGAAATGGTCAGTGATCACCCAGATGATGGTGCAATTACGAGACTTGGGTAAGCCCACCACAAAGTCCATCCCGACCATCTCCCAGGGCCTGTCAGCCACGGGCAGAGGGTAAAGCAAACCAGCTGGCCGTTGCCGAGGAGTCTTGTTCCTGGCGCAAGAAACACACGCCCGAACGTACTCCGCGACATCACGAGCCATATGCGGCCACCAGTATGTCCTCGCCAGTAACTCAGATGTCCTTTTAGTACCAAAATGTCCACCCACCCTGGACGAGTGCGCCCAAGAGAGAACCTCCGGCCGCAAACTAGATGGAACAAAAGTTTTGCCCGGGGGCACAGACTCCAGCGAAACCGGGGCCACGGTTCTCAAACTCTCGGTGGGGACAATAAGCCGAGGCTCCTCCTCCTCCTCCGCAGATGACACAACGGAGCGAGAGAGAGCATCGGCCCGAATGTTCTTCTCCCCAGAAAGGAAATGGAGGGTGAAATGAAACCGGGAGAAGAACAAGGACAATCTGGCCTGGCGAGAATTCAACCGCTGAGCTGTCTGCAGATACACCAAATTTTTGTGATCTGTGAAGACTTGGAAGGGAAAACGTGCTCCCTCCAAGAGATGTCTCCACTCCGAGAAAGCCAACTTCATGGCTAGCAACTCCCTGTCCCCAATGGAATAATTCCTCTCTGCTGGTGCGAAGGTCTTGGAGAAAAAGAAGCAAGGATGCTTCCGACCTTGAGCATCCTTTTGGAAGAGGACTGCTCCAGCACCAACAGAAGAGGCATCCACCTCCATGATAAATGGCTTATCAACATCGGGGCGATGAAGTATGGGAGCGCTAGCGAAGTGTGACTTTATAGAGATAAAGGCCTTGGAGACCTCCTCAGACCACAATTTAGGATTTGCCCCCTTCTTGGTGAGGGCAACCAAGGGAGCTACCAAAGTTGAGAAATGCGGGATGAACTGGCGATAATAATTGATGAACCCCATAAAGCGCTGCACCGCTTTAAGAGAATGAGGTTCCTGCCAGTCCATCACAGCCTGTAGTTTGGCAGGATCCATAGCCAATCCCTGGGCTGAGATGATGTAGCCTAGGAAAGGTAAGGACTCCTGCTCAAACATGCACTTCTCCAACTTGGCATAGAGGGAGTTTGCCCGTAGGAGGTCGAAGACTTTGCAAACATCTCTCCGGTGGGAGTCAATATCTGGAGAGTAGATGAGAATATCATCCAGATAGACTACGACCGAGGTGGAAAGCATATCCCGGAAGATATCGTTCACAAAGTCTTGGAAAACGGCTGGGGCATTACAGAGCCCAAAGGGCATCACCAGATATTCATAGTGCCCATCCCTGGTGTTAAAAGCCGTCTTCCATTCGTCTCCCTCACGGATGCGAATCAGGTTGTAAGCACCCCGCAGATCTAATTTAGTAAATACCCTTGGTCCCCGAAGCCTATCGAACAGTTCAGATATCAAAGGCAAAGGGTATTTATTGTTAACGGTGATGGCGTTAAGACCCCTGTAGTCTATGCATGGACGCAATTCCCCACTCTTCTTCTGCACGAAGAAGAATCCTGCCCCAGCAGGTGACACTGACTTCCTGATGAACCCTCTTGCCAGATTTTCCTGTATGTACTGTGACATTGCCTCCGTCTCCGGGAGAGATAGCGGATAGACTCGACCCCGGGGAGGCTCAGCACCAGGCAAGAGGTCAATAGGACAGTCATAGGGGCGATGGGGCGGAAGGGTCTCCGCCGCCTTTTTGGAGAATACGTCTGCATATGACCAATACTGCTTGGGGAGAGAGGATAGATCTGCGGATACCTCAGTAGTAGCAACCTGAACGCACTCCCTCTGACACCTACCCCCACAAGATTCACCCCAACCCAGAATTCTGCCAGAGGACCACTCGATATGAGGAGAGTGGTACCGTAGCCAAGGTATTCCCAACAGGATCTCATCAATTCCTTCCGGAATGACGAGCAGAGAAATTATCTCCTGATGAGATGGCGACATGGACAGAGTAAAAGGGATGGTCTGGTGTGTTATCTGTGAGGGCAATGTCGACCCATTCACCACTCGCACCGTTACTGGTTGAGCAAGCATAACCAAGGGTATTGCGTGACGTTGGGCGAAGGCAGAAGACATAAAGTTGCCCTCCGCCCCAGAATCCACGCAGAGCTCTACCGAGTGGGAAAATGAGCCAATAGTAATTGTCCCCTTAAAGGACAACTTAGAGGCAAACGTCGCCGTGTCTAGTGTACCTCCACCAACTACCACTAGATGCTGACGTTTCCTCGATCGCTGAGGACATCTGGTGGCTAGATGTCCTGACTGCTGGCAAACATGACAGACCCTGAGTGCACAAGCGGTCCGGGACTTAGATCCTGCTTGTGACACCTCCCTGGCCTCATGTGACTCAGGAACCAGGACTGGAAATTCAAGAGGTTTGGCAAAAGTTGGAGCCAGCCGAAACCTCTGCCTACACTGGGCTCGCTCTAACCTCCGCTCGTTAAAACGGAGGTCAATTCGAGTGGAAACAGTTATTAACTCCTCCAGTGTGGCAGGAATCTCCCTAGTGGCCAGAGCGTCCTTTACGTGGTCAGCCAAGCCCCTCCAAAATATGGGGATAAGAGCTTTATCCGACCAATCCAGCTCAGATGCTAAGGTGCGGAATTGGACGGCAAAATGACTGACCAAGGACTCACCCTGAGTTAATGCCAGCAATTGGAGCGCAGTATCATGGGTGACTTGAGGTCCTAAAAAGACCTGTTTCAGAGCGCTCAGAAACAGCGGAGCACTCTGCACCACATGATCGCCACGCTCCCACAGCGGCGTAGCCCATTCCAACGCCCTGTCCGACAATAGAGACAAAATAAATCCCACCTTAGCCCGCTCTGTGGGAAAACGTGTAGCCAGGAGCTCGAGATGAATAGAGCACTGACTCACAAATCCCCTACAAAACTTGCTATCATCAGAAAATTTTTCTGGCAGCGGGAGGTGAGATAATGTCGGAACAGGGGTGGCAATGGACATAGTAGCTGCAGCCACGCTGGCAGCCTGTACAGCTACTGCAGTAACATCCACAGCTGAGGTCGCGCTCTCGAGAGCCGCCAACCTACCCTCCAGCTGCTGGATATGCCGCAGAGATTGCTGTATGTCTGTCATCACTAGCCAGACCCTGGCGCTAGTGTACTGTTAGGACTGGCGGAACGCACCAAGAGAGATGTAATGGATGCGTTCGCAGTCCGGGGTCCACCGTGCAGGTGAAACCTGCTGCTAGGACATGACAGACGATATGGCGGTACTCATAAGTATACACGCGTGGGTTAAACCTCACCCAGCGTGAAGAAAGCAATCCTGTTGCGTCACAGGATCGCGGTACCGCACATAGAGCGCGAGCAAATGGTCAGCGAACTAGACCCCAACAGGGATAGTAGTCCGATTAGACCCTTGCTGGCACTACACCACAACTGGGTGTGAAAAGTACATACAATAGAGGCACCGAAGTGCAAACTGTGCCGTGCTGGCAGGCACCACTAAGTACCCAGACATGGGTCAGGAAGCGCACACAGGCGTGTGGAGCCGCACTGGCGGTCACAGCAGAGGACGCTGACACGTGTGTGACACGTTGAGTGTTAAGTCGGGCGCTAGATAGCAGCCATACACCATACGCGAACAATCATACAGTAGGGTAGGGGTATTTAAAGGACGACTTGCACTCACAACAAACACACGTATAAAGTTGTACACTAGCGCATGGCCGTGCGGTCATGCGCAGTTTATATAGCTGCAGGACAGGAAGCGGCCACAGAAACTTTGCCCTTCCAAGACCTGCCAAGAGGACCAATAGAATGCGCTGCAGAGTCTGAGCACATGACCCTCGATCTCCAACGGGAGATCTTGCCCTGGGCATGCTCAGTGTGCGCAGACAAGGACTTAGTCCCAGAGAAGTCCACTCGCTGCTGACCAGTATTGGCTTTAAAGGCAGAAGCTGGAGAAGCAGCAGTAACTCTTCTCACAGAGTCAGACTGAGCGAGACGCTGGGATCGACGTCCCTGCTGAGCAGGCTCCACTGCGGCTGGAGGAGAATGGGAGACCGCAGCGGAGACAGATCGAGATTCCCCCTGTGCAGCAGAGGAAACTCGACTCCTAACAATTCTATTATTTTTTTTTCCTAAAGTCTCCCTGAAAAAAAAAAAAAAAAAAATCAGTGGGAGATTAATATTGCCCTTTCTGCTTGTGTGCCAGTCTTGACTCCTGGGTGTGCCATCTCTCTCTCTCTCTCCAATTGTGGGCCATAGAAAGCCTATAATTTTTTTAGCTTGATTTGGGTTCCAAAATCTACCTGAAAAAATCACTACATCAATCAGTGGGAGATAAATATTGGCCTCTGGGCTTGTGTGCCACTCTTGACTCCTGTGTGCGTCATCTCTCACTCAGTGGGCCATAGAAAGCCTTTTTTTGTTTTATTTGTTTTCTAAATTCTCCCTGAAAAAATCATTTTATTTTATTTGGTTTCTAAATTCTTCCTGAAAAAATCATTTTATTCTATTTTTTTTTTTCCTAAAGTCTCCCTGAAAAAAACAAAAAAAACAAATCAGTGGGAGATTAATATTGCCCTTTCTGCTTGTGTGCCAGTCTTGACTCCTGGGTGTGCCATCTCTCTCTCTCTCTCCAATTGTGGGCCATAGAAAGCCTATTATTTTTTTAGCTTGATTTGGGTTCCAAAATCTACCTGAAAAAATCACTACATCAATCAGTGGGAGATAAATATTGGCCTCTGGGCTTGTGTGCCACTCCTGACTCCTGTGTGCGTCATCTCTCACTCAGTGGGCCATAGAAAGCCTTTTTTTGTTTTATTTGTTTTCTAAATTCTCCCTGAAAAAATCATTTTATTTTATTTGGTTTCTAAATTCTTCCTGAAAAAATCATTTTATTCTATAATTTTTTTTTCCTAAAGTCTCCCTGAAAAAAAAAAAAAAAAAATCAGTGGGAGATTAATATTTACATTTGTGCTTCAGTGACAGTCCAGCGTGTGTGGCATCTCTCTCATTTGTTGCCACCAACAACAGAGTGTGTAACATTGTGCCTGATTTTCGTTGTGGTCTCACTCACCTGTAAAGGGGTAGCTAAATCATACTGAAGTTATAGCTCACCGTGTAAGTTGTGTGACAGCAACAAATACCGTTAGTTTGTTTACGTTTTTAAAACAATGAGGAAGTCTGGTGGAAGTGGTCGTGGCCGGGGGCGTTCATTGTCAGCTGGTAATGAGGGTAGTGGTAGTGGTGGAGCATCAGCTGGTCGTGGGAAAAAAATATTGCACCTAAGTCTGGAGCTGTGGAGCCAGGTTCGTCGTCTGGCTACACAAGGCCTCGAACGCTCCCTTTTCTGGGAGTAGGAAAACCGCTTTTAAAGCCGGAGCAGCAAGAGCAAGTTTTGGCTTATCTTGCTGACTCAGCCTCTAGCTCTTTTGCCTCCTCTCGTGAAACTGGTAAATGTCAAAGCAGCGCGTCGTTAGTGGATGTTCACGGTCAGGGACAAGTCGCTTCCTTGTCCTCTTCAGCAAAAACAACAACAGAGAAGAATGCAGCAGGCGACACAACGGGTTACTCCATGGAGCTCTTTACACATACCGTCCCTGGCTTAGAAAGTGAAGCAGTTAACAGTCCATGCCCATTACAAGTTGAATCTGACATGGAGTGCACTGATGCACAGCCACAGCCAGACTACTATGCTGGTCCTTTGACTCAGACCACAACATTGCCCTCGCAGGGTAATGATCAAGAATCAGACCCTGATGAGACTATGTTGCCCCATCACGAACGCTATACCACCGACCGACACGGTGACACAGACGAAGTTGCACACGAGCTACAAGAAGAGGTAATAGATGACCCAGTTCTTGACCCCGATTGGCAGCCATTGGGGGAACAGGGTGCAGGCGGCAGCAGTTCTGAAGCGGAGGAGGAGGGGCCGCAGCAGGCATCAACATCGCAACAGGTTCCATCTGCCGGGCCCGTATCTTGCCCAAAACGCGTGGCAAAGCCAAAACCTGTTGGAGGACAGCGTGGCCATCCGGTTAAAGCTCAGTCTGCAATGCCTGAAAAGGTATCCGATGCTAGAAAGAGTGCAGTCTGGCATTTTTTTAAACAACATCCAATTGATCAGCGCAAAGTCATCTGTCAAAAATGTTCAACTACCTTAAGCAGAGGACAGAATCTGAAAAGTCTCAATACAAGTTGCATGCATAGACATTTAACCACCATGCATTTGCAAGCCTGGACTAACTACCAAACGTCCCTTAAGGTTGTAGCACCCTCGGCCAATGAAGCTAGTCAACAACGTAACATCCCTTCCGGCAGTGTAGGGCCACCATTTTCCGCACCACCTGCAGTATCTGTGCAGGTTTCTTTGCCAGGCCAAAGCAGTCAGGGTCAGGGAATCACCAGTTTCGTAGTAGGAAACACTGCATCTAGGGCACCGGCGGCAACAATACCATCTCCCACCGTCTCTCAGTCTGCCATGTCCACCGGCACCCCCGCTAGTTCCACGATCTCCAGCTCTCCAGTCCAGCTCACCCTACATGAGACTATGGTTAGAAAAAGGAAGTACTTAGCCTCGCATCCGCGTACACAGGGTTTGAACGCCCACATAGCTAGACTAATCTCGTTAGAGATGATGCCCTACCGGTTAGTTGAAAGCGAAGCTTTCAAAGTCCTGATGGACTACGCTGTACCACGCTACGAGCTACCCAGTCGACACTTTTTTTCCAGAAAAGCCATCCCAGCCCTCCACCAGCATGTTAAAGAGCGCATCGTCCATGCACTCAGGCAATCTGTGAGCACAAAGGTGCACCTGACAACAGATGCATGGACCAGTAGGCATGGCCAGGGACGTTACGTGTCCATCACGGCACACTGGGTGAATGTTGTGGATACAGGGTCCACAGGGGACAGCAAGTTTGGGACAGTTCTGCCTAGCCCACGGTCTAGGAAACAGTTGGCTGTAGCCGTTCGCACCCCCTCCTCCTCCTCTTCGTCCTCCTGCAGAAGCGAGAGCTCGTCCACAGACCGCAGTCGCACAACCACTCCATCCGCAGCTGCCACTGTTGCACACCAAGTCTCCCATTATGGGGCAGCTTCTGGCAAACGTCAGCAGGCTGTATTGGCTATGAAGTGTTTGGGCGACAACAGACACACCGCGGAAGTTCTGTCCGAGTTCTTGCAGAAAGAAACACAGTCGTGGCTGGGCACTGTAGATCTTGAGGCAGGCAAGGTAGTGAGTGATAACGGAAGGAATTTCATGGCTGCCATCTCCCAACTGAAACACATTCCTTGCCTGGCTCACACCTTAAACCTGGTGGTGCAGTGCTTCCTGAAAAGTTATCCGGGGTTATCCGACCTGCTCCTCAAAGTGCGTGGACTTTGCGCACATATCCGCCGTTCGCCCGTACACTCCAGCCGTATGCAGACCTATCAGCATTCTTTGAACCTTCCCCAGCATCGCCTAATCATAGACGTTGCAACAAGGTGGAACTCAACACTGCACATGCTTCAGAGACTGTGCGAACAGAGGCGGGCTGTTATGTTTTTGTGGGAGGATACACATACACGGGCAGGCAGTAGGATGGCAGACATGGAGTTGTCAGGTGTGCAGTGGTCGAAGATTCAAGACATGTGTCAAGTCCTTCAGTGTTTTGAGGAATGCACACGGCTGGTTAGTGCAGACAACGCCATAATAAGCATGAGCATCCCCCTAATGCGTCTGCTGATGCAAAGTTTGACGCACATAAAGGATCAGGCGTCTGCAGCTGAGGAAGAGGAAAGCCTTGATGACAGTCAGCCATTGTCTGGCCAGGGCAGTATACAGGACGAGTTAGCGGGCGAAGAGGAGGAGGAGGACGAGGAGGATGATGGGGATGATTATATTTTTAATGAGGAAGCTTTTCCGGGGCCACTGGAAATTGGTGGCGCGGCAAGGCCGGGTTCTGGTTTTTGGAGGGACACAAGTGACGTGGATTTGCCTGAAACTGCCCCTCAACCAAGCACAACCGCAGATTTGAGAACTGGAACTTTGGCCCACATGGCGGATTATGCCTTACGTATCCTCAAAAGGGACACATGCATAACTAAAATGATGAACGATGACGATTACTGGTTGGCCTGCCTCCTTGATCCTCGCTATAAAGGCAAATTGCAAAATATAATGCCACATGAGAACTTGGAACTAATATTAGCAACCAAACAATCAACTCTTGTTGACCGTTTGCTTCTGGCATTCCCTGCACACAGCGCCCGTGATCGTTCTCACACGAGCTGCAGGGGCCAGCAGACCAGAGGAGTTAGAGGGGCAGAAATCAGAAGTGGCGTTGGCCAGAGGGGTTTTCTGACCAGGTTGTGGAGTGATTTTGCTATGACCGCAGACAGGACAGGTACTGCAGCATCAATTCAAAGTGACAGGAGACAACATTTGTCCAGTATGGTTACAAACTATTTTTCATCCCTTATCGATGTTCTCCCTCAACCGTCATTCCCATTTGATTACTGGGCATCCAAATTAGACACCTGGCCAGAATTGGCAGAATATGCATTGCAGGAGCTTGCTTGCCCGGCAGCTAGTGTCCTATCAGAAAGAGTATTCAGTGCTGCAGGTTCAATACTAACAGAAAAAAGGACTCGTCTGGCTACCCATAATGTAGATGATCTAACCTTCATTAAAATGAACCACAACTGGATTTCGAAATCTTTTGCCCCACCTTGCCCGGCTGACACCTAGCTTTCCTATGAAAAGGTCTTGCCTGTGGACTATTCTGAATGCCTTTTCCAATCTCGTAATTTTCTGCACCTGATTGTCCAGCATACGACATGTTTACACCTCACTAAATGGCCAAACTCCCCACACGGGGCCGTGGTATCGACACTTGGCGACAGCACCCGTGAGAGTGCTGTTTGTCTGAAGAGGTGGTTGTGCCCGCTTTTGGTCGACGGCACTGCCACTGGGTCCCTCCTAGTACAATAAAGTGTCTCTGGCGGTGGTGGTGCGCACCCAACGTCAGACACACCGTTGTAATATGAGGGGCCCTGGGCCTGTACCGCCGGCCACAAGACAGTTCCCCCCCCCAGCTCAAACAGTGCTCTACCACTTGCAAAATTATCTCACAGCTCCACCAATGTTTAGTCTATGCGCTAACATCCTTCAATGCCTGCCACTGACAATACCATTGTATTGACATTTTTGTTATGTTAGGCCTTCGAAGCCTGTCTGCGGTCACTCCTTCCACTAGGCCTCCACTGACCACACCACTGCTGCCCGTGTACCCCTGGAACCAATTTAAAAATCCCTACAGCCAGCCCAATTTTTTTATTTTAGGCCTTCGATGCCTGTCTGCGGTCCATTCTTTCTACTACTACTACACTGACCAGGCCACTGCTGCCCGTGTACCCCTGGAACCAATTTAAAATTGCCTACAGCCATGTGTTATTATTTTAGGCCTTCGATGCCTGTCTGCGGTCACTCCTTCCACTAGGCCTCCACTGACCACACCACTGCTGCCCGTGTACCCCTGGAACCAATTTAAAATTGCCTACAGCCAGCCCAATTTTTTTATTTTAGGCCTTCGATGCCTGTCTGCGGTCCATTCTTTCTACTACTACTACACTGACCAGGCCACTGCTGCCCGTGTACCCCTGGAACCAATTTAAAATTGCCTACAGCCATGTGTTATTATTTTAGGCCTTCGATGCCTATCTGCGGTCACTCCTTCCACTAGGCCTCCACTGACCACACCACTGCTGCCCGTGTACCCCTGGAACCAATTTAAAATTCCCTACAGCCAGCCCAATTTTTTTATTTTAGGCCTTCGATGCCTGTCTGCGGTCCATTCTTTCTACTACTACTACACTGACCAGGCCACTGCTGCCCGTGTACCCCTGGAACCAATTTAAAATTGCCTACAGCCATGTGTTATTATTTTAGGCCTTCGATGCCTATCTGCGGTCACTCCTTCCACTAGGCCTCCACTGACCACACCACTGCTGCCCGTGTACCCCTGGAACCAATTTAAAATTGCCTACAGCCAGCCCAATTTTTTTATTTTAGGCCTTCGATGCCTGTCTGCGGTCCATTCTTTCTACTACTACTACACTGACCAGGCCACTGCTGCCCGTGTACCCCTGGAACCAATTTAAAATTGCCTACAGCCATGTGTTATTATTTTAGGCCTTCGATGCCTGTCTGCGGTCACTCCTTACAATATGCCTCCACTGACCACACCACTGCTGCCCGTGTACCCCTGGAACCAATTTAAAATTGCCTACAGCCAGCCCAATTTTTTTATTTTAGGCCTTCGATGCCTGTCTGCGGTCCGTTCTTTCTACTACTACTACACTGACCAGGCCACTGCTGCCCGTGTACCCCTGGAACCAATTTAAAATTGCCTACAGCCATGTGTTATTATTTTAGGCCTTCGATGCCTGTTTGCGGTCACTCCTTCCAATAGTTCTCCACTGACCAGACCAATGCTGGCCATGTACCCCTGGAACCCAGCTGAAAGTGCATGTAGCCTCCTTTTTTTCTTTGTTTTATATTTAGAAAGCCCAGATGAACTACGCTGTGCAACGGTTCAAGCTACCCAGTCGACATTTCTTTTGCGAGAAAAGCCATCCCAGCCCTCCACCGGCATGAAAAAGTCTGCATTGTCATAGCACTCAGGCAATCAAACAGTAGAAAGGTGCACCTGACAAGAGACGCATGGACCAGTAGGCATGTCCACAAAAAGTTACGTGTCCATTACGGCGCACTGGGTTAATGTGTTGGATGCATGGTCCACAGGGGACAGCCTACAAAGTCTGTCTGCAGTCCCTAATTCCAATTTTCCTCCGCTGACCACACCACTGCTGCCCGTGTACCCCTGGAACCAATTTTACAGTGTCTACAGCCTAATTTTGTTATGTTAGGCCTACTACGCCTGTCTGCGGTCCCTCCTTCCAATACTCGTCCACTGACCACACCACTGCTGCCCGTGGACCCCTGGAACCTATTTTTAATTGCATAGAGCATCCTTTTTTTAATAGTAGGCGTACAAAGTCTGTCTGCGGTCCACTATTGAAATTGTCCTCCACTGCCCAGAGCACTGCTGCTTGTGTACCCCTGTAACTTTTTTAAGCTGCAGTGAGCCACATTTTTGGGTTAAGTCCTACTACCTGTGTCTGTCTGCGCCACTCAATTCAGCTGTGTTCCTTTGAAAAAAGCTGAGCGTCAATAGTCTTGTTTTCAGCCTCTAGGAATTTTAAAACTGCATTGGGGGTACAACTTTGGTAGGGCCTACTAACGGTGTCTGCCTCCCCAAGGTGTGCCCCAGGTTTCCTCGCCATTGCTTCGATCTTAATGCTCTCGTTTAGTAGTTGTTGGAAACTACACTGCATTAGGCCTACAAATTGGGTATGGGGTGTAGAGAGATGGTGTGTTCCACTCCAAGGTGTTCTCCAGGTTGCCTTTCCTGAGCTTCGATCTTCCGGCTCTCGTTTAGTAGTTGTTGGAAACTACACTGCATTAGGCCTTCAAATTGGGTATGGGGTGTAGAGAGATGGTGTGTTCCACTCCAAGGTGTTCTCCAGGTTGCTTTTCCTGAGCTTCGATCTTCCGGCTCTCGTTTAGTAGTTGTTGGAAACTACGCTGCATTAGGCCTACAAATTGGGTATGGGGTGTAGAGAGATGGTGTGTTCCACTCCAAGGTGTTCCCCAGGTTTCCTCGCCAATGCTTCGATCTTCATGCTCTCGTTTAGTAGTTGTTGGAAACTACACTGCATTAGGCCTACAAATTGGGTATGGGGTGTAGAGAGATGGTGTGTTCCACTCCAAGGTGTTCTCCAGGTTGCCTTTCCTGAGCTTCGATCTTCCGGCTCTCGTTTAGTAGTTCTTGGAAACTACACTGCATTAGGCCTACAAATTGGGTATGGGGTGTAGAGAGATGGTGTGTTCCACTCCAAGGTGTTCTCCAGGTTGCCTTTCCTGAGCTTCGATCTTCCGGCTCTCGTTTAGTAGTTGTTGGAAACTACGCTGCATTAGGCCTACAAATTGGGTATGGGGTGTAGAGAGATGGTGTGTTCCACTCCAAGGTGTTCTCCAGGTTGCCTTTCCTGAGCTTCGATCTTCCGGCTCTCGTTTAGTAGTTGTTGGAAACTACGCTGCATTAGGCCTACAAATTGGGTATGGGGTGTAGAGAGATGGTGTGTTCCACTCCAAGGTGTTCTCCAGGTTGCCTTTCCTGAACTTCTATCTTCAGGCTCTCATTAAATTGTGGTTAAACGGAACAACTGCATTTGGCGTACTAGTTGGTTTGGGGCCTACTATCGGTGTCTGCCACTCCTTGCTGTTCTCCTGGTTTCCTGTCCTGAAATTCCATTTTCAGGCTCTCGTTAAGTAGTTGTTAATGTTAGACTGCATTTGGCCTACTAGTTGGGTTGGGGCCTACTATCAGTGTCTGCCACTCCTTGCTGTTCTCCACTGAACAAAGCTGTGCCGCCTGTTTACTACGGTTGCCAATTTTGAACTGCATTTCGACTACTTACTGATTTGGGCCTACTCTCTGTGTCAGCCTCTCATTCCAGTTGTCCTCCACTGCAATGCCCCCTGGTTAGTCCTGTGTTACCAATTTTGAACTGCATTTAGCCAACTTTATTCTTTGGGCCTATATCTGTGTTTCCTCCTCATCCTGCCCATTGCCCAGCCAGTGATAGATGAGTCTGCTGGTACATTGACCCATAACGCAAAATTCCCCGTGCACGCTACACAGCAAGATTGTGACCCTGCTGAAAGTCAGGTTCCTCTTCCCGCATACCATACCACCTTACACGGGGACAAAGAGGAAGGTGCAGATGAAAGTGCAGGTTCCTTCATCAGGTGGGGGGAGGAATACTAGTTGGCGACGTCACTGGCACAGGGCCTCTCATAGTACGCAAAAGTGTTGCTGCCGGTGGGAGGCGCCCCCGCCATGCAAACACACCGCTGTACTTTGAGGGGCCCTGTGCCAGTGCCAATGCCAACAAGTGGGCCCCCCCTGCTTGCTCAGGATCACAGCACTTGCAAAGTTGAAATACTTACCTCTCCCTGCTCCACTGCCGTGACGTGGTCCAGATTTACTGGGCCCACTAATTACTTGAACCAGCCCTACCCCCCACAACTTTAGCCAAATGACCCCCAATTTCAAATGCCTTCCAATTATTATAAGGTAAATTACGATTGACAAGCTTCTTTAACAAGAATGGATGTTTTTGCCATTAAAATGGGCAGTGTAGGTGTTTTCCTGGCCTCCACTCACTGCCGACTATGCTCCCCCATTGACTTGCATTGGGTTTCGTGTTTCGGGCGATACTCGACTTTTCGCGATAATCGGCCGATTCCACTCGACTCGACTTCTAAGATAGTCGGGTTTCGCGAAACACGGCTCGACTCTAAAAAGGTCAAGGTCGCTCAACCCTAGTGTCTACATCTAAATATACCTGTAGACCTGTTGCTCAAGCAGGTGCTCTGTTTTTCTGGAGGTATAAAGTGACTATGTACAATAGTATCCTTAATGGACTTCCCTCTACTGTAGGTAATTGACGGTTGTGAAGATACAAACCCCCCAATCTCAGGGTCTGATCTGAGAATCTGCCAGTGTCGTTTAAATATATCATACACCCTTCTTGACTGGTCGTCAAAGGTCCCGATCAAACGTGTAATGGATGAATCTGTTTTGGCCTTAGGTATCATGAGAGTCGTTCTATTAGACCTTAATGCAGAACAGTAAGCAGAATTGATAACATCATCCGGATAGCCCCTATCCTTAAAGCGATATTTGAGTTCAACTGACTTAGTCTTAAAATCACTCAAAGATGAACAGTTCCTACGTAAACGCAGGAACTGTCCTTTCGGGATCCCCCTCTTGAGCGGAAAGGGGTGGTGGCTCTCCCATCTTAAAAGACTATTGGTAGCTGTCGGCTTGCGAAAGACGGTAGTACTTAGAGAGCCATCCTCCTGTCGTTTAATGTGGACATCCAGGAAGCTGATGCTCTGTCCACCAACCTCAAAGGTAAAAAATAGACCTTCAAGAGTAGTGTTAAGGTATGATACAAAATCCGTGAAGGAACCTACATCACCCTTCCACAGGACCAGGATGTCGTCGATGAACCTGCCCCAGAAAATAATCCTGGGGCACCACGTCTCATCCTCGTCCTTGAAGACAAATTTGTCCTCCCACCAGCCCAGGAGCAAGTTTGCATACGTGGGGGCACAAGGGCTCCCCATCGCAGTGCCCCTGAGCTGGTGGTAGTACCTCCCACAAAACAAGAAGTAATTCCGCTGAAGCACAAAATTAAGCAGCTCAAGCAAAAATGCATTGTGTGGTCCACACTGGATCCCTCTGCTACTCAAAAAGTGCCTCATAGCACTAAGGCCATCCTGATGACGAATACTACTATAAAGTGCCTCCACGTCTATGGAGGCTATGATGGTATCCGGTTCGACCAAAACCCCTTCAAGTTTTGTCAGAAGGTCACTCGTGTCCCTAATGTACGAGGGCAGAGCTGTCACAAAGGGTCTTAATACCCTATCAAGGTATACACTCGAATTCTGGGACAGTGCATCTACCCCTGACACGATTGGGCGCCCTTTGAGGGGATTTAACCCTTTATGGATCTTGGGTAGGGAATAAAACGTTGATACCATAGGTGACTTGGGTAGAAGGAAATTATATTCATTATGAGAGACAAGCTTAGATCCCAGTGCCCGTGTCAGGATATCCCTAAGTTCCGAAGTATACCCCTCAGTGGGGTCATTTCTGAGTACCTCATAGGATGACCTATCAGATAGAATTGACATGCACATCTCAATATACTTAGTGTGATCAATAATCACTATATTGCCGCGTTTGTCGGAAGGCTTAATGACAATAGCAGTATTACTCTTAAGATCACTCAGGGATTTCCTCTCTAAGGCAGTCAAGTTGGGATAGGTGGAGTCAAAACTGGGAACAATATTATTGATTTCGTCTGTCACTAATTTTTGAAATACATCAATACTCCCAAAATTGCTAGATGGTGGCATCCTCTTACTGATGGGTTTCAGATCAGAGAAAGGACCCTCACCCGCAACTCTACTACCCTCCACACTAAGTTCTGTAAGAATATCGAGATCAGTCAAATCTTCGACCGAGATGCCCAGTTGCTGCCACCTCTGTACGTCGTTTCTATGAAAAAATTGTCTCCATTTAAGTTTTTTTAAAAAGCATACCACATATTTTCTTTACCGTGTTAAGTGCAGCTGTCTACTCTTTCCCAAGCATTACAAAAACATATGTAGATGTTTACTGGACCAGTGCATGCCATAAGGACAGTTTTATGGCATACACTAGGTGCACGAGTGGTGTATGGATACACTTAGTGTGCAAACCAACAGCTTCTGTGGCAAATACACCAAACATGAAAGTGTAGAAAAAAAATATATGTGTAAAGAAAATGCATTAGAGAGTGCATAGATCTAGTTACTAATTCCAGAGAATAGGTGGAAACCTATAGTACGGGGCCTGTGTGAAAAACTTGTGTACCCCAACCATCAGGCAACACCCATGTAAATACATGAACATTGACATGCAAACTCACATTAGGTACAACATAAGAAAATGTGCACATTCTAATATGTAATATGCAATCCCACATTATGCACGCAATTACCGTACATAGAAAAATCATGCACAGAAGCATAAAATATTACACATGCTCATATACATTACACACGTATATGCACAATATGACTTTATTATGCATATATTTGCATAACTAGATTATGTTTTGTGTTCATTCGTTCATAGTTGTAACAGTCATACTTCTATATTTTGTTACGTTAACTTCACTAGTTGAGATTTTTTGCGAGACGAGGTTAAAGGGGTTCCCTAATGAACAAAGTACATTTTAATCAATAGATCTTGATATAATAATAATTTACACAAACGGAAGTTTCCTATATAGAGATACTCTTATAAATGCAGGAACATAGACCGGATGTAGCACATTCAGATATTCCGCTTCAACTTATTCCAGTGATTCTGACATTGTTTTTTGTGACAAGTTGTACTTGATGATCGTGATAAATTTTAATCGATATAATTTGCGTTTGTTTATGAAAATATTGAAAATTTGGCAAGTAGCAATTTTCAAACTTTTAATTTTTATGCCTTTTAAACCAAAATGGTTATTCCATACAAAATAGTTAATAAATAACATTTCCCACAAGTCTACTTCACATCAGAATTATTTTTGAAACATATTTTTTTTTTACGAAGTTAGAAGGATTTAAAGTTTATCAGCAATTTCTAATTTTTCCAACAACATTTACATCCCATTTAAAGTGACTCTAAGGGGCCTATATAACAGTAAATACCCAAAAGTGAAGCCATTTTTTTAAACTACATCCTCTCAAAAGTGCTCAAAATTACATTCAAGATGTTTATTAACCCTTCAGTGGCTTTTCTGGAATTAAAGCAATGTAGAAGAAAAAAAGAAAATTTTACTTTTTCACCCAAAAAAATGGCTTTAGCCCAAATTTTTCATATTCATAAGGGTAACAGGAGAAAATGGACCATACAATTTGTTGTGCAATTTCTCCTGAGTACACTGATACCCTACATGTTGTGGAAAACTACCTTTTGGGCAGACGGCAGGGCTTGGAAGTGATGGAGCATCAATTGAATTCTGGAGGGCAATTTTGGTTGGAATAGTTTTTGGATGCCGTGTCACATTTGAAGAACCTCTGATGTGCGAAAACAGAAGAAACCCCCACAAGTGATCCCATTTTCAAAACTACACCTCTTGAGAAATTTATCTAGGGATGTAGTGAGCATTTGTATCCCTCTGGCGATGCACAGAATTGTATAACATTGAGCTAAGTCAATGGAAAATTACCTTTTTTTCCACTAAAATATTGCTTCGGCCCTCAGTTTTCAATTTTCAAAAGGAATAATAGGAGAAACTGCGTAATAAATTATATGGTCCATTTTCTTCTGAGTACCCCAATACACTACATGTAATCCTGAACTACTTCTTAGGCACAGTGGAAAGTTCAAAGCGTTAGCATCATATTCTAGTGCAGATTTTGTTGTTATAGTTTACAGGTGCCATGACACACTGGAAAAGACCCTGAAATGCCATAACAGCAGGACCCCATATGTGACCCCAATTTACAAACTATATCTCTCCATGAATTCTTCTAAGGGTGCAGTGATCATATTGACACCGTGGTGTGTCACAGAATTTAAACCATTGGGCAGTGAAAAGAAATAATTACATATTTACCACAAAAATTAAATTTTAGCCCCAGAATTTACATTTTGACATGTGGAAATGGGGAAAAATGGCACCAAATTTTGTCACGCAATTTCTGCTGAACGTGGCAATACCCCATATATGGCTGTACATTACTGCTTGGGAGGGAAGGAGCAGTGGATGTTGCCGAGTGAAAATCTGCCATTGTTGTTCCCAGTACATTTAGTGCCCAAACATTATGCCCAGCTCATGCTTCTGGGGACATGCACACGTACGCTAAGTAGGCTGTCATCGCTGCATTTACATGTGGATGCTAAATGTGGTTTTGGCATGCTGGGTCTCAGAAGAGAGAAGGGCATTTAGATTTGGGAGCACAGAATTCATTGTTTTTTTGGGGGGGCGAGGAGCCATAGTGGTTTTCCAGGGATTTCTTGCTACCAGTAACGTGGAAGCCCCCAATATTTCCATTGTTAGATGATGGACTTGAGTAGGGACTTGCTTTTCTGTACATTGAGTTGAAGTCTTTATTGGGAACTTTTTACATAACATTTTGGATCCCATTTATCCTGCGCTCTACTCTGAGCATTTATATTGAGGTTTCCATCTAAATCTTCAATTGACTTGATTAAGATGAAACGCCCAAGGCATGGTGCGGGCAGTCAACGCGTAGTGTCGTGCTCTCAAGTTCTGCCAAGTGTCGTACAGTTCCACTAAGGCCTCGGGCTCCTGCTTCCCAGTACTGCGCTTCAGCTCTGAGGGTGCCCTGCCATAGTTCCCCTCTGAGCTCTGTTCCTCTCCTATGCTCCTTCCCTTCCGGCTACTCCACATTCAACCCTTCCAGGTTATCTGTCATTCCAGAGGCAGCAGCTCCCTCATGGCTGCCAGGCCTCTGTCTGCCCTCAGTTCCAGACTTCCTTCTACTTCAGTGTCTCTGAACAACTGTCCTAACTCCTCCTCCAGGTCAGGATACATAAAGCCTAGGGAAGCTCCCCCGAATCCGGGTATTGAGCTCCCCCTCCTGGCCTGGATTCAGAATGTGTGTGTGCCTTACCTGGTGAAGAGAACCCCATTACCTCTGAGCATGACAGGAAAAGCAACATCACTGCAGCAACTGGTCACCTGGGGAGCTGCAACATCATCGAGGTAACGTCCAGTCACTGAGACTGCGTTCCCAGCTGGGCCGAATTACTGTGACCTCTGTGACATCCCTACTAGCACCATGAGAAAAAGTCACTGGGTTCACCGCAGTTCAAGCTCAGTGGCTTCACAGCAGATCACCATGAGAATTTCTCACCATGATCTGCGGTGACGTCACTGAGCTTGAACTGCGGTGACCTCATCACTGACTTTTCCCATGATGCTGAGGTCACAGCAGTTCAGCCCTGCTGGGAACGCAGCCTCAACCTCAATGACTAGAGGTAAGCTCGATGACATCACCACTTGTCACTGAGGCTGCGCTCGCAGCAGCTTATTCACCAGTGGTTCTCAGCCTGGACGATTGCATCTTGGCACCATCCAGGTTGAAAACTATTAATCCCCCAGACATGGATTACGGCATGGGACAGAACAACAGAAAGGTATGGTATATTGTTGTTGTTTTATTTTAGTTTTATTACAGGAGAATGAGGGCTTCGGTGTAATTAGGCGTTAGGCGAGTATAACTGTGTTTCTTATTTTTAAATAAAATGGAAAATTGTGTTTGTTCTTATTTCTAATAAAGGACTTTATTCTGGCTGTGTCTTTAATTACCATGACTATAAGAGTAGCAATGGATAGGTGTCTTATAGACATCTCTCCATTAGTAATCAGTGGGCTTGATGTCACCTGACAATACAAAGGTGACATCAACCCCACAAATATGAACCCACTTGCCACTGCTACAGGGCATGAGGAAAGAGCCGGGCAAAGCACCAGAATTGGCGCATATAATAGGGCCTTTTCTAGGTGTCTGTGGGCTGCTATTTTTAGACTGGGGGGCCAATATCCATGGCCCCTTACCAGCCACCAGCTTTCTGCTTTAGCAAGGCTGGTTGTCAAAAATGGGGGGACCTTATGCCATTTTTAAAAATTAGTTATTTAAATAATTAAAAAATACGGCATGGGCTCCTTATTCTTGTTAAACAGCCTTGCTGAAGCTGACACCTGAGGGTTGCAGCCCACAGCTGTGAGTTTTGCCTAGATGGGTATCAAAAATACAAGGGAACCCATGCAGGGTTTTTTTTTAATTATTTATTTACAGTGCAGGAATGGCTGATGATGGCCGGAGTCACACTACTGTAGAATACGGGTGAGTGCTATGTGAGAAAAGATTGCATAGCACTCGTCCCAGTGTTTGTTAATCTATGTGCTCATACTCATTTACGAGAAAAACGGGTGAGTGCAATCCGAGAAAAATCGGATTGCACTCTGAGCAATGTTATTCAATGGGTCACATCCCATCTGCGATTTTTTTCTCAGCTGAAATTGAACTGAGAGTAAAATCTCAGCATGCTGCAATTTGCTGCGTATTTCGGATGAGAATCGCTAATGCATGTCAATGAATTCAAGAAAAAAATCTCATAGCACTTGGACCATCTGAATGCTGTCCAATTTTTACGCACCGGTTTCCTTTGAAAAGCCGGCACTTCATGTGCCACATACAGTAAAATCACACTGACCGGTTAGAACAGAATAGATAGAATAGCTATAAACACATAGAATACATAGATATATAGATGTCAGTGACACACCCATATATATATATATCTATAGATAGATAGATAGATAGATAGATAGATAGATAGATAGATAGATAGATAGATAGATAGAAAAGGCGGCAATTCATCTGCTGTGTTCTGTAAAATCACTGCAGAAAAAAAAATTGCGGCACTCACCACATTTGCAGTATTTCTCAAAAATCCTTTGTTTCACCAGTGGTGCAGGCATTTGAATGCGGGATTCGGACTTATGGAGGAATGTGAGGAGTGCTGGAAATATAGATGGCTAGGCTAAAAACATCAGCTCACAGCCGCCCCAGAAAAGGAGCATCTCTAAGATGCACCAATTCTTGCACTTAACCTTGCTCTTCCCACTTGCCCTGTAGCGGTGGCAAGTGGGGTGATAGTTTGGGGGTTGATGTCACCTTTGTATTGTCAGGTGACATCAAGCCTCGAGGTTAGTAATGCAGAGGCATCAATAAGATGTCCCCATTACTAACCCCATAGTAACATTGTAAGAATACACAGACACCCAGAAAAAAGTCCTTTAATTGAAAGAATGACACAGACTCCTCTAATAGTCTTAATTAAACCATACTTATGACCTCACCCTTGTCATCTGCAAAAGAGGTAAAAAAACAAAACAACAGTATTCCTCACCTTTTTGCAGAGATGCTTTCAATCCATTTGTCCCAAGACAAGTCCAGCACTGCTACATCTAGATGGCAGGCTGCATGGATGCCTTATGTATCCATACAGCCTGTCATCCAGTCCCTATCTGTGGGCACCGTGCGCGTGAGAAAGTTCTCCTGCTTGCGGTTCTGTCTGACAGGTCCCGGGAGTTCACAGCCAGTGATCTCACTTCTCCTTTCTGAAAATTTCCCACAGTGCTCGGGCTGGTGTCACATAGGTTAAGTAGGTTCATTGGTCGTGAACTTGCAAGACCTGTCAGACGGTACCGCAAGCAGGAGAACTTTCTCACTCTCGCGGTGGCCTTAGACAGGGAATAGCAATTCACAGGGAGACACTGAGCACACAGTGCTCAGTGTCTACTGGATGACAGGCGGCTCAATGGTCACATCATGCAACCATGCAGCCTGCCATGAATTGCCGGCTTTTATGCCATCTTTTACCGAATGTTACAGACTTTTTCCGATTTTAAGAAAAATGCTTGTGTTACCGATCACGAATTCCAATGTACCATATTTGTGCCGAATTTATGTTTGGCGATCGTTTTCTGAACATATTCGCTCATCTATACTTAAAACTTATTAGTTTTATGTACTTATTATACTTTACACCCTTTAATAATAACTCTAAATATATGATTGTGTCCAAATACTCAGTGCCTGTTTAACTGTTACTAAAAAAAAATGGGAAAGGCAGGATTTCCCGCCAACTTTTTTCTTTTATTATTATTATTCCAGTACTGGAGTGGCGCCACTAATCTACGTTCCCTGCCCCTAGTATTATACCTGCCATCTACTGTCTTCATCTTTTATCAGCTCTGGTCTTATACAGGTTTTGAGCTGCTGGTTTGTTCCAATGTTTGCTGGTTGAGCTTTGGGCCATTTTTCAATGTAAGTCTATGAGCGTCAGAATGAGGATCTCATAGACTTACTCTGAGAGCTTCTGACTGTTACCTCTGACTTCACTTCATTCAGAAGTTGCGGTCACAAGATGGTAGATTGGGATTGGACCAGTGCTTGGAACAGCTGAAGACATTGGCAAGTGAGTATAAGACTAGGATCAGGGAACTTACATTAGTGGCACCACTACAGCGCTGAAATTTTAAAAAAAACGCTGGAGTGTGGCTTTAAAGAGGACGTATACCCCCAAAAAACATAGATTAAAACTTAACAAGCAGCTATTTGCTCCTCTTGCAGATTAACCTTTCAGAAACAATCTTTTATCTGAACACCAGAATACACAGGGACACCGAGGCCCAAGGCCCAATTCAATATACATAACTAAATAAATAAAATGTTAACTAAAATAAATACACCGACAAATTCACTGGATAAAATAGGCCACGATATTTATTAATGTTTACCAATACAAATTAATTTAATGATAAATAATTAATAGGCAAAGCGAACGGAGGCCAGAACAAATAGACAATAGTATCATTGATAAAACACTAAAAACATACATGCAACCAGAAAAAAAGAAGTGTGTATGTATGGGTAATAATGAGGATCACCAATTATAAAAGTATAATGCATTTTATTAATGACAACTTATTAAAAACAATGAAAACAAGGACTGATACTCCTCCTCCAATGTGCTCAATAAGCAAAAATATACATAGCAATAGATACGGTAGGTTGTCACAGAAAAATAGGAATACCTTAGAAGGAAACCTTCTAATTTAATGTTGTTCACAGAAAAAGCAATATGCAAATAAGCATCGTAATGAAAAAATAGGCAAGGAAACCTTCTATTTAATGCTGTTCAAAGTCAGGAAAGCAATATGCAAAGGAGCAAGGTAATGGAGAGAATTAATGACCCTGGAACCACATTAATTGTATCACATTGTTCATATACTACTGAAATAATAATGAATGCAACCTTCTAGTGATTGACATCCATATATGCCAAACGTCTAAACATAATGTGCAATATAAGCAGTAAGATAAATAACATGGAAAAACAATGAAATATAAAAAGAATATCAAGATGTGCTAAAAAGCTAAAGTTGATGATCACAGACAGATTCTGTATAGGATCTATCATAAGCCAAAGTAAGAAGTATTCCAAAGTGCCGTAATATTGCTCCCAAGGACAAGTGCATGATTGCACACGATAAAGCAAAAAGTCAAAGAACTGACAACCCCCATCATTAACCCCTTAGTGACAGAGCTAATTTTGACCTTCATGACCAGGCTAAATTTTTAAAATCTGACCAGTGTCAATTTATGTGACATATTGTACTCCAAATATAGATAAGCACCATTCAAAAAATTGATCAAAAGCGGGAGTGGAGAAGACCAATAGAGAGGAGAAAAAGGGGGTACAAAAAAACACCAATTAATACTAAAATGAATGGGCCTGTGTCGTCATGTGGGCCCCAGCTAAGCAGTTCGAGGGGCCTTGACACGAAGTCCCAATTCCCAATTCAACATACATAACTAAGTAAATAAAATGTTACTAAATTAAATACACTGACAAATTAATTGTTTAAATAAGCAGCGATATTTATAATAAATATTAGAAAACATTAAGAATTCCTCAATAAATAAACAATGAAATAAATAATTAATCAAATAATTTATTTGATGTTTAAAAAGAACCAAGTCAACCCAGCATTAGCTGGGCGACTATACTCAAATGCCATGACTCATTAGATAGTGGATGCTTTCCAAAAACGGAAAGTACTTGCAAGCAGCATAATACAAAGAATAGCAGGTTTACCCAGAATCCTTTGCAGTAGGCGGAGCTATGCAAATCATCTCTTTCCACCCCAGTCTAATCCACAGCGCTTGGAATCGCCAAGCGTGCAATGCTGCGGATTAGTTTCTAAATTTACACAGCCAACCAATTCCTACCTGTGGACACGTGTTTCGGGCTGTAGAGGGCTTTTCGGTCTCTTTCGTCCCGCTACATTTAGCCCAACTTGGGTCTCTCCCTAAGGTGGCTAGCATGTATGTATGACTCATTAGAAGCATGGGAAAACAAATAAATAAATATTGCAGCAAAATATCCACAGCAGTTTGTATGGTGAAGATATCTACACCTACATCCGATAAGTTAACTTCTTCTCCCCTATAAAGACCTGAAACAAAGCCTACAAGGTTTGCATGCCTGTAAGAGAAACCTCTTAGTTGAGGCTTGAGGAGGTTCTCCATCGGCTCTATTCTATCTTGCTGTACACGAAATGCTCAGAATGCACAACAGAAGGACCATATACCACATTTTTTGGACTATAAGACGCACTTTTTCCCTAAAAATTTTTGGAGGAAAACGGAGGAGCATCTTATAGTCGGAATGTACTTACAATTAGCAAGGTGGCAGCAGAAGTCGGGCAATTCTTTTGGTGGTCTGATGCTGCAGGGCGATGATCTTACTCCCATCCTAGGCTGGTGCGGTAGGTTCGGCGGTGCTCGGTGGTGCTGTGGCTTAGGCGACATTTTGTGAAAGTCCAAAGCCCCCATACTTCCATTGTCTCGATGCTGTGACCTCGGAAAATGGCCGCCGGAGGCTGTGCATATGCTCATTGAGATCTCAGCAATGAAATCTAGGTGCCAAGCTCTCAATCTGTGCATGTGCTGATTCCAGTGGCCTTTTTCCCGGAGGTAACAGCATCAAGGGAATGGAAGTACTGGGGCCCCGGGCTTTCACAAAATGTTGTCGGAGCCTCCGGCCCACAGATAAGCACTATTCAATTTTCATAATTGATTCAAAAAAAGGGGAGTGGGAGAGACCATTAGAGACCATTAGAGAGGAATTAGGACGAGCGGTGGATGCCGCGTCCAGCACAGCACAACTCCGGCGCCCAGTGTAGCCGGCTATTTATAGCTGCACCAGCCACAAGCAGAGGGATTTATCTCCTATTAGTACATCAGTCTATGAAATACTCTAAGAGAGGTACATTGATGAAGGTCTAACCTAAGACCGAAACGTCAATATTGTATGTACTCTCTTTCAATTAAATCTCCCTTTCATTTGACCACGTGTGTGCCAAGTTTATCTACAGACTAATAAAGTTTTGACTCTTAAAATAAAGACAGGAGAAAAACAATGGCAGTGTGTACAATGGGTTAAAGCATAAATGTAAGCACCAATGTTTATATGAATACTAGATGGTGGCCCGATTCTAACGCAACCAGTATCTACTATATAATAATCTAATTCTGTCTGTCTGTAACGGAAATCCCGCGTCGCTGATTGGTCTCGCCAGCTGCCCGCGACCAATCAGCGACAGGCACAGTCCGGCCGTGAATTGGCACGGGATTTAAATCACGCTTCACTGATTGGTTGCGCCAGGCCAGCCACGACCAATCAGCGATATTGGCTTGGAATTTAAACCCAGCTGCGCTGATTGGTCGCACCCGGCCGGCCGCGACCAAACAGTGATATTGTCGTGGGATTTAAACACCACTTCACTGATAATGTATATATTTTACCCAGAAAATCCTGTGTATTCATTGCATTATTCTTAAATCTTCATAAATAAACTACATACATATTCTAGAATCGGGCCACCATCTAGTAAAGTATAAAGATGCAGAGCTAAAAATATATAAAAATGTCTATAAATAATGTGACAGGGTCACTGGCACAGTACATGAAGGGAGATAGGTGTCACTGCGCATATTGGCATCAGTGATGTAAAACCAGGATATTTTTCCTCCAGCACACTATGTGCTGAGAGGGTTAATTTAAAGCTGTATACATGGGCTGGTTTTATGTAGACACACATAGAGTGGGAGGGAGAGTGCTCACCATATCTCCTACTGCAGAGTCGACATCGGCTTGTGTACTAACAGGACCTGAGATGATGTCATGGTCGGGTGATCATCACATAGTCTGGGTAAAACAGCTTATCTGGAGAGTCAGTTGTTGTGACTTAGGAGAGGAGGAACTCCCATGTGGCTCCAGGAGGGGCTAAGGACATTGTGTGGCGTCCGCAAGTGAAACCTGAAGAGAAAGGACTCTTTTGCACTTTGTTTCGCTAGACGTTAAGCCAGGAATGCTCTGCTTATTTTCCCTGTACCCTGCTTTGGTCTATTCTGACTATAATAATCCAGCAGGTAATTTACTACCAAAATGTTCCTGTGTCTACCTTAAGAAGCAGCTGAGCGTGTCAACCCCTCCCAATAATTTAACTTTAGAAATATTTAGTTCCTGAGCTTAATAAGTTTTTACAGTCAGTAGCTGCCTGCTAGTCAGTGTTGTATATATTAATTTGTCCAATACAGTTGTGGACACCATGATGGGGACTGTAGCGCACCATTGGTGTCGATCATTTGACAAATCAGTCACTGCCATTACTTTCATTGTACTGCTGCTATGACAAAGCAGATGTGAACAGGGTATAATCTGTATGTTTTTCAGGCAACGGTTTTATGTGACTTGATGTTACTACACGTACTTCCAAAAAGGAATTATTACAAGGAGAAAAAATTCAAGCATGCAAAAAGTGAAAAGGTATCTTTTATTTTTAATTATTAGTACACTTGCATTGATTAATACATTCATTATGAGTTATATTTGTCAGTGTTCATTTAAAATGACCCATTTAATGACCTGTAATCTAGGAGCTGAGCAAACTTCATATGTGGTAGATGATGGCTGTGTTACACAGCCGAAATCTGCCTGTAACAGCAGCTCCAGGCATGAGCTTCAATCACTGGTGTTATCCAATTTGATGCCCCTGTCAGTCATTGACAGTGGCATTTAAATGGCAAAGTTGCTAGTGTGCTTTTGTACCAGCTGTCATCAGCCTCCCATGATGCCATCACTGAGAGCTGATAGGTTAACATGGCAACTGGGCATCTGCTAAAGGATCCTCTGGCAGCAATCTTAGTCCTTCTGTGAATCATGGCCCAGGCTTCATAGGAAAACCACAAATATTGCACAAATATATACTGCAATAGACTAATATTACAGTATTTAGTACAAGCAATCAAATGATTGCAATTTCCCTAGAGGAACTAAAAAATACAGGAAAAGAAAAACATATACAGTGGGGAAAATAAGTACCGCATATACTTGAGTATAGGCCGACCAGAGTATAAGCCGAGACCAGGGCCGGCTCCAAGTTCTTGAGGGCCCCGGGTGAAAGAGTCTCAGTGCGCCTCCCCTTTAACATATAGAACGATTCATGATGCACAGATACAGCAGAGAAATATGGGTATAGTACAATGCCAGATTTCACTTCTTACATGAGTGATAACTACTACACATCCCACGTAGTATATCACACAGCCATGTAGTATATAACACAGCCCACGTAGTATATAGCACAGCCACGTAGCATATAACACAGCCCAAGTAGTATATAACACAGCACACGTAGCACATAGCACAGCTACATAGTATATAGCACAGCCACGTAGCATATAACACAGCCCACGTAGTATATAACACAGCCCCCATAGCATATAACATAGCCCACATAGTATATAGCACAGCCATGTAGCATTCAGCACAGCCACACAGTATATAGCACAGCCACGTAGCTTATAGCACAGCCACGTAGTATATAACACAGCCACATAGTATATAACACAGCCCACGTAGCATATAACAGCCCACATAGTATATAGCACAGCCATGTAGCATTCAGCACAGCCACGTAGTATATAGCGCAGCCACATAGCTTATAGCACAGCCACGTAGTATATAACACAGCCACAAAGTATATAACACAGCCCACGTAGCATATAATACAGCCCACGTAGCATATAGCACAGCTACATACAGTTAGGGCCAGAAATATTTGGACAGTGACACAAGTTTTGTTATTTTAGCTGTTTACAAAAACATGTTCAGAAATACAATTATATATATAATATGGGCTGAAAGTGCACACTCCCAGCTGCAATATGATAGTTTCCACATCCAAATCGGAGAAAGGGTTTAGGAATCATAGCTCTGTAATGCATAGCGTCCTCTTTTTCAAGGGACCAAAAGTAATTGGACAATGGACTCTAAGGGCTGCAATTAACTCTGAAGGCGTCTCCCTCGTTAACCTGTAATCAATGAAGTAGTTAAAAGGTCAGGGGTGGATTCCAGGTGTGTGGTTTTGCATTTGGAAGCTGTTGCTGTGAGCAGACAACATGCGGTCAAAGGAACTCTCAATTGAGGTGAAGCAGAACATCCTGAGGCTGAAAAAAAAGGAAAAATCCATCAGAGAGATAGCAGACATGCTTGGAGTAGCAAAATCAACAGTTGGGTACATTCTGAGAAAAAAGGAATTGACTGGTGAGCTTGGGAACTCAAAAAGGCCTGGGCGTCCACGGATGACAACAGTGGTGGATGATCGCCGCATACTTAATTTGGTGAAGAAGAACCCGTTCACAACATCAACTGAAGTCCAGAACACTCTCAGTGAAGTAGGTGTATCTATCTCTAAGTCAACAGTAAAGAGAAGACTCCATGACAGTAAATACAAAGGGTTCACATTTAGATGCAAACCATTCATCAATACCAAAAATAGACAGGCCAGAGTTAAATTTGCAGAAAAACACCTCAAGAAGCCAGCTCAGTTCTGGAAAAGTATTCTATGGACAGATGAGACAAAGATCAACCTGTACCAGAATGATGGGAAGAAAAAAGTTTGGAGAAGAAAGGGAACGGCACATGATCCAAGGCACACCACATCCTCTGTAAAACATGGTGGAGGCAATGTGATGGCATGGGCATGCATGGCTTTCAATGGCACTGGGTCACTTGTGTTTTTGGATGACATAAGAGCAGACAAGAGTAGCCGGATGAATTCTGAAGAGTACCGGGATATACTTTCAGCCCAGATTCAGCCAAATGCTGCAAAGTTGATTGGACGGCGCTTCATAGTACAGATGGACAATGACCCCAAGCATACAGCCAAAGCTACCCAGGAGTTCATGAGTGCCAAAAAGTGGAACATTCTGCAATGGCCAAGTCAATCTCCAGATCTAAACCCAATTGAGCATGCATTTAACTTGCTCAAATCCAGACTTAAGACGGAAAGACCCACAAACAAGCAAGACCTGAAGGCTGCGGCTGTAAAGGCCTGGCGAAGCATTAAGAAGGAGGAAACCCAGCGTTTGGTGATGTCCATGGGTTCCAGACTTAAGGCAGTGATTGCCTCCAAAGGATTTGCAACAAAATATTGAAAATAAAAATATTTTGTTTGGGTTATGTTTATTTGTCCAATTACTTTTGACCTCCTAAAATGTGGAGTGTTTGTAAAGAAATGTGTACAATTCCTACATTTTCTATCAGATATTTTTGTTCAACCCTTCAAATTAAACGTTACAATCTGCACTTGAATTCTGTTGTAGAGGTTTCATTTCAAATCCAATGTGGTGGCATGCAGAGCCCAACTCGCGAAAATTGTGTCACTGTCCAAATATTTCTGGCCCTAACTGTAGCATATAACACAGCCCACATAGTATATAGCACAGCCATGTAGCATTCAGCACAGCCACGCAGTATATAGCACAGCCACGTAGCTTATAGCACAGCCACGTAGTATATAACACAGCCACATAGTATATAACACAGCCCACATAGCATATAACACAGCACACGTAGCATATAGCACAGCCACATAGCATATAACACAGCCCACGTAGTATACAGCACAGCCCACATAGTATATAGCACAGCCCACGTAGCATCTAACATAGCCCACGTAGTATATAGCACAGCCACATAGTATATAGCACAGTCATGTAGCATATAACAGCCCACTTAGCATCTAACACAGCCCACGTAGCATATAACACAGCCCACATAGTATATAATACAGTCACGTAGTATATAGCACAGCCCACCTAGTATATAGCACAGCCACGTAGTATATAGCACAGCCACGTAGTATATAACACAGCCACGTAGTATATAACACAGCCACGTAGTATATAGCACAGCCATTTAGTATATAGCACAGCCACATAGCATATAACAGCCATGTAGTATATAGCACAGCCACATAGCATATAACACAGCCCACGTAGCATATAACAGCCCAAGTAGCATATAACACAGCCCACGTAGCAGGGTCGGACTGGCCATCGGGCAGTTTTGGCAAATGCCAGAAGGGCCAGTGGCAGTAGTGGGCCGCTCGAGTGTGCTGCTGTCGGCACACTCCCCCCCACTTTCTGCACACTCCCCGCCCCGCATTCAGCTATACCGGCGTCATAGACGCCGGTACAGTTGAATGCAATGATGGAGGAGAGAGCGTCTGCTGTCGCTCCCTCTCCCATCATTCCCCGCTCTGCCTCTAACACTGCCGGTGCACGATGACGTCATATGATCGTGCACCTGCTGTGTGTCGGGAGATGGCAGCTGCTGAGACCTGAGCCAGGAGCAGCGTGGGGCAAGAGGAAAGGTGAGTAGAGTGTTTTTTTTATTATATATATATCAATGAGTGATAACTGGATTGTGGGGCTATTGGGGGGGCTACATTACATTCAATGGGGCTGTGCTGCATTACATTTTATGGGGGCTGTGTTGTATTACATTCTATGGGGGCTGTGCTGTATTACATTCTAGGGGGGCTGTGCTGTATTACATTCTATGGGGGCTGGCTGTATTACATTCTATGGGGCTGTGCTGCATTACATTCTATGAGGGCTGTGCTGTATTACATTCTATGGGGGCTGTACTGCATTACATTCTATGGAGGTTGTGCTGTATTACATTCTATGGGGACTGGCTGTATTACATTCTATGGGGGCTGTGCTGTATTACATTCTATGGGAGATGGCTGCATTACATTCTATGGAGGCTGGCTGCATTACATTCTATGGGGGCTGTGCTGTATTACGTTCTATGAGGGCTGTGCTGCATTACATTCTATGGGGCTGTGCTGCATTACATTCTATGGGGGCTGTGCTGTATTACATTCTATGGGGACTGGCTGTATTATATTCTTTGGGGGCTGGCTGCATTACATTCTATGGGGGGCTGCATTACATTCTATGGGGGCTGTGCTGCATTACATTCTATGGGGGCTGTGCTGTATTACATTCTATGGGGGCTGTGCTGTATTACATTCTATGGGGGCTGTGCTGTATTACATTCTATGGGGACTGAGCTGTAATGCTGGATACAGCTGTGGTTATATGTTATATAGTCGTATTACACTCCCCTCACTTCTTGTAACCTACAAGAGTACAAAGATATTATACAGTCACCATGCGACAAGTGGGCCTGTGTAACTTCAAATGTCAGGGCTGAATTTTAATCCCTGTCTGGTCCTGCCACGTAGTATATAACACAGCCACGTAGTATATAGCACAGCCCACCTAGTATATAGCACAGCCACGTCGTATATAGCAGTGTGGGCACCATATCCCTGTTAAAAAAAAGAATTAAAATAAAAAATAGTTATACTCTCACCTTCTGGCGGCCCCCGGAACCAGTCCAGGCCTTAGCGATGCTCCCGGCAGCTCCCGTTCCCAGTAATGCCTTGCGAGACAATGACCTGTGATGACGTAGCCATCTTGCATGATTCTACGTCATCTGAGGTCATTTTGCAAGGCATCACTGAGAACGGGAGCTGCCGGGAGCATCGCAAGGATCGGGAAGGCTGCAGGGGCCGCCAGAAGGTAAGAATAGTACGATTTTTTTTTTTTTATTATTTTTAACATTATATTTATTTACTATTGATGCTGCATAGGCGACATCAATGGTAAAAAGTTGGTCAAGCTTGTCAAAATGCGCCCCCCCCACCCCCCCGTCTCGCTAGGGCCCCGGCACTTGCTCGGGTGCTGACGCCGGCCCTGGCCGAGACCCAAAATTTTGCCACAAAAAACTGAGAAAACTTATTGACTCGAGTATAAGCCAAGGATGGGAAATGCAGCTACTGGTAAATTTCAAAAATTAAAATAGATACCAATAAAAGTAAAATTGATTGAGACATCAGTATGTTAAATGTTTTTGAATATCCATATTGAATCAGGAGCCCCATATAATGCTCCATGCAGTTCATGATTGGCCCCATAAGATGCTCCATACAAAATACGCCCCATATAATCCTGCATAAAGGTTAATAATGGCCCCATAAGATGCTCCATACAAAATACGCCCCATATCATGCTTCGTGCAGTTCATAATGGGCCCCATAAGATGCTCCATACAAAAATATGCCCCATATAATGCTGCACAGAGTTTAATAATGTCCCCATAAGATGATCCATATTAAAATATGCCCCATATGATGCTGCACAAAGGTTAATGGTGGCCCCATAAGATGCTCCATAGAATAACATGCCCCTTATAATGCTCCATAAAGGTTGATGGCCCTATAAGAGCTCCATAGAATAATATGCCCCTTTTGCTGCTCCATAAAAGGTTGATGGCCCCATAAGATGCTCCATAGCATAATATGCCCCACACTACGCCGTCATGGATTAAAACCCTGCAGTGAACACAAGGTCCCCCTGCTCGTGCCAGCACATGTCCAGGCCTGTTTGAAGTTCACCAATAACTATCTGGATGATCCAGAGGAGGCATGGGAGAAGGCCATGTGGTCAGATGAGACCAAAATAGAACTTTTTGGTATCAACTGCACTTGCCGTATTTGGAGGAAGAAGGAGGATGAGTACAACCCCAAGAACTCCGTCCCATCTGTGAAGAATGGTGGGGGAAACATCATACTTTGGGGGTGCTTTTCTGCACAGGGGACAGGATAATTGCACCGTATTGAAAAGGAGGATGGATGGGGTCATGTATCGTGAAATTTTGGCCAACAACCTGCTTCCGTCAGTAACAGCATTGAAAGTGGGTCATGGCTGGGACTTCCAGCATGATAATGACCGAAACACACAGCCAGGGCTACTAAGGAGTGGCTCTGTAAGAAGCATTTCAAGCTCCTGGAGTGGCCTAGCCAGTCTCCAGACCTGAACCCAATTGAAAATCTTTGGAGGAAGCTGAAACTCAATGCTGCCCAGCGACAGCCCCAAAACCTAAGCGATCTGGAGAAGATCTGTATGGCATTGTGGGCCAAAATCCCTGCTGCAGTGTGTGCAAACTTGGTTAAGAACTACAAGAAATGTCTGATCTTTGTAATTGCAAACAAAGTTTTCTGTAAAAAATATTAAGTTCTGTTTTTCTATTTTATCAAATACTTATGTCATGCAAAAAAATGCTAATTAATTAATTTTTTTAAGATCATGTCTCTCACAGTTGAAGTAAAGTATATCTACGATACAAATTACAGACCTCTCCATTCTTTGTAGGAGGTAAAACTTGCAAAATCACCAGTGTGTCTAATATTTATTTTCATATATGTATATCTATATATATAATTGCCTAAGGGTTTTTCCGTCTGTCTGTCTTTCTGTCTGTCTGTCTGTCTTTCTGTCTGTCTTTCTGTCTGTCTGTCTGTCTGTCCTGGAAATCCCGCCTCTCTGATTGGTCGAGGCCGCCAGGCCTCGACCAATCAGCAACGGGCACAGCGACGATGATGTCATAAAGGACGTAGAAATCCCACGTCTCTGATTCAGCGACGGGCACAGTATCGACGTAGATGTCATAATGGTTGCCATAGCGACGATGATGTCATAAAGGTTGCCTCGACCAATCAGCGACCGGCACAGTCTGCCGCAAATTCTGGAATCATCATTGTCGATATACTACGGAGACATGCATATTCTAGAATACCCGATGCGTTAGAACCGGGCCACAATCTAGTCTATATATATAATTGCCTAAGGGTTTTTCCATCTGTCTGTCTGTCTGTCTGTCTTTCTGTCTGTCTGTCTGTCCTGGAAATCCCGGCTCTCTGATTGGTCGAGGCCGCCAGGCCTCGACCAATCAAAGACCGGCACAGCATCGACGTAGAAATCCCGCGTCTCTGATTGGTCGAGGCCGCCAGACCTCGACCAATCAGCAACGGGCACAGCGACGATGATGTCATAATGGTTGCCATGGCGACGATGATGTCATAAAGGTTGCCTCGACCAATCAGCGACGGGCACAGTCTGCCGCGAATTCTGGAATCATCATTGTCCATATACTACGGGGACATGCATATTCTAGAATACCCGATGCGTTAGAATCGGGCCACAATCTCGTATATATATAATTGTCTAAGGGTTTTTCCGTCTGTCTGTCTTTCTGTCTGCCTGTCTGTCTTTCTGTCTGTCTGTCCTGGAAATCCCGGCTCTCTGATTGGTCGAGGCCGCCAGGCCTCGACCAATCAGCAACGGGCACAGCGACAATGATGTCATAAAGGACGTAGACATCCTGCGTCTCTGATTGGTCGAGGCCGCCAGGCCTCGACCAATCAGCAACGGGCACAGCGACAATGATGTCATAATGGTTGCCATGGCGACGATGATGTCATAAAGGTTGCCTCGAACAATCAGTGATGGGCACAGTCTGCCGCGAATTCTGGAATCATCATTGTCCATATACTACGGGGACATGCATATTCTAGAATACCCGATGCGTTAGAATCGGGCCACAATCTAGTATATATATATATATAAATATATATATTTATATATATATATATATATATATATATATATAAATTTTCAATCACCCTCTTTTCCTCATGCAGAAATAAAGTTAAAAAATGAAAAAAAAAAATAGACATTGCTGTGTTCAAAAAAAGTGTGATCTTAATAATGTAAAGTCAATTAAAGAGAACCTGACTGTCAGCATGACTTTGTAATGATCAAGGGAACCTGTCTCCAGTTTTGGCCGATATAAGATACGGCCATCACCTTTCAGGGCTTATCTACAGCAGGCCCGGACCTGCAACACCCATCGGACCAGAACCCCCCCCCCCAGGTGAGTATAATATAACTTATTTTTCTTCTCTTGCAGGTCAGATTGGGGGCTTATCTACAGCATTGTAGAACACTGTAGATAAGCCCTGAAAAGCGGTGGCTTAAACTCTTATCGGCCAAACCTGGTGACAGGTTCCCTTTAAGACATGGCTTTAATAGTGCTGTAGTATAGATTAAACTAATACCTTTGGTGAAGAAATCCACTTTGTGATTCTTCTCTCATCACCATTTGAAGTTTTCTGCTGATTAGATTTCGGTGCACAGGGGCCGGACTGTACACAGGATCTTCTCTGCCCTGTCTTATTCCCCAGTCCCTCTGCCTCTGCCTTCCTCCGGTCTGTGAATGACAGGTCACTGCTGAGATTTTAAACAGAGGAGGCAGATCATTCACAGACCGGAGGCAGGCGGATGGGATGGGGAATCAGAGACCGTGAGAAGACAGTCCGGCCCCTGTGCACAGAAATCTAATCAGCAGAAAACTTCACATAGCGAAGAGAGAAGAACAACAAAGCGGATTCCATCACCAATGTTACCAATGTAATCTGTATTAGGCTAGGTTCACATTAGTTCTTTTGTGTGCAGCGTATCATCTGCATGCGCAAACAAAAATGCTGCATGTGCATGCGTTTAAATGCATTTTGCCATGCGTTTGGGTTTTTTATGCGCATAGTGGAGGCGGTGACGTTATTTTCTGGACATGCGCAGTCTAAAGTACGCATGCATATCGAACGCATGCGTACACATGCCCTTGCATATCAATACGTTCCCATAGACAGTAATGCGTTTTTTTTACGCAATCGTCCGCAAAATATTGCGTTCACTTGATACAACCTCAAAAATATGTCCCTGCATACATAATGTTAAAGATATGTACGCATGACGCATGCGGATGTATGCGGATCATACGCTGCTCACAGAAATGGTCATGTGAACCCGGCCTTACAGTGCCATTACAGACATGTCCTTAATTTACATTTCAAAATTGTCTGACAGGTTCTCTTTAAGTACAGAAAAGAAAAAAAAATGAAATAAAAGTATTGCAGTTTCTCAGATGCTGCACTTCCCTAAAAAGATAAAATAAAAAGTGATCAAAATGTACTCAAAATGGAATAATTAAAAACTACAGCTCAGCACTCAAAAAAAGGTTCTCACCCAGCATCGGAAAAATAAAAAGTTACAGGTCTCAGAAAATGGAGACACAATCAAATTTTTATTTACAAAGATTCTGAACATTTTTTTAACCACTAAAATATAGAAAAAAAAAACCTTACAAGTTTGATTTTGCCATAATTTGAAAAGGAGAATCCTATTCATATGTGACATTTACTACACAATAAACACCAGCAAAACAAAAAATTAATGGCAAAATTGTGTTTTTCTTTTTCCACCCATTTCGCCACGCTTGGATTTGTTTTCCATTTTTCAATACTCTATATGGTAAGATCAATTGTGCTCAAAACTACAACTCATCATGCAAATGTAAGGCCTTATACGACAATGTAATGAAAAATAAAAAAAAGTTATGGCTGTTGGAAAAGGGAAGAAATAGATGAAAGCATAAACATGAAAACTGTCTAAGTCCTTAAAGGGAATCTGTCACCCCATTTTTGCCTATAAGCTAAGGCCACCGCCATCAGGGGCTTATCTACAGCATTCTGTAATGCTGTAGATAAACCCCCCGATGTATCCTGAAAGATGAGAAAAACCAGTTAGATTATACTCACCCAGGGGCGGTCCGGGTCCAGTGCCTCCCATCTTCATATGATGATGCCCTCTTCTTTGCTTACTGTCGCGGCTCCTGCGCAGGCGTACTTTATCTGGGTGAGAGATTCCCTTTAATGGGGTTCAGTCCCACATTAGCTTCTTTCTACATGAGGCACATAAAATCAACACTGGATACTTTTGTGGTGGCCTAGAAACAATTATGAAATACTCTGTATGATCCAAGACCACCAATGTGTTAAACTCACGTCAACAGTGTTTTTTTTTATTACAGAAGTACTGTCATTGCTGAGGATAGTTAGCCATATTCATTACTTTAACAAGTCCGTCTGCTTTGTTTCTGTTATTTCAGAAAACAGTAAGTAAAGAAGATGAACCAACTTATGCTAATTATTTTCAAAATGAAAATTCACAGAGTCCTGGGGTCACAGACACAGCAGTTCCTAGTTAATAGAAACAAGCATGATGTGTCTCAAAAGCAGAAGGTATGCGTTAGAAAAGATACTATGAATATTAAATTATTTATAATCCACTTAACTGTCAACTTATGGGGGCAATATTTTGTTACTGAAATGCAGGTGTTTTTGGCTAAAAAAAAAAAATCATTTTTGTAATCTTTTTTCATTAATATTTTTGCCTTCTATAGCCTCTGTGTTGCACTGACCATTGCTGGTTGCAGAATGAGTTAATTGAGAATATTCTTATTTGTCATTTCTGAGCTCTTTCCAGCTGATTTATGATCAGTGGTGGAGGACAATGGTGGTGGTGGTGGACAATGGTTATTGTGTTCCTACCCCTGAAGACACTATGTGAATACTGTCCTACGTCATTGTACATATTGGGATGGGGTTATGTATAGTATATAAGTAATATTGGTAGTTTACAGTATAGGATAGTATAGGGTAAGACATAAGTTAGGACTTAGGTGGTGCCGTTGTGGGTAAACTCCCGAAAGAGATTAATGGACAAGGGAGTAGCATGAACTTGAAGCGACTGAAGAAACAGAGTGGACTTCTACTTGGATAGGACGACATGTCACGAGAAACCCTGAGCTTGCAAAACACCAAAGGTGGCAACAAGCTAGGCTGTGATGAAGTAGGGTGAATCCGTGTGCTTCACAGACCCTGGAGTATACTTCAGTGGAAGGATACTGTGTGTGTGAGAATACTATACATTGCGAAGGACGTATCCATAAGACCTTGTACTTACTACCCCTTGGACATAACACTTACCAAATTACCCTTTAGTAAAGACAGCTTTAGGACTTTAAGTCTCCTTTATTGAACACTGAAAGCTATGGTACTGGCCGGCCAACACTACTGTAGCCAGGCGACCTGCATGGGCGCAAGACCCTCACAGCACCAATATCAACACCCAGCCAGGATGCACTCTTTCATATAGTATGCTGTGTATAACAGGAGAAGACAAGTGTCTCGCCCGTGGCTACAGGCCTTCACTGCGCTACACATGGTGAGTGTTGCATTTGTGAGGACAATGCAGTGCAAAGAACACTTGGGTGACAAGCAAGATGGCGACTGTTGAACAGTCTGAGATGATGCTGCGCAAGGACTACAAAATGGCGGTGAGTGTAGCAAAAGGGCGAGACAAATCCACCCATCATGGATGAGCAAGAAGCAAAAGTGTGCAAGGCAGAGTCTAATCCTTAATCAGGCAAACCAATGAAAGGGAATACCACAACTGAAAGCACCCGCCCACATCAGGGAGTAACCGTACTTGCAGAGTGAAGTGAAAGGAAAAGATCCGCCCAGCAAGGTGTGGCCCAAAGAAATGAGCAGCGACATTCAAGAAATGGGCTGGTGAGTCAGGGTGCACTCCACCCAGTGAAAGGTGAGGGACCATGACAGGCCTGAGGTTGCAGAAGAGACGACACGATTCATGGGATGTACATTGGCGATTAAGCAGTAAGAAACAGAGATGGCGGAGTTGCACCTTATGGAGCCGGCCAAGGAGAAGGGCGGCCGAGGACAGCTACGGAAGGTCATGAACATGGTTAGGGAGGAGGTGAAGCCTGGTGGCTTGCTGAAAGAGAGTCAGGCCCAGCCCAAGCCAGAGTCGGGACCATGAACAGCAACCTGGCTTGCAGCCGGCGGATGGGCCAAAAGCCTGGAAGCCTTAGACGCCGTTGAGTCCCCCACCCATGCTAAAAGAACCACCTCTAAAATCCCCTTCGCTGCGCTCGGGGGCAGAGCTCAATGCAAGGAATGAACCCTGTTGTGAATTCTGTTTTCAAACTCCCTCCTGTGGTCATGAATGGTACTTCGGCGAGTTCTGTTCATGGACTCCCTCTGGTGGCTGTGAGTGGAGCTGCTGCTTCTGAGGTTCCTTCCACAGGTGATGTAGTTTATTCTTTGGCTGGCTGTTCTATTTAACTCCACTCAGATCGTTACTCCATGCCAGCTGTCAGTGTTCTTGTACTGGTTCAGTTCGCTCTTGGATCTTTCTGGTGACCTGTCTACTCCAGCAGAAGCTAAGTCCCTGCTAGTTATTATTTGTTCTTTGTTTCCTTGTCCAGTTGGCTATCATGATTTTGTCTTGCTAGCTGGAAGCTCTGGGATGCAGAGTGGCACCTCCGCACCGTGAGTCGGTGCTGAGGTCTTTTTGCACACTCTGCGTGGTCTTTTGTAGTTTTTTGTGCTGACCGCAAAGATACCTTTCCTATTCTCAGTCTGTTTAGTAAGTCTGGCCTCCCTTTGCTGAAACCTGTTTCATTTCTGTGTTTGTGACTTTCATCTTAACTCACAGTCAATGTATGTGGGGGGCTGCCTTTTCCTTTGGGGAATTTCTCTGAGGCAAGGTAGGCTTTATTTTCTATCTTCAGGGCTAGTTAGCTCTTAGGCTGTGAAGAGGCGTCTAGGTCATGTTAGGTACGCTCCACGGCTATTTCTAGTTGTGTGTTAGGATTAGGGGTTGCGGTCAGCAGAGCTCCCACTTCCCAGAGCTTGTCCTGTGGTAGTTTAACCATCAGGTCATTCCGGTGCTCCTAACCACCAGGTCCATAACAGAACCCCTCACCACCCAGGCCAGGTGGGTGGTTCAGGCCAAAAAAGCATGGCTACTGGGCCAGCCTGACAGAGAAAAATTGATGCAGCACATGTCCCAGTGGATAGTGAGATACTTTAATCGTGCATATGACTACGGTTTTATCATGGAATAAAACACTAGGCACAAGGTCTATGTCAATGCCCGATCCCTTCAGCTGGTGCCCAGTTTACAGGAAGGCAAACATGTCTAGTTCTTGAAGAAATATGGACCGAGGGGCTGGTTTGCGATCACAGTCTCTCGGGTCTGGACCGAGGGAAAAGAGGAGTCAGAGGCTAACTACCCTTGCCAGGAGGTGGTAGAACCCAGGATCATCACACCCCCGAGGGTCAAGGTCAGAAACCCCAGCTCTTGTTGGGCCTCCTCCAATGGCAGGGTCTCAGGACTGTCGAAGACAGCCACGAATTCGGTCTTGATGTACGTGGCGCAGAGAGCGCACTCGTCGGTATATGTGAGGAGAAGAGAGGCCAAGGAAATCTGGGTCTGAGCACAGACACCTAAGCGAGAAAAGAAGAGGAGTCAAATGACGAGCTGGCCCAGTTGTGTCGGTTACACGTGTGTGCTTTGGCACAGAGCTCAAATGGGTCAGGTGACCCACAGGATTCAGTACTCCCTTGTGTTTATGACAGCTAATGGCCAAGGAAGTGAAGTTCTCCCCCTCTTTCCCAGTTTGATTGTGTTCATTTCATATCCCCTGCTGGATTGCAGAGATGCTGCAGCCCCTGAAGGGTCCAACACCCTCAGCCAAGGACTGAATTCCAGCAGACAGGGGAGAAAACAATTAAGGCACTATGCCCCCAATGGACTGTGGCCTTTCCACAAGGTCATATGTTTGCGGAGAGCTAGGGGGAGAACAACCTGACATTCCAACTGGGTTGTAGCCTCATGGAGAGCTTTTGGGCCCTGACAGAGCAGGGCCAGTGCTGACCCAGAAGTACGGTTACCGGGTTGAAGGAGTTGGGATGTGCCACCTGGACTGTCAGGGCTTTAATGTTGGCCTACGGACCTAAAGAACTTGGACTCTCGGTTCCAGGGTCCCAACCATGTGGGACTGGGGTCATGCTGATCCACCAAGAAGGATACTATACATACCCCTGGAAGAGGCAACCTTTATTTATGTGTGTTGTATGTGCCGTCATAAGTGAGGTTAGGGTAACGATAGAGTCAAGGTTTGGGACTAGCCCAGAGTGTGATTGGCTTAGTGCTAGGGCAAGTGACTGCCCTACTGTTGTTAGTTAGATAGAGACAAGTTACAGTAAGAAATGTCTGTGAGCAGTGCAGTCGTTGTGGGTAAACTACAGAAAAGGAGACTAAGGGACAAGGGAGCAGCATGACTTTGAAGTAACGAAGAGACAGAGTGGCCTTCCACAGGAAAACTCTGAGCTTGCAAAACGCCGAAGGTAATGGACTTAAACAGGACTGAGTTCATGGCACCAGTGGAAGTACCGAGTGGTAGATCCAGGGCGCCAGTACTGGAATAAATAGGACGCGGAACTGCTGAGAAACCCAGTTGCAAACCCAGCCCCAAATAAATGCATTTAAATGGGAAAAAAATCTGTCAGTGAGCTCATTCTGAAAATCCAATGGAAGCGTTTCTAACTCTTTTTATCTGTCTTCTTTTTAGTTCCTTTCAGCTGATGTATGACCACAGACAAAAAAAATTGTCCCCAAAGGTGGACAGTCCATTCAATGAAATGTTTTTTTCTCACTTTCACTAAGTTGTTTATTTAACTCAGGTGTACACTCACTTTGTTCCCACTTACATCAATAACTAATATTACGTAACTAGACACAATAATTTATTTAAGGCTATGCTCAAATGTATGTTAGGATTTAAAGGGAATCTGTCACCAGGTATTTGCTATGTAATCTGAGTGCATTATAATGTAGGGACACAGACCTTGATTCCAGTGAAGTGTCACTTACTGAGCAGTTTGATGTCATTTTGATAACACTGATTTTATCTATCAGTTTTCTGAATGCTGAGATCTGTTTACGCTTTCTGCCCATGTACAGTGTACCCAGAAATCTGCCAATTAGTGGTGAGGGTGGGATTATTCACAGCTCATGAATATGGAGGACTTCCTGACAGCTGGTTTACTAGTCCTCTAGTGATAATCTCCAGCTGACAAAACAGTGATTTTATCAAACCTACAGCAAACAGCCCAGTAAGTGATATATCACTGGAATCAGGGCCTCTATATGATGCTGCTCTAAGATTAGGTGAGAAAACCTCATGACAGATTACCTTTAACATATAGACTCCCTGCAGTTTTACAAAGCACTGCTTTAGTTCAACATTTTTTATAGGTATAATATGCTCTTCTGACAAATGATCCATCATTGGTTTCCGTAACAGACCAAAGTGGAAAAAAAAAAACCTTAAAGGTAAAAAAAAAGTAATAGTTTGTCTTGTATTTTTTTTTTCAGAAATTCAATAATGGATGTCACTATTGAAATACGGACTTGTTATTTGGACCAACAATCTGTGTCTTCTGCATCCTCACTATGGATTTTATGGACACCTGACATAAGATGCCATTGATGGCCAAACATTATATAATTTGTGATTAGAAACCACACATCGTTAACCCAATAAGATATGGCAATGACAACAATTCCATATCTAAGAACAACCAAGGTTCACAACTCCAAAATGGGTGACCTCATAAGAGCTCTATAATTTTGCAGTGGGTAATAGAACTAGCCCGTTATCCAGATGGTCAGTATAGAAGACATTTCGCATTTTGCGGCAAAACGTCAGACTTTGAAAACCAAACATTTCAGCTTTCTGATCGTTTACACACTAAATTTGATAAAATGGATATCTCTGGTAATATACAGCCGTATGAAGTAAAGCTTTTCTACTACAGTATATCACAAAAGTGAGTACACCCCTCACATTTTTGTATATGTCATGTAGACTGTGAGCCCTCGCGGGCAGGGTCCTCTCTCCTCCTGTACCAGTCGTGACTTGTATTGTTTAAGATTATTGTACCTGTTTTTATTATGTACACCCCTCCTTACATGTAAAGCACCATGGAGTAAATGGCGCTATAATAATAAATAATATTATGTCTTTTCATGGGACAACACTGGAGATATAGATGTTAATGGCTGTGTGTTGAGTTATTTAGAGGGCACAGCAAATTTACACCATTACACAAGCTGTACTCTGACTACTTGACATTGCATCAAAGTGTCAAATCTTCAGCGTTGTCGCTGAAAAGATATAATAAAATATTTACAAAAATGTCAGGGGTGTACTCACTTTTGTGATGTACTGTATATGCTTATAAATGATCCCTAGATTACAGTATTCAAATTTATCGGGTACTAAACAAAGTGAATGAAAAAGGAAAATACAGAAATTGAAATAAGGGAATATTTATTACAAAACTAATGAAAAGGGTAAACTGTCGTAGATGTAAGGCGAAAGATGCTGCTGTAAAGATTAAGCAATCCGGTGCGCTTAGCGCAGCACCTTATTTATTGACTGCTATACCAACAGTAGACGTCACTGACTATCCTGCAGGAAAGGCTCCACTGCTCCCCGCTCTGCTCATATTCCACTTATACTACTCTGCGCAATTCACTATGCCTATTACACATTCACGCTCTCATGTTATACCTGGGGTTTTCAATTTATTAGCCCGATGCTGTATTAACGGTAGAATTTTATAGCAGTTTCTATGTGGTAATATTTTAGGGGTAGGAGTGCATTTTGTCACCTCTTTTCCATTGCTGTGCACTCTGTGTGACTGCAGATTTATGAATCCCCCCCAGTGCACACACTATGTACTGGGGGGATTCACTGGTTTTTGACTCCGGCCCGGATCTTCTGGTTTGGTGCAGAAAAACACACGGATGGTAAAAACGGACACACAGATGACACACTGATGGTAAAAACGGACACACTGATGACACACTGATGGTAAAAACGGACACACTGATGACACACTGATTGTAAAAGCGGACACACAAATAACACACTGATGGTAAAAGCTGACATACTGATGGCAAAAACAGCCACACTGATGACACACTGATGGTAAAAACGGACAGTGATGACACACTGATGGTAAAAACGGACACACTGATGACACACTGATGGTAAATACGGACAGTGATGACACACTGATAGTAAAAACGGACACACTGATGACATACTGAGGGTAAAAACGGACAGTGATGACACACTGATAGTAAAAACGGACACACTGATGACATACTGAGGGTAAAAACGGACAGTGATGACACACTGATGGTAAAAACTGACACATAGATGACACGCTGATGGTAAAAACAGAGACACTGATGGTAAAAATGGACACAAATGACAAACTGATGGCAAAAACGGACACACTGATGGTAAAAACTGACACACGGATTACGCTCTGATGGTAAAAACAGAAACACTGATTGTTAAAAACGGACACACTGATGGTAAAAATGGACACAAATGACAAACTGGCAAAAACGGACACCCTGATGACACACTGATGGTAAAAATGGACACAGTGATGGTAAAAATGGACACACGGATAGCACACTGATAGTAAAAATAGACACAGATCACACACTGATATTAAAACTGGCACAGGGATGGTAAAAAGGACACACTGATGATACACTGATGGTAAATACGGACACCAATTACACACTGATGATAAAAACAGACCCACAGATGACACATTGATAGTGAAAACGGAAACACAGATGACACACTGATGGTAAAAAGAGACAGACGGATGACACTGATGGTAAAAACGGACACGATGACACACAAGCTATTACAAAAATTATGTTCATTTTTCATTTCTGCCACTTTGCTTTCTACAATGTATTATAGACAAATCATCTGCCCCACACAAAATATACATTTTTTTGTACATGGACACAGATATATAAATATAGTTTTCTCTTTAGTGAATGAAGGCACCACCATTGTTGGGCAATGTGTTATTAAAGGCAATATTAAATGATATTTTTTTATTACTACATTTATGATGATTTTCTGTTCATCTTTTGTTCAGAATGGAGAGTGTGTCTTGAATAGTGGACCTTGTCCTGCATTATACACAGAACCAAATGATCTGAATCAGCAATTTGTAACACTTCAGTTCCCTTGTAGCAGCACTGCAGGGAAATTGAGCATTCACTGCAAGATTTCTCCACAGCTGATCGCTGGTGGTCCCAGGCAGTGGGACACTACTTTTTCATTAACGACTTATCCTTAGGATGGGCCATCAATGTCTGATCAGTCAGGGTCCGACACCCAGCACCCCTGCCGATCAGCTGTTCCTGGTGTTTTCTGTGGCAGAGCTGCTCCGCCTTCAGATAGTGGCCGGGGCGGGGTATTACACATCTACCTCCTATTCAAATCAAAGAACAGCTGATCGGCGGGGGCGTCGGGTGTCAGACCCCGTCTGATTAGACATTAATGATCTATCCTAAGGATAAGTCATCAATTAAAAAGTAGTGGACAACCTTTTTAAGGTTTGTCCAAAGTTAAGACCACCTGTCTGACTCAGACACTCTAAAGGAGGCTATCCCATTCACAGACTTCTTTTAAGGATGCAATAAATTTAATCTAGCTAATTGACATTACTTTTCCAAATGGGTGTAATTCATTCTATATCAGTCATTAACCATATCGGATTGGGGAAATGCTGACAATAGGAATGCTAACATGAAGTGGAGAAAGCTGTCTACGCATAAGATCATTGCTTTCTTCTATATACAGTTATATGAAAAAGTTTGGGCACCCCTATTAATTTTAAGCTTAATGTTTTAGAAAAATTGTTTTTTTTGCAACAGCTATTTCAGTTTCATATATCTAATAACTGTTGGACACAGTAATGTTTCTGCCTTGAAATGAGGTTTATTGTACTAACAGAAAATGTGCAATCTGCATTCAAACAAAATTTGACAGGTGCATAAGTATGGGCACCCCACCAGAAAAGTGACATTAATATTTAGTAGATCCTCATTTTGCAAAAATAACAGCCTCTAGTCGCTTCCTGTAGCTTTTAATGAGTTCCTGGATCCTGGATGAAGGTATTTTTGACCATTCCTCTTTACAAAACAATTCCAGTTCAGTTAAGTTTGATGGTCGCCGAGCATGGACAGCCCTCTTCAAATGATCCCACAGATGTTCAATGATATTCAGGTCTGGGGACTGTGATGGCCATTCCAGAACAGTGTAATTGTTCCTCTGCATGAACGCCTGAGTAGATTTGGAGTGGTGTTTTGGATCATTGTCTTGCTGAAAGATCCATCCCCTGCGTAACTTCAACTTTGTCACTGATTCATTAATATTATTGTCAAGAATCTGCTGATACTGAGAGGAATCCATGCGTCCCTCAACTTTAACAAGATTCCCGGTGCCGGCATTGGCCACACAGTCCCAAAGCATGATGGAACCTCCACCAAATTTTACTGTGGGTAGCAAGTCTTTTTCTTGGAATGCTGTGTTTTTTGGCCGCCATGCATAACACCTTTTTGTATGACCAAACAACTCAATCTTGGTTTCATCAGTCCACAGGACCTTCTTCCAAAGAGAAATTGGCTTCTCCAAATGTGCTTTTGCATACCTCAGCCGACTCTGTTTGTGGGGTGCTTGCAGAAACGGCTTTTTTCGCATCACTCTCCCATACAGCTTCTCCTTGTGCAAAGTGCGTTGTATAGTTGACCAATGCACAGTGACACCATCTGCAGCAAGTTGATGCTGCAGCTCTCTGGAGGTGGTCTGAGGATTGTCCTTGACTGATCTCACCATTCTTCTTCTCTGCCTTTCTGACGTTTTTCTTGGCCTGCCACTTCTGGCCTTAACAAGAACTGTACCTGTGTTCTTCCATTTCCTTACGATGTTCCTCACAGTGGAAATTGACAGGTTAAATCTCTGAGACAGCTTTTTGTATCCTTCCCCTGAACAACTATGTTGAATAATCTTTGTTTTCAGATCATTAGACAGTTGTTTTGAGGAGCCCATGATGCCACTCTTCAGAGGAGATTCAAACAGGAGAACAACTTGCAAGTGGCCACTTTAAGTAGCTTTTCTCATGATTGCATACATCTGGCTATGAAGTTCAAAGCTCAATGAGGTTAGAAAACCAAAAAAAAGTGCTTTAGTAAGTCAGAAAAAGTAGGTAGGAGTATTTAAAACAAGAAAATGGTAAGGGTGCCCATACTTATGCACCTGTCAAATTTTGTTTGAATGCAGATTGCACATTTTCTCTTAGTACAATAAACCTCATTTCAAGGCAGAAACATTACTGTGTCCAACAGTTATTAGATATATGAAACTGAAATAGCTGTTGCAAAAAAACAATTTTTAAAAAACATTAAGCTTAAGATTAATAGGGGTGCCCAAACTTTTTCATATAACTGTATCTCTAGTCATATAACAACCTAAAAACTGCATGTTGTTAAAGGAAAAACCTGTATATAATGTGGAGTAGCAGTCACTTGGAATTACATTGGCATATAATGTACATATCAATTAGAAATATGTTTTTTTTGCACTGAGCAAATAAATGCTGATAGAGCCGTTGATTAGTTGTTAAGATAATTAATAGTAAGCTGTAAATTTGTTCCAAGGATTGTGCTAAGTAGATGAACCGAGGACCTATTAAATGGATATATGCACAAGATCTCAAATATATTTATGTACAAAAACAGGTTGGTGATAGTGAGCTTGTGGTTCTGACTAACAACAGTAGTGTGATATTTTTATATAGTATTTATACTGCTCAATCCCTTCGCAAATTGGGTTTAACCCTTTCGCATCAGAGCCTGTTTTTGTCCCCATGACCAGGCCAATGTTTTAAATTCTGACCAGTGTCCCTCTATGTGGTAATAACTCTGGAACGCCTCAACAGATTCCACTGATTCTGAGATTGCTTTTTGTGACATTGCACTTCATGATAGTGGTAAAATTTGTTCAATATAACTAATATTTATTTATGAAAATATTGGAAATGTAGTAGTAATTTAGAAAATGAAGCAATTTTCAAACGTTTAATTTTTATGCCCTTAAATCAGAGAGATACATCACACAAAATAGTTAATAAATAATATTTCGAACATGTCTACTTTACATCAACATAATTTTTTAAATATAATTCTTTTTTGTTAGAAAGTTAAAAGGGTTAAATTTTGATCAGCAATTTCTCATTTTTATATCAAAATTTACAAAACCAATTATTTTTTTTAGGTACCATATCACATGAGACTTTGAGGGGCCTATATGACAGAAAGTACCCAAAAGTGACACCATTCTAAAAACTGCACCTCTCAGGGTGCTCAAAACCATATTCAAGAGGTATATTAACCCTTCAGGTGCTTAACAGGGATAAAAGAAATGTGGAAGGAAAAAATTAAAGTTTTACTTTTTTCCCAACAAAAATGTTACTTTAGCTCCAAATTTTGCATTTTCAAAAGGGTAGCAAGAAAAAATGGAGCCCAAAATTTGTTGTGCAATTTCTCCTGAGTACACAGATCCTCCCATATGTGGAGGAAAAGTACTGTCTAGGAGCACGCCAGGGCTCAAAAGATGAGGAGCATCATTTGACTTTTGGAATGCAAAATTGGCTGGAATCGATAGCGGACGCCATCTCGCGTTTGGAGATCCCCAGATGTGCCTAAGCAGTGGAAACCCCCCACAAGTGACACCATTTTAGAAACTAGACCCCTCAAAGAATTTATCTACAGTAGATGTCTGGTGAGCACCTTGAACCCCTAGGGCCTTCACAGAATTTTATCATGTTGAGATGGGAAAATGAAAAAAAAAACAAAAACATTTTTCTCACAAAAATGGACCCCAAAATTTGTTGTGCAATTTCTCCTGAGTACACCTATACCCCATATGTGGTTGGAAACTACATCTAAATTTCAGCCACAGTGCAAAACTCAGAAGGTAAGGAGTGCCATATTGGAGAACAGATTTAGCTGGAATGGTTTGTAGAGTGGCATTTCAAATTGTCAGAGCCCCTGGGGTGACAGAATAGCAGAACCCCCTCATTTTACCACCTACTCCCTGAATTCATCCAGTGGTGCAGTGAGCATACTGAAACCACAGATATTCCATAGAATTTTATACCTTTGAGTGGTGAATAAAAAATTATTACATTTTTACCACTAAAATGTTGTTTTAACCCCAGATTTTACATTTTTACATTGGAAAATAGGTACATATGTAAATGGTCCCTACACCTGTAGATGAATTTCCAGAGGAATGAAATTTCCAAAATGGGGTCACTTCAGGGGGAAGTCAGCTGTTCTGGCATTTTTCATCGCTAAGTGCCAGAACAGCAGATTCCTTCCTGAAGTGACCCCATTTTGGAAATGACACCTCTCTGGGAATTAATCTATGAGAGTGACATTTTTATTCCATGGATGATTTCCAGATACAAGCCCGCAGTGGAAGTTTTATGGCTCATACTCATCTGCGAGAAAAACGGACAAGTGCAATCCGATAAATCATATTGCACTGTAACCAATATTAATCTGTGAGTTACAGCTGATCTGTGATCAGCTGAAATCAGACTGAGAAAAAAAATTGTAGCATACTGCGACTTGCTACGTATATCAGTCGAGACTGACCAATGCAAGTCAATGGATGTGATAAAAAAAATTGCACAGTACTTGGACCATGTGAGTGCCTTCTGATTTGTATACACCCATTTCCTTTGAAAAGCCAGTAATTTAATAGCTACGTACAGTAAAATCACAGCGTGACCCGCGAGAATAGAATAGATAGAATACATACAGTATATAAACATAGAATAGATAGATATAAAGATGTCAGTCACATGTTTTGATTGCCCATTACTGCATTTTATTGCAATATTGCGACGACTAAAAAAACCAATTTTGGCATTTTGATTTTTTTTCTCGTTATGCCGTTTACCAATTGGATTAATTCTTTTTATATTTTGATAGATTGAGCATTTCTGAATATGACGATACCAAATATGTGTAGCAAAAATGCTCTTGTGTTAGTGCCAGCCATGGGGCAGCGCTCATAGCAGTTCAGCAATGACAACTACAGGGGTCTCCTGCAGACCCTGAGTCGTCATGCCAACCCATCAGCGCCTCACGGTCATGTGACATGGGTGCTGATGGGCAGAGCTAATAATGCGCATCTGATTTGCGCAAGTGAAATGCAGCTGTCAGAGTTTGACAGCGGCATGTAACATGTTAATAACCGCGCGTGGATCACAATTCCACAAGCGGCTGTTAGAGGAACATGTCTGCTGATCAGATCAGCTGTCAAGTGTTGGAAAAGGTGCAGGCTCAGCGCCAGAACCTGCACGACAGAGGGGGAGGCGACCTATGATGTACCTATATGTCATCGGTCATAAAGGGGTTAATAAAGTTTAAAAATGTGGTTCTGTGTGAAAGATTTTAAAGCAGTCAGTGATTCATAAGGCTGGTAATGATGGGCATTGTGGGCAATAATAGCGGGTATCATGCCTCATTCCTGTTTTTGAACATACACACCATCTTCTCTTGGAGTTCTTTCTTGTTTCTGTTGCTGGAATGAGTGCAATAAAATGTCACTCAGTGAGTCTTTTGACATCTTAAGATTCTAATGGATGAGCGGGGGCAACATTTTCTAAAACAAGATTTTCAGTTACTTTTTTCTGATAATCAAGGAAAGTATCTGAATTTTTCCATCATACATGACGGCACCACGAGAGAGGAGATCCGCCCATCAAGGACAGGAAACCTTCAAGATAAAAGGGGCGGCTCCTCTCTCCACATCAGTTGGTTTCCTGTCCTTGACGGGGAACCCTCAAGATGGAAGTCGTCTGAAGACAGAAGAGGAGGCCGGGGCCTGGGTCGGGTGGATTAGGGCGGATGCTGTCTGCTGCACCCGTCACCAGGTACCCGTAGTCGCCTCGGGGGTCAATGTATATCATGCCCCCCCTGAGCGAAGCATGGCCACAGCCCGCGAGGCGAACGCCCGGGTGAAGATACTCCACGGGGGCCGCAGGCGCGTTCCCCCCTGTCGAGCGGAAATATCCTGCCTGTCCACGGGGGTCACTTTCTATGGTGCCCCCCCTGTTGACCAGAGGTGGCCATGCAGCCCGAATAGCACATCGGTGCCCGGGCTAGGTAAGCTCCTCGGAGGTATTGGGGCCCTCCCTGTCGAGTGCAGGTCTCCCCCTTCCCCCTCCTCCCTGACGGTACCTGAAGCTGCAGAGAGCGGCGTCCGGAGAGTGGTGAGCATCTGGACGCTGAGGCTGCCTGTCTGTAGCGTGGACAGGGGAAGCTCCTGGAGGTCTCCCTTCATCCGGCACCAGGTACTCAGGATGGGAGGTACGTGGCGGCGCTGAAGCGGCGGCAGCACTCGGAACCCTTGTGCAGGAGCCAAGGGGCGGGGGGGACCGAAAGAGGCGGCGCGCACCGGAAGTGGTGACCGGATGCGCGCCTGGAGCACGGTACAGCGGGGCGCACCGGTAGTGAGGTCCGGGTGCGCGCGCGCTGCTCTGATAGAGGCAGGATCAGCCAGGTAAATGGGGGATATGAAAGCGCGCACCGGAAGTAAGGTCCGGGTGCGCGCGCACTGCTCAGACAGAGGCAGGATCAACCAGGTAAATGGTGGATATTAAAGCGCGCACCGGATGTGGTTGCCAGGTGCGCGCTTGGGCATGGTTTTACAGCGCAGGCGTTGCGCTAGCGATGGCAGGATCAACCAGGTGATTGATTGCATATAGGAGCACCGGAAGTGGTGCAGGCACGATCAGCCAGGTAATCATTCATGACAGGTGCGATGGTACATCTGATCACTGAAGCGACCAGTAAGGCAGGATCAACCAGGTGGTTCCTTTTAAAAAAAAAAAAAAAAAAAAAAGGACTCTATTTAAACGAGCTAGAAGTGCTGCCATGTGTCACTAAAGCCAGGCAGGTTGAAAGTGACTACTCTTGTGTGCTGGTGTGTATAATGGAGAGTTTCTCGCCAGAGCATTTGATACCACAGCAAGAGGTGCAGGAGAGGTGGTCTCGCTCAAGCGAAAAGAGCCAGACCCGCCATGTCAGCAGCAAAAGCCGCTCGGACAGTATACGGACGGATCGGCGAAACAAGGAGGGGTCCCTAGTCTCATTGGGAGACACGGAGAAAACCAGCCAACCTCCGGATCCGGTACCCGTACTTTGAAAACGTCCGAGTGGTGAGTGAACTACGAGAAAGTCCAGTACGCTAATGTCTGTTCTTTTCTCTTCTCTTATCTCCGTCTCTCCCCTCTTTTCTTACATACATTGCGGGGTGGAGTATAGGAGGTCCCCAAAAAGTATAAGGCGAAGACTAAAAATAGAGAATGTCCCTTATGTAAAAAGCCTTTAATGTCATCTTGGGGTAAAAGACTGTGTCAGGACTGTATTAACCAGACTGTGGCGGAGGAAACACCCTCCTTTACGGACAGCCTAAGATCTCTGATCCAGTCCGAAGTCTCTAAATCCGTAAGAGCATTACAGACACCTGACACAGATGCCAGATCTAGGGACAGATCCAGCCCCTCTATAGCATCCCAAAGGGATTCCTCGGGGTCTGAACAGGATTCAGATACGGCCCGCTGTTCTGATAGTAGCTCGGAGGAGGAAGACACTTTTCCAGCTGAAGCTACAGATAAACTTATTAAAGCCGTTCGCTCTACCATGGGGCTGGTAGATGAGAAGGCCAAAAAGACAGCCCAAGAACTCATGTTCAGTGGCCTACAAAAGAAAAAACGGAGGTCATTCCCTGTTAACGATCAAATACAAGAACTGATCAAAAGGGAATGGCAAAAGCCAGAAAAAAGGTCCCAGATAACTACCTCCCTAAAAAGAAGGTATCCCTTTGAAGAGGAAGCATCCTCATCTTGGGACAGAGCCCCAAAAATCGATGTGGCGGTCTCAAAAGTGGCCACGAAGTCCTCCCTGCCGTTCGAGGACCTAGGTTCTCTAAAAGAACCTCTGGACAGGAAGGTGGACAGTTCCCTGAAGACAGCTTGGGAAGCCTCAGCAGGAGCACTAAGGCCAGCTATCGCGGCCACTTGTGTCGCCAGATCTCTTAAAATCTGGATAGACAAACTGGAGGAACAGGTGGAGCAAAAAGTTCCCAGGGAAGCTATTCTAGAGTCTCTTCCAACCATGAGGGCAGCGGCTATGTTTCTGGCTGAAGCATCAGCAGACTCTGCTAGGCTGGCAGCAAAATCAGCAGCGTTAGCTAACACTGGACGCCGTGCCGTATGGCTTAAATGCTGGCCAGGGGACACTCAGGCCAAAATGAAGCTTTGTTCTTTGCCTTGTGAGGGAAACTTCCTGTTCGGACCGGCATTAGATGAGGTACTGGAGAAGGCCGGCGATAAAAAGAAGAACTTTCCAAGACAGCCGTTTCAGCCCTTTCGTCGCTCCTTTCGGAGAGGCCAAAGATTCCGAAGACAGCAGTACAGGGACCGAGACAGAAGCAACCTGGACAAGCGACCCAGGGGAGGAAAGGGCTTCTATTTCGGCAAGTCCCCCAGAGACACCAAAAAACCCTCCCAGTGACGGTCCTTCTCAGGTGGGAGGGAGGCTCTCTCACTTCCTTCCAGCCTGGGAGAGGATCTCCTCCAGCATATGGATCCGGCAGATTGTAGGATCAGGCCAAAAACTAAAATTTCACCACTGGCCTCCAAGAAGGTATATGCAGACCCCGGTACAGTCCTCCCAAGAGAAGCAAGACAGTCTGGAGGGGGAAGTAACATCACTCCTAGACAAGCACGTCTTGGAAGAAGTTCCTATAGACGAAAGGAGGGAAGGATTTTATTCCCCTCTTTTTCTCATAAAAAAACCGGACAACTCTTGGAGGACAATTATAAATCTAAAAGGCCTCAACAAATATCTTGTAATACCATCATTCAAGATGGAAACCATAAAATCGGCGGTGAAACTTCTCTATCCCCAGTGCTACATGTCCGTCCTCGACCTCAAGGACGCTTATTATCACGTCCCAATCAGACAACAAGATCGTCAGTTCCTCAGAGTGGCAGTTCAGATGGGGTCCCAGCTGCGTCACTTCCAGTACAGGGCTCTGCCCTTTGGCATAGCAACCGCCCCACACGTAATTACAAAGCTGATTGCAGAGGTCACAGTACATCTCAGGGAAAAAGACACTCTAATAATTCCCTACTTGGACGACTTACTGATAGTGGGAAAGAACTTTTCTCACTGTCAGGAGCAGGTCAGGATAGTGATGGACACTCTTCAGACACTGGGATGGCAACTAAATCTCAAGAAGTCCAGGCTAGAGCCGGCAATGATCCAGAATTTCCTGGGGATAACGGTAGACTCCGTGGCACAGGAGTGTCGCCTCCGAGTAGAAAAAGAAGAAAAAATCAAACAGATGATTATGGCCACATTAAAAAAACCGGAAATGACTTTAAGAAGAGCCATGTCGGTGTTGGGGTCCCTAACCTCCTGCATACCGGCAGTAAAATGGGCCCAGTTCCATGCAAGAGAACTGCAATGGTGTGTGCTGCAGAACGACCGAGAACTTCAGGGACAGTTAGAGCAGAAGCTCACTCTCCCACTCTCTGTGCTCCAATCTCTCAGATGGTGGTTACAGATAGAGTCATTCCCCAGAGGAGTTCCCTGGACATTCACAGCCTCCATGATAATTACAACGGACGCCAGTCCATGGGGATGGGGAGCTCACTCAGACACACTATGGGTCCAAGACCCCTGGGCTCAAGAGGAGAAAGATCTATCCTCAAACGAGTGAGAGCTCCTAGCAATAGAAAGGGCGCTAGAGAGATTACTTCCACACTTGGCAGGGCATCATGTGAGAGTCCTATCGGACAACCGAACAGCGGTCGCATACGTGAACCATCAGGGAGGCACCCGCTCTCGAGCACTGATGCACATAACCACAAAACTCATGTCTCTAGCCGAAAAGCACTTCCTGTCATTATCGGCCCTGCATATCCGAGGTGTGGACAACATAAGGCAGACTTTTTAAGCAGGAACCACTTGAGGCAAGGGGAATGGTCCCTAAAAAAGTCCGTTTTTCAACGGATAGTGCACATGTGGGGAAAACCCAGGGTGGACCTCTTTGCCTCAAAAGTCAACAAGAAAGTCCAAAAGTTCTGCTCCCTGAACCCAGCAGACAGGCCTTTGGCAGTAGACGCCTTCAGCATAGAATGGACGTCTGGACTCCTGTATGCCTTCCCACCGATATGTCTAATCCCAGCAGTTCTGAGGAAGATCAGGGAAGACAAGGCCAGAGTAATTTTGATCGCTCCCTTCTGGCCGAAAAGACCGTGGTTTTACTGGCTGAGAGTGATGTCAGTGACGGACCCGTGGGTTCTCCCGGAAGACCAGGACCTTCTAACTCAGGGTCCCTTCAACCACCCGCAGAACTCCGGGCTTCATTTGACAGCCTGGCATTTGAGCGGTCGTTACTAGAGAAAGAAGGGTTCTCAGCTGGGTTAATATCCACCTTGCTCAGCAGCAGAAAACCAGTAACGACCAAGATCTATGGGAGGATATGGAAGAAATTCCTGTCCAGCTCAGGGCCAATACGGGAAGGGGAGGTCCCGATAGTGGCAATACTGGAGTTCCTGAAGAAGGCATTTCAGCTTTAGCAGCCCTATTCAACTGTGACCTGGCAAGTAATAGGTGGGTGGTGAGGTTTATCCGAGCCTGTAGTAGAGCTGACTCTGTCCCATCTCCTACTCCTCCACCATGGGATCTAAATCTAGTGTTAACTGCCCTGACAGAAAGCCCCTTTGAGCCGTTAAATACAACTTCTGATAAAATACTAACATTAAAAACAGCTTTGTTAGTGGCACTTACGTCGGCCCGTAGGGTGGGGGATTTACACGCGTTGTCAGCTGACCCCCCTTACACACAAGTCATGGACGATAGGGTTGTATTAAAATTAGATCTGACATATCTCCCCAAAGTGGTATCGAGATTCCATAGAGCTCAGGATATAACCCTACCCTCTTTCTGTCCCAATCCCAGTAACAAAAAAGAGGAGAGACTCCATTGCCTAGAAGTTAGGAGATGTATCCTACAGTATCTAGAGGTGACTAAATCCTGGAGGAAACAGAGGGTTTTATTTGTTTCGTACCAGGGGTCAAGGAAGGGCCTTAAAGCCTCAAAACAGACTATAGCTAGATGGGTGAGAGAGGCCATTATTCTAGCATATAGTAGTGCAGGCAGGGTTGTTCCACAGGGTCTGAAAGCCCACTCCACGAGGACCATGGCGACGTCGTGGGCGGAGAGAGCAGATGCTACCATCGACCAAATCTGTAAGGCGGCCACTTGGTCCTCTCCGTCTACATTTTTTAAACATTATAGACTAGACCTATCTGCTACCTCTGATCTCACTTTTGGGAGAAGAGTGTTACAAGCAGTGATCCCTCCCTAGAAGAGAATACAAATCTCTGTAACTCTCTCGTGGTGCCGTCATGTATGATGGAAAAACACAGGTATTGCATACCTGGTAATGTGTTTTTTCATGAGACATGACGGCACCCTTATATTCCCACCCTTTTGATCACGTCATTAGTTGGGTGCATTATTAGCATTATTTGTATTATACACTTCCTGGGGTATCGGTGAATAGAACCGTATAGGATGTATTATTTATGTGTACACTAACCAGCGGAGTTCCTCTCGTACTCTGTAAAACAGCTGATGTGGAGAGAGGAGCCACCCCTTTTATCTTGAAGGTTTCCTGTCCTTGATGGGCGGATCCCCTCTCTCGTGGTGCCGTCATGTCTCATGACAAAACACATTACCAGGTATGTAATACCCGTGTTTCCTGCTTTTTTGTATAACACAAAATAATTATATGTGGCCACTTGAAACAAATAAATGACTAACTTTTAATACCAAGTATATGATTTTCTTGATACCTGGTATAGCTGTAGAACCTGGTCTACAAGGTCCACACCTCCATCTATTTGTTGTAATCATGGACTGACACAGGTTTTTGCTTTGGAGTAGTGGATACTAGTTCTACAGTGGCCCTTGTGGCATCTGTGTGGATTGAGATGAGGATAAAAATATTTTAAGGGCAAGCAGCTCTCCATTGTGTTCAGTCTCTGACTGCCCCTTTTGGAACTTTTCATTAACCAATAATTGTGGAAACCCATGATGGTTTTTACGAATGGTTCCACAAGCTGCTATGTTGTGTTCAACCAGACTTTAAAATAGGGGTATGCTGGTGTAGAAGTTGTCAACATACAGATTGTAGCCTTTTTGTAAAAATAGACTTATCAGCTCCCAAATGGTTTTTCAGATGTCGACATATAAGTAGGGCATCCTGGTGGGTTTAGTTGGCTATCTTTACCTACATAAATGCAAAAAAAACTAATGTATATGTTGTTGAACTCTTACACATTTTATAGACCTTTATTCCAAACCTTGGACTCTTAGATGGAATAAATTGCTTGATGTGCAGTCTTCCTTTGAATTTTACAAGTGACTCATGAATGGAAACGTTTTGTGTTGGCGAGTAGAACCTTAAGAACTTTTATGTCAAGTCTTCGATTATGGATCTGATTTTATATAGTCTGTCATGTTCTGGGGCATTTTTGGGCAGGCATTGACTATTGTCATCAAAATGGCAAAATCTCATAAACATTTCATAGCGAGTCCTCGGAAGAACTACAGAAAACATAGGGGTGGCTTGAACAGGGCGGTTGAGCCAGTAGGACCGAATGCTCTTTTTTTAAACAAGCCCCATAGCGAATGTAAGCCCCTAAAAATTTTTTCATTTACAGATTAGTTGGCATCCATAAATTTGACCTAGCATAATGGGATCGCGGATTCTGACTGATAAATTGTGAAGCGTATAAATTTGTTTACAATATGCTCTAGCAAGCCATATGTCATAAACAATATTTGAAAAATGAATAGGTCAAAAATCTTCCACCGCCACATTTACAGTGGGGCATAAAAGTATTTAGTCAGTCAGCAATAGTGCAAGTTCCACCACTTAAAAAGATGAGAGGCGTCTGTAATTTACATCATAGGTAGACCTCAACTATGGGAGACAAACTGAGAAAAAAAAATCCAGAAAATCACATTGTCTTTTTTTTTATCATTTTATTTGCATATTATGGTGGAAAATAAGTATTTGGTCAGAAACAAAATTTCATCTCAATACTTTGTAATATATCCTTTGTTGGCAATGACAGAGGTCAAACGTTTTCTGTAAGTCTTCACAAGGTTGCCACACACTGTTGTTGGTATGTTGGCCCATTCCTCCATGCAGATCTCCTCTAGAGCAGTGATGTTTTTGGCTTTTCGCTTGGCAACACGGACTTTCAACTCCCTCCAAAGGTTTTCTATAGGGTTGAGATCTGGAGACTGGCTAGGCCACTCCAGAACCTTGAAATGCTTCTTACGAAGCCACTCCTTCGTTGCCCTGGCGGTGTGCTTTGGATCATTGTCATGTTGAAAGACCCAGCCACGTTTCATCTTCAATGCCCTTGCTGATGGAAGGAGGTTTGCGCTCAAAATCTCACGATACATGGCCCCATTCATTCTTTCATGTACCCGAATCAGTCGTCCTGGCCCCTTTGCAGAGAAACAGCCCCAAAGCATGATGTTTCCACCACCATGCTTTAAAGTAGGTATGGTGTTTGATGGATGCAACTCAGTATTCTTTTTCCTCCAAACACGACAAGTTGTGTTTCTACCAAACAGTTCCAGTTTGGTTTCATAAGACCATAGGACATTCTCCCAAAACTCCTCTGGATCATCCAAATGCTCTCTAGCAAACTTCAGACGGGCCCGGACATGTACTGGCTTAAGCAGTGGGACACGTCTGGCACTGCAGGATCTGAGTCCATGGTGGCGTAGTGTGTTACTTATGGTAGGCCTTGTTACATTGGTCCCAGCTCTCTGCAGTTCATTCACTAGGTCCCCCCGCGTGGTTCTGGGATTTTTGCTCACCGTTCTTGTGATCATTCTGACCCCACGGGGTGGGATTTTGCGTGGAGCCCCAGATCGAGGGAGATTATCAGTGGTCTTGTATGTCTTCCATTTTCTAATTATTGCTCCCACTGTTGATTTCTTCACTCCAAGCTGGTTGGCTATTGCAGATTCAGTCTTCCCAGTCTGGTGCAGGGCTACAATTTTGTTTCTGGTGTCCTTTGACAGCTCTTTGGTCTTCACCATAGTGGAGTTTGGAGTCAGACTGTTTGAGGGTGTGCACAGGTGTCTTTTTATACTGATAACAAGTTTAAACAGGTGCCATTACTACAGGTAATGAGTGGAGGAAAGAGGAGACTCTTAAAGAAGAAGTTACAGGTCTGTGAGAGCCAGAAATCTTGATTGTTTGTTTCTGACCAAATACTTATTTTCCACCATAATATGCAAATAAAATTATAAAAAAACAGACAATGTGATTTTCTGGATTTTTTTTTCTCAGTTTGTCTCCCATAGTTGAGGTCTACCTATGATGTAAATTACAGACGCCTCTCATCTTTTTAAGTGGTGGAACTTGCACTATTGCTGACTGACTAAATACTTTTTTGCCCCACTGTATACCAGGAATAGCATTAAAATCATGGATAAATGGAGTAGCCAAATCAGAAGCTTCCCATCTAGAAAATGCTACTTCAAATGGCAAAGCCCCTTGTACATAGACATGCGCCAATTCACTAGTACTAGGGACAGAGCTTGTACTGAGCAGTGTTCCATGATTTGGAGATGTTTCTCCAGCAGTACTATTTGCCCTTCTTCTAGTGGTCCTTGTGTTTGAGGATCGACCAGAATCACTGCTCATTTCTGAGCTATCAATGTCGCCACTACTAAAGCCCTCAAAATCCATACTGCCATCTGACACTGCACTTTCTTCACTGTCAGAACATAAAAGTGCATACGCCTCCTGTGCAGTATAAGACTGATGGGCCATTGACTTACTTTTTATATTTTTTTAATCAATTTATCAATGTATATAAACCTATATAATTTCTAAAATAATAGAACACTCAACAGTATTCGTTATATTTTAGTACACATTACCTTTATTAAATTATGTATATAGTATACAATTAACAATCTAATTGACGTGACTAACTGATGTAACTAATTTATGTGACTACTAATAAATTATTGGTAAAACAATTGTGAAATAGCCTAACCCTAGCTTTAAACCTAACCTTAACTTTAAGCCTAACCCTAGCTTTAAGCCTCACCCTAATTTTAAGCCTCACCCTAACTTTAAGCCTAACCCTAACTTTAAGTGATTACTTTGTCTGTTTTTTTACTATATGACAAGATTGCTGATTGATGCAGCTCTTGTCTGTAGCACTTGTCAGATTGTTTCTCCTCTGGTCACTCACTGACAGAAGATTAGAGGAGAAAGAGCATTTTATGAGGCAAATCACCCAGGAAAATTTGTTACTACAATAAACTTTCCCAGTGATTGCTCTGATTGGCTGGCATGACGCTGACATCATCAAGACCTGAACCAATCAGGTCTTGATGAGATCACGGGTCACAGCAAGCTATCAGCATCGGAATCCCCGCGTTATAAGGTCACGATTAAAGCAAAACCGCCAACCATACACAAATGTTGGCGTTGCACAAAGCACTGCTACCGCCTACGTTTATTTACCATTGGCGGTCGCAAACCTGTTAATGGCAAAACTTTACAAACTTTCTACTATTTGCAATAAACCATTCAAACTCAAAACAACTAATATGTGGTTTCTACAAATTCAACACAAAATATTACTTTTATAAGTAAAGACTACTGTAGTCTCAGAAGAGTTCACCACTTCAGGAAAAGTGTCTTTAATATGTCGTAGAGAACCTTTTGGCTAGTATGACTTGCTGTAAATACGATGCATAGCCGGACATTGGCTTCTTGCCAGGGTTGTCAACCATCCAGAAATTGCAGGACAGTTGGTACGAATAGGGTGCTTTTTAGCCTTGTCCAGAAAAAAAATTAAGGAGTCTGTGATTTTTTTGACGATGCGGAAACTTATACATATTTTGACTGTAATTCTCATCATTTTACAGTGAAGGCAGCTCATGTCTTTACATCAGAATTATGGGCTGCAGGTCGGTATCACTTATAATCATAATGATATATTATGGTTTTCCAATGTGTCCGTAAAAAATCTTGGGTGTCTGATTTTTTGATAAGTCGTACAGAAAAAATAAAAGTCAAGTTGGCAACTCTGCTTCTAGAACTTTTTTGGGCCTATGAATCAGCAGTGTGTCTAGAGGGGAAAGAATGAAGCATATGGTGATGAAAATTCCTTTTTTTTTTAAAGTGAAGCAATATGGTGACTCACTCTGGGGCTGTTTTGCTTCCTCTATCACTAGAAATCTGCAGCCATTGGAGGGCAAGATGGATTCAATCAAGTATCAGGAAAACCTTGGTGAAAACATTGTGCCTCCTGTGAGGAGACTGAAGTTGGGTGTCATTGCTGGATATTCCAACAGGAGAATGATGCAAATCACATGTCAAAGTCCACCAAGGTTCAGTTACAGAAGTTGTGAAAAATACTGGAGTGGCCATCACAGTAATCTGACTTGAACCCCATAGAAAATATGAAGGTTAGAGAAGTGAAGCCCATTGCCCATGGAGAATGGACTAAGATTCCTAAGGAATGCTGCCAGATGCTGTTCATACTTTTGCCACAGGTCATAACAGCCAAAGGGTTCGTTACTAAGTATTAAAGATGCTTGTCATCAAGGGGGTAGAATAAGTAGTCATTAAAAATGACATTTTGATTGGAGAAACCACATAAGGTGTGTTGAGCTATATACATTGTTCTTCTTTGAATGGTTTATTGCAAACAGCAAACAGTTTGTAATTTTTCTATTAAACATAATTTGCTATGAGGTTTGAATAAATTTGCATCTGTATACATAATCTATATTGACAACTACTATCTGAATACTATATATGGCAATGTTTTTAGGTGTCTAAAAATTATCCACATAAAATACCTAGTGATCTGCCGATGATAGGTTAAACCTGAAAATTCACATTAGAATAAAGTCTGCCAAATAAAGATGAGTGGATCACTTCACACAACCCCGATCCACGATCCAGCTCAGTATTCTCTGGCTGTGGACAGGAGCTGTGCGAATTTCCTACATTGATTTGTTGACCTGGAGGGACCTCATCTGCGCTGTGTGTGGCACACAAGTGATGTCTCACCAGCCAGGCTATTCATAAGCCAAGTCTTCTTCCAAGGATTCTTGGAGCTCCAGTCCAGGGCTGGAGAGCTCTAACCTGAACTGTGGACCAGGGTTATGTAAGGCAATTTGCTCTTATCTACTGCCAAACCTATGGCATTTGATGAGAAATACCAATGATGATGTTTAAGTTACCCTGGCCATTATCAGGGTAAATGAGCTTGTACCCCTTTTCTCTGCACATGCACATTTAAGCCGAGCAGGCACAGCAATGCCAGGAGAGAGATCTGTTGGCTGTTTAAGTAAAGTGTGGCTGGGTTTAGGGTTACGTCCTTATTGCCAGTCTCACAATGCAGTGCTCATGACTTGCTGCACTTGACACTGGATCCTCATGCTCTCGTATTTATGTGACTTTCGTTCACTGTTGTTTATTGTGTTAGTGTTAATGGTTAAACCACTCACTGTCTTTCTAGACATTTCATGATTTTATACATTTGTCAAAAATATCTGTTTTTTCTAAATGTGATGCTGTTAATAAAATACTTTATCATTATTTTTGTGCTTTTTCATTATTTTTTTTCTTACAAATGTGATAGACTTTAATCTAAATGACATGATTGCACATTATTAAAGAACTATATTTTATTCTTGATTATGCACTAATAAATAAATGGCTGTTTATTTAATTAAGCTGGAAATGGATATTTTTTTTTTACTAAACTAGGGCCTAACAGGATTTGATGTGAATATATGGGCCTTGTTTGTCTAAAGGGGGAACATTTTCCCTAACATATGAGACCATGTAAGGGTGTGACAGAGACAGTCAGATACCTGCTCCTGAAGACAACAATTGTAGTATGAATATTGCCTAAGGTTTTAGTGCATTTTATTGTATGATGTGAAATGTGTAAAATGCAAAGATTGTTAAAAGTACTGATGCTCCTGTGTGGGTACTGTAGTGGTAATGTCTAAGGTAACCAGGGGGACACATATCGACCCTCATATATGATCCCCCTCACTACCTCACATATCCCCCTCTGTTCAAACTTGTTGGATTGAACAGTTGTCACCATCCAAATTTCCCTGCACCTTCCCGGCACGATGTTCGACTGTGAAACTAAAGTTTTGCAGTGACAGTAACCATCTGGTGACCTGAGCATTCTTCTCCTTGGCATTTGTCATCCAGACCAAGGGGGAATGATCTGTCACCAAGCGAAACTGTTGCCCAAACAAATAATAGTGTAGGGACTCCAAGGCCCACTTAATGGCCAGACACTCCTTTGTCCACTATGCTATAATTTTTCTCAGCCAGGGTAAGTTTCCTACTCAGGTAGGTGATCAGATGTTCTTCTCAGTTCACCTCCTGTGACAGGACCGCTCCCAGGCCATCAGAGGCATCAGTTTGCACGATAAAGTCTTTCTTGAAGTTGGGGCTAGTAAGGACTGGCTGTCCATGCAACCCCAACTTCATAGATTGGTACGCTTCTTTCGTCTGAGGGTTCCACCGGACCATGACTGACTGACTACCCTTTAAGAGATCGGTCAGGAGTGCTGGTCTCCCACCAAAATTAGGTATGAACCATCGATAATACCCAATGATGCAGAGGAATGCTCTCACCTGTTTAGTAGTAACAGGCCAGGGCCAGTACTGAATGGCCTCGTTTTTATTTATTTGGGGTTTGAAAACCCTACGGTCGATCACATACCCTAAGTACTGGGCTTCCTCAAGAACTATTGCACATTATGTTTGTATTTGCTGGCAAGCCCGATGCTCTGACTGAATTCCCAACCGCTTGTACCCGGGACAAGCAGATATGCCAGTCAGTACTAAAGATGGTGATATCATCCAAGAGAAAAAGTAAATGAAGCGCACTCTGCTATATGGGAGGTGCTGGCTGAACTTGGGCAAGCCCAACAAATTAGCTGAGAGAGGAAATGAGTCGCCCACCAGGACAGTGGGGTACTCGGTACCAGGTCCGGTCGCTCTTAAAGGGGATGTCACGGTCGCTGCAACCCGGTCTGTGGCCCTGGGACTCAATTAAAGGGGAACGGTCTTTTTAGGGGTATTGTGAAAGTCTATTTTCGTGACGCCACCTGTGGTTCTCTTTCAGTAGGGACCGACGCCACTTAAAGGGGTCCTCTGGGGTGATGGTATGGCGGCTGATGGTGATGCTTCCCACAGGTGAAGGGGATGATGTGTTGCCGGTAAATAACAGAGGCCTCAGGGTTGCAGTCTTTACCTGGTTTACTGTTGGTAGCAGGCAACAGTCCAGGGCACCGGCAACAGGTACAGAAGCAGCCCAGAAACAAGAAGTCCCCTTGGCAGGTCAGGTTGGGAGCCTTCCACTTTACTCTCACTATTAGTCCCTTGCTGACTGAAGTATCCTAACAAGGTCCTCATTCTTTCCTGTCCTGGGACTGTACCTGTATGGTAGGCAGTTTGAGCCGTTCCTTCTTGGGTCTTTGCATGGTGACTCCAGGCTCCAGAATGCTGCTGTACCACAGGCTTAATATGGACAATTTACGTATAGTCCTATGCCCTCCGGTTCTGTCGTGCGACTTTAGTCCCCCACGACCTCGAGCTCACGGTGCCCGGTTTCTGCGCTCTGGCTCACGGGAGACCCTATTGCAGCCTCCCTGAGCTCTCAATCTCTCCTCTGCTCCTTTCCTGTCTGCTCCGGACTGAACTGAACTAACTCCTCCTCCAGACCAGGATTTTTATTCAGGGAAGCTGCCCTAAAAACAGGTTTTGAGCTCCCCCTCCTGGCCTGGATTCAGAAGGTGTTGTGTGTGAGATTACCTGCCAAAGAGATACCTCTTGTTTCCAGGCATAGCGCTACCCTCCCCGAGAGGAAGGCAGCATTACTGTGGCACCCGAACTCCTGGGGTGCCGCAGAAACAGCCGCACACAATCAAGGAAGTAAGTTGCAAAAAGTTCCTGTGTTTATTATATGTACAAGAAAAACACCACAGAAATTAGAAGAAAATGGAGGCAAGGTTAAGTTTCGACCCTTCCCGCGTCTTTGTTAAACCTCACTGAAAGATGAGAAGAGTATGACGGTAGAAATAATAAGGGTGAAGTCCCCACTGGGGCTCTATCAAAGGTGAAATTGGGGAAATGGCATGCCTGCCACCACGGACGTGCAACTTGCTTTGGGCATGCCTCAATTCACACTGCCCGCATTCTCCAACATATGTAGAGCAGCTGGGGTTGATAAAGTGCGACAGGCAGGAGCCACAGAAAGTTCAACATAAAAGTGTCTTTATTTTCGCATATTTATGTCATCAGCATTTCTGCAACTCCCTGCCGTGGGTAAAACGCATGCAGAATTCACATGTGTTTTCCCGCAAAACACAAGCGTTTTTAGCTTGCAGAATGCTTGCGCTTTTCCAAGCGATTTGAAGCATCGCTCGGAAAAGTGATTGACAGGTTGGTCACACTTGTCAAGCATAGTGCTTAACAAGTGTGACCAACGTTTTACTATTGATGCTGTCTATGCATAATCAATAGTAAAAGATAGAATGTTAAAAATACAAAAAAAAAAAATTATTGTTATTCTCACCTTCCGACGGCCCCCAATCTCCTCAGCGGTGCTCCCGGTACGTTCCGTTCCCAGGGATGCTTTGCGCAAAGGACCTTTGTGATGTCACGGTCGCGTGACTGCGACTTCATCCCAGGTCCTTTGCACATTGCATCCCTGGGAACGAAAGCCGCTGCGTACACCGCTGAGCGGCGGGAGGACTCCGGGGGCCATCAGAAGGTAAGTATATTCATATTTTTTATTTTAATTCTTTTTTTTACAGAAATATGGTTCCCAAGGGCCAGGAGGAGACTCTCCTCTTCTCCAGACCCGGGTACCATCCGCACATTAAGTGCTCACTTTACGCATGGTGGGCATAGCCACATGCGTAAAGTGAGCATTTCAATGCAATCCTATGGTGGCGGAATCACTGTAATTCCACAAAAATAATGAACATGCTGCGGATTTTACCGCTATGCGATTCCACAGCAGGAAAATCCGCACCATGGGCACAGCAACTGCGGAATCCCATAGGATTGCATGGGAATGCGTTTTTTAAGCATTTTTTAGCATTTCCGCTGCTGCAAAAATGCAGCAGAAATGCATAAAAAAGCAGCGTGAGCACACAGCCTTACAGTATGATGATCACGCTTAAGTTTTCGGGAAATAGCTCATGTTTTCATCCCTTGACCAAGGCATTGCACTATTTGATGCTTTTCGGCATCAGAGAGATCCTTTTTCTTTCCCATGTTACTTGAAAACTGTGGCCTGCTTAATAATGTGGAACATCATTTTTAAGTAGTTTTCCTTTAATTAGAATCACCTGGAAAACTAATTATCACATGTGTTTAAGATTGATTTCAGTGATCCATTGAGCCCTGAGACACAATACCGTCCATGATTTATTTGAAAAACAAAACAATTAAATCTTTATGATGCTTAACCCCTTAATGACCGCCAATACGTCTTTTAACTGACCTTAGATATAAGAGAATATCCTCCCCATACAGATGACAATCCATCATCTGTCGGCTGTACACTATAGCTGACAACTTGCTGTATCAGCCACGATCAGTATTTGCACCTTCTAAATCTGTTTAACCCCTTAGATGCTGCTGTCAATAGTGACTACATCATTATAAATGGTTAACAGAGTGTGGGGGCTTCCTCTTTATCCCAATTGGTGCCCTCAGATCATGATTTTGTTGTCCTGATGTTTGCCGTGGCAATTCATGACCAAATAGCGGCTTTAGAGTCTGACGGCTGTAGTAATCTGTTTAGAAGTTAGCAACATTTAGGTGGTAAAAATACACATTTTCATTTCTGTCATAGCACTTTGCATTAATTCCTGTAAAGCACCTGAAGGGTTAATAAACTACCTGACAGCAGTTTTCAATATGTTTAGGGGTGCTGGTTTTAAAATGGTATCACGTTTGGGGGTTTCCCAATATATGGGACCCTTAAAGTCACTTCAAACATGGATAAGTCCCTAAAAAAATAAATTTTGTAAATTTCTTTGAAAAAATGAAAAATTGCTGCTACATTTTTAAACCTCCTAAAATGCTAACAAAATAAAATAACATTTTACAAATGGTCCTGATGTAAAGCAGACATGTGGGAAATGTTATTTATTAATGGTTTGCTGGTGTATGACTATCTGGATTAAAGGGATAATCATTCAAATTTAGAAAATTGCTAATTTTTTAACATTTTTCTCAAATTTTTGATTTTTTTTTATAAATAAACACAAAAAATGTTGAACTAAATTTACCATTATCATAAAGTAGAATGTGTCACGAAAAAACAATCTCAAAATCACTGGGATTTGTTGAAGCGTTGCAGAGTTATTACCACATAAAGTGACACTGGTCAGATTTCAAAAATTTGGCTCGGTCACTAAGGGGTTAAATCTAATTTGCATAATAATTTGGAACACGGTGTAGATATAAAACACACATGTATGCATATACGATATAGATATGCACTTTTTTTTGCTGTCATAGATGATTCTCATCAACAAAGATACAAGCATTTATTTTGTTCATCGGGTGGGTGATATGTCCCATCGGCTGATGAGACATTAAATGGGAATTCTTATGAAAGCTTGTTCTTTGATTGTCGGTCCATGTAAAAGTACCTTTACTTTCCAGCATGAAAGTCTAAACTCGTTGAGATAAGGCTTGAAATGTCCTTTGCAAAATGTTGCACTTTAAGGGCTCTACCACCAGAGCGGGCTAAATCACCATCCAAAACAAGTAGTTTAGTACACGTCTCACAATAATTCACATGCTCAATTCAGTAACCAACTTGATTCTTATTTCCCAGTATTCCGTTATCTGGACAGGACAACGACATTTGTACCAGGGCCGGATGGGAACTGAAATTCAGCCCTGGCATTTTTAAGCACACAGGCCTACGTCTTGTAACTTCTGTAATCTTGCTCTCTAAATAGTCTAAGTACTGGTCAGCAGCACACAATCAAAACGCTTTGCGTTCACGACCTCCGTAGCCAACAGCCACTGAATTATGGCCAATTTAGATGAGCCAATAATCATGAAATTTGTCATTGTAAGGCCGGGATCAAACATGCAAGAAATACGTCCGAGTGTGGCCGCATATCAATACATGCAGCCGCACGCTCCACTCCTGAGTGACGGCGGCAGTGCCGGGTATTAACATGCGAGACTCGGACGTATTTCTCGCATGTCTGATCCCAGCCTAAGAGAGTCTTCCTGATTATTGGCTCATTTAAATAGGTCAGTAATCACCTGATTTAAGAGCAAAATGATTAGTAGTCATGTGAGACGATTTTTAGCCGGCTTAAAAATCAAGGTTCTTGGTAGCATATTGCCCTGGGAAACAGGACATGCGCTCCCAAGAACAGGACATTCTATGTGCACAAAACATATTAGCAGTCGCTGTGTGCACAGAGAAGTGCGGTCCTGCTGTGTGAATAGGCCGTGTAGGATGCTGACTGAGTTGTATACAGCTGGTCGGTGGTCATGTACAGTGGGGCAAAAAAGTATTTAGTCAGTCAGCAATAGTGCAAGTTCCACCACTTAAAAAGATGAGAGGCGTCTGTAATTTACATCATAGGTAGACCTCAACTATGGGAGACAAACTGAGAAAAAAAAATCCAGAAAATCACATTGTCTGTTTTTTTAACAATTTATTTGCATATTATGGTGGAAAATAAGTATTTGGTCAGAAACAAAATTTCATCTCAATACTTTGTAATATATCCTTTGTTGGCAATGACAGAGGTCAAACGTTTTCTGTAAGTCTTCACAAGGTTGCCACACACTGTTGTTGGTATGTTGGCCCATTCCTCCATGCAGATCTCCTCTAGAGCAGTGATGTTTTTGGCTTTTCGCTTGGCAACACGGACTTTCAACTCTCTCCAAAGGTTTTCTATAGGGTTGAGATCTGGAGACTGGCTAGGCCACTCCAGGACCTTGAAATGCTTCTTACGAAGCAACTCCTTCGTTGCCCTGGCGGTGTGCTTTGGATCATTGTCATGTTGAAAGACCCAGCCACATTTCATCTTCAATGCCGTTGCTGATGGAAGGTTTGCACTCAAAATCTCACGATACATGGCCCCATTCATTCTTTCATGTACCCGGATCAGTCGTCCTGGCCCCTTTGCAGAGAAAAAGCCCCAAAGCATGATGTTTCCACCACCATGCTTTACAGTAGGTATGGTGTTTGATGGATGCAACTCAGTATTCTTTTTCCTCCAAACACGACAAGTTGTGTTTCTACCAAACAGTTCCAGTTTGGTTTCATCAGACCATAGGACATTCTCCCAAAACTCCTCTGGATCATCCAAATGCTCTCTAGCAAACTTCAGACGGGCCCGGACATGTACTGGCTTAAGCAGTGGGACACGTCTGGCACTGCAGGATCTGAGTCCATGGTGGCGTAGTGTGTTACTTATGGTAGGCCTTGTTACATTGGTCCCAGCTCTCTGCAGTTCATTCACTAGGTCCCCCCGCGTGGTTCTGGGATTTTTGCTCACCGTTCTTGTGATCATTCTGACCCCACGGGGTGGGATTTTGCGTGGAGCTCCAGATCGAGGGAGATTTTTAGTGGTCTTGTATGTCTTCCATTTTCTAATTATTGCTCCCACTGTTGATTTCTTCACTCCAAGCTGGTTGGCTATTGCAGATTCAGTCTTTCCAGCCTGGTGCAGGGCTACAATTTTGTTTCTGGTGTCCTTTGACAGCTCTTTGGTCTTCACCATAGTGGAGTTTGGAGTCAGACTGTTTGAGGGTGTGCACAGGTGTCTTTTTATACTGATAACAAGTTTAAACAGGTGCCATTACTACAGGTAATGAGTGGAGGAAAGAGGAGACTCTTAAAGAAGAAGTTACAGGTCTGTGAGAGCCAGAAATCTTGATTGTTTGTTTCTGACCAAATACTTATTTTCCACCATAATATGCAAATAAAATGATAAAAAAAACAGACAATGTGATTTTCTGGATTTTTTTTTTCTCAGTTTGGCTCCCATAGTTGAGGTCTACCTATGATGTAAATTACAGACGCCTCTCATCTTTTTAAGTGATGGAACTTGCACTATTGCTGACTGACTAAATACTTTTTTGCCCCACTGTACATGCTATAGCACAGTAATGACAGTAAAGTCTCATTTAGGCTGGTTTCTCATTTGCGTTTTTTGCCTATACTTAACATTAAAAATGCATGCTTTTTTTGCATGCGTTTTGCTGCCGCATGCGTCTTTTCTATGCATGTGTTGTGTTGCAGAAATGCAACATGTAGTAATTTCTAGCGGCGTTTTTTTGCGGCAAAAAAACCTATTGCTGTCTATGTAAACGCATGCGTTTTTAAGCACATGCGTTTGCATGCGTTTTTAAACGCATGCATTTTAATAGAAAAACACAAGAATACACACTGATAAGCCAACCCCAAACCCTAACCCTATCGCTTACCCTAACCATAAGGGATCCTAACCCTAACCCTAAGGTTAGGAGCAGAATGGAGGCGCACAGACCACAGAGATGACGCCCGACCAGCCTCACTTAAATACAGCGTGGGAACAACTCAAAATGTTTTGTTTGGAGGTAGGAAGGGGGTCAGGAGTCAATATACATGTCAGTGTAAGGGTATGTCTCCACGCTGCGTACTGGCAGCGCTTTGGACGCAGCGGATCCCTGCTCCACCTGCCCCCTTTTGTACGTGCGATCATACCGCATGTGTTCATTGAACACATGCTTAATCACTGCATCCTATACATAGAACATGGTCTTGTACACATAAAACGTACAATATTTCTGAATACATGTGTTATAATGCTTCAGAAACTTTTCTGTCTGCTGTCATAGATTAGGAAATGTATTTGGGTATCTTGGAAAACTTCTTCCTATCTCCTATCAAAGAGAACCTGTCTCATTGTACATACATATACACAAAAATTGCTCAAAATAATGTAATATACATCCTTCCTACATAGGTGGAGGAAGTACCGACCAAACGTAATGTCTCACATGCAGTGTGACCATATAATAAAAATTGATCACTACTACGGTACTGATATATAAAAAACAATTTTATTAAGACAGTATTTAAAATTCAATTATAGACAAATACAGTAAACAACATGTAAAAAAAGGGTGTTGAATCCACAAAAAGGGACCTAGCTGCCATAGGCTAACTCTAAATCACCGGGGTTAAACTAGCATCAATCCATAAAAAGGACCCATATCAAAATACCACCCAGATATGTCTATGAATAGCTATGTGAGGACTATATAGGCAATGTACAGATGGTCCTTACTATAATGTGATCCCCTAGTAGGAGAACCTAACAGCCATAAAGCTCACAAAAATATGGCCTAACGCCAAAAGACATGAACTAGTGGGAAAAATGGGAAAATACCTTGAGTGCGTCCCGTGTGAGAGCCTCGGCGTCCCTCTGCCCCGACGCGCGTTTCGCGTTCGCTTCTTCTGGAGGCGTGCCAGGGCAGGGGGTAGGCCGGGTTTTATGTCACAATTTGTGCCGTTCATTGGGCCGTACTAATGGAAAACTGCCATCAGCTGCGAGAGAACAAAGCATTGTAATGTTGCGCCGGCATCTAAGCATTGTACATACAGTCTGATTTGTAGACAGTGTAGTGAGCTGGCCGGCTGTGACTGTTCTGTTATCATTGACATAGAATCTGTGACAGACACTGCCACCGTGTGGCCAGAAGTTATACCTATGCCAAATGTGATTACAGAGAAACAAACTGTATTGGCAGAACTTTCCCCTGTGATGTCATGTGAACAGGAAGGGGAGGGAAAAAGGGAGCCCGGGAAACTGGTGTGTGCAGAGAGAGGTCGGTGTGTGCTGGCGTCCTCCTGCAGAGGCGATATAGAAGACTGCCTGGATGACCGCTATCTCTTGGAAGCTGACATCCAGATTGTTCCCAGCTCCCACACTGCGGAACACCCAACGGTGACATCTTCTCAGACCCTGGAGCCCATGAACTGTAAGCGGGTCCTCTGTTGAGAGGCCGAACATTCCACCCTTACCTGTTGAACCCCAAGGACTACAGTCTGGACCTGAGGGACGGAGTTTTGTTTAATCCCTGTTGTTTCTCTCTTCGGCTGGAGCGTCCCCCTGCAGTGACAGACAGGCCTGCGACGTGGGAAGATAACCTCTTGGAACAAAGGAACTGGTAACGTGTGGATAGGGAAAGCGAGGGACAGTTTGTTATTACACGTTATCTCTGTGAATAGGCATATTTTGTACTGTCTATTATTGTGTTCCGCTGTGTTAAGGAAAATGTATAACAGTAAAGATACGGTTGTTAAAATAGAATCTGAGTGTGGAAGTTTTGCTGGGCCAGATCATGGATATACATGGGCGACCTTGCCCTCGGTCACTTCATCTGGCGTAGTTGGCAGGATCTGTGCCCAGCAAGATTCCCACCCAGTATACAGTCATAAACCGCTGCCGGTGTCCATTGTAAACCAGGTCAGGAAGTTTGGCGGGCGAAACTACCCCGTACCAGAATGGGCGGAACAAGTGCGGATACTGGGAGAAATGTATAATATTGACCCTAAGACCTTGGCAGAAATGGCGGTACTGACGCTAGAGGGGGAGGCATGGATGACAGTCAGACTGGAGACGGTCAGGGGGCAGCGTACGTTGGAGGATTTGGTGCGGGTGCTGGAAAAGACCTATGGACCTACTACGTACCAGGGAACACTGCGATACCTGTTGTTTAGACGGACACAGCTTGAATGGGAAGACATCCCCCAATATGCAAATGCCCTTCAGGTACTCCTTGAACAAGTCTGTGCAAAAGGGGAACAACTGGCTACTATAGCTCCTCGTGACCTGGTACTGAGAGACCAATTCGTTATAGGGCTGAGAGACCAGTATCTTAACCGTACGCTACAGGACTTGATTCGGATGACGCCGACTCTCACCTTCGCTGAAGTCAAGCAGGAAGCCATAGAACGTTCTAGGGGACCCGTCATGGATGTGGGGACTCAAAGCGCTGCGTGCAGATCCATGTTAGACATTAAACAGCCCAAGAGTGACACTGAGGAGCTGAAACAGATGGTAGCAGATTTACAGCAACAGGTGTCACAGTTAACACTAGAACGACAGAGAGACCAGCGGATGCAACCTAGCCGTCCCGCAGGACCGTGTTGGTCATGTGGTGATCCTCGTCATAGGGCGAACCGTTGTCCTCAACGAACAAACCATCAGTTACCACGACGAACGGAATATCAGCTACATCCACGAGCAGAGCCGCCACGCCAGGTCTCACCACAATGGCCGCCGTTAAACTAGACACCCCTGCAGCTGAGGTTCGAGCAGCAGGGGGGGATAGAGAATGGGGTGTAGAAAAACAGAGCCAGCAACGGAGTACTCTTGCCTCAAGTAGTCCTACACTTGAAGTTATTCTGGAGGGAGTTGCAGTACAAGGATTGATGGACACTGGGTCGCAAGTGACCACGATCTCTGAACAGTTTTATGAAGAGTACCTCAAACCAAGAACTGCTTGTGATCCAGATACCACCATTAAGATAATTGCGGCTAATAACCTACCCATTCCAGTAACCGGAGTCGCCTGGATGGATACGAAGGCCTGCGGACAAGACCTAGGGAAACGAGGAATCGTCATTATCAAGGAAGGCTTCGGCTCCGAGACCCCAGTAATAATCGGAATGAATATCTTGAAAGACCTGGATCTTATGCTGCTGACAAGAAAAGGGCCCAAGTACTGGCAGAAGGTTACGAAACATAAACCGACTCGTCTGGCGTTCCAGCGCGTAATCCGGACCGTTGGACTTCAACAGATGGCAAAGGAACAACTACCCCTAGCAGCCATTAAGGTGCCCCGCTGTACCCGAATTACTTTGCCCGCTGAAAAAGAGACAGTCATTTCCCTGCCTCTTAACACAAACCGACAGTTGAAGTGTTAATCGAGCCGAGGGCTCCAAGTGGGGGTAAGCTAAACCCACTAGTCGCCCGCACCCTAGCCATCGTGAGGAACGGAAGAGTCCCTGTCCGGCTGAACAACACCGCAGACGTAGGTGTAGCCCTTGAAGCTGGCACGCAACTTGCCAGAGTATATGCTCTACCCACAGAAGTGAACCCCATGGGGCCCTTACAATTCACCCCGTCTACAGAAGATGGCTGGACGGTAACTGTCTCAGCCATAAATTCTCAAGCAGATGATGAAGACATTGGGCGAAAATTACTGGAAAAAGTGCGACTGGACCCGTCCCAGTTCACCAAACAGGAAGCGTCTCAAGTGGAGAGACTACTGCGGGAACACCAAGACTCCTTTGCAAAACATGACACCGACTTCGGGTACACCACCAGTATCCAACACGAGATTCCCATGGGCGAGACTGCCCCTATTCTCGAGAGGTACCGACAAATACCACCTCAACAATACCAGGAGGTGAAAAGCCTCTTAGAATCTATGCTACACGCTGGAGTGGTGTGGGAGAGCCAGAGCCCATGGGCTGCACCCGTGGTGATAGTCAAAAAGAAAGATGGATCCCTGAGATTTTGCGTAGACTACCGTCGGCTGAACGCTTGCACGATCCGGGACTCCTATCCACTCCCCCGGATCGAAGAGTCACTGACCGCCCTGAAGAAGGCCAAATATTTTTCGTCTCTAGACTTGGCCAGTGGATATTGGCAGGTCCCCATGAGTGAGAAGGATAGAGAAAAGACTGCCTTCATCCTTCCCATGGGCCTGTACGAGTTTGACCGGATGCCATTCGGCTTGAGTAATGCACCAGGGACCTTTCAGAGACTGATGGAACGCTGTCTGAGAGATTTCAACTTCAAATTCACGCTGATATACCTTGATGACATCGTGGTATACTCCGCCACCTTTGAGGATCATCTTCACAAGCTTGGCAAAGTGCTCCAGCGCTTGAAGAGACACGGCTTGAAGTTGAAGCCCAGCAAGTGCCGTCTATTCCAGCAGGAGATCGATTACCTGGGACACCGGATCTCAGCCGAAGTTGTCCAACCCTCTCCAGAGAAGATACAGTTAGGGCCAGAAATATTTGGACAGTGACACAATTTTCGCGAGTTGGGCTCTGCATGCCACCACATTGGATTTGAAATGAAACCTCTACAACAGAATTCAAGTGCAGATTGTAACGTTTAATTTGAAGGGTTGAACAAAAATATCTGATAGAAAATGTAGGAATTGTACACATTTCTTTACAAACACTCCACATTTTAGGAGGTCAAAAGTAATTGGACAAATAAACATAACCCAAACAAAATATTTTTATTTTCAATATTTTGTTGCAAATCCTTTGGAGGCAATCACTGCCTTAAGTCTGGAACCCATGGACATCACCAAACGCTGGGTTTCCTCCTTCTTAATGCTTTGCCAGGCCTTTACAGCCGCAGCCTTCAGGTCTTGCTTGTTTGTGGGTCTTTCCGTCTTAAGTCTGGATTTGAGCAAGTTAAATGCATGCTCAATTGGGTTTAGATCTGGAGATTGACTTGGCCATTGCAGAATGTTCCACTTTTTGGCACTCATGAACTCCTGGGTAGCTTTGGCTGTATGCTTGGGGTCATTGTCCATCTGTACTATGAAGCGCCGTCCAATCAACTTTGCAGCATTTGGCTGAATCTGGGCTGAAAGTATATCCCGGTACACTTCAGAATTCATCTGGCTACTCTTGTCTGCTCTTATGTCATCAATAAACACAAGTGACCCAGTGCCATTGAAAGCCATGCATGCCCATGCCATCACGTTGCCTCCACCATGTTTTACAGAGGATGTGGTGTGCCTTGGATCATGTGCCGTTCCCTTTCTTCTCCAAACTTTTTTCTTCCCATCATTCTGGTACAGGTTGATCTTTGTCTCATCTGTCCATAGAATACTTTTCCAGAACTGAGCTGGCTTCTTGAGGTGTTTTTCTGCAAATTTAACTCTGGCCTCTCTATTTTTGGTATTGATGAATGGTTTGCATCTAGATGTGAACCCTTTGTATTTACTGTCATGGAGTCTTCTCTTTACTGTTGACTTAGAAACAGATACACCTACTTCACTGAGAGTGTTCTGGACTTCAGTTGATGTTGTGAACGGGTTCTTCTTCACCAAATTAAGTATGCGGCGATCATCCACCACTGTTGTCATCCGTGGACGCCCAGGCCTTTTTGAGTTCCCAAGCTCACCAGTCAATTCCTTTTTTCTCAGAATGTACCCAACTGTTGATTTTGCTACTCCAAGCATGTCTGCTATCTCTCTGATGGATTTTTTCTTTTTTTTCAGCCTCAGGATGTTCTGCTTCACCTCAATTGAGAGTTCCTTTGACCGCATGTTGTCTGCTCACAGCAACAGCTTCCAAATGCAAAACCACACACCTGGAATCCACCCCTGACCTTTTAACTACTTCATTGATTACAGGTTAACGAGGGAGACGCCTTCAGAGTTAATTGCAGCCCTTAGAGTCCATTGTCCAATTACTTTTGGTCCCTTTTAAAAGAGAACGCTATGCATTACAGAGCTATGATTCCTAAACCCTTTCTCCGATTTGGATGTGGAAACTATCATATTGCAGCTGGGAGTGTACACTTTCAGCCCATATTATATATATACAGGTCCTTCTCAAAAAATTAGCATATAGTGTTAAATTTCATTATTTACCATAATGTAATGATTACAATTAAACTTTCATATATTATAGATTCATTATCCACCAACTGAAATTTGTCAGGTCTTTTATTGTTTTAATACTGATGATTTTGGCATACAACTCCTGATAACCCAAAAAACCTGTCTCAATAAATTAGCATATCAAGAAAAGGTTCTCTAAACGACCTATTACCCTAATCTTCTGAATCAACTAATTAACTCTAAACACATGCAAAAGATACCTGAGGCTTTTATAAACTCCCTGCCTGGTTCATTACTCAAAACCCCCATCATGGGTAAGACTAGCGACCTGACAGATGTCAAGAAGGCCATCATTGACACCCTCAAGCAAGAGGGTAAGACCCAGAAAGAAATTTCTCAACAAATAGGCTGTTCCCAGAGTGCTGTATCAAGGCACCTCAATGGTAAGTCTGTTGGAAGGAAACAATGTGGCAGAAAACGCTGTACAACAAGAAGAGGAGACCGGACCCTGAGGAAGATTGTGGAGAAGGACCGATTCCAGACCTTGGGGAACCTGAGGAAGCAGTGGACTGAGTCTGGTGTGGAAACATCCAGAGCCACCGTGCACAGGCGTGTGCAGGAAATGGGCTACAGGTGCCGCATTCCCCAGGTAAAGCCACTTTTGAGCTACAGAGAAGCAGCACTGGACTGTTGCTAAGTGGTCCCAAGTACTTTTTTCTGATGAAAGCAAATTTTGCATGTCATTCGGAAATCAAGGTGCCAGAGTCTGGAGGAAGACTGGGGAGAAGGAAATGCCAAAATGCCTGAAGTCCAGTGTCAAGTACCCACAGTCAGTGATGGTGTGGGGTGCCATGTCAGCTGCTGGTGTTGGTCCACTGTGTTTCATCAAGGGCAGGGTCAATGCAGCTAGCTATCAGGAGATTTTGGAGCACTTCATGCTTCCATCGGCTGAAATGCTTTATGGAGATGAAGATTTCATTTTTCAGCACGACCTGGCACCTGCTCACAGTGCCAAAACCACTGGTAAATGGTTTACTGACCATGGTATTACTGTGCTCAATTGGCCTGCCAACTCTCCTGACCTGAACCCCATAGAGAATCTGTGGGATATTGTGAAGAGAAAGTTGAGAGACGCAAGACCCAACACTCTGGATGAGCTTAAGGCCGCTATTGAAGCATCCTGGGCCTCCATAACATCTCAGCAGTGTCACAGGCTGATTGCCTCCATGCCACGCCGCATTGAAGCAGTCATTTCTGCCAAAGGATTCCCGACCAAGTATTGAGTGCATAACTGAACATTATTATTTGATGTTTTTTTTTGTTTGTTATTAAAAAACACTTTTATTTGATTGGATGGGTGAAATATGCTAATTTATTGAGACAGGTTTTTTGGGTTATCAGGAGTTGTATGCCAAAATCATCAGTATTAAAACAATAAAAGACCTGACAAATTTCAGTTGGTGGATAATGAATCTATAATATATGAAAGTTTAATTGTAATCATTACATTATGGTAAATAATGAAATTTAACACTATATGCAAATTTTTTGAGAAGGACCTGTAATTGTATTTCTGAACATGTTTTTGTAAACAGCTAAAATAACAAAACTTGTGTCACTGTCCAAATATTTCTGGCCCTAACTGTAGCAGCTGTCCGAGAGTGGCCTCAACCAACTACCATCAAAGAAGTCCAGGCTTTCCTGGGGCTAGCGGGCTATTACCGCCGATTTGTCAAGGACTTTGCCCGGCTTGCGGAACCACTGCATGAGACTCTCCGAGGGACCGCAAACAGTCCCAGAGGACGACGCATCAGCTGGGGGCCCGACCAAGAAAAATCCTTCCGGGCGCTTCAAGCTGCTTTGACATCGCCCCCTATTCTGGCATTTGCAGATTACACCCTGCCGTTCCAGTTATACACCGACGCCAGCCTTCAAGGTCTCGGGGCGGTCCTCTCCCAAGTCCAAGATAACAAGGAACGCGTAATAGCCTATGCCAGTAGATCCCTCCGTGACACCGAAAAGAACCCCGTCAACTACAGCTCTTTCCGCCTGGAACTCCTTGCCCTGACCTGGGCTATGACAGAGAAATTTGCTGGCTACCTGACAGGGGCGGAGGTGCTGGTCGTGACAGACAACAATCCTCTTGCCCACCTAGAAAATGCCAAACTAGGGGCAATGGAACAGCGCTGGATGGCAAGGCTCTCTAGATTCCAATACAAAATTAAATACAGAGCGGGGACGGAGAATCAGAATGCTGACAGCCTTTCCAGAGTGACATCATCCCCGCCAGTGGGGGACCGGGATGAAGAGTTGGAGGAAGATGAACTGCCCGACTTTGCCCGGCTAGCTAAACAAATAGAAGATAGCCGCCAGTATGCTGTAGGCGGGATCGAAGCCGTAGTGGGGTCCCCCCTGTCCCAACAAGAATGGGCCAAGCTTCAAGATCGAGACCCTGAACACGTCTTACTGAAACAGTACGTGAAGACACAAGAGAAACCACCCTCCGAAGTAAGAGCCCGACTATCAACCAGGACCTCTGCCCTACTTGCCCAATGGGACCGGCTGATCGTGAAGGATGGAGTCTTGTATCGCAGGGCCCTTTTATCCCATATGCTGGAAGAATGTTTGCAGATTGTCGTCCCGGTGCAGCTGGCCCATGAGATGGTGGCTGAAGCCCACAGAAGGAACGGCCACTTCGGCATAGACAAGACCCTCCGGTGGACCCAGCAATTCATTTTTTGCCCAGGACTCCGTAAGCTGGTTGAAAACGTCTGCCTAGGATGTCGTACATGTGAACTCCACAAGTCTACTGAGCAGCGTGCACCCGTCCAGACTATTAGCACATCCAGGCCCCTCGAATTGTTGATGGTGGACTATCTGTTGATTGGAACGGCGAATAGTGGCTACCAGTACTGTCTGGTGATGGTAGACCACTTCACGAAATTCGCCGTCGCTGTTGCTACCAAAGATCAGACTGCCGAATCAGCTGCACAGGCCATCTGTCAACACTTCGTTCGGGTCTACGGGTGTCCGGAGCGGCTGCACTCTGATCAGGGGGCGTGTTTCGAAGGGCGAGTCATTGAAGAACTCCAGCAGATGTATGGAATCAAGAAGTCCAGGACCACCCCGTATCATCCACAAGGGAATGGCGCGTGTGAACGTTTCAACCGGACCCTCTTACAACTGATCCGAACCTTAGCAGAAGACAAAAAGCCCGACTGGCCTCGATTCCTCCCAGAACTGCTGTGGGCCTATAACAATCAAGTCCATTCTGTCATCCATGAGCTACACCTGTCTAACTCTGATGAAGACACCTGTGGTACCTATCCTTCCTGGCTACAAGCACACCATCAAAGGATGGAAACTGTCTACCGGCTGGTGGAACAGCAGATCCAGGACCAGGTCCACGCTGATCCACTTCCAGTACAAGAAGACCTACTGAGTGTGGGTCAACTGGTCCTAGTTCGTATAAAGAAACCGCAAGGAAAACTCCGGCCCAAGTGGGAGACCGAAGTCTATCGAATAATTAGACACCCGTACCCTGGTGGCCCCGTCTACCAAGTACAAGGCGAAGACAGCGGCAGCCTCCGCACCCTGCACCGCAACATGTTGCGCCCCTGTCGTTCTCAGCCTGACTCCCCTCCTGTAATACCTGGAGAGATGGATATCACTAATGCTGTGGGAGACACCGATACCGGGGGTGTAGAGGTGGAAGACATCCCTACCCCTGCTCGCCTGATTGACGCGTCTGAACCCCTTACCTCCTCGACTGACTTACCGACTGGGGTGACTGATCGGGGGGAGGGGCTGGCACCCGTTAGGCGGACAACGAGGACTTCCGCCGGAGTGCCCCCAGGACAGTCCTACAGAGACCAATATGTGTGGCCTTTTCCGCAGCCGGGTCCTACAATCTCCACAGCCATCGCCGCCCTGGGGACAGTCGTTGACAGAGACTGGCAACCTTTAAGCGGGGGGGCGTGTAGTGAGCTGGCCGGCTGTGACTGTTCTGTTATCATTGACATAGAATCTGTGACAGACACTGCCCCCGTGTGGCCAGAAGTTATACCTATGCCAAATGTGATTACAGAGAAACAAACTGTATTGGCAGAACTTTCCCCTGTGATGTCATGTGAACAGGAAGGGGAGGGAAAAAGGGAGCCCGGGAAACTGGTGTGTGCAGAGAGAGGTCGGTGTGTGCTGGCGTCCTCCTGCAGAGGCGATATAGAAGACTGCCTGGATGACCGCTATCTCTTGGAAGCTGACATCCAGATTGTTCCCAGCTCCCACACTGCGGAACACCCAACGGTGACATCTTCACAGACCCTGGAGCCCATGAACTGTAAGCGGGTCCTCTGTTGAGAGGCCGAACATTCCACCCTTACCTGTTGAACCCCAAGGACTACAGTCTGGACCTGAGGGACGGAGTTTTGTTTAATCCCTGTTGTTTCTCTTTTCGGCTGGAGCGTCCCCCTGCAGTGACAGACAGGCCTGCGACGTGGGAAGATAACCTCTTGGAACAAAGGAACTGGTAACGTGTGGATAGGGAAAGTGAGGGACAGTTTGTTATTACACGTTATCTCTGTGAATAGGCATATTTTGTACTGTCTATTATTGTGTTCCGCTGTGTTAAGGAAAATGTATAACAGTAAAGATACGGTTGTTAAAATAGAATCTGAGTGTGGAAGTTTTGCTGGGCCAGATCATGGATATACATGGGCGACCTTGCCCTCGGTCACTTCAGACAGCATAGTATAAGAAAAGGAAAAGCTGAGCAGAATGATTTGTAGGTTCGCTGGAAAGATTCAGTATAATTTATAGTTCTTCACATGGAATCCCTGGTGTTTGTATACATATGATTCATATTCAGTCATTGACAGCAGAGCTGCTTCTGCTAAGAGGCAAGATGAGCATCTAGCCTCAGGCGGCAGTCTGGGCTATCTCTCAGGGGGCTGCATTCTGCCACCCCCTAGGAGTGGAACTCAGACAGTTTTTTTAAGCAGCTGTTACGCTGACAGCCGGCTCAGAGAACGCCAGCTCCTGCTGTCTGTATTCAATTGTCTCCATTTCCTGCAGACATGGGGGACAGTAGGAGAGAGGGAAGTATGTGGGGGACAGAAAGGAGAGGAGGCAGTATTGTAGGACAGTATGGAGAGGGGGCAGCTTGTAGGGAACAATATATATAGGAAACATTATTGAGAGGAGCAACATGGGAAGATACTGAAGATAGAGGCAGTGTGTAGATACAAGTGCTTCTCACAAAATTAGAATATCATCAAAAAGTTAATTTATTTCAGTTCTTCAATACAAAAAGTGAAACTCATATATGATATAGAGTCATTACAGAGTGATCTATGTTAAGTGTTTATTTATGTTAATGTTGATGATGATGATTATGGCTGACAGCCAATGAAAACCCAAAAGTCATTATCTCAGCAAATTAGAATAATTAGCAAAAAGCCCCTGCAAAGGCTTCCTAAGCGTTTCACTTTTTGTATTGAAGAACTGAAATAAATTAACTTTTCGATGATATTCTAATTATGTGAGAAGCACCTGTACATACAGCGTTATGGCAAATAGTTCAGAGGGCACAGTGTGAAGAGGGTCCATTAATATCCTTGGATACAGCACTCTGAACAGCCAACTTCTTTAGCAATGACCTTTTGTGGCTTACCCTCATTGTGGAGTGTGTCAGTGACTGCCTTCTGGACATATGTCAGGTCAGCAGTCTTCCCCTGTGTGGAGGCATAGTTCATTAGAGGCTAGTGTGCAGGTTACAGTTCATAAATCAGGCAGTTTGGCTGATACAGTTCATATGAAGGGTGGGACGGCTCTAGCTGAGAGTATGGTGTTTATAGCCAGTTAGGGAGAACAGTGTGGCACTTACAGCTCATAAGGGTAGAGAAATTGGTGGCTATAGTTCAAAGGGGGGACAGTATGGCAAAGTTTTTAAAGGGAACCTGTCACCAGTTTTGCAACATAGCAGCTAAAAGTATGGCCTTATTAAGCATCTGTGTTGCATTCCCTAAATCCTTATATAACCCCCTGAGTCCTCCTGTATAAATCCAAAAAAGCACTTTAATTTCTGCCGAACTCTATGTAGTCTTCCGTGTCCGGTCCGATAGGTGTGGCTTAAGGCCTCACCATCTCTCCCACCGGCTGCTGCTCGCCATCCTCTTTAATTGACATGGATGATGCCGCCTGCGCAGTATGTGGAGCGCCCCCAGACACAGGGCCACGAGTTCTCGGTACCGGGCCTCTCTGTCTCGGTCCTCGGGTTGTCACGGTGGCTAGACCCGGTCCGTGACCCTGCTAAGGGGCATCCAATGAAAGGTGATGAAAGTTTGTCAAGTGTTCGTGACGCCACCTGTGGTATTTAGTCAGGGTGACCGACACTGCTTGGGAGTCCACTGGGGTGATGTTATGGCAGCTAGATGGAATACCTTCCCACAGGTGAAGTGTTTCCCCAGGGCGTCCCAGTAGTGTAGATGGTGATGATGTGAGGCGTGGTTAATAACGAGGACACAGGGTTGCAGTCTCTTTACCTTTTTACTGAAGACTTCGGGATCCTCAATCCAGAGCACGCTTAACAGGGCTGGCTGAGACCGGCCGGTCCGAAGGCACATCCAGAGTTCCCTTTGCAGGTGAGAATTAGTGCCTACCTACTAGCGCCTGTGTGTTGTAGTCCTTCCCTGCTGAGCACCACGGGATAGTCCTCACAACTGTCGTATTTGTTCTTTCTCTCTCCGTCCCCCAGATGATATGGCTAGGACGCACCCGTATGACAGGTAGGCCTGGAGTTATTCTGGGACCCTAGAGACGCCCCTCTCACACGATTGCCCCCTATGTCTGCTTAGGTGATTTAGGTGAGACAGCCAACCTATAATTAACTGTCCTGCCGCTGTTTGAAGTAATGCTTGAAGTCTGTTACTTCCTTGGTGTTCCGGCCACCGTCTACGCGCCTCAGTAGGATGTTGCCGATCTCGAGGCACGACTCCTACTGGTTCTTTCGCCTTTTTGCTGTGATCTCGTTTCTCACTTCTCCACAATATACTTCTCTTCGTGTCCTTCCTTAAGATGCCGGCGCAAGGTAGTGCAGGCACGGCTCCGTAATGATCTGTCCTTTCTGCTAGGTCCCTGCCTGGATCCCACCCCTGACAGGTCCTCCCTGGAACTCTCCCAGGCTGCTTTCTGCATAACTTCCTGTCCAACCCCCAGTTTTACCAGAGTGTGAGGAGTGGCCTAATAGATAGAACCACCCCCCCGGTGGCCGGAGTGTGAAGTGTAGTGTGTGACTGTGATACCTGGTCAGGTGAACTCCTTTAGTGCAATCAGACGTAACATCACTCCCCTTAGTGGCAGAGCGACATTACTGCAACGACCAGGACTCTGGGGCGCTGCATATGTTTTGCCCCACTGCGGGCAAAGCCGAAAAACAGAAGTGAGCATGTGCTGCACACATATTTCCGGCTTATGTACCGGAACTACTTCTATGTACCCGAAATACATTTGCCGGCGCATGCACACTTCTGCTTTTCGGTTTTGCCCACAGTTGAGCAAAGCATCCTGCGCAGGCACGAGATGCAATATTTCTGCGTAGGAGCAAGATGTCGCACAGCGATGTGAATGACACAGGAGATGTCATCTACGTCAGTTCAAGGAGAATGGCGAGCAGCAGCCAGGAGCAGGGATAGAGAGGCCCGTCAGACCAGACCGAGAAGAACACCCATAAAACACCCATCAAACCAGACCGAGAAGAACACCCATAAAACACCCATCAGACCAGACCATACAGCGCGGGAGCAATTAAAAAGGTTTTTCAAGGGTACAGAGGTGGATGCAGGGGGTTATATAAGGATTTAGGGAATGTAGCGCAGATGCTGAATAAGGTGACATTTTTAGCTGCTATGTTATAAAACTGGTGACAGGTTTAAGCGAAGATGGTGCGGAGGCCACAGTTCATAAAGGCGGACAGCATGTCAGCTATAGTTCATGAGGGCAGACAGTGTGACGGTGAGAGTTCAAAAGAGGGGGCAATATTTTATAGGAGAGGTCAAGGTGGAGGCCAAGTACCTTGAGAGAAACAGTGTAGAAGTCATATTTTGTACAGGGAGCACAGTGAGGGACAATTATTTTTTCAGGCGCACAGCATGGGGCAGATATTTTTATTCAGTGACATTATATTGACTTATTTTTTGGGGACGTCAGGATGTGCAGCTGAAGACTGGAGAAGAGGGGAGTCTGCAGGGGCGGCCTGTGGATGTGAGAAGTCATCATCGTGTCAAGACCAAATGAAGCAGAAAGGGATGAGAAGGACTCCAAACAGAGAAAACATCACCAGTAAGGTACCTGGGTGTAAATGTTTATTTGTAATACTGCCTGCATCTAATCTGTACAGTGGTTCCTGTATGGTCCTCAGACTGATGATGGCTTGCGACAACTCTTGCTATCTCCTAACCATTCTTAAGGATATACTGGGAGTTGGAGGTTCATGCGATATAAATGTATATGGCGGGGGTTAACTTGAGATTGCAATTGATCTCTGTATAAAAGGGTTTGTCCCCTTTAAAAAAAATGATGGTGTGGAAGTGCAGTGTATTGTGAAATAAAGTGCATTATTCAATGTCCCCAATTCCAGTACTGAGTCTTTGCTACTGCTCCGGATGTCTAGAATTGACTGCAGTGAGCTCAGTGGCTCTGAGTGGGGTGTTTCACCTGCACTGGCAGAATAACAGACTTGATGATCGGCAGTGGTGGAAATTCAAGTATGATCGTGCGGTTTGTTTGTTTTTTTTATAACAACCTGAACTTGGTGGTTAACATTTTTTGAAAGATGATGAGCCCTTTAAGGTTAATGTTATATTCATGTATTGATGGTGGTTCTCGTGTTGTATTACTGCATTGACTGTGGTTCTAGTGATGTATTCATGTACTGATACTGGCTCTGATGCTGTATTCATGTTCTGATTGTGGTTCTGGTGATGTAATCATCTACAGATGGTGGTTTCAGTGTAAGTGGCATCACAAACCAAACTTTTTTTTTAATAAAAAAAAAATCCATGAAAATTTGTTATCGCAGTAACAGCTTTAATCAAATAGTCAATAATAGAAGACTATCAGTTACTAAGTAGGACAATTTACATATGAACACTACTTCTTCCTGCTCTAATATGTTATGCATGCAGATCAAATACCATTTTCTACATAAAAAAATAAATTTATTTGTATGCAGCATTTCACAGAGCATTGTCCTTTAATATTTGTTTCAATATAAATGCAAATTAAATAAGTAAATAAAAGAAACATGACATATGATATATTGTCTGTGCCCTCAAAACAGCTCCCAGACATTTGCACACCATGACATTCATGTAGGTTTTTTATGTACACTGGTGCCCAAACTGACAAACAATATTTCACATGCAAATTCCTAAAGCATTTTTCCACTAAATACATGCATCATTTATCAACAGTTAGGTAATATATGAGTTCTGTGAGTCAGATTGCTATGGACCTGAGGCAGGTGGACCCAAATTTCCCAGTGTGAATGGAATTGTGATTTCAGTAGGACTGAATGGAGAAAGCAGAATAGAGAATACATTTGCATTCACACAAAGGACTTTAGGACACCGTCCTCAATATCTGTGGATTTAATAGTACACATCTCCATATCCCATGCACTTATTTATTTAATGGAAAGCTGATAAACGCATTTAGTGGAAAAAATCCTTTAAAATTAAAGTTACCATACATAACACATATACATAACTTAATGAGGGTTGGAAAGTTATAGCTAGAACCCTTACATTTATTCATATGCATCTAACAAAATAACTACATGGAAACTAGCATTCAATTCAGAGTTAATCGCGCATTTCACTTTTGAACTGTTCATCCTAGATTACCATGATTTGTTATTTCTATTTTATAGATATATACTGCCAGCATTTACTAGTTAAAGTGCTAATATAATAATAATCTGTATTCTGAAGGCTATAATATAAAACTGTCTATAGGTGATATTGTTTTCCAGGTGACACTGATCCCTATTAATGCTTGTCAGCAGTAGCGTAGCTACCGGGGAAAAGAGGGGGCCATCGCCCCGCGCCCCACGCTCTGAGGGGGCCCAGCCAGAGCTACGCCACTGTAACTGTATTGGCGTGCAAAGCACACCGATACAGTTACATTCTGTGGAAGAGCTGGGAGATCGATTTCCCTGCTCTGCTGCCGGCCGCTGTGCGTCCCCTGAGCAGGCGGTGGGGGGCCTGGTGCCAGCAGTGGGCCCTCCGCTCGTCATCGCAGGTTCAGCTGTATCGGCTGGATGCCGATACAGCTGACCGCATTGATGAGAGGAGTGTAACCCTCCCTCTCCCATCATCCCCCTGTCAGCATCTGATGTCACCGACACAGACAGGGGCCGTGATGACATAACTGCTCGGCGCCTGCGGTCCGGAGGTGTGCGGGTGCTCAGAGCAGCGGAGGAACCAAGAGGAAGAGAGGTGAGTATTTATTTATTTATTATGGGGGCTGCCTTATACTACAGAGTCTGCCTATGGGAGGCTTCCTTATACTACAGAGTCTGCCTATGGGGGGCTTCCTTATACTACAGAGTCTGCCTTTTGGGGAGCTTCCTTATAATACAGAGTCTGCCTATGGTGGGGACGCCTTGTGCTATAGAATCTGATTACGGGGTGCTGTCTTGTACTACAGGGTCTGCCTATGGGGTGCTGTCTTATACTACAGAGTCTGCCTATGGAGTGCTGCCTTATGCTATAGAGTCTGCCTATGGGCATTGCATTATACAATATAGAGTAGGCCTAATGGGAGTGCATTATACTATATGGAGGCCTATGGGGGAATGCATTATACTAAATGGAGGCCTATGGGGAGTGCATTATACTATATTGAGGACTATCTGGTGCATTATACTATATGTAGGTTATCTAGGGGCCATCAGTATGGAGATTACAGTGAGGGGGCCATCATATAGTGTTGGAGCCATCAAACAGTTTGGGGGCTACTAAGGGGTCAATATACAGTGTGGGTGGTACTATACAGTAAGGGGGCATTATATGGTGTATAAGAGAGCATCATACTGTGTATAGGGGAGTTGTACAGGAGGAGACTCGGGACATTATTAAATGTAAAGTGGGCACTTTTTGGTATAGGGGAACTCAGGTTACTGTGACTATCAAAGGGGCACACAGAGAGCAATATTATTTTCTAGAGGGCAAAATGTGGGCCCTGTTTTCTAAGACACTTGCATCCGGTATTACTATATTATAGAAGGTTGCTTTAGAATTTAGATTGTACAGAGAACCACACAGCAGGGGCAGTAATAGGGACTTGATACTTTATTCACTTCATATCAGAAGCAGAGGATGAGACATCAGCACAATACAATAAAAATTGTATTGTGCTGATGTCTCATCCTCTGCTTCTGATATGAAGTGAATAAAGTATCAAGTTTTTACTTTTCACGTCTCGTCGTGCTGGAATTTTTTCCTTTATTTCTGGTTTCCTCACGCCTGACACAGCGTCTCCGTGCTCCGAGCCTTCTGGAATTACTACTATGGTGAGCTGGACTTTCCTGCAGTAATAGGGACACATATAGCAGCAGCGGCTCAATATTGGGGTATTAGCAGGTTGGGAACAGATGATGATGAGGCCGTAATATGAGAAGTGAAATGTGTCTTTGTTGTATTTGCAGCACCCCAGGTGACCGGTTGCTGCAGTGATATTGCTTTCCTTTCGGGGAGGGTAATGTCATGCTCAGTGGCAATGGACTTCTCTTCACTAAGGTAAGGCACCCACACACAGCACATTCCAAATCCAGGCCAGGAGGAGGGAGCTCAGTACACGGATTCAGGGGATCTTCCCCTAGGCTTTAGGTATCCTGATCTGGAGGAGGAGCTAGTTAGTAGTTGAGAGACACTGAAGGAGAAGGAAGCCTGGAACTGAGTGCAGACAGAAAGGCCTGGCAGCCACGAGGGAGCTGTAGCCTCTGGAAGGAGTGATAGAACCTGAAGGGTTGTTGTATGTGTTGGAGCTACAGAGGAAAGGAGCAGAGGAGAGAGAAAGGGCTCAGAGGGGAACAGCAGAAGGACACCATCAGAGCCGGAGCGCAGTAGCCGGGTACGGGGAGTCCGAGGCTTTTGTGGGACTCTAAAGACACAGAGCAGAACCAGGGGGCCGAGAACTGTATTTAATTGGCCCACACCACGCCTGAGACGCAGCATGATAGAGTCCCTGTAAAAAGGCTCAAGCTGCCCGTCATGCAGGTATCTCTCTCAGGATAGGGGGAATAGAGAACTCTGCAGAAAGCTTCAGGCAGCAGGGACTTCATATACAGCAAGTGCTAGTTGGAAAGGCTCACAAGGAGATTTTCCCATTGCCTCTGAGCTGGCCGGACCACCACCACCCGTGCCTGGTAGCCTGGACTGTAACCTGCTAACTACAGTAAACCAGGTAAAAACTTAAAACTTGTGCACTTTACTTATTGCCCAGCATACTCCATCATTGCCTTACACTTAAGGACCTCTGGGGACCCCGCTTCACCTGTGGGAAGTGTTACCATCACTGCTGCGACATCCCCCAGAGGACCCCTTTAGCGCAGTGTCGGTCCCACTATTGACCGAACACCACAGGTGTCATCACGACAGACTTTACCACCATTCCCCTTAAAAGACCGTTCCCCTTTTATTGGATATCCAGGGCCACGGACCGGGTCACAGCCACTGTGACATCCCCTTTAAGACCGGATCGGTACCGAATACCCCATTGCCCTTGTGGGTGCTCCATATTCTTTACAGCCGAGCCAAGTTGTCATGTCGGTCTGGTCCAGATGGAAAAGATGGGAAAAGTGAACGATTCCATCAGAAATAACGTCAGCGGTAAGTCATTATCTGTATCTGTGCTGTGATCTCTTATATGTTCTGTAGGGCTGGTATCTACCACTGACCATATGGCAGTAATATCCATGTTGGTCTTTATATAGATTATTTTCAGTAGCAGCTCAGTCATCTCCTGAGGTCCTCCTCCACTATTAGGGTGCGTCACCCAGTTGTAATCAAGGTTACCTGGTTAGGGGCCCACTGTGAAGTTTTGACCCCCCCCGAACCAAAACCCTATCTACGCCTCTGCTTGACAGGATAAACAATATCTTGATAATTGTGGGTCCGACAGCAAGGTTTGCAAATTGGCAGAACATGGAACTTTTATACCAGTTAGAATGAAGTGAGGAGCTGAATACAACTGCACTTGGCTTTTTCCATCAGCCCCATATAATGGCGTCCCAAGGTTTCCGACCTGCAGCTCCATCTTGCAGAGGATATAAAAGTTTCCCAATGGGAAAAAAATTCCACAATCTGCTGATCACAGCAGGTCACAGTGGTGGGACAGGCGGTAACATGCTTTGACTGTGTGAGGGAAGGCCAGGGCCGTAGTCGTGGCTGAGATTAGTGGCTCTTGCGCACCCTGGTCTCCCTGCACATACAGTGTTCTTTTATGAGGGTACTTGCCTCTCTGTCAATTTGATAATGTGACTATGTGAAGAAAACATTATGCCTAAAATGCATGAAAAGATGAATTTTGGCATGCACTAATATTTATTGTAATATTATCCAACTGTTACATGCTAAACCAATGTAAAAACACAAATCCTGCTTTGTTTCTTATTTGACAAGATGTCTCCTCCAGTGATGTTTGGTAGCCATTCTGGAGCTCTGGAATAATCATACTAATGCTTTTATAGCTAGATAAGTTTTAAAGATTCATATCAGGCAATACATGCTACAGTAATAATTTCTTTTATTTATAATTCATGCGATCTTAAGAAAACCTACTTGTTTATTCATGTATAATTATCTGCACCCAAAGGAAAGCTATAAGATATATCCATGATGTCTCTCTGTAACAAAGCCAGGCCAGCCATTTGTAGGTATACCTTTTTCCTTTACACATTATGAAATTGATGGGGAGGCTCTTGCAGACTTAGCAGGAATCTTTTTTTGCTGTGAGCAACATGAAACCGCAGGTCAGATTAACGAACAGCTTTGATTTATCATAGGCTTGTCAATCTATTGTTCAGTAGGAAAAGCTAAAATATTGCTAGGGAATGTCAAGCACTGATTGAGCTTTAGCAGAAAGAAACCTCACTGCAATGGTGATTGGACGAGAAACCAAAGTATTCTGTCACTGGGGACAAGCATTTTTTTGTCATCTGGACAAGGAATCGTGCAAGCCAGGGGTGAGCAATTAATTGTCCCGAGGGGCCACATGAGAGACCGGGATTGTTGTGGAGGGCCGAACCAATAGGCTGCAATTAATTCTGCTCAATATTAATATTGATATTTTATATTCAAAAAAGAAAAAAAGTAGTTAGCACTCACCAAGCCCGTTGCTGTAAAAGTCTTTATTAGGACATGGACAGGGAGAACATGATGGTCCAGGGATGACAGCTGTTTCGCGCTACATGCGCTTCCACAGATCCCCATATACTGCATGAGCCCCAAACAGCCTCCCTATATACACTGCATGAGCCCCACACAGCCTCCCCCATATGCAGCATGAGCCCCACACAGCCTCCCCATAGGTGGCATGAGCGCCACAAAGCCTCCCTATATACACTGCATGAGCTCCACACAGCCTCCCCCAGACACTGCATGAGCACCACACAGCCTCCCTATATACACTGCATGACCTCCACACAACCTCCCCCAGACACTGCATGAGCACCACACAGCCTCCCTATATACACTGCATGAGCCCCACACAGCCTCCCCCATATGCAGCATGAGCCCACACAGTCTCCCCATATGTGGCATGAGCGCCACACAGCCTCCCTATATACACTGCATGAGCCCCACACAGCCTCCCTATATACAGCATGAGCCCCACACAGCCTCCCTATATACACTGCATGAGCCCCACCTGGGCCGGCGTCAGCACCCGGCGCACCTGGGCAAATGCCGGGGCCCTGGGAAGAGAGGGGGGCCCACTCAGGCTGTCATAGATACAGCTGGGAGAGCAGAGCAGGAGAACTCTCCACCCACAAAGTCACTGCTGGCTGTGTTCTCTTAACCCCTATGTGCCAGCTCTGACACAAGCATCTTCTCACTCAGTCAGTGCAGCCAGGCAGGCACACATAGGGGTTAAGAGAAGGCAGCCAGTGTGACATTGTTTTTGGGCGGAGAGAGCATTCTCCTGCTCTCCACCCCTGGCTGGCTGCAGTGCTGCTGAACTTATCAGGCAGATGCTGGAGCTCCTACCAGTGACTGAGTGAGTGCTATGGTATCCAGCAGTGGTTGCAGATGGACTTGTGGCTCAGTCTGCTGCTGTCTGTCTCCGCTGCCTAAAAATGTGGGTGATGTCTGGAGGAGCAGCTGGTGGGGTGCAGTCTGCAACCTGCAGCCACCCAGCTCTCCCAGAATACATGCATGCTGCACCAAACCTGCACCAGTGGGGTAGGAAGAAGCTTAACCCCTTCCCATCTGTATGAAGTTATTGCTAAACCTTAAAGATAACAATCCGACCCGCATAAATGGGGTTAACCAGATGCCAGGGGGAAGGGGAGCTGCTGCCATGGACAAAACTGAGCTGTGGGCTGTATGTTGGGGCCCCGTGGCCCCAGGCTGGTGACTGGAGGGACTCTGCCCAGTGCTGGCATGTGGGTGATTTCTGCTCCGGAGTCTCAGCTTCTCTCCTCCACATCACACTGTGCAGTCACAGCAACATTGGTTGTCTCTGTCCAGGTCCCAGCAGCTGCCACTGCTCCCACCAAGGACATGGCATCACTTAACCCTTCCCCTGCAGCCACCGGCAACAAATCCACATTATTCCTTGATTAAATCAGGTTCCAACCCAATAGAGGAGCAGACATTTCCTGCTGCCATTAGGGTCCGGGAGGGAGTGACATTGGCTGCCCTGCTACTCTGTAGTGGGGGGTGACAAGTGTAACATGGGGTAACGATGAAGGAGAAATGCACAGGATAATAGTGAGCGCGACAGAGGGCAGTGTATGGTATGGAGCAGTCAGGGGGTGGGCTGCAGGATCCCCCCATACTGTACATGACTGCTCGGGACAGGGAGGCGTTTAATGAGGTTCTAATGGCGGGGCACTAATTGGGTCATTAGGGTTTGTGGAAAGGATTCAGCATCAGTTCCCTCATTAATGCCCGAGCCGCCTGTTACTTTGTAGCACAGATCTGTTGGGGCCGCAAAACCAAACAACGTTGTTTATGTAGAAAAGTCTGTTTCATAGAAATACTCAAAACAGAAAATATTTTCTGATACAACAACGCCCTGCTCACGACACTGCACAGCACCTCTCCTGTATATATACACTGCACATCACCTCTCCCCCTGTATATATACACTGCACAGTACCGCTCCTCCTGTATATATACACTGCACAGCACCTTTCCTCCTGTATATATACACTGCACAGTACCTTTCCTCCTGTATATATACACTGCACAGCACCTTTCCTCCTGTATATATACACTGCACAGTACCGCTCCTCCTGTATATATACACTGCACAGAACCTCTCCTGTATATATACACTGCACAGCACCTTTCCCCCTGTATATATACACTGCACAGTACCGCTCCTCCTGTATATATACACTGCACAGCACCTTTCCTCCTGTATATATACACTGCACAGCACCTTTCCTCCTGTATATATACACTGCACAGTACCACTCCTCCTGTCCTGTATATATACACTGCAGAATGTACAATAGCTGTCACTCATGTAAGAAGTGAAATCTGGCATTGTACTATACATTTCTCTGCCGTATCTGTGCATCATAAATCGGGGTATGTGTTAAAGGGGGAGCCCACTGAGACTCTTTCGCCCAGGGCCCTCGAAAACCTGGAGCCGGCCCTGAGCCCCACACAGCCTCCCTATAAACTGCATGAGCACCACACAGCCTCACTATATACACTGCATGAGCCCCACACAGCCTCCCCATATGCGTCATAAGCCCCACACAGCCTCCCCCATATGCAGCATGAGCCCCACACAGCCTCCCTATATACATTGCATGAGCCCTGCACAGCCTCCCTATATACACTGCATGAGCCCCGCACAGCCTCCCTATATACACTGCATGAGCCCCACACAGCCTCCCCATATGCGTCATAAGCCCCACACAGCCTCCCCCATATGCAGCATGAGCCCCACACAGCCTCCCTATATACACTGCATGAGCCCTGCACAGCCTCCCTATATACACTGCATGAGCACCACACAGCCTCCCTATACACACTGCATGAGCCCCACACAGCCTCCCCCATATACAGCATGAGCCCCACAGCCTCCCCCATATATTGCATGAGCCTCACACAGCCTCCCTGTATACACTGCATGAGCCCCACACAGCCCCCCTATAAACACTGAATGTCGCCCCCGTAGCCTCTCCATGTGCAGCATGTTGCCCCCATAGCTTACCCATGTGTAGCATGTCGCCTCCATATGCAGTACCATGTGCTGCATGTTGCCCCCATATGCAGCAGGATGTTGCCTTCATATGCAGCACCATGTGCAGCATGTCACCCCCATATGCAGAATCATATCACCCCCTATGTGCAGCACCATGTCATCACCGCATGTGTGCAGCACCATGTCACCCAATGTGTGCACGAGGAAAAAAAACACCACATACTCACCTTAGTCCTGTTCCCTGGCGCTCTGCTTCTCTCTCTGCCTCTGGTGCGCGGTCTCTTCGGAGTACACAGCTGACGCGATGAAATGACGTCATCGTGTCAGCTGTTTCACATGCTGATTGGTGGAGGGAGTGGCCGGAGGCTCCTCCACCACCAAATGAGTCAGCGGTGCAGCGCAGAGCCTCCAGCACTGACTGACAGCGGGCCGCAATGTAGAAACAGGCCCACTGTCAGTCAGGGCCAGGGGCTCAGTTACAGCCGCCGTTCGGTATACTCAGAGCAATGACTGAAGCGGCGACAGCCTCGCCCCTATGACTGAAAACCGAATGCTGGTGGGGAGAATAAAAGATCATTTTCTCCCTGCTGTATTCAGCTGCATGCAGGCGCCAGACAGCATAATAACGCTGTTAACCTGCAGATTAACTGCGTATCTGCAGGACAACAGCATTATTTCTGGTGACAGGTTCCCTTCAACAAGCTAAACTTTGGTTTCCCGGACCAATGCTGCCTGAAAGGCCATTGAGCACTTCACGTTCCTCCTAAGGAACCAGAGGGCAGAGCAGAGTGCAATTTAACTACAGAAGGGAAGGAGTGCTAAGATAGAAAGTGATGCCAGAGTGAATTAAAATAAACCAGCAAGTACAAAATGAGAAGATAAGGTACTTACTGCTTGAGAGTATGCTGACTACTTCCTAAATAAGAAACAGAAGAAGGGTGCAGGGTGAAAAGCATAATCAGCAGCAAGATTAAACCTAGCTCGACTTTTACTGACTGCCATAAACAACGGCAGTCTGGCTGGACATCTACAGTAGATGAGAATATCACCAGCGGGGGAAAGTATATACAGCCGCACCCGAGAGGTATTTAGGCAGACAAATGAAAATACCTATTAACATAAAAAGACTAAAGTAGGATAACAGACAATAAACACTGGGAGAAAAGGTGCATAAAAAGAAAATTTGAGGGGATTAAAGCATCATTTTAGGAAAAAAATGTAATTTTTCATTTTTGTTTCCCAATATTAAAAACATTTGAGAACACAAAAAAGGTCACTATATGCTTGGATAAATTAAGGGGTGTAAATTACAAAACAGATTTCTGTCATTTTAGCACCTTGGGGGCTCTGAAAATGCAACATGTCGTACACAATTTGTTCTATCTAAAAATGTGCTCCACAAGTCAAATGACACGCTTTTTCCTCTGTGTCATGCCATATGCCCCATGGGCCGTATTTGGTGTTCATGCTGCCCAAGGCACTTAAACCCCTTTCCGACATCAGGCGTGATAACGCGCCAATGCTGAACTCTCCCTTTCCGGGCACATGAGAGCTGATATATACAGCTGACATGTGCCCGCAACAGCCGCAGCTGTTAACCTGTTAAATGCCGCTGTCAATCTCTGACAGCAGCATTTAACTTGCGCTTCAAGAAAGCATGCTGGAAATCCTGCCCATCGGTGACCCATCACATGATCGATGGTCACCGATGGGTTGGCACAACAACCAGAGGTCTCCAGCAGACCTCTATGGTTGTCATAGCCAGATTGCTATGAGTGCCGCCCGGTGGTCAGCGCTCATAGCAAGTGAGCATTTCTGCTACATACAGGCAATCTGATCATCGCCTGTATGTAGCAGAGCCAATCAAAGTACTGCAGCTTCCACACTGTGTGCAGAATTATTAGGCAAGTTGCATTTTGATCACATGATACTTTTTATACATGTTGTCCTACTCCAAGCTCTTCAGGCTTGATAGCCAACTACCAATTAAGTAAATCAGGTGATGTGCATCTCTGTAATGAGAAGGGGTATTGTCTAATGACATCAAAACCCTATATAAGGTGTGCTTAATTATTAGGCAACTTCCTTTCCTTTGGCAAAATGCGAAAGAAGAGAGATTTGACGGGCTCTGAAAAGTCCAAAATTGTGAGATGTCTTGCAGAGGGATGCAGCAGTCTTGAATTTGGCAAACTTTTGAAGCGTGATCACCGAACAATCTAGCGTTTTATGGCAAATAGCCAACAGGGTCGAAAGAAGCGTGTTGGGCAAAAAAGGCGCAAAATAAATGCCCATGAATTGAGGAAAATCAAGCGCGAAGCTGCCAAGATGTCATTTGCCACCAGTTTTGCCATATTTCAGAGCTGCAACGTTACTGGAGTAACAAAAAGCACAAGGTGTGCGATACTCAGGGACATAGCCAATCTAAGGAAGGCTGAAAAATGACCACCTTTAAACAAGAAGCATAAGATAAAACATCAAGACTGGGCCAAGAAATATCTTAAGACTGACTTGTCAAAGGTTTTATGGACTGATGAAATGAGAGTGACTCTTGATGGGACAGATGGATGGGCCAGAGGCTGGATCAGTAAAGGTCAGAGAGCTCCACTCCGACTCAGACGCCAGCAAGGTGGATGTGGGGTACTGGTATGGGCTGGTATCATCAAAGATGAACTTGTGGGACCTTGAGGATGGAGTGAAGCTCAACTCCCAGACCTACTGCCAGTTTCTGGAAGACAACTTCTTCAAGCAATGGTACAGGAAGAAGTCGGTATCATTCAAGAAAAACATGATTTCATGCAGGACAATGCTCCATCACATGCCTCCAACTACTCCACAGCGTGGCTGGCCAGTAAAGGTCTCAAAGAAAAAAAATAATGACATGGCGCCCTTGTTCACCTGATCTGAGCCCCATAGAGAACTTGTGGTCCCTCATAAAATGTGAGATCTACAGGGAGGGAAAACAGTCCACCTCTCGGAACAGTGTCTGGGAGGCTGTGGTGGCTGCTGCACGCAATGTTGATCGTAAACAGATCAAGCAACTGACAGAATCTATGGATGGAAGGCTGTTAGTGTCATCATAAAGAAAGGTGGCTATAGTGGTCACTAATTTTGGAAGGTTTTGTTTTTGCATATCAGAAATGTTTATTTCTAAATTTTGTGCAGTTATATTGGTTTACCTGGTGAAAATAAGTGAGATGGGAATATATTTGGTTTTTATTAAGTTGCCTAATAATTCCGCACAGTAATAGTTACCTGCACAAACAGATATCCCCCTAAGATAGCCAAATCTAAAAAAAAAAACACTTCAACTTCCAAAAATATTAGGCTTTGATATTTATGAGTCTTTTGGGTTGATTGAGAACATAGTTGTTGATCAATAATAAAAGTAATCCTCTAAAATACAACTTGCCTAATAATGCTGCACAGTGTAGTCTGCCATGGAGACTATTGAAGCATGCAAAAAATAAAGAAATAAAAAATATATAAAAGTTCATATCACCCCCCTTTTGCCCCATTCAAAATAAAACAATGAACAAATCAACTAAACACATATTTGGTATCACTGCATTCAGAATCACCTGATCGGTAAATAGCGTAATCAGAAAAAAATTCAAAACGACAGAATTAATTTTTTTTTGGTAACTGCAACATTGCATTAACGGGCGATCAAAAGATTGTATCTGCAATAAAATGGTATTATTAAAAATGTCAGCTTGGCAAAAATCATCTCTCTCCCAACCCAACTGCCAAAACATCCTCTCTTAACAACTATGACAAATACATTGACCACCCTACACACTGAACCTACATTATAAAATATAGTCTCCACACTGTCCCCAACATCACTACCCTTCCCCTCAATGCCCCTTCTCCATACTGTGCCCCATCTTCACATTGTACTCACTCGATACTGTGCCTTCAATAAATACCACTCCCCTTCACTGTCTACAGTAACAATTCCTTGTATCCCCTACATACTGCCATTTCCCCCACACATACAGTCTGCACTCCCATGTACACAACGCAGACTGCAGTCCAATGTCCCCTACAGTCTGCACCCACCTGTCACCCTCACATACAGCCTGCACTTCATGTCCCCCCTACATACAGCCTGCACTATCATGTCACCTACATACAGTCTGGACTCCCATGTCCCCCACACATACAGCCTGCTCTCCCTTGTCCCACACATACAGCCTGCACTCCCATGTACCCCTACATACAGCCCTCACTCTCATGACCCCCCTACAAACAGCCTGCACTACCGTGTCACCTTCATACTGTCACGGGGCTACCGCGATAGAGAGGTTCCAGAGAACCGCAGCGCTCTGGGCCTCGTTCACACACAGTGAACAAAAGCTCTTCACCTGTATTCTGATCTAGCTGCTTTGTGCCAGCAGTGCAGGAGTTAACCTTATTGCTAAGTTGCTGAGAGCTGGGTCTCTCAGCTGAAGTGGATTTTGTAATCTGGTCCTCTATTTAGACCCAGTCCTGACTTCAGCTATTGTCAGTGATCAGTTCTACTGCCTGGCTTGGAGGTTGAAGGAGCATAGTGTTGGAGTTGGAGGTTTATTTACAGAGATTGGTGTCTGCTGTTTTGGTTGCATGTTTATACCTGTTTTCCTTCCTAGTTTATTCCATCTCTTCCCTTCTCTGTGTTTTGGTTATGTGAGCATTTGGTGAGTTTGAGACTTTTAGTTACTTTGTCTGTATACCCTGTTATTTGTTGTATTGTTACACTGGTGCAGTCCACCTCCTTTGGGGAGAGAGGGGGCCACTGATAGGGCCTGCACAGGAGACAAGGATACGCTGGCGGCACAGGCCTCCTAACCATCATAGGTACACCTGAGATAAGGGAAAGCCAGTGTCCCATTATAGTGGCAGGGACAGGTGCGGGTCCCAGTACGCCGTCCTGCCCCTTTATCGCCACTTACGGCGTGACACATACAGTCCGTACTCCCATATCCCTCACACATACAGCCTGCTCTCCCATGTCCCCCACATACAGCCTGCACTCCCATGTACCCCTACATACAGTCCTAACTCTCGTGACCCCCCTACATACAGCTTGCACTCCATGTCTCCCCTACATACAGCCTTCACTCCCATGTCTCCCCTACATACAGCTTGCACTCCCATGTACCCTCAATATAGTCTGAAACCCCATGTGCCCCTATATACAACCTGCACTCCCATGCACCCCCACACATACAGCTTGCACTCCCATGCCCCCCACATACAGCCTGCACTCCCATGTACCCCCAATATACAGCCTGCACTCTCATGTCCCCACACATACAGCCTGCAATCCTGTTATGATACGGTGATCTAGGAGCAACATGGAACGAGCTCTGAAGGACGTGGTAACTGTACTGACCGCAGTCCCTAAGCTCAACACAACACTAGAAGTAGCCGTGGAATGCTCCTAACTCTCCCTAGGCATCTCGTCACAGCCTAAGAGCTAACTACCCCTAAAGATAGAAGCAGGAAAGCTATCTTGCCTCAGAGAAAATCCCCAAAAGATAGATTAGCCCCCCACAAATAATGACTGTGAGTGGAGAGGGAAAAGACATACACAGAATGAAACCAGGATGAGCACAGGAGGCCAGTCTAGCTAAATAGATAGGACAGGATGGAATACTGTGCGGTCAGTATAAAACACTACAAAAAATCCACGCAGAGTTTACAAAAATCTCCACACCTGACTAAAGGTGTGGAGGGTAAATCTGCTTCCCAGAGCTTCCAGCAAGACAGAATTAATTCATACTGATAAGCTGGACAAACAAAGAAAGCACAGAACGGATAAGTCCACAATCTATGGACAGAAAAGAGCAAGCAAAAACTTAGCTTTGCTGAACTGGTCAGGATAACAGGGAAATCCAAAGAGATGTGAATCCAACCAGGAACCATTTACAAGTGGCACTGGCTGAAGGAAAGAGCCAGGCCTAAATAGCAGAGCAGAAGAGACGATAAGTGGAGGCAGCTGATGACAGCTAACTCCAAGGAGCAGCCATACCACTTGAAACCACAAGAGGGAGCCCAAGAGCAGAACTCACAAAAGTGCCACTTACAACCACCGGAGGGAGCCCAAGAGCGGAATTCACAACAGTACCCCCCCTCCCTTGAGGAGGGGTCACCGAACCCTCACCAGAGCCCCCAGGCCGATCAGGATGAGCCAAATGAAAAGCACGAACCAAATCGGTGGCATGGACATCGGAGGCAACAACCCAAGAATTATCCTCCTGGCCATAACCCTTCCACTTGACAAGATATTGAAGCCTCCGCCTCGAAAAACGAGAATCCAAAATCTTCTCAACCTCATATTCCAACTCTCCCTCAACCAGCACCGGGGCAGGAGGGTCAACAGAGGGAACAACGGGCACCACATATCTCCGCAACAAAGATCTATGGAAAACATTATGAATGGCAAAAGAGGCTGGAAGAGCCAAACGAAAAGACACCGGATTAATAATTTCAGAAATTTTATAAGGCCCAATAAACCGAGGTTTAAACTTAGGGGAAGAAACCTACATAGGAACATGACGAGAAGACATCCAAACCAAATCCCCCACACGAAGCCGGGGACCAACACACCGACGGCGGTTAGCAAAACGTTGAGCCCTTTCCTGAGACAACGTCAAATTGTCCACCACATGAGTCCAAATCTGCTGCAGCCTGTCCACCACAGAATTAACACCAGGGCAATCAGAAGGCTCATCCTGCCCAGAAGAAAAACGAGGATGAAAACCAAAATTACAAAAGAAAGGTGAAACCAAAGTAGCCGAACTAGCCCGATTATTAAGGGCAAACTCGGCCAACGGCAAGAAAGACACCCAATCATCCTGATCAGCAGACACAAAGCATCTCAAATAGGTCTCCAAGGTCTGATTAGTTCGCTCAGTTTGGCCATTAGTCTGAGGATGAAACGCCGAAGAAAAAGACAAATCAATGCCCATCCTAGCACAAAAGGCCCGCCAAAACCTAGAGACAAACTGAGAACCTCTGTCAGACACAATATTCTCCGGAATGCCATGCAAACGAACCACATGCTGAAAAAACAATGGAACCAGATCTGAGGAGGAAGGCAACTTAGGCAAAGGTACCAGATGGACCATTTTAGAGAACCGGTCACGAACAACCCAGATAACAGACATCTTCTGGGGGGAAACAGGAAGATCCAAAATAAAATCCATGGAAATATGCGTCCAGGGCCTCTCAGGGACTGGCAAAGGTAAAAGCAACCCACTACCGCGGGAACAGCAAGGCTTGGCCCGGGCGCAAGTCCCACAGGACTGCACAAAAGCACGCACATCGCGCGACAAGGAAGGCCACCAAAAGGACCTAGCAACCAAATCTCTGGTACCAAAAATCCCAGGATGACCAGCCAACACTGAACAATGAACCTCAGAAATTACCTTACTTGTCCATCTATCAGGAAAAAACAGCTTCCCCACTGGACAGCGGTCAGGCCTATCAGCCTGAAATTCCTGATGTACCCGCCGCAAATCAGGGGAGATAGCAGAAAGAATCACCCCCTCCTTAAGAATGCCAACCGGCTCAAGGACTCCAGGAGAATCAGGCAAAAAACTCCTAGAGAGGGCATCAGCCTTAACATTCTTAGATCCTGGAAGATACGAGACCACAAAATCAAAACGGGAGAAAAACAGGGACCATCGAGCCTGTCTAGGATTCAGCCGCTTGGCCGACTCGAGGTAAATCAGATTCTTATGATCGGTCAGGACCACAACGCGGTGTTTAGCTCCCTCAAGCCAATGTCGCCACTCCTCAAACGCCCATTTCATAGCCAACAACTCCCGATTGCCGACATCATAATTGCGTTCCGCAGGCGAAAACTTTCTGGAAAAAAAAGCGCACGGTTTCATCAAAGAACCATCAGACTCCCTCTGAGACAAAATGGCCCCTGCCCCAATCTCAGACGCGTCAACCTCAACCTGAAATGGAAGAGAAACATCCGGCTGACGCAACACAGGGGCAGTAGTAAATCGGCGTTTAAGCTCCCGAAAGGCCTCAACAGCCTCAGAGGACCAATTCGTCACATCAGCGCCTTTCTTCGTCAAATTAGTAAGGGGCTTAACCACACTGGAAAAGTTGGCAATGAAACGGCGATAGAAATTAGCAAAGCCCAAAAATTTTTGAAGGCCTTTCACAGATGTGGGTTGGATCCAGTCATGAATAGCTTGGACCTTAACAGGATCCATTTCTATAGACGAGGGAGAAAAAATAAAACCCAAAAAAGAGACCTTCTGAACTCCGAATAGGCACTTAGACCACTTCACAAACAAAGCATTATCATGAAGGATCTGGAACACCATCCTGACCTGCTTCACATGAGACTCCCAATCATCGGAAAAAATCAAAATATCATCCAAATATACGACCATGAATTTATCAAGATAATTGCAGAAAATATCATGCATGAAAGACTGGAACACAGATGGAGCATTAGAGAGCCCAAATGGCATCACAAGGTATTCAAAATGGCCTTCGGGCGTATTAAATGCAGTTTTCCATTCGTCACCCTGTTTAATACGAACAAGATTATATGCCCCTCGGAGGTCAATCTTAGTAAACCAACTAGCCCCCTTAATCTGAGCAAACAAATCAGTAAGCAAAGGCACAGGGTATTGGAATTTGACCGTGATCTTATTAAGAAGAAGATAATCAATACAGGGTCTCAAGGAGCCATCCTTCTTAGCAACAAAAAAGAAACCCGCTCCCAATGGTGACGAAGAGGGCCGAATATGCCCCTTCTCCAAAGACTCCTTAACATATCTCCGCATGGCGGCATGCTCTGGCACAGACAGATTGAAAAGTCGGCCCTTAGGGAACTTGCAACCAGGAATCAAGTTAATAGCACAATCACAGTCCCTGTGCGGAGGAAGGGAACTGGACTTGGGCTCATCAAATACATCCTGGAAATCCGACAAAAACTCAGGGACCTCAGAAGAGGGGGAAGAGGAAATTGACATCAAAGGAACGTCACTATGTACCCCTTGACAACCCCAACTAGTCACCGACATAGTTTTCCAATCCAGCACCGGATTATGTTCCTGTAACCATGGAAAACCCAGTACAACAACATCATGCAGGTTATGCAAGACCAGAAAACGGCAATCTTCCTGATGTGCAGGAGCCATGTACATAGTCATCTGTGCCCAGTACTGAGGTTTATCCTTGGCCAATGGTGTAGCATCAATACCCCTCAAAGGAATAGGGCTCTGCAAAGGCTGCAAGGAAAAACCACAGCGCCTGGCGAATTCTAAGTCCATTAAGTTCAGGGCAGCGCCTGAATCCACAAATGCCATAACAGAAAAGGACGACAATGAGCAAATCAGGGTCACAGATAAGAGAAATTTAGGCTGTATAGTACTAATGGTAACAGACCTAGCGACTCTCTTAGTACGCTTAGGGCAATCAGAGATAACATGAGCAGAATCACCACAGTAAAAACACAGCCTATTCTGACGTCTGAATTCCTGCTGTTCTGTTCTAGTCAAAATCCTATCACATTGCATAGGTTCAGGACTCTGCTCAGAGGACACTGCCATATGGTGCACAGCTTTGCGCTCGCGCAGACGCCGATCAATCTGAATGGCTAGCGACATAGATTCGCTCAAACCGGCAGGCGTAGGAAAGCCCACCATAACATCTTTAAGGGCTTCAGAAAGACCTTTTCTGAAAATAGCAGCCTCTTCATTCCATTTAGTGAGCACAGACCATTTTCTAAATTTCTGGCAGTATAACTCTGCCGCTTCCTGACCTTGACACAAGGCCAACAGGGTTTTTTCTGCATAATCCACAGAATTAGGTTCGTCATACAATAATCCGAGCGCTTGAAAAAATGCATCCACATTCAATAATGCCGGATCCCCTGTTTCAAAAGAAAAAGCCCAGTCTTGAGGGTCACCACGCAGCAAGGATATGATGATTTTTACTTGCTGAATGGGATCACCAGAAGAACGGGGTTTCAAAGCAAAAAACAATTTGCAGTTATTTTTAAAGTTCAAAAACTTGGATCTGTCCCCAAAAAACAAATCAGGGGTAGGAATTCTAGGCTCTAAAGCCGGAGTCTGGACAACATAGTCCTGGATACTCTGTACTCTTGCAGCAAGTTGATCCACACGAGAAAACAAACCCTGAACATCCATGCCAAAGCATATATCCTGAACCACCCAGATATCAAGAGGAAAAAAAAGACAAACCAGAGCACAGAAAAAAAATGGTTCAGAACTTTCTTTTCCTTCTTTTGAGATGCATTTAATTCATTTTTGGCCACTTGTACTGTTATGATACGGTGGTCTAGGAGCAACATGGAATGAGCTCTGAAGGACGTGGTAACTGTACTGACCGCAGTCCCTAAGCTCAACACAACACTAGAAGTAGCCGTGGAATGCTCCTAACTCTCCCTAGGCATCTCGTCACAGCCTAAGAGCTAACTACCCCTAAAGATAGAAGCAGGAAAGCTATCTTGCCTCAGAGAAAATCCCTAAAGGATAGATTAGCCCCCCACAAATAATGACTGTGAGTGGAGAGGGAAAAGACATACACAGAATGAAACCAGGATGAGCACAGGAGGCCAGTCTAGTTAAATAGATAGGACAGGATGGAATACTGTGCGGTCAGTATAAAACACTACAAAAAATCCACGCAGAGTTTACAAAAATCTCCACACCTGACTAAAGGTGTGGAGGGTAAATCTGCTTCCCAGAGCTTCCAGCAAGACAGAATTAATTCATACTGATAAGCTGGACAAACAAAGAAAGCACAGGACGAATAAGTCCACAATCTATGGACAGAAAAGAGCAAGCAAAAACTTAGCTTTGCTGAACTGGTCAGGATAACAGGGAAATCCAAAGAGATGTGAATCCAACCAGGAACCATTTACAAGTGGCACTGGCTGAAGGAAAGAGCCAGGCCTAAATAGCAGAGCAGAAGAGACGATAAGTGGAGGCAGCTGATGACAGCTAACTCCAAGGAGCAGTTATACCACTTGAAACCACAAGAGGGAGCCCAAGAGCAGAACTCACAAAAGTGCCACTTACAACCACCGGAGGGAGCCCAAGAGCGGAATTCACAACACAATCCCATGTATCCCATACATACAGTCTGCACTCCCATTTCCCCCACACATACAGTCTGCACTCCCATGTACCCCATGCATACAGCCTGCACTACTATGTTCCCCATACATACAGCCTGCACTCCCATGCCCCCCACACATACAGTCTGCACTCCCATGTACCCCATGCATACAGCTTGCACTCCCATTTCCCCCACACATACTGCCTGCACTCCCATGTCCCCCACACATACAGTCTGCACTCCCATGCACCCCATACATACAGCCTGCACTCTCATGTCCCCCACACATACAGCCTGCACTCCCATGCCCCCACACATACAGCCTGCACTCCATGTATCCCATACATACAGTCTGCACTCCCATGTCCCCCACACATACAATCTGCACTCCCATGTACCCCATACATACAGCCTGCACTCCCATGTCCCCCACACATACAGCCTGCACTCCCATGTACCCCATACATACAGCCTGCACTCCCATGTCCCCCACACATACAGCCTGCACTCCCATGTCCCCCACACATACAGTCTGCACTCCCATGCACCTCACATATACAGCCTGCACTCTCATGTCCCCCACACTTGCAGCCTGCACTCCCATGTCTCCCCTACATACAGCTTGCACTCCCATGTACCCTCAATATAGTCTGAACCCCCATGTCCCCCTATATACAACCTGCACTCCCATGCACCCCCACATATACAGCTTGCACTCCCATGCCCCCCACATACAGCCTGCACTCCCATGTCCCCACACATACAGTCTGCACTCCCATGCACCCCATATATACAGCCTGTACCCCATGTATCCCATACATAGTCTGCACTCCCATGTCCCCCACACATACAATCTGCACTCCTATGTCCCCCACACATACAGCCTCCACTCCCATGTCCCCACACATACAGCCTGCACCCCCATGTATCCCATACATACAGTCTGCACTCTCATGTCCCCCACACATACAATCTGCACTCCCATGTACCCCATACATACAGCATGCACTCTCATGTCCCCCACACACACAGTCTTCACTCCCATGTCCCCCACACATATACAGCTTGCACTCCCATGCCCCCACATACAGCCTGCACTCCCATGTACCCCCTATATACAGCCTGCACTCTCATAACCCCACACATACAACCTGCACCCCCATGTCACCACACATAAAACCTGCACCCCCATGTATCCCATACATACAGTCTGCACTCCCATGTCCCCCACACAGTCTGCACTCCCATGTACTCCATGTATACAGCCTGCACTATTATGTCCCCCACACATACAGTCTGCACTCCCATGTACCCCATGCATATAGCCTGCACTACCATGTCCCCCACACATACAGCCTGCACTCCCATATCCCCCACACATACAATCTGAACTCCCATGTCCCCCACACATACAGCCTCCACTCCCATGTCCCCACACATACAGCATGCACCCCCATGTATCCCATACAGGGAATGAATATTCACTGCATTCCATATCTATGGGAGTGGCAAGCAGTAAATATTCATTCCCTTAAGTAGGGGGGACACGCAAAACCCATCAGTTGCAGGAAGCCGGCTGCTGGCTAACAGCATGTCAGCTGTTAAAGAGAATTGAATAATCGCAGTTTTCTACTACCATGGATGTGGAATGAAGTGAATATTCATTTCTCTTTAGCAGCGGGCACAGGGATTAGCCACAGCAGACATTCCTGCCTCCTGTGACCTTCTGCTTTGCCGCTGCCACTCCCCCACCTCCCCATCCACAACCACAGCTTTGAGCCAGAGCACATCTGGACTATAAGATGCAGTCACCATTTTCCTCCACATTTTTGGAGGAAAAAAGTGCGTCTTATAGTCCGAAAAATACTGTAGCTGGTATAAGTGCATAAAAGTTCAAAGTTTGAAAAATTGCAAATTTTGCTAAATTTTCACCAAATTACTGATATTTTCATAAATAAATGAAAATTTTGGCAACCTAAATTCCCCTCCATCATGGAGCAAAATGTGTCATGAAAAAAACAAGCTAAGAATCGCTGGAATCGAAAGATGCATTCCCGACTTACAGGTGTATCTCACAAAATTAGAATATCATGAAAAAGTTAATTTATTTCAGTTCTTCAATACAAAAAGTGAAACTCATATAGTATATAGAGTCAATAGAGAGTGATCTATTTCAATTTCTGTTAATGTTGATGTTGATAAATTAGAATAATTAACAAAAAACACCTGCAAATGCTTCCTAAGCGTTTAAAAAGGTCCCTTAGGCCTGTCTCACACGTCCAGATAATTCCGGTACCGGAAAAATCGGTACCGGAATTATCCGTGTCCGCGTGTCCGTGTGCTTACCGTGAACATCAGTGTGGCACATGTGCGGCAGCCGTGTGCCAACTGGGTACCACACGGACCGTGCAGGAGACAGCGCTACAAGTAAGCGCTGTCCCCTGCATCTGGTGCTGAAGCCGCCATTCATATCTTCTCTCCAGCAGCATTCGCTAGAGAGAAGATCTGAAAAATCCTTTTTTTTTTTATTTCCATGTTTAAAATAAAAATACCTGTCCCCTCCCCCCTCCCACTCCCTGTGCGCCCGCCCGCTGTTAATAAAATACTCACCCGGCTCCCTCGAAGCGTCCTCTCCACGCCCCACCTTCTCCTGTATGAGCGGTCACGTGGTGCCACCTATGGGAGGTGGAGCCGCATATTCATGACTGTAATCGGCGCCACCACGTGACCGCTCATACAGGAGAAGCTGGCACTGAGAGTACGCTGCGAGGGAGCCGGGTGAGTATTTTATTAACAGCGGGCGGGCGTACAGGGAGTGGGAGGGGGGAGGGGACAGGGATCTTTATTTTAAACACAAAAAAAAAAAAAAAAAAAAGGATTTTTCATATCTTCTCTCCAGCGAACGCTGCTGGAAAGAAGATATGAATGGCAGCTTCAGCACCACGCTGGGGGGACAGCGCTTACTGTAGCGCTGTCTCCTGCACGGCACACGGACTGCACATGGGTCCGTGTAATCCGTGCGCTCCCACGAACACTGACATGTCTCCGTGTTTTGCACATGGACACACGGTCCATGAAAACACGCTGACATGTGCAGAGACATTGATTTCAATGTGTCTAAGTGAGTCAGTGTCTCCGGTACGTGAGGAAACTGACACCTCACGTACCGGAGCCACTGACGTGTGAAACCGCCTTAGCCTGTTTCAGTAGGCTCCACAATCATGGGGAAATCAGCTGAATTGACAGATGTGCAGAAGGCAGTCATTGACACACTCCACAAGGAGGGTACATCACAAAAGGTCATTGCTGAAGAAGCTAGCTGTTGAGTGCTGTATCTGAGCATATTAATGGAAAATTTAGTGGAAGCAGCCTTAAAAGGATTGTTAAGAAAAGGCCATTCAAAAATTTGGAGGAGATTCACAAGGAGTGGACTGCTGCTTGAGTCATTGCTTCAAGAGACACCACACACAGACATATCCAGGACATGGGCTACAAGTGTCGCATTCCTTGTGTCAAGCCACTCATGACCAAAAGTCAACTCCAGAAGCGTCTTACCTGGGCCAAGGAGAAAAAACTGGACTGTTGCTCAATGGTCCAAGGTGTTGTTTTCAAAGTACATTTTGTATTTCATTTGGAAATCAAGGTCCCAGATTCTGGAGGAAGAGTGGAGAGGCACACAATCCAATCTGCTGAGGTCTAGTGTGAAGTTTCCACAATCAGTGATGGTTAGGGGTGCCATGACATCTGTTGGCGTAGGTCCACTGTGTTTTATCAAGACCAAAGTCAGCGCAGCCATCTACCAGGAATATTTTAGAGCACTTCATGCTTCCCTCTGCTGACAAGCGTTTTGGAGATGGAAATTTCATACTTCAGCAGGACTTGGCACCTGTCCATACTGTCAAAAGGACCAATACCTGATATAAATGCAACAGTATCACTGTACTTGATTGGCCAGCAAACTCGTCTGACCTTAACCCCATAGAGAATCTATGGGGTATTGCCAAGAGGAAGATGAGACACCAGACCCAATAATGCAGATGAGCTGAAGGCTGCTATCAAAGCAACCTGGGCTTCCATAACACCTCAGCAGTGCCACAGGCTGATCGCCTCCATGTCACGCTGCATTGATGCAGCAACTGATGCCCAAAGCACCCCGACCAAGTATTGAGTGCATTTGCTGAACATACTGTATATTTCAGCAGTAGAAAAAACTGGAGTCCAGCTCAACAGGACTGGATTTTCCTTTTCCTTTTCAAAAGAAAATATGGTGCATACAAAAGAAAAATTTACATGGTCAACATAACCCACTCGACGCATTTCGACTGCACTAGGCACTCTTATTCATGACAGTCATCTGGGTGAGCTGGAATCTAGTTTCTATACATTTCAGTAGGCCAACATTTGAGATTTTAATATAATTTTTCAAGCTGGAGTTATAAGTATTCTAATTTACTGAGATAATGACTTTTGGGTTTTCATTGGCTGTAAGCCATAATCATCAACATTAACAGAAATAAACACGTGAAATTGATCACTCTTTTTGTAATGACTCTATATAATATATGAGTTTAACTTTTTGTATTGAAGAACTGAAATAAATTCACTTTTTGACGATATTCTAATTTTGCGAGAATCTCCTGTATTACCACATAAAGTGACACATGTCACATTTGAAAAATGGGGCGCTCTCAGGGAAGTGAAAACAGGTTTAGACTACTTTCACAGTTTTTTGCCACCAGATATAATCCAGCGAATTTAGCAAAAAACGTAGCCGTTGCAAATTTTGAAAAACTGATGCGACAGATCCGTTTTTCCGCCGGATCCGAGTATGTTGATTCGCCGGCTATTTTGGATCCTGGGAAAGAGATAGAGACCCCAGAATGGAAAATGCATTATTTGTTTAAAAAAACAGAATCTGTTGCCGATTGACGGATTTTACGGATCTGGCACCATAGGGTTCCATTGTAACAAACGACAGATGGTGACAGATCCACCACTGTCCATTTTTTCGACGGACAGAAAAAACATTACTATGTCCGTTTTCTCCGAAAGCTGGAAAACAAATTTTTGATGGATCAGGCAAAAAACGGATGAAACGTGAGGCTATCCGTCGCAATCCGTTGCTAATACAAGTCTATTAGAAGAAAACGGATCCGCCGGCAACTTTTGCAGGATCCATTTTTTCAAAATTTGCCGGATTGTGCTGACACCAAAAAACTGATGTGTGAAAGCAGCCTTAGGCAGTAAGGGGTTAATAATCAATCCACATTCTACAGAAAAAAATCTGCAATATGTCAAAACCCCAGCAGATTTGTTTCAGATTTTCACAGCAGTCTTAGGTATGTGCACACGTTGCAGATTCGTGTGCGGATTTTTCCGCACCGTTTTTGCAAAATTCGCAGGTAAAACGCACTGCAGATTACTTGCGGATTTACCGTGGATTTCCTGTGGTTTTTGTGCGGATTCCACCTGCGGTTTTACACCTGTGGATTCCTATTGAGGAGCAGGTGTAAACCACTGCGGAATCCGCGCAAAGAATTGACATGCTGCAGAAAATAAACCACAGCTTTTCTGCGCGGTATTTTCCGCAGCATGTGCACAGCGGATTTTGTTTTCGATACGTTTACATGGTACTGCACAACGCATGGAAAACTGCTGTGAATCCGCAACAAAATACGCAACGTGCGCACATACCCTTAACCTTGTAATGCCAGATTATCACTTTCTGTAATGAATAAGGTGAAATCCACTCTAAAATCCATATGTAACTCTGAAAATCACAGTGTGTTAACTAAGCGTTGAGTAAAAAAGAATTACACTATTCCTCAATTACAATCTACATCAAGTAATATATTTGCAAATCTTGATTTATCTACTTACTATCACTATATGAATTTTGATTATAGATGAGATGGGCGAAACTTCTGAGTGGGCCTCTAAGGACGGGGACACACACAACGTATAAAAATACGGTCCGTTTTACACAGACGAGAATCGCACAAAGGTTTACAAAATAGTGATCCGTGTGCAGTGCGAGGATGCGATTTCCTCGCATCAAATTATCCGTTTGACACCCGTGTGACATCCGTATGGCGAGATTTTTTCGCAGGCTTGCAAAATGGACATATAACGTTTTTTTTTACCTGAAAATAATTTAAATCATCATCAAGAACACTATTTAATGGCCCTAAAACAGGTGGCAGCCACCAATCTATGCAGTACAGTCCCTGCTTGTGTTGGTGGATTTCTTCTTGCTGAGCAACATGTCTGATCTACTGTCTTTTAACACCACAGAGCGTGTGCTTTACAACTGGGTACTTTCCCAATGTTTTGGTGAGCCATACCCAGTTATTGTAGATCCGAGGAGGCGGAGACGGATGTGAGTACATCCACTTGCAACGGATCAATAAAGGCCATTTCAACTGTCTGTAAGCTGCTCTAAAGACAAATCCGGACAAGTTCTTCAACTATTGTCAGATGAGGATACAAACGTTTGATATTTTGTTGGAGATTTTGCGACCAGGAATCAACAAGAAGGACACCAGAATGCGCAAATCTATTTCTGCATAGGAGTGCCTTAGGCTAGGTTCACACTGCGTTATAGTGGTCCATTAAACGGACTACGTTACACCGCGGCATAACGCGGTGTAACGTAGTCCGTTAATGCCCCCATTGAAAGCAATGTGGGACGCATCGCTAGCGCATGCCCATTGTGGGATGTGCCGTCATTGAGTGACGGACCCGGAGACGCGGGCTGCAGCGTTTCCGGGTCCGTCACTGCTAGCGCAGATGGAGCTAGCAGATGCTCTATCTGCGCTGGCGCGATGCAAACATCGGCACTTGCGTTACGGCAGCCCGTTAGCGTATGTGCTGAACGGGCTGCTGCTAACGCAGTGTGAACCCGGCCTTATCCTTACGTTACGGTATGTATAAATCCTCTTTTTAGAAATAATGTTTTTACTTTCATGGTCTTACCCCTTTTTAGAATTAGATCATTAAATTGTTATGTAGCTTCAACATCATTTGTGCTTTTATAATCTTTTAGTTTATAGAACATCAAAGCCATCGCATGTCCTTAATGTTTGATTAAACATGGCTTCTTAGTTATCTAATCTTAGTTTTTGCCCTTATAACACTGTAATATGTTCCATTTTTTTTTTTTTTTAAACATACTCAAGTTTTCTTTTAGATTCCTTGCCACTGGCCTTTCATATGCGGCACTGCATTTAGAGTTTTTACTGGGCAAATCCACAATTTCTGGAATTGTGCGGGATACATGTTTGGAAATCTGGAGAAGACTCCATCAAGAGGTGATGCCTGAGCCTAAAATGGCAGACTGGTTACGTATTGCCCAAAGATTTCAGGACACGTGCCCGTTACCGCACTGTATTGGGGCACTTGACGGAAAGCACATCCGTGTGCGTAAGCCGCCAAACTCAGGGACCCAATTCTATAATTATAAACAGTTTTTCTGTAGTGCTGTTGGCCCTGGTCGACAGCAAATACAGGTTTATAATTGTAGACATTGCGGCCTATGGGAGAACTGGAGACTCTAGAGTCTTCAGTTCTTCCATTATGGGTCGGCAGCTGTGCAACAATGATTTGGATCTCCCACCCCCAAGTCACATACCCGGGGCTAATTTGGATGTGCTGCCTTACATGATGGTAGCAGATGAGGCGTTTCAATTATCAAGGAACATCATGAGGCCCTATCCACGGAGAGGCCTAGACTACCGGCGGCGAATTTTTAATTTGCGGCTTTCCCGCGCCCGCCGTCTGGTAAAGTGTTCTTTCGGCATTCTCACTGCAAAATGGCGGGTACTTCAGTCTGCAATTCAACTGAGTGAAGGCAATGTCAATGGGGGATAAAAGCATGTGTTGTCCGTCACAACTTAGCATGATTGCCCATCATCTGCTGATGATGTTGATTATGCAAATACTGTCTTGTCTACTACACGTGTTCTTCCTTCACATCATCAGCCCTCAGGCCTAAAAGTTTGTGATGTTTTAACAAATTATTTTGTGTCACCAGAGGGATCGACTGTCTGGCAAGACAATGATGTTTTGCTTTAATCTTTAGTTATATTCTAAATGACTAAATAGCATAATGTTCCTGTTTGAATTGTGTAGTATGTTTGTCCTTACAAAATACTAATTTTGTTAAGTAGTCACATCATGTATGTAGTCATAACAATATATAACACTCATATTTGTAAAACTGTTTTTACTGCTCAAAGCATACTGTACATCTAGTAGCCCACAACATATTTACATCATATGTAATTGTAGGCATATTAACCAGAGCAAACAATAAACCATAACATGGCAAGGGCACCAATAAAATTACACCAAAAACAGCGTAAATGACAGGCCAAAAACTGTTTTTTAAAAATTACAGGTTCTGGTAGGTTGGGGATGGTGATGGTGGGTGTCCAGCATGTGCGGAACTTGGCCTAGGTGGATGACCAACATGACTGTCAACCTGTGGCATGCCAGATATTTATGGAGGGTGGTGTTGCAAGGATCTATCCTGTGTCTGAGGTAAAATTGTTGTTGAGGGTAGAAGTACATTAACTCCTGTGTACTGGATTGGCCCATTTGGTCATACCCCCCAATATGGCCATGTCGTGCAGACACATGTTGGGACCAGCCTCCAAATGTGTGTCTGTTCAAGTGGTCAGATTGGGCAGTTGCTGGATACTCATAAATTGGCCTAAGTTGTGTTTTTTGGTTGCTTTGGGCAGTCTGTTGCTGTGGTGCTATGCGTGGCGGGGGTGGTGCTGCGACTGGTTGTGTTTGTTCCTGTGGAAGGTCTTGCACCGCCAGAAGGTTTGTAGATGACATTTGCCAACTTTCTAGGTAGTTAAACACAGGCGTAGGGTTGTTTGGGGGTGTTGCCGCATCTATCACTATTTGTAGACAACCTTTGGTCCGCAGCCTGAGCGAGCGCGGAATTGGACGTAAGTAGCGGGCAAGACTGAGGAAGTACGCAGTCCTAGTATCTCCCATCCACAGACGGGTGTCGACATTCCTTTCTCCAGTTTCTTCACATGTGACTCTAAACAGGTCATATATGCGATTAAATGTCCTTGTGGTATGATTTATGTAGGTGAGACTCGACAGGCGGTCAAGGACCGCATTTCCCACCACAAATCTGATATTCGCTGTAAAAAGAATCACTTGCCAGTCCCATACCATTTCAATACAGCAGGACATACGATAGCCCAGTTGCGGTTTTTTGTTTTAGAACAAATTTCCATGAACAAACAGGAGAGGTGGGGATGTCACTCAAAAATTATTAGCAAGAGAGGCATATTGGATTCACTTCTTACAGAGCATGGAACCACGCGGTCTTAACAGGGATTTTGACGTTGTAAGTTTGTTATAAATTTATCACAAATATGTTAGGTTTATCTCATAGTTGTTTCAGAATGTTATTTCACCATGTTTTACATCCAGTTCCCTGTTTAGTGCCCATGGGTTTTGTGTCCTTTACATGTGGATAGTTTCCTTTCAAATCTTTAAAGCTATTATAGAGTAACAGACGCAATTACAATCTTATTGTTATGTATACTTAATTTTCTTTTTTTGATGTCTCCTAGGTTATTTCATAATGCTCCTTCTTCTTTTCATTATGGCTTACCTGCGTGATTCGTCTGAGGACCGCCTTCTGTACCGCCTTCTCCTTCTTTCTTCTCTGGTGACGGCTTGCTTTCCACCAGTGCGTCTCACCCAACACTTCTGCCACATGGGGATACACTGTGACGCACTTCCGGCCGCAATACAACGCTCGGGAGATCACCTCGTGTTATTTGGGAGCGCCGTTGCGCTCCAGTTGCGTCTCAGTGACGTTCATTTTGGGCGCCGTGTTCCAGACACTCAATTTCCGGCGCCTGTAATATTTAAATAGATTACTTTGCCTACCTTGTTTAGGACGCCTTTTTCACCAGACACTCCCGCACATGTGTAGCGCACGGCTCCGGATCTAATCACCGGTAAGGATCAGTATGGAGTTACACTGGGTATCTCTCCACCTGTAACTCTGGATGGTGCTATTCTAATTTGGCATACCTAGCCAGCATGCAGTATATCTATTGTGGCTTATTGTACTTTGACACCGCATATTAAGTGGGCTCTATTTTGGCTTGCCCTTTTGTCTTTAGAAGTTCTAAAGGTCCTCCCCCACTCCTAGGGACTTACAGGAGAGTGCACACGTTTAAGCGCGTCTGGTATTTCCCTGGTAAGATTTAGTTTCTTTTTTCTTTTTTAGTTTTTTTCCTTTTCTAGTTTTTTTCTATTTGTACTTACCTTTTCATGAAATATGGGAGACATCAGTTCTAGATATTATGTATTAGTCGGTTCTGTCCTAAACCTGTAGTCTAAGCCTTTAAGATTATTGAATTCTCTTTATTATGTCATATATGACAAATTTGCAGTCTATCACCCATTATGTGTCACATTAGACGGATGTTACATTATTTATAAAAAAAAATATTTTTTTTTCGTCGTCTCTCCTTTGTAAAACATTTTTTGTATCGTTTTTGTGTATCATTTCTGTGTGTATATTTTGCTCTTTTTGGATGTATATTTTGCTCTTTGGACTTTGTTTGTAATATTATATGGTCATTATTTTCTTTATTTGTTTCATCTTATTTTATGTACTCCAGTCTGACGAAGGTCAAGGTTTTGACCGAAACGTTACAGCGACATTCTGGATTTCGCATGTCCAATAAAATAATTTATTTTCAAGCATATACATTTTGAGTGCCGTTACATTTTTTATAGTATAGATATTGATGTTATGCGCATTACATATTCTTTTGAATTGTGTTGGCACCTATTGGCCCTAAATTTTGTCCCTCTGGTGTTGGTTATATTTGTTCTGTTTATACGCGTTAAATAAAGCCACTTTTTCATTGGATTACCCGTATGGACTTCTAAGGCTGCTGCCACACTAGCAGCATTTGGTCAGCATTTGACATCAGTATTTGTAGCCAAAACCAGGAGTGGAACAATTAGAGGAAAAGTATAATAGAAACATATGCACCACTTCTGTATTTATCACCCACTCCTGGTTTTGGCTTACAAATACTGATGTAAAATACTGACCAAATACTGATAGTGTGACGGCAGCCTCATTCTTCAAGTGGCGCAGAGAAGAATCTACCCTTATATCCCATTTTTTTTTACAATGGAAATATACGGGGATTCCACGTTACTGGTAGTACAAAGGCTCAGGAAAAGTGCTATGGCAGCTCCCCCACCCAAAGAAATCCAGTGAATTTTGCACTCCAAAATTTAAATGCCCCCTCCCTTCTGAGCCCCAGTGTGCCTAAACCACATTTAGCATTCACATGTTTGGCATTTTTGTAGTGATGAGAAACCATCTATTTTACGGATGCGTGACTCCAGAAGCACAAGCTGGGCATAATGTACTGAGCACTAGAACATACTGGTCACTACAATGTACTTGGCACTAAAGTAGCAGATTAGCAATTCTCACTCAGCAACATCCACTGCTGCTTGTTTCTGGAAAACACCCATGGAGTCAAAATCGTGACTACATCTGTAGATAAATTCCCAAAGGGGTCCAAAATGTGGTCACTTGGGGGGGATTCTGCTTTCCTAGCACTTAGGGCTCTGTAAATGGTATCCGCAAACTATTCTGGGAAAATCTTCACTCCAGGAGGCAAATAGCGCTCTGTCCCACCAGAATCTCGTCATATGGCTAAGCAGTACTGTAGATCCACATATGGGGTATTTCTATATTCAGCAGAAATTGTGAGACAAATGTTGGTGCCATTTTTACCCATTTCCCAGTACGAAAATGTAAAATCTGGAGCTAACACACAATCTTGGTGGTAAAACTATAATTCTTTTTTCTTCACTGCCCAATGCTATAAAATTATGTGACACATCTGTGGTGTCAATAAGATAACTGCACCCCTAGATGAATTCATTGAGAGATGTAGTTTTCAAAATGATGTCACTCAGGGGTGGGCTTCTGCTGTTCTGGCACCTCGGGGGCACTACCAATGTGACATGGCACCGTCAAACCAGTGCAGCAAAATCTGAACTGTAATATGACACTTCTTCCCTTCTAAGCTTTGCACTGTGCCTCCAAAGTAGCTTTCGACCACACATGGGGTATCAGTGTACTCAGCAGAAATTGCACAACAAATTGTATAGTGCAATGTCGCCTGTTACCCTTGTGAAAATGCAAAATGTTGGCTAAAAATAATTTTTGTGGGGAAAAATGTGATTTTTCAATATTCACAGCTCAACCCTGGGGGTCCAAGGTGCTCAATACAACTAGATAAGATCCCTGAGGGAGTCTACTTTCTAAAATAGTGTCACTTGTGGGAAATTTCCACTGTTTAGGCACATCAGAGGATCTCCAAACTGGAGTGGTTTTCCCCCCATATACTGTATGTCCATTTTCTCATTTTACCCTTGTGAAAGTAAAAAAATAAGTGTCTAAAGGAAAATTCTTGTGGAAAAAAGTTCTTTATTTTTTCTTCCACATTCCATTAATTCCTAGGACGCACCTGAAGGGTTAATAAACTTCTTGAATGTGGTTTTGAGCACCTTGGGGGTGCAGTTTTTAGAATGGTGTCACTTTTGGGTATTTTCTGTCATATAGGCCCCCACAGTCACTTCAAATGTGATGTGGTTCCTAAAAATAAATGGTGCTGTAAATTTTGTTGTAAAAATGAGAAATCGCTGGTCAACTTTAAACCCTTCTAACTTCGTAACAAAAAAAAATTATGCTTCAAAAATTGTGCTGACGTAACATAGACATGTGGGAAATGTTATTTATTAACTATTTTGTGTGACATGACTCTCTGATTTAAGCAAAAATCAAATATTAAGATTTTATTATTGATCCACTGTAGACAAAAAAATCGTTGACGTTTCGGCCAATACCTAGGCCTTCATCAGAACTATTTATCTTCAGTGTAAATGGACCGCAAAATCAAATTTTAGAGCAAGTTGTGTTGCATAGTGGTGCGCTTAAGAGAATGGCACTAACGTGCAGGAGAAGGTGGCGACACCTGCATGTGATGAAGGACTAGGTATTGGCAGAAACGGCAACGATTTTTTGTCTACAGTAGATCAATAATAAAATCTTAATCTTTGATTTTTGCATGATATTTGGGAGTGCCAAATTTTTCTTTAAATATTTGGAGTGGTATCCTATTCGTGCACCCCACTTTTTTGGAGTGCCATGCAATTTTTCTGTCTGATTTAAGGACATAAAAGTTTGAAAATTGTTCAGCACTTTGTAGTTCCCACTGTGGCTGGATGTACACAATGCACAGAGCTGCAATGATTCAGCTCCATACAGGGTGTAGTGCATGTTCTCTGATACTGCAACTCTTCCTTACGGTCATAAGTTTACAGCTGCAGTACCCAAGAACAGCCACTAGACGGAGCATGGAGCCACGTTGTTCTGGTCTTTTAGGCTATGTTTGTACATTATGGAAAATTTCCACTATGGAAGACTGCAATAAAAATCTGCATAAAGAGCGTGCTTCAGATTTGAAATCCAGACCATGCTTTCATATGTTTGGGGATTTTATTACGCAATGTGTGACTTGGATTTTGAAAGACCCATTTACTTGTATTGTAACATAGTAACATAGTAACATAGTTAGTAAGGCCGAAAAAAGACATTTGTCCATCCAGTTCAGCCTATATTCCATCATAATAAATATCCAGATCTACGTCCTTTTACAGAACCTAAAAATTGTATGATACAATATTGTTCTGCTCCAGGAAGACATCCAGGCCTCTCTTGAACCCCTCGACTGAGTTCGCCATCACCACCTCCTCAGGCAAGCAATTCCAGATTCTCACTGCCCTAACAGTAAAGAATCCTCTTCTATGTTGGTGGAAAAACCTTCTCTCCTCCAGACGCAAAGAATGCCCCCTTGTGCCCGTCACCTTCCTTGGTATAAACAGATCCTCAGCGAGATATTTGTATTGTCCCCTTATATACTTATACATGGTTATTAGATCGCCCCTCATTCGTCTTTTTTCTAGACTAAATAATCCTAATTTCGCTAATCTATCTGGGTATTGTAGTTCTCCCATCCCCTTTATTAATTTTGTTGCCCTCCTTTGTACTCTCTCTAGTTCCATTATATCCTTCCTGAGCACCGGTGCCCAAAACTGGACACAGTACTCCATGTGCGGTCTAACTAGGGATTTGTACAGAGGCAGTATAATGCTCTCATCATGTGTATCCAGACCTCTTTTAATGCACCCCATGATCCTGTTTGCCTTGGCAGCTGCTGCCTGGCACTGGCTGCTCCAGGTAAGTTTATCATTAACTAGGATCCCCAAGTCCTTCTCCCTGTCAGATTTACCCAGTGGTTTCCCGTTCAGTGTGTAATGGTGATATTGATTCCCTCTTCCCATGTGTATAACCTTACATTTATCATTGTTAAACCTCATCTGCCACCTTTCAGCCCAAGTTTCCAACTTATCCAGATCCATCTGTAGCAGAATACTATCTTCTCTTGTATTAACTGCTTTACATAGTTTTGTATCATCTGCAAATATCGATATTTTACTGTGTAAACCTTCTACCAGATCATTAATGAATATGTTGAAGAGAACAGGTCCCAATACTGACCCCTGCGGTACCCCACTGGTCACAGCGACCCAGTTAGAGACTATACCATTTATAACCACCCTCTGCTTTCTATCACTAAGCCAGTTACTAACCCATTTACACACAATTTCCCCCAGACCAAGCATTCTCATTTTGTGTACCAACCTCTTGTGCGGCACGGTATCAAACGCTTTGGAAAAATCGAGATATACCACGTCCAATGACTCACCGTGGTCCAGTCTATAGCTTACCTCTTCATAAAAACTGATTAGATTGGTTTGACAGGAGCGATTTCTCATAAACCCATGCTGATATGGAGTTAAACAGTTATTCTCATTGAGATAATCCAGAATAACATCCCTCAGAAACCCTTCAAATATTTTACCAACAATAGAGGTTAGACTTACTGGCCTATAATTTCCAGGTTCACTTTTAGAGCCCTTTTTGAATATTGGCACCACATTTGCTATGCGCCAATCCTGCGGAACAGACCCTGTCGCTATAGAGTCCCTAAAAATAAGAAATAATGGTTTATCTATTACATTACTTAGTTCTCTTAGTACTCGTGGGTGTATGCCATCCGGACCCGGAGATTTATCTATTTTAATCTTATTTAGCCGGTTTCGCACCTCTTCTTGGGTTAGATTGGTGACCCTTAATATAGGGTTTTCATTGTTTCTTGGGATTTCACCTAGCATTTCATTTTCCACCGTGAATACCGTGGAGAAGAAGGTGTTTAATATGTTAGCTTTTTCCTCGTCATCTACAACCATTCTTTCCTCACTATTTTTTAAGGGGCCTACATTTTCAGTTTTTATTCTTTTACTATTGATATAGTTGAAGAACAGTTTGGGATTAGTTTTACTCTCCTTAGCAATGTGCTTCTCTGTTTCCTTTTTGGCAGCTTTAATTAGTTTTTTAGATAAAGTATTTTTCTCCCTATAGTTTTTTAGAGCTTCAATGGTGCCATCCTGCTTTAGTAGTGCAAATGCTTTCTTTTTACTGTTAATTGCCTGTCTTACTTCTTTGTTTAGCCACATTGGGTTTTTCCTATTTCTAGTCCTTTTATTCCCACAAGGTATAAACCGCTTACACTGCCTATTTAGGATGTTCTTAAACATTTCCCATTTATTATCTGTATTCTTATTTCTGAGGATATTGTCCCAGTCTACCAGATTAAGGGCATCTCTAAGCTGGTCAAACTTTGCCTTCCTAAAGTTCAGTGTTTTTGTGACTCCCTGACAAGTCCCCCTAGTGAAAGACAGGTGAAACTGCACAATATTGTGGTCGCTATTTCCTAGATGCCCGACCACCTGCAGATTTGTTATTCTGTCAGGTCTATTAGATAGTATTAGGTCTAAAAGTGCTGCTCCTCTGGTTGGATTCTGCACCAATTGTGAAAGATAATTTTTCTTGGTTATTAGCAGAAACCTGTTGCCTTTATGGGTTTCACAGGTTTCTGTTTCCCAGTTAATATCCGGGTAGTTAAAGTCCCCCATAACCAAGACCTCATTATGGGTTGCAGCTTCATCTATCTGCTTTAGAAGTAGACTTTCCATGCTTTCTGTTATATTTGGGGGTTTGTAACAGACCCCAATGAGAATTTTGTTACCATTTTTCCCTCCATGAATTTCAACCCATATGGACTCGACATCCTCATTTCCTTCGCTAATATCCTCCCTTAAAGTGGACTTTAGACAAGACTTTACATAGAGACAAACCCATCCTCCTCTCCGATTTTTACGATCCTTTCTAAACAGACTGTAACCCTGTAAGTTAACTGCCCAGTCATAGCTTTCATCTAACCATGTCTCGGTTATTCCCACTATGTCAAAGTTACCTGTAGATATTTCTGCTTCTAGTTCTTCCATCTTGTTTGTCAGGCTTCTGGCGTTTGCGAGCATGCAGTTTAGAGGATTTTGTTTTGTTCCAATCTCCTCACTGTGGATTATTTTAGAAATGTTCTTACCTCCCTTCTGAGTATGTTTTCCTGGGTCGTCTTTGTTCGAGTCTAATGTTTTTCTTCCCGTCCCCTCTTCTTCTAGTTTAACGCCCTCCTGATGAGTGTAGCGAGTCTTCTGGCGAATGTGTGTTTCCCAGGTTTGTTGAGGTGTAGTCCGTCTCTGGCGAGGAGTCCATCATACCAATAATTCACACCGTGGTCCAGGAATCCAAATCCTTGTTGTCTGCACCATCGTCTTAGCCAGTTGTTTGCATCAAGGATCCTGTTCCATCTCCTGGTGCCATGCCCGTCTACTGGAAGGATAGAAGAAAAAACTACCTGTGCATCCAGTTCCTTTACTTTCTTCCCCAACTCTTCAAAGTCTTTGCAGATTGTCGGTAGGTCCTTCCTTGCCGTGTCATTGGTGCCAACATGTATCAGAAGAAATGGGTGGACGTCCTTGGAGTTGAAGAGCTTTGGTATCCTATCGGTCACATCCTTGATCATCGCACCTGGAAGGCAGCATACTTCTCTTGCAGTTATGTCCGGTCTGCAGATGGCTGCTTCTGTGCCTCTCAGTAGTGAGTCTCCCACCACCACCACTCTTCGTTGCTTCTTGGCTGTACTTTTTGCTGTCACTTGTTGCTGTGTGCCCTTTTCTTTTTTGCTTGCTGGTATTGCTTCATTCTTAGGTGTGCCATCTTCATCCTCTACAAAGATTTGATATTGGTTCTTCAGTTGTGTGGTTGGTGATTTCTCCATGGTCTTCTTGCTTCTTTTGGTCACATGCTTCCACTCATCTGCTTTTGGAGGTTCTCTGACACTTTTTGCACCTTCTGTGACCAGTAGAGATGCTTCTGTTCTGTCTAGAAAGTCTTCATTCTCTTTGATGAGTTTCAAAGTTGCTATTCTTTCTTCCAGACCCCGCACCTTTTCTTCTAAAAGGGCCACTAGTCTACACTTCTGACAGGTGAAATTGGATTCTTCTTCTGGTCGATCTGTGAACATGTAGCACATGCTGCAGCTCACCATGTAGGTTGTCACATCTGCCATGTTGCTTCTTGTGTAATCTACTCAGCCAAGCTCTCTTGCAATAATGTCCTACAAGCAAAAATTCGCGCGCCATAAGGCGCGCGGTTTGGTGATGCTTTCGAAGCAGCTGGTCCCGGCTGTAGCCAACGATCTTCTAGCTTAGGGAGACTTCGCTTCTCCCAGAAGGCACCTGGAATATGCAAATTAGCCTCCTGAAGCTTGAATCCCTGGTTTGGTGATGCTTTCGAAGCAGCTGGTCCCGGCTGTAGCCAACGATCTTCTAGCTTAGGGAGACTTCGCTTCTCCCAGAAGGCACCTGGAATATGCAAATTAGCCTCCTGAAGCTTGAATCCCTGGTTTGGTGATGCTTTCGAAGCAGCTGGTCCCGGCTGTAGCCAACGATCTTCTAGCTTAGGGAGACTTCGCTTCTCCCAGAAGGCACCTGGAATATGCAAATTAGCCTCCTGAAGCTTGAATCCCTGGTTTGGTGATGCTTTCGAAGCAGCTGGTCCCGGCTGTAGCCAACGATCTTCTAGCTTAGGGAGACTTCGCTTCTCCCAGAAGGCACCTGGAATATGCAAATTAGCCTCCTGAAGCTTGAATCCCTGGTTTGGTGATGCTTTCGAAGCAGCTGGTCCCGGCTGTACCCAACGATCTTCTAGCTTAGGGAGACTTCGCTTCTCCCAGAAGGCACCTGGAATATGCAAATTAGCCTCCTGAAGCTTGAATCCCTGGTTTGGTGATGCTTTCGAAGCAGCTGGTCCCGGCTGTACCCAACGATCTTCTAGCTTAGGGAGACTTCGCTTCTCCCAGAAGGCACCTGGAATATGCAAATTAGCCTCCTGAAGCTTGAATCCCTGGTTTGGTGATGCTTTCGAAGCAGCTGGTCCCGGCTGTAGCCAACGATCTTCTAGCTTAGGGAGACTTCGCTTCTCCCAGAAGGCACCTGGAATATGCAAATTAGCCTCCTGAAGCTTGAATCCCTGGTTTGGTGATGCTTTCGAAGCAGCTGGTCCCGGCTGTACCCAACGATCTTCTAGCTTAGGGAGACTTCGCTTCTCCCAGAAGGCACCTGGAATATGCAAATTAGCCTCCTGAAGCTTGAATCCCTGGTTTGGTGATGCTTTCGAAGCAGCTGGTCCCGGCTGTAGCCAACGATCTTCTAGCTTAGGGAGACTTCGCTTCTCCCAGAAGGCACCTGGAATATGCAAATTAGCCTCCTGAAGCTTGAATCCCTGGTTTGGTGATGCTTTCGAAGCAGCTGGTCCCGGCTGTACCCAACGATCTTCTAGCTTAGGGAGACTTCGCTTCTCCCAGAAGGCACCTGGAATATGCAAATTAGCCTCCTGAAGCTTGAATCCCTGGTTTGGTGATGCTTTCGAAGCAGCTGGTCCCGGCTGTAGCCAACGATCTTCTAGCTTAGGGAGACTTCGCTTCTCCCAGAAGGCACCTGGAATATGCAAATTAGCCTCCTGAAGCTTGAATCCCTGGTTTGGTGATGCTTTCGAAGCAGCTGGTCCCGGCTGTACCCAACGATCTTCTAGCTTAGGGAGACTTCGCTTCTCCCAGAAGGCACCTGGAATATGCAAATTAGCCTCCTGAAGCTTGAATCCCTGGTTTGGTGATGCTTTCGAAGCAGCTGGTCCCGGCTGTACCCAACGATCTTCTAGCTTAGGGAGACTTCGCTTCTCCCAGAAGGCACCTGGAATATGCAAATTAGCCTCCTGAAGCTTGAATCCCTGGTTTGGTGATGCTTTCGAAGCAGCTGGTCCCGGCTGTAGCCAACGATCTTCTAGCTTAGGGAGACTTCGCTTCTCCCAGAAGGCACCTGGAATATGCAAATTAGCCTCCTGAAGCTTGAATCCCTGGTTTGGTGATGCTTTCGAAGCAGCTGGTCCCGGCTGTACCCAACGATCTTCTAGCTTAGGGAGACTTCGCTTCTCCCAGAAGGCACCTGGAATATGCAAATTAGCCTCCTGAAGCTTGAATCCCTGGTTTGGTGATGCTTTCGAAGCAGCTGGTCCCGGCTGTAGCCAACGATCTTCTAGCTTAGGGAGACTTCGCTTCTCCCAGAAGGCACCTGGAATATGCAAATTAGCCTCCTGAAGCTTGAATCCCTGGTTTGGTGATGCTTTCGAAGCAGCTGGTCCCGGCTGTACCCAACGATCTTCTAGCTTAGGGAGACTTCGCTTCTCCCAGAAGGCACCTGGAATATGCAAATTAGCCTCCTGAAGCTTGAATCCCTGGTTTGGTGATGCTTTCGAAGCAGCTGGTCCCGGCTGTAGCCAACGATCTTCTAGCTTAGGGAGACTTCGCTTCTCCCAGAAGGCACCTGGAATATGCAAATTAGCCTCCTGAAGCTTGAATCCCTGGTTTGGTGATGCTTTCGAAGCAGCTGGTCCCGGCTGTACCCAACGATCTTCTAGCTTAGGGAGACTTCGCTTCTCCCAGAAGGCACCTGGAATATGCAAATTAGCCTCCTGAAGCTTGAATCCCTGGTTTGGTGATGCTTTCGAAGCAGCTGGTCCCGGCTGTAGCCAACGATCTTCTAGCTTAGGGAGACTTCGCTTCTCCCAGAAGGCACCTGGAATATGCAAATTAGCCTCCTGAAGCTTGAATCCCTGGTTTGGTGATGCTTTCGAAGCAGCTGGTCCCGGCTGTAGCCAACGATCTTCTAGCTTAGGGAGACTTCGCTTCTCCCAGAAGGCACCTGGAATATGCAAATTAGCCTCCTGAAGCTTGAATCCCTGGTTTGGTGATGCTTTCGAAGCAGCTGGTCCCGGCTGTACCCAACGATCTTCTAGCTTAGGGAGACTTCGCTTCTCCCAGAAGGCACCTGGAATATGCAAATTAGCCTCCTGAAGCTTGAATCCCTGGTTTGGTGATGCTTTCGAAGCAGCTGGTCCCGGCTGTAGCCAACGATCTTCTAGCTTAGGGAGACTTCGCTTCTCCCAGAAGGCACCTGGAATATGCAAATTAGCCTCCTGAAGCTTGAATCCCTGGTTTGGTGATGCTTTCGAAGCAGCTGGTCCCGGCTGTACCCAACGATCTTCTAGCTTAGGGAGACTTCGCTTCTCCCAGAAGGCACCTGGAATATGCAAATTAGCCTCCTGAAGCTTGAATCCCTGGTTTGGTGATGCTTTCGAAGCAGCTGGTCCCGGCTGTAGCCAACGATCTTCTAGCTTAGGGAGACTTCGCTTCTCCCAGAAGGCACCTGGAATATGCAAATTAGCCTCCTGAAGCTTGAATCCCTGGTTTGGTGATGCTTTCGAAGCAGCTGGTCCCGGCTGTACCCAACGATCTTCTAGCTTAGGGAGACTTCGCTTCTCCCAGAAGGCACCTGGAATATGCAAATTAGCCTCCTGAAGCTTGAATCCCTGGTTTGGTGATGCTTTCGAAGCAGCTGGTCCCGGCTGTAGCCAACGATCTTCTAGCTTAGGGAGACTTCGCTTCTCCCAGAAGGCACCTGGAATATGCAAATTAGCCTCCTGAAGCTTGAATCCCTGGTTTGGTGATGCTTTCGAAGCAGCTGGTCCCGGCTGTACCCAACGATCTTCTAGCTTAGGGAGACTTCGCTTCTCCCAGAAGGCACCTGGAATATGCAAATTAGCCTCCTGAAGCTTGAATCCCTGGTTTGGTGATGCTTTCGAAGCAGCTGGTCCCGGCTGTAGCCAACGATCTTCTAGCTTAGGGAGACTTCGCTTCTCCCAGAAGGCACCTGGAATATGCAAATTAGCCTCCTGAAGCTTGAATCCCTGGTTTGGTGATGCTTTCGAAGCAGCTGGTCCCGGCTGTACCCAACGATCTTCTAGCTTAGGGAGACTTCGCTTCTCCCAGAAGGCACCTGGAATATGCAAATTAGCCTCCTGAAGCTTGAATCCCTGGTTTGGTGATGCTTTCGAAGCAGCTGGTCCCGGCTGTAGCCAACGATCTTCTAGCTTAGGGAGACTTCGCTTCTCCCAGAAGGCACCTGGAATATGCAAATTAGCCTCCTGAAGCTTGAATCCCTGGTTTGGTGATGCTTTCGAAGCAGCTGGTCCCGGCTGTACCCAACGATCTTCTAGCTTAGGGAGACTTCGCTTCTCCCAGAAGGCACCTGGAATATGCAAATTAGCCTCCTGAAGCTTGAATCCCTGGTTTGGTGATGCTTTCGAAGCAGCTGGTCCCGGCTGTAGCCAACGATCTTCTAGCTTAGGGAGACTTCGCTTCTCCCAGAAGGCACCTGGAATATGCAAATTAGCCTCCTGAAGCTTGAATCCCTGGTTTGGTGATGCTTTCGAAGCAGCTGGTCCCGGCTGTACCCAACGATCTTCTAGCTTAGGGAGACTTCGCTTCTCCCAGAAGGCACCTGGAATATGCAAATTAGCCTCCTGAAGCTTGAATCCCTGGTTTGGTGATGCTTTCGAAGCAGCTGGTCCCGGCTGTAGCCAACGATCTTCTAGCTTAGGGAGACTTCGCTTCTCCCAGAAGGCACCTGGAATATGCAAATTAGCCTCCTGAAGCTTGAATCCCTGGTTTGGTGATGCTTTCGAAGCAGCTGGTCCCGGCTGTACCCAACGATCTTCTAGCTTAGGGAGACTTCGCTTCTCCCAGAAGGCACCTGGAATATGCAAATTAGCCTCCTGAAGCTTGAATCCCTGGTTTGGTGATGCTTTCGAAGCAGCTGGTCCCGGCTGTACCCAACGATCTTCTAGCTTAGGGAGACTTCGCTTCTCCCAGAAGGCACCTGGAATATGCAAATTAGCCTCCTGAAGCTTGAATCCCTGGTTTGGTGATGCTTTCGAAGCAGCTGGTCCCGGCTGTACCCAACGATCTTCTAGCTTAGGGAGACTTCGCTTCTCCCAGAAGGCACCTGGAATATGCAAATTAGCCTCCTGAAGCTTGAATCCCTGGTTTGGTGATGCTTTCGAAGCAGCTGGTCCCGGCTGTACCCAACGATCTTCTAGCTTAGGGAGACTTCGCTTCTCCCAGAAGGCACCTGGAATATGCAAATTAGCCTCCTGAAGCTTGAATCCCTGGTTTGGTGATGCTTTCGAAGCAGCTGGTCCCGGCTGTAGCCAACGATCTTCTAGCTTAGGGAGACTTCGCTTCTCCCAGAAGACACCTGGAATATGCAAATTAGCCTCCTGAAGCTTGAATCCCTGGTTTGGTGATGCTTTCGAAGCAGCTGGTCCCGGCTGTACCCAACGATCTTCTAGCTTAGGGAGACTTCGCTTCTCCCAGAAGGCACCTGGAATATGCAAATTAGCCTCCTGAAGCTTGAATCCCTGGTTTGGTGATGCTTTCGAAGCAGCTGGTCCCGGCTGTAGCCAACGATCTTCTAGCTTAGGGAGACTTCGCTTCTCCCAGAAGGCACCTGGAATATGCAAATTAGCCTCCTGAAGCTTGAATCCCTGGTTTGGTGATGCTTTTCGAAGCAGCTGGTCCCGGCTGTAGCCAACGATCTTCTAGCTTAGGGAGACTTCGCTTCTCCCAGAAGGCACCTGGAATATGCAAATTAGCCTCCTGAAGCTTGAATCCCTGGTTTGGTGATGCTTTCGAAGCAGCTGGTCCCGGCTGTAGCCAACGATCTTCTAGCTTAGGGAGACTTCGCTTCTCCCAGAAGGCACCTGGAATATGCAAATTAGCCTCCTGAAGCTTGAATCCCTGGTTTGGTGATGCTTTCGAAGCAGCTGGTCCCGGCTGTAGCCAACGATCTTCTAGCTTAGGGAGACTTCGCTTCTCCCAGAAGGCACCTGGAATATGCAAATTAGCCTCCTGAAGCTTGAATCCCTGGTTTGGTGATGCTTTCGAAGCAGCTGGTCCCGGCTGTAGCCAACGATCTTCTAGCTTAGGGAGACTTCGCTTCTCCCAGAAGGCACCTGGAATATGCAAATTAGCCTCCTGAAGCTTGAATCCCTGGTTTGGTGATGCTTTCGAAGCAGCTGGTCCCGGCTGTAGCCAACGATCTTCTAGCTTAGGAGACTTCGCTTCTCCCAGAAGGCACCTGGAATATGCAAATTAGCCTCCTGAAGCTTGAATCCCTGGTTTGGTGATGCTTTCGAAGCAGCTGGTCCCGGCTGTACCCAACGATCTTCTAGCTTAGGGAGACTTCGCTTCTCCCAGAAGGCACCTGGAATATGCAAATTAGCCTCCTGAAGCTTGAATCCCTGGTTTGGTGATGCTTTCGAAGCAGCTGGTCCCGGCTGTAGCCAACGATCTTCTAGCTTAGGGAGACTTCGCTTCTCCCAGAAGGCACCTGGAATATGCAAATTAGCCTCCTGAAGCTTGAATCCCTGGTTTGGTGATGCTTTCGAAGCAGCTGGTCCCGGCTGTAGCCAACGATCTTCTAGCTTAGGGAGACTTCGCTTCTCCCAGAAGGAACCTGGAATATGCAAATTAGCCTCCTGAAGCTTGAATCCCTGGTTTGGTGATGCTTTCGAAGCAGCTGGTCCCGGCTGTAGCCAACGATCTTCTAGCTTAGGGAGACTTCGCTTCTCCCAGAAGGCACCTGGAATATGCAAATTAGCCTCCTGAAGCTTGAATCCCTGGTTTGGTGATGCTTTCGAAGCAGCTGGTCCCGGCTGTACCCAACGATCTTCTAGCTTAGGGAGACTTCGCTTCTCCCAGAAGGCACCTGGAATATGCAAATTAGCCTCCTGAAGCTTGAATCCCTGGTTTGGTGATGCTTTCGAAGCAGCTGGTCCCGGCTGTAGCCAACGATCTTCTAGCTTAGGGAGACTTCGCTTCTCCCAGAAGGCACCTGGAATATGCAAATTAGCCTCCTGAAGCTTGAATCCCTGGTTTGGTGATGCTTTCGAAGCAGCTGGTCCCGGCTGTACCCAACGATCTTCTAGCTTAGGGAGACTTCGCTTCTCCCAGAAGGCACCTGGAATATGCAAATTAGCCTCCTGAAGCTTGAATCCCTGGTTTGGTGATGCTTTCGAAGCAGCTGGTCCCGGCTGTAGCCAACGATCTTCTAGCTTAGGGAGACTTCGCTTCTCCCAGAAGGCACCTGGAATATGCAAATTAGCCTCCTGAAGCTTGAATCCCTGGTTTGGTGATGCTTTCGAAGCAGCTGGTCCCGGCTGTAGCCAACGATCTTCTAGCTTAGGGAGACTTCGCTTCTCCCAGAAGGCACCTGGAATATGCAAATTAGCCTCCTGAAGCTTGAATCCCTGGTTTGGTGATGCTTTCGAAGCAGCTGGTCCCGGCTGTACCCAACGATCTTCTAGCTTAGGGAGACTTCGCTTCTCCCAGAAGGCACCTGGAATATGCAAATTAGCCTCCTGAAGCTTGAATCCCTGGTTTGGTGATGCTTTCGAAGCAGCTGGTCCCGGCTGTAGCCAACGATCTTCTAGCTTAGGGAGACTTCGCTTCTCCCAGAAGGCACCTGGAATATGCAAATTAGCCTCCTGAAGCTTGAATCCCTGGTTTGGTGATGCTTTCGAAGCAGCTGGTCCCGGCTGTACCCAACGATCTTCTAGCTTAGGGAGACTTCGCTTCTCCCAGAAGGCACCTGGAATATGCAAATTAGCCTCCTGAAGCTTGAATCCCTGGTTTGGTGATGCTTTCGAAGCAGCTGGTCCCGGCTGTAGCCAACGATCTTCTAGCTTAGGGAGACTTCGCTTCTCCCAGAAGGCACCTGGAATATGCAAATTAGCCTCCTGAAGCTTGAATCCCTGGTTTGGTGATGCTTTCGAAGCAGCTGGTCCCGGCTGTACCCAACGATCTTCTAGCTTAGGGAGACTTTGCTTCTCCCAGAAGGCACCTGGAATATGCAAATTAGCCTCCTGAAGCTTGAATCCCTGGTTTGGTGATGCTTTCGAAGCAGCTGGTCCCGGCTGTAGCCAACGATCTTCTAGCTTAGGGAGACTTCGCTTCTCCCAGAAGGCACCTGGAATATGCAAATTAGCCTCCTGAAGCTTGAATCCCTGGTTTGGTGATGCTTTCGAAGCAGCTGGTCCCGGCTGTACCCAACGATCTTCTAGCTTAGGGAGACTTCGCTTCTCCCAGAAGGCACCTGGAATATGCAAATTAGCCTCCTGAAGCTTGAATCCCTGGTTTGGTGATGCTTTCGAAGCAGCTGGTCCCGGCTGTACCCAACGATCTTCTAGCTTAGGGAGACTTCGCTTCTCCCAGAAGGCACCTGGAATATGCAAATTAGCCTCCTGAAGCTTGAATCCCTGGTTTGGTGATGCTTTCGAAGCAGCTGGTCCCGGCTGTAGCCAACGATCTTCTAGCTTAGGGAGACTTCGCTTCTCCCAGAAGGCACCTGGAATATGCAAATTAGCCTCCTGAAGCTTGAATCCCTGGTTTGGTGATGCTTTCGAAGCAGCTGGTCCCGGCTGTACCCAACGATCTTCTAGCTTAGGGAGACTTCGCTTCTCCCAGAAGGCACCTGGAATATGCAAATTAGCCTCCTGAAGCTTGAATCCCTGGTTTGGTGATGCTTTCGAAGCAGCTGGTCCCGGCTGTACCCAACGATCTTCTAGCTTAGGGAGACTTCGCTTCTCCCAGAAGGCACCTGGAATATGCAAATTAGCCTCCTGAAGCTTGAATCCCTGGTTTGGTGATGCTTTCGAAGCAGCTGGTCCCGGCTGTAGCCAACGATCTTCTAGCTTAGGGAGACTTCGCTTCTCCCAGAAGGCACCTGGAATATGCAAATTAGCCTCCTGAAGCTTGAATCCCTGGTTTGGTGATGCTTTCGAAGCAGCTGGTCCCGGCTGTACCCAACGATCTTCTAGCTTAGGGAGACTTCGCTTCTCCCAGAAGGCACCTGGAATATGCAAATTAGCCTCCTGAAGCTTGAATCCCTGGTTTGGTGATGCTTTCGAAGCAGCTGGTCCCGGCTGTAGCCAACGATCTTCTAGCTTAGGGAGACTTCGCTTCTCCCAGAAGGCACCTGGAATATGCAAATTAGCCTCCTGAAGCTTGAATCCCTGGTTTGGTGATGCTTTCGAAGCAGCTGGTCCCGGCTGTACCCAACGATCTTCTAGCTTAGGGAGACTTCGCTTCTCCCAGAAGGCACCTGGAACATGCAAATTAGCCTCCTGAAGCTTGAATCCCTGGTTTGGTGATGCTTTCGAAGCAGCTGGTCCCGGCTGTAGCCAACGATCTTCTAGCTTAGGGAGACTTCGCTTCTCCCAGAAGGCACCTGGAATATGCAAATTAGCCTCCTGAAGCTTGAATCCCTGGTTTGGTGATGCTTTCGAAGCAGCTGGTCCCGGCTGTACCCAACGATCTTCTAGCTTAGGGAGACTTCGCTTCTCCCAGAAGGCACCTGGAATATGCAAATTAGCCTCCTGAAGCTTGAATCCCTGGTTTGGTGATGCTTTCGAAGCAGCTGGTCCCGGCTGTAGCCAACGATCTTCTAGCTTAGGGAGACTTCGCTTCTCCCAGAAGGCACCTGGAATATGCAAATTAGCCTCCTGAAGCTTGAATCCCTGGTTTGGTGATGCTTTCGAAGCAGCTGGTCCCGGCTGTACCCAACGATCTTCTAGCTTAGGGAGACTTCGCTTCTCCCAGAAGGCACCTGGAATATGCAAATTAGCCTCCTGAAGCTTGAATCCCTGGTTTGGTGATGCTTTCGAAGCAGCTGGTCCCGGCTGTAGCCAACGATCTTCTAGCTTAGGGAGACTTCGCTTCTCCCAGAAGGCACCTGGAATATGCAAATTAGCCTCCTGAAGCTTGAATCCCTGGTTTGGTGATGCTTTCGAAGCAGCTGGTCCCGGCTGTACCCAACGATCTTCTAGCTTAGGGAGACTTCGCTTCTCCCAGAAGGCACCTGGAATATGCAAATTAGCCTCCTGAAGCTTGAATCCCTGGTTTGGTGATGCTTTCGAAGCAGCTGGTCCCGGCTGTAGCCAACGATCTTCTAGCTTAGGGAGACTTCGCTTCTCCCAGAAGGCACCTGGAATATGCAAATTAGCCTCCTGAAGCTTGAATCCCTGGTTTGGTGATGCTTTCGAAGCAGCTGGTCCCGGCTGTAGCCAACGATCTTCTAGCTTAGGGAGACTTCGCTTCTCCCAGAAGGCACCTGGAATATGCAAATTAGCCTCCTGAAGCTTGAATCCCTGGTTTGGTGATGCTTTCGAAGCAGCTGGTCCCGGCTGTAGCCAACGATCTTCTAGCTTAGGGAGACTTCGCTTCTCCCAGAAGGCACCTGGAATATGCAAATTAGCCTCCTGAAGCTTGAATCCCTGGTTTGGTGATGCTTTCGAAGCAGCTGGTCCCGGCTGTACCCAACGATCTTCTAGCTTAGGGAGACTTCGCTTCTCCCAGAAGGCACCTGGAATATGCAAATTAGCCTCCTGAAGCTTGAATCCCTGGTTTGGTGATGCTTTCGAAGCAGCTGGTCCCGGCTGTACCCAACGATCTTCTAGCTTAGGGAGACTTCGCTTCTCCCAGAAGGCACCTGGAATATGCAAATTAGCCTCCTGAAGCTTGAATCCCTGGTTTGGTGATGCTTTCGAAGCAGCTGGTCCCGGCTGTAGCCAACGATCTTCTAGCTTAGGGAGACTTCGCTTCTCCCAGAAGGCACCTGGAATATGCAAATTAGCCTCCTGAAGCTTGAATCCCTGGTTTGGTGATGCTTTCGAAGCAGCTGGTCCCGGCTGTAGCCAACGATCTTCTAGCTTAGGGAGACTTCGCTTCTCCCAGAAGGCACCTGGAATATGCAAATTAGCCTCCTGAAGCTTGAATCCCTGGTTTGGTGATGCTTTCGAAGCAGCTGGTCCCGGCTGTAGCCAACGATCTTCTAGCTTAGGGAGACTTCGCTTCTCCCAGAAGGCACCTGGAATATGCAAATTAGCCTCCTGAAGCTTGAATCCCTGGTTGTACTGTAAATTGTTGAGGATTTGCGGTTTGGAATCATTGTGAACTTGCCTAACACTGTGCACATGATGCTTGCTGCACTGGGAGCTACAAACCATTGATGAGTGGAGGTGCACCCACCGATTTGGTATTGACTACCTATTGATTTATCCTAAGGGCTTACTCACATTACTTTATATATCGGACAAGTACTACAGGTGCTTCTCAAAAAATTTGAATATCATCAAAAAATTAATTTATTTCAGTTCTTCAATACAAAAAGTGAAACGCATATATTATGTAGAGTCATTACGAACAGAGTGATCTATCTCAAGTGTTTATTTCTGTTAATGTTGATGATTATGGCTTACAGCCAATGAAAACCCAAAAGTCATTATCTCAGTAAATTAGAATAATTAAGAAAAAACACCTGCAAAGGCTTCCTAAGTGTTTAAAAGGTCCCTTAGTCTGTTTCAGGAGGCTCCACAATCCTGGGGAAGAATGCTGACTTGACAGATGTCCAGAAGGCAGTCATTTACACACTCCACAAGGAGGGTAAGCCACAAAAGGTCATTGCTAAAGAAGCTGGCTGTTCAGAGTGCTGTATCCAAGCATATTACTGGAAGGTTCAGTGGAAGGAAAAAGTGTGGTAGAAAAAGGTGCACAAGCAACCGGGATAACCACAACCTTGAAAGGATTGTTAAGAAAAGGCCATTGAAAAATTTTGGGGAGATTCACAAGGAGTGGACTGCTGCTGGAGCCATCGCTTCAAGAGCCACCACACAGATGTATCCAGGACATGGGCTACAAGTGTCGCATTCCTTGTGTCAAGCCATTCATCACCAAAAGTCAACTCCAGAAGCGCCTTACCTGTGCCAAGGAGAAAAAGAACTGGACTGTTGCTCGGTGGTCCAAGGTGTTGTTTTCAGATGAAAGTAAGTTTTGCATTTCATTTTGGAAATCAAGGTCCCAGAGTCTGGAGGAAGAGTGGAGAGGCCACAATCCAAGCTGCTTAAGGTCTAGTGTGAAGTTTCCACAATCGGTGATGGTTTGGGGAGCCATGTCTTCTGCTGGTGTAGGTCCACTATGTTTTATCAAGACCAAAGTCAGCGCATCCTTCTACCAGGACATTTTAGAGCACTTCATGTTTCCTTCTGCCGACAAGCTTTTTGGAGATGGAAATGTAATTCTTCAGCAGGACTTGGCACCTGTCCACACTGCCAAAAATACCAATACCTGGTTTATAAACAGTATCACTGTGCTTGATTGGCCAGCAAACTCGCCTGACCTTAACCCCATAGATTGGGTATTGTAAAAAGATGAGAGACACCAGACCCAACAATGCAGACGAGCTGAAGGCTGCTATCAAAGCAACCTGGGCTTCCATAACACCTCAGCAGGGCCACAGGCTGATCTCCTCTGTACCACCCTGCATTGACGCAGTAATTGATGCAATAGGAGCCCTGACCAAGTATTGAGTGCATTTACTAAACATACATTTCAGTAGAACAACATTTCCAATTTTAAAATCATTTTTCAAGCTGGTGTTATAAAGTATTCTAATTTACTGAGATAAAGACTTTTAGGTTTTCATTGGCTGTAAGCCATAATCATCAACATTAACAGAAATAAACACTTGAAATAGATCACTCTGCTTGTAATGACTCTATATAATATATGAGCTTCACTTTTTGTATTGAAGAACTGAAATAAATTAACTTTTATGATATTCTAATTTTGTGAGAAGCATCTGTATATTTTATCAGATAGCACTTAGATTAATGTTATTCAAAGGGACAATGCTGTTGACTGCTTTTCACACTGACTGAATCTGTCAGTGAAAATAAATCGCACGCTGAAATCGAATGACACTCACCCATTCAAGTCTATGGGTGCATGGAGAACATCAGACTGTATTCGGGTGACATCTGAGTGCAGTCTGATTCCCAAGGAATCACACAATTGAAAAGTTGGATATATTTTATTCTTTATCTTCTTTTCACGGTGTACTACAATTCTCTCATTTGAGAGAATCAGATCACATCACACTAAGCTGACACTCTGATCAAACTCAAATCAGAGCTTGGTAGAAGAGTCATTACCATAATCGATCCGATTCTCGTGCACGAGAGAGTGTACAGCAATCTGACCGTAACCTAAGTATAGGTTATAATGACCTGTTTAATGTTTAATGATATGTGTTATATGTATATTAATACTTAGCAGTAAATCTACCCATATTTTTAAATGTATATAACGTCATTTAAATCAGGTTTTTGTGTTAAATGTACTTAAAAATATATATTTTTTCCATATAATTTTAATTTAACGTGATCTGTCAGTAGGCTCAGCCCTCCAATGTTGTCTACATGGACACGCAAGTCATAGGAAGCTGAAAAAAATGATATCTTGAAATCTGTGATCTGATGTCTTGTCGAGGTCGTCACGACAATACCCTTCCTTCACCAGTCATTCCAAATCAGAATAAGAGCAGTGGTACCGGGGTGAAGAATGAGTCAGACAAAAGCTGATTCAAACTCAGTGCCTGCTCGTGTTTCCACACGTAGTGGGAACGTCACAGCAACTACTTTATTTTCTAATACACAACACTATATGGTCCATTGGGGGAAGGTGTGCAGAGGGCGGGGATATGCAGGGGTTAAGCAATGTATCTAGTATTCAGTCCTTCTGGTTGGCTCTGACATCATCTGATGAATCTTCCTTTGTCCACATCTTGTCCACATTGCTTTAAGTATCATTTCCAGAGAAATGATACTTGTCTTTCTGGAATGTGTAACTTGCTTCTTCAGCAGAGTGAATCTGGGACAAAGGTGAATACTGGCAGCCATCTTAACTACAGTTAAATTTACATTAATAAGCATGAAGGGGAAAAACTTATTGTTTCACAGCATAAGAATATATATAAGTACAAAAGAGTATAAAGACATATATTTTCACCTTGACAATCCCCCCTAAACACTAAGTTTTTCCCTAAAAAGAAAGATCCTTCGAGACTGTCCATGTGATGGGGAAAGGGGAGGTGGATTTCTTCATCCAGACACCTCAGAAGCTCTCCCCTTGTGAGAGGCCTCCAGGCAGCTGAACCCTTCACTAGCTTTACATGGAGTTCTCCCGCTGTCCCTAAACTAAATCTCTTAGCATCATCTGAGAATTGGGGGTTTTGTCTAACTTCTTGAGGGGGACGTACTTAGGGATCTCCCCTGGATCAGTGCCATCGTACTCTGGTGAGTCTACTTCTTGGTTGAGGAAGGTGCCAGTCGGAGTTGCCTCAGTGATAACCTTTTTATACAGGGGAATAACACAACAGAGGATTATCGATCCAACTACAAGAAGAGCAATCAGTACTAGACAAGCTTGTTGAAGGAATCCTTTGAGCCCACCCACCCAACCGGAAAAGAAAGATGTGTCTACTCCAGCATTAGTTTTTAATTCTGCTGCTAACCCATTTATCTTTTTAAGGGCTATCATGGTATTTCCATTTACCCCAGAGTTCTGAGGGATATAGGTACAACACTCCTCTCCCACCATCCCACAGACTCCTCCTTTCTCAGCTAAGATCATATCAAGGGCTAATCGGTTTTGGAGGGTCATTCTAGTGTTAGGGCCCAACTCCTCAACTATACCTTAAAAAGCATCACAGATAAAATTGACAAACCTTTGTTCACTGTAATATATATAATTGATCCCATCAACATTTTTATTAATCTGCACTTGTGGATTAAAGAAGCAAAGCTAGCATAGATCTAGTTCTGGGCTTTAAATTGGTCAGGCACCCTCCTTGGCACTCCAATGCCATCGACATATACCAATGGATCTTCTTCATAACTCATGTGGAGCTGATCGAGACTTCTCTTCTTTCTGGTATGTTCATCAGGTGTTTCTGGATCCCAAGGTAAAATCTTGAACTGCATAGCTAGTTTAACAAGGGTGCATTGACCTATCCAGGTATTAGGCAACCTAGGACAGAGCTTACCATCTCCACATAACCAATAAATGTCGTACATGTACTGTGTATGATTAGCTAGCAAGTCAGTATCTAGGGAACTGTTCTCTTTGCAGAAACCTGTCTCGAAGACCCCTACTGGTGTACCTGTATTGTCGTGGGAATTATAGCAGGTTTTATTATCAGCTAACACAGTTATCCCTCCTGGGACCTTTAGTTTAGGTACTTCATGAATTAGTGGGACATAATCTGAGCAATCAGTGGGCTTTAGACCCTTCAACAGATTCATAACACAGGCAGTAGTATTAAGTATATTCAATATATCCCAAATTTGATCATCTGGATAATCTGTGGCCCTAACCAATTTATCCCACATTTGTATAACTGACAATTTTATTGGCTATACCCATCTGTACTACTCTTTCATAATATTGTACAAACTTATTATTCAAGGATATTGGGGAATTTAGACTGTCCCATGCGGTTACCAATATTATAATATGGAAATGCGAAAAACTAAAACATTATGTCCCCTTATTTGCTAATAGTCTGTTTGACCAGCTTGCAGTGCGATACGTGGATCCATGTCGGCCTTCCTTACAGCTTTACTGACATAGGAGTAATGAGGACCTGGTAGGGACCGTTATACAGGGGTTCTAGTCCGTGTTTTCTGACATAGCTTTTCACGACCATAAAACCAGCAGGCTTCAAATTGTGACCAATATCGGTTTCTGCTAAATCTGGAAGGGAAGAAGAAACTAAAACATGGGTGTTAGCAACATTTTTACTAAGCTGAATAACATATTGAACAGCACGGTAAGTTTCTTCTGACAACTACTGAGACTGAAAATTTATAACTGAGAACCTAGCACCAAACAATATCTCATATGGGGACAGGCCATATTTTGCAATAGGGGTAGTACGAATATATAAGAGCCCTGGCCATGGAGCCGTAGTCTCCTGCATCATTTTGGTCAATTGTCCCTTCAGTGTGTCATTCAGCCTCTTAACTTTCCCACTGGATTGTGGATGGTACGGAGCATGGAGGGCTACAGTGGATCCAAGCATTGTCAGAACCTCCTGATACACATGAGAAGGAAAGTCCGGGCCTTGGTCACTTCTGGAACACCATATCTGCATATAACTTCCATCACCAGTTTCTTTGCTGTGGTCTTTGCAGTCACGTTGGTAACGGGGAATACTTCTGGCCAACTGGAGAACATATCGACAACCACCAGACAATATTCAAACCTTCAGACTTAGGCAATGTGATGAGGTCCACCAGGAGCTTTTGGAAAAGATAGTCGGGCTTAGCAAGGTGCTTCGGGGGTACACGTTGAAGTTGACCGGGATTGCAGGTCTGACAGATACCTCGATGTGTGGGCCCATGCGCCCACGTGGCAATAGCAGGGTACATCCGCTTAGGGAGACACACAAGTTGGTCCTTTTTCCAGCGACCATTGTCCATATGTGCTCCATCAGCTTTCCACTGCTTCACTTCTTCCTTTGGAGACATTCTCTGCATCGTCATTAAGCGGTCTTGCGGGGTCCGGCAGAAAACCTCAGTCTGGCATAGATCATCAGGTTCCTGTAGAGTCAGTGTTTCTTGTAACTGTTTACGCTGAGAGCGTGTGGTCACCATAGCTGGTATGGTCTGTTCAACGGGTAGGAGAGCAGCAGCTTTTGCTTACATATCCGCAAAGGCGTTACCAACAGTCTGTGGCCTGTTCCATAGTACCGTGCTCCTTAACTTTGATAATGGCCACCTGAGTAGGTAATTTGATTGAGTCCATGAGGGCTTTAACAGCTTCAACATTCTTCACTGAGTCCCGGCAGTAGTAACAAATCCTCCATTGGCTCAAAGGGCTCCGAAATCATGAGCAATACAAAATGCATACTGTGAGTCCGTATATATTAGCCCGCCTGTCTTTGGCCAGAACACATGCAGTAGACAGAGCCTGACGTTCTGCTTCTTGTCCTGACAGTGAGGGAGGGAGTGCAGCTGCGTGCAATACAGTATCTTCCGTAGTAACAGCGTATCCGGTGTGAAATCTGCCAAAATCATCACCATATCTTGAACAGTCTTTCAGGGCCTTGTAGAGAAATTGCATTATGCGGGATGCGTCCGGTATCCACTGACAACAATAAGTACATAGTCCAAGAAAACGCTGGAGCGCAGTCTCATCTTTTGGAAATGGAAGGTAGCTGACGGCTATTTTTCTTTCTTCTGTGAGGTGTCTGGCACCCTGAAGGAGACAGTGACCCAAAAATATCACTTGACCAAGGCAGAACCGAAGTTTCGAGGCCGAAACCCGACAGTTCACATCTGCCAGATACTTGCGAAAACTAACAGTGGCAACAATGGCTTCCTTCTCTGTCTGTGCACACAACAAAAAACAAAAAATTACCCACATACTAAAGCAGCGTGACATAAGGATATTCTAACTGACAGGGTTAAACACACTATCCCCCCTATTTTTTTTTTTTTTTTTTGCAAACTGATTGGGAAAGGGCATGTAAGATACAGGTTATATAACATAAGGACCATCTGACCATCATCTTGGCTCACCAACTCTCTAGGTCTGCTCAGGTGCACTTATACGTCCATCATATTGTCTTTGTCTGTATAATGGGAAAGGTTTGTTCTCAGGGTCAGCCAATTATTTTAGTGTAGCTAGCTAGTCAGAGGGCTTCCAGGGATAATACTCCTGTATCTGTCTTACACTACCTGATGTGGTTGGTTCTCTGGTGGTGGGGGTGACTAGATGACCGGTTGGGGGTGACATGACATGCAGGTCTACAGCTCCTTCCGAAAAGGATTACTGTCAGCTTACTCCCAAAAGTTAATGTCCCCACTACCCACTAACCCAATCCTGTGTCAGCTTCTTATGTCACTACATGTGATCTTGTCTGGACAGGATTCAGTGTAATTCACTTAGGTTGGGTTGCAGCACAGATTATACAAGTATTTCTCCAGTTTGGGTTTGTCTCACCGCAATGTTTACAAATCCATCTGTCTTGTCTTGGTCTGAGAATTAACATGGCAAGGGAGATTTCCAGACACAGGGTTAAAATGGATATTGGAGTATGAGACTAGATTTGTGTAAGGGAGGGGGGCTGGAGCTGGAGTCTAGAGGGCCACTGATAAGGAACCAGCTACGTCCTTGAAGCTGCCGTTCCTGCTCTTTGAAGCTGCGGTGGGGGCTACATAGCGCAGCTGCTGATACAGAATGGGTTAAGTTCTTCTGGAAACTTTGTACTACTTTTAATGCATCGTCCGGACACCATATTTCATTTTAAACTTACAATAATTCTTACTACACAAGGAGAGGACGCAGCGACTCGCCCCCTCCATACCAGAAACACGGAACAGATAAGAACATCACAGCATTCCTCAACACAAAAGAATGGCACAGCGCAGCTGTTTGACCCCTCCCATCGGGTGTCTCGGAAAACCACACAGAGTAACGGAATACAGCAGTTCTCAGACTTAATTAATTTCTACAAAACCTTCACACAACTCATATGCCAGAACACCCTAGAAAAACTAATAATTGAGGTATTTTATAACCAAACACGGGCTCTGCATCCTTTCATCTTTCCTCTCCATCAACCTTTTTCCATTCCTAGTTCTTTAAACCTCGCGCAACTCGCAGATGAGCTTGCGCTTGTTCTAACAGTCCTTTATCTTTCAATATGCCCTTTTTGTTCTCTATGAGATGGTGCCATGTAGATGGCTGCAATCTTCCTGACGAGGGCAATCCTACATGCTTGTACAACCTCTCAACATTCTTGACTGCCTTCTTGCCCTCCCGTGACTCTACTATTGTCTTGACTTCCACAGCATCCTCACTTAACTCGTGGGGCACGGACTTCTTCTGCTATAAGAGATGCAACATGACTCACAGAATACTACGCCCTTCTGCAGCAGGCCGCTGACAGCGACAACACACTTGTGTCCTAAGCACGGAGCCTCACGTTCGACGTGCTATGAATAAAGAGCCTCGCGCTCAATATTTTTCCCTAACCTGAACACCAGTGATTACAGTCTGCCCTGTCACGATATTCTAAACATTGGGAGGCGGTCTCCTAGTGAGACCCCTCCACTGAGATTCTGGTGGTCCCCCCACTTGGGACATCTTAATTACCAATGTGATTCTGGTGGTCCCCCCACTTGGGACATCTTAATTACCAATGTGATTCTGGTGGTCCCCCCACTTGGGATGTCTTAATTACCAATGTGATTCTGGTGGTCCCCCCACTTGGGACGTCTTAATTACCAATGTGATTCTGGTGGTCCCCCCACTTGGGACGTCTTAATTACCAATGTGATTCTGGTGGTCCCCCCACTTGGGACGTCTTAATTACCAATGTGTACGATATCACAGAGGCTGCGTCTCTTATCCCTTTCTCACAGCCGCCCCCAATCCACAACTTCTTCAATCTTTCACTCTATCACTACTAGGCAATAGTCACGGGTAGGGTGGTTGAATGGAGTACAATGACCGGTGGAGGAGGTGTGGTGTACACGAGGACGCGCAGAGTGCAACGTCTCTCAGTTGCTGGTTCGAAGCGTGGCACGGGATCGCGCTCGGTCTCACCACTCAACCGGTCACTCCCCAGACCCAAGGAGACCACAGACTAACCAATAACGGCTGAAACACTAGCAAGTGTGACACATACGTAGTATGTGTTCTCCACTTACCGTGTTTGGAGGGTGATCAGTCCTCGAGGTCAGCCACTACAGGTGTCGTCTACGGACATCCAGGCATGGGTCCAGGGGGTCTCGGATCGCCGGCCACGCCCCACGTTGGTTGCGCCAAATTGTCGGGGTCGTCACGACAATACCCTTCCTTCACCAGTCATTCCAAATCAGAATAAGAGCAGTGGTACTGGGGTGAAGAATGAGTCAGACAAAAGCTGGTTCAAACTCAGTGCCTGCTCGTGTTTCCACACGTAGTGGGAACGTCACAGCAACTACTTTATTTTCGAATACACAACACTATATGGTCCATTGGGGGAAGGTGTGCAGAGGGCGGGGATATGCAGGGGTTAAGCAATGTATCTAGTATTCAGTCCTTCTGGTTGGCTCTGACATCATCTGATGAATCTTCCTTTGTCCACATCTTGTCCACATCGCTTTAAGTATCATTTCCAGAGAAATGATACTTGTCCTTCTGGAATGTGTAACTTGCTTCTTCAGCAGAGTGAATCTGGGATAAAGGTGAATACTGGCAGCAATCTTAACTACAGTTAAATTTGCATTAATAAGCATGAAGGGGAAAAACTTATTGTTTCACAGCATAAGAATATATATAAGTACAAAAGAGTATAAAGACATATATTTTCACCTTGACGGTCTTATTCCAGAGAAATCCATGTTTTTCTTAATAGGTAAATGAGGTGTTAAGATCTATGGGCAGGACATAGATCTACTAGAGAATTTGCCTGCAGAGCTTATTTTAAATGAAAGGGGGCATTACCAGTGTGAGACATGTAGATCAGGAGAGTGGACTGACAGTCATTACATGTCTCACATTGGTAACGCCCCATTTAGTTTAAAACTAGCTCTGGAGGCAGATTCTCAGGGAGATCGCCTTTGCTAGTATTTTTCTGGCGACACGATAGGCTCTCCCCTGCATCTGGGCAACACTAAGATAGACTTGTCCTGATGACTTACTTCTGAACCTTCCAATAATTTCTAACATATACTCCCTGATGAATCCACTGTAACCGGAGAATGAAACACGTCGGGAGTGAATCAAGGGGCATACTATAGGATGACAGAGCCATACTTGGGGACTGTCCTTGTCAGGACGGGAGACTTACACGGGGCACAACAGGTTAGCTTTCCAGGGCCACATACCCCCTCTTCTCTCCTTTCATTATGGACGTCTTGCTCTGGACAACCAAGGGGTGAGACCAAAACATTTTGATCAATTGTTTGGTAAATGTCTCATATTTGAAATACAGTTAGAATTTATGTGCAATTGCACTTCAGTTATTGCATTCTGACCATAAGCAGTGCTGGCTTCTTCCCTTTTTTTTAATTTTATTTATGTGCACTGGGGAGATCTTGAGCACATTATCACATTTGTTGTGGGATGTTTTGTCCATTATATGTTTCCCCGCTTTTAGACAATTATATTAAAAGTTAGTAGGCAGCAAAACCTATATATCCTTGCTGCTATTACTGTTTCACTGATAGATGTCCTCAAGCAAAATAAATCCTATGTCAGGTCCAAAGATCTTAAAAAGTTATTTACATTTTAAGAAAATGTTGATTTCTTTGGAATAAGACATCGGATCTCAGATATCGAGCTATCACATTATTCAGCTTCCTATGACCTGCGTGCCCAGGTTCCCTTTTAAAAACAAAATTAGTAGTATAGTCATTTTAACACTGCTCACGGGGGCTATTTTACATTTTTTCTTTCAGTTTCTGGCAAGGCTTCTTATTTTCAGAGGCAATATTACACTAATACCAGACACAGCTGGTACACACAGAATCCACCAAACACAATAGGCGAAGTCACAGCTGACCCTGCTCCCCCTCTGACCACTGAGGCTAATGTACATGTATTGTTTCCTGACACAACAGGAAGTATGAGTCTAAAAAAATCACAAAATACCAGTGTGAACATTGCAAGAGTTGCATTTAACATTTTTAATACAGATTGTGAATTTAAAGAAATACATGGCCAAAAATGAAAAAATATTACATTTAACCCCTTTCTGTCATTAGACGTACTATTCCGTCCATGTGGGGTGGGCCCTACTTCCCAAGGACGGAATAGTATGTCATGCCCTTTAATGCGACACTGCGAGTCGCAGTGATTGCATTAAAATTCCGACGCCATCTTACCTGGAGGAAGATAGTGTCGGCATCCTAGGGCCTGTCTCCGCCCCCCCGGCCTCCCGATCGCTGTGATTGGCTGTTCAATTCTGAACAGCCAATCACAGTATGTAGCACAGACTGCCAGCCATTTAGTATATACAGACAGTCTAGGCTAGGACTAGTCAACCAGGCTTGGCTCACAGCAGGCTGCAATTACGACCCCCCCCCCAACCCCTGCAATGCGTTGGGACCAGGTCCAGGAACTTGGAGGAAGACTCACTCATTCACTCACTCGCCATTGCTTCCGTTGTGTGGACACAGCCTGGTACTGGGTGCACCGTCTGTGCACCTGACTGCTGTTCCTGCCTCCTGCTCCGCTCGTCTTTCTGCTTGCCGCTGTGCCTGCGCTGCCGCTGGATGCCTAGACCTGTCCTGGACGGTGGACGCGTGGATGACAGCAGCCGGATCTCTTCTCTGAGCTCTTAGGATGATGAGCTCTCACAACCGGAAGTGACAGGACAGAGAGCGACCGCCAGCCCCGAAGTGACTCGCATCCATGGTGATGGCGGCACCGGCGGTGACTGGTGAGTATTGCAGGTGCAGCTGTGTGAAACTCAGTCCCAGCAGCAGGCCCGGCCCGGACGTGACTCTGGCTGCGTCGTATCCATGGTGACGGACGGTCCCGACTCCCGGAGGGTGAGTATTCCTGCTGCAGCTGCACACCGTAAATCGGTCCCCCCCGTCTCGCCAGGGCTCCGACCCTTGCCAGGGTACTGACGCCGGCCCTGCTCCAGTGTTCCGAATGGTCATGGTCTGGACGCGTTTTGAGGCCATCCATAAGTTCCTGCATTATTCCGATAATGCACAGTGTCCCGCACGAGATGACCCAAACTTTGACCGTCTGTTCAAAGTTCGGCCTGTCATCGAACACTTCAACAAAAAGTTTGGTGAAGTGTACGTGCTCAAAAGGGACAACTTCGTGGATGAGTCCTTGGTTCATTTTAAGGGGTGGCTCAGATTCCGTCAATACCTGCCCAGCAAGAGGGCCAGGTACGGAATTAAACTCTACAAGCTGTGTGAAAGTACCTCAGGGACAGCTTTAGAGTCTACGAAGGGAAGGTCACCAGGATTGAACCCCCTGAGTGTCCCCCTGTCCTGGGAGTGAGTGGGAAAGTTGTGTGGGATTTGGTGCACCCACTGTTGGATAAAGGTTATCACCTCTAACTTTTATTCCAGCTTCCCACTCTACAAATCCCTCTCTGCGAGAGGTACCGCAGCCTGCGGTACTGTCCGCAAAAATCAGAGAGGCCACGCAAAAATGCTACTTGGGCAGATGCTCAGAAGGGGTAACAGCAGAGCCAAATGTAGCGACCACCTGCTGGTGGTCAAGGACAAGAGGGATGTCCTTCTCTTGACCACCATACACGGTGATGGCAGTGCCCTCAGCACTGTACGGGGTACCTCTACACAGGTCAGCAAACCTGACTGTGTACTGGGGTACAACAAACACATAGGGGGCGTTGATCTCTCTGATCAACTCCTCCAACCGTACAGTGCTTTGAGAAAGGCCAAGGTGTGGTAGAAAAAGCTGTCCGTGTACATTGTACAAATGGCAATGCTCAACACTTTCCTGCGGTCACGATGTGCATGCCACACCGATACGTCGTTCCTTCAGTTCCAGGAGGTAGTGGTTAAGGCCCTGATATTTGGCACGAGGGAAGGAGCAGGCCCCAGTACTTCCGGAACTGAAGGTGCTCGTATCGTACCAGGTCAGCATTTCCCTTGGGAGGTCCCGCAAACTGGAAGAAGAGGTAAGTCGCAAAAAAGGTGCCGAGTGTGTTACAAAAGGGGAATACGCAAGGACACCATTTATCAATGCGACACCTGCCCCGAAAAACCTGGCCTGTGTATGAAGGATTGCTACAAATTGTACCACACCTCCATGCACTACTAATTTACTTTACAGGAAACAGTAGATTAGTTCCAAAAAGTGGGCACATCTATGTAAGTTCATTGGGGGTCTAGTTTACAAAATGTCACTTGTGTTTTTTTTTTTACTGCTTAGGCACATCAGGGGCTCTCAAACGGAACATGATGCCTGCAGACCATTCCATCAAAGTCTGCTTTCCAAAGCGTCACCACTTCCCTTCCAAGCCCCGACGTGTGCCCAAACAGTATTTTTTCCCACATGTGGGGTATCAGCGTACTCAGGACAAATTGGACAACAACTTTTGGGGTCCAATTTCCCCTTGGGAAAATTAAAATTTGGGGACTAAAAGATCATTTTTGTAGGAAAAAATAGGATTTTTTTAATTTCAAGCCCCGGGCGTTATAAATTTAAGTGAAACACTTGGGGATTCAAAATTCTCACCACACACCTAGATAAGTTCCCAATTAGGTCTAGTTTCCAAAATGGGGTCACTTGTGGGGGATTTCTACTGTTCAGGCACATCAGGGGCTCTGCAAATGGAACATGACACCCGCGTACCATTCCATCAAAGTCTGGTTTTCAGAATGTCAGAACTTCCCTTCCGAGCCCCAGTGTACCCAAACAGTAGTTTTCTCCCACATGTGGGGTATCAGCGTACTGAGGACAAATTGGACTTCAACTTTTGGGGTCAAATTTCTCCTGTTACCCTTGGGAAAATTAAAAATTGGGGACTAAAAGATAATTTTTGTGGGAAAAAATAAGATTTTTTATTTTCACGCCCGGGCATTATAAACTTCTGTGAAGCACTTGGGGGATAAAAGTGCCCACGACACATCTAGATAAGTTCCTTAGGGGGTCTAGTTACCAAAATGGGGTCACTTGTGGGGGGTTTCCACTGTTTAGGCACATCAGGGGCTCGCCAAACGCGACTTGGCTTCCGATCTCAATTCCAACTAATTTTAGCTTGAAAAAGTCAAACGGCGCTCCTTCCCTTCTGAGCCCTGCCATTCGCCCAAACAGTGGTTCACCCCCCCACATATGGGGTATCGGCGTACTCAGAACAAATTGGACTACAACTTTTGTGGTCCAATTTCTTTTTTACTCTTGTGAAAATAAAAAATTGGGGAGTAAACGATCATGTTTGCGGAAAAAATATGATTTTTTATTTTCACGCCCGGGCGTTATAAACTTCTGTGAAGCACTTAGGGAATAAAAGTGCTCACCACACATCTAGATAATTTCCTTAGGGGGGGGTCTAGTTTCTAAAATGGGGTCACTTGTGGGGGTTTCCACTGTTTAGGCACATCAGGGGCTCGCCAAATGCGACATAGCGTCCGATCTCAATTCCAGCTAATTTTGGCTTGAAAAAGTCAAATGGTGCTCCTTCCCTTCTGAGCCCTGCCATGCGCCCAAACAGTGGCTTCCCCCCACATATGGGGTATCGGTGTACTCAGGACAAATTGAACTACATCTTTTGTGGTCCATTTTCTCCTTTTACCTTTGGGAAAATAAAAAATTGTTGCTGTAATATCATTTTTGTGACTAAAAAGATAAATGTTCATTTTTTCTTTTCACTTTGTTTCTGCTCCTATGAAACACCTGAAGGGTTAATAAACTTCTTGAACGTGGTTTTGAGTACCTCGAGGGGTGCAGTTTTTAGAATAGTGTCAATTTTGGGTATTTTGAGCCATATAGACCCCTCAAAATGACTTCAAATGTGAAGTGGTCCCTAAAAAACTGGTTTTGTAAATTATGTTGTAAAAATTAGAAATCACTGGTTAACTTTTAACCCTTATAACTTCCTAACGGAAAAAACATTTGGTTCCAAAATTGCACTGATGTAAAGTAGACATGTGGGAAATGTTATTTATTAACTATTTTGTGTGACATATTTCTCTGTTTTATGGGCATAAAAATTCAAAGTTTGAAAATTGCAAAATTTTCCAAATTTTCGCCAAATTTTCATTTTTTACATAAATAAATGCAAGTAATATTGAAGAAATTTTACCACTATCGTGAAGTACAATATGTCACGAGAAAACAATGTCAGAATCATCAGGATCCGTTGAAGCGTTCCGGAGTTATAACCTCATAAAGGAACAGTGGTCAGAAATGTAAAAACAACAACCCTCGGGGGTAAAGGGGTTAAAACAAACCCTTGATTTGAACAATAGGTCATTTTCTGATTACAGCTTCCCTTTGAGCCTCTAATGCACATTTTGGCCAAAATCAACGAGGAAGAGATAACTGTCTCCAGAACAATGCTCATCTAGTGTGTATGGCAAGATTTAGTGATATACATTTACAGTACAACACTTAAAGGGAACCTGTCACCCCTAAAATCGATGGTGACGTAAGCTCACCGTCATCAGGGGCTTATCTACAGCATTCTGTAATGCTGTAGATAAGCCGCCGATGTTACCTGAAAGAGGAGAAAAAGAGGTTAGATTATACTCCTCCAGGGGCGGTCTTGCTCTGATGGGTGTCTCAGGTCCGGAACAGCACCTCCCATCTTCATTCATTGACGTCCTCTTCTGGTCTTTATGCCATGGCTCCGGCGCAGGCGTACTTTGTCTGCCCTGTTGAGGGCAGAGCAAAGTACGGCAGTGCACAGGCGCCGGAAAGGTCAGAGAAGCCCGGCGCCTGCGCACTGCAGTACTTTGCGCTGCCCTCAACAGGGCAGACAAAGTACGCCTGAGCCGGAGCTGCGGCGTGAAGACCAGAAGGAAGTCATGGAATGAAGATAGGAGGCGCCGGAGCGGACCTGAGACACCCATTTGACCGGACCGCAGCGGGAACGCCCCTGGGTGAGTATGATCTAACCTCTTTTTCTCCTCTTTCAGGTTACATCGGGGGGTTTATCTACAGCATTACAGAATGCTGTAGATAAGCCCCTGATGATGGTGAGCTTACCTCACCATCGATTTTGGGGGTGACAGGTTCCCTTTAAAATAACTAATATTGCTTCCATTGAAGCTGTCACTCAGCTTTCTTAGGCTACTTTCACACTAGCGTTTTTTGACGTACGTCACAATGCGTCGTTTTGGAGTGAAAACGCATCCTGCAAAGTTGCCAGCAGGATGCGTTTTTTCTCCATAGACTTTCATTAGCGACGCATTGCAGCGTATCGCCACACGTCGCATCCGTCATGCAATGGATGCGTCGTGTTTTGGCGCCCCGTAGGCACAAAAAGGTTGTATGTAACTTTTTTTGTGCGTCGAGTCTGCCATTTCCGACCGCGCATGCGCGGCCGGAACTCCGCCCACTCCTCCCCGGAGCTTACAATGGGACAGCGGATGCATTTTAAACTGCATCCGCTGCCCCATTGTTCATTTTTTTCGCAGTTTGCGTCAGTACGTCGGGCCGACGCATGGCGACGGCCCCGTACCGACGCTAGTGTGAAAGTAGCCTGAGGCTGTGTGCACACGTTGCTGATTTTTCAGTTTTTTCGTGATAAAAACGCTATAAAACCGCAAACAAACAGCATACAATATGCATCCCAACATTTGGAATTAATTCTGCATGTTTTGTGCACGTTTTTTTTTCCGCGAAAAAAACGCATCGCGGTAAAAAACGCAGCGTGTTCATTAATTTTGCGTTTTTTTTGCAGATTTCCCACTATAAAAAGCATTGGGAAATGTCTGGAAAATACACATAAAAAAACGCACCAAAAACGCATCAAAAACGCGCAAAAAACGCATGCAGATTTCTTGCAGAAAATTTCAGGTTTTTCTCAGGAATTTTCTGCAAGAAATCCTGAACGTGTGCACATAGCCTTAAAGCCATGAACAACAGATTTGTCCAGTTTTACCCCATAAAAACATGAGGGAGGCATTATCATATAACATGGCAAATTTGCCGTTCTGAGCTCTAGGAAATTTAGATTCCAACATTTCAAAATGTTGTAGAAAAATGTTTTTTTGTTTTTTTTGGGGGGGGGGGCAAGTAAAAATGAAATAAAGCTCAGCAGAAAGCAAAAGCAGAACTGACAAGACTTCCCTTATGTGTAAAGTGAGAGCAAAGTTCTGTAGAAATCTAGGTTCGTGAAAGGGGAGTACTACTAGTATTAAATGACTGATATAGTGTTTGCTTTGGATGTATGCCAGCATTGTATTGACCTGGGGACAAGCAGCTAGGCATAGTTAATTTCCTTTCTTTGAAGCTGAAGTCAGCATAATAATATGTTGGTTCGATTTGCCACCCATCTACTAGCACAGAACAAAACATGAGTGGTTAAAGGGTTATTCCTATCTCAGACTTTCACGGCTAAGACAGAAAAAACTCCATCCAGGCATCAAAACTGGAGGTGGAGCCATGGGATCATCTGAAAGCGGAAAGCTACACCGTTTGCAATACTCACGTAGAGAAGGAATGTTACAAGAGCAATAACATCTACACATGGGGCCCTTAGGAGCCAATCATCAAGATACTGGACCAGAAAAAGTCTCTTAGGCTAGGGTCACATTGCGTTAGTGCAATCCGTTTAGCGCTAGCGGATTGCGCTAACGCAATGTTTTCTATGGGGCTGCGGTCGGGGTCGCGGTAACGTCCCCGCTCTCGCAGATCCCCGATCTGCGAGAGCGGGGAACGGACCGCGGGCGCGCCTCGGACGCTGCAAGCAGCGTCCGCGGCGCGCCAGGAATCACCGGCGCGTCGCTAGCGCGTGCCGAACATGGCACGCGCTAGTGAAGCGCGTTCCCATTGCCTTCAATGGGCGCGTTAACGGACGCGTTGCACGGCGTTAATTTCGCCGTGCAACGCTGTCCGTTAAACGCGGTCCCATAACGCAATGGGAACCCAGCCTTACATTCTGAGAGCTACCAGACTATAATTACTTTTGTGAAGACCCCAGGGATATTAAGGCACGCCAAATAAAAGGCACATGAACTGAAAGTAAATTACGTACTTTTGAGCACTTGTATGACAAGCATATTGGATGATGGATTTTATAGAGTTTATTTTGAATTTTCTTTGTAGCAGAAATTTGTTGAGATATGTCAGATCTACTATACAAAAAAAAGTTACCTTCTATAGTGCTAAAGCATGTAAATATGTAATATATGAAATATGGACAGCAATACTGCTCTAGATAATAAGAAAAAAATGATATACTAAGCATACAATTTGGACAATTCATGTATGCCCAGCAATCAACGACAAGGCGATCTCAGGTTCTACTGGGAACCTACAGTTAGGTCCATATATATTTGGACAGAGACATTTTTCTAATTTTGGTTATAGATATTACCACAATAAATTTTAAACAAAACAATTCAGATGCAGTTGAAGTTCAGACTTTCAGCTTTCATTTGAGGATATCCACGTTAAAATTGCATGAAGGGTTTAGGAGTTTCAGCTCCTTAACATGTGCCACCCTGTTTTTAAAGGGACCAAAAGTAATTGGACAATTGACTCCAAGGCTATTTCATGGACAGGTGTGGGCAATCCCCTTCATTATGTAATTCTCAATTAAGCAGATAAAAAGCCAGGAGTTGATTTGAGGTGTGGTGCTTGCATTTGGAAGGTTTTGCTATGAAGTAAACATGCGATCAAAGGAGCTCTCCATGCAGGTGAAACAAGCCATCCTTAAGCTGTGAAAACAGAAAAAAAACATCCAAGAAATTGCTACAATATTAGGAGTGGCAAAATCTACAGTTTGGTACATCCTGAGAAAGAAAGAAAGCACGGGTGAACTCATCAATGCAAAAAGACCTGGGAGCCCACGGAAGACAACAGTGTTGGATAATCGCAGAATAATCTCCATGGTGAAGAGAAACCCCTTCACAACAGCCAACCAAGTGAACAACACTCTCCAGGAGGTCGGCGTATCAATATCCAAATTTACCATAAAGAGAAGACTGCATGAAAGTAAATACAGAGGGTTCACTGCACGGTGCAAGCCACTCATAAGCATCAAGAATAAAAAGGCTAGACTGGACTTTACTAAAAAACATCTAAAAAAGCCAGCACAGTTCTGGAAGAACATTCTTTGGATAGATGAAACCAAGATCAACCTCTACCAGAATGATGGAAAGACTAAAGTATGGCGAAGGCGTGGTACAGCTCATGACCCAAAGCATACCACATCATCTGTAAAACACGGCGGAGGCAGTGTGATGGCTTGGGCATGCATGGCTGCCAGTGGCACTGGGTCACTAGCGTTTATTGATGTGACACAGGACAGAAGCAGCCGAATGAATTCTGAGGTATTTAGAGCCATACTGTGTGCTCAGATCCAGCCAAATGCAGCCAAACTGATTGGTCATCGTTTCATACTACAGATGGACAATGACCCAAAACATAAAGCAAAAGCAACCCAAGAGTTTATTAAAGCAAATAAGTGGAATATTCTTGAATGGCCAAGTCAGTCACCTGATCTCAACCCAATTGAGCCTGCATTTCACTTCACTTGTTAAAGACTAAACTTCAGACACAAAGGCCCACAAACAGCAACTTAAAACCACCGCAGTGAAGGCCTGGCAGAGCATCAAAAAGGAGGAAACACAGCGTCTGGTGATGTCCATGAGTTCAAGACTTCAGGCACTCATTGCCAACAAAGGGTTTTCAACCAAGTACTAAAAATTAACATTTTATTTAAAATTATTAAATCTCTCCAATTACTTTTGGTCCCTTTAAAAACAGGGTGGCACATGTTAAGGAGCTGAAACGCCAAAACCCTTCATTCAATTTTAATGTGGATACCCTCAAATGAAAGCTGCAAGTCTGAACTTCAACTGCATCTGAATTGTTTTGTTTAAAATTCATTGTGGTAATGTATATAACCAAAATTAGAAAAATGTTGTCTCTGTCCAAATATATATGGACCTAACTGTATCTAGCGTGAACACCTCTCTTAGGCTAAAGCCTGAATTTATGGGTAGGTAGGATCCTGCTGCAACTACAACTGCCACAGACTGTAGGGTGGAGTGCTCTGTCAGAGAGCCAATATACAAATAAGAAAAGACTGTCTGGCACTTCCAAATCAGAAAACTGATGTGTACAGGTGCGAACAAAGAGTAGCCATCTCTATACATAACCATAGCACTACAGCTGAGTTAAGTGGATATTCACAGTATATGGTCAAGAGTCATGAGAAAATTAAAAACAAACTAAAAGAAAAAAAAAACACAGATTAAAATCCAAACCCAGAAGCAACATTCATTTACAAAAAAGTAACAAAACTTAATTGTTCATGAAGACTAGATGGTACCACTCTATCCAGAACCGTCATCCATCTACGTTCAACTTGTGCTAACAGTTGTTTTATATCTCCTCCCCTTATGCCAACACAAACTCTATCAATACCTCAAAATTTTAAGTCATTAAAGTTGCAATTGTGGTAGGCCTTGAAAAGCCTGGGAATCGTCTTTAACGTGATCACATCATCCGCATCGCGGGCAGCTATAATGCCTCCACTGATTGTTCAGCTTCAGCACAGTCAAGATACTGAAACACATTTCTAAACCACTTTGGCGATAATGAATTTCTTCCAAGCTCTTTCCCTCAAAAATTGTCTAGTAGATGGAATATAACTGAACTATTGAGCAATTGGTGAGAAAAAATTATTTAATTCCAAGAACTATCCTCTCCGAACACAGGAAAGCCACCCAGGAGTCTGACGTTGCTGTCTCCCAGATGTTGCATAATCTTGAAAGCCATGCACCCATAGGAACGTAGCCTGAATTAATTGAAGACTCTTGGAGGAGTAATTTGTTTTCTTGAATCCAGAGTCTATATTTTCCTGTTAGGGGCTAAATTTTAGTTTTATAGTTTTCTCCTGAATTAGGAGAGCATCTACTGGAGAGATAATGATACTGACTTGTATTCGACCAGGGAAAACAAAAATGCTTGTCTTCAGCCAGAGGTTCCAGAATCTTAATAAGTTGAAGCCCAAAATAACTGTTTCTTATGGCAGGGACCACAACTGTTTATTTGATACGACACCTGTTCATTCTTTATATGGAGTGTGTCAGCACAGAATTACTGTTCAAACCAAGTACAGGCGCTTGGTGAATGCTTGGAGTAGCCAAATATTTAAGTGCACCTTCCTACCTGCTTGTTTTCCATCTACAGTTGTGCTCAAAAGTTTACATACCCTGGCAGAATTTTTGCTTTTTTTGGCCTTTTTTTAAGAGGATATGAATGATAACACCAAAACGTTTTCTCCACTCATGGTTAGTGGTTGGGTGAAGCCATTTATTGTCAAACTACTGTGTTTTCTCTTTTTATATCATAATGACAACATAGAACATCCAAATTACCCTAATCAAAAGGTCACATACTCCATTTTTTATTACTGTGTATTGCCCCCTCTAACATCAATGACAGCTTGAAGTCTTTTGTGGTAGTTGTGGATGAGGCTCTTTATTTTCTCAGATGGTAAAGCTGCCCACTCCTCTTGGAAAAAAAAGTCCCAGTTTCTGTAAATTCCTGGGATGTCTAGCATGAACTGAGACCTCCTCAAAGTGTCTCAATGATAATGAGGTCAGGAGATGGCCACTCCAGAACCTTCACTATATTCTGCTGTAACCAATGACAGGTCGTCTTGGGTTTGTGTTTTCGATCGTTGTCATGTTGGAACGTCTAAGTATGTCCCATACGCAGCTTCCATGCTGATGAGTACAAATTTGCTTTCAGTATTTGCAGATAACGTGCTGCATTCATCTTTCCTTCAACTTTGATCAAGTTTTCTGTCCCTTTGTAGCTCGCACATCCCAAAACATCAGCGATCCACCTCCATGCTTTACAGTAGGAATGGCGTTCCTTTTATCATAGGCATTGTTGGCCCTTCTTCAAATGTAACGTTTATGGCTGTGAAAAAGTTACATTTTGTTCTCATCACTCCAAATTACCTTGTTACAGAAGTTTTGAGGCTTGTCTCTGTGCTGTTTTGCGTATTGTAGGCGAGATACTTTGTGGCATTTGTGCAGTAATGGCTTTCTTCTGGCGACTCAACTATGCAGCCCATTTTTCTTCAAGTGCCTCCTTATTGTGCATCTTGAAACAATCAGAGTCCCGTATTTCAGCTGATATTATTTATGGGTTGTTCTTTGCATCCCGAAAAGTTTCTTGGCAGTTGTGGATAATACTTTTATTGGTCTACCTGACTGTGGTTCTGTTTTCACAGAGCCCCTGATTTTCCATTTGTTAATCACAGTTTGAACGCTGCTGACTGGCATTATCAATTCCTTGGATATCTTTTTGTATCCCTTTCCTGTTTTATACAGTTCAACTACCTTTTCCCATAGATCCATTGACAATTCTTTTGCTTTCCCCATGACTCACAATCCAGAAACATCAGTGGCTGGATGAAAGATGCAAGAGTCTGTCTGGATCCCAGAAACTCACTTAGCTTTTATGCATACACACGGATTACAAGCAAACAGGGTTACAGGTGAGGATGTTACCTTTAGTAGCCATTCAACCCATCTGTGTCAACCTCTGTGCATGTTAGCAGGCCAAAATCACCAGGGTATGTGAACTTTTGATGAGGATCATTTGGCTGTTTCGGGTTGTCATTATGATTTAAAAAGAAACCAGAGTAGATTCACAACAAATGGCTTCACCCAACCACTAACCATGAGTGCAGAAAAAGTTTTGGTGTTATCATTCATATTCTCTGAAAAAAGCCAAGAAAGCAAACATTCTACTGGGGTATGTAAACTTGAAGGAGAGAGGGGTGGAGACACAGGGAAACAAGCAGGCGGGAAGGTGCACTTCAAGATTGAGCCATGCCAAGGATGCACCGAGCTCCTGTGCTTGGTTTGAACAGTCATTCTGTGCTGACAGTCACTTTAAGTCAAAACGCTCACAGTAATGTTGGGTTTTAGCAAGATTCTTAAAAGCTAATTTTAAGTTATCTAATGGAAAGTCACAAAGACAATCTGAGATCAATCTAAGATCTTGCAAAGTTAATTCAATAATATCTGCAAGCCTGTGACTTAAGAAACAGAAGTTAGGGAGACTGCAAATCAATGATGGGGCTTGTTGGAAGATACGGTAATTTGCTTTTCAGTCTATATGATGACGGGGCAGGCCAAATGCTAGTTCATATTTAGGAGGATCCAGCCACTGATTGAAAAACTATCCAGTGTGAAATCAGGTTCAATCTGTTAAGAGGTCAGTAAGATAGGGGTGATCAGGAAGGGCCTCTCTTGTTTAGACCTGGATTCAGCTGTCTCAACTGGATTGTTACATAATTTTCAAGCGATCATCCAAATATATGAGAAATCAATTATTTTTTAATCACTATTTTTGCTGATAACCTACAGCATGGCCTGCCCGAGGTATTTTCTGCACGTTACACTACAGTAAGCAGCATTCTGCTCTTAGATATCTTTACTGCGAGGGCTGTAAAATCTTCTGACGCTGACTCCTGAGGACAGTAGCCTAGAAGCAGGAATAGGTTGCTGCTGAGTTTAGTGTATCCCGCAGCACAAAACTGACAGGTGCGTGCTTCAGATATCAGCAAACATGTGTAATAGACTGATTTAGAAAAATGATTATACTGCAAAGTCCTACATTGAATGGTGTTGTTCGGAAAGTGAAGATACGCTATAATAATGTGCTGATCTTGTGCTCATAAAAGACATTACAAACTACTACTGAGGAGTTATTGTCAGTAGAGTTGAGCGACTTTTACTTTTTTAGGATCGTTTCGGGTTTCGCGAAACCCGACTTTCTTAAAAGTCAGGTCGGGTGAAATCGGCCGATTATTGCGGAAAGTCGGGGGTCGGCCGAAACACGAAACCCAATGCAAGTCAATGGGGAATCAGAGTCGGCAGTGAGTGGAGGACAGGAAAACACCTACAGTGCCCATTGTAATGCCAAAAACATCAATTCGTATTTCTTAAGCTTGTCAATCTTAATTTACTTTATAATAATAGTTAGGGATTGAAACAGGGGCTCATTTGGCTAAAGTTGTGGGGGGGTAGGGCTGGCTCAAGATTTTCGTGGGCCCAGGAAACGTGGAATACGTCACGGCGGTGGAGCAGGGAGAGGTAAGTATTTCAACTTTGCAAGTGCTGCGATCCTGAGCAAGCAGGGGGGCCCACTGCCAGAGACACTTTTGCGTACTATGAGGGGCCCTGTGCCAGTGCCAACGAGTATGCCCCTCCCACCTGATGAGGGAACCTGCACTTTCATCTGCACCTTCCTCTTTGTCCCCGTGTAAGGTGGTATAGTATGCGGGAAGGGGAACCTGACTTTCAGCAGGGTCAGATTCTGGCTGTGTAGAGTGCAAAGGGAATGTAGTGGTCTGGGTCAATGTACCAGCAGACTCATCTAGCAGTGGCTGGCCAATGGGCAGGATGAGGAGGAAACACAGATATAGGCTCAAATAAGAAAGTAGGCTAAATCCAGTTCAAAATTGGTTAACAGGACTAAACAGGCGGCATTGCTTTGTTCAGCGGAGGACAACTGTAATGAGAGGCTGACACAGTTAGTAGGCCCCAAAAAGTAAGTAGGCTAAATGCAGTTCAAAATTGCTAACAGGACTAAACTGGCGGCATTGCTTTCTTCAGCGGAGGACAACTGTAATGAGGGGCAGACACAGTTAGTAGGCCCAAATAAGAAAGTAGGCTAAATGCAGTTCAAAATTGGTAACAGGACTAAACTGGCGGCATTGCTTTGTTCAGTGGAGGACAACTGTAAGGAGTGGCTGACACAGTTACTAGGCCCAAATAAGTAAGTAGGCTAAATGCAGTTCAAAATTGCTAACAGGACTAAACTGGCGGCATTGCTTTGTTCAGCGGAGGACAACTGTAATGAGGGGCAGACACAGCTAGTAGGCCCAAATAAGAAAGTAGGCTAAATGCAGTTCAAAATTGGTAACAGGACTAAACTGGCGGCATTGCTTTGTTCAGCGGAGGACAGCTGTAAGGAGTGGCTGACACAGTTACTAGGCCCAAATAAGTAAGTAGGCTAAATGCAGTTCAAAATTGCTTACAGGACTAAACTGGTGGCATTGCTTTGTTCAGCGGAGGACAACTGTAAGGAGTGGCTGACACAGTTACTAGGCCCAAGTAAGTAAGTAGGCTAAATGCAGTTCAAAATTGCTAAGAGGAGTACACAGGCGGCATAGCTTTTTTCAGAGGAGGAGGACAACTGTTATAAGAGGCTCACACAGACTTAGTAGGCCTAAAATAAAAAAGTAGGCTAAATGCAGTTCAAAATTGGTAACAGGAGTACACAGGCGGCATTGCTTTGTTCAGTGGAGGACAACTGTAATAAGTGGCTCAGTCAGACTGAGTAGGCCTAAAATAAAAAAGTAGGCTAAATGCAGTTCAAAATTGGTAACAGTAGTACACAGGCGGCATTGCTTTGTTCAGTGGAGGACAACTGTAATAAGTGGCTCAGACAGACTTAGTAGGCCTAAAATAAAAAAGTAGGCTAAATGCAGTTCACAATTGGTAGCAGGAGTACACAGGCGGCATTGCTTTGTTCAGTGGAGGACAACTGTAATAAGTGGCTGACACAGTTAGTAGGCCAAAATAATAAAGTGGGCTAAATGTCAGCCAAAAAATGTTCATAAACTGGTGGCATAGCTAGGTACAGGGGTGGGCTCCTCTGCTGAGTAGCAGACAGTGGTAGTTGGCGCAAAGCATTAACTGGTCTAAATGGAGGCCAGGGCCCCTGTATATTTTTACTATCATCTATCATTTCAACAAATTTGTATTGGCAGTGCTATTGAAGGATTTAACAGCACAGACTACACAGTGGTGGAGCAGGGAGACATAAGTTTTGCAAGTGGTAGAGCACTGTTCAAGCTGGAGGGTGAGCACTCTCTCGTGGGCGGCGGTACTGGCACAGGGCCCCTCATATTACGACGGTGTGTCTGACGTTGGTTGTGCACCACCACCATCAGAGACACATCATTGTACTATGAGGGACCCTGTGCCAGTGCCGTCGCCCAAGAGTGGGCACACCCACCTATCCAGGCAAACGGCACTCGCACGGGTGCTTGCGCCAAGTGATGACCACGGCCCTGTGGGGGGAGTCAGCCCATTTAGGGAGGTATAAAAATGGCCTATGGTGGACATTCAGTAGCTGCAAATGGAGTAATTGGAGCAGTCAGTAAGAGGAGGCCAAAAGCAAGACATTTTTAAGGCAAGCTACGTGTCAGCAGGGGAAGGTGGGGCAAAATAATTTGAAATCCATGATTGGTTCATTTTAATGAAGGTTAGATCATCAACATTTCGGGTAGCCAGACGTGTCCTTTTTTCGGTCAGTATTGAACCAGCAGCACTGAACTCTTTCTGATAGCACACTAGCAGCTGGGCAAGCGAGCTCCTGTAATGCATATTCTGCCAATTCGGGCCAGGTGTCTATTTTAGATACCCAGTAATCAAAGGGGAATGACCTGTGAGGGAGAACATCGATAAGGGAGGAAAAATAGTTGTTAACCATACTGGACAAATGCTGTCTCCTGTCACTTTGAATTGATGCAGCAGTACCTGTCGTGTCTGCGGTCATTGCGAAATCACTCCAAAACCTGGTCATAAAACCACTCTGGCCAACGCCACTTCGGATTTGTGCACCTTTAACACCTCTGCCATGTTGCCCCCTACAGCTCGTGTGAGAACCATCACTGCCTCTGTGTGCTGGGAATGCCTGTACCAAACGGTCTACAAGAGTTGCTTGTTTGGTAGCCAATATTTGCTCCAGGTTCTCATGTGGCATGATATTTTGTAATTTTCCTTTATATCGTGGATCCAGGAGGCAGACCAACCAATAATCATGATCGGTCATCATTTTGATAATGCGGGGGTCCTTTTTTAGGATACGCAAGGCATACTCTGCCATGTGGGCCAATGTTCTAGGTGTCAATTCACTGTTTGTGCTGGGTTGAGGAGCACTTTCTTGCAAATCAACATCACTTTTGGCCCGCAAAAACCCTGTACCTTACCTTGCAACGCCACCAGTTTCTATTGCCCCCTGAGAAGCATCCTCCTCCCATAAATATTCATCCCCATCATCCTCCTCCTCTTCATCCGCCACCTCGTCCAGGAGAGTTCCCTGACCAGACAATGGCTGACTGTCATCAAGGCTTCCCTCCTCCTTGGCTGCAGACGCCTGCTCCTTGATGTGCGTCAAACTTTGCATCAGCAGACGCATTAGTGGGATGCTCATGCTTATGATGGCGTCGTCTGCACTTACCAGCCGTGTGCATTCCTCAAAACACCGAAGGACTTGACAGAGGTCTTGGAGCTTCGACCACTGCACACCAGACAACTCCATGTCTGCCATCCAACTGCCTGCCCGTGTATGTGTATCCTCCCACAAATAAATGACAGCACACCTCTGTTCGCACAGCTTCTGAAGCATGTGCAGTGTGGAGTTCCACCTTGTTGCAACGTCGATTATTAGGCGGTGCTGGGGAAGATTCAGCGATCGCTGATGGTTCTGCATACGGCTGGAGTGTTGTTATGATCTGGTGGTTTAGGAACAACATGAGACAAGCTCTGAAGGAGGTGGTATCTGTACTGACCGCAAACCCTGAACCTAGCAGCGCAACTAAAAATAGCCGTGGGGGGTACCTGACGCTCCCTAGACCCCTCGGCACAGCCTAAGATCTAACTTCCCCTAAAGATGGAAACAGGAAACCTATCTTGCCTCAGAGAAAATCCCCAAAGGAAAGATAGCCCCCCACAAATATTGACGGTGAGAGGAGGGGAAAATAACATATGCAGAAATGAAATCAGATTTTAGCATAGGAGGCCAGTCTAGCTTGATAGATAGGACAGGAAAGGATACTGTGCGGTCAGTATAAAAACTACAAAACAATCCACACAGAGTTTACAAAATCTCCACACCTGACTAAAGGTGTGGAGGGTAAATCTGCTTCCCAGAGCTTCCAGCTAACAGAAAAAATCCATACTGACAAGCTGGACAAATATAGAATGCACTGAACAATAAGTCCACAACATGTGGACTGAAATGAGCAAAGCCAGAACTTATCATTGCAGAACTGGTCAAGAAACCAGGAGAATCCAAGCAGAGATGTGAATCCAGCCAGGAAACATTGACAAGTGGCACAGGCTGAAGAAAGAGCCAGACTTAAATAGCGGACGATAAGTGGAGGCAGCTGATGACAGCTAACTCCAAGGAGCAGCCATACCACTAGAAACCACAAGAGGGAGCCCAAGAGCAGAACTCACAAAAGTGCCACTTACAACCACCGGAGGGAGCCCAAGAGCGGAATTCACAACAGTACCCCCCCTTGAGGAGGGGTCACCAAACCCTCACCAGAGCCCCCAAGCCGATCAGGACGAGCCAAGTGAAAAGCACGAACCAAATCGGTAGCATGGACATCGGAGGCAACAACCCAAGAATTATCCTCCTGGCCATAACCCTTCCACTTGACAAGATACTGAAGCCTCCGCCTCGAAAAACGAGAATCCAAAATCTTCTCAACCTCATATTCCAACTCTCCGTCAACCAACACCGGGGCAGGAGGGTCAACCGAGGGAACAACGGGCACCACATATCTCCGCAACAAGGATCTATGGAAAACATCATGAATGGCAAAAGAGGCAGGAAGAGCCAAACGAAAAGACACCGGATTAATAATTTCAGTAATTTTATAAGGACCAATAAACCGAGGCTTAAACTTAGGAGAAGAAACCTTCATAGGAACATGACGAGAAGACAACCAAACCAAATCCCCCACACGAAGCCGGGGACCAACACGCAGACGGCGGTTAGCAAAACGTTGAGCCCTTTCCTGAGACAACGTCAAATTGTCCACCACATGAGTCCAAATCTGGTTCAGCCTGTCCACCACAGAATCAACACCAGGACAATCAGAAGGCTCAACCTGCCCAGAAGAAAAACGAGGATGAAAACCAAAATTACAAAAGAAAGGTGAAACCAAAGTAGCCGAACTAGCGAATTATTAAGGGCAAATTCGGCCAACGGCAAGAAAGACACCCAATCATCCTGATCAGCAGACACAAAGCATCTCAAATAGGTCTCCAAGGTCTGATTAGTTCGCTCAGTTTGGCCATTAGTCTGAGGATGAAACGCCGAAGAAAAAGATAAATCAATGCCCATCCTAGCACAAAAGGCCAGCCAAAATCTAGAGACAAACTGAGAACCTCTGTCAGACACAATATTCTCCGGAATGCCATGCAAATGAACCACATGCTGAAAAAACAATGGAACCAGATCTGAGGAGGAAGGCAACTTAGGCAAAGGTCCCAGATGGACCATTTTAGAGAACCGGTCACAAACAACCCAGATAACAGACATCTTCTGGGAAACAGGAAGATCCGAAATAAAATCCATGCAAATATGCGTCCAGGGCCTCTCAGGGACCGGCAAAGGCAAAAGCAACCCACTAGCGCGGGAACAGCAAGGCTTGGCCCGGGCGCAAGTCCCACAGGACTGCACAAAAGCACGCACATCGCGAGACAAGGAAGGCCACCAAAAGGACCTAGCAACCAAATCTCTGGTACCAAAATTCCCAGGATGACCAGCCAACACTGAACAATGAACCTCAGAAATTACCTTACTTGTCCATCTATCAGGAACAAACAGCTTCCCCACTGGACAGCGGTCAGGCCTATCAGCCTGAAATTCCTGAAGCACCCGCCGCAAATCAGGGGAGATAGCAGAAAGAATCACCCCCTCCTTAAGAATGCCAACCGGCTCCAGGACTCCAGGAGAATCAGGCGAAAAACTGCTAGAGAGGGCATCAGCCTTAACATTCTTAGATCCCGGAAGATACGAGACCACAAAATCAAAACGGGAGAAAAACTGGGACCATCGAGCCTGTCTAGGATTCAGCCGCTTGGCCGACTCGAGGTAAATCAGATTCTTATGATCGGTCAGGACCACAACACGGTGTTTAGCTCCCTCAAGCCAATGTCGCCACTCCTCAAACGCCCACTTCATAGCCAACAACTCCCGATTGCCGACATCATAATTGCGTTCCGCAGGCGAAAACTTTCTGGAAAAACAAGCACACGGTTTCATCAAAGAACCATCAGACTCCCTCTGAGACAAAACGGCCCCTGCCCCAATCTCAGAAGCGTCGACCTCAACCTGAAAAGGAAGAGAAACATCCGGTTGATGCAACACAGGGGCAGAAGTAAATCGGCGTTTAAGCTCCTGAAAGGCCTCAACAGCCTCAGAGGACCAATTCGTCACATCAGCGCCTTTCTTCGTCAAATCAGTAAGGGGCTTAACCACACTGGAAAAGTTGGCAATGAAACGGCGATAGAAATTAGCAAAGCCCAAAAATATTTGAAGTCCCTTCACAGATGTGGGTTGGATCCAGTCATGAATAGCTTGGACCTTAACAGGATCCATTTCTATAGACGAGGGAGAAAAAATAAAACCCAAAAAAGAGACCTTCTGAACTCCGAATAGGCACTTAGACCCCTTCACAAATAAAGCATTATCACGAAGGATCTGGAACACCATCCTGACCTTCTTCACATGAGACTCCCAATCATTGGAAAAAATCAAAATATCATCCAAATATACGACCATAAATTTATCAAGATAATTGCGGAAAATATCATGCATGAAAGACTGGAATACAGATGGAGCATTAGAGTGCCCAAATGGCATCACAGTGTATTCAAAATGGCCTTCGGGCGTATTAAATGCAGTTTTCCATTCGCCTCCCTGTTTAATACGAACAAGATTATATGCCCCTCGGAGGTCAATCTTAGTAAACCAACTAGCCCCCTTAATCTGAGCAAACAAATCAGTAAGCAGAGGCAAGGGGTATTGGAATTTAACCGTGATCTTATTAAGAAGATAATAATCAATACAGGGTCTCAAGGAGCCATCCTTCTTGGCAACAAAAAAGAAACCCGCTCCCAATGGTGACGAAGAGGGCTGTTGTGAATTCTGTTATCGAACTCCCTCCTGTGGTCATGAATGGTACTTCGGCGAGTTCTGTCCATGGACTCCCTCTGGTGGCTGTGAGTGGAGCTGCTGCTTCTGAGGTTCCTTCCACAGGTGACATAGTTTATTCTTTGGCTGGCTGCTCTATTTAACTCCACTCAGATCGTTACTCCATGCTAGCTGTCAATGTTCTTGTACTGGTTCAGTTCGCTCTTGGATCTTTCGGGTGACCTGTCTACTCCAGCAGAAGCTAAGTCCCTGCTAGTTTATTATTTGTTCTTTGTTTTCTTGTCCAGCTTGCTATCATGATTTTGCCTTGCTAGCTGGAAGCTCTGGGATGCAGAGTGGCACCTCCGCACCGTGAGTCGGTGCGGAGGTCTTTTTGCACACACTGCGTGGTCTTTTGTAGTTTTTTGTGCTGACCGCAAAGATACCTTTCCTATCCTCTGTCTGTTTAGTTAGTCTGGCCTCCCTTTGCTGAAACTTGTTTCATTCCTGTGTTTGTGACTTTCATCTTAACTCACAGTCAATATATGTGGGGGGCTGCCTTTTCCTTTGGGGAATTTCTCTGAGGCAAGGTAGGCGTTATTTTCTATCTCTAGGGCTAGTTAGCTCTTAGGCTGTGAAGAGGCGTCTAGGCCAAGTTAGGTACGCTCCACGGCTATTTCTAGTGTGTGTGATAGGATTAGGGGTTGCGGTCAGCAGAGCTCCCACTTCCCAGAGCTTGTTCTGTGTTAGTTTAACCATCAGGTCGTTCCAGGTGCTCCTAACCACCAGGTCCATAACAGAGGGCCGAATATGTCCTTTCTCCAAAGATTCCTTAACATAGCTCCGCATGGCGGCATGCTCTGGCACAGACAGATTGATAAGTCGGCCCTTAGGGAACTTACAACCAGGAATCAAGTTAATAGCACAATCACAGTCCCTATGTGGAGGAAGGGAACTGGACTTGGGCTCATCAAATACATCCTGGAAATCCGACAAAAACTCAGGGACCTCAGAAGAGGGGGAAGAGGAAATTGACATCAAAGGAACGTCACTATGTACTCCTCGACAACCCCAACTAGTCACCAACATAGTTTTCCAATCCAGCACCGGATTATGTTCCTGTAACCATGGAAATCCCAGCACAACAACATCATGCAGGTTATGCAACACCAGAAAACGGCAATCTTCCTGATGTGCAGGAGCCATGTACATAGTCATCTGTGTCCAGTACTGAGGTTTATCCTTGGCCAAGGGTGTAGCATCAATGCCCCTCAAAGGAATAGGGCTCTGCAAAGGCTGCAAGGAAAAACCACAGCGCCTGGCGAATTCTAAGTCCATTAAGCTCAGGGCAGCGCCTGAATCCTCAAATGCCATGACAGAAAAGGACGACAATGAGCAAATCAGGGTCACAGATAAGAGAAATTTAGGCTGTATAGTACTAATGGTAACAGACTTAGCGACTCTCTTAATACGCTTAGGGCAATCAGAGATAACATGAGCCGAATCACCACAGTAAAAACACAGCCTATTCTGACGTCTGAATTCCTGTCGTTCTATTCTAGTCAAAATCCTATCACATTGCATAGGTTCAGGACTATGCTCAGAGGATACTGCCATATGGTGCACAGCTTTGCGCTCGCGCAGACGCCGATCAATCTGAATGGCTAGAGACATAGATTCGCTCAAACCGGCAGGCGTAGGAATGCCCACGATAACATCTTTAAGGGTTTCAGAAAGACCTTTTCTGAAAATAGCAGCCAGAGCCTCTTCATTCCATTTAGTGAGCACAGACCATTTTCTAAATTTCTGGCAGTATAACTCTGCCGCTTCCTGACCTTGACACAAGGCCAACAGGGTTTTTTCTGCATGATCCACAGAATTAGGTTAGTCATACAATAATCCGAGCGCTTGAAAAAATGCATCTACATACAATAATGCCGGATCCCCTGTTTCAAGAGAAAAAGCCCAGTCTTGAGGGTCACCATGCAGCAAGGATATGATGATTTTCACCTGCTGAATGGGATCACCAGAAGAACGGGGTTTCAAAGCAAAAAACAATTTGCAGTTATTTTTAAAGTTCAAAAACTTGGATCTGTCCCCAAAAAACAAATCAGGAGTAGGAATTCTGGGCTCTAAAGCCGGAGTCTGGACAACATAGTCCTGGATGCTCTGTACTCTTGCAGCAAGTTGATCCACACGAGAAAACAAACCCTGAACATCCATGCCAAAACATATATCCTGAACCACCCAGATATCAAGAGGAAAAAAAAAAAGACAAACCAAAGCACAGAAAAAAAATGGTTCAGAACTTTCTTTTCCTTCTTTTGAGGTACATTTAATTCATTTTTGGCCACTTGTACTGTTATGATCTGGTGGTTTGGGAACAACATGAGACAAGCTCTGAAGGAGGTGGTATCTGTACTGACCGCAAACCCTGAACCTAGCAGCGCAACTAAAAATAGCCGTGGGGGGTACCTGACGCTCCCTAGACCCCTCGGCACAGCCTAAGATCTAACTTCCCCTAAAAATGGAAACAGGAAACCTATCTTGCCTCAGAGAAAATCCCCAAAGGAAAGATAGCCCCCCACAAATATTGACGGTGAGAGGAGGGGAAAATAACATACGCAGAAATGAAATCAGATTTTAGCATAGGAGGCCAGTCTAGCTTGATAGATAGGACAGGAAAGGATACTGTGCGGTCAGTAAAAAAACTACAAAACAATCCACACAGAGTTTACAAAATCTCCACACCTGACTAAAGGTGTGGAGGGTAAATCTGCTTACCAGAGCTTCCAGCTAACAGAAATAATCCATACTGACAAGCTGGACAAATATAGAATGCACAGGACAATAAGTCCACAACATGTGGACTGAAATGAGCAAAGCCAGAACTTATCTTTGCAGAACTGGTCAGGAAACCAGGAGAATCCAAGCAGAGATGTGAATCCAGCCAGGAAACATTAACAAGTGGCACAGGCTGAAGAAAGAGCCAGACTTAAATAGCGGACAATAAGTGGAGGCAGCTGATGACAGCTAACTCCAAGGAGCAGCCATACCACTAGAAACCACAAGAGGGAGCCCAAGAGCAGAACTCACAAAAGTGCCACTTACAACCACCGGAGGGAGCCCAAGAGCGGAATTCACAACAGAGTGTACAGGCGACCGGAGGATGTGCGAGCAAAGTCTTCGCACCTTCAGGAGCAGGGCTGGTAAGTCTGGATAATTTTTCAGGAAGCACTGCACCACCAGGTTCAAGGTGTGAGCCAGGCAAGAAATGTGTTTCGGTTCTGAAAGGGCTATGGCAGCCATAAAATTCCTCCTGTTATCACGGACTACCTTGCCTGCCTAAAGATGTAGACTGCCCAGCCATGACTGAGTTTCTTGCTGCAAGTACTCGGCCAATACTTCCGCGGTGTGTCTGTTGTCCCCCAAACACTTCATTTCCAACACAGCCTGCTGATGCTTACCACTAGCTGTTCCATAATGGGACACCTCGTGTGCAACACTGGCAGCTGCGGATGGAGTGGTCGTGCGACTGAGCTCTGTGGACGAGCTTTCACTTCTGGAGGAGGAAGAGGGGTGGCGAACGCCTACAGCCAACTGTTTCCTAGACCGTGGGCTAGGCAGAACTGTCCCACTATGGCTGTCCGCTGTGGACCCTGCATCCACCACATTAACCCAGTGCGCCGTGATGGACACGTAACGTCCCTGGCCATGTCTACTGGTCCATGCATCTGTTGTGAGGTGCACCTTTCTACTGACTGATTGTCTCAGTGCATGGACAATGCGGTCTTTGACATGCTGGTGGAGGGATGGGATGGCTTTTCTCGCAAAGAAGTGTCGACTAGGTAGGTCATAGCGTGGTACTGCGTAGGCCATCAGGGCTTTGAAAGCTTCGCTTTCAACCAACCGGTAGGGCATCATCTCTAACGAGACTAGTCTAGAAATGTGGCGTTCAAACCCTGTGTACGCAGATGACAGGATGATTACTTTCTTTTCCAATCAAGAGTGTCTTGTAGGGTAAGCTGGACTGGAGAGCTGCATATGGTGGAACTAGTGGGGGTGGTGGTGGACATGGCAGATTGAGAGAGGGTTGGTGATGGTATTCTTGATGTTGGCCTATCTACAGTGTTTCCTACCAAGAACCTTGTGATTCCCTGACTGCTTTTGCGACGATACCTCCACATTTGCTGCTGGTGATGTCCTAACCGGTGGGCTTACTGTGAGGGAAGCAATGTATTGTTGCTGACTACCTTCATTCTGAGCAGGTGCACCAACGGTACTGGACGTTTGGTAGTTAGTCCAGGCTTGCAAGTGCATGCTGATTAAATGTCTACGAATGCACGTTGTATTTAAACTTAGGAGATTCTTCCCTCTGCTAAAGGTCTTTGAGCACTTCTTACAGATACCTTTGCACTGATCATTCGGATCTTGGTTAAAAAATGCCCACACTGCACTCTTCCTACTATGGATTACCTTTTCAGGCATTGCACACTGTGCTACTTTCACCGGATGGCCACGCTGTCATAAAAGTTTTTTTGATTTGACAAACATTTTTGGCCAGATATGGGCCTGCCAGATGAAAGCTGTTGCGATGTAGATGGCTGCTGCGGATAATCCTCCTCCGCTTCTGAGCTACTGGCAGCGGCACCCTCTTCCCCCAATGGCTGCCAATCTGGGTCAACAACTGGGTCATCTATCACCTCCTCTTCAATTTCATGTGCACCTTCCTGTGTCACCATGTAAGGTGCTATAGCGTTCGTGACGAGGCACCATAGTCTCATCAGGGTCAGATTCTGGCTCTGTACACTGCGAGGGCAATGTAGTGATCTGAGTCAATGGAACAGCATAATAATCTAGCTGTGGCTGTGCATCTGTGCACTCCATGTCTGATTCATCTTGTAATGGGCTTTTAACAATTTCCCTCTCTAACCCAGGCACGGTATGTGTAAAGAGCTCCATGGAGTAAACTGTAGTTTCCCCTGCCGCATCCTTCACTTTTGGTTTAGGTGAAGGACACAAGGAAGCGACTTGTTCCTGACTGGGAGCATCCACTGACGACTCGCTGCTTTTAGATTTCGAACCTTTTGAAGAGGAGGCGTAAGAGCTAGAGGCTGAGTCAGCAAGGAAAGCCAAAACTTCCTTGCTAGCACGGTGGCGCAGTGTTTAGCACAGCAGCCTTGCAGTGCTGGAGTCCTGGGTTCTAATCCCACCCAGGACAACATCTGCAAAGAGTTTGTATGTTCTCTCCTTGTTTATGTGGGTTTCCTCCGGGTACTCCGGTTTCCTCCCACACTCCAAAGACATACTGATAGGGAATTTAGATTGTGAGCCCCATTGGGGACAGCGATGATAATGTGTGCAAACTGTAAAGCGCTGCGGAATATGTTAGCGCTATATAAAAATAAAGATTTATTTTATTTAAAACTTTTTCCTGCTGCTCCGGCTTTAAAACCTGTTTTCCTACTCCCAGATAAAGGAGCCTTCGAGGCCTTGTGCAGCCAGACGATCACGCTGGCTTAACACCTCGAGCCTTTGGTGCTACTTTGCTTTTCCCACTACCACCAGATGCTCCACCACCACCACCACCACCACCATCAGTACCAGCTGGCAACGCCCGCCCACGGCCTCTTCCACCAGACTTCCTCATTTTTGGAAAAATCAAACCAAAATAACAACCGTTATATGGTACTGTGAAACAAGGTAGAAGGTGTATATAAACTTGTGGAGAATTTTAATCTCCCTTTTTTTTGGGGGGGGGGAGACTGCAACAAAACTCAGGCGTAGTGTATTACACTATGCAATGTAAGTGGCAGAACGTGGCTGGAAGATGTACGACAAACTAACACAACTGTGACATAGATCCACTTAGTGCCAATTTAAATCTCCCTTTTTTGGGGGGGAGACTGCAACAAAACTCAAGCCCAAATCATATAGAAACTAAGGCGTTTTACGAACTATGTATGACAATCTTTATTAGAATAAAAACATATTAGTAAAAGATATTACCCACAGGTAGAATGAGCCAAATGAATCATAGTATGGTATAGCTACACAAGACTGGGTCCCTGCTAGAGTAAACCCTACACCTCACAGGATGTCTTTTTAAGCCACAGTGGCACATCAAAGTTTATCATAGACAAAATCTAATTATCTGCAGGAAAAACATACACAACAGTCCTAAGGCCTAATATCAATAAGTAACAAGGACTTACCAGAGCTCAAGAGATGGAACCACAGCCCCTACGCGCATTTCGGCGCTGTGCCTTCGTCAGGGGGAGTGGCATCATACTCCAAACAAGCTCCTTTTAAACTGTGATCAGCCAATGGAGACTTCCCTATACCATGTGGACAGGAAATGTGCGCATACACAGATGGATGGCGGTATGTGTAGTTCCGACGTGTAGCATACACCGCCCGTGGTCCTATCAGATGGTAGCTATGCCCGCATGTCATCAGCGATGGGCGGCGCGCAAGGTACAGGCCCCCAGCCGCGCGGCCGCACACGGGAGGAGACCCGACCAAGCAGCCCGCCCACCCAACGACGCGCGTAGCAACAGACCACGCCCACCGATGCACCACACCGTAACACACAATTACTATAAGCCTGGTAAATGTGGTACCATGATATGGCACACACCAGCCAAGACCCTGTCAGGGGGCGGTGTGCCCGCACGCCAGAGATGGGCGGCACGCAAGGCACAGATCACTTACCGAGCTGCACACGGGAGAAGACCCGGCCGAACACCCCGCCCATCCAATGACGCGCGCGGCAAACAGCCGCTGCACGTCACCAGAGATGGGCGGAGCACAAGGCACAAGTCACTCACTGGGCTACACACAGGAGAGGACCCGGCCAGACGGTCCGCCCATCCTGTGACGCGCACGGCAACAATCCACGCCCCCCCGTGTTATGAGTACATACACATCGGCAAGGAAAGAAAAAAGGTCGGCATAGTACCGGAAAATCAGCTGTGAGTATACCAAAAGGTACACAGTACAATACATCATAATTAAAAAAATAGATATAATCTTTACAAGAACGCATGGAGGAGTTAAAGGGAACCACAATTAATAATGTGAGACTTACAGTTTCAAGAAGTGCAATTGGTGTGCAGAAAAAACCTGCAATCACCGTTCTAATGAAAGCTAATGGATAATTAGCAAATATGGCTAAAAACATCACTAACAAAATTAGTGGTGAAAGCAAACGTGATACAACAAGTGATGTGTAGAATATTACATGAACGGGATGTGTCCAAGTCCAACACCAAAAAAGGTGTAGACAAAAAAGCCTAATATAAACCCAATAGTCCGTTATCTATTGAGTGTGTACTTACTTCAAAGACTGCAACGTAGTCTTAGACCATAAAGAGTAATATATGTAAGAATGCATGTGAAAGTGAATAATAAAATTCCCTCATTACGTCTCCATGCATACCTCATAAAAAACACATATAAAAAAACACCGTAGATACTATTATATAGCTTGTGCAAAAAAGTGATCTAACACATCTATACTGTCGTGTGTCCACGTAAAAAACAGCAAATTAACGGGCACATAACTCATGTATGGACATAGATATATACACATTGGATATAACTATCACCCCATCCGTAAAGTCCATGATCTTAGTCCTTTTAACAACATTTGATGATACACGGGTGATTACTTTTCCATTAGTTCAAATGTCCTGAAATCTTCATACTGTGCCACTCTAGTAGATCAAGATGTCCAACGATCTTCATGCTGTGTCCCTCACGTAAATCGATTGACCCAAATTCAGCCGCCAAGTATAGAACCGGACATACCACTTGTTCTCCACTGACAACCCACTAAAGAGCATGAAAGGGTAACAGATGTTAATATCAAAGATTAAAAAACACATAAAAACATGTGAATACCAAGTAACCTGATACCACGAGAATAAAAAGGTACTTTGCACGGAGTGCGAGGTTAAATAAAGGGAGCAAAACTTAAATTTTCGTTTAGACCATCTGGCTGTACCGTTTTCAGAGTCCAAATCCACTTGGCCTCTTTTTGGGCCAAGCTACGGCCCAGATTACCACCTCTAAAGTTAGTCCTAATGTGATCAATCCCCCTTACTTTTAACCCTGATGGATCGCAAGAGTGATATTCTTTAAAGTGCCTTGGGATCGTTTTCAACTGCTCCAAGTCCCTTTCATTGGCCTCTGCCATGATCCCACGGACATGTTCTCTCACTCTTACTTTTAGGGCCCGTGTTGTAAGTCCCACGTACACTAACGAGCAAGGGCATTTTGCATAATAGATAACTGTCTGAGTGGAACAATTGATGGTATGAGTTATGGTAAATTTCTTGCCGTCAGATGAAAAGAATTCTTTCGCCTCCTCTATGTTGGGGCACGCAATACATTTCCCGCATGGCTTGCACCCCCAAGTTTTAATTACTTTTTTACCTTTGAAAATCTGTGGTTGATTAGTGGGCGTGTAGAAACTTCTCACCAGGTGGTCTCGCAGATTGTCACATCGTCTCGCTGTAAAAACTCAAGACCAGTGTATTACACTACACAATGTAAGTGGCAGAACGTGGCTGGAAGATGTACGACAAACTAACAGAACTGTGACGTAGATCCACTTAGTGCCAATTTAAATCTCCCTTTTTTTGGGGGGAGACTGCAACAAAACTCAGGCCCAGTGTATTACACTACACAATGTAAGTGGCAGAACGTGGCTGGAAGATGTACGACAAACTAACAGAACTGTGACGTAGATGCACTTAGTGCCAATTTAAATGTCCCTTTTATTTGGGGGAGACTGCAACAAAACTCAGGCCCAGTGTATTACACTACACAATGTAAGTGGCAGAAGGTGGCTGGAAGATGTACGACAAACTAACAGAACTGTGATGTAGATCCACTTAGTGCCAATTTAAATCTCCCTTTTTTTGGGGGGGAGACTGCAACAAAACTCAGGCCCAGTGTATTACACTACACAATGTAAGTGGCAGAAAGTGGCTGGAAGATATATAAAAAAATACAAGGGCTGTAGTACAATTTCAATTTCCCTACAATGATCTCAGGACAAGTATGGCAGCAATAAAAAGGACTGCTGCGCACAAAAGTGTGGACAAAGAAACAAGAGAACTGTGCAGAAAGGAGCAACAGGATTTTTGCTTTTAAAAAGCAATTGGTTTGCACAGCGGCGTGCAAACAGCAATGCAGCTATCAGGGAGCCTTATAGGGCAGCCTAATAAGCTACAGAGCTGATGCACAAAAATATAAACTCCACTGTCCCTGCAAAGAAAAGGTGGTGTTAGACAGAGGAAATCGCTACAGCACAAGCAGTTTGGGGGTTAATCTTGCCTCCCTAACTATATCCCTTCTTCTGATGCAGCTGCGGCAACCTCTTCCTATGCTAAGATCGACAGAAGAAAGATGGCGGTCGGCGTGCACGCCCCTTTATAACCCTTGTGACACCGCAGAAAGCAAGCCAATCACTGTAATGCCCTTCTCTAAGATGGTGGGGACCGAGACCTATGTCATCACACTGCCCACACTCTGTGCCCTCCTTCATTGGATGAGAAATGGCGCTGAAAGCGTCATGCGAAACGCGACTTTGGCGCGATGATCGCCGACCTCATGGCCGATCCCACACTAGGATCGGGTCGGGTTTCACGAAACCCGACTTTGCCGAAAGTCGGCGTCTTTTGAATTTGTCCGATCCGTTTCGCTCAACCCTAATTGTCAGACTTCTCTGATAACACCTCACCCTAAAAACCAGACACATAGCTCTGGAGATTCATCTTAGAAAGATATAGCTACTGTTTTGGATTCTCTATAAGAACTATTCTACGTTTGGGATCAAGTTAAAGCGTTTGTCCTCCTTTAAGACTAAAAATTGGGGCTAAAAATCATTTTTGCAATTTGGTTTCATTAACCCCTTTACCCCCAAGGGTGGTTTGCACGTTAATGACCGGGCCAATTTTTACAATTCTGACCACTGTCCCTTTATGAGGTTATAACTCTGGAACGCTTCAACGGATCCCAGTGAATCTGACAGTTTTCTCGTGACATATTGTACTTCATGACAATGGTAAAAATTCTTTGATAGTAACTGCATTTATTTGTGAAAAAAACGGAAATTTGGCGAAAATTATGAAAATTTCGCAATTTTCCAACTTTGAATTTTTATGCAATTAAATCACAGAGATATGTCACACAAAATACTTAATATGTAACATTTCCCACATGTCTACTTTACATCAGCACAATTTTGGAACAAAAATTTTTTTTTGTTAGGGAGTTATAAGGGTGAAAAGTTGACCAGCAATTTCTCATTTCTACAACACCATTTTTTTTTAGGGACCACATCTCACTTGAAGTCATTTTGAGGGGTCTATATGATAGAAAATACCCAAGTGTGACACCATTCTAAAAACTACACCCCTCAAGGTGCTCAAAACCACATTCAAGAAGTTTATTAACCCTTCTGGTGCTTCACAGGAAGTTTTTGAATGTTTAAATAATAATGAACATTTAACTTTTTTTCACAAAAAATTTAATTCAGCTCCAATTTGTTTTATTTTACCAAGGGTAACAGGAGAAAATGGACCACAAAAATTGTTGTACAATTTGTCCTGAGTACACCAATACCCCACATGTGGGGTAAACCACTGTTTGGGCTTGGGCGCATGGCACAGCTCGGAAGCGAAGGAGCGCCATTTGACTTTTCAATGCAAAATTGACTGAAATTGAGATGGGATGCCATGTTTCTTTTGGAGAGCCCCTGATGTGCCTAAACATTGAAACCCCCCACAAGTGACACCATTTTGGAAAGTAGACCCCCTAAGGAACTTATCTAGAGGTGTGGTGAGCACTTTGACCCACCAAGTGCTTCACAGAAGTTTATAATGTAGAACCGTAAAAATAAAAAATCATATTTTTTCACAAAAATTATCTTTTCGCCTCCAATTTTTTATTTTTCCAAGGGTAAGAGAAGAAATTGGACCCCAAAAGTTATTGTACAATTTGTCCTGAGTACGCTGATACCCCATATGTCGGGGTAAACCACTGTTTGGGCGGATGGGAGAGCTCGGAAGGGAAGGAGCGCCGTTTGACTTTTCAATGCAAAATTGACAGGAATTGAGATGGGACGCCATGTTACGTTTGGAGAGCCACTGATGTGCCTAAACATTGAAACCCCCACAAGTGACACCATTTTGGAAAGTAGACCCCCTAAGGAACTTATCTAGAGGTGTGGTGAGCACTTTGACCCACCCAGTGCTTCACAGAAGTTTATAATGCAGAACCGTAAAAATAAAAAATCATATTTTTTCACAAAAATTATCTTTTCGCCCCCAATTTTTTATTTTTCCAAGGGTAAGAGAAGAAATTGGACCCCAAAAGTTGTTGTACAATTTGTCCTGAGTACGCTGATACCCCATATGTGGGGGTAAACCACTGTTTGGGCGGATGGGAGAGCTCGGAAAGGAAGGAGCGCCGTTTGACTTTTCAATGCAAAATTGACAGGAATTGAGATGAGACGCCATGTTGCGTTTGCAGAGCCCCTAATGTACCTAAATAGTAGAAACCCCTCACAAGTGACACCATTTTAGAAAGTAGACCCCCTAAGGAACTTATCTAGATGTGTGGTGAGCGCTTTGACCCACCAAGGGCTTCACAGAAGTTTATAATGGAGAGCCGTAAAAATAAAACAAAAAATCTTTCCCCCAAAAATTATTTTTTAGCCCCCAGTTTTGTATTTTCCCGAGGGTAAGAGGAGAAATTCGACCCCAAAAGTTGTTGTCCAATTTGTCCTGAGTACGCTGATACCCCATATGTTGGGGGGAACCACCGTTTGGGTGCATGGGAGGGCTCGGAAGGGAAGGAGTGCCATTTGGAATGCAGACTTAGATGGAATGGTCTGCAGGCGTCACATTGCGTTTGCAGAACCCCTAATGTACCTAAACAGTAGAAACCCCCCACAAGTGACCCCATATTGGAAACTAGACCCACCAGGGAACTTATCTAGATGTGTTGTGAGAACTTTGAACCCCCAAGTGTTTCACTACAGTTTATAACGCAGAGCCGTAAAAATAGAAAATCTTTTTTTTCCCACAAAAATTATTTTTTAGCCCCCAGTTTTGTATTTTCCCAAGGGTAACAGGAGAAATTGGACCCCAACAGTTGTTGTCCTATTTGTCCTGAGTACGCTGATACCCCATATGTTGGGGTAAACCCCTGTTTGGGCGCACGGGAGAGCTCGGAAGGGAAGAAGCACTGTTTTACTTTTTCAACGCAGAATTGGCTGGAATTGAGATCGGACGCCATGTCGCGTTTGGAGAGCCCCTGATGTGCCTAAACAGTGGAAACCCCCCAATTATAACTGAAACCCTAATCCAAACACACCTCTAACCCTAATCCCAACAGTAACCCTAACCACACCTCTAACCCTGACACACCCCTAACCCTAATCCCAACCCTATTCCCAACTGTAAATGTAATCTAAACCCTAACTGTAACTTTAGCTCCAACCCAAACTGTAGCCCTAGCCCTAACCCTAGCCCTAACCCTAATCCTAACCCTAGCCCTAACCCTAGCCCTAACCCTAACCCTAGCCCTAACCCTAGCCCTAACCCTAGCCCTAGCCCTAGCCCTAACCCTAGCCCTAACCCTAGCCCTAACTCTAACCCTAGCCCTAATGGGAAAATGGAAATAAATACATTTTTTAAATTTTTCCCTAGCTAAGGGGGTGATGAAGGGGGGTTCGATTTACTTTTATAGTGGGTTTTTTAGCGGATTTTTAGGATTGGCAGCCGTCACACACTGAAAGACGCTTTTTATTGCAAAAAATATTTTTTGCATTACCACATTTTGAGAGCTATAATTTTTCCATATTTTGGTCCACAGAGTCATGTGAGGTCTTGTTTTTTGCGGGACGAGTTGACATTTTTATTGGTAACATTTTCGGGCACGTGACATTTTTTGATCACTTTTTAATCCGATTTTTGTGAGGCAGAATGACCAAAAACCAGATATTCATGAATTTCTTTTGGGGGAGGCGTTTATACCATTCCGCGTTTGGTAAAATTGATAAAGCAGTTTTATTCTTCGGGTCAGTACGATTGCAGCGACACCTCATTTTTATCATTTTTTTATGTTTTGGCGCTTTTATACGATAAAAACTATTTTATAGAAAAAATAATTATTTTTGCATCGCTTTATTCTCAGGACTATAACATTTTTACTTTTTTGCTGATGATGCTGTGTGGCGGCTCGTTTTTTGCGGGACAAGATGACGCTTTCAGCGGTACCATGGTTATTTATATCTGCCCTTTTGATCGCGTGTTATTCCACTTTTTGTTCGGCGGTATGATAATAAAGCGTTGTTTTTTGCCTCGTTTTTTTTTTTCTTACAGTGTTTACTGAAGGGGTTAACTAGTGCGCCAGTTTTATAGGTCGGGCCGTTACTGACGCGGCAATACTAAATATATGTACTTTTATTGTTTTTTTTACTTATTTAGATAAATAAATGTATTTATGGGAATAATATATATATTTTTTTTTCATTATTTAGGAATATTTTTTTTAATTTTTTTTTACACATTTGGAAATTTTTTTTTTTACTTTTTTACTTTGTCCCAGGGGGGGACATCACAGATCGATGATCTGACAGTTTGCACAGCACTCTGTCAGTTCACCGATCTGATAGCAGTGCAGGCTGCTTCACAGTGCCTGCTCTGAGCAGGCTGTGAAGCCACCTCCCTCCCTGCAGGACCCGGATCCGCGGCCATCTTGGATCCGGGTCTGGAGCAGGCAGGGAGGGAGGTAAGACCCTCGCAGCAACGCGATCACATCGCGTTGCTGCGGGGGACTCAGGGAAGCCCGCAGGGAGCCCCCTCCCTGCGCGATGCTTCCCTGCACCGCCGGCATATCGCGATCATCCCCCCGTGAGCGCCGCCGATCGCGCTGGACGTACTATCCCGTCCGTGGTCATAGGGGCCCACCCTACCTCGACGGGATAGTACGTCCGATGTCAGAAAGGGGTTAAAGAAGCACTCCTTCCATCACAATTTTTATCCTCTTAATATATTGCAATCATATTATATAGCACTGTATACTTACAATTGCTCATTTTGCCTTTCTACCCAGTTAATTCTTCTGTTTCCCATTAGATCTACGACATCATGTCATAGATTCTGACCAGCTGAATACTTCTAAGCTCTATGTACAAAGACAAAGTCAATTTTCGCTGTATGAGTCGGGTCACTGTAAGGCTATGTGCACACGTTACGGATTTTGCTGCGGATCTGCAGCGGTTTTGATGCTGCGGATTTTCAGCTGTTTTCCCTGAGTTTACAGTACCATGTAAACCTATGGAAAACAAAATCTGCAGTGAATATGCGGCAGAACAAAACATGTGGAAACGCTGTGTTGTTTATTCCGCAGCACGTTCATTCTTTGTGCGGATTCCGTAGCGGTTTATACCTGCTCCATTATAGGAATCCGCAGGTGTAGAACCGCAGGTGAAATCTGCACAAAAAACGCATAAAATCCAAGCTAAATCCGCAGGTAAAACACAGTGCTTTTTACCTTCAGATTTCTCAAAACAGGTGCGGAAAAAGAAGGTTCCATCTACGTGTGCACATACCCTAAAAGTCCCTGGGAGGGGGGAGGAGGCTCGCACATGGCCAAGGAGTTGAAGAAAGGAATGATTTCTTCAGGCACAACAGACTTCCTATTTTTACCAAAAGCAGAAATGACTCAGTAGAAGGGAAAAATGAGCAATTGTAAGTACACAGTACAGTGTATATTATACAGTATAATGCACTCATCATAGTCCTCCATATAGTATAATGCACTCCACATAGTATAATGTATTCCCTGTCGTCCTCCATACACTATTATGGCCACTACAATCCATCCAGGATGCCAATATATTTGAACGTGCGATGACGGGCAGGGGAGCCCCATAGCAGCTGTGTGGCCTGCTGCCATATGACGACTGCAATATATCAAGAGCATAAAAACTCTGATGAGAGTGTTTTTCTAGGGTATGTGTCCATGATCAGGAATTTCTGCTGGTTTGACGCTGTGTATTTACGTCAATTCCGCAGCATATCAATTTCTCTTGTGGAGACGCTAGTCTCTGCAAGAGAAATGACATCAATACAATGCATTGGTTCAGTGATTCATGCGGATTTACCTGCGTTCAACAGACGGCAGCGCTGTGGACGTACTGGACATGTGCTGCAGCCAAAGCGCTGCCAGTTCCGGATCGTGGGCATGTGCCCTAAACGCTTTGCACCGTGGGTCCTCAATAGCCTCCGTGGGGCACGCCCTACAGGCTGCGGAATGAGGGCGCTGAGCATCTGTCAGTGAGCCCACCATGACGGTCTGACAGGGAGATGATAACTCTAGTATTTTCATAGTCTGAGCTCCTCATAGAAGATCTGACCACAAATTCCATTCATGTTGAATGGAAAAAAGCCAAAGAAAATAATATGTAATAAAAATCATTTTTTACAATTAAGTTTCCTCCCTACATATATTATATAAATAAATTCATAAATAAAGGACATAGCTAGAAAAGAAAAATTCTGCATCCTCAGAACTCGGAGGGACTATGTGAGAGCAGAATGGGAGCTCCTGTCAGGACTTTGCGGACTGCCCTGACTACACTCTATTACACCGTGCTTTGCCGGACAGCCGGGGCACAGGAGAACGGTGGCAGTATGGCGCCGTCCGGAGGGCAGCACCGTCCTAGCTCAGCTGGTGACAGCGGCTGCCGGGCGGCCACTACGTGCTCACATTAAAACTCCCGGGAGTAACGCAGCTCAGCTCTCACGAGACTTCCCGGGGATGGAGCATGAGCACTGCGGAGCAGGGAATGTCAGCTGTCCATCTGAACTGTGGGCAACTGAGAGCAGCCAATAGGAAAACAGTAGCAGAGAAAACTCCTCCCCCATGCAGAGAAGCTGGCCGTGCTGCTGGAGAAATGACAGGGCTGACACCAGCTGCTCCGCGGCAGGCAGATACTGAGCGCAGAGAAAGTGACAGCAGCCAGAGAGAGCAGGAGCTGGGAAACCCTGTGCACGTCGGACCACATGAGGCAGCCTCACTATGTCCTCACACAGGTACTGTCCTCATCACCCGTGCAAGCAGGCAGGAGCGGGACGTGCACTGATACTGCAGGCAGGAGCGGGACGTGCACTGATACTGCAGGCAGGAGCGGGACGTGCACTGATACTGCAGGCAGGAGCGGGACGTGCACTGATACTGCAGGCAGGAGCGGGACGTGCACTGATACTGCAGGCAGGAGCGGGACGTGCACTGATACTGCAGGCAGGAGCGGGACGTCCACTGATACTGCAGGCAGGAGCGGGATATACACTGATACTGCAGGCAGGAGCGGGACATGCACTGATACTGCAGGCAGGAGCGGGACATGCACTGATACTGCAGGCAGGAGCGGGACATACACTGATACTGCAGGCAGGAGCGGGATATACACTGATACTGCAGGCAGGAGCGGGACGTGCACTGATACTGCAGGCAGGAGCGGGACATACACTGATACTGCAGGCAGGAGCGGGATATACACTGATACTGCAGGCAGGAGCGGGACGTGCATTGATACTGCAGGCATGAGCGGGACATACACTGATACTGCAGGCAGGAGCGGGATATACACTGATACTGCAGGCATGAGCGGGACATGCACTGATACTGCAGGCAGGAGCGGGACATACACTGATACTGCAGGCAGGAGCGGGACATACACTGATACTGCAGGCATGAGCGGGACATACACTGATACTGCAGGCATGAGCGGGACATACACTGATACTGCAGGCAGGAGCGGGATATACACTGATACTGCAGGCATGAGCGGGACATGCACTGATACTGCAGGCAGGAGCGGGACATACACTGATACTGCAGGCAGGAGCGGGACATACACTGATACTGCAGGCATGACCGGGACATACACTGATACTGCAGGCATGAGCGGGACATACACTGATACTGCAGGCAGGAGCGGGATATACACTGATACTGCAGGCATGAGCGGGATATACACTGATACTGCAGGCAGGAGCGGGACGTGCACTGATACTGCAGGCATGACCGGGACGTGCACTGATACTGCAGGCAGGAGCGGGACATGCACTGATACTGCAGGCAGGACCGGGACATACACTGATACTGCAGGCAGGACCGGGACATACACTGATACTGCAGGCAGGAGCGGGACGTACACTGATACTGCAGGCAGGAGCGGGACGTGCACTGATACTGCAGGCAGGAGCGGGACGTGCACTGATACTGCAGGCAGGAGCGGGACGTGCACTGATACTGCAGGCAGGAGCGGGACGTGCACTGATACTGCAGGCAGGAGCGGGACGTGCACTGATACTGCAGGCAGGAGCTGGACGTGCACTGATACTGCAGGCAGGAGCGGGACGTGCACTGATACTGCAGGCAGGTGCGGGACATACACTGATACTGCAGGCAGGAGCGGGACATACACTGATACTGCAGGCATGACCGGGGCATACACTGATACTGCAGGCATGACCGGGGCATACACTGATACTGCAGGCATGAGTGGGATATGCACTGATACTGCAGGCAGGAGCGGGATATACACTGATACTGCAGGCATGACCGGGGCATACACTGATACTGCAGGCAGGTGCGGGACATACACTGATACTGCAGGCAGGAGCGGGATATACACTGATACTGCAGGCATGAGCGGGATATGCACTGATACTGCAGGCAGGACCGGGATATGCACTGATAGATCAGATGATACAGTAAGGTGTACCAGGACATGCACATAAAGTAGGAAGAACCAAGATGTATACTGATATAGCAGACAGGACCGGGCCATGCACTCATGCAGTAGGCAGGACTGGGACTTGTACTGATACAGCAGACTGGACCGGTGTAACGGGCTGAATTAACCCTTGACCAGATTAAACCTGGGTATAGCTTGGCCTAGGCCAGAGTATACACCGGGAGATACACTGTTCTAGGCCAAACTATACCTCTCCAGGCTACAATATACCCCTTGTAAATGAGATAGATTTTCGATGCAATTCTTTAATAACTTAAAACTGACTTGCATGTAGTGGGAAGGTATTTGTGCTGTTATTCACAGACTGAAGATTGATCTTGCAATGTGTCAACGTGAAGTAGAAAAAGAGATGCGGCACTCACCCAGTCGTAGTAAATTCAAAGTCCTTTATTCACCGTCCAACGGTAAGAGATATTTGTTAGGAGGCGGCAGGTGGATAGAAGGGTGCGGGGAGTGAGGTATGGACGACGGCCGTTTCGTGCGAGTAGCCCTTCCACGAGTCCAGTCCTTTATAGGGGATCTCGACAATCACATATAGCAAAAACATTATAAAACATTGTGCAAAACAAAATTCACAATGAAATAAGAACATCATCACATCAGCCGCATCTCTTGTTCTATTTCACGTTAACACATCATTTGCTATATGATGCTGAGCACCTGATTCCAGTAGTGGAACACCGCCATAATTGGAGGTCTATACGAATCAGATTCTGTGCTCTTTGGGTTTGCCATTGACCTGGTGCCATTCATTCCACTTCTGGAAGAATTATTGATCTTAGAATGTGACTGGTAAGGGACAGCAGTCATTACATCTGAGATTACATAGTTGTCCGATTTGATGAGCGCTTTTACCTTGGAATACAATTGTAACTTCCTCTTGTCACGGCACGGGTTTTCTCACCCTGTCTGGTTGATCAGTGTGCCGATCTCGTTCTATTATACTCAGACAGATGGCTTCATTTACTGTATAACTACTGAGAAGTGCAGAAGATTCTTCACCTCATTATATCTTTCTGGAAGTGTTAATATTTTTACTGATTGAAGTTTTTCTGGCTCAAGTAATAAGTCTATGTGTTTATTATTATTATTATTATTATTATTATTATTATTATTTATTTATATAGCACCATTGATTCCATGGTGCTGTACATGAGAAGGGGTTACATACAAGTTACAAATATCACATACAGTAAACAAACTAACAATGACGGACTGATACAGAGGGGCGAGGACCCTGCCCTTGCGGGCTTACATTCTACAGGATTATGGGGAAGGAGACAGTAGGTTGAGGGTTGCAGGAGCTCCGGTGTTGGTGAGGCGGTAGCTCCGGTGTTGGTGAGGCGGTAGCTCCGGTGTTGGTGAGGCGGTAGCTTCGTTGGTGATGAGGCAGCAGCGGTGTCAGTGCAGGCTGTAGGCTTTCCTGAAGAGATGTTTATAACATTAACCCCTTCACGACCTTGCCCTTTTCCGTTTTTGCGATCTCATTTTTTGCTCCCCTCCTTTCTAGAACCATAACTTTTTTATTTTTCCATCAATATGGCCATGTGAGGGCTTGTTTTTTGCAGGACAATGCAGTGAAATTGCAAAAAAAGTGCAATCCCACACTTGTTTTTTGTTTGGCTTTTTTTTTTGCTAGGTTCACTATATGCTAAAACTGACCTGCCATTATGATTCTCCAAGTCATTACGAGTTCATAGACATCAAACATGTCTAGGTTACTTTTTATCTAAGTGGTAAAAAAAAATTCCAAACTTTGCTTAAAAAAAAAAAAAGCGCAATTTTCCAATACACGTAGCGTCTCCATTTTTCGTGATCTGGGGTCAGGTGAGGGCTTATTGTTTACGTGCCCTGCTGGCATTTTTAATTATACCATTTTGGTGCAGATACGTTCTTTTGATCGCCCCTGAATTGCATTTTAATGCAATGTTGTGGCGACCAAAAAACCATAATTCTGGCGTTTCAATTTTTTTTCTCGCTACGCTGTTTAGCGATGAGGTTAATCCTTTTTTTTTGTTGATAGATCGGGCGATTCTGAACGGCGAAAGGAGGGTGATTTTTTTTTTACTTTTGCCATGCTCCAGTAGCCTCCATGGGAGGCTAGAGGCTGGCATAGCCTGATCGGCTCTGCTACATACAGCGATCATCAGATCGCTCCTATGTAGCTGAATTACAGGCTTGTTATGATCGCCTACCACAGGGTGGCGCTCACAGCAAGCCGGCATCATCAACCATAGAGGTCTCAAGGAGACCTAAGGTTGCTATGCCGACGCATCGCTGACCCCCGATCATGTGACGGGGGTCAGCGATGCGCTCATTTCCGGCCCGATGGCCGGAAGCGCCGGTTAAATGCCGCTGTCAGCATTTGACAGCGGCATTTAACTAGTTAATAGCGGCGGGTGAATCGCGATTTCACCCGCCGCTATTGCGGGCACGTGTCAGCTGTTCGAAACAGCTGACATGTCCAGGCTTTGAGGTGGGCTCAGCGCCGGAGCCCACATCAAAGCAGGGGATCCGACCTCCGCAGTAATAGTACGGCGGAGGTCGGTAAGGGGTTAAGATTTAAGTCAATTATCTTCTCACATAACTTACCTGACAAACCTGAACTCCCAATAAGATCTTGAAAAATTATGTAATTCTTTGTGTATATCACTTAACGCTGCTGATATCAATCTGGCATGAGGGGGTATGAAATGGCCAAGGCCATAATATACCCCGTGATATAATCGAGGTTAGGCCGGGATCACACATGCGAGAAACACGTCCGTGTCTCACATGTGAAATCCAAGCTCTGGCGCCGGCACTCCAGAGCGTGCGGCTCCATGTGTTGCTATGCGGCCGCACGCTCCGCTCTGGAGTGCCGGCGCCAGAGCTTGGATTTCACATGCGAGACACGGACGTGTTTCTCACATGTGTGATCCCGGCCTTAGGCCTCTCTTCCACTTGCGAGGAAAACGGACGAGTGCAATCCGATAAAAAATCGGATTGCACTCGGACCAATGTTATTCAATAGGTGACATTCCATTTGCGATTTTTTTCTCAGCTGAAATCGGACTGAGAAAAAAATCGCAGCATGCTGCGAGTCTCGCCAATGCAAGTCAATGGGTGCGAGAAAAAAAACACATGGAATACGGACCATCCGTATTCCATCCGTTTTTTACGGATACCTTACCATTCTGTGGCATAGAACACTGTAAATACTCCTGTAAATGACTGTATAAAAATAGTTGCAGAGAAAAAAAATGGATTGCATACGGATGTAAAACGGATGGTGCGATTAAAAAATCGCATTGAACTCGCATCACAAACGCATGACAAACGCATACTTTTCATCCCTTTTTTCGGTCCAGATTACGTACCGTTTTTTTTCTCTCAAGTGGAAAAGAGGCCTTAGGCATAGACTGGACTGGGGGTCTACTATGGCCTGTTACACCGGGACCTGCACTAATCAGGGCTTAGGTGAGATAATAAAATTATGTCCTGTAGGACAGCAAAGAAAAAACATACGGTAAGTGGATAATGTCTGGGATGATCCATGATCTTGACTAGCTAGTACGTACTAACTGGTACATAATATCTATATATTATTATTTGTGTGTGTACATATATATATATATATATTTACATATATATGTGTATATATATATATATGTGTGTGTGTGTGTATATATATATATATATATTACACTAGATGGTGGCCCGATTCTAACGCCTCGGGTATTCTAGAATATGCATATCCACTTAGTATATTGCACAGCCCACGTAGTATATTGCCCAGCCACGTAGTATATTGCCCAGCCACGTAGTATATTGCCCAGCCACGTAGTATATTGCCCAGTCACGTAGTATATTGCCCAGTCACGTAGTATATTGCCCAGCCACATAGTATATTGCCCAGCCACGCAGTATATTGCCCAGCTACGTAGTATATTGCCCAGTCACGTAGTATATTGGCCAGCTACGTAGTATACAGCACAGAGCCACGTAGTATATTGCCCAGCCACGTAGTATATTGCCCAGTCACATAATATATTGCCCAGTGACGTAGTATATTGCTCAGTCACGTAGTATATTGCTCAGTCACGTAGTATATTGCCCAGTCACGTAGTATATTGCCCAGCCACATAGTATATTGCCCAGCTACGTAGTATATTGCCCAGCCACATAGTATATTGCCCAGCCACGCAGTATATTGCCCAGCTACGTATTATATTGCCCAGTCACGTAGTATATTGGCCAGCCACGTAGTATATTGCCCAGCCACGTAGTATATTGCCCAGTCACGTGGTATATTGCCCAGTCACGTAGTATATTGCCCAGTCACGTAGTATATTGCCCAGTCACGTAGTATATTGCCCAGCTCCGTAGTATATTGCACAGCGACGTAGCATACAGCACAGAACCACGTAGTATACAGCACAGCCACGTAGTATATTGCCCAGCCACGTAGTATATTGCCCAGCCACGTAGTATAATGCCCAGCCACGTAGTATATTGCCCAGTCACGTAGTATATTGCCCAGCGACGTAGTATACAGTACAGAGCCAAGTAGTATACAGCACAGAGCCACATAGTATATTGCACAGCCACGTACTATATTGCCCAGCGACATAATATACAGCACAGAGCCACGTAGTATACAGCACAGAGCCACGTAGTATATTGCCCAGCCATGTAGTATATTGCCCAGTCACGTAGTATATAACACTCCCCACACAGTATATAACAGTGGCCACGTAATATCTAGCACAGCCAACGGAGTATATCACACAGCCCACATAGTATATAACACTGCCTATGTAAAATACAGCACAGAGCCACGCGGTATCTAACACAGCCCACGTAGTATACAGCAGTGTGGGCACCATATCCCTTCTAAAAAAAAAAAAATTAAAATACAAAAAAGGTATATACTCACCCGCCGAGATCGAATCCAGCGAGGCTCTGGCGCAGGCGATGAGCACGCGGCTGCCGCCATCTTCCGTTCCCAGGATGCATTGCGAAATTACCCAGATGACTTAGCGGTCTCGCGAGACCGCTAAGTCTTTTGGGTAATTTTGCAATGCATCGGTGGGAACAGAAGATGGCGGCAGGCGCGAGCGGCTCGGCGGACAACGGAGGGTGAGTATAGCAGGTTTTTTGTTTTTTTATTATTTTTAACATTACATTTTTTTACTATTGATGCCGCATAGGCAGTATCAATAGTAAAAAGTTGGGGACACACAGGGTTAATGGCTGTAACGGAGTGCGTTATCCGCGGCATAACGTGGTCCGTTACCGCCGGCATTAACCCTGTGTGAGCGGTGACCGGACAGGAGTATGCGGGCGCCAGGCACTGACTGCGGGGAGTAAGGAGCGGCCATTTTCTTCCAGACTGTGCCCGTCGCTGATTGGTCGTGACTGTTTTGCCGCGACCAATCAGTGACTTGGATTTCCATGACAGACAGAGGCCGCGACCAATGAATATCCGTGACAGAAAGAAGGAAAGACAGAAAGACGGAAGTTACCCTTAGACAATTATATAGTAGATTGTGTTCCTTATTTTGCGGACTATAAGACGCACCGGACCATAAGACACACCTAGGTTTTAGAGGAGGAAATTAGGAAAAAATAATTGAAGCAAAATAATGGTCAATTCTGTACTGTACTATCCCTTATCCTGGTATATATGCCCCCCTCATCCCTATCCTGGTATGCATGGCCTCCTCATCCCTATCCTGGTGTGTATGGCCCCATCCTTATCCTGGTGTACTTGGCACCATCCCGTTCCTGGTATGGTTGGCCCCATCCTGTTCCCGGTATGATTGGCCCCATCCTGTTCCCGGTATGATTGGTCCCATCCCTTTTCTTTTATAATTGGCCCCATCCCGTTCCTGATGTGCATGGCCCCATCAGGAAAGATGAAAAAAATAAAAACCACTACACTCACCTACACAGCGCTCCCTTGCAGCATCCTGCTTTGGTGCCAGCAGCTGCTTAATGCTTGTAAGCAGCGCATGGCAGAGACATCATGCGCTGCTCCCAAACAGAGCCCAGCTGCCAAAATAAGGTACTCACCTGGACCTTTCATCGTAGAGAGCGGTGAGTATCCATTCCTCTTCAGTAGCGCGCACTGTCAGCCGCCTGTTTCCTGCTGCGGCCGGCGGTCATATGTGCCGATACTTAAGAGAAATTAATATTGTGAGTATTCATTTCTCTTAAGTATCGGCACATGTGACCGCTGGCCCCAGCAGGAAGCCGCTGGCTGACAGTGTGCGCTACTGAAGAGGAATGAATACTCAACGCTCTGTGCGATGAACGGTCCCAGTGAGTATTCTGGCAGCTGTGCTCTGCTTGTGAGCAGCGCATGACGTCCCTGCCATGCGCTGCTTACAAGCATCAAGCAGCTGCTGGCACCGGAGCAGGACGCTGCGAGGGAGCGCTGTGTAGGTGAGTGTAATGTTTTTGTTTTTTTTAACTCTTTCCTGATGGGGCCATGGATACCAGGAACTGGATGGGGCCAATTATAATAGAAAAAGGATGGGACCAATCATACCAGGAACAGGATGGGGCCAATCATACCAGGAACAGGATGGGGCCAATCATACCAGGAGCAGGATGGGGCCAATCATACCAGGAGCAGGATGGGACCAATCATACCAGGAACGGTATGGGGCCAATTATAATAGAAAAAGGATGGGACCAATAATACTATTAATAATAATAATTATTGTGTGCTTTCATGGTTGTTGTGGGCGAGGGTGCTACGATAGGGATTCAGACTACAGCAAGCTGGGAACAGATCAGATTGTAGACCATGATGTCTGTGACATTGTCCATATGACCATGATTGAGCGAACGACCATTTAATAAAGAAATATATCATAAATGATACTTGACGATATCTCTGCTTAAAGGCCTTTTTCCAGCTGAGAAGAAAAGTCTGATGAATTGTGACAATAAGTGATGCGCACCCTCTCATGATTCCTCCACATTCCCTGTGAGTGGGCGGTCACATGACCACAGGTATGCAATTTGCATACTTGTGGTCACTAAATTCTCCCGAGCTTCTCTTCAAGTGGTTGTTCACTACTAAAAAAAATCAATTTTGAGTCCATTTGTTTCCCCCCCCCCCCCCAGTAAAATAATAACACCTATACTCACCTCCGATGCAGTTCCTGCAGTGTTAGCACTGTCTATCCCAGGGATCACGTAGCAGTGTAATGTCATGTGATCCCTGCGGCCACTTAATGACCGTTTCACTCCTCCCGTCTTCAGACAAATCGCTTACATCTGAAGGAAGTGAGCGCTGTTGCTCTCTCTCTTCCTCTAGATGTATATGATATACGGTAAATAGTCAATGGAATACATAATCTGTATTATCTTTTTTGTATAGCCATAATATTTGCTAGGACAGACTGGGACCATATTTGGACAACTGCAACTATACATAGAATATACTCAAGAAGCAAAAAAAGCAGTCAAAAAGTCCCAAATTATACAAACGTGCAAAAACTTTATTTAGTAATATAAAAACAGGTATACAACATGGCAGGCGGGAAAATCCCCTCCATCAAACCCTACACATATCAAAGGGACAGGGCAGGGTGAGCGTGACTAACCTTAGACAGTGATCCAGAAGCCTATATTAGGTATATTGTTACGTCATGCATATTTAGCAAAATGTAGGACAACTGTCATGGGTACATGTGACCTTAGTTGTAAATATAGGGTTAATACATATACCTACCACAGTAGGTGGTCACAGTGCACGTGCACGCAGTTCCCGTCCACACCGACGCGCATTTCAGCGACTACCTTCCTCAGGGGTAGGTAGTTGCCAAAACGCGCGTCGGGGTGGACAGGAACGGCGTGCACGTGCACTGTGACATGACAGTTGTCCTACATTTTGGTAAATATGCATGACATAACTATATACCTAATATAGGCTTCTGGATCACTGTCTATGGTTAGTCACGCTCACCCTGCCCTGTCCCTTTGATATGTGTAGGGTTGACGGAGGGGATTTTCCCGCCTGCCATGTTGTATACCTGTTTACCTGTTTTTATATTACTAAATAAAGTTTTTGCACGTTTGTATAATTTGGGACTTTTTGACTGCTTTTTTTGCTTCTTGAGTATATTCTATGTATGTGATATGTCTGAAGGAGGGGAGAATGAAATGGCCACAGGGATCGCTTGACATCACATTGTTATGCAATCACCGGAGAAGTCAATGTCGACACCGTCTAAATGGCGCTGTCACCAGAGGTCAGTATAGGTGTTATTTTATTGGTAGGGGGAAACATAGTGAATGAAAAGGGGTTGTCCTAGTAGTGGACAACCCCTTTAATAGAACATTGAGAGAAAGGGAGAGAGTATAGTCAGCATGTTACCTGCAACTATGCAAATTGCATACATGTGGTCATGTGACTGCCCACTCCCACATGAACTATAGGCTAATCATGACAGTGTGCGCATCACACACTGTCACGATTCGTCAGTCTGCAGTCACATAGGGTGACTGTAGACTTCTCTTCTCAGCCTGAAAAAAAAACCTTTAATAATTTAAAGCGGATCTGTCACCAGATTTACAGACTTTAAACGATATTAAATAGATCTCTTATTCTTGATGAGATTGGTGTGCTTACTTGGCAAATCCACAACAGAATGGCTACTTAGTTAATCCTCAAAGTAAAATGAGCATTGAGCTACAAAATGGTTTAAATGCAAGGCAGGAAATCTTTCACAAAGGATTCTGCAGTCATTCTGGAATGAGTTTTCAAAGTAAGTACACCAGCCTCATTGTCTCTTAAGAGATCTATTTAATTTATGAAATTTGATATTGTAAAATTTGGTGGCATTTCCGACATAATTCTAGTATTCTCTACCCACTGACATCAAGTACAGCAATCTGACAGAAAATGCTGATTTCGCTAAGGTGCTTAGATTGCGGAGGTTTACATGCCTTTCTACATTTAGGGACCCTTCACAGTCTCAACTTAAAAAGTCAGCAGTTTTCACATGTAGCAAGCGTATTTTGTTTGGGGCATTTTATATTTAGTGTCATTTTCTACTTGTGCGTTTTTCAAGTCTTCTGAAAAAAACACCTAGACAAACTGAGTTTTAAAGGGAACCTGTCACCCCGTTTTTTGAGATTGAGATATAAATACTGTTAAATAGGGCCTGCGCTGGGTGTTACAATAGTGTATGTAGTGTACCCCGATTCCCCACCTATGCTGAGAAATAGCTTACCAAAGTCGCCGTTTTCGCCTGTCAATCAGGCTGGTCAGGTCGGGAGGGCGTTTTCACAGCGCTGGTTCTTCCTCAGCTTTACGTTGGTGGCGTAGTGGTGTCCGCATGTTGAGGTGACTAATCCACTGTGGGCACGTGAACAAGCAGCGCGCGATCTGCGCTGTCATCCCTTTCGTCGGTGGGGGCGGCCATCTTCCTGGGGCCGCGCGTGCGCAGATCGAGTGCTCTGCTGTACGGGGCTTCAGGAAAATGGCCGCGGGATGCCGCGCGTGCGCATTAGAGATCGCGGCGGCCATTTTCCCAAAGCCGAGTTTGCACCGTCATGTCCTCTATTTTGCCTGAGAGGCGTCTCATCAGTTCTGCATTTTCTTCTATGGTTTGCTCTTCACATGTAGACCTGATATCTGACCACTATGTGGTCACTGTATTATGGCCATATTTATATCGGCGCTAGTATAATGGAAGTAAAAACTTATCCCTGCCTGATAAGACAAGTTTACTCCTGCCCGTAACTATTTCATTAAGTATTTCTAGGCTGCATCTTTTGTCGCTACTAGGGTTGAGCGAAACGGGTCGGCCATTTTCAGAAGTCGCCGACTTTTGGCAAAGTCGGGTTTCATGAAACCCGACCCGACCCCTGTGTGGGGTCGGCCATGAGGTCGGCGATCTTCTGAATCTGGTATCGGAATTCCGATCCCGAGTTCCGATATGTTTGCAATATCGGAAATCGGTATCGGAATCCATATTTAAGTGTAAAATAAAGAATTAAAATAAAAAATATCGCTATACTCACCCTCTGACGCGCCCTGGTACTAACCGGCAGCCTTTCTTCCTTCGAATCAGCGCTTGCAGGACCTTGCGGTGACGTTGCGGCTTGTGATTGGTCGCTTGAGCGTTCACATGGGCGGTCGCGTGACCAATCACAAGCCGCGACGTCACCGCAAGATCCTGCAAGCGCTGATTCGAAGGAAGGAAGGTTCCCGGTTAGTACCAGGGCGCGTCCGAGGGTGAGTATAGCGATATTTTTTATTTTAATTCTTTATTTTACACTTAAATATGGATCGCAGGGCCTGAAGGAGAGTTTCCGCTCCTTCAGACCCTGGGAACCATTGGAAATCCTCATAGGGATTGCGATTGTGCTATCAATTTGATTCCTGGTAGTAAGTTTCCTAAGGGCCGACTGTTCAATTTATCTGTGCCAGAGCACGCCGCTATGCGGAGTTATGTAAAGGAATCCTTGGAGAAGGGTCATATTCGCCCGTCGTCGTCACCATTGGGAGCAGGGTTCTTTTTTGTGGCCAAGAAGGATGGTTCTTTGAGACCTTGTATTGATTACCGCCTTCTTAATAAGATCACAGTCAAATTTCAGTACCCTTTGCCGCTGCTGTCGGATTTATTTGCTCGGATTAAGGGGGCTAGTTGGTTCACCAAGATAGATCTTCGTGGTGCGTATAATCTTGTGCGTATTAAACAGGGCGATGAATGGAAAACAGCATTTAATACACCCGAGGGCCATTTTGAGTACCTGGTTATGCCATTTGGGCTTTCCAATGCTCCAACAGTATTTCAGTCCTTTATGCATGACATCTTCCGAGAGTACCTGGATAAATTCCTGATTGTATATTTGGATGATATTTTGGTCTTCTCGGATGATTGGGAGTCTCACGTGAAGCAGGTCAGAATGGTGTTCCAGGTCCTTCATGCAAATTCTTTGTTTGTGAAGGGGTCAAAGTGTCTCTTTGGAGTTCAGAAGGTTTCATTTTTGGGTTTCATTTTTTCCCCTTCTACTATCGAGATGGACCCTGTTAAAGTCCAGGCCATTTATGATTGGACTCAGCCGACATCTGTGAAGAGTCTGCAAAAGTTCCTGGGCTTTGCTAATTTTTATCGTCGCTTCATCAGTAATTTTTCTAGTGTTGCTAAACCGTTGACTGATTTGACCAAGAAGGGTGCTGATGTGGTCAATTGGTCTTCTGCGGCTGTGGAAGCTTTTCAGGAGTTGAAGCGTCGTTTTTCTTCTGCCCCTGTGTTGTGCCAGCCAGATGTTTCGCTTCCGTTTCAGGTCGAGGTTGGAGCAGGGGCTGTTTTGTCGCAAAAAAGTTCTTATGGCTCGGTGATGAAACCATGTGCCTTCTTTTCTAGAAAGTTTTCGCCTGCTGAGCGCAATTATGATGTTGGCAATCGAGAGTTTTTGGCCATGAAGTGGGCATTCGAGGAGTGGCGTCATTGGCTTGAAGGAGCCAAGCATCGCGTGGTGGTCTTGACGGATCACAAGAATTTGACTTATCTCGAGTCTGCCAAACGGTTGAATCCTAGACAGGCTCGTTGGTCGCTATTTTTCTCCCGTTTTGATTTTGTGGTTTCGTACCTTCCAGGCTCTAAGAATGTGAAGGCTGATGCCCTGTCAAGGAGTTTTGTGCCCGACTCTCCGGGTGTTCCTGAGCCGGCGGGTATTCTCAAAGAGGGGGTAATTTTGTCTGCCATCTCCCCTGATTTGCGGCGGGTGCTGCAAAAATTTCAGGCTGATAGACCTGACCGTTGCCCAGCGGAGAAACTGTTTGTCCCTGATAAATGGACTAGTAGAGTTATCTCTGAGGTTCATTGTTCGGTGTTGGCTGGTCATCCTGGAATCTTTGGTACCAGAGATTTGGTGGCTAGATCCTTTTGGTGGCCGTCTTTGTCGTGGGATGTGCGTTCTTTTGTGCAGTCCTGTGGGACTTGTGCTCGGGCTAAGCCCTGCTGTTCTCGTGCCAGTGGGTTGCTTTTGCCCTTGCCGGTCCCGAAGAGGCCCTGGACGCATATCTCTATGGATTTTATTTCGGATCTCCCTGTCTCTCAAAAGATGTCGGTCATTTGGGTGGTTTGTGATCGCTTCTCTAAGATGGTCCATTTGGTACCCTTGTCTAAATTGCCTTCCTCCTCTGATTTGGTGCCATTGTTTTTCCAGCATGTGGTTCGTTTACATGGCATTCCGGAGAACATCGTTTCGGACAGAGGTTCCCAGTTTGTTTCGAGGTTTTGGCGAGCCTTTTGTGCTAGGATGGGCATTGATTTGTCTTTTTCCTCGGCTTTCCATCCTCAGACAAATGGCCAAACCGAACGAACTAATCAGACTTTGGAAACATATCTGAGATGCTTTGTTTCTGCTGATCAGGATGATTGGGTGTCCTTTTTGCCTTTGGCTGAGTTCGCCCTTAATAATCGGGCCAGCTCGGCTACTTTTGTTTCGCCGTTTTTCTGCAATTCTGGTTTCCATCCTCGTTTCTCTTCTGGGCAGGTTGAGTCTTCGGACTGTCCTGGTGTAGATACTGTGGTGGATAGGTTGCAGCAGATTTGGACTCATGTGGTGGACAATTTGACATTGTCCCAGGAGAAGGCTCAACGTTTCGCTAACCGCCGGCGCTGTGTGGGTCCCCGACTTCGTGTTGGGGATTTGGTTTGGTTGTCGTCTCGTTATGTTCCTATGAAGGTTTCCTCTCCTAAGTTTAAGCCTCGTTTCATTGGTCCGTATAAGATTTCTGAGGTTCTCAATCCTGTGTCGTTTCGTTTGACCCTTCCAGCTTCTTTTGACATCCATAATGTATTCCATAGGTCATTGTTGCGGAGATACGTGGCGCCTGTGGTTCCATCCGTTGATCCTCCTGCCCCGGTGTTGGTTGAGGGGGAGTTGGAGTATGTGGTGGAGAAGATTTTGGATTCTTGTATTTCGAGATGGAAACTCCAGTACCTGGTCAAGTGGAAGGGTTATGGTCAGGAAGATAATTCCTGGGTCTTTGCCTCCGATGTTCATGCTGCCGATCTGGTTCGTGCCTTTCATTTGGCTCGTCCTGGTCGGCCTGGGGGCTCTGGTGAGGGTTCGGTGACCCCTCCTCAAGGGGGGGGTACTGTTGTGAATTCTGTTGTCAAGCTCCCTCCTGTGGTCATGAATGGTACTTCGGCTGGTTCTGTCCATGGGCTTCCTCTGGTGGTTGTGAGTGGAGCTGCGGCTTCTGAGTTTCCTTCTACAGGTGACGAGGTTAATTCGTTAGCTGGCTGCTCTATTTAACTCCACTTAGATCATTGCTCCATGCCACCTGTCAATGTTCCAGTATTGGTCTAGCTCTCTCCTGGATCGTTCTTGTGACCTGTCTTCCCAGCTGAAGCTAAGTTACTGCTTGTTTTTCTCTGGTTTGCTATTTTTCTGCCCAGCTTGCTATTTTGATTTTTGTCTTGCTTGCTGGAAGCTCTGGGACGCAGAGGGAGCGCCTCCGCACCGTGAGTCGGTGCGGAGGGTCTTTTTGCGCCCTCTGCGTGGTCTTTTTGTAGGTTTTTGTGCTGATCGCAAAGTTACCTTTCCTATCCTCTGTCTGTTCAGTAAGTCGGGCCTCACTGTGCTAAATCTATTTCATCTCTGTGTTTGTAATTTTCATCTTTACTCACAGTCATTATATGTGGGGGGCTGCCTTTTCCTTTGGGGAATTTCTCTGAGGCAAGGTAGGCTTTATTTTTCCATCTCTAGGGCTAGCTAGTTTCTTAGGCTGTGTCGAGTTGCATAGGGAGCGTTAGGAGCAATCCACAGCTATTTCTAGGTGTGTGTGATAGGATTAGGGATTACGGTCAGCAGAGTTCCCACGTCTCAGAGCTCGTCCTATATTATTAGTAACTATTAGGTCATTCCGTGTGCTCTTACCCACTAGGTCCATTATTGTCCTTACCACCAGGTCATAACATATATGTATGTGGAGCGCCCCCAAGAGCAGTGGGGTACTCGTTACCGGGTCCTTTGGTTCACAGGGGGATGTCACGGTGGCTGACCTGGTCTGTGGCCCTGGGACGTCCGTTGTAAAAGGGAAAGGTCTTTAAAGGGAAAATGTTCGTGACGCCACCTGTGGTATTCGGTCAGGGTGACCGACGCTGCTTTAAGGGGTCCACTGGGGTGATGTTATAGCAGCTAGATGGTATACCTTCCCACAGGTGAAGTGTATCCCCAGGGCTTCCCAGTGTGTAGATGGTGGATGGTGAGAGGCGCAGTGAGGAACGAGGACACAGGGTTGCAGTCTCTTTACCTTTACTGAAGATTCCAGCATCCACAGCCCAGAGCACCAGATCACAGGGCAGGCAGAGTCCGGCCGGTTTGGAGGCAAGTCCAGAGTCCCCTTATCCAGGTAGAAATCAGTAGCCTTCCTCTAGCACCGTGGTGTTGTAGTACCTTACTGCTAAGCTTCTCATAAGGTCCTCACAGATGTTGTATATGTTATGTCTCTCTCTCTGTCCCCCAGATGGCTATGACAGACCCGTATGACCGATGGCTTGAGGCGTTTTACAGGGACTCTATCATGCCCCAGCCTCTTAGGGGTGCCACCTTGCTTCCTGGGTGTAGGGGCGGGCAGGTAACGTGAAATTAGCTGTCCTGCCGGTCTCTGGAGAAAGGCATAAAGGATCATTGCTCCCTTGGTGTTCCGGCTACCGGGATCCTGCTCCTCAGAAGGAGGCAGCCTGTGTAGGGCAGAACTCCTCCTGGTATGCACTTCTTTGCTACGACTTCTTCACCCTCTCTACAATACAGTTCTCCTTCAGTGTCTCTTTCTAGAAATTGCAGCTCTCAGGGCATGCACAGCTCCGTGTCCTTCTGTCTCGATCTCTGACAGGCTCCCACCCCTGTCAGGGACCAACTACCTGAGCGAAGCTCAGCCAGCAACTAACTAACTTCCTCTCCAGGCAACCAGTTTTACCTAAGTGTGAAGAGTGCCCTAATAAATAGGAGCAGAGCGAAATGTGTTGCACGTTTGTGATACCTGGATTCAGTTGTCCTTCTTTGCCTCCAAACGGAATATCACTCTCCCCTAGAGGAAAATGACATTACTGCAACGATCAGGACCCTGGGACGCTGCATATGCATTGAGCTTCTTGTAGGAATGGCTGGAAAAAATAGAGAGAATAGAAAGGGCTATGTTGGTTGATACCTTAAGATAGGTAGGAAACTTAGTTTTGAATAGGCTTATGTGACACTGAGTCACTACTCAAGGACAAGCTGTGAGACTCAGTAGTCAAGAGGTATGGAGTCAGATATTAAGAGAACTTATCATAAACAGAGGGGTATGACAAAAGCATAGTCAGGCCACAGTTTGAGGTCAGAATTCCTGTAAATTAGTGGCTCAAGACATAGGGGCTAGGCAAACGGATAGTCAAAAGCAAGGTCCAAGGTCGGGCAGCAAAAGATCAGAAGCAGAGCATTGGAAAACAAGGCTACGACTGGCAATAATCAGACACTGAAAGCCAGCTAAATAGCCAGGTAATCATCGAGAACGGGAGACACCTGGAAGAAATACTGACAGCTCAGCACGCCCTAGTCCCAGATTGGATGGCTGAGCTGTCACTTACAATATGGACAGCTCTGCACGCCTTTTCCCAAGATTGGATGACTTAGCTGTCACAATACCGACAGCTCAGCATGAGCCTGATTCTAAGGGGTGGCTGAGCTGCCACTGACAAAACTTACAGCTCAGCACGACCCTGATTCTAAAGGGTGGCTGAGCTGCCACTCACTGCGTCCAGGACACTGTGAGTGGTGGAATTGTGACAGATCACGTTTTAGAGTGTAGTTGTGCTATGACAGGCAAAACATTGTTGCATCACAGGTAAAGTGAAATTATCAATAAGAGCAAGCTGGCATTCATGTTTATGGTCTTCTGCGCTACCTTCAAAGCTTTCATATTGAACTGGGTATCCGGCATTGGATACCAATCCTCACTGGAGGCCTCCTGCTTTGGGATTATGATTGATGACCTCATACTCATCCACTGAAATCTCTGTTCCGATCCACAAGCTCCTCTCCGGCAGGATGAAGCAATTCCAGGCAAGCTGTGTCTTAAGACACAGCGCACACAGTGTACGGAGTAAACCCACAACACATTTGTTGGGCTCTCCATGCATGTGTTGTGCCTGTCACACAGCCGCGGCACATGCAGCTGCGGAGGCAGACAGCTGATCAGCCGGCGCGCTCCAGGAAGCCGGGTTTCCTATTCAACTAGTCGGCAAGCGCTATAGCTTGCCGACTAAGGAGGGAGCCGATCATGTTCGCTCAACTCTACCCAGGACCCCAGCGCTGCAAATCCACAGTGCTGACCACTGAGCCACCATGTACAAGTGCTCCTACTAGAAAAAGGATGTTTTGATTTTTTTTTCCGGCTTTGATTAAAGTCTACATTAGGGAACCACGTTTACTATTCTAACATAAGGTGATTGCTATGCAAAGTTTGAAAGCGTTAATCCATTTGTATATGACTTGATAATCTGAATCCTGCATGCTGACGAGTGCTTCTGTTGGTGTTTTAATTGATGTGGTGCAGTCTAATCCTCATTACCATTCATGATCATTCTTCCTAGAGATTGTCACCACTGTCAGGAAAATCAGTTAAGTGGTCATCTTCTGCTCATCATCCAGAGGTTGCTTTATTCTCATTGTGTGTTCTAATGGAAGGATCAGGTGCATCCCTATCACATCAGCTGTCCCTGGAGCCCGGCAGCCAAACGCTTACTCCAACCACTGAGCGACGTCTGGCTCATCACAAATATGCCTTAACGTTAGTCAGACGTTACACCCTAATAGCCTCTCACGTTGTTTTATAATTTGTCACATTTTCCAGCGTTTTGTTTGGGCAGGAGGTTTTGACATTAAGATTGGAGAACTCTGATACATTAGAAGCCACGCATGGTTTTGAAAATGTCATCCTAGTTCTGAATGACCTTGTGCAATCTGATCTATCTTTGTTCCAGAGGCAGAGGAATGAGGCTGCGCTCAGCTGGGCAAGGGATTTTATTGGTCATGAAAAATGTTAAGTATGGAGGAAAATTCCCAGTAAAATAATGATACTGCTGGAAGCGAACAGGCGCAGCTATGAGAAACAGTTGAGAGATTTTAATGTGGATTTCCGATTTCTCTACTGCCTGTTGGATACAGGCCCAAGTTTGTCATTTATAAGGATGTATTTTTTTTAGATGGTTTGGAAAAGTTCCTCTATACCACATCCCTGCTGTACTTTTTTTTAAGCCAGTCATAGCTGAAGAGGTGATTCTCTAAAAATGCAACAAAAACTCATCTGAATGGGTTTTTTTTACAATTCCTTTTTATTTTGCATTTATCACATAAGAAAAGTCGGTGGGACAAAACAGCCACAGATAATGAATGCCATGTTGTAAAAAAAAAAAATAGTATATGTGTACAGGGTCGGCATAGATAGGAGAGGGCCCCTGTGCAAGAACAGTATATGGGCCCTTTAATAGCTCACATTAAGGGTATGGTCACAATATCCGTATTTGGTCAGTATTTTACCTCAGTATTTGTAAGCCAAAACGAGGAGTGGAACAATCAGAGAAGAAGTATAATAGAAACCTGTCACCACTTCTGTATTTATCACACATTCCTGGTTTTGGCTTACAAATACTGAGGTAAAATACTGACCAAATACTGATAGTGTGACCATAGCCTTATGCACAAGTCCACATGTTTTGGAGAAGATAGTGGTTCCCTTTACCTCTCAGTCCCCTGTGCGGCTGTTCAGGGTGTATCAACGATATGTCCCTCCCTGTCCTCCCAAAAGTTTATATTCTAAACTCCCCCATGGTGTATTACTTCTGATCAAGAAAAATAAGGCTGCACTAGGAACATCTGGAACATGTATCTCAAGGTGAGCAAAGCGATTTAAAAATGCTAAATTTACAGTAAATGTGAATTCACAATTTACAATCAGGTCCATAAATATTTCGACAGTCACCGAATCTTCTTGATTTGGGCTCTGCATGCCACCATTTGTAATTGAAAATGAAACAGCTGAGATGCAATTGAAGTGTAGACTGTCAGATTTAATTAAAGGGGTTGAACAAAAATATCCTGTGACCCGTTTACGAATTACAATAATTTTTCTACATAGCATCCAAATTTCAGGGACTCAAAAGTAATTTGACTAATTAACGTTATCATAAATAAAATATTAATTTTTAATACTTTGTAGAGAATCTTTTGCACTCAATGACTGCCTGATGTCTGGAAGCCATGGATGTCACCAAACACTGGGTTTTCTCTTTTGTGATGCTTTGCCAGGCCTTTACTGCAGCTGACTTCAGTTGCTGCTTATTTTGGGGTCTTTCTGCCTTAAAGAGAACCTGTCATCAGGATTTTGCTCAGTAAACTACAGACACTGTCAGGTCGGCGCAGTTAAACTGATACCTGGGGTGATGAAATCCATCTTGTGGTTGTTGTTTAATTTGTATTTGTAATTTTCAGTTAATGATATGTTCATGCTTTGGGCTGGGCTTTATCTGGTGCTCTGCTTACATATTAATCTGTATGGCTTATGACAGGTCACAGATCCTTCATTGACCTGCTCCTTATGTTACATACTGCATATACTATTGTGGAGGGTTTGATTTAGTATTTTTTTTATTTTGATGACTGTGATAGGGTCTACCACAGTGATCAAAAGGAACCAATAGGAAAAATCTCCTATTGTTGCCGGGTACCAGCTGGCAGATTTCGGCTGGCGCACTGCTCATGCACCCTACATTTTTTCCAGCAAGATAACGCAGAGGGCCGGGGGACAGATCAGCATGGCCCAAGAATGGCGGAGGTATCCGGGGGATTCTCGGGGGAACCCCATTTCTCTCTTCTCTATGTCAGATGAAATCAGTGGAGAAAGAAATGAATTGTAAATCTAACTTTTTTTTTGTGATCGCCATTATTCAGGCGACGAAGGACTGTAAAAACTGGCCCTAATCATGTTCTCGGGGGTCTCAGCTACCAACGCTGGGGGAGAGTGCTATACCCTTATTTCTCAGTGCCGTTAAATATCGGCGCTCAGGAATAAGTACCCTTAACTGCTGCCGTTAAAAGGCATATCGGCGGTCGTTAGGGGTTAATTATATAACCTTGTACCTTGAATATGTTTTATTAAACAGCTAAATTGCCAAACTTGTGTCACTCACTGTCCACATTTTTCTGGATCTAACTGTACCTATATGTTACATGGCACGTCTCTCTTTTTGTAGTGTCCTAAGGGCCTTAATACAATATGTAGTATTTTCTATGGAACATGTTTTGTGCTGACTTTTGTCCAACCTTGGCTTCTTTTCTCTCCTTCAAATGGATCTTTGATGAAATATACAAGTCATGTCATCGTTTTTCCTTTTATTTACCAGCATTGTAGATTTTATTATTATGTAGTTTTGCATTTTTTTTAATAAAACACAATGGTAAATACTTTGGATCTGTATAAGTCTTTTCTGTTCATCAGGTACATGGGAAAATGACTGTGTTGTATCACCAGCAGAAGATGGGAGTGTAAGGTTTCTTGTCTGTTTCTTTACTGTTGCTGTCTTCTACTATCTCTCTCTCTGCTTGTTTCAACAAGTGAAAATGAAGGAGTGGTCAGGGACAGCCTGTGGCCATTAACATGTTCAATCATGAATGCCAGTCTTATCTGTACTTCTAGTAGTCTGAAAAGATTTTACTTTTATGTTTTGACATTATCTCCAAACAAGTTGTTTGACCAGGCACAATGACCTTACTAAAGGTACCGTCACACTAAGCGACGCTGCAGCGATACCGACAACGATCCGGATCGCTGCAGCGTCGCTGTTTGGTCGCTGGAGAGCTGTCACACAGACAGCTCTCCAGCGACCAACGATCCTGAAGTCCCTGGGTAACCAGGGTAAACATCGGGTAACTAAGCGCAGGGCCGCGCTTAGTAACCCGATGTTTACCCTGGTTACCATCCTAAAAGTAAAAAAACAAACGCTACATACTTACCTAACGCTGTCTGTCCTCGGCGCTCTGCTTCTCTGGTCTGGCTGTGAGCGCTGGTCAGCCGGAAAGCAGAGAGGTGACGTCACCGCTCTGCTTTCCGGCCGCTGTGCTCACAGCCAGACCAGAGAAGCAGAGCGCCGAGGACAGACATCGGTAGGTAAGTATGTAGCGGTTGTTTTTTTACTTTTAGGATGGTAACCAGGGTAACCCGATGTTTACCCTGGTTACCAGCGAAGACATCGCTGAATCGGTGTCACACACGCCGATTCAGCGATGTCTACGGGGAGTCCAGCGACGAAACAAAGTTCTGGACTTTCTTCCCCGACCAGCGACAGCACAGCAGGGGCCTGATCGCTGCTGCCTGTCACACTGGACGATATCGCTAGCGAGGACGCTGCAATGTCACGGATCGCTAGCGATATCGTCTAGTGTGACGGTACCTTAACTTTTCTGACTTCATCAGCTTCTTCAGCTGTACAGAATACTGGGTCTACACTCTACAGGGTACCAAAAGGCTCTCAGCCAGCACATCACGAAAACCACTTTACGTGTGTGAAGGATGTAAACTTTCACACTGTTTATCTGATAAAACTTTTCTGGCTTCCTGTGAAGAGTTTTTATATTGTAGCTGTGATCATGACCTTTCTTTACAAAAAATGTAGCAATGCAAAAAGTCCATATTTGCTGTCATTACTTTATTTGTGCCCCTCAGGGTATGTTTCCACCTGCAGGAAACACTGCGTGTCTGACGCTGCATAAAGCCGTAGCGTCAGACACGCAGCGTCCAGATGTTACAGCATAGTGGAGGGGATTGAATGAAATCCCGTCTCCACTATGCGTGGTAACACGCACGCGGCTGCTCTGCGACTCCGGACATGCTGCGCATCTTTTCAGATCGCAGCATGTCCGTATATCTTGCGGCGACGCTGCGTCGCCGCAAGATATAGCACAGGGCCCTATGCGATGGGTGCGATGATGCCGGATGTGTGCTATGAACACATCCGGCATCATCGCGTCCCAGAAGGGGGCGGGGCTGACCGCAGAGCGGCAAAGCCGCTCCGACGATACCGCCTGCCATCCTGAAAGTGGACACATACCCTTAGTCTTCCCAATTACATGGGCAGATTTTTGCCTAAAATGAGCTTATTTTCTACTAAATACAAATCAATTGAAGGTAATATAAATGCATGACCAGAGCCAACAGTATGTTGGTCATTAATACAATCATTCTGCCCATATCACATGCTTCTTGTTAGCAACATGTTCCTTTGTATATATCCACGTATCCATATATCCACGTATATATCGGGAGATGCACGATTGACTATGATGATTTAGGCTGCATTCACCTGTAGCAGTGATGCTGCAGCTTTTAGCCACTTCAATGGTGTACCGCTGTGGTTTTTCAACTGCTTTCCTGCACAATCACTTAATCTTGCAGGGAAACTGCAGTTTTACCTGCAATATCACAATCCTAAAGGCGGCAGCATGACAGCTGCATGTGAACGCAGCCTTAATTATCCGCATAAATGATCCAATCATTCAAAAATCAAACATTTTGCTTATTAGGTCTTATGCAGACATCTATGTAAATCAGTCCGAGCACAGACCGCTAATGCACAGACTGGCCACGCGTCTCCTGACTCGAGAGTGACAGCATCATAGAAATATATTAATCTGTCATACTCAGGTCAGAAGAGCCATGGCCAGTTTGTGGACTTGCGGTCCAAGATTCATGGACGTCTGAATGAGCCCTTAATTATGTGGTAGTCTGCATATTTACATGAAATCAGGAGTTAGCGTTCTTAGGAACATTAATCAATTATCGAATGAGTGAAAATGCCTTTAAGGTATTTTTGTTGTCATGGCGGTAACTAGCATGCCTCTTCAGCGCCATCCTACTCACCACGCGACTTCTCCTCGTGTCAGGTCGTCTCACTGAGTTTGCCTCTTGCATCACTCCTCAGCACTGCTGCATCTGCTTTTTGTTTCTGTCACGGATCCCTTTTCCGTGGTGTCACTTATTCGTCACGTGCCTGCTCTCACACGTGACTTGGGGTTGTGCCTGCAAGGGTTAATCTATCTCCCCACTCTCAATCCAGCATTCATCCTCTGTCTTATGCTGTAATGGGAGCATAAATCACACACCGACCCAGGCCACGCATCCGCTCATACACACTGCCACCACTTACCGAATACACGGGCGATGAGTCCTAGACTATTAATACTAGTAACGTCTATCACTCATAAGGCTCACACACCTTAGGCTATGGATTCGTTTAACAAGTTGAACCTTGAATGTTCTAAAGTTTTATACTTTAAAGGGTCAGTGCTTACAATAAGAAAAAGGTAGAAAAATATGATAATAAAAAGACATACAACTTATGCAAAACAGTATAACATATAGAGGAGAACTTACAGAAATTATCTAACTGGTAGTTACTTCTGCTCCCTGAGGGTAGGACGAATGTAGATTGGCTCACACCAGCTTCTTAGGCTGCCCCCATCATGTGAACACAATTCTCTGTCTGCAGCCTGAATTTATAACTTTGGTCTGGAGGTCAGGTTTCTAGACCGGCCCCTCAGGTTAATATAATAATTACTGGCTTTCTGATTGGCCACGGCCACGCTACGAATGAATATATTATTTTTCTCTTGAGACACTTGTGAAAAGGTTCTCAGGAATAGATGCCCTCAGGCCGCAATTAACATCTCCCCTCCAAGACCTAGGAGGTGCCAGATGTTACCTTTCTTCTTGGCCCTAGCTAGACCTCCTGGTGGGATATGGAGACACAATTTCTTCTAGCCCCAAGGAAGTACCTATTAACACCTAAGTGTGACTTGCCTTCAGGACAGATGTTACATTATCACTAGTCACACATATAACCCTAGACATATGTCACTACACACATATAGATATGCAACAAACGAAAGAGACAGCCGGACAGCACTACGACCAAAGCATATAGTGGGAACCTCTCACCTGTGTCTTACAGGCCACTGTATCCGGTCCTGGGTGCAAAGCTCCGCTGGAAACAGTCCACGTGTAGATACCAGAAAAACCAAGAAAAAATGGAGCGCACTCGCTGGAAATCCGGTGCAGGTAACTTTATTAACGCAAGGTAAAAGGCATATTCACGACCGGGGGTGCTGTATAAAGAAAAGCGGCGAGGCTAGACGACGGCCGTTTCGCGCCTGGCTGGCGCTTCAACGGGTCAGTGAGTATGTAATCAGAGACGCCGGGAGAAATAGGGACAGGTGAGAGACAAGCTCCTCCCCCCCACGTCCACCCTTTGTAATCTGAGCACACATCGCTGCGTGACGAGACACTTAAAAACATGAATTAAAAACAGAAAACACATCAAACCTTAAAGCAAAGATAACTTACAGAAAAGAGAAATTAATGTCATCCTACTCAACTAACTGGCATCAATATATGAAATAACGACATATTGTGTCGAGTCTAACATGAGGATACATACGCTACATAACGATAACCAGGGGAAATAGAATACCTATAAGAAAATGGACATGTCAACTCTATCGTTGAATCCTAAAGAGCCCATAGCGTTCGTCTGCAAAATCCATCTTGCTTCTTTTCTCAATAGCAAATTATGCAGGTCACCCCCTCTTGTGGGCAGGGTAACCTTTTCTATGCCCGCAAAAGTAAGTACGCTCGAGTCGCCACCGTGTTCTTCGCGGACGTGGTCTATTAACCGTGGTTCCCCTTTGCCAGTGATGATGGTATTACAGTGTTCGCGGAAACGCATATATAAACAACGTATGGTTTTTCCAATATAAAACCGTCCACATGGACAGTATACCACGTAAACTACATATTTTGTTTTGCAAGATATGAACATGCTGACCTCGTGTCTAATGGGGCCAATACTCAAAAAACGTCCCGTGATGTGATACTTACAATGTGGACAATGGCCACAGCGATGGTTTCCCCTAGGTGCGATGTGTGCTCAGATTACAAAGGGTGGAAGTGGGGGGGAGGAGCTTGTCTCTCACCTGTCCCTATTTCTCCCGGCGTCTCTGATTACATACTCACTGTCCCGTTGAAGCGCCAGCCAGGCGCGAAACGGCCGTCATCTAGCCTCGCCGCTTTTCTTTGTACAGCACCCCCGGTCGTGAAGATGCCTTTTACCTTGCGTTAAAGGGAACCTGTCGCCCCGTTTTTTCAGATTGAGCTATAAATACTGTTAAATAGGGCCTGCGCTGTGCGTTACTATAGTGTATGTAGTGTACCCTGATTCCCCATGTATGCTGAGAAATACATTACCAAAGTCGCCGTTTTCGCCTGTCAATCAGGCTGGTCAGGTCGGGTGGGCATGTTCACAGCGCTCTTTTCTTCCCCAGCTTTCCGTTGGTGGCGTAGTGGTGTGCGCATGTCCAAGGTCCGAATTCCCTGCGCCCACGTGAAGACACAGCGCGCGATCTGCGCTGTCATCCCTTTCATCGGTGGTGGCGGCCATCTTCCTGGGGCCGCGCGTGCGCAGATGGAGTGCTCTGCTGCACGGGGCTTCAGGAAAATGGCCGCGGGATGCCACGCGTGCGCACAAGAGATCGCGGCGGCCATTTTCCCAAAGCCGAGTTTGGCGACTTTGTTAATGTATTTCGCAGCATAGTTGGGGAATCAGGGTATACTACATACACTATAGTAACGCACAGCGCAGGCCCTATTTAACAGTATTTATAGCTCAATCTGAAAAAACGGGGTGACAGGTTCCCTTTAATAAAGTTACCTGCACCGGATTTCCAGCGAGTGCGCTCCATTTTTTCTTGGTTTTTCTGGTATCTACACGTGGACTGTTTCCAGCGGAGCTTTGCACCCAGGACCGGATACAGTGGCATGTAAGACACAGGTGAGCGGTTCCCACTATATGCTTTGGTCGTAGTGCTGTCCGGCTGTCTCTTTCGTTTGTTGCATGCCATTGCCTTTTCGGACTTAGCACACAGCCTTCTTGTGGTGATTGAAACACGACCGTGTGTCTCCATTGCATCCTATAAGGAATATTAGAAGGATATACGCTGTTATCCTCATTTCAAGCATGGAAGGCCAAACTAGTAGAGCGGGTTTGCAAGCCGGCCGGGAGGATGTTTTAAATTTTTTCAAAGAATGCGAGCAGGCTGACAAGATTTTCACTTTGAGCACCAAATCTTTGGAACATAAAATGATTAATCTGACAGAAAGAGAAACACGTCTTTTCTGGACCAATAATTCCCTGCAGTCATATGTTGAAAGCGGCAGAGTGCCTCGAGGACTCAGGGTGTGGAAAGACATTGCACATTTTACTCAGGATCCCGCCTTTAAAATAGAGTGGGAAGGCATTATGTTAAAATGTTCACAGGAATTACTCCAATTGGTATTAAAGTCTAACATGCAAAATTACGCGCAGGTCAATGATGACCTGAAGAAGACTCAAGACGCATTAAAAAATAGATTAACAGAGAACCAGTGGGTACAATTTAACAAGAAATTGGACACGAGAATGATCCCGATTCAAGCTGACATCAAGTCACGTAAAAGGGACAAATTTATACGGGACAAAAATGATTTTGATAAGGGACAGATCTTCACCTGAAATAAAAACCCAGGTGGGGACAATAAGGGTCTCCATCGTTCTGGGCCAAGAAATAGAAATAAAAAACGTAAAACATTCACCAAGAGAGACTACTATACCACCGAATCGGACTCCAGCCTCAGTGACAGCGCGGCGGCATCCAATAATTCTGAGATGGATGCGACAGTAGAAAGAGACAATATTAGATCTGGTTCCCCTTTAGAAGGAGAACAAGATGAGGAGGTAGGAGGAGGAAGTTACGACCTTCGCCGCAAGAGGAAGAAGGTGACTTGGATGGGGAGACGTCAGCGTTAACTCCCGAGTATAATGTATTAAATTTGACTGAACATCGGTTGGGTCCCGAACATCTGTCTTTATTGAATAAGGGCCTATCTTATTGTATTCCTGAGGAATTTAATCTGACTGATTTTAAGATCGATCTTTTTAAGGCTACACGTAAGATGCGTTTGCATAAGGCTTTCTCCTCTAATAAATCTGCCCCCGAAGCTAAAACAAGGGAGGGAGAGAAACCATTGGTGATTGGTCCCCTAGGTTTTCTAGCGGCTACAGAATCTCAATCTTTGGCCAATATGAGACAGGAGGGAGCCTTGTTATTAAGTCTAACAGAATGTATTGGAAGCTTCGTACGCCAGGGCACCGACATTAGAACCATTCATGGGGGGGGGGTCCCATCCAAATATATGCCACCTACATCACCAGGTAATGTGGTTGACCTCTTCGAGACACTTGTTATTAAAGATGTTGAGGCCCTGATATACAAAAAGGCTCCTTCAAATTTATCTGACATTGAACGGCAAGCATTAAAAGAAATCTCGAATTGGTCAGACACCATAATTAGACAGGCCGATAAGGGAGGTAAAATCGTGTTGATTCCCAAAATTATGTATTTGAATGAGGCTAATAGACAGTTGGCGGATGAGAACACATATATTAGACTAGTACAAGACCCCACACATAAGTATAAGGGGGCAAACTTTCTTAAAACATTCTGTCGAAATAGGTGTTATCTCACTAAGTAAAGCTGAGAAGCTGCTGCCGGAGTTCTCCATTAAACCACATTGGTATTACGTCCCGAAAATACACGAGTCCGAATCAGACCCCCCCCCCCGGACGCCCTATTGTTTCCGGGGTAGGCTCTTTGACTGAACCTTTGTCCAAATATATAGATTGGCTGCTACGCCCTATATTATCTAGTGTACCATCTTATCTTAAAGATACTGATGCGTTCTTAAGAAGTATTAAAAATTTCCAGTGGCAAACAGGGTTCGCTTTAGCTTCGGTTGATGTAGCCAATTTATACACTAGGATTCCCCATACCTTGGGGGTGGATTCTATCAGATGTATCTTAGAATCCACAGACCGCACTCAGTCATTTATTGATTTTGTATGTGATGGCCTACAATTTATTTTGAGTCACAATGCGTTCACTTTTAGGGACTTGTGGTACAAACAGATAACCGGGACCGCTATGGAGACTCCGGCAGCATGCACCTTCGCTAATTTGTTTTTAGCCCTCTTTGAAGAGAAATACATCTATACCCATCATAACGCATATTCTAAACATATTAAACTATATTGCCGTTATGTGGACGATATGTTCGTTATATGGGATGGAACAGAGGATACTTTTCTCTCATTCATAACATATCTCAATGACAACATGATGAATATGTCGTTCACATCTGAATATGGGGGCACACGGTTGAACTTTCTGGACGTTACAGTGGAGGTAAATGATGGGAGGCTGAGTACAACATTGTATCGCAAGCCGGTTGCGACAAACTCCGTACTCCATTATAACAGTTACCATCCGCCACATATTAAACGCTCCCTGCCGTATAGTCAACTCTTACGTGTAGGTAGAGCGAATAGTACACAGGAAGGCTATGACCTCCAGTCCAATGAATTATGCCAGAGATTTGTAAGGAGGGGCTATCCAACAAAATTGCTTAATGCGGCCAGAGAGAAGTCTCACATAGTAAAGGAAAAAACGAATGTAACATCAGGTAAACGGTTTAATTTTAGCTTTCAGTTCAGCCCTTTAGATGGGTTCATACGGAGTGCAATAAGAAAAAACTGGCACATACTTGAAAAAGACAGAGATCTTACCGATATAGTAAAAAGAGGTCCGTTAATTTCCAACAAACGTAGTAAAAATTTGAGAGACATTTTAGTGCGTAACAGATTACCTAGTGAGAGAAACAATTGGTTGACCTCAAACGCACCTAGGGGAAACCATCGCTGTGGCCATTGTCCACATTGTAAGTATCACATCACGGGACGTTTTTTGAGTATTGGCCCCATTAGACACGAGGTCAGCATGTTCATATCTTGCAAAACAAAATATGTAGTTTACGTGGTATACTGTCCATGTGGACGGTTTTATATTGGAAAAACCATACGTTGTTTATATATGCGTTTCCGCGAACACTGTAATACCATCATCACTGGCAAAGGGGTACCACGGTTAATAGACCACGTCCGCGAAGTACACGGTGGCGACTCGAGCATACTTACTTTTGCGGGCATAGAAAAGGTTACCCTGCCCACAAGAGGGGGTGACCTGCATAATTTGCTATTGAGAAAAGAAGCAAGATGGATTTTGCAGACGAACGCTATGGGCCCTTTAGGATTCAACGATAGAGTTGACATGTCCATTTTCTTATAGGTATTCTATTTCCCCTGGTTATCGTTATGTAGCGTATGTATCCGCATGTTAGACTCGACACAATATGTCGTTATTTCATATATTGATGCCAGTTAGTTGAGTAGGATGACATTAATTTCTCTTTTCTGTTAGTTATCTTTGCTTTAAGGTTTGATGTGTTTTCTGATGTTTTTAATTCATGTTTTTAAGTGTCTCGTCACGCAGTGATGTGTGCTCAGATTACAAAGGGTGGAAGTGGGGGGGAGGAGCTTGTCTCTCACTTGTCCCTATTTCTCCCGGCGTCTCTGATTACATACTCACTGACCCGTTGAAGCGCCAGCCAGGCGTGAAACGGCCGTCGTCTAGCCTCGCCGCTTTTCTTTGTACAGCACCCCCGGTTGTGAAGATGCCTTTTACCTTGCGTTAATAAAGTTACCTGCACCGGATTTCCAGCGAGTGCGCTCCATTTCTTCTTGGTTTTTCTGGTATCTACACATATAGATATATATACACATATTTCACCAGTTTCCATTTGGCTTGGGGGTGTGTGTGTCTGGTCTCTGCAGGAATTTAACCCTGCTGTGTACTGAAGAGATTAGGTTCCCTGGCCTATCCTGTGCCAGCAGGGTTTATATTGGGTAGCTCCTCCCATCATTCCTTGCCCATATGTTGGTTCCTAACCTGCTAGCATATCTGCGTATTCTGTCTCCCGTTATTGACTCGGCCTGTTCACCCGCTTTAACTTTCCATCCGTTACTCCAACTATGTATTGTGAATCCATGCAGTCTGCCATGACCACGGCCTTCTGACTATGCTTCTGTGTCGCCCTCCTGTACCTCGTACCCTCGCCTCTGACCCTCTGGTCAGCTGCTGCAGGGGACAGCCCTGGAGTGGTACCTGGTGTCTACCGGCAGCCCAGCCTATCCTCCCCATCAGAGGCCCTAGTGAGGGCCAGGTTGACACTTAGTCACGGCCCTGCAGGGTAAGTCTGGTCAATGGCACAGTGCATCCACACCCACATTTGTGGGCCAAGGATTGATGGTTCTCACAGGCAGGATCCATTCTCCTCCTTTACCATTATGGCTCTCACTCAGATCATGCTTTTAGTACATATTTCAACAGTAAATATACTTTAAAATGAAAACTGATGATTTCCATTTCTAGTAGCACTGGGTAATGGATATGGAATGGTTTACAAATAAGTAAATGGGGAAGTCTTAGAGGCAAATGCTAAATATGGGCAAGAGTAAATGCCAAAATAAAAAATTAACACATGGGTAAAAAAAGCACTGCTAGAAACTGGTATGTCCTCCCTGTATTTACTTGAGTTTTCTTCGGTATGTCCTCCCTATAGTTACTAGAGTTTTTTTTGGGTTCCTGATACACAGTGACACAATACTGATGACCTAATTAGCTTCTTTTGAAACTGATATTTGGAAGATGGACTGACGTGAATGATATCTGCACTGCGTTGTAGAAAATGTTGGTGCTATATAAGCAACTTTAATAAGTCATAAATAAAGAAAATGGTAATGAAATATGTAATTTAAAAACCTAAAAAGGAGAAATCAAGCATTAAACGCATATGCAAAGTAGCCTGGAAGTGCATTTTGGATGCGTTACGACACTTGGAGTGCATCAGTGTGCTCCCAAACTGATTTATGTGGCTTCAAAATTGTGCCTCGAATCTCGGAGCTTTGTGCCCATGATCTGGAATGAGCAGCGCTTTGACCCAGCGTATTATCGCTGCTTCCAAAACGTTGTGTTCTATTGAACGCAGGTAAACCCGCATGTGTTCACTGAACCGTGCAGATTTACCGCATCCAAATACATTCTATTAATTTAATTTCTGTCGCGGCGACTAGCATCTCGGACATGGGAATGTATCTTCATTACAAGCATTTTGAGCAATCTGTGGAGGTCTCAAGATTCGGACTCCCACCAATCTAAAGGATGTTTTTTCTGTGCCCATTGTTAGTACCACTGGCGAAACCTAGCATTGTTTTTTCCTTTGTAGTTTGTGGTGATACAGATGACATAGTCAGGGCAAACCAATAAAGCATGTATATTTTATGTTTATGTTGGGTGAAAATAGGCCCCGATCAGAGGAAAGATAGCAAGGTTGGAAACTGAATCTGGCCATCAGAAGGATGTAGATGAATGGTATCGATCCTGCTGTGTGCTGTCTGCCTCAGTAATGTATGTAACCCATGCTAATGATCTCCTGAAATGTTCCGCTTGGAATTTAATTCATTGATGAGTACTGGCTACTGTGGGGAACAGATTGAAAGTTGTGTTGCGTCAGAAGAGATTATTGATCGTCTTTGGAAAATGAGAATGTAATTCCCTGTTCAGTACACTTAGAAAGCGGCGCTTAGGACATTCCCACTTATGTCTACGTTGTCGTACGTACTGTGGTTAACTAGGGCAACTCGCTTACTAATGTAATATTATCATGCAGACTTCATCCGCACTAATTACGGTAAATGTATTTCTAGATGATACCGTGCTTGTGAATATTCAATCAGAAGCTCACAGTGAAATTTCTGAAATGCATGTACATTTTCTATTTCTGGTTTGTTCTGGGCGCTTTAGCTTTATTTTTAGAGTAAAGTGGAATATCCGGTATTATTTCTAGTGATGGGATTTATCTTGGCCATTCTAGTATAACAAAAGTATCAATGAACACATTGTTAATGTCACAGTAGACTTTAGTAATAAGAGAACAATTAACTTCCAATCTCCTATGACAATTAATGCCAGCTTCATTTTACTTTACAAAGGGTCAATGCCATAGTCTGTGCCATGCTGGCAGACAAAGCACGTCTAGTTAACCCCATAGGTGAAAATAACTTGTGGATGTGCAAAAGAGATGTAACAACATATTGGATGATGAAATAGTATCTCTGCACTTTTCTGTTAAACCCCTGAAGATATTCAAATGGAGGTTTACAGGGCTTGGCCACCCTTAAAGAAAAAAAAAAAGCCTGCATAGTGTAAAATAATTTAAAAAAAAAGTATACACTAATCAACAGGTACCCTGCGGCTCCTCTAATTACACTGCCTGGATCCCGCTCCCTTCTCTTTCATCTTTTTATGTTTTAGGGCTTGTTCACACGATGCGTTTTTGCCATTCAAGTTTTTCAAGGGTAAAAAGTGTTGCATTTTGCAATACCAGCCAAGTGAATGAAATTTCTGAAATGTTTTTGTTGAAACAATTTCAAATCTTCGGCATGTAAATTATTTTATTGTTTTCGCAGCATTTTTCACACATTCTATTCACTGGGAAAAAACACAAGTAAAATCACATAAAAAAAAACGCACATTAGAACGCCTTAAGGCCGGTTTCACACGTTAGTGTCTCCGGTACGTGAGGAAACTGTCACCTCACGTACCGGAGACACTGACTGACGTAGACACATTGAAATCAATGTGTCTCTGCACATGTCAGCGTGTTTTCACGGACCGTGTGTCCGTGTGCAAAACACGGAGACATGTCAGTGTTCGTGGGAGCGCACGGATTACGGACGCTGTCCGTGTGCAGTCCGTGTGCCGTGCAGGAGACAGCGCTACAGTAAGCGCTGTCCCCCCCACATGGTGCTGAAGCCGCGATTCATATCTTCTCTGCAGCAGCGTTTGCTAAAAAGACACACACTCTCTATATCAACCTAGATAAAATATAACTCGTATATCTAAAATAATAGAATACTTAGAATAATTTTTAAAAAATAGGTATACTAAGTATATAGTGTATGAGATGTGTGACAAGAAAAAAGTGGAGCCCACTCAGTACATAGAGAAAACCAAAACCTAAAACAAGGATCAAAAGAAGAAGGACCACCAGGCTAAGATGTGCAAATATTCAATTTTATTATTTATTATGGTAACAAATGGTATATAATATTATAAAATTATTAAAAAGAGATGTGCACTACAGGACATATACTGATATAAATAATACATAGGTATATACATAATAGTAACCCTCAGTATAAGAAAAAAAGGGGGGAAGGCAAAAACCTGATGCTAAATAATTAAATAAGTGAAAAGAAAAAATTTTTTTGTGGAAAAAGTATATATCTGTATAAAGTGTGTGTATATATATATATATATATATATATATATATATATATATATATATATATATATATATATATATACACACACACACATATATATATAAATAAGTGACTAAAGTGCTCAAGTGCTATAGTAAACAAAAAGTGTTTGCACTGGTCCAAAATAATATATATCAGGGCCAGCATAAATATCAGAACACCGCTATGAATGTAAAAAAAAAAAAAAGAAAGTGATAAAAGGTAAAAATTGAGAGCATACAGGTACCTTAACCCCTTCCCGACCTTTGACGCATACGCTGCGTCATGAAAGTCGGTGCCAATCCGACCCATGACGCAGCATATGCGTCATGGAAAGATCGCGTCCCTGCAGGCCGGGTGAAAGGGTTAACTCCCATTTCACCCGATCTGCAGGGACAGGGGGAGTGGTAGTTTAGCCCAGGGGGGGTGGCTTCACCCCCTCGTGGCTACGATCGCTCTGATTGGCTGTTGAAAGTGAAACTGCCAATCAGAGCGATTTGTAATATTTCACCTAAAAAAATGGCGAAATATTACAATCCAGCCATGGCCGATGCTGCAATATCATCGGCCATGGCTGGACACACTAATGTGCACCCACCCCACCCCTCCGATCGCCCCCCCAGCCCCCCGATCTGTGGTCCGCTCCCCTCGGTCCTGTGCTCCGCTCCCCCGTCCTCCTGCCCGCTCCCCCTGTGCTCCAATCACACCCCCCGTGCTCCAAACAAACCCCCCCGCACTCCGATCCCACCCCCCGCACAGCGATCCCCCCCCGTGCTCCGATCCACCCGCCCGCACAGCGATCCCCCACTCCGTGCTCCAATCCACCCCCCCGTGTTCCGATCCACCCCCCGTGCTCCGACGGCCCCCCCGTGCCCTGATCTCCCCCCCCTTATACTTACCTGGCCTCACGGGGACCGCCCGTCTTCTTTCCTGGGCGCCGCCATCTTCCAAAATGGCGGGCGCATGTGCAGTGCGCCCGCCGAATCTGCCGGCCGAATCTGCCGGCCGGCAGATTCGTTCCAGAGTGAATTTTGATCACTGAGATAGGTTATATCTCAGTGATCAAAATAAAAAAAAAAAGTAAATGACCCCCCCCCCACCCCTTTGTCACCCCCATAGGTAGGGACAATAAAAAAAATATATATATTTTTTTTTCCACTAAGGTTGGGGTAAGAACTAGGGTTAGGGGTAGGGTTAGGGTTAGGGTTAGGGGTAGGGTTAGGGTTAGGGGTAGGGTTAGGGTTAGGGGTAGGGTTAGGAATGTGCACACATATTCTGGTCCTCTGCGGATTTTTCCGCTGCGGATTTGATAAATCCGCAGTGCTAAACCGCTGCGGATTTATGGCGGATTTACCATGTTTTTTCTGCGCATTTCAATGCGGTTTTACAACAGCGATTTTCTATTTGAGCAGTTGTAAAACCGCTGCGGAATCCGCAGAAAGAAGTGACATGCTGCGGAATGTAAACCGCTGCGTTTCCGTGCAGTTTTTCTGCAGCATGTGTACAGCGATTTTTGTTTTCCATAGGTTTGCATTGAACTGTAAACTCATGGGAAACTGCTGTGGATCCGCAGCGTTTTCCGCAGCGTGTGCACATACCTTTAGAATTAGGCTATGTGCACACGGTGCGGATTGGCCGCTGCGGATCCGCAGCAGAGTTCCATCAGGTTTACAGTACCATGTAAACATATGGAAAGCCAAATCCGCTGTGCCAATGGTGCGGAAAATATCAGCATGTCAATTCTTTGTGCGGATTCCGCAGCGTTTTACACCTGTTCCTCAATAGGAATCCGCAGGTGAAATCCGGACAAAAAACACTGGCAATCCGCGGTAAATCCGCAGGTAAAACGCAGTGCCTTTTACCCGCGGATTTTTCAAAAATGGTGCTGAAAAATCTCAAACGAATCCGCAACGTTGGCACATAGCCTTAGGGCTAGGGTTGGGTTGGAATTAGGGTTGTGGTTAGGGTTAGGGGTGTGTTGGGGTTACGGGTGTGTTGGGGTTAGGGTTGTGATTAGGGTTACGGCTACAGTTGGGATAAGGGTTAGGGGTGTGTTGGAGTTAGAATTGAGGGGTTACCACTGTTTAGGCACATCAGGGGGTCTCCAAACGCAACATGGCGCCACCATTGATTCCAGCCAATCTTGTATTCAAAAAGTCAAATGGTGCTCCCTCACTTCCGAGCCCCGACGTGCACCCAAACAGTGGTTTACCCCCACATATGGGGTACCAGCATACTCAGGACAAACTGCGCAACAATTACTGGGGTCCAATTTCTCCTGTTACCCTTGTGAAAATAAAGAAATGCTTGCTAAAACATCATTTTTGAGGAAAGAAAAATGATTTTTTATTTTCACGGCTCTGCGTTGTAAACGTCTGTGAAGCACTTGGGGGTTCAAAGTGCTCACCACATATCTAGATAAGTTCCTTGGGGGGTCTAGTTTCTAAAATGGGGTCACTTGTGGGGGGTTTCTACTGTTTAGGGACACCAGGGGCTCTGCAAACGCAATGTGACGCCCGCAGACCATTCCATCAAAGTCTGCATTTCAAAAGTCACTACTTCCCTTCTGAGCCCCGACGTGTGCCCAAACAGTGGTTTACCCCCACACATGGGGTATCAGCGTACTCAGGAGAAACTGGACAACAACTTTTGGGGTCCAATTTCTCCTGTAACCCTTGGGAAAATAAAAAATTCTGGGCTAAATAATTATTTTTGAGGAAAGAAAACGTATTTATTATTTTCACGGCTCTGCATTATAAACTTCTGTGAAGCACTTGGGGGTTCAAAGTGCTCACCACACATCTAGATAAGTTCCTTTCGGGGTCTAGTTTCCAAAATGGGGTCACTTGTGGGGGGTTTCTACTGTTAAGCCACATCAGGGGCTCTGCAAACGCAACGTGACGCCCACAGAGCATTCCATCAAAGTCTGCATTTCAAAATGTCACTACTTCACTTCCGAGCCCCGGCATGTGCCCAAACAGTGGTTTACCCCAAAATATGGGGTATCAGCGTACTCAGGAGAAACTGGACAACAACTTTTGGGGTCAAATTTCTCCTGTTACCCTTTGTAAAATAAAAAATTGCAGGCTAAAATATCATTTTTGAGAAAATAATTATTTTTTTTTATTTTCATGGCTCTGCGTTATAAACTTCTGTGAAGCACTTGGGGGTTCAAAGTCCTCACCACACATCTTGATTAGTTCCTTTGGGGGTCTAGTTTCCAAAATGGGGTCATTTCTGGGGGATCTCCAATGTTTAGGCACACAGGGGCTCTCCAAACGTGACATGGTGTCCGCTAATGATTGGAGCTAATTTTCCATTTAAAAAGCCAAATGGCGTGCCATCCCTTCCGAGCCCTGCCGTGCGCCCAAACAGTGGTTTACCCCCACATATGGGGTATCAGCGTACTCAGGACAAACTGGACAACAATATTTGGGGTCCAATTTCTCCTATTATCCTTGGCAAAATAGGAAATTCCAGGCTAAAAAATCATTTTTGAGGAAAGAAAAATTATTTTTTATTTTCATGGCTCTGCGTTATAAACTTCTGTGAAGCACCTGGGGGTTTAAAGTGCTCAATATGCATCTAGATAAGTTCCTTGGGGGGTCTAGTTTCCAAAATGGGGTCACTTGTGAGGGAGCTCCAATGCATAGGCACACAGGGGCTCTCCAAACGCGACATGGTGTCCGCTAACAATTGGAGCTAATTTTCCATTCAAAAAGTTAAATGGCGCGCCTTCCCTTCCGAGCCCTGCCGTGTGCCCAAACAGTGGTTTACCCCCACATATGAGGTATCGGCGTACTCGGGAGAAATTGCCCAACAAATTTTAGGATCCATTTTATCCTACTGCCCATGTGAAAATGAAAAAATTGAGGCGAAAAGAATTTTTTTTGTTAAAAAAAGTACTTTTTCATTTTATTTTTACGGATCAATTTGTGAAGCACCTGGGGGTTCAAAGTGCTCACTATGCATCTAGATAAGTTCCTTGGGGCGTCTAGTTTCCAAAATGGGGTCACTTGTGGGTGAGCTCCAATTTTTAGGCACACGGGGGCTCTCCAAACGTGACATGGTGTCCGCTAAAGAGTGCAGCCAATTTTTGATTCAAAAAGTCAAATGGCGCTCCTTCCCTTCCAAGCCCTGCCGTGCGCCCAAACAGTGGTTTACCCCCACATATGAGGTATCAGCGTACTCAGGACAAATTGGACAACAACTTTCGTGGTTCAGTTTCTCCTTTTACCATTGGGAAAATAAAAAAATTGTTGCTAAAAGATAATTTTTGTGACTAAAAAGTTAAATGTTCATTTTTTCCTTCCATGTTGCTTCTGCTGCTGTGAAGCACCTGAAGGGTTAATAAACTTCTTGAATGTGGTTTTGAGTACCTTGAGGGGTGCAGTTTTTAGAATGGTGTCACTTTTGGGTATTTTCAGCCATATAGACCCCTCAAACTGACTTCAAATGTGAGGTGGTCCCTAAAAAAAATGGTTTTGTAAATTTCGTTGTAAAAATGACAAATCGCTGGTCAAATTTTAACCCTTATAACTTCCTAACAAAAAAAAAATTTTGTTTCCAAAATTGTGCTGATGTAAAGTAAACATGTGGGAAATGTTATTTATTAACTATTTTGTGTCACATATCTCTCTGGTTTAACAGAATAAAAATTCAAAATGTGAAAATTGCGAAATTTTCAAAATTTTCGCCAAATTTCCGTTTTTATCACAAATAAACGCAGAATTTATTGACCTAAATTTACCACTAACATGAAGCCCAATATGTCACGAAAAAACAATCTCAGAACCGCTAGGATCCGTTGAAGCGTTCCTGAGTTATTACCTCATAAAGGGACACTGGTCAGAATTGCAAAAAACGGCAAGGTCTTTAAGGTCAAAATAGGCTGGGTCATGAAGGGGTTAATGGGGTTAATGTCCTTGTGCACAACGCGCCCCGACGCGCGTTTCGGTACAGTTTCCTTCGTCGGGAAACTTTTTTTTTTTTTTTTTTGGTTTTGGTTTTCTCTAAGCAGCGTTTGCTGTAGAGAAGATATGAAAAATCCTTTTTTTTTTTTTTGTTTCTCGTGTTTAAAATCAAGATCTCTGTCCCCACCCCCTCCCACCCCCTGTGCACCCGCCCGCTGTTATTAAAATACTCCCCCGGCTCCCTCGCAGTGTCCTGTCCTGGCCGCAGCTTCTCCTGTATGAGCGGTCACATGGGGCCGCCCATTACAGTCATGGATATGCGGCTCCACCTCCCATAGGGGTGGAGCCGCATATTCATTTCTGTAATGGACGGCCCCACGTGACAGCTTATCTCTAGCGCTGTCTCCTGCACGGTGCGTGTGGTACCCAGTCGGCACACGGGTGGCACATGTGTGCCGCACGTGTGCCACACTGATGTGCCACAGAAATGCATGGGCACACGGACACGGATAATTCCGGTACCGATTTTTCCGGTACCGGAATTATCTGGACGTGTGGGACTGCCCTAAGATGCACATATTTTATGCAGTACTTCTCTTGCCAGTGCTCTGTTTTTATGCAGAAAATTTGGTGCAAGCACTCAATTTGTGCTGTATTTCTGGCAGAAATAGCTACATTTTTCCATCCACTGAACTATGTTAATTCTTTAGCTGTCTAAATGAGCTGATTTTTATATCTATACTGTTTTGTGTACCATTTTTTGATTGCTTTTTATTCTTTTGTTTCTTTTACAAAACAAAAACAGCAATTCTGCCATTCTTTACAGCATTCAATATGTGTTCATTTTATAGATCGGGTTATGGCAAACCTGGTGATACTGGTTAGGCGTGCATTTGTTCTAAATTAATTTTTATTTCCCATAATTAAGCATTTTAATTTGGGGATAATAGGGGCAGGCGAACATTTCCCTGCAGCATTCTATGAAGGAAAAATTTTATTATTAGATGATGATCACCTAAACTAATGTTTCTTATGCAAGGTGGCACTGGTTTCAAAAGAGCATTAGCCACTTTTATCCAGATATTCTTCATTAGACTAAGGTTTCGCTCACACAAGCGTATAACTCGAATAAATGCTATCAGATGTTTTATCGGACAACACTAAGAATAACATGGGTCAATCGGGCAGTCCTGATCAGTGTTTTTTTTCTCATACCGATTTGGCTAAAATATCAGTATGCTGCAAGTAGCTCTGCACAATCCATTCAAGTCTATGGGTGCATGGAAAGCATCAGGCTGCATTCGGATGACATCTGAGTGCAGTCCAATTTCCGTGGATTCATACATTGAAGAATGTTTGTTCTCCGTCTGCTCCTCATGTGTGCAACTTCACTCTTATCTTAGAGAATCAGATCACACTAAGCTGACACTCTGATAAAACTCGGAGCAGAGGTTGATCCTAGTTTCATTTGCATAATCAAACCGATTCACTCTTAAGGGAAGAATATACATTCGTGTGACCCTGGCCTTGATGAGGTTGTATGGTCCAAAGTAAGTCTGCCCGTTTCATAGCCGGGAAAGGCAGTGATGTATGATTCCTGACTATAACTGGGCTAGTGAGCAGGCTTGTTTCATACACTTGTATTGAGCGAGGCCCACTAGTCGGCCATGCCCACTGGACCTTTGTGTCACCAGACGGAGCGTGGCCTCACTCAGTACAAGTGTATGGAGCAAGGCTGGGCCCACTAGTTGGACTCTGCTAGTGAGTATGTGTAACCAGGGCTGTGGAATCGGTAAACCAAACCTCCTACTCCTCAATTTCCATGACGCTGGCTCCACCAATATGGGCTCCGACCCCGACTCCACAGCCCTCCAGGGTTGTGGAGTCGGTAAGCCAAACCTCTGACTCCAACTCCTCAATTTCTATGACACCGACTCCGACTCCACCAAAATGGGCTCCGACTCCACGACTCCGACTCCACAGCCCTGTGTATAACGCATACGTACCAGCCGATCTCATCTCAGAACCCAGCTAATCCCCACAGCGCACAGTGCTGTCACTCTCTGTGAATTGCAGTCTTATTTTGGACTGGACAGCCTCTTTAAAACGAGATCCTCCTTTATAGTGTCTCTACTAAAATACGGTAACCCCTTTTACGATACCAAATTCTGAAATATTATCACGTATACCATCATTCATAACTTTTCATTATAAAATACATTTTTTGTCACCAGAGCTCCATTGTAAGTTGGACTCCTATTCACGAGAATCAAGGCAGATAGTAAAAGACTACATGAATTATTAGTAAGGGAATGCCTCACTCAGGGGCGGACATACAATTATTGCAACTTTTGCAGCTATTCAGGAGACCAAAACGTTAGGGGGCCCAGTGCCACCTCTAAAGCAGCACAGAAAGGGGTGCAAACGGCCCAATTACTGTCCTTGCGCTGGGAACCTTCTGTCTCTGTCCGCCCTGGACTGGTTTACTGATCACACTAGAGACCTTTTATTTTGTGTAGGCAGGAGATTTACCGTATGTTAAGTAAATGTATCTGCCTGTTTTAAATATTTGGAAGCTGTATCTTCTAGCCACTATGGTAATAAAAAAAACAAATAAAAACTTTGCTGTAAATGCATCAGCTGAATTCTTGCTGGTGAATACATGTGCTTTAGAGAGCCAACTCTTTTCTGCATGCTAGCTATGTGGTGTACATACCCTAAACTAGGCTAATTGTGCGTAATTGAACTAAGTTGTGTTCCTAAATACAGTAGACATAAAAAGTCTACACACCCCTGTTAAAATGCCATTTGTTGTCATAGAAAAAAATCATATCAAGAAAAATCATTTCAGAACTTTTTCCAAGTTTAATGCCACCAATAATCTGTACCATTCAATTGAAAAATAAACTGAAATCTTTTCAGCGGAAAAATAAAAACTAAGAACTAATATAATATGGTTACATAAACATCATCCACAACCTCAGATTAATACTTTGTTGAAGTACCCTTTGAATTTATGACAGTATTCAATCTTCAATATTGGGGTAGAAGTCAACCCACATCTAGAATTGGCAATTTTTTAAGACTCTTCCTTGCAATAGCGCTCTAAATCTGGAAGAGTGCAAAGGCATCTCCTGCGTACAACCCACTTCAGGTCACACAGGTCTTCTATTGGATTCAGTTCTGGGCTCCAACTAGGGCATTCTAAAATGTTAATCTTCATCTGACATTCTTGCGTTAATTTGGAATTATGTTTAGGGTCTTTGTGACACTGAAAGGTGAAATTCCCTTTGATCTTCAGCTTTTTAGTAGAGACCTGAAAGTTAGTTGCAAAATTGACTGATATTTGAAACTGTTCAACACTCCCTCCACTTTGACTAAATGCCCAGTTTCAACTGCCAAAAACATTCTCAAAGCATAATGGCTCCATCATGCTTTAGTGTAGGTATGGTGTTCTTTTGGTGATCAGTTTTGTTTTTTTGCGCCAAATATACCTTTTGAAGTTAAATCCAAAAAGTTTCACCCTGGTCTCATTAGACCATACCCCATTTTCCCACATGCTTTTCCAGAGTTCATGTAGGTTTTGGCGAAACATAGTAAGGCTTGGAAGTTTGGACTGAAAAATTGCTGTACATATCGGAATGGTAAAGATGGTTTATGCATACCCTATAACTAAGGAAAGTTTAAGGAAAACATGGGATGGGAAATATTAAGCCTCGATGGCATATTGTTCTTAGGGCTGTTATAAAAGAAAGTAGTTCCAGTAAAGGAGTTTTATGGTTTTCTGCTAAAAGTCTGCAGTTACTCTGTGCAAACATTATACTTGCTATCACATGAAAGACCGCTCTCGCCAGAAATATCAAAGAATCCTGATGCGTGCAGTGTGTGCACTGTAACTATTCAGAAGTCTGCAGTCACACTTAGTGATTGCTGATTTTTAGCAGAAGACCGTATAATCTTTTTAATAGAACTACTATCTACTATATAATTGTCTAAGGGTCACTTCTGTCTGTCTTTCTGTCACACATATTCATTGGTCGCGGCCTCTGTCATGGAAATCCAAGTCTCTGATTGGTCGCGACGGGCACAGTCCAGCAGCAAAATGGCTGCTCCTTCCTCCCCGCAGTCAGTGCCCGCTCCATACTCCCCTCCAGTCAGCCCTCACACAGGGTTAATGCCAGCGTTAATGGACCGCGGTGTAACGCACTCCATTAGTGCAGCTATTAACCCTGTGTGACCAACTTTTTACTATTGATGATGCATATGCAGCATCAATAGTAAAAAGATCTAATGTTACAAATAATAATAATAAAAAAAAAGGTTATTCTCACCCTCCGCCGTCGCGTCCTCTCCTCGGCAGTGCAAGCGGCAGGTTCACGTGGCAAGGATGCTATGCGAGAAGGACCTTCCATGCCGTCACGGTCATGTGACCGCGATGTCATCACAGGTCCTGTGCTCATACCAGCCCTGGGACTGGAAGCTGCTGCGTGCACTGCACACAGGCGACAGGACTACAAGGGGCCCTCGGATGGTGAGTATATGTTTATTTTTAATTTTAAGTCTTTTATAACCTGTTACATAGGTGGCTGGGCAATATACTACATGGCTGGGCAATATACTACATGACCAGGCAATATACTACGTGCCTGGGCAATATACTACGTGACTGGCCAATATCCCACGTGAAAGGGCAGTATACTACGTGTCTGTGCTGTATACTACGTGGCTCTGTGTTTTATACTACGTCGCTGTGCAATATACTATGTGGCTGGGCAATATACTACGTGACTGGGCAATATACTACATGACTTGCCAATATACTACGTGCCTGGGCAGTATACTACGTGTCTGTGCTGTATACTACGTGGCTCTGTGCTGTATACTACGTGACTGGGCAATATACTATGTGGACATGCATATTCTAGAATACCCGATGCGTAGAATCGGGCCACCATCTAGTCCTTTATAAGTGTCCTAAGAATAGAATGCCATTGATTATTCTTACTATTCTTGATCTCATGTTTTCTTCAAATTTTCCTTTCAGGCCTTAGGCTGCCGTCACACTAGCAGTATGTGGTCAGTATTTTACATCAGTATTTGTAAGCCAAAACCAGGAGTGGGTGATAAATGCAGAAGTGGTGCATATGTTTCTATTATACTTTTCCTCTAATTGTTCCACTTCTGGTTTTGGCTTACAAATACTGATGTAAAATACTGACCAAATACTGCTAGTGTGACGGCAGCCTTATAGATTGCCCCCACCCTTACCAACCAAACCCACTTATCAAGAATAAAGACAGACACAAAAGGTTTGGATAACATTGGCCACAGTGGCCTTTGTTATAAACATCATAAACATTTATAGACCATTTGTAAAGCGTGGTAAGGTCCTTGAAGCTAAAAGATCTGGTGACCCCAAAACAACCATAAGCAAAACCACGATTACTCCCAGCCACATCCCATAGGCTCAGGAGCACCAAAAATCCAAAGGGATCATTATCGGGTAACCACTAATCCGGGACCCGACATTGTTTTGCCGTAAGCCCCACCAATCACCAGACCAAACAACTAACTTTTAGCAGAGGCATCCATGTCCTGATGAATCCCCCATACCAATTTAAAACCAACTTCAAGATCCGCGAGACACGCCACCACGAGAGTATTGCACAATGTCTTCTTGTAAAGCCAAAGCCCATAAATCAATACCTGCGGCATTTAGTTGCACCTCGTCTGCCAACCAGAACTTGTCGTTACCATGTTCTAATCAAAATTCCATACAGCTGTGCCCCTATTGCGAGAAACATAATTTTAAACTGCCCAGTTCACCTTTGTTTGAGCCTTAGGCTACTTTCACACTAGCGTCGTACTCGGCCCGTCGCAGTGCGTCGGGCCGACGTACCGACGAATACTGTGGAAGCGCCGCACAACGGGGGCAGCGGATGCATTTTTACAACGCATCCGCTGCCCCATTCTGAGCTGCAAGGCGGAGGGGGCGGAGTTCCGGCCGCACATGCGCGGTCGGAAATGGCGGACACAACGCACCAAAAAACGTTACAAGCAACGTTTTTTGGTGCCGACGGTCCGCCACAACATGACGCAACCGTCGCACGACGGTTGCAACGTGTGGCAATGCGTCGCAATGCGTCGCTAATACACGCCTATGGAGAAAAAACGCATTCTGCAGACAACTTTGCAGGATGCGTTTTTTCTGCAAAACGACGCATTGCGACGTGCAGCGCACGACGCTAGTGTGAAAGTAGCCTTATTCAACTTCTCAACTGAATGAGAGTTCTGCCACCTTATCCAGGGAACAATCTTGGACTAAACTGTAATGATCCCATAAAAAGATGTCCAAAGCTGTAAAAAAATCATGCTTCTTATCTCTAACCAAATCCCTGCATGTGTGAACCTTCAAATCATTACCCCAAAATGCAAAACCAAATATCTGTGGGATCTAAACGAACAAACCAATAAACTTCTTTCAAAACCCTGTTCCACCCCATACCTTTGAAACCAAGCCACGCGTTAACCATCTTTTCTCTCAGAAAACAGAGCTCTCTCCCATCTTTTCTCACGTCCTCCTGAGCAGCGCCCCAATAGGCGTAGGAATTGCCCATAATCCATATCAAAAGGGGGAAACCTGTATGAAAACAATGGCATTAAGAGCTGTAATATACTTGTCGTTGCTCAGTAAACTACGTCTGTAACATACTTTGTGCTCAGTAAACTACAGACACTGTCAGGTTGGGGCCGTTATACTGATTACAGTGATACCTTGGTTGATGAAATCCATCTAGTGGTTGTTGTTTAATCTCTATTTCTAGTTTTCAGTTAATGAGATTCTCGTGCTACGGGGCGGCCTGTGGGGGGCGTCATGTGGTGCTCTGATTACATATTCATCCTTATGGCTTTTGACGATTCACTGATCCTTGAGTGACCTGCCTCCTATTTTACATAATGCATATAATATTGTGGGGTTAGAAAAAAATTACATTCAGCAAAATAGCACCTGCACAGTAGCAAGTATTGCATAATGTATATATTCCTGGATAAAAAAATTAAATATTTAACTTCATCAAAATTTAGCTGCAGTAAAGTAAAAATTCTCTAGCAAAATGGCAGCTGTGCATGCACAGTAGTATCTATCGCTTGGTGAGCCGCCATGCATCATCGCCACTTTGCTGGAGGGAAAAAAATGTGGCTGCAGAAAAATGGTGCCGGCGGCGTAAAGCGATAGATGCTACTGTGCTTGCGCCGGTGGTGCCATTCTGATGAAGTTAAATATTTATATTTTTTACCCGACAATATTATATGCATTATGCGATACGTGTTTATACCGCGTGATGGGAAGGGACCTACAAGGGTGCCTCTCCAGCGGAGATGGTGTCGCCGCTGCCCTTGCTCCACCACCGATAATCCTCGTCACCTGCTCGTCAAGTCAGCCCAGGCGGTGACCGCTATCCGCCATCCTGAGGGATTCCAGAAGCTGGTCCACGGATGCCTTCCATATTAAGTTGAAGTGACAGGGTGACTAGCTCTATGACCCAGGGAGTGGGAAAGTGCTAAACACCCCCACCCCAACCCCCATTATAAATGTCACCTCACTAAAGAACCTCACCCCACCTCCTCCAAACCTCAGCATGCCAGCCTCCGCCCCCTGTGCAAGCCCAGGGCTCTGGCCTCTCCTATACCTCAGGACCATTGTATTTCTATGGAAAGCCACCACTTTGTCACACTGTTTAGTGGTCGCTCCTGGGTACTGCAGATTAGCCTCTATTCACTACATATACTGTTGACAGCCAACCACTAATTAAGGTGATAACAGTTGATGCTGCTTGTCACACCACTATTGATCTGCTTTGATGAGCTATCCTAAGGATTCATCATCAGTATCATTGTTGTGGAAAACCATTTTACCTATATGAAAAGTAATAGTTTCTCCCCTCCCTCCCTAACATTGTTGGGTATTGTTGATGTGTTTTTGTTGTTGTTCTACCTTAGTTATTTTGGGTCATTTTCACTCCTGTGCTTCACAACCGTAATAACATGAATTTGACATTTAAAATGTTTGCTTAGTTTGCTCTTTAAAGCCATGCAGCCTACACCGTATTCCCATCCCTGTAAAGCTGCAAGTCTGCCTCCCAGGATGCAGGGTTTGTGTAGCACACTGTAAGCATGTGTTGGTGTTTAGAATAATTGGGGGCCGTTTGCTTTGGTTTTCAGCGTGAAGCATTGACAAGTCAGGCAACCCCCAGCCGTTCCATGTAACTGCATTTGCTAGATGATGATAGAGGTTATGTAACTACACTACGCTCTAGTTTTAAGCTATTATTTGAATGTTCCATACATTCAACTAATACTCAGATTGCAGATCGTATTGTGCCTATTGAAGAAAGTGTGAGGTGCCCTCTACCCATTTTATTGCAGCTTTTTTGCTTATTTATGCAGGCCAGCATATTAAAGGTGTGATTTGGTAAAAATGGTCATTATATTGGAATATAAAGGTAAACCTTGTACGACCATAAAAATACATATTGTATAGATATGAAACAATTTCACTAAGGGTAAAGGTAACAAAGGTTTCCCCAAATGGAGACTGATTTAGCATTCACTAAAGGGTAGATTTTAGTGGGGATAGATATTTACCTTTTAGTGAATAGTTCAGCATGAATCCACCCACTGACTACCTGGCTCCTAGGATTTAAAGCGGTTTTTAAAGTGTTACCGCGGGAGTGGTGTCGCTAATGTAAGTTTCTATCCCCTAGTATCAAACTTACCAGCCACCATCTTCTTCTGTTGCTCCGGTCGGTCTTCTGCAGATTATGACCTGTGTTTACTGGGTGAGCTGGAAGTCACAACTCAATGAAAGTGTAAGAGCCGGAACAAGGCCAGAACAAGGCTTTCATAGACTTACATTGAGAGCTTGTGACCGTTACCTCTGACGGTAAGATGTTGCGGTCACAAGATGGCGGATTGGGGCCAGAGCGGCAGCAGGAAGAGCTGAAGACTGCACTGGCAAGTGTAATACTAGGGGCAAGGAACTTAGATTAATGACACCACTCCAGCACTGAAATAAAAAAATGCTGGAGTGGTGCTTTAACCGGATTTGGGGTACCATATCAGCTTTCGCTCTCTCTTTTTCTCTTTTTGAACTTGACAAAATTCTGTAATTATTAGCTTAGTATATTAGACTATTTGATTTTGCTCGCATCTGAATTTTTGCCTTGAAAGTATAAAGGAACGCATATTTTTTCCTTTAATACTTTGATAGCACTCTAGGCGTTTATTATAAATGACTTATGTGATTATTGTTCCTGCTCAGAGGTAGCAACTTTGATAAGAACACAATGTTGCTTGCATTTCTTTTACAGTAGATTTAAATACATGCAGCTTCTTATATTCTATTACCTAAATTGCAAAGTATGAATAGATCTTGGCACAGAAGCAAAATTATATTTTTTTTCTAAGATGTTAGTCTTTTCGGGTTCATGTCAGAAAATATATACACGGTAAGTCGTTTTATAAAACTGCCAGACTTGAATGGTCAGCAAGCTGGATTAATACTAAGACGTAAGGCAATGTTAGAATCAATAGACAGGGTAGAGCTCGGGAGAATAGAGAATATTGTGAACACATGTTTAATAGTGATCCGTGTAGGAGCCAAAAGAGCCGTCTCTTCTTGTTGAGCGGAGCCATGAGAGCCGGATCACCAAAAAGAGGCGGACTGCCCATCACTAGACTAACTCCATAAGTCCCTGGCAGGGAAAGGAGGAAGCTGCTGGTTCAGGAGGTGAAGAGGGGAATGATAAACGCAGGGACAAGAGACTTCCTGTTTCTACATAGATGAGAGAAAAGAGAAGAATTGACTGCGTAGAAAGGCAAAATGAGCAATTATAAGTACACAGTTCTATATAATGTCATGACTGCAATATATTAAGATGATAAAAATTTGGATGGAAGGCTTCATTAGTGCAAAAAGGGTGTCAAGCAGTTCAGACAGAAATCCTATACGACGTCCAAGGAGTAAATCAGCAGAGTAATGGGTCCATGAGCCAGGTCAGAATACAGAAGACTAGGGGATTTGAATAGGGTCTAATGTGCTCCTATTGGCAGTGGTGAAACTTGCATCTTGCGGACGCCAATGCAAAAGTCCCAATGAGGTCCCTAATTATTACAAGTCTTTAATAGTAATGGTCTTTTCATATGGGACAACGTGGCCATTTCGTCCCTTGGGCTCCAGGGCCCCGGTGTGATTACAACCCATGCACCTATTAAAGTTACGCCCCTTCCTATTGATCACCAACCTTTGTCCTATTATTGGTCATCTAAATGGCTTCAGGAATTTGCCACGCAACAGTGGAGGAGATCACTCCCCCATAACGGAAACTGACAAAGAATTGGGGCAGAAAGCTGCTTGCCAGGCAATACATGGGAGTTGCAATTCTTTTTGTAAAAAATGAAAGCAGCCCCTTTTTAATAGCAAATTTTGTGCAAAACATATAATTGCCTTTTAATTTAGCAGTTGCAAGGGAACATAAATGCAAATATAAAAGCGATAAAGTACTGATGTGATCAGATTTTGCTTTATGTGCCATTATTTGTCCTGTTGTGGACAGAGACCGGATTTATGGAGCTGCCAAGTTCTAAGCAAACTGTATGATGAATGAAAAGCATCGATTATGCTGTATAGCAGAGAGTATCATTCATATCTGCCATTCACTTTCTCCATATAGTAATGCAATCAGAGAGGAGTGCAGCGCTAGCTGCCTGCTCCTGGGACAGAGCTGACTCCGCAGTGCAGAATTAATAGAAAGATTAAATGAGCAAACTGTAGTAAGGGGACATGGCCTGCTTGTTACCTTTGTATTTCTCATGAATGAATACCATACAAGTATTTAACTCCTTCTGGTAGCGTAATAATATTTTGAAATAAGCAGGTCTTTTCCACCGTAATGATGGTGGCTGTCGTATACAGCTGGCATCCACTCTAACCCTCCGCTTCCACATCATCTAATTAGTTTTACAGACAGTAGGATCTCCCGCCGTAAGTCTGTTGATACGTGAGGCATTTGGTAGGTCATGGGTTGGCATGGCAGCCATGGGCCCCCAGGTCTTCCTAGTACATTTGTAGTGACCCATTCGAGAGTATGTCCTTCCCTTTAAGTAATCCTGCATTGTGAGTAGCTTCTGTACACTACAGCTCACTCTCTAACTGCCCCTCTACATTATCCCCTGCATTTGTGAGCTGTAATTCTCAATTTCTAGTCACCTCCATTTTAGATGCAGTGCATTTCTTATTTACTGTGTTCTGGCGTAATCTAATGGTGGAAGTGTACAATGACTCATAATTATTGTTTTGTAAGGATCTGAGATGTGAACCCGGTGTCCTATTGGCCAGCTCCTAGTCACATGGTCAATAGGAGGAGATGTTTTCGGCAAGTCTATATCCAAGAAGTATCATTTCTCCTTGTGAAGATTGACATGCTAAGCATGCCGAGATGAGGAGACTTAAAGCCGTAATGCTCCTCTGGGAAATATGCTAATTATGTAAATTGTCTCTTCAGAGAAGAAGAGAATTAGAACTCTAGTGCCACCTATTGGAAGGTAGCAATCCTTCAAGTCAATGTCAACCCTTTAACGAGCCTTGTCACATGACTTAGGATAATAGCCAAACCAGAATCTCAATTTGCAGACACTTTAGTTTCGGGGTACTGCCCCTCATCAGTGCAAAGTGGAGATCTGGTTTGGCTGTGTGAGAGGCGTCCAACCAATAACCAAGAAGTATAATTTCTCCTTGCGGAGATTGACATGCTAAGCATGCCGAGATGATGAGACTTAAAGCCGCAATGCTCCTCTGGGAAATATGCTATTTATGCAAATTGTCCCTTCAGAGAGGAAGAGAATTAGAACTCTAGTGCCACCTATTGGAATGTAGCAATCCTACAAGTCAATGTCAACTCTTTAACGAGCCTTGTCACATGACTTAGGAGAATAGCCAAACTAGAATCTCAATGTGCAGACACTGTGTTTCGGGGTACTGCCCCTCATCAGTGCAAAGTGGAGAAACTAGAATGTTCTTTAGTCTGAGGAATGCCCTCAGGGAGAGCAGAACACACGTGGAGGCTGTTTTCACTACAAGATCTCCTGCAGGCCTAAGAGCCTGGGTTCCCTCTAAAACCTCTACACACCTCATTCTAAAGTCTTTCTGACTGGAATCACCTCAGTTTTTACATTCAACTATAAATGACATCATTCTAAAGTGTTTCTGACTGGAATCACCTTAGTTTTTACATTCACCTATAAGTACTTGTGCAACGTGCCATGAAACACTGTGGAGTTAACCCCAAGTACAGGTTTGTAACCTCTCATTGCTGCGTCTACCTCCTTCTGTCTGCTTACACATACAGAACCTAAATACATATGTTGTGTAACCACTAAAGTGTACAATACCTATAAACGTGATACACAACTACAAATTATATAATAGATCATAGTTTATCAAATCATAAAGACTACATAATACATAACAACCATAATTATAGGGGAAAGCAAATTTTTGGTGAAAAACATGCGGGATGGTACGGGGTACATATAATAATATACAATAACCAAATAATATCAAGACTAATAAATCCACAGACTCCTGTATTAATATTCAGACCACATAGGTAACATACTATATGAATCTATGGACATACAGTTATATCAAAATTATGGTAATCCATATATTAGATACACATTAAGCAATCCTCAGCATAGTAAAATAACATATATAGCACAAATATATCAAAACAATTGCACCACACTGTTAAAATATGTTGATAGTATAGTTTAAAGTGCATTAGTGTCTAAACAAAGTGTCATTGTGCAATAAGGTGCAGAGGAAAAAACATGGTATACTAACTAGTGAAGGAGCCCCGTAACAACCCGCACCTGCCCGACGCGCGTTTCGCCTGAGCTTTGTTGTCCTTCTGTAAGCTATCAAAAGACACTGTTGAGTGCTCTTAAAGCTCCAGACCCCAATCACAACTCAGACCCCAATCACAACTCAGCATCTGTGTGTGAACTGTAATTGCCGTGGACTTCCCATGAGGGACTGTTCCTTATTTGTTCCAAGTTATAATTCCCATTCCTGCTGAAGTAAAAGCAACTGTTATCCCCAAGACCGGTGTGTGTCATAATTCCTTCAGCTGCGGACATCGTGTGGGGGTGGATAGCAGGGAACGTTCGGCCTGGTCATTACACATTAGCCTATTAGGCATTGAGATGCCAATTAGTTCAACATTGTGGTCTTACAAGCAAAGTATTGTTTCACACAGGGTTGCCAACCATCCAGAAATTTCAGGACAGTCTGTAAAAATTGGTCATTTTTTTGCCCTGTCCGTAAAAATAATTTGAGACATATTTGAGGCTGAAGAGACTTATACAGATAATTTTGACTGTAATTATCATCATTGACAGTTTACAGAGAATGTCTTCATATCAGTATTATGGGCCGTAGATATGCATCACTTATAATCATAATCTTTTATTATGGTTTTTCAATGTGTCTGTAAAAAAATAATTATATATTATCTGTCCTTGAGTTTTTGGTAAGCTGTGCAGAAAAAATAAAAAGTGAAGTTGGTAACCCTGGTATTCCCGCTGTTCGTGCTTAGGGGTTCCTCTGTGCATACACAAGCACCTCTGCCATGAGCTCTATAGTATGTTCCTGACAATCAAAACAACTGTGCACAAAGCATGCAGAACAGGATGGCGCTACAGCAGGGGTGGTAATTCATTTTTACAAGGGTCTACATGAAGAACTAGGACTATTATAGAGGGCAAACCTACTGATTTTAATTCAGCAAAATATTAGCTTTACAATCAGAAAACATTTTAGGCTATGTTCCCACACAACATATTTACTGTAGATGTCCGTCAGCAGAGGTCCCATAGTGATACCTGCAGTAGTGTTTACTTGTAAGGCTAGGATCACATTGCGTTAGTGCAATCCGTTTAGCGCTAGTGCTAGCGGATTGCGCTAACGCAATGTTTTCTATGGGGCTGCGGTCGGGGTCGCGGTAACGTCCCCGCTCTCGCAGATCCCCGATCTGCGAGAGCGGGGAACGGACCGCGGGCGCGCCTCGGACGCTGCAAGCAGCGTCCGCGGCGCGCCAGGAATCACCGGCGTGTCGCTAGCGCGTGCCGAACATGGCACGCACTAGTGAAGCGCATTCCCATTGCCTTCAATGGGCGCGTTAACGGACGCGTTGCACGGCGTTAATTTCGCCGTGCAACGCTGTCCGTTAAACGCGGTCCCATAACGCAATGGGAACCCAGCCTAAGCCATCTATAAAAGCATGTCGGTCATAGGAAGCTGAATAAAATGATATTTTCATATCTGCCATCCAATGTCTTATTCTACAGAAATCCACATTTTTCTAACCTGTAAATGAGCTGTTCCAGGCAATGGCCCGGACACTGATCTGTATGAGAATCTGCATCCATGTAAATGAAAGGGGAGATTCCAGTGTGAGACATGTAATGACTGACACTCTTCTCTTCCCCCTCACTCCTCTCATTCCCCCCTAACACTTGTCATTTCGACCTCACATCTGTCATTTTCCGATCACTCCACTATTTTCCCTCACTCCTCTCATTTTGCACCCACACCTTTTCATTTTCAGCTCACACCCCTCATTTTCACCTCACACCTCTCATTTTCCCCTCAGTATATACATGTTTGTCATCTCCCTTATATATAGTATATACCTGTATGTCATCTCCCCTGTAAATAGTATATACCTGCTGTATGTCATCTCCTCCCGTATATTGTATATACCTGTGTCCTCTCCTCCTGTATATAGTATATACCTGTATGTCATCTCTTCTGTATATACTATATACCTGTATGTCATCTCCTATTTATAGTATATACCTGTATGTCATCTCCTGTGTATAGTATATACCTGTATGTCATCTCCCCTGTATATAGTATATACCTGCTGTATGTCATCTCCTCCTCTATATACCTATGTTTCATCTTCTCTTTTATATAGTATATACCTGTATGTCATCTCCTCCTGTATATAGTATACACGTGTGTCATCTCCTCCTGTATATAGTATATACCTGTGTGTCATCTCCTCCTGTATATAGTATATACCTGTGTGTCATCTCCTCCTGTATATAGTATATATCTGTGTGTCATCTCCTCCTGTATATAGTATATACGTGTGTCATCTCTCCTGTATATAGTATTTACCTGTATGTCATCTCCTCCTGTATATAGTATATACCTGTATGTCATTTCCTCCTATATATAGTATATACCTGGGTGTCATCTTTCCTGTATATAGTATATACCTGTGTCATCTGCTCCTGTGTATAGTATATACCTGTGTGTTATCTCCACCTGTATATAGTATATATCTGTATGTCATCTCCTCCTGTATTAGACCGCGTTCACACGTTATTTGGTCAGTATTTTTACCTCAGTATTTGTAAGCTAAATTGGCAGCCTGATAAATCCCCAGCCAACAGGAAGCCCTCCCCCCTGGCAGTATATATTAGCTCACACACACACATAATAGACAGGTCATGTGACTGACAGCTGCCGTATTTTCTATATGGTACATTTGTTGCTCTTGTAGTTTGTCTGCTTATTAATCAGATTTTTATTTTGAAGGATAATCCCAGACTTGTCTGTGTGTTTTAGGGCGCGTTTCATGTGTCAAGTTGTGTATGTTGAGTTGCATGTGGCGACATGCATGTAGCGACTTTTTGAGATGAGTTTTGTGTGGCGACATGCGTGTATCAACTTTTTGTGTGTCGAGTTGCATGTGACAGGTTAGTGTAGCAAGTTGTGTGCAGCAAGTTTTGCACATGGCGAGTTTTGCACGTGGCGAGTTTTATGTGTGTTGCGTTTTGAGTATGTGCAAGTTTTGTGTGAGGCATCTTTTGCATGTGTTGCAACTTTTGTGCATGTGGCAATTTTTCCGCGTGTGCAAGTTTTGCGTGTGGCGAGTTTTCCATGAGGTGAGTTTTGCATGTGGCGAGTTTTGCGCGTGGCGAGTTTTGAGCGGCGACTTTTGTGTTTCGACTTTTATGTGGCGAGGTTGGTGTATGTGTGGTGAAATGTGTGCTGAGGGTGGTATATGTGTTCATATCCCCATGTGAGGTGAGTATCCCATGTCGGGGCCCCACCTTAGCAACTGTACGGTATATACTCTTTGGCGCCATCGCTCTCACTCTTTAAGTCCCCCTTGTTCACATCTGGCAGCTGTCAATTTGCCTCCAACACTTTTCCTTTCACTTTTCCCCATTATGTACCATATATAGGGGTAAAATTGTTTGGTGAATTGGAACGCGCGAGGTTAAAATTTCACCTCACAACATAGCCTATGACGCTCTCGGGGTCCAGACGTGTGACTGTGCAAAATTTTGTGGCTGTAGCTGCGACGGTGCAGATGACAATCCCGGACATACACACATACACACACATTCAGCTTTATATATTAGATATCTCATGCGCATTTGACATTGTCTTGTATTCATCTGCATGCATGGATCCACATCTGACACGTGCATGAGACTTAAATATCTTTTCACAAGGCCTGAAGTGTGCTTCTGAAACAGAATGAACCTTCTTTTCCAGAATCGTACCTCGGCCCTCGAAAAAATATGTGGGTCATTCAACGTATTTAAAATTTTATGAATGCTTATGTTGGACTTGCCATGAGATCTTCATTAGATTTTTGTGCGGGTGGCAACAGTGCAGCAGAGACTTCATTATGTTCTGTTCAGGCAGCATGAGAGTAAATGTTCTTATTGTGCTGCATGCAGAAAGCAGATATCAGGCATGCACACTATGATGAGATCCAGTGTACGCACAATGATCAGTGCCTCAGCAGTCAGGCACACATAGTGTGCAGCATATCATGTACACCTGACCTGTGTCTTTGTATGTATATTAAGGGTCACAAGTAGACAGTGCCATAGAATTGCCAGCATCGCACCTCAGTGCTGTCAGCATCGCTCCTCAGTACTGCCAGCATCGCCCCTCAGTACTGCCAGCACCACCCCTCAGTTCTGACAGCACCGCCCCTCAGTACTGACATCACCGCCCCTCATTACTGCCAGCATCGCCCCTCAGTACTGTCAGCACCACCCCTCAGTACTAACAGCACTGCCTCTCAGTACTGACAGCACCACCCCTCAATACTGCCAGCATCGCGCCTCAGTACTGCCAGCATCGACTCTTATTGCTGCTAGCACCGCCACTTAGTACTACCAGCACAACCCCTCAGTACTGCCAGTACTGCCCCTCAGTAATGCCAGTACCACCCCTCAGTATTGTCAACACCGCCCCTCAGTACTGCCAACACAGTCCCCCACTACCACCAGCATTGCCCTCAGTACTACCAGCACCGTCCCTCAGTTCTGACAGCATCGCCGCTCAGTACTGACAGCACCACCCCAAAGTACTGCCAGCATTATTCCTTAGTATTGACAGCCCCGCCCCTTAGTACTGCCAGCATTGCCCCTTAGTACTGCCATGCTAGCACTGCCCCTCGGTACTGCCAGCACTGCCCCTCACTACTGCCAGCATCGCACCTCAGTACTGTCAGCACCACACCTCAGTACTGCCTGCACCATCCCTCAGTAGTGCCTGCACCGCCCCTCAGTACTGCCAGCACCACCCCTTAATACTGCCAGCACTGCCCCTCAGTACCGCCAGCATCACCCCTCAGTACAGTCAGCACCACCCCTCAGTACTGCCAGCATTGCTTCTTGGTACCACCAGCATCGACACTCAGTACCACCAGCACCTCACCTCAGTACTGCCGGCATCGCCCCTCAGTACTGCCTGCATCACCCCTCAGTACTGCCTGCATCACCCCTCAGTACTGCCTGCACTGCCCCTCAGTAATGCCAGCACTGCCCCTTAGTACTGCCAGCACTACCCCTCAGTACCACCAGCACTGCCACTAAGTACTGCCAGCACTGCCCCTCAGTACTGCCAGCACTGCCCCTCAGTACTGCCAGCATCGCCCCTCAGTACCTCTAGCACCTCCCCTCAGTACCTTTAGCACCGCCCCTCAGTACTGTCAGCATTGCCCCTCAGTAATGCCAGCACCGCTTCTCAGTGCTGTCAGCGCCACCCCTCAGTACCGCCAGCATCACCCTTCTGTACTGCCAGCATCGCCCCTCAGTACTGTCAGCATCGCCCCTCAGTAGTGCCAGTATCGCCCCTCAGTACTGCCAGCACTGCCCCTCAGTACTGTCAGCATCGCCCCTCAGTACTGTCAGCATCACCCCTCAGTACTGCCAGCATCACCCCTAAGTACTGTCAGCATCACCCCTCAGTACTGCCAGCATCGCCCCTCAGTACTGTCAGCACCACCCCTCAGTACCTCTAGCACCTCCCCTCAGTACCTTTAGCACCGCCCCTCAGTACTGTCAGCATTGCCCCTCAGTAATGCCAGCACCGCTTCTCAGTGCTGTCAGCGCCACCCCTCAGTACCGCCAGCATCACCCTTCTGTACTGCCAGCATCGCCCCTCAGTACTGTCAGCATCGCCCCTCAGTAGTGCCAGTATCGCCCCTCAGTAGTGCCAGCACTGCCCCTCAGTACTGTCAGCATCGCCCCTCAGTACTGTCAGCATCACCCCTCAGTACTGCCAGCATCACCCCTAAGTACTGTCAGCATCACCCCTCAGTACTGCCAGCATCGCCCCTCAGTACTGTCAGCACCACCCCTCAGTACCACCTGCACCGCCCCTCAGAACTGCCAGCATTTGATTTCTGTCTCTTTGGCTCTCCCTGTCCATGAGCCATAGAGGGGCAGCCAAAGGGTCAGCCTGCAGGCTACACTTTGCCCCAGTCTGCTCTACAATATTGCCACACGCTTCCATTCTGCTGGGTCTATTGCTAGGAGAGATTGTGTTTGCTGTAAATTGCAGATGATATATTCCAAGCTGCACCTGTTAGTCACATAGTGGCTTCCTTTCCTGCTAATGGATAATTGTAAAAGCATTGCCAGCCGCCTGTGATGCGTGCTTACGGTAATGTGTGGTATTCGCTGTTTCTATCATTAGCTATCATCAGCTGTCATTAGAAAATAACATTGTTAAGTCAGGTTTTTGTATAAAATGTATTTTTGTAAGGTTTTTTCAATCTCACAATCTATTGAAAATAAAAAATAGAAAACATCACCTATTGTGATTGCTGGATGCAGTGTTATCACCTGTGTACAGAGGTGTTGCCTGTCATTGTAATACTACCTCTAATGAGAAGGAAATTGCTGTAGAAATTACTAATCTTGTTTTTTTGTATTTTTTTAATTCAGAATGTTATACGAAAAAAACATTACCCAAAAGAAATACATGTAACAAACAAAAACTGATTAAAAAACATTAGGTATTTTCCTGATAATCGCTTCCCATAAAAGGAATTGATATAAAAAAATCTGCTTTGTAATGTCATAATGGACTCTCCATCAGTAGTGATAGAGACCAAGTTGGCTTAGCAAAACAGCCAGTCTCTTCATGTGCAGCAACACAAAAGGTAAAGATGGGTCCTGACAATCTTCATGAGATGTCTTAGCATTCAGGAGACGTTACAAACTTTGTGGGGCACACGAAAGACGGTGATCTCAAGCAAATTGAGTTTTTTGAAAATTGGAGTCTGCAGGTTTATAGCATTCCTAAGCTGCCCAGCGCCCACACTTAAAACGAACACACCGTGAACTTTATACCCCCCCCCACGCAGTCCTCGGGTTTTAGTCACTAGAGTGGCGCTGGTTCAGTCACCACTCTGAGAGCAATAGCTGTAACCGCACCTTCGGCCCTGACTGACAGCCGACCCCAATGCTGAGCCAGTGTCAGTCAGGGTCAGTGGCACGGTTCCAGCTGCCGCTCTTTGTTATCAGAGCAGTGACACTGGCTCAGCATTAGGGCCGGCTGTCAGTCAGGGCCGGGGGGTGCAGGTACAGCCGCCACTCTGTATACTAAAGGTACCTTCACACTGAACAACTTAACAACGATATCGCTAGCGATCCGTGACGTTGCAGCGTCCTGGATAGCGATATCGTTGTGTTTGACACGCAGCAGCGATCTGGATCCTGCTGTGACATCGTTGGTCGGAGCAGAAAGGCCAGAACTTTATTTTGTTGCTGGATCTCCCGCAGACATCGCTGAATCGGCGTGTGTGACGCCGATCCAGCGATGTCTTCACTGGTAACCAGGGTAAACATCGGGTTACTAAGCGCAGGGCCGCGCTTAGTAACCTGATGTTTACCCTGGTTACCATTGTAAATGTAAAAAAAAACAAACAGTACATACTTACATTCCGGTGTCTGTCACCTCGCCGTCAGCTTCCCGCACTGACTGTGAGCGCCGGCCGGCCGTAAAGCACAGCGGTGACGTCACCGCTCTGCTTTACGGCCGGCCGGCGCCGACAGTGCAGGGAAGCTGAGGCCGGGGGACAGACACCGGAATGTAAGTATGTACTGTTTGGTTTTTTTTACATTTACAATGGTAACCAGGGTAAACATCGGGTTACTAAGCGCGGCCCTGCGCTTAGTAACCCGATGTTTACCCTGGTTACCAGGGGACCTTGGCATCGTTGGTCGCTGGAGAGCTGTCTGTGTGACAGCTCTCCAGCGACCACACAGCGACGAAACAGCGACGCTGCAGCGATCGGCATCGTTGTCTATATCGCTGCAGCGTTGCTAAATGTGACGGTACCTTAAGAACAGTGACTGACACTGGCTGAGCATTAGGTACGACTGTCAGCCAAGGCCAGGGGTGTGGGTACAGCTGCTTCTCTGTATACTCAGAGCGGTGACTGACACTGGCTCAGCATTAGGGGCAACTGTCATCCAGGGTCAGGGGTATGGGTACAGCTGCTTCTCTGTGTAATCAGCGGTGACTGACACTGGCTCAGCATTAGAGTCGGCTGTCAGTCATGGCCAGGGGCGCGGGTACAGCTGCTTCTCTGTATACTCAGAGCGGTGACTGACACTGGCTCAGCATTAGGGCCGGCTGTCAGGGCCGGGGGTGTGGGTACAGCTGCTTCTTTGTATACTCAGAGCGGTGACTGACACTGGCTCAGCATTAGGGTCGGCTGTCAGTCAGGGCCGGAGGCGGGGGTACATCTTCTTCTCTGTATGCTCAGAGCGGTGACTGACACTGGCTCAGCATTAGGGCCGGCTGTCAGTCAGGGCCGGGGGTGTGGGTACATCTACTTCTCTGTATGCTCAGAGCGGTGACTGACACTGGCTCAGCATTAGGGCCGGCTGTCAGTCAGGGCCAGGGGTGTGGGTACAGCTGCTTCTCTGTATACTCAGAGCTGTGACTGACACTGGCTCAGCATTAGGGCCAGCTGTCAGTCAGGGCCGGGGGCGCGGGTACATCTGCTTCTCTGTATACTCAGAGCGGTGACTGACACTGGCTCAGCATTAGGGCCGGCTGTCAGTCAGGGCCGGGGGTGTGGGTACAGCTGCTTCTCTGTATACTCAGAGCGGTGACTGACACTGGCTCAGCATTAGGGCCGGCTGTCAGTCAGGGCCGGGGGTGTGGGTACATCTACTTCTCTGTATGCTCAGAGCGGTGACTGACACTGGCTCAGCATTAGGGCCGGCTGTCAGTCAGGGCCAGGGTGTGGGTACAGCTGCTTCTCTGTATATTCAGAGCTGTGACTGACACTGGCTCAGCATTAATGCCAGCTGTCAGTCAGGGCCGGGGTCGCGGGTACATCTGCTTCTCTTTATACTCAGAGCGGTGACTGACACTGGCTCAGCATTAGGGCCGGCTGTCAGTCAGGGCCGGGGGTGTGGGTACAGCTGCTTCTCTGTATACTCAGAGCGGTGACTGACACTGGCTCAGTATATGAGTCGGCTGTCAGTTAGGGCTGGGGGTGTGAGTACATCTGCTTCTCTGTATACTCAGAGCGGTGACTGACACTGGCTCAGCATTAGGGCCGGCTGTCAGTCAGGGCCGGGGGTGTGGGTACAGCTGCTTCTCTGTATACTCAGAGCGGTGACTGAATCGGCTCCACCCTCATGACTGAAACTGGACACTGCCAGGGTAATAAAGTTAATTTTCTCCCCGCAGTGTTCGGCTACATGCTTGGGCTGGGCAGGATAGTAACACAATTAGCCAGATGATTAGCCCCATATCTGCAGGTTAATAGTGTTTTTTCTGGTGACAGGTTCCTTTTAATGAACCTCTTCCACACAAAATCTAGCCTGCTATTCCTTCAATGAAACATGTTGTTTTGTTAATTTTTCCTTCACTGTGACTTGTTCCATATTTTCGGTTTGCTGACAAGTGGCTGACAAAGAGCTGATATCAATCTTGGAAGCCTCTCTGTGTATCTGCTGTTCTCAGATGCTCTTCTGTCTGTTCGTATTCACATTTTGGATCCTGAACATTTGCCATAACAAAGGCTGATGCATCATCAAATCGTGTGAAAACATGATCATCATAGGACATTCTGTACATTTGGGAAGGGACCAATGAATTAAACTCTTTAATAATGGGCGCCGGCAGGAAATCTGTACTTTTTTGATTTATGTAGCTTTTTTTTCTTTTTTTTTATACAATGTTCTATTCCAGAAGCAGGACATGTTAAAGTTATAGCAACAAGAAAAGAACAAAGGGTATCTTGACATATCAGACAGGGATTGCCTTGTTCTTTGTTTTTAAATATAATAAAGGTTTTATTTATGAAAAGTTTAAAAATGATTCTGTTAGGCTACGTTCACAACGCAAATAAAAACGCACCAAAACGCACGCAAAACGCTGCGTTTTGCGACGCATGCGTCGTTTTTTGCCGAAATTTGGACGCAAGAAAAATGCAACTTGTTGCGTTTTCTGCGCCCGACGCTTGCGGCAAAAAAAAGCATGCGTCGCACAACGCATGTCCATGCGTCCCCCATGTTAAATATAGGGGCGCATGACGCATGCATCGCCGCTGCGTCGCCCGATGCAAACAAGCAAAACGCTAGTGTGAACGTAGCTTTAGTGAAGAGAATGTGCTGAGATCTGGTTGGGACAGAAGCGCTCAATAGGGCAGTACCATAAGAGAGGGTGAGAGTAATGGTGGCGCTCTCCTGGGGGGATGTGTAAGGACACAACACCTATAAGAGCCTTAAGGTACCATCACATTTAGCGATGCTGCAGCGATCTAGACAACGATCCCGATCGCTGCAGCGTCGCTGTGTGGTCGCTGGAGAGCTGTCACACAGACAGCTCTCCAGCGACCAACTATTCGAAGTCCCCTGGTAACCAGGGTAAACATCGGGTTACTAAGCGCAGGGCCGCGCTTAGTAACCCGATGTTTACCCTGGTTACCAGCGTAAACGTAAAAAACCCCAAACACTGCATACTTACATTCCGGTGTCTGTCCCCCGATGCTGTGCTTCTCTGCACTGACTGTGAGCGCCAGCTGGAAAGCACAGCGGTGACGTCACCGCTGTGCTTTACGGCCGGCCGGCGCTTACACAGTGCAGAGAAGCACAGCGCCGGGGGACAGACACCGGAATGTAAGTATGTAGTGTTTGGTTTTTTTTTACGTTTACGCTGGTAACCAGGGTAAACATCGGGTTACTAAGCGCGGCCCTGCGCTTAGTAACCCGATGTTTACCCTGGTTACCAGTGAGGACATCGCTGAATCGGCGTCACACACGCCGATTCAGCAATGTCTGCGGGAGTCCAGCGACAAAATAAAGTTCTGGACTTTCTGCTCCGACCAACGATGTCACAGCAGGATCCTGATCGCTGCTGCGTGTCACACTGGACGATATCGCTAGCCAGGACGCTGCAACGTCACGGATCGCTAGCGATATCGTTCAGTGTGATGGTACCTTTAGAATGCATGGCTGCAGCCCCCCGGCTGGGGGAGAAATCCTTCCAGAAAGCAGTTCCCTTTAGTGGAGCGATCACAGTACCTGGGCTGTGCTTGCAAGAATGAAGAAGCCTCCATGGGATACAATTAGGGCATGTGCACACGTCAGGATTTTCTAGCAGAAATTTCCTGACAAAAAACGGACATTTCTGCCAGAAATCTGCATGCGTTTTTTTCGCGTTTTTTGTGCGTTTTTTCCCAATGCATAGAATAGCGTGAAAAACACGAATTAATGAACATGTTGCTTTTTTTACCACGATGCATTATGTGCACAAAAATTGCAGAATGCATTCTAAATGATAGGATGCATATCTATCTGTTTTTATAGCGTTTTTATTGCGAAAAAACGCAAAAAAACCTGAACGTGTGCACATACCCTTAAGGTTTTTACTCACACCCACACATTTCTGTGCTGGACTGGCACATTTTTCCATGTAAAAAAAAATGTTTTACCTGAAATGCGTTGATGTGAATAAAACCCATAATTGTATACATCAAGGTCTCTTTATTCTAACAAGCACAGCCAAGGTACTGTGATATCTCCACTAATGTGACGGGAGTGTGTCTCCATAAATGAAAAAGAATGATTAATGCATCTCTCCTCGAAGTACAGTATGCTTCTGCATATACAGTCTGTACATTTGATGGCGGAGGGGTAAATACCAAGACTCCCTGGAGTAGGATGTGCAAAATTCATTAAGAAAAGCAGCCATCTTCTCCTGGTGTTCGCTTCAGTCAGTCAGTAACTGGAGTAGCATTTCTAGCACAAAAACCACCAGAATTCTTATTGAATTTCATTGTTGGCGTGGATGCACCGACTCCTTCCCACCTCCACCCATTTCATCAGAGCTGATTCAAACTTGCACGAAAATTGCAAATGTCCCCTTATTTCCCATTGAGCAAAAATTTTGCAACATTTCAATGCTTTTGCAGCAGCAGTTCTCTGGCATAAAAGTTGTGATGAATCGTTCCCTTTAAAGACTTTCAATTTAGTGCTGCAGTTTGACTACACTCCCTGACAGAAGTTATGTCGCTTATCCATGTTATGTTTTATGTACATATCTTCTGTCAGGGAGTGTATGTGTTTATTGGACAATCCCATTTTCTTCAAGGTGTAGACCCCTATGACCATAGTATGGCTTGTAAGAGGCTTTTCTTATTGATATTGTATTGTGAGTTTGTGGATGTTTAACCTTGGATTCGCCCTTTATATTCCCCAATCCATTTTGAAGAGTAGCCTTGTGTTCCTGATGTTATCTTGTGAGTACTTTACCGTGACAGGCACTTGATACAATCTTTGTTTTCCAGTAGAGCAATATGAAATTGCATATGTTGCCGTTACCAGATGGAGAGTGAGAAAGTGTCTGATAATGAGCGCAGGACTGGTACTTAACATATGATACCGTTTATCCTGCTTTCTTCACCCTGAGGATTAGCTATGCTCTTTCTGTAAACTAGGTATTTCTGTCATAAAATAATGGCATTTTGCTAGGATATTCCATCACCTTATGATATTTGGTAGGGTTAAATCTAGAACCTTTCACCTCATTTATAGTGAGAACAGATAGAGGGGCCGGAACAGCAGAATAGCGTTCCCGCCCGGCTGTACAGGAAATTACATCTCTCAAATACAGCTCTTTTGATTGGGATTGTTTCTGCAACATCTATATGGATTTTAACAAAGTCCATTCAAGTATATGGAGCAGTTGCACATTTTTCATATGCAACACCTATACAACATTGAATAATGAGGCCTTCTGTTTTCCTTGTAAAAAGCACTACCATCAAAGTTTTTATCCTCTTACTATGTTGCAGTTATTACATTGTATAGCACTGTGTACTTACTATTGCTCATTTTGCCTTTGTACCCAGTTAATTTTTCTCTATTCTCTGCTCTATGTAGAAACAGGAAGTCTCTTGTCCCTGCATGACTCATTCCCCTCTTCAACTCCTGACCCAGCTGCTCTCTCCTTCCTGCAACCAAAGACTTTTTCAGTGACTCGTGACTTGTGCACAGAAAAGTGACCTCCTGTTTCTACATAGACCTTAGAAGGATTCAGCTAGTCAGTTTTTAATCACGTGTAGAGAAGAGCGGACCCGTGGAAGTTAACGTTCGTTGGGTTCGACTGATCTTTAGTCCAAAGTTCAGGTACCAAAACTGTGTCTGAACTTGAACCTGAACCCCATAGAAATCAGTGAAATAATGGTGACCCAAACTTTTAAGCTGGAAATTTTTTCTCCCTCTCGACTCCCAAACTGTAAAATGGACTTCCATGAGAAGTGCATGTTCGGAATTCAACACCTAGGCGTCCAGTACAAACCCCAAATTTTACAGTTCGGGTTCGCTCATCTCTAATTACAAAATGTCATAAAATGGAAACTGGGTAGAAAGGCAAAATGAGCAATTGTAAGTATTCAGTGCTATATAATATGATGATTGCAATATGTTAAGGGGATTAAAACTTTGATGGGAATTTTTCTTTAAAGTGGCAGGTAAAAAAAGACAGCAAGCGGAGACAATGAAAACCAAGAAGTATTTGTAACGTAAAATATCGGAAAATTGTATATAATTTTTATTATACAATGAAAAAGCATTATTTTCTAAATCTGGAAAACTCCTTTCAACATCCTATAAGAAACACACTTTCTTTCTGCCATTAAAATTGATGTCAGCATATTGTGACATACCAAGCATCTCTACATTATTAAAAAATGAAGACAATAGGAAGAGACTACCTTAGACTATCAAGTCAGGTATATTAATGGTAGTGTGAACGGGGCTCTAATTGTATTTGTTTTAAATGGAGTTTGTCACCAGGTTTTTGTCAATCTCAGAGACTCTGATTCCAGGGATATGTCACTTACTAGGTTGCCTGCTGTAGTTTTGATAAAAACACTGTTTTATTAGCAGAAGATTATTACTAGAGGATTAGTAAACCTGCTGCAATGTAGTCCTCCATATTCATGAGCTCTGTAAAACTCTGTCCCCACCAATGATTGGCAGCTTTCTGCCTATGCACAAGCTGAAAGGCAGTGTTCTGGGCGGGGTTATACAGAGCTCAGCATTCAGAGAACTGCTAGATCTACAGCAGATTAAACAGTGATTTTATCAAAACTGCAGCAAAGGGCCCAGCAAGTGATGCATCGCTGGAATCAGATTCTCAGCCCCTACATCATACTGCTCTTAGGGTTGCAAAAACCTGATGACAGATTCCCTTTAATACTGGGTGGTCAACAATAACCTAGCAGTCAGCTTTCTCTGAAACATGAATAGCAGATCTGCCTAGTTTTACAGTGATTTACAGTATTTACAACAATGAAGATTTGCCACACAGGAGTCTACAAATTTTGGGCAACCATCCCTGTGACGATAATATACTAGCATGTAGCTTGATATAATTGCACTTTTTATGTCCCGGTATGTATATATTTATTTTAGACACAAATATTCTTTTCATTAAAAAATGACTCTAAATGAACGTTAAGGCTTTCTGATGATCAGAATGTTTGTCCTCGTTGCTCTAGTCTCTGGGAGCAACCGGTGCCTGGAATGCATGATCTCCTCTCTGCCTTGATAAACATGACATGGGCCATTAGCGTTTCAACAGACAGTCACCAGTGCTCTCCCGGCATGAGACTAAATACTAGATTTGGAAGGGGAGAAGGTGATGTGACGACATCTTACAGTTGTCCAGAAAGTCTAGAGCAGGAGTAATTCTTCCACAATCATCCACTAAACACGATGACGATAAACTCTTTACTGTACTAAATGCGGCCACAGCTAATCCCAGTGCAGCGGTCACCTAGGTGTGCAGATGAAAGAGGCTTTGCCGATATGATTAGTACTGCTGACAATCAGTGTTGTACTTCTTCATAGTTTCAGGAGGGAAGGCAGCTGTTTTCAAGGGCTTCCCACTCTTTCCATGCCGAAAGAGCACCGAGACAAAGGGCACAATCAGAATACATAAGCTGGTGCCATTGAAACTATTATCTGCTCACCTTTCCCATAGTGAGAAAAATGACTATACGCCATTTAAAGGACTGACAGCTCACAAATTGCAGTACAACTAACTGTGCCCTCCTTGATCAGCCGACTTACAAAGTAAATGCTACTGTTTGCTTTGTCGTTATTCTCATAATTCCTTGTAACATTTAACATTTGGTTAATAGATCTTATTGAAAACGTTCCATACACCACATACAGCTAAAGGTTGAATGGCCACAAATGACAGTCATAGGCGCTGTCAAATAGATTATGGAAATTTGGGAACATTGATTACTTATTATTAATAGTCACATAGTTTTACAAAGCCGCTGGCCATTTACAATAAGCAATCAATTTACATGTTTTCCAGTGATCTGTTTTGCACTCACTGTGGCTGTCAGAAAGCAATTCCTTCTCAGCTACAAGACCAATCAGGTGAATTGAACTAATTATTTTATGGCAATGGCATCTGTCAAGAGGTTGTATATATTATGGAAGAACAGACAGTTCTTTAAGGACAACTCCTTCTCAGCCCCATAAAATAATAATGCCTTTACTAACCTCCTGTGCAGGCTCCGTTCCAGCGGTGTCGGCACTCACACGGTCCCAGGGCCGTGATGCGGTGGAATGACACGTGATGCTCGGCGCCCAAGCAGCGCTGGCGTCACTGTTTCCGTCTTTGGACAAACTGAACATGCAGAGGAAGTCTGGGATGTGCTGCAGCCCTGACTTCTCCTTCATCTTCAGTTTGTCCGAAGCTGGAAACCGTGACGCCAGCACTGATTGATCGCTGACGTCTCGCGTCACAACACCGCATCACAGCTTTGGGGAGAGCGAGTGCCAACACCGCGGGAATGGCGCAGTCACTGGAGGTGAGTATAGGCTTATTATTTTATCGGTGCCTCTTCTAGTTTAAGAAGAGGTTGTCCAAGTAGCGGACAACCCCTTTAAGGTTGATATGTTTGAGAATGGGTATGTTTATTGAGGATCCTTGACCACAGCCAAATTGTGATCGCTACTTGGCAGCGGCAGAGCATTTCAATAAGGCAAGTCTTGTGGGGTGTTCCTGAAATGAATAGGGTTGTACCCATCAAAAATGGGTCCGGGAAGGACAATTGGTGAATAGTCAATAGGGTCATGACGGAATAGAACTAAGCAACAGCACATATGAAAAAGATTTGGGTATACTAATAGATCACAGACTGCACGTGAGTCAACAGTGTGAGGCAGCTGCAAAAAATATAGTTATGGGATGTATTGACCCCTTCACTCCTGAGCCTGTTTTCACCTTCATGACCAAGCCAAATTTTACAATTCTGACCACTGTCACTTTATGTGGTAATAACTCTGGAACGCTTAATTTATCCCACTGATTCTGAGATTGTTTTCTTGTGACATATTGTACTTCATGATAATGGTAAAATTTCTTCGATAGGACTTGTGTTTTTTGTGAAAATTTGGAACATTTTACAATTTTCCAACTTTTAATTTTTATGCCCTTTAATCAGAGGGTTATCACACAAAATAGTTAATAAATCACATTTCTCACATGTCTACTTTAAATCAGCACAATTTTTGAAACATTTTTTTTTGTTAGGAACTTACAAGGGTTAAAAGTTGACTAGAGATTTCTATTTTTTCCTACAAAATTTACAAACCATTTTTTTAGGCATCACATATTTGAAGTGTCTTTGTGGGACCTATATTACAGAAAATGCTCAAAAGTGACACCATTTTAAAAACTGCACCCTCAGGGTATGTGCACACGTCAGGATTTCTTGCAGAAATTTTCCTGACAAAAAACGGACATTTCTGCCAGAAATCCGCATGCGGTTTTACCGCGTTTTTGATGTGTTTTTGATGCGATTTTGGTGCGTTTTTTGTGCGTTTTTTCTCAAATGCAAAGAATTGCGGGAAAAACGCAGAAAATCCACAAAAATAATGAAAATGCTCATTTTTTTACCGCGATGCGTTTTTTTCGCGGAAAAAAACGCATCCATGTGCACAAAACATGCAGAATGCATTCTAAATGATAGAATGCATAATATATGCGTTTTTAATGAGTTTTTATAGCATTTTTAGCGCAAAAAAACGCGAAAAAACCTGAACGTGTGCACATAGCCTGAAGGTGCTCAAAACCACATTCAAGAAGTTTATTAACCATTCAGGCGCGTCACAGGAATTTTTAGAATGTGGAAGAAAAAAATAAACATTTAACTTTTTGTCACAAAAATTTAACTTAAGACCCTAAATTTTTTATTTTTGCAAGGGTAACTGGAAAAAATGGACCCCAAAATGTATTATTCAATTTATCCTTAGCATGCCAATACCCCATATGTGGGAGAAAACCACTGGGCACACGTTTATAACATTGAGCCGTAAAAGTAAAAAAAAATCACATATTCCTCACAAACATGTTTTTAGCCCCACATTTTGCATTTTCACAAGGGAAACAAGAGAAGTTGTACCATACAATTTGTTGTGCAATTTCTCCTGAGTACATCAATACCCCATATGTGGTCGAAAACTACTTTTGAGGCACAGTGCAAGACTCCGAAGGGAAGAAGCGCCATATTGAAGTTCCCATTTTGCAGGATTGGTTTGAGGATGCCATGCCACATTGGCAGAGCCCCTGAGGTGCCAGAACAGCAGAACCCACCCATAAGAGACCACATTTTACAAACTACACCTCTCCATAAATGTATCTAGGGGTGATCATATTGACACCACAGATGGGTCACAGAATTTTATACCATTGGGAAATAAAGAGAAAAATAATTATATTTTTTTACCACCAAAATTTAGTTTTAGCCCCAGATTTTACATTTTCACATGGGTAAAAATGGCACCAAAATTTGTCCCATAAAATAATGTCTGCTGAATGTAGAAATACCTCAGATGTGGCTGTACAATACTGCTTAGCCTTACGGTAAGACTTGGGAGGGACGAAGCCCTACGTGTGCTACCAGTAACCTGGAAACCCCCTTTATTTCCGTTAACAGATGACATGAGTGAGGACTTTCTTTTTTTGTGGATTGAGTGGAAGTTTTTGTTGGAAACATTTTACATAACTTTTTGTCCGCCAAGCTATGTTGAACACTGACATCAGGCTTTCACTTTAAATGTTCAAGTGACATAATTCACGTGAAACTCCCCAGAGAGGCACTCACGCACTCACTATAATGAGGCAGCAGAGTTACTCTGGATTCCGTCTGGCCTCTGTTCAGCGGTCTCCTATTTTCAGAGGTGCACAAAACTGTGGCTGACGTCACTTTTATGCACTCCAGGTTTCCGTCTGAATCACGTATTTCAGATGTTTACACGGAAACTCCGGTGGAAGCGCTCTATGCAGAGTGACGGATTAATGTGAGCCGAGCCTTACTGCGATCTTTGTGAGGCAGAATGAAAAAAACAACCGGTGAAGAATTAGTTTTATTTATTTTTGACACCATTCCTCGTTCGGTATAAGTGATTAGGTGACTTTATTCTTCAGGTTGGTGTAATTACAGCGATACCAGATTTATATCGGTTTTTGTTTGGCTGCTGTCACACACTAAAAGATGCCATATTTACAGAGGTATAATTTTTCCATATTTCTGCTGACATTCATGCGAGGGTTTGTTTTTTTTTATTCAGAATTTTGGGAGGCCCAATAAGCAACAATCAACAATGTCGAAATTCTTTTGGGCTTTTTCTAATGCCGTTCTGCGTATGGTAAAATTGATAAGGCAGCTTTACTTTTCAGGACAGTGCGATTACAGCGATACCACATTTATTTATTTTTTTAATTTTTTGATGCTTTTACGTAATTAAAACTATTTTATAGAAAAAATTATAATTTTGGCATCACTTTATTCTGAGAGCTTTAATTTTTTTATTTTTTGGCTGATGAAGCTGTATGGCGGGTTTATTTTTGCAGGACAAGATGACGGCTTTCTTCCCTCTGCACCCCTCTACCCACTCACTAACTGCTGCGATCGAGTTTGATCACAGCATTTAGGGGGTTAAAGTGCCGGGAGCACTGAGAGCCTGGTGTCAACTTTCAGTATCAGCCCTCTGTGCAAGGGCGATCGCCATGATGTAAATGTACTGCATTGGTTGGGAAGTCCTTCCCGGATCATGATGTACATGTGCTACAAATGATGCGAAGAGGTTAAGGGAAGCATAGAGTCTAGATCACGTGGGGTAATTATCCCCCTCTACTCCTTCTTGGTTAAGCCTCATCTGGAATACTTTGGCCAGTTCTGGGCAACACATTTAAAAAAAAACATTGAAAAACTGGAGAAAGTTCAGAGAAAGGCTACTAGGAATGATGAGCGGACTGCAAATTATATCCTACAAGGAACGAGAAAAGGATCTGGGAATGTTTAGCTGGCAAAAAAGAAGTTTAAGAGGAGACTTAATAGATGTCTACAAATATCTGAAGGGATCATCCTTATTCTCATTTGCTCATGGAAACACTAGAAGCAATGGAATGAAACAAAGGGAGAGGATACAGATTAGATATTTAAAAAAAACTTTTTGACAGCGAGGGTAATCAATGGCTGCCACGAGAGGTGGTGAGTTCCCCTTTAATGGAAGTCTTCAAACAGAGGCAGGACAGACATCTGTTTGAGCTGGGTTAGTGAATCCTGCCCTGCATTGAGGTGGGTTGGACACGATGACCCTTGAAATCCCTTCCAACTCTAACATTCTATGATTCTATGGATGACTACCCTAATTGTTGTAAAGCTAGCCTAACTGGTCAGATATCTCAGGGATCACAGAAGTGCTACTATGGTACAAATTTCTGAAAAAGGTGAAGGTGTCTAGCTGTAGACTAGAAGTCTGCAGTCACTCTATGTGAATCCTCACATTTCACGCGCTGTGAATATTCTCCGGTGCCGTTACTAGTATGGGCGGGCGCGTGACTGCAATAATACATGTAATCACCTACCGACTGGATGGGCATGGCCTCTCTTAATGCAAATGTATTGAACGAGGCCGGGCACAGTCTAGTCGCAAATCGCATACATGCAGTAACCTGACTGCCCACTCGGTACCAGCACCAGAGAATGCTCACAGCACGCGCAATGTTACACACAGTGATTGCAGACTTGTAGTCTAAAGCCGGACAATTGGTTTAATGGTGATCGCCTTTGTAGGACTGTTGGAGTCCATACTTGACTGCAGTCATCAAAGCAAAAGGTGGCTACTTTGAAGAACCTAGAATATAAGACATAATTTCAGTTGTTTCACACTTTTTTGTTAAGTATATAATTCCATATGTGTTAATTCATAGTTTTGATGCCTTCAGTGTGAATGTACAATTTTCATAGTCATGAAAATGCAGAAAAATCTTTAAATGAGGTGTGTCCAAACTTTTGGTCTGTACTGTATGTGGTCATAGCTTTTTGCACTCCAGATACAAAAAGTACTTACCTATAACCTATCTGTGTAGTTTAGTAATTGTTTTTTAGCTAAATCATTGTCCTTCATTGCCCATTCGCCGTACTCAGTCCTGAGCATGACAGCTACAGAAAATGCCATTTGGTACCATTGTGGTCATCTTTGTGACTGAACTCATTGGTCAAAAATAATTACAAATCACAATGTAACCGCATAATGAAAAAAAATGTATTCATGAATTACATCATTGCTATATACACAAAAATCTGACGTTTAGCACACATATTGATCAAAGTACGAGAGCCCATCTTCAAGATGCTAAGGTGACCTTTTCTAGAGGGGACCATGAGACTTACACTAAAAGGACACAATTCTTGTTCTAGGCTTCAAATGAACTTTAGAAGAATAGGATCCAACTGAATGTTGTTCTCATTAAAAGCAGTACTGGAGAGATGGGTGGATGGGTGCATGAACCTTGGATGTAGCCACACATCTTAGGCCTCTTTCACACTTCCGTCGTTTGGCCAACGTCGCAATGCGTCGTTTTGGAGAAAAAACGCATCCTGCAAAGTTCCCAGCAGGATGCGTTTTTTCTCCATAGACTTGCATTAGCGACACATTGCGACGTATGGCCATATGTCGCATCCGTCGTGCAACGGATGCGTCGTGATTGTGCGGCCCGTCGTGGCGAAAAAACGTTCAATGTAACGTTTTTTCGTCTGTCGGAACCGCCATTTCCGACCGCTCATGCGCGGCCAGAACTCCGCCCCCTCCTCCCCGGAACTCATAATGGGCAGTGGATGCGTCTGAAAACTGCATCCGCTGTTCACGTTGTGCACTATTTGCACAACGTCCGTCGGTACGTCGGGCTGACGGTTTGCGGCGGCCCCGTACCGACGGAAATGTGAAAGAGGCCTTAAATACACAATGCAGAAAATAAAGTCAGGCCGGCAGTTCCTATAGCATTAAATAATAAAAATGGTAAAAATGTGTCATGTAGCAATATTGTAATTCTTCTATCTGATATCTGCAGAGTTCTGTGGTCTTTGTGTGTTCATTTGATACTATAGGTAATAGGTAGTAGAAAGGATCAAATCTCTTGCAATTTTAATTCACTGGGTTTAATGAATTCTTTCCAAAAATTTGATTCACCACGAATTGTCAAAATACAAAGTCTCCAGTTGCTCTGAGAAGTCTTGAGATTTTCCTTCTTATCTGTATTGCTGAGCTGTGAGCGCTGACATCTTCTCATTATTCTAAATCACCCTATATTGACTACTGCATTCCCTGCTTAAGCTTTTATACAGGCTATGATAGTCCCTACTGATTGGCTACTCTAAACCATGTGATGTAATAGCTAAAAGGCATTGTGGGAAAGCCCACACAGTCAAATGTGAGATCTTGTCAGCCTTCTGTGGCGTATGCAATCTTTTGCAATGCATAAAATGTCAGCAGGAATTTTGGGGGCAATCTGCACATATCAAATCACTTTTTTTCCCATCAAATCTATTTGCTCAACTGTAGTAATAGGCAATAATGCTGATCACTCTAGGTTTTTTGCATTGTACTCACTAGTCAGGTAGTTAATTAATTGAAGATTCTTAGACTCTTCTCTTATATAATGGATGATTTTCTTTTCAGCTTTCTCACAATTTACATTCTCTTTTTTTCATAATATTGCAATCTGCTGTTTTCTTGCTGTGTATTTTCTATCAACGAGCAAGAGTCTAATTTTTTTACAATTGTCCTCATTTAGAAATATTTACCCTAAAGCTAATCCACATGCAGAAACCGAAGTGCTTAGTTAACAGAAGCTTCTGGCTGTGGAAAAAAACGCATACAAGAGAGAAAAAATAGAATCACAGCTAAAACATATCTAAATAATTTATGGATGTTGCCTAGAAGTGCATACACACGTGGCCAAAATTGTTGGTACCCCTCGTTTAATGACAGAAAAACCCACAATGGTCACAAAAATAACTTGAATCTGACAAAAGTACCGTATATACTCGAGTATAAGCCGACCTGAGTATAAGCCGACCCGAGTATAAGCCGACCCCCTAATTTTGCCACAAAAAACTGGGAAAACTTATTGACTCCAGTATAAGCCTACGGTGAAAAATGCAGCAGCTACCGGTTAATGTCAAAAATAAAAATAGATACCAATAAAAGTAAAATTAATTGAGACATCAGCAGGTTAAGTGTTTTTGAATATCCATATTGAATCAGGAGCCCCATATAATGCTCCATACAGTTCATGATGGGCCCATAAGATGCTCTATATAAAAATGTGCCACATATAATGCTCCATACAGTTTATTATTGCCCCATAGATGCTCCATATAAAGCTGTGCCCCATATACAATGCTCTGCACCGTTCATTATTGCCCCATAGCTGTGCCATATAGTGCTCTGCACCGTTCATTATTGCCCCATAGATGTGCCATATAGTGCTCTGCACCGTTCATTATTGCCCCATAGCTGTGCCATATAGTGCTCTGCACCGTTCATTATTGCCCCATAGCTGTGCCATATAGTGCTCTGCACCGTTCATTATTGCTCCATAGCTGTGCCATATAGTGCTCTGCACCGTTCATTTTTGTCCCATAGCTATGCCATATAGTGCTCTGCACCGTTCATTATTGCCCCATAGCTGTGCCATATAGTGCTCTGCACAGTTCATTATTGCCCCATAGCTGTGCCATATAGTGCTCTGCACCGTTCATTATTTCCCCATAGTTGTGCCATATAGTGCTCTGCACCGTTCATTATTTCCCCATAGCTGTGCCATATAGTGCTCTGCACTTTTCTTTTTTGCCCCATAGCTGTGCCATATAGTGCTCTGCACCGTTCATTATTGCCACATAGCTGTGCCATATAGTGCTCTGCACTGTTCATTATTGCCCCATAGCTGTGCCATATAGTGCTCTGCACAGTTCATTATTGCCCCATAGCTATGCCATATAGTGCTCTGCACCGTTCATTTTTGTCCCATAGCTGTGCCATATAGTGCTCTGCATCATTTATTTTTTTCCCATAGCTCTGCCATATAGTGCTGTGCACCGTTCATTTTTGTACCATATCTGTGCCATATAGTGCTCTGCACCGTTCATTTTTGTCCCACAGCTGTGCCATATAGTGCTCTGCACCGTTCATTATTGCCCCATAGCTGTGCCATATAGTGCTCTGCACTTTTCTTTTTGCCCCATAGCTGTGCCATATAGTGCTCTGCACCGTTCATTATTGCCACATAGCTGTGCCATATAGTGCTCTGCACCGTTCATTATTGCTCCATAGCTGTGCCATATAGTGCTCTGCACCGTTCATTTTTGTCCCATAGCTATGCCATATAGTGCTCTGCACCGTTCATTTTTGTCCCATAGCTGTGCCATATAGTGCTCTGCACCGTTCATTATTGCCCCATAGCTGTGCCATATAGTGCTCTGCACCGTTCATTATTTCCCCATAGTTGTGCCATATAGTGCTCTGCACCGTTCATTATTTCCCCATAGCTGTGCCATATAGTGCGCTGCACTTTTCTTTTTTGCCCCATAGCTGTGCCATATAGTGCTCTGCACCGTTCATTATTGCCACATAGCTGTGCCATATAGTGCTCTGCACTGTTCATTATTGCCCCATAGCTGTGCCATATAGTGCTCTGCACAGTTCATTATTGCCCCATAGCTATGCCATATAGTGCTCTGCACCGTTCATTTTTGTCCCATAGCTGTGCCATATAGTGCTCTGCATCATTTATTTTTGTCCCATAGCTCTGCCATATAGTGCTGTGCACCGTTCATTTTTGTCCCATAGCTGTGCCATATAGTGCTCTGCACCGTTCATTTTTGTCCCACAGCTGTGCCATATAGTTCTCTGCACCGTTCATTATTGCCCCATAGCTGTGCCATATAGTGCTCTGCACTTTTCTTTTTTGCCCCATAGCTGTGCCATATAGTGCTCTGCACCGTTCATTATTGCCACATAGCTGTGCCATATAGTGCTCTGCACCGTTCATTATTGCCACATAGCTGTGCCATATAGTGCTCTGCACTGTTCATTATTGCCCCATAGCTGTGCCATATAGTGCTCTGCTCAGTTCATTATTGCCCCATAGCTGTGCCATATAGTGCTCTGCACCGTTCATTTTTGTCCCATAGCTGTGCCATATAGTGCTCTGCACCGTTCATTATTGCTCCATAGCTGTGCCATATAGTGCTCTGCACCGTTCATTTTTGTCCCATAGCTATGCCATATAGTGCTCTGCACCGTTCATTTTTGTCCCATAGCTGTGCCATATAGTGCTCTGCACCGTTCATTATTGCCCCATAGCTGTGCCATATAGTGCTCTGCACAGTTCATTATTGCCCCATAGCTGTGCCATATAGTGCTCTGCACCATTCATTATTTCCCCATAGTTGTGCCATATAGTGCTCTGCACCGTTCATTATTTCCCCATAGCTGTGCCATATAGTGCTCTGCACTTTTCTTTTTTGCCCCATAGCTGTGCCATATAGTGCTCTGCACCGTTCATTATTGCCACATAGCTGTGCCATATAGTGCTCTGCACCGTTCATTATTGCCACATAGCTGTGCCATATAGTGCTCTGCACTGTTCATTATTGCCCCATAGCTGTGCCATATAGTGCTCTGCACAGTTCATTATTGCCCCATAGCTATGCCATATAGTGCTCTGCACCGTTCATTTTTGTCCCATAGCTGTGCCATATAGTGCTCTGCATCATTTATTTTTGTCCCATAGCTCTGCCATATAATGCTGTGCACCGTTCATTTTTGTCCCATAGCTGTGCCATATAGTGCTCTGCACCGTTCATTTTTGTCCCACAGCTGTGCCATATAGTGCTCTGCACCGTTCATTATTGCCCCATAGCTGTGCCATATAGTGCTCTGCACTTTTCTTTTTTGCCCCATAGCTGTGCCATATAGTGCTCTGCACCGTTCATTATTGCCACATAGCTGTGCCATATAGTGCTCTGCACCGTTCATTATTGCCACATAGCTGTGCCATATAGTGCTCTGCACTGTTCATTATTGCCCCATAGCTGTGCCATATAGTGCTCTGCACAGTTCATTATTGCCCCATAGCTGTGCCATATAGTGCTCTGCACCGTTCATTTTTGTCCCATAGCTGTGCCATATAGTGCTTTGCATCATTTATTTTTTTCCCATAGCTCTGCCATATAGTGCTGTGCACTGTTCATTTTTGTCCCATAGCTGTGCCATATAGTGCTCTGCACCGTTCATTTTTGTCCCACAGCTGTGCCATATAGTTCTCTGCACCGTTCATTATTGCCCCATTGATGTACCATAGAAAGCTTTGCCATTGCTGCTGCTGCAATAAAAAAAAAAGCCATACTCACCTCTCTTGCTTGCAGCTTCCGGCGTCTCGTCCCGGCGTCTCTCCGCACTGACTGATCAGGCAGAGGGCGCCGCGCACACTATATGCGTCATCTCGCCCTCTGACCTGCACAGTCAGTGCGGAGAGACGCCGGGAAGATGGAGCGGCGCCGGGAAGATGCAGCGGCGCCCGGCGTGTGGAACGGGGATAGGTGAATATGACATACTTACCTGCTCCCGGCGTCCCACTCCTTCTCCCGGACAGCTGGTCTTCGGTGCCGCAGCCTCTTCCTCTATCAGCGGTCACCGTTACCGCTGATTAGCGAAATGAATATGCGGCTCCACCCCTATGGGAGTGGAGTCCATATTCATTTTTCTAATGAGCGGTCCCACGTGACCGCTGAAGAGGGGAAGAGCTGCAGCACCCGAAGACCGTGGGACGGCAGGAGGAGCACCAGGATCGACGGGACTAGGTAAGTATGCCTCAGCGCCCTCTCCCCCTCACCCGCCGACCCTGCCACCCACCGTGACTCGAGTATAAGCCGAGAGGGGCACTTTCAGCCCAAAAATTTGGCCTGAAAATCTCGGCTTATACTCGAGTATATACGGTAATAATATATGAAAATGATCAAATGAAAGTCAGATATTGATTTTCAACCATGCTTCCACAGAATAAAAAAAAACCCTCATGTAATAGGCCTGGACAGAAATGATGGTACCATTAACTTAATATTTTGATGCACGATCTTTTGAGGCAATCACTGCAATCAAACGATTCCTGTACCTGTCAATGAGACTTCTGCACCTCTCAACAGGTATTAGTTTTTTTATGATTTTTTTTCAACAATGGTGTCCTCCTTGGCCATCTCCCATGAAGTCCACTTTGGCTCATACAACGATGGATGGTGCGATATGACACTGATGTTACTTGAGCTTGAAGTTCACCTTTAATCTGTTTAATCTGAAGTTTTTCTGGGCTCTTTTGTCACCATTTGTATCATCTGTCTCTTTGATTTGTCATCAATTTTCTTCTTGCAACCACATCCAGGAAGGTTGGCTACAGTCCCATGCATCTCAAATTTCTGAATAATATGTGCAACTGTAGTCACAGGAACATCAAGCTGCTTGGAGATAGTCATAACTTTTACCTTTAACCCCTTAAGCCCCAAGGGTGGTTTGCAGGTTAATGACCGGGCCAATTTTTACAATTCTGACCACTGTCCCTTTATGAGGTTATAACTCTGGAACGCTTCAACGGATCCTGAGGTTTCTGGCATTGTTTTCTCGTAACATATTGTACTTCATGAGAGTGGTAAAATTTATTTGATATTACCTGCGTTTATTTGTGAAAAAAATGGAAATTTGGCAAAAATTTTGAAAATTTAGCAATTTTCCAACTTTGAATTTTTATGCCCTTATATCACAGAGATATGTCACAGAAAATACTTAATAAGTAACATTTCCCACATGTCTACTTTACATCAGCACAATTTTGGAACCCCAATTTTTTTTTGTTAGAGAGTTATAAGGGTTAAAAGTTGACCAGCAATTTCTCATTTTTACAACACCTTTTTTTGGGGGGACCACGTCTCATTTGAAGTCACTTTAAGGGCTCTATATGATAAAAAATAACCAAGTGTGACACCATTCTAAAAACTGCACCCCTCAAGGTGCTCAAAACCACATTCAAGAAGTTTATCAACCCTTCAGGTGTTTCACAGGAATTTTTGGAATATTTAAATAAAAAGGAACGTTTAACTTTTTTTCACACAAAATTTATTTCAGTTGTTGTACAATTTGTCCTGAGTACGCCGATAACCCATATGTAGGGGTAAACCACTGTTTGGGCGCATGGCAGAGCTCGGAAGGGAAGGAGCGCTATTTGACTTTTCAATGCAAAATTGACAGGAATTGAGATGGGATGCCATGTTGCGTTTGGCGAGCCCCTGATGTGCCTAAACATTGAAACCACCCACAAGTGACACTATTTTGGAAAGTAGACTTCTTAAGCATCTTATCTAGATGTGTGGTGAGAGCTTTGAATCCCCAAGTGTTTCACTACAGTTTTAGAACGCAGAGCCGTGAAAATAATAATTTTTTTTTCCTGCAAAAATTATTTTTTAGTCCCCACTTTTGTATTTTCCCAAGGGTAACAGGAGAAATTGGACCCCAAAGTTTGTTGTCCAATTTGTCTTGAGTATGCTGATACCCCATATGTGGGGGGGAACCACCGTTTGGGCGCATGGCAGAGCTCGGAAGGGAAGGAGCGCCATTTGGAATGCAGACTTAGATGGAATAGTCTGCAGGCGTCACGTTGCATTTGCAGAGCCCCTGATGTAACTAATTAGTAGAAACCCCCACAATGACCTCATATTGGAAACTAGACCCCCCCAAGGAACTTATCTAGATGTGTTGTGACAACTTTGAACCCCAAGTGTTTCACTACAGTTTATAACGCAGAGCCGTGAAAATAAAAAATAATTTTTTCCCCACAAAAATGTTTTTTTTAGCCCCCTAAATTTTTATTTTCCCAAGGGTAACAAGAGAAATTGGACCCCAAAAGTTGTTGTCAAATTTGTCCTGAGTATGCTGATACCCCATATGTTGGCGTAAACCCCTGTTTTGGCGCACGGGAGAGCTCTGAAGGGAAGGAGCGCCGTTTGTAAGGGCAGTCTCACACGTCCAGATATTTCCGGTACCGGAAAAATCGGTACCGGAATTATCCGTGTCCGTGTGCCGGTGCGTTTCTGTGGCACATCAGTGTGGCACATGTGTGCCGCCCGTGTGCCCACTGGGTACCACACGCACCGTGCCGGAGACAGCGCTAAAGTTTAGCGCTGTCCCCGGCATCGTGCCGAAGCCCCATTCATATCTTCCCTGCAGCAGCGTTTGCTGTAGAGAAGATATGAATATTAGAGTGTAAAATCAATATCCAGGTCACGTGGGGCCGCTCATTTACAGTAATGAATATGCGGCTCCACCCCTTTGGGAGGTGGAGCCGCATATTCATGATTGTAATCGGCGGCCCCACGTGACCGCTCATACAGTACAAGGTGCGGCCAGGACAGGACGCTGCGAGGGATCCGGAGGCTAGGTGAGTATTTTAATCACAGCGGGGGGGACCTGGATATTGATTTTACACACTAATATTCATATCTTCTCTACAGCAAACCCTGCTGCAGGGAAGATATGAATGGGGATTCAGCACCAGTGGGGGGGACAGCGCTTAATGTAGCGCTGTCTCCTGCACGACACACGGACTTTAATGGGTCTGTGTAATACGTGCGCTCCCACGAACACTGACATGTCTCCGTGTTTGGCACACGGAGACACGGTCCGCAAAAAATCATTGACATCTGAAAAGATGCATTGATTTTAATGTGTCTACGTGTGTCAGTGCCTCCGGTACGTGAGGAAACTGTCACTTCACGTACCGGAGACACTGACGTGTGAAACCGGCCTCATACAGACTTAGATGGATTGGTCTGCAGGCGTCACGTTGCATTTGCAGAGCCCCTCATGTAACTAAACAGTAGAAACCTCCACAAGTGACCTCATATTGGAAACTAGACCCCCCAAGGAACTTATCTAGATGTGTTGTGAGAACTTTGAACCCCAAGTGTTTCACTACAGTTTATAATGCAGAGCCGTGAAAATAAAATAATTTTTTTCCCACAAAAATGTTTTTTTATCCCACCAAATTTTTATTTTCCCAAGGGTAACAAGAGAAATTGGACAACAAAAGTTGTTGTCCAGTTTGTCCTGAGTACGCTGATACCCCATATGTTGGGGTAAACCCCTGTTTCGTAACATTTTCGGGCACGTGAAATTTTTTTATTGCCTTTTATTCCGATTTTTGTGAGCCAGAATGACCAATAACCAGCTATTCATTAATTTCTTTTTTTTTGGGGGGCGTTTATACCGTTCCACTTTTGGTAAAATTGATAAAGCAGTTTTATTCTTCGGGTCAGTACGATTACAGCGATACCTCATTTTATATCATTTTTTTTTACGTTTTGGCCCTTTTATACAACAAAAGAAAAAATAATTATTTTTGCCTCGCTTTATTCTGGGGACTATAACTTTTTTATTTTTTCGCTGATGATGCTGTATGGCAGCTTGTTGTTTGCTGGACAAGATGACGTTTTCAGCGGTTCCACGACTATTTATATACGTCTTTTTGATCGCGTGTTATTCCACTTTTTGTTCAGCGGTATGATAATACAGCGTTTTTGCCTCATTTTTTTTATTTTTTTACTGCGTTTACTGAAGGGGTTAACTAGCGGGACAGTTTTATAGGTGGGGTCGTTACGAATGCCGCCATACTAAATATGTGTACTTTTATTGTTTTTTTTATTATTTAGATAATGAAATGTATTTATGGGAACAATATTTTTTTTCTTTATTTAGGAATTTTTTTTTTTACACATGTGAATATATATTTTTTTACTTCATAACATTTCCCTGAGGGGGCATCATGTTATAGGGTCAGATTGCTGATCTGACACTTTGCACAGCACTGTATCAGATCAGCGATCTGGTATGCAGGGCTGCAGGCTTACCAGCGCTTGCTCTGAGCAGGCGCTGGTAAGACACCTCCCTGCAGGACCCGGATGTAGCCCCGCGGCCATTTTGGATCTGGGGCCTGCAGGGAGGAGACGCTCGGTACAAGATGAGCACATCGCCTTGTACCGAGGGTCTCAGGGAAGCACGCAGAGAGCCCCCTTCCTGCGCGATGCTTCCCTGTACCGCCGGAACGCTGCGATCATGTTTGTTTGCAGTGTTCCGGGGGTTAGTGTGTCCATGACCACTCCTGGCACATAGTGCGGGATGTCAGCTGCGATAGTCAGCTGACACCCAGCCACGATTGGCCGCGCTCCCCCCGTGAGTGCGGCCGATCGCATATGACGTACTATCCCGTCACTGGGAAATAAGTCCTAGGTCACCTCGACGGGATAGTACATCATATGGGATTAAGGGGTCAACATGTTTTTGTCTATAATTTTCTTTCTAATCTCCTGAGACAACTCTTTCCTTTGCTTCATTTGGTCCATGTTGAGTGTGATACACACCATGTCACCAAACAGCACAGTGAGTATCTGTAGCCCTATACACAGGCCCACTCACTGATTCCAAGATTGTAGACACCTGTGATGGTAGTTAGTGGACACACCACGATTTAACATGTCCCTTTTGTCACATTATTTTCAGGGGTACCAGCATTTCTGTCCAGGACTATTTTGTGAATTTTTTTTTTTATTTTGTGGAAGCATGGTTGAACAGCAATGTCTGACTTTCATTTGCTCATTTTCATAGATCTTTTATTTATTATTACGGTACTTTTGTCAGATTCAAGTTATTTCTGTGACCATTGTGGGTTTTTCTGTTATTAAACGAGGGCTACCAACAATTTTGACCACGTGTGTTTGTGTGTCTTGCTATATAGAATCGCTCAGTGTCCCATCTGAGTCCGTAAAAGCAATTTAAAGGGGTTGTCCACTACTAGAACAACACCTTTAAACTAAATGTTCTGCCCCTATAAAATAATAAAACCTATACTCACCTCCTGTGCAGGCTCCCTTGCAGCGATGTTGGCACCTACATTCCCGGGGCTGTGAAGCGGTGGAATAACGTGATTTCTGGCGTGCAATCAGTGCTGGCGTCACCGTCTCCCCCTTCGGAAAAGCTGAGCATGAAGATGAAGTCCGGGCTGCAGCTTCCTCTTCATGTTCAGTTTGTCTGAAGTCGGAGACAGTGACACCAGCACTGATTGGTCGCCTGCGTCACATATCACAACACCGCATCATAGCCCTGGGGAGAGTGAGTGCCGACACCGCTGGAATGGAGCCAGCACAGGAGATGAGTATAGGCTTTATTATTTTATTAGGGCTGAACATTTGCATTAAGAAGTCCTAGTAGTTCACAACCCCTTTAATATTTCTTTAACGATACTTCAGTCAGGAGATTAGCCTTTGAGAAGCAAACTATAGGAGTGGGATGATTTTCTATGTATAGGTTGCCTTATTGAGAAGCAAACAATGGGCGTAAAATGATATTTACACATTCTGCATTGAAATGGGTTATCAGACTCCATAAATATTTTATTGACATTCAGGTATTTAGGTCTCATCAAATTACTGAAATGCCATTTTCATCACCTTATTCCTCTTAATAATTGTGTACTGCCCAAATAGGGCTGTTTTATTCTTGATTCTGTTATATTCTCTGAGATAAATAAGTACCGTATTTGATAACACTGTTGATTTTGCAAGTTTTCCCACCTACAAAGAATGAAAAGGTCTGTAATTTTTATCGTAGGTACACTTCAACAAAGTCCTAAAAAAAAATCACATTGTATGATTTTTTACATAATTAATTTGCATTTTATTGCATTAAATAAATACAGTAGAAAAACAGAACTTGATATTTGGTACAGAAACCTTTGTTTGCAATTACGGAAGTCAGACGTTTCCTATAGTTCTTTTTTTTGTCTTTGACGCCAGAGGCAGATTTTACTTTACATTATCATCAGACAGAATATAATCTTCATCTCCATAATCCGGACATGATGCTGCACTCTGACCTCCAGCCTCAAAGGGGTGCCACTCATCTCCAGAGGAAATCGGTCACTGACCGTCAGCTGAGAAATAAACAAAGCAAGATCAGAAAACAACCAAATAATGGGGAACAGAGGGCTCGAGATCCAGACCCGGGTGCCCGGGTCTGGGGTTTCCTATAGTTCTCGACCAAATTTGCACCCACTGCAGGAGGAATATTGGCCCACTCCTCCATACAGATGTTTTCCAGATCTTTCAGGTTTCAGGGCTGTCAGTGGGAAATATTGAGTTTCAGCTCCCTCCAAAAATGTTCAATTGGGTTCAGATCTGAAGACTGGCTAGGGGACTCCAGGACGTTTAAATGCTTCTTAAGGAGCCACTCTGTAGTTGCCCTGGCTGTGTGTTTCAGATCATTGTCTGGCTGGAATACCCAGGTAGACCCATCTTCAATGCTCTTACTGAGGGAAGGAGGTTGGGATCCAAAATCTCACGATAGATGACCCCATCCATCCTCCCTTCAATATGGTGGTCATCCTGCCCCCTTTGCAGAAAATCTCCCCCAAAGTATGATGTTTCCCCCATCTTTCTTCACGGTTGGGACAGTGTTCTTGGGGTTGTACTCATCCTTTTTTTTCATCCAAGCGCAGTGGAGTGGAGTTGATACCAAAAGGTTCTATTTTGGTCTCATCTGACCACATGACATTCTCCCAGGCCTCCTCTAAATCATCCAGATGGTCGCAGGTGAACTTCAAATGGGCATGGCCACGATAATGTTTGAGACTGTGGTCCCAGCTCTCTTCAAGTCATTGACCAGGTCCTCCCGTGTAGTTCTGGGCTGATTCCTGACCTTTCTCAGAATCTTAATTCCCCCACTACAGTAGGTGAGATCTTGCATGGAGCCACAGACTGAGGAAGACTGACAGTCATCTTGTGTTTCTTCCATTTTCTAATAATTGTGACAACAGTTGTTGCCTTCTCACCAAGCTGATTGCCTATTGTCCTGTAGCCCAACCCAGCCTTGTGCAGGACTACAATTTTGTCTCTGGTGTTATTAAAAAAGCTCTTTGGTCTTGACCATGGTGGAGAGGTTGGAGTGTGACTGAGTGTGTGGACAGATATCTTTTGTTCAGGTATCGAGTTCAAACCAGTGTAATTAATTCAGGTAATGAGTGCAGAGTAGGAGTACTTCTTAAAGAAAAACTAACAGGTCTGTGAGAGTAAAAATTCTTGCTGGTTGGTAAGTGATCAAATACTTATTTCATGCAATAAAATGCAATTCAATTATTTAAAAATATAAAATTGATGTACTAGCTTTAATTTTTAGATTCTGTCTCTCACAGTTGAAGTGTACCTATAAACATTACAGACCTCTCCATTCTATGTAAGTTGTAAAACTTGCAAAATTGGCATCAAATATTTATTTTCTCCACTGTAAGTGTGGGAAGATTTAGTAATTGTGACTAATATTTAGACAGTCAATACTTAAGACTGCCTAAAAATGCACCAGATTTATCACAGTGGCTCTTTCTTGATAATAAATTTGATGTGTCTATACAATTCAGCAAACTCTATTCCATTTATTGGTTGACTTAGTTTAATTTAATATTTTTTATTTAAATCTTTGCCCACATTGTTGTGTTCAAGCCACATTCAGATGCTGAGTGAGCCACAAAGAGTGTACCTAAAACATATATTAAAGAGAATCTGTCAGTAGGATTAATCCTCCTGAGCCATCTATAAGGGCATGTAGGTCATAGGAAGATGAATAAAATGATACGTTGATATCTACGATCTGATGTCTTATGCCAGAGAAATCCATGTTTTTCTTAGTATATAAATGAGATGTTAAGATCTATGGGCTGGAAACAGATATCTCTGCGAATCTGCCTCCAGAGCTTATTTTAAATGAAAGGGGTGTTACCAGTGTGAGACATATAATGACTGACATTTATAATCACACTTCGAAGAACTAATCTTTGTCTTATTCAAACACATCCACTGTTGCAGCTATCATTTCACAGTGCTTTCAGTTCTTCTTCAGAGCTATGCCTGATTTCAGTTAACACTTCTTCAGCTTTCATCTCATAGGCAGCCAGTGAGGGGGGGAAAGGCAGTACAGCAGTTCTTTTCTCGCAGTGCTGTAGCCTCTGCTCTATAGCCTTCCACATGCCCCTTGCTGGCTGTGTGAGATGAAAGCTAATGAAGTATTAGTTGCAGTCAGATACAGCTCTGCACCTTAGCCTACAACAGAAAAGGAGAGTTGCAGCTGCAAGTGTGTTTTGTAATGAGACAAAATTCAGCTCTGCTGTACTGTGTTAGTTACAACCACACTCAGCTCTGCATTGAGATCAGGAGAGCAAAGTGTTAGTCATTACATGTCTCATAGTGGTAATACCTACCGTACTTTCATTTAAAATAAGCTCTGGAGGCAGTGTCTCAAAGAGATCAGATTATTTACATATTAAAAAAACAGATTTCTCTGTCATAACATCTTTAGAAATACCTGGTTTAGGGAAAGAGGAAAAAGAAACAAGTGCGGCGCTCTTCTGAGCGTAATACGTTTTTACCAACAGTTAAAAAAATTATTTTAATTGTGGTTATGCTCACCTTTTATCGCTAAGAAATGCACGTTGAGATTCTCAAGGAATCAATTCTTTGGACAACACTTCTCCGTATGTTGTATAATCCAATAAGGTGTGCAGCTCACTTTGGAGAACTATGTGTTGATCCTGCTTCGGATCCACATAGGTGGCGACTTCAAAGGAAAAATAAACTCCAAGCAAATGTGGTGCTAAGCACCTACGGATTTTTCGAATGCATCCACTTCCAGTGAAAAAATTTTAATAAAAATTCATTTATTTTCTCAAAATAAAAAAATAAAATATATTTGTAAAATATTTTTAAAATACAGTACAACGCGTTTCGGCTGCTAATATTACAGTGCAGCCTTCAACAGGTAGCAAAAACAAAACAAAATAAAAAAACAGACATACAATAAGCACTATAAAGTGATGTTGCAACCTCCAAGTTTTCTTATTTATGAGGGTTCCTAGAAGGGATTAGCAGGGCGGGACCGGGGATCAGGTTCTCCTTTCCTGACGAATAACTACATGGTAGCTTATAAAAAGACTCATTATTCTTATATATATAAAAGAGCAATTTAGTATTTCTATTCTATCCAAAATGAGCTTTTAAATACATGGTGTTACATTGTTATGAACAAACATAACATTATAAGTATAGGTAAAGGTATACATACAGTGGGGCAAAAAAGTATTTAGTCAGTCAGCAATAGTGCAAGTTCCACCACTTAAAAAGATGAGAGGCGTCTGTAATTTACATCATAGGTAGACCTCAACTATGGGAGACAAACTGAGAAAAAAAATCCAGAAAATCACATTGTCTGTTTTTTTATCATTTTATTTGCATATTATGGTGGAAAATAAGTATTTGGTCAGAAACAAACAATCAAGATTTCTGGCTCTCACAGACCTGTAACTTCTTCTTTAAGAGTCTCCTCTTTCCTCCACTCATTACCTGTAGTAATGGCACCTGTTTAAACTTGTTATCAGTATAAAAAGACACCTGTGCACACCCTCAAACAGTCTGACTCCAAACTCCACTATGGTGAAGACCAAAGAGCTGTCAAAGGACACCAGAAACAAAATTGTAGCCCTGCACCAGGCTGGGAAGACTGAATCTGCAATAGCCAACCAGCTTGGAGTGAAGAAATCAACAGTGGGAGCAATAATTAGAAAATGGAAGACATACAAGACCACTGAATCTCCCTCGATCTGGGGCTCCACGCAAAATCCCACCCCGTGGGGTCAGAATGATCACAAGAACGGTGAGCAAGAATCCCAGAACCACGCGGGGGGACCTAGTGAATGAACTGCAGAGAGCTGGGACCAATGTAACAAGGCCTACCATAAGTAACACACTACGTCACCATGGACTCAGATCCTGCAGTGCCAGATGTGTCCCACTGCTTAAGCCAGTACATGTCCGGGCCCGTCTGAAGTTTGCTAGAGAGCATTTGGATGATCCAGAGGAGTTTTGGGAGAATGTCCTATGGTCTGATGAAACCAAACTGGAACTGTTTGGTAGAAACACAACTTGTCGTGTTTGGAGGAAAAAGAATACTGAGTTGCATCCATCAAACACCATACCTACTGTAAAGCATGGTGGTAGAAACATCATGCTTTGGGGCTGATTCTCTGCAAAGGGGCCAGGACGACTGATCCGGGTACATGAAAGAATGAATGGGGCCATGTATCGTGAGATTTTGAGTGCAAACCTCCTTCCATCAGCAAGGGCATTGAAGATGAAACGTGGCTGGGTCTTTCAACATGACAATGATCCAAAGCACACCGCCAGGGCAACGAAGGAGTGGCTTCGTAAGAAGCATTTCAAGGTCCTGGAGTGGCCTAGCCAGTCTCCAGATCTCAACCCTATAGAAAACCTTTGGAGGGAGTTGAAAGTCTGTGTTGCCAAGCGAAAAGCCAAAAGCATCACTGCTCTAGAGGAGATCTGCATGGAGGAATGGGCCAACATACCAACAACAGTGTGTGGCAACCTTGTGAAGACTTACAGAAAACGTTTGACCTCTGTCATTGCCAACAAAGGATATATTACAAAGTATTGAGATGAAATTTTGTTTCTGACCAAATACTTATTTTCCACCATAATATGCAAATAAAATGTTAAAAAAACAGACAATGTGATTTTCTGGATTTTTTTTTTCTCAGTTTGTCTCCCATAGTTGAGGTCTACCTATGATGTAAATTACAGACGCCTCTCATCTTTTTAAGTGGTGGAACTTGCACTATTGCTGACTGACTAAATACTTTTTTGCCCCACTGTAATTATATGTATACCTATACTTATAATGTTATGTTTGTTCGTAACAGTGTAATACCATGTATTTAAAAGCTCATTTTGGATAGAATAGAAGTACTAAATTGCTCTTTTATATATATATAAGAATAATGAGTCTTTTTATAGTCTACCATGTAGTTATTCGTCAGGAAAGGAGAACCTGATCCCCGGTCCCGCCCTGCTAATCCCTTTTAGGAACCCTCATAAATAAGAAAACTTGGAGGTTGCAACATCACTTTATAGTGCTTATTGTATGTCTGTTTTTTTATTTTGTTTTGTTTTTGCCACCTGATGAAGGCTGCACTGTAATATTAGCAGCCGAAACGCGTTGTACTATATTTCAAAAATATTTTACAAATATATTTTATTTTTTTATTTTGAGAAAATAAATGAATTTTTATTAACATTTTTTAACTGGAAGAAAAATCCGTAGGTGCTTAGCGCCACATTTGTCATAACATGTCAGATGACAGATCTCATAGTATCATTGTATTCAGCTTCCTATGACTTACATGCCCCTATAGACGGCTTAGGAGGGTTGATCATGCTGACAGTTTACTTTTAAATGGGATACAAGTTATGTACACTGAATTATTTTTTTTTCCCTGCAGCCTTTGGTGTATTTATCTTAATAGATATCTCTCACTATTTATTAGAGGAATTGTGGGAACTATTGGTTCAATCACAGCAGCTTAAATGACTGCACCTGTACGATTTTATATTGTATAATGACTAATTAAACAGCAATAAGAATGTCAGTGATGGAGCCATCTAATTAACTTTATATCTAAAAGTGAAGTACTTGTTTTTAGTTCTACATTTTTCTGTTTTATATCATACAATGACTTTTATAATACTAATAATGTACAAATGTTTTTCTCTGAAGATTTATGTTTGCTTTATGTATTGAAAGCAATTGGATTAAAAGTCATTGCTTTACCGTTCCTGAGCATCTATTTTCACTGTGATGTCATCCTGTCACATATTGTTTCACATATTGTCTTTTTGCCTTCTTAATGAATCCAGATGGATCTCAGAAGGACCAGATGGCTTAGGAACATGGGTATGCTTTCATCTTTCAAAGAAAGGCTTTCAAAGGCTTCCTAAATACTATAAATTGAGTAACTAATGTAATCAAGTCTGCATATATACAGTACAAACAAAAAGTTTGGACACACCTTCTCATTTAAAGATTTTTCTGTATTTTCATGACTATGAAAATTGTACATTCACACTGAAGGCATCAAACTATGAATTAACACATGTGGAATTATATACTTAACAAAAAAGTGTGAAACAACTGAAATTATGTCTTATATTCTAGGTTCTTCAAAGTAGCCACCTTTTGCTTTGATGACTGCTTTGCACACTCTTGGCATTCTCTTGATAAGCTTCAAGAGGTAGTCACCGGGAATGGTTTTCACTTCACAGGTGTGCCCTGTCAGGTTTAAGAAGTGGGATTTCTTGCCTTATAAATGGGGTTGGGACCATCAGTTGTGTTGTGCAGAAGTCTGGTGGATACACAGCTGATAGTCCTACTGAATAGACTGTTAGAATTTGTATTATGGCAAGAAAAAAAAGCAGCTAAGTAAAGAAAAACGAGTGGCCATCATTACTTTAAGAAATGAAGGTCAGTCAGTCCAAAAAATTGGGAAAACTTTGAAAGTGTCCCCAAGTGCAGTTGCAAAAACCATCAAGCGCTACAAAGAAACTGGCTCGCATGAGGACCGCCACAGGAAAGGAAGACCAAGAGTCACCTCTGCTTCTGAGGATAAGTTTATCCGAGTCACCAGCCTCAGAAATCGCAGGTTAACAGCAGCTCAGATTAGAGACCAGGTTAATGCCACACAGAGTTCTAGCAGCAGACACATCTCTACAACAACTGTTAAGAGGAGACTTTGTGCAGCAGGCCTTCATGGTAAAATAGCTGCTAGGAAACCACTGCTAAGGACAGGCAACAAGCAGAAGAGACTTGTTTCAGGTAAAGAACACAAGGAATAGACATTAGACCAGTGGAAATCTGTGCTTTGGTCTGATGAGTCCAAATTTGAGATTTTTGGTTCCAACCACCGTGTCTTTGTGCAACACAGAAAAGGTGAACGGATGGACTCTACATGCCTGGTTCCCACCGTGAAGCATGGAAGAGGAGGTGTGATGGTGTGGGGGTGCTTTGCTGGTGACACTGTTGGGGATTTATTAAAAATTGAAGGCATACTGAACCAGCATGGCTACCACAGCATCTTGCAGTGGCATGCTATTCCATCCAGTTTGCGTTTAGTTGGACCATCATTTATTTTTCAACAGAACAATGACCCCAAACACGCCTCCAGGCTGTGTAAGGGCTATTTGACCAAGAAGGTGAGTGATGGGTTGCTATGCCACATGACCTGGCCTCCACAGTCACCAGACCTGAACCCAATCAAAATGGTTTGGGGTGAACTGGACCGCAGAGTGAAGGCAAAAGGGCCAACAAGTGCTAAGCATCTCTGGGAACTCCTTCAAGATTGTTGGAAGACCATATCCGGTGACTACCTCTTGAAGCTCATCAAGAGAATGCCAAGAGTGTGCAAAGTAGTTGTGTCGCCCGAGAGACCGGGGTACCCAGCACCGGACCAATGGGGTCTGTCTCTTGAGGGGGATGTCACGGGTGGCTTGACCCGGTGCTGTGGCCTCAGGCAATGCACAGTGTAAAGGGTATCGTGAGGGAACAGGCACTTACTTAATCAGCAGCAGGTTCTCCCAGCGGTGATGATCCCAATCCTGGATAGATGGCTATTGTCCAAATGAAAGACTGAGGCACTGAAACGTTTAACCAGTTTACTTTAACAAAAAAGGATTTACAACCAGTCCTGTCACCGGAGTCTGTATGGGAACTCTGAGTTACTTTGACCCTGCCGGGGTCTTCGCCTCTTATTGTACGCAATATCTGTGTGGCCCTGCTGCTGTATGTGAACTGGCTGCCGGCCCAATCTGTCCCCTCCGGGTCCTGGTTCGACGGGCAACCCGAGTCCTTTTATCGGCTTACCCCCTCCGGGAGTACCGCTGAACTCTGTGTCTGTTGCTGCGTCCGACCCTAGTGAAGCTGATATCACCTCACGTTTTTCCGGTATTATATGTAATGAATACAGCCACGGATCCGGTATCCGTCTTTGCGCCTGTTCTGGGTAGTGATTAATGCTACCCGGTTCTCACAATGTCCTTTTTCTCTATCCCTCTTCTCCTCAGGCCAGTGATTTGGGCCTGGAAACCGTCATAGGGCTGTTAGAAATTCAGCTGTATGACCTCTCACTTTCAGCTCCTTAGCCCAACTGCCCAACTGCCATTTCTTCTCTCAGACCAGAATGGATCAAGGGGAGTCTCTGGAGCTCCCCCTTCTGGCCGGAGGAGGTAGTGCAGTCTTGCTATTTTAGTATTTGTATTCAGTGTCAGTAACTATATTTGTGGCAAATACCTCTAGGGGTGCCACATTCCCCCTTAGTTAAGAACAGTACTCCGGGACTGTGGGACGATAACATTTTGAAATAACAATTAATATGTACAGAGCCTTAAAAATGAAAAGTTACAAAAACCACTCAAGGAAACAAAAATAGAGTTCTGTAAAAAGTCACTTCAAATAGCGTCCGTTAATACAGTTCTATCCTTGAAGGTACTAGGAAAGGCACTGCACTTTGTGTCCAAGAATTTAGTTCCATTTTTCCATTGGAGTTATCAATATAACGTCTAAAGAAAGTTCAAAAAGAGCAAAAAGCAAAGTTCAAAAAGCAGTCTTTCCGGAGCTTTGATTTAGTGCCTCCGGGCTGATAAAAAGTTCAAGAATATGTAAGAAGTTCATACAGACAAGTCTCTGTAGGTACTGGGCTAAACGTTGCAGAATGATAACAATGACTATAGTTTTATAGTTGGTAATCTGCATACCTGGCCGGTAATTGACCCTGGGTACTACGCTGTGATCTACGTAACAGCGGTATCTCTCCATGTGGTGTACTACTGTCTACTGCGGATGTAGTATCTGCCCGCTCTGCTAAAGATAATTCCACGACTATGGAGTTGGCAAGTCCACCGTGAATGGGATCACTCTGACCAGGAATCTGTTCTTCCTGGCCTGGAATCTCCTGTAGTACGGGGTCAGCCTCTTCCTGTCTTGGGACTTCTGGTATTGGGTTCGGTGTTGGGTAAAAGGCCACCATGGGAACCACTACTGCACCATGGTATGTTAGTAGGGTTTTGGGAAAGTCTCCTATACAGGTGTGATACATTTCCTCTTCTTTTTCCTTTACTGGTTGGACCTGCATGGGTTGAATAACTTCTGGTTCTGGCTGGACAACTTCTGTCTCTTTCAATGCTTCCGGACATAATTTAAGATTGTCTCTTGACACTAGTACAGATGATAAGCCCCCGTTTTTGCTAATGAGACACATTTTAGGATTATCCATTCTTGTTGGTAAAACAGTGTAGGATACGGCTTCCCACTGATTGTCTAGTTTATTGGTTCGACGATTTCTCTTGAGCACTTGGTCACCCGGTCTTAATGGGGTCGCTAGAGCATTCTGGTTGAAAGTTAGCTCTTGTCTTTCTCTAGTTTGCTGAAGGCTTCTTTCCACACTCTCTTGCACTTGGCGATACTGCTTTTGCCGTATGATATCCCAATTGGAGTCTTGGACTTCTGCGTCTGGTTTCAGAATTCCCATTTCTAGATCGATTGGTAATTGGCCGGGTCTTGCACGCATAAGGTAAGCTGGGGTGCAATTGGTGGAACTCACCGGGACATGATTATACAGATCCACCAAGTCAGGCAATTTCTCTGGCCATTGATTCCTTTCTGCCTCAGGTAAAGTCTTTAGTAGTTCTATTACAATATGGTTCATCTTCTCGCATAAGCCGTTTGTTTGTGGATGATAGGCCGCCGTCCGGATCTTTTTGCAACCATACATATTACAGAATTCTCTGAAGATCTCTGATTCAAAGGTTGTACCTTGGTCGGTGAGAACCTGTTCCGGATATCCATGGGGTCTACAAAAGTACGTTTGGAACGCTTTGGCTGCTGTTTTTGCTGTCAGATCTTTTACGGGTACCACTACCAAGAAGCGTGAATAATGGTCCACGATGGTCAAGGCATAGACATAGCCGGACCGGCTTGGTGTCAACTTCACGTTGTCCATGGCTACAAGTTCAAGTGGTTGTTTGGTGATTATGGGCTGCAGTGGTGCTCTTTGGTTCTTTTGATCGTTTCTTCTGAGGTTGCACGGGCCACAATTTCTGCACCACTGTTCGATTGATTTTTTCATCCCGACCCAATAAAATCTTTCTCTTAGAAGTACTTCTAACTTTTTCCAACCGAAGTGACCAGCACCATTATGGTAAGCTTCGAGGACCATCTTGACATCTTGTTTAGGCACGATAATCTGCCAAACCAATTCATGTGTTTTCGGATTGGTGTACCTTCTACAGAGCTTCCCTTGATACAGGAACATTTTGCCTCTCTCTTTCCAGAGTTGATGCGTCTCTTCTGGGGCATCCTCATCGGGATATGCACTTTGCTCAGTTAACAGTTCCTTCACCAACTTCACAGCCGGATTGCTGTCTTGGGTGTCAGCCCATCTATGGTGTGCTAACGGATTAAAATTCACCTCTTGTTGTTTCTGATAGGTACTTGACTGATGATGTTTTGCCTTGGGATGATGGAAGGCTGGTAGTTCAATTTCTTCAAGCTCCCCCGTTTCTTCTTCTACATCTCTCAAGTGTGGCATCCGGGATAGGGCATTGGCATTTCCATTCTTGCGACCTGCTCGATACTTGATCTTGAAGTTGTAATTAGATAACCGGGCTATCCATCGCTGTTCTAACGCACCTAATTTGGCTGTGTCCAGGTGGGTCAACGGATTGTTGTCAGTATAGACAATAAATTCTGCAGCAGCCAGATAGTGTTTGAAACGTTCAGTCACAGCCCAAACTACTGCCAGTAGTTCCAATTTGAAGGAGCTATAATTTTCTGGATTTCTTTCAGTAGGCCGGAGCTTTCTACTTGCAAAGGCGATGACTTTCTCCCGACCTTCTTGCTTTTGTGACAGCACCGCTCCTAGTCCCACATTACTGGCATCGGTGTAGAGGATGAAAGGTTGATGGTAATCTGGGTATGCCAGAACCTCTTCTCCGGTTAGTGCCTTCTTTAGTTGTTCAAAGGAGTCTTCCCTTTCATCGTTCCACTGAAAAGGAGGGTTTCGGTTTGAAGGTTTCTTCGTCTGCCCTACCAAGGCGTCTTGCAAGGGTGCTGCCAATTTGGTAAATCCTTTTATAAATCTGCGATAGTAACCCACCAATCCCAGGAATTGCCTCACTTCTTTTGCGTTGGTAGGTCTTGGCCAATCCCTTATGGCGCTTATTTTCTCGGGATCCGGTGCTACTCCCTCCGAACTCACGATGTGTCCCAGGTACTGTACCTTTGGCTTGAGAAGGTGACATTTGGATGGCTTGATTTTCATGCCATACCTGGATAAGGCTTCAAACACTTCTGCCAGGTCTATTAAGTGTTGTTCGTAAGTCTTTGAGTAGACGATCACATCATCTAGGTACAGGAGGACGGTCTCGAAGTTCTTGTGTCCGAGGCAGCATTCCATCAGCCGCTGGAAGGTACCGGATGCGTTGCAGAGTCCGAATGGCATGCGATTAAATTCACATAGATCCATTGGTGTGGTGAATGCCGTCTTTTCCTTATCTCTCTCAGCCACAGGGACTTGCCAATACCCGCTTGTTAAGTCTAAGGTGGAAAAATAATTAGCAGATTTCAAAGCAGTCAAGGACTCTTCTATCCTAGGCAAGGGGTAGGCGTCTTTATGGGTGATGTTATTAATCCGCCGGTAGTCTACGCACATTCTCATGGTTCCGTCCTTTTTTTTTTTGACAAGCACTAGAGGGGCCGCCCAGGGGCTACAGCTGTCTCTTATTACCCCGGCCTGTTTCATCTCCCTCAGCATATCTTTTGCACATTGATAGTGAGCGGGCGGTATGGGTCTATATCTTTCTTTTATTGGGGGATGGTCACTGGTGGGGATTGTGTGTTCTACCCCTTCTATCCGTCCGAAGTCCAATGGGTGTTTACTGAAGACTTGTTCATATTCCGTCACTAGCCTATACACCCCTTGTTTTTGATGGGTAGGTGTTGAATTTATGCCCACATTTAGCTGTTGACACCAATCCTCCAATTCTCCGTCTGAGCCGTTGCCTTCCACCTGACAGGTTGGTTCTAAGGGCTCAATGGTTGTGATGGCATTGTTGTCAACAGTATATAGCTTTGCCACTGTAGCATACCTTGGCAAAGTGACCTCTTCCTCTCCACAGTTCAAAAGTCGTACCGGCACTCGTCCCCGGTGTACCTCGACTACCCCTCGTGCTGTGAGTATAGTGGGCCTGCTGTCGGTGTACACTGGTTCTATTAAGGCTTGATAATCTCGTCCCTTAGTACCAATGGCTGCTCTACACCATACCAGCATTTCTGTTTTTGGTGGGATTACAATAGATGTTGGATCACTTACCCTCACACTGCCGATTTCTCCACCTGCAACTTCTACCTGTTGCCTTAACATCAATACTTTTATTTCCCTTTGGAGAACTCTCTGCTGGCAGGATTGGGCAGTTTCAGCAATTTGCTGTAAGACAGAAATAACTTCGGAAAAGCAGTTCTCTAACACATTCATTCCTATCAATACAGTTGGTTCACAGTTCCGCCGGTCAACATCAACAACAATTATACCCTGTTTCTTCAATTCTACTTTACCAATCTTTATGGTCATCTCCCTGAATCCTAGTTTCGGTACCAACTTACCATTACTGGCCCATATATCTAGTTCAACATCAGAGGGCCCTTTATCAATATCTGCATCAGCCCAGTACCTCTTATAAAGGATATACGGTATAGATGAAATCTAGGAACCTGTGTCCAGCAAAGCGTTGAGGGGAATTCCGTCCAGCACGATAGGGATAATGGGTCGTCCTCCGATGTACCTGTCGTGCCAGGGTGTTGGGCCTTGAAAGTTCATTCCTGCGAAGTGGCCCGCATTCACAGGGGATTCCCGTTTAAATCACAATCTCGTGCAAAGTGGCCTGGCTGCTGGCAACGGCGGCAAATGGGCTGCCCATCCGGTTGGTAGCGGTCGCGGGGTCGTCCTCTCCATGTCGGGTATCTCCGGGGTCTCATCCATGGAACATCCTCTCTACGGTTTGCGAACTGTATCTTGGGTCCTCTGATCTCCTGCATGGTTTTAGCCATTGAAGCAAAAACATCAGTTAAAGAGTCAAGCTTTTGTTGAAGAGCCTCATTAGTACTGGGCCCCAGGGGCTTAGCAATGGCCCCGGACATAGCTGATGTCACTGGCACTCCCTGTTGTTGAGGTGCCTCTGCCATAGGTTGCGCAGGATCCTGATCCCGAGGTGCCTCTGCCAGCTGGAGACGTATAGCGCTCTCCTTTAATTGAGCAAATGTCAATTCAGGGTTCTTAAAAACAAGCATGCTCACATGCCCCCGGTGAGAAGGGGTGTAGAGTCCCTCCATAAATTGATCTCTTAGCAGTTTATCCGCTCCGGTGTTAAAAATGGGTTCAGCCAGTGTAAGTGATTTAAGGGCTTCCTGCAGGTTTAAGGCAAAGTCTCTCACGCCCTCATTAACTTTTTGTTTGCAATTAAAGAATCGTATTTTAGCTTTGCTGCTGGCAGTGGTTTCAAATGTAGCTTTTAATCCAGCAAATTTGTGTTCAACAGTGCCTTTTAGATCAGCTGCCCATGCTGTGACTTCTCGCTTAGCATGGCCACTTAACTGCATCATCAGGAGACTAACACGCTGAACTTCACCCATGGGGAACATGTTAAAATGGGCCAGCATCTTTTCTCTGAAATCGTCAAGGGTATTAGGCTCACCTTCATACATTGGAAGCCACGGGCCACCTGGGGTATATGGCATCAGCACCGGCATGATGGGCGCCACTCCTTGCACCGCTGCGCTACCAGACGCTCTATCGACACTCTCTTTCAGCTGCATTAGCGCCGCCGGGTGCTGCGGCGTCTCCGTGCTGCGACATACTGTGCCCCCTTAGTTAATCCGGACCCTTCCGGTCCTCCGCTTCCGTCGGGATAGTGTAGATTCGTTCCGCTGTGCAGCAGGATTGGTTTTCCCCTTGCTCTGACGTCAGAGCGCTCAGCTTGGTGCCGCCCACAATGACACGCCCCCTGCTGCTCCCGCCCGCCGCGCGCTCTGTAATGGCGGATTCTGAAGTTTTTCAGTTAGACTGGGGCTCAGGTAATGGCGTAGCTCAATTAACAGTCTCGCGCCTAACGGTTATGAGGTGATTACCTCAGGGGATGGCGGCCATCTTTACTCCATTATAACCAATGGGGAAAAGTCACTTTCAATAGTTTTTAATGGGAAATGGAATTTTCTTTAATAAAGTCAATTTTCACGATTTTTCATCCAAGTTTTCAAAGTTTTGGGCTCCAATCACGGCACACAATACCCGGTATATGGGCTGGCTCTATCCTGTTCGTGACGCCAATTGTGTTGCCCGAGAGACCGGGGTACCTAGCACCGGACCAATGGGGTCTGTCTCTTGAGGGGGATGTCACGGGTGGCTTGACCCGGTGCTGTGGCCTCAGGCAATGCACAGTGTAAAGGGTATCGTGAGGGAACAGGCACTTGCTTGATCAGCAGCAGGTTCTCTGTTGTGAATTCTGTGGCTGAGTTCACTTCTGTGGTCACAAGTGGTATTGCAGTCTCTGGGCTTCCTCCCTCAGGTGTTTTGGTGAGCTCGTTGGCTGCCTTGCTATTTAGCTCCACCTGAGTCTGTCTTCCTTGCTCCTTGTCAATGTTCCAGTGTTGGATCTGAGCTACTGCATCTTTCCTTGGGCCTGTTGCTCTGCTAGATAAGTGCTTCTAGTTTATTTTCTGTTTTTTCTGTCCAGCTTGCTATTAACTTTTGCTGGAAGCTCTGAGAAGCAAAGGGGTGCACCGCCGTGCTGTTAGTTCGGCACGGTGGGTCTTTTTGCCCCTTTGCGTGGTTTTCGTTTTAGGGTTTTTTGTAGACTGCATAGTTCTCTTTGCTATCCTCGCTCTGTCTAGAATATCGGGCCTCACTTTGCTGAATCTATTTCATTCCTACGTTTGTCTTTTCATCTTGCTAACAGTCATTATATGTGGGGGGCTGCCTTTTCCTTTGGGGTATTTCTCTGAGGTAAGTCAGGCTTGTATTTCTATCTTCAGGCTAGTCAGCTCCTCAGGCAGTGCCGAGTTGCATAGGTAGTGATAGGCGCAATCCACTGCTGCTTATAGTTGTGTGAGGATAGATCAGGTACTGCAGTCTACAGAGATTCCACGTCTCAGAGCTCGTCCTATTGTTTTTGGTTATTGCCAGATCTCTGTATGTGCGCTGATTACTGCACGCTGTGTTGCCTGATTGCCAGCCATAACAGTTCTCCCAGCGGTGATGATCCCAATCCTGGATAGATGGCTATTGTCCAAATGAAAGACTGAGGCACTGAAACGTTTAACCAGTTTACTTTAACAAAAAAGGATTTACAACCAGTCCTGTCACCGGAGTCTGTATGGGAACTCTGAGTTACTTTGACCCTGCCGGGGTCTTCGCCTCTTATTGTACGCAATATCTGTGTGGCCCTGCTGCTGTATGTGAACTGGCTGCCGGCCCAATCTGTCCCCTCCGGGTCCTGGTTCGACGGGCAACCCGAGTCCTTTTATCGGCTTACCCCCTCCGGGAGTACCGCTGAACTCTGTGTCTGTTGCTGCGTCCGACCCTAGTGAAGCTGATATCACCTCACGTTTTTCCGGTTGCTGTATTATATGTAATGAATACAGCCACGGATCCGGTATCCGTCTTTGCGCCTGTTCTGGGTAGTGATTAATGCTACCCGGTTCTCACAATGTCCTTTTTCTCTATCCCTCTTCTCCTCAGGCCGGTGATTTGGGCCTGGAAACCGTCATAGGGCTGTTAGAAATTCAGCTGTATGACCTCTCACTATCAGCTCCTTAGCCCAACTGCCCAACTGCCAGTTCTTCTCTCAGACCAGAATGGATCAAGGGGAGTCTCTGGAGCTCCCCCTTCTGGCCGGAGAAGGTAGTGCAGTCTTGCTATTTTAGTATTTGTATTCAGTGTCAGTAACTATATTTGTGGCAAATACCTCTAGGGGTGCCACATAGTCATCAAAGCAAAAGGTGGCTCTTTTGAGGGCAGCACGGTGGCGCAGTGGATAGTACAGCAGCCTTGCAGCGCTGGAGTCCTGGGTTCAAGCCCCACTAAGGACAATATCTGCAAAGAGTTTGTATGTTCTCTCCGTGTTTGCGTGGGTTTCCTCTGGGTACTCCAGTTTCCTCCCACATTCCAAAGACATACTGATAGGGAATTTAGATTGTGAGCCCCAACAGGGACAGCGACGATAATGTGTGCAACCTGTAAAGTGTTAAATATGTTAGCGCTATATAAAAAATAAATAAAAATAAATAAATACTTTGAAGAACCCAGAATATAAGATATATTTTCAGTTGTTTCATACTTTTTTGTTAAGTATATAATTCCACATGTGTTAATTCATAGTTTTGATGCCTTCAGTGTGAATGTACAATTTTCATAGTCATGAAAATACAGAAAAATCTTTAAATGAGAAGGTGTGTCCAAACTTTTGGTCTGTATTGTATAATTCATAACAAATTTTCAATTGGTTTGACATTTTTGTATTTTGATGGAGGGAAAGCTGAATGTTACAATTTACATTTATTTTAGGAGATTCCATGACCTTCGCAATAATAACTAATATTGTAGCAATTCATTTACCAGTGTAATATAATAGTTGTGACTAAAAGCCGATGTCCATTTTCTGGGAAAATTGTGGCAAAAGTAGGAAATGTTTGAAAATAAGCATTAATTTCCTGTTGAAGTCTCAACCAGTACCTACTTCCTGCTTCTCCCCCCTCCATGCTTTAGTTTCAAGCCTTCTGCTATGTCTCGACTACAACACAAAACTGCTGCAGCCAATCACTGGCCTCAATAATCATATTGAATCAGTTGAACCAAGATTGCTTAGGCCAGTGATTGGCTGCAGTGGTCATGTATTAGAGATCGTATATCAAAGCTGCTGGCCTAAAGATAAACATCGACAGGGAGCAGAAAAGAGGCAGCACTTAACCCCCTAATGACCTAACGACCGCCGATACACCTTTTAACGGCGGAAGTTAAGCTTTTTAACGGCACTGAGTTTTAAGTGTATAGCGCCCCCCAGAGTCGGAATTTCTCCAAGGTTTCAGCTACCGGGGGGTAGCTGAGACCCCAGAGAACATGATTCGGGTCGGTTTTTACCAACCTCGGTGTTGTAGTCGGTGCTATTAATGGTATAACAGCGACCGCAAAAAAAAGACGGATTTTCCATTTAATTTCTCTCTCCTCTGATGTGATCGCACATCAAAGGAGAGGGAAATAAAGTCCCCTGATCACCCTCCTGGTACCTCTAGTGTCCCGGCATGTCCCTGTGAAGTCCCCCGGGCCGCCGACATCTTCTTCCGGGAGAAAAGGGAGTGCACATGTGAAGTGCGCCTTCCGAGATCTGCCGGCCAGCACCCAGCAACAATAGGAAATTTTTACTATTGGTTCATTTTGGTCACTGTGATAGATGCTATCACAGTGGCCAAAATAATAAAAATTGTAAATAAAACCCCCATTTAACACACTCCTTAGTTAGAGAAAAAAAAATGAAGTAAAAAAAATATATTTATTTCTGTTTTTAAATAAGGGTTAGAGTTGGGCTAACGTTAGGGTTAGGGTTGGGCTAAAGCTAGGGCTAATGTTTTTTTTCCAGGTTTTTGAGGGCCCCGGGCGAAAGAGTCTCAGTGGGCCCCCCCTTTAACACATACCACAATTCATGATCACATATAAACACAGCCATGTAGTATATAACAGCCCACGTAGTACTGTATATAGCACAGCCACGTAGCATATAACACAGCCATGTAGTATATAACAGCCCACGTAGCATATAACACAGCCACGTAGTATATAGCACAGCCCACGTAGCATATAGCAGCCCATATAGTATATAGCACAGCCACATAGTATATAACACGGCCTACGTAGTTTATAGAACAGCCATCTAGTATATAGCACAGCCCATGTAGCATAAAACAGCCCACGTAGTATAAACATGGCCCACATAGTATATAGAACAGCCATGTAGTATATATAGACACTTGCCCCATAGATGCTCCATACAGACACTTGCCCCATATAGTGCTGCACAAATGTTATTGCCCCATAAGATACTCCATACAGACACTTGCCCCATTTGCTGTTGCTGCGATAAAAAAAAATCACATACTCACCTCTCCGTCGCTCAGGCCCCCGCACTTTCAATATTCACCTGCTCCTCTTTCCAGCCACCACTCCATCTTCTTCAGCGTCTTCTGCACTGACGTTCAGGCAGAGGGCGGGCACTAACCACATCACCGCGCCCTCTGACCTCAGCGACACTGCAGAAGACGCTGAAGATGGAGCGGCGGCTGGAACGAGGAGCTGGTGAATATCACGCAGCGCTGCGCTCCCCTCCTCGTTATACTCACCTGCTTCCCGGCGCTGGCAGCTTCTTCCTGTATTGAGCGGTCACCGTTACTGCTCATTACAGTAATGAATATGCGGCTCCACCCTTATGGGAGGTGGAGCAGCATATTCATTACTGTAATGAGCGGTACCATGTGACCGCTCAATACAGGAAGAAGCTGGGGAGTCGGGGATCTGCAGGGAATAATTAGACAGCCCCCGCTCCCCCTTCCCTGCCGAGTCAGCTGCGTGATGTGCCGCTAGCTGAGGGCCCCTGGGGGAGCAGTGGTCCTAGGCACTGGCAGCTGCCTGACCCTAACGCCAGCCTTGAATGGACCCCCCTGTCTCACCAGGGCCCCGGCACTTGCCCGGGTTTGCCGGGTGCTGACGCCGGCCCTGGGACTAGGGTTAGGCTTAGGGCTAGGGTTGTGGTTAGGGTTATGGTTGGGATTGGGTTAGGTGTGTGTTGGGGTTAGGATTGGAGTTAGAATTAACGGTTTCCACTGTTTAAGTACATCAGGGGTTCTCCAAACGAGACATGGCGGCTCCATTGATTCCAGCCAATTTTGTGTTCAAAAAGTCAAACGGTGTTCCCTCCCTTCTGAGCCCTGCCATGCACCCAAACAGTGGCTTTTCCCCACATTTGGGGTATCAGCATACTCAGGAGAAATTGCACAACAAAGTTTGTGGTCCGTTTTCTCCTGATACCCTTGTGAAACTAAAAAAATTTGGTTCCAAAGTAAATTTTTTGTGAAAAAAGTAAAATGTTAATTTTTTTCCTTCCACGTTGCTTTAGTTCTCGTGCAGCACCTGAAGGGTTAATAATCTTCTTGCATGTGGTTTTGTGCTCCTTGATGAGTAGAAATTTTAGAATGGTTTCACTTTTGAGTATTTTCTGTAATGTAGGCCCCTGAAAGTCACTTCAAATGTGAGGTGGTCCCTAAAAAATGGTTTTGTAAGTTTTGTAGGAAAAAATTGGAAATCACTGGTCAACTTTTAACCCTTTTAAGTTCCTAACATAGAAATATGTTTCAAAAATTGTGCTGATGTAACGTAGACATGTGGGAAATGTAATTTATTAACTATTTTGTGTGATATAACGCTCTGATTAAAGGGCATAAAAATTAAAAGTTTGAAAATGTCAAAATGTTCCAAATTTTCACAAAAAAATACAAGTCATATTCAAGAAATGTTACCATTATCATGAAGTACAATATGTCAAGAGAAAGCAATCTCAGAATCAGCGCGATCCGTTAAACCGTTCCAGAGTTATTACCTCATAAAGTGGTCAGAATCGTAAAAATTGGCCTGGTCATTAAGCACCAAATCTGTCACAAAGGGGTTAAATGACAGAGGTTTTAACAGGTAAGCAATTCTTATTTTGTTATTTTAAAGCATTACCTTCTTGTGCTATTTTTTTTCTGAAAACAGACAACTATATTTTTTATATCTATACCTGAATTCCTCTGCCATTTGCTTAATTTACTATAACTATTTGCTTCTTAATGTGAACTATTGTGGTGAATTGCCTTAATGATTTAGGAGAACATTACATTTGAGATATAATGTAAATATTTTAAAGCACTACTTCAGTGTTTTTTTTCCTTATTTCACCACTGGAGTGGAATCACTAATCCATGTTCCCTGCTCAGGGCCGGGCAGGCCATCTGTCATTTCTGGAAACTGCCGTATGGGCTGGTACCTGCACTGGGCCGCTCTGTCACTTGGTGTCTCCTCCTGGTTTCTTCCGCTGCGCAGTGATCAACGCCGCACCCCTTCTCCCACGAGACCTCCTTTTCTTCATATTTACATAATGCACGTGAAAGATTAAAGAGGCGCTGACGCCTCAACCAGTCAGCATGATCATTACCTGCGGCCAGCCAGGAGTAGGCTGTGGTACGTAACTTCCACGCACTGAAGAGCAGAAGCACATTAGTGAGAAGGAATTTTCCCCGGTGTGCGGGAGGACGTGTTGGGTGAAACGCTTGTCCTCTGTCCAGCAGCTCCTTCCTCTTTTCTGCTGCTCCCATCTTGCTACACATGATCTTCGGCATGCAAGCCATTGCACATTATGTCACTGCCATGTTCCCCTAGTCGGGCACGCCGATGTAAGCTGCAAGCCTCTGATTGGCCAGTGGCGTATATGGCAGCGTAGGGAGCCAGCGAGTTCCCTGCATGGCAATACATTTCAGCTGGATGTGCACCAATGTTACTGGACCCCTCCAACTCTGGGCCCAGCTATATGATGGCGATATGTCTGCCCCTGCCATTACTGATCCCTGTGCACCCCACTGTTAAAGGGAACCTGTCAGCAGGATTGTGCGTAGTAACCTACAGACAATGTCAGGTCGGCACCACTATACTGAATAAAATGATACCTGGAATGGTGAAATCTGTCTTGTGGTTGTTTCTTAATCTTTATTTTCAGTTTTGTGTTAATGAAATTCTCATGCCCTAAGGTGGGGCTGTAGGTGGGACTTCATGTGGTGCTCTGATATATCCATAATGTAGACTGCTGACAGGTTACTGATCCCTCACTGACCCACCCCCTAGTTTGCATAATGAATATACTACATAGTAACATAGTAACATAGTTAGTAAGGCCGAAAAAAGACATTTGTCCATCCAGTTCAGCCTATATTCCATCATAATAAATCCCCAGATCTACGTCCTTCTACAGAACCTAATAATTGTATGATACAATATTGTTCTGCTCCAGGAAGACATCCAGGCCTCTCTTGAACCCCTCGACTGAGTTCGCCATCACCACCTCCTCAGGCAAGCAATTCCAGATTCTCACTGCCCTAACAGTAAAGAATCCTCTTCTATGTTGGTGGAAAAACCTTCTCTCCTCCAGACGCAAAGAATGCCCCCTTGTGCCAGTCACCTTCCTTGGTATAAACAGATCCTCAGCGAGATATTTGTATCTCGTACTAATGTGTGTATTTGAAAAAAAGCCTGTCACTTAATCAAAATGGTTGCACCTGCGCACTTTCTCTTATTGTCTAGTGTTCATTATTTTCCTTTGTTTCAAAGAAAAAAAATCACCATCAATATGGCGCCATCGGGTGCGCCAGCACATTAGCATCTATCGCGTTTCAATAGATACTACTGCACAAGCGCTGCTGCCGGCTCCTTGTTGCTGCAGCCAAAAAAAAATGTACACTACAACAAAATAAAGCCATATTGATGGTGTTTTTTTCTCTTTGAAACACAGGAAGATAATAGGCACCAACAGATAAGTGAAAGTGCACAAGCGCCGCATTTTGATTGTGACATGCTTTTTTTCAATTACACACATTAGTATATTCATTATGCAAACTAGGGAGCAGGTCAGTGAGGGATCAGTGACCTGTCAGCAGTCTGCATTATAAATACCTAGTCAGAGCACCACATGAAGACCCCCACAGACCCGCCCCAAAGCACGAGCATATCATTAACTTAAAACTGAAAATAAAGATTAAGCAACAACCACAAGACGGATTTAATCAACCAAGGAATCATTTTATTCAGTATAACAGCACCGACCTGACACTGTGTGTACATCATTATGTACAATCCTGCTGACAGGTTCCCTTTAACAGTGACCAAATCTGAGTGTGTTCCATTAATAACCACTTGCAGTTTCCTATCGCTGAGCCAGTTTTTAACTCAGTTACACACATTTTTCCCTGCTCCCACTGCTCTCATTTTATGTACCAACCTTTTCTGTGGCATTGTATCAAATAACTTTGAAAAGTCCAGATAGACCACATCCACTGTGTTTCCCTGGTCCAATCTAGAACTTACCATCTCATAGAATCTGATCAGATTAGTTTGCAGAACAGATCCCTCATAAACATATGATGATATTGGGGAATTAGGTTCTTCTTATCGAGATACTCCAGGACAGCATCTCTTAGAAAACCTTCAGAGATGTTGCCCACAGTAGAGATTAAACTCACCAGCCTATAAATTCCAAGCTCAGATGTTGTCCCCTTCATGAATATTGGTACCATATTTGCTATATGGCTGTAACACTGGTAGGTGAATGTAATTCTGGTGGATGTGGACCCACTGCACAATGGGCTGGGCTTACCCTGGAGGGGTAGGTGTCTACTGAGTCTTCACTAGAGCCTCTGGTCGTGAGGATAGACTAGGTTTCCAGTAGACACCAGGTTCAACTTCAGGGCAGTCCCCGTGACTGCAGCAGCCAACAGGAGGGTCAGAAGTGCAGGTACCAGGTACAAGAGGGCGAAGACAAGGACGAGGTCAGACAGTTTGAGGTTGGGGCAGGCAGCACAGGATCAGGAGCAGTGAGGTCAGACAGGACGGGGATATGAGTCAGGAGAAACAAAATACACATAGCACTGTGCACTTACAATTGTACATTTTGTCTTTCTACCCGGTTATTTCTTCTCTTTTCTATGATCTATGTAGAAACAGGAAGTCTCTTGTCCCTTCATGAATCATTCCCCTCTTCAACCCCTGACCCAGCAGCTCATCCTGCCATCTGCCTGTCATAGACGTTTGTAGTGACACATAACTTGTGCAGAGAAAATTGATCTCCTGTTTCTATATAGAGCTTAGAAGGATTCAGTGAGTCAGTTTTTAATCACAGACCTAATGGAAAAGAGAAGAATTAGCTGAGTTGAAGAGCAAAATGAGCAATCGTAAGTGCACAGTGCTATATAATATGAGTGCAATATCTTAAGGCCATGTTCACACGTTCCTGATTTCCATCCTTTTTTTTCTGCACTAAAAACCGCAGCTCTTGGCAGAAAACGCAGGTCCTTTTTTTGGTGCGTTTTTGGTGCGTTTTTTGATGCGTTTTTTAGTGCGTTTTTTTATGCAGTTTTCTATGCAGAGTCTGTGTGTTTTCTAGGGAGTTTTTTAGGGTTAAAATGGCTGAAAATACCCTACCCCTAACCCTACCCCTAACCCTAACCCTACCCCTAACCCTAACCCTATTCTAACCTTAGTGGAAAAAAAAAATTCTTTATTTTTTTATTGTCCCTACCTATGGGGGTGACAAAGGGGGGGGGGGTCATTTACTATTTTTTTTATTTTGATCACTGAGATAGGTTATATCTCAGTGATCAAAATGCACTTTGGAACGAATCTGCCGGCCGGCAGATTCGGCGGGAGCACTGCGCATGCGCCCGCCATTTTGGAAGATGGCGGCGCCCAGGGAGAAGACGGACGGACGGACACTGGGAGGCCGGGTAAGTATAAGGGGGGAGATGAGGGCACGGGGGGGGGCGTCGGAGCACGGGGGGGGTGGCATCGGAGCATGGGGGGGTGGGATTGGGGCACGGGGGGGCAGCCACACTGCAGCGGTTCTGCACCGCAGACCGCAGTAAAACCCGCAGATATATTTTTCATCTGCGGGTTTTACTGCGGGTTTGACCTCACAATGGAGGTCAATGGGTGCAGAACCGCTGCAGTTTTGCAAAAAGAAGTGACATGGTACTTCTTTTTTACCGCAGCTATTCAGCGCGGCTTTTTTTCCCGATTCCCGCATCATGTGCACAGTGGTTCCTGTTTTCCAATAGGGTACAGTGTACTGTACCCTGCATGGAAAACAGCTAGAAAATCGCGGCGGTTCCGCAGTAAAAAACGCACTGTGTGAACATGGCCTAAGAGTATAAAAACTTTGATGGGAGGAGTGCTTTTAATTCTTGCAGTACTTGGGGGTTTATGTCAGGGGTGTATGCCAGGCCTTTTGATTTTTCCACTTTAGTGATTTTGTGGCTGCGCTGTACTCCCTGCTGGGTTAAGCAGGTGACATTTAATGGAAAACTTATGGTATCCCTGATAATGTCATCTGTCATGGGATTTTCTTGTGTGCATACAGTAGAGAAGAAGGCGTTTAGTAGATTGGCTTTTCCCTTATCCTTTTACACAATTTCCCCCAGATTTATTTGTGGGGACCAATACTATCATTTTTTATTTTCTTAGGCCGGCTTCACACTTGCGAGTTTTACGGACGTAAGAGCGCAGAAACTACGTCAGTAAAACTCGCAAAAAATACGGCACAATTATTCTCTATGCCCCTGCTCCTATCTGCCGTATTTTACTGCAGGCTTTCTAGGCAAGTTCCCAGGCTTTCTAGGCAAGTTCCCACGATCTATAAACAGCCAGCAGAGGGCGCCTCACCGCAAATGAAGCTAAATATAGCTCATTGATCTATATTTAGACTCATTCCCCGGGGTTTTGCAGCGAGGAGCAGCCTGCATTAGCAAAGCTCCTTGCTGCAAAATGTTTTAACCCCTTCAGAAGGATTTACATCGTTGGACGTTACAGATCTGCGGAGGGTAAGTATATTGTTGGTTTATTATGTTTTTTCTTTCACAGAACGAGGGTCTTCAGTGATTGGATTGGGCGTAGAATAAAATACTCCAACAACCATTGTTTTTATTTCATTAAAATAATTTTAAATAATGTGTTTGTGTTTTATTTAACCCTTTCATTCAATTGGATTAATAATGGATAGGTGTCATAATTGACGCCTCTCCATTATTAATTAGGCTTAATGTCACCTTACAATAGCAAGGTGGCATTAACCCTTCATTACCCCATATCCCACCGCTACACGGGAATGGGAAGAGAGTGGCCAAGTGCCAGAATAGGCGCATCTTCCAGATGTGCCTTTTCTGGGGTGGCTGGGGGCAGATATTTTTAGCCAGGGGGGGGGCCAATAACCATGGACCCTCTCCAGGCTATTAATATCTGCCCTCAGTCACTGGCTTTACTACTCTGGCGGAGAAAATTGCACGGGAGCCCACGCCAATTTTTTCCGCCATTTAACCCTTTATTTTAAGAGCTAGAACGGCCAAATTTTGCAGATACACTCTACTGACATTAGTAGTGTGGAATCTGCAAAAAAATGGAGAGAAGACATGGTTTACTGTATGTAAACCATGTCTCAAATCATGTCGGCTTTTAGGAAGGAGAAAGAAAAAGAAAAATTGAATTACCGGCTTTCAAGCTGTATAGCGCTGGAATAAATATTAATATATATACATATATGTGTCTAATGACATATACAGTGGGGCAAAAAAGTATTTAGTCAGTCAGCAATAGTGCAAGTTCCACCACTTAAAAAGATGAGAGGCGTCTGTAATTTACATCATAGGTAGACCTCAACTATGGGAGACAAACTGAGAAAAAAAAATCCAGAAAATCACATTGTCTGTTTTTTTTAACATTTTATTTGCATATTATGGTGGAAAATAAGTATTTGGTCAGAAACAAAATTTCATCTCAATACTTTGTAACATATCCTTTGTTGGCAATGACAGAGGTCAAACGTTTTCTGTAAGTCTTCACAAGGTTGCCACACACTGTTGTTGGTATGTTGGCCCATTCCTCCATGCAGATCTCCTCTAGAGCAGTGATGTTTTTGGCTTTTCGCTTGGCAACACGGACTTTCAACTCCCTCCAAAGGTTTTCTATAGGGTTGAGATCTGGAGACTGGCTAGGCCACTCCAGGACCTTGAAATGCTTCTTACGAAGCCACTCCTTCGTTGCCCTGGCGGTGTGCTTTGGATCATTGTCATGTTGAAAGACCCAGCCACGTTTCATCTTCAATGCCCTTGCTGATGGAAGGAGGTTTGCACTCAAAATCTCACGATACATGGCCCCATTCATTCTTTCATGTACCCGGATCAGTCGTCTTGGCCCCTTTGCAGAGAAACAGCCCCAAAGCATGATGTTTCCACCACCATGCTTTACAGTAGGTATGGTGTTTGATGGATGCAACTCAGTATTCTTTTTCCTCCAAACATGACAAGTTGTGTTTCTACCAAACAGTTCCAGTTTGGTTTCATCAGACCATAAGACATTCTCCCAAAACTCCTCTGGATCATCCAAATGCTCTCTAGCAAACTTCAGACGGGCCCGGACATGTACTGGCTTAAGCAGTGGGACACGTCTGGCACTGCAGGATCTGAGTCCATGGTGGCGTAGTGTGTTACTTATGGTAGGCCTTGTTACATTGGTCCCAGCTCTCTGCAGTTCATTCACTAGGTCCCCCCGCGTGGTTCTGGGATTTTTGCTCACCGTTCTTGTGATCATTCTGACCCCACGTGTGGGATTTTGCGTGGAGCCCCAGATCGAGGGAGATTATCAGTGGTCTTGTATGTCTTCCATTTTCTAATTATTGCTCCCACTGTTGATTTCTTCACTCCAAGCTGGTTGGCTATTGCAGATTCAGTCTTCCCAGCCTGGTGCAGGGCTACAATTTTGTTTCTGGTGTCCTTTGACAGCTCTTTGGTCTTCACCATAGTGGAGTTTGGAGTCAGACTGTTTGAGGGTGTGCACAGGTGTCTTTTTATACTGATAACAAGTTTAAACAGGTGCCATTACTACAGGTAATGAGTGTAGGAAAGAGGAGACTCTTAAAGAAGAAGTTACAGGTCTGTGAGAGCCAGAAATCTTGATTGTTTGTTTCTGACCAAATACTTATTTTCCATCATAAAATGCAAAAAAAATGATAAAAAAACAGACAATGTGATTTTCTGGATTTTTTTTTCTCAGTTTGTCTCCCATAGTTGAGGTCTACCTATGATGTAAATTACAGACGCCTCTCATCTTTTTAAGTGGTGGAACTTGCACTATTGCTGACTGACTAAATACTTTTTTGCCCCACTGTATATATATATATATATATAGACAGTATATATATTTTTTTTTTTCTTTTTGGGACACATGGATCATTTCTATAACGGTATGTTGGTTTTGCAAGCCTGCGAGAAAACCACGCAGTACGGATGCCATACGGATTACATACGGAGGATGCCATGCGCAAAAAACGCTGACACACCCTGCCTACGGAGGAGCTACGGACCACTATTTTCGGGACATTTCAGCGTATTACGGCCGTAATATACGGACCGTATTTTCATACGCTGAGTGTGAAGCCGGCCTTACTGTTTCTGTAATGGAAGAATGATTTTGAATTATTTTTTCTTTCCTAGGCAATGAGTCTCTGACTAAGTCGTTGCTGCCTTGATTTTCTTTCTACATAATTAATTTTTTCTTTAATTATTTAATGCCTCACCCCTATCTACTTGCTTTAATTCCCTAAACTTTTTCTTTTTGTCATGTTTTGTGCCCGTTAGAGCTCCATTTAGCCTTAGTGGTTTCCTCCTATTTCTAGCTTGTTCATTCCCATAGGATATATACTATTGATTCATTCCCAAAGTGTTGTAATGCGCCTATGAATTCTAAAGGACACAGAGGATATAGACATCAGTCCTCCATGTTGGAGAAGGGATTAGAGTCCTCCTCTTCACCCAGGTGTGAGGTTTAGGCTTCCAGTGGATGTCGCTACATCTATCTGACCCCTTTAACTTCAGGCTGATTTGCAGTGTTAGACAAGGGACAGTAATTATTTTACAAATGCACATTTCAAAGAGATGTCGTCATTTTTTCCTCTTTTTGATAAGTAATAAAATGTATTTTAATTTCAGTTATTTGAGTCAGCTGAGTAAGCATTCTCTGGACACGATTACATCATTTTTGCAATGGATTTAAAAAGGCAGAGGAGGATAAAGTATACGAAATATCACAGATGATGATTAGTCCTTGCTGAGCATTAAAGAAAATCTATCACAAAGTTTTTGCTACTCCATCTGAGAGCAGCGTGGTAGGGCCAGGGACCCTAACTCCCGTGATGTATCAATTACTGAGCTGCTTGCTGCAGTTTCGATAAAATCGCTTTTTTATATGCTGCAGATCTAGCAGTTCTCTGAATGCTGATCTCTGAATAACTCCCCACACACCACTGATTGGCAGATTGCTGTGTATATAAGCAGAAAGAAGCCAATCAGTGGTGGAGGTGTGGATATACAGAGCTCTTGAATATGTAGGACTTCATGACAGTAGATTTACTAGTCCTGTAGTGATAATCTCCTGCTGATAAAACAGTAATTTTATAAGAACTACGGCAAGCAGACCAGTGACACACACAACACTGGAATCAGGAACTCTGTCTACATACAATGCTACTCTCGAATTAGGTGGGAACAAAAACATAATTGCCAGAGGAAGATCAGGAACTTAGTGCTGCTGTTCAGTTGTCTTTTAGCACCACTAGCGAATGGATTTATTATACAGCACTTATTCATATCCGTGGATTGTTGGTTACTGCAGGGCATAACAGCCATCCAGAGGGAAAGCAAGGCATGTCCCTTGTAACCACTGATCACGAGGGTCACGGATAAAGGACCCCCCTATGTTCCCTAGCGTTTTTCAAGAGACTATATCAAAATATTTTGTTTATTTTGAGCTGGAGAACCCCCACAATTCAAATTCTCTCCCTTTGGCAGCAGACTTGTGTGTAATCACCCCACATCTCACAATCGGCAGAATTACCCCTTAAGGTCATGTTTCCACAGTGATTATTTGTTGAGTTTGTGACGCTGCAGATTTTCTGCAGTATTTCATGCTTTAATTAGGTACATTAGGTTACTTGTGGTTTTTTTTGTTGCATTTGTTTATTTTATGTGTTTGTATCACATTTATTTTTCATTTTTTTTGTATATCGTGTTTTAAATAAAACTACTTTGTTTTGCACACTTCCTCACTTCCTCATCTGCTGAGCTTTGATATAGCTTCATTGCCAATGTCACGTGAATTACATCCATTTTTGCTGCAGAAGCGCAATAGAAACATACATGCATTTTGTATTTACTGATTTTCTGCATCTCTTTAATGTCTATGGGGAAAACCCACAAATAAAACACATATTAACTGCAAGAGAAAGTGACAGCTGCAGATTTCAAAAACTCAATGCATTTCACATACTTTAGTGTTATAAAAAGGCCAAGGGGCGTGAGATTTCCATACATGTCAGAAGCGGCAACATTTTTTAATGGTTTTTAGAGATGAAGTTGCGACTTCCTTTCTCTATTTTTGCACAATAAAGTTTGGCTTTTAATAGAAGATTCTGATGCTGATCAGTGTTTTTTGCTTCTGCCGACCTCTCGCCCATCACAAGTCTCCGTGCGTTGATCTTCTTGTGGGTGAGTTGACTTTTTTTGCCTTTTTGATTATGTACATGCCATCCACTTTGCTGGAACTGTGATGCGCTGTAATATGTTTTTTTTTTTGCATGAAAATATGCAACAGAATTCTGCCTAAATGAGCGCGTCACACTCAGATGCAGCTGCTGGTTGTGAAGAGCAGGGCGGATAGGGAGGCGGTTATCATAGAAGTGATCATATGCTGCAGTCTGTCCTGGGGAGGGTGAGGAAAGGACAGTTTGTTTTTAAAACAGCAATCAGGGCACAGGGTTTTTTTTTTTAACCAGATTTGCTTAACTGCAGCTCACACCGTCAGGTCAGACAGCGAGGATTTAGGCCTCTCTTACAAGGCTATATTTTGCATCAGTATTAGTTATCATACACCAGGAGAGGATCCAAAAGACAGAAGAGGTGACAGAAATTCCGTTACTTTTTTTTCTGTGTTTGTTCCCTCTTGTTTTAGCTTACAAATGCTAATGTAAATTAAAGCCCCAAATACTCACTGTGTGAATGAGGCTAGGAATCTGCTTGTAATCCTGTACTATATTGTGAGTCCTTACTCTGAGGATGAGTGCACACTCGCAGGTGCTGCGGCCGGCAGATGTCCAGACGTAGGACTCAGTGATGTGTTATGGACCCCAACTCCCAAACAAAATGAATCAGACAGCAGCTCAAAATAAATACATGGAGTATTGGAATTAGGTGTCAAACTTACTCAACTTTATTTAAATTCACTTGACACCGAAAATAGCACAACCCCCAACTCACGAAGAGTCACCCTCCAGCACTCAGGAGAGGAAAAACCCCTGTGGTGGAAACCTCTAGGAAACTATGGCTGGAGGATCGCCCTTCCCTTGGGCTTAGAGAGTTAGTGCTGATATAACAGATGGAACAGCAGAATTTAACAATTTGTACATTTTACCAGATTTACAGAGCACGACATAAGAAATATAGACTATAAACCGGATGTGGAGAGATCTGGCTGCGATATCTGGCACCCCATTGGCGTTTACAACGAATGTGGCAGATCTGATTCCCAGATGGATGTGCAGGAGAATGAGAATTTTCCCACGCAGCGGTGCCACAAGTGACAGTATGAACTATACTGTACTCACAGTGGCGGAGGGATACAGTGCGGAAGGATACCTTCCGTCATTGTATCCCGAAGCCCCTGGAGAGCGGTTGCATCTGCCGATGTGACAGCTCTCCACAGGAGATCGTCGTTGGACACTCGTTATTAAATGCATTACTTCGGGGACTAGGTGATTGGTGAGTATGTACTGTATGTTTTATGTTGTATGTACTGTATGTCTATATGTATGTGCTGTATATGTGTGTATGTGTTTTTATTTTTTTACACTTGAACACAGTAGCCGGATGATGGGACTACTACTGTCCCATCCTCCGGCTAGCTGTCACTGTAGCACACACATAGACCCGCACGCACACACATACAGCCTCGCACACACACATACATCCCCGCAAAACCACACAGATACACACTTAACACCCGCACACACAGCCCCGCACAACTTCTCCGCACACACACAGACACACAAAGCCCCGCAGACACACACAAACACCCCCACACAGCCCTGCACACACAGTCTCCGCTCACACAGTATCTGCCCCCCCGCCGCCCACACACTCTTCCCCCTCCCGATCGGCAGCGTTTCTCGCAGGCACATCCGCAGCAAATCCGCAGATCTTTTTTAAACCTGCGGTTTTGCTGCGGATTGGCCTGACACAATGGAAGTCAATGGGTGCAGAAATGCTGCAGATCCTCAAAAAAAAAATTCACATGCTGCAGAAAAAAAAAAAAGCTGCGAATCCACACTTTTTTTTTCGCAGCATGTGCACAAAAAATGCCAATTTTACATTGACTAACATTGCTTGTGCACTAGACTGTGGATTTTATGCAATTCCGTGCGGCCAAAAACGCTGCGCATGAGCATCTAAATCCGCAACGTGTTTCAGGAGGGTTTTGCACTTTTTAGATGCAGAGATTGGACTTATAACTTGCACTTTACAAAGAAAAAATTTAGAGGAAATTACTGAAACTGCTTAAGTAAATTACGTAAACTAATATTAGAGGGAATTGTATTTCAAGCATTTTCCTAATGTACATTCTGCAGTTACATAGTTATATAAGCTAAACAAAAACCTAGGACCATAAAATCCAAACTATCTTCAAAGTTATACATTTTCTAATGCTAAATTATTTATAACTCACAATGTCATGTTTTGCTAAAAAAAAATATCCAGACCTTTTCTAAATGCTGCTATAGTATATGCCATTACTACCTCTTCTGTTTGTCATTCCACAGTCTGGCTGCTGTATCTGTAAAGAATCCTTTCCTATTTAGGTGCCAGAATTGACTAGATTCCATCTATAACAAATGTTCCATTACCCTTTGTAAGGTTCTAGAAAATAAGTCATGTGCCAGTACTATGCATTGACCCATACCTCCCAACCGTCCCGGATCCAGCCGGACTGTCCCGATTTTGACAGTCAGCCCCGCGATCCCGGGCAGGACATTAGTTGTCCCGCAGTGGTTGGAAGGTGTGCTGCAATATCAGGCGGTCAGCCTCATCCCTGCACCCCCAAAGCAGCCTGAGCACAGCACACCACATATTGGCTGCTCCGTGCGCACAGGACCTTTTTGTTCCTCTGTTAAATTATGGATGAATACTGTTGTGAATTCTGTGGCAGAGCTCCCTCCTTTGGTCACAAGTGGTACTTCGGCTGATTCTCTCTGTGAGCTTCCGTTGGTGGAGGAGAGTGGTACTGCGGCTTCTGAGTTTCCTTCCTCAGGTGATGTGGTGAAGTCGTTAGGTGCTTCTCTATTTAACTCCACCTGGTGCTTTGATCCTGGCCTCCAGTCAATGTTCTAGTATTGGACCTGTTTCCTCCTGGATCGTTCCTGTGGCCTGCTGCTCTGCATAGCTAAGTTCCGCTTTTGCTATTTTGTTTGCTATTTTTTCTGTCCAGCTTGCTTATTTGTTGTTTCTTGCTTGCTGGAAGCTCTGAGATGCAGAGGGTGTACCTCCGTGCCGTTAGTTCGGTACGGAGGGTCTTTTTGCCACCTTTGCGTGGTTTTTTGTAGGGTTTTGTGTTGACCGCAAAGTTACCTTTCCTATCCTCGCTCTGTTCAGAAAGTCGGGCCTCACTTTGCTAAATCTATTTCATCTCTACGTTTGTCTTTTCATCTTAACTCACAGTCATTATATGTTGGGGCTGCCTTTTCCTTTGGGGTATTTCTCTGAGGCAAGGTAGGCTTATTTTCTATCTTCAGGCTAGCTAGTTTCTCAGGCTGTGCCGAGTTGCATAGGGAGCGTTAGGCGCAATCCACGGCTGCCTCTAGTGTGGTTGGAGAGGATTAGGGATTGCGGTCAGCAGAGTTCCCACGTCTCAGAGCTCGTTCTATGTTTTTGGGTTATTGTCAGATCACTGTATGTGCTCTGACTTCTATGTCCATTGTGGTACTGAATTACCTTATCATAACAGTACTGGAGGCCCATTGTACTAATGATTCTCAATAGAGGGAAAAAAGAAGTTCTGAGACCATTTTTTTTTCTCTGCACTGTGTTTTGCCTTTTTTTCCCCTAGATATTTGGGTGGTTCAGGACACAGGTGTAGCGATGGACATTAAAGGTCTGTCTTCATGTGTGGATCAGCTCACGGCAAGAGTACAAAATATTCAAGACTTTGTGGTTCAGAATTCTATGTTAGAACCAAGAATTCCTATTCCTGATTTGATTTTTGGAGATAGAACTAAATTTCTGAGTTTCAAAAATAATTGTAAACTATTTCTGGCTTTGAAACCTCGCTCCTCTGGTGACCCAGTTAAACAAATTAGGATCATTATTTCTTTTTTACGTGGCGACCCTCAGGACTGGGCATTTTCTCTTGCGTCAGGAGATCCTGCATTAAGTAATATCGATGCGTTTTTCCTGGCGCTCGGATTGCTGTACGACGAACCTAATTCAGTAGATCAGGCAGAGAAAAATTTGCTGACTCTGTGTCAGGGTCAGGATGAGATAGAGGTATATTGTCAGAAATTTAGAAAGTGGTCCGTACTCACTCAATGGAATGAAGGTGCGCTTGCAGCTATTTTCAGAAAGGGTCTCTCTGAAGCCCTTAAGGATGTCATGGTGGGATTTCCTATGCCTGCTGGTCTGAATGAGTCTATGTCTTTGGCCATTCAGATCGGTCGACGCTTGCGTGAGCGTAAATCTGTGCACCATTTGGCGGTATTATCTGAGCATAAACCTGAGCCTATGCAGTGCGATAGGACTTTGACCAGAGTTGAACGGCAAGAACACAGACGTCTGAATGGGCTGTGTTTCTACTGTGGTGATTCCACTCATGCTATCTCTGATTGTCCTAAGCGCACTAAGCGGTTCGCTAGGTCTGCCACCATTGGTACGGTACAGTCAAAATTTATTTTATCCGTTACCTTGATCTGCTCTTTGTCATCTTATTCTGTCATGGCATTTGTGGATTCAGGCGCTGCCCTGAATTTGATGGACTTGGAGTATGCTAGGCGTTGTGGGTTTTTCTTGGAGCCCTTGCAGTGTCCTATTCCATTGAGAGGAATTGATGCTACACCTTTGGCCAAGAATAAGTCTCAGTACTGGACCCAGCTGACCATGTGCATGGCTCCTGCACATCAGGAGGTTATTCGCTTTCTGGTGTTGCATAATCTGCATGATGTGGTCGTGTTGGGGTTGCCATGGCTACAAGTCCATAATCCAGTATTAGATTGGAAATCCATGTCTGTGTCCAGCTGGGGTTGTCAGGGGGTACATGGTGATGTCCCATTTCTGACTATTTCGTCATCCACCCCTTCTGAGGTTCCAGAGTTCTTGTCTGATTACCGGGATGTATTTGATGAGCCCAAGTCCGATACCCTACCTCCGCATAGGGATTGTGATTGTGCTATAGATTTGATTCCTGGTAGTAAATTCCCAAAAGGTCGACTGTTTAATTTATCTGTGCCTGAGCACGCCGCTATGCGGAGTTATGTGAAGGAGTCCTTGGAGAAGGGGCATATTCGCCCGTCATCGTCGCCATTAGGAGCAGGGTTCTTTTTTGTGGCCAAGAAGGATGGTTCGCTGAGACCTTGTATAGATTACCGCCTTCTAAATAAGATCACGGTTAAATTTCAATACCCCTTGCCGTTGTTATCTGATTTGTTTGCTCGGATTAAGGGGGCTAGTTGGTTCACCAAGATAGATCTTCTTGGTGCGTATAATCTTGTGCGTATTAAGCGAGGCGATGAATGGAAAACTGCATTTAATACGCCCGAGGGCCATTTTGAGTATCTAGTAATGCCTTTCGGACTTGCCAATGCTCCATCAGTGTTTCAGTCCTTTATGCATGACATCTTCCGAGAGTACCTGGATAAATTCCTGATTGTGTACTTGGATGACATTTTGATCTTCTCGGATGATTGGGAGTCTCATGTGAAGCAGGTCAGAACGGTGTTTCAGGTCCTGCGTGCTAATTCTTTGTTTGTGAAGGGATCAAAGTGTCTCTTTGGTGTTCAGAAGGTTTCATTTTTGGGGTTCATCTTTTCCCCTTCTACTATCGAGATGGACCCTGTTAAGGTCCAAGCCATCCATGATTGGACTCAGCCGACATCTCTGAAAAGTCTGCAGAAGTTCCTGGGCTTTGCTAATTTTTATCGTCGCTTCATCTGCAATTTTTCTAGTATTGCTAAACCATTGACCGATTTGACCAAGAAGGGTGCTGATGTGGTCAATTGGTCTTCTGCTGCTGTGGAAGCTTCTCAAGAGTTGAAGCGTCGTTTTTCTTCTGCCCCTGTGTTGTGTCAACCAGATGTTTCGCTTCCATTCCAGGTCGAGGTTGATGCTTCTGAGATTGGAGCAGGGGCTGTTTTGTCGCAGAGAAGTTCTGATTGCTCGGTGATGAAACCATGCGCCTTCTTTTCCAGGAAGTTTTCGCCTGCTGAGCGAAATTATGATGTTGGCAATCGAGAGTTGCTGGCCATGAAGTGGGCATTCGAGGAGTGGCGTCATTGGCTTGAAGGAGCTAAGCATCGCGTGGTGGTCTTGACTGATCATAAGAACTTGACTTATCTCGAGTCTGCCAAGCGGTTGAATCCTAGACAGGCTCGTAGGTCGCTTTTTTTGCCCGTTCTGACTTTGTGATTTCGTACCTTCCGGGCTCTAAAAATGTGAAGGCGGATGCTCTGTCTAGGAGTTTTGTGCCCGACTCTCCGGGTTTATCTGAGCCGGCGGGTATTTTCAAAGAGGGAGTAATTGTGTCTGCCATCTCCTCTGATTTGCGGCGGGTGCTGCAAAAATTTCAGGCTAATAAACCTGATCGTTGCCCAGCGGAGAAACTGTTTGTCCCTGATAGGTGGACGAATAAAGTTATCTCTGAGGTTCATTGTTCTGTGTTGGCTGGTCATCCTGGAATCTTTGGTACCAGAGAGTTAGTGGCTAGATCCTTTTGGTGGCCATCTCTGTCGCGGGATGTGCGTTCTTTTGTGCAGTCCTGTGGGATTTGTGCTCGGGCTAAGCCCTGCTGTTCTCGTGCCAGTGGGTTGCTTTTGCCCTTGCCGTTCCCGAAGAGGCCTTGGACACATATCTCTATGGATTTTATTTCAGATCTTCCCGTCTCTCAAAAGATGTCAGTCATTTGGGTGGTCTGTGATCGCTTCTCTAAGATGGTCCATTTGGTACCCTTGTCTAAATTACCTTCCTCCTCTGATTTGGTGCCATTGTTCTTCCAGCATGTGGTTCGTTTACATGGCATTCCAGAGAATATCGTTTCTGACAGAGGTTCCCAGTTTGTTTCGAGGTTTTGGCGAGCCTTTTGTGCTAGGATGGGCATTGACTTGTCTTTTTCCTCGGCTTTCCATCAGACTAATGGCCAGACCGAACGAACCAATCAGACCTTGGAAACATATCTGAGATGCTTTGTTTCTGCTGATCAGGATGACTGGGTGTCCTTTTTGCCTTTGGCTGAGTTCGCCCTTAATAATCGGGCCAGCTCGGCTACCTTGGTTTCGCCGTTTTTCTGCAACTCTGGGTTCCATCCTCGTTTCTCTTCTGGGCAGGTTGAGTCTTCGGACTGTCCTGGTGTGGATACTGTGGTGGACAGGTTGCAGCAGATTTGGACTCATGTAGTGGACAATTTGACCTTGTCCCAGGAGAAGGCTCAACTTTTCGCTAATCGCAGACGCTGTGTGGGTCCCCGACTTCGTGTTGGGGATCTGGTTTGGTTATCTTCTCGTCATATTCCTATGAAGGTTTCCTCTCCTAAGTTTAAACCTCGTTTCATTGGTCCGTATAGGATTTCTGAGGTTCTTAACCCTGTGTCTTTTCGTCTGACCCTTCCAGATTCTTTTTCCATACATAACGTATTCCATAGGTCATTGTTGCGGAGATACGTGGCACCTATGGTTCCATCTGTTGATCCTCCTGCCCCGGTTTTGGTGGAGGGGGAGTTGGAGTATATTGTGGAGAAGATTTTGGATTCTCGTGTTTCAAGACGGAAACTCCAGTATCTGGTTAAGTGGAAGGGTTATGCTCAGGAAGATAATTCCTGGGTCTTTGCCTCTGATGTCCATGCTCCCGATCTTGTTCGTGCCTTTCATATGGCTCATCCTGGTCGTCCTGGGGGCTCTGGTGAGGGTTTGGTGACCCCTCCTCAAGGGGGAGGTACTGTTGTGAATTGTGTGGCAGAGCTCCCTCCTGTGGTCACAAGTGGTACTTCGGCTGATTCTCTCTGTGAGCTTCCGTTGGTGGAGGAGAGTGGTACTGCGGCTTCTGAGTTTCCTTCCTCAGGTGATGTGGTGAAGTCGTTAGGCGCTGCTCTATTTAACTCCACCTGGTGCTTTGATCCTGGCCTCCAGTCAGTGTTCTAGTATTGGACCTGTTTCCTCCTGGATCGTTCCTGTGGCCTGCTGCTCTGCATAGCTAAGTTCCGCTTTTGCTATTTTGTTTGCTGTTTTTTCTGTCCAGCTTGCTTATTTGTTGTTTCTTGCTTGCTGGAAGCTCTGAGACGCAGAGGGTGTACCTCCGTGCCGTTAGTTCGGTACGGAGGGTCTTTTTGCCACCTTTGCGTGGTTTTTTGTAGGGTTTTGTGTTGACCGCAAAGTTACCTTTCCTATCCTCGCTCTGTTCAGAAAGTCGGGCCTCACTTTGCTAAATCTATTTCATCTCTACGTTTGTCTTTTCATCTTAACTCACAGTCATTATATGTGGGGGCTGCCTTTTCCTTTGGGGTATTTCTCTGAGGCAAGGTAGGCTTATTTTCTATCTTCAGGCTAGCTAGTTTCTCAGGCTGTGCCGAGTTGCATAGGGAGCGTTAGGCGCAATCCACGGCTGCCTCTAGTGTGGTTGGAGAGGATCAGGGATTGCGGTCAGCAGAGTTCCCACGTCTCAGAGCTCGTTCTATGTTTTTGGGTTATTGTCAGATCACTGTATGTGCTCTGACTTCTATGTCCATTGTGGTACTGAATTACCTTATCATAACAGAATACACTGCTATCCTTCAAGGAGCAGGTGTTATCAGCATTGGCGTTCTTTGACTGCACATCTGCTGCTAACTTTATTGATTTGGGACTGTTTCTAAAGTTATGATTAGGAACAGTTAGTTTAGAAAGACCCTTTCAAAATGTTGCCATGGAGGAGACAGTTAGCCTGGAATTTGGTCAAAAAGGTAACAGTGAATTTCACTTTTCAAGTGGGAGCACTTCAGTCTGAATCCATCTCCTGTTTTGGTTTGGATGATTTATGTACTGGGTTGGTACTGGGGCTTCCATAAATGCTTCTTCACAATACTGATATTGATTTGTGTCAGAAGGAAGTTGTTAAATGGAGCTCCAATTGTTACCAGAAATGTCTAAAATCAGTACAAATATGCTAAGCTAGTCTGAAGGGTCTGCCGGGTTACCCGAAAGACTTTAGAGATGTGTTCTCGAAAATATAGGACCTACCTGTCGTCCTTATGATTGTGCGTTTAATTGATGCCAAATTACCTAAAGCTTGCCTTTACAATTTGTTTGGGCCTGAACGGACCACCATAAAAGAATATGTAGCTGAAAGTCCTTCCTCCTCCACTGTAGCTGCCGGATTTTTATTTGTGAAAAAGAAGAATGGTGGCCTCTGTCCTTGCTTCGATTTCCAAGAAAGAAACAAGATCACGATTAAAAATACATACCCACTTCCAATCATCCCCGACCTATATAATCAGCATCTGGGGGCTAAGTAGTTTTCTAAACTTGATCTTAGAGGGGCTTACAATTCCGGAAGGGTGATGAGTGGAAAACTGTGTTCTTAACATCAGAAGGTCTATTTGAAAATCTTGCCATGCCATTTAAGTTATCCAATGCACCTTTTTTTTCTCAAAATTTTATGATTGATATTTTTTTCTAATTGCATTGGAAGATTTGTCGTGATATACCTGGATGATATTCTAATTTTCTCTCTCCCGATTTGGACTCCCGCCAGGAACATGTCTGTGTAGTATTACAAAGGTTAAGGATGAACTGTTTGCTTGTAAAATTAGATAAATTCGTTTTTTTTGTTCAGGAAATTTTGTTCTTGGGATTCATATTGTCAGCTGAAGGGTTTAAGATGTACCTTGGGAAGGTGCAGGCCATAATTGATTTGGTTCAACCTCGAGACCTTAAAGCTTTATAACTTTTTCTTGGATTCACGTCGGACAGGTGAGGGATATGGTTGTTTATTATTTTTGGTCTTTTACTGGGGACACCTGCTTCAGTGGATTACGAGTAAAGGTGAGTATGACTTTGCTTTTTTATTTTAAATTAAAATAAAGGTGTCAGTGTCCTTATTTCAAATAAAGGACTTTATTCTGTTTTTTATTTAAAATATGACTATAGGGTTAGTAATGAGGGCGTTTTATAGATGCTTCTCCCTTTCTAACCCCTTGGCTTGATGTCAGCTGCCAATATATTGTTACTCCAAATATTATTACTCCACTTGCCAATACACTAGGGCAAGTGGAAAGAGCGAGGCTAAGCTCCAGAATTGGCGCACCTTATCGATGCGCCATTTCAGAGGTGGCTGAGAGCTGACTTTTTTTGTCTGGGAGGGGGCCAATATCCATGGCCCCTTCCTAACCTATTAATATTAGTCCACAGCTGTCCCACTAGCCTTTGCTGGTTATTAATTATAGGGGGCCCACATCATTTTTTGGGGGGGTAACCCATTTTAATAGCCAGTATAGGGTAAGAATACAGCTGTGAGCTGATATTTATAGGCTTTGAAGCTCCATGTTCATTACCCCTTTCCCAAGCTATAAACATCAGCCCCCAAGTTGTCTGCTTTCCCTCTGCTTGTTAGTAAAATTTCATTGTTCTGCACATCATTTTTTCCTTTAATTTATTGATTTATTTAAATACATGTAGCGTAAGCTACACACACACTCTGCTAACTATATATGTCACTCACATATTTATGTGTATACAGGACCTCTGTATATAGTATACAGAGTTTGGTTTCAGTGTATAGGTAACACACTGACTCACCAGTGACGTCTCTAGGTAAAGTACTTCATCTTTCATCCAGCGCATATCACCATCACTTCATCCAGCCAGGACTCGTCTCTGCAGGAAATAACACAGTTATCTCGAGCATTCTGCCCCCTGTGTCTCCAGCATTCTGCTCCCAGTGTCTCCAGGCAGCGTTCTGCCCTCAGTGTCTCTAGGGTTCTGCCCCTGTGTCTCCAGCATTCTGCCCCAGTTTCTCCAGCATTCTGCCCCAAGTGTCTCCAGCATTCTGCCCCCTGTGTCTCCAGCATTCTGCCCCCTGTGTCTCCAGCATTCTGCCCCCTGTGTCTCCAGCATTCTGCTCCCAGTGTCTCCAGCATTCTGCTCCCAATGTCTCCAGCATTCTGCCCCCTGTGTCTCCAGCATTCTGCCCCCAGTGTCTCCAGAATTCTGCCCCCAGTGTCTCCAGCATTCTGCTCCCAATGTCTCCAGCATTCTGCCTCCTGTGTCTCCAGCATTCTGCCCCCAGTGTCTCCAGAATTCTGCCCCCAGTGTCTCCAGCATTCTGCCCCAGTTTCTCCAGCATTCTTCCTCTCCCCCCCCCCCCCCCCTCCCCGTGTCTCCAGCTGCCCTGGGGCCCCCTGGATCGCTGCGTTACCTGGCCGCGCTCCTGCAGCTGGCGAAGTTCCCTAGTCCATGCAGCTGAAGCGTGCACTCGCGCCAATTGGCTGGCGGCTGTTAACTATTGACGCACCCGCACGTCAAAAACGTTAAATTGCCGCAGCGCCTGTAAGGGGGGCCCGGTGAGCAGATGAGATGGGGCCCGATGCGGGCCCCCTCTGCCCACCGGGCATCATACGCCAGTCAGGGCAGTAATGCCCTGATGGCGGCCCTGTGTGTATGTATTGTAGAATAGTTTGTTGGAAAATTATCTTTAAATGACTATAGTTTATGTAAAAGTTAATATCAAAATTGCATTGCATATGAATCGCATACGCATGTCATATGGATGCTAGGTGAGAAAAATTGCATGCCACTTGTGTGACACTCGTCTGACATTTCAGGAATAACATCAGACTGATTTTATTCATGCTGGGGTATGAGTCCTAAATGCTTGTATTCTTGTATGTGAAGCATTTTTTACAATAAGATTTAATTAATAATGTGAACCTTTTGGCCTGTGCAATATGCTCCATATTAAAATATGCCCCATTTAATGCTGCACAAAGGATAATGATGCCCCATACAAAAATATGCCCCTTATAATGCTGCATAAAAGTTAATGATGGCCCCATAAGATTCTCCATATTTAAATATGCCCCATATAATGCTGCACAAAGGATAATTATGCCCCATAAGATGCTCCATACAAAAAAAAATGCCCCATATAATGCTGCACAAAGGTTTATGATGGCCCCATAAAATGCTCCATACAAAAACATGCCCCATATAATGCTGCATAAAAGTTAATGATGGCCCCATAATGTGCTCCATATTTAAATATGCCCCATATAATGCTGCACAAAGGATAATGATGCCCCATACAAAAATATGCCCCATATAATGCTGCACAAAGGTTAATGATGGCCCCATAAAATGCTCCATACAAAAACATGCCCCATATAATGCTGCATAAAAGTTAATGATGGCCCCATAAGATGCTCCATATTTAAATATACCCCATATAATGCTGCACAAAGGATAATGATGCCCCATAAGATGCTACATACAAAAATATGCCCCATATAATGCTGCACAATGGTTAATGATGGCCCCATAAAATGCTCCATACAAAAACATGCCCCATATAATGCTGCATAAAGGTTAACCCCTTAGTGACGGAGCCAATTTTTTTTAAATCTGACCAGTGTCACTTTATGTGGTAATAACTCTGCAACGCTTCAACAAATCCCAGTGATTTTGATACTGTTTTTTCGTGACACATTATACTTTATGATAATGGTAAATTTTGGTCAATATGTTTTGTGTTTGTTTATAAAAAATATCAAAAATTTGAGAAAAATGTTAAAAAATTAGCAATTTTCAAAATTTGAATGATTATCCCTTTAATCCAGATGGTCATACCACAGCAAACCATTAATAAATAACATTTCCCACATGTCGGCTTTATATCAGCACCATTTGTAAAATGTTATTTTATTTTGTTAGCATTTTTGGAGGTTTAAAAATGTAGCAGCAATTTTTCATTTTTTCAAGGAAATTGACTACATTTATTTTTTTAGGGACTTAGTCATGTTTGAAGTGACTTTAGGGGACTCATATATTGGGAAACCCCCAAACGTGATACCATTTTAAAAACAGCACCCCCTGACATATCGAAAACTGCTGTCAGGTAGTTTATTAACCCTTCAGGTGCTTTACAGGAATTAATGCAAAGTGGTATGACAGAAATGAAAATGTGTATTTTTACGACCTAAATGCCTCTAACTTCTGAACAGGTTACAGCAGCCATCAGATGCTAATGCTGCTATTTGGTCATTAATTGCCACTGCAAACATCAGGACCACAAAATCATGATCTGAGGGCACCAATTGGGATAAAGAGGATGTTAACCATATATAATGATGTAGTCACTATTTACAGCAGCATCTAAGGGGTTAAACAGATTTGGACGGTGCAAACACTGATCTTTGCTGATTCAGAAAGTTGTCAGCTATAGTGCACAGCCGACAGCTACTGGATTGTTACCTGTATGGAGAGGCTATTGTCTAATATCTCAGGTCAGTTAAAAGACGTATTGGCTGTCATTAAGGGGATGGCCCCATAAGATGCTCCATATTAAAATATGCCCGATATCATGCTGCACAAAGGTTAATGATGGCCCCCATAAGATGCTCCATATTAAAATATGCCTATGGGAGTGGAGACGCGTTCATATTCATTGCTTTAATGAGCAGTACCACGTGACCGCTTAGCACAGGAAGGAAGACAGGAAGAGAGATGCCAGCGCCCGAGATGCAGGGACTGATATGCAGTGATGACACCAGGAGGGTAAGTATGATGTCTTCTGCTCCCCCACCCCCCTACCCTGCCGACAATGACTCGTGTATAGGCCGAGAGGGGCGTTTTCAGCACAAAAAATGTGTTGAAAATCTCGGCTTATACACGAGTATATACGGTATTTAGTATCCTGAAGGAGGTTCTCTCTAATGTAATCATAGTTAGGCCGGTCACACTAGCGATGAATACGAAGGAGTGCTATGCGATAAAACATTGTGCATCCCTTCGTCCAGTATTGATCTATGGGGCAGCTCACATCAGCGTTTTTTTCTCAGCCGTTTTCAACGTGCGAGTGAATTTGCAGCATGCTGCGATTGTCACTGACACTCGGCCGAGTCTTAGCTCACTCGCACCCATATAAGCCTATGGGTGCGAGTGAGCCAACACACATCACTCGGATATCATCCGAGTGATCTCCGATATACGCTGACCCCGGCAACGGAGGAGATGGAGAAATTCATTTCTCTGCCTCCTCCGCAGCTGTGTTCCGATCCGCTCTGTGCGAGAGAATCTGAGCACAGATGCATAACACTCGGCTCCTGCTGACAGCAGAGCAGGAGCCGAGGGTCATTAGCATATCGAATGCCATACGCTAGTCTGATCCCGGCCATATAGGGAACCTTGTAGATTGTGAGCCCTTGCAGGCAGGGTCCTCTCTCCTCTTGTACCAGTGAGAACTGAAGGTAACTGGCCAGTCACTGTAAACAATGTTTCTGTTTATTTTCACTTTCACCCCTATAATCCTTCACTTTCTGCTAACTCCGCTGATCCCTACACCAAGTAAGGAACTGTTCATCTTCTTCTTCTCCCCATCCACCTCACCTCCTCCCTTCCGTAACATACAATCCTCTGTCTCCAAGCACAGACAGCCACCTCATGCCCTCTCCTGCTCCCACCTGCTAACACTTTCTCTGCTTTTTCTCACTGCTGGTGATATCTCTCCAAATCCTGGTCCTCCTCACCACATTCCCACAGTCATTTCTACCTCCCATCCACGCTCTATCACAACCTTCCATAACCTCTCTAACCTTATACTCATTCACCCAGCCCCCGCTTCCCCAGTCCCACTAACAGGAGCTCTGTGGAATGCTCGCTCTGTCTGCAACAAGCTTTCCTACATCCATGATCTTTTTTTTACTACCAAACTTTCCTTCCTCGCCATCAACGAAACCTGGCTCACCCCTTCTGACACAGCCTCTCCTGCTGCACTTTCGTATGGTGGCTTCCACCTTTCTTACACCCCCCGTCCCAGCAGCAAACATGGCAGAGGAGTTGGTTTTCTCTGTCAGATACCTGCTCCTTCACCCCAATCCCACTGCCACCCTCTGTTACCCTCCCTTCCCTTGAGGTGCACTCCGTGCGCATCTACTCTCCCTCCAACCTCCAACTGGCTGTCATCTACCGCCCCCCAGGGCCAGCTACCACCTTCTTTGACCACTTCACCACCTGGCTACTTAATTTCCTTTCCGCGGACATCCCTACTATCATCATGGGCGACTTCATCATCCCCATTGACACTTTCCTCTCAGCTGCCACTAAACTTCTATCTCTCACTTCCTCCTTCGGCCTCACTCAATGGTCTTCTGCAGCCACCCACAAAGATGGCCACACACTGGACCTCATCTTCGCCCGCCTCTGCTCCCTATTTAACCTCTTTAACTCACCTCTTCCTCTCTCTGACCATAACCGTCTCACATTCTCTTCCCTCTCCACTCCATGTCTACAATTTCCACCCCACAAACTTTCACACCCTCGCAGAAATCTTAAACACCTTGACCTACACTCATTCTCTGAATCCCTCCTCCCTCTCACAGACATAAGTTCCCTACACAATGCGGATGACGCTGCCGCTCTATATAACACCACAATAGCTGTAGCTTTGGAATCTGCTGCCCCACTTAGGCATACTAAAACTCGCAAAATCAACAGAGCCCTGGCACACCAGCCTGACCAAAGAACTGAGGCGAGCTTCCAGGGCTGCTGAGCGCAGATGGAAAAGATCCCACTCCAACGAGCACTTCATCGCTTTCAAACAGTCCCTCACTACTTTCAAGACCACACTCGCCACAGCTAAACAAACCTACTTCTCATCTCTCATATCCTCCCTGTCTCACAACCCTAAACAGTAATTCAACACCTTCAATTCTCTCCTCCGTCCCCAGCACCTCCTCCCTCCCCACTCATCTCAGCTGAAGACTTTGCCTCATTTTTCAAGCAGAAGATTGATAACATCAGAGACAGTCAACACCCCCCAGAGCCCTTCCTCCCGACTTCCCAGCTTTCCACCTCCAAAACCAACTTCTCAACCATTACAGAAGATCGACTCTCCACTCTACTGTCAAGATCACATCTCACCACCTGTGCACTTGACCCGATCCCATCCCACTTCATCCCAAACCTCACCACAGTCTTCATCCCAACCCTAACCCATCTCTTCAACCTATCACTAACAACTGGTGTTTTCCCCTCAAGCTTTAAACATGCCTCCATCACACCTATCCTCAAAAAGCCCTCTCTTGACCCATCCACTGTATCTAGCTATCGCCCCATATCACTTCTCCCCTATGTCTCCAAGTTACTGGAACAACACGTCTACCTTGAACTGTCCTCCCATCTCTCTTCTTGCTCCCTCTTCGACCGCTTACAGTCTGGCTTCCGGTCACACCACTCCACTGAAACTGCCCTAACTAAGGTCATCAATAACCTCTTAACCGCCAAGAGCAAGCGACACTACTCTGTCCTCCTCCTCCTGGACCTGTCGGCTGCCTTTGACACAGTGGACCATTCCTTATTATTACAGACCCTCTCATCCCTTGGCTTCACAGACTTGGCCCTATCCTGGATCTCATCATACCTAACAGACCGGACATTCAGCGTATCCCACTCACACACCACCTGCTCACCTCTCCCCCTATCTGTCAGAGTCCCACAAGGTTCAGTCCTAGGGCCCCTTCTCTTCTCCATTTACACCTTTGGCCTGGGACAGCTCAATGTCTGTCCACTATTTTATCCTTCTTCTCCACTAGATTTCTGAAACTTAACATGTACAAAACAGAATTAATCATCTTTCCCCCATCTCACATAACCCCCCCCAACGAACCTTTCCATTACAGTAAATGGCTGCCCACTTTCCCCAGTCCCACAAGCTCGCTGCCTCGGGGTAATCCTTGACGCTGATCTCTCCTTCAAGCCACATATCCAAGCCCTTTGCACTTCCTGCCGACTTCAACTCAAAAATATTTTACGAATCCGTTTATTCCTCAGCCAAGAATCTCCAAAAACCCTTGTCCATGCCCTCATCATCTCTCACCTTGACTACTGCAACCTCCTGCTCTGTGGCCTCCCCTCGAACACTCTCGCACCCCTCCAATCTATTCTAAACTCTGCTGCCTGACTAATCCACCTGTCCCCCCGCTATTCCCCAGCTTCTCCCCTCTGTCAATCCCTTCACTGGCTCCCCATTGCCCAGAGACTCCAGTACAAAACCCTAACCGTGACGTACAAAGCCATCCACAACCTGTCTCCTCCATACATCTGTGACCTCATCTCCCGGTACTTACCTACACGCAACCTCCAATCCTCACAAGACCTCTTATCTCCTCTTCCCACAATCGTATACAAGATTTCTCTCGCGTATCACCCCTACTCTGGAACCCTCTACCACAACACATCAGACTCTCGCCTACCATCGAAACCTTCAAAAAGAGCCTGAAGACCGACCTCTTCCGACAAGCCTATAACCTGCCATAACCACCGATCGACCAAACCGCTGCATGACCAGCTCTACCCTCGCCTACTGTATTCTCACCCATCCCTTGTAGATTGTGAGCCCTCGCGGGCAGGGTCCTCTCTCCTCCTGTACCAGTTATGACTTGTATTGTTTAAGATTATTGTACTTGTTTTTATTATGTATACTCCTCCTTACATGTAAAGCGCCATGGAATAAATGGCGCTTTAACAATAAATAATAATAATAATACATGGTGACTAAAACCCTGACGGTGCCACCCCTTTGACTGGAAGCCTAATGCTGCTGGGTGGACTAAAGTTAATTTCCTCCTGGCACCAGGTACTCTCATTGAACCTGCAGATTAACCTCATATCTGAAGGTTAATATTTTACATGACAGGTTCCCTTTAAAGTTTTTTTTTTTTTAATTATTTTCACTTCCCAGTTTTGCAAAGGTTACAAAATAACAAACTGCACTGGTGACATTACAAATATAGCAAACTTGACCTCTGCATTAAATCACTGGGTTCAATGATCTTGGCACCACTCTTTTAAATTATTAGAGCTTCATAAATTATACAATTCTTTATTTTAACTTTTATTTTTTAATTTTTTTTTTTAAATTCGTCTCTGTAAAATTATCCCTTTGCCAGAGGCTCACATCCTGGTTGTGGATTCTGTTGCCAGAGGTAGGGTCCAATATTGGGTCTTTAAAAGATGTTCACACGTGCACAGATGGAATCTTGGAAATTTCACCCTAAACCTAATACTGGACTGACACTTCCTGCATTTTACCAGTCTTGTTATCATCACAGAAGGAAAACAGGGACAGGTAACATTTCTACAATATACTGTAGATGACACATTCCAATTAGGTGATGGTCACGGCTCATCCCCCTCCCCCTATCTTTACAATGACCTTTGTCCAAATCAAAACATTCCCAAAAATATCAAAAGTCAGTAGTGTCAGAGTCAGTCTATTGCTGCTGAAAAAAATAAAATGGTGGGAAATATAGGGCCCAGAGGCCGTTGTGAATATTGCAAGACTTTAAAAAAAAGTTTTTAAACATAGATTGTGATCTAAAAAATAAAAAAAAAAGTGAAAATCTGATTGAAAGTTATTTTCTAATAAGATATTTCCCTTTTAATGTTCTATTGTTTTTTGCCACTTTTAACAAATGTACTATTTTTAAGGGGGTAGGAAGAGTTCCAGTGGTGAAGGGAACTGTTTACATGTCTGAGTTTCTAGTCATTTATCTGGTGGTTAAAGGGTTCTGACTTATCATAGAATTGTATTTTTTCTTGTTTAAATTACTCAAGAAAAACTGATTACTAAATAGTTGTAGTGCCCTCACCTAGCCTCTAGTCAGTCTTTTGTATCTTGCTCTGCTGTTTACTCTAATTATGTGATTTCCATAACCTGCTACATAGCCCTTGTAGCACTGAGTGTAATTTAGTACCATTCATACATACAAAAAAATAAATTGCGCCTTGTATTTTACCATAAACACTCATAACCTACCAATTAGATAATGTTTTCATAGTAATTTGTCTAATTACTGCATGGTTACATAGGAATTGCTACAGAAAAAAAATCAGCACAGTTGCCAATGCTTTTTATTAGTCATTTTTGTCACTGTTAGTTTTTATTATTATTATTATTATTATACATTTTTATAGCGCCATTTATTCCATGGCGCTTTACATGTGAATATGGGGCAAATATAGACAAATACATTAAACATGAGCAGATAACAAGGCACACGAGTACATAAGGAGGGAGGACCCTGCCCGCGAGGGCTCACAGTCTGCAGGGGGTGGGTGAGGATACACTAGGAGAGGGAAGAACTGGCTGTGCCGCTGTTCAGTAGGTTGAGGATCACTGCAGGCTGTAGGCTTGTCGGAAGAGATGAGTCTTCAGGTTCTTTTTGAAGGTTTCTATGGTAGGCGTGAGTCTGATGTGTTGGGGTAGAGAGTTCCAGAGTATGGGGGAAGCACGGGAGAAGTCTTGGATGCGGTTATGGGAAGAAGAGATGAGAGGGGAGTAGAGAAGGAGGTCTTGGGAGGATCGGAGGTTGCGTGTAGGTAGGTACCGGGAGACCATGTCACAGATGTATGGAGGAGACAGGTTGTGGATGGCTTTGTATGTCAGTGTGAGGGTTTTGAACTGGAGTCTCTGGGCGATAGGAAGCCAGTGAAGGGCTTGACACAGGGGAGAGGCTGGGGAATAGCGGGGGGACAGGTGGATTAGTCGGGCAGCAGAGTGTAGGATGGATTGGAGTGGTGCCAGAGTGCTAGAGGGGAGTCCAGAGAGTAGGAGGTTGCAGTAGTTGAGGCGGGAGATAAGGGCATGCACTAGCGTTTTTGCAGTGTTGCGGTCAAGGAAAGCACGGATCCGGGAAATATTTTTGAGTTTGAGACGACAGGAGGAGGCAAGGGCTTGGATATGTGGCTTGAAAGAGAGGGCAGAGTCGAGGATCACCCCGAGGCACCGGGCGTGTGGGACTGGGGATAGTGAGCAGCCATTGACATTGATGGATAGGTCTGGTGGAGGGGTAGAGTGAGATGGGGGAAAGATGATGAATTCTGTTTTGTCCATGTTCAGTTGTAGAAAGCGAGCAGAAAAGAAGGCTGAAATGGCAGACAGACAGTGCGGGATTTTGGTAAGCAAGGAGGAGAGTTCAGGTCCGGAGAGGTAGATCTGCGTGTCATCAGCGTAGAGATGGTACTGCAAACCGTGGGATTCTATGAGCTGTCCCAGGCCGAAAGTGTAGATGGAGAAGAGTAGGGGTCCTAGAACAGAGCCTTGAGGAACACCGACTGACAAAGGGCGAAGTGAGGAGGTGGTGTGGGGGAGGGAGACACTGAATGTTCGGTCTGTCAGATATGACGAGATCCAGGAAAGGGCCAAGTCTGTGATGCCAAGGGATGAGAGGATTTGTAGCAAAAGGGAGTGGTCTACAGTGTCAAAGGCAGAAGACAGGTCCAGGAGAAGGAGGACAGAGTAGTGTCGCTTGCTCCTGGCAGTTAGTAGGTCATTGGTGACTTTAGTTAGGGCAGTTTCAGTTGAGTGATGGGAACGGAAGCCTGATTGTAACCGATCAAAGAGGGAGCAGGAGGAGAAGGGGGAGGACAGTTCAAGATGGACGTGTTGCTCCAGCAATTTGGAGGCATAAGGGAGAAGAGATATTGGGCGATAGCTAGACACAGAGGATGGGTCGAGGGAGGGCTTTTTGAGGATGGGTGTGATCTTGGCATGCTTGAAGGATGAGGGAAAGACACCTGTTGTGAGTGAGAGGTTGAAGAGGTGCGTTAGGGTTGGGATGAAGACCGTGGAAAGGTTAGGGATGAGGTGGGATGGGAGCGGGTCAAGCGTGCAGGTGGTGAGGTGTGATCTTGACAGGAGGGTGGAGAGCTGATCTTCTGTCATGGTGGAGAAGCTGGTTTTTGAGGAGCAGGGTTGAGGAGCTAAGAGGGGTAGTGGGCGTGGGCCAAAGCTTTGTCTGATCGTATCGATCTTCTGTTTAAAGAAAGAGGCGAAGTCATCAGCAGAAATGAGGGGGGAGGGAGGAGGTGCGGGGGGACGGAGTAGAGAATTGAAAGTGTTGAAAAGCTGTTTAGGGTTGTGGGACAGGGAGGATATGAGGGATGAGAAGTAAGTTTGTTTTGCGGCAGTGAGCGCAGACTTGAAGCTGGCGAGGGACTGCTTGTATGCAGTGAAGTGGTCGGCAGAGTGGGATCGCTTCCATCTCCGCTCAGCAATCCTGGAAGCCCGTCTCAATTCTTTGGTCAGGCTGGTCAGCCAGGGCTGCCTGTTAATTGTACGAGTTTTACTATGCATGAGTGGGGCGGCCGAATCGAGTGTTGCTGTTATTGTGGTGTTATAAAAAGTGGCAGCAGCATCTGTGTCATGAAGGGAAGCTATGTCTGTGAGAGGGAGAAGGGACTCAGAGAGTGATTGTAAGTTGAGATGTTTGAGATTTCTGCGAGGGTGAGTGAGTTTGTGGAGTGGGGGTTGCACACTAGGAGAGGAGAGGGACGAGAATGTCAGTAGGTTGTGGTCAGACAGGGGGAGGGGTGTGTTAGTGAGGTTAGTAAGGGAGCAGAGGCGGGTGAAGATGAGGTCCAGCGTGTGGCCATCTTTGTGAGTGGCCTCAGAGGACCATTGAGTGAGGCCGAAGAGGCAGTCAGTGATAAAAGTTTAGAGGCAGCTGAGGTGAAAGTGTCAATGGGGACATTGAAATCACCCATGATGATAGTGGGGATGTCAACAGAGAGGAAATGAAGTAGCCAGGTGGTGAAGTGGTCGAGAAAGGTGGAGATGGCTAGTTCTGGGGGGCGGTAGATGACAGCCAGCTGGAGGTTGGAGGGGGAATAGATGCGGACAGAGTACACCTCAAACGAGGGAAGAGTAGTGGAGGGTGGTAGCGGGATTGGAGTGAAGGAGCAGGTGTCGGACAGGAGCAAGCCAACTCCTCCACCGCGTTTGTTGCTGGGGCGAGGGGTGAGAGAGAGGTGGAATCCGCCATAGGAGAGCGCAGCTGGAGAGGCCGAGTCAGAGGGGGTGAGCCAGGTTTCGGTGAGGCCGAGGAAGGAGAGTTTGTTGGTGATGAAGAGGTCATGGATAAATGGCAGTTTGTTGCAGATGGAGCGTGCGTTCCATAGTGCTCCAAGTAGGGGGAGCTGGGGAGTGGGGGCTGAATGAATGGGTATGAGGTTGTCGTGGTTGGGAAAACGTGCGGAGGATCGTGGCAGGGGGTTAGAAACGAGTGTGGGGATGAATTGGGGAGGGCCGGGATTTGGGGATATGTCACCAGCAATGAGGAGTAGCAGACAGATCATTAGAAGGTGGGAGCAGGATAGGACATGATGCGGCCGTGTGTGTCTGGATAAAAAGGATTGTATGTGGAGGAACAGTTCAAACCTTGCCTACTACCCTGTAAGTCCCTGCCTCCGTCATTCATTTGACACCCCTCTCTGCGCAGGCGCTGACTACCATTATCTCCATGGAGGCGCCGCCATCAAAGCACAACGCACAGGCGCCGTTCTGAATTAGGCAACACTAGCTGTGTGATTCCCACTACGCAGGCGCCGCCACCGATGCGTTACACGCAGGCGCTGTCCTGCATTAAGGCAACACAACCTGGGTGATTCCCACTGCGCAGGCGCCGCCACTGATGCGTCACACGCAGGCGCAGCTTCTCCCTCCTTGTTACAGCGTTCAGCCTCCCACTAGTGCGCTCTGCGCAGGCGCCCGTGTACCATCGCATATCCGGTCACATGACCGGCGGGAGCCTTATTTAAGCAGGGAGACAGATAGGATTAGCAGCCTCCCCTCTGCCTAGACACAGACGGTGTCGGCACACCACACCTACGCTGGCTCTGCTTCCCAGGATCTGCTACCCAAGGATGTATGACAGCATTGTCCCTTCAGATAAGTAGTGGCTCTATTTACTCTGATTCTCAAACCCTCTTCCCTTTCCACAGCGCTATTATCTGCTGATCTCCTCGGGACACCTTATAGTACACAGGGACCTTGTTACCTGACACATTCATAGATTTAAACAGGTACTATCCTCTTTTTTTTCCTGTATACATGTGGATATCTGGCGACACCTCATTCCTGGTGTCTTACACTCTACTTTCCTCTACAGCCGCATGCAATTTTCATTCCCAAGCTGGGACAACGTTCGCAGTACCTTGACAGGTATAACGTTTAGACCATGCCTCTTTATGACGATCATTCCACCATGTCTGTAGTTTCCTATGTTACATAATCTAACACAAGAGATAGCTTCCTGCCCTAAGGTCCATTGAGTGTGTTTAGTCCTTCCAGGTTCCACCACATAGTACCATACTGCCCCTATACAGCTTTTGGTCGTACCTTACATTATATTGTTCCTTGCAGGCATCTCTGACTGGGTCCCCCACCAAAATTATCCTAGCCGTCCAGTACTCTAAATAATTCACCACAAGTATATTCTCTGGGTATGTTCATTGTTCTTATCCGTCAGCATACTTTGTTTTGTTTTCTACCTCCGCCCTACCTGCCTTACTTGTTTTTACCTTTGCCCAATATGCCTCATTGGGACCACAGGGTACAGTTACCCTCCTCCTGCTTTCTTGGTGGAATTCAGTCTATGTTTTTTATCTTTTTGATCGGACCTCTTCAACATTACTCCGTTGACATGCATTCGCCCAAATGTGTATATACTTTTGTTATTTGTATATATGTATATTTATATTTGTATATTGTCTGATTTTTGCTTCTCTTTTTTGTTTAACCGCAGCGATATTGTGAACAAGGCCACGAGTTGGCCGAAACGTTATTTTGCCTATCGCTTCAACATGAACTTTCACTTGTGAATAAAACTTTACACTTGTTCAAGCAACTTCAATATACGAGTGCAGTGATTTCTTCATTCTATGAGGGGGTGGCTGGGTATGGGAGACCAGATGTAGAGAGTTAAGCAAAGGTCATAAAGTGAGGGAGGGGTAAGACTGACCACTCAAAGAGATGCCAGGATCACACAATGAGATACATGAAAACAGGTCATGGAAACAAGCTGATAGGTAAGAAAGCATACTAAAAGGATTATATGTGCTGCACCAAGACACTCAGATCCAGGGGAAGCATAGAAAAGTCAGTGCAATATATAGAGACATTCAGAAGCCAGGGAGAGCTGGGTAAAGTCAGTGCATACCATGGAAAATCAATGCAGTATACAGAGAAATTCGGGAGCCAGGGAGAGCTGGGTAAAGTCAGTGCATACCTGTGGGAAGAATAATCATTGAGGAAATTGGGCCCCAAATTAATTTGTTTTTATTCACCTCATTTTTTACCTTTGTGAAAAGTGGGTGGAGCTTCACCTGGAAGGGGAGTGGCTGAAAAGGCCAGCAAAATGTATCATTCATTATGCCACAAAAGTGGCTGTGGATCACGGCAGCAGAAAGATGCGCATACCTCTTAATGAATTTGATGTATCATACTTCAGCACAATGCTTTTTGTATGCCACTGTTGATGAATCTGGAACTTAGTGTTTGGGTTTTTGTTTAATATGTACCTCCTTTACAGAAACTTCTCTCCCTGAAGCATTTTTCCATAATTTAACTGTACAAATATATTACACTAGATGGTGGCCCGATTCTAACGTATCAGGTACTCTAGAATACAGGCTACGTACTATATTGCACAGTGACGTAGTATATAACACAACCGACGTAGTATATAACAGAGCTATGTAGTATGTAACACAGCGTACATAGTATAATAATAATAATCTTTATTTTTATATAGCGCTAACATATTCCGCAGCGCTTTACAGGTTGCACACATTATCGTCGCTGTCCTTGTTGGGGCTCACAATCTAAATTCCCTAGAAGTATGTCTTTGAAATGTGGGAGGAAACCGGAGAACCCGGAAACCCACGCAAACACGGAGAGAACATACAAACTCTTTGCAGATGTTGTCCTTAGTGTGGTTTGAAACCAGGACTCCAGCGCTGCAAGGCTGCTGTGCTATCCACTGCGCCACCGTGCTGCCCTTCTGTATATAGCAGAGCTACGTAGTCTATAACACAGCCACGTAGTCTATAACACAGCCACGTAGTCTATAACATAGCCACGTAGTGTATTGCACAGCTACATAGTGTATTGCACAGGCACGTAGTATATTGGTCAGCCACGTAGTATATAGCAGAGCCACGTAGTATATAATATAGCCACATCGTATATCATAGTATATTGCACTGCCATGCCACGTGGTATATAATAGAGCCATATAGTATATTGCACAGTCGACGTAGTATATAACAGAACCGACACAGGCATATAGTACAGTATATTGCACAGCTACGTAGTATATAGTACAGAGCACGTAGTATATTGGACAGTCACATTGTATATTGCACAGTCATGTTGTATATTGCCCAGCGACATAGTATATAGCATAGAGATGTAGTATATAACAGAACCCACGCAGTATGTAACACAGCCCACGTAGTATATAGCAATGTGGGCACTATATGCCTGGTTAAAAAAGACTTAAAATAAAAAATAAACATATACTCACCTTCCGAGGGCCCCTTGAAGTCCTGGCGCCTGTGCGCAGTGCACGCGGTAGCTTCCGGTCCCAGGGTTGGTATGAGCGCAGGACCTGTGATGACGTCGCGGTCACATGACCGTCACGTCATGGCAGGTCCTTCTCGCATAGCATCCTTGGCACCGGAACCTGCGGCTTGCACTGCCGAGGACAGCAGGTGACGTCGGAGGGTGAGAGTAACCTTTTTTTTTTATCATTATTGTTTTTAACATTAGATCGTTTTACTATTGATGCTGCATACGCAGCATCAATAGTAAAAAGTTGGTCACACAGGGTTAATAGCTGTGTTAACGGCCCAATCAGCGACTTGGATTTCTATGACAGACAGAGGCCGCAACCAATGAATATCCGTGACAGACAGAAAGACAAACAGACAGACGGAAGTGACCCTTAGACAATTATATAGTAGATGTAAAAGGGAACTTTTCCTTTGTAGAACCTGGAAAGCACAAACAGCCTATTGACTTTCCTGGATGTTCGGCAATACCTCACTTGCTGGCCATTTCCAAATTGCACCCATTTTAAATGACAGAAGTTTCTTATTGTAATCTTATATTTTCCTTCCTCTCCCTTTTAGGAAACATTTTAAACCGTTTACGACCTTGGACGTATCCATACGTCCAGGTCCAGGTTGACTGATATTTCTCGTCCTTGGACGTACTGATACTTCATGGCAATGTCTGTGCTGGGGGTCTTCTGATTCTGTCAGCTGACACCCAGCACTCAGTGACAGGAGTGGTGCCCGTACCACTCCCAGCACTTTAGCCCCCTAAATGCTGCAATCCATATTGATTGCAGCATTAGAAGGCAGAGGAAGGAGCCCCCTCTGCTTACCAATCGGCCCTACGGATTGTTGCCATGGTGATCTAATGTCAACATCCAGGTTGCCAGACACTAACAAGATAGATCATGCGCCATGCATGATCTAACTAACTTGCATCTCTAGGGCTGACAGGCTTTAAACCATTACAATGCTTGTGCATTAAATTGCTGTACAATAGGTATCAGACTGCAAAAAGTGAAAGTCCCATAGTGGGACCAGGTAAAAAAGTTAAAAAAAAGGTTTAAAAAAATAAAAAAAAATAATCACAAATTTCCTGGGGCGGTCCTCATGTGAGCCAGTTTCTTTGTAGCGCTTGATGGTTTTTGCCATTGCACTTGGGGACACTTTCAAAATTTTCCCAATTTTTCAGACTGACTGACCTTCATTTCTTAAAGTAATGATGGCCACTTGTTTTTCTTTACTTAGAATTTGTATTATGACAAGAAAAAGGCAGCTAAGAGTCTATTCAGTAGGACTATCAGTTGTGTATCCACCAGACTTCTGCACAACACAACTGATGGTTCCAACCATATTTATAAGGCAAGAAATCCTACTTATTAAACCTGACAGGGCACACCTGTGAAGTGAAAACCATTCCTGGTGACTACCTCTTGAAGCTCATCAAGAGAATGCCAAGAGTGTGCAAAGCAGTCATCTAAGCAAAAGGTGGCTACTTTGAAGAACCTAGAATATAAGACATAACTTCAGTTGTTTCACACTTTTTTGTTATGTATTGAATTCCACATGTGTTAATTCATAGTTTTGATGCCTTCAGTGTGAATGTACAATTTTCATAGTCATGAAAATGCAGAAAAATCTTTAAATGAGAAGGTGTGTCCAAACTTTTGGTCTGTACTGTATATATATATATATATATATATATTGCTCAAAAAATAAAGGGAACACTATAATCCCACATCCTAGATATCACCGAATGATATATTCCAGTTGTAAATCTTTATTCATTACATAGTGGAATGTGTTGAGAACAATAAAACCTAAAAATGATCAACGTAAATCACAGCTAATATCCCACAGAGGTCTAGAGTTGAAATGATGCTAAAAATCAAAGTGAAAAATTAAGTTACAGGCTGATCCAACTTCAGTGGAAATGCCTCAAGACAATGAAATGATGCTCAGTAGTGTGTGTGGCCTCCACGTGCCTGTATGACCTCCCTACAAGCTTGGACATGCTCTGGATGAGGCGGCGCATGGTCTCCTGAGGGATCTCCTCCCATACCTGGACTAAAGCATCCTCCAACTCCTAAACAGTCTGTGTTGCATCCTTACGTTGGTGGATGGTGGGAGACATGATGTCCCATATGTGTTCAATCGGATTCAGGTCTGGGGAATGGGCGGGCCAGTCCAAAGCTTCAATGCCTTCATCTTGCAGGAACTGCTGACACACTCCAGCCACATGAGGTCTGGCATTGTCCTGCATTAGGAGGAACCCAGGGCCAACCGCACCAGCATATGGTTTCACAAGGTGTCTGAAGATCTCATCTCGGTACCTAATGGCAGTCAGGCTACCTCTGGTGAGCACACGGAGGGCTGTGTGGCCCTCCAAAGAAATGCCACCCCACACCATTACTGACCTACTGCCAAACCAGTCATGCTGAAGGATGTTGCAGGTAGCAGATCGCTCTCCACGGCGTCTCCAGATTCTGTCACGTCTGTCACGTGCTCAGTGTGAACCTGCTTTCTTCTGTGAAGAGCACAGGGCACCAGGGGTGAATTTGCCAATCTTGGTGTTCTGTGGCAAATGCCAAGCGTCCTGCACGGTGTTAGGCTTTGAGCACAACCCCCAAGGACATCGAGCACTCAGACCATCCTCATGGAGTCGGTTTCTAACCGTCTGTGCAGACACATGCACATTTGTGACCTGCTGGAGGTCATTTTGCAGGGCTCTGGCAGTGCTCGTCCTGTTCCTCCTTGCACAAAGGCTGAGTTAGCGGTCCTGCTGCTGGGTTGTTGCCCTCCTATGGCCCCCTCCACATCTCCTAGTGTAGTGGCTGTGATGCAGTGACCCCTGTTACAGGTAGGAGGCGCTGTATGGTCTCCCCAGTATACGCACGGAGGCGTATTGAGGGCGTGAGAGTGCATGGCAGTTGCATTCCTGGATGTGATGGTGAGACAAAGTCCGGCATTGTTGTGAATGGTCGGTATGTGTGTCACAGAGAAAGAAACTCTGCGCTGTCAGCCTGAAGCAATGTTGTGTTCTGGTATCTGTAGTCCCACAAGTAATTGTCTAGTTCTTAAGGGAGGCTGGCAAGGCTAGGTATGAGAGATGGGTGGGTCAAACTAGCCACACACACACTCCTACCTACGGGAGTGGTTAAATGTATATAATGTGACCAGGGTGTGGGTCACATGGTTCCAGTGCTTGGATCTGAATGGTCCAAGTGCAAGTTCCTGGAAGCCTGTGTTGGAAGTCCTGGGTGTAGGATTCCCGAACAGCACATGGTTGGACTTTGGCATTGAATGGCCTCTGTGTTGGGAGGTCCTGTGCATGGACCGGGTTCCTGAACAGCATGAGGTGATGCCAGGGATCTGCAGAGCCAGTGACGGCCAATGTGTGGGGAAGCTACGGTCCTTCGGTGGGTCTGGACTGACTGAGGTGTGCCTGCCAGGCAAGTTGGTGATCCCCATAGGCAGCTTCTCCAGAGAACAGGACCCGTGTGATGCCAGCTAGTGGAAACCTGGAATGCTGACAAGCAGGTAATCCGGACTGTGTGTGTTTGGCTCAAGAGCGAGCCTGAATACTGGACTCGACCAAGAGTGTATGGTCACAGTCCGTAGAGAGCAGAGCCATGCTATGAACTCTGTTACTTAGTTTTGCCATACCATGAAGACTGTTGTTTTGCGTTTTGTGCCACTGGGGTTTATGGAGTAATAAACCCAGTTGAATTTTGGAAGAAAATTCGGTCTTGTATGTGTTAATCCGCTGCCAAGCGAGTATTCCCCTACCCGTTAGTGAGTGCATTCCTACATGGCCTGTCTCCTGGTAGCCTCTCCAGCCTCTGGACAATACGCTGACAGACACAGCAAACCTTCTTGCCATAGTTCGCAAAGTTGTGCCATCCTGGATGAGCTGCACTACCTGAGCCACTTGTGTGGGTTGTAGAGTCCGTCTCATGCTACCACGAGTGTGAAAGCACAACTAACATTCAAAAGTGACCAAAACATCAGCCAAAAGCATTGGTACAGAGATGTGGTCTGTGGTCCCCACCTGCAGAACCACTCCTTTATTGAGTGTGTCTTGATAATTGCCAATAATTACCATCTGTTGTCTATTCCACTTGCACAGCAGCATGTGAAATTGATTGTCAAACAGTGTTTCTTCCTAAGTGAACAGTTTGATTTTACAGAAGTTTGATTTACTTGGAGTTATATTCTGTTAATTAAGTGTTCCCTGTTGTGAATTCTGTTGTCGAACTCCCTCCTGTGGTCGTGAATGGTACTTCGGCGAGTTCTGTCTATGGGCTCCCTCTGGTGGCTATGAGTGAAGCTGCTGCTTCTGAGGTTCCTTACACAGGTGACGTGGTTTATCCTTTGGTTGGCTTCTCTATTTATCTCCACTCAGATCCTTACTCCATGCCAGCTGTCAATGTTTTAGCATTGGTTCAGTTCGCTCCTGGATCTGCCTGGTGACCTGTCTTCTCCTGCAGAAGCTAAGCTCCTTATTGTTATTTTTGCTCATTGTTTCTTTGTCCAGCTGGTTATCCTGATTTTGTCTTGCTAGCTGGAAGCTCTGGGATGCAGAGTGCCCCCCCCCCCCCCCCCGTGAGTCGGTGCGGAGGTCTTTTTTGCACACTCTGCGTGGTCTTTTGTAGGTTTTTGTGCTGACCGCAAAGATTCCTTCCCTATCCTCTGTCTATTTAGTAAGTCTGGCCTCTCTTTGCTGAAACCTATTTCATTTCTGCGTTTGTGACTTTCATCTTTTCTCATAGTCATTATATGTGGGGGGCTGCCTATTCCTTTGGGGAATTTCTCTGAGGCAAGGTAGGCTTTATTTTCTATCTCTAGGGCTAGCTAGCTCTGAGGCTGTGACGAGGCGCCTAGGGAGCGTCAGGAGCGCTCCACGGCTATTTTTAGTGTGTGTGATAGGATTAGGCCTTGCTGTCAGCAGAGCTCCCACATCCCAGAGCTCATCCTGTATGAGTTTAACTATCAGGTAGGGTGCTCCTAACCACCAGGTCACAACAGTACAGCTGGCCCAAAGTATTAATGAATCTCAATAGAGGGATAAGAGGACTTCTGAGACCATTTTTTTTTCTTTGCACTGTGTTTTGTCTTTCTTTTCCCCTAGACCTTTGGGTGGTTCAGGACACAGGTGTAGAGATGGACATTCAGGGTCTATCCTCTTGTGTGGATCATCTCACTGCAAGGGTACAAAACATTCAAGATTTTGTGGTTCAGAATCCTATGTTAGAGCCTAGAATTCCTATTCCTGATTTATTTTCTGGGGATAGATCTAGATTCTTGAATTTCAAAAATAATTGTAAACTGTTTCTAGCTTTGAAACCCCGCTCCTCTGGTGACCCCGTTCAACAAGTAAAAATCATAATTTCTTTGTTGCGTGGTGACCCTCAAGACTGGGCATTTTCCCTTGCACCAGGAGATCCTGCATTGCGAGATGTAGATGCGTTTTTTCTGGCGCTTGGATTGCTTTATGATGAACCAAATTCAGTGGATCAGGCAGAGAAAATCTTGCTGGCTTTGTGTCAGGGTCAAGATGAAGCGGAGGTGTACTGTCAGAAGTTTAGAAAGTGGTCTGTGCTTACTCAGTGGAATGAATGTGCCCTGGTGGCAATTTTCAGAAAGGGTCTTTCTGAAGCCCTTAAGGATGTCATGGTGGGATTTCCCACGCCTGCTGGTCTGAATGAGTCTATGTCCTTGGCCATTCAGATCGATCGGCGCATGTGTGAGCGCAAAGCTGTGCACCATCTGGCGGTATTCTCTGAGCATAGGCCTGAGCCTATGCAGTGTGATAGGACTTTGACTAGAGCTGAATGGCAAGAACACAGACGTCGGAATGGGCTGTGTTTTTACTGTGGTGAATCCACTCATGCTATCTCCAATTGTCCTAGGCGCACTAAGCGGTTCGCTAGGTCTGCCACCATTGGTACGGTACAGTCTAAATTTCTTTTGTCCGTTACTCTGATTTGCTCTCTGTCGTCCTATTCTGTAATGGCATTTGTGGATTCAGGCGCTGCCCTGAATTTGATGGACTTGGAGTTTGCCAGGCGCTGTGGTTTTTTCTTGGAGCCCTTGCAGTATCCTATTCCATTGAGAGGAATTGATGCTACGCCTTTGGCCAAGGATAAGCGTCAGTACTGGACTCAATTGACCATGTGCATGGCTCCTGCACATCAGGAGGATATTCGCTTTTTGGTGTTGCATAATCTGCATGATGTGGTCGTTTTGGGGTTGCCATGGCTACAGGTCGATAATCCAGTATTGGATTGGAAATCTATGTCTGTGTCCAGCTGGGGTTGTCAGGGGGTACATGGTGATGTTCCATTGCTGTCAATTTCGCCTTCCACTCCTTCTGAAGTCCCTGAGTTTTTATCGGATTACCGGGATGTATTTGAAGAGCCCAAATCTGGTGCCCTACCTCCTCATAGGGATTGCGACTGTGCTATTAATTTGATTCCTGGTAGTAAGTTTCCTAAGGGACGTCTGTTTAATTTATCTGTGCCAGAGCACGCCGCTATGCGGAGTTATATAAAGGAATCCTTGGAGAAGGGTCATATTCGTCCGTCGTCGTCACCATTGGGAGCAGGGTTCTTTTTTGTGGCCAAGAAGGATGGTTCTTTGAGACCTTGTATTGATTACCGCCTTCTTAATAAGATCACAGTCAAATTTCAGTATCCTTTGCCGCTGCTGTCTGATTTATTTGCTCGGATTAAGGGGGCTAGTTGTTTCACCAAGATAGATCTTCGAGGGGCGTATAATCTTGTGCGAATTAAACAGGGTGATGAATGGAAAACAGCATTTAATACGCCCGAGGGCCATTTTGAGTACCTGGTTATGCCATTCGGGCTTTCTAATGCTCCATCTGTGTTTCAGTCCTTTATGCATGACATCTTCCAAGAGTACCTGGATAGATTTATGATTGTATATTTGGATGACATTTTGGTCTTTTCGGATGATTGGGAGTCTCATGTGAAGCAGGTCAGAATGGTGTTCCAGGTCCTTCGTGTGAATTCCTTGTTTGTGAAGGGGTCAAAGTGTCTCTTTGGAGTTCAGAAGGTTTCATTTTTGGGTTTCATTTTTTCCCCTTCTACTATCGAGATGGACCCTGTTAAAGTTCAGGCCATTTACGATTGGACTCAGCCGACATCTGTGAAGAGCTTGCAGAAGTTCCTGGGCTTTGCTAATTTTTATCGTCGCTTCATCGCTAACTTTTCCAGTATTGCTAAACCGTTGACTGATTTGACCAAGAAAGGTGCTGATGTGGTCAATTGGTCCTCTGCGGCTGTAGCGGCTTTTCAGGAGTTGAAGCGTCGTTTTGCTTCTGCCCCTGTGTTGTGCCAGCCAGATGTTTCGCTCCCTTTTCAGGTGGAGGTTGATGCTTCTGAAATTGGAGCAGGGGCTGTTTTGTCGCAAAGAAGTTCTGATGGCTCGGTGATGAAACCCTGTGCCTTCTTTTCTAGAAAATTCTCGCCTGCTGAGCGCAATTATGATGTGGGCAATCGGGAGTTGTTGGCCATGAAGTGGGTGTGGCACCCCTAGGGGTATTTGCCACAAAAACAGTTACTGACACTAAATACAAATACTAAAATAGCAAGACTGCACTACCACCTCCGGCCAGAAGGGGGAGCTCCAGAGACTCCCTTTGATCCATTCTGGTCTGAGAGAAGAACTGGCAGTTAGGCTAAGGAGCTGAAAGTGAGAGGTCATACAGCTGAATTTCTAACAGCCCTATGACGGTTTCCAGGCCCAAATCACCGGCCTGAGGAGAAGAGGGACAGAGAAAAAGGACATTGTGAGAACCGGGTAGCATTAACCACTACCCAGAACAGGCGCAAAGACGGATACCGGATCCGTGGCTGTATTCATTATATATAATACAGCAACCGGAAAACGTGAGGTGATATCAGCTTCACTAGGGCCGGAGGCAGCAACAGATACAGAGTTCAGTGGTACTCCCGGAGGGGGTAAGCCGATAAAAGGACTCGGGTTGCCCGTCGAACCAGGACCCGGAGGGGACAGATTGGGCCGGCAGCCAGTTCACATACAGCAGCAGGGCCACATAGAAACTGCGTACAATAAGAGGCGAAGACCCCGGCAGGGTCAAAGTAACTCAGAGTTCCCATACAGACTCCGGTGACAGGACTGGTTGTAAATCCCTTTATGTTGAAGTAACCTGGTTAAACGTTTCAGTGCCTCAGTCTTTCATTTGGACAATAGCCATCTATCCAGGATCGGGATAATCACCGCTGGGAGAACCTGCTGCTGATCAAGTAAGTGCCTGTTCCCTCACGATACCCCTTACACTGTGCATTGCCTGAGACCACAGCACCGGGTCAAGCCACCCGTGACATCCCCCTCAAGAGACAGACCCCATTGGTCCGGTGCTGGGTACCCCGGTCTCCTGGGCGTCACATGGGCATTCGAGGAGTGGCGACATTGGCTTGAAGGAGCTAAACATCGCGTGGTGGTCTTGACGGATCACAAGAATTTGACTTATCTCGAGTCTGCCAAACGGTTGAATCCTAGACAGGCTCGATGGTCGCTCTTTTTCTCCCGTTTTGATTTTGTGGTTTCATATCTTCCGGGATCTAAGAATGTGAAGGCTGATGCCCTGTCAAGGAGTTTTGTGCCTGACTCTCCGGGTGTTCCGGAGCCGGCGGGTATTCTTAAAGAAGGGGTAATTTTGTCTGCCATTTCCCCTGATTTGCGGCGTGTGCTGCAAAAGTTTCAGGCTGATAGACCTGACCGTTGTCCTACGGAGAAACTGTTTGTCTCTGATAGATGGACTGGTAGAGTTATCTCGGAGATTCATTGTTCAGTATTGGCTGGTCATCCTGGAATCTTTGGTACTAGAGATTTGGTGGCTAGATCTTTTTGGTGGCCTTCTTTGTCACGGGATGTGCGTTCTTTTGTGCAGTCCTGTGGGATTTGTGCTCGGGCTAAGCCCTGCTGTTCTCGTGCCAGTGGGTTGCTTTTGCCCTTGCCGATTCCGAAGAGGCCCTGGACGCATATTTCCATGGATTTTATTTCTGATCTCCCTGTTTCTCAAAAGATGTCGGTCATTTGGGTAGTTTGTGATCGCTTCTCTAAGATGGTCCATTTGGTACCCTTATCTAAACTGCCTTCCTCCTCTGATTTGGTGCCATTGATTTTCCAGCATGTGGTTCGTTTGCATGGCATTCCGGAGAACATCGTCTCGGACAGAGGTTCCCAGTTTGTTTCGAGGTATTGGCGGTCCTTTTGCGCTAAGATGGGCATTGATTTGTCTTTTTCTTCGGCTTTCCATCCTCAGACTAATGGCCAAACCGAACGAACTAATCAGACTTTGGAGACATATCTGAGATGCTTTGTTTCTGCTGATCAGGATGATTGGGTGTCCTTGTTGCCTTTGGCTGAGTTCGCCCTTAATAATCGGGCCAGCTCGGCTACTTTAGTTTCTCCTTTTTTCTGCAATTCTGGTTTCCATCCTCGTTTCTCTTCAGGGCAGGTTGAGCCTTCGGACTGTCCTGGTGTGGATACTGTGGTGGACAGGTTGCAGCAGATTTGGACTCATGTGGTGGACAATTTGACATTGTCCCAGGAGAAGGCTCAACGTTTCGCTAACCGCCGGCGTTGTGTTGGTCCCCGACTTCGTGTTGGGGATTTGGTTTGGTTGTCATCTCGTCACGTTCCTATGAAGGTTTCCTCTCCTAAGTTTAAGCCTCGTTTCATTGGACCATATAAGATTTCTGAGGTTCTTAATCCTGTGTCATTTCGTTTGGACCTTCCAGCTTCTTTTGCCATCTATAATGTGTTCCACAGGTCATTGTTGCGGAGATACGTGGCGCCTATGGTTCCCTCCGTTGATCCTCCTGCCCCGGTGTTGGTCGAGGGGGAGTTGGAGTATGTGGTGGAGAAGATTTTGGATTCTCGTGTTTCGAGACGGAAACTCCAGTACCTGGTCAAGTGGAAGGGTTATGGTCAAGAAGATAATTCCTGGGTTTTTGCCTCTGATGTTCATGCTGCCGATCTTGTTCGTGCCATTCATTTGGCTCATCCTGATCGGCCTGGGGGCTCTGGTGAGGGTTCGGTGACACCTCCTTAAGGGGGGGTACTGTTGTGAATTCTGTTGTCGAACTCCCTCCTGTGGTCGTGAATGGTACTTCGGCGATTTCTGTCTATGGGCTCCCTCTGGTGGCTATGAGTGAAGCTGCTGCTTCTGAGGTTCCTTACACAGGTGACGTGGTTTATCCTTTGGTTGGCTTCTCTATTTAACTCCACTCAGATCGTTACTCCATGCCAGCTGTCAATGTTTTAGCATTGGTTCAGTTCGCTCCTGGATCTTCCTGGTGACCTGTCTTCTCCTGCAGAAGCTAAGTTCCTTATTGTTATTTTTGCTCATTGTTTCTTTGTCCAGCTGGTTATCCTGATTTTGTCTTGCTAGCTGGAAGCTCTGGGATGCAGAGTGGCCCCCCCCCCACACCGTGAGTCGGTGCGGTGGTCTTTTTTGCACACTCTGCGTGGTCTTTTGTAGGTTTTTGTGCTGACCGCAAAGATTCCTTTCCTATCCTCTGTCTATTTAGTAAGTCTGGCCTCTCTTTGCTGAAACCTATTTCATTTCTGCGTTTCTGACTTTCATCTTTTCTCACAGTCCTTATATGTGGGGGGCTGCCTATTCCTTTGGGGAATTTCTCTGAGGCAAGGTAGGCTTTATTTTCTATCTCTAGGGCTAGCTAGAGGCTGTGACGAGGCGCCTAGGGAGCGTCAGGAGCGCTCCACGGCTATTTTTAGTGTGTGTGATAGGATTAGGGCTTGCGGTCAGCAGAGCTCCCACATCCCAGAGCTTGTCCTGTATGAGTTTAACTATCAGGTCGGGTGCTCCTAACCACCAGGTCACAACAGTTCCCTTTATGTTTTGAGCAGTGTATTATATATAATTATACTATGTATGTATATATATATATATATATATATATATATATATATATTGTAGCGTGGCTAAAGGTCATGTGATTAATGGACGGTATGTATCGCAGAGGTGGGTGGCCCTGTGATGGAAGCCTGGGTATGTGTTGCTCAAGCAGATCTACTGCTGAGTGATTTGTTTACATTGGGAAGGCTTCCAGGTGATTGGAGAGATGGGTGGGTTCAGTCACCTACAAACCCACCCTAAGAGGCGTGTTTGAATACCTAAGATGGTTTTGTGTTGAAGGACCTGTGGTGATGTCACACTCACCTGACTGGCCATGTGACAGGTATCTGGGTGTGGTTACACTTATGTAAAGAGGTGTGTGTAGCCCATGTGGTGAGAGTGTTTGGGAGTCTGCAAGAGTGGACAGACTTCCATGTGTCCTGGCTGGACACTGCAGAGTGGCCTGTGTGTTGGACGGTTCCAAGTGGGGACAGACGTCCTGAACAGCACGCAGAGACCATCTTTAGGCTGGAGAGCCTACGTGCTGGACATGGCACAGCCTGTATGCCTACAGGTCTGAGAGAGAGCGGAGCTCTAATATGGACATTGAGGATTCAACTGTCTGAAGTAAGACTGTTTACCTGTTGTTCCTGTTGCTATGTGGTTTATGGAGCAATAAACCTGTGAACTTTTAATGAAACGTGCCTCCAGAGTGTCATCTGCCGCACCTGAGCGAGTAGAACCCCTACAATTGGTGTTTCGAATGCGGGCAAAGATCCAAGGAGCACATGTTGCAGCGATGGCTGTTCTGAGCCAGAAGAGTGGACGGTCTTGACAACCGTGAGTAATGCTGACCAGGGTCCGTGAGAACTGCTGTTTTGGGATACCTCTGAGGAGAAGAGGGATCCGGGAACCTGTGTGGCCGGCACCAACAGGTAACGGACAGGTGTCCGTGTGTACTGACCGGGGTCAGAGTGGAAGAAAACAGAGACAGGGTGTCTGGGAATCTCTGAGGCTGAGGGGTGTCCAGAAACCCGTGAAGTTGCCAACGGGTGACGGTCTGAAAACCGTGTATTGTACTGACCGGGGTCAGTGAAAAAACTGTTTTGGGCTATGTTAAAGCCGGGTGTGTAACAGACCGTAGTCTGTGTTAATCTGACCAGGGTCAGTGAAAGACTGTTTTTTTTTTTCTATAAAGCACGTGTGCAGGTGTTTGCTGTGGACCGGCGAGTCCATGTATTTCTTTTTTTTCTTCTGTGATCGACTTGCTGTGGCTCGGCGGGGCCACGAAGACTGAAGGTGTCTGGCGGTAACTCGGCGGGGTTACGAAGTTTTGCTGTGGATCGGCGGGTCCACGAAGTCCGCGGTGCAGAGCCTTGTGAAGTGCAGTTGCAGCAAAAGAGAGAGAGAGAAAAAAAAAAGACATTGCTGGTTTAGAGTGTGCAGACTCTTAAAGGGCCAGAGTCACATTGGTGTGCTGTGCAAACTGGGGATTGAGAGTACTGTGGGAAGTCCACAGGGTGCACCCCAGAGTGGGGTGGTGTCCCTAAAAAGTGGGTGGAGTCCCAAAAACGGAGCGGTGCCCAAATAATTATGGGTTGCCAAAAAGCGGCTGCGTCTCAAAAGGGGGTAGTTGCCCAAAAGGGGGTGGAGTCCCTAAAAGGGGCAGTGGCCCTAAAGGAGAAAATGGTCCACAAGGGGGGCGGTAACCCAAAAGGGGGTGGTGGCCCTAAAGGAGAAAATAGCCCACAAGGGGGTGGTGGCCCTAAAAGGGGTAGAGTCTAAAAAGGGGATGGTGACCCCAAAAGGGGTGGATCTTTCAAAAGGGGAACAGCAATGTTTGTGTTTTATGTATTCCGAGTGTGGCATAGACTTCCCGTTTCATGACAGGGCGCAGGTGTGTACTGTTATGTTACACCATGTAGGAGTATCTGGACTGCTGGACTCAAAGAGTCAGGTGACTCTGACAGGAACTCCTCTCGTCTTCTGTCTAACTGAGAAAAAGGTCAATGTTTGCTGCATTCATGGGGTCACTGTTGACTATACTGTGGACAGAGTGATCATTGATATGTCCAAAAATGTAAAGTGCCAAGATGGCGGTATAACACCAGACTTGTTTTACCCCTTTGAGAGGGGCCGAGACTTTGTGATCTTTGAAGACATATGGGAAGTTGGTGCAGTGTGGTGTTGTTCAGAGGAGAGACGGAATGGTCATATTGAAGCCCCACCACAACAAGCGGCTGTAGTGATTCCGGATTGTGTGATGTGTGAAAAGGAGATAGCGACACCTAAGGTCGACCTAAGTCCAGAGTTCCGGGTGACTGGAAGAAAGTGTGGGTCTGACACGTGTTTAAATGGGGAATTGCTGTTCCAGGATGACAGAGGGAGAGGGGGTGACTCCTATTCAGACTGTGACTCGAGCACAAAGGGAAAGGAGTGCAGTAAGGAGGAGCCGAGTAAAAATCACAGATCTTCATCACGTCACAGGGGCCGCAGAAAGGCGGGACAAGTTATACCCTCTGAGAATAAAGTTGATGAGGAAGAGACAGGGTCAGGTGCAGATAACGTTATTGTCCTTGATGAGGGGGTCACTTTATCTCTGACAAACCCTAGCACTGAGGTGGTTAGTGACGGGCTGGGGTTAGAACAGACCTGTAGTAGATCCACATCTGCAATGCCCGGAAAGGGTGAAGTGGCTCAGTGTGATGAAGTACCTGATGCTGAAGAAACAGGTGGAACTCTGAAGAGGCAGAGTGTGGGTGGGCAAGAGACCCCATCTGAAAATCTAATTAAAGAGGTGATGGTGCGACATGTGCTGGCCAAAAGAGAGCAGGACCATGAGATAGAGCTGCTTAAAGAAATAGTTGAGCGAGAAAGGGTCCTGAGAGAGGCGATTGAGCACAGAGTGGGTGAGCTGGAAAAGGAAGTTGCTGAGCTCAGAGGTCACCTGTCAGCATGTCAAACCATAAATAAGGCCGTATTAAAAGATATGGAGGTGCTCAGAGAGGCCCAAGAGAAGAATCAGCAGGAGCTTCTCCAGAGAGAGGATGAGCATCGCTGCTTGGTAGAAGAGCAAGATAAAGTTCTCGAAGAGCTCAAGACAAAGGAGACTAATCAACAGCTCCAGAAATCCACAGATGACCGGGAAATCAGACTGTTGCGCTCTCCCGATTTGATCGCGGTGAATGAGAATAAGCTGGAGAGGCTGACTAAAGAAGGGGCCTCCACGGAGGAAGAAATCCAGCAAGGGAAGTGCCCTGCAGATGGCCGAACAAAGGACATCGAGGTCTTGAAAAACTGCGCTGATGCTGAGGACGAGGAGGTCCAACGATATGACCAAGAAGGTGAGACTTCGATCTTCAAGTGCGTAATAGACGTACCCAAAGACATGCAAGAAGCGTGTGCCAGTGAGGAGGTGCATGAAGTGTTTAAAAAGGCGGTCGACGCGTGTAGGGTGCACTGGGCACCTGAGACCCATCAACTGGTCATACTGTCCACTAAGGAAGTCACAGTGAAGCGGGTGGCTATCCTGAGAGAAATGCATCTACAATGCCTCCGCACAAAACAAATGATCATGTTGAAGAATAAGGAAGCCGCTCAACGTCTGGAGCTAGCAAGAGAAGCTCAAAGTCGGTTGGTTATTGTAGAAGATGTCGTGCAAGTGCCCAGAGGTCTAGTGGGGAAAGTCATCGGAAGATTTGGCAAGGTGATGCAAGAGATGGTGAATAGGTCCGGTGTTATGAGAGTGAGCATCCCGGCTGATGATGAAGCCCAGGTCGTGGGTGAAGATGGGATGGTTCCATTCCTTGTCGTCGGATCCATGGAGAGCCTTGGGAATATCCAAATGCTCCTGGGGTATCGTGTGGCATACCTGAAACAGGTAGAGCAGCTAAGACGTGAGAGGGAGCAGATCAATATAGAGCTGCAAGGATTGGCAAACAGGTTGCCACCACCTTCAACTCGTGGTCTAGAGAGGCAAAGAGGTTCTCTAAAGACTGGAAGTCCTCAACTGAAGTTAACAGAGGATATAGAGGTAAAGTGAAGAGCTGCTCTCCGAAGAAAGACAATAGGAGAGATCAAGAACCGAGAGAGAACCGAAGGTGGTCAGATGGAAGAGTTAGAAGTAGTGACTCCTCAGTAAGTTCAGGGCTCAGTGACCTAAGCGGGAGATCCTATAGCAGACGAGATGACAAGGGATCATCGTTGTCAAAGGATGTGATGGAAAGGGATGACTAATACCGACGAAAGGGTTCAATAACAGGCCCTGACTTAGACAGACGGTTTGACTGTCAGGGACGACTGAGAGGGGTCTCTAGTCGGTTTAGGACAAGTGCCAAGCCCCACGGCTTTTGGCAGAGGGGGGAGGTATGTAGCGTGGCTAAAGGTCATGTGATTAATGGACGGTATGTATCGCAGAGGTGGGTGTCATGATTCCAATGGCAGGGAATCACAAAAGGACAAGCACCAACGAGCTCTAGGGTGATGGAACCTGAGCTGACCGCGACCCTAAACCTGAACACACAAATAACAATAGCCGGGGAACGTGCCTACGTTGATCCTAGACGTCTCGCACCAGCCTAAGATCTAACTTCCCCTATTAGAAGAAACACAGACCTCTCTTGCCTCCAGAGAAATTCCCCACAGAAATAGCAGCCCCCCACATATAATGACGGTGAAATGAGAGGAAGGCACATACACAGTATGAAAACAGATTCAGCAAAATGAGGCCCGCTAAAACTAGATAGCAGAGGATACAAAAGTAAACTGCGCGGTCAGCAAAAAACCCTTCAAAAAACCATCCTGTAATTACTTGAACTCATGTTCCAACTCATGGAACATGAGGAGCAATTACAGCCCACTAGAGCAACCAGCAGCAAAGAAACAATTATATGCAAGCTGGACAAGACAAAAAATAAAGCAAAACGTGGAACAAGAAAATAAAAAACTTAGCTTGTCCTGAAGATTACTGAAGCCAGAAGCTGAGGTAACAAAACACTCTGATAACCTTGATAGCCGGCGGGGAAATGACAAGAAAGCCCGGTTAAATAGGAAACTCCCAAATGCTAATAGAACAGGTGGACACCAGAGACAGCAGAACACAAATCACCCAGTACCATCAGTAACCACTAGAGGGAGCCCAAAAACAGAACTCACAACAGGTGGGTGGCCCTGTGATGGAAGCCTGGGTATGTGTTGCTCAAGCAGATCTACTGCTGAGGGATTTGTTTACATTGGGAAGGCTTCCAGGTGATTGAAGAGATGGGTGGGTTCAGTCACCTACAAACCCACCCTAAGAGGCGTGTTTGAATACCTAAGATGGTTTTGTGTTGAAGGACCTGTGGTGATGTCACATGTCATGATCCCAATGGCAGGGGATCACAAAAATGACAAGCACAGATACAAACAAGCTCTAGGGCGATGGAACCTGAGCTGACCGCGACCCTAAACCTAACACACAAATAAAAGTAGCCGGGGAACGTGCCTACGATGATCCTAGACGTCTCGCTCCAGCCGAAGATCTAACTTCCCCTATCAGAAGAAACACAGACCTCTCTTGCCTCCAGAGAAATACCCCACAGCAAATAGCAGCCCCCCACGTATAATGACGGTGAAATGAGAGGAAAGCACATACGTAGTATGAAAACAGTTTCAGCAAAATGAGGCCCGCTAAAGCTAGGTAGCAGAGGATACAAAAGTGAACTGCGCGGTCAGCGCAAAACCCTTCAAAAAACCATCCTGAAATTACTTGAACTCATGTGCCAACTCATGGTACATGAAAAGCAATTTCAGCCCACTAGAGCAACCAGCAGCAGAGAATCACATAACTGCAGGCTGGACTAAAAACCAAATTAAGCAAAACACAAAACAGGAAAATCCAAACTTAGCTTGTCCAGAAGGTTCTAGGAGCAGGGAGCAGAGGTAACAAGACACACTGGATACATTGATAACCGGCGAGGAAATGCCAGCAAAGCCAGGTTAAATAGGAAACTCCCATATGCTGATAGAACAGGTGGAACCCAGAAACCCAGGAAAGACAAGTCACCCAGTACCATAAGTAACCACCAGAGGGAGCCCAAAAACAGAACTCACAACAGTACCCCCCCCTTGAGGAGGGGTCACCGAACCCTCACGAGAACCACCAGGGCGACCAGGATGAGCCCTATGAAAAGCGCGAACCAAATCATCAGCATGAACATCCGAGGCAACCACCCAAGAATTATCCTCCTGACCATAACCCTTCCACTTGACCAAATACTGGAGTTTCCGTCTGGAAACACGAGAATCCAAGATCTTCTCCACAACATACTCCAATTCTCCCTCCACCAGCACTGGAGCAGGAGGCTCAAGCGAAGGAACAACAGGTACCTCATACTTCCGCAACAACGACCGATGGAACACATTATGAATAGCAAACGATGCCGGGAGATCCAAACGAAACGACACAGGGTTAAGAATTTCCAAGATCCTATAGGGACCGATGAACCGAGGCTTAAACTTAGGAGAAGAGACCTTCATAGGAACAAAACGAGAAGACAACCACACCAAGTCACCAACAAGAAGTCGAGGACCCACGCGGCGACGGCGATTAGCAAACTGCTGAGCCTTCTCCTGGGACAACTTCAAATTGTCCACCACATGACTCCAAATCCGATGCAACCTATCCACCACCATGTCCACTCCAGGACAATCAGAAGGTTCCACCTGACCAGAGGAAAAACGAGGATGAAACCCCGAATTACAAAAGAAAGGAGAAACCAAGGTAGCAGAACTAGCCCGATTATTAAGGGCAAACTCGGCCAGCGGCAAAAAGGTAACCCAGTCATCCTGATCAGCAGAAACAAAACACCTTAAATAAGTTTCCAAGGTCTGATTAGTTCGTTCAGTCTGGCCATTCGTCTGAGGATGGAATGCAGACGAAAAGGACAAATCAATGCCCATCTTAGCACAGAACGTCCGCCAAAATCTAGACACAAACTGGGATCCCCTGTCAGAAACGATGTTCTCAGGAATCCCATGCAAACGAACCACATTCTGAAAAAACAGAGGGACCAACTCAGAGGAGGAAGGCAACTTAGGCAAGGGTACCAGATGAACCATTTTAGAAAAGCGATCACACACAACCCAGATGACGGACATTTTTTGAGAGACAGGGAGATCCGAAATAAAGTCCATGGAAATGTGCGTCCAAGGCCTCTTCGGGATAGGCAAAGGTGACAACAATCCACTGGCCCGAGAACAGCAAGGCTTAGCCCGAGCGCAAACCTCACAAGACTGCACAAAAGAACGCACATCCCTCGACAAGGAAGGCCACCAAAAAGACCTGGCCACCAAGTCTCTAGTACCAAATATTCCAGGATGACCTGCCAACGCAGAAGAATGGACCTCGGAGATGACTCTACTGGTCCAATTATCCGGAACAAACAGTCTCTCAGGCGGACAACGATCAGGTTTACCCGCCTGAAACTCCTGCAAAGCACGTCGCAAGTCTGGGGAGACAGCAGACAAAATCACCCCATCCCTAAGGATACCAGAGGGCTCAGAATTTCCAAGGGAGTCAGGCACAAAACTCCTAGAAAGAGCATCCGCCTTCACATTCTTTGAACCTGGCAGGTATGAAACCACAAAATTGAAACGAGAGAAAAACAGTGACCAACGAGCCTGTCTAGGATTCAGACGCCTGGCAGACTCAAGGTAAATCAAATTTTTGTGATCAGTCAAGACCACCACACGATGTCTAGCACCCTCTAGCCAATGACGCCACTCCTCAAATGCCCACTTCATGGCCAAAAGTTCCCGATTACCAACATCATAATTCCGCTCAGCCGGCGAAAACTTTCTAGAAAAAAACGCGCATGGCTTCATCACTGAGCCATCGGAGCTTCTCTGTGACAAAACCGCCCCCGCTCCAATCTCGGAAGCATCAACCTCAACCTGAAAAGGGAGCGAAACATATGGCTGACGCAACACAGGAGCAGAAGAAAACCGGCGCTTAAGTTCCTGAAAGGCCTCCACAGCCGCAGGAGACCAATTAGCAACATCAGCACCCTTCTTAGTCAAATCCGTCAAAGGCTTAACAACACTAGAAAAATTAGTTATAAAACGACGATAGAAATTAGCAAAACCCAAGAACTTCTGTAGACTCTTAAGAGATGTAGGCTGCGTCCAGTCACAAATAGCCTGAACCTTGACGGGATCCATCTCAATAGTAGAAGGGGAAAAAATATACCCCAAGAAAGAAATCTTCTGGACTCCAAAGAGACACTTTGAGCCTTTTACAAATAAGGAATTGGCCCGCAGGACCTGAAACACCTTCCTGACCTGCTGAACATGAGACTCCCAGTCATCAGAAAAAACCAAAATATCATCCAAATACACAATCATAAATTTATCCAGATATTCACGGAAAATATCGTGCATAAAGGACTGGAAGACTGAAGGAGCATTAGAAAGTCCAAAAGGCATTACCAAATACTCAAAATGGCCCTCAGGCGTATTAAATGCGGTTTTCCACTCATCACCTTGCTTTATTCGTATAAGATTATACGCACCCCGAAGATCAATCTTAGTGAACCATTTAGCCCCCTTGACAACCCCAGCTTAACACAGACATTGATTTCCAGTCAAGGACTGGATTATGAGTTTGTAACCATGGCAGACCAAGTACTAGAACATCATGCAAATTATACAGTACCAGGAAGCGAATCACCTCCTGATGAACGGGAGTCATACGCATGGTCACTTGTGTCCAGTCCTGAGGTTTATTCATAGCCAAAGGTGTAGAGTCAATTCCCTTCAAAGGAATAGGGACTTCCAGAGGCTCCAGACTAAACCCACAGTGATTGGCAAATGACCAATCCATAAGACTCAGGGCAGCGCCTGAATCCACATAGGCATCGACGGAAATGGATGATAATGAACAAATCAGAGTCACAGACAGAATGAACTTAGACTGTAAAGTACTAATGGCAACAGACTTATCAACCTTTTTTGTGCGTTTAGAGCATGCTGATATAACATGAGCTGAATCACCACAATAAAAGCACAACCCTTTTTTCCGCCTATACTTTTGCCGTTCACTTCTGGACTGAATTCTATCACATTGCATTATCTCAGGTGACGGTTCAGACGACACCGCCAAATGATGCACAGGTTTGCGCTCCCGTAAACGCCGATCAATCTGAACAGCCATAGTCATAGACTCATTCAGACCAGCAGGCGCAGGGAACCCCACCATAACATCTTTAATGGCCTCAGAAAGGCCATCTCTAAACTTTGCAGCCAGAGCGCACTCATTCCACTGAGTAAGTACCGACCACTTCCAAAATTTTTGACAATAAATTTCTGCTTCATCTTGCCCCTGAGAGAGGGCCAACAAAGCTTTTTCAGCCTGAATCTCTTGGTTAGGTTCCTCATAGAGCAAACCCAATGCCAGGAAAAACGCATCCGCATTAAGCAACGCAGGGTCCCCTGGTGCCAATGCAAATGCCCAATCCTGAGGGTCACCCCGCAGGAAAGATATAATTATCTTGACTTGCTGAGCAGGGTCTCCAGAGGAGCGAGATTTCAAAGAAAGAAACAACTTGCAATTGTTCCTAAAATTCAGAAAACGAGATCTATCTCCAGAAAAAAACTCTGGGACAGGAATTCTAGGTTCAGACATAGGAGCATGTACAACAAAATCCTGTATATCTTGAACCTTAGCGGCAAGATTATTCAGGCTGGAAGCCAAACTCTGGACGTCCATGATAAACAGCTGAGATCAGAGCCATTCAAAGATTAAGAGGAGGGGGAAGTAGCCAGGCTGCAATAAGGCTAGGCAGCAAACTCTGAGGGAAAGGGGAAGAAAAAAAAAAAACAAAAAAAAAAACAAAACAACTTCCTCAGACTACTTATCCTCCTACTTCAGCCAATACAATTAACACTTTGTGGGCCGGTTATACTGTCATGATCCCAATGGCAGGGGATCACAAAAATGACAAGCACAGATACAAACAAGCTCTAGGGCGATGGAACCTGAGCTGACCGCGACCCTAAACCTAACACACAAATAAAAGTAGCCGGGGAACGTGCCTACGATGATCCTAGACGTCTCGCTCCAGCCGAAGATCTAACTTCCCCTATCAGAAGAAACAAAGACCTCTCTTGCCTCCAGAGAAATACCCCACAGCAAATAGCAGCCCCCCACAAATAATGACGGTGAAATGAGAGGAAAGCACATACGTAGTATGAAAGCAGTTTCAGCAAAATGAGGCCCGCTAAAGCTAGATAGCAGAGGATACAAAAGTGAACTGCGCGGTCAGCGCAAAACCCTTCAAAAAACCATCCTGAAATTACTTGAACTCATGTGCCAACTCATGGTACATGAAAAGCAATTTCAGCCCACTAGAGCAACCAGCAGCAGAGAATCACATAACTGCAGGCTGGACTAAAAACCAAATTAAGCAAAACACAAAACAGGAAAATCCAAACTTAGCTTGTCCAGAAGGTTCTAGGAGCAGGGAGCAGAGGTAACAAGACACACTGGATACATTGATAACCGGCGAGGAAATGCCAGCAAAGCCAGGTTAAATAGGAAACTCCCATATGCTGATAGAACAGGTGGAACCCAGAAACCCAGGAAAGACAAGTCACCCAGTACCATAAGTAACCACCAGAGGGAGCCCAAAAACAGAACTCACAACAGTCACACTCACCTGACTGGCCATGTGACAGGTATCTGGGTGTGGTTACACTTATGTAAAGAGGTGTGTGTAGCCCATGTGGTGAGAGTGGGAGTCTGCAAGAGTGGACAGACTTCCATGTGTCCTGGCTGGACACTGCAGAGTGGCCTGTGTGTTGGACGGTTCCAAGTGGGGACAGACGTCCTGAACAGCACACAGAGACCATCTTTAGGCTGGAGAGCCTACGTGCTGGACATGGCACAGCCTGTATGCCTACAGGTCTGAGAGAGAGCGGAGCTCTAATATGGACATTGAGGATTCAACTGTCTGACGTAAGACTGTTTACCTGTTGTTCCTGTTGCTATGTGGTTTATGGAGCAATAAACCTGTGAACTTTTAAAGGGAACCTGTCACCCCGTTTTTTCAGATTGGTCAGGTCAGGTGGAAGATGGTGGAGATGGAAACTCGACTTTGGGAAAATGGCCGCCGCGATCTCTTCTGCGCACGCACGGCATCCCGCGGCCATTTTCCTGAAGCCCCGTGCAGCAGAGCACTCCATCTGCGCACGCGCGGCCCCAGGAAGATGGCCGCCCCCACCGATGACAGGGGGTAATAGCGCAGATCGCGCGCTGCTTCTTCACGTGCGCGCAGTGGATTCGTCACTGCGACATGCGCACACCACTACGCCACCAACGGAAAGCTGGGGAAGAAAAGAGTGATGTCACCACGCCCACCTGACCTGACCAGCCTGATTGACAGGCGAAAACGGCGACTTTGGTAATGTATTTCTCAGCATAGGTGGGGAATCAGGGTACACTACATACACTATAGTAACGCACAGCGCAGGCCCTATTTAACAGTATTTATATCTCAATCTGAAAAAACGGGGTGACAGGTTCCCTTTAATGAAACGTGCCTCCAGAGTGTCATCCGCCGCACCTGACCGAGTACAATCCCTACAATATATATATATATATACCCAGTACAGGCCAAAAGTTTGGACACACCTTCTCATTTAAAAATGTTTCTGTATTTTCATGAATATGAAAATTGTACATTCACACTGAAGGCATCAAAATTGTGAATTAACACATGTGGAATTATATACTTAAAGGGAACCTGTCACCCCGTTTTTTCAGTACGAGATAAAAATACTGTTAAATAGGGCCTGAGCTGTGCGTTACTATAGTGTATTTTGTGTACCCTGATTCCCCACCTATGCTGCCGAAATAACTTACCAAAGTCGCCGTTTTCGCCTGTCAATCAGGTCTTCTGAATCCACTGGGCAGGAGAAGAAAAAACGCGCGATCGGCGCTATTTCCCTGGTGATCTGTGGGGGCGGCCATCGTCCTGAGGCCGCGCGTGCGCATATGGAGTCCTCTGCTGCCCGGGGCTTCAGGAAAATGGCCGCAGGATGCCGCGCGTGCTCAGATGGAGATCGCGGCGGCCATTTTCCTGATGCCGAGTTTGCTTCTCGGCTTCAGGAAAATGGCCGCCGCGATCTCCATGGATGTACCGCTGTAAACGCTGATCGTCCGCCATTTACTAGCAAGACCTTGGCGCTAGTATTATGTTAGGACTGGCGGAACGCACCAAGTTTAAGATGATATAGTATTAGGTGCGTTCGCAGTCCGAGGTCCACCGCGCAGCTGAAAACCCTGCTGCTAGTAGAGACGGACGATATGGCGGTACAATGTGAATACACACATGGGTTAACTTCACCCTGTGTGAAGGAAGCGAACCCTGTTGCGTCACAGGGCCGCGGTACCACACCAAGAGCGCAAGCAAGGAGTCTCAGAACTCAATCCCAAGACTCAGGATTTGAGTTCATAAAGACCTCATGCGCTCGACACCGCTATTGGGGTGTCAGAGAGACAGAAATAATATTTAAGAAGCACGAGAGTGCGTGTGGTGCTGCACTGGTGGACGCCACTGACCACCCAGGCTTGGGTCAGGAAAGCGCAGAGAAAGCGCACGGCGCCGCACTGGCGGTCACAGCAATTAGACGCCGTAATGTGTGTAACGTGCTGATGGCTTGGACGGGCGCTAGATAGCTTCCATCATTCGCGAAAAGTCAACAACACTAGGAATGGGAATGATTTAGGAGCTTACATCCATCTACACACACACATTATCAAGTCAATACTAGCGCATGGCCGTGCGGCCATGCGAGCCTTAAATAGTTGCAGCACGTTTAGTGTTGTGAATTCTGTGGCAGAGCTCCCTCCTGTGGTCACAAGTGGTACTGCGGCTTCTGAGTTTCCTTCCTCAGGTGGTGTGGTGAAGTCGTTAGGTGCTGCTCTATTTAACTCCACCTAGTGCTTTGCTCCTGGCCTCCAGTCAATGTTCTAGTATTGGTCTTGCTTCCTCCTGGATCGTTCCTGTGGCCTGTCTGCTCAGCATAAGCTAAGTTCTGCTTGTGTTACTTTTGTTGCTTATTTTCTGTCCAGCTTGCTTTTTTGGGTTTGCTAGCTTGCTGGTAGCTCTGAGACGCAGAGGGAGCACCTCCGTACCGTTAGTCGGTGTGGAGGGTCTTTTTGCCCCTCTGCGTGGTTGTTTGTAGGTTTTTGTGTTGACTGCAAAGCTATCTTTCCTATCCTCGGTCTATTCAGTAAGTCGGGCCTCACTTTGCTAAATCTATTTCATCTCTGTGTTTGTATTTTCATCTTTACTCACAGTCATTATATGTGGGGGGCTGCCTTTTCCTTTGGGGAATTTCTCTGAGGCAAGGTAGGCTTATTTTTCTATCTTCAGGACTAGCTAGTTTCTCAGGCTGTGCCGAGTTGCATAGGGAGCGTTAGGCGCAATCCACGGCTACCTCTAGTGTGGTTTGATAGGTTTAGGGATTGCGGTCAGCAGAGTTTCCACGTCTCAGAGCTCGTCTTATGTTTTGTGGTTTTTGTCGGGTCACTTGTGTGCTCTGAACTTCAAGGTCCATTGTGGTTCTGAATTACCTATTCATAACAGTTTAGGACCTTCAAAGAAGGACCAATGGAGTTGCTGCAGTAACTGAGCATGTGACCCCAGATCTCCACTGAGAGATCTTGCCCTGGGCATTCTCAGAGTGCAAAGCAGGACTTAGTCCTAGCACCTACAAGGACCTTCCAAGAAGGACCAATGACCTAGCTGCAGTATCTGATCATGTGACCCTCAATCTCCACTGAGAGATCTTTCTCTGGGCATGCTCAGAACGTGAAAAGCAGGACTTAGTCCCAGAAGTGTCTCCTTGCCGCTGCCCAGCACTGACTTCAATGGCAGAAGCAGGAAATGCAGCAGTAGCTCTTAGCACAGAGTCAGACTGAGCGAGACGCTGGGATCGACGTCTCCGCTGAGCAGGTTCCACTGCGGCAGGAGAAGAATGGGAGACCCCAGCGGAGATGGCCCGAGATTCCCCCTGTGCAGAGGCAGGAACTTGACCCCTAACAGCCACACAGTTCTAGCAGCACACACATCTCTAAAACAACAATTAAGAGGAGACTTTGTGCAGCAGGCCTTCATGGTAAAATAGCTGCTAGGAAACCACTGCTAAGGACAGGCAACAAGCAGAAGAGACTTGGTTGGGCTAAAGAACACAAGGAATGGACATTAGACCAGTGGAAATCTGTGCTTTGGTCAGATGAGTCCAAATTTGAGATATTTGGTTCCAACCACCGTGTCTTTGTGCGACGCAGAAAAGGTGAACGGATGGACTCTAAATGCCTGATTTCCACTGTGAAGCATGGAGGAGGAGGTGTGATGGTGACGGGGTGCTTTGCTGAACCAGCATGGCAATCACAACATCTTGCAGCGGCATGCTATTTCATCCAGTTTGCTTTTAGTTGGACCATCATTTATTTTTCAACAGGACAATGACCCCAAACACACCTCCAGGCTGAGTAAGGGCTATTTGACCAAGAAGGAGAGTGACGGGGTGCTACGCCAGATGACCTGGCTTCCACAGTCACCAGACCTGAACCCAATCTAGATGGTTTGGGGTGAGCTGGACCGCAGAGTGAAGGCAAAAGGGCCAACAAGTGCTAAGCATCTCTGGGAATGCCTTCAAGATTGTTGGAGGACCATTTCCGGTGACTACCTCTTGAAGCTCATCAAGAGATTACCAAAAGTGTGCAAAGCAGTCATCAAAGCAAAAGGTGGCTACTTTGAAGAACCTAGAATATATATTTTGAGTTGTTTCACACTTTTTTGTTAAGTATACAATTCCACATGTGTTAATTCATAGTTTTGATGCCTTCAGTGTGAATGTACAATTGCCATACATAGTCATGAAAATACAGAAAAATCTTTAAATGAGAAGGTGTGTCCAAACTTTTGGTATGTACTATATATATATATATATATATATATATATATATATAGTGTGTATGCATACCAGATGGTGGGCCGATTCTAACACATCGGGTATCCTAGAATATGTGTGTATGTATGTATATATCAGCCACATAGTATATAGCACAGGCCACGTAGTATATAGGAGCCATGTAGTATATAGCAGACAAATACTACGTGGCCTGTGCTATATACTATGTGGCTGCTATATACATACATACATACATATTGTGGAATACCCGATGCGTTAATAGAGGCCACGCAGTATATAACACAGCCCAAACAGTATATAACACTGGCCACGTAATATATAGCACAGCCCACGCAGTATGTAACACAGCCCACATAGTATCTAACACAGGCCAGGTAGTTTATAGCAGCTACGTGGTATATAACACAGCCCACTTAGTATTTTGCAGTGTGGCACCATATCCCTGTTAAAAAAAAATAATTAAAATGAAAAATAGTTATATACTCACCCGCAGAGATCCAGCGAAGCTGTGCCGATGCGCGCGCGGCTGCCGCCATCTTCCGTTCCCAGGATGCATTGCGAAATTACCCAGATGTCTTAGCGGTCTTGCAAGGCCGCTAAGTCTTCTGGGTAATTTTGCAATGCATCACTGGGAATGGAAGCTGGCGGCAGCCGTGCGCGCCTGGGCAGACTACGGAAGGTGAGAATAGCAGGTTTTTTGTTTTCTTTATTATATTTACATGACATCTTTTTACTATTGATGCTGCATTGGCAGCAACAAAAGTAAAAAGTTGGGGACACACATGGTTAATAGAAGCGTTAATGGAGTGCGTTACCTGCGGCACAACGTGGTCCGTTAACGGTGGCATTAACCCTGTGTGAGCGATGACTGGAGGGGAGTATGCGGGCAGCTGGTACTGACTGCAGGGGAGTAGGGAGGGACTAATTCTCGGGCGGACTGTGCTCGTTGCTGATTGGTCGCAGCAGCCAGGACAGGCAGCTGGCGAGACCAATCAGCGACGCGGGATTTCCGTGACGGAAGTTGCCGACAGAAAGACAAAAGTACCCCTTAGACAATTATATAGTAGATAGTCCCCATAAATTCATTTTTATGAGGAAAAGATAAAACTGCACGTTTGGCATCGCCGCGTCCGAAGCGACCTATAAAACAGTAAAACGGTCCCACTAGTTAGTCCCTTCAGTGAACACTAAAAGAAAAAAAAAATGAGGCAAAACAAAATGCTTTATTATCATACTGCTGAACAAAAAAATTAAAAAAGCAAACCTCCATACTGCTCATCAGCAGAAAAATAAAAAAAATTATAGCTCTCAGAAGAAAGCGATCCAAAAATAATAATAATAAAAATAGTTGTTATTGTGTAAAAGCACTAAAACATAACAAAAAATATAAATGTGGTATCACTGTAATCGTACTGACCTGAAGGATAAAGCTGCTTTATCAATATTACCACATGCGAAACGGCATTAAAAACAATTCCTAAATTGCAGGTTTTTGTTCATTTTGCCTCCCAAATATTTGATTAAAAAGCGATAAAAAAAAGTCATGTGCCCAAAAATAGTACCAATACAAATGTCAACTCGTCCTGCAAAAAACAAGCCCTCACATAACTCTGTCGGCAAAAATATGGAAAAAATTATAGCTCTCTAAATATGGTGATGCCAATAAAATGCTTTTTTTTTTAGTGTGTGACAGCAGCTAAACAGAAGAAAAAATTATAGAAATCTGGTATTTCTTTAATCGCAGTCGTCATCACTTATACTGAACGAGGAACAGCGTAAAAATTAAATAAAACCAATTCTTCATCTGCTGTTGATTTTTTCTGTCAGCCTCCCAAAGATCGCAGCAAGGCTCAGCGCACATTTATCCTGCACTCTGTGGAGAAAAACATAGTTTAAAAGCCGTCCACTGCACTGAGTTCATACAGTTAGTGCCGGTTACATGCTGCCCAATGATCGGTCAGCGTGTATCAGCTGTCAGGTTTCTTTTAAGATAGCACAATGGCATTAAAGAGGTTGTCCACTACTAGTTCACTTATGACCTATACTCTGGATAGGTCATCAGTGTCTTTTTCGCCAGGGTCCGATACCCAGAACCCTGACCAAACAGCTGTTCTCTGTGTCATTGTTGTCAGCCACCGACCTGGAAATGTTTGATTGCGGAGCTGTTATGTCTTCTGATAGTGACTCCTGCAGGGTACTACACATTTGCCTCCTAATGATTTGAAGAGGAAGCAGATGTGCAGTACCCTGCCGCTGTCACTATCGGAAGACGAAGCAGCACCACAATCGAGCAGTACCAGCCAGCGGCCTCCACCATCAATATCAGCTGACCATTGCAGGTGTTGGACCCTGAGCAATCGGACATTGATGACCTATCTATGAAAAACTAGGGGACAACCTCTTTGAGCGTTTTTTCCATTTTTTTCCTCATTTATGTTATCTGCTTTTTGTAGGAAAAAAAATAAAAAATAAAATCATAGTTACTAAAGTTACTACAGCACTGCCTCTGCACCATGGCCCCCGATTTACAGTGGGTATGAAAAGTATTCAGATCCCTTTAAGTTTTTCACTCTTTGTTTCATTGCAGCCATTTGGTAAATTCAAAAAAGTTCATTTTTTTCTTGTTAATGTACACTCTGCACTCCACCTTGACTGAAAGAAAGCAAATGTATTTTTTGCAAATTTATTACAAAAGAAAAACTGAAATATAACATGGTCATAAGTATTCAGACCCTTTGCTCAGTATTGAGCAGAAGCACCTTTTGAGCTATTGATGCAACGAGTTTTTCACACCTGGATTTGGGGACCCTCTGCCATTCTTCATTGCAGATCCTCTCCAGTTCCATCAGGTTGGATGGTGAATGTTGCTGAACAGCCATTCTCAGGTCTCTCCAGAGATGCTCAATTGGGTTTAGGTCAGGGATCTGGCTGGGCCAGTCAAGAATGGTCACAGAGTTGTTATGCAGCCACTACTTTGTAATTTTAGCTGTGTGCTTAGGGTCATTGTCTTGTTGGAAAGTGAACTTTTCGACCAAGTCTGAGGTCCAGACCACTCTAGAAGAGGTTTTCATCCAGGATATCTCTGTACTTGGCCGCATACATGTTTCCTTCAATGGCAACCAGTCATCCTGTCCCTGCAGCTGAAATACACCCCCATAGCATGATGCTGCCACCACCATCACTGTTGGGATTGTATTGGGCAGGTGATGAGCAGTGCCTGGTTTTCTTCACACATACCACTTAGAACTATCACCATCTCATCAGACCAGAGAATCTTATTTCTCGTAGTCTGGGAGTCCTTCATGTGTTTTTTTTAGCAAACTCTATGCGGGCTTTCATATGTCTTGCACTGAGGAGAGGCTTCCATCAGGCCACTCTGCCATAAAGGCTCGACTGGTGGAGGGCTGCAGGGATAGTTGACTTTGTGCAACTTTCTCCAATCTCTCTACTGCTTCTCTGGAGCTCATCCACAGTGATCTTGGGGTTCTTCTTTACCTCTCTCACCAAGGCTCTTCTCCCACGATTGTTCAGTTTGGCTGGATGGCCAGGTCTAGGAAGACTTCTGGTGGTCCCAAACTTCTTCCATTTAAGGCTTATGGAGGCCACTGTGCTCTTAGGAACCTTGAGTACTGCAGAAATTCTGTTGTAACCTTGGCCAGATCTGTGCCTTGCCACAATTCTGTCTCTGATCTCCTTGGCCAGTTCCTTTGACCTCATGATTCTCATTTGGTCTGACATGCACTGTGAGATGTGAGGTCCTATATAGACAGGTGTGTGCCTTTCCAAATCAAGTCCTATCAGCTTAATTAAACACAGCTGGTCTCCAATGGAGTTGAGCCATCTCAAGGAGGATCACAAGGAAATGGACAACATGTGACTTAACTAAGAGTGTCTGAGCAAAGGGTCTGAATACTTATGACCATGACCATGACATTTCAGTTTTTATTTTTTATTACATTTGCAAAAATGTCTACATTTCTGCTTTTTTCAGTCAAGATAGGGTGCAGAGTGTACATTAATGAGAAAAAATGAACTTTTTTGAATTTACCAAATGGCTGCAATGAAACAAATGAAACAAAGAGTGAAAAATTTAAAGAGGTCTGAATACTTTCCGTACCCACTGTATGTTAACAAGCTGCTGTGTTGCCTTCAGTAGTATAGCGCACGTGGCCATTGCATTTGGGTTTACACCAGCAAGACAAATTAACATGTTTTCGTGTGCGTATTGTGAGCATAAATGCTTGATAACTGGAAACGCAGTTTTTAGATTGATGTTTTTACTTTTCTGAGTTCTAGAACAGAAAATGATAGTGGAAGAGATGTGAAAGAGGTTTTTTTTTCAGGTCCGTGCATGAAATGTAGAACCTTCAGCAAATGTAGTTGCTAATGTGAATAGAAAATACTGTAGAAGAAAGCTAGCAAAGCATGAGTTTGATATCTTGTTTCCTATAGCAACTGTATTATAGGTCATACTTTGACTGCACCTGCCAACGCTCTGTTCTTGACCTATAGTATTTTCAGCAAATTTATCCTCAAAATCATAGTTATACAAGCAAAAGAGTTGACCTCCAGAAATTCACATATACTTTTTCTTTTGCTATGGAACAGAAAGCAAATAAAAACGGCATGTCCACTGTATCGGGCTTGTCCTATACAGAATATCATTAAACGGTAGCCAGATGTTTATTTCATCAACCCATAGCACACATGAAAATAAGAAACTTTATAATATATTTTACCAGAGAAATCTGCTTGTTTTCTCGTGGACTGATCCATTATTCTGAATTCACAGGTAAAGTCTGTATCGTTATGACAGATTTGCTTATTGAGATAGGTCACAGTTGGTGCTCATAAAGTTCTATGGAAAGAGGGGAGGAGCTAGAGGCGGGCACAGACATTCTGCTGCAAGTTCTCCTGAAGTTACAGTTCTCCATACTTTATATGCATCAACTGTTATCTGCTAACTCATTAAGTGGAAAGTCTGTTTTCACTAAACAGATATTTTCCACCTACTCTTAGAGGGGCAGCGCGCAGATATACAGCTCTGGCAAAAATTAAGAGGCCATTGCAAAATGTTCAGTTTGTCTGATTTTTCTTTGTATAGGTATATTTTTGAGTAAAATGTAAATTGTTCTTTTATTCTATAAACTTATCTCCAAATTTCCAAGCAATAAATTTTGTATTTTTGTTCTGACAAAGAAAAATGGTCAAAATAAAAAAAACAAAAAACATTGCTTTCAGACCTTAGATAATGCAAAGAAAACAAGTTCATAATCATTTAGAAACAATGCTCATGTTTTAACTCAGGAAGAGTTCAGAAATCAATATTTTGTGGAATAACCATGATTTTTAATCACAGCTTTCATGCGTCTTGGCATGCTTTCCACCAGTCTTTCACACTGCTCCTGGCACAAAAAGTGTAAGCAGTTCTTCATTGTGTGACTATCCATCATCCTCTTGATTACATTCCAGAGGTTTTCAATGGGGTTCGGGTCTGGAGATTGGGCTGCCCATGACAGGGTTTTGATGTGGTCTCTTAATTTTTAACAGAACTGTAGTATAATGCCCTCAGCCTATTGATTAGAGGCATTTAGTGTTAATGTTCACCTGCAAGATGGCTCCTAGCCAATAGTTGGGAGGCATCTTTGATAAAAGACTCCCTCCCCCTTAGGGAGTCACCAAGAAGCACATTCAGTCATTAGGTAGTGTGTGGTGATGAGCGAATGTACTCGGCACTCGAGATTTCCCGAGCACGCTCGGGTGTCCTCTGAGTATTTTTTAGTGCTCGGAGATTTAGTTTTCATTGCTGCAGCTGAATGATTTACATCTATTAGCCAGCATAAGTACATGTTGGGGTTGCCTGGTTGCTAGGGAATCCCCACGTGTAATCAAGCTGGCTAACAGATGTAAATCATTCAGCTGCGGCTCTGAAAACTAAATCTCCGAGTACTTACAAATACTCAAAGGACACCCGAGCGTGCTCGGGAAATCTCAAATACCTAGTATATTCGCTCATCACAAGTAGTGTGGTGTTCTACCAGTGCAGTTGTGAGGTCCCCTGGTCCCTGTGTGGCCAGTGTTCTGAACCCAAACCCCTAGTCCTGGTGTGGGCCTGTCCTAAACCCAAATCCCTGGTTCTGGTGTGGCCGGTCCACAACTCGAAGTCCCTGATCCTAGTGCGACCAGTGCCTGAACCTCGTCACCTAGTCTGTGTGCGGACGGTGCCAGTACCAGTGGCCGAGACCCTTGTGTCTGTATGTGTGCCTCCAAATAATCTGTGTATCCAGACTGCTAAAACTAGTCTCCAAATCAGTCCAGGCTGAACGTATCCCGAGTCCGTTTTTACATGCTTTAGCACTACCGAGTGCAACTTTATTAGTTTGTTATGTATAGAGATGGCTACTCTAGAGATTGTTACTTGTATATTGGCTCTCTGATCGAGCACTCCACCTATCAGTTTGCGTCAGTTTTATTTGCAGCAGGATCCTACCTCCCCATAAATTCAGGCTTTAGCCTAAGAGAGGTATTCACACTAGACACACAGGTTCCCAGTTCCCGAGATCGCCTTGTTGATGGCTGCTGGGCAAGCATGAATTGGCCAAATTACGTGCTAACTATCTCCATTTTTTCTTATTATCTAGAGCAGTATTGCTATTCATATTTCATGTATTTTATATTGATATGCTTTAGCGCTACAGAGGGCAACTTTATTTGGTTGCTGTATATAGAGATGGCTACTCCTAGTTTGCACCTGTACACACCAGTTTTCTGATTTGGAAGTGCCAGTCAGTCTTTTTTTATTTGTATCCTGAGAACCTAGTAGTCTGAACAGAGTCCTAGTCCTTATCAATGTCGGTGAACCTGACCCCTGGGATCAGCAGCTGCAGCACTGGGTTCTGCCTAGGAGTGGTACCTGGCGGCTACCTGCAGCCCAGCCTGTCTCCCCTTTCAGGAGCTCCAGTGAACACCAGTGTTGTGAATTATGTTGTTAAGCTCCCTCCTGTGGTCATGAATGGTACTTCGGCTGGTTCTGTCCATGGGCTTCCTCTGGTGGTTGTGAGTGGGGCTGCGGCTTCTGAGGTTCCTTCCACAGGTGACGAGGTTAATTCGTTAGCTGGCTGCTCTATTTAACTGCACCTAGATCATTGCTCCATGCCACCTGTCAATGTTCCAGTATTGGTCTAGTTCGCTCCTGGATCGTTCTTGTGACCTGTCTTCCCAGCAGAAGCTAAGTTCCTGCTTGTTTTTCTCTGTTTGCTATTTTTTCTGTCCAGCTTGCTATTTTGATTTTTGTCTTGCTTGCTGGAAGCTCTGGGACGCAGAGGGAGCTCCTCCGCACCGTGAGTCGGTGCGGAGGGTCTTTTTGCGCCCTCTTTGTGGTCTTTTTGTAGTTTTTTGTGCTGACCGCAAAGTTACCTTTCTTATCCTCTGTCTGTTCAGTAAGTCGGGCCTCACTTTGCTAAATCTATTTCATCTCTGTGTGGTTGTAATTTTCATCTTTACTCACAGTCATTATATGTGGGGGGCTGCCTGTTCCTTTGGGGAATTTCTCTGAGGCAAGGTAGGCTTTATTTTTCTATCTTTAGGGCTTGCTAGTTCCTTAGGCTGTGTCGAGTTGCATAGGGAGCGTTAGGAGCAATCCACGGCTATTTCTAGTGTGTGTGATAGGATTAGGGATTGTGGTCAGCAGAGTTCCCACGTCTCAGAGCTTGTCCTGTATTATTAGTAACTATCAGGTCATTCCGTGTGCTCTTAACCACCAGGTCCATTATTGTCCTCACCACCAGGTCATAACACACCAGGTAGCCGATTAGCTACGCCCCTTCTTAGGCATGCCCGGCCCTGTGGTACTGTGGGTCCACGAATCCATGTGCGCCACCTGCTGGCATGACACAGAGGATGAACAAGAGTATTCTTCTTGGTGAGACTGACTGATTTATGGCTGCTGCTGTTTGAGGAATTTCAGAAAAGCTTGTATATGGAGTGTCCCTTGATGTCTGTTGTCTATCTACCATCCTGTGTATGTAACGGTGGTTTCACACAGTGTTTTGCCCACGTTCATTATATCCGCATAACGGGATTTGCCGACGGGGTCCTAGACTATAATGTTGCCAACAGAGTCACATGTGCTCTAATGTGCATAATTTTCGGGTGTGTATGCTTGCTGGAGAAATACACTCAGACTCAGTCTACTACATCTGGGTGTCTGCCCTAAAATGATGCACATCAGAGCAAACGATGACTCTGCTGGTACCATTATAGTCTATGGCCTAATTGGCACATACATCCAAATTCTGTATTGCAGGATGGGGGTGAGGGGGTGTTTTGGACGCAAGCCTCGACGGGACCAACGGACGTGGACAAAAACGCTGTATGAAAGCACCCTGAGGGCAATTTGTTCACAGCCACAAAAGTGCTACATCTCTGAGGAAAGGAGACCGAAGAGGCAGTTGTATTGAGAGTATGACTGTTCGGATTGTGGATGACAGAGCTGCGAACACCCTGCTGAGTGTGGCCATGATGAGAAAACCTGTTTTACAATTAGGTTGTTTACCATAACCAGAATGTGGTTCCTGCTTGACTTGCACCTATACAAGCTGTCCTTCAGATATGGCTGCCTAGTGGCACAGGTTTTACAAGTCTTTTTAGGTAAATATGTCTCCCGGTAGCGGTCTCTATCAGGGAGTAGAGAACACGCAAGTGTTTGTGCATGCCTTGGTGCATAAAAGGTAACTAAAATCTCCTAAGTAATGACTTTTTACTAGAAATTCATGTTCATGGCACCTTTGGAGCAGCAACTAAACTTGAAACTCGTAATGAATGTAACAAGATGAAAAGTTTTATCCACCTAAGGGGATAAGGTTTTTTTTGTCAAGAGGTATGCCTTACAGCTAGTCATACACTTAAAAAGGTGGTCCGAAACTAAACCTCATTTTAATCCTAAATGCCTATCGATTTTTATAATCTAATCTTTTTTTTTTTCTAATATACATTCATTAAAAATTCCCTATCATTTCCTCACTTACCCTGTCAAACTGCTCTATTTTTTTACTGCTTGCTCTTTGATTAATCTTCGTTTGAATATCACTGGGATAGTCAAACAAATCATTATCATGAGGAAGAGGCTGCGGTCACTGCTACAGCCTCCACCCCCTCCCTGAAACGAAGCGTTATCATTGACATCCGTTCCAGGGGCTGGGCTAGTCAATGCTCTACTGAACATACGTCGATTGTTAATTCTGGCGCATGCTCAGTAGCTTCTTGTCACTGAAATATACGCAGTGACAGGGCGCTCACTTACAGCCTCTGATCAGAAGTAACAAGCCGGCAAGAGAGCGCACTGTCAGTGCATGTTGTTGGAAGCATACCGGCTTGCACGAAAAGCAGAGACCAGCACTGCCCCTGCAAAGTGACTCATTTTACTATCCCAGCATGCGCTGGCATTCTCAAACAAATAGTCTTATCAACTAGGAAGTGGTAAAAAAATAAAGCTATTTGATAGAGAGGGAACGGTAGACTAAAGGTACCGTCACATTTAGCGACGCTGCAGCGATCGCTGGAGAGCTGTCACACAGATAGCTCTCCAGCGACCAACTATGCGAAGTCCCCTGGTAACCAGGGTAAACATCGGGTTACTAAGCGCAGGGCCACGCTTAGTAACCCGATGTTTACCCTGGTTACCAGTGCTAATGTAAAAAACAAACAAACACTACATACTTACATTCCGGTGTCTGTCCCCCGTTGCTGTGCTTTCCTGCACTGAGTGTGAGCGCCGCTTGGCCGTAAAGCACAGCGGTGACGTCAGTGCTGTAATCTGCTTTACGGCTGGCCGGCGCTAACAGTCAGTGCAGGAAATGAAACAGAAAAACATTCAGCACAGATTTCTTTTTCTAGCGCACTGTAATCTGCCATTGACCTTCGTGAACAGATGATTGTGTATAATTCAATAACAAATTGGTTATTGCAGTCGACATTCATTTTTTCTGTGTATGATCACTTTTTTATATTTTAGTGTGAGTTAGTTGAAATGAGAGGAGCACATAGTTTCCTGGGTTGAACGGAAGTGGGGTTTATGTAATCCTCTTCCAAAAGTGTACATTCCAGGCCAGGACCTGCACCACGCTATTTTAATTAATTCATAGAAATATTACAGTAAAGTGAGCCCTGTACCCCTCTCTGGGAGCCATGATTTGTTTATATGCATAAAACCTAAGTGAGGAGGAAAATTGATTAGCTCATGTAAAGTTTATCATTTAAGTGGAAAATCAGTGAAATGTAGTATTCCATTTAAAGGAATCTTTCATATTTAAAATGATGTCCAAACCATGGGCAGCATATGTCAGAACCAGGCTGCACGACATGTAGCCAGTAATTGTGTTTCAGAGAAAATATGATTAGGAGATCCACTCGGAAACCATAACCAGAGATGAGACTAGGCCAGGGCTGACTTTGGCCGGCTCCTCCCAGCGCTGTTATCTGTAATTGACAGGTCTCTTCTTCTGTGATTTCAAAAATACATGGCTGCAGTCATGCGACCAGAATCTGATTCACACTGCGCGTGATTTGGGCTGCTTAAATTGTGTAACAAGTTCACTTTTAATACTTGTCATGCTACTGAAGTTATCAGTATATAAAAAGAAAGAAAGAAATGTATGATTCTTCTATGTTCAGCAACATGCAGCGACTTTGACAGTGTAAAGTATTTGCACAGAAATGATGATGACAAAGACTGAATGTAAGCTCATAGAAGGGAAAGGCTTTATAAGTGTGACTGTGACAATTAGAGACTCTTTGAACCACATTGAATGTAATAAAAACACATTACACATTTACCCAAAATGGTTAAAAGGGAAGCAAAGTCACCATTCATTTTCTTTTGTCCTAACGTCTCGCACTTTTTTTTTTCTTATTATGGATGTCTGTCAAACTTCATTTTGAAAAGGTTTAGGAGCAAAAAATTGGAAACTGGAACAGCATCAGTTTCTACATTGTACGAGCTGTATCTATTATTAATTAGTACGCCCCGTTAATACCGTACACCACATTTACTTGAGCTTGGAGTATATGTTGAGCACTGTAAATGCTGTAACCACAGGCCCATTAGTGGTAGCTTTTCATTCACGTGATCGGAAATGCTCTCATCCCTTGTGCATGGAAAGGAAGAAGTCATTTATTTTAATATCTCAGAGGCATCAATATGAAAATCATTTCTCTGTGCGCTCATACAGACTATTTTATATGGACATTATTCATGTAGGGTATAAAGTAAAAATTGTAATTGATTTCATTTTGTCAACTTTTCTAGCAGATACTAAAATCATTTGTAAAAAAAAACCTGTAAGAGAAATCATATGGTAGAAAGTTGTGGATCGAATGAGTGAAACCGTATATGTACTTTCTATGTGACATATAGAGTACAGCTGACGAGTGCAAGACTTGCTAGAAGTTTTAATAAATTCCTAGAGCTCCATCTTCCTCTGGATCTGTCAAGGGAACAGAATGCTTTATTAAATTGAGTCTTTCTTAGGTGAATTCTCATGGAGAGGAAAAACTACCGTAATTCTATTTCACTACAGGCTTAACGAGCCGTATATAAAATAAATAATAATGTACCAAATTATTGACCCCATATAGCCTCATTAGCAAGAGTCCAGACCAAAAGCAAAATAAAATCCTTCACGGCTTCCCCATAGTCCATCCATTTACTGTTTTATTGATTAGAGTCTGTAGTGTGCTGAGCGCCAATACTCGGTGCAATGGGGTTTATTCCGCAAGTGATACTCAAAGTCCCAAATATATTAACCTTTGTACCTCCACAATAGCAGATAGTACCGTACATATTAGTACCGTACATATTCTTCTTTATATAGAATTTTTTTATAGTAGATAGTTCAATTTGGTTTAAAAGAAATTATGTAACAGAACTAATTGTGTAAATTAAGCTTTTACATTAAATGTATTTTATTTTTGACAATGTTAAATATACTGTGTATGTATGTATGTACAGTATGTGTATTATGTGTATGTGTATATATATATATATATATATATATATATATATATATACACACACAGTGAATGAAATAAGTATTGAACACATCGCCAATTTTCTAGGTCAATGTATTTATAAAGGTGCTATTGACATGAAATTCTCACCAGATGTCGATAACAACCCATCCAATCATCACAGGCAAAGAAATCAAACTATAGATGTCCATAGATGATGTAATAATTGAAAATTGAACAGGGAGAATGTATCCAACATGCTTGCTGAAATGTATTTAATACTTTGTACAAATGTCTTTGTTGGTCATGGTAGCTTCAAGACGCCTCCTGTATTGAAAAACTAATCGCATATATTGCTCAGGTGTGAATTTAGCCCAGTCTTCCACACATACCCACTATATATATAAAAAAAATGCAGTTTTTACACTGGCCACTAATCCTGTTACACATTTGTCCCAAGTATCCTGGGCTTTGCTCCCTTCTCCTGGGTGTGCTACCCTCTGAGCGCCACACTGGGTTTGGAGGTTGCCCTGCGTAGATCATTGACATAGTCTCCCTAGACCTGTTTATGGCCCATTGACACACACATACACACACCTGTGTGTTGAGATTGAGTTTCTCGACCTCTGTGTGGTATGCTCCACCTTCTGTGTGATTGTTTTCTACTTGTTTACATCCCTGCTGGGTTCCACTCAGTGGCGTAGGAAGGGAGGTGCGGGGGGGCGGGCCGCCCCGGGCGGCACACTGCGGGGGGCGGGTCACCGGGCCACGGCCGGCGCTGCAGGAGGAGGAAAAAAAAAAAATGAGTGCCCTTTAAATCATCGGGCGCCCACCCCCTTCCCCCCGTGCCAGCGCTAATACTCACCTCTCCTGGTTCCTGCGGCTGCGCGGTAGCTGCAGCGTCTTCAGCGCTCTCTGACTCTGCAACGTCTCAGGGCAGAGGGCGCGATGACGTCATCACTGCGCGCACAGCCTCTCTGTCCTGAGCGTTGCAGAGCCGGAGAGACGTTGAGTGCACCGGACCTGCGCTGGGAACGGGAGAGGTGAGGATTTTACTTTTTTTTTTTCTTCTTTGTCTGACTCTGTCTGTCTGGGGGCAATGCTGGAGACCCTGAGGCAGATTTCAGGACAGACTGGGGCAGATTTCTGGACAGACTGGGGCAGATTTCTGGACAGACTGGGGCAGATTTCTGGACAGACTGGGGCAGATTTCTGGACAGACTGGGGTAGATTTCTGGACAGACTGGGGCAATGCTGGACACTGGGGCAGATCGCTGGACACACTGGGGGCAATGCTGGACGCACTGGGGCAATGCTGGAGACCCTGGGGCAGATCTCTGGACACACTGGGGGCAATGCTGGACACACTGGGGGCAATGCAGGACACACTGGGGCAGATTGCTGGACATACTGGGGCAGATTGCTGGACACACTGGGGGTAATATGCTGGACACACTGGGGCAGATTGCTGGACAACCTGGGGGTAATATGCTGGACACACTGGGGGTAATATGCTGGACACACTGGGGCAGATTGCTGGACACACTGTGGGCAATATGCTGGACACACTGGGGCAATATGCTGGAGACCCTGGGGCAGATTTCTGGACACACTGGGGGCAATGCAGGACACACTGGGGCAATGCTTGACACACTGGGGCAGATTGCTGGACATACTGGGGCAGATTGCTGGACACACTGGGGGTAATATGCTGGACACACTGGGGCAGATTGCTGGACAAACTGGGGGTAATATGCTGGACACACTGGGGGTAATATGCTGGACACACTGGGGCAGATTGCTGGACAACCTGGGGGTAATATGCTGGACACACTGGGGGTAATATGCTGGACACACTGGGGCAGATTGCTGGACAACCTGGGGGCAGAACTTGAGGCATGGGCAGAATGTAGATACGGGGCATGATTGGAGACACGGGGCAGAATGAAAGACATGGGGCAGGATTGGATCATGGGGCAGGATGGACACGATGGAGACTGATGGGGCAGGATGGGGAGATCATATGGTGTAGAATGGATACTCATGAGGGCAGGATGGGAGAACATATGGCTGGAGCCAGGAATGAGATAAACGGGGCCAGGGTGGGGAATAGTATTACCATAGGGGCTAATTAAGGGATGTTATTACTGCAGTGATGTATTTGATTTATTTTTTGAGTATACTGTTTTAAATGGGGGGGCGGTCCTGTTACTGTGCAGAGTGACACTATATCGCCTTTTTTTCTTCATGTGGTGTAATGTAGAAGTTGTTAAAAATTAAGTAATGTGTTCTGCAAGCGGAGCTCGAGATAACTGTGTTATTTCCTGCAGAAACGAGTGCTGGCTGGGAGAAATGATGGCGGTCTGTGCTGGATGAAAGATGAATGAAGGACTTCATCTAGAGACGTCACTGGTGAGTCAGTGTTACCTATACACTGACACTATACACTGTATACTATATACAGCGGTCCTGTGTACAATGTCACCAGTGATCACTGTATTACCTATACATTATATACAGAGCTCCTGTGTATAATACCACCAGTGATCTTTGTATTACCTCTACACAGACACTGCATACTAAGTACAGATCTCCTGTGAATACTGGCACTTATGGTGATAGTATTGTGTTTTTTTTATTACTGATCAGTATTGTAGTATTCAGTCACTATGTGGTGGTAATATGTGGTCTGGAAATGGTGTTGTGGTATTTGTCCCTTGTATGTGCTATTTGGTCACCAAGTGGTGGTAATATGTGATCTGGTCATGGTGAGGCGGTATTTGTTCTTTGTATATAGTATTATTCGGTCACTATGTGGTCTGGTCATGGTGTGGTGGTGTTTCTTCCTGTATGTGATATTATTGGTCTTGGTATAGTGGATTCTGTTGTGTATGGCGGTCATTTGTTCTCTCTGATATTAATTAATTAAAAGTCACAGGTTTGGCATGTGGGGGTGACACCATTAAAACCAGTTTAAGTTCTACAAAACAGGAAAACTATTTTTGGTAAACTTTGTGTGTATTGAGGGGGGAGGGGGGCGGTTTCGCCAAACTCGGGAGCAGCGCCGGGCGGCAAAAGCTCTAGCTACGCCTCTGGTTCCACTTCATCTGTCCTGCTGCTCCAGAGAATCCTGAGTGGGTCAAGATCTTTTCCCCCCACGTACCTACCAGAATGCTACATCAACGCATGTGATCCGTATGCCCATTCGGACCTGGGGTTTAGCAAATGCTCCTCACCTGGTGAGCCTTGACAAATTCTTATACTAGACTCGTACCCCCTGTTCTATAAAAGTGACTTTCCAACAATCTCATTTGAATTATAATGAAAGAGTCAGAATAAAGCTGGAGTCACACCACCATAGAATACAGCCAACTGCTATGAGACAAAACATCGCATAGCACTCGGACCAGTGTTACTCTAAGGGCAGCTCATATCAGCGTTTCTCAGCCATATTCTGCGCGCGTGTAAAATCACAGCATGCTGCGATTGTTACCGAGACTCAGCCGAGACTCGCCAATTTAAGCCTAAGGATGCAAGACAAAATCGCAAAGCACTCGGACCATGCTAGTGCTGTACGATGTTTACGCATCGGTGTCCTTTGAAAGGCCGGCAATTCATGTGAGCACATGAATTGCCAGCTTTTATTCTACCTATCTAATATATACAGTATATATATGTATATATATATATATATATATATATATATATATATATATATATAAAATATACAGTTGTTCTCATAAGTTTACATACCTCAGCAGAATTTTTGGTTTCTCTGCCTTTTTTTCAGAGAATATGAATGAGAACACCAAAACTTTTTATCCACTCATGGTTAGTGGTTGGGTGAAGCCATTTATTGTCAAACTACAGTCATGGCCAAAAGTTTTGAGAATGAGACAAATATTAATTTTTCCAAAGTCTACTGCTTCATTTTTTCTAATGGCAATTTGCATATACTCCTGAATGTCAGAGTGATCAGGTTAACAGCAATTACTGTACTTGCAAAGTCAATATTTGCCCAGAAAATGAACTTTAACCCCCAAAACACATTTCAACATCATTGCAGTCCTGTCTTAAAAGGAGCAGCTAATATCGTTTTAGTGATTGATCCATTAACACAGGTGTGGGTGTTGATGAGGACAGGGCTGGCGATCAATCAGTCATGATTAAGTAAGAATGACATCACTGGACACTTTAAAAGGAGGCTGGTGCTTGGTATCATTGTTTCTCTTCAGTTAACCATGGTTATCTCTAAAGAAACACATGCAGCCATCATTGCACTGCACAAAAATGGCCCAACAGGGAAGAGTATCGCAGCTACAAAGATTGCACCTCAGTCAACAATCTATCGCATCATCAAGAACTTCAAGGAGAGAGCTTCCATTGTTGTCAAAAGGGCTCCAGGGCGCCCAAGAAAGACCAGCAAGGACCATATCTTAAAACTGTTTCAGCTGCGGGATCGGACTACCAGCAGTGCCGAGCTTGCTCAGGAATGGCAGCAGGCTGGTGTGAGTGCTTCTGCACGCACTGTGAGGCCGAGACTCTTTGAGCAAGGCCTGGTTTCAAGGAGGGCAACAAAGAAGCCACTTCTCTCCAGAAAAAACATCAGGGACCGACTGATATTCTGCAAAAGGTACAGGGAGTGGACTGCTGAGGACTGGGGCAAAGTCATTTTCTCTGATGAATCCCCTTTTCGATTGTTTGGGACATCTGGAAAACAGCTTATTCGGAGAAGAAGAGGTGAGCGCTCCCAACAGTCTTGTCTCATGCCAACTGTAAAGCATCCTGAAACCATTCATGTCTGGGGTTGCTTCTCAGCCAAGGGAATCGGCTCACTCACAGTCTTGCCTAAAAACACAGCCATGAATAAAGAATGGTACCAGAATGTCCTCCAAGAGCAACTTCTCCCAACCGTCCAAGAGCAGTTTGGAGCCCAACAATGCCTTTTCCAGCATGATGGAGCACCTTGCCATAAAGCAAAGGTGATAACTAAATGGCTCATGGAACAAAACATAGAGATTTTGGGTCCAAGGCCTGGAAACTCCCCAGATCTTAATCCTATTGAGAACTTGTGGTCAATCATCAAGAGACGGGTGGACAAACAAAAACCAACAAATTCTGGCAAAATGCAAGCATTGATTATGCAAGAATGGACTGCTATCAGTCAGGATTTGGTCCAGAAGTTGATTGAGAGCATGCCAGGGAGAATTGCAGAGGTCTTGAAGAAGAAGGGTCAACACTGCAAATATTGACTAGCTGCATTAACTCATTCTAACTGTCAACATAACCTATTGGTACTCATAATATGATTGCAATTATATTTCTGTATGTGATATAAACATCAGACAAACACTAATAAAAACCAGAGGGCAGCAGATAATGTGAAAATATAATTTTGGTGTCATTCTCAAAACTTCTGGCCATAACTGTACTATTGTCTACCTCTTTTTAAATCATAATGACAACCCAAAACATCCAAATGACCCTGATCAAAAGTTCACATACCCCATTTCTTAATACTGTGTATTGTCCCCTCTAACATCAATGACAGCTTGAAGCCTTTTGTGGTAGTTGTGGATGACGTTCTTTATTTTCTCAGATGGTAAAGCTGTCCACTTTTCTTGGCAAAAAGCCTTAAGTTCCTGTAAATTCCTGGGATGTCTAGCATGAACTGCGCACTTGAGATCTCCCCATAGTGGCTCAATGATATTAAGATCAGGAGACTGAGATGGCCACTCCAGAACCTTCACTTTGTTCTGCTGTTGCCAATGACAGGTCGACTTTGCCTTGGCATGAAGGGAGTAAAAAAGGGGTCCTTGGGTGACAAAACATGAAGGGGTGAATAAACATCGGACACTGAAGCTTAACCCTTTCAATGGGTACACGTCAGAAGGCGTCTAATAAAAGATTGAAGTGCCCATCAAAGCCCATGTTTCGTCATGTGATGGTAAAACACTAAATGTTGATTTTTACCATTGCATGATGAAACGTGGGCTTCTTCCCCATTTTTGTGACATGTTTTGGTCATAATTTTATTTTTTTCTACTTAAAAGTCTTGTTTTAACTCTATATAATGAAGCGGATGCTGGAACCCCCTTGTTTATTTCTCTGACTATTTTGTCAATGTATCAGTTTTTACCATCATTAGAAAAAAAAATCACACAGCTTCTCCTACCCATTAGACTGCACAGATCATATACATATGGCATCTGCATGCTGGCCGTGATTTTCATGGACTTAGGCTAGGTTCACATTTGCGGTTGAGCCAACAGCGTATCGACTGCAAACGCATGCGAAAACGCATGCAAATGCAGCTTTTTTTTATCCGCATCAGCTTAAGCATGACAGCAAAAAAACGCAGGGTTTGCGCTTTTTATGCGCATGCGTTTGATATTTCCAGGAGGGCGTGTCTCAATAGGAGTGTCTAAATCAGTTCCTGGACATGCGCGGTCCGAAGTACTGTCCCATAGACAGTAATGTGTTTTTTTAATGCATTAATGCACATATTTGACGGAAATTTTCCGCCTCAAAAATTCCAACATGGTGTGTTAGCCGCGCCCCGCAGCACACCGTGAATAACACATGCGTAAGCAAACACAGGCGAACGCATGATAAAGATAGGAAATCAAGACACATGCGGATGTATGAGTCCGAAACGCTGCGGACACAACCGCAAATGTGAAACCGGCCTTATAGGCGTGTATGATCCGTTACTTGATAAAAACAGACATGTCTCTGCATCGAGCACAGACATGTGAACATACCATAGACTATAATGGGTACATGGCTACAACACATACTTGGAAAGCAGACGTCTGTATGAGACCCTGCAAGATGACTGATCTTTTTAATAGACTTTTTTTCACTTTTAATACTTATCAAAAATGTAACATAAAATAACAACAATAGATAACTTTCCTAAGAGGAATAGTACGTTTCTTTTATGTTAGTAATATAACATTATTTCTGTTATGCTGATTTGTTTTCTTCCTAGATTTGATGTATTTTGTGACAAATAACACTAACGGCTTTGTGTTCTCCTAAGGTTGTTATAGAATATCTGCTTGGGAGTAAAATCCTTTTCATGGGCTGACATCTTGTGTTTATCCCCTGACGTGTTATCTTGGGGCCCAGCATTCACTCGAGCTTGTAGAGCTCTAAGTGCCCTTTAAAGCCATATTCCAAGGCAATGTTCCTGTCGAATAGTTCCTTTAATTGGGTGCATCTGCCTTTGTGAAATATTATATGTCATGACCACCGGGAAAGAACATAATAATATAGATTTATCATTATTTATTAATACATTTTATACTATGGTGCAGTGTCAAACCATGTGAATGGACAGACTTTTCCACTTAATGCATTGCTGCAGTGGCGTCTTCCTTTAGCGTTAATATCTTCAGTTAATTACAATATTACCAGTAAAACAAAACACTATAGTGGACACATACCAAGTCACCAACATTATAATTTGACCCGGGTAGGGTACATTTTTATATGATGGAAATGGGACCAAGAATAGGACCTTAATGGACTAACTGCAAAGCATAAACCAAAAACCAACAGAAGAAAAAAAGCAGCATATAGTCCAAGTACAATATAGAAAAGATACTTTATTAGTAGTACAGCCAGATTAAAAACGACAGGGGGAGACAATCCCCATGCTACACTCAGCATGCACCTAAATGGACAGGACATAGGTGCTTATAAGATACAAGAATCCACAAGATAACCTGCATAGGCATTATACAATTTATGTAAAGTGCATATAGTATGCCTAGATATATTGGGTACACTGACCCAGAAGATGTCTAACAATGCACGCACAGTACAGATAACTAACATACATACCGGTTAATGTGGCAAGATATCTCAGCGTATACTTGGCACCTCACTCCTGTCCCCCCCGACGCGCGTTTCGGCTTAATGCCTTTCTCAAGGGGTACTGTAGTGTAATGCTGGGCTCAATATATAAAGGGAAAGGGGAACTAACTGGTGGGGCTACACTTGCAGAGTTAACCAATAGCTACACAGGACCTTAATGGTCTGCTCCGGATACACCTGTACGCCGCTCATCAGAGAGCACATGGGGCCCCATGTGTCTCCACAGAGACAGCGTCATGGGAGCAGGAGCAGCCAAAATACCTCCAAATATTATGCCGACGTCGGCGTCCCCACCTGTGCAAATCGCGCCGAACGGCCATGGTAGTAGAGACAGGAACCGCACTGAACGTAGTGGCCACAATAGAAAGGCCTGACATGCGCACTAGTATCCGAGCGGCCATATTGGTGAAGACCACAAAGGAAAATATATATAAGCGGCCGTATAGTCGGACATTAGGGAAGCTTGTCATGCGCAGTAGTAACAGTGTAGCCATATTAAAAAAAAAAGGCCAGGAATAAAAGCAGCGCGGCGGCCATTTTACTATAGCCAGACATGCGCCATCCGGACAGCGCAGCCATATTGGTACAGGCTAGAATAAAAAATGTGTAGTGGCGGCCATTTTGGTGTAGCCAGACATACGTAAAGGAGAGAACTAACCGTACATATTGGGAACAACGGCATTATATCTACATAGAGGGCAAAAAACCTATACCCAATATCAATAGAACAATATATAGCTATATGGCAGCCACCCACCACAAAGAACAATATACAAAATACTGAATAACAAATAAAACACACCCAAACCCCGACACAGAACAACAGCAATATGGAGCTAATATCTAGAAGAAAACAATACTAATATCAATCCTAATACATATCCCGGTTGCTGGAGCGATAAGAGAGTTACATATAGCTTGAAAAAACCTAACACTCATCGATGAATAATATTCCAAGTCCATGAAAAAACCTTTTTGTATAGATGCAAAGATATGGGAAAATTGTATATTGAAGAAAATATAGTCCAAGTGGATCCATAGCGTATGTTTATAAAGTCCCAATATATCTTCGACCAACCTGGTCATGTATAGCTCCCAAATTCATGTACAGTCCTTCAGGATAGTAGACCTGCTCCCAAGAAAACAACCGAGTAGTCGTCCTTCATGTGTCACAACTAATAATAATGAAAAAAGAAAAATATACCCATTAAAATCACACTAAAATCAAATGCATGCGGAGAGAAACAAAGGAAAACGGACAACAGCCGGTGAACTACAAGAATGGGGCAAACGAGATATTTTCATTAAGACCCTCCGGGTGAATGGTTCGAAGACGCCATATCCATAGCGTCTCCATTTTAGCAAGCCGTTTCGACAATTGACCACCCCTAATATTGATTTTCAGGGTATCAATTCCTCTAACCCTCAATAGTGATGCATTGCATCCATGGAACTCCTTAAAATGCCTAGGCAGAGTTTTAAGCAAGGAGGCATCCGCGTGGCCACTGGCCGCCTGTATCCCCAAAACGTGTTCCCTCACACGGACCTTAAGTTGACGGGTAGTAAGCCCCACATACATAAGTCCACATGGGCAAGTTGCACAGTAAATCACATATCGTGTTAAACACGTAATATGTGATCTGATGGAATATGTTCTGACACCCTTCGAATCTGTAAATGTGTCACAGGTATCCACGTTGGGGCAGGCGACACAGCGGCCACACGGACGACACCCAAGCCTAGGAGTAGATCTCTCCAGAAAGGTTCTAGGATGTTGACTCACATAGTGACTTCGAACCAGACAATCACGGAGGTTCCTGGCCCGTCTGAATGTCAGTAAAGGCCGGGATGGGAGAAATTTCCCAATAATCGAATCTACCTTTAAAATAGGCCATGCTTTTTCCAGTATATGGCGAATCTGATCGGATTGCTGACTGAAAGTGGTGATAAATCTAGTTTTTTCATTAGCACCCACTGTAGAGCGTCTAGGGGGACCATATAGCAAGCTGTCTCGAGATGTATGTTTTGCTCTCAAGTACGCTCTTTTGATAGACCTCCCACTATAACCACGTTCCCTAAATCTAAGGCGAAGTTCCTCCGCTCGTTTTTCAAAATCTACCATATCAGAGCAGATGCGCCTCAAGCGGAGGAACTGCCCCACCGGAATAGATTTTACCATGTGTTTAGGGTGTCCTGAGGAGGCATGTAGAAGGGTATTTGTTGATGTTTTTTTACGGAATATGTCTGTATTCAAAATACCCCTACTATCCCTCATCGTCACGTCCAAAAAATCAATAGAATCAACATCTGATACAAACGTAAGATGGATATTTAGATCGTTGCTGTTCAGGAGAGACATAAATTGCGTAAGGTCAACGGATGTGCCCTGCCAGATGAAGAAGACATCATCGATATATCGTGTCCATAAAGGAACACGATCGATCGATCCCTGTTCATCTGACAGGGGAAGGTCCCTCTCCCACAGCCCCAGAAAGAGACCCGCATACGCGGGCGCAAAAGCCGCCCCCATAGCGGTCCCCTGGAGCTGTAGGTAGAAGGACCCTTTAAAGACAAAAAAGTTATGTGTGAGGGTGAACTCCAGAAGTTCCAGCAGAAGCGATCTCATACCCATAGACAGAGATGAAGTGTCAAGAAAGTATCTAACAGCACGAATGCCATCACTGTGTCTGATATTAGTGTATAGAGACTCGACATCCGCTGAAACTAATAGAGACTCACCCTCTAAACACAATCCGTCGACCCTACGCAAAAGATCCCCTGTATCCAAAAGGAATGAGGGGAGACCGGAGACCAGAGGCTGTAGGTGGAAATCAATCCATCTATTCACGTGCTCCAGCAGGTTCCCCCTGCCCGAAATAATAGGTCTACCTGGCGGGGACTGAAGACCCTTATGAATTTTAGGTAGCAGGTAAAATGTTGGAATGGTCGGCTCCTTAACTACCAATGCCATGGCCAAGTCCTTGGTGATAACGTCGTCCCGTAAGGCCCGTTGGATAATGGATTCCAATTGTGCAGAAAATGCCGAGAGGGGGTTATATGTAAGTTTTTTATAACATACATTATTATCTAATTGTCTAAATGCCTCCCTCTCATACATATCCACGGGCCACAGGACGACGTTACCACCTTTGTCCGCCGGTTTAATGACCACATCGGGCAAATTTTGCAAATATATTAGTCTATTCCTCTCAGCTCTTGATAGATTATCCTTTACTGAGGACTTTTGGATTTTACCAAGATCCTCCGTAACCACCCTAACAAATGTATCAATTGAGGAACATGTCGATAACGGGGGGAACCTGCTGGAGCAAGAACGAATAGATGGAGGAATAGTATTACCTTCATGCATATGCTCCACCGCCAGCTCCTCCAGAATCCTCAAGGTGTTTTGTTCCTCCTCTGTGGGGAATAAAAGATGTAATTCATTATTAAAATGGTATCTCCTGAACAGCAACGACCGAGCAAATAGGTGAAGATCCCCCTGTCGTTTTTAATCTGGCTGTACTACTAATAAAGTATCTTTTCTATATTGTACTTGGACTATATGCTGCTTTTTTTCTTCTGTTGGTTTTTGGAATATTACCAGTAAGTCTGGTTGCATTATTGTACCCTAAATAAGTAACAAGAAATGCTGCTCATAAATGGATATTTAGGGTTGCCAACCATCCAGAAATTCCTGTAATAGTACTGCACTTTTTTCCCATGTCCATAAAAAAAATGTGATGTGTCCAGAAATTTTTTCAATCTGAAAAGATTTGTACGGATATTTGACTGTGTTTTTCACCCTTGTACAGTTCATCGTGAATTCAGCTAATTGTTTCATATGGGATTTATGCAGGGCTGAGTCCAGGTTTTCAAAAATAGTCTCACTGGGCCCCTTTAACACATACCACAATTCATGATGCACAGATACGGCAGAGAAATGTAGGTATAGAACAATGTCAAATATATCACTTACTACTTACATTACATGAGTGATATATATTGTAAACTTTACAATAGCTCAGAAACCGGGCAGTATAGTCCTCCGTACAGTATTATGGGCACCATATAGGGCTCCATACAGAATAATGAGCCCCATATAGTGCTCCATACAGAATGAGCCCCATATATTCCTCCATACATATTATGGGCACCACATAGTGCTCCATATAGAATAATAAGCACCATATATTGCTCCATACAGTATTTTGGGCACTACATAGTGCTCCATACAGAATAATGAGCCCCATATATTGCTCCATACAGAATAATGGACCACATATAATACTCCATGCAATATATTTCTTCGTACAGTATAATGAGCCTCATACATTGCTCCATACAGTATATAATAGGCCCCATACATTGCTTCATACAGTATAATGAGCCCCATATATTGCTCCATACAGTATATTGGGCCCATATAATGCTCCATAAAGAATGAGCCCCATATAATGCTCCATAAAGAATGAGCCCCATATAATGCTCCAAACAGTATAATGAGCCCCATCTAATGCCCCATACAGTATAATGAGCCCCATATATTGCACCATACGTAATGGGCCTCATATAATGTTCCATACAGTATATGAGGGGCCCCATATAATGCTCCAGTATATGATGGGCCATATATTGCTCCAAACAGAATGGGCCCCATATAATGCTCCATATATAATGAGCCCCATATAATGCTCCATATATAATGGGCCCCATAAGTTGCTTCATATATAATGGGCCCCATAAAATGCTCCATATATAACACACCCCATATGATGCTCCATATATAATAGGACCTATATATGATGCACCAATGAATGATGGGTCTCATATATGATGCACGAGTGTATGGTGGACACAATATAAAGCTCCATATATAATGGGCCCGATATATATTGCACCAGTGTATGATGGGCCCATATAATACTCCATATGTAATGGGCCCCATATATGAAGCACCAGTGTATGATGGCCCCATATAATGCTCCATATATAATTATATGCTCCAGTGTGTGATTTTGTAGAAATTAATAATTATGGTAATCCTAATTGATCTAAAACAGGAAAGGTTTATTCTGATTTTGTGTCAGATATTGAGGAAAAACATGCATATGTGTCTTTTCATATAGTGTATGTAAACTTCTGGTGTCAACTGTATATGTACAAGAGTGACGTAACAACAGAGAACCGGCTGTGTGTTGTATTAAATTGCTAGTCGTGATATTCGTATATGCTACAATTAAGGCCATGTGTTAGTCAAAATGCTTCAGATAGAGCCATGAAAAGTTGGTACAACCTTTTAACAACAATTTAATATAGTATGTCATTTAAGGCGGTTTGCCCACGATCAGGAATAGTAGCTTTTTGGACGCAGCGTATTTTCTACATTACAAGCACCGTGGATGGAATGTATAGAAATCACATGGCCACTGTACTTCTTATTAATGCTGCGCAAACTCACGGTTAGGGTTTACGAGCTGCAGCATGTCAATTTCTCTAGCGGAGGTGCTTGTCACCTCTGTGTATTCTCCCCAATAGACTGCTATTACATGCGGTAAATCCGCATAGTTCCAAAACACAAGTGTGTAAAGAAGAACGCAGCGTTATGGACACAGCGAAAATACTCTGCGCCCAAAACACTACTATTCCTGATCGCGGGCACGAAGCCTTATAACATGATAAACAACGCAATGTGAGCTAGAGCAGGAACAGAAGCTGTTATTGGTTTAATTTGTAGCTTTTATTTGTATATTTCCGTGATTGCTCCCTTGATTACTAGTGATTGACCCTGCACAGTGTAGAAATGCTTGTGTGAGTAGGTCCTGTAACAGATCTCCAAGCTACAACATACATTTCTACGCACTTGAATTATCATTGATTGCTTGTGCTAATGTATTCTTAGTGTCAGGATTAGGTCCCAGATTAGGTTTTCTATTACTTGTAGTAACAGCACTATTTACTTAACTGCCTAATATGTCGGACAGCTCATTTACTTGTGTAGCGGTGAAGGCCAAGTGGTGCAGCCATAACCCAGTTAAAAACCACAGCATCAATTAGCCACTACTGTTTAGTCATTGATTAACATGGAATTACTTGAAATTCACCAGCAAAATCCACATGGCCATTATAATTCAGTTCATGGATTGACTGGTGAAAACAGCTGTTTCCCCATAAAATAAAAAAGTAGTTTTGTGAGCAATGCTGCTGTCAGGGATCGATAGAAGAATTGGTCATCTGTATAAACTTGCCTGGCTGGATGACTCTTGAAATACTGCCAGTGCATTGCTAGTAGGGCAGGTGTTAGGGGCAGGCAAACAGGCATTTGCCTAGGGCTCTCACTCCCCCAGGAGCCCCCAATCAATGGCCACTATGGGGTCCGTGAGTCAGGGGGTCCTGGTACTAGTGCCAGTTTTGGCCCCGGATTGTGCTTTCGACTGTATCAGTATCATAGATGCCGATACAGTTGAAAGCAATGATGGAGGAGAGCGCAACACGTGACGCTCCCCATCCTATCATTTTCCCTCTGTTTCTGATGCAGCAGGCACGATGATGTAACTTCATCGCATGCCATACTGTGTCGGGCAGTGATGCTGCTGAGTAGATGCGCGGCAGAGAGCGGAGCTATGCGGAGTGCATTATACTTTGTATACTATATGGGGGCTGCAATATACTGTATGGAGGACTATGGAGAGTGCATTATACTGTATGGAGGATTATGGGGAATACATTGTACTATATGAAGGACTATGGGGTGCATTATACTATGGGGAGTGCATTGTGCTATATGGAGGACTACGAGGGGTGCATTATACAATATGGAGGACTATGGGGAGTGTATTATACTATATGGAGGACTATGGGGGTGCATTATACAATATGGAGGACTATGGGATGCATGATACTATAGGGAATAGATTGTACTATGTGAAGGACTATGGGGTGCATTATACTATGGGGAGTCCATTGTGCTATATGGAGGACTATGGGGGGTGCATTATACAATATGGAGGACTATGGGGAGTGTATTATACTATATGGAGGGCTATGGGGAGTGCATTATACTATTTGTAGACTATGGGGGTGCATTATACAATATGGAGGATAATAGGATGCTTAATACTATAGGGAATAGATGGTACTATATGAAGGACTATGGGGTGCATTATACTATGGGGAGTGCATTGTGCTATATGGAGGACTATGGGGGCGCATTATACAATATGGAGGACTATGGGGAATGTATTATACTATATGGAGGACTATGGGGAGTGCATTATACTATTTTGAGGACTTTAGGGGTGTATTATACCATATGGAGGACTATGGGATGCATAATACTATATGGAAGACTATGGGAAGTGTATTATACTATATGAAGGACTAGGAGGAGTGTATTATATTATATGGAGGACTATGGGGAGTGTATTATACTATATGGAGGACTAAGGGGAGGGAATTATACTATATGAAGGACTATGAGGAGTACAATTTATTATATAGTGGGCTATGGGATGCACATTAAACTATATGGAGGACTATGGGGTGCATTATACTAAATAAGCAAAATGATGCAAATTCATTGAGTAATTGGATTGTTTATGCAGTGTGATGCAGTGACCCCTGTTGCAGCTTGGGGGTGCTGTGTGTTCTCAGGATATGCATGGAGGTGTATCTGTGGTTATAACGGTGATAATGACATAGTGACTGGCAGGATTGTAAATGGCCGGTTTGTGTCGCAGAGGGAGTCTGCACTGTGAGCCTGAAGTAATGTTGTTGTTCTGGGACCTGTAGTCCCACAAGTGTTTGTATAGTTGTGAAGGGAGGCTTACAGGGCTAGTTATGAGAGCTGGGAGTGTCGAACTAGCCACACACACCTCTCCATCTATGGAAGTGGTTACAACTACATAATGTGACCAGGGTGTGTGTTATGACCTGGTGGTTAGGAGCACCCGGAATGACCTGATAGTTAAAACTCACACAGGACAAGCTCTGGGATGTGGGAGCTCTGCTGACCGCAATCCCTAATCCTATCACACACACTAGAAATAGCCGTGGAGCGCTCCTGACGCTCCCTAGGCGCCTCGTCACAGCCTAAGAGCTAGCTAGCCCTAGAGATAGAAAATAAAGCCTACCTTGCCTCAGAGAAATTCCCCAAAGGAAAAGGCAGCCCCCCACATATATTGACTGTGAGTAAAGATGAAAGTCACAAATGCAGAAATGAAACAGGTTTCAGCAAAGGGAGGCCAGACTTACTAAATAGACAGAGGATAGGAAAGGTAGCTTTGCGATCAGCACAAAAAACTACAAAAGACCACGCAGAGTGTGCAAAAAGACCTCCGCACCGACTAACAGTGCGGAGATGCCACTCTGCATCCCAGAGCTTCCAGCTAGCAAGACAAAATCATGATATCCAGCTGGACAAGAAAACAATGAACGAATGAGATACTATCAGGAACTTAGCTTCTGCTGGAGTAGACAGGTCACCAGAAAGATCCAAGAGCGAACTGAACCAATGCAGAAACATTGACAGCTGGCCTGGAGTAACGATCTAAGTGGAATTAAATAGAGCAGCCAACCAAAGGATAAACCACGTCACCTGTGTAAGGAACCTCAGAAGCAGCAGCTCCACTCACAGCCACCAGAGGGAGCCCACGGACAGAACTCACCGAAGTACCATTCACGACCACAGGAGGGAGCTCGACAACAGAATTCACAACAGGTGTGGATCACATGGTTCCTGTGTATGGACCTGCAATGGAGTCTGTAAAGCAATGGAGTCTGTAATGGTCGCTGTGCTCTCTGTAGTGGAGAGTGTGTAGATCCTGGGCAGCTGGTGGGTTGGGAGATCCTGGGAGTAGGATCGGATTCCTGAATAGCGCACTGAGAGGCTGTGATTCTCAAAAGTCTATGTGTTGGGAGATCCTGGGAGTAGGATCGGATCCCTGATAAAGCGCACTGAGAGATTTGTGTGTTGGACGGTCCCAGGTGGGGATGGACGTCCTGAACAGCACACGCAGTGGTCTATGTTGGAATCCTGGGAGTAGGACTTCCTGAATAGCACAACCTGTGTTGGGAGTCCTGGGAGTAGGACTTCCTGAAGAGCATATGGGAAGGAGTGGATGCAGAGTCTGCAACTGCACTGCATTGGGGGGGAGCTACAACCCGTCTGAGGATCTGGACTAACTGATATGTGCCTGCCAGGCAAGTTGGTGATCCCGGTTCGGCAGTTTCCCTGGAGGAGAGAGGACTCACAGGAGTCAGCGTGTGGAGCAGGAGCTCCTGGAAGGTAACCCAGAGTATGGGGAACTGTGTGCACTGACAGGGGGTCAGTAATGAACTGTGTGGTCTCCCACGGTAACTGGATGAAGTGAGGTCCAGCGTGTTTAGAGACTGTGAATCAATGTCGTGTGTGCTATGTGACTAGAGACATTGATAAGGTGTACGGACACCCCCGGGAACTAGTCAAGGAGGGCTGGCGGGTGTAGTGTCTGAACTGTGAGTTAAAAGCTGTATATGAAATATCTAAGTTAAAGCCGCAACTTAATGTCACCTGTTGGCGCCTATTGTGTTCCATGAAGTGTAATGGACTGTGCATGACCCAGTTTATGATGCCATAATAAACAGCATGGACTGTTTTTGTGAGAAAAATGTGCCATGTGTCCCGGTGCTAAGCGAGTGTCCCTCAACATATGCAGGAAGCGCAATCTCACAGCAGCAACAAAAATCATTGTTCTCAGAAGCACATCGCCGGGTGATAACTGCAGATATGCTTCTGATGACATGATGGTTGTATGGGGACAGATTGATCTACTAGTGATAGTCCTGTGCCCGTCATTATTTTTCGTCTGGTGCAAAGAGACTGGGACACTCTTGTCTGTAAAGTGCCAGAGCGCAACCGGACACAAGCTTGGTCGTGACTACTGCTCTCGTACACTTTACACATCATCTCCATTTCCCAAGCCAAGCAGTGGGCCGCTAAACTCTCCAAAAATGAATGCTTATTTGTTTATTGAACCTGGATTACTTCTGACCAGGTCTCTGCCTCATCTCATCGTATCTAGAAAGAGTAATGTGCCCTGTACAATACATGTACCAGCGGTTTAACCCCTGGTTAAGATAAGCGGCTTATCTGACCCTGGACGGGATAGTACGTCATAGCCGATCACGGGGGGAGTGCGGCCGGGTGTCAGCTGCTTATCGCAGCTGACATCCGGCACTATGTGCCAGGAGCGGTCACGGACCGCCTCCGGCACATTAACCCCTGGCACACCGCGATCAAAGATGATCGCGATGTGCCGGCGGTGCAGGGAAGCATCGCGCAGGGAGGGGGCTCCCTGCGGGCTTCCCTGAGACCCCCGGAGCAACGCGATGTGATCGCGTTGCTGCGAGGGTCTCACCTCCCTCCCTGCTTCCTCCAGCCCCGGATCCAAGATTGCCGTGGATCCGGGTCCTGCAGGGAGGGAGGTGGCTTCACAGAGCCTGCTCAGAGCAAGCACTGTGAAGGCTGCAGCGCTGCATGTCAGATCAGTGATCTGACAGAGTGCTGTGCAAACTGTCAGATCACTGATCTGTGATGTCCCCCCCTGGGACAAAGTAAAAAAGTTAAAAAAAATTTTTCCAAATGTGTAAAAAAAAAATAAAAAAAAATATTCCAAAATAATGAAAAAAAAAAAATATTATTCCCATAAATACGAGCAAAAAAGAGAACAGCTGACCGCACCACCGCCACTACCACCTACAACATGAAACTCACAGATGCCAGCCGGACAGAAGACCTGAGGTGCTGTAGCCAGAAAGACGACCATCAACGATGCAGCAATACGAAGGAAAACGTGGCAGCACTCACCATTCTTCTAAAAACAGGTACTTTATTTAGCCAAACTTCACGGCTCGGGGGTGTGTATGTACAGAGAATGTAGCAGCCGAACGACGGCCGTTTCGCGCCCTCCCGGCGCTTCAACGGGTTCGATGGGAGGACGGATGTGACGCCTGAAGTAGCGCCTCACACAAGCGCCCCTCCCTGCGCCATCACCCGCCCGCCCCCGGTACACTATCCAATAAAACATAAAATTTAAAATACTTAAAAACAATACCTTTAGCAATAGGCTCGGAGTCAACGTCATATCGAAAATAGATATTGTACAAATGAACACATATTACAACATAGTACATAACGGACCTTACAACATAGTATAACAATTTTATACGCGGCTTACTACAGTGGTTAACAAACATGTGTGCCTACCTGTGCCTCACATGATAATCGCAACCTACTTTCCACATGAAACGGTCGCCCAAATTACTGCCACCAATACAATCCACTACATCGCCAAATGCCATAAATGTCCTTTCACAAAAAGATGGACATATCCACTTTATCGTTGAGTCCCGCTGGACCCATGGCCCCTGTGCGCATTATCCACATTGCCTCACATTTCAATAGGACGTTATGGTGGTCACCTCCTCTTATCGGGACTTTAACCTGTTCTACCCCTGCAAAAGTAAGTACCTTCGGATCCCCCCCATGCTCCTCCCGCAGATGGTTAACAAGTCTAGGGACACCCCTACCCGTAATTACGGAACGGCAATGTTCCCTAAATCGTACATACAGGCATCTGATGGTCTTACCCAAATAGTATCGCCCACACGGGCACCATACTACATATACCACGTTTCTGGTTTGGCATGTAATAAATTGTGTCACCTTGTGTTCGATAGGTCCGATGTTTAAAACCCTATCCGTAACATGTCGTTCGCAGAACGTGCAGTGCCCACACCGATAATTTCCCATTGGGACGTTCTTGCTCAACCAGTTATCGTGCCTGCTCTCTACTACTCTGTTTTGTACTATTACGTCTCGTAACCTAGTACTCCTCCTATTGGAGACAAGGGGGCCCCTAGCTCCCACCTCGGCTAGTTCTTTATCCCTGTCCAGCAGGTGCCAATTCTTTCTTATTGCAGACCGGATCTGTCGGTCCATGGGGCCATATTGAAAACAAAATGTAAATCTTTTACCTATGGGTTTCCGCATCTTACTGATATTATGGTCCCTATTTTTCATTTTGTTACAAGCATCCTGCCAAACGTGACCCGGGTACCCCCTATCAAGTAATCTCTGTTCCAGCGGGACTCAACGATAAAGTGGATATGTCCATCTTTTTGTGAAAGGACATTTATGGCATTTGGCGATGTAGTGGATTGTATTGGTGGCGGTAATTTGGGCGACCGTTTCATGTGGAAAGTAGGTTGGGATTATCATGTGAGGCACAGGTAGGCACACATGTTTGTTAACCACTGTAGTAAGCCGCGTATAAAATTGTTATACTATGTTGTAAGGTCCGTTATGTACTATGTTGTAATATGTGTTCATTTGTACAATATCTATTTTCGATATGACGTTGACTCCGAGCCTATTGCTAAAGGTATTGTTTTTAAGTATTTTAAATTTTATGTTTTATTGGATAGTGTACCGGGGGCGGGCGGGTGATGGCGCAGGGAGGGGCGCTTGTGTGAGGCGCTACTTCAGGCGTCACATCCGTCCTCCCATCGAACCCGTTGAAGCGCCGGGAGGGCGCGAAACGGCCGTCGTTCGGCTGCTACATTCTCTGTACATACACACCCCCGAGCCGTGAAGTTTGGCTAAATAAAGTACCTGTTTTTAGAAGAATGGTGAGTGCTGCCACGTTTTCCTTCGTATTGCTGCATTCCCATAAATAAATTTCTTCATCTAAATAAAAAAAAAAAACCAATAAAAGTACACATATTTAGTATCGCCGCGTCCGTAACGACCCGACCTATAAAACTGTCCCACTAGTTAACCCCTTCAGTAAACACCGTAAGAAAAAAAAAAAAAAAACGAGGCAAAAAACAACGCTTTATTATCATACCGCCGAACAAAAAGTGGAATAACACGCGATCAAAAGGACAGATATAAATAACCATGGTACCGCTGAAAGCGTCATATTGTCCCGCAAAAAACGAGCCGCCATACAGCATCATCAGCAAAAAATAAAAAAGTTATAGTCCTGAGAATAAAGCGATGCAAAAATAATTATTTTTTCTGTAAAATAGTTTTTATCGTATAAAAGCGCCAAACCATAAAAAAATGATATAAATGAGGTATCGCTGTAATCGTACTGACCCGAAGAATAAAACTGATTTATCAATTTTACCAAACGCGGAACGGTATAAACGCCTCCCCCAATAGAAATTCATGAATAGCTGGTTTTTGGTCATTCTTCCTCACAAAAATCGGAATAAAAAGCGATCAAAAAATGTCACGTGCCCGAAAATGTTTTCAATAAAAACGTCAACTCGTCCCACAAAAAACAAGACCTCACATGACTCTGTGGACCAAAATATGGAAAAATTATAGCTCTCAAAATGTGGTATTGCAAAAAATATTTTTTGCAATAAAAAGGGTCTTTCAGTGTGTGACAGCTGCCAATCATAAAAATCCGCTAAAAAACTCGCTATAAAAGTAAATCAAACCCCCCTTCATCACCCCCTTAGTTAGGGAAAAAAAAAAAAAAATGTATTTATTTCCATTTTCCCATTAGGGCTAGGGTTAGGGCTAGGGTTAGGGCTAGGGCTAGGGTTAGGGCTAGGGTTAGGGCTAGGGTTAGGGTTAGGGCTAGGGTTAGGGCTAGGGTTAGGGTTAGGGCTAGGGTTAGGGTTAGGGCTAGGATTAGGGTTAGGGCTAGGGTTAGGGTTGGGGCTACAGTTAGGGTTGGGGCTAAAGTTAGGGTTTAGATTACATTTACAGTTGGGAATAGGGTTGGGATTAGGGTTAGGGGTGTGTCAGGGTTAGAGGTGTGGTTAGGGTTACCGTTGGAATTAGGGTTAAGGGTGTGTTTAGATTAGGGTTTCAGTTATAATTGGGGGGTTTCCACTGTTTCGGCACATCAGGGTCTCTCCAAACACGACATGGCGTCCGATCTCAATTCCAGCCAATTCTGCGTTGAAAAAGTAAAACAGTGCTCCTTCCCTTCCGAGCTCTCCTGTGTGCCCAAACAGGGGTTTACCCTCACATATGGGGTATCAGCGTACTCAGGACAAATTGGACAACAACTTTTGTGGACCAATTTCTCCTGTTACCCTTGGGAAAATACAAAACTGGGGGCTAAAAAATATTTTTTGTGGGAAAACAAAAAGATTTTTTATTTTCACGGCTCTGCGTTATAAACTGTAGTGGAACACTTGGTTCAAAGTTCTCACAACACATCTAGATAAGTTCATTGAGGGGTCTAGTTTCCAATATGGGGTCACTTTTGGGGGGTTTCTACTGTTTAGGTACATTAGGGGCTCTGCAAACGCAATGTGACGCCTGCAGACCAATCCATCTAAGTCTGCATTCCAAATGATGCTCCTTCCCTTCCGAGCCCTCCCATGCGCCCAAACGGTGGTTCCCCCCCACATATCGGGTATCAGCGTACTCAGGACAAATTGGACAACAACATTTAGGGTCCAATTTCTCCTGCTAACCTTGGAAAAATACAAAACTGGGGGCTAAAATATAATTTTTGTGGAAAAAAAATATTTTTTATTTGCACGGCTCTGCGTTATAAACTGTAGTGAAATACTTGGGGGTTCAAAGCTCTCACAACACATCAAGATGAGTTCCTTAGGGGGTCTACTTTCCAAAATGGTGTCACTTGTGGGGGGTTTCTACTGTTTAGGTACATTAGGGGCTCTGCAAACGCAATGTGACGCCTGCAGACCATTCCATCTAAGTCTGCATTCCAAATGGCGCTCCTTCCCTTCCGAGCCCTCCCATGCGCCCAAACGGTGGTTCCCCCCCACATATGGGGTATCAGCGTACTCAGGACAAATTGGACAACAACTTTTGGGGTCCAATTTCTCCTGTTACCCTAGGGAAAATACAAAACTGGGGTATAAAAAATAATTTTTGTGGGAAAAAAATTTTGTTTTATTTTTATGGCTCTGCATTATAAACTTCTGTGAAGCACTTGGTGGGTCAAAGTGCTCACCACACATCCAGATAAGTTCCTTAGGGGGTCTACTTTCCAAAATGGTGTCACTTGTGGGGGGTTTCAATGTTTAGGCACATCAGGGGCTCTCCAAACGCAACATGGCATCCCATCTCAATTCCTGTCAATTTTGCATTGAAAAGTCAAACGGCGCTCCTTCCCTTCCGAGCTCTCCCATGCGCCCAAACAGTGGTTTACTGCCACATATGGGGTATCAGCGTACTCAGGACAAATTGGACAACAACTTTTGGGGTCCATTTTCTCCTGTTACCCTTGGTAAAATAAAACAAATTGGAGCTGAAGTAAATTTTTTGTGTAAAAAAGTTAAATGTTCATTTTTATTTAAACATTCCAAAAATTCCTATTAAACATCTGAAGGGTTAATAAACTTCTTGAATGTGGTTTTGAGCACCTTGAGGGGGTGCAGTTTTTAGAATGGTGTCACACTTGGGAATTTTCTATCATATAGACCCCTCAAAATGACTTCAAATGAGACGTGGTCCCTGAAAAAAAATGGTGTTGTAAAAATGAGAAATTGCTGGTCAACTTTTAACCCTTATAACTCCCTAACAAAAAAAAAATTTGGTTCCAAAATTATGCTGATGTAAAGGAGACATGTGGGAAATGTTACTTATTAAGTATTTTGTGTGACATATCTCTGTGATTTAATTGCATAAAAATTCAAAGTTTGAAAATTGCGAAATTTTCAAAATTTTCGCCAAATTTCCGTTTTTTTCACAAATAAACGCAGGTACTAGCAAAGAAATTTTACCACTATCATGAAGTACAATATGTCACGAGAAAACAATGTCAGAATCACCAGGATCCGTTGAAGCGTTTCGGAGTTATAACCTCATAAAGGGACAGTGGTCAGAATTGTAAAAATTGGCCTGGTCATTGACGTGCAAACCACCCTTGGGGGTAAAGGGGTTAATAATATCACAGTAAAGTTGATGTCTTGTACATTTTTAGGCTGATGTCAGCAGGAGGATGTTAGTGCAGAAATATGAACTGTAAAACAGTGTTCAGAGGCACAAAATGTATACCTTATCCCTAATAGATATGAATTTCTCCTGCTGAAGTGAAGATCTTGACCTGGATATGCAAAAATAAGAAAGCCAGATTATGACCCCAGATATAGATTATGGGATTATAAATAATGAGTGTATATGAGCAATTGAGTATATTTTTATCTGGATAAGACCCACAGCCTGATTTATTTTCTGTCCTGCTCTTTGCTTTCCGATTTCATCTGTATGAAGTGGGATTTATATAAATACACTTTGTTCTTTGAAAACAAGAGCTTGTAGAAAGTTTATGGAAGAACACGAAGTGCAGCATGTAATTATTTTATCAAAATTTGAGTGAAATCTTGACAAGCTTAAAATATAAAAGATTTGGAAGAACATATAGTCATAGTCCAGATGTAGTGCAGGTTTTGACGAAGACTAAAAGTGTACACAGTGGAATCTGATCCATATGACAAATTCCCTTTGTAATCTCCTTCAATGTGTTCTATGTTTACTTTATGCAGGTGTATCAGGGAGACTGGCCTTGGCAGACTATGTATTTCCAAACTTGTACAACATTCAACATATACAGAAATAGCCAATTACCACAGTAGCGTAACACGGTTGCCCAGGGCAAAACAAGTGTTTTGCACCCCTTAAACCCTGGACCGTTAGCACTCCATGAATCCCTTCCCGCAATCCAGTCTTTATTTCCCAAGCACATCTATCTATATATATAATTGTCTAAGGGTTTTTCCGTCTGTCTGTCTGTCTGTCCTGGAAATCCCGCGTCTCTGATTGGTCGAGGCCGCCAGGCCTCGACCAATCATCGACGTGCACAGCGACGATGATGTCATAAAGGACGTAGACATCCCGCGTCTCTGATTGGTCGAGGCCGCCAGGCCTCGACCAATCAGCGACCGGCACAGCGACGATGATGTCATAAAGGACGTAGAAATCCCACGTTTCTGATTCAGCAACGGGCACAGTATCGACGTAGATGTCATAATGGTTGCCATGACGATGATGTCATAAAGGTTGCCTCGACCAATCAGCGACGGGCACAGTCTGCCGCGAATTCTGGAATCATCATTGTCCATATACTACGGGGACATGCATATTCTAGAATACCCGATGCGTTAGAATCGGGCCACAATCTAGTCTATATATATAATTGCCTAAGGGTTTTTCCGTCTGTCTGTCTGTCTGTCTGTCTGTCCTGGAAATCCCGGAAATACTACAGGGACATGCATATTCTAGAATACCCGTATAAAGGACGTAGAAATCCCACGTTTCTGATTCAGCGACGGGCACAATATCGACGTAGATGTCATAATGGTTGCCATGGCGACGATGATGTCATAAAGGTTGCCTCGACCAATCAGCGACGGGCACAATCTGCCGCGAATTCTGGAATCATCATTGTCCATATACTACGGGGACATGCATATTCTAGGATACCCGATGCGTTAGAATCGGGCCACAATGTACAAGCCTAGGACTAGATGTCTGTCTGTCCTGGAAATCCCGCGTCTCTGATTGGTCGAGGCCGCCAGGCCTCGACCAATCAGCGACCGGCACAGCGACGATGATGTCATAAAGGACGTAGACATCCCGCGTCTGATTGGTCGAGGCCGCCAGGCCTCGACCAATCAGCAACGGGCACAGCAACAATGATGTCATAATGGTTGCCATGGCGACGATGATGTCATAAAGGTTGCCTCGACCAATCAGCAACGGGCACAGCGACAATGATGTCATAATGGTTGCCATGGCGACGATGATGTCATAAAGGTTGCCTCGACCAATCAGCGACGGGCACAGCGACGATGATGTCATAATGGTTGCCATGGCGACGATGATGTCATAAAGGTTGCCTCGACCAATCAGCGACGGGCACAGTCTGCCGCGAATTCTGGAATCATCATTGTCCATATACTACGGGGACATGCATATTCTAGAATACCCGATGCGTTAGAATCGGGCCACAGTCTAGTATATATATAATTGTCTAAGGGTTTTTCCGTCTGTCTGTCTGTCTTTCTGTCTGTCTGTCTGTCCTGGAAATTCCGCGTCTCTGATTGGTCGAGGCCGCAAGGCCTCGACCAATCAGAGACCGTCACAGCATCGACGTAGAAATCCCGCGTCTCTGATTGGTCGAGGCCGCCAGGCCTCGACCATTCAGCAACGGGCACAGCGACGATGATGTCATAAAGGACGTAGACATCTCACGTTTCTGATTCAGCGACATGCACAGTATCGACGTAGATGTCATAATGGTTGCCATGGTGACGATGATGTCATAAAGGTTGCCTCGACCAATCAGCGATGGGCACAGTCTGCCGCGAATTCTGGAATCATCATTGTCCATATACTACGGGGACATGCATATTCTAGAATACCCGATGCGTTAGAATCGGGCCACGATCTAGTATATATACAATTGTCTAAGGGTTTTTCCGTCTGTCTGTCTTTCTGTTTGTCTGTCTGTCTGTCTGTCTGTCCTGGAAATCCCGCGTCTCTGATTGGTCGAGGCCCCCAGGCCTCGACCAATCAGCAACGGGCACAGCGACGATGATGTCATAATGGTTGCCATGGTGACAATTATGTTAAAGGGTGCCTCGACCAATCAGCGACGGGCACAGTCTGCCGCGAATTCTGGAATCATCATTGTCCATATACTAAGGGGACATGCATATTCTAGAATACCCGATGCGATAGAATCGGGCCACAATCTAGTCTACTATATAATTGTCTAAGGGTCACTTCCGTCTTTCTGTCTGTCCTTCTGTCTTTCTGTCACGGATATTCATTGGTCGCGGCCTCTGTCTGTCATGGAATCCAAGCCGCTGATTGGTCGTGGCAAAACGCCCACGACCATTGCCACGACCAATCAGCGACGGGCGCAGTCCGTTGGCAACATGGCCGCTCCTTCCTCCCCGCAGTCAGTGCCCGCTCCGTACTCCTCTCCAGTCAGCGCTCACATAGGGTTAATGGCAGCGCTAATGGACCGCGTTATGCCGCGGTGTAATGCACTCCATTAACGCTGCTATTAACCCTTTGTGACCAACTTTTTTACTATTGAGGCTGCCTATGCATTGCGATCTCGCGAAATGATGACGTAGCGGTCTCGCGAGACCGCTACGTCATCATCTCGCGAGACCGCAATGCACTCTTGAGAGCGGAGCGCGCACGGAGCGTCGGTAAACGCTTCCTGGATCTTGGGGCCAACGGAAGGTGAGTATATGACTATTTTTTATTTTCATTCTTTTTTTAACAGGGTTATGATGCCCACATTGCTACATACTACGTGGGCTGTGCAATATACTACGCGGGCTGGGCAATATACTACGTGGCTGGGCAATATACTACACGGGCTGGGCAATATACTACACGGGCTGGGCAATGTACTACGCAGGCTGGGCAATATACTACGCACGTTGGGCAATATACTACGCGGGCTGGGCAATATACTACACGGGCTGGGCAATATACTATGTGACTGGGCAATATACTACGCGTGCTGGGCAATATACTACGCACACTGGGCAATATACTACGCGGGCTGGGCAATATACTATGTGGGCAGGGCAATATACTACGTGACTGGGCAATATGCTACGCGGGCTGGGCAATATACTACGTGACTGGGCAATACACTACGCGGGCTGGGCAATATACTACGCGGGCTGTGCAATATACTACGTGACTGGGCAATATACTACGTGACCGGGCAATATACTACGTGACTGGGCAATATTCTATGTGGCTGGGCAATATACTACATGACTGGGCAATACACTACGTGGCTGGGCAATATGCTACGTGGGCTGTGCAATATAATACGTGACTGGGCAATATACTATGTGGCTGGGCAATATACTACGTGGCTGGGCAATATAGTACGTGACTGGGCAATATACTATGTGACTGTGCAACATACTACGTGACTGGGTAATATACTACGTGACTGGGCAATATACTACGTGACTGGGCAATATACTACGTGACTGGGCAATATACTACGTGGCTGGGCAATATATTATGGCTGGGCAATATACTATGTGACTGGTCAATATACTACGTGGCTGGGCAATATACTACGCGGGCTGGGCAATATACTATGTGGCTGGGCAATGTACTACGCGGGTTGTGCAATATACTACGCGCGCTGGGCAACATACTACACGGGCTGGGCAATATACTACGTGACTGAGTAATATACTACGCGCGCTGGGCAATATACTACATTGCTGGGCAATGTACTACGCGGGCTGTGCAATATACTATGCGCGCTGGGCAATATACTACGCGGGCTGGGCAATATACTACGCGGGCTGTGCAATATACTACGTGACTGGGCAATATACTACGTGACTGGGCAATATACTACGTGACTGGGCAATATTCTACGTGGCTGGGCAATATACTACGTGACTGGGCAATATACTACATGACTGGGCAATACACTACGTGGCTGGGCAATGTACTACGCGGGCTGTGCAATATACTACGCGCGCTGGGCAATATACTACACGGGCTGGGCAATATACTACGCGGGCTGGGCAATATACTACGTGGGCTGGGCAATATACTACGCGGGCTGTGCAATATACTACGTGACTGGGCAATATACTACTTGACTGGGCAATATACTACGTGACTGGGCAATATTCTACGTGGCTGGGCAATATACTACGTGACTGGGCAATATACTACATGACTGGGCAATACACTACGTGGCTGGGCAATATACTACATGGGCTGTGCAATATACTACGCGGCTGGGCAATATACTATGTGGCTGGGCAATATAGTACGTGACTGGGCAATATAGTACGTGACTGGGCAATATACTATGTGGCTGGGCAATATACTATGTGGCTGGGCAATATACTACGTGGATGGGCAATATAGTACGTGACTGGGCAATATACTATGTGACTGTGCAACATACTACGTGACTGGCCAATATACTACGTGACTGGGCAATATACTACGTGACTGGGCAATATACTACGTGGCTGGGCAATATACTATGGCTGGGCAATATACTACGTGACTGGGCAATATACTACGTGGCTGGGCAATATACTATGTGGCTGGGCAATATAGCATGTGACTGGGCAATATACTATGTGGCTGGGCAATATAGTACGTGACTGGGCAATATAGTACGTGACTGGGCAATATACTACGTGGTTGGGCAATATATTACGTGGCTGGTCAATATACTACGTGGGCTGTGTAATATACTACGTGGAAATGCATATTCTATCATACCCGATGCGTTAGAATCGGGCCACCATCTAGTGTATTATATTTAGGAAAATAATAGTGTTATTATAGTTTGATCTTTGATCTTTTCCTTTTTTTCATTATTTTTTCGTCATTTTTATTACTCTAGCACTGACTCCAGATCGAGCCCTAAGGGCTCATACTCATCTGTGAGGAAAACGGACGAGCGCAGTCCGAAAAAAAATTTAGATTGTGCTCTTACCAGTGTTAAGCTATAAGTCACAGCTCATCTGCAATTTTTTTTCTCAGCTGAAATTGGACTGGGAAAAAAATCACAGCATGCTGCGATTCTCCTCATATCTCGAACTAGACTCGTCAATGCAAGTAAATGGGTGCGAGAAAAAAATCATGAGTGCAACAATGCAGTCTGCCATCCAGATGTAGCAGAGCTAGACCCACCGCACCAGGGCAAGTGGGAAGAAGGAGGCTAAGTGCTAGATAGGGTGAGCCTTTTTGGGGGCAGCTGAGAGATGTTTTTAGTCTGGGATGGGGCCAAAATCCATGGCCCCTTCCTAGCCTATTAGTATCAGGCCACAGCTGTCTGCCTAGCCTTTGCTGGTTAATAATTATAGGGGGACCCTACATCATTTTTTTTTAGAGTCCCCCATTTTAATAACCAGTAAAGTCTAAGTATACAGTTATGAGCTGATATTAATAATCTGGGAAACTCCATAGGTATTACCCCCTTCCCAGGCTATAATCATCAGCCCCCAGCCGTTGGCTTTCCTGATGCTGGTAATGAAAATTTTGCGGAGCCCATGCCATTTTTTTTCAGAAGAATAATCATTTATTAATTAAATAGATGTGCAGTAAGCCTGGAGCGCACACACACTGTACTGATTACATGTGTCACATCTTTATAGCTATCTATTCTATAAAATGGCTGCATCTTGCTCCCCACAGTCAGTGCCCGGCGCCCGCATACTCCCCTCCAGTCACCGCTCACACAGGGTTAATGCTGGCGGTAACGGACCGCGTTATGCCACGGGTAACGCACTCCATAAACGCTGCTATTAACCCTGTGTGTCCCCAACTTTTTACTATTGATGCTGCCTATGCGGCATCAATAGTAAAAACATGTAATGTTAAAAATAATAAAAAAAACAAAAAAAGCTGCTATTCTCACCCTCCGTTGTTCGCCGAGCCGCTCGCGCCTGCCACCATCTTCCGTTCCCAGGATGCATTGCGAAATTACCCAGAAGACTTAGCGGTCTTCGCCGGAGCTTGGGTGGATCCCAGGGGGTGAGTATATAATTATTTTTTATTTTAATTATTTTGTTAACAGGGATATGGTGCCCACACTGCTGTATACTATGTGGGCTGTGTTAGATACCGTGTGGCTGCTATATACTACATAGGCAGTGTTATATACTGCGTGGGCTGTGCTATATATTACGTGGCCACTGTTATATACTGCGTGGGCAGTGTTATATACTACATGGCTGCTATATACTGCATTGGCAGTGTTATATACTACGTGGCTGCTATATACTGCGTGGCCTGTGTTATATACTACGTCGCCTGTGTTATATACTGCGTGGCTGCTATATACTGCGTGGGCTATGTTATATAGTACGTGGCTGTGTTATATACTGCGTGGCCACTGTTATATATTGCGTGGCCTGTATTAATGCATCGGGTATTCTACAATATGTATGTATATAGCAGCCACGTAGTATATAGCACAGACCACGTAGTATTTGTCTGCTATATACTACATGGCTCCTATATACTATGGGGCCTGTGCTATATACTATGTGTCTGCTTTATACATACATAACTACATATTCTAGAATACCCGATGCGTTAGAATCGGGCCACCATCTAGTTTTACATAAAGGTGTATTTGAAACATTTTAGGTTATCAGTCTATCCATTTCTTTGCTGCGCTAGAAAGATTAATAACTGACTGGTCCAGGGAGACAATGTTATAGCCTGAAGAATCTTAGATTTACAATCCATTTTGGCTTACGATATTCATCGTTGACATCAGGTGTATCTGAAGAACTCGAAGACTGTGACCTAGTACAATTATTACAGGAATAGGCAATAAATGGGCTATTCTTGAGTGTGTGAATGATTTATAATAACTCATATAATATATACATACTAAACCGCTATTAAAGGGGTGTACCAGTCTTGATCAAATTTTCGTCAGGGAATTGTACTTTGAGAGAAGCAGAAAGAATCTAGTGATTGCAAGCATGCAAATCGTCTGCTTATATTCTTTTGACATCCTCTTAAGCTGTCAAGTATTTGCAGTGGATTTTTCTACAATGAGGGCCCGCTCCGTGATTCTCTCAGAGTTTGATCCTAGTGTCAACTTAGTGTGATCCGATTCTCTTGCATGAAAAGATGGGAAACTTAATTTCTCCACCTTCTCCATTCTCTGTGTCCGCGGTATTCGGATGGCAATCAAAAGATATCCAAGTGCATTCCGATATTTCACACGCACCTATAGGGTGAGTGTATGGGTTAATGTGATCCTATCGGCATGAGAAAATGATCGCAGTTCTGCACTGCCCCATAGTATAACATTGGGCCGATTGTTATCCAATAAGACAACACCACATAACACTCGACCGTGTTATATGCTAGAGAGGAGGGGGAGGAAATAACCCAAACAACAACCTATGGTCTTTAAATAAAATATGCTTTATTGTGGAAGGCAAGGAAGCAATGACGACAACAGATAGTCAATAAGGTAATATATGTAGGTAGTAATATACAGTAGGTAATATATGTATATACTAGGTTAAACCACATATAGGACAGTGCCAGCCCAGCCCAGCTCAAAATAGAGCCTAACATCATGCTAAATACAAATAGAAAAAAACATGAATACATCACCCCAAATTGCAGGCAAGTGCTGGCAGGTAGAAGGTCCCAGTGCCCGCCCCAACGCGCGTTTCGGAACACCTTCGTCAGGGGGCGCATTGTGTAAAAAACAGAAGTGATATAAAAAGGTCACACACAGGAAGTGAACCATGCACATGCTCCGGATGTACTCCAGCGCACCTTATCAACCACCCACACAACAGAGAGAGCTGCGTAGTCCAGGCTGTGCGAGCCGAAACACGTGAGACCCCACGTGATCTGTTAGCAACAAGTCCATGGACGTCGCTGCCTGCAAAGGATAGTGGGTAAGGCGCATGCGCTGAAGAAAATCCAAGCCAAAAGCCACCATCTATTCTAATGGCAAGCTGTAACCTACCATAGTAATCACAAAATGGCAAATTTTGCCCATATAGTAGCCACGGTGGCTCCGATCTAACGCTAATGTACCACCTTTAAAGGCACTAAAATTGGTATCTTATAACGGAGTATGACGCGATCAGAGCGAGAAAGAGAGTGGACCCTCTGGACCGTGGAAGAGACAAACCCTCCGGGCGAGCTAACCTAATGGAACCGACCCCTATACAGGGATCGTCAGGCGCAGACCCAGAGGAGTCAAACCCACAGTGACCGTACCTAGAGGGGCGGCTCTAGAGAGAGAAGAACAGGAACTAGGAGAACGGGAGGAAGGAGAGAGGCGAACAAAGGAAAACTGAAAGACAGGACTGAAGCTCAGGACCAGGGAGATGGAAGCCAAACCGGGAAGCCCAGGCAGGAGGAACCTGTAGAGAAACGGAAAACAGAGAGGAGCTAAACAAACAGGACTGACTACAACACAGGGAGAAAACACAGCAGGACAAAGATAACAAGCTCGGACTATGAGGAACGCAGAAGACAGCGAGCACAGGCAGAGCGAACGGGCCAGAAGCACTTGCAAAAGCAAAATGACAGTCAGGCATAGCATAGCAGGAAGACCAACCTTAAATACAGGAAGATCTACTCAGATTGGCTGTCACTCGGGAGTTCCGGGTAAGGCGGAGAAACAGAGGAACGCATGCGCCCTTTGACGATCCCAGGGCGCCTGCGCCAGCACCGGACGCCCCTAGCAGAGCGAGGAACCGGAAGTGCAGGAGCCGTCTGGGCACGAGCGCGCCGCGACCAGGAAGAGGAGCGGCGGGAACGCGCAGCGGGAGGAGGACGAGACGCCGCACTGGAGAGACTGGAACGCTGAAGTCCGGAGGTGGAGCGACGGCGGCGTGCAGGGACAGGAGCGGTAACAGTAGCGGTGGAGCGACGGCTGCGCGCAGGGACAGGAGCGGTAACACGGAGCAGACAACTGACATAACGATATATAAATGAGAAACATCAATCATAATTATATTAAACATACTAAAGGGAAGACAAAGAATGTAGAGGTCCACCGAATCTGTCTCTGCTATCTATTATATAGCCCATCACGTGTTCAAATAGTAATCATAGGATCAAAATATAAACATACATATCATGAAATTATTGACATATATAAAATTACATCATAGAATATAGACAGATAGTAATATCACGGGATAGATTATAGTATTTCACTGGTATCGCTCCATATAAATGTCCAAACAAATAGTACGTTGGATAGTTTCATATCTTCAGTCTTGTTCCGTAAGGAGGACAAAAATCCACTAATATGGCCAAGAAATAAAAAGAAATACAAATCTAAAAACATAAAAAAAGAGTTAAAACAAGTCGGATGACAAAGCTAAGATTTTCATTTAGACCAAGGGGGTGTACAGTCCATAGTGTCCATATCCACCTAGATCCAAGACATGCCAGTTTAGTAGAAAGTTTGCCCCCCCCCCCCCCCTGTCATCCCAACATCCAAGGAGTCAATTCCCCGGAAACTAATCAATTTACCATTACTCCCATGAAACATTTTGAAGGGTCGTGGGAGTGTCTTCAAGGTGGAAATATCCATACAACTTGCTGCTGCTTCAGTACCTAACACGTGTTCGCGTACGCGGACTTTCAGTTGGCGAGACGTAAGCCCTACATAAATTAAGCCACATGGACATGTGGCATAATAGATCACGAAACGTGTAGTACATGTGATTGCTTTTTTTAATTTTCAAAGTTTTACCACCACTAGAGTCAGAGAACGTGTTGATGCGATCCACATTGGGGCACGCCACGCTATGACCGCACGGAAAGGAATCACTGCGGAGCAGCATTGTCTAAAAAAGTAACTCTTGGTTTTCCTTCATAATGGCTCTGTGTCAAATGATCTTTTAAATTCCTAGACCGCCTAAATGACATTAGGGGACGATCCGGTAAAATTTTAGAAATAATCTTATCCACCTTAAGGATAGGCCAGGATTTTAATAATACCTCACGAATTTTAGTGGCCTGAGAATTAAAGTTAGTTACAAAACTTAGCTGCTTATCAGGCTGCGACGATCTACTTGCTGAATTATTATAAAGAAGGGATGCCCGAGAGGTTGTCCTAGCCCTATTGTAGGCCCTCTTAATAGACCGCCTACTATATCCACGATTAAGGAACCTCACCGGTAGCTCCTTAGCCTGCCGTTCAAAATCTAAATCTGATGAACAAATCCTTCGCAAGCGAAGGAATGGTCCAGTTGGTACAGCCACAATAATATGCGCTGGATGGCATGAAGATGCATGCAATAAAGTATTTGTTGATGTTGGCTTCTGAAACATGTCGGTTTGTACCATACCAGAAGAATCCTTCCTCACCATGACATCCAAAAATTCAACTCTTTCCATATCCCACTTATATGTCAGGTGAATGTTCAAATCATTGTCATTCAAAATTGCCATAAATGTGGAAAGTTCCTCAGATGAACCCTGCCAGATCATGAGTACATCATCAATGTAGTGGGTCCAAAGAAGGACCCGGTTTTTTGATGCCCACCGATCTGACAGGAAGAGGTCCCTCTCTCACAGCCCCAGGAACAGATTAGTATAGGAGGGTGCAAAGGCGGCCCCCATGGCTGTTCCCTGGAGCTGTAGGAAAAAGGACCCCTTAAAAACAAAAAAATTGTGGGTTAATACAAACTCAAGTAATTTGAGGATCAAATTTCCAAATTCAGAGGAAGATCCGTACAGCACTTAAACCATCTTGATGTTTAATATTAGTATACAATGATTCAACATCTGCTGTAGTCAAAATAGTATCTCTGTCCAAATGAACAGAATCAACCTCTTGAGGAGCTCTCCAGTGTCTCTTTAAAAGGAGAGTAAATTCTCAACCAGGGGTTGTAGATGAAAATCAATCCACTGGTTGATATTTTCAAGGAAATTTCCTTTCCCAGAAATGATAGGTCTGCCAGGTGGCACCCTGGCATCCTTATATGCTAGCATGAGCGTACCCTAAAACGTTATCTCTTGGTAGGAAACATACAATATGTGCGTTTTTACATGCGTTTTCGTTGCATTTGTACTCTGGGTGAGATAGTTGTTGACATGCTGAAAGTGTGAAAAAAACCTTTGTTGGTCAAAATGCGCAATGAAAACAACAGTATCCTGTTGAATGAGATTTCAGAAAGAGTAAGCTGATTCGAGACATATTCCTGAGAACAAAGTGCCTCATCCTTCTGACACATGATGAACGAATGTCGGCTGAACATCAGATACATATTAGGTGGTTGGGAAATTGCTGGAGAATTGTAGGGTTTGGACCTTGTTAAGGTGTTTTGCCACCTTAAAGCTTATTTCTCCGAGTACGGTATATGGGCATCAGATACCTGATAATCTTCCATGTTCTGTAACTTTTCTTTCCTATTTCTTTCAGCTGTTTCTTCTTTATCTGGGTAATGGATGCTAGGCCCCAACCACTAATGGCAATCATTCCTGTAGGTTGACATCTAAATTTCAGAGCATACTACATAGATTACAGTTTCTGGAGGCCTCTTGGAATAGCTGGTTAACCTCCTTTACAGGAGGTATGGAAGTTTAGAAGGAAAGCAGTGCTGCTATACTAGGACATGATTCTTGTGTAATGTACAGAAAGGCATGTGACAGTTATAGTATCTCATAAGTCAGCACTGGACAAATCCCAGACGGCATGAAGCACGCTAGGATAAAAATCATTACCCATATGTCCTTTTTTTACCTCTGTGCATGTATACCACTTTTACATGTCTCTTAAAGGGAGTCCATCACCTCCCAAAATTTTTTAAATGGGCTATATAGTGTTGTAAAGGACTTAGCCACCATAGCAGCCATACTAGCCCTGTACCTGTTACTGGTCCAGTGCCTGAGAAAAGGACTTTTAATTCAAATGCAAATGAGGAGGTTTTGATCAGCATTTGGTGTGGCCAAAAGTTTGGTGCACCACTATGCACCGTCATTTGCATAATGGGGCCCTTCACCTGCTTCTGATTGACAGTGCATGAATGCTGCCATCATGTGTGTGGCCACTGGATCAGAAGGCTATTAGCCAGTAGGTTAACCACCTATCTGCAGGTTAATAGCGTTTTTTTCACTTGACAGGTTCCATTTAACCAAAATATTAATTTGCGATAGGCCCATGGCAAATGTTCTTCTTGCAATAAAAATATCTCATGTTTACAATATGTATTCTACAAAACAAACCCATCTCGCTGAGGTCTTACTCCGTCACGTCAGCCTCGGATGATTTTCCCTTAGCAGCACATTCAGACAATTTTTAAGGATGCAGCAACATAAAAGCAGCATGTACTGTTTGATATTGCCCCGGGTGATTTAGTAGACATCACTGCCTTTATTGCAGAGAGGTTAGTTTTTGCATTACATGACATCTTTCATTTTGATTCTCTGTGTCTGTAGCACCATTATCTATTCTTCCTTGTGCTTTGTGTTCTCTCAGTTCACAAGTTGCCTATAAAATCTTATTTCATTCTCTAATTGTAGCTGCCGTTGAGTTAGAAATCATGTTGCTATTTGGCTTTTGAGACTATTGACCAATTACTACTTTACCCTGCTCTAAACGCAGAGGCCTTGGGATATTTTAATTGTAATCCTTTTTCTGTGCTGTCTGTTTCCATCTCTTGTCCAAAGTGCTCCTTTCACATTTTAACAAAAGGTTTTTTTCAGTTGTTATTATTGATAGTTTAGTTCAGACCTGGACAAAGTGCTGGCCGCGGACCGAGACAGCCAAGGGGCTGAAAACAGTGCCCACACCGTGCCCACTTGCTGTCTCCACTGTCACACTCCATCCACGCTGACTTCATTGATGGAGGAGGGGCCTCCGGGCCCTTCCTAAACCAATCGGCATGTGAAACAGCTGACACGATGATGCCATGTCATCGCGTCAGCTGTGTACTGCAGCAAGTCAGCGCACCAGAGACAGAAGCAGAGGCAGAGCCATTGGGCGGACATACCGCCTATTCAACTGATGCGGCTGCATCGGGGCCCAGAGGCTCTGGGGGGCCCCTGCAGGGTGGCTAATAATGAGGGCAATCTGGCCAGTTTATCTGGCCCCGAGAATCCGGGGGGGGGGAATGGATCCGTCATGATTCCTGCCCACGCTTCCTGTCTCACACAGCAGCGGCTGAATTACATAATTCAGCACCGTGGCTGTGCGAGACAGGAAGCTGCCGGCAATGCTGCTGCTTCAGGATTCCGTGCACAGAGGTGAGATGTCTGTGTGTGTGTGTGTGTATGTATGCAGAGAGGTGAATGGTGCTGTGTGTGTGTATGCAGAGAGGTGAATGATGCTGTGTGTGTGTGTCTGTGTGTGTGTGTATGCAGAGAGGTGAATGATTCTGTGTGTGGCTGTGTAGGTGGAGGAGAGGGCAATGATGGGGTGATGGGGCAAAAGGCAATGGTTGGATTGACAGAGGGCAATGATGGGGTGATGGGGTGGAAGGCAATGATTGGGTTGACAGAGAGGGCAATGATAGGGGTGGTGGGGGAGGAGGAAATGATGGAGGTGGTGTAATGGGCAATGATGGGGTGGTGGGGAAACAGACAATGATGGTGGTAGTGGAAAGGGCAATGATAGGAGTGGTGGGGAGGAGGAAATGATGTAGGTCGTAGAATGGGTAATGTTGGGGGTGGTGGGGAGGAGGAAATGATGGAGGTCGTGGAATGGGTAATGATGGGGGTGGTGGGGGAGAAGACAATGATGATGGCGGTAAAAAGGACAAAGATGGGGTGGTGGGGAAGGAGGAAATGATGGACGTGATGGAATGGGTAATGAAGAGGGTGGTGGAGAGGAGGAAATGATGGAGATTGTGGAATGGGTAATGATGGGGGTGGTGGGGGAGAAGACAATTATGATGACGGTGGAAAGGACAAAGTTGGGGTGGTGGGGAAGGAGGAAATGATGGAGGTGGTGGAATGGGTAATGATGGGGTGGTGGGGGAGAAGGCAATGATGGGGTGGTGGGGAGAAGACAATGATGATGGCGGTAGAGAGGACAATGATGGGGTGGTGGGGGAGGAGGAAATGATGTAGGTGGTGGGATGGGTAATGATGGGGTGGTGGGAGAGTAGGCAATGATGGTGGCAGTGGAAAGGACAATGATGGGGGTGATGGGGAGGAGGCAATGATGGAGGAGGTGGAATGGGTAATAATGGGGTAGTGAGGAGAAAGCAATAATGGAGGTGGTGAAGAGGGCAATCATGAGGGTGGGGGAGAGGGCAATAATGAGAAGCGGGGGGGAGGACAATGAGGGGAGTGGGAATTGGGATAGGAGGAAGGGGGATTTATAATGGATTTAAGAGCAGGGGGAGGTGGAGGAAGACGTTATTATCGATTATGTCTAACACAGTCCCTTTGTATAAAGTGTACTCACTTATGTATAGCACAGTCTCTTAGTGTGTAATATATAATATATATATATATATAGCTTTGTCACCCTAAAAGGAGGGGAGCCCAGACACATTTCCTGCACAGGGACCCCAAGCTGTCTGTGTCCGCCCCTGGGCAGAGCGCTGTGGGAATGAGAGCAAGGTGAGTATTTGGTGTTTTTTTTCATGTGTATGGGATGTTTTGGTGCAGATGTGGAGGCTATGGAGGTGTCATGCTGGACATGGAGAGGCTGTGAAGGTGTCATGCTGGACATGGGGAGGCTATGAAGGTGTCATGCTGGACATGGGGAGGCTATGGAGGTGTCATGCTGGACATGGGGAGGCTATGGAGGTGTCATGATGGACATAAGGAGGTGTCATCCTGTAAATGGGGAGGCTATGGGGGTCTTATCCTGGAAATGGGGAGGCTATGGTGGTCTCATCGTGGACATGGAGAGTAAATCGGGGTCTCATCCTGGACATGAGGCTATGGGGGTCTCATGCTGGACATGGGAAGGCTATGGAAGTCTCATCCTGGACATGGGGAGGCTATGGTGGTCTCATCCTGGACATGAGGAGGCTATGGTGATCTCATCCTGGACATGAGGAGGCTATGGGGGTCTCGTCATAGACATGAGGAGGCTATGAGGGTCTCACCAAGGACATGAGACTATGGAGGTGACATCCTGGACATGTGGAGGCTATGTGGGTCTTATCCTGAACATGAGGAGGCTATGGGGGTCTCATGCTGGACATGGGGTTGCTATGGGAGTCTCATGCTGCACATGGAGAGGTTATGGGACTCTCATGCTGGACATGGGGAGTCTATGGGCCTCTCTTGCTAGATATGGGGAAGCTATGGACCTCTCATGCAGGCCATGGGGAGGCAAAGGGGCTCTAATGCTGGACATTGGGAGGCTAAGGGGCTCTCATCCTGGACATAGGGAGGCTATGGGGCTCTCATCTTGGATATGCGGAGCCCAAGCGGCTCTAATGCTGTGGGGGACTGATGTGCTGGGCATGAGGAGGCTGTGTGGTGCTCTTGCGATATAGAGAAGGAGCTGTATTCGGGTTCAAGCGGTATATAGTGGGATGTCAGTATTCTTGATTCTGCTCAATATTAAGTGATACAATTAATTTATTAGCTATTATTAATATAATAATTATAACTAATATGTTGATATTAATGTTGAGAAGAAGTAATTTCCGCCTGTTGGTTTGGCCCTCTACAACAGTCACGGTCACTCATGTGGCCCCTTGGGAAAATTAATTGCCCACCCCTGGTTCAGTTCATCTCCACCCATCCTCTGATGTTTGTGTAGTAATGGTGCACCACATTTATAGTGCTTCCGATGAACCTATTTTTATCTCCTGGCAAGTTTTGCTATGTGTTGTTCAGAACATTAAAGGGGTGGTCCGGCACCTAAAATTGCCTTTCTAAGTCTCTAGCTTTACACACTAACCACTTTTGTAATTAGCTCTATTATAAAACACCTACACTTCTTCCTATCATGATAATCCCTAAATGTGTTATGTAACAGCAGTCTGAGGCTGCACTCACTTCCCCACAGCGTCCATCAACCTTCATGGAACAGGACATCATCAAGGGCAGCGCTGCAGTTACTTATTATAGTTTCTTGCATAACCGTCCTCTGAAGATGTTCTGGATCCATCGTCATGGTGATAGTGTGTGAGAGGTGAGTGCAGCGCCCGCACTTAGCTTTTATCTCTACCACAGCATCTTCTAACTGTCAAACAACACATCATCTATCTATCGCCCGATCTATCAAAAAATAAATTAAATGAATCCCATCGCTAAGCGGCGTAATGAGAAAAAAAAAAAAAACTCCAGAATTTGTATGTTTTTTGGACGCCGCATCATTGCAATAAAATGCAATAACAAGTGATCAAAAGATAGTATCTGCACCAAAATTATATCAATAAAAACAGCAGCTCGGCGCGCAAAAAGTAAGTCCTCATCCATGGCTAGATTCTCACAAATGGAGATGCTATGGGTTTCGGAAAATGACACCATTTTTTTTACAAACTGGAATTTTTTTCACTACTTAAATAAAAAGGACCTAGACATGTTTGGTGTCTATGAACTCGCGATGACCTGAAGAATCATAACGGCAGGTTAGTGGTAAATGGTAAAAAACAGCGAAAATAAAAATAATTGTGGAATTGCACCTTTTTTTTGCAATTTCACTGCACTTGGAATTTTTTTCCCGTTTTCTAGTACACGATATGGTAAAACCAACGGTGTCATTCAAAAGTACAACTCGTATTGCAAAAAAAAACAAGTCCTCACGTGACCATATTGACAGAAAAATAAAAAAGTTAAGGCTCTGGGAAATGGGCAGCAAAAAAAACAAAACCTGAAAATCCCAAGGTCATGAAGGGGTTAAAGCTTGAAGGAACCCTTAGGGTATGTGCAAACGTTGCGGATTGGCTGCTTCGGATTCGCAGCGGTTTTCCATGAGTTTACAGTACCATGTAAACCTATGGAAAACCAAATGCATTGTGCCCATGCTGTGGAAATTACAGTGCGGAAACGCTGCGTTGTATTTTCTGCAGCATGTCAATTCTTTGTGCGGATTCCGCAGCATTTTACACCTACTCCATAATAAGAATCCGCAGGTGTAAAACCGCATGTGGAATCCACACAAAAAATGCAGTGCGTTTTACCTGCGGATTATTCAAAAACTGTGCGGAAAAATCCGCACACGAATCCGCAACGTGTGCACAAAGCCTCAAGTGCCATACTAACACTTGGACAGACATTGTTGTGATGTCTGCTCTTAACCCCTTCCCGACCTTTGACGCATACGCTGCGTCATGAAAGTCGGTGCCATTCCGACCCATGACGCAGCATATGCGTCATGGAAAGATCGCGTCCCTGCAGATCGGGTGAAGGGGTTAACTCCCATTTCACCCGATCTGCAGGGACAGGGGGAGTGGTAGTTTAGCCCAGGGGGCTACGATCGCTCTGATTGGCTGTTGAAAGTGAAACTGCCAATCAGAGCGATTTGTAATATTTCACCTAAAAAAATGGTGAAATATTACAATCCAGCCATGGCCGATGCTGCAATATCATCGGCCATGGCTGGACACACTAATGTGCACCCACCCCACTCCTCCGATCGCCCCCCCAGCCCCCCGATCTGTGGTCTGCTCCCCTCGGTCCTGTGCTCCGCTCCCCCGTCCTCCTGCCCGCTCCCCCCGTGCTCCAATCACACCCCCCGTGCTCCAATCAAACCCCCCCGCACTCCGATCCCCCCCCCGCACAGCGATCCCCCCGCACAGCGATTCCCCCCCCCCGTGCTCCGATCCACCCGCCCGCACAGCGATCCCCCACTCCGTGCTCCAATCCACCCCCCGTGTTCCGATCCACCCCCCCGTGCTCCGACGCCCCCCCGTGCCCTGATCTCCCCCCCCTTATACTTACCTGGCCTCCCGGGGACCGTCCGTCTTCTTTCCTGGGCGCCGCCATCTTCCAAAATGGCGGGCGCATGTGCAGTGCGCCCGCCGAGTCTGCCGGCCGGCAGATTCGTTCCAGAGTGAATTTTGATCACTGAGATAGGTTATATCTCAGTGATCAAAATAAAAAAAGAAAGTAAATGACCCCCCCCCCCCTTTGTCACCCCCATAGGTAGGGACAATAAAAAAATAAAAAAAAAATTTTTTCCCACTAAGGTTGGGGTTAGGGGTAGGGTTAGGGTTAGGGTTAGGGTTTCGGTATGTGCACACGTATTCTGGTCCTCTGCGGATTTTTCCGCTGCGGATTTGATAAATCCGCAGTGCTAAACCGCTGCGGATTTATGGCGGATTTACCATGTTTTTTCTGCGCATTTCAATGCGGTTTTACAACAGCAATTTTCTATTTGAGCAGTTGTAAAACCGCTGCGGAATCCGCAGAAAGAAGTGACATGCTGTGGAATGTAAACCGCTGCGTTTCCGTGCAGTTTTTCTGCAGCATGTGTACAGCGATTTTTGTTTTCCATAGGTTTGCATTGAACTGTAAACTCATGGGAAACTGCTGCGGATCCGCAGCGTTTTCCGCAGCGTGTGCACATACCTTTAGAATTAGGCTATGTGCACACGGTGCGGATTTGGCTGCGGATCCGCAGCGGATTGGCCGCTGCGGATCCGCAGCAGAGTTCCATCAGGTTTACAGTACCATGTAAACATATGGAAAGCCAAATCCGCTGTGCCCATGGTGCGGAAAATACCGCGCGGGAACGCTGCGTTGTATTTTCCGCAGCATGTCAATTCTTTGTGCGGATTCCGCAGCGTTTTACACCTGTTCCTCAATAGGAATCCGCAGGTGAAATCCGGACAAAAAACACTGGAAATCCGCGGTAAATCCACAGGTAAAACGCAGTGCCTTTTACCCGCGGATTTTTCAAAAATGGTGCTGAAAAATCTCATACGAATCCGCAACGTTGGCACATAGCCTTAGGGCTAGGGTTGGGTTGGAATTAGGGTTGTGGTTAGGGTTAGGGGTGTGTTGGGGTTACGGGTGTGTTGGGGTTAGGGTTGTGATTAGGGTTACGGCTACAGTTGGGATAAGGGTTAGGGGTGTGTTGGAGTTAGAATTGAGGGGTTTCCACTGTTTAGGCACATCAGGGGGTCTCCAAACGCAACATGGCGCCACCATTGATTCCAGCCAATCTTGTATTCAAAAAGTCAAATGGTGCTCCCTCACTTCCGAGCCCCGACGTGCACCCAAACAGTGGTTTACCCCCACATATGGGGTACCAGCGTACTCAGGAGAAACTGGACAACAACTTTTGGGATCCAATTTCTCCTGTTACCCTTGGGAAAATAAAGAAATGCTTGCTAAAACATCATTTTTGAGGAAAGAAAAATGATTTTTTATTTTCACGGCTCTGCGTTGTAAACGTCTGTGAAGCACTTGGGGGTTCAAAGTGCTCACCACATATCTAGATAAGTTCCTTTCGGGGTCTAGTTTCCAAAATGGGGTCACTTGTGGGGGGTTTCTACTGTTAAGCCACATCAGGGGCTCTGCAAACGCAACGTGATGCCCACAGAGCATTCCATCAAAGTCTGCATTTCAAAATGTCACTACTTCACTTCCGAGCCCCGGCATGTGCCCAAACAGTGGTTTACCCCCACATATGGGGTATCAGCGTACTCAGGAGAAACTGGACAACAACTTTTGGGGTCAAATTTCTCCTGTTACCCTTTGTAAAATAAAAAATTGCAGGCTAAAAGATCATTTTTGAGAAAATAATTTTTTTTTTTTATTTTCATGGCTCTGCGTTATAAACTTCTGTGAAGCACTTGGGGGTTCAAAGTCCTCACCACACATCTAGATTAGTTCCTTTGGGGGTCTAGTTTCCAAAATGGGGTCCTTTCTGGGGGATCTCCAATGTTTAGGCACACAGGGGCTCTCCAAACGTGACATGGTGTCCGCTAATGATTGGAGCTAATTTTCCATTTAAAAAGCCAAATGGCGTGCCATCCCTTCCGAGCCCTGCCGTGCGCCCAAACAGTGGTTTACCCCCACATATGGGGTATCAGCGTACTCAGGACAAACTGGACAACAATATTTGGGGTCCAATTTCTCCTATTATCCTTGGCAAAATAGGAAATTCCAGGCTAAAAAATCATTTTTGAGTAAAGAAAAATTATTTTTTATTTTCATGGCTCTGCGTTATAAACTTCTGTGAAGCACCTGGGGGTTTAAAGTGTTCAATATGCATCTAGATAAGTTCCTTGGGGGGTCTAGTTTCCAAAATGGGGTCACTTGTGGGGGAGCTCCAATGCATAGGCACACAGGGGCTCTCCAAACGCGACATGGTGTCCGCTAACAATTGGAGCTAATTTTCCATTCAAAAAGTCAAATGGCGCGCCTTCCCTTCCGAGCCCTGCCGTGTACCCAAACAGTGGTTTACCCCCACATATGAGGTATCGGCGTACTCGGGAGAAATTGCCCAACAAATTTTATGATCCATTTTATCCTACTGCCCATGTGAAAATGAAAAAATTGAGGCGAAAAGAATTTTTTTGTGAAAAAAAAGTACTTTTTCATTTTTACAGATCAATTTGTGAAGCACCTGAGGGTTTAAAGTGCTCACTAGGCATGTAAATAAGTTCCTTGGGGGGTCTAGTTTCCAAAATGGGGTCACTTGTGGGGGAGCGCCAATGTTTAGGCACACAGGAGCTCTCCAAACGCGACATGGTGTCCGCTAACGATGGAAATAATTTTTCATTCAAAAAGTCAAATGGCGCTCCTTCCCTTCCGAGCCTTACCATGTGCCCAAACAGTGGTTTACCCCCACATATGAGGTATCGGCGTACTCAGGAGAAATTGCCCAACACATTTTAGGATCCATTTTATCCTGTTGCCCATGTGAAAATGAAAAAATTGAGGCTAAAAATTTTTTTTGTGAAAAAAAAGTACTTTTTCATTTTTACGGATCAATTTGTGAAGCACCTGGGGGTTCAAAGTGCTCACTATGCATCTAGATAAGTTCCTTGGGGCGTCTAGTTTCCAAAATGGGGTCACTTGTGGGGGAGCTCCAATTTTTAGGCACACGGGGGTTCTCCAAACGTGACATGGTGTCCGCTAAAGAGTGGAGCCAATTTTTGATTCAAAAAGTCAAATGGCGCTCCTTCCCTTCCAAGCCCTGCCGTGCGCCCAAACAGTGGTTTACCCCCACATATGAGGTATCAGCGTACTCAGGACAAATTGGACAACAACTTTCGTGGTTCAGTTTCTCCTTTTACCATTGGGAAAATAAAAAAATTGTTGCTAAAAGATAATTTTTGTGACTAAAAAGTTAAATGTTCATTTTTTCCTTCCATGTTGCTTCTGCTGCTGTGAAGCACCTGAAGGGTTAATAAACTTCTTGAATGTGGTTTTGAGTACCTTGAGGGGTGCAGTTTTTAGAATGGTGTCACTTTTGGGTATTTTCAGCCATATAGACCCCTCAAACTGACTTCAAATGTGAGGTGGTCCCTAAAAAAAATGGTTTTGTAAATTTCGTTGTAAAAATGACAAATTGCTGGTCAAATTTTAACCCTTATAACTTCCTAACAAAAAAAAATTTTGTTTCCAAAATTGTGCTGATGTAAAGTAAACATATGGGAAATGTTATTTATTAACTATTTTGTGTCACATATCTCTCTGGTTTAACAGAATAAAAATTCAAAATGTGAAAATTGCGAAATTTTCAAAATTTTCGCCAAATTTCCGTTTTTATCACAAATAAACGCAGAATTTATTGACCTAAATTTACCACTAACATGAAGCCCAATATGTCACGAAAAAACAATCTCAGAACCGCTAGGATCCGTTGAAGCGTTCCTGAGTTATTACCTCATAAAGGGACACTCGTCAGAATTGCAAAAAACGGCAAGGTCTTTAAGGTCAAAATAGGCTGGGTCATGAAGGGGTTAAACAGAACCTGTGTACCTTTCAAATAAGTGAGAACAAATGGGTATCAAAAACACAGCCAATCCTCTAAAATTGCAACTTATTTATCTGAGATTTTTCAGCAAACACCATACTTTCTGCGGTGTTATAGGGCAAATGTGTTGATCTTGGAAATTGCTGGGGTTGCTAGGGAACAGATTTGTATGCGGCCTGTGTACAATATGCAGCATGGCTTTGTTTGTTTTTTAGCTTTCACATTTGCTCATGAAAGGGCAAGTTTGGCTCAGTTTACACTTAATGGACTTTTTAACCCCTTCCCGACCTCCGCCATACTATTACATCGGAGTTCGGTACCCCCGCTTTGATGCGGGCTGCGGCAGTGAGCCCGCATCAAAGCCGGGACATGTCAGCTGTTTTGTACAGCTAACATGAGCCCGAAATAGCGGCCGGTGGAAACGCGATTCACCCGCCGCTATTAACTAGTTAAAAGCCGCTGTCAAACGCTGACAGTGGCATTTAACTACCTCTTCCAGCCATCGGGCTGGATATGAGCGCATCGCCGACCCCCATCACATGATCGGGGGTCAGCGATGCGTCGGCATGACAACCTGAGGTCTCCTTGAGACCTCTATGGTTGTTGATTCCAGATTGCTATGAGTGCCACCCTTTGGTCATAGCCTCCTTTGAAGCATGGCAAACGTAAAAAAAATGTTTTAAAAAATATGAAAAAAATAAAAAAAATAAAAGTTTAAATCACTCCCCTTTCGCCCCATTAAAAATAAAACAATAATAAAAAAATCAAACCTACACATATTTGGTATCCCCACGTTCAGAATCGCCCAATCTATCAATAAAAAAAAGGATTAACCTGATCACTAAATGGTTTAGCAAGAAAAAAAATTGAAATGCCAGAATTACGTTTTTTTGGTTGCCATGACATTGCATTAAAATGTAATAACGGGCGATCAAAAGAAGGTATCTGCACCAAAATTGTATAATTAAATACGTCAGCTCTGTACGCAAAAAATAAGCTCTCATCTGACCCAAGATCGCGAAAAATGGAGACGCTACGGGTATTGGAAAATTGTACAATTTTTTTTTATACCAATAGATAAAACGTAACCTAGAAATGTTTGGTGTCTATGAACTCGTAATGACCTGGAGAATCATAATGGCAGGTCAGTTTTAGCATTTTGTGAACCAAGCAAAAGAGCCAAACAAAAATCAAGTGTGGGATTGCACTTTTTTTGCAATTTCACCGCACTTGGAATCTATTTCCTGTTTTCTAGTACATGACATGCTAAAACCAATAATGTCGTTCAAATGTGCAACTTGTCCTGCAAAAAACAAGCCCTCAGATGGCTATATTGACGTAAAAATAAAAAGTTATGGCTCTGGGAATGAGGGGAGCAAAAAACGAGAACGCAAAAATGGAAAAAGGCAAGGTCTTGAAGGGGTTAATGATTTTTCTCGTATTTTTTAGTAGCTACAACTAAAAACAAAACGAGAATTTAGTTTTTTTTAAGAGTTCTAATTCTGGTAATTCAAAAATTCCCATGGGCATATAGAAATTAAAACATTAGGCCAAAATACACGTATAACGCCATATCTCCTTATTTAAAGGGGACTGTCTCACACATATTTATTCAGGTGAGGCAATAGAAAAGTTTTCATTTGTGTGTAGAAATTCCTGTTACAAGCGTTCAGGCAAGGAAAGGACACTGATTCTTAGGGCTCTTTCAGATGTCAGTGTCTCTGGTACTCAGAGACACACGAAGTGTCATTCAAGTGAATGGGTCTGTGCACATGTCAATGTGTTTCCATGAACTGTGTGTCTGTGGACAAAATACGCTGACATGTCCGCTTTTTAACAGCAGCACAGTCCTCAAAACGGCCCACACCCATGCACACTGATGACACACTGATGACATAAATGAGTACATCACAACAGATTTGTCAGAAAAATATTAGTTTTCTTTCTGAATCCACATTTTCTCTGGCATACCATTCTACAAAATACTCCCACAAATCTGGCCAATTGATTGTAAGTAAGATTTGTTAATTTACCCAATCAAGAAAATAATTTTTCTAACAAATTCACCCAAACCATGTTGTAAAAATGAGTACACTCCAATAAAAGTCTTAGCAGCAAAATGTGACTTTGAGTCACTTCTGATGGACAAGCCATGAAGGGGAGTTTGATGTCAAATGCCAGGAAAGTATGTCAAAGACAAAAGGGATGAGACAAACGAATAGTCAAAAGCAAAGTCCGGGGTCAGGAAACAAACGTCAGAGTACATCAAAGGCAAAATGGGTAATACAAACGAGTAGTCAAAAAGGCAAATCTGGCAACAAAGATCAGAACACAGAGCTCAGAGCAAACACACCACCAAACAAGGATATGACTGGCAATGGTCTGACTATTGCCAGACAGCTAAATAGCCAGGTAATCACCCTGACCGAAACCTGGAGGAAACCCATCAGGCCTGGCTAGATTGGGCAGCTCAGCTGAGCTGTGACTCAATACTCAGAGCCCAGCATGCCCTACCTCTGATTGAGAAACTGGGCTGTCACTCAGAATACTGACAGCCCAGCACGTTCCTGATCATATAGGGTGGCTGAGCTATGACTCATAGCATTCTTAGGACACTACAAAATTCTAATTAACAAGAATTCAACCACAGTTAACTCTATTCATCAAACAGGTGTCCCGCTGACAGTTGGCTACAAAAGGACGTCAGAATGCAGCATTAGTGCTGCACAAGGTGGCTCTTTTAGTTACTAACGCCTGAGGGAGGTGACAGGTTCCCTTTAATCTAACACAACAGTTTAGGTGATTTGGATACAGAAGCAAGAAGGATTGACAAATTATTGAAATGCAGTGAATTATTTTACAATGGAAATGTATACCTCTTTGTGGTGTAACACTTCTCACAATAAAAATCTATCATACAAGGCAATAAACAATAATGATGGTTAAGAGCGTCTCAGTCAGTCTCATACTTTTCACCATCGTCACTTAGTCAGTACGTTGGTAGTAACAATCACAGTGCAGGTCCTAAGGGGAGTCAGTGGTACTACTCCGTTGGGCTGCAAGTCTCTTATCAACTAGTCCCTTCAGCGTTGCCTTTCCTCTGTCTGCCTCCGTATCTCTCTTTCAATGTTCTTTTTATTGCAAAATTTTTATAAGATAACAAACATTTCAAAAGAGTATGAGATAGTATCATAATGAACAATAAACAATTAAGAGTACTACAATATGGAACAAGTAAACTGAGCATCAGTAACTTGCTGTAAATTTCTCAGTGGTAGATATAGCATCAATAGTAAACCAAGTACCAAAAACAATTAACAATTACCGTACTCTCTTGCATAGATAATAATTATTGAGTTAATTATCAAAGAAAAAAAGAAAAAAAAATGGAGGTAAAGAGAAAGTAGAAGTAGGAGGGGATAAATAAGAGGAAGAAAGGGAGAGGGGTGGATGGGGTGGGGGAAAAGGAGTAGAGACACATTGGGCTAGGTGTGATTATATAATGTTTATATCACAGAATGGAAAGTAGGCTGAGTTCTGAATCGGGACCAGGGGTTCCAAATATTTTGAAATTTGGTTAAGGAGTGATTAGTTTTGGCTGCAAGTTCCTCAATGCGGTATAATTGGTCTATTTTGAGATATATTTGCTTAATTGTAGGTATATCTTTAGTTGTCCAATTTGAGGGGATCAAGGATTTACCCGCAGCCATGATGAATTGAGACATTTTGGAAGCACTTTCGTTTCCTGGCCATAGTGGTAGGTTTAGGAAAACATTTTCCGGTTTTAAAACAATGTTCTCCCCTAGCAATTCTTGAATGATAGAGGTTATTGTCTTTCATAAGGAAGTGAGGGATGGGCAGGACCACCACATATGTAAAAAGTTGCCTACATCCGCCTCACATCTCCAGCAGTCAGAATTTGTTGAACGATACCATTTCTTGATTTGACTGGGGGTTAGATACCATCTGGAAATAATTTTAAAAGAGTCTTCCTGGATGCGCACGCAGGTCGAGGGGCCATGTCAGTTTTTATATATATATTTGATTTGAGGATCTGAAAAGGAAGTGGCTAGGTCTTTTTCCCATTGAGCTAGATATGCTCTTTTAATTGAGGTGTCTGATTGAAGTAAAGATTGGTATATTATCGATAGAGTCTTAGTGGGCATTTTCAAACTGGCACATAGAGTTTCATAAGGGGTTAATGGCCTACTGAGGTCTGTTGATTGGCGGTGGTGGCGAATGATATGAGAAAGTTTGCCATGTTGTAAAAATGTCAGGCCTGAAAGTCCCGGGATCTGAATCATATCTTGTAAGGGAAGTAGTGCCCCATCCACGAACAATTGTTCAAGTGGGATATGGGCTGCACAGTTGGGTAGTGTGTCTAAAAGGTCGGATACCATGGTCAATGGTGAGAGGGAGGGCGACAATGTAGGGCCAACTTTCCTCCATATTTTAAAAGTAGCTGAGGTGTGGATATTTTTTATTATAGGCGGAGTCAAATCATCTATGTGACCTAATAGTAATGAATGTAGAGGTATAGGTGACAATGCTTCTTCAATGCTTAACCATTGTTTATCCTCTGATTTCCTGATCCAGTGGATCATTCTTGTGATGTGAGTTGCTTGGTAATACTTTGATATGTCTGGAGCTCCAATCCCTCCCAAGTCTTTCGGAAGTGAAAGCGTTTTGGCGTTAATGCGTGATTTACCCTTTTGCCAAATATAGCCTCCGTATCTCTCTTGATTCCTCTGATCGGCTCTTTCTCAGGTCGTCTTGATTTCTCCGGTCTGCTTTCAAATCATTCTGGTCGGCTCCCTCTCTCAATTCCTCTGATCAGCTCTCTTCTTGGGTTGTCTCAATTTCACTGGTCAGCTCTCTTTTTCACGGGTCATTTCGATTCCTCTGGTCGGCTCTGTCTCTTGGATCCCTCTTCATCATGAGGTTTCACTTTACTGGTCTGACCCGTGCTAGTAGTTGTGACTTTAACCCCTTCCCGGCCTTTGACGCAGCGTATGCGTCATGAAAACCTGTGCCAATCCGACCTGTGACGCAGCATATGCGTCATTGTCGGATCACGCTCCTGCAGGCCGGGTGAAAGGGATAACTGTAATTTCACCCGACCTGCATGGACAGGGGGAGTTGTACTTGAGCCCAGGGGGGGAGGCTTCGCCCCCCCCCCCATGGCTACGATCACTCTGATTGGCTGTTGAAAGTGACGTTTCACTTTCAATCAGAGCGATAGTAATATTTCACCAATGAAAATTGGTGAAATATTACAATCCAGCCATGGCTGATGCTGCAATAGCATCAACCATGGCTGGAGATCGAGATCTGCCCCCTGCCACGGATCTCCTCCCCTCCGTCCCCTGTCCAGTCATTTGCTGTCCTCGGCTCCCCTAAGTCCTCCTGTCCGCTCCCCCTGCTGTCTGATCTCCCCCCCGCTCTCCGATCCCCACCCCTCATACTTACCGACCTCCTGTGTCCCTCCCAGTGTCCGTCCGTCTGTTCCATGGGCGCCGCCATCTTCCAAAATGGCGGGCGCATGCGCAGTGCGCCTGCCGAATCTGCCGGCAAGTAGATTCGTTACAGGTACATTTTGATCGCTGTGATAGCTTCTATCACAGCGATCAAAATAAAAAAAATAATAAATAACCCCCCCCCCTTTATCACCCCCATAGGTAGGGACAATAATAAAATAAAAAAAATATTTTTTTTTTTGCCCCACTAGGGTTAGGGCTAGAATTAGGGTTAGAACTAGGGTTAGGGTTAGAATTAGGCTATGTGCACACGGTGCGGATTTGGCTGAGGATCCGCAGCGGATTTGGCTGCGGATCTGCAGCGGATTGGCCGCTGCGGATTCGTAGCAGTTTTCCATCAGGTTTACAGTACCATGTAAACCTATGGAAAACCAAATCCGCTGTGCCCAAGGTGCGGTAAATACCACGCGGAAACACTGTGTTGTATTTTCCGCAGCATGTCAATTCTTTGTGCAGATTCTGCAGCGTTTTACACCTGTTCCTCAATAGGAATACGCAGGTGAAATCCGCACAAAAAATACTGGAAATCTGCGGTAAATCCGCAGGTAAAGCGCAGTGCCTTTTACCTGCGGATTTTTCAAAAATGATGCGGAAAAATCTCACACGAATCTGTAACTTGGGCACGTAGCCTTAGGGTTAGGGTTGGAATTAGGGCTAGGGTTGGAAATAGGGTTAAGATTAGGCTGTGGTTAGGGTTATGGTTAGGGTTAGGGGTGTGTTGGGGTTAGGTTTGTGGTTAGGGTTGGGATTAGGGTTGGGATTAGGGTTAGGGGTGTGTTGGGGATAGGGTTGTGGTTAGGGTTGTGATTAGGGTTATGGCTAGAGTAGGGATTAGGGTTAGGGGTGTGTTGAGGTTAGTGTTGGAGTTCGAATTGAGGGGTTTCCACTGTTACGGCACATCAGGGGTCTCCAAACGCAACATGGCGCCACCATTGATTCCAGTCAATCTTGCATTCAAAAAGTCAAATGGTGCTCCCTCCCTTCCGAGCCCCGACGTGCGCCCAAACAGTGGTTTACCCCCACATATAGGGTACCAGCATACTCCGGACAAACTGGGCAACAATTATTGGGGTCCAATTTCTCCTGTTACCCTTGTGAAAATAAAAAAATTGCTTGCTAAAACATGATTTTTGAGGAAAGAAAAATGATTTTTTATTTTCACGGCTCTGCGTTGTAAACTTCTGTGAAGCACTTGGGGGTTCAAAGTGCTCACCACATATCTAGATAAGTTTCTTTGGGGGTCTAGTTTCCAAAATGGGGTCAGTTGTGGGGGGTTTCTACTGTTAGGCACATCAGGGGCTCTGCAAACGCAACGTGACGCCCGCAGACCATTCCATCAAAGTCTGCATTTCAAAAGTCACTATTTCCCTTCTGAGCCCCGACGTGTGCCCAAACAGTGGTTCCCCCCCACATATGGGGTATCAGCGTACTCAGGACAAACTGGACAACAACTCTTCGGGTCCAATTTCTCCTGTTATTCTTGTGAAAATAAAAAATTGTGGGCTAAAAAATAATTTTTGAGGAAAGAAAAATTATTTTTTATTTTCACGGCTCTGCGTTATAAACTTCTGTGAAGCACTTGAGGGTTTAAAGTGGTCACCGCACATCTAGATTAGTTCCATGGGAGGTCTAGTTTCCAAAATGGGGTCACATGTGGGGGAGCTCCAATGTTTAGGCACACAGGGGCTCTCCAAACACGACATGGTGTCCGCTAACGATTGGAGCTAATTTTTCATTCAAAATTCAAATGGCGCTCCTTCCCTTCCGAGCCCTGCCGTGTGCCCAAACAGTGGTTTACCCCCACATGTGAGGTATCAGTGTACTCAGGAGAAATTGCCCAATACATTTTAGGATCCATTTTATCCTGTTGCCCATGTGGAAATGAACAAATTGAGGCTAAAATAAATTTTTTGTGAAAAAAAAGTACTTTTTCATTTTTACGGATCAATTTGTGAAGCACCTGGGGGTTCAAAGTGCTCACTATGCATCTAGATAAGTTCCTTGGGGGGTCTAGTTTACAAAATGGGGTCACATGTGGGGGAGCTCCAATGTTTAGGCACACAGAGGCTCTCCAAACGCGACATGGTGTCCGCTAAAGATTGGAGCTAATTTTTAATTCAAAAGTCAAATGGTGCTCCTTCCCTTTCGAGCCTTGCCGTGTGCACAAACAGTGGTTTGTGACCACATATGAGGTATTGATGTACTTAGGAGAAATTGCCAAACACATTTTAGGATCCATTTTATCTTGTTACCCATGTGAAAATGAAAAAATTGAGGCTAAAAGAAATTTTTTGTGAAAAAAAAGTACTTTTTCATTTTTACGGATCAATTTGTGAAGCACCTAGGGGTTCAAAGTGCTCACTATGCATCTAGATACGCTCCTTGGGGGGTCTAGTTTCCAAAATGGGGTCACTTGTGGGGAAGCTCCAATGTTTAGGCACACAGGAGCTCTCCAAACGTGACATGGTATCCGCTAAAGATTGGAGCCAATTTTTCATTGAAAAAGTCAAATGGCGCTCCTTCCCTTCCGAGCCCTGTCGTGCACCCAAACAGTGGATCCCCACACATATGGGGTTTCAGCGTACTAAGGATAAATTGTACAATAACTTTTGTGGTCCAGTTTCTCTTTTTACCCTTGGGAAAATAAAAAAAATTGTTGCTAAAACATCATTTTTGTGACTAAAAAGTTAAATGTTCATTTTTTCCTTCCATGTTGCTTCTGCTGCTGTGAAGCACCTGAAGGATTAATAAACTTCTTGAATGTGGTTTTGAATACCTTGAGGGGTGCAGTTTTTAGAATGGTGTCATTTTGGGGTATTTTCAGCCATATAGACCCCTCAAACTGACTTCAAATGTGAGGTGGTCCCTAAAAAATATGGTTTTGTAAATTTTGTTGTAAAAATGAGAAATCGCTGGTCAAATTTTAATTCTTATAACTTCCTAGCAAAAAAAAATTTGTTTCCAAAATTGTGCTGATATAAAGTAGACATGTGGGTAATGTTATTTATTAACTATTTTGTGTCACATAACTCTCTGGTTTAACGGAATAAAAATTAAAAATTTGAACATTGCGAAATTTTCAAAATTTTAGCCAAATTTCCATTTTTTTCACAAATAAACGCAAAAATTATCGACCTAAATTTACCACTAACATGAAGCCCAATATGTCACGAAAAAAAAATCTCAGAACCGCTAGGATTCGTTGAAGCGTTCCTGAGTTATTACCTCATAAAGGGACACTGGTCAGAATTGCAAAAAACGGCCAGGTCATTAAGGTCAAAATAGGCTGGGTCATGAAGGGGTCAAGCCAGCTCAGCTACTTCCATACGCTTGTTCTGATACAGGTTCAGCTGTCGGCTCCTCCCCTTCTCTGCCCTCCTAGACTTTTTATAATTCCTAACTGCGACACAGCTATCACCTGACCTGGTGTCCCTCCAATCTCTTCCACACAGCAAACATGCACTCTACAGTTCCCGCTACAGTTCCAAGCAGAACTGGATCCCGCCGACCAACTCATCTACAGATATCCTTGACAAAGGCAATGTTGCCGAAATGTTGGATTTATATTTTCTGTTGTTTCCTGAATAGTCGGCTGTGAATAAAACTGCAATTCTTCATTGACTTAGTTGAGTGCCGAAGATTGTTATTCTTGCCACTGTTTAACAATGACTGACATACTGGATATACATTGAGGGTTTGTGGTCCTAAAATACGGGAACAAAGAATGAGAGCGCTACCGCGACTCCACCTAATACATGAGACCTACAAGAGATCAGGAGTATACTCTCATGAATATAAATATAGGAAAATAGAGCCTTAAATTGTTAAATGGTAGTATCAAAAGTGAATATTTATTTAACAAAAGCTCATTAATAATACAAAACGCCTAAAAGCCAAAATACACAAGCATACCCATGTGGGAGGGAGAAACCTCGGCAGGCTGAAAATAAGGCCCCAACGCGCGTTTCGCGAAGTTGGCTTCCTCAGGGGACCCACATAGGTAAGCACTCGCTGTGTTAGGTCTTACGAGTGAGGGTACTTTAGTTATACTGGTAACGGTATTTGCATACATGGGCTCCCTATGTAATTACTTTTGGACTGTGGGATGCATGTCTTACTAATTTTTAACCCACTCCTAGTACCAGCATATAGGGATGAACCTTCTCTGGCTGTTTTTTGTTTTATGTGTTCTTTCCCCTGTCCTCTCGTCATGTGCTTGTGTATTTTGGCTTTTATCCGTTTTGTATTATTAATGAGCTTTTGTTAAATAAATATTCACTTTTGATACTACCATTTAACGATTTAAGGCTCTATTTTCCTATATTTATATTCATGAGAGTATACTCCTGATCTCTTGTAGGTTTCATTCTTGCCACTGTTGCATGTTCCTTCAGTGCACCATCCTTCCATTATAGGAGTGCATCACTTTTGACTTGTATTATTTTTGTCAAGGAGTCCTTCCCAAGTAGAAATGTGTGTGTCTTGCTTTAAAGCGCTATCGAATTAAAATGCAACACCGCGTGCCAAATTGACTGTATTTTTGGTGTACATTGCATATGTACGCATTGTCTAGAATGCATCCAAATTATCAAACCATATTAGTCACTGATAATTTGGTGCATTTTTAGACTGTCTACTGTAAATTTAGGCTGTCTACAAAAATACATAATTAGTAAATCTAACCCAATATGCAATATGTGTAAAACAAACACTGTACCTTGAAAATTTATTTTTCTTTCCCAAGAACAGTGTTAAATGTGCCTATAAAGCTAAGCATTTGATTTTTCCATACTGTGTGCGAGAACATAAATTTCGGCTTGCATACATAATGGTGGTATACATAATAAATGTTTGCCTGCACAGTACCAGCATAGTATTACAATTACAAATACAGTTTCCATGAATTTCTGTAGAAGGCTTTGGAATATATACGGTAAGTATGCTGACAAGACAGGAGTGACATGAATTATACTATTGCCTTGACTATCCTTATATAATATATAAATGCACTTAGGAGCAGCGATATTTCTAGACTCCTCGAAGCCTTGTGTTACAAGGTTATAGATGGTTTGTGTCAGCACAGAAGCTGCTTGTATAATTTACTGTTGTATTCCATTGGAGGTAAGTATAACCGCTAATGTATCATCTTGTGGTTATGATAATAAAGAGTAATAATTGCAGGAATCTGTATGACGTTCATTTCACAAGCTCACTAGAGGAGCACTAATTGCCTGTTCTCAACAGGGGTGATAATGAAATCTAATTGATTATAAAGGTTTATATTAACCTAGAAAAGGACTGTTTTCTGGAAATAAACCGGATGTTTATTGGATTATTTGTATAGACCATATATCTTGAAGCCCATATACTTTAATTTTAAAAATAGAGTTCTAATTCAACACTATTATTTACGAGCACAAGAACCGTATTTAAATAAAAGAGATTGTCCAGTTAGATTAAAGGGGTTGGACACTACTTTAGTCCAAGTCCCTTTCATGTGAACTGCTATAGCTGAACTGTTTTGTTAATACATTGCTTTCCCAAATTGTTCTGTAATCTGAACTGCTCCCTATAATCTCTGAGAATCCTTTTACGTCTTATGTCACATCAAATTCTCCCTGAGTTCCCGGCTCTGAAATCTGACGTCACATTACAATCATGTGACTTCCATATTCTGTGGGTAAGTGAGGCTCTTTTCAGCAGAGCTCACTCACTATTTCTATACATAATGTTGGATACACAGCTCTCCCATCTCTCTTAGTATTTCTCCCTGCAGAGCTCTCCCTTGTATGTATATAGCAAAGTGTTTAAAGATGTACTCATATCCTGCTCTATACACCATGTAATATACAGTGGCCTGTGAAAGTATTTGCCCCTGTAGTTTTTTTTTACTTATGTTGTTACATTACAACCTGTGTTTAAATATTTTCGGAATCTGATTTGTGTGTGATGAATCAGTACTAAATAGTCTAAGTTGGTGAAGTGTAGTGCGGAAAATATAGGCATAAGTTAAATTTGTGGGATCAAATAACTAAAAATTGGCATGGGCATATGTATTCACCACTTTTGGATTGAAGTCCCTAAAATATTCTGGTGCAAGCAATTACCTTCATAAGTCACATGCCTAATGAAAGGAAGTCCCTGAGTGCAATCTAAATGTCACATAGTCTGTCATTATATGCACACCTTTTCTGAATGGCCACTGAGGCTGCAACACCATTAAGCAAGAGGCACCACTAGCCAAACACCATGATGATCAAGGAGATCTCCAAACAAGTCAGGGACAAAGTTGTTGAGAAGAACAAGTCAGGGTTGGGTTATAAAGAAATAGCCCAATCTCTGATGATCCCCGGAGCACCATCAAATCCATTATCATCAAATGGAAATAACATGGTATTATAACAAACCTGCCATAAGAGGACTGCCCAACAAACCCTCAGCCCGGGCAAGGAGGGCATTAATCAGAGAGGCAGCATAGAGACTAAACATAACCCTGAATGAGCTGCAGTGTTTCCAAGCAGAAACTGGAGTATCGATCCATACGACCACAAAAAGCCGTACACCCCGTAGAGGTGCCTTTTATGGAAGAGTGGGCAAAAAAAGGTTAAGAATATAAATCTGAAAATTGTGATGTGCATATGTATTCAGCCCCTCTGTGTAAATACTTTGTAGAACCACTTCACTGAAACAACTGCTGCAAGTCTTTTGGGGTTTGTCTCTACTTGCTCTATTAGACTTGCCCATATAGAGGCTGAAATTTTTCCCCATTCTTTGCAAACTAGCTCTTGCTCATGATTGGACGGAGAATGTCTGTGAACAGCAACCTTCAAGTCTTGCCACAGATTGATAATGGGCCTTAGGTCTGGACTGTGACTAGGCCATTCACACCCAGGAAAATGCTTTGAGCCAAACCATTCCATTACAGCTCTGACAACATGTTTAGGGTCGTTGTCCTGCTGGAAGTTGAACAGTTTCAAGTCTTTTGCAGCCTCTTTCTTACATGTTTTTCTCCAGGATTGCCCTGTATTTAGCTCTATCCATCTTCTATCTGATCATCTTCTCTGTCCCTGCTGAAGAAAAACATTAAAACATCTCTACAACATGATGAAGTTTTCGGTTACAAATAGTGTTTTGCATTTAGCCCAAAAGTTCTACTTTGGTCTTTTCTGAGCAGAACACCTCCTTTGATGTGCTAGTTGTGTCCCCTATGCTTTTTGCAAATGTGTCTACTTATGGCTTGCTTTCAAAAATTGCTTTCTTCTTGTCACACTTCCGTAAAGGACAGATTTATGGAGTATACAACTAATAGTTATCCTGTGGAGAGATTCTCCCACCTTATCTGTGGATCTCTGCAGCTCCTCCAGAGTGACCATAGGCCTCTTGGCTGCTTCTCTAATTAGTGCTCTCCTTGCTTGGGATGTCAGTTTAGATGGATGATCATGTCTTGGCAGGTTTGTGTGTGTGTCATATTCCTTCCATTTTTGGATGATGGATTGAACGGTGCTCAGTGAGATGTTCAGTGCTATTTTTTCTATATTGAATTTGAATGATATAGGACTTTCCTTTACCTTTGAGTGGAATGCATCGAGACTGCCTTTTGTTGATGTCTTGATTGAAAAAATGATGGATGGATGGAATTTTGGGCACCAGTGCATACAGGAAATCAACTGCCACTAATTCCCTTCTTAGGTGGGAAAGTGGCCATCCTATGGCCAAAAGAAGGGGATTCCAAAAGGGCAGTATACTCGAATACGTATAAATTGTTCAAACTATGACAATTTTAAGCGACAAGCGGGTAACCTGCTTAGGAGATTTCTCGAAAGAGGATATCCTGATGCTGTCTTGAGGGCGGCATATAAGGATATCCAAAAAAGAGATAGAGTTGAATTATTGACACCATCTCCAGCAAAGAAAATAGAATTTTTAGCCCTTCGGTTTATAACCACTTTCAATAATGGTGTCAATGTTTTGAGACAGATCCTTATGAAGCATTGGCCAATTTTAAAAATAGACAGTGACAATGGTGATTTATTGCCAATGTTTACCCAAATTACATTCCAAAGGGTAAATCACTGAAAGATCGACAAGTGCTGAGTCACTTTTCTCAAACCCATCAAGCAACCTGGCTAACTTCAAAAGTAAATGGATGTTAAGGTACCTTCACACATAACGATATCGTTAACGATATCGTTGCTTTTTGTGACGTAGCAACGATATCGTTAAGGAAATCGTTATGTGTGACAGCGACCAACGATCAGGCCCCTGCTGTGCCATCGTTGGTCGCTGAACAAAGTCCAGAACTTTATTTCGTCGCTGGATCTCCCGTGGACATCGCTGGATCGGCGTGTGTGACACCGATCCAGCGATGTCTTCACTGGTAACCAGGGTGAACATCGGGTAACTAAGCGCAGGGCCGCGCTTAGTAACCCGATGTTTACCCTGGTTACCAGCGTAAAAGTAAAAAAAAAAAAAACACTACATACTTACCTACCACTGTCTGTCCCCGGCGCTGTGCTCTGCACTTCTCCTGTACTGGCTGTGAGCGTCGGTCAGCCGGAAAGCAGAGCGGTGACGTCACTGCTCTGCTTTCCGGCCGCTGTGCTCACAGTCAGTGCAGGAGGAGTGCAGAGAAGCTGAGCGCCGGGGACAGACAGCGGTAGGTAAGTATGTAGTGTTTGTTTTTTTTTTACTTTTACGCTGGTAACCAGGGTAAACATCGGGTTACTAAGCGCGGCCCTGCGCTTAGTAACCCGATGTTTACCCTGGTTACCCGGGGACTTCGGGATCGTTGGTCGCTGGAGAGCTGTCTGTGTGACAGCTCTCCAGCGACCAAACAGCGACGCTGCAGCGATCCGGATCGTTGTCGGTATCGCTGCAGCGTCGCTTAATGTGAAGGGGCCTTTACAGGTTTAGTGCATGTGTAGTGTCTAAGAATATTGACAGTGGAAAAGTCTTTTTTTCGACTGACAAGTCCAAAAAGTTCACGATTAGATCCTTCATTAATTGTCGAATCGAGGGGATTATCTATAGGGCAATTTGCACATGTGACTTGATTTAAACATTAAAACATTCAGGAAGTTTAGCAGGAGAATAGGAGAACATTTGAGAAATACAGTATAGTGAAGAAGAGAGAGACTCCTTTGGCAAGACACCTTAATCTTATTCATGGCGGCGACACTACTTCAGTGAGATTCATGGGAATTGAAAAAGTAAATCGAGCCATGCGTGGTGGGACTGGGAAAGATTGATTTTGCAGCATGAAACAAGATGGATTTACCATCTTGGATCTGTCTCTCCAAGAGGGTTGAACGAACAGCTATCCTTTTGTTTTTTTCTTTGAATCTTTGAATATGTAGGGTATAAAAAGGGACATCTAGTAAGAGTTAGCCGCCGTCGAGTAGGGGTACCATTGCGCAGGTTTTAGGGTGCCAACCTCCACTGATAGGGAGGGTGGATTTAGTTATAGGTTTTGAGAGGGGCAGAGAGAGGCTTTTTTTTATTTCTATCCCCTTTCTTTTCCTTTTCCTCCCCTTACTCCCCAATATGTGATTAGAGTTGCTCCTGTCCATGTTGGTGCCCATTTACCATCTGCCTCTTTACAATAATCAATCCTCTTTATTGGCCCTTTTTCATATACCGTATATTAAAAACAAAAAAAGTTCTTGATCCTGAGTAGAAGTCTTGGGCCTCTGTTCATGTGGTAATATAGGAAGCCAGCCCAAACGTTTTTATTTTTTTACTGAATAACGGTGTTATTTGGTATAAAAAGGTGTCATCTCTTGGACCGTTTGGTTCTATGAAGGACCCAGGATGGGACTAATTTCTATAGGACACAGCTTTAGAATACACTTTTCCATTGGTCAACTTGGAAGTGTTTTATTTCCTTGTCAAGATGAATAATTATGTGCTGAAAATTACCTTATAGAAATATGTCAAATCGTATGCAGAACGCCTTCATTATGCTTTATATAAGATGGCAGTGTTGCTCTGATGAGCACTATTTATTTTTAGATATGTCGTTCTATATGAGTATGTCCACGCAGGCGCAATGTGTTGAATAACCAGTGCATATATTCATACGTTTCACCGCTGTGCGGTTCACGCATGCGCAGAGCGATGCTGCTGGACGCATGTCCCTGCGCCCCACGGACTAGAAGTGCTGGTCTTGTTGAGAGCGAGGCATGGTTTGTAAGCGCACTTCCTTCAATAGTGGCATGCATTCCAGCAGGAGGGGATGTTCACTCTGTATGCATACGGAACATGTGGGTCTCCAATGAAACGTGAGTATGCGATTTTAACCGCATGTTGATTGATTCTTTGCCAGGTGTGCAATTAGAGTAGCAGCACATGGTTAGGAAATGGTGGAGTGACCATTTTTTCTATCATATATGGGGTATAGAAAGAGACATTTTAAGTGGAATCCCCTTTGCATGAGTCTCTTAGAGAGGGCCAGAAATGTTTGGGCACTCTATTGTTTGACTGCCATATCCCCTGATGACTCCATTCAGAAAGAAACGCGTTAGGAGGTGGTCCCATCTAGGAATGGCTCATTGAATATCACGTGATGGTTTCAAGGGTTCCTACTTATTGAAATTTAGGAGGGTACTATTTTGAAGGTGGCATCTTCAACCTAATTGGTGAGATTGTTCTGATTTTCCTTCTTTCCTATGGATCATTTGACCATTTAGATACAATTTACAGGATCATCAGTGGCACTTATATATGTAAATAATTGTGTGTGTCTAAATCGTAAGAATATTGCTAGTGGTACTGGCAGTCTCTTTGCCCATAATCTGCTTTGGGTGTCTGATTTTAAATGTGTCGTGAATTTAAATCGATGTATTAAATGTTTTTAAGTTCCCTATTTCTTGCTGTTTTTCTATTTTTTTTTTATAACCTAACCCTGCTTTTATGCACAATGTTATCCCAGACCAGTCTGGTGTGTTCCTTGGTTTTCATGATCACGTTTTATCCCTAATGTTCTCAAACAAACCTCGGAGGCTTTCTCGCAACAGCTGTAGCTATGCTGAGAGTAAATTACACACATGTGGACTCAATTTACTAATCATGTAGCTTCTGTAGGCAATTGGTCACTCAGGATTTTATTTAGGGGTATCAGACTGCAGGGGGCTGAATGCAAGTTCATGTCACAATTTTCAGATTTATATTTTAAAAATAATTAGCCAAGTATCATTTGCTTTACATTTCACAAATACTTGTTTCTTTTTGTTGGTATATCATATAAAATCCCAATAAAATACATTTACGTTTGTGAGTGTAACGAGAATACTTTTTAAAGGCACACTACTTGTACACACAGCCTCCTCTATGCTCTGTGTAATACAGTATATATACACCTGCAGTATGTGACATATAATGAATACTATTGATGCTGCCTATGCAGCATCAATAGTAAAAAAATCTAATGTTAAAAATAATTTTAAAAAAACCTGCTATTCTCACCTTCCGTCATCTGCCGATACGCGCGTGGCTGCCGCCAGCTTCCGTTCCCAGAGATGCATTGCGAAACTACCCAGAAGACTTAGCGGTCTCGCGAGACCACTAAGTCATCTGGGTAATATCGCAATGCATCTCTGAGAACAGAAGCTGGCGGCAGCAGCGTGCGCATCAGGACAGCTTCGCTGGACGCCGGAGGGTGAGTATATAACTATTTTTTATTTTAATTATTTTTTTTAACCGGAATATGGTGCCCACACTGCTATATACTATGTGAGCTGTGTTATATACTGCGTGGCTGCTATATACTACATTTGCAGTGTTATATACTGCGTGGGCTGTGTTATATACTGTGTGGGCTGTGCTGTATACTGTGTGGCTGCTATATACTACGTGGGCAGTGTTGTATGCTACGTGGGCAGTGTTATATACTGTGTGGGCTGTGTTATATACTGTGTGGGCTGTGTTATATACTGCGTGGCCACTGTTATATACTGCGTGGCCTGTGTTATATACTGCGTGCCCTGTGTTATATACTGCGTGGGCTGTTATATACTGCGTGGGCTGTTATATACTGCGTGGCTGTGTTATATACTACATGGGCTGTGTTATATACTACGTGGCTGTGTTATATACTACGTAGGCTGTGTTCTATACTGCGTGCCATGTGTTATATACTGCGTGGGCTGTGGTATATACTGCGTGCCCTGTGTTATATACTGCATGCCCTGTATTATATACTGCGTGGGCTGTGTTATATACTGCATGGCTGTGTTATACGGTATATTGCGTGGCCTGTGTTATATACTGTGTGGGCTGTCCTATAAATTATGTGGGCTGTGTTATATATTGCGTGGGCTGTTATATACTGCGTGTGCTGTGTTACATACTGCGTGGGCTGTGTTATATACTGCGTGGGCTGTGCTATATATTACGTGGGCTGTGTTATATACTGCGTGGCCTGTGTTATATACTGCGTGCCCTGTGTTATATACTGTGTGGGCTGTGTTATATACTGCGTGGCTGTGTTATATACTACGTGGGCTGTGTTATATACTACGTTGGCTGTGTTATATACTACGTGGGCTGTGTTATATACTGCATGCCCTGTGTTATATACTGCGTGGGCTGTGTTATATACTGCGTGGCTGTGTTATATATTGCATGCCCTGTGTTATATACTGCGTGGGCTGTGTTATATACTGCATGGGCTGTGTTATATATTGCGTGGCCTGTGTTATATACTGTGTGGGCTGTGCTATAAATTACGTGGGCTGTGTTATATACTGCGTGGGCTGTTATATACTGCATGGGCTGTGTTATATACTGCATGGCCTGTGTTATATACTGCGCGGCTGCTATATACTACGTGGCTCCTATATACTACGTGGCCTGTGCTATATACTATGTGGCTGCTATATACATACATACATGCATATTCTAGAATACCCAATGCTTTAGAATCAGGCCACCATCAAGTTAGAATATATTTAGTCAGTGAGGGGAAGGGGGGTATAAAATAATCTTTATTACCAGAGCTGATGTTGTGGTGCTTCATGTTGCTTCTATGCACTTTTTCATTGATTTGCCTGTAGCAGTCTTTTGGACAGGACATGGATGCACAGGACCCAATTGAATTTACATAAATAAATAAAGTGCTAACCAAAATAAAGACACCAACAAATTCATTAAAGTAGGCTGCAATATTTCTTAAGGATACCAAATACATATTAATTTAATAATAAATAATGATTAGTCAATAAATTTATGACCCTTAAAAAGTTTTTTATGAAGATTGGCCTTAAAAACCTTTGAACTTCCCGCACTTTTCAGTCCCCATCACTGTGTCACCCAAACTAAGGGTTTTGGGGGCTTTGACATTATGCTGAATTTGTGTGCGAAGCTGGAGGAGGAGTGGGACGGATGTAGACAGAGTTACAGGGGTTTGCTCACTGCTGGCTTGTAGCCCAGCACAAGGGATAATGGGAAATGTAGTCAGAACAGAGCAGAGGATTCTGAAGTGGAATTGATGGTTTTGGTAGCAGATCTGATAGGATTGGTCAAAAAGTGAAGCAGAAATGCTTAAAACTACATGACATTTGGCAGAAAAGGTATATGGGGTTGTTTAGGGAGATTATGCTTAGGAATTTATTGCAAGACCAGTAACTAAGTCATGGTAATGGACAACTTCTTTACATCTGCTTTAAATGTGTTTAAGATAATATGTACAGTATATAAACTTGTATTATGAAAACTCACGCTCTGAATCTCAGCAGCTTTACTTCCATATTTCCTTCAACGCGGTACATTGAGGGTCCCTATTGTGCAATGTTTTGGGGGAAATTCTCCTAAAGTGTCATGACTGTTTATTGGCTTTATATTTTAGTTGTGATAATAAGGAGAGTTTTCTTTTATCATGCTGTCACTAATTGACATTTACGTTTTTATTGCAGAATCTGTGTGGACACAAAGCCTTAATTAAGAAGATCTGTTGATCTGAGTTGGGAATTGGTGTATTGCACCCAAGAGACTGTGCTGGAATTTTCCCACACCGACGCAATGGAGTGTGATTGTGGCCCAAGTAAAGACACTCAGACTGAGCTTGCTGAGAGAGTTGCAGCTATAGATGTGGAGGAACAAGCTAAAGGGCCAGATGTTCTCTTTTCTGAAGATATGAACAGCATGACAAATAACGGCATGAGCTCTGCAACTAGTGAGGATGTGTTTCTTTCTTCCCAAGATCAGAGGGACTTCAGCTGTTTCCAAAGAGCCGCTTCTCGGCCTACACTTTCAAACAGAAAATTTTCCCTCCAAGAAAGGCCTACAGGGGATTGCCTGCCCTCCCAGAACCAGGGATATGGTCCATACGCAACTGGTCCAGCATCACACATTTCACCACGAATAGTCCGAAGGCCAACGATTGAATCCAACCGGGTCTCTATCTCTGACTCAGATGTAAGTTGCTCTTCTCCTCTGTCAGTCTTCTGGCTCTTGGAAGTAAAGCCTCCAGCTTTACACAATCGCATTTTTAAATGCAGTACTTTCTTCCGTCATGTAACTCGATGTGTCTCCAGTGCTTGCCCATGTTAAAGTTCAACATGAAAGAGACCCTAGAGTAGAGAGGCTGTCATTCTTCTATGTTATTTTCCGCATATGTGGTATCGTAGACACTTGTATGTTCAAATGGATTATTGAAAGTTGCAAAACCAAATGAGCCAGATTTATAAATGAAAAAGTTATTCACATCTAAACCTGCTAGAGACCTTTATGCCCCAGAGACATGCAGTTTTTCGGGTTCTCCAATCATCATTTTTCTGTGAATGACAACATGCAACTGATGATGATCAGTTGAACAAAAAGAAATTATTCCAGTTACTCAGCGTTTACAGATTTTATACTATGAAATAATATTAAGTTGTAACCTTTTGTGACTTTTTTTTAATTATGCTAAAATGACTTTTTGAAAAATCATTTGAGATGTACACACTGAGGATGTTGACCACCAATATTATCTACCGTATATGTCTAGATTTTATATAATAACTTGTTTTCCACAAGAATTTGCTGGTCAATATTTACATATATGGCTGTATCCTCTGCATTTTTAACAGTAATTTTCCTTTATTATAATGTGAAAATAAAATGTATTAGGACAACTCTTCCTCCACTGTAGGGTTTTTCTCATAGGTTTTCAAATTAATAAATGTGCACATCACTAATAGCTAACCTCTTTTTCTCCTCTTTCAGGATACATCGGGGGCTTATCTACAGCATTCCAGAATTCTGTAGATAAGCCCCTGATGCCGGTGGCCTTAGCTCACCTTCCATTTTGGGGGTGACCGGTTCCCTTTAAGACTATAATTTCCCACGGGATCAATAAAGTGTATCGTATCGTATCGTAAGACTATGTCCATATGGCACCTTTTAGACGCCAGCGCAGTCGCTGAGTTTTCTTTGGCAAAGCCGCTTCAGGAAACCCTTTGTTTTCCGGAAGCGGCTTCACTGGCAGTTTTGCTGTCGTTCTTGCAGCGGCTCAGCCGCCAGCGTCTTTTATTCTATACTGTTAAGTACAGAGAGTGGACAACTAATGGACAACTTAGTGGACAACTTAGCCTGATAAAGACATTGTGTGCACATACCCAAAGAGACCCTAATGTCTGTGTGCCAAAACCACAGGGACCTTCAGAGATCTTGAAGAATCCAAGCTTCAAAAGAATGGAGCTGTTTTGAAGACAAAAGCAGGATGACATAATATTAAGCAGGAGATTTTAATGTTATGACTGCCATAATCTGTATATAATCTGTGTTGTGCCCTTTTATATAGTTTGTAACACATGTAAAAAAAGAAAATAGTTAAAGGGAACCTGTCAGGCAAATCATGGTGCCCAAACCTCCAGCGGCATCAATAGCTACCTGGCAGCATAATTGCATAAGTATTTTCTCTGAAACGCTGCGGCATGTCAGAAATAAATATTCTTTGAAGATTTGGCTCTTCAAAGAGTAGCTGCAGCTGATTAACAGGTCTCTCTCTATGTCCATGCGAGGGATCTTCAAAGTATACTTTTGTAAAACACCAGAGCGTTTCAGGGAATAATATATGTGGCTGCATTCATACTGCCAGGCTGCAATTTCTGCTGCCCGAAGTTTGGCCAGTATGAATTGCCTTATAGAGTCCCTGCAGCTATTTTTTTTTCTTTTATATCTGTTAGAATCTTTGTAAAGTTAGGCCGCTGTCACACTAGCAGTATTTGGTCAGTATTTTACCTCAGTATTTGTAAGCCAAAACCAGGAGTGGAACAATTAGAGGAAAAGTATAATAGAAACATGTGCACCACTTCTGTCTTTATCACCCACTCCTGGTTTTGGTTACAAATACTGATGTAAAATACTGACCAAATACTGCTAGTGTGACGGCAGCCTTACTCATAACATTAAATATCTTTGCCAAATATTGTGTTGGTCCTCATTTTGCTACCCACACACCTCCATTCCTTTGAAGCTTCATCAAGACCTCTAAAGGTTTCTGTGTTTTTTTTCCTCATTCAATTTTTTTTTATTGTTTTATAATACACAACAAAAACAATCATATTATGACTTGTATTGTTTAAGGTTATTGTACTTGTTTTTATTATGTATACCCCTCCTTACATGTAAAGCGCCATGGAATAAATGGCGCTATGACCATAAATAATAATAATAATATCAAGAGGTTCATATGAACACACCGTATGGCATATTACCTGAGAATTGTTTAGTTACATGAAAACAAACAATTACATACGTTATCAACAGTAGTTTGCAAAAGACAGACAACCTGTTAAACTAAATAACAAGAAGAGAAAAGAGAAGAAATGTTTATAGGGACCATGAGGACAAATCTCTAAGGCAGATGGAGTATTACTATGATACCGGCATATCGAATATCATAGAAGGATAAGATAGAAATTAGCATATTTTAGTACATTGGTGAGGATAAAAAGGAGTCCCACTTGTTAGCTGCATCTTGTGTATGGGCTATCAGGGATTCCATCCAGTGAACTCTAGCCACCACTCCAAACCAGTCCTCTAGTGAAGGTGGGTCTAAAGACTTCCAGTGTCATGGAATTACCACCTTAGTGGCCTGAAGAAGGTGATAAAAATTGGCCAAAGTTCAAGTCAAACAACTCTGATAAATCTGCCGAAATAAGGGTGCCCAAGTAGTTAATATGATTAGCTGAAGGCCATTTAAATTAAACATTAGATTTCAGAATATTCAACATTTGCAAGTGTAGGGAAATATTTATGGCTTCAGATTTTTCTAGATTGATCTTAAAATTGGACCAACTACTAAAACGTGCCAGCTCAGACATCAGGAGAGGAAGCGAGCTATATGGATTAGTTAAATAAATTAGCAGGTCATCAGCAAATGCAGAACGCTTATACTCTGAGCCCTCTATTTTGATTCCCTGTATATCAGGATTATCACATATGGCCTCCATAAGATGCTCTATTATCAGGATATACAACATTGGGAATAGGGGGGCAACCTTGCTGAGTACCATTCTTTATAGTAAAGGGAGCCGTTAATCTTTATCTGGGCTGAGGGTGAGTGGTAGAAGGCTAAGATTTTTTAAGTAAATACAGGACCCAAAACGATGTGGCTCAGGGTGTGAGAGAGGGAAGACCATGAGATGGTTTCTGTGTTTTTTGGCACATAGGCATTAGCATCAGATTACAGTATATCCATTTTGTAAATTGCAAGGTAAGTCATACTTACTTTTCCAGCACCTCTTACTGATGATTGATCAGATTGACATGTGGGGTATTTGGAGGCCAAGTCCACACCTTGAATTCTTTTATCATGTTCCTCAAACCATATGAAATGATGTTGCTCTGAAGGGGTATATTCGCTCTGCAACAATGTTAGGTGGATTGTACGTGTGAAAGCGACATCCATGTGAATGCCGGAGAGCCCAAGGTTTCCCAGAAGAACATTGCCCAGTAAATACTTTAGTGCATTTTTTTGTCTCACCTATTCTGGTAAATGGTCCACACACATCTGCTCCTCACATGAAGTAAAAAAGATTTCATTACTCAGACCCAGATCACCTTCGATTATTGCTCCATGGTCAATTTCTAAAGTTTTTTTTTTATCATGGCCAGTATTAACTTTTTCAGCAAATTGTGCTACAGTAGCTATTTTTGTCTGATTCACCTAGACAAAATATCCTTCACCCCTTATGCCCATCAATGTGCCTCGGGCACCCACAAGTCTTGCCCTTTTTTTTTGGGTACTAACTAATATATTATGCAATTTTTTCCCTTATGTACAGCACTATTCATAGCATAACACTATACATAATGGAGCAGGAGTGGGAAATTAGTTTTCCCAAGGAGCCACATGAGAGAACGTGACTGTTGTGGGGGTCGAACCAATAGGCTAATCAATATTAATATTAACATATTATTTAAGCTTATTATTTTAGATTAATATTATTTATATTGCTTAATAATGAGCAGAATTAAGTTTAGTGACATCTCCTTATATATTGAACGAGTACACCCACAGCCATCTATTGCCACGCTCCACCAAGGAGCCACACGGCGAGATGGTTGGGAAGGGAAGTACTGCCCCTAGGGAGAGATAGGAAGGGCAACCCCTGAAACTTGCTGTGTGCTGCCCTGTGCTCCTTGACGTCCCTAGATGGGTCCTTTCACTCCGTTCAGGTTCTTTCTGACCTCTCTCTGTTGCGGTATCCCTGTGATACCTATATATAGAATGAGCCCCCATATAGCCTCCTATATACAGTATGAGTCCCGACATAGCCTGCTATATACATTGTGAGCCCCCACATAGCCTCGTATATACAGTATGGAAACAGGAACACATGGGCTACTTGCACAGTGAACAAGTCTGTATGATCATGTTCACACACCACCAAGAAACCTGAAGACACAAAAGAGAATAGTAAAACCAAAAACACTCAGTTTGAAAAAATGTTGCAGTAATCCGCAAGTGCTAGTAAAAGATGTAAAAAACAGGGTATTTGGTTGATACGTTTTTTGCAAAAAATGTATACTAAGCTGCTCTACCAATCTTCACGGTATACCCTTATCAGAGCAGTCCTAACTAATGTATGCAATCCCTATCTGAAGTATTTAAAAACCTGATCATCTGTATATAACCTGTGTGAACAGGGTTCAGAGAGGAAAAATCCATGTGTGCATACAGGGTAGAACAGCTTTTGTGCAGATAGCCCAAGAGGAGTGGTGGAACTCCCCAGTCTTGTAGACACAAGAGAACAATTATGGAAACAGGAACACATGGGCTACTTGCACAGTGAACAAGTCTGTATGATCATGTTCACACACCACCAAGAAACCTGAAGACACAAAAGAGAATAGTAAAACCAAAAACACTCAGTTTGAAAAAATGTTGCAGTAATCCGCAAGTGCTAGTAAAAGATGTAAAAAACAGGGTATTTGGTTGATACGTTTTTTGCAAAAAATGTATACTAAGCTGCTCTACCAATCTTCACGGTATACCCTTATCAGAGCAGTCCTAACTAATGTATGCAATCCCTATCTGATGTATTTAAAAACCTGATCATCTGTATATAACCTGTGTGAACAGGGTTCAGAGAGGAAAAATCCATGTGTGCATACAGGGTAGAACAGCTTTTGTGCAGATAGCCCAAGAGGAGTGGTGGAACTCCCCAGTCTTGTAGACACAAGAGAACAATTATGGAAACAGGAACACATGGGCTACTTGCACAGTGAACAAGTCTGTATGATCATGTTCACACACCACCAAGAAACCTGAAGACACAAAAGAGAATAGTAAAACCAAAAACACTCAGTTTGAAAAAATGTTGCAGTAATCCGCAAGTGCTAGTAAAAGATGTAAAAAACAGGGTATTTGGTTGATACGTTTTTTGCAAAAAATGTATACTAAGCTGCTCTACCAATCTTCACGGTATACCCTTATCAGAGCAGTCCTAACTAATGTATGCAATCCCTATCTGATGTATTTAAAAACCTGATCATCTGTATATAACCTGTGTGAACAGGGTTCAGAGAGGAAAAATCCATGTGTGCATACAGGGTAGAACAGCTTTTGTGCAGATAGCCCAAGAGGAGTGGTGGAACTCCCCAGTCTTGTAGACACAAGAGAACAATTATGGAAACAGGAACACATGGGCTACTTGCACAGTGAACAAGTCTGTATGATCATGTTCACACACCACCAAGAAACCTGAAGACACAAAAGAGAATAGTAAAACCAAAAACACTCAGTTTGAAAAAATGTTGCAGTAATCCGCAAGTGCTAGTAAAAGATGTAATAAACAGGGTATTTGGTTGATACGTTTTTTGCAAAAAATGTATACTAAGCTGCTCTACCAATCTTCACGGTATACCCTTATCAGAGCAGTCCTAACTAATGTATGCAATCCCTATCTGATGTATTTAAAAACCTGATCATCTGTATATAACCTGTGTGAACAGGGTTCAGAGAGGAAATATCCATGTGTGCATACAGGGTAGAACAGCTTTTGTGCAGATAGCCCAAGAGGAGTGGTGGAACTCCCCAGTCTTGTAGACACAAGAGAACAATTATGGAAACAGGAACACATGGGCTACTTGCACAGTGAACAAGTCTGTATGATCATGTTCACACACCACCAAGAAACCTGAAGACACAAAAGAGAATAGTAAAACCAAAAACACTCAGTTTGAAAAAATGTTGCAGTAATCCGCAAGTGCTAGTAAAAGATGTAAAAAACAGGGTATTTGGTTGATACGTTTTTTGCAAAAAATGAATACTAAGCTGCTCTACCAATCTTCACGGTATACCCTTATCAGAGCAGTCCTAACTAATGTATGCAATCCCTATCTGATGTATTTAAAAACCTGATCATCTGTATATAACCTGTGTGAACAGGGTTCAGAGAGGAAATATCCATGTGTGCATACAGGGTAGAACAGCTTTTGTGCAGATAGCCCAAGAGGAGTGGTGGAACTCCCCAGTCTTGTAGACACAAGAGAACAATTATGGAAACAGGAACACATGGGCTACTTGCACAGTGAACAAGTCTGTATGATCATGTTCACACACCACCAAGAAACCTGAAGACACAAAAGAGAATAGTAAAACCAAAAACTACAGACTTGTTCACTGTGCAAGTAGCCCATGTGTTCCTGTTTCCATAATTGTTCTCTTGTGTCTACAAGACTGGGGAGTTCCACCACTCCTCTTGGGCTATCTGCACAAAAGCTGTTCTACCCTGTATGCACACATGGATTTTTCCTCTCTGAACCCTGTTCACACAGGTTATATACAGATGATCAGGTTTTTAAATACATCAGATAGGGATTGCATACATTAGTTAGGACTGCTCTGATAAGGGTATACCGTGAAGATTGGTAGAGCAGCTTAGTATACATTTTTTGCAAAAAACGTATCAACCAAATACCCTGTTTTTTACATCTTTTACTAGCACTTGCGGATTACTGCAACATTTTTTCAAACTGAGTGTTTTTGGTTTTACTATTCTCTTTTGTGTCTTCAGGTTTCTTGGTGGTGTGTGAACATGATCATACAGACTTGTTCACTGTGCAAGTAGCCCATGTGTTCCTGTTTCCATAATTGTTCTCTTGTGTCTACAAGACTGGGGAGTTCCACCACTCCTCTTGGGCTATCTGCACAAAAGCTGTTCTACCCTGTATGCACACATGGATTTTTCCTCTCTGAACCCTGTTCACACAGGTTATATACAGATGATCAGGTTTTTAAATACATCAGATAGGGATTGCATACATTAGTTAGGACTGCTCTGATAAGGGTATACCGTGAAGATTGGTAAAGCAGCTTAGTATACATTTTTTGCAAAAAACGTATCAACCAAATACCCTGTTTTTTACATCTTTTACTAGCACTTGCGGATTACTGCAACATTTTTTCAAACTGAGTGTTTTTGGTTTTACTATTCTCTTTTGTGTCTTCGTATATACAGTATGAAGAGCCCCCACATAGCCTTCTATATACAGTATGAGTCCCCACATAGCCTGCTATGTACAGTGTGAGCCCCCACATAGCTTCCTATATACAGTATGAGTCCCCACATAACCTGATATATAGCTATATACAGTGTGAGCCCCCTTATAGCCACTCTGTATACAATATGAGCCCTCACATAGCCCCTATATTCAGTATGAGCCCTCGCATGCCTCCCTATATACAGTATAAGCCCTTACAGAGCCTCACTGTATACAGCTTGAGCCACTACATAGCCTCCAGTATACAATATGAGCTCCACATAGCCTTCTATATACAGTATGAGCCCCCACATAGCCTCCTATATACAGCATGTGCCCCCATAGCCTCCTATGTATGGGCACATATCCCATACACACATATATATATATATCATATATATCATATAACAACGCATACTCACTTCGCTCCCATTCACCTGGCACTCCGAGTTCTATTTCTTCTTGTTGTTGGCGCGTACATCACAGAAACAGTGACAGGAGCTTCCCTGGAGCTGCGCTGCAACTCTGTATTGCTGGCAGCAGAGCTCCAGGAAAGCTCCCTGTCCGGGGTTTAGTGACGCCGATGGCAGCGCACAAAACATTATAGTGAGAGCAATCTGTCCAGGGGCCCCCAGAGCCACGAGCATTAGCCAGATTGTCTTAATTATAATTTGCCTATGATAATTAGTAGTTTATAAAAGCTTTTTTGCAATAACCTGAAAATAGTATGTTAATGAGAAACTCTGCTATGTATCACGTTTATTGTTAGTAATAAAAGTGATACGCAATTGATTCACTGTTGTAATACCTACAATGTCTTTGCTTTTATTTTTCCAACTAACCCCAGCATACATATTTGATACTTGTCAGCCAGTTGATGGGTTGGCTGATTATTTGGCCGTCTCTCCCATACATAGGAGCCGTCATTCATCTTATCGATTCCGTATGGAAGACCTGTCGCCAAATCTGTCTGTTCAGGGCTTGTTTCCATGAGACAATATGATCAGCAATCCAAAACACGACATGAGGGATCAATATAAATTGTCTGTGGCTCCCATACACATTAGACTGTTGGCCAAACCCAATGATATTGGCAGGTTTGGCCAACAATATTATGATGATTTTTTGGTGGGACGAGTTGTAGTTTTGAGTAACACCATTTATTTTACCATATACAGGTCCTTCTCAAAAAATTAGCATATAGTGTTAAATTTCATTATTTACCATAATGTAATGATTACAATTAAACTTTCATATATTATAGATTCATTATCCACCAACTGAAATTTGTCAGGTCTTTTATTGTTTTAATACTGATGATTTTGGCATACAACTCCTGATAACCCAAAAAACCTGTCTCAATAAATTAGCATATCAAGAAAAGGTTCTCTAAACGACCTATTACCCTAATCTTCTGAATCAACTAATTAACTCTAAACACATGCAAAAGATACCTGAGGCTTTTATAAACTCCCTGCCTGGTTCATTACTCAAAACCCCCATCATGGGTAAGACTAGCGACCTGACAGATGTCAAGAAGGCCATCATTGACACCCTCAAGCAAGAGGGTAAGACCCAGAAAGAAATTTCTCAACAAATAGGCTGTTCCCAGAGTGCTGTATCAAGGCACCTCAATGGTAAGTCTGTTGGAAGGAAACAATGTGGCAGAAAACGCTGTACAACGAGAAGAGGAGACCGGACCCTGAGGAAGATTGTGGAGAAGTGGAAACATCCAGAGCCACCGTGCACAGGCGTGTGCAGGAAATGGGCTACAGATGCCGCTTTCCCCAGGTAAAGCCACTTTTGAACCATAAACAGCGGCAGAGGCGCCTGACCTGGGCTACAGAGAAGCAGCACTGGACTGTTGCTAAGTGGTCCCAAGTACTTTTTTCTGATGAAAGCAAATTTTGCATGTCATTCGGAAATCAAGGTGCCAGAGTCTGGAGGAAGACTGGGGAGAAGGAAATGCCAAAATGCCTGAAGTCCAGTGTCAAGTACCCACAGTCCGTGATGGTGTGGGGTGCCATGTCAGCTGCTGGTGTTGGTCCACTGTGTTTCATCAAGGGCAGGGTCAATGCAGCTAGCTATCAGGAGATTTTGGAGCACTTCATGCTTCCATCGGCTGAAATGCTTTATGGAGATGAAGATTTCATTTTTCAGCACGACCTGGCACCTGCTCACAGTGCCAAAACCACTGGTAAATGGTTTACTGACCATGGTATTACTGTGCTCAATTGGCCTGCCAACTCTCCTGACCTGAACCCCATAGAGAATCTGTGGGATATTGTGAAGAGAAAGTTGAGAGACGCAAGACCCAACACTCTGGATGAGCTTAAGGCCGCTATTGAAGCATCCTGGGCCTCCATAACATCTCAGCAGTGTCACAGGCTGATTGCCTCCATGCCATGCCGCATTGAAGCAGTCATTTCTGCCAAAGGATTCCCGACCAAGTATTGAGTGCATAACTGAACATTATTATTTGATGGTTTTTTTGTTTGTTATTAAAAAACACTTTTATTTGCTTGGATGGGTGAAATATGCTAATTTATTGAGACAGGTTTTTTGGGTTATCAGGAGTTGTATGCCAAAATCATCAGTATTAAAACAATAAAAAACCTGACAAATTTCAGTTGGTGGATAATGAATCTATAATATATGAAAGTTTAATTGTAATCATTACATTATGGTAAATAATGAAATTTAACACTATATGCTAATTTTTTGAGAAGGACCTGTAGTGTCAGTGTTGTTTGTATTTTGTTAAGGCATTCATTGTATGGTGAAAGTAACCTAGTAATATAATACATAAGGTTAGAACAAGTATGCCAATACGAAACTTAAAAGTTTTTTTATATATATTTTAGTGTTAAAAAAAAATCATGATTTTGTAAAAAAAAAAAAAGGGTTTGTGTTGCCATTTCGTGTGACCTATAAATTTTGTATTTTTCTCTCTATGGAGCTGTGCAAGGGCTTTTTTATATGACAAGTTGACATTTTAATTGATACTTTTTTCAGATGCATATGATGTTTTGACAGCTTTTCATTGAATTTTTATGGACAGAAAAAGTCCATTCTGGCACTTTAATTTTTTTTTCTTTCCAGCACATAATATTCAGTTTAAATGCTTCCATTTCTATATTGTTTTTACACACACTTCATTGCCCAATATGTTTGTTTTTTATTTATTTTTTTAAATCGGAATAAGGTGATTTACACTTTTGCATATTTTTTATTATAATTTTTAAACCTTTTTTTTATTTTATTCCTTTTTTCAATTCTACTTAGGGACCACTATGTCAGCCTCGGGGATCTTCGGGTTATGGTACAGGTTAATTTCCTGAGCCCGATCCATACATTCCATGTACCTACATAACATACAGTTAGGGCCAGAAATATTTGGACAGTGACACAAGTTTTGTTATTTTAGCTGTTTACAAAAACATGTTCAGAAATACAATTATATATATAATATGGGCTGAAAGTGCACACTCCCAGCTGCAATATGATAGTTTCCACATCCAAATCGGAGAAAGGGTTTAGGAATCATAGCTCTGTAATGCATAGCGTCCTCTTTTTCAAGGGACCAAAAGTAATTGGACAATGGACTCTAAGGGCTGCAATTAACTCTGAAGGCGTCTCCCTCGTTAACCTGTAATCAATGAAGTAGTTAAAAGGTCAGGGGTGGATTCCAGGTGTGTGGTTTTGCATTTGGAAGTTGTTGCTGTGAGCAGACAACATGCGGTCAAAGGAACTCTCAATTGAGGTGAAGCAGAACATCCTGAGGCTGAAAAAAAAGAAAAAATCCATCAGAGAGATAGTAAACATGCTTTGAGTAGCAAAATCAACAGTTGGGTACATTCTGAGAAAAAAGGAATTGACTGGTGAGCTTGGGAACTCAAAAAGGCCTGGGCGTCCACGGATGACAACAGTGGTGGATGATCGCCGCATACTTAATTTGGTGAAGAAGAACCCGTTCACAACATCAACTGAAGTCCAGAACACTCTCAGTGAAGTAGGTGTATCTGTCTCTAAGTCAACAGTAAAGAGAAGACTCCATGACAGTAAATGCAAAGGGTTCACATCTAGATGCAAACCATTCATCAATACCAAAAATAGACAGGCCAGAGTTAAATTTGCAGAAAAACACCTCAAGAAGCCAGCTCAGTTCTGGAAAAGTATTCTATGGACAGATGAGACAAAGATCAACCTGTACCAGAATGATGGGAAGAAAAAAGTTTGGAGAAGAAAGGGAACGACACATGATCCAAGGCACACCACATCCTCTGTAAAACATGGTGGAGGCAACGTGATGGCATGGGCATGCATGGCTTTCAATGGCACTGGGTCACTTGTGTTTATTGATGACATAAGAGCAGACAAGAGTAGCCGGATGAATTCTGAAGTGTACCGGGATATACTTTCAGCCCAGATTCAGCCAAATGCTGCAAAGTTGATTGGACGGCGCTTCATAGTACAGATGGACAATGACCCCAAGCATACATCCAAAGCTACCCAGGAGTTCATGAGTGCCAAAAAGTGGAAAATTCTGCAATGGCCAAGTCAATCTCCAGATCTAAACCCAATTGAGCATGCATTTCACTTGCTCAAATCCAGACTTAAGACGGAAAGACCCACAAACAAGCAAGACCTGAAGGCTGCGGCTGTAAAGGCCTGGCAAAGCATTAAGAAGGAGGAAACCCAGCGTTTGGTGATGTCCATGGGTTCCAGACTTAAGGCAGTGATTGCCTCCAAAGGATTTGCAACAAAATATTGAAAATAAAAATATTTTGTTTGGGTTATGTTTATTTGTCCAATTACTTTTGACCTCCTAAAATGTGGAGTGTTTGTAAAGAAATGTGTACAATTCCTACATTTTCTATCAGATATTTTTGTTCAACCCTTCAAATTAAACGTTACAATCTGCACTTGAATTCTGTTGTAGAGGTTTCATTTCAAATCCAATGTGGTGGCATGCAGAGCCCAACTCGCAAAAATTGTGTCACTGTCCAAATATTTCTGGCCCTAACTGTATATCTACATTATATGCTCACAAAGGAGTTAATAAATACTTCTTATTGTCAAGCATCAAAAGAACACTATTAAGGCTACGTTCACATTTGCGTTGCGTCGGGCGCAACCGCGGCGACGCATGCGTCATGCGCCCCTATATTTAACAGGAGGGGCGCATGGACATGCGTTGTGCTGTGTTTTGCGACGCATGCGTTTTTTTTGCCGCAAGCGTAGGGCGCAGGGAACGCAGCAAGTTGCATTTTTTTGGCGTGCAAAAAAGGACGCATGCGTCGCAAAACGCTGCGTTTTAGCGTGCGTTTTGTTTTGCGTTGTGCGTTGCGTCTCGGACGCAACATCACACAACGCAAATGTGAACGTAGCCTAATTCTTGTACCCCTGTGACTATAACTAATGTATTACTCTTTTAGTATAAATCTCTTTAGGAGTTCTTCTAGTTAAAACAATTACGGTACACATTAACTGGCAACAACTGCTACATTGTCCAGGAGTGCCACCAAAGGAAACTATCAAAGTACTGTAATTTATGTTATGCAGGACCAGGCCTTTAGAAAGAGAAAAGTTATTTGTAAGAGCTCTCTAATCTTGCCAGGAGATGAGTATCTTACATAGTTACATTGTTACATAGTTACGTAGGTTGAAAAAAGACCTAGGTCCATCAAATCCAACTTTTCTCCACGAATTTTACATTTCATCACTAAGTTACAGTTAGGTCCATATATATTTGGACAGAGACAACATTTTTCTAATTTTGGTTATAGATATTACCACAATGAATTTTAAACACAACAATTCAGATGCACTTGAAGTTCAGACGTTCAGCTTTCATTTGAGGGTATCCACATTAAAATTGGATGAAGGGTTTAGGAGTTTCAGCTCCTTCACATGTGCCACCCGGTTTTTAAAGGGACCAAAATTAATTGGACAGATTCAATAATTTTAAATAAAATGTTCATTTTTAGTAGTTGGTTGAAAACCCTTTGTTGGCAATGACTGCCTGAAGTCTTGAACTCATGGACATCACCAGACGCTGTGTTTCCTCCTTTTTGATGCTCTGCCAGGCCTTCACTGCGGTGGTTTTCAGTTGCTGTTTGTTCGTGGGCCTTTCTGTCTGAAGTTTAGTCTTTAACAAGTGAAATGCATGCTCAATTGGGTTGAGATCAGGTGACTGACTTGGCTGTTGTGAATTCTGTGGCTGAATTCACTCCTGTGGTCACAAGTGGTACTGCAGCTTCTGAGCTTCCTCCCTCAGGTGTTCTGGTGAGCTCGTTAACTGCTTCATTAATTAACTCCGCCTGATGCTGCTATCCTTGCTCCTTGTCAATGTTTCAGTGTTGGATCTGAGCTTCTCCTGATTGTTCCTGTGACCTGCTGCTCTGTATAGCTAAGTGCTTTTTGCTTTTTTGTTGCTTTTTTTCTGTCCAGCTTGTCTTTTGTTTTGCTGGAAGCTCTGAGACGCAAAGGGTGTACCGCCGTGCCGTTAGTTCGGCACGGTGGGTTTTTTTTGCCCCCTTTGCGTGGTTTTGCTTTAGGGTTTTTTGTAGACTGCAAAGTTCGCTTTACTGTCTTCGCTCTGTCCTAGAATATCGGGCCCCACTTTGCTGAATCTATTTCATCCCTACGTTTTGTCTTTTCATCTTACTCACAGTCATTATATGTGGGGGGCTGCCTTTTCCTTTGGGGAATTTCTCTGGGGCAAGTCAGGCCTATTTTTCTATCTTCAGGCTAGCTAGTTTCTTAGGCTGTGCCGAGTTGCCTAGGTAGTTGTTAGGCGCAATCCACAGCCGCTTTTAGTTGTGTTTAGGATAGGATCAGGTGTGCAGTCTACAGAGTTTCCACGTCTCAGAGCTCGTTCTTGTATTTTTGGGTATTTGTCAGATCACTGTGTGCGCTCTGATCGCTAAGCACACTGTGTTTCTGGATCGCCTTCATAACACCTGTCATTAGCAAACATAACAGTACAAGGAGCCAAACTAATGATTCTCAATAGAGGGAAAGAAAAAGTTCTGACATCATTTTTTTTTTTTTTTTTCTGCTCTGTGTTCACTTTTTTTTTTTCCCCTAGACATTTGGGTGATTCTGGACACAGGTGTGGACATGGATATTCAGGGTCTGTGCTCTTCAATGGATAATCTCGTTATAAATGTACAAAAAATTCAAGATACTATTGATCAGAAATCTATGTTAGAACCAAGAATTCCTATTCCTGATTTGTTTTTTGGAGATAGAACTAAGTTTCTAAGTTTCAAAAATAATTGTAAGCTATTTCTGGCCTTGAAACCTCATTCTTCTGGTAATCCTATTCAACAGGTTTTGATTATTATTTCTTTTTTGCGCGGCGACCCTCAAGACTGGGCATTTTCTCTTGCGCCAGGAGACCCTGCATTGAGTAGTGTCGATGCGTTTTTCCTGGCGCTCGGATTGCTGTACGATGAGCCTAATTCAGTGGATCAGGCTGAGAAAAATTTGCTGGCTTTGTGTCAGGGTCAGGATGATATAGAAGTATATTGTCAGAAATTTAGGAAATGGTCAGTACTCACTCAGTGGAATGAATCTGCGCTGGCAGCTTTGTTCAGAAAGGGTCTCTCTGAGGCTCTTAAGGATGTCATGGTGGGATTTCCTATGCCTGCTGGTTTGAATGAGTCTTTGTCTTTGGCCATTCAGATCGGTCGACGCTTGCGCGAGCGTAAATCTGTGCACCATTTGGCGGTACTGCCTGAGGTTAAACCTGAGCCTATGCAGTGCGATAGGACTATGACTAGAGTTGAACGGCAGGAATACAGACGTCTGAATGGTCTGTGTTTCTACTGTGGTGATTCCACTCATGCTATTTCTGATTGTCCTAAGCGCACTAAGCGGTCCGCTAGGTCTGCCGTCATTGGTACTGTACAGTCCAAATTCCTTCTGTCCATTACCTTGATATGCTCTTTGTCGTCGTTTTCTGTCATGGCGTTTGTGGATTCGGGCGCTACCCTGAATCTGATGGATTTGGATTATGCTAAACGTTGTGGATTTTTCTTGGAGCCTTTGCGGTGTCCTATTCCATTGAGAGGAATTGATGCTACACCTTTGGCCAAGAATAAACCTCAATACTGGGCCCAGCTGACCATGTGCATGGCTCCTGCACATCAGGAAGTTATTCGCTTTCTGGTGTTGCATAATCTGCATGATGTGGTCGTGTTGGGGTTGCCATGGCTACAAACCCATAATCCAGTATTGGATTGGAATTCCATGTCGGTATCCAGCTGGGGTTGTCAGGGGGTACATGGTGATGTTCCATTTTTGTCGATTTCGTCATCCACCCCTTCTGAGGTCCCAGAGTTCTTGTCTGATTATCAGGATGTATTTGAAGAGCCCAAGTCCGATGCTCTACCTCCGCATAGGGATTGTGATTGTGCTATCAATTTGATTCCTGGTAGTAAATTCCCTAAAGGTCGATTATTTAATTTATCCGTGCCCGAACACGCCGCTATGCGCAGTTATGTGAAGGAATCCCTGGAGAAGGGACATATTCGCCCATCGTCATCACCACTGGGAGCAGGGTTCTTCTTTGTAGCCAAGAAGGATGGTTCGCTGAGACCGTGTATTGATTACCGCCTTCTTAATAAGATCACTGTTAAATTTCAGTATCCCTTGCCATTGTTATCTGACTTGTTTGCTCGGATTAAGGGGGCTAGTTGGTTCACTAAGATAGATCTTCGTGGTGCGTATAATCTGGTGAGAATCAGGCAAGGAGATGAATGGAAAACTGCATTCAATACGCCCGAGGGTCATTTTGAGTATCTAGTGATGCTGTTCGGACTTGCCAATGCTCCATCTGTGTTTCAGTCTTTTATGCATGACATCTTCCGTGAGTATCTGGATAAATTCCTGATTGTTTACTTGGATGACATTTTGATCTTCTCAGATGATTGGGAGTCTCATGTGAAGCAGGTCAGAATGGTTTTTCAGGTCCTGCGTGCTAACTCTTTGTTTGTGAAGGGATCAAAGTGTCTCTTCGGTGTGCAGAAAGTTTCATTTTTGGGGTTCATCTTTACCCCTTCTACTATTGAGATGGATCCAGTTAAGGTCCAAGCCATCCAGGATTGGATTCAGCCGACATCTCTGAAAAGTCTGCAAAAGTTCCTGGGCTTTGCTAATTTTTATCGTCGCTTCATCTGTAATTTTTCTAGCATTGCCAAACCATTGACCGATTTGACCAAGAAGGGTGCTGATTTGGTTAATTGGTCTTCTGCTGCTGTGGAAGCTTTTCAGGAGTTGAAGCGTCGTTTTTGTTCTGCCCCTGTGTTGTGTCAGCCAGATGTTTCTCTTCCGTTCCAGGTCGAGGTTGATGCTTCTGAGATTGGAGCAGGGGCGGTTTTCTCACAGAGAGGTTCTGATTGCTCAGTGATGAAACCATGTGCTTTCTTTTCCAGGAAGTTTTCGCCCGCTGAGCGTAATTATGATGTGGGCAATCGAGAGTTGCTGGCCATGAAGTGGGCATTCGAGGAGTGACGTCATTGGCTTCAAAGGAGCTAAGCATCGCGTGGTGGTATTGACTGATCATAAGAACTTGACTTATCTCGAGTCTGCCAAGTGCTTGAATCCTAGACAGGCCCGTTGGTCGTTATTTTTTGCCCGCTTCGACTTTGTGATTTCGTACCTTCCGGGCTCTAAAAATGTGAAGGCGGATGCTCTGTCTAGGAGTTTTGTGCCCGACTCTCCGGGTTTATCTGAGCCAGCGGGTATCCTCAAGGAAGGAGTCATTGTGTCTGCCATCTCCCCTGATTTGCGGCGGGTGCTGCAAAAATTTCAGGCGAATAAACCTGATCGTTGTCCAGCAGAGAAACTGTTCGTCCCTGATAGGTGGACTAATAAACTTATCTCTGAACTTCATTGTTCGGTGTTGGCTGGTCATCCTGGAATCTTTGGTACCAGAGAGTTAGTGGCTAGATCCTTCTGGTGGCCATCTCTGTCACGGGATGTACGTACTTTTGTGCAGTCCTGTGGGATTTGTGCTAGGGCTAAGCCCTGCTGTTCTCGTGCCAGTGGGTTGCTTTTGCCCTTGCCGGTCCCAAAGAGGCCTTGGACACATATTTCGATGGATTTCATTTCTGACCTTCCCGTTTCTCAAAAGATGTCAGTCATTTGGGTGGTCTGTGATCGCTTTTCTAAAATGGTCCATCTGGTGCCCTTGGCTAAATTGCCTTCCTCCTCTGATTTGGTACCTTTGTTCTTTCAGCATGTGGTTCGGTTGCATGGCATTCCTGAGAATACTGTTTCTGACAGAGGTTCCCAGTTTGTTTCAAGGTTTTGGCGAGCCTTTTGTGGTAGGATGGGCATTGACCTATCCTTTTCCTCGGCTTTCCATCCTCAGACTAATGGCCAGACCGAACGAACCAATCAGACCTTGGAAACATATCTGAGATGTTTTGTTTCTGCAGACCAGGATGATTGGGTGTCCTTTTTGCCGTTGGCTGAGTTCGCCATTAATAATCGGGCCAGCTCGGCTACCTTGGTTTCTCCATTTTTTTGCAATTCTGGGTTCCATCCTCGTTTCTCTTCAGGACAGGTTGAGTCTTCGGACTGTCCTGGTGTGGATTCTGTGGTGGATAGGTTGCAGCAGATCTGGACTCAGGTAGTGGACAATTTGATCTTGTCCCAGGAGAAAGCTCAACTTTTCGCTAATCGCAGACGCCGTGTGGGTCCCCGACTTCGTGTTGGGGATCTGGTTTGGTTATCTTCTCGTCATATTCATATGAAGGTTTCCTCTCCTAAATTTAAACCTCGTTTTATTGGTCCGTATAGGATTTCTGAGGTTCTCAATCCTGTGTCTTTTCGTTTGACCCTCCCAGACTCCTTTTCCATACATAATGTATTCCATAGGTCGTTGTTGCGGAGATACGTGGCACCTATGGTTCCATCTGTTGAGCCTCCTGCCCCGGTTTTGGTGGAGGGAGTATATTGTGGAGAAGATTTTGGATTCTCGTGTTTCTAGACGGAAACTCCAGTATCTGGTTAAATGGAAGGGTTATGCTCAGGAAGATAATTCCTGGGTTTTTGCCTCTGATGTTCATGCTTCCGATCTTGTTCGTGCCTTTCATGCGGCTCATCCTGGTCGGCCTGGGGGCTCTGGTGAGGGTTCGGTGACCCCTCCTCAAGGGGGGGGTACTGTTGTGAATTCTGTGGCTGAATTCACTCCTGTGGTCACAAGTGGTACTGCAGCTTCTGAGCTTCCTCCCTCAGGTGTTCTGGTGAGCTCGTTAACTGCTTCATTACTTAACTCCGCCTGATGCTGCTATCCTTGCTCCTTGTCAATGTTTCAGTGTTGGATCTGAGCTTCTCCTGATTGTTCCTGTGACCTGCTGCTCTGTATAGCTAAGTGCTTTTTGCTTTTTTGTTGCTTTTTTTCTGTCCAGCTTGTCTTTTGTTTTGCTGGAAGCTCTGAGACGCAAAGGGTGTACCGCCGTGCCGTTAGTTCGGCACGGTGGGGTTTTTTTGCCCCCTTTGCGTGGTTTTGCTTTAGGGTTTTTTGTAGACTGCAAAGTTCGCTTTACTGTCCTCGCTCTGTCCTAGAATATCGGGCCCCACTTTGCTGAATCTATTTCATCCCTACGTTTTGTCTTTTCATCTTACTCACAGTCATTATATGTGGGGGGCTGCCTTTTCCTTTGGGGAATTTCTCTGGGGCAAGTCAGGCCTATTTTTCTATCTTCAGGCTAGCTAGTTTCTTAGGCTGTGCCGAGTTGCCTAGGTAGTTGTTAGGCGCAATCCACAGCCGCTTTTAGTTGTGTTTAGGATAGGATCAGGTGTGCAGTCTACAGAGTTTCCACGTCTCAGAGCTCGTTCTTGTATTTTTGGGTATTTGTCAGATCACTGTGTGCGCTCTGATCGCTAAGCACACTGTGTTTCTGGATTGCCTTCATAACACCTGTCATTAGCAAACATAACACTTGGCCATTCAAGAATATTCCACTTCTTTGCTTTAATAAACTCCTGGGTTGCTTTGGCTTTATGTTTTGGGTCATTGTTCATCTGTAGTATGAAATGACAACCAATCAGTTTGGCTGCATTTCGCTGGATCTGAGCACACAGTATGGCTCTGAATACCTCAGAATTCATTCGGCTGCTTCTGTCCTATGTCACATCATTAATAAACACTAGTGACCCAGTGCCACTTGGCAGCCATGCATGCCCAAGCCATCACACTGCCTCCGCCGTGTTTTACAGATGATGTGGTGTGCTTTGGACCATGAGCTGTACCACGCCTTCGCCATACTTTTGTCTTTCCATCATTCTGGCAGAGGTTGATCTTGGTTTCATCTGTCCAAAGAATGTTCTTCCAGAACTGTGCTGGCTTTTTTAGATGTTTTTTAGCAAAGTCCAGTCTAGCCTTTTTATTCTTGATTCTTATGAGTGGCTTACACCGTGCAGTGAACCCTCTGTATTTACTTTCATGCAGTCTTCTCTTTATGGTAGATTTGGATATTGATACGCCTACCTCCTGGAGAGTGTTGCTCACTTGGTTGGCTGCTGTGAAGGGGTTTCTCTTCACCATGGAGATTATTCTGCGATCATCCACCACTGTTGTCTTCCGTGGGCGCCCAGGTCTTTTTGCATTGATGAATTCACCAGTGCTTTCTTTCTTTCTCAGGATGTACCAAACTGTAGATTTTGCCACTCCTAATATTGTAGCAATTTCTCGGATGGTTTTTTTCTGTTTTTGCAGCTTAAGGGATGGCTTGTTTCACCTGGATGGAGAGCTCCTTTGACCCCATGTTTACTTCACAGCAAAACCTTCCAGATGCAAGCACTACACCTCAAATCAACTCCAGGCCTTTTATCTGCTTAATTGAGAATGACATAACGAAGGGATTGCCCACACCTGTCCATGAAATAGCCTTGGAGTCAATTGTCCAATTACTTTTCGTCCCTTTAAAAACAGGTTGGCACATGTTAAGGAGCTGAAACTCCTAATCCCTTCATCCAATTTTAATGTGGATACCCTCAAATGAAAGCTGAAAGTCTGAACTTCAACTGCATCTGAATTGTTGTGTTTAAAATTCATTGTGGTAATGTCTATAACAAAAATTAGAAAAATGTTGTCTCTGTCCAAATATATATGGACCTAACTGTTACTACACTGCTCAAAAAAATAAAGGGAACACTTAAACAACAGAATATAACTCCAAGTAAATCAAACTTCTGTGAAATCAAACTGTCCACTTAGGAAGCAACACTGTTTGACAATCAATTTCACATGCTGCTGTGCAAGTGGAATAGGCAACAGATGGAAATTATTGGCAATTATCAAGACACTCAATAAAGGAGTGGTTCTGCAGGTGGGGACCACAGACCACATATCAGTACCAATGCTTTCTGGCTGATGTTTTGGTCACCTCCCCTGTTTGGTTCATCTACCAGCTAAGAGAGGTAACTGTCCTGAGTTGTGGATAAGAAACTGTAGCTTTTAGCACAACCAAAAGATTCTTAAACAAAGGGACCTCATATATTTACTAAAGGTACCGTCACATTAAGCAACTTACCAACGAGAACGACAACGATCCGTGACATTGCAGCGTCCTGGATAGCGATCTCGTTGTGTTTGACACACAGCAGCGATCAGGATCCTGCTGTGACATCGCTGGTCGGAGCTAGAAGTCCAGAACTTTATTTGGTCGTCGGGTCGGCGTGATTCGTCATGTTTGACAGCAAAAGCAACGATGCCTGCAATGGTTTTACATGGAGCGAACAACCAGCGAGAACGATAAGTACGTCACTGGATCGCTCCTGCATCGTTCTGCTGTTGCCGTGTTTGACGTCTCCTAGTGACCTACACAGCGACGCTGCAGCGATCGGCATCGTTGTCTATATCGCTGCAGCGTCGCTTAATGTGACGGTACCTTTAGGCTTCCTTAATATAGAACTTAAAATGAGTTTTCTAAATTGGACAACTATATTTGAACAAACATGACCTAAACTGTGAATATCTTTTTGTAAACTGCCCTATAGTTTTATTTAATCCACATAAATTACAAATTACATACCTGAACTGATATCTTCTGGGTTTTCTCACTGTAATAGCCACATATGTCCGAAATCTCACAGAGGTGCCACAGCCACTGGCCTCATGATTGTGTTTGTAAAATGGAGGTATTATCTTCAGTGTTATGTACAGTAGCTGTTAGCCATCACATATGACCAGGGTTATAGCCACATCCAGTTATTGCAGTGCATAAACCCATATTAAGAAGAAATGTAGCAAAATTTGTCCTTTGATGCATCTTTCACCAAAAAGGTGATTTAAGGCCAAAAATAAGATTATGTAGAGTACTTGTGTCAAAACACGTAATGCTGTAAAATAAAATTAGGAAAATGAAATGGGTTAGAAAAACATATGATTTAAGAGAATGTGTCATCAGAAAATGACTTATTGTTTAAACTACATTTCTGTGTTATATGTATTTTCATTTTAATTTTTGGCTTTTTTTTAAATCATGATTTTTACTAAAAAATCAAATTAGTAATCTAATTTTTTAGACTCTTACACTGGAAAAATAGGGAAATTTTTATAGGGAAAAATAATAAAATAAAAAAAATGTATTTATTTCCATTTTCCCATTAGGGTTAGGGTTGGGGATAAAGTTAGGGTTAGAGTTGGAGCTAAAGTTAGGGTTAGGGCTAAAGTCAGGGTTAGGGCTGCGGCTGGAGTTGGGGTTAGGGTTTGGATTATGTTTACGGTTGGGTTAGGGATGTGTCAGGGTTAGGGTTGTGGCTAGGGTTATTGTTAGGATTGGGATTAGGGTTAGGGGTGTATTGGGGTTAAGGGTGTGGTTAGGGTTGGGATTAGGGTTAAGGGTGTGTTGGGGTTAGGGGTGTGTTGGGGTTAGGGGTGTAATTAAGTTTGGAATTAGGGTTAGGGGTGTGTTGGGGTTAGGATTGGAGTTAGAATTGTGGGGTTTCCACTGTTTAGGCACATCAGGGGCTCTGCAAACGCAACATGACGTCCGATCTCAATTCCAGCCAATTCTGCGTTGAAAAGGTAAAGTGGTGCTCCTTCCCTTCCGAGCTCTGCGGTGAGCCCAAACAGTGGTTTACCCCCACATATGGGGTATCAGCGTACTCATGACAAATTGCAGAACAACTTTTGGGGTCCAATTTCTCCGGATACCCTTGGGAAAATTAAAAATTGTGGGCTAAAAGATCATTTTTGTGGAAAAAAAAGTGATTTTTTAATTTTCAAGGCTCTACATTATAAACTTTAGTGAAACTATTGGGGGTTCAAAGTGCACACCACACATGTAGATAAGTTCCTTAGGTGGATAGAACAAATATACAATGGGCCAGAAGGCGCTGCACTAACACCTGAAATTAATTGCAGCAAATATAAGGACGAAACCACTCTGTGTTAGGACTGGCGGAACGCACCAAGAGAGATGATATAGATGCGTTCGCAGACCGGGGTCCACCGTGCAGGTGAAACCTGCTGCTAGGAAATGACAGACAATATGGCGGTATTCAAAAGTATACACGCGTGGGTTAAACCTCACCCAGCGTGAAGAAAGCGATCCTGTTGCGTCACAGGACCACGGTACCGCACATAGAGCGCGAGCAAGTGGTCAGCGGACTAAACCCCAACTGGGATTGTAGTCCGATTAGACCCTTGCTGGCACTACACCGCTACTGGGTGTGAAAGGAATTATATAATTAAGGCACCGAAGTGCGAACTGTGCCGTGCTGGCAGGCACCACTAAGCACCCAGACGTGGGTCAGGAAGCGCACACTGGCGCGTGGCACCGCACTGGCGGTCACAGCAGTAGACGCTGACACGTGTGTGACACGTTGAGTGATAAGTCGGGCGCTAGATAGCAGCCATACTCCATACGCGAACAATCATACAATAGGGTAGGGGTATTTAAAGAACGACTTGCACTCACAACAAACACACGTATTAAATTGTACACTAGCGCATGGCTGTGCGGTCATGCGCAGTTTATATAGTTGCAGGACAGGAAGCGGCCACAGAAACTTTGCCCTTCCAAGACCTGCCAAGAGGACCAATAGAATGCGCTGCAGAGTCTGAGCACATGACCCTCGATCTCCAACGGGAGATCTTGCCCTGGGCATGCTCAGTGTGCGCAGACAAGGACTTAGTCCCAGAGAAGTCCACTCGCTGCTGACCAGTATAGGCTTTACAGGCAGAAGCTGGAGAAGCAGCAGTAACTCTTCTCACAGAGTCAGACTGAGCGAGACGCTGGGATCGACGTCCCTGCTGAGCAGGCTCCACTGCGGCTGGAGGAGAATGGGAGACCGCAGCGGAGACGGATCGAGATTCCCCCTGTGCAGCAGAGGAAACTCGACTCCTAACATTACCCCCCCTCCTAGGGCCCCCCCTCCTTGGGCCTCGCTACGTTCGAAGGCAGCAATGAGCTGTGGGACCCGAATGTTTTCAGCAGGCTCCCATGACCTGTTCTCTGGACCATAACCCTTCCAATCCACCAGATAGAACTTTTTGCCGCGTACCACCTTACACCCCAAAATAGCGTTCACCTCGTAATCGTCCGTAGACGAACCCGATGTCCCGGAAGATGACTCAGAATACCGGGACATGTATACGGGGTTCAAGAGGGACACATGAAAGGTGTCGGTGATACCCAAGCGTGGAGGAAGAGCCAGGCGGTAGACCACAGGATTAACCTGTTCGAGAACCTTGAAGGGACCCAAGTAGCGAGGCGCAAACTTAGTGGACTCAACTCGCAGCCTGATGTTACGGGCGGAGAGCCACACCAAGTCGCCAGGAGCAAAGGTCGGAGCGGGGCGCCGATGAACATCGGCGGAGGACCTCATTCTCTCCTTGGAAGCCCGAATGGCATCCTGAGTGCGATCCCAAATGTCCCGTGCCTCCACAGCCCAGTCTGCCACCCTGGAATCGGCGGAAGACACGGGCATGGGCACAGGTACCCGCGGATGCTGACCATAGTTAAGGAGGAATGGGGTCTGTCCAGTGGAGTCAGCTACAGCATTGTTAAGAGCAAACTCCGCCCACGGTAGCAAAGATGCCCAGTCATCTTGTTTAGCAGAGACAAAATGTCGCAGATATGTGACCAAGGTCTGGTTGGCTCTCTCCACCAACCCATTCGTCTCGGGATGATATGCCGAAGAGAGATTCAACTCGATACTGAGAAGGCGACAAAGCTCTCTCCAGAACCGAGACGCAAACTGGGGATCCCAGTCACTGACAATTTTGTCTGGCATACCGTGAAGACGGAAGATGTGTTTAACAAACAATGCTGCCAAGGCCCGTGCAGAAGGTAGCCGGGGAAGCGGCACCAAATGCACCATTTTAGAAAAATGGTCGGTGATAACCCAAATGACAGTACAGCCACGTGACTTGGGCAAACCCACCACAAAGTCCATCCCGACCATCTCCCAGGGCCTGTCTGCCACCGGCAGAGGGTATAACAACCCAGCTGGCCATTGACGGAGAGACTTATTTTTGGCACAAGAGACACATGCCCGAACGTAGTCTCCAACGTCACAAACCATATGTGGCCACCAATACATTCTCGCCAACAACTCAGATGTCCTCTTTGCCCCAAAGTGTCCACCCACTCTGGACGAATGAGCCCACGAGAGAACCTCCGGACGCAAATTGATGGGGACAAAAGTCTTGCCCGGAGGCACAGACTCAAGCGAAACCGGAGCTACGGTCCTCAGACTCTCTGAAGGGACAATGAGCCGAGGCTCGTCCTCCTCCTCCACAGTTGACACCAGGGAGCGAGAGAGAGCGTCAGCACGAATGTTCTTCTCCCCGGCGAGATAATGTAGAGTGAAGTGGAACCGGGAGAAAAACAAGGACCATCTGGCCTGACGAGAATTCAGCCGCTGGGCTGTCTGTAAATAGACCAAATTCTTGTGGTCCGTGAAGACTTGGAATGGGAACCGAGCACCCTCCAAGAGATGTCTCCATTCCGAAAAGGCCAACTTCATTGCCAGCAACTCCCTATCCCCGATGGAGTAATTTCTCTCCGCTGGTGAGAAGGTTTTTGAGAAGAAGAAGCATGGATGCTTCCGACCTTGAGCATCCTTTTGATAGAGGACTGCTCCTGCACCAACAGAAGAGGCATCCACCTCCATTAGGAATGGCTTATCCACATCGGGACGATGTAAGATGGGAGCGCTAGCAAAGTGGGACTTAATAGAAGTGAAGGCCTTGGAGACCTCTTCGGACCACGATTTAGGATTCGCTCCCTTCTTGGTGAGGGATACCAAGGGAGCTACCAGGGTTGAGAAGTGGGGGATGAACTGACGATAGTAATTTATGAACCCCATAAAGCGCTGCACCGCTTTCAGAGAATGGGGTTCCTGCCAGTCCATCACTGCCTGTAGTTTGGCAGGATCCATAGCCAATCCCTGGGCCGAGATGATGTAGCCCAGGAAAGGTAAAGACTCCTGCTCAAACATAAACTTCTCCAATTTGGCATAGAGGGAGTTTGCCCGTAGGAGGTCGAAGACTTTGCAAACATCTCTCCGGTGGGAGTCAATATCTGGAGAGTAGATAAGAATATCATCCAGATAGACTACGACCGAGGTGGAAAGTATATCCCGGAAGATATCGTTCACAAAGTCTTGGAAAACGGCTGGGGCATTACAGAGCCCGAAGGGCATCACCAGATATTCATAGTGCCCATCCCTGGTGTTAAAGGCCGTCTTCCATTCGTCCCCCTCACGGATGCGAATCAGGTTGTAAGCACCCCGCAAATCTAATTTAGTAAATACCCTTGCTCCACGAATAACTCAGATACCAAGGGCAAAGGATACTTATTCTTAACGGTGATGGCGTTAAGACCCCTGTAGTCTATGCATGGGCGCAATTCCCCATTCTTCTTCTGCACGAAGAAGAACCCTGCCCCAGCAGGTGACACTGACTTCCTAATGAATCCTCTTGCCAGATTTTCCCGGATGTACTGTGACATTTCCTCCGTCTCCGGGAGAGATAGCGGATAAACTCGACCCCGGGGAGGCTCAGCACCAGGCAAGAGATCAATAGGACAGTCATAGGGGCGATGAGGCGGAAGGACCTCCGCCGCCTTTTTGGAGAACACGTCTGCATAAGACCAATACTGCTTGGGGAGAGAGGATAGATCTGCGGGTACCTCAGTAGTAGCAACCTGAACGCACTCCCTCTGACACCTACCCCCACAAGATTCACCCCAACCCAGAATTCTGCCTGAGGACCACTCGATATGAGGAGAGTGGTACCGTAGCCAAGGTATTCCCAACAGGACCTCATCAATTCCTTGCGGAATGACGAGCAGAGAAATTATCTCCTGATGAGATGGCGATATGGACAGAGTAAAAGGGATGGTCTGGTGTGTTATCTGTGAGGGCAATGTCGACCCATTCACCACTCGCACCGTTACTGGTTGAGCAAGCATAACCAGGGGTATTGCATGACGTTGGGCAAAGGCAGAAGACATAAAATTGCCCTCCGCCCCAGAATCCACGCAGAGCTCTACCGAGTGGGAGAATGAGCCAATAGTAATTGTCCCCTTAAAGGACAACTTAGAGGCAAACGTCGCCGTGTCTAGTGTACCTCCACCTACTACCACTAGACGCTGACGTTTCCTCGACCGCTGAGGACATCTGGTGGCTAGATGTCCTGACTGCTGGCAAACATGACAGACCCTGAGTGCACAAGCGGTCCGGGACTTAGATCCTGCTTGTGACACTTCCCTGGCCTCATGTGACTCAGGAACCAGGACCGGAAATTCCAGAGGTTTGGCGAAAGTAGGAGCCAGCCGAAACCTCTGCCTACACTGGGCTCGCTCTAACCTCCGCTTGTTAAAACGGAGGTCAATTCGAGTGGAGACAGTTATTAACTCCTCCAGTGTGGCAGGAATCTCCCTAGTGGCCAGAGCGTCCTTTACGTGGTCAGCCAAGCCCCTCCAAAATATGGGGATAAGAGCTTTATCCGACCAATCCAGCTCAGATGCTAAGGTGCGGAATTGGACGGCAAAATGACTGACCAAGGACTCGCCCTGAGTTAATGCCAGCAATTGGAGCGCAGTATCATGGGTGACTTGAGGTCCTAAAAAGACCTGTTTCAGAGCGCTCAGAAACAGCGGAGCACTCTGCACCACATGATCGCCACGCTCCCACAGCGGCGTAGCCCATTCCAACGCCCTGTCCGACAATAGAGACAGAATAAATCCCACCTTAGCCCGCTCTGTGGGAAAACGTGTAGCCAGGAGCTCGAGGTGAATAGAGCACTGACTCACAAATCCCCTACAAAACTTGCTATCACCAGAAAATTTTTCTGGCAGCGGGAGGCGAGATAATGTCGGAACAGGGGTGGCAATGGACATAGTAGCTGCAGCCACGCTGGCAGCCTGTACAGCTACTGCAGTAACATCCACAGCTGAGGTCGCGCTCTCGAGAGCCGCCAACCTACCCTCCAGCTGCTGGATATGCCGCAGAGATTGCTGTTTGTCTGTCATCACTAGCCAGACCCTGGCGCTAGTGTAATGTTAGGACTGGCGGAACGCACCAAGAGAGATGATATAGATGCGTTCGCAGTCCGGGGTCCACCGTGCAGGTGAAACCTGCTGCTAGGAAATGACAGACAATATGGCGGTATTCAAAAGTATACACGCGTGGGTTAAACCTCACCCAGCGTGAAGAAAGCGATCCTGTTGCGTCACAGGACCACGGTACCGCACATAGAGCGCGAGCAAGTGGTCAGCGGACTAAACCCCAACAGGGATTGTAGTCCGATTAGACCCTTGCTGGCACTACACCGCTACTGGGTGTGAAAGGAATTATATAATTAAGGCACCGAAGTGCGAACTGTGCCGTGCTGGCAGGCACCACTAAGCACCCAGACGTGGGTCAGGAAGCGCACACTGGCGCGTGGCACCGCACTGGCGGTCACAGCAGTAGACGCTGACACGTGTGTGACACGTTGAGTGATAAGTCGGGCGCTAGATAGCAGCCATACTCCATACGCGAACAATCATACAATAGGGTAGGGGTATTTAAAGAACGACTTGCACTCACAACAAACACACGTATTAAATTGTACACTAGCGCATGGCCGTGCGGTCATGCGCAGTTTATATAGTTGCAGGACAGGAAGCGGCCACAGAAACTTTGCCCTTCCAAGACCTGCCAAGAGGACCAATAGAATGCGCTGCAGAGTCTGAGCACATGACCCTCGATCTCCAACGGGAGATCTTGCCCTGGGCATGCTCAGTGTGCGCAGACAAGGACTTAGTCCCAGAGAAGTCCACTCGCTGCTGACCAGTATAGGCTTTACAGGCAGAAGCTGGAGAAGCAGCAGTAACTCTTCTCACAGAGTCAGACTGAGCGAGACGCTGGGATCGACGTCCCTGCTGAGCAGGCTCCACTGCGGCTGGAGGAGAATGGGAGACCGCAGCGGAGACGGATCGAGATTCCCCCTGTGCAGCAGAGGAAACTCGACTCCTAACACTCTGTTCGTCCAAAATATAAACAATATAAGAAAAAAGTTTTTAAATATTTGCGCTAAAAATTCAGTTAAAATCATAAATAAATAAACCCCACACTAATAGTCTCATCGGTGTTAGTAGATGGTTACCCCGGTCCTTTAGACTGTATTCAAATGATGCCTTCTGTGTCCAGAAGGGTCCTTTAATGTGTAATAGCGTTCGTCCGGCTTCTTGTTTAAATTCTCGGTCCCGATGGTGCCAAATACCGGAAGGTGGTAAATGATAAACAGTTGTCCAGGGGACGCCGTCCCGGCCGGTGACTGGCGTATACCCTGGAGAGTACGAGTCTGCCGTGCACTGGCAGTAGTGGCTCAATCTGAAGGATTGAGCCGGCAAGGCGCAGTGTGACTGCAGGACCTTGCGTGACGTCACTAACACGTGATGGCTTCACGTGACCGGCTACAGGGCGCACACAGAACCACACTATCCTACGCGTTTTGGAATCTCTGATTCCTTCCTGAGGAATGGTAGTCTCAAGATAAAAGCAGTAGTGGATAGTGAGCTATGGAGCCTGGAAGTGAAGTTAGAAACTTTGTTACTATTTTCCTCGCCACTGTATTAGGGCAGATGCAGACGACTGCAGATTCTCCAAGTCAAGAGAATCGGGCTGATTATGCAAAAGATACTCTGATCAAACTGGGATCAGAGTGAGCATAGTGTGATCCATTCTCTTGGATCAGGAGAAGATGGAGAAAAAAAACTTCTACTTCTCCATTCTTTCAGTATGCGAAAATCGGACTGCATTCAGATATCATCCAAGTGCAGGCCAATGTTTTCCACTGACTCAGTTTTTTTTGCATGGCCGAATATCAGATCAAAATTGGGCATACAATAATTTTTTCCTTGGACGGTCTCTGTCCAAGGAATCTCTTGGACATGTGCACGGCCCCATAGTATAACATTGGTCCGTGTGTGATCCAACGTTTTGTCGCATTGCACTTGGACCAAAAATACGCTTGTCTGCACTTGCCCTTATACTCAGCACTCCACTCCCCACATACAGCAGCGACCCAGACATACAGTAGTCATCGTATCCTACAACTTCATCTGGACACAACTGTTTGTCTAATCTTTACTTTTGTATTCACCACTTGGCCCACCTCATGTCTCTGGGAAGAAAGCTAAAATGGTCATAGACAGTTCTGGAATCAAAACCAGTTGTGAAGAAACAAGTTTGGTAAGTGACCATGTACCTGGCATTTCTTGATACCTCCCTTCTGAAAGAATCAATCAAAGCTTAAATTAAGAATATTAAAGTGATAGAATGCAACCAGGCCATTAAATTAACCCTTTTCAGTTATTATTATTATTATTGTACATTTTTATAGCGCCATTTATTCCATGGCGCTTTACATGTGAAAAGGGGGCAAATATAGACAAATACAACCAAACCTTTGTGTATGAATGTGATGTGTAAGCGGCTTTATATACTCAAATCAGTTGCCCACTGGATCTCTTTAGGGATGAGGAATAGTACTTTAACTTGCTTTACATTTTTTTTTTTTATTTTTTTTTTTAGGATTGTGTACAGTTGAACCAGTACAAACTTCAGAGCGAAATTGGTAAAGTAAGTATACAATATTGTTTTATTTTGTTTATTCTAACTTGGATGAATAGGAAAAAATAATTTGTCTAGACAGTTTTATGGCTGACAATTACTGTATTTACCATGTGGGTTATCATAATAACAATTTTCAATTCACTTTGAACAATCAGTTCTTGGCCGAGTTCCCTTTGTTTATTTAATTTATATTTCTTTTTTTCTTTTGTGGAAAAGAGTCCTTAATTTCATGGTCCTTTTTGGTTAACAAGTTGACTGAATATGCTCGGACTCAGCCTATTAGCTAGAATATATGACTGGTATATGCCTCTTATGTTTTTAAAGGATGTAGCTATTTGTAGAGTTGAAAATTGGTCTAAAGGGCAAAGTTTCTCCTTGTGCAGAGCACCAAACTGGAGACATACAGGCCTTTCAATTCTTCTCTGGGAATTTACCGTATTTTTCGGATTATAAGACACTCCAGATTATAAAACGTACCCCAAATTTTGAGGAGCAAAATAGGATTTAAAAAAAAAAAATAAAATGGTGGTACTTCTCATAATCCATGCGTCTTATTGCTTACCGGGGGTGGAGGCTGGAGTGGGGTGATGCTGCAGGGATGAGGGGGTGTTCCCATGTGCGGCGCGCCGCTGCAGGAGTCCGATGCTGCTGCAGGTGTCTGGTACTGTGGGGGTGCCCGGCGGTGTTGCTGGGGTGTCCGTTGGTGCTGCAGGTGTCTGTTGACATTTTGTGAAAGGCTAGAGCCCCTGCAGTTCCATGGTTTCCTTGTGCGGTGGACTTCGGGGAAAATGGCCACAGATGGAGAACTCGGCACCAAGATCTTGGGAGATGAGATCTCAGCGCTGAGAAAGTAATTTCTCCATCTCCTCCACTGACAGCATCGTATATCGCACCGCATTCGGATGATAGCTGAGTGATGTGCGTTGTGTCACTCGCACCCATAGACTTATATCGGTGCGAGTGAGCCGAGTCTCGGTGCCAATCGCAGCATGCTGCGATTGTTCTCGCATGCCAATTCGGCATGAGAAAATAATCGCAGATGTGATCTGCCCCATAAATTGACACTGGGCCAAGTGCTATGCGATGTTTTATCGCACAGTACTCGTCCATATTCTATGGTAGTGTTACTCTGGCCTAATACTACTGCTCTGTTTTTCACCAGAACTGTCACATGAGGAGGAGTGCCATCCTGGCACAACCAGGAAGTGAACGACTGGAAAGCTGTGTGCTGCTTAAGAAACAACTTGAGAGTAACTCTTTCATCTTCTCATGTAGCAAGAATCTTTAAATTGATATTGAGTTTTAGAATCACTGCCTCCAATAGATGGCACTATCTGCTTCCTCTCTGAAGAGGCTATTTGTATTTTAGGGTTAGTTCACATGTACCAGATTTCTGCAGCAAATCTGTGAGAGGCCTCAGGAAACTGCAGCGGCAAATAGACACAATCTTTTGTTTAGCTTGTGTTAGAATCTGTTTAGTTTGTTACTATCCGCCATTTTCTTGTGGAGTTATGTTAGTATGCTAAAAATAACTATACCAAATTGTCCTTTGAATTACAATGCAGAGTTCTGGCTGCTGGTCTTTTTCCTCTGGTGCTGGGTCTTGGGTCAGGTTATTTGTGCAGTACTGGTACCTCTGGTTCTGCAAGCCTTAGTTTCTGTTTTCTATTGGTTTCTGCAGCCTTCTCTGTGTTTTCTACAAGGAGGTGACCCGTTTTTGTACCCAGTCCTTAGCTCTTTAAAGGTACCCCTTATTTATAGGTCTTCGCTTGAGATTAACCTAGGATCCTCGGTGGGTCTATTCGCAAGGAATGGGTCTCCCACTCCATCGTAGGGTTTCAGCCTAGTCATAGTGCAGGGTCAGTTTTCCCTTTTCTACCTTAGTCCTGTGTTGCAGATCCATAACAGCTTGTTGTCAAGAATAACATCCAAGAGTCGCTCATATTCTACCGCTGCCACCGGTTGCCAAAGATAACAGCCAGGAGAGGTCCCGAAAATCCCACCACTGCTACCAGTTTTTCAAAATTATTGGGGATCTCCCAGTGAATATGTGGTATACACACCTCCGATTCCAACACAGTGACTATATATATATATATATATTTATATATATATATAATATACACCCTAGTACGGTAACTGCCAACTTCACAATATCAAAAAGAACTGAATCGCTACTAGCTGCCACCACCAATTGGTTGTGCTGCTGATTGGAAGCCTGTTATGGGTAGAATATGGCTTCAGGGATGTGGTTTACAAAGCAAAAGGAACAGAGCTATTACATTTTATATATTTAATGCAGAAAGCTAAGCAATGTTTATAAGAAATATACAAAAATTATACAAAATAGAAACAAAACAACAATATGGTATATACAATTACATAAAATTAAAAAGGACTAACAAAAGAATATTACTAAACCTGACGTCTTGGAAATGGCTCAGAGCTTAGGAGAGGGAAGTACTCCGTTTGGGAAAATGGAACACTCTCACAGTGAACTTATGACTTCCAGAATGAACAAAGACAAGAGACCCAAACTTCAATTTTTATTAGCTCAAGGTTATGCCCACATACCTCCCCTTAATGCACTTGTGTGGGGGCTGATAGTGGGATTTGCAAAGTCTTTTAGAATTTTATGTTATCCCCACCTTACAGGATATTTTTGTTCCTGGAGGTCCCAGGTGGTAGATATTGTCATCATGTTCCTTATTGCAATTTTACCTTTATATAGAGATCAAACATGACTTGGATAGCACCATCAATCGCACCATTGTTATGTTGGAGGGGTTCGAATGGTCTTCCAGTGATGTGAGTGAATGCGTTTTGTTCATCCTTTCTCTGCAACGCCAAAAACATATCTCCCATAAATATCGGTTCAATGCAAACCCCAATATTCATCACAGATCACTGGCACCGACTGGGCTGTGAAAGATCTGTGATCAGAGGAAGCTTATGCCTCTGCGTGACTGAATCTTAGCCTTTTGGGCCTTCTTCCTAGAAAATCTCCCTGTTGTAATTACCTGGTCACTGCAGGGGGGCTCTAATTCAATGGAGATGGGGGTGTCAGCTCTCTTTCTCTCTTCCCCTGTTATGATTAGTTTTTCTCAGTTCCCTATATGTTCAATGTCAAGGGAACATGTCCCCTCCCTGGAGATCTCTGTACGGATTTTAATTTTTCTCTATGACACTTGCCACTGCAGATCACATGAACAAAAGCCAAACCAAACATCCAAACACTTCCGTGGTAACACTGGCTTTCCCTAATAGCCTCTGTATGAAATGCTGTCACACAGAACATAGATATAATATTGGAGTATTCAGTTTTGGACAGTACTTGTAAGCACAGAACTGCTTGCTTGAAAGTCTGTGATAAGGTCTTGGCTGATTGTAATAGGTGTAGATAAGGTTGTACTATTAATTCCTTCTCTACTTCTGACTTTAGATCTGCCACATTTTCTAGAACATAATTTTATAAAGAAGGATCACTTCAGTTATTTACACTGTTCATCATGATTTCTAACTCGGAAAATTCCTTGCGTGGCCAAATCATTGTTAATACCTCTTGGCCAACTGGGAATTTGCTCTTGGACTTAAAAATAACTTTTCATTCCCCATACAAATTAACAATGCGAACAGTTTTGACAAGCTGCACAGAAGAAGCTAAACTATCCATGTGTGTAAAGCTGATAAAGATTTATACAGGCAAATTGCAATCTCTGCAAGATGAGCCTCTCCTAAGAAGAGATTTCAACTATTACTTCACTGTATTTGCTGAGCCTGCTGAATATGCCAGGAAAACTTCCAGCGGATATGTAAAATTTGTATGTAGCCCCCATTTACACATTAGAAGCCAATATATGGCATAAAACTACTGTAGACTGTGATTTTTTTTCTTACCATGATGTCCAGTAACATCTCCTTTTATCCTATGGCACAGATACCACTGTATGTCTATGTAGGGGCATCTGTCGCAGTTACGCTTCGGAATTCATCCAACATATACCATCATCTGTGACTTTTCAACTCCTTATGAAAAGAGCCTAGGATTAACCTGCAGACCCACAATAAAATTAGGAAATAGTGATTCATTCATTCATGGAAATTTTAATAAATGTAGAATAGTGTGGAGAGTCTAAGGTGAGCAGATATTTTTGAAGCACGTTTCAGTGAATATGAATATTTGGCTGCAAACATTTACACGCGCCTTACTGTTCTGTAATTCTTTAAGATTACAGTGTTTATTAGTACACTTTTGTGCACTATATATGAATAATTACCAACATATTTAAATGGTTACTATCATAATACATTTTGCATAAATCAATAGTAAAAGCAAACAAGGATATAAGGCTCTGGCAAAAATTAAGAGACCCCCACATCAAAACCCTGTCATGGGCAGCCCAATCTCCAGACCTGAACCCCATTGAAAACCTCGGGAATATAATCAAGAGGATGATGGATAGTCACACGCCATCAAACAAAGAAGAACTGCTTAAATTTTTGTGCCAGAAGCAGTGTGAAAGACTGGTGGAAAGCATGCCAAGACGCATGAAAGCTGTGATTAAAAATCATGGTTATTCCACAAAATATTGATTTCTGAACTCTTCCTGAGTTAAAACATTAGTATTGTTGTTTCTAAATGATTATAAACTTTCTTTGCATTACTTGAGGTCTGAGAGCACTTTTTTTTTTTTTTTTGACCATTTCTCCTTTTAAGAAAAAAAAAATACAAAATGTATTGCTTGGAAATTCAGAGACATGTTGTCAGAAATGTATAGGATAAATGAACAATTTACATTTTACTCAAAAAATATACCTATCGTAACAACTCTGCCACTGCTTGGCCTCCCATCCCCCACCTGCCTTACACACCAACTTACTCACTACTCCAGCCCATAAGGTGAATTCTGTCTTCTGCTGGCTCCATGATGGGTGCCTTCATTCGTCCTGCCTGTTCTCTGCATACTTCCTGGCTGTGTGCATAGGGGGGTGGTGGGGGGGGGGGAGGGGGCAGCGTCGGCACTCCCTGGCTGTTATTGAGTCAATGTGCATGTTCCTAAGGTGTCCCCAGCCAATTGTCAAGAGGCCTCAGGTACTTAAGAAATCTCTGCCCATGGGAGGATGCCTGAGCAACTTAGTGTCTTGCTGCTGAGGTGCCAGGTCCTGTCTTGCTATTTCTCTTGTGTCGGCCACCCAGAGGGGCTTCGTACCCTGGCCTGTACCTGTGTCTCTTGTTTATGCCACCCAGTGGGGCTTAGTTCCCTGGTCTAAGTCCTTATGTCTGTGCCTTGTCCCGTTCCTGACCCTGTCTGAACCTAGTCCTATACATGTGTCCATTTGTATCCCTGTCTGTAGCCTTTCCTATTCCACTGTGTGTTTCCTTGTGTTCACTCCTCTTTGCTCCACCTCCTTCGGCTCCGCTCCGTCTCCTGTAGTTCTGGTCTTTGGTCTGCCTCCCTTGGTTCTGGTCTTTGCTCCGCCTCCTTCGGTTCTGGTCTTTGCTCAGCCTCCTTTGGTTCTGGTCTTTGCTCTGCCTCCTGCGGTTCTGGTCTTTGCTCTGCCTCTTGCGGTTCTGCCTTGCATTTGCTCCTTGCGGTTCTGCCTTGCATTCGGTCCTTGTGGTTCTGCCTTGCATCCACTTCTTGCGGTTCTGCCTTGCTCCGCTCTTTGAGGTTCTGTCTTGCTCTGCTCCTTGTGGTAGTGCCTTGCTCCACTACTTACGGTTCTACCTTGCTCTGCTCCTTGCGGTTCTGCCTTGCTCCGCAGCCTTGCGGTCCTGCTCTACTTCCATTCTGTGGGTCAGGTCCCTACCTGTTCCCATATACCTTCCAGTCTGAACAGGTCCCTACCTGTACCATATACCCTCCAGTCTGAGCAGGCCCTGACCTGTTTCCATATACCTGCCTGTATTCCTGCCCCTACCAAGTCAGTACCTGTCCCACCAGAGTACCAGCCATGCCCGCCTGGCTGTCCTGCCAGAGTGCCAGCCTCACCGCCAGTGTCTCAGGCATGCCCACCTGCCAGTGTCTCAGCCGTGCCCGCCTGCCAGTGTCTCAGCCGTGCCCATCTGCCAGTGTCTCAGCCGTGTCCGCCTGCCAGTGTCTCAGCTGTGCCCGCCTGCCAGTGTGTTTCTCTGCCGTGCCCGCCTGCCAGTGTCTCTGCCGTGCCCTCCTGCCTGTGTCTCTGCCGTGCACGCCTGTCAGTGTCTCTGCCGTGCCCGCCAGTCAAGCCCATTGCCTGCTCCTGTCCTAGCACTCCGTCCCCCAGTGGAATCAGCAGCCACAGCCAGATACCACCCTGGAGTGGTACCTGGCAGCTACCTGCCGCACAAGCCTGACCTCACCATCAGAGGCTCCAGTGAACACCAAAGTAGCTGCTTAGTCACACCTCTTCCAGGGTAGTCTGGTTTGTGGCACAGTGGGGCCACACCCTCCACGCTCGCGCCAACCTGTTGGTGCGAGCGTAACACCTATAAAGAGAAAAATCAGGCAAACTGAACATTTTGCAGTGGTCTCTTAATTGTTGCCAGAGCTGTAATATTCCAGCGCTCCTTTCTCCACTGAAAAGCTGTTACTTCTTCTCCTTCCTGCCCACTGAAGTCATCATTTACGATTAAATACAGGTAAAATCTGTCTTGTTTGGGGAAACACAGGCTGCCTGCTCATTGATTAGTCAGATTACAGCTGCCTATTGAAGTCTGTGAATTGGGGGCAGAGTGAAAGAGAAAGAGGCAGAGATAGTGCTCATATTCTACTTTTTTAAGCTTATCTCAGAACTGGATTCATAGCTACACTGCTCAGTACTGCGGTAGAATGTCCGCAATGCCTCTGCTGCTTCTAAACATGTGCTACATAGACAACAGAGTAGGAATCATGTCTGTGTGTACTGTGTATAAGAGATATCATAGTAGTTTGTCTATATGGCCTCACAAAACCCATTCATACAAAGAAAACACAAACACTAAGTTCTTTTTGGATAAAAATGGCCGTGTAGTTTATTCAGGGTTACATAAGTTAAATAATTACCAATAAATAAATACTTCAATTAAAACTCAATTTCCATATTACTCCAATAAACCAATCCACCCATACATGGGTGATTTTCCCACAATTAAACTACACGACAGTGCATTACAAACATTAAAAAAGGGGGAGGGAGGGCGGGCTTCTTCTTTTCTTCTTCACCAGCAGAATGACTAAATCCCCTGAAACCAGGGTTTTTATACACAAATATTTGGGCGCCCAGCACTTCAATAACCAATCAAAATCAGTAATCATAGAGATCATGTCTAATATACAGTTTGAACCTTTTGGAATTCCATCTACCCATCTCCTTTATTCCAGACTCAGAAATTCCGGCCCTAGCGGCCTCAGTGGCCGCTCCAATTCTAAAAGAATGGGAAGTAATTTTAAGATGCTTCAGATTCAAAAAATTCAGACATTTTTTTAAAACAGAATTAAATTGAAATACTGTAACCGGTGATAGATCTCTATGAATAAATAATGGGCCCTCAATTAAAAGTCTAGTTTTAGTCCAATTAGACATCAAATTGACAGGGCAAATGGACGGATCAGAGGCAGAGTGAATTTTCAACCTAGCACCTCTACCTAACTGATCCGTCTTAGATTTTCTAATAAAAAGAGTTAAAAAAGCTTCGTGAATTTGAACATCTAATAACATGAGCCCTGAGGGTTCAGTCTTTTTAGCAGAAACTACCTCACCAATGCGAAGCGCACCAAAAAAGGACAGAGAAAAAATCGCGCTGAATAAAAGGGCCTCATTAGAATTTACACAAACGTAAGTGAGGCTAGAGCATAAATCCCTGAGAAGAGCCAAAGATATAGGCCTTCTAGCATCAGGTATAAAATTGGACTTTTTGAGGCCCTTCAAAAACTGTTTCACTGCAAAGAAACTTGTTAATGGAATGTTGCCAGAAAGTTTGAGGAAAAAAGAAACCCCAGCAAGGCATTTAGCTATAGCTGAATAAGACAGACCCATTTGAGCCATGTCAGCAGCAAATTTCAATGCTGCTGATGAGTTAGGAACCAATGGGTCATAACAATTCAAATTGCAAAAATTATTCCATTTACGCCATGCGGTTGAATAGTCAGCCCATGATCTCACAGATAGCGAATTTTTAATAAAATGTGGTATTAAATTGTAATCACGTCCCATATTGCAGGAGATAAGAAGGTTGCTTCTGGGTCCGCCCTGGGAACCTGCAGAAAAAAATGTGACCACTGACGATTAAGCAAAGAGTCCGTCAAGCCTAAAAATTTACTCTGACCTAGAGTAGCCTTCAGCTATATATTACATTTAAGACATACGAACACCAATTGTCTCAAGATCTTAGCTACAACAGTATTTTTTGAAGACAACGTATTAATGGCAAAAACTACCCCTTGGTTAGAGGAAAAAAATACAATTCTAGAGTTCTGCATTAGCGACCCCCAAATGTAAATTCCAGCAAAAATGGAAAAAATCTCAAGGAGAGCTGAATTGCAAACCAAACGCTCAGATACCCAACATGAAGGCCATTGGAAAGAGGTCCAATGAGAAATACAAAAAATGCTACCGCCGAGCCGTTTGTCAAAAGAAAAAACCAACGGAAAAGAATCAGCTGCTACAAAGGATGACTGCCACAAAGATCTGCCATTAAATTCCGACAGAAAGGAGAGCCATAATCTAGCATCCTCTTTGAGATCAGAACGAATCCTGATATGACAATGAGGTGAAGATACGCCTTTGGTGGCATCATATAAACTTCTGCAAAAAACCCGACCAATGGGAATAACTCGAACTGCAAAATTCAATAATCCAAGCAATGACTGAAGCTCTTTAAGCGTCACCTTCTCTTTTGACAAAAATTCAGACAAAGCAACGCAAAGTTTCAAAACTTTTTCAATAGGAAGACGCGACTCCATTTTTTGGGAATCCAAAGTGATTCCCAAAAATTCAATTATTCTGGAAGGACCAACTGTCTTTTCGTGAGCAATCGGAACCCCGAAGAAATCGCACATCTGAATAAATTTGTTAAGGGCATTTTCACATGCGGGGGAGCCGAAAGGACCAATAAACAAAAAATCGTCTAAATAGTGGAGAATACCCACGTCCTTGCAATTCTCTTCTAGAACCCAATGAAGAAAAGAGGAAAAACTTTCAAAATAAAAACAGGACAAAGAAAAACCCATGGGTAGGCACTTATCGAAAAAGAAACAGTCATCAAAATAAAAACCTAAAGAGTTAAAACCGGACGGATGAACGGGGAGGAGTCTAAATGCAGACTTAATGTCCAATTTGGACATCAAAGCATTGCAGCCGAATTTTTTAAGGATCTCTAATGCAGAATCAAAAGAAGAGTAAGCTACTGAAACTAAGGACTTATCCACCTCATCATTCAAAGAAGAACCTGGTGGGTGGGATAAGTGATGAATCAAACGAAAAGAGCCCTCATCTTTTTTAGGTACTAAGCCCAAAGGAGATATACGAAAATTAACAAAAGGAGGTGATTCAAAAGGCCCAGAAACTCGGCCAAGTTGAATTTCACTGATAATTTTATCCCTAGCAACATCTTGATTGGCCTTTAAGGACGGCAAATTAGGAACGACTAAACAACCCTCCCCTTTAAATTGAGGTACGAAAAATCCTTCTAAAAACCCAGAAAACAACAATTCACTGATCACTCGATCTGGAAATTTGCTTAGCCAAGGGGACATGTTTGCCAGGTTCACTGGAGTCTGCGCTTTTATTAATGTGCTCTTTAACAGAGGACTGCTGAGCGGCTTGCTTCTTGAAGCATTTAACCATTGGGTGCGAGTTTCCACAAAAAGAGCATTCGTGACGGAATCTACAATTATTGTTCCATTTGCAAAAGGAATCATTATAAGCGAAACAAACACCCCGCTTCAAAGTGCTAGCGGGGGGCTGTTTCATATTGCTATTTCTTTGTGGAAGCATAAGATTAATCCACAAACCAATATCCTTCACTCCCCAATGTAGCTCGGGGTGAACCGACAATTTGTGCCTGAAAGCTTCATCATAGTTCAGCCAAGCGAACCCGCCGAAATTCCGATAAGCTTCCAGTATAATATCTAAGTGTTGGAATAATTTGCTACAGAGATGGGGAGATTTTTCACCCAACACTGCGGCAAAAATGGTAAAAGCCTGAACCCAATTGTTAAAAGATTTATAGCTAGTGCGTTTAATTTAATCAGAATCAGCTTTATCCTCCTTTTTATCAGGTTTAAAAAGCTGATCCTTCTTGGGTAATAAAGAAAAAATATCTACATATTGATTATTCCAAATAAGCTCTTTAACAGCAGAGCTCAAGTGGAATCCCAAAGGAGATAATTCACAAGTCAGTGCTTCCTTAAAAGTATTAACAGGAATAATGATAGCGGGTAACGTGTCAGAGACTGCAGCACTATATGTACATGATGTGCGTGCAGTAGAAGGAATAACTTCCTTCAATGTATCCGCCAACACTTTCCTAATGAGATTTGTGAGCTGTGAGTGAGGGACAGACGTAGGTAAAATAACAGTCTCACCCCTTAATGAATGTTGTCCAGTCTTAGGATCTCTGCCGGAGCTGGAGCTCAAGCCCTCCATGTTGGGCGAGCCCATGCGATCCGCTGCTGCAGAAGGCGACTCCTCTTCTTCATCTTCTGACTGCGACGCTGGGGCGTCCCGGATAGCGTCGCGGATCACCAACGTAGATACAGACGCTGCTGCGGGAGCCGCTGACACCGCAGCGCTTTTACGGCCACGGTGAGGTGCAGACCTCCCGTCTGGAACAGCTGATGCGGACGGGGCCCCGTTCCCGTGCTGGCTGCGGAGGTCTCGCGCAGGGCTGCGAGACTTCTGTGACAGTTGGCGTCGCGACTTCCCCCTCACTTCCTGTCTTGACCGGCCGGAAGCAGGAGGCGACGCCGAAGGAGAATAGGGAATCCTCTGTCTTCTGAGGCGCACAGAAACCGGATATGTCGGCGGGGCTGGAGAGGCTTGACACGCCGGCTGGAAGGAAACTTCTGGAGGGGGAGGGAACGCCTCAGCTGCCGCAGAGGAAGGTTCTATAGCCAAGCAGCGCTGAAGCCATTCCGCTCTACCCTCAGCGCCGGCTCTGGTCAGGAGTTGCTGCAGGAGATCCTCCATCCCCAGGTGCTTCTTCTTCTTTTCTTCTTCACCAGCAGAATGACTAAATCCCCTGAAACCAGGGTTTTTATACACAAATATTTGGGCGCCCAGCACTTCAATAACCAATCAAAACAGTTAAAATTGGGCGCTAGGCAGAACATACACAAATATCTGGGCGCCCAGCAATTCAATAACCAATCAAAACAGTTAAAATTGGTCGCCAGGCAGACCAGAAGGAACTGGATAAAACCAGTTTCTCCTCGCCTCATCTGACTGACCTGACCTCTAAATGACCCATAGAAAAATAGTCATATTAAAAACTATAGGGTCTATGAGGCCATGAGACCCCCGATGTATTTCTTCTGGGTTCACGTGGGGGGGGCTAACATTCTGTTGCGTAAACATTACTTAAAATTAGGGATGGACTCTGCAAAGGCAAAAACTGATAAAAATGCAAGTCATATAATGGTACACATGCGACTATCCTTGAAACAGAAGGTAAAGTTTAAGCATTGGGTTATGGCCATTTATGTCTTATATATCTCTTATTACATACAGAGATGATAAAACACATCTTTTCTTTTTCAATTATATTCGTGAAATCGGGGAAAAAATCAGAAGCAGAAATAATTACCATTAATTTGTACTGTCTTGTTTTAAGAAAAAAAAGTTTCACAAGACTGAAGCTGAACAAATCTGCATTTATGTCTTCTCCATCCCAAGGCATTACACATAATGCTTGTTTGCATCTTGTATCAAAATGAATTCATGAATAAAACAAGAACACGCTGTAATTCTGTCTGCTGTATTTTGAAGTAGATGGCTTGTTTGATGATTGTTGGAAAACAGACATATGAAGCGTAGACCGACTCTCTGGCAGAATGAGCTTTTATGTCAAATCATCTCTTTTTATCAGATGATGCCTTGTGATGGTAACAACATCAATGCCAGATAGAGGCTGAGAATATTAAGGTATTAAGTACCGTAATACAATTACACCAGGCTTCATCTTTTGGGCGATATGGTGACCTATAATGCACCAGTCATTTACATTGTTATCTCCTACGTGCTCAGATGAATTTTAATTCTTTAACGCATTGACCCCCGAGCCTGTTTTCACCTTCATTATCAGTCCAATTTTTACAATTCTGACCATTGTCACTTTATTTGGTAATAACTCTAGAACGCTTCAACGGATCCTGGTGATTCTGAGATCTGTTCGATATGACTTGCGTTTTATTTGTGAAAATTTGGGAAATTAGGTGAATATTTTGAAAATGTCACAGTTTTCAAACTTAGACTATGTGCACATGTTGCAGATTTTTTTGAGATCCGCAGTGTTTTTCCACGTGGAATTGCACCAAATCCGCAATGTGGTGCCTAAGCAATGTTAATCAATTGGAATCCACAATTGGTGTGCACATGCTGTGGAAAATTCCGTACTGATTCTCAGCATTTTATTTTCCACAGCATGTCAATTCTTTTTGCGGATCTGCATTGTTTCTGCACCCATTGACCTACATTGAGTCAGGCAAAATCCACAGCAAAACCGCAGGTTTAAAAAGTTATGCGGAGTTGCGTGCCAAAAACGCTGCAGAAAGAAAGGAGGAAGTGTGTGGGCGGAGACTGTGTGAGCAGAGAATATGTGCCGGTCTGTCTGCGAGTATCTGTGTCTGTGTGTGTTGGTTTGTCTGTGTGTGCGCTAGTGTCTGTTTGTGTGTGCGCGAGTGTCTGTGTGTGGGCAGAGAATATGTGATAACAAAATACGTGGAGCACATAAACCACATAAAGATGATAATTGAAAAAATATATCTTTAATCAAAAACAGACATTACACATATATCACATAAAGTTATGTCAATACAGAGATGTTTAAATCCGTGAACGGTCCAAAAAGAACCATAATATTCAATAATATATTAATGTAAATTGACAGTGCAAAAACTAGTGTCACACATCATTGAAGCAATGACAGATTCATAATCACTATCAAAAAGGTACTTAAAGTGCCATAAATTTCATGTCACGCTCACACTCACATTGTGGATAAGAACCTTTAGGCCGGCCTCACACTAGCGAGTTTTACGGACGCATGAGAGGTGCAGAAAATACGGATTGCATACGGTACAATAATTCTCTATGGCCCAGCTCCTATCTGCCGTATTTTACTGATCCGTATTATACGGTCTTCTACGGCCGTAGAAAATGGCAGCATGCTGCGTTTGTCACCGTATTGCGCAAAAAATACGCCAATGAAAGTCTATGGGGGCGAGAAAAATATGGATTACACACGGACCAACAGTGTGACTTGCGAGAAATACGCAGCGGAGTTCTAGCGAAAAGCCAGCAATTCAGTGCGGTGTACAGTAAAATCACACTGACAGGTTAGAATAGAATGGCTAAGATAAATGTCTACACATAGTATAGGGGTATATATATAAATATATATATATATATGTCAGTGAGACACATATATGTATATATTAATATTTCATACAGCCCTAGATAGCTTAAAAGCCAGTAATTCAATTGCCGGCTTTTCCTATCTCCTTCTCAAACCCGACATGATATGAGACATGGTATACATACAGTAAACCATCTCATATCCCTTTTTTTTTTTGCATATTCCTCACTACTAATGTTAGTAGTGTGTATGTGCAAAATTTGGGCGCTCTAGCTTTAAATTAAAGGGTTAAATTGCGGGAAAAATTGGCGCAATTTTCTCCGCCAGAATGGTAAAGCCAGTGACTGAGGGCAGATATTAATAGCCTGGAGAGGGTCCATGGTTATTGACCCCCCCTAGCTAAAAACATCTGCCCCCAGCCACCCCAGAAAAGGCACATCTGGAAGATGCACCTATTCTGGCACTTGGCCACTCTCTTCCCATTCCCGTGTAGAGGTGGGATATGGGGTAAGGAAGGGTTAATGTCACCTTGCTATTGTAAGGTGACATTAAGCCAGATTAATAATGGAGAGTTGTCAATTATTACACCTATCCATTTTATTAATCCAATAGTATGAAATGGTAAAAAAACACACATTATTACAAAGTATTTTAACTAAATAAATACACAGGTTGTTGTAATATTTTATAATACTGGTAATCCACCTGAAGACCCTTATCACCTGGAACAAATGTAACAATATTCCATACCTTCCGATGATCAGTCTCGTCCCACGCTGTAAATCCATCTGAAAGGGTTAACTAATTTTACAAGCAGAAGCCTGCTAATGCAGCCGCCCCTGTCTGTAAAAACCCGGCGAATTAATGTAATGTAGGTGAATGACCTGTAGTTACCTCGAGTTGCGGTGATGCGCCCTCTGCTGGATGTCCTCATATGAACTCGAGCGTGAGAAAATATTCTGAAAAGTTCCCAGGCTTATAAGCTATCTAGCGCTGTATGAGATATATATATATATATATATATATATATATATATATATATATATATATCTCATACAGCGCTAGATAGCTTATGAGCCTGGGAACTTTTCAGAATATTTGTATATATGTCTCACTGACATATAAATAAATATATATATATATATATATATATATATATATATATATATAGACAGTATATATATTTTTACGATTATTCGAGCCCATGGATACATTGTATGTCCGTATGTCGGTTTTGCAAGCCTGCGAGAAAATCTCGCAGTACGGATGCCATGCGCAAAATACGCTGACACACCCTGCCTACGGATGACATACGGATCACTATTTTGGGGACTTTTCTGCGTATTACGGCCATAAATAACGGACCGTATTTTTATACACTGAGTGTGAGGCCGGCCTTAGTGATATGATTTTCTTTACTTCCATTGGTATTGAAATTAATATAACTGGTCACTGACCTTACGGAATTTATGGCGCTTTAAGTACCTTTTTGGTAATGATTATGATTTCTGGTGCAGCTGAAAGCTGATGTTTTTAGCCTGGGGGGTTGCCAATATCTATGGCCCTTTCCCAGGCTATTAACCCCTTTCTGACATCTGACATACTATCCCGTTGAAGCGACCCGGGCCCGTATGATCGACAGGATAGTACATCATATGCGATCAGCCGCACTCACAGCTGACATCTGGCACTATGGAGCGGTTACGGACCGCTCCTGGCACATTGATCCCTGGAACACTGCGATCAAACATGATCACGGCGTTCCAGTGGCATAGGGAAGCATTGCGCAGGGAGTGGGCTCCCTGCGTACTTCCATGAGACCCTCAGAGCAACGCAAAGTGATCGCATTGTTCCGAGGTTCTCCTCCCTGCAGGCCCAGATCCAAGATGGCCGCGGGGTTCCTTCCGGGTCCTGCAGGGAGGTGGCTTGCGAGCGCCTCCAGCACTACCTGTCAGATCGCTGAGTTAACACAGTGCTGTGCAAAGTGTCAGATCAGCAATCTGACAATATATAGTGATGTCCCACCCTGGGACAATGTAAAAAAGTAAAAAAATAAAATTGCAATGTGTAAAAATATTTTTTTTTAATTCCCAAATAAAGAAAAAAAAAATATATTGTTCCAATAAATACATTTCTCGCCACGTCCGTAACGACCCGCCCTATAAAACTGTAAAACTGTCCCACTAGTTAACCCCTTCAGTGAACACCATAAAAAAAAGGAAAAAAAATAACGCTTTATCATCATACCGCCGAACAAAAAGTGTAATAACATGCTATCAAAAAGACGGATATAAATAAGCATGGTACCGCTGAAACGTCATCTTGTCCCACAAAAAAAAACGAGCCGCCATACAGCGTCATCAGCAGAAAAAAAAAAGTTACAGCTCTCAGAATAAAGCGATGCAAAAATAATTATTTTTTATATAAAATAGTTTTTATTGTATAAAAGCACCAAAACATAAAACAATGATATAAATGAGGTATCGCTGTAATCGTACTGAGCCAAATGATAAAACTGCTTTATCAATTTTACCACATGTGGAATGGTATAAACGCTCCCCCAAAAGAAATTCATGAGCTGCTGGTTTTTGTTCATTCTGCCTAACAAAAATCGGAATAAACAGCGATCAAAAAATGTCATGTGCCTGAAAATGGTACCAATAAAAATGTCCCGCAAAAAAACAAGACCTCACATCACTCTGTGGACCAAAATATGGAAAAATGAAAGCTCTCAAAATGTGGAGACGCAAAAACTATTTTTTGCAATAAAAAGCGTCTTTTAGTGTGTGATAGCTGCCAAACATAAAAATCCGTTATAAAAATAAATAGTATATCGAAGTTCCCTTTATCATACAAAAAAATGTATTTATTTCCATTTTCCCATTAGGGTTAGGGTTGTGGCTAAAGTTAGGGTTAGGGTTGGGGCTAAAGTTAGGGTTAGGGCTAGAGTTGGGGTTAGGATTTGAATTACGTTTACAGTTGGGTTAGGGGTGTGTCAGGGTTATGGGTGTGGTTAGGGTTTTGGTTAGGGTTGTGATTACGGTTAGGGGTGTGTTGGGGTTAGGGGTGTGTTCGGGTTGGGATTAGGGACAGGGGTGTGTTTGGGTTAGGGGTGTGGTTAGGGTTATAGTTAGGGTTGGGATTAGCGTTAGGGGTGTGTTGGTGTTAGGGGTGTGGTTAGGGTTGGGATTAGGGTTAGAGGTGTGTTGGGGTTAGGGTTGGAGTTAGAATTGGGGAGTTTCCACTGTTTAGGCACATCAGGAGCTCTGCAAACGCAACATGACGCCCACAGACCATTCCATCAAAGTCTGCATTCCAAAACTCCACTTCTTCCCTTCCGAGCCCCGACGTGCGTCCAAACAGTGGTTTACCCGCACATATGAGGTATCAGCATACTCAGGATAAACTGGACAACAACTTTTGTGGTCCAATTTCTCCTGTTACCCTTGGGAAAATAAAAAATTGGGGGCTAAAATATCATTTTTGTGGGAAAAAATGTTTTTTTTATTTTCACAGCTCTGCGTTATAAACTTTAGTGAAACACTTGGGGGTTAAAAGTTCTCACAACACATCTATATAAGTTCCTTGGGGGGTCTAGTTTCCAATATGGGGTCACTTGTGGGGGGTTTCCACTGTTTAGGCACATGAGGGGCTCTCCAAAGGCGACATGGCATCTGATCTCAGTTCCAGCCATTTCTGCGTTGAAAAGTCAAAAGGTGCTCCTTCCCTTCCGAGCTCTGCTATGCACCCAAACAGTGGTTTACTCCCACATATGGGGTAGCAGCGTACTCAGGACAAATTGCACAACAACTGTTGGAGTCCACTTTCTTTTGTCACCCTTGGGAAAATAAAAAATTAGCGGCGAAAAGATCATTTTTGTGAACAGACAGAACGGAAAAAAAGAAAAATATGAATCCAATAAATACATTTATTTATGTAAAAACAAAAATAAACATATAAAGTACACATAGTTGGTATTGCCGCGTCAGGAATGACCTGTCCTATAAAACTGTCACACTAATTAACCCATTCAGTGAATACCATAAAGTAATAAATAAGAAAACTATGCTTCTTCATCATGCCGATGAACGAAATGTGGAATAAAATGCGATAAAAAAGTCAAAGGTAAATAAAAATGGTATTGCTGAAAATGTCATCTTGTCCCACAAAAAAAATAAGCCAACATGTAGCCCTATAAATGCTAAAATAAAAGTTATAGCTCTCAGAATAAAGTGATGCAAGAACAATTATTTTTTCTAGAAAATAATTTTTATTGTTGAAAAGCGCTAAAACATAGAAAATTAATATCATTGTGGTGTCACTGTATTCGTACTGGCCCAATGGATAAAGTTATATTACGAATGGCATAAAAAAAAATCATGAATTACCGCTTTTTGTTCATTCTGTCTCCCAAAAAATTGGAATAGAAAGTGATTTAAAAAAACTTTGGGACCAAAAATGATACCAATAAAAATGTCAACTTGTCCTGTATAAAACAATCCCTCACTTGACTGTCAGCAGAAATTAGGAGAATTTATAGCTCTGAAAATATGGCAGTGCAAAAACTTTTACTGCATGATAGCAGCCAAGCATTAAAAACCCCGCTATAGATCTCGTATCACTGTAATCATACTGACTTGAAGAATGGAGTAGTGTAGTCATTTGGACACGGCACGAAAAATAAATAAAAACAATTCTCACGAGGGCAGCACCGCTGTGAACTGAGGTAAGGGTACCGTCACACTATAACATTTCGATCGCTACGACGGTACGATTCGTGACGTTCCAGCGATATCGTTACGATATCGCTGTGTCTGACACGCAGCAGCGATCAGGGATCCTGCTGAGAATCGTACGTCGTAGCAGATCGTTTAGAACTTTCTTTCATCGCTGGATCTCCCGCTGTCATCGCTAGATCGGTGTGTGTGACACCGATCTAGCGATGCGATCCAGCGATGCGTTCGCTTGTAACCAGGGTAAACATCGGGTAACTAAGCGCAGGACCGCGCTTAGTTACCCGATGTTTACCCTGGTTACAAGCGTTAAACTAAAAAAAAACAAACAGCACATACTTACATTCTGGTGTCCGTCAGGTCCCTTGCCGTCTGCTTCCCGCACTGTGACTGCCGGCCGTAAAGTGAAAGCAGAGCACAGCGGCTGTGCTTTCACTTTCACTTTACGGCCGGCAGTCACTGAGTGCGGGAACCAGACTGCAAGGGACCTGACGGACACCAGAATGTAAGTATGTGCTGTTTTTTTTTTTTTTAGTTTAACGCTTGTAACCAGGGTAAACATCGGGTAACTAAGCGCGGTCCTGCGCTTAGTTACCCGATGTTTACCCTGGTTACCCAGGGACCTCGGCATCGTTGGTCGCTGGAGAGCTGTCTGTGTGACAGCTCCCCAGCGACCGCACTACGATTTACCTACGATCACGGCCAGGTCATATCGCTGGTCGTGATCGTAGGTAAATCGTATAGTGTGACGGTACCCTAACCTTACTGATATCACCTCAGTTCAGAGTGCCCAGTTCTCACAAGGGCAGCTTGAGTGCTGTACTGATGAGCTCCAGCATTCAATAGTCTTGCACTCAAGCTGCCACAACATCCAGTGGCTGTGATATCAGGTAATCTTATATGTTTACAGTTTACTGAGTCTCCCGGCAGCTGTGAGGCTCAAAAACTTTAAGGGAGCCTTTAAGGTTACATGAGTTTCCAGCGGCTGGAATACCTCGAGGCTGTGAAGTAAAGTTACCTTACGTGCATATTTTACTGTACTTGTTAATAAATTAGACAATGAAAAAACTATGTGGGGTCCCCCCCTATTTTTGATAACCAGCCAAGGGAAAGCAGACAGCTGTGAACTTTTCTTATTATCCTGGGAGGGGGCCAATAACTGTGAACCTTCCCAACCTATTAATATCAGCTCCCAGCTGTTTGCTTTGCCTTTGCTGGTTATTAAAAATGGGAGACCCTTAAAAAAAAAAGATTTGGGCTACCCCTTATTATTAATAACCAGCTAAGGCAAAGCAGACAGCTGGGGGCTGATATTAATAGGCGGAAATGGTCATGTGCAAGAAGCAATGGAATGAAACTGAAATAGAGAAGATACAGATTAGATATTAGAGAATACCAGCACCTAGCTGTCTGCTTACACTTGGCTGGTTATCAAAAATGAGTGGAACCCCCTGGCACTTTTTTAAATTATTTATTTAAATATTAAAAAAAAAAAATACGGCATGGGGCCCCTCTATTTTTGATAACCAGCTAAGATAAATCAGACAGCTGAGGGCTGCAGCCTGAAGCTGTCTGCTTACTTGTGCTTGTTATCAAAAATAGGGGGCCCCCTCATGCCGGTCTGTTCATGTATTTTAGTGCAGATTTCCTCACAATTCTCCTATTCTCAACATATCTGCTCATGGAGGATCATGTACCCTGTGTACTGCAGTGGGGTTGTTGTAGTGCAACAGATAGGCAGGGACCACATAAAAGTTTAAAGCAAATGTCTTTAATGTTCAAAGAAACTCACGTATGGAAAGCAAATTGTATCCTTCGGATCACAGCCGGGGCGTCAAGACAGCCCGTATCCGAGACCGATTGCCGTGAACGACTGCACCACCATGTCATGCTGAAGGGTGCCAGGCGTTTTTGCTTCCCTTGCCTCTGTGTTACTTCACACAAGCCGGATGTTGCAGAGTCATCTGCTCTGCAGTAGGCAAACCAAGACTGACTCATCCTACCCTTTGTTGCAGGGTTTTTAAATGGAATCTGTGGCCATGGGCCACTTGTAAGACCTGGCTGGAGGGAGTGAACCGCACCACTACCATCCTGTAGTTGGTTCCAAAAATAAAAGCCCATGCTGGGTTTTCTTAAATCTGCCTTAGGCAAACAGCTTGTCCAAGACCAAACTTACTTTTATTCTGCACTGCAACCAAAGCTTTACCTGTGACTGCAATACACTCCAGCGGCCTTAATACTCTTCTATGCGCATCCTGGGGATACATACCATCCCTTGCATATAATTACCATCACTGCCTCACAACTGTCATCTATGAGGAAGGTTGTACTAAACAAATACAGAAGGAGAACTTGTAACACTTAAATATTATTAGGTGCTAGAAAATTGTGTTTCTACTCATTTGTTAAAGTAAAAATAACGTGGACAACCCGTTTTAGTAAATGACTATATTTATTTTAATTATATACATTGGCTTGTAAACTTTTTATTGAAGGTTTGCATCAGATTATGTAAAGAACATGCCTACAACTGTGAACATTTGGTTTTCTTTTTATTGTGAAGCAAACAACATATAGGACAAAATAACTGAAAACGTCAGTGTGCGTAACTATTCACCCACCTAAGGTAAGTTCTTTGTAGAGACTCCTTTGGCTGCAATTACAGCTGCAAGTCCTTTTGGATAAATCTATATGAGCTTTCCACATCTTGCCACTTGCCCTTTCCTCAAGGCTAACTTCTCCAGCACCTTCAAATTAGATGGTTTCCTCTGGTGAACCGCAACCTTCAAGCCTGACGACAGATTCTTAATTGGATTAATGTCTGGGTTTGACTAGGTCACTCCAAAACATTTACACGTTTCCCCTTAAACCACTGGAGTATTGCTTTAGCAGTATGCTTTGGGTCATTACCTTGTTGGAAGGTGAACCTCTGTCTCCGGGTCAAATCACTGACAGACTGAAACAGGTTATGATTAAAAATATCCCTGTATTTCACACCATCCATCTTCCCCTCAAATCTTACAATTTTCCCTGTACCTGCTGACAAAAAACATCCCTACATCATGACGCTGCCACCACCATGCTTTACTGTGGGGATGGTGTTCTTGGGGTGGTGAGCTGTGTTGGTTTGGCACCAGACATAGCATTTACTTTGGTGGCCAAAAAGTTCAATTTTGGTCTCATCTAACCACAGCAAATTCCCCCATAGGTTTAGGGAGTCTCCCACATGTCTTTTGGCAAAACAAGCCTTACAATTCTTGTGTGTGAGTAAAATCTTTTTTTCTGCCCACTCTTCCATAAAGGGAACCTCTATAGAGTGTATGGCTTATTTTGGTCGTATGGATAGATACTCCCGTCTTTTGTTTGGAACTCTGCAGCTCCTTTGAGGTTACTTATGGTCTCTGTGCTGCCTGTCTGATTAATGCCCTTCTTGCCCGGGCTTATAGTTTTGTTGGGCAGCCCTCTCTTGGCAGGTTTGTTGTGGTACCATGTTCTTTCTATTTAATGATAATGGATTTAATGGTGCTTTGGGGGATCATCAGAGATTGGGATTTTTTTTATAACCCATCCCAGACTTGTACTTCTCAACAATTGTGTCTCGAACCATTTTCCCTGTTCCTGCTGCCGAAAAACATCCTCACATCATGATGTTCCCTGTTGTGAATTCTGCTTTTGGGTTCCCTCTAGTGGTTGTAGGTGGGAATGCAGTTGTCCCTGAGTTGCAGTCCTGGCCAGGTGTATCTGCTGATTGCAGTTCTGACTGGGATATTTAGGTGTGCAGGATTCATTAGTCCTTGCCAGTTGTCCATGGTTCTGGGAGGTTTTGGATCTTTGTCTGGTTCCTCCTGCCTTGCTCCCAATTCAGCAAAGATAAGTGTCCGGTTTTTGTTTCTGTGGCACACATGCTGTGTGCTTAATAATTCTGTGCTATTCATTTGTTTTCTCTTGTCCAGCTTAGACTGTGTCAGTGTTTTCTCAGTCTTGTTGGATTCTCTGGAGTTGCAGATATACGCTCCACATCTTTAGTTAGATGGTGGAGTTTTTTGTGTTTTCTGCTGTGGATATTTTTGGAAGGATTTTAATACTGACCGCTTAGTATTTTGTCCTATCCTTTCCTATTTTAGCTAGAGTGTCCTCTTTTGATAAATCCTGTTTCCTGCCTGCGTGTGTCTTTTCCTTTACTACTCACAGTCAATATTTGTGGGGGGCTGCCTATCCTCTGGGGTTCTGCTCTGAGGCAAGGTAGATTTCCTATTTCCATCTATAGGGGTATTTAGTCCTCCGGCTGTGTCGAGGTGTCTAGGATTTGTTAGGCACACCCCACGGCTACTTCTAGTTGCGGTGTTAAGTTCAGGATTTGCGGTCAGTACAGGTTCCACCAACTCAGAGAAAGGTCCATGCGGCTCCAAGGTTACCGAATCATAACAGTTCCCACCACGACGTTTCACTGTGGGGATGGTGTTCTTGGGTTAATTATCTCTGTTGGTTTGACGCCAGACATAGCGTTTATGTTGATGGCTAAAAAGATCAATTTTGGTATCATCTGATCATACACCCTCCGTATATTTAAGGCGTCTCCCACATTTCTTGAGCCTTACAATTTTTTTGTGTAAGTAAAAGCTTTTTTCTGCCCACTCTTTCATGAAGGCCACATCTATGGAGTGTATGGCTTATTGTGGTTGTATGAATTGATACTCAAGTCTCTGCTTGGGAACACTGCAGATCCTTAAATGTTACCTTTGGTCTCTGTGCTGCCTCTGATTAATGCCTTCCTTGCCTGTGCCTTCCTTGCCTCTCTTGGCAAGTTTGTTGTGGTACCATGTTCTTTCTATTTGGTGATAATGGATTTGATGGTGTTTTGGGGGATCATCAGAGATTGGGATATTTTTTTATAACCTAACCCTGACTTGAACTTCAGAACAACTTTGTTCCTGAATTGTTTGGAGATCTCCTTGGTCTTCATGTTGTTGTTTGGTTAGTGATGCATGCCTCTTGCTTAACCCCTTTACCCCCAAGGGTGGTTTGCACGTTAATGACCAGGCCATTCTGACCACTGTCCCTTTATGAGATTATATATCTGGAACGCTTCAACTGATCCCGGTGATTCTGACACTGTTTTCTCGTGACATATTGTACTTCATGATAGTGGTAAAATTTATTTGATATTACCTGCATTTATTTATGAAAAAAACGAAAATTTTACGAAAATTTTGAAAATTTCGCAATTTTCCAACTTTGAATTTTTATGCAATTAAATCACAGAGATATGTCACACGAAATACTTCATAAGTAACATTTCCCACATGTCTACATCAGCACATTTTTTGAACCAAAATTTTTTTTTGTTAGGGAGTTATAAGGGTTAAAAGTTGACCAGCAATTTCTCATTTTTACAACACCATTTTTTTTTAGGGACCACATCTCATTTGAAGTCATTTTGAGGGGTCTATATGATAGAAAATAACCAAGTGTGACACCATTCTAAAAACTGCACCCCTCAAGGTGCTAAAAACCACATTCAAGAAGTTTGTTAACCCTTCAGGTGTTTCACAGGAATTTTTAGAATGTTTAAATAAAAATGAACATTTAACTTTTTTTCACAAAAAATTTAATTCAGCTCCAATTTGTTTTATTTTACCAAGAGTAACGGGAGGAAATGGACCCCAAAGGTTGTTGTAAAATTTATCTTGAGTACGCTGATACCCCACATGTGGGGGTAAACCACTGTTTGGGTGCATGGCAGAGCTCGGAAGCAAAGGAGCGCCATTTGACTTTTCAATGCAAAATTGACTGGAATTGAGATGGGACACCATGTTGCATTTGGAGAGCCCCTGATGTGCCTAAACATTGAAACCCCCCACAAGTGACACCATTTTGGAAAGTAGACCCCCTAAGGAACTTATCTAGATGTGTGGTGAGCACTTTGACCCACCAAGTGCTTCACAGAAGTTTATAATGCAGATCCGTAAAAATAAAAAATCATATTTTTTCACAAAAATTATCTTTTCGCCCCCAATCTTTTATTTTCCCAAGGGTAAGAGAAGAAATTGGACCCCAAAAGTTGTTGTCCAATTTGTCCTGAGTACACTGATACCCCATATGTGGGGGGGACCACCGTTTGGGCGCATGGGAGAGCTCGGAAGGGAAGGAGCGCCATTTGGAATGCAGACTTAGATGGAATGGTCTGCAGGCGTCACATTGAGTTTGCAGAGCCCCTAATGTACCTAAACAGTAGAAACCCCCCACAAGTGACCCCATATTGGAAACTATACCCCCCAAGGAACTTATCTAGATGTGTTGTGAGAACTTTGAACCCCCAAATGTTTCACTACAGTTTATATGTAGAGCCGTGAAAATAAAAAATCTTTTTTTTTTCCACAAAAATTTATTTTTTAGCCCCTAGTTTTGTATTTTCCCAATGGTAACAGGAGAAAATGGACCCCAAAAGTTGTTGTCCAATGTGTCCTGAGTACGCTGATACCCCATATGTTGGGGTAAACCCCTGTGTGGGCACACGGGAGAGCTTGGAAGGGAAGGAGCACTGTTTTACTTTTTCAACGCAGAATTAGCTGGAATTGAGATCGGACGCCATGTCGCATTTGGAGAGCCCCTGATGTGCCTAAACAGTGGAAACCCCCCAATTATAACTTAAACCCTAATCCAAACACACCCCTAACCCTAATCTCAACGGTAACCCTAAACACACCCCTAACCCTAATACCAACCCTGTTCCCAACCGTAAATGTAATCCAAACCCTAACCCTAACGTAAGCCCCAACCCTAACCCTAACTTTAGCCCCAACCCTAGCCCTAACCCTAGCCCTATCCCTAGCCCTAACCCTAGCCCTAACGGGAAAATGGAAATAAATACATTTTTTTAAATTTTTTAATTTTTCCCTAACTAAGGGGGTGATGAAGGGGGGTTTGATTTACTTTTATAGCGGGTTATTTAGCGGATTTTTTGCATTACCACATTTTGAGAGCTATAATTTTTCCATATTTTGGTCCACAGAGTCATGTGAGGTCTTGTTTTTTGCGGGACGAGTTGACGTTTTTATTGGTAACATTTTCGGGCACGTGACAATTTTTGATTGCTTTTTATTCCGATTTTTGTGAGGCAGAATGACCAAAAACTAGCTATTAATGAATTTCTTTTGGGGGAGGCGTTTATACCATTCCGTGTTTGGTAAAATGGATAAAGCAGTTATGCCGGGGGTTTATGTGCCGGGAGCGGTCCGTGACTGCTCCTGTCACATTGTGCCGGATGTCAGCTGCGATAGTCAGCTGACACCCGGCCGCAACCGGCCGCGCTCCCCCCGTGAGCGCGGCCGATCGCTATGACGTACTATCCCGTCGGTGGTCATACGGGCCCACCCCACCTCGACGGGATAGTACGTCATATGTCAGAAAGGGGTTAATAGTGTTGCAGCTTCTATGGCCTTCCAGAGAAGGTATGTATGTACTGACAGACCATGTGACACTTAGATTTCACACAGGTGGACTTCCTTTCACTAAGCATGTGAATTATGAAGGTAATTGCTTGCACCAGAAATTTTTAGGGGCTTCATAGCAAAAGCGGTGAATACAAATGCACATGCCAATTTTTAGTTATGTGATCCGATACATTTTATTTATGCCAATATTTTTCTCACTTCACCAACTTAGACTATTTAGTGCTGATGCATCGCCCACAATTTGGATTACAAAAGTATTTAAACATAGGATGTAATGTAACAAAGTAAAAAGCCAAGAAGGGGAATACTTTCTCAAGCTAATGTAATGTGGGATCTTTAGACCCGTACAGTCTGTCTCTATAGCAGATAAACACTTAATCTTAATTAACAGATCAACCCATTAAAGTAAGATTAGCATATGAATTCTCACTAGCAATGAAGAGGACTTCATAGTATGTTAAAGTGATATTCTCAAATTTTAAGATTACTCCCTATGTGTGGGATTGGGAATAACTTTGTGATCATTAAGGGTCTGTATTCTGGGGCACCCATCAATCCTGATAACCGGGACTTTGAAAAGCCCTGTGTGAATGAAGTGATGTTGAATCATGCGTACTACCGCTCCATTCATTCTGGATGGGACCTCTGGAGATTGAAGGGCTAGCTAATCTTTGACATTCCCATTAGAATGAATGGAATAACATTGCTATTGATCAACCACTGCTCTATTGATGTGGGTCTCTTCAGAGCCCAAATTCTCGAGATTGCCCGAAACCCCTGCAGTCGGATACCCAGCAATCAGAAAGTTATCTGCTATCGTAAGGATAGGGGATAACTGTCAAATTTATGAATACCCCTTTAAGGTAGTCTATATGAGCCAATCGGACAATCACTGCAGGATATAACTGTAAGGCTGGTTTCACATTTGCGTTTAAAAACACAGCATTAACAACGCAAACGCAGGTGGTGAAAAAAACGCATGTAAACGCGTGCAAACGCTGCGTTTTTTAGACGCATGCGTTTTCGTATGCGGTAAAAAAAAACAGCGTTTTGATGCGTTTACATGCGTTTTTTCCTGCGTTTGCGTTTTTGAAACGCATGATGAGAAGTGTGTGACAGCTGCCAATCCTCAAAATCAACTAGAAAACCCACTAGAAATAGCTAAGGTTAGGGTTTGGATCCCTACGGTTAGGGTTAGGATTAGGGTTAGGGTTTGGATCCCTAGGGTTAGGGTTAGGATCCCTTTATCACCTTGATGGTTGGGGGTTAGGATTTGCCACAGAACACCAGGATTGGCAATTTTGCCACTGGCGCCCTGTGCTTTTCACAGATGAAAGCAGGTTCACACTGAGCACATGTGACAGCTGTGACAGAGTCTGGAAATGCCTTGGAGAGCGATCTGCTGCCTGCAACATCCTTCAGCATGACCGGTTTGGCAGTGGGCCAGTAATGGTGTGGGATGGCATTTCTTTGGAGGGCCACACAGCCCTCCATGTGCTCGCCAGAGGTAGGCTGACTGCCATTAGGTTGGTTGGCCCTGAGTTCCTCCTAATTCAGGACAATGCCAGACCTCATGTGGCTCAAGTGTGTCAGAAGTTCCTGCAAGATGAAGGCATTGAAGCTTTGGACTGGCCCGTCCGTTCCCCAGACCTGAATCCGATTGAACACATCTGGGACATCATGACTCGCACCATCCACCAACGTCACGTTGCACCACAGACTGTCCAGGAGTTGGCGGATGCTTTAGTCTAGGTCTGGGAGGAAATCCCTCAGAAGACCATCTGCCGCCTCATCAGGAGCATGTCCAGGCGTTGTAGGAAGGTCATACAGGCACATGGAGGCAACACACACCCAACTGAACATCATTTCCTTGTCTTTAGGCATTTCGACTTAAGTTGGATCAGCTTCTAATTTGATTTTCCACTTTGATTTTGAGTACCATTCGAAATCCAGACTCCATGGGATATTCATTATGAGTTACATTGATCATTTTTATGTTTTATCGTTCTCAACACATTCCACTATGTAATGAATAAAGATTTGCAACTGAAATATTCCTTTCAGTGATATCTAGGATGTGGTATTTTAGTATTCCCTTTATTTTTTTGAGCAGTGTATATATACATCAGAGAAGGTGCTGTGGTCAAAGTCTGTTGGAGCTGAATCACTGCTCCGCCTTGTATTGTCCCACAGAGAGACTGCTTTTCCAGCAGAAGAGAGAGGAAAACACAAGTCCTTCTTAGAGTTCACTATGTTCTGTGTCAGCACAATGTAGTATAGAATCCTTAGTTTCTGAAAATGTACTGACAAGGATTTCTGGCAGTTGATTCTAGTAGGAAAATGTTGTCCATAGAGTCTTTATACCTAACTAACTAACTAATGGTTTTCTTCTGGCATTGTGTCTCTTGGCACCAAAATATATTGTGATGCGTGCAAGTTTACCTATTACCGGGTCTGCTTCAAACGACACAATCAGGACATACAAGTTGATGCAGAGTTCTTCCAGACGGTCAGCAATACTGAGGAGGCTTTTGCTAAAAACACTTCCACAGGATGCGGCACCTTTAACTTCCAAGGTCCAGGGCCCATTCTGTTTTTTAACAGCTTTTCCAGCAGGAATTCCCTTGCATCCGTACAGGTTTAGATACCACTTCAGTTCAGCTTCAATCTGTTGCTGCTCTTTACTCAGTCGTGTGATGTCACAATGGGATGTCACCATATCCCTCTCCAGTACAGCCTCATACACTCCTCATTCCTGCAGACTCTGCCCAAGATGGGCACGCTTCTTCTTCCTGTCTTTCACTTTTATAAAAACCCTCTCTTTCACATATTAAAAACATATCACAGTCTCTTAACCATGTTTAAACATCAGCGACATCTTGTGGCCAGTTAACAACATTAACTATAAAGAAACAAATCTATTGACAACAAGTACAAAGGTTATTCAGGAGTGAGTACAATTACATTTATCTCCAATTATACCACCCTGGTGAGCCGACACACATTTCACAAGAGGGTCATGAGCCACATTCAGCTCTGAGAGAGGGTCGCGAGCCACGTTTAGCTCAGAGAGAGGGCCACGAGCTACATTCAGCTTTCTGAGAGGGTCATGAGCCACATTCAGCTCTGAGACAGGTTCACAAACCACATTCAACTCTAAGGGATGGTCGTAAGCCACATCCAGCTCCCACTCCTCAAAGTAGTGGCTACCAAAGCTCCCACTATGGGTATAATGATAACCAAAGCTTTTACACAGAAATCACTCTTAAGCAGAATACCAAGATCCAGTTGTTCCCACAAATCACCCATTCGGTATTCTTCCATAAAGCACTCCCAACACACTGTCGCATCCAGCTTCAAGCACCTCCTTTGACAGGTAGTGTCATGCTTTCTCCAGCTTACCATGCGTAAAATATCTCTAAACCCCTAAGGGTATGTTTCCATGGTCAGTATTCGCTGCGGATTGGATGCTGCATACAGCCTCAGTGTCCAATCTGCAGCGGCCAGATGTTACAGCATAGTGGATGGGATTTTATGAAATCCCATCTCCACTATGCGTGCAGGGACGCCTCTGGCTTCTCTGCATAACTAGACATGCGACACGTCTTTCTAGACTGCAGCATGTCTATCTATCTTGCGTAGTTAAGTAAATAAGGCAGCACACTGCAGCGCTAAAACATGCAAACATGAAACACGAAAATTGAACTGCATTACTGCACTAGAAATATGAAAAATGAGAGCGTTTAGCGCATAAAAATGGCCATTTTTATGCACTAAACGCTCTCATAGCCACATGTGTTTTAATATTTTAATATTTAATATTTCTAGTGCAGTAATGCAGTTCAATTTTCGTGTTTCATGTTTGCATGTTTTAGCGCTGCAGTGTGCTGCCTTATTTACTTAACTATATACGAGTTGGCAACTTTAGGTTCAGCACCTGTTCACACTTAGTCTGTGTTTGGATGTGACGGTCAGGTTTTTGAAATGTATTCTCTAGCCTTCTGATTGAGCACTCCGCCTCCTAGCCACATGTGTTTTAATTACAGCAGGTCCCATACCCCTCCACAGAGAGAGAGAATTTTAGTCTAAGAAGAGGTTTCACATGTACCCATTCAGATGGAGACGTTTATTCTCAGTGAGGAAAGGCAAGTTTAGGACCTGGTATAAGAGAGATGCCCTAATGTGGCTACCAGGTACACATAAAATTGGCCATTTTTATGCGCTAAACGCTCTCATTTTTCATATTTCTAGTGCAGTAATGCAGTTCAATTTTCATGTTTCATGTTTGCATGTTTTAGCGCTGCAGTGTGCTGCCTTATTTACTTAACTATATACGAGTTGGCAACTTTAGGTTCAGCACCTGTTCACACTTAGTCTATGTTTGGATGTGACGGTCAGGTTTTTGAAATGTATCTATCTTGCGTAGACGCTTAGTCTCCGCAAGATAAATATCACTGTCCAATGTATAGGATGCGGTGATTCCACATGGTTCAGTGGACACATGCGGAATCACCACGCATACAAAAGCCAGCAACGCTTTGGACGGAGCTGCATCCAAAGCGCTGGCGATACGGACCATGGAAACATACCCTAAGACCAGTATATGTGCATCCAGATCTGCTCTTTTGTACAGGACTACTCACAAAATTCACCATTTTGAAATGTGCTCTTGTCTTCATACCTGTTTGCTAGACCTGGAGCTAATGCACCAAGCTGGCAGACAGCTGCAAGCCACAATTCATGAGACCACGAGCCATATGTGGCTCCTAAGCTACAGGTTGGGGACCCCTAGTGTAGGAGATCCTTGACACTAGGAACAGGTCTTATTTTAATCCGTGTTTGCAGATCAGACTTGGCCATTCAAGTCAATGGGAATCTGTGAAACATGGATGCAAATTCAAAGGCTTCCAGTTTACATCTGATTCTCTTATTATTGGGCTTGGGCCTGGGACAAGATACTCGAGTCTTCAGTGAAAAAAAAAATACATGAGAGAAAAACTGATTCAACACTGAAGTAACTAGGATACCACATGGAGGCAACACGGATGACACATTAAAAAATATTGGTACATTTTTCATGAGTGGTAAAATTTGCACAGATGTGTGCATCTAGCCTAAGATAAGCAGCACTATCAACAGCAGCTTATTGACTGTTCCCAGATAGTAACAGCATATTACTTTTTCACTCTATACCTTAATAAACTGAATAAAAAAATTGATGATGACAATACAGTTAATGCAATCAATTCACCAGGATGGTGTAAAATTACTAACAGTATAACTAAAGGTGAAGCAGTCAGATTAAAAATACCTGGCTAAAGAGTAAAAAAGTATAATGGTTGTCCTGCTAATAAAAGGCAATGAATGCATAGGAGTATTAGTGCCATGATGATGTAGAGCTGGATGTGATAATTCGTCTGTCTCTTACATCTGTTCCTGCTTTTTCTTCATTTAAATACAATGAAAATTGCTAAACCGCTCTGAATCTGAATGATCTTGTCTGTTTCTGTCTGTGCTCTCATTTAGATCTGGAATTTTCATCAAGCTTCCTAGGTAATTAGGATAACCAGCTAGCAATCAATTCTCGCCATGCTACTACTTTGGAAAGCTCTGCGAATAATTACTGACTCGACAAGTCCACAGCAAGAACTTCTCCAAATGGGGCATTCCAGTCACCTTGGCTCTGCGCCGTTTAAAAAAAATATTTTTTTTGTTGCTCCCAGTAACAGAAACTTTTCTGCATGGTTATGCAACAACCTTATTATGAGGCTTTATCTCTACTATTAAAGGGAACCTGTCACCCCCAAAATGGAAGTTGAGCTAAGGCCACCGGCATCAGGGGCTTATCTACAGCATTCTGTAATGCTGCAAAACAAAACCTCAGTGACATTCTAGATGTCATAAAAATGGGGGTGAGGAACAACTCCCCATACACAGCAGAAACAGAATACCCGCTCCCAGAATCATGCAAAGAAGGAGAAAGCTGGAGCAACTTGGTAAAAAATATATACTTTATTAACAATAATCTCAAGTGAGTACAAAAGTCATAACACCACAGTAGTAGAATGTATACAAAACCAGGATAGACACAGATATGCCCAGAAGAATCCACCATTGCACAAGCCCATATAAGTAGATATATAGATCCATTAAATAAAGTGACAGTGCATATAGTTATATTGCTATGGTAAGATTGCCATCAGTAGTCATATAAAGATCAGTGAAACCGCAGGACAAAAGATCGCCAGGAGGGCAGAGCTTACCGGGGGCAGAGCTGGGGGACCCAGGGTATAGATGCAGGAGACCTTCGACGCGCGTTTCGCGTGCAAAAGCACCGCTTTGTCAAGAATGCTGTAGATAAGCCCCTGGTGCCGGTGGGCTTAGCTCAACTTCCATATTGGGGGTGACATGTTCCCTTTAAGATGTAATGATTAGGACTATTTTCAAAAGGATAATTTATTTTTAAGATGCTAAAGCCTTATGAATCAATACCTGTTTGTGTTTTCACTGACTGTCCTCTTATTACAGGCTTCCATATTAAACACAGCAATACAATGAAAATCATTCTGTCAGGTATTAAAAGGTACTCGATTGGACAAACAGCACACAGTGTCTATATTCTGATTCTTCTGTAGTATTTCTTCACTATTTATGGCTGTCTCTCTCTATATCTATAGTTCATCTGTAAGATGTGAAGTTCTCTCACTGTCCAGATTCATCAGAAAATACTGCTTGATTCCCTACCATTGCTTTTGTCAGGCTATGGTAGTTTGGTTGTGTGTCTCAATTTCACCCCTCAGTGTGTCTGGCATGCAGTGACTGACAGCTAAGCCCTCCAATCTGGTATATGGGTGTGCTGACTCTGTCAGTTCTTTGATTGACAGCTCTGTTATCCAGTCTGTTGCAGGGGCATGCAGAGCTGTCAGTGTTTTGATTGACAGCTCAGCCATCCAGTCTGAGACTTGGAAGATCAGGGCAGCCTTCAGGTGTTTCCTGTCCCAGGTGATTGCCATGCTGCTTAGCTGGGCTGTCAGTCCCAGATGTGGTTTGTTTCTTTGTGCATTGTGATTTGCTTGTGGATCGATTTGCTGCCTTAACTTGGACCTAGTTCTGACCATCTTGTCTAGCTCCTTTTTCTCTGATCTGTTATCATTCTGGTATTCTAACCTCGGTCCTTTACCTGCCTACACCTTTGTCTCTTCCCTCTGTTTATGAAGTATCCTCCACGAGTTTCTCGCATTGAACTCGCAAGTGTGACCCCGGCCTGTCTCTGAGAAGTGACTCAGAGTCATATTGTGCATATAAGGTCATATGAGCCATCTCTTGCTGATGCAGTGTTCTGCATTGTGTGTAATGCAGAGACCATATTGATAATTTGCACAAAGCGAACTGCAAATTGTTAATTTTTCCAGGGTTAAGCAAATTACGAAAAATGAAAACCAAATTGATTTGCATTGAGTGGATTTGATCATATCTAACAGGAAGTGAAATAAAATCTCTGCTGACATCCCGTCAACACATGTGACCACTGCAGTCAATTGATGATTTGCTGCAACTGTTTTGTGTCACATTGTACAGGACGCAATATGGCAGTGACTACGTGAGTCTACGGAACGTGGACCTGCCAGAGAGCAGGGACGATGCTGCAAGCGTAAAGCGCGACCCGGCCGGTAAGGAGAGCGCCGATGTCCGAGGCGAGATCTGTCTGGTGGGGAAAGCGCCGAAGTCCGGGACCTGAACCGGGGACGAGAGCGGACCCAGCCAGAACCAAACCGCTGGAGACCTGCGGGAGTGCGCGACAGCTGAGGGGAAGAGATGGAATGGAGGTAAGTAACTAGCCAGGGGTCGGGAACCAGCTAGGAACGGATACATAAGAGGATGAGGTGGAAGGCAATGTCGAGAGCTAGCAGAGAGTCAGAAGCCAGAGAGCACAGGGAGGTACAAAATCAGAAGACGGGAAGGCAAGTCAATAAACCGAGCTGGGTCATGCACATGGAAACCAAGTATAAACAAAGACTTAGGACATGGGCACAGGGAAAGCGGGGCAGACACCTAACAGGGAGTAGAGGGGACAAGAGAATCACACAGATAAACATAGGTCAGCTGCTCAAGCCGAGGGACCGGAACTATCACGACACAGGACCTAGGCAGAGACAGCACTAAATAACCACCCCAGAATCAAGGAGAGGCGGATAAAATTAACCCAGACCTGACCAGGATGGGAAGGAAGCAAAACTCCGTCCTGGATCATGACAGTACTCCCTCTCAATGGGGGGCATCCAGACCCCCAGACTTCCCAGGATATCTGGCATGAAAAGCCTGGACCAACCGATCCGCATGAACCGATCGGGCCGGAACCCAAGACCGGTCCTCCAGGCCGTAACCCTTTCAATGCACAAGATACTGAAGTGCACAATGGACCATCCTGGAAACCACGATGCATTCCACCTTGTACTCAGTTTGGCCCTCCACCATGACCGCTGGTGGGGCAGACAACGAGCCTTCCTCCACAGACCCCAATGGTTTCAAAAGGGCCTTGTGGAAAACATTGGGAATCCGAAAAGACAGTGGGAGACGTAAACAGAATGCCACAGGGTGTTAGGGTTGGCGGAACGCACCGAATATATTTATTAGATGAGATAGGTGCGTTCGCAACCCGTTATCCACCTTGCAGGAAAGAATCTGCTGTTAAGTAAGGCGGTGAAGTAAAGTAGTATAAACGAACTCTGTTACTTCACAGAGCCCGTAGAAAAGAGAACGCTGTGCCCTGTTTAGCTCGCAAGGAACACAGCTACTGAGTAGAGCCGACAGTGGTCATGCAGTCCCAACCAAACACGCTGCTCCTCTCCGGGTGAGCCGGAATTCTAATGGCTATTAGCCAGCCCTGAATTCACTCATGAGAAACTCCTCGCCGGAGGTGCCAGCATTCTAGGGGCTTATTTCAGCCGGGTCCCTGACTGCATGCACACAAAAACTCCTCGCTGGAGGTGCCAGCATTCTAGGGGCTTATTTCAGCCGGGTCCCTGACCACACACACGACCACACTGGCGCTGAGCTCGTACATATTTGATACTAGCGCATGGCCGTGTGGTCATGAGAACCTTTTATAGCTGCAGCAACTTCAGGACCTTCCTAGAAGGACCAATGGAAGGCTGCCACAGAACTTGATCAGGTACAGGGCCTTCTTGGAGGACCAATGGAAGTTACTGCAGTACCTGAGCATGTGACCCTAGACCTCCACTGAGAGATCTTACCCTGGGCATGCTCAGTGTGTGCAAAGCAGGACTTAGTCCCAGAAAAGCCTGTTCGTCGCAGACCAATGCAGGGTACAATAGCAGAGCCTGGAGAGGCAGCAGTAACCCTTTGCACAGTATCAGATTCAATGAGACGCTGGGACTGACGTCTCCGCTGAGCAGGCTCCACTGCGGCCGATGCAGAATGGGAGACCGCAGAAGACACGGCTCGAGATTCCCCATGTGCAGCGGCGGGAACTCAACTCCTAACATTACCCCCCCCCCCTCCTAGGGCCCCCCTCCTTGAGCCTCGCTACGCTCAAAAGCTGCAATGAGCAGCAGAGCCCGAATGTGCTTTATAGGTTCCCAGGTCTGTACTCTTCCAGTCCACCAGATAAAATTTCTTGCCACGTACCATCTTGCAACCTACGATAGCATTCACCTCAAACTCATCTGTGGATGAACCCGACGTCCCAGCAGATGACTCGGAAAACTGGGACAAATGGACGGGCTTTAAGAGAGAGATGTGGAAGGTGTCAGTGATACCAAGGCGGGGAGGAAGACCACAGGGTTGACCTGATCCAGAGCCTTGAATGGGCCAATGTAGCGAGGCGCAAACTTAGTGGACTCAACTCGCAGCCTGATGTTACGGGCGGAGAGCCACAGTAAGTCGCCAGGAGCAAAGGTAGGAGTTGGGCGCCGGTGTGTATCAGCAGAAACCCTCATTCTCTCCTTGGAGGCCCGGATGGCATCCTGTGTGCGGTCCCAAATGTCACGTGCCTCCACCGCCCAGTCTGCCACCCTAGAATCGGTGGATGACACGGGCATGGGCACAAGGACACGCGGATGCTGGCCGTAATTAAGGAGAAAAGGAGTCTGCCCAGTGGAATCGGCTACGGCGTTGTTCAAGGCAAATTCAGCCTAAGGTAGCAAAGATGCCCAGTCATCCTGCTTAGCAGAGACAAAATGTCGCAAGTATGTCACCAGAGTCTGGTTGGTCCTCTCTACCAACCCATTCGTCTCGGGATGATATGCAGAGGAGAGATTCAACTCTATGTTGAGTAAACGGCAGAGCTCTCTCCAAAACCGAGACGTGAACTGGGGACCCCGGTCGCTGACAATTTTATCAGGCATTCCATGTAAACAGAAAATATGCTTTATGAATAACGCCGCCAAGGCCCATGCAGAAGGTAACCGTGGAAGTGGCACCAAGTGCACCATCTTAGAGAAATGATCGGTGACAACCCAGATAACAGTGCAGCTATGAGACGTGGGTAAGCCCACCACGAATTCCATCCCGACCATCTCCCAGGGCCTGTCTGCCACCGGCTGGGGGTAAAGCAACCCAGCAGGCCGTTGCCGAGGAGACCGATTCTGGGCACAGGAAACGCACGCCCTAATATAGTCCCCGACATCACGGGCCATATGCGGCCACCAGTACGTCCTCGCCAAAAGCTCAGATGTCCTTTTGGTCCCAAAATGCCCACCCACTCTGGACATGTGAGCCCAAGAGAGAACCTCCGGTCGCAAATTCGCTGGCACGAAAGTCTTGCCCGGGGGCACGGACTCTAGCGAAACCGGAGCCACAGTTCTTAGACTCTCAGAAGGGACAATTAGTCGAGGCTCCTCCTCCTCACATGACACTACGGAGTGGGAGAGAGCGTCGGCACGAATGTTCTTCTCCCCGGAGAGAAAATGAAGAGTAAAATGAAACCGGCAGAAGAACAGGGACCATCTAGCCTGGCGAGAATTCAGCCGCTGGGCCGTCTGTAGATATATCAAGTTCTTGTGGTCCGTGAATACCTGGAAGGAAAAAGTGAGCTCCCTCCAAGAGGTGTCTCCACTCTGAGAAAGCCAACTTCATGGCTAGCAACTCCCTGTCCCCGATGGAATAATTCCTCTCCGCCGGTGTGAAGGTCTTGGAGAAGAAGAAGCAAGGATGCTTCCGACCTTGAGCATCCTTTTGGAAAAGGACTGCTCCAGCACCAACGGAATAGGCATCCACCTCCATGATAAATGGCTTATCTACATCAGGGCGATGTAGAATGGGAGGTGCTAGCAAAGTGTGACTTAATTGAGAGAAAGGCCTTGGAGACATCCTCCGACCACAACTTGGGATTTGCTCCCTTCTTGGTGAGGGCAACCAAGGGAGCTACCAAAGTTGAATGAACTGTGGAATGAACTACCGATAGTAATTAATGAACCCCATAAAGCGCTGCACCACTTTAAGTGAATGGGGTTCCTGCCAGTCCATCACAGCCTGTAGCTTGGCAGGATCCATAGCCAAACCCTGGGCAGAGATGATATAACCAAGGAAAGGCAAGGACTCCTGCTCAAACACACACTTCTCTGACGTTTCCCCGATCGCTGAGGACACTTGGAGGCAAGATGTCCTGACTGCTGGCAAACATGACAGACCTTAAGTGCACGAGCGGACCGAGACTTGGACCCCGCTCGTGACACCTCTATGGCCTCATGTGACTCGGGCGTCTGGACCGGAGATTCCAAAGGTTTGGCGAAAGTGGGAGCCAGCCGAAACCTCTGCCTACACTGGGCTCGCTCCAACCTTCGCTTGTGAAAACGAAGGTCTATTCAAGTTGATACAGCTTTGAGCTCCTCCGGTGTGGCAGGAATCTCCCTAGTGGCCAAAGCATCCTTCACATGGTCAGCCAACCCCCTCCAAAATACAGGAATGAGGGCTTTATCTGGCCCCTCCAACTCAGACGCTAATGTCCGGAAGTGAACAGCAAAATGGCTGACCATGGTCGAACCCTGAGTCAATGCCAGCAGTTGGAGCGCCATATCATGGGTGACTTGAGGTCCTACAAAGACCTGTTCAGAGTGCCCAGAAACCGAGGAACACTCCGCACCACATGATTGTTGCTCTCCCACAGTGGCGTAGCCCACTCCAAAGCTCTGTCCGACAAGAGAGAGATTATGAATCCCACCTTTGCCCGCTCTGTGGGATAACATGCAGCCAGGAGCTTGAAATGTATACCACACTGGCTCACGAAACCCCTGCAGGACTTACTGTCCACAGAGTATTTTTCAGGCAATGGGAGATGAGATAAGGTCGGAATAGGTGGCAGTGGGTGAAGCTGCTGCAGCCTGAACAGCTATTGCGGTAACATCCACCGCTGAGGTTGCATGCTCGAGAGACGCCATCCGGCCCTCCAGCAGCTGGATATACCCCTGCAATCGCTGTTCATCCGCCATTACTTAGCCAGATCCTGGCGCTAGTATACTGTTAGGGTTGGCGGAACGCACCGAATATATTTATTAGATGAGATAGGTGCGTTCGCAACCCGGGATCCACCGTGCAGGAAAGAACCTGCTGCTAAGTAAGGCGGTGAAGTAAATTAGTATAAACGAACTCTGTTACTTCACAGAGCCCATAGAAAAGTGAACGCTGTGCCCTGTTTAGCTCACAGGGAACACATCTGCTGAGTAGAGCCGACAGTGGTCATGCAGTCCCAACCAAACACGCTGCTCCTCTCCGGGTGAGCCGGAATTCTAATGGCTATTAGCCAGCCCTGACTCATGAGAAACTCCTCGCCGGAGGTGCCAGCATTCTAGGGGCTTATTTCAGCCGGGTCCCTGACCACACACACGACCACACTGACGCTGAGCTCGTACATATTTGATACTAGCGCATGGCCGTGCGGTCATGAGAACCTTTTATAGCTGCAGCAACTTCAGGACCTTCCTAGAAGGACCAATGGAAGGCTGCCACAGAACTTGATCAGGTACAGGGCCTTCCTGGAGGATCAATGGAAGTTGCTACAGTACCTGAGCATGTGACCCTAGACCTCCACTGAGAGATCTTACCCTGGGCATGCTCAGTGTGTGCAAAGCAGGACTTAGTCCCAGAAAAGCGTGCTCGTCGCAGACCAGTGCAGGGTGCAATAGCAGAGCCTGGAGAGGCAGCAGTAACCCTTTGCACAGTATCAGATTCAATGAGACACTGGGACCGACGTCTCCGCTGAGCAGGCTCCACTGCGGCCGATGCAGAATGGGAGACCGCAGCAGACACGGCTCGAGATTCCCCATGTGCAGCGGCGAGAACTCGACTCCTAACACAGGGTTAACCATTTCCATGATCTCATAGGGGCTAATAAACTTAGGCCCAAGTTTGACCGAAGGCATTCTGAGTTTAATGTTCCTAGTGGACAACTAAATTTTATCCCCAACTTTGACCACAGGCCCCAGAACCCGTCTTTTATTTGCAATAAACTTATATTTCCTCTGAGCAACCCCAATATTTCTTTGGACCTCCCACCACAATCTCCCTAAGAGCTGGACCGCCCCATCTGCCCCAGGGCACCCAGAGTCCAACCAGGAGAACTCCCCAAAATGTGGATGGAACCCATAATTGCAGAAGAAGGGAGATGTACTCGTAGATTGATTAATACAGTTGTTAAACGCAAATTCGGCCAAAAGCAAGGCCGCACACCAATCATCATGTCTAGCGGTGGACAGGCACTGTAGTATTTGCTCCAGGGACTGATTAGTCCGCTCAGTCTTACCATTGGTCTCTGGATGATAAGCGGATGAAAAGGAGAGAGTAATGCCCAACCTTCTACAAAATACCCTCCAAAACCTAAACACGAACTGTACCCCCCCTATCAGACACCACATTCAAGGGTACCCCATGCAAATGCACCACATGCTCCACTAACAATCTGGACAATGTTTCTGCAGAGGGCAAGGCCATTAAAGGTACAAAATGTGCTTGTTTACTAAACCTGTCCACCACCACCCAAATGATAGTGTTACCCTTAGAAGCAGGAAGATTGGTGATAAAGTCCATGGACAAATAAGTCCATGGCCTTTCAGGAATTCGCAGAGGCACCAATTATGAGATCTTTTAGCGCGGGCACAAACCTCTCAGGCAGACACAAACCTCCCCACATCTGAGGAAAGCGAAGACGACCAAAATACCCTGAAAACAGCCCTATGGGTAGCCGAAATCCCAGGATGCCCACTAACGGCAGAGTCGTGGAATTCCTGGAGGACCTGAGGTGCAACTGAATGGGTACAAACAACTTATTCACAGGTTTAGATGGGGGAGCCTGCGTCTGAGCTTCCCGAATCTCCTGCTCCAAACCAGATAAAACGTCAGCCACCACTACCCCCGGTTAAAGAATGGAGGAAGGAAGTTCGGGGGAAGACTCTGGATCCAGACTATGGGACAAGGCATCGGCTTTAATATTTTTGGACCCTGGCCGAAAAGTGATCGAGAACTTAAACCGAGAAAAGAAAAGTGACCAACTACCCTGTCTCGGTGTCAACCTCTTAGCAGACTCGATATAGGACACGTTTTTGTGGTCTGTAACCACGGTAATAGGATGAACCTCCCCTTCAAAAAATGCCTCCATTCCTCAAAAGCCAATTTAATGGCCAAAAATTCACGATTACCAACATCATAGTTCCTCTCTGCAGAGGAAAATTTCCTGGAGAAAAAGGTATCAAGTTGGTCAAAGTGGCGGGCCCCTGAGACAACTCTGCCCCACCTCTGAACCATCCACCTCAACGATAAAAGGTTTAGACGGATCCGGCTGAATCAGAACCGGAGCGGACATGAAAGATTATTTTAATGACAAAAACGCCACTACCTCTGAGGCTGACCAATTCTTGATATCAACCCCTTTTTGAGTCAGATCAGTGAGAGGTTTAACCACCTGTGAGAACCCCTTGATAAACTTCCGATAATAATTGGCAAACCCCAAGAAGTGTTGAAGACCTTTCAAATCTTGGGGCTGTACCCAATCAACAATGGCTTGGACCTTCTTAGGATCCATACGAAAACCGTTACCAGATACAATGAACCCCAGAAAAGGCAATTCCTGCACAAAAAATGAACATGTCTCTAACTTAGCAAAAATCAAGCTCTCCCAGAGTCTCTGGAGAACAGCATGGAGATGAGTAATATGAGTCTGTTTATCAGATGAGTAGGTAAGTATGTCGTCTAAATACACAAATAAAAAATGCCCAATGAAATCAGAGAACACATAATTGATGAAATTCTGAAAGACTGCTGGAGCATTAGTCAAATCGAAGGCATGACCAGGTTTTCAAACAACCCCTCGGAAGTGAGAAACGCAGTCTTCCATTCATCCCCCTCCCGCACCCGAATGAGATTATACGCTCCCCTCAAATCCAGCTTAGAAAACCACTTGGCCCCAGACAACTGGTTAAACAAATCATGAATGAGTGGAAGAGGATATGTGTTTCTCACAATAATCTTATTGAGTTCTCGAAAATCAAGGCATGGACGAAGGCAACGTCTTTCTTTTTAGCAAAAAAAAAAAACCTGCCGCCACAGGAGAAACAGAGGGGCAAATATGTCCCTTGCGGATTCTCTCGGCAATATACTCTTTCATTGTGGCCCGCTCAGGACCGAAAAGATTATACAAATGGGCTTTGGGCAATTTGATGTCTGACATCAGGTCAATGGAACAATTGAATGGGCGGTGCTGTGGTAAAACCTCGGGGCACCACAGTAAAAAAAGAACTGATTCTCCCTTCGGCGTCTCCTTTCTTTCCTTAACGGAGATGGCCCCCCACTTCCATGGGCTCGACAGGTGGTAAAGACTCATGTTTAGCCGAAAACAAGGGCACCTGCCATTGTACCATTCCTCTTTCCCGCAGTCGACAATCCATGCGGACTGCCTGTGTCATCGCCTTTTCTAGAGAATCGGGTGGCAGGTGCAACGCCAGAGCATCCTTTAAATGCTCAGATAATCCCTTTCGGAACAGATACCTGAGTGCAGAGTCATTCCAAGACACCTCTGGGGACCATCGCCTAAACTCGGAACACTACCACTCGGCTGAGAGCTTCCCCACAGAAAGACTCATAATAGTATCCTCTATCAATGCCATATGATCAGGTTCATCATAAATGAGCCCCAGAGCTTCAAAGAACAGATCAACAGACATTATCTCAGGGGCGGAGGGAAGTAGGGAGAAAGCCCAAGACTGTGGACCCTCCCAAAGCAAAGACATCATTATCCCCACCCTTTGATTTTCATCACCCGAGGAACGAGGACGGAGTGAAAACAATAGTTTAGAACCCTCCGTAAATACCCCAAATATCCCCTTTTCCCCAGAAAAGGTGCCAGGGAGTTTGATAGTGGGCTCGTGGGAGGGTGTTATGACCTGGTGGTTAGGAGCACCCGGAATGACCTGATGGTTAAACTCACAGGACAAGCTCTGGGAAGTGGGAACTTTGCTGACCGCAATCCCTAATCCTATCACACACACTAGAAATAGCCGTGGAGCGTACCTAACAGGCCTAGACGCCTCGGCACAGCCTAAGAACTAGCTAGCCCTAGAGATAGAAAATAAAGCCTACCTTGCCTCAGAGAAATGTCCCCAAAGGAAAAGGCAGCCCCCCACAAATATTAACTGTGAGTTAAGATGAAAGTCACAAACACAGAAATGAAACAGGTTTAGCAAAGGGAGGCCAGACTAACTAAATAGACAGAGGATAGGAAAGGTATCTTTGCTGTCAGCACAAAAACTACAAAAGACCATGCAGAGTGTGCAAAAAGACCCCCGCACCGACTCACGGTGCAGAGGCGCCACCCTGCATCCCAGAGCTTCCAGCTAGCAAGACAAAATCATGAAAGCAAGCTGGACTAGAAAACCATGAATAGAAAATAACAAACGGGGACTTAGCTTCTTGCAGGAAGAGACAGGTCTCCAGAAGATCCAAGAGCAAACTAAACCAGCACAGGAACATTGACAGCTGGCCTGGAGTAACGATCTGAGTGGAGTTAAATAGAGCAGCCAACCAAAGGATAAACCACATCACCTGTGTAAGGAACCTCAGAAGCAGCAGCTTCACTCACAGCCACCAGAGGGAGTCCATGGACAGAACTCGCCGAAGTACCATTCACGACCACAGGAGGGAGTTCGACAACAGAATTCACAACAGGAGGGTAAGGAAACATCAGAAACGCGAGCATTTTTACTGCTCGTCGACGGAGACACAGTCCTAATAGATTTGGCTGTTTCCACCAAATCCCTTTGGACATGCTGATGGTACGCCGCCAAGGCTCTCTGATCCACAGACCAATTTTGCATCATCTGGGTCAGATTGGTAATCTGATCGGACAAAGCGCGGAGTGAATCCATTACTGTGGCAGTGGGCAGATTTCCTGAAACAAATTTTACGGTTGGCGATAATGTTGCGTCATACAGGATGCGATATGGCAGTGACCACAAGGTGGCGTGGTGGCTCCAACAGATGAGTCTACAGACCATGGACCTGCCGGTGAGCAGGGACGACACTGTAAGCGTGCAGCGTGACCCGGCCGGGAGAGTGCCGAAGTCCGGGACCTGAACCTGGGACGAGAGTGTGCCCAACCAGAACCAAGCCGCCAGAGACCTGCAGTAGTGCGCGACAGCTGAGGGGAAGAGACGGAAGGTAGGTAAGTAACTGGCCAGGGGTCGGGAACCAGCCGGGAATGGATATACAAGAGGATGAGGCTGAAAGCAACGTCGAGAGTGAGCAGAGGGTCAGAAGCCAGAGGGGTACAAAATCAGAAGACGGGAAGATTAGTCATTAAACTGAGCCTGCTCATGCATGTGAAAGACAAGTATAAATAAAGACGTAGGACAGGGGCACAGGGAAAGCGGGGTAGACACCTAACAGGGAACAGAGGGGACAGGAGAATCACATGGATAAACCTAGGTCAGCTGCTCAAGCCGAGGGACTGGAACTATCAGCGACACCGGACCTAGGCAGAGACTGCACTAAATAGCCACCCCAGAACCAATGAGAGGCGGATAAAATTAACCCAGACCTGACCAGCACAGGAAGGAAGCAAAACCCCATCTTGGATCATGACATTTTGTATGTAAACGGGAAGTCATTACTGCAGTAAGTAAATAATGGCCAATGGTGAGCACCAGCAGGATGCATGCTGGATGGGTAGGGACTTTAACAGTTAAATAATGCTTCTCCTCTTGGTTTATGACATCACCACCACTCCCTTTAATTTGGTTGCTTTCTGCTGCCACTTGGAAGCTAATAATTATTTGAACAAATGTGTTATCCACGTCTTTATAGATTGATCTTTATGCTCTATTTAGATGTTTTCATTGATGTCTTAAAGGGATTATATAACTCCAGGCAACCTTTTTAATTATTTTGCGATGATTTTATGATTTTGCTGGTTTGAAGTTAAGGTCATCTATTAATTTTCCTACTATGGTCACTAAAGGCAAAGAGTAGTAATGATTGTAGTTATATACAGTAAATTAACTACTCTTCATGCAATTTGTAGAAGGTTAGGTCCCAAGAGATGGCCTATGGCCTAATAAGGGCTATTTACTGGGGTTGTCAACTTTAGTTCTACAGTGACCACATTAGAGGCCAATCTTCCTTTATAATACTGATGGTTTCCACTAATATGGTTTTTAGTAACAGAGACAACCTGATCTCAGCAGCTTGCTGTAATTCCTAATGTTAGTGTCACAATCACTTGACTGAGAGTTCCTTTTCCTGAAATCACATTGCATTGAGGCTGTCTTTCATATAAAACGAGGAGGTGCTAAGCGGGGAATAAAGCTGGAGTGACAGAGGCTTCAGATCTACAGCCTCATTTGCTTATCAACTCAATTGCTGATTTCTCAGTAACAGAGGAATGTACTCGCCATGTAAGTATATTGCTGCATTTATCATTGAAAGAGCTACATGTACAAATAGTTTGGGGTCTTAAATCCTACTATCAGATTCCCTTTAAGTATATTGAACTATATTCTTCAAAAAAGATCCAAAAATCTATAACTAAGTCTATATTCACATCTACAGTACATTAGGAATAATGTTTTTCTGTTCCATTGTATGGATCAAATGTATACAGTGGATGGATGCATCTTGTGACAGACACGAATTGTGCCCGGTGGACCCCATTGGGTATAATAGGATGCTTAAGGTTTCTGACATTTTCTGGAAACAATCATCTAGCATGCTGTGCTGTTTCTTTCTTGAAAAATGACAGAATCAGATCTTTATAATTGCTCATCCACTCATATGAACCGAGACTAATGGGTGCATGATGAATAGATGTATCGCAAATGGAAAACAAATATTATGGGCAAATGGAAACACATATTACGGGCAATGTCTTTTTTCAAATTTTGGATTGGGTCAAGTCTCTATGTATTTAATTACTTCTGACCTTATAAAATAAATGTGAACAGGAAAATATATTGCGTATACTGCACAATTATATTTTGACAAACTGTGTTAGATGTTACATGTATCATGCCAGAAGCATTAAAAAAACCCTGTCATCAGGGTTATACATATTAAATAAACTAAAGGCATTGCGATAATGGCGCTGGTATACTGAATGAATACATACTTTCAGTGAAGAAATCCATAGCCTGGTTTTTATAAAATCATCATTAGAAATTTTGGTTTCCATGCACTGGGACGTGACTGTGGGTAGGGTCTTCAGCTTTGCCGTGGAAGACGATAGACAGTAGAGGGGCCATGGCAAAACCGAAGACCCTACCCACAGTCCCACTTATTCTAGGAGCCCAAAAGATGTGGGTCATAATAGAACACATTTAACCTTTGTCAGGCTGCATAATTTTACAACGTTAACAGGCTGCAGATGTACAATTGTACCTTCATATATATTTTATTAAAATTTGGCCAATATATTCTGGACCAAAACTGGCAGAGATGTCACGAAATTTCTGCCCTCTACGGCTTTTCGAAAACAAAAGTTGTTGCAATTTTAAAACGGAATAGTTACAATTGTACCTACTCAGCCGGACGAAGGTTAAAGACCATAATTCTCCCCCACACTATGGTTGTACATTTTTTTTGTTGCATCGCTAATTTAAAATTTCGTACAATCCTTGAATCTAGTTGTCTTTACTACATGGCAATGGACTATATGAACTGGTGCCCGATTCCCTAAGGGTTTTGAATGCAGACAGTTTTAATGGACTTCCATGTACAGTAAAGTTATGAATATAAAGCTAGACAAGTTCAATTATTCCTTTTATGCTAAGTTGAAAAAAGAAGAATGGAAATGCAAAGTGTGTGCAATAGTTACCAATTTGTTCTAATGTAAAGGGAAGACAAGTATAATCAGTAGAAAGCTGTGAAAGAGCATATTCACACATTGCATTTTTTTTCTGTGTTTTATGGTTGTGCTGAAAAAATGCAGCGTTTCACTGTAAGAGCAAAATAAATGAGATTTCCAAAATCTCATTCACATGGTAATTTTTTTTATTTTTCCCTTGCGTTTTTGACTTGCGGTACTTTTTTTTGTAAGTGGTTTGTCTGTCCTTTCAACGTTTTTCTGCAGTCTTCCCCATTGACTTCAAAATTAATTAGCAGAAAAATATAATAAAAAAGCCACCAAAACCCATATTAAGTGTTTGCATAATTTCTACTGTGGTTTTCTGGCAATAGTTTGCATGTTTCATGCAGAAAAAAATACATTAAAAATCTACATGCAATCATACCCTTGTAGTTCTCTCATGAAACGGGTCTATTTTTTTCCCCATGTTTTAAAGTTGCAAGAAGACACTAGTCCAACCTTTAATTTATTTTTTGTTGATCCACAGAAAGGCAAAAACCACAATGAGGCAGACACCAATGGTCCCATAAGGCCTCTTTCACACTTTCTGATATTTCCAGTACCGGAAAAAACGGTACCAGAGATGTCCGTGTGACACATCCGTATGGCAACCGTGGGCCGCCTGTGTGCCGCATCAGTACCACACGGACGTCCACAAGGGAAGCAGTGCTTCAGTAAGCGCTGTTCCCCTGCGTGTGGTACTGAAGCTGACTGTCATTATTCTCCCCTGCTTGTCGGCCGTGTACACTGTTCTCCGTGTGCACGTGTGCGGCACGTTTTGCGGTCCGTGTGTCTGTGTGAAAACGGACATGTCTGCATGTTTTGCACACGGACACACGGTCCGTGAAAAAACACTGACATGTACATAGACCCATTCATTTAAATGTGTCTACGTGTGTCAGTGTCTTCGTTAGGTGAGAAAACTGTCACCACACATACTGGAGACACAGACGTGTGAAAGGGACTGTAATACTTTTTTTTTTTAGAAAGGTAACCTTCTTGAACTTTAATGAATTGACCATTACAACATGTTGTGGCAGAGTGTTTCATAGTCTCACTATTTTTTTAATTTTTCTTTAAGATTGCTGAATTATTTTTAAATTTAGGGAACAGTATGAGTCGTAGAATTTTCTCACTATATTTAAGCTTGCCTACAAGGCTATGTGTCTTACCGCTAAGTACCTTATCCTCGGTTCACCATGCAGCCACTTGCTGTAATTCCATTAACCCTATCCACTATTTGTCTTGCCAATCCATATTTAGTTGTAAATTGTTTATGCAAATAGAAGATATTTCAACTGGATGTTTACAATAAAAGGAATTTAACACTAGGACTACTGGTATAGTCATTTTGACTACTTACTTGCAGTAGTTCTAGTCAGGGTTCATGAGTCCAGTAGTCCTAGCAAGTTTGCCCAAGATAAGGCAAAATTTGGTCTGTATTTAATGTTCACATGTCCAGTAATAATCTGTTAGAACGGATCCAGCAAGCAATCTATTGATGAAAACGTTGTGCAGATACAACTTTTTTTGTCCGACATTTTAACATTGAGGTCTATGGAAAATGGATCAATTAATTAGTCATCAATTTTTCTTTGATTCGTAATGGATCCAGTAAGAAAGAAAACAGATCCGTTACAATTGAACGGTAAACGGATCCCTCAATAATGGATCCATCAATGTTAAAAAAACGGATCCAGAAGAGATCCGTTATCTAAAAACACCCTAAAAAGTTGTGTCTGCACAACTTTTCTTGCCAATGGACTCCTGCTGGATCTGTTCTAACGGATCACTACTGGACATGTGAACATAGCCTAAGGCTTGATTCATAATTAGTCTCCCAATTCATTCAAAACATGTTTAATGAGGTTCCGATTAGTGCTTTGTACAGGCCTTCTATTCCAAATTTAACAGACCAGTTTTATAGATTAAATATATTGTCACTAAAATACCAAAAGAATCTTTCCCCAAATCATTTATAAAATACAATTGTCTAGAATGTGTTTATAAGGATTAAGATTTTCCTTTAATGGTTACAAGCAGCTCAGCCTAATTTATAATTCCTTACATAGTTACCATTGGAACTTTGCATTCTGTCTGTTCAGCGCTTGATTGTATAGCGTACTTTCAGGAGCATGCTATGGTTTAGTAAGTGCAGCATCAGACTTTTTATATTCTATTTTCTTGAACACTCAGTAAGTAGTCCCATTCTTTGGCTTCTATGATTTATGCTCTTGCATGGTTTTTCAGGTCACGGTGATTGCACTTACCATAATTGGTGCTGGACCAGTGACACAGAAAGTTTCCAGTTTCCAAAGTGACTTGTATAACAATATTGTATCCTATGATAATACCAAGTTAAATAGCATTGATTTTCTGCTTGTGTTTATGTGTGAATATGCAGTTACATTTGAAATAGATATAGCTATCAGGATCAGCCTGTGTGAATATTGGGAACCTCTGTGGATTTGTCTAGTATCGGCTTTTTCAGCTATCAGTCTTGTGTAAACCTGGCATTATCTAATACATCTGTTCTGTGATCCCATAGTGTTTGGAATGTGATATGCAGCCATATTAAATATCTTTTTATTTCTAGGGCTCATATGGCGTTGTGAAACTGGCTTACAATCAAAGTGACGACAAATATTATGTAAGTAGCGCCTTATATTGTCTGTTAATATTATCCTTCTAAAGTTCAAGAGTTACAATGAATGAAGAAATGTTTGCTTTGAGAAAATTATAATGATGCACAATGGAAAAGTTATTGGTTTGCTTAAAATGTTAGAATTACATTTTCCTTCTGCGATGATGATTTATTTGGTAAAATTGACCTTGTTATTAAACATGTGTTTAGTGTCCTGAAGTGTATTTATGTGCACTGCTGGGTCCATTGTCCACTTACATCAAGGACAGCAGTTTGGCATGGCCACACCTAGATGGTTCTTTTACTATCTTGTATTTAAAGAAGCAGTAGCGTCAACATTTTTATCCTTTTAATATATTGCAATCATCATATTATATGGTTTTGTGTACTGCTAATTTTGGTCTTACACTAAGCTAATTATTCTCTTTTCCATTAGATTTATGATGTCATGTGATTAAAAACTGACTAGCGGAATATTTCTAAGCGCTATGTAGAAATAGGAGGTCAATTTTCCCTGTACGAGTCATGAGTCACTGCAAACGTTGGCAGGGGGATGAGGGAGCAGCTGGGCTAAGAGTTGAAGAGGGGAATGATAAATGCAGGGACAAGAGACTTCCTGTTTCTACAATGAGCAGAGAATGTTTAGCTGGGTAGAAAGGCAAAATGAGCAATTGTAGGTACACAGGGCTATATAATGTAATGATTGAAAAATATTAAGAGGATAAAAACTTTGATGTGAGTGCTTTTTTTAAGTAGAAATTGAATTTAAGCAAAACATTGTCACCTCCATGGAATCTGGTAATGTGTCAGCAGAAAATGAGCTATTGTTTAAATCTGATGTGTTTATAAAAAAGAATGTTTTTTGTTTTTTTGATTATTATTATTTATTATTATTATAGCGCCATTTATTCCATGGCGCATTACATGTGATAGGGGGTATACACAATAAAAAAACAAGTATAATAATCTTAAACAATACAAGTCACGACTGGTTCAGAAGGAGTTAGGACCCTCCCCGCGAGGGCTCAATTGATTATGATTTTTTAGTTTTCATATCACTATCTATTGTAAAAAAAAAATACAAATCTTGCTATATTGTCATTGGCCACTAAGACTAATAATAGACTTATTTTGTGCTCTGTACAAGCAGCCCCATTGACACAGGTTGCAATAAATTAGCTACAGCTCTTGACTTTCTACAAAAAAGTTCTATGGGTGTACTCTGACCAGGAAAGGCCATTGAGAAGGGAGAAAGAGGAGGTGAGCTCTGACCATTAGCTATTGAGAATCCTGTGTTCTAGAGGTTTTATCATGGTAATCTTGTATGTCATGATAGTAAGACTGCTGAAAAGTTTTCTGTACAGAATTATGAAGTACATACGGAAAGTATGAGTCTAGAATTAGCATACCAAAACACAACAGAAAGATATAATGACAATAACCCTACTCAAAGACACAAACGAGAGACACGGTGAATATGCTGTATTGTATAAATATATTATTGTTACTTTTGTTAAGCATATCAAAAAAGTTAATTCATTGTACATATATACAAAAACATCATAGACAATGTGAGAATACCAGTTAAAAAAAATAATACAAGTTGGGGGACCAACAAACTGGTCAAGAAGAAAAAAATCCCATAAGGCCACAGCCCTTCTCATTCTCCACTTCCAAAGTCGCAGCACCAATCTCAAAAGATAAAAGATAGCATACAGCATGGACATTGTAGGCAAATACAGTGAAAACCAAGTAAAGAACAATATCAGGAGATACGTGTCGAAATAGCTCCCTAAATGTGTGACAAACTAGTGGACTATAAAGTTCATATGAAAGTGATATTGGGCCAAACCAAATTAGTAAACCACTGAATGATATACCGTAATTGTATAATGCTTATAAAATGTAGTAGTCCAAGGATCACAAACAGACCTCTGCATATCATTATTTGTCTAAAAATATATATAATTATTAAAAAAGGTATATTCACAATTGATTACAATTCCCCAGAAATAGGGGATGGAATAACCACAATAAAGAAGCAAGGCATCAGTGCAAATAAAATAATTTCTATAGATATATTGATTATCTTAGGACATATTAATCTAAGTTGGGTTAGACTTCGAGAGCACAGAGCACCCCAAAAGTTGTTTCGCCACTTATTGCTCTTTGTCAGGAGTGCTATCAGTATTAAAAATTGGGGTTTATGTTGTAAAAGCAAAGGAGAGCTCAACTCCCTGCCAAAATAATGTTTCACTCCATCTGTTTAGCACACTTGTGGTGACGGCTGCATAACACTGCAATCCCTGATGGAGACTAGACAATGCCCAACTGATGAAAGTAATAATCCATTCTGTATAATTCTAAAATATTCCGAATAGAATTTTAATAGAAAAAAAATTTGCCTTGCAGAGCTGGAGTCCTTGGTTCAAATCCATCCAAGGACAATATCTGCAAGCAGTTTGTATGTTCTCTCCGTGTTTGCGTGGGTTTCCTCCAGGTACTCTGGTTTCCTCCCACATTCCATAGACATACTGATAGGAAATATAGATTGTGAGCCCCATCGGGGACCAAGATGATAATGTGTGCAAACTGTAATGCGCTGTGGAATATGTTGGCGCTATGTAAATGAAAAGATTATTATTATTCATTTGATTGAAAGAAAAAAACATCAATTCTATAATCCATCTTAAAATAAAGAGTAAGGTCTTCATCATGAGACTGTTGAGCCAAACAGCTCACATGGACTCATTTGTTATTTTCCATTTTTAATATACTGTATAGAGTTTCACGGTTGTTAGCCTGCTGCTCTAAAATTCTGCGGCTCGTCATGTTGATGTGCCTAAGTGCACAGGTCTGATAAGCCTAAATCCTATGAACAGCAAACAACAGAACAATGAAAAAGAAAGACCCAAATCATAAATAAACCCCTCATAGATATAACTTGTTCTACTTACGTCACACAGCAGTATGAATCTCCCCGATGTGAGTAACAGGCAGTCTGAGAAGGGGGGGATGGCCATGCCACTTGTTCTCTGCAGAGAAACTGCTATTATCAGGACACTGGCTGATAGTAACAACATGGAGCTGCACACGCAAGTACAAAAAACATGGAGTAAATAGTCCACTATAAACATGACAACATTTATTAAAGATGTAAAAAAATAGGCATACAAATAAGTATACACAATTACAGTCAATAGTCAGACTCAGGTATTAAGGACATGCTCATCCACTAATAAATATTAGGGGTGGGGGAGTAAATTAGGAATAAAAACACATATAAAGTGCCAGTTCAGCGCCCCAGAGACCTGGTCGTTGCAGTAATGTCGCTCTGCCGCTAAGGAGGGTGATGTTATGTCTGATTGCACTAAAGGAGTTCATCTGACCAGGTATCACAGCACACGTTACACTTCACACTCCGGCCACTAGGGGGAGCAGAAGGCACTATTTATTAGGTTACTCCTAGAAAGAACGAGAACAGAAGATGTGAGGACTATCCCGAATGCCCAGCAGGGAAGAGCTACAACACACAGGCGCTAGTTGGTAGGCACTGATTTCCACCTGCAAAGGGAACTCTGGATGTGACCGGCCGGTCTCAGACAGCTCTGTTGACAGTGCTCTGGATTGAGGATCCTGAAACCTTTAGTAAATGGTAAAGAGACTGCAACCCTGTGTCCTCGTTATTCCTCGCACCACGCACCATCACCTTTCATTGGACGCCCCTTAGCAGGGTCACGGACCGGGTCCAGCCACCGTGATAACCCCTGATCGAGTACCCCGTGGCCCTGTGTCTGGGGGCGCTCCACCAGTGCTTAAATGGACAGTAACACCCTTGTTAGATGCATCCTACCTCATATACTAAGAATGCTGATATATACCGAATTTAAAGTTTCTCAGTTCAAAAAACAATGTCAGCTCTACGGTATGTTTAGAATGAGGGTGTCTATACAGTTTAAAAGATGCATACAGCAAAAAAGAAAAGATCCATGTTCCCCACGTGGAGCAGCACGCCGCCAGCCCCAGGGGTGTTACTGTTCATTTAGGAGGCACGTGGCCTGCTCCCTGCTAGTAGCCCTTCAGTGAAGGAGACATGGCCTCACAAAACCCATTCATACAAATAAAGAGACATCACAAATTTATTGTTGGATAAAAATGGCCGTGCAGTTTATTTTGGGTTACATAAAAACTCATTAAAATGTCCAATTAGTAAAATTCCTCATATAACAATCCAAAATTCCAGAATATCCAATAAAAAAATCAATCCACCCATAAATGGGCGATTTTCCCACAAGTAAACTACACGACATAAACTAAATAAATGATAATGGGAGGGAGGGTGGGCTCTTCTTTTCTTCTTGCGCCGTCAGAATAGGAAAAAACCCTAAAAACGGGTTTAAATAGTTCAAAAAAGAGCGCCAAGCACGTTATTAGCCAATCAGAAACCGGTAAAACAGGTGCCAAGAAACCAGAATAAACTTGATATAACTGCTTTCTGAGACTCCCTCAGAGGAAACCATGACCTTTCTTTGACCTTACTCTGAAACACGGTCCAACGAATAAGTGATATCAGGGTTTTTGAGGCCATGAGACCCCATATTTCCTCTTATGTCTTAGGCGGGGGCTAACATTATCAGGGGGATGGCTGCTATCAGAAACCAGGAGCAAGCCTCGCCACCGCCACACCTCCTCACCTCGGACTGCAGTGACGTAGACATTATCAGGTGGCTAGCTGCTACTAGAAGTCTGGACAGGCCACGCACCCTCACCTTGGACTGCAGGCAAGAAAAGATCAGGGGCCTGGCATTGCAGGAGCTGCTCCTCACTGTTCACCCATTCTGTCTGGGACGTTACATCAGTGTGCAGCTCCATGCTATTAATATCAACCTGTCTCCTGATAAAACCTCTTTCACTGCAGAGAACAGGGGGCATGGACATGCCCCCTCTTCTCAGACTGGCTGTTACTCACAGCGGCGAGCTTCACACTGCTGGTTGATATAACATCCCAGACAGTAGAGGGGAGCAGTGAGGAGCAGCTCCTGTCACACTGAATTACAAGTGTTATAAAGATAATAGAACTGCACTGGGCATCTCATCTTTATAGTTTGAGGGTGAGTACAATTTCTTTTTTATGTTCCCGGAGTACCCCTTTAACTACACAAAAGACTTGAAATTTACAGCTCAATTTAGAGGGAACCTGTCATATTATTCATGCTGCTTGAACAACAGCCAGTATAAATCATAATTTGAATGCATGATTGGAGCTGGGCCAGTTTTACTCTGAACCATTACTGCGTTTCAGAGAAAATATATTTTGAAAAGCTGGCACTATGTGTATTGGCTGACAAAATCAAGGTAGTTGCCCAGCGGCTTCTCCTTGCCCTTAAGCCTTTGATTGACAGAGGTATCCCTATGCATGCAGATACATGGCTGCAATGGTGCAACTAGACTCTGATTCATGCTTTCTGTGGTTCAGATGACTTTAAATAATCAAGTATAGTATTAGGCTTGACAACCAATGAGAATTTACAATATTTCAGATTAGATTGTGATATGGGAAAAAAAATTGTCAAAAATGTTTTTGTTTGCTCTTTTCAATACATTTAACATCAAAACCTGAATTAAACAGTTTGTCTTCTCTGATGACACATTTCCTTTAATATCTTTTAAAGTGTAATCTACAGGCTCCAAGTTTGTATGCAGGCCCACTTAAAATCCCATACATCTTTAAAGAAGCACTCCCAAGCAAAAGTGTATTCTCTAAACCTTTCTAAATATGTGTGCATATAAGTATTCCACTGTTTTCAGCACAACTCTGGTCCTCTTCTCACACACATGATTGAAATACACATTATTCAGATCACTCTGGGGTTTCATTTGTGAGTCGGAAGTTGCTTTTACAGTGGAAGTCTATGGCGCTACCATTGTGAAAGAGACTTCTGGTTCACACATAGTAACCCTGTGAGCCATTTAGTCAGAATTAAAGTCATGCTACTCAGTAGAGGACCGGAGCTGCGCTGTAAGCTAGGGAAGACAGCAATCTGTAAGTATTTTAATGCACCAACACTACACACATATATAAAAAGCTTTAGGGGATAACATTTTTGTTGGGAGTGCTTCTTTTATAATATCAGCCATAGTTTCAAAGTAAAAGGTGCATGTAATTAACTGATCTATGCCGTCTCACTGCTTCACCTCCACCTCTCACTGATTGAAAGTACCATGAAAACAGCCAGTCAACTATGTCCTCTCTAATTTAACTCTCTATTCAGAGAGGCTCAGGACCGACATGGTCCTTGAAAGTTGTCCAGACCCATCTTATATCCTGTTCCCATCTGCGTCTTACAACATTTAGGCCGTTTTCATACATGCTTTGAGTACAGACTGCGAAGCACGGACTGACCACAGATCTCCTGACCTGAATTTGACAAATTCATATATGCCCATTAGGCTAACTAGTTTGGGTCACGATAACATGGATGTGTTAAACCAGCATTACTTGATATGTATTCATCATTGGAAACATTTACCTTCCCAAAGAACACAAGCAACCATTACATTCAGTTTAAAGAGAATCTGTTGGCACAAAGGTAGGACTAGTGCAACATTTCTATTACCTGTATGCCCATATTAATAGGTCATATACGTCCTGGGGGGTGACAGATTTCTTCTAAAATGTTATGTGAAGATCCATAAACAGATATTGTTTCCATCATTAGTATGGACGTATGTCTGATGACGCACTGAAGGTCTAGATATAGGGTTGCTATTGTTCTTCTGCACATTTAGGGGGTGAGATTTCATAGGCAGTTCCTCTATGTGCCTCTGGCATGATTCTCTACTTTGCACAGAAATGATCATTATTATGTAGTTTACTATCCTATTACTGCTCAAAATATTTGCCAAGCTAGCAGCTGTAAATCTGAGGCAGGAACATGGTAATGAGGTTAATGCGTTCTTTTCTCTCAGAAAATTGTATTTGCTTTTCGAACCATATTGTTTTTGTTTCTTTGTGTGCATAGTAATAACACTGCCACAATGACTGTATGTGATTTAATGGGCAATGTTAGACAAGGAAGAGGTACACCAATTATACCAGCTATTGGGGGAGAATAATCATGAAAAGAATCTTTCTTAGCACCCAATTTGATAAATGTGGCTGCACAATTATTGGTAAATTTGGCACATTTTTTTTTTTAATAGCACTACTGTCTCTAACTATGTGGCCGGAGATGAGCCTTCATTGGTGGGAACATTCAAACTTATTTGTGACTGTTTAAAAATTCAAAGTTAAAAATTGTGAATATGCCAGGAAGTAACTCTGTTATGAGGGGAGGAATAATTACTGATCAGGAGCTGAAAATCTAAATTCTGGCACACACATGCAGTTCATAAATATCTAAAAAAAAAAAAATATAACAATGCAGAGAAAATATATTTTGGGGGTGTTGATTTTTTTTATGCATTTTGCGCTATTGCTCCAAATTCATCAAAACTGCCACACAATGTTTGATGAATTGGCGCCTTTTCAAAGAGCCTTGTTTTTCCTTGTTAGCATATTTTTAGACTTGTTGCACCAGAGAAAAACATGTCTAGACACTAATTACCCACCCCCAACATACAAGGTGATAAAGGGAGGGAGTGGACATTTGCAGGTCTCTACTCAGCAGACAGAGAAGCAGAGCAGACAGACAAAAGCATCTTGGAGGAAACAAGACTCTGAACAATGTGAGTATATCGTAGCCAATGCCTTTATTTTCTATTTTCTGTCTCTACATGTCCTAATTTCAGCCATTTCTTTCTGCATGCATGCATCAGAATGTCATCTTCTTCTGATGAGGAGCAATGTCATGGGCCTTCTCAAGCCGAACATGTCAGTGAAGTGAGTACTCAACTCCTCAGATTGATAAGTAATCACTGTCACATCTACACATGTGACAATTTTTTTTAACTTTTTTTGGAGCACTTCTTTCACGGCAGAGGGTGAGATACCTGGCTGACTGTTTACTGTATCCTCACTTTAGTATTCTTGAATCTTCCTTTCTTTTACTTTCATCTTTCTTTACATTTTTCTTCCTTCTGGACTCCTTTTTTATCTTGACTTTCATTATTCATGCCATTTCTCAGCCTCTGTTTTCTTTCTTTTCCTTATGTTAATGTGTCCAACATTAATGTCTTCATTTATTTTTTAGGTTCCAGAACGGGATGAGGACCTCATTGACAACGATATCCTCATCTCCCTGGTCCATGAGCGAGTCCCGTTGTGGGACACCCGGGTTCCACAGCACTCGGACAACGTGACGATCCGGCGGCTATGGAATGAGGTGGCAAAAGCGATGTGGGATGGCTGGGACAACGCCCCGACTCGGGTCCGAAATGCATTTTGTAAGTATTGCAATGCAGTGTGAAGCAGCAGAGACCTTGGCCGTGCTCACACAACTGTGTGTGATGACACAAGCTCTCAGGAGTTTCTGTCATCATCACACAGTTGTGTGAGCACTGCCAAAAGTCCATTGTCTAACCATTATTTTTTGTTTTTTCACCAGTGCTCAAAGTCAAAACACGTTGGTGTTCGATGAAGGATCGCTTCAACAAGGACCTGCTTCAAGAGAGCCGTGTTCCCAGTGGTCCTGGAGCAAGGATCCGAAAGTATAAATACCACCGCATTCTGGCATTTTTAAGATCGGTCCTTGCCCAGAGAACATAAGTATTTTTCCTGTGTATTAGGTTGTGTTGTATTGCCATAATCTGTATGTTTCTATTCAACAGGAGTTGGCGTTTTTTTAGTTTTTCGTATTAATAGTTTTTTACTTTTTTCACAGCACATGGAGCAGCACTGTTGACCCAGGATCTGGAGCGGTCCTTCATCAGACAGCAACGGACCCGTCCCAGCCATCCTGCAGCGCTGCAGCAAGTGGGCCTGCCACACTAACTGGAGACCAGGAAGCTGGTCCATCAGGTGTTCCCCTTTCCCAGTCCTCTGCCCCTGCCCCTTTTTTAGGGGGCTCCTCCTAGCAGCAGCAGAGGGCATCGGATAGGTCAGGACAGAGTTTTTGCACTTGAGCTTGGTTTTTCACGATGGACTCAAGGCTTTGGGTGACCGACTGGATACTACCTGTTGTGAGTTCTGTTTTTGGGCTCCCTCTGGTGGTTACTGATGGTATTAGGTGACTTGTGTTCTCTGTGGTCTCTGGTGTCCACCTGTTCCATCAGGTTATGGGAGTTTCCTATTTAACCTGGCTTTTTTGTCATTTCCTCGCCGGCTATCAATGTTATCAGCGTGTCTTTTTACCTCTGCTCCCTGCGTCTGTTATCTTCAGGACAAGCTAAGTTTTGATTTTCCTGTTCCACGTTTTGCTTAATTTTTGTCTTAGTCCAGCTTGCAGATATGTGATTCCTTGCTGCTGGTTGCTCTAGTGGGCTGAAATTACTCCTCATGTTCCATGAGTTGGCACATGAGTTCAAGTAATTTCAGGATGGTTTTTTGAAGGGTTTTTCGCTGACCGCGCAGTTCACTTTTGTATCCTCTGCTGTTAGGGCTGGCAATCAGGCAACACAGCGTGCAGTAATCAGCGCACATACAGAGATCTGGCAATAACCAAAAACAATAGGACGAGCTCTGAGACGTGGAATCTCTGTAGACTGCAGTACCTGATCTATCCTCACACAACTATAAGCAGCAGTGGATTGCGCCTATCACTACCTATGCAACTCGGCACTGCCTGAGGAGCTGACTAGCCTGAAGATAGAAATACAAGCCTGACTTACCTCAGAGAAATACCCCAAAGGAATAGGCAGCCCCCCACATATAATGACTGTTAGCAAGATGAAAAGACAAACGTAGGAATGAAATAGATTCAGCAAAATGAGGCCCGATATTCTAGACAGAGCGAGGATAGCAAAGAGAACTATGCAGTCTACAAAAAACCCTAAAACGAAAACCACGCAAAGGGGCAAAAAGACCCACCGTGCCGAACTAACAGCACGGCGGTGCACCCCTTTGCTTCTCAGAGCTTCCAGCAAAAGTTAATAGCAAGCTGGACAGAAAAAACAGAAAACAAACTAGAAGCACTTATCTAGCAGAGCAGCAGGCCCAAGGAAAGATGCAGTAGCTCAGATCCAACACTGGAACATTGACAAGGAGCAAGGAAGACAGACTCAGGTGGAGCTAAATAGCAAGGCAGCCAACGAGCTCACCAAAACACCTGAGGGAGGAAGCCCAGAGACTGCAATACCACTTGTGACCACAGAAGTGAACTCAGCCACAGAATTCACAACAGTACCCCCCCCTTGAGGAGGGGTCACCGAACCCTCACCAGAACCCCCAGGCCGACCAGGATGAGCCACATGAAAGGCACGAACAAGATCTGGGGCATGGACATCAGAGGCAAAAACCCAGGAATTATCTTCCTGAGCATAACCCTTCCATTTGACCAGATACTGGAGTTTCCGTCTAGAGACACGAGAATCCAAAATCTTCTCCACAATATACTCCAATTCCCCCTCCACCAAAACAGGGGCAGGAGGCTCCACAGATGGAACCATAGGTGCCACGTATCTCCTCAACAACGACCTATGGAATACATTATGTATGGAAAAGGAGTCTGGGAGGGTCAGACGAAAAGACACCGGATTGAGAATCTCAGAAATCCTATACGGACCAATAAAACGAGGTTTAAATTTAGGAGAGGAAACCTTCATAGGAATATGACGAGAAGATAACCAAACCAGATCCCCAACACGAAGTCGGGGTCCCACACGGCGTCTGCGATTAGCGAAAAGCTGAGCCTTCTCCTGGGACAAGGTCAAATTGTCCACTACCTGAGTCCAGATCTGCTGCAACCTGTCCACCACAGAATCCACACCAGGACAGTCCGAAGACTCAACCTGTCCTGAAGAGAAACGAGGATGGAACCCAGAATTGCAGAAAAATGGAGAGACCAAGGTAGCCGAGCTGGCCCGATTATTAAGGGCGAACTCAGCCAACGGCAAAAATGACACCCAATCATCCTGGTCAGCGGAAACAAAACATCTCAGATATGTTTCCAAGGTCTGATTGGTTCGTTCGGTCTGGCCATTAGTCTGAGGATGGAAGGCCGAGGAGAAAGATAGGTCAATGCCCATCCTACCACAAAAGGCTCGCCAGAACCTCGAGACAAACTGGGAACCTCTGTCAGAAACAATATTCTCAGGAATGCCATGTAAACGAACCACATGCTGGAAGAACAAAGGCACCAAATCAGAGGAGGAAGGCAATTTAACCAAGGGCACCAAATGGACCATTTTAGAAAAGCGATCACAGACCACCCAAATGACCGACATTTTTTGAGAAACGGGAAGGTCAGAAATGAAATCCATCGAAATATGTGTCCAAGGCCTCTTCGGGACCGGCAAGGGCAAAAGCAACCCACTGGCACGTGAACAGCAGGGCTTAGCCCTAGCACAAATTCCACAGGACTGCACAAAAGCACGCACATCCCGTGACAGAGACGGCCACCAGAAGGATCTAGCAACCAACTCCCTGGTACCAAAGATTCCTGGATGACCGGCCAGCACCGAACAATGAAGTTCAGAGATAACTTTACTAGTCCACCTATCAGGGACGAACAGTTTCTCGGCCGGACAACGATCAGGTTTATTAGCCTGAAATTTCTGCAACACTCTCCGCAAATCAGGGGAGATGGCAGACACAATGACTCCTTCCTTGAGGATACTCGCCGGCTCAGATAACCCCGGAGAGTCGGGCACAAAACTCCTAGACAGAGCATCCGCCTTCACATTTTTAGAGCCCGGAAGGTATGAAATCACAAAATCAAAACGAGCAAAAAACAACGACCAACGGGCCTGTCTAGGATTCAAGCGCTTGGCAGACTCAAGATAAGTAAGGTTCTTATGATCAGTCAAAACCACCACGCGATGCTTAGCACCCTCAAGCCAATGACGCCACTCCTCGAATGCCCACTTCATGGCCAGCAACTCTCGGTTGCCCACATCATAATTACGCTCAGCAGCAGAAAATTTCCTGGAAAAGAAAGCACATGGTTTGAACACTGAGCAACCAGAACCTCTCTGTGACAAAACCGCCCCTGCACCAATCTCAGAAGCATCAACCTCGACCTGGAACGGAAGAGAAACATCAGGTTGACACAACACAGGGGCACAGCAAAAACGACGCTTCAACTCCTGAAAAGCTTCCACGGCAGCAGAAGACCAATTAACCAAATCAGCACCCTTCTTGGTCAGATCGGTCAATGGTCTGGCAATGCTAGAAAAATTACAGATGAAGCGACGATAAAAATTAGCAAAGCCCAGGAATTTCTGCAGACTTTTTAGAGATGTCGGCTGAGTCCAATCCTGGATGGCCTGAACCTTAACCGGATCCATCTCGATAGTAGAAGGGGAAAAGATGAACCCCAAAAATGAAACTTTCTGCACACCGAAGAGACACTTTGATCCCTTCACGAACAAGGAATTAGCACGCAGTACCTGGAAAACCATTCTGACTTGCTTCACATGAGACTCCCAATCATCTGAGAAGATCAAAATGTCATCCAAGTAAACAATCAAGAATTTATCCAGATACTCACGGAAAATGTCATGCATAAAAGACTGAAAAACAGATGGAGCATTGGCAAGTCCGAACGGCATCACCAGATACTCAAAATGACCTCGGGCGTATTAAATGCCGTTTTCCATTCATCTCCCTGCCTGATTCTCACCAGATTATACGCACCACGAAGATCAATCTTAGTAAACCAACTAGCCCCCTTAATCCGAGCAAACAAGTCAGAAATCAATGGCAAGGGATACTGAAACTTAACAGTGATCTTATTAAGAAGGCGGTAATCAATACACGGTCTTAGCGAACCATCCTTCTTGGCTACAAAAAAGAACCCTGCTCCCAATGGTGACGACGATGGGCGAATATGTCCCTTCTCCAGGGACTCCTTCACATAACTGCGCATAGCGGTGTGTTCAGGTACGGACAAATTAAATAAACGACCCTTAGGGAATTTACTACCAGGAATCAAATCGATAGCACAATCACAATTCCTATGCGGAGGTAGGGCATCAGACTTGGACTCCTCAAATACATCCCGAAAGTCCGACAAGAACTCTGGGATGTCAGAAGGAATGGATGACGAAATAGACAAAAATGGAACATCACCATGTACTCCCTGACAACCCCAGCTGGTTACCGACATAGAGTTCCAATCCAATACTGGATTATGGGTTTGTAGCCATGGCAACCCCAACACGACCACATCATGCAAATTATGCAGTACCAGAAAGCGAATAACTTCCTGATGTGCAGGAGCCATGCACATGGTCAGCTGGGCCCAGTACTGAGGCTTATTCTTGGCCAAAGGTGTAGCATCAATTCCTCTCAACGGAATAGGACACCGCAAAGGCTCCAAGAAAAATCCACAACGTTTAGCATAATCCAAATCCATCAGATTCAGGGCAGCGCCTGAATCCACAAACGCCATGACAGAATACGATGACAAAGAGCACATTAAGGTAATGGACAAAAGGAATTTGGACTGTACAATACCAATAACGGCAGAGCTATCGAACCGCCTAGTGCGTTTAGGACAATTAGAAATAGCATGAGTAGAATCACCACAATAGAAACACAGTCTGTTCAGACGTCTGTGTTCTTGCCGTTCTACTTTAGTCATAGTCCTGTCGCACTGCATAGGCTCAGGTTTACTCTCAGACAATACCGCCAGATGGTGCACAGATTTACGCTCGCGCAAGCGACGACCGATCTGAATGGCCAAGGACATAGACTCATTCAAACCAGCAGGCATAGGAAATCCCACCATTACATCCTTAAGAGCTTCAGAGAGACCCTTTCTGAACAAAGCCGCTAGTGCAGATTCATTCCACAGAGTGAGTACTGACCACTTCCTAAATTTCTGACAATATACTTCTACATCATCCTGACCCTGGCATAAAGCCAGCAGATTTTTCTCAGCCTGATCCACTGAATTAGGCTCATCGTAAAGCAATCCCAGCGCCTGGAAAAATGCATCAACATTACTCAATGCAGAATCTCCTGGTGCAAGAGAAAACGCCCAGTCCTGTGGGTCGCCGCGCAAAAAAGAAATAATAATCAAAACCTGTTGAATAGGATTACCAGAAGAATGAGGTTTCAAGGCCAAAAATAGCTTACAATTATTTCTGAAGCTCAGGAACTTAGTTCTGTCACCAAAAAACAAATCAGGAATCGGAATTCTTGGTTCTAGCATCGATTTCTGATCAATAGTATCTTGAATCTTTTGTACATTTACAACGAGATTATCCATTGAGGAGCACAGAGCCTGAATATCCATGTCCACAGCTGTGTCCTGAAGCACTCTAATGTCTAGGGGAAAAAAAAGACTGAAGACAGAGCTAAGAAAAAAAAATGATGTCAGGATTTCTTTTTTCCCTCTATTGGGAATCATTGGTAGGGCTCCTTGTACTGTTAGGGCTGGCAATCAGGCAACACAGCGTGCAGTAATCAGCGCACATACAGAGATCTGGCAATAACCAAAAACAATAGGACGAGCTCTGAGACGTGGAATCTCTGTAGACTGCAGTACCTGATCTATCCTCACACAACTATAAGCAGCAGTGGATTGCGCCTATCACTACCTATGCAACTCGGCACTGCCTGAGGAGCTGACTAGCCTGAAGATAGAAATACAAGCCTGACTTACCTCAGAGAAATACCCCAAAGGAATAGGCAGCCCCCCACATATAATGACTGTTAGCAAGATGAAAAGACAAACGTAGGAATGAAATAGATTCAGCAAAGTGAGGCCCGATATTCTAGACAGAGCGAGGATAGCAAAGAGAACTATGCAGTCTACAAAAAACCCTAAAACGAAAACCACGCAAAGGGGCAAAAAGACCCACCGTGCCGAACTAACAGCACGGCGGTGCACCCCTTTGCTTCTCAGAGCTTCCAGCAAAAGTTAATAGCAAGCTGGACAGAAAAAACAGAAAACAAACTAGAAGCACTTATCTAGCAGAGCAGCAGGCCCAAGGAAAGATGCAGTACCTCAGATCCAACACGGGAACATTGACAAGGAGCAAGGAAGACAGACTCAGGTGGAGCTAAATAGCAAGGCAGCCAACGAGCTCACCAAAACACCTGAGGGAGGAAGCCCAGAGACTGCAATACCACTTGTGACCACAGAAGTGAACTCAGCCACAGAATTCACAACACTCTGCTATCTAGCTTTAGCGGGCCTCATTTTTGCTGATTCTATTTTCATAACTACGTATGTGCTTTCCTCTCATTTCACCGTTATTACATGTGGGGGGCTGCTATTTCTGTGGGGTGTTTCTCTGGAGGCAAGTGAGGTCTGTGTTTCTTCTTATAGGGGAAGTTAATCCTTCGGCTGGCGCGAGACGTCTAGGAATCATCGTAGGCACGTTCCCCGGCTACTGCTAGTTGTGTGTTTAGGTTCAGGATCGCGGTCAGCTCAGGTTCCATCACCCTAGAGCTTGTTTTGTTTTTGTGCTTGTCCTTTTGTGATCCCCTGCCATTGGGATCATGACAGTATAGCCGGACTTAAAAAATTGGTCATCGTTTTGGCTGAAGTAGGAGGAAAAGTAGTCTGAGGAAGTTTTTTTTTTTTTTTCCCTCCTCAGTGTTTGCTGCCTAGCCTTAATTGCAGCTTGACTGCTTCTTTCCTCCACTTAATCCTTGAATGGCTCTGACCTCAGCTGTTTATCATGGACGTCCAGAGTTTGGCTTCCAGCCTGAATAATCTTGCTGCTAAGGTTCAAAATATACAAGATTTTGTTGTACATACGCCTATGTCTGAACCTAGAATTCCTGTCCCAGAGTTTTTTTCTGGAGATAGATCTAGTTTTCTGAATTTTAGGAACAATTGCAAGTTGTTTCTTTCCTTGAAATCTCGCTCCTCTGGAGACCCTGCTCAGCAGGTCAAGATTGTTATATCTTTCCTGCGGGGTGACCCTCAGAATTGGGCATTTGCATTGGCACCAGGGGATCCTGCGTTGCTCAATGTGGATGCGTTTTTTCTGGCATTGGGTTTGCTCTATGAGGAACCTAACCTAGAGATTCAGGCTGAAAAAGCTTTATTGGCTCTCTCTCAGGGGCAAGATGAAGCAGAAATATATTGTCAGAAATTTCGGAAATGGTTGGTGCTTACTCAGTGGAATGAGTGCGCTCTGGCTGCAAAATTCAGAGATGGCCTTTCTGAGGCCATTAAAGATGTTATGGTGGGGTTCCCGGCGCCTACAGGTCTGAATGAGTCCATGACTATGGCTATTCAGATTGATCGGCGTTTACGGGAGCGCAAACCTGTGCACCATTTGGCGGTGTCTTCTGAACAGGCACCTGAGATAATGCAATGTGATAGAATTCAGTCCAGAAGTGAACGGCAAAATTATAGGCGGAAAAATGGATTGTGTTTTTATTGTGGTGATTCAGCTCATGTTATATCAGCATGCTCTAAACACACAAAAAAGGTTGATAAGTCTGTTGCCATTGGTACTTTACAGTCTAAGTTCATTCTGTCTGTGACGCTGATTTGTTCATTATCATCCATTTCCGTCGATGCCTATGTGGATTCAGGCGCTGCCCTGAGTCTTATGGATTGGTCATTTGCCAATCGCTGTGGGTTTAGTCTGGAACCTCTGGAAGTTCCTATTCCTTTGAAAGGAATTGACTCTACACCTTTGGCTATGAATAAACCTCAGTACTGGACACAAGTGACCATGCGTATGACTCCCGTTCATCAGGAGGTGATTCGCTTCCTGGTACTGTATAATTTACATGATGTCTTAGTGCTTGGTCTGCCATGGTTACAAACTCATAACCCAGTCCTGGACTGGAAAACAATGTCTGTGTTAAGCTGGGGATGTCAGGGGGTTCATGATGATGCATCTCCGATTTCTATCGCTTCATCTACTCCTTTTGAGGTTCCGGTATTTTTGTCTGATTATCGGGAGGTTTTTGAGGAGCCTAAGCTCAGTTCGCTTCCTCCTCACAGGGATTGCGATTGTGCTATAGATTTGATTCCTGGCAGTAAATTCCCTAAAGGTCGTTTGTTCAATCTGTCAGTGCCAGAGCATACTGCTATGCGGAATTATGTTAAGGAGTCCTTGGAAAAGGGACATATCCGTCCATCTTCGTCCCCTTTGGGAGCAGGTTTTTTTTTTGTGGCCAAAAAAGATGGTTCCTTGAGGCCTTGCATAGATTATCGTCTTTTGAATAAGATTACAGTCAAATATCAGTATCCTTTGCCATTGTTGACTGATTTGTTCGCTCGCATTAAGGGGGCTAAATGGTTCACTAAGATTGATCTTCGGGGTGCGTATAATCTTGTGCGGATAAAGCAGGGTGATGAGTGGAAAACCGCATTTAATACGCCTGAGGGCCATTTCGAGTATTTGGTGATGCCTTTTGGACTTTCTAATGCTCCTTCTGTCTTCCAGTCTTTTATGCACGATATTTTCCGTGAATATCTGGATAAATTTATTATCGTGTATTTGGATGATGTTTTGGTTTTTTCTGATGACTGGGAGTCTCATGTTCAGCAGGTCAGGAAGGTGTTTCAGGTCCTGCGGGCCAATTCTTTGTTTGTAAAGGGTTCTAAATGTCTCTTTGGAGTCCAGAAGATTTCTTTTTTTGGGTATATTTTTTCCCCTTCTACTATTGAGATGGATCCCGTCAAGGTTCAGGCTATTTGTGACTGGACGCAGCCTACATCTCTTAAGAGTCTACAGAAGTTCTTGGGCTTTGCTAATTTTTATCGTCGCTTCATAACTAATTTTTCTAGTGTTGTTAAGCCTTTGACGGATTTGACTAAAAAGGGTGCTGATGTTACTGATTGGTCTCCTGCGGCTGTGGAGGCCTTTCAGGAACTTAAGTGCCGGTTTTCTTCTGCTCCTGTGTTGCGTCAGCCAGATACGTCGCTTCCTTTTCAGGTTGAGGTTGATGCTTCCGAGATCAGAGCGGGGGGCGGTTTTGTCACAGAGAAGCTCCGATGGCTCAGTGATGAAGCCATGTGCGTTCTTTTCTAGAAAATTTTCGCCCGCTGAACGGAATTATGATGTTGGTAATCGGGAGCTTTTGGCCATGAAGTGGGCATTTGAGGAGTGGCGTCATTGGCTTGAGGGTGCTAGACATCGTGTGGTGGTCTTGACTGATCACAAAAATCTGATGTACATAGAGTCTGCCAAGCGTCTGAATCCTAGACAGGCTCGTTGGTCATTGTTTTTCTCCCGTTTCAATTTTGTGGTTTCATACCTGCCAGGTTCAAAGAATGTGAAGGCGGATGCTCTTTCTAGGAGTTTTGTGCCTGACTCCCCTGGAAATTCTGAGCCCACTGGTATCCTTAGGGATGGGGTGATTTTGTCGGCTGTCTCCCCAGACTTGCGATGTGCTTTGCAGGAGTTTCAGGCGGATAAACCTGATCGTTGTCCGCCGGAAAGACTGTTTGTTCCGGATAATTGGACCAGTAGAGTCATCTCCGAGGTCCATTCTTCTGTGTTGGCAGGTCATCCTGGAATATTTGGTACTAGAGACTTGGTGGCCAGGTCTTTTTGGTGGCCTTCCTTGTCGAGGGATGTGCGTTCTTTCGTGCAGTCTTGTGGAGTTTGCGCTCGGGCTAAGCCTTGCTGTTCTCGGGCCAGTGGATTGTTGTTACCTTTGCCTATCCCGAAGAGGCCTTGGACGCACATTTCCATGGACTTTATTTCGGATCTCCCTGTCTCTCAAAAAATGTCCGTCATATGGGTTGTGTGTGACTGCTTTTCTAAGATGGTTCATCTGGTACCCTTGCCTAAGTTACCTTCCTCCTCTGAGTTGGTCCCTCTGTTTTTTCAAAACGTGGTCCGTTTGCATGGCATTCCGGAGAACATCGTTTCTGACAGGGGATCCCAGTTTGTGTCTAGATTTTGGCGGACGTTCTGTGCTAAGATGGGCATTGATTTGTCCTTTTCGTCTGCATTCCATCCCCAGACGAATGGCCAGAACTAATCAGACTTTAGAAACTTATTTAAGGTGTTTTGTTTCTGCTGATCAAGATGACTGGGTTTCCTTTTTGCCGCTTGCCGAGTTTGCCCTTAATAATCGGGCTAGTTCTGCTACCTTGGTTTCTCCTTTCTTTTGCAATTCGGGGTTTCATCCTCGTTTTTCCTCTGGTCAGGTGGAGCCTTCTGATTGTCCTGGAGTGGACATGGTGGTGGATAGGTTGCATCGGATTTGGAGTCATGTGGTGGACAATTTGAAGTTGTCCCAGGAGAGGGCTCAGCAGTTTGCTAATCGCCGTCGCCGCGTGGGTCCTCGACTTCTTGTTGGGGACTTGGTGTGGTTGTCTTCTCGTTTTGTTCCTATGAAGGTCTCTTCTCCTAAGTTCAAGCCTCGGTTCATCGGTCCCTATAGGATCTTGGAAATTCTTAACCCTGTGTCGTTTCGTTTGGATCTCCCGGCATCGTTTGCTATTCATAATGTGTTCCATCGGTCGTTGTTGCGGAAGTATGAGGTACCTGTCGTTCCTTCGCTTGAGCCTCCTGCTCCGGTGCTGGTGGAGGGTGAATTGGAGTATGTTGTGGAGAAGATCTTGGATTCTCGTGTTTCCAGACGGAAACTCCAGTATTTGGTCAAGTGGAAGGGTTATGGTCAGGAGGATAATTCTTGGGTGATTGCCTCTGATGTTCATGCTGCCGATTTGGTCCGTGCTTTTCATAGGGCTCATCCTGGTCGCCCTGGTGGTTCTCGTGAGGGTTCGGTGACCCCTCCTCAAGGGGGGGGTACTGTTGTGAGTTCTGTTTTTGGGCTCCCTCTGGTGGTTACTGATGGTACTGGGTGACTTGTGTTCTCTGTGGTCTCTGGTGTCCACCTGTTCCATCAGGTTATGGGAGTTTCCTATTTAACCTGGCTTTTTTGTCATTTCCTCGCCGGCTATCAATGTTATCAGCGTGTCTTTTTACCTCTGCTCCCTGCGTCTGTTATCTTCAGGACAAGCTAAGTTTTGATTTTCCTGTTCCACGTTTTGCTTAACCCCTTACCGGCATCGGACGTACTATACCGTCCGATGCCGGCTCCCCTGCTTTGATGCAGGGCTCCACGGTGAGCCCGCACCAAAGCCGGGACATGTCAGCTGTTTTGAACAGCTGACATGTGCCCGTAATAGGCGCGGGCAGAATCGCGATCTGCCCGCACCTATTAACTAGTTAAATGCCGCTGTCAAACGCAGACAGCGGCATTTAACTACCGCTTCCGGCCGGGCGGCCGGAAATGACGTCATCGCCGACCCCCGTCACATGATCGGGGGTCGGCGATGCTTGTGAATGGTAACCATAGAGGTCCTTGAGACCTCTATGGTTACTGATTGCCCGTCGCTGTGAGCGCCACCCTGTGGTCGGCGCTCACAGCACACGTGCAATTCTGCTACATAGCAGCGATCAGCAGATCGCTGCTATGTAGCAGAGCCGATCGTGCTATGCCTGCTTCTAGCCTCTCATGGAGGCTATTGAAGCATGGCAAAAGTTAAAAAAAAAAGTTTAAAAAAATGTGAAAAAAATAAAAAAAACATAAAAGTTTAAATCACCCCCCTTTCGCCCCAATCAATATAAATCAATAAAAAAATATCAAATCTACGCATATTTGGTATCGCCGCGCTCAGAATCGCCCGATCTATCAATTAAAAAAAAGTATTAACCTGATCGCTAAACAGCGTAGCGGGAAAAAAATTCGAAAAGCCAGAATTACGTTTTTTTGGTCGCCGCGACATTGCATTAAAATGCAATAACGGGCGATCAAAAGAACGTATCTGCACCGAAATGCTATCATTAATAACGTCATCTCGGCACACAAAAAATAAGCCCTCAACTGACCCCAGATGATGAAAAATGGAGACGCTACGAGTATCGGAAAATGGCGCAATTTTTTTTTTTTTTTTTTTTTTTTTTTTTTAGCAAAGTTTGGAATTTTTTTTCACCACTTAGATAAAAAATAACCTAGTCATGTTAGGTGTCTATGAACTCGTAATGACCTGGAGAATCATAATGGCAGGTCAGTTTTAGCATTTAGTGAACCTAGCAAAAAAGCCAAACAAAAAACCAATGTGGGATTGCACTTTTTTTGCAATTTCACCGCACTTGGAATTTTTTTCCCGTTTTCTAGTACACGACATGCTAAAACCAATGATGTCGTTCAAAAGTACAACTCGTCCCGCAAAAAATAAGCCCTCACATGGCCAAATTGACAGAAAAATAAAAAAGTTATGGCTCTGGGAAGGAGGGGAGCGAAAAACGAACACGGAAAAACGAAAAATCCCCCGGTCATGAAGGGGTTAATTTTTGTCTTAGTCCAGCTTGCAGATATGTGATTCCTTGCTGCTGGTTGCTCTAGTGGGCTGAAATTACTCCTCATGTTCCATGAGTTGGCACATGAGTTCAAGTAATTTCAGGATAGTTTTTTGAAGGGTTTTTCGCTGACCGCGCAGTTCACTTTTGTATCCTCTGCTATCTAGCTTTAGCGGGCCTCATTTTTGCTGATTCTATTTTCATAACTACGTATGTGCTTTCCTCTCATTTCACCGTTATTACATGTGGGGGGCTGCTATTTCTGTGGGGTGTTTCTCTGGAGGCAAGTGAGGTCTGTGTTTCTTCTTATAGGGGAAGTTAATCCTTCGGCTGGCGCGAGACGTCTAGGAATCATCGTAGGCACGTTCCCCGGCTACTGCTAGTTGTGTGTTTAGGTTCAGGATCGCGGTCAGCTCAGGTTCCATCACCCTAGAGCTTGTTTTGTTTTTGTGCTTGTCCTTTTGTGATCCCCTGCCATTGGGATCATGACAACTACCATTAGCCATATGAATACATGTATCCAGGAGGTCACCAAAAGCCTTGACCAAGTAAAAGCCAACGTCCAGAGGCCAGCACATAATTTTTTTAACCAAATTGAACAGGGCATGTCGGAACACCTTACTCCTGATCTCCAGCTTAGTGTATGCAGGCCTGCAATGCTGCTGCGTGCAGGCTATGCAGCAGAGTCGGTATTTTCAGCAGACAGTGGCGGCATATCCACATGTGCCTACACCGTCACACTTTACCTCAATGCCGACCTCTGCTGCATACCACTGTACGGCCACCTCCATTCCTAGCACTGCCGGACACCACTACAGCACCACCACCATGTCGAGTGCTGTTGGACAGCCCACCGCCACCACAATGACAACTGCTGCTCCTGCTTGGACTTCCTCGACTGCCGCCACCATGCAGCAGCAGGACCCTGGCATGGCCTTCCGCTCCACCACCACCACGATGCAGCAGGACCCAGGCATGGCCTTCCGCTCCACCACCACCACAATGCAGCAGGACCCAGGCATGGCCTTTCGCTCTACCACCACCACGATGCAGCCGGACCCAGGCTTGGCCTTCCGCTCTACAAGCACAATGGACCCTGGCATGGCCTTCCGCTCTATGAGCACTATGGACTGTGATATGGCTGCCCGCTCTATGAGCACAATGGACCCCGGCATGGCCTTCCACTCTACGAGCACTATGGACTCTGGCATGGCTGCATGCTCTACGAGCACTATGGACTCTGGCATGGCTGCACTCTCTACGAGCACTATGGACTCTGGCATGGCTGCACGCTCTACAAGCACACTGCAGCCGGACCCTGACAGGTCACCCACCATGACCATGCCGCGACAAATGAGCCCACCGAGGCTTCCCAGAACACGTAGATCCCAGAAAGAGAAAAAAAAATGCGTACTATCAGTATTCCTCCCCCTCACCTCCCAGTGTGTCTGTAATGTCAGGTTTGTCTCACCCTTCCAGTGAGTTTCAGGCCTCTCATGTGTAAAGCCCCATCCCCGAACTACCAGACCCTACTAGTTTAATTGCCCCTTCTCCTGCCACCCCTGCGTCATCCACTGTTAGCCAGGCTTTACAGCTACACACTCCCAATTTCCATCACTCTGCCCCAAGCAGGCGCAGTTAAATAAATATTTTGTTTGTAATAAAATAAATACTATTGTTTATTGCCCCTAATTATGTGTGGTTAATTGTGTATTTCGCCGCCGGCAACACACACAGTGTGCCAAATAAAACACTGCGCTGCACAATTTATTTTTTGGCCACATCATAGCTCCAGTAGTTAGCAAGTACAACACTGCAGCTTTGTGTGTCTTTAGTATAGAGATATGAGGTGGGCCAAAAAATTAATACTTGTATTTTCTCCATAATCTCTTCATTCTGCTTAGTCTGTGACTAGTGTTGTAGACTGAAGAGAAAATGGTGGCAATACAACACAGAACTTTATTCAACAGGTCATGTGTCCAAAAACTAATTAGTTAGGACACCTGACTTGGTGAGTAGAGAACTACCTTGTATAACCTCCATTTTCTCTTCTGTGTACGTAATCTATTTCACACAAAGCGAAGGGATGATGGCGGCCATACAAGGCATATCTATGCTCACCTGGACGTGTGTCAGAAATAGTGAATTCATGAGGCTGTTATATGTGCATCATGAATTCATTATTTCTGACACCTGACTTGATGAGTATAGATCTGTTTTGTATTAAACAGCCATCGTCTCTTCAGTCTGCGTCTAATAGATACTGCAGAACAGAATCAGGACGCAAAGACGTCAACAACCTTACCACTAACAACCTGGCTGGCGTCAAACTAGCAGTATGTGGTCAGTATTTTACATCAGTATTTGTAAGCCAAAACCAGGAGTGGAACAATTAGAGGAAAAGTATAATATAAACATATTTACCACTTCTGCATTTATCACCCACTCCTTATTTTGGCTTACAAATACTGATATAAAATACTGACCAAATACTGCTAGTGTGGCAGCAGCCTTGGTTTGTTTGAGGAAATACATAGGAGACACGGTCAAGATACCAAAAAATAAAGATTATTATTAACCACAAATATTAGTAACATTTAAAAAAATAACTGGTACAGACCAAATCCCAATAGGACATTTACACAACATTTTCCTGCCATGACACACGTCCAATATCAGAATAAAAAAAGGCAGCAAATTGGTCCCGCATGTGGCCAACTTCAGCAGGGTGATGCTGGTAATCTGGCAATGGGTTTCCAACTGGTTCATCCAGTTCAATGTTGGGTCGCTCCTTAGCCATTATGTAATTGTGGAGAACCACACAAGCTTTGACCACCTCATCTACTGTCTCCATTTTTAGATTATTGGCTGTTGCAAGAATGCGCCATTTTGAGATTAGAATCCCAAAGGTACACTCCACTGTTCTTCGGGCCCTGGTCAGTCTGTAGTTAAAGATCCTTTTAGTGTGGTTCAAGTCCCGACTGGAATATGGCTTCAGTAGTTTTTTTTCACACATCTGAAAGGCCTCATCCCCAACCATAACAAATGGCATCGGTGGACCTTGAGTGTTGGGGAGAGGTCGTGGCTGTGGAAAATTAAAATTTTTGCCATACACACAGCGCCCCATATCCAAGTTCTTGAAAGTCTGGGAATCGTTGCCACGGCCAAAAGCTCCAATGTCCACGTCTATGAAGCGACAGTCCGCATCTGCTATTGCCATGAGCACAACAGAAAAATATTTTTTATAGTTGAAGTTCTCCGATCCTGTTCTGGCTGATTTGATAATGCGGATGTGCTTTCCATCCACTGCTCCCAAATAGTTGGGGAAATCACACACACTCCAGAATTTTTCAGCAATTTCAATCCACATGTCCAAGGTGGGTAGGGGTATAAACTCATCCCGGAGAACATTCCACAAAACCCGGCAGGTGTCCGCAACTATCCGGACAGGGTGGAAATTCCAAGCCAGTATTGGAAGTGGAGGGATGATAAATTCTCTCTGGTTGCCAGAAATCTGGAAGAAAATAAATTTTAAAAAAATTACAATCAATTCTATTTATGGTGTTGTTCTGCTAAAGACATAAAGGAAAATACAAAGAATACATGTCAGAACCCCCAAAATTAGCACCGGCATTTGTTTAGAATTATTACGTACCTTTTTGTAACCAGCAGACGTTCCTCTGGTGGAATCGCTCTACAGAGCTGGGTGTCCTGTCTCCGGATGGCTCCTTGGACACGAGCAAGCAAATCCCAGAAAGAGTCTTGCGACATCCTTATATTCCGGGAATTTGTCCGGGTTGGCTTTAAGCTTGCCATACAGCGTGTGATAGGCTCCACAGCTCTCACGTAGTTCGATAATGGGGTGTCGCCAAAAACGCCTACGCCGTGTCCTTCTCCATCTTTCGCGATTTCTGTGTTGCTCCCAAGCAAACGCACAGGCAAGAAACAGCTTTATGCTTAAATCCACGTTGAAATAAAAGCTCTCCATGAGAAGATCCATCATGACACAGGATACAGTAGCACACTGTTAAGATTTCAGCAGTCCTAGGGTATAGATATCCCATAATACTCGCCCTCTGTAGTGCCATTGGCGGTGTCTGGTTATCTAGATTTTTCTCCTGTAAAATATTCCACCATGGGCACAAAAAACGCAAACGCATGACAAAACGCATGGAAAAGCATGAAAACGCGGCGTTTTATTAACTGCATGTGTTCCCGCATGTGTCTAAAAAACGTTGCGTTTGTATGTGTTTTTATGCATTTTTCCTGCACTTGCGGATGCGGATTACACGCTGCGGATTCAAACGCAAATGTGAAACTAGCCTAACAATGTCTTCAACCATGCAAAAACATGAGACAGATTTTGTATTCAACTACGGTACTAGAGTACAATTGTGAAATATTTTTTAAGGCATTTTAAAAAGTTGCAAATTATAAATTGGGCTAAATTATTTGTATAGCTAATATCAGCCATAATACCAAACAAACAGAGATGAAGCCAAGTAAAGTTAATGAATAAAGCACAAATAAAAAAGTATTTGTCTTTTTGTCCCTTAAAAAGATTTCATAAGTGCTCTTTAACAAAAATGCCCCTCGAGTTCGGCATATACCTTTCTGTCCAAGGATAATGTTATTTGATGCTTTTCTGCTTTGTTTCCTGTGCCCTGGTATCAGATCTGCAGTCACAGACATCACTTCCTCCTCAGATACCTCTGCTTTCCTTCTGACTACATTTCCCATCATTCTTTGTGCTAAGCTGCAAGCCAGCAGTGAGCACAGCCCTGGTAAATCCTCTTAAACCCCACTCTTCCAACATCTCACACAGCATCATGTTGTGAATTCTGTGGCAGAGCTCCCTCCTGTGGTCACAAGTGGTACTGCGGCTTCTGAGTTTCCTTCCTCAGGTGATGTGGTGAAGTCGTTAGGTGCTGCTCTATTTAACTCCACCTAGTGCTTTGCTCCTGGCCTCCAGTCAATGTTCTAGTATTGGTCTTGCTTCCTCCTGGATCGTTCCTGTGGCCTGTCTGCTCTGCTTAAGCTAAGTTTTGCTTGTGTTATTTTTGTTTGCTATTTTTTCTGTCCAGCTTGCTTAATTGGTTTTTCTGGCTTGCTGGAAGCTCTGGGACGCAGAGGGAGCACCTCTGTACCGTTAGTCGGTGCGGAGGGTCTTTTTGCCCCTCTGCGTGGTTGTTTGTAGGGTTTTGTGTTGACCGCAAAGTTATCTTTCCTATCTTCGGTCTGTTCAGTAAGTTGGGCCTCACTTTGCTATATCTATTTCATCTCTGCGTTTGTATTTTCATCTCTACTCACAGTCATTATATGTGGGGGGCTGCCTTTTCCTTTGGGGTATTTCTCTGAGGCAAGGTAGGCTTATTTTTCTATCTTAGGCCTAGCTAGTTTCTCAGGCTGTGCCGAGTTGCATAGGGAGCGTTAGGCGCAATCCACGGTTGCCTCTAGTGTGGTTGGATAGGATTAGGGATTGTGGTCAGCAGAGTTCCCACGTCTCAGAGCTCGTCCTATGTCTTTTGGTTATTGTCAGGTCACTTTGTGTGCTCTGAACTTCAAGGTCCATTGTGGTCCTGAATTACCTAATCATAACAGTACTGGAGGCCTAAAGTACTAATGCTTCTCAATAGAGGGAAAAAAGAAGTTCTGAGACCATTTTTTTTTCTTTGCACTGTGTTTTGCCTTTTTTTTCCCCTAGACATTTGGGTGGTTCAGGACACAGGTATAGTGATGGACATTAAAGGTCTGTCTTCATGTGTGGATCATCTCACTGCAAGAGTACAAAATATTCAAGACTTTGTGGTTCAGAATTCTATGTTAGAACCAAGAATTCCTATTCCTGATTTGTTTTCTGGAGATAGAGCTAAATTTCTGAGTTTCAAAAATAATTGTAAACTGTTTCTGGCTTTGAAACCTCGCTCCTCTGGTGACCCAGTTCAACAAGTTAGGATCATTATTTCTTTATTACGTGGCGACCCTCAAGACTGGGCATTTTCCCTTGCGCCAGGAGATCCTGCATTATGTAATATTGATGCGTTTTTCCTGGCGCTCGAATTGCTGTACGATGAACCTAATTCGGTGGATCAGGCAGAGAAAAATTTGCTGGCTCTGTGTCAGGGTCAGGATGAGATAGAGATTTATTGTCAGAAGTTTAGAAAATGGTCCGTGCTCACTCAATGGAATGAAGGTGCGCTGGCAGCTATTTTCAGAAAGGGTCTCTCTGAAGCCCTTAAGGATGTCATGGTGGGATTTCCCATGCCTGCTGGTCTGAATGAGTCTATGTCTTTGGCCATTCAGATCGGTCAACGCTTGCGTGAGCGTAAATCTGTGCACCATTTGGCGGTATTATCCGAGCATAAACCTGAGCCTATGCAGTGCGATAGGACTTTGACCAGAGTTGAACGGCAAGAACAAAGACGTCAGAATGGGCTGTGTTTCTACTGTGGTGATTCCACTCATGCTATCTCCGATTGTCCTAAGCGCACTAAGCGGTTCGCTAGGTCTGCCACCATTGGTACGGTACAGTCAAAATTTCTTCTGTCCGTTACTTTGATCTGCTCTTTGTCATCTTATTCTGTCATGGCATTTGTGGATTCAGGCGCTGCCCTGAATTTGATGGACTTGGAGTATGCTAGGCGTTGTGGGTTTTTCTTGGAGCCCTTGCAGTGTCCTATTCCATTGAGAGGAATTGATGCTACGCCTTTGGCCAAGAATAAGCCTCAGTACTGGACCCAGCTGACCATGTGCATGGCTCCTGCACATCAGGAGGATATTCGCTTTCTGGTGTTGCATAATCTGCATGATGTGGTCGTGTTGGGGTTGCCATGGCTACAAGTCCATAACCCAGTATTAGATTGGAAATCAATGTCTGTGTCCAGCTGGGGTTGTCAGGGGGTACATGGTGATATTCCATTTCTGTCTATTTCGTCATCCACCCCTTCTGAGGTCCCAGAGTTCTTGTCTGATTACCGGGATGTATTTGATGAGCCCAAGTCCAATGCCCTACCTCCGCATAGGGATTGTGATTGTGCTATCGATTTGATTCCTGGTAGTAAGTTTCCTAAAGGTCGACTGTTTAATTTATCTGTACCTGAGCACGCCGCTATGTGGAGTTACGTGAAGGAGTCCTTGGAGAAAGGTCATATTCGCCCGTCATCGTCGCCATTGGGAGCGGGGTTCTTTTTTGTGGCCAAGAAGGATGGTTCGCTGAGACCTTGTATAGATTACCGCCTTCTAAATAAAATCACGGTCAAATTTCAGTACCCCTTGCCGCTGCTATCTGATTTGTTTGCTCGGATCAAGGGGGCTAGTTGGTTCACCAAGATAGATCTTCGTGGTGCGTATAATCTTGTGCGTATTAAGCGGGGCGATGAATGGAAAACTGCATTTAATACGCCCGAGTGCCATTTTGTGTACCTAGTTATGCCTTTCGGACTTGCCAATGCTCCATCGGTGTTTCAGTCCTTTATGCATGACATCTTCCGAGAGTACCTGGATAAATTCCTGATTGTATACTTGGATGATATTTTGGTCTTCTCGGATGATTGGGAGTCTCATGTGAAGCAGGTCAGAATGGTGTTCCAGGTCCTGCGTGCTAATTCTTTGTTTGTGAAGGGATCAAAGTGTCTCTTTGGTGTTCAGAAGGTTTCATTTTTGGGGTTCATTTTTTCCCCTTCTACTATCGAGATGGACCCTGTTAAGGTCCAGGCCATCTATGATTGGACTCAGCCGACATCTCTGAAGAGTCTGCAAAAGTTCCTGGGCTTTGCTAATTTTTATCGTCGCTTCATCTGTAATTTTTCTAGTATTGCTAAACCATTGACCGATTTGACCAAGAAGGGTGCTGATGTGGTCAATTGGTCTTCTGCTGCTGTGGAAGCTTTTCAAGAGTTAAAGCGTCGTTTTTCTTCTGCCCCTGTGTTGTGTCAACCAGATGTTTCGCTTCCGTTCCAGGTCGAGGTTGATGCTTCTGAAATTGGAGCGGGGGCTGTTTTGTCGCAGAGAAGTTCTGATTGCTCGGTGATGAAACCATGCGCCTTCTTTTCCAGGAAGTTTTCGCCTGCTGAGCGAAATTATGATGTTGGCAATCGAGAGTTGCTGGCCATGAAGTGGGCATTCGAGGAGTGGCGTCATTGGCTTGAAGGAGCTAAGCATCGCGTGGTGGTCTTGACTGATCACAAGAACTTGACTTATCTCGAGTCTGCCAAATGGTTGAATCCTAGACAGGCTCGTTGGTCGCTGTTTTTCTCCCGTTTTGACTTTGTGGTTTCGTACCTTCCGGGCTCTAAAAATGTGAAGGCGGATGCCCTGTCTAGGAGTTTTGTGCCCGACTCTCCGGGTTTGTCTGAGCCGGCGGGTATTCTCAAAGAGGGAGTAATTTTGTCTGCCATCTCCCCTGATTTGCGGCGGGTACTGCAAAAATTTCAGGCTAATAAGCCTGATCGTTGCCCAGCGGAGAAACTGTTTGTACCTGATAGGTGGACGAATAAAGTTATCTCTGAGATTCATTGTTCGGTGTTGGCTGGTCATCCTGGAATCTTTGGTACCAGAGAGTTAGTGGCTAGATCCTTTTGGTGGCCGTCTCTGTCGCGGGATGTGCATTCTTTTGTGCAGTCCTGTGGGATTTGTGCTCGGGCTAAGCCCTGCTGTTCTCGTGCCAGTGGGTTGCTTTTGCCCTTGCCGGTCCCGAAGAGGCCTTGGACACATATCTCTATGGATTTTATTTCGGATCTCCCCGTCTCTCAAAACATGTCGGTCATTTGGGTGGTTTGTGATCGCTTCTCTAAGATGATCCACTTGGTACCCTTGTCTAAATTACCTTCCTCCTCTGATTTGGTGCCATTGTTCTTCCAGCATGTGGTTCGTTTACATGGCATTCCAGAGAACATCGTTTCTGACAGAGGTTCCCAGTTTGTTTCGAGGTTTTGGCGAGCTTTTTGTGCTAGGATGGGCATTGATTTGTCTTTTTCCTCGGCTTTCCATCCTCAGACTAATGGTCAGACCGAACGAACCAATCAGACCTTGGAAACATATCTGAGATGTTTTGTTTCTGCTGATCAGGATGATTGGGTGTCCTTCTTGCCTTTGGCTGAGTTCGCCCTTAATAATCGGGCCAGCTCGGCTACCTTGGTTTCGCCGTTTTTCTGCAACTCTGGGTTCCATCCTCGTTTCTCTTTAGGGCAGGTTGAGTCTTTGGACTGTCCTGGTGTGGATACGGTGGTGGACAGGTTACAGCAGATTTGGACTCATGTAGTGGACAATTTGACCTTGTCCCAGGAGAAGGCTCAACGTTTCGCTAATCGCAGACGCTGTGTGGGTCCCCGACTTCGTGTTGGGGATTTGGTTTGGTTGTCATCTCGTCATATTCCTATGAAGGTTTCCTCTCCTAAGTTTAAGCCTCGTTTCATTGGTCCGTATAGGATTTCTGAGGTTCTTAATCCTGTATCTTTTCGTTTGACCCTTCCAGACTCTTTTTCCATCCATAATGTATTCCATAGGTCATTGTTGCAGAGATACGTGGCACCTATGGTTCCATCTGTTGATCCTCCTGCCCCGGTTTTGGTGGAGGGGGAGTTGGAGTATATTGTGGAGAAGATTTTGGATTCTCGTGTTTTGAGACGGAAACTCCAGTATCTGGTTAAGTGGAAGGGTTATGGTCAGGAAGATAATTCCTGGGTCTTTGCCTCTGATGTCCATGCTGCCGATCTTGTTCGTGCCTTTCATATGGCTCATCCTGGTCGGCCTGGGGGCTCTGGTGAGGGTTCGGTGACCCCTCCTCAAGGGGGGGGTACTGTTGTGAATTCTGTGGCAGAGCTCCCTCCTGTGGTCACAAGTGGTACTGCGGCTTCTGAGTTTCCTTCCTCAGGTGATGTGGTGAAGTCGTTAGGTGCTGCTCTATTTAACTCCACCTAGTGCTTTGCTCCTGGCCTCCAGTCAATGTTCTAGTATTGGTCTTGCTTCCTCCTGGATCGTTCCTGTGGCCTGTCTGCTCTGCTTAAGCTAAGTTTTGCTTGTGTTATTTTTGTTTGCTATTTTTTCTGTCCAGCTTGCTTAATTGGTTTTTCTGGCTTGCTGGAAGCTCTGGGACGCAGAGGGAGCACCTCCGTACCGTTAGTCGGTGCGGAGGGTCTTTTTGCCCCTCTGCGTGGTTGTTTGTAGGGTTTTGTGTTGACCGCAAAGTTATCTTTCCTATCTTCGGTCTGTTCAGTAAGTTGGGCCTCACTTTGCTAAATCTATTTCATCTCTGCGTTTGTATTTTCATCTCTACTCACAGTCATTATATGTGGGGGGCTGCCTTTTCCTTTGGGGTATTTCTCTGAGGCAAGGTAGGCTTATTTTTCTATCTTAGGCCTAGCTAGTTTCTCAGGCTGTGCCGAGTTGCATAGGGAGCGTTAGGCGCAATCCACGGCTGCCTCTAGTGTGGTTGGATAGGATTAGGGATTGCGGTCAGCAGAGTTCCCACGTCTCAGAGCTCGTCCTATGTCTTTTGGTTATTGTCAGGTCACTTTGTGTGCTCTGAACTTCAAGGTCCATTGTGGTTCTGAATTACCTAATCATAACAGCATCAGCACAATCTCCTGTACTGTGCACTGTTACAGGGAGTATAAGCAATGCACAAAACAAAGCGGCAGAACACCAGCCCTGACAATGAAGATTATCCCCTACTCCCCTCAATGACGGATGGATGGGATACATGAATAAATGGAATGCTGTGATAGATAAATGAATAGATAGATAGATAGATAGATAGATAGATAGATAGATAGATAGATAGGTAGATAGATAGATTGAATTGATAAATTGGAAGGGGAGAAATCTACAAATGTATTCATTTAATATAATAATACATCATGGTGTATATACATTACACTGGGTATACAGCAGTGTGTGTACATGTATATACACGCTTCTGCGTACATACAAATTAAAGGGGGCTGGGTCTGCAGGAAGGGCTGTGTCTGCAGCAGTAGCAGTGAGAGCTCTATTGAATGGAGCCCACCCACATGGCAAGCCACGCCTAGCTGTCAGTTTCCGAAGCTCCGAATTCAGGGAGATTTTGGTATGACATCAGTGGACTCTCCCCCAGAGATCATGTGACCAGGAGAGCAGCTTAGGTTACTGCAGTATTTAGCAAAGTATTTAGTGAAGTTCTTATGTATGGCAGTTAGTTCACATGACAGGGTGAATAAAATATGTGATCATATAACACTGTACTATTTTGGGCCTTCTCTGTTTAGTTTAGTAATTATCTAATAATAGCAATTGGAATTGATGGTCCTGCTTGGCTGAATAAACAATGTTTGGAGGCTGGGAAATAATAACATTTCTTTCCTTCATTACAACAGTGTTTAAGCAAATTGCGTGTGTGTTCGGTAATTGAAGACCACTGCACACTGTTGTACGGATTTTCCAGGATTTTGCAAAACTTTACCAAGAGTTGGGGACTGTTGTTGACTGAAGAAGCACGACGGTTAAATATGTAGTGTAGTGAAGATGCATTAATATTCTCACCGATTGCCATCTCCTCTGGTTTCCAACGCTGCTCCAGTCCTCTTCTGAGTCACTGGCTGAAGTTCCCAAACTCCGGATCACCCAGGGGTCTGTGAGAGCCGGAAGTCACTTTTACAAGGAAAGCCTGTGGAGTATAGTACTGACTCTCGATAGGCTTACATTGTAAAAGCGACATTCAGCTCACACATGGATCTGGAGAGGTGGAACTCCACGTGACTCAGAAGAGGACCAGAGATGGAAATCTGGTGGGAGGGTGATCTATGAGTGTATTAAAGCACCTATATTACACTACATTAACATTCACGCAGGTTTAGCAAATTTGAATGGGACTGCTTTTTTAGAAAAGAATCTTACCTTTCCCAATGAATCTCTTGCCACCCCAGCACGCCCTACTGGTTTTGCTGTGAAGATGTCTCAATCATCACTCATGTGACTGCTGCATACAAAGACATGGCCGTACATGCAAATGTCCCTACTGAGGCTAGTGATCTGGTGCTGTGGTGGAACGTCACCACTGCAGGACAAGAAGAGACCTCCAGAATGTCAGGGATTGAACAGATATGTAATGTCATTCCTTTCTTTTACAGCATTCTACTGTAACTTTTGTAAAATCGCATAAAACTCCTTTTCTGGCTCACCAAGTTATATTATATGACTGTTGTTTGCTGAGTGCATCCTTTATGGTATTATACTGTACTGATAGAATGGGTTCACAAAGAACCTGTCACAAAACTGGTAGAAATGTGAGACAGAAGAGTCATGAAATATACATTGGAAATTTTTACCTGGTTGTAATAATATAAAATAGAAAGTTTGCTGTTATATCAATATATAGAATATCCAGAAGTGATTGCATCACAATAATTGAAAGCATTAGTGTATACTCTGCAGTTGAGGAACCAAGTAAATGGAACCTGTCATCAGGATGTTATACCCCGATCTAATGGCAATCTACAAGTCTGCTGTCACTCTATTTGACTGTTAGCTTGTGAATCCTCACATCCCACGCAGTGCGCACTATAAGGGTTTTTCCGGCACTGGGAGCATTAGTCATGTGGCCTCAACTATGTGATATGCATTCTCCTGGCAACACTCCAACTAGACTGTTTCCAGCCTCGCTCAATACACTTGCATTGACCGAGACTTCACCCATCTAGTCGGAATGTGACCGGTAGTATGCATATCACATACTTGAGGCCACATGACCGCAAGCCCCAGAAAATCCACACAGGGCGTGCAATGTTAGTATTCACAAGTCTGCAGTCACATAGAGAGACTGCAGACTTGTATCTTAAGCCCAGACAACCCATTTAAGAACTAAGTCCTTTTTAATGTAAAACAATGCCTTCCTTTCTATGCTGCAATTCTATTGTTGTGGGCTTCTTTTTTTGTGCTTGGACCCTTTTAGGTGGTAGTGGGGTTTGATAAGTTTTCTGTGTGTTGCAATACTAGTGAGTTATATTGTCTTTCAAAAGAGTGAGGCAGAAGTGTGGCAGGAGCCTCAGATGAGTCTCATTTTATTTATCAGTTTCTTAACACAAAATTTAGACTTGTATCACATGTACAAACTAAGCACTGGTGCTTTCAGTTGGTATTCCTACACCGTCTTACGTTTTCTTACAAGCCATATTGTGTGGGAATGAAGTTAAACCATGGAGATTGAGCGAGCATTACTCAATTTTGTTATTATAACGGTTTGCAAAAATTAGATCTCGCACTCATGTGCACCAATTCAGTGGCTGCCTTGTTGGAATGAACAATGCTACAGTGCCATGATATTGCTCTGGCAGGCATAATTTAATCATCTTCATTTTGCGCTTATTCTGCTGTTGGTAAGTGAGATTGAAGAAAGTTTAGTACTAGAAATCTAAGAAAACAGATGAGACATTTTAAATACTGTGACATTTGCTAGTCCTTTTTTGTAGCTTTTGTGGCATTTTGTAATAAAGCCATAATATTGTGAAACATTATAGTCAAACTTCGAATTACAAAGATGTTTCACTTGGATTTGCCTAGAAGGTTGTATCCACTCTATGGTTCTCTATTGTTTCTAATATGAAGACAATCCCTTATGAAATTGAAGCGGATCAGATGATCAGTTTATAGTGGCATGTACTGGAAAAGTTTCAAGTCATTTTTCATTGTTCACAAGGTTTACATTTGCATCAAAGACTTCACCTCAATTTTTTTTCTGTTACAATTAAGGACATCCAAAGAGAAACCAGGATAATTTCAAAGATAAAAGGAAAGCGCAGTGCTCCCATAGAATAGTACATTTGTGATTCATGACAAGCACCCTCACTACTTTAAAGGGAACCTGTCACCCGCCCCAGGCGTTTGAAACTAAAAGAGCCACCTTGTGCAATGCATCCTGACAAGGTGGCTCTTTTAGTTATTGGTGCTGTAACTGCAGAAATAATCCGTTTTGTAATTTGTCCTAAATACCTTTCTTCAGTCCTGTAGGCAGGCCATTCCCCCCCTGCTGCAGACGCCTCACAGCCATCACTCAAGTCTTCTTGGCGCCAGGCGCCGCCTCCTCGCCTCTGTTTTGAAATCAGCTGGCGCCTGCGCTCTTTTGTCATGCCTTGGGCAGGCGCAGTGAGCGCTGCCCGTCCTCTGTCCTCATATGCAATCTAGCTGACTGCGCCTGTGCGGCCGCCCTGCCTGTGAATCCCAGCCCCGCAGTGTGAATAAATCAGAAGACACTGCGGGGCTGGGATTCACAAGCAGGGCAGCCGCACAGGCGCAGTCAGCGAGACTGCATATGAGGACAGAGGACGGGCAGCGCTCACTGCGCCTGCCCAAGGCATGACAAAAGAGCGCAGGCGCTGGCGGATTTCAAAACAGTGCTGAGGAGGCGGCGCCCGGCGCCAAGAAGACTTGAGTGACGGTTGCGTGGCGTCTGCAGCAAGGGGGAAAGGCCTGCCTCCAGGACTGAAGAAAGGTATTTAGGACAAATTACAAAACGGATTATTTCTGCAGTTACAGCACCAATAACTAAAAGAGCCACCTTGTCAGAATGCAGCATTACTGCTGCACAAGGTGGATCTTTTAGTTTCAAACGCCTGGGGGAGGTGACAGGTTCCCTTTAAGGTGCCCTGCTCAGCTTGTGGGGTTGGGCAAACGGATTGGCACAACTCTATCCAGTGCGAGACAGCTCTGCGTCAAACCAGTCAATTCATAAACTCACTGACCTAAACCCAGGTTTTGTTCTTCTCCGTCACTGCAATATCCCGCTAAGATTATATAGACACTACATATTAAGGCATTTAATTGCGACCATAAGAGTGTGCGTAAAGCCCCTTTCACACATCAGGTTTTTGCCATCAGGCACAATCCGGCAAATTTTGAATCCAGGAAAATTAGCCCCTGGATCCGTTTTTTTCTCATAGACTTGTATTAGCACCGGATTGTGCCGGATGGCCTCACGTTTCATCCATTTTTTGACGGATCCGTCTAAAATTTGTATTCTGGTGGCCGGAGAAAACGTATAGAGGAACAATTTTTGTGTGTGGCGAAAAAACGCACAGCGATGGATCCGACAAAAAACTGGTGAAACGTAAGGTGAAATGATGGATCCAACAACTGTTTCCGTTTTTTTTTTTTCAAGAATCATGCATTTTCCATTCTGGAAAAAGTCTCTCTCTCTCAACAAGAAATCCAAATTCGGGTACTCATATATACCGTATGTATAATACTTGTATTGTTTCTTGTTATTTTCCTTCTGTGTATTACGGTATATGCTTTTTGTATTGTCTGCAAAATTTGTTAAATAAAGATACATTTTTTTAAAAAATCACAAACTTATCATGCTACAATAGTGGAGATTATGGAGAAAAGCAAAGCGTGGATAGCACTAGTGGATAACACTGTAGGATACTTTAGTAACAGCATTTGAAGATAAGATTACTCTCTTCGTCAGGTCAACCTGTGTGCTTTTGTAATGTGTTGTGAATAAAGTATTTGGCGCAATCCACTCATTGTTTTCCCCATCATTTTCATTATAGCACAGTTTTTATCCATTCTGGAATGGATCCACTTTTGTTATGAGTTCTTACTTTTTGTTCCTGCTATTACTATTACTACTAGAACAGAAAAATGGAAATCTGAGCAAGATGCCCGCACAATTCACAGTGGCTCATGTCGGTTTTGTGTTTTAGTGGCTTGAGTTAAAGCTATGCCAGGGAGCACGGTGGCTCAGTGGATAGCATTGCAGCGCTGGGGTCCTCGGTTCAAATCCCACCAAGGACAACAACAAAGGGTTTGTATGTTCTCCCCGTGTTTGTGGGGGTTTCCTCCGGGTTCTCCGGCTTCCTCCCACATTCCAAAGACATACTGATAGGAAATTGTGAGCCCCATCGGGGACAGCGATGATAATGTGTGCAACTTGTAAAGCGCTGCAGAATATGTTAGAGCTATATAAAAATAAAGATTATTATTAACTACTAGATGGCAGCCCGATTCTAAAGAATCGGGAGTCTAGAATCCATATATACTTTATTTATTCAAATGTAAGATTTATACAATTAATAAATAATAGTAAGAAAGAACAAAAATAATAGGCAGTATATGGAGAAAACACCAAACAAAAGTTCAAAATTGGTGTGAAAATGTCACTGAACCACTTCACAACTACCGTAAATATATATAGTTTTGGTAAATGGTATTATCATTTTTTTGACGAAATTCGGCAGGAGCTTGAAGAGCAACGTCACTGGGCCCGCTTCCACGCAGTAGAAACTTGCTGTGAGGTAAAAATTCAAAAATCACACCAAAATGGCGGGCGGAGTGTGTCACAGTACGGCACGTTTCTGATTGGTCACTCGCAGCAGGCGGCAACCAATCAGACAATGGACACTGTTGACGTCACTTATCTCCGGACATTAGCTCCGGACATTAGCTCCGGACATTAGCTCCGGACAAAGCCACGGAAGTTGGCACAAATTGCAGGAAGTAGTATTCTAGGCAATTATATATTAGATGGCAAACCTGATCACAATGCCAATATACTTTTCACAAAATACCATACTTACATAAAGGAAAAAGTAGCAATATGGGACTACTACAGTGCGCTAAAATATTTAATCCTTAAACTTTAGATACTTTATTAGAAGATTATCTACTAATTATACCTTAGTGTTATTCGCTTGACATTATTATTTGAGTAATAAAGTGATTCAACATAATCCCAGTGGCAAACGCATGTATTAGCATTACATAGTAATCTAGATAATACAGTGTGCAGGTGATTTAGGAATTCTCATCTGTCTTTCCACCAACAACTATTCTACCGCTGCTTTAACACATTTAGTTTTAGATTGTCTTCATCATATATCTGTAAAACAGACACATTCTAAATAACTGAAAATTACATTTCCTAATGAAACATATAAATACATTGTATTAGCCATATTTGTAATTTGTAGTATTATTGGGCCATATTCCTAATTGTGAACCCGCGGCATTTTTCTCTCTGGGTTTTCTTTGCTACGAATTACACTTTAGCAATCTGCTCTGATTATTGTGGAGGCTTTTTTTATGCTTCTTCCCCTTTTCTTGAAGCCATGTTCCCTCATAGCATAAATACTGGTTGGTTTCAGCTGTATTTTGTTGTTGTGCACAAAATCTAAAGTGTTTATATGTCCAAGCATATTGGATGTGATTCAATACCTATGCCCACTGTGCATTTAAAGTGTATGTTGGGCTTTACGGTATATTTTTTTCTGCAGTTTGTCTCTATAGACTTAGCGTATGTGGGCACGAAAAAAGAAAACTTTACAAAAGGCCAAGGTATAAATATTTTAAAAATATGAAGTGTATTGGATACATTAAAAACAATATATAAAAAAGAGTATATATAAAAAGGGTAACTGGGGACCCACCACACCCCTTGACAAAGCATTTCATTGCGAAACGCGCGTCAGGTGTAGTGGGTCCCTAGTTACCATTTTGAGGTATAGTACCTATCACCATGTACTCTTTAATTGCTTGAAACTGTTTGTATTCTCTGCATACCCTTTTGCCTGCTGCTCTGATAGCCTCACATCTTGCCAATATATTTTTTTTATGGCAACTCTGCCGCCTACAGTTCTATCTTGGCTTTGATGTGAAGCTGCCAGCTTTGTATGTAAACACTTAGAATTTGTTGTTCTATATGTTTTTCATCTTGCTTGTATAGCCCTTTGATGTGTTCATAATGGCAACATTATTTGCTCTTTCTTCATGATAACACATATCCCCTTTTTGGGATTATTACATACAGTATGTATTAGGCAGGGTCGGCATCAGCACCCGGCGCACCCAGGCAAGTGCCGGGGCCCTGAGCAGGCAGGGGGCCCACTCGCCGTTGGGGACACTGGCGCGCTATAGTGCCGCCCCCTGGACCCCCTGGCTGCTCCGGGCCCCGGCACTTGCGATACTTACCTCTCCCGGTTCCAGAGCTGCAGCGTCTTCCATCCTCTGACTGTGACGTTCAGGTCAGAGGGCGCGATGATGTCACCAGTGCACACCCTCTGCCTGAACAGTCGCAGCACAGAGAGCAGGAAGACGACGATGGTGAGGAGTCCAGAGCAGAGCAGCCTCAAGCAACAAGAGGTAAGTATTTCATTTTTTTATATATATTTGGAGCAATATATGGGGACCATCAGAAGGGGCCCATATATGAAGCATTATATGGGGCTAATTCTATATGGAGTATCTTATGAAGTCAATTCTATATGGAGCATTATATGAGGCCAATTTAACCCCTTTACCCCCAAGGGTGGTTTGCACGTTAATGACCGGGCCAATTTTTACAATTCTGACCACTGTCCCTTTATGAGGTTATAACTCTGGAACTCTTCAACGAATCCTGGTGGTTCTGACATTTTTTCATGCCATATTGTACTTCATGATAGTGGTAAAATTTCTTTGATATTACCTGCGTTTATTTGTGAGAAAAACGGAAATTTGGCGGAAATTTTGAACATTTCGCAGTTTTCCAACTTTGAATTTTTATGCAATTAAATCACAGAGATATGTCACACAAAATACTTAATAAGTAACATTTCCCACATGTCTACTTTACATCAGCACAATTTTGGAACCAAAATTTTTTTTTGTTAGGGAGTTATAAGGGTTAAAAGTTGACCAGCAATTTCTCATTTTTACAACACCATTTTTTTTAGCGACCACATCTCATTTGATGTCATTTTGAAGGGTCTATATGATAGAAAATAACCAAGTGTGACACCATTCTAAAAACTGCAGCCCTCAAGGTGCTCAAAACCACACTCAAGAAGTTTATTAACCCTTCAGGTGTTTCACAGGAATTTTTGGAATGTTTAAATAAAAATGAACATTTAACTTTTTTCACAAAAAATTTGTTTTATTTTCCCAAGGGTAAGAGAAGAAATTGGACCCCAAAAGTTGTTGTACAATTTGTCCTGAGTATGCTGATACCCCATATGTGGGGGTAAACCACTGTTTGGGCGCATGGGAGAGCTCGGAAAGGAAGGAACACCATTTGACTTTTCAATGCAAAATTGACAGGAATTGAGATGGGACGCCATGTTGCGTTTGGAGAGCCACTGATGTGCCTAAACATTGAAACCCCCCACAAGTGGCACCATTTTGGAAAGTAGACCCCCTAAGGAACTTATCTAGATGTGTTGTGAGAGCTTTGAACCCCCAAGTGTTTCACTACAGTTTATAACGCAAAGCCGTGAAAAAAAAAAAAAATTCCCACAAAAATTATTCTTTAGCCCCCAGTTTTGTATTTTCCCAAGGGTAATAGTTGAAATTGGACCCCAAAAGTTGTTGTCCAATTTGTCCTGAGTATGCTGATATCCCATATGTGGGGGGGAACCACCATTTGAGCGCATGGCAGAGCTCGGATGGGAAGGAGCGTCATTTGGAATGCAGACTTAGATACATTGGTCTGCAGGCGTCACATTGCGTTTGCAGAGCCCCTAATGTACCTAAACAGTAGAAACCCCCCGCAGGTGACCCCATATTTGAAACTAGACCCCCCAAGGAACTTATCTAGATGTGTTGTGAGAACTTTGAACCCCCAAGTGTTTCACTACAGTTTATAACGCAGAGCCATGAAAATAAAAAATCTTTTTTTTCCACAAAAATTATTCTTTAGCCCCCAGTTTTGTATTTTCCCAAGAGTAACAGGAGAAATTGGACCCCAAAAGTTGTTGTCCAATGTGTCCTGAGTACGCTGATACCCCATATGTTGGGGTAAACCCCTGTTTGGGCGCACGGGAGAGCTCGGAAAGGAAGGAGCACTGTTTTACTTTTTCAATGCAGAATTGGCTGGAATTGAGATCGGACACCATTTCGCGTTTGGAGAGCCCCTGATGTGCCTTAGGCTGGGTTCCCATTGCGTTAATGGGAAAGCGCTAACGGACAGCGTTGCACGGCGAAATTAACGCCGTGCAACGCGTCCGTTAGTGCGCCCATTCACGGCAATGGGAACGCGCAGCACTAGCGCGTGCCATGTTCGGCACGCGCTAGCGACGCGCCGGTGTTTCCTGGCGTGCCGCGGACGCTGCTCGCAGCGTCCTAGGCACGCCCGCGGTCCGTTCCCCGCTCTTGCAGATCGGGGATCTGCGAGAGCGGGGACGTTACCGCGACCCCGGGACGCGGCCACATTAAAAACATTGCGTTAGCGCAACCCGCTAGCGCTAAACGGGTTGCACTAACGCAATGTGACCCTAGCCTAAACAGTGGAAACCCCCCAATTATAACTGAAACCCTTATCCAAACACACCCCTAACCCTAATCCCAACGGTAACCCTAACCACTCCCCTAACCCTGATCCCAGCCCTATTCCCAACCATATTTGTAATCCAAACCCTAACTTCAGCCACAACCCTAACTGTGGCCTTAACCCTAGCCCCAACAATAACCCTAACCCTAGGCCTAACCCTCACCCTAACCCTAGCCCTAACCCTAATGGGAAAATTGAAATAAATACATTTTTTTAATTTTTTTAATTTTTCCCTAACTAAGGGGGTGATGAAGGGGGGTTTGATTTACTTTTATAGCGGGTTTTTTAATGGGTTTTTATGATTGGCAGCTGTCACACACTAAAAGACGCTTCTTATTGCAAAAAATATTTTTTGCGTTACCACATTTTGAGAGCTATAATTTTTCCATATTTGGGTCCACAGAGTCATGTGAGGTCTTGTTTTTTCCGGGACGAGTTGACGTTTTTATTGGTAATATTTTCGGGCACTTGACGTTTTTTGATCGCTTTTTTTTTTTTTCGATTTTTGTAAGGCAGAATGACCAAAAACCAGCTATTCATGATTTTCTTTTGGGGGAGGCGTTTATACCGTTCCATGTTTGGTAAAATGGATAAAGCAGTTTTATTCTTCGGGTCAGTACGATTACAGCGATACCTCATTTATATCATTTTTTTTATGTTTTGGCGCTTTTATACGATAACTATTTTAGAGAAAAAATAATTATTTTTGCATCGCTTTATTCTGAGGACTATAACTTTTTTATTTTTTCTTTGATGATGCTGTATGGCGGCTCGTTTTTTGCGGGATAAGATGATGTTTTTAGTGGTACCATGGTTATTTATATCCATCTTTTGATTGCGTGTTATTCCACTTTTTGTTTGGCGGTATGATAATAAAGCGTTGTTTTTTGCTTTGTTTTTTTCTTCTTTTGTTTTACCGTGTTCACTGAAGGGGTTAACTAGTGGGACAGTTTTATAGGTCGGGTTGTTACAGACGCGGCGATACTAAATATGTGTACTTTTATAGTTTTTTTTTTATTTAGATAAAGAAATGTATTTATAGGAATAATATTTTAATTTTTTTTTGTAATTTTTTTTTATATTTTTTACACATGTGAATATTTTTTTTTTACACTATAACATTGCCCCAGTAGGGGGCATCATGTGTAAGATCGCTGATCTGACACTTTGCTGTGCACTGTGTCAGATCAGCGAACTGACGTGCACAGCAGGGATGCTTCCCGGCGCCTGCTCTGAGCAGGCGCTGTGAAGCCACCTCCCTGCAGGTCCCGGATGCAGCGCCGCGGCCATCTTGGATCCAGGCCTGCTGCAAGGAGGAGGTAAGAGACCCTCGCAGCAACGCGATCACATCGCGTTGCTCCGAGGGTCTCAGGGAAGCACGCAGGGAGCCCCCTCTCTGCACGATGCTTCTCTATACCGCCGGAACACTGCGATCATTTTTGATTGCAGTGTGCCGAGGGTTAATGTGCCGGGGGCGGTCTGTGACCGCCTCCTGGCACATAGTGCCGGATGTCAGCTGCGATAGTCAGCTGACACTCGGCCGCGATTGGCCGTGCTCCGCCCGTGAGCGCGGCCGATCGCATATGACATACTATCCCGTCGGTGGTCATACAGGCCCACCCCACCTCGACGGGATAGTACGTCTAATGTCAGAAAGGGGTTAATATGGAGCATCTTATGTTGCCAATTCAATATGGAGCGGTATATGGGGCCAATTACATATGGAGCAGTATATGGCGCCAATAATATATGAAGCATCTTATGGGACTAACTATATATGGAGCATTGTATATAGCCAATTATATATGGAGCATTATATGGGGTCCATAATACATGGAGTATCTTATGGGGCCAATTATTTTTGGAGCATTATATGGTAACCCTTTCTGTAATGAGCATCATATGGGGCCCATTCTGTAAGGAGCATTATATGGGGCCCATTCTGTATGGAGAATTATATGGGACCCATTCTGTATGGAGCAATATATGGGACTCAGTATATTGTATGGGGCCAATCATATACTGTATGGAGCATTATATGAAGCCCATTATATTTGGAGCAATAGATGGGGCCCATCATATACTGTATGGAGAATTATATGTGGCTCACTATACTGTATGGAGCATTATATGGGGTCAATTCCGTATGGAGCAATATATGCGGCTCATTCTGTATGGAGCACTCTGTGGTGCCCATTTTACTGTATGGAGCATTATATGAGGCTCATTATTCTGTATGGAGCATAATATTGGGTTCATTATTCTGTTCGGAGCAATATATGGGGCTCATTATTCTGTATAGAGGGCTATGTGGTGCCAATTATACTGTAAGGAGCACTACATGGGGCCATTATGCTGTATGGGGCAATATATGGGGCTCATTATTCTGTTTGGAGCAATATATGGGGCTCATTATTCTATATAGAGGACTATACTGTCCGGTTTCTGAGCTAATGTAGAATGCACAATAGATATCACTCATGTAATCTAAGAAGTAAGTGAAATCTTTGGCATTGTACTATACCTATATTTCTCTGCCGTATCCGTGCATTCTGAATTGTGGTATGTGTTAAAGGGGCCCACCGAGACTCTTTCGCCCAGGGCCCATGAAAACCTGGAGCCGACCCTGGTATTAGGGTCCATGCGAATACTCTATACTAATAATTTTTGAGTAATTATTTATGTTTTGCATTATCTGAGTGTACCCACCTTCTTCCTGTAACCTGCGGTGCTCTTTTTTATATATTGTTTTTAATGTATCTAATAAACTTCTTATTTTTAAAATATTTAAACCCTAGCCATTTGTAAAGTTGTTTTTTTTTTTTTGGCGTCTCTATAAGTTTGTTTTGCTTCACAGCTATTTAACAGTGAGATAAACGGTTGGTGTATCTATAACTTATCATAAGCCTGAAAAAATACACATACAAATCAGAGTTGCATTTTTATGTGCAGAATCAAAGCTTTTCATTCTGAAAAAAAAAAACATTTTTGCTGCAATTTGTCTCCATAGGCTTCTGTGGCAATCCTGAAAAAAATGTATGTAAAAAATGCAATTTAATTTCTAAAGGAGTTTTCTGGCCTTAGTCACTCTATGTGACTACAGACTTGTGAATCCTCACAGCGCATGCCCTGTGCGCTGTGAGGATTTTCTGGTGCTAGCACAGGAAGCTGACGGTCATATGACCACAAGTATTTAATTTGCATGTGTCCAGTCACATTCCAACTAGACGTTTCCAGCACACTTGCATTGAGCATGGCTACACACGTCTAGTGAGCATGTGACCGCATATATGCAAATCATATACATGTGGACACGCTCCCAGTAATTTTTTTACATGCAGTTTTTTTTCCAAGCTTGTGGGGAAAAAATAACCCAAATCGTTCCAACAGCATCTTTAAATGCACAATGAGCATGAGTTTTCATGGCATCACATCCACTTTGCGTGAACTGGTAATCTCAGTACCCAGCTGAAGCCATTCAGGGTAGAAACATAGGAAGCTCAGTAAACGAAACTGTCGGTGTAAATTTACTCCATTTGATTGGGTAGACAGAAAAAAAAACATAAATCGTTATTCCATTATGTTTTTGCATAAAGTGTTTTGTTATTTAGAGGAGTTTAGTACAGACATATGACAAATGTGTGCCGCATAGTCATTTTGTGGGACGATGTTTTGAATTGCATTAAAAAAAGTAATTTAGTGTAGCTGGTTTTCTAGCTAGTATTCTTTATCCTGTCATGTCTCAGTGGGGCTGTATGTCACAATATTGGATTTCTCCCCATCTTTTAATTGGAATTGTGACCTTTCGTAACTGAATTGCATTATGAATTTTGGTTGAGGCTTAGATTACTTTCCAGTACTTTGTGAGGCTATGCAACCTCCTACTAAATACAAGAGGTGGATCTGTCACTAATTAACAACTGAAGGGTGGGCCATTTATATGGATACACCTAAATAAAATGGGAATTGTTGGTGATATCAACTTCCTGTTTGTGGCACATTAGTATATGGGAGGGGGAAAACTTTTCAAGATGGGTGGTGATCATGGCGGCCATCTTGAATTTTGGATCCAACTTTATTTTTTTAATGGGAAGAGAGTCATGTGACACATCAAACTTATTGAGAATTTCACAAGAAAACAGTGGTGTGCTTGGTTTTAATGTAATTTTATTCTTTCATCAGTTATTTACAAGTTTATGACCACTTATAAAATGTGTTCCAAGTGCTGCCCATTGTGTTGGATTGTCAATGCAACTTCTCCCACTCTTGACACACTGATAGCAACCCCGCAGAAGAAATGCTAGCACAGGATTCCAGTATTCGTTGTTTCAGATGCTGCACATCTCGTAGCTTCACAGCATAGACAATTGCCTTCAGATGACCCCAAAGATAAAAGTCTAAGAGGGTCAGATCGGGAGACCTTGGTGACCAACGACAACCATCATGATGATGCGTTGCCCTCTTTATGCACTGAAGATGGCACGTTCCCTGAGTTTTCCCAGCAAGATGGTGCACCACCATTTTATGGGTGTCAGGTCTGAGTATTGCTACATGAACAGTTTCCTGGAAAGTGGATTGGTCGCCGTGGGCCAGTTGAATGGCCACCATGGTCTCCCAATCTGACCCCCTTCGACTTTTATCTTTGGAGTCATCTGAAGGCAATTGTCTATGCTGTGAAGATACGAGATGTGGAGAGAGGAATTAGCATGGTAGGGGGCAGTGTGGAGATATAGAAAGTGTAATGGGAAATTAGACAGGGGACAGCCATGGTATAGGCCGTGGTTCATAAGGGCGGATGGAGTGCCGATTATAGCTGATAATCAGACAGTTTGGAGGGCATATACCAAAAGACACTTATTTTGGTTAAAATCTAAAAGATATTTTATGCAGAGGGCATTTCAATGACACTGTTATTTTTAAGGGCAGTGTGTTGAGATGTGCTGCAAAAAAATGGAGAAGAGGGAGGTCTGCAGAGACTAGCTGTGGATTTGAAAAGAAAGAGACAACTCCAGTGAAGATGTAATCTGTAAGAAACCTGGATGTAAATGTTTATTTGTGATACTGACTAATTCTCACCAGTGCTGTGGTTTCTGTATGGTCCACAGTCTGATGATGGCTGTTAATGACAACTCCCAGTATCTCCTTATCATTGTTAAGGACATACTGGGAGTTGTAGGGTTGTAGGTTAATGCGATACAATTGTTTATGGGGCTGACTTGATTGTTGTACTAAGCTTGATTCTTGGATACTAGTACTCTTGGTTCTGGTCATGTATTTATGTGCTTGTGGTGGTTCCGGTGATGTATTAATTTACTGATGGTGGTTCTGGTGACGTATTCATGTATTGATGGTGGTTCTGGTGATGTATTTATTTACTGTTGATGTTTCTGGTGCCATATTAGTAACATAGTAACATAGTAACATAGTTAGTAAGGCCGAAAAAAGACATTTGTCCATCCAGTTCAGCCTATATTCCATCATAATAAATCCCCAGATCTACGTCCTTCTACAGAACCTAATAATTGTATGATACAATATTGTTCTGCTTCATATACTACTATTGATGGCTCTCACTGCTCTAATTTTGTACTGATGAAGATTTTTGATTCATATTCATGTACTGATGATGGTTCTGGTGATGAATATATCACCAGAATCATCATCACTACATGAATACAGCAGCAGAACAACCATCACTACATGAATATGTCACCAAAACCGGAATACAACACCAGTTTTGTGCAAGCTGTATTTGTCGCATGACAGACACAAAAACCATCAGACATATTCCATTAGGGTATTTGCCAAATGTTGGACAGCTTAATTGAAACCAGGATAGGGACTAATTCAAACAACAGGTTTGGAAGAAGGAAATAAATTAACACAGCTGGTGCAAAAACAGGTGATGATCCAAACACAAGGATATAGAGACAGGTTCAGATACTGACACAGCAGATACAGTGAAAGATACAGACTGGATACAAATAGGATAAGAGTCAGGTCCTAATTCAGACACAGGTACAGGTTCAGGCCTGGGCATATAGACCGAGGGACACAGGTTGAGACAAGAACAGATACAGGTTCAGGGTTCGGGCGTTGGTAATCAGTGGTGGACAAAGGTTTGGGCAAAGAGTGGACCTGACAACAGACTTAGCTGCTTACAGGCAAGCTAGACACTAAAGTCCAAGTTGTTGAACATTCACCTCCCAATGGGGGGTGCCTTAAGTACCAGATGCCTCCCAGGGGACATTTTAGGAGCGCACACACTGTATTTTTAAGAACCAGGAAGTTCCAACTTGAGAGTGCTAAGCATGCTGCCAGGAAACATGCAGAGGACAGGGAGCTTACAGCATGACCAGGAGTGGTGAGTATGCTGGAGTACCTGCCAGGAGGAGGAGGCGGCTCACAGTAACTTTGAAATATTACGCTCCCTGTTATGTCACATCCCTAAAGTACACCACATTTTTTTGTTTTTGGTGACCTTTTTTGTGAAAAAGTAACAATTCTAGTGGAAGTGGTCATTAAAATTTGCTACCTAACCCATCAGATGTGAAGGAGAGATGTGTTTTAAGAGTCCTGTTACCTTAGTCCCTTAGCTATTCCTTTTCTTGGGGGTGGGAGGACGCCATTGATCCAACCTTGGTTTGGCTTACAAATATTGAGGTAAAAAACTCACCAAATACTCAATGTGTGCATGTGGCCTTATATTGTTGTCATCACAAATTATTTCCCTGAGTAAAAAAAACACGCTTGCTTCCTGTCGTTGCACTTAACCTACTGCTTAACATTTCTTTACACTAAAAGCTGATTTTTTTCCATAAAATAGATGTACTTTTGTTGTCAATTCAATGCAACTTTAATAAATAGTTAAAAAGAAATAAAAATGAATGTTATACACTACTTGTTTGATTCAGGAAAAAGCTTAAAGCACAACTCCAGCTTTTTTTTTTTTTACTTCAGCACTGGAGTGCTGCACCCAATGTAAGTTCCCCAACCCTAGTATTATACTTACCAGCCGCTGTCATTAGCTCTTTCCAGCACCGCTCTGTTCCTGCGCTGCCATCTTGTGACCACAACTTCTGCCTCAACAGAAGTCAGAGGTAACGGTCATAAGGTCTCATTGAAAGCCCACGAGAGCATAGTTCTGGTCTTGTTCTGGTTCACAAAAAACATACGTTTAGCTAGGACTTCCAGATTGCCCAGCAAACACTGTAGCGATCCAGCAGGTCACAGACTAGGAGACCAACCAGCGTGGATAAAAGATGAAAATGGTGGCTGGAAAGTATGAGACTGAGTGCAGGTAACTTAGATTAGTAGAACCACTCCAGCTCTGCAATAAACAAAACTCTGAAGTTGTGCTTTTAAAACTGCTTGAATAATAAAAATGCAAGGATCTATATAAAACGTATTGTGATTTAAAAAAAAAAAAAACAATTGATGGGTCTGCTCTTCCTCATTTTCAGTATTATCCTATTTTCGTTTTTTTTTTTTTTAAATCAAGTTGGGAAAAGAAAATTGCAGTTGTAATCCATAGCATACAATACAATTGCATTGTTTGACATCTAACAATCTAAGTGCTTTACATGTTCAGTGGCATGTAAAGGTTTGGACACCCCTGGTCGAAATTGCTGTTTTTATGAACAGTTAAGCTGAAGATGAAATGATCTCTAAAAGGCCTAAAGTCAAAGATGACACATTCGCTTTGAATTTTAGACGAAATATATATTCATTTACATTTTAAAAATTGCAAAAAGGAAAAAGAGCTGATGCAAAAGTTTGGGCATCCTGCATGGTTAGTAGAACCTCATTTTGAAAGTGTCACTGCTTGTAAACACTTTTTGTAGCCAGGCAAGTGTCTTTCAATTCTTGTTTGAGTGATTTTCATCCATTCTTCCAGTTCTGTGAGAGCCCTGGTCATCTTGCACGCACCGGTATTTTGAGGCCTACCCACAGATTTTCAATGATGTTCAGATCAGAGGACTGTGAGTGTCATTGTAAAACCTTCAACTTGAATCTTTTGAGGTAATCGATTGTGGATTTTGATATCTGTTTAGGATCATTATCCATTTGTAGAAGCCATCCTCTTTTCATTTTTTCAACTTCAGCTTTTTTTTACAGATGGTGTTATGTTTGCATCAGGAATTAGTTGAAGTTTCATTGAATCCATTCTTCGCTCTACCCATGAAATGTTCTCTGTACCATTGACAGCAACACAACCCCAAACCATGATTGATGAACCCCATACTTAATGATTGACGGGGATGTTCTTTTCCTGAAATTCTGAGCCCTTTTTTCTCCACACATACCTTTTTATCAATGTGGCCAGAGAGTTCTATTGTAACCTCATCGGTCCGCAGGACTTGTTTCCAAAACGCATCAGGCTTGATTAGATGTTCTTTTTTTCATACTTGTGATGCTGAATTTTATGGTGAGGGTGCAGGAGAGGTTTTCTTCTGATAACTCTTCCATGAAGGCCATATTTGTGCAGGTGTCTATAAAGAGTAGAGCAATGTACCACAACTCCAGAGTCTGATAAATGTTTCTGAAAGGCATTTGCAGTCAAGTAAGGATGCCCAAACTTTTAAATGCCACTGTATAAAATGTATGCGTATATATCTCTGATTTTAACTTTGTGACTTTTTATGATGGTCACAATTAGGATGTTTACCAAGACAGAAGAATATATAAGAACAAGTTTTGGATACAAGTTAGCAAACCTAATTCCTTGAATAATATAGAGAGCTGAAGGGGGTTGTTGGGGTGCAAATGAGCAGCTTTTATACTACATTCCACTACAGGTAAAACACCTTGTCCCCGATTCATTAAAGTGTTTATACCATAAAACTGGTGGAAAATGCTTTAAAAAGCAACATGTAGATGTGCATACATTTTGAGACTTTTGGTGTTTAGGGCAGCACCACCAAAATGGAGCTGGGGTAAGAGTGGCTATGCCCACCATATACTCTTTAATCAATGGTGGCAGAGTTTGTACGCCAGAGAAATGTTACTCATCAGTAATATTTCTGGTGAATCATGAGGAGGCGCACATTACTGATAAATTGTGCCAAACATTCAGCACAACTTATTCATGCCAGCCACTCACGTACAAAATGCCAGTGTTACTTATTTGGGACCATAATGTTTTAAAAATACAGTAACGAATATATTTTATCAGCCTCACCGATTATATGCACTGAATTAGTAACTGAAGAATTGTGTAATGGATTATGCTTTCATTTTATAACTTACCCATATGTTATTTTTCCTAGGCTATGAAAGTACTTTCAAAGAAGAGATTATTGAAGCAATATGGTTTCCCACGTATGTATTTAATCAATCTCTTACATTATCATAAATAACATTAAAACTAATTATTTTATCTATATCCTGAGATTCCTTTATGATTTTAGTTCAACCAAAAAAATATATATCAGTTTATTCTTTGAAATGGAAACATGGCTTCTAGTTGGTGGATCCCTGTGGAAGCCTATTCCATGTATAAAGACCTATTCCATTAGCTTTTTGTTATCTGAAAGCCCTGCATGTCAAAAGGCAAAGGCGCTAAGGCTTGTGTCTTCATTGTAGCACTAAGATCAAGGGCTGCTCAGGCGTTTCATAAGGCAGTGTCCTGTTCTGCCCTCCTTTGATACTTTGCATTGTGAATAAGAGAAGTCATGAAAATGGGTACCCATTCCTTGCTCCCCTAATGTCTGAATGTCTGCTTGATTGCCACTTGGAAAATATGCCACACTTGGTTATGGAAGACTGTGAAGACATATCTACACAACAGGGCTATGGAATAGTTAGGGTATGTGCACAAGTCCGGAGTGCATGCAGAATTTTCCTGAGATAAACCTGAGGTTTTCCGCAGGAATTCTGAATGCGTTTTTTTCGTGGATTTTGCACGGTTTTTATGCGGATTTTATGCATTTTTTCCCAGACACTCCAAAACAATGGGAAATCCGCAAAAAATCCGCAAAAATAATGAACATGTTGCTTCTTATTCCGGAATGCGTTTTTTTTGCGGAAAAAAACACAACATGTGCACAAAAAATGCGGAATGCATTAAATGATAGGATGCATAATGTATGCGTTCTTTATGCATTTTTATCGTGAAAAAACATGCAAAAAACGTGAAAATTCCTGAACGTGTGCACATACCCTTATACAGTCACAACCAAAAGTTTTGGCACCCTTGAAATTGTTCCATAAAATGAAGTATTAACTTGATGCCATTACGCATGTTTTGTTATGCACGTGTTCATTTACTTGTGTGTATTGGAACACAGGATGCCTGCAGGATAGCTTGAATTTCTTTGGAACTTGATTGGGGCTGTTTATCTACTATACTCGCCATACTGCGTTTCAACTATTCACCAAATTTTCTCTGCCGTCTAAGTCAGGGGAGATTAGCTACAGTGCCATGGGTTGTAATCTTCTAGATCATGTTGCACACAAAGGAACATCAAGATCTCTGGAGATGTACCGTATATACTCGAGTATAAGCCGAGATTTTCAGCCCATTTTTTTGGGCTGAAAGTCCCCCTCTCGGCTTATACTCGAGTCATATACTCGGGTGTCAGCAGGGGAGGGGGAGCGGGGGCTGTGTAATCATACTTACCTGCTCCCAGCGCGGTCCCTGCAGTCCCTGGCTTCTCCGGCGCTGCAGATTCTCCCTGTACTGAGCGGTCACATGGCACCGCTCATTACAGAAATGAATAGGCGGCTCCACCCCCATAGGGGAGGAGCCGCATATTCATTGCTGTAAATGATCGGTGCCATGTGACCGCTCAATTACAGGAAGAAGCTGCAGCGCCGGAGAAGCCAGGGACTGCAGGGACCGCGCCGCAGCAGATAAGGGGAGCGCAGCGCTATAATTACCTGCTCCTCGCTCCGGCTCCGTCTGCAGCGTCCTCTAGCAGTGACGCTCAGGTTAGAGGGCGCTGTGACGTAGTCAGTGCGCGCCCTCTGCTGAGCGTCAGTGCTGGAGACGGAGCCGCAGAGGAGCAGGTAATTATTGAAAGCGCCGGCGTCCTGAGAAGAGAGGTGAGTATGTGATTTTATTTTTTTTTTATGGCAGCACCAGCAGCATTCTAAGGAGCATCTATGGGGCCATAAAGGTGCAGAGCATATATGGGGCACAGCATTATAAGGAGCACCTATGGGGCCATAAAGGTGCAGAGCATATATGGGGCACAGCATTATAAGGAGCACCTATGGGGCCATAAAGGTGCAGAGCATATATGGGGCACAGCATTATAAGGAGCACCTATGGGGCCATAATGAAAGGTGCAGAGCATATATGGGGCAGCATTCTAAGGAGCACCTATGGGGCCATAAAGGTGCAGAGCATATAAGGGGCACAGCATTATAAGGAGCACCTATGGGGCCATAAAGGTGCAGAGCATATATGGGGCACAGCATTATAAGGAGCACCTATGGGGCCATAAAGGTGCAGAGCATATAAGGGGCACAGCATTATAAGGAGCACCTATGGGGCCATAAAGGTGCAGAGCATATATGGGGCACAGCATTATAAGGAGCACCTATGGGGCCATAATGAAAGGTGCAGAGCATATATGGGGCAGCATTCTAAGGAGCACCTATGGGGCCATAAAGGTGCAGAGCATATAAGGGGCACAGCATTATAAGGAGCACCTATGGGGCCATAAAGGTGCAGAGCATATATGGGGCACAGCATTATAAGGAGCACCTATGGGGCCATAAAGGTGCAGAGCATATAAGGGGCACAGCATTATAAGGAGCACCTATGGGGCCATAAAGGTGCAGAGCATATAAGGGGCACAGCATTATAAGGAGCATCTATGGGGCCATAAAGGTGCAGAGCATATATGGGGCACAGCATTATAAGGAGCACCTATGGGGCCATAAAGGTGCAGAGCATATAAGGGGCACAGCATTATAAGGAGCATCTATGGGGCCATAAAGGTGCAGAGCATATATGGGGCACAGCATTATAAGGAGCACCTATGGGGCCATAAAGGTGCAGAGCATATAAGGGGCACAGCATTATAAGGAGCACCTATGGGGCCATAAAGGTGCAGAGCATTATATGGGGCACAGCATTATAAGGAGCACCTATGGGGCCATAAAGGTGCAGAGCATTATATGGGGCACAGCATTATAAATAGCACCTATGGGGCCATAAAGGTGCAGAGTATAAATGGGGCACAGCATTATAAGGAGCACCTATGGGGCCATAATCAAAGGTGCAGAGCATATATGGCACAGCATTATAAGGAGCACCTATGGGGCCATAAAGGTGCAGAGCATATATGGGGCACAGCATTATAAGGAGCACCTATGGGGCCATAAAGGTGCAGAGCATATATGGCACAGCATTATAAGGAGCATCTATGGGGCCATAATCAACGGTGCAGAGCATATATGGCACAGCATTATAAGGAGCATCTATGGGGCCATAATCAACGGTGCAGAGCATTCTATATAGCACAGTTGTATATGGAGCATCTATGGGGCAATAATGAACGGTATGGAGCATCTATTTTTATTTTTGAAATTCACCGGTAAATGCTGTATTTTCTACCCTAGGCTTATACTCGAGTCAATAAGTTTTCCCAGTTTTTTGTGGCAAAATTAGGGGGGTCGGCTTATACTCGGGTCGGCTTATACTCGAGTATATACGGTACTTATAACCTTGAGATTGTTGATATTTTTCAACAATTTTGGTTCTCAAGTCTTCAGACAGTTCTCTTCTCTTTCTGTTCTCCATACTTAGTGTGGCTCACAGAGACACACAATGCAAAGATTACTGTAAGTCGACTTCTTCACTTTTTATCTGCTTTCAGGTGTGATTTTCATATTGCCCACACCTCTTACTTGCCACAGTCGAGTTTAATCGAGCATCACATGCTCGGAACAAAGTTGTTTACCCAAATTTTGGAAAGGTGGCAACAATTTTGTCCAGCCCATCTTGGGATTTTTGTGTGAAATTATGTCCAATTTGCCTTTTTTTCCTCTTTTTTGTGTTGTTCCAGTACACAGAAAGGAAATAAAATGTTTCTAACAAAACATGTGTAATTGCAATAATTTTCTGAGAGAAATGCTTCATTTTCTGTAACAATTTTAAGAGTGCTAGCACTTTCGACCATGACAGTCTATAAAATAGAAGAATTTGTTTCAATTTCACCAGAGAAAATTCAGATTTTCAATTCAGAAGATGACCATTGTTTTACCATCCAATATTTGATTAGTACTGAATAAGTGTTATTTTTGAATTGCAATATCTACAGAACAAATACCCAACTTGCTCTATTGAAATTAATACTTTCCTATTGACTAAGTGGGTTTACAGGAGGGTTAGTTAGACCTCTCAGCTTACGCCCAGCCTAAATGAGATTTGTACAAATGAGTTTTATATTTTTGGATAATACTGCAGGTATTAGGGGATGAAAGTGTAATCATTCTTCACATTGAATTACATTATAATACTGAAATACTGTATGTCAGCGATAAGTTATGAGATCATTTAGAGCATCTTATTTTCACTGTATTCTCAAGCTTTAGTCGTGGATGCATTAACCCCTTCACGCTGAAGCCTGTTTTCACCTTCCTGACCAGGCCAGTTTTTACAGTTCTGAACACTGACAGTTTATGAAGTTATAGCTCTGGAACACTTCAATGGATCCATCCCTCTGATTCCGAATATGTTTTCTTGTGACATATTGTACTTCATGATAGTGGTAAAATTTCTTTGATATGACTTGCGTTTATTTATGAAAAAAAACTGAAATTTGAAATTTGTCAAAATTTTTTTTACACATCTGTATGTTCTAATTGATTTTTGCAACTAATGTGTTGTGTATGTGCATCTCTTCCAATGCATGGCTAATCATACTGAAATATAATACCATCATGTTCCTAGTGGTAATTGTATTTTGTAAATGCTTATATTTCATGCATGTTGCATTGTGGTGGCTTTGTACTTTCACGTCCACATGTGCCTTTATTACTTGCCTGGTCTAATTACCATATATACCGTATATATAGCATGCCACTAGCAGCAAGGCACGGGAGTGCTGCTCAGCATCAGCATAGATCAGGTCCCCTACCTATTGGACATTGTCCTTCTGTATACATACTACTACTGCATTCCAGCAGCAACCCTTATTATACCTACTTAGGTTTTCACAATAAACCTACATTCTACCATTGAAGCAACTTACGAGTAAGACTCGGGAGGGTCGAAACGTCAAAAATTTATTTGGTCGCTTATTGTACATATTTTGCTCCCATATTGATGTTATGTGAATTAAACTATACTATTTTTTTGCATACGAATACCAATAGATGCGGTGTATCAATATATCTTATACTCGAGTATAAGCCAAGATTTTCAGCCCATTTTTTTAGGCGAAAAGTGCCCATCTCGGCTTATACTCGAGTCATTGTCCCAGGGGGTCGGCAGGGGAGGGGAGCGGCAGCTGTCAAATCATACTCCCCTGCTCCCGACGTGTCTCTGCAAGTCCCTGGTTCTCCGACGCCCGCAGCTCTTCCTGTGTTCAGTGGTCACGTGGTACCGCTTATTAAAGTAATGAATATGGATGCCACTCCACTCCCATAAGGGTGGAGCGCATATTCATTACTTTAATGAGCGGTACCAGTGACCGCTGAACACAGGAACAAGGTCGGAGACCATCGCATTGGAGAAGCTACCTGGGACCGCGCCGGAAGGGTGAGTATAACGGGGGAGGGTGAGCATTGCGATATTCACCTGTCCCCGTTCCACCACTGCGTGCCACTCCGCCTTCCACATCCTTAACAGTCACTGCAGAGAGATCGCAGCAGCAGCATATGGGGCAAATGTTTCTATGGAGCATCTTATGGCGCCATAATCAACCTTTATACAGCATTATATGGGGCAAATGTTTCTATGGAGCATCTTATAGGGCCATAATCAACCTTTATGCAGCATTATATGGGGGACATTTTCTATGGAGCATCTTATGGGGCCATAATCAACCTTTATGCAGCATTGTGTAGGGCACATTTTCTATGTAGCATCTTATGGGGCCATAATCAACCTTTGTGCAGCATTGTATGGGGCTAATGTTTCTATGCAGCATCTTATGGGACCATAATCAACCTTTATGCAGCATTACATGGGGCAAATGTTTCTATGGAGCATTTTATAGGGCCATAATCAACCTTTATGCAGCATTATATGGGGAACATTTTCTATGGAGCATCTTATGGGGCCATAATCCACTTTTATGCAGGATTGTATGGGGCAAATGTTTCTATGGAGCATCTTATGGGCCATAATCAACCTTTCTGCAGCATTATATGGGGCATATTTTAGTATGAACCATCTTATGTGGCCCATCATAAACTTTATGGAGCATTATATGGGGCATATTTTATTATGGAGCATCGTCTGGGGCTGATCATGAACTTTATGGAGCATTATATGGGGCTCCTGATTGAATATGGATATTCAAAAACACTTAACCTACTGATGTCTCAATTAATGTAACTTTTATTGGTATCTATTTTTATTTTTGAAATTTACCAGTAGCTGCTGCATTTCCCATCCTAGGCTTATACTCGAGTCATTATGTTTTCCCAGTTTTTTGTGGCAAAATTAGGGGCCTCGGCTTATACTTGGGTTGGCTTATACTCGAGCGTATATGGGTATTTACTTACCGTATATACTCGAGTATAAGTCGACCCCCCTAATTTTGCCACAAAAAACTGGGAAAACTTAATGACTCAAGTATAAGCCTAGGGTGGGAAATGCAGCAGCTACCAGTAAATGTCAAAAGTAAAAATAGATACCAATAAAAGTAAAATTAATTGAGACATCAGTAGGTTAAGTGTTTTTGAATATCCATATTGAATCAGGAGCCCCATATAATGCTCCATAAAGTTTATGATGGGCCCCATAAGATGCTCCATATTAAAATATGCCCCATATAATCCTGCATAAAGGTTAATAATGGCCCCATAAGATGCTCCATAGACACATTTGCCCAATATAATGCTGCACAAATGTTGATTATGGCCCCATAAGATGCTCCATAAAGATATTTGCCCCATATAGTGCTGCACAAATGTTGCTCATGGCCCCATACAGACACTTGCCCCATATAGTGCTGCATAAACATTATGGCCCCATACAGTGCTGCACAAATGTTATGGCCCCATACAGTGCTGCACAAACATTATGGCCCCATACAGTACTGCACAAACGTTATGGCCCCATATAGTGCTGCACAAACGTTATGGCCCCATATAATGCTGCACAAACGTTATGGCCCCATATAGTGCTGCACAAACGTTATGGCCCCATAGATGCTCCATACAGACACTTGCCCCATTTGCTGTTGCTGCGATAAAAAAATAAAAAAAAAATCACATACTCAGTCGCTCAGGCCTCCGGCACTTTCAATATTCACCTGCTCCTCGTTCCGGCGCCGCTCCATCTTCAGCGTCTCCTGCACTGACCTTCAGGCAGAGGATGCGCACTAACCATGTCACCGTGCCCTCTGACCTGAGCGTCACAGCTGAAGACGGAGCAGCGCCGGAATGAGGAGCAGGTGAATATCGCACAGAGCTCCCTGTTATACTCACCTGCTCCTGGTGCGGTCCCTGCACGTCTGTTCCCTGGCACCGGCAGCTTCTTCCTGTACTGAGCGGTCACCGTTACCGCTCATTACAGTAATGAATATGCGGCTCCACCTCTATGTGAGGTGGAGCCGCATATTCATTACTGTAATGAGCGGTACCATGTGACCGCTCAGTACAGGAAGAAGCTGTCAGCGCCGGGGAAAAGACGTGCAGGGACCGCACCAGGAGCAGGTGAGTATAATTAGACAGCCCCCGCTCCCCCTGCCCTGCCGACCCCTGGGTATGACTCAAGTATAAGCCGAGAGGGGGACTTTCAGCCCCCAAAAATAGGCTGAAAATCTCGGCTTATACTCGAGTATATACGGTAATTATTATTTTTCTATTGTGGAGCTCTAATATTTGTCCCATATGGTTCTATCTGTCGGGAGTGTTGTTTATCCACCATGTTCTTGTTCATATTTGTAATTGATTTTAATGTTTGTTATGGTTAAAGTGTCCAATAAAGGTTAATATTTATAGTTATCATCTTGTTGGGTGTGCACACCATATTCTATTTGCCTCCTGGAGCGCAGATTTTCCCAGAAGAGTTTGCGAATTCCATATAAAGAGCCCCTAAGTGCTAAAAAAGCAGAATCCCTCCTTCAAGTGACACGATTTTTGAAATTGTACTCCTTTGGGAATTTATCTACAGGTTGAAAAATAATCCCAAAGACATTCTTCCTACAAAAATACCATGCATGAAGTAGTATCAATGCTAAATTGCATATTAAATATATATAATAATACAGGAGAAAAAATGAGTCAGAAGCTCATAATATACAAACGTACACAAAACTTTTATTAAATATCCATATACATAAAACTAGAACTGTTAGTATGCAAGTGCATACAGTTCTTGGAGCAATCAGTAATGTTTATAACAATATGAGGTACATGACAAAAATTCCAAATAAGCGAGTGCCGGTAGGTCCCGCCTGCACAATTGGGCCAGCACAATATAGTAAACATACCAAATCATAGTGCCATGGTAAATTTATAAAAATATCACAGCAGTAGCAATAAGTTTAAAGCCTATCTGTATGCTGGTAGCACAAAGGGTTAAATTTGGAAGCACATTATACATCCCTGTGAATGCTAACCACTCCCATTAGCTCCTAATAGAGCCTGCATAGCATGCCGGAAAAGCTGAGAGCAATGGAGGAGTAAAAGGCTACCATATGTCCCTGTCGACTCCAAACACTCCTACTTACTCCCAGATAGTTCGGCATGTGCACATACCACACTTGTCAAATCATGCCAGCTACTGATGCAAGAAACATGAATAAAAAAATGGCGCTGCAGTTAAACATAGTATTTACCCATAGCGTGTTAGGCAGGTGTCCCGGGACTCACTCCCCAACGCACGTTTCGGTGCAAATCCACCTTCTTCAGGGGGCGTGGCCAGAAGGTGGACTCGCACCGAAACGTGCTTCCAAATTTAACCCTTTGTGCTACCAGCATACAGATAAGCTTTAAACTTATTGCTACTGCTGTGATATTTTTATAAATTTACCATGGCAGTTTGATTTGGTATGTTTACTATATTGTGCTGGCCCAATTGTGCAGGCGGGACCTACCGGCACTCACGTATTTGGAATTTTTGTCATGTACCTCATATTGTTATAAACATTACTGATTGCTCCAAGAACTGTATGCACTTGCATACTAATAGTTCTAGTTTTATGTATATGGATATTTAATAAAAGTTTTGTGTACGTTTGTATATTATGAGCTTCTGACTAGTTTTTTCTCCTGTATTATTATTTATCTACAGGTGTAGTGACGATTTTGACTCAATGGGTGTCTTCCAGAAACAAGCAGCAGTGGATTTGCTGAGTGAAAATTGCAAATTACCGTTATAGTGACCAGTACGTTATGCCTAGTCCGTGCTTCTGGAGGCATGCACCTGCAAATTAGGCATGCTCTCATCACTACAGAAATGCCAAACCTGTGGGTGCTAAATGTGGTTTAGGCACACTGGGGCTCAGAAGGGAGGAGGGACATTTGGATTTGAGATCGGATAATTTTATTTTGGGGGCGAGGAGCCATTTCTCCTTTCTAGAGCCTTTATGCTACCAGTAACGTGGAAGCCCCCTATATTTCCGTTAACAGATGACGAACCTGAATGAGGGCTTGTTTTTTTGTGGATTGAGTTGAAGGTATTGTTGGGAACATTTTACATAACATTTATGATCACATTTTTCCAGCGCTCTACTTTGAGCACTTACATTGAGGTTTCCATCTAAATCTCCGAGTGATGTGACAGATGAAACCCCCAATGGATTAATACACTATGATAAGGCATCAGAGCTACTCTGTACTCCGTCTGGCCTCTGTTTAGCGGTGTCCTTCTTTTCAGGAGTGCACAAAACTGTGGCCGACGGCATTTTTATGCAGTCCTAGAAGACGGACACCGCCAGATCACAGGTCCTATGGCATCCACAGTGCCTCCATCTGCCTCATTATAGGGAATCTTCTGCCAGAGGGTCCGTCTGAATCACGTATTTCAGAGATTTACATGGAAACCCTGGTGTGAGCACTCAGCGCAGAGCGCAGGGTAAATGTGTGCCGGGCCTCAGGGTATGTGTCCACCTTCAGGATGGCCGGCGGTTTAGTCGGAGCGGCAAACCCGCTCCGCGCTAAGCCCCGCCCCTTCAGGGACTTGATGATGCCAGATGTGTTCATAGCACACATCCAGGATCATCGCACCCCACACATAGGGCCCTGTGTTATACCTTGCAGCGACGCAGCGTCGCCGCAAGGTATGCGGACATGCTGCAATCTTAAAAGACACGCCGCATGTCCGGAGTCGCAGGGCCGCCGCGTGCATGTTACCACGCATAGTGGAGACGGGATTTCATTCAATCCCCTCCACTATGCTGTAACATCTGGACGCTGCGAGTTTGACGCTGCGTCTCTATGCAGCGTCAAACACGCAGCGTTTACTGCACGAGGAAACATACCCTTACTGCGATCTTTGGGAAGCAGAATAAAAAAATCAACAGCATGTGGAGAATTGATTTTATGTATTTTTTTCACTGTTCCTCGTGCGGTATAAGTGATTTGGAGACTTTATTCTTCTGGTCGGTGTAATTACAGCGATACCAGATTTATATCGGGTTTTTATGTTTAGCTGCTGTCACACACTAAAAGACACTTTTTATTGCAAAAAAACTAGTTTTTGCATCACCATATTTTGAGAGCTATAATTTTCCCATATTTCTACCATCAGAGTCATGTTACAGCTTGTTTTTTGCGGGATGAGCTGACTTTTTATTGGTACCATTTTCGGGCACGTGACATTTTTTGATCTCTTTCTATTTCGATTTTTGGGAGACACAATGAACAAAAACCAGCAATTTAGGAATTGCTTTTTTTTTTTTATACCCTGCGTATGGTATAATTGGTAAGGCAGCTTTATTCTTCAGGTCAGTACGATTACAGCGATACCGAATTTATATTTTTTTTTATGTTTTGGCGCTTTTACACAATAAAAACTCTTTTACAGAAAAAAATAATTATTTTTGTATCGCTTTATCCTGAGAGCTATAAAAAATTTAAATTTTTTTGCTGATGGATCTGTATGATGGCTTGTTTTTTTGCGGGACAATAACGTTTTTAACGGAACCATTTTTATTTACATTTGTCTTTTTGATCACGTTTTATTGCACTTTTTGTTCTGCGGTATGATGAAGTATTGTTTTTTACCCTGCTTTTTATTTATTTATTTACGGTGTTAACTAGTGGGATAGTTTTATAGAGCAGGTTATTACGGACGTGGAGATACCAAATGTGTACTTGTATTTTTTTTTTTACATAAATAAATGTATTTATTGGAATAATATTTGATTCATTTTTTTCTTTATTTGGGGATTTTTTTTTTAAACTTTTTTTTTACACTTTTTAATTTTTTTTTTACTGTATGGTGTCAGATAGCTGATCTTATACTCTGCACTGCAGAGCATCACATCAGCATCTGACAGGCAGGGAAGGAGGCATGTCAGCGCCTTCTCTCAGCAGGCACTCACAAACCACCTTCCCTGCAGGACCCGGATGGACCCCAATCCCATCTTGGGGCTGGGGGTCTCCATGGAGACCATCAGGACAACACGATTGCAGCGGAACTCATTCCCTGCACGATGCTCCTCTATGCCGCTGTCACTGCTGACAGGGGTGGAGTTAAATGACCGATCGTGGGCGTTATTACGGGTTGTCAGCTCTTACACAATACCATACCCGCATTGCTGTTGGTGGGAGCGCAGCTCCCGCAGAGCAGTACATGTAGAGCGCCCATGGCCGGACTGGGACTAAAATTCAGCCCTGGCATTTGAAGTTACAAAGGCCCACTTGTCACATGGTGACTGTATATCTTTGTACACTTATAGGCAGGGCCGGTTTTAGGCAAAGTGGGGCCCTACCACAAGGCAAAGTTTAAAATGGGGCTCCAAATGCTAACATATTGCACATCACACTAAAGCATTTTGGTTGTATTTACAAGCGCTGAGTTCAGGCACCTAAATGAGTTTGATCAACAAAACAAGTTGTTCAACACTTGTTTCCCGGCCTCTTTCCACCAGCTGAGGAATAATGATGGGACTGAACGATCACTAATAGATCACTAACAGATCACCATACAGTATCATGTTATCAGCAGCACATCTACATTTTATGCTGGCAATGTGCTGCTGAGAACAATGATTTTTGTTTCACCAAAACAATCTGAATATGCAGCATTTTACTTGTTTAGTAAAATACACCCCACAGGCCTCCATATATTATAATGTGCACCTCAGTCCTCCATATAGTATAATACACTCCCTATAGTCCTCCATATAGCATAATACACTCCTCATAGTGCTCCATATAGTATAATGCACTCCTCATAGTGCTCCATATAGTATAATGCACCGCCATAGTCATCCATGTAGTACAATTCACTTCCCATAGTATAATGCACCCCATAGTTCTTCTTATAGTATAACATATTCCCCATAGTCCTCAATACAGTATAATGCAGCCCACATATAGTATAATGCAGCCACCACCCCCACAGAGTATAATGCAGCCACCCCAGAGTATAATGCAGCCACCCCATAGAATATAATACAGCCCACCTCCTTATAATATATAATGTAGCCCCCACAGAATATAATGCAGCCCCCCATAGTATAACACAGCTTCCCCCATAGAATATAATATACCCCCCATAGTATATAGCACAACCCGCATAGCAGATAACACAGCCCTCGTAGCAGTATACAGCACAGCCCATGTAGTAGTATACAGCACAGCCCACATAGTAGTATACAGCACTGCCCACACAGTAGTATACAGCAGAGCCCACACAGTAGTATACAGCACAGCCCACATAGGAGTATACAGCACAGCCCACATAGTAGTATACAGCACAGCCCACATAGTAGTATACAGCACAGCCCACATAGTAGTATACAGCACTGCCCACATAGGAGTATACAGCACAGCCCACATAGTGGTATACAGCACAGCCCACATAGTAGTATACAGCACAGCCCACATAGTAGTATACAGCACAGCCCACATAGTAGTATACAGCACAGCCCACACAGTAGTATACAGCACAGCCCACACAGTAGTTTACAGCACAGCCCACACAGTAATATACAGCACAGCCCACACAGTAGTATACAGCACAGCCCACACAGTGGTATACAGCACAGCCCACACAGTAGTATACAGCACAGCCCACACAGTAGTATACAGCACAGCCCACATAGCAGTATACAGCACTGCCCACATAGTAGTGTATAGCACAGCTTACATAGTAGTATACAGCACAGCCCACATAGTAGTATACAGCACAGCCCACACAGTAGTATACAGCACAGCCCACACAGTAGTTTACAGCACAGCCCACACAGTAGTATACAGCATAGCCCACATAGTAGTGTATAGCACAGCCCACATAGCAGTATACAGCACTGCCCACATAGTAGTGTATAGCACAGCCCACATAGCAGAATACAGCACAGCCCACACAGTAGTATACAGCAGAGCCCACATAGTAGTATACAGCAGAGCCCACATAGTAGTACATAGCACTGCCCACATAGTAGCATACAGCACTGCCCACATAGTAGAATACAGCACAGCCCACATAGTAGTATACAGCACAGCCCACATAGTAGTATACAGCACTGCCCACACAGTAGTATACAGCACAGCCCACACAGTAATATACAGCACAGCCCACACAGTAATATACAGCACAGCCCACACAGTAGTATACAGCACAGCCCACACAGTAGTATACAGCACAGCCCACACAGTAGTATACAGCACAGCCCACATAGCAGTATCCACACTGCCCACATAGTAGTGTATAGCACAGCCCACATAGCAGAATACAGCACAGCCCACACAGTAGTATACAGCAGAGCCCACATAGTGGTCTACAGCAGAGCCCAGACAGTAGTACAGTATATAGCAGAGCCCACATAGTAGTATACAGCAGAACCCACATCTCTCCTCCCCCCTCCCCCCTAGAATGGCCCCACAGTCCAGGAAAAAAACACTCCTCACCTCCCCTTGTGCCTGTGGTGCTCCCTGCTCCTGTCTCGGCGGCTGCCGCTGCTCTGCCTGTCACACGGAGTGTGCGTGCACCTGCTGTGTCAGAGGCAGAGCGGGGAATGATGGGAGAGGGAGCATCAGTTGACGCTCTCTCGATCATTGCATTCAACTGTACCGGCGTCATACGCCAGTATAGTTGAATGCGGCAGCGGCGGCGCTCGGGGTGGAAGGTTAGTCGGCACTCAGCAGCCCACTACTGGCACTGACCTTTCTGGCATTTGCCAGAACTGCCCGATGGCCAGTCCGGCCCTGACGGCGCCTGTCAGGAAGGTGTTAAATATCATCATTTGCATCACACTACAATTGAAAATTATGAATAGCCTGTTTAGGTCAGAAATCTTTTTCTAGACTGGTATATTCATCAATCATCTATTCATTGTCATCAGAACATGTGCTTCTGACCTTTTCAGAGATCTGTTCAATCCACACATGTTATTGGAACTTAATACACAGAACATAACACAGAAGGGTGACATCACCTGTTATTCAAGGAAACCAAGGAGGCACTTACGTAGCTTGATTCATGCGAGATTCCTTAAAGGCCACTTAATGTCTTCCATTATGTGAATAATGTGTGAGGTTGGAGTAGCATACTGCGGCAACAGTGTAATTATCATCAAATGATTTCTTTCTTTAAATATGGAAAATTGCCATGAAAAAATACATATATAAAGGAAAGTCTAACACTTTCAATCTGTGATCACATTTTCTCTAAATACTAAAAAAATCTATAAAATATTTGGGATGAATAATTTGCATTTATTTAATCTTCATAGGGGAAAATTTGGACTGTTTATGTCTTCATCACAAAAAAAGTGATTCCAAGATATTTACTACTATTTCTTCAAATTATTTGTATTACTTTTTAAGGGGAAGGGTTACAATACACACATAAGGAAATATACATAGAAATAGTATATGTAACAAGAAAAATGGGAGGAAAAGGGAAATGAGAAATAGAATACAAATAGGAGGGACATAGGAACATAAATAAAAACATCTAAATAAATAGTCAACTGAACCTATTGCACCTTACACAATATTTGAAGAAAAAAACAACTTAAAGTCTATTCAGTCATAAAATAAATGGTGACAGTATCTAAATTATAGATAAGTACAGGCTTCATTCAATCTCTCAAAAGTGTAAAAATCGGCAGAGAGATGAAAACTCTTCAACATGTTAAACCTATAGTACAAAAATGGAAAATGTATTCATTTGAAGTTAGTTGTCTAAGTAAAGACATAGATGGCATTTCACAAGTTTCTTGTTGGGGTACACTACAACAAAATGCCATCCTAACTAAACTAATTGCCACTTTTGCTTTGTTTTAAAGCCCGCAGCCCGCATATTCATCATTTGTAAAATATTGGATCTCTGAAACAATAATTTACTTACTACTGTTACAGTCATTATGTTGTTCCTTCTAACTAGTAAAACAATGCTCGGTGTAGGGTTATTTCTGATTGAAGGTCACATGATATTACGTCCATGCATGATTTAATACATTATTACAACAAATACAGCTCTGGAAAAAATTAAGAGACCACCACATCAAAACCCTGTCATGGGCAGCCCAATCTCCAGACCTGAACCCCAATGAAAACCTCTGGAATGTAATCAAGAAGATGATGGATCGTCACAAGCCATCAACCAAAGAAGAACTGCTTACATTTTTGCTCCATGAAAGCTGTGATTAAAAATCATGGTTATTCCACAAAATATTGATTTCTGAACTCTTCCTGAGTTAAAACATTAGTATTGTTGTTTCTAAATGATTATGAACTTGTTTTCTTTGCATTATTTGAGGTCTGAAAGCACTGTGTTTTTTTTAATTTTTTTTTTTTTTTTTCCAAAGAACTTTATTGGGATTTTATATTTTAACCTGGAGGGGATGGGGAGGAGAATGAAGGGAGGGGAGGAAGGAGAGGAAAGGATAAGAATGAAGGGAAGAAGGGGAGGGTAAATACAACACATTCCACATAGTAATAATTCAACTTAGAAGCAAGGGACGCAACCCTTGAAAGGCAAATAGGCAATATACGAGTCAACAAGAGATTATCTAAACGATACAAGGGGACGGTCCTTGTGAAAAGCTTGTTAATATCAAGCAACTACGGCTACTAAACCAATATTTAACATGAGAGAGGAAAGAGAGAAAATCTTGTGAATATTTTTATCTTATAATGAGACTTAAGCCAAGTTGATAATATTGGTTGTTCAAGGAGGATAATGCTGCTCCCATATATGCCACTTTTGGTAAAATTTGCCAAATTCGTTATTGAATAGGGCAAATTTGAGTTCAAATTCTCTATGTTGCATCATAAGTTTAACAACGAACGCTGCATTGGGCAGAGTGGCCTTTTTCCAGTGGAAGGCAATGGATTTTTTAGCTACTAAACAGAGATGTATGATTATGCGTAATAAGGATCTATCAATAGGATTAGTGTCCAAGGAGAGAAGGGCTAATTGTGGGGAGAGGGTAAAAGGGGATCCTGACAGTTTGGAGATGATAGAGGAAATTTCCAGCCAAAAGAGGGCCACGGTAGGGCAGCTCCAAAAGACATGCAATAAGTCGCCTTTATGACCACAATTCCTCCAACATAGGGGGGAGTTGGATGGGCTGATGTGAGACAGTCTTGCTGGAGTATAGTACCACCTGGAGCACACCTTGAAGTGCGACTCCAGGAGGGACATTGATAATGTTGATTGGTATGATGCCGAAAAGGCCTCCTCCCAATCGTCTGTAGAGGTTAAGAGACCTAGGGATTTCTCCCAGGTTATGAGAGCTGCGTTTTTAACCAGTGATGAATCTTTATTGAAACTGTTGTAAATGAATTTGTGACTCCAAAAAATTGGGTGGTTTGGATTGGATAATATTTTTGAAGAGGACTCCGAGAATTTCAATTTGAGGTTAAGAAATAGACTTAGGTTTTCCCTCAAGATCATGTAATCAAGGAAAAGAGACGAGGGGGTGTTGAATTTATTCTTTAGTGAGCTGAAATCAATGAATTTAGATCCAGTGTAAATGTCGCCAAGAGTTTGAATTTTTAAGTCAGCCCATATAGTGGGTAGGACAAGATTCAGAATTGAGTATATAAATAACAGGGATAGTTTGAGTTGAACAGGATTGTTTTTAGCCCCATCCCCCTTTTTCAAAATTGAAGACCATGCGAGAGAAATCGCCTGAAAAATTGGGTGGCTGTTGATTTTGTTGGGGGAACTAGATATAGCTTTAAGAATGATGGATTTAAGAGGTTTTCTTCCGTTGATCTCTATCTCCAAGTCGAGCCATACAGGCTCATTCTGGTCTGACCACCAGGGTAAGCTTTGTTTTAGTAGAAGCGTATTATAGTGGGCCGTAATGTTTGGGAGATCCATTCCTCCGTGTATCTCTGTTTTGTAAAGGGATCTGGTATTTGTTCTGGGCTTTTTATCATTCCAAATGTATTTATTTAGCCTTGATTGGATCTTATGTAGGGAAGATGCGGGGATGGGAAGGGGAATACATCTGAGGATATACAAAATTTTTGGTAGGGTAAACATTCTAACTGTTAGGTTTCTCCCCCACCAGGACAAACTTTTATCATTAAAAGTGGTGCAATCTTTTTTAAGAATTTCATCTATTTTCCTCAAGTTTGAGGAGATAGTTTTATCAAGGTTTTTGTTAATTATGATCCCTAAGTATGGAAATTCTTCATTGCACCACTTGAACGATATTACCTTTTTCAGGGAATTGACTTCCTTTTTGCAGAGATGGATGGGTAGGATGTTAGATTTTGAACCGTTGATTTTGAATTTGGAAAGAGATGCAAAATTTTCAAGTTCTTTGATAGTTTCTAGAGTGGAAACAACTGGGTTGGTGAGGGTTAGGATTATGTCATCTGCAAATAAACTAAGTTTATGGTGACGTTTGTTGGTGGATATGCCTGTAATAAGAGAGTTTTGTCTGATATGTTCTACCAGGGGTTCAAGAGCCAAATTGAAAAGTAAAGGGGATAGGGGGCAACCTTGTCTAGTGCCATTGTTGATTTGGAAGGGGACTGAGATATGGTTATTGCAGGTGACTTTAGCTGTAGGGCCTTGATATAGTGTCATATATGAGGAGATAAGTTTGTCATTAAAGCCAAATTTTTGAAGGGTCTGTTTGAGGAAACTCCAATCTATACGATCAAAGGCCTTTTCAGCGTCTAAGGAGACAAAAACTGTAGGGGTTTTGGATTTATTAGTGAGTTTGATTTGGTTCAGTATCCTTCTGGTGGCGTCGGCTGGTTGCCTATTTTTAATAAACCCCATTTGATCATTAACTATCAGTCTCGGGAGGATGACGCTAAGTCTATTGGCCAAAATTTTTGAGAACAACTTGGTATCTGAGTTCAGAAGAGATATAGGCCTATAACTACTAGTAGCCATAGGGTTGGCCTCTTGTTTTGGGATAAGGACGATTGAAGCCTCCAACATTTCTGGAGGGAAGGAACCCGAGTCAGAAACATAATTGAATAATTTAACCAGGTGAGGTGTTAAATTTTTTCCGAAAGCTTTGTAATATGAATTACAAAAGCCATCTGGCCCTGGGGATTTTTGTAATTTGAGGTGGTTGATGGCCTCTTCCACTTCTGAGGGGGAGAAGGGGGCTGATAGAGATTCAATTTCTTCCTTTGAAAGGGAAGGAAGATTGATGTTGGTGAGATAGGATTTGATGTCTGAATCTTTTGGTGGGGGGGATGTTGGGTCTAGGTTTAGGTTATATAATTTAGAGTAGTATTTGGAAAATTCATTAACTATATCTTGAGGGTGGGACAAAGTGGTGTTGTCAGAGAGGGAAGAAATTCTGTTAATTTTGTTGTGGATTCTAATTTTTTTTATTCTATTTACCATGTATTTGGTTGGCTTGTTCAGAGAGGAATATACTTTAAATTTGGAGGAATTAAGGGCTGCTTCATACGGTAAGAAGAGGAGGGATCTTAATTCTTGCCTAAGGGAGTTTAAGTCGGTTTGGATTTTAGGTGAGGGGGAAGAGAGGCTAATTAGGGATTTTTCTAAGTCACGAATGTCTTTTTGAAGTTTTTTGATCTTTGCCCTTTTTTCCTTTTTTATTTTAGATGATATGTTTATTAGGGTGCCTCTAATAACAGCTTTATGGGCGCACCAATTAGTTGCGGGGTTGGTAACTTCTGGAGGGTTTTCGTTGAAAAAATGGGAAATATTATTTTGGATCGTAGTCGCATGAATGGGATCGTGGATGATAAATGAGCTGCATTTCCATGTTCTAGAGTTTTTTAGGGAGGGGCCAAGAATAACTTCTCCAGTGACAGGGGAATGATCCGACAATGTCCTGTCCCCGATGTCTACTTTTTGGAATTTTTCAAGAGAGAAAATGTCTGATAATATCAGATCAATCCTGGATGCTGAATGGTGGACCGAAGAAAAATGAGTATATTCTCTAGATGTGGAATTAAGACATCTGAAGGTGTCATAGAGCTCACTTTTGTCCAGCCACCAATTCAGGTCCTCTGAGGCTGGTCTCAGGCCTGAGGAAGAGTCAAGTGTTTTGTCAGGGGTGACATTAAAGTCACCTAGGAAGATGAGGTTACCCTTCTTAACCTTGTTGATTTTCTTCAGGAGCTTGGACAAAAAGCTAATCTGGTTTTTGTTTGGGGCGTATGTGTTGATTATAGTACATTCTTGGCCGTTAATATTGCATATCAGGATGTGGTATCTGCCTTTTGGATCAGCATATTCCTCAGTGAACTCGAAAGGTACACTATTCCTGATCAGGGTAGTCACCCCCGCTTTTTTGCTGGAGTTACAGGCCTCAAAAATATGAGGAAAGCTACGATGGTTAAAGTAGGGGTGATTCCCCGCCAGGAATTTTGTCTCTTGAATGCATGCGATGTCTGTCTGAAGGCTGATCAACTCTCTCCATAATGCATGCCTTTTTTGTGGGCTATTTAGCCCTCTAACATTATAGGAGAGTATCTTGAATGACATATTTACAGAGTATAATAAAGGGGATGATGAAACCTAGGAGGAAACAAGCATATAATCACAACAGATATACAAGGACCTAAGTATAACTCTTCCTTAGTATGACTACAAATCAGCCAAAACTTGGTGTGTACCTAGGGAGAAGAAGAGTTAGAACAAAACTGGCAGGTCGACAGAGCTACCAAAAAGAAAAAGAAAGAGGGGGGTTAGTTCACGTGGACGGTAATAAGGGGTTTATCCCAAAATATGATGAAAAGGAGACCCCTTTCAATGTAAGTTAACCATATATAGAGAACGTATTTGATCAACGACCCAATGATCTGACGAAGTCCATTCCTTCCTCGACCGAATAGAACGGGATGATTTTTTCCCGGAAGGAGACTAGAAGTTTGAGCGGGAAGCCCCATCTATATTTAATGCCTCTGTCGCGTAGGGCTGACGTGACTGGCCTGAACTCTCTGCGGCCCTCCAGGGTTTCATTTGAAAAATCGGGAAAAACCTTCAGATTTTTGTAGGGGTCTGGGAAGGATTTTTTATCCCTCAAGTAAGAAAGAATGGCCTCCTTGGTCTTGAAGAAATGAACTTTGAGAATAGTATCTCTTGGCAAGTCGGCGGGGATTTTAGGGGGTTTTGGCAGTCGGTGGGCCCTGTCAATTGTTAGGTCTAAGTCTGGTAGGTCGGGCAAGGCTGATTTAAATATGTCTTTTATATGTTGAGATAACTGATCCTGGGGCACGTCTTCAGGGATACCTCTGATTTTTAAGTTATTTCTTCTACTTCTGTCCTCCAAGTCGGCCATCTTGGAGCGTAAATTCTTCAACTCACTGTTAACTCGGTCAAGCTCGTCAAATGAAATTGATGACCTGTGTTCGAGTCTGTTGATTCTTTCCTCATGTTTGGATAGTTGTCTGTCTATATTATCTAATTTGTCGCAGTATTTTTGAAAGTTATTGTCCATTTCAGTCTTTAGTGTTTTGACGACGATATTTAATTTTTCGTCCATTTTAGATACTAGTTTATCAAGTAAATCTTCATAGTCTGGCGGATTAGAGCTTACAAAGGGGCCTGGGTTGCCATATTTAATTTTGCTCTTCATGGGAGTTGGATTGGGAGAGGTGTCACTAGAGTAAATCTCGTCTTCTACTTCTGAGTAATTTCCCGTGGATGTGTATTTCTCGCTTATTGCGCCTGGGTTCGATCTTTTTAGGCTAGATGTTGAGTCCATTTTTATTGGGGAAGGTTTACTGGTTGGAGATTTGCTAAAGGATTCGTATTCTAGAAGGTTAGGACGGTCTCTCCTGGGGGACCTAGATCTGGGCCTGGGAGAGGAAAAGGAGTCGTGTCTGATTTTTTCCTGGTCTCTGCGACTAATGGTCTTTTCTTGTTTCTGGCTATATTGAGATCTTAGTGGCGCGGTTGGGGCAGTTTTTCCTTTGGGTTTAGTGCCGCTCATATTGACAGATGGAAGGCGTAAAAGCCGTTGGTACCTAGGCTGAATTAATTCTGATGTGTTTGAATTGAGTGCAATGGCCCTGAATTTCAACCTTTTCCCCTTAGTTATCTGTTAATGTAAAAAATAATGCTCCTTATTTTAAGAAGACAGAGGAGAAAATACTGTGAGAATCTCTGAGCAAAATAGAATTTATAGTTTTGGTACAAAGCTTAGGATCTGAAGCTGTTGTTCTCTGTTGTCAGTTCTGGAAATCAAACAGCAAAATGGCCCCTGCGTAAGGATTTCTGGGTAGTATTGCCGGGACTATTTCTCACAGGCAGCTAATTTGGGATTTTAGATCTTTAATTTGCTGTTTGTTTAATTATTAATGTATTTATTTGTAATATGGCCGAGTTTAGGGAGGATTATTAATTCCCTTTGACTATAAGGGGGGCTTATTGTGCAGGAAGGAGAGGTGGCGGGGGATCGAACCAGTGCCCCCACCAGAACTGCACTTTGTAAGTGTGTCCCAGAGATTGCCCGACAGGTCCGGGATTACTGGGGAGGGTGAGAGTCGGGGCCTGCTGAAAGGGTCAGGAGCTGTGACTGATACCTGCCTCGGCACCGCTGCAGCTCCGTGACCGCCCGTTCAGATCGCCGTCGCAGCTATATCCTCAGCGGCGCCGGCGGAGACTCGGGCTTGTGATGGAGGGGCGGAGCCTCGGGACTCTGTGCGAGACCGGAGCTCCGGTACTTGCCGCGTTGATGGATGTGGTCCGGGTCCTTTGTTCCGGGAGAGTCGGCTGGGGGATCTTCTTCTGGCGGCGTCCGGGAGTGTCTGCCGGGGGATCCTCCGCGCTCAGCTGCGGGGAACTCCTGATGAGCGGCAGAGCCGCTGCGGCTCTGCACTGGTTGTTCGCGCCTGACAGGCGCTGGCGCTGGGGTCCCGGCGGCGCTGCTCTTAGAGTGGGAGGAGTCTCGGATCTTCTTCTGTTGCCGACGCTCCGGTGTCGGCCGTCTGGGGGTAATAGCCGGGACTTCCCACGGAGCAGTCGGCCGGGAGTCTTCGGCTTCCTAGCCGGCTGGGGGACACTTGCAAGTGTCGCTGCAGCTTCGCTCTCGCCGCCCGTGGATAGCGGCCGCTGAGGGCGGATCTCCGGCGGCTCTGCAGGATCGTGGGAAGGGACTATTTTGTCTTCGGTCCTCAGCTAGAGCCGGGTCGCAGATGCATGTACCTTGACTCTGCGTTTTCTTTTGCTGGGTGGTCGGTCAGGAGAACCTTGGGAGATGGAGATGAGCCTGTAGTAGGCTATAATCCTAGATACAGGAGGTAAAAATCCTCCCTGCACAGCGCGGATGGATCCACCGGGTCACAGCAGGCCTGAGGCCTAGTCGGGTTGTCTCAGCTTAAGAGTCCCAAATGAGGAGGAATTAGCCCAGAACTTGGGCGCAGAGGGTCTCCGATGAGTCAGGAGATATTAAAAGGGGTCTATGTGGCAAAAGGGGTCTCCTTAACGCGTTATATGTAGCTTAGTGGGACAAATCCCCTGGAGCTCCCTCTTCACAGGTGCTTCTCCATCGGCACCGAAGCCACGCCCCCTTTTTTTTTTTTTTTTTAATTTTGACCATTTCTCCTTTTCAGAAAAAAAATACAAAATGTATTGCTTGGAAATTCGGAGACATGTTGTCAGAAGTTTATAGAATAAAAGAATTTACATTTTACTCAAAAATATACCTATATTTATAAAATATAAAGAGAAAAATCAGAGAAACTGAAAATTTTGCAGTGGTCTCTTAATTTTTGCCAGAGCTGTAGATGAAACTATGTTAAATGATATGTATAACTAGCATCTTGTAGAAGTACATAAGTTCCCACTGTCATAGAGGTTGATGGAAACTTGTGGTAACACAGAATGAGATACAAATGTCAATTGTAAAAAAAAGTCCTTACAATTGTTCATTCATATTTTATATCAATCCTTGTCTTCGCTCAGAATGTTTATTTTTGTATCCCTCCTTATTTTGGTAGGTCGACCACCCCCCAGAGGATCAAAAACTGCATCTGGTGATCAAGCAAAGCCAATGGCTCCATTGGACAGGGTTTATCAAGAGATAGCAATTTTGAAAAAGTTAGACCATATTAATATTGTCAGATTGATTGAGGTAGGTGTAAACAGTTAAATCATCTGAATATTACCGGTATGTAATATGCGTAGGATTTTTAGTTTTAAAGGTCGAATTTTTCGACTTGATGCAATATAGAAAATCAAAATGTGATTCAAAGGTAATTTTGAAAGATCTCTTTGAAGTGACCCAATGCTTTCCTTTTATCTTAGAAAAATATGTAATTATTTCAGTAGTCATCTCATTATTATCATAAAATTGCAACGCAAAGGATCACCTATAAACAGTGTCGGACTGGGCTTTCAATGACCCACCAGTAACCAACTTCAGGGCTCAACTTTTCAACTACATGCAAATGTGACATTATCCTCTATCACAAATTTATATAACAATGAACTGGGTAGATTGTTAAATGAGTAGGACGCTGCCATTGTCTGTACATAGTGATTCAAGTATATTGTGCCATGTACTGCTTATACAGTATAAGAGGGTGGTGGCCCACTCTTGTACAGGAGCTCACCAGAGGATTCTCCTGTGGGCCAGTCCAAGCCTGCCTACAACCTCTGCACAGGTCACAGAGTATGCCTAAGCACTCTCTAATATTGCAAACGTATTTGGAGGCTTGGGCTGAGAAATGGCAATTAAAGTTTAATGTGGATAAATATAAGGTTATGTACTAAATTGTAAAACACTAGGTGAAACGGTCACTGAAAAAGACTTGGGTGAACTAGAATGAGTTCGAGAAGAGCGACCAAGGTTATTCATGGAATGACTGAACTGCAATACCAAGACAGGTTATCAAACTTATTTATTCAGTTTGGAAAAACGAAGGCTTAGGAATGATGTGATTACAATGTCCAAATATATGAGGGAAGAGTGCAGAGATCTTTCTCATGATCATTTTACACTTAGGCATGTGACGAGGACAAGGGGGCATCCTCTATATCTATAGGAAAGAAAGTGTAACCCTAATCAGGGAGACAGATTCTTTACTGTATGAGCAGTGAGCCAGGGCTGTGGAGTCGGTAAGCCACAGTTGAGACTCCGACTCCTGGATTTTATCAGGTTCCGACTCCAACTCTGGCTCCGACTCCTTCATAAATGGCCAATTTTTAACAATAAATTTACTGTTGTCAAATATTAACATCGTGCTTATTCAGCTTCTCACCATCATATAAGTAATCAGACCACTTAGAGCAAAAACTATATTTATTAGAATACAATTAGAATATAGCAAATAACTTTTCTAAACTCTTGTAAGTAAATATGCAATAAACACTGTTATGCAGTTAATAAGAAGAAATCTATAAATTTGTCCTCAGAAAAAGTATTGCCTCTGTCAGATCCTCCTTCATGGATGCCCTCAAATCTGATCTAATTATTTTGAGAGCAGAGAACAACCTCTCTAACTTGGGTTGGTGGCAAAGCAGTAACCACTCGGGCAACATCTCTGACAATGTCAGGATACAGAGGAATCGCTTGTCGCACTGTTATTTTTGATGAACGGTCAAATTTCTCAATTTCTTTTAGTGCACATGAAAAATTCTGCTGAAATGTACTGGCTGTGTTCTTTGATGGGGATGATTCTTCTATGCGGGAACGCTTTGCGCGGTCCTTGTGATCCAAATATTTTTCGAAATTAAATTCTTCATCAGTTGATGAGGGTTTCAGTTTCATACATTGTAAGTAGGGGGGTTGGGGCAGCATGAGGTTAACCAAGTATAAGATTAGATAAGGGCAGTGGAGAACAGTGACACACAAGAAGTAAGAAATGTCTCTATCTCCAGCAGAACTGCTTATCACTGTTGTTCATAGTTTGATAGAACATATATATTTGAGTAACATTTATAAAATTCATATGAAAGTTCAATTATGAAATATTAATACATTTTTTTAAAGCTGGAGTCGGAGTCGGTACATTTCTACCGACTCCGACTCCAACCAAAACTAACTCCGACTTCACGACTCCGACTCCACAGCCCTGAGTGAGACTATGGAACTCAGTGATTCAGTGCTAAAATTCAAGAAGGGCCTGGACGTCTTTCTTGATAAATATAATATTACAGTTTCTGTGATGGAAGTTGATCCAAGGATCTGATTGCCGAATGGAGTCGAGAATTAATTTCCCCCCTACATGTAGCTATTACTCTGTCTAACCGATGAGGTTTTTACCTTCCTCTAGATCAGTGTTCCCCAACTCCGGTCCTCAAGAGCCACCAACAGGTCATGTTTTCAGGATTTCCTTAGTATTGCGTAGGTGATTGAATGCTTGCCTGTCCAGGTGATGCAATTATCACCTGGGCAATACTAAGGAAATCCTGAAAACATGACCTGTTGGTGGCTCTTGAGGACCGGAGTTGGGGAACACTGCTCTAGATCAACATGTTAGGCTATAGGTTAAACTCTATGGACTTAAGTCTACCTTCAACCTTAAAACTATGAAACTATATAAGTGCAGAAGATGCAACATTTCAACCTGTATGGTCTTTTTCAAGCTGTAATTCATCTACAGTTTATTTACTTCACAGGTGCTGGATGATCCAGCTGAAGATAATCTTTATATGGGTAAGTTGTTGCTCATCTCTTTTTCTCCTCACAAAACTGTTTCACCTCTATATTTGTGTGTGCATATACAGTGGCATGTAAAAGTTTGTGCACCCTTGGTCAAAATTACTGTTATTGTGATGTGGTGGATCGGCTCACTTGGCTTCACAGGAACAGTTTCTTTAAATCTTCCACTGGTTTATTAAAAGTACTGCATAAACCATACAACATTAGCAAAAACAAACTCGGCCTTCCTGGCCTAACGGGAAAACAAAAACATAATGTATGGCTCAGTTGCTACGGGAAAAAAGGCGCCATTTAATGAATTTATTTGCATCTTGTGCCAACAGTGCCTTCATTAAAGTACCACTCCAGCATTTTGTTTTATTTTACCCCTGCAGTGATGTCACTAATGTAAATTCTCTGCCTCTAGTAATATACTTACCAGCCATCATCTTCAGTTTTCTGGTCATCTTCTGCAGTCTGTCACCTGCCAGATTGCTCCAGTATTCGCTGAGCGAGATGGAGGTTACTCCCCAATATACAAGTGGTGTTTAGTGATGAACGATAGTGCTTGGATAAGATGTTGTCCGAGCATGCTCGGGTGCCAACCGTGCGACTTCAGCGTGCTCGAATTAGATGCTCAAGTCCCCGCAGCTGTATGTCTCGCAGCTGATCGACAGCTGCAACACATGCAGGGATTGCCTAATAAACAGGCAATTCCTGCATGCGTTGCGACTCAAACATATTTTTGAGCACACTGAAGACACTCAGTTAGCACACTAGCATGCTCGGATAACACTTAATCCAAGCACTAGTTTAAACCGCTTTCTGTCAAATATCTTCGACACTAATATGACTTACAGTATTATACTGTATATGGTTTTGTTCAGAATTCAATTTTACATTTTCTCCCTGTAATATTTTTAGCTTTTGAAGCGGTTTTGCTTCAATATGGGAATTAAAAGCACAATTAAATATTATACAAATTCAGATCCAAAATTAACCACAATAATGCACGTGACCAATCATAAGCCGGATGTGGTAGCCAATCACATTGCATCACATTTGCTGTTTAAGGCTATGTGCACACGTTCAGGAATTCATGCAGAAAATTCCTGAGAATTCCGGACATTTTCTGCATGAAATCCGCAAGAAAACCACGTGCGTTTTTGCCGCGATTTTGCCGCGGTTTTGACGCGGTTTTTTCCGGACACTTCCCAATGCATTTTGGAGTGGGAAATCCGCAAAAAAAACGCAAAAAGATAGAGCATGTCCGGATTTTGTGCCTGATGCGTTTTTTTTGCGGAAAAAAACGCATCATGTGCACAAAACATGCGGAATTCATTCTAAATGATGGGATGCTTATTGTATGCGGTTTTTTTGCGGTTTTATAGCGTTTTTATCGGGAAAAACCGCGAAAAAACCGCGAAAAAACCGGAACGTGTGAACACAGCCTTAATCTTTGTTTTATTTGTCGGTGAGTTAAGAGAAGTCAACTGATTATGCTGCGAGCCTTCAGATTTTTGTCAGAGGAGGATCGTTTTTGAGTAAAGGTACTGCATTAAGAGGGTTGCTCTGGCCCACACATTGCAATGAGGCTTGGCTGTAATCTGAGAACAGTTGTAGGAATATTGCAGAAACATAAGCAGCTTGGAATAACTCAGGATAGGCCCAGATCTGGTCGTTCCAGAAAGTCAGGGACTACAGAGTACTATTAAAAACATCCCTTGCTAATCAAAAGCTCACCTCTTCTCAGCTTCTGCGAGAATGGCAAAAAAAGTGAAATGTTAAGGTAGCAACATCATCTGTAAGAAATAGATGTTTTGGAAGGGGTGTTTGAGAGGGTGCAAAATGGACAAAGGAGGAGTCGGAGAATGTGCTATTTAGTGATAAAAGCACTTTTTGCATTTTGGGAAATTATGGCAAGTTTTAAGTGAGAAGGTTCCCACATGAAGAGTACAATCCACAGTGTTTGAACTTCCCTGTGAAACATCTGATGAAAGTAATGGTTTGGGGATATATGGTAGCTGATGGTGTTGGGAGAACTCCGCGAGCCGTCAGAAGGTAAGTATATCCATATTTTTTATTTTTATTCTTTTTTTTTACACGAATATGGATCCCAGGGCCTGAAGGAGAGTCTCCTCTCCTCCAGACCCTGTGAACCCTGCACACGCCGTATAAGACGACACCTGGTGTATAAGATGACCGGCGAAAAGTTGGAGGTCGTCCTATACGCCGAAAAATAAGGTATTTGTCCCAGAAAACTTACTATATGCCTGAATTTCTGGCACAACACTAATGGTTAATGATAAAAGAGGCAAAATTCATTTAATATGTAGAGTGATTATCTGCAGAAAACTCTTTTGTACAACATCTGATGAGATTGAATAACAGGATTTGGCATAACGGAACACTGACTATTCTTACATTTTAAAGTGAATTTAATATTATATGATAATTCTGAATAAAATACACACTTACGAAATATGTAATTTTTCTCATAATGTCCCGACTGCTGATAGGACACACGGGATTAAACCACTAATTGTGAGTTTAAAATGGCATCTGGCAAAAACAGGCAGTGAAAGGGATTCTTTAGGAAAGAAAAGTAATTGCCTGAGCTTGAAAATGTCACACTTAAGGTAAATTGTAGTGTTCCTTTAGATAGGGGCTTTTTAATGTGTCACCAGTATGCGTTGCTGAATCACACTGATCTATAGTGCATTACTGTGCATCTAATATATAAAGCTGAATGTGTGTATGTGTGTGTGTGTGTGTGTATCCGGGATTGGCATCTGCACCGTCGCAGCTACAGCCACAAAATTTTGTCACACGTCTGGATCCCGAGAGCTTCATAGGCTATGTTGTGAGGCGAAATTTTAAACCCACGCGTTCTAATTCACCAAACAATTTTGCCCCTATCTACATAATGGGGAAAAAGTGAAAAGAAAAGTGTTGGAGGCAAATTGACAGCTGCCAGATGTGAACAAGGGGGACTTAAAGAGTGAGAGCAATGGTGCCAAAGAGTATATACCGTACAGTTGCTGAGGTGAGGCCCCGACATGGGATCCTCACCACACATTTTGATATGAACACACACACACAAAATGCGCCACACACTACCACGTGCTTGAACACATATACCACCCTCAGCACACATTTCACCACACATACTCCAACCTCGCCACATAAAAGTTGAAACACAAAAGTCACCGCTCAAAACTCGCCACGCGCAAAATTCGTCACATGCAAAACTAGCCACATGTGCAAAACTCAGCTCATGGAAAACTCGCCACACGCAAAACTTGCACACGTGGAAAAATTGCCACATGCACAAAAGTTGCAACACATGCAAAAGTTGCCTCACACAAAACTTGCACATACTCAAAACGCACCACACATAAAACTCGCCACGCACAAAACTCGCCATGCGCAAAACTCGCCATGCGCAAAACTTGCTGCGCACAACTTGCTACACTAACCTGTCACATGCAACTTGACACACAAAAAGTTGCTACACGCATGTCGCCAAACAAAACTTATCTCACAAGTCGCTACATGCATGTCGCCACACGCAACTCAACACAAACAACTTGACACATGACACTCGCCCTAAAACACACACAAGTCTGGTATTATCCTTCAAAAATAAAAATATCTGATTAATAAGCAGACAAAATACAAGAGCAACAAATGTACCATATAGGAAATACGGCAGCTGTCAGTCACATGACCTGTCTATTATGTGTATGTGTGAGCTAATCTATACTGCCAGGGGGGAGGGCTTCCTGTTGGCTGGGGATTTATCAGGCTGCCAATAGCAACCAATCACAGCTCAGCTTCTATTTTGCTACAATTAATTAATCTGAGCTCTGATTGGTCAATATAGGCAACAAAGGACATTCTCAGTATAACAAAGCTTGTATATATATAAAAACGAGTGTATGTGTGTATCAACGATGATGTCATAGTGGTTGCTATGGTGACGATGATGTTATAATAGATTGTAATGGTGACGGTTGTGTCATAATGGTTGCCATGGTGACGATGATGTCATAAGTTGCCATGGCGACGATGATGTCAGAATGGTTGCCATGGCGAAGATGATTTCTTACTGGGTACATGGGCATGGGACTATGGGATGGCGGATATGTATGATGGGTATATGGGCATGGGACTATGGGATGGACGATGTCTGATGGGTATATGGGCACGGGACTATGGGATGGAGGATGTATGATGGGTATATGGGCACGGGGCTATGGGATAGAGGATGTGTAATGGATATATGGGCACAGGATTATGGGATGGAGGATATGTATGATGGGTATATGGGCACGGGACTATGGGATGGAGGATATGTATGATGAGTATATGGCACGGGACTATGGGATGGAGGTTGTGTATGATGGGTATATGAGCACGGGACTATGAAATGGAGGATGTGTATGATGGGTATATGGGCACGGGACTATGGGATGGAGGATGTGTATGATGGGTATATGGGCACAGGACTATGGAATGGAGGCTGTGTATGATGGGTATATGGGCACTGGACTATGGGATGGAGGATGTTTATGAAGGGTATATGGGCACGGGACTATGGGATAGAGGATAATCATTATAATTTGTTATTACTAACCGCAGTTAGTTACTATGCCAGGGCAACGCCGGGCTCTTCAGCTAGTTATACATAAAGCTTATTAGTCACTGTGACCTTCTATGGAGATTTATGATTGTTACATGTACAGCAAATCCTTCTGGACGTCACTAAGTAAAACACATTCTCCTGCATGTCAATACGACTCCATCAACACATCAGGGGTCATGTCAACAGGAGTCTAAACAACTTCTTTGCACAAAACATATGCCAGGTATTCGTGCTATAGTCTTTATTACTTGAGGGCTTTGTCTGGGGAATTGCCACGCATGGAGTCATATGGCATTCTCGTGTAAAGTAACTCACAGATATTGATACTTCTAGTCCTCCAATAAATAGAACCAGTATGAATATAGTTTTTGACTGTAGACCATAAAGGTCTTGTTTTGGTTCTCCCATCGTATGCCACTATTTATAGGGTACATAATAAAGAGATTATTGTAAGTGTATGTTTGTAATGTAAACTGATTTATTGAATATTGCTTTTCAACAGTAAATATTTATGGGTATGTGTACAGGTTAAAGAGTTTTTCCAGGGCTATTTTTTTTACTATGGGCCTAAGAACTAAGAGGCAGGTAATTGCTACCTACCTGCCTCTTCTGCCCATCACCGATCTCTGCCGTCACAGACTGCTCCTGCCGGTGATTCAGCGCCTTCTGCTGATGTCATGTCAACAGGTCAGCAGCTTCTCTTCCAGGCTGATCTGCTGACATGGCATGACTGATAACGTCATGCTAATTGACAGCTGGCATCCCACTGTCTAGCTTCGGAGAGACGGCTGTCAATCAGCATGACATCAGCAGTCACACACAGAGGAGCAGCTGCTCTGTTGACTTTAAGCATCTGAATTGCCGGCAGGAGCAGTCAGTGACCGATGCCAGTTAGAACAGGCAGGTAGTTAAAAACTACCTTCCTGTTAGTTTTTAGGCCCATAGTAAAAACAAAAACAAATTGCAGATAAACCCAGAAAAATGCTACGTAACATGCATGTTTTGGGTGCTTTTTTTGCAAGCATTTTTTATGTGTTTTTTCCCACTTTGTTTGAATTGGTGAAAAACACTGGAAAAACACTGACAGAATGTACAGGCTTCAGATTTGAAATCAAATCTACAAGGAAAAAATAAGCAACGTGTGCATGAGATTTCAGTAATCTTATTCCCTTTGTTGTTACTGAATGCTTTGGTTTTTCCACAGCAAAACGTGCAGACAAAGCAAAAACTAATAAAAAAAAACACAACATGTGTTCTTACACTAATTCAGTATTTACTTTAAAAACAATTTTCCAGTTTTATTAAAAGTTATTTTTTTCCATAGAGAAAATTCAGACCGTTTTTAATATACCTTTTTGTATTAACTATAATTTAATTATAGAAAAATAACAGTGTATTTTGAATACATTTGTTTAGATTATCAAATTTAACAGGATATAATTTGTTTAACTTTATTCTTTTTTTTTTTTTTTTTTTACAGTATTTGACCTTCTACGCAAAGGGTATGTAAACTGTTCAATGTTTCGACATTCACATATTTGATTATCCAGACCTTTATGTTTACTATATGTGTTCAGAGTTGCAGATGCAAGACATAGACTGATTTTTTTGTATTAAACCATTGATTAACAGTTGACCCTTTATTACTGTATATGTGTTAGGGACTGGGGTCTTACCACCTAAAATATATTTATGCCTGAGCATAAGTGAAATGGTTAATACTTGTAAAAGTTTTTAAAATGTCTCACTTTAAATATTTGTCTACTGAACTCTGTGTAATATAAAATAAATCACAAAGTAAATCAGTTCATTAGTTCTTGGTATGATTACTTCATTTTCTGCACAAAGATGCCACTTTTGCTGATACCAAAATGTAGAATTTAAGTTTTGACTCTAGAAGTGAGACATTCTGTTCATTTAGAGATTATATTATGCAAACCTCTCCTGCCTTTTGGCATGAATTTGAATAGGGGGCCTAAAGGTACCGTCACACTAAGCGACGCTGCAGCGATACCGACAACGATCCGGATCGCTGCAGCGTCGCTGTTTGGTCGCTGGAGAGCTGTCACACAGACACCTCTCCAGCGACCAACGATGCCGGTAACCAGGGTAAACATCGGGTTACTAAGCGCAGGGCCGCGCTTAGTAACCCGATGTTTACCCTGGTTACCATCGTTAAAGTAAAAAAAACAAACACTACATACTTACCTACCGCTGTCTGTCCCCGGCGCTGTGCTTCTCTGCTCTGGCTGTGAGCGCCGGGCAGCCGGAAAGCAGAGCGGTGACGTCACCGCTCTGCTTTCCGGCCGCTGTGCTCACAGCCAGACCAGAGAAGCACAGCGCCGGGGACAGACAGCGGTAGGTAAGTATGTAGTGTTTGTTTTTTTTTACTTTAACGATGGTAACCAGGGTAAACATCGGGTTACTAAGCGCGGCCCTGCGCTTAGTAACCCGATGTTTACCCTGGTTACCAGCGAAGACATCGCTGAATCGGTGTCACACACGCCGATTCAGTGATGTCAGCGGGTGATCCAGCGACGAAACAAAGTTCTGGACTTTCTTCCCCGACCAGCGACATCACAGCAGGGGCCTGATCGCTGCTGCCTGTCACACTGGACGATATCGCTAGCCAGGACGCTGCAACATCACGGATCGCTAGCGATATCGTCTAGTGTGACGGTACCCTTAGAGCTCGCTCCCACTTGCGATGAACTCGAACTAACGCAATCTGGTTAAAAAATCAGATTGTATTCAGACCAATGTTATTCAGTGATTCAGGGCTTATCTGCAATTTTTTTTATCAGACCAGATTGCGATTGGGCTGATAAAAAAATCATAGCATGCTGCGAGTGGATGCAAATTTCACGTCGCAATCGCCAATAGAAGTCAATGGTTGCGAGAAACAAAATCGCACGGCACATCTTTGAAAACCCAACATTTAATCATCCTCATACAGTAAAATCACAGCATGACAAGTTAGAATAGATAGAATAGATGTACTGTATGTACATTGAATAGATAGATATATATCAGATATATAATTATTACAGTGTGTCCGTAGCTTACTGTACATGTATTTAATTAATAAATATATTTCTGAAAAAATGTTGTGGGATCCCCAAAATTTTATTAACCAGCAGCAGGAAAATGGACAGCTAGGAGCTGGTGTTTGTAGCCTTGGAAAGGGGTAATACACATGGAGCTTCCCAGGCAATTAATATCAGCTCACAGCTGTATACTAAGCCTTTAATGGTTATTAAAATGGGGGACCCCCCCAAAAAAAGACATAGGGTCCCACTATAATTAAAACCAGCAAATGCTAGTCAGACAGCTGCGGGCTGATATTAATAGGCTAGGCAGGGGCCATGGATATTGGCCCTCTCCCGGGCTACAAACATCAGCTCTAAGCCCCCCAGAAAAGGTGCATTCATGAGATGCGCCATATCTGACACTCAGCCTCGCTCCTCCCACTTGCCCTGGTGCATTGGCAAAAGTGGAGTAATAATATTGGGGTTGGTGTCAGCTTTGTATGATGCACCTGTTCTGGGTCAGCTGGTTTTAGTCCAGGGCTTCTTCCTAGGGTATTAATATCAGCCTGCAGCTGTCTGACAAATTTTTGCTGGTTATTAATTAAAGGGGACCCTACGTCATTTTCATTTTTGGTCACCCATTTTAATAACCAGTAAAGGTTAAGTATACAGTTGTGAGCTGATATTAATAGCCTCGGAAGCTCCATGTGTATTACCCCCTCCCAGGCCATAAACATCAGCCCACAGCTGTCTGCTTTCCCTTTTTCGTGGGACCCCATAACATACAGTTACACCTTACTGCAATGGCCAGGATTGGAACTGGCTCTGATTCTGTTTAACACCTTAAGTGCCATGATTAACAGTAACCATAGCATCTAATTAGACAGAAGGAGGAAAGCTCCCTCTGTCACCCCATTAGGGCTTTACAACATGATAGTGAGATGTTGCTGGCTTTCTGTTGCAGGTAGAGGTCTTACACAGGACCCCAGGACTGCTATCTGTGAATTCCTCTTACAGAGAACCTGCCATCTGATTTATATTGCCCAAACCATGGACAGCATGAATCCTACACTGGCTACTTTATCGCAGCCATGTATGCTTTAATATAAATGCTGTAGTGTTTAAGAAAAATGTACTTTGAAAACTCAGCCGGGAAGTATGTGTTTTAGGTGACTAATTCGTTGCTGGCTTCCAGCTGCTCAGCTCATCAAAAAGGTCTCTCCTTTTATGTGTGTATGTGGGAGAGATCTGTCAGTCATATAGTAGATAGCCAATACACATAGTCCCTTGCCAGATTTTGAAAGTATGCTGCAGCATTTCAGAATAGAACACACATGGCTTCTATTATGCCGCCGGGCTCTGATTCATTCTGCCTCTGGCTTGGGCAGCTTGAATCTCCTCCTGTCAGGTTTCCTTTAAACCTAATAGGATGCCTGTCAGTCTAGAAACGTATTGCAATGTATTGTAAAAGCATTCTATTGGTTCCACAGTTTAATTCCAAAGCTTAATATAGTTTTTCTAAAAAGATTTTTAAAAACTAAAAACACCCTATTTTTGTAAAAAAAAAAAAAAAAAAAGCTTAAAGAAAACCCCAAAACAATAAAATGAACATGTTACTTATCCTTACAGTGAAACCGAAAAAGTGCACATCCTTAGGCTAAAACAGTATTCCCCATAGGTTAATATATGTTTATTTGAGCCTCTGTGAGTTCAGATTTAAAGGACTTAATAACTGATGATCTGTGTATGGGATAGGTCACCAACATGCCATTGGTGGGGATCTGATAGCTGGCATCCCAACCGATGAGCCGATATCTGATCCAGCAGTGGCCAAATGTAAGCTTTATACGAGACAGAACACAGACTCTTTGTACTTTGCTGCCAAGTTCTGCACATTATCCCCATTCCTTCCGAGCCGCAAATGAAAACGCCGTTTTTCTGCTGATCAGTGGGCGTGTAAGATGTCCGACCCCACCAATCTAATGATGATGAGGTCATTAGTTGTTAATTGCTACTACTCCTTCTCCTTTCATTCTTTTTCATTTACATTTAAAATGAATGTAAAATTCGTCTGACTTTTACTTTGAATATTTTTGCTTTTATTTTTGTATGGATTCCTGACCTAACAAATAAAGCAGTTTGGAGAGGTATATAAAAAAACTACTGTAATAATCTAAAAAAATAGGAAAAGGACTGGTATTTCCAGTATTTAACAATGTAATATCTTGTGGCTATAAAGACATTATTAATAATATCAATGACAACTGCTTATCAGAGAAGATAAAAAATGCAATAAAGTTCCTCCCTGGTTCTAACTAGTGAATATCGTCATACAACAGAGATTTTTTTACCAGCACCTTTTTTTCTCAAAACCGAACAAAAAATTATTTAAAAAATTCATATATTAATATGGATTCTGCTAGAATTCTGTTTCTCCTTGGAACTAGCTAAAACCACTTCTAAATGCTATAGCTGCGTTAACATTCATTTCCAATGAAGACAGGTTAACGTGTGTGAATGGTGTCAAGATATTGTCATACGATATCCAGCTGCATATCGACCAAATTTTCATAGGTCCCTAAAGTTACAATATTAATACGTTCCAGGACAACTTTTGTCAGTTAAAATTGCAATGACGCTTTAGAAAACTATTGATTACTTGTAAGGCTCCAAAAAAAGGAACACAAAATATGATTAAAGAAAAATAAGCATATAACACATACAACAAGTCTTTATATATAAAGCCAAGAAGTCACTCTGACCTGATGTGGAAGGCAGTCTGTACTGTGAAGAGGCACCACTAAACTGCCAATATCTGCAGTCACTTCAGTATCAAGAAATCACTCTCACCTGGTGTAGAAGGCAGTCTGTACTGTGAAGAGGCACCACTACACTGCCAATCTCTGCAGGTACTTCAGTATCAAGAAATCACTCTCACCTGGTGTAGAAGGCAGTCTGTACTGTGAAGAGGCACCAATACACTGCCAATCTCTGCAGGTACTTCAGTATCAAGAAATCACTCTCACCTGGTGTAGAAGGCAGTCTGTACTGTGAAGAGGCACCACTACACTGCCAATCTCTGCAGGTACTTCAGTATCAAGAAATCACTCTCACCTGGTGTAGAAGGCAGTCTGTACTGTGAAGAGGCACCACTACACTGCCAATCTCTGCAGGTACTTCAGTATCAAGAAATCACTCTCACCTGGTGTAGAAGGCAGTCTGTACTGTGAAGAGGCACCACTACACTGCCAATCTCTGCAGGTACTTCAGTATCAAGAAATCACTCTCACCTGGTGTAGAAGGCAGTCTGTACTGTGAAGAGGCACCAATACACTGCCAATCTCTGCAGGTACTTCAGTATCAAGAAATCACTCTCACCTGGTGTAGAAGGCAGTCTGTACTGTGAAGAGGCACCACTACACTGCCAATCTCTGCAGGTACTTCAGTATCAAGAAATCACTCTCACCTGGTGTAGAAGGCAGTCTGTACTGTGAAGAGGCACCACTAAACTGCCAATCTCTGCAGTATCAAGAAGTCACTCTCACCTGGTGTAGAAGGCAGTCTGTACTGTGAAGAGGCACCACTACACTGCCAATCTCTGCAGGTACTTCAGTATCAAGAAGTAACTCTCACCTGGTGTAGAAGGCAGTCTGTACTGTGAAGAGGCACCACTAAACTGCCAATACCTGCAGTCACTTCAGTACCAAGAAGTCACTCTCACCTGGTGTAGAAGGCAGTCTGTACTGTGAAGAGGCACCACTACACTGCCAATCTCTGCAGGTACTTCAGTATCAAGAAGTCACTCTCACCTGGTGTAGAAGGCAGTCTATACTGTGAAGAGGCACCACTACACTGCCAATCTCTGCAGGTACTTCAGTATCAAGAAGTCACTCTCACCTGGTGTAGAAGGCAGTCTGTACTGTGAAGAGGCACCACTACACTGCCAATCTCTGCAGGTACTTCAGTATCAAGAAGTCACTCTCACCTGGTGTAGAAGGCAGTCTGTACTGTGAAGAGGCACCACTACACTGCCAATCTCTGCAGGTACTTCAGTATCAAGAAGTCACTCTCACCTGGTGTAGAAGGCAGTCTGTACTGTGAAGAGGCACCACTACACTGCCAATCTCTGCAGGTACTTCAGTATCAAGAAATCACTCTCACCTGGTGTAGAAGGCAGTCTGTACTGTGAAGAGGCACCAATACACTGCCAATCTCTGCAGGTACTTCAGTATCAAGAATTCGCTCTCATCTGGTTTAGAAGGCAGTCTGTACTGTGAAGAGGCACCACTACACTGCCAATATCTGCAGTCACTTCAGTATCAAGAAATCACTCTCACCTGGTGTAGAAGGCAGTCTGTACTGTGAAGAGGCACCACTACACTGCCAATCTCTGCAGGTACTTCAGTATCAAGAAATCACTCTCACCTGGTGTAGAAGGCAGTCTGTACTGTGAAGAGGCACCAATACACTGCCAATCTCTGCAGGTACTTCAGTATCAAGAAATCACTCTCACCTGGTGTAGAAGGCAGTCTGTACTGTGAAGAGGCACCACTACACTGCCAATCTCTGCAGGTACTTCAGTATCAAGAAATCACTCTCACCTGGTGTAGAAGGCAGTCTGTACTGTGAAGAGGCACCACTACACTGCCAATCTCTGCAGGTACTTCAGTATCAAGAAATCACTCTCACCTGGTGTAGAAGGCAGTCTGTACTGTGAAGAGGCACCAATACACTGCCAATCTCTGCAGGTACTTCAGTATCAAGAAATCACTCTCACCTGGTGTAGAAGGCAGTCTGTACTGTGAAGAGGCACCACTACACTGCCAATGTCTGCAGGTACTTCAGTATCAAGAAATCACTCTCACCTGGTGTAGAAGGCAGTCTGTACTGTGAAGAGGCACCACTAAACTGCCAATCTCTGCAGTATCAAGAAGTCACTCTCACCTGGTGTAGAAGGCAGTCTGTACTGTGAAGAGGCACCACTACACTGCCAATCTCTGCAGGTACTTCAGTATCAAGAAGTAACTCTCACCTGGTGTAGAAGGCAGTCTGTACTGTGAAGAGGCACCACTAAACTGCCAATACCTGCAGTCACTTCAGTACCAAGAAGTCACTCTCACCTGGTGTAGAAGGCAGTCTGTACTGTGAAGAGGCACCACTACACTGCCAATCTCTGCAGGTACTTCAGTATCAAGAAGTCACTCTTACCTGGTGTAGAAGGCAGTCTGTACTGTGAAGAGGCACCACTACACTGCCAATCTCTGCAGGTACTTCAGTATCAAGAAGTCACTCTCACCTGGTGTAGAAGGCAGTCTGTACTGTGAAGAGGCACCACTACACTGCCAATCTCTGCAGGTACTTCAGTATCAAGAAGTCACTCTCACCTGGTGTAGAAGGCAGTCTGTACTGTGAAGAGGCACCACTACACTGCCAATCTCTGCAGGTACTTCAGTATCAAGAAGTCGCTCTCATCTGGTGTGGAAGGCAGTCTGTACTGTGAAGAGGCACCAATACACTGCCAATCTCTGCAGGTACTTCAGTATCAAGAAGTCGCTCTCATCTGGTGTAGAAGGCAGTCTGTACTGTGAAGAGGCACCACTACACTGCCAATCTCTGCAGGTACTTCAGTATCAAGAAGTCACTCTCACCTGGTGTAAAAGGCAGTCTGTACTGTGAAGAGGCACCACTAAACTGCCAATATCTGCAGTCACTTCAGTACCAAGAAGTCACTCTCACCTGGTGTAGAAGGCAGTCTGTACTGTGAAGAGGCACCACTACACTGCCAATCTCTGCAGGTACTTCAGTATCAAGAAGTCACTCTCACCTGGTGTAGAAGGCAGTCTGTACTGTGAAGAGGCACCACTACACTGCCAATCTCTGCAGGTACTTCAGTATCAAGAAGTCGCTCTCATCTGGTGTGGAAGGCAGTCTGTACTGTGAAGAGGCACCAATACACTGCCAATCTCTGCAGGTACTTCAGTATCAAGAAGTCGCTCTCATCTGGTGTAGAAGGCAGTCTGTACTGTGAAGAGGCACCACTACACTGCCAATCTCTGCAGGTACTTCAGTATCAAGAAGTCACTCTCACCTGGTGTAGAAGGCAGTCTGTACTGTGAAGAGGCACCACTAAACTGCCAATATCTGCAGTCACTTCAGTACCAAGAAGTCACTCTCACCTGGTGTAGAAGGCAGTCTGTACTGTGAAGAGGCACCACTACACTGCCAATCTCTGCAGGTACTTCAGTATCAAGAAGTCACTCTCACCTGGTGTAGAAGGCAGTCTGTACTGTGAAGAGGCACCACTACACTGCCAATCTCTGCAGGTACTTCAGTACCAAGAAGTCACTCTCATCTGTTGTAGAAGGCAGTCTGTACTGTGAAGAGGCACCACTACACTGCCAATCTCTGCAGGTACTTCAGTATCAAGAAGTCGCTCTCATCTGGTGTGGAAGGCAGTTTGTACTGTGAAGAGGCACTACTACACTGCCAATCTCTGCAGGTACTTCAGTATAAAGAAGTCGCTCTCATCTGGTGTGGAAGGCAAGTCTTTATTGTGAAGAGGCACCACTACACTGCCAATATCTGCAGGCACTACAGTACCAAGAAGTCACTCTCACCTGGTGTAGAAGGCAGTCTGTACTGTGAAGAGGCACCACTACACTGCCAATCTCTGCAGGTACTTCAGTATCAAGAAGTCACTCTCACCTGGTGTCAAAGGCAGTCTGTACTGTGAAGAGGCACCACTACACTGCCAATCTCTGCAGGCACTACAGTACCAAGAAGTCACTCTCACCTGGTGTGGAAGGCAGTCTGTATTGTGAAGAGGCACCACTACACTGCCAATCTCTGCAGGCACTACAGTACCAAGAAGTCACTCACACCTGGTGGGGAAGGCAGTCTGTACTGTGAAGAGGCACCACTATACTGCCAATCTCTGCAGGTACTTCAGTACCAAGAAGTCACTCTCACCTGGTGTCAAAGGCAGTCTGTGCTGTGAAGAGGCACCACTATACTGCCAATCTCTGCAGGCACTACAGTACTCCAGGTGATTTACAAGTGACATGTCTATTTGGATCCAGATCTAGAAGATTCCACCAATCTCGCATGCTGCAGACTGGCAGAGTCAGTAACATATGTTGAATGTGGTTTTTGATTTCAGTTGCCCATTCAACACGTTATATCGGGAAAAATATAACCCAAAGCCTTGGAAATTTGAGAGACCACTGTAATGCCATTTGTGGACTCATTATACTCTCTAAAGTTGTAATAATATTGAACATTTGTAAACTGTCCATCTGGCTTCTTTTGAAATTAGATGTAACCTTCCCTGACATTACTATCTCCTTCACTGTTTTAGGGCCGCAAATATTTATTCAGCCCACAAACTTCATGTAAATTTTACTAAAAGGTTTTATTTTCTTAGGCCAGTCATGGAGGTGCCAAGTGACCATCCGTTCTCAGAAGAGCAAGCTTGGGTTTACTTCAGAGACATTGTGCTGGGCATTGAATACTGTGAGTACTGATGTTTTCAAATAAATGGATATTTTCCTGCACTTTGCTTTTAGCACTTTAGTAAGCAGGGGACATTTTCACTAGCTACTTATTAATTATTCATTCTTCGAGCTTTTGGTGTTTTAAAGTTGTTTATTTGTCACTTGCTACATCAAGATGGTCGCCTGGAATGGTTCATTTGTGTCATGAGCTGTGTTTTGCAGAGGCATGGTTGCTACACGATACCATACAGTGCAGAGGCCTATTTCACATCTGTTGAAAGCCAGAATATGGCAAAAAACAGTGATCAGAGTTTGAGCCAAGTGTCAGTTTACGGTGATCCGATGCTTTCAGATGAGAGAATCGTATCACAGGTGCAGAGAAGACGGAAGAAAACCTAATTTCTCCATTTTCTCTAGTGACATCCACAGTCTGATGTTTTACATGCATCTATAGGCTTGAAGGGTGAGCGTGAACCAATTTGCAGAGCCATTAAAAGCATGAGAAAAAAAGTGCAGATCTACGTGGTATAACATTAGTCCAAGTGCTATCCAATAAAACATCGGATAGCGCTTTTCCATTGTATACGCTCATGTGAGCCAGCTCTAAGACCGGGGTATTTTGAGGAATCTAAAGTTGAAAACACATTTTAGTTTCACGTGTTTCTTTTCTTCTTGTTGTTTCCATTTCTGTTACTTTGTGCTTTTGCTGCCTTCAGGCTGAATCTGCAATGTACACGTTCCAAAAAGTGGATGGTGTGCCCAAACTTATTGATCAATTTTATGTGTGTGTATGTATACAGCTCTGGCAAAAATTAAGAGACCACCTCAAAATCTTCAGTTTGTCTGATTTTTCTCTTCGTATGTATATTTTTGAGGAAAATGTAAATTGTTCTTTTATTCTATAAACTTCTGACAACATCTCTCCAAATTTACAAGCAATAAATTGTGTATTTTTTTTCTGAAAAGGAGAAATGGTCAAAATTAAAAACAAAACCGTGCTTTCAGACCTCAAATAATGCAAAGAAAACAAGTTTATAATCATTTAGAAACTACAATACTAATGTTTTAACTCAGGAAGAGTTCAGAAATCAATATTTTGTGGAATAACCAGTCTTTCACACTGCTTCTGGCGCAAAAATGTAAGCAGTTCCTCTTTGTTTGATGGTTTAAGACTGTCTATCATCCTCTTGATTACATTCCAGAGGTTTTCAATGAGGTTCGGGCTGCTCATGACAGGGTTTTGATGCGGTGGTCTCTTAATTTTTGCCAGAGCTGTATGTATGCGAGTGTGTGTGTGTATGTATATATAGATAGATAGATTGGATATATATATATATATATATATATATATATATATATACATACACACACACAGTACGCATCAAAGCTGTGAATTAACACATGTGGAATTATATACTTAACAGAAAAGTGTGAAACAACTGAAAATAAGTCTTATGTTCTAGGTTCTTCAAAGTAGCCACCTTTTGCTTTGATGCCTGCTTTGCACACTCTTGGCATTCTCTTGATGAGCTTCAAGAAGTAGTCACCGGAAATGGTCTTCCAACAATCTTGAACGAGTTCCCAGAGATGCTTAGCACTTGTTGGCCCTTTTGCCTTCACTCTGCGGTCCAGCTCACCCCTAACCATCTCGATTGGGTTCATGGTTGGTGACACTGGAGGCCAGGTCATCTGGCGTAGCGCCTCATCACTCTCCTTCTTGGTCAAATAGCCCTTACACAGCCTGGAGGTGTGTTTGGGGCCATTGTCCTGTTGAAAACTAAATGATGGTCCAACTAAACGCAAACCAGATGGAATAGCATGTTGCTGCAAGATGCTGTAATAGCCATGCTGGTTCAGTATGCCTTCAATTTTGAATAAATCCCCAACAGTGTCACCAGCAAAGCACCCCACACCATCACACCTCCTCTTCCATGCTTCACGGTGGAAACCAGGCATGTAGAGTCCATCCATTCACATTTTCTGCGTCGCACAAAGACACGGTGGTTGGAACCAAAGATCTCAAATTTGGACTCATCAGACCAAAGCACAGATTTCCACTGGTCTAATGTCCATTCCTTGTGTTCTTTAGCCAAAACAAGTCTCTTCTGCTTGTTGTCTGTCCTTAGCAGTGGTTTCCTAGCGCTATTTTATCATGAAGGCCTGCTGCACAAAGTCTCCTCTTAACAGTTGTTGTAGAGATGTGTCTGCTGCTAGAACTCTGTGTGGCATTGACCTGGTCTCTAATCTGAGCTGCTGTTAACCTGCGACTTCTGAGGCTGGTGACTCGGATATACTTATCCTCAGAAGCAGAGGTGACTTTTGGTCTTCCTTTCCTGGGGCGGTCCTCATGTAAGCCAGTTTCTTTGTAGCGCTTGATGGTTTCTGCCACTGCACTTGGGGACCCTTTCAAAGTTTTCCCAATTTTTCGGACTGACCTTCATTTCTTAAAGTAATGATGGCCACTCATTTTTCTATACTTAGCTGCTTTTTTCTTGCCATAATACAAATTCTTACAGTCTATTCAGTAGGACTATCAGCTGTGTATCCACCAGACTTCTGCGCAACACAACTGATGGTCCCAATCCCATTTATAAGGTAAGAAATCCCACTTATTAACCCCTTCCTGACCTGTGACTCCACGTACACGTCATGAAAGTCGGTGCCAATCCGACCTGTGACGCCGACCTGTGACCGCAATCTGCCCCCTCCACCGACTGACAGCGGCGATCTGCTGCCGCTGTCAGTCTTTCCTCCTCTCCGTTCTGTGCTCCGCTGCCCTCCTCTCCTGTTGTGAATTCTGTGGCAGAGCTCCCTCCTGTGGTCACAAGTGGTACTTCGGCTGATTCTCTCTGTGAGCTTCCGTTGGTGGAGGAGAGTGGTACTGCGGCTTCTGAGTTTCCTTCCTCAGGTGATGTGGTGAAGTCGTTAGGTGCTGCTCTATTTAACTCCACCTAGTGCTTTGATCCTGGCTTCCAGTCAATGTTCTAGTTTTGGACCTGTCTCCTCCTGGATCGTTCCTGTGGCCTGCTGCTCTGCATAGCTAAGTTCCGCTTTTGCTATTTTGTTTGCTGTTTTTTCTGTCCAGCATTGCTTATTTGTTTTTTTCTTGCTTGCTGGAAGCTCTGGGACGCAGAGGGTGTACCTCCGTGCCGTTAGTTCGGTACGGAGGGTCTTTTTGCCCCCTTTGCGTGGTTGTTTGTAGGGTTTTGTGTTGACCGCAAAGTTACCTTTCCTATCCTCGCTCTGTTCAGAAAGTCGGGCCTCACTTTGCTAAATCTATTTCATCTCTACGTTTGTCTTTTCATCTTAACTCACAGTCATTATATGTGGGGGTTTCCTTTTCCTTTGGGGTATTTCTCTGAGGCAAGGTAGGCTTATTTTCTATCTTCAGGCTAGCTAGTTTCTCAGGCTGTGCCGAGTTGCATAGGGAGCGTTAGGCGCATCCACGGCTGCCTCTAGTGTGTGGTTGGAGAGGATTAGGGATTGCGGTCAGCAGAGTTCCGACGTCTCAGAGCTCGTTCTATATTTTTGGGTTATTGTCAGGTCACTGTATGTGCTCTGACTTCTATGTCCATTGTGGTACTGAATTACCAGATCGTAACAGTACTGGAAGCCAAAATGCTAATGATTCTCAATAGAGGGAAAAAAGAAGTTCTGAGACCATTTTTTTTTCTCTGCACTGTGTTTTGCCTTTTTTTTCCCCTAGACATTTGGGTGGTTCAGGACACAGGTGTAGCGATGGACATTAAAGGTCTGTCTTCATGTGTGGATCAGCTCACGGCAAGAGTACAAAATATTCAAGACTTTGTGGTTCAGAATTCTATGTTAGAACCAAGAATTCCTATTCCTGATTTGTTTTTTGGAGATAGAACTAATTTTCTGAGTTTCAAAAATAATTGTAAACTATTTCTGGCTTTGAAACCTCGCTCCTCTGGTGACCCAGTTCAACAAGTTAGGATCATTATTTCTTTTTTACGTGGCGACCCTCAGGACTGGGCATTTTCTCTTGCGTCAGGAGATCCTGCATTAAGTAATATCGATGCGTTTTTCCTGGCGCTCGGATTGCTGTACAATGAACCTAATTCAGTGGATCAGGCAGAGAAAAATTTGCTGGCTCTGTGTCAGGGTCAGGATGAGATAGAGGTATATTGTCAGAAATTTAGAAAGTGGTCCGTACTCACTCAATGGAATGAAGGTGCGCTCGCAGCTATTTTCAGAAAGGGTATCTCTGAAGCCCTTAAGGATGTCATGGTGGGATTTCCTATGCCTGCTGGTCTGAATGAGTCTATGTCTCTGGCCATTCAGATCGGTCGACGCTTGCGTGAGCGTAAATCTGTGCACCATTTGCCGGTATTACCTGAGCATAAACCTGAGCCTATGCAGTGCGATAGGACTTTGACCAGAGTTGAACGGCAAAAACACAGATGTCTGAATGGGCTGTGTTTCTACTGTGGTGATTCCACTCATGCTATCTCTGATTGTCCTAAGCGCACTAAGCGGTTCGCTAGGTCTGCCACCATTGGTACGGTACAGTCAAAATTTCTTTTGTCCGTTACCTTGATCTGCTCTTTGTCATCTTATTCTGTCATGGCATTTGTGGATTCAGGCGCTGCCCTGAATTTGATGGACTTGGAGTATGCTAGGCGTTGTGGGTTTTTCTTGGAGCCCTTGCAGTGTCCTATTCCATTGAGAGGAATTGATGCTACGCCTTTGGCCAAGAATAAGCCTCAGTACTGGACCCAGCTGACCATGTGCATGGCTCCTGCACATCAGGAGGTTATTCGCTTTCTGGTGTTGCATAATCTGCATGATGTGGTCGTGTTGGGGTTGCCATGGCTACAAGTCCATAATCCAGTATTAGATTGGAAATCCATGTCTGTTTCCAGCTGTGGTTGTCAGGGGGTACATGGTGATGTCCCAGTTCTGTCTATTTCGTCATCCACCCCTTCTGAGGTTCCAGAGTTCTTGTCTGATTACCGGGATGTATTTGATGAGCCCAAGTCTGATACCCTACCTCCGCATAGGGATTGTGATTGTGCTATCGATTTGATTCCTGGTAGTAAATTCCCAAAGGGTCGACTGTTTAATTTGTCTGTGCCTGAGCACGCCGCTATGCGGAGTTACGTGAAGGAGTCCTTGGAGAAAGGGCATATTCGCCCGTCATCGTCGCCATTAGGAGCAGGGTTCTTTTTTGTGGCCAAGAAGGATGGTTCGCTGAGACCTTGTATAGATTACCGCCTTCTTAATAAGATCACGGTTAAATTTCAGTACCCCTTGCCGTTGTTATCTGATTTGTTTGCTCGGATTAAGGGGGCTAGTTGGTTCACCAAGATAGATCTTCATGGTGCGTATAATCTTGTGCATATTAAGCGAGGCGATGAATGGAAAACTGCATTTAATATGCCCGAGGGCCATTTTGAGTATCTATTAATGCCATTCGGACTTGCCAATGCTCCATCGGTGTTTCAGTCCTTTATGCATGACATCTTCCGAGAGTACCTGGATAAATTCCTGATTGTGTACTTGGATGACATTTTGATCTTCTCGGATGATTGGGAGTCTCATGTGAAGCAGGTCAGAACGGTGTTTCAGGTCCTGCATGCTAATTCTTTGTTTGTGAAGGGATCAAAGTGTCTCTTTGGTGTTCAGAAGGTTTCCTTTTTGGGGTTCATCTTTTCCCCTTCTACTATCGAGATGGACCCTGTTAAGGTCCAAGCCATCCATGATTGGACTCAGCCGACATCTCTGAAAAGTCTGCAAAAGTTCCTGGGCTTTGCTAATTTTTATCGTCGCTTCATCTGCAATTTTTCTAGTATTGCTAAACCATTGACCGATTTGACCAAGAAGGGTGCTGATGTGGTCAATTGGTCTTCTGCTGCTGTGGAAGCTTTTCAAGAGTTAAAGCGTCGTTTTTCTTCTGCCCCTGTGTTGTGTCAACCAGATGTTTCGCTTCCGTTCCAGGTCGAGGTTGATGCTTCTGAAATTGGAGCGGGGGCTGTTTTGTCGCAGAGAAGTTCTGATTGCTCGGTGATGAAACCATGCGCCTTCTTTTCCAGGAAGTTTTCGCCTGCTGAGCGAAATTATGATGTTGGCAATCGAGAGTTGCTGGCCATGAAGTGGGCATTCGAGGAGTGGCGTCTTTGGCTTGAAGGAGCTAAGCATCGCGTGGTGGTCTTGACTGATCATAAGAACTTGACTTATCTCGAGTCTGCCAAGCGGTTGAATCCTAGACAGGCTCGTTGGTCGCTGTTTTTTGCCCGTTTTGACTTTGTGATTTCGTACCTTCCGGGCTCTAAAAATGTGAAGGCGGATGCTCTGTCTAGGAGTTTTGTGCCCGACTCTCCGGGTTTATCTGAGCCGGCGGGTATTCTCAAAGAGGGAGTAATTGTGTCTGCCATCTCCCCTGATTTGCGGCGGGTGCTGCAAAAATTTCAGGCTAATAAACCTGATCGTTGCCCAGCGGAGAAACTGTTTGTCCCTGATAGGTGGACGAATAAAGTTATCTCTGAGGTTCATTGTTCGGTGTTGGCTGGTCATCCTGGAATCTTTGGTACCAGAGAGTTAGTGGCTAGATCCTTTTGGTGGCCATCTCTGTCGCGGGATGTGCGTTCTTTTGTGCAGTCCTGTGGGATTTGTGCTCGGGCTAAGCCCTGCTGTTCTCGTGCCAGTGGGTTGCTTTTGCCCTTGCCGGTCCCGAAGAGGCCTTGGACACATATCTCTATGGATTTTATTTCAGATCTTCCCGTCTCTCAAAAAATGTCAGTCATTTCGGTGGTTTGTGATCGCTTCTCTAAGATGGTCCATTTGGTACCCTTGTCTAAATTACCTTCCTCCTCTGATTTGGTGCCATTGTTCTTCCAGCATGTGGTTCGTTTACATGGCATTCCAGAGAATATCGTTTCTGACAGAGGTTCCCAGTTTGTTTCGAGGTTTTGGCGAGTCTTTTGTGCTAGGATGGGCATTAACTTGTCTTTTTCCTCGGCTTTCCATCCTCAGACTAATGGCCAGACCGAACGAACCAATCAGACCTTGGAAACATATCTGAGATGCTTTGTTTCTGCTGATCAGGATGACTGGGTGTCCTTTTTGCCTTTGGCTGAGTTCGCCCTTAATAATCGGGCCAGCTCGGCTACCTTGGTTTCGCCGTTTTTCTGCAAATCTGGGTTCCATCCTCGTTTCTCTTCAGGGCAGGTTGAGTCTTCGGACTGTCCTGGTGTGGATACTGTGGTGGACAGGTTGCAGCAGATTTGGACTCATGTAGTGGACAATTTGACCTTGTCCCAGGAGAAGGCTCAACGTTTCGCTAATCGCAGACGCTGTGTGGGTCCCCGACTTCGTGTTGGGGATTTGGTTTGGTTATCTTCTCGTCATATTCCTATGAAGGTTTCCTCTCCTAAGTTTAAACCTCGTTTCATTGGTCCGTATAGGATTTCTGAGGTTCTTAATCCTGTGTCTTTTCGTCTGACCCTTCCAGATTCTTTTTCCATTCATAACGTATTCCATAGGTCATTGTTGCGGAGATACGTGGCACCTGTGGTTCCATCTGTTGATCCTCCTGCCCCGGTTTTGGTGGGGGTGGAGTTGGAGTTTATTGTGGAGAAGATTTTGGATTCTCGTGTTTCAAGACAGAAACTCCAGTATCTGGTTAAGTGGAAGGGTTATGCTCAGGAAGATAATTCCTGGGTCTTTGCCTCTGATGTCCATGCTCCCGATCTTGTTCGTGCCTTTCATATGGCTCATCCTGGTCGTCCTGAGGGCTCTGGTGAGGGTTCGGTGACCCCTCCTCAAGGGGGGGTACTGTTGTGAATTCTGTGGCAGAGCTCCCTCCTGTGGTCACAAGTGGTACTTCGGCTGATTCTCTCTGTGAGCTTCCGTTGGTGGAGGAGAGTGGTACTGCGGCTTCTGAGTTTCCTTCCTCAGGTGATGTGGTGAAGTCGTTAGGTGCTGCTCTATTTAACTCCACCTAGTGCTTTGATCCTGGCTTCCAGTCAATGTTCTAGTTTTGGACCTGTCTCCTCCTGGATCGTTCCTGTGGCCTGCTGCTCTGCATAGCTAAGTTCCGCTTTTGCTATTTTGTTTGCTGTTTTTTCTGTCCAGCATTGCTTATTTGTTTTTTTCTTGCTTGCTGGAAGCTCTGGGACGCAGAGGGTGTACCTCCGTGCCGTTAGTTCGGTGCGGAGGGTCTTTTTGCCCCCTTTGCGTGGTTGTTTGTAGGGTTTTGTGTTGACCGCAAAGTTACCTTTCCTATCCTCGCTCTGTTCAGAAAGTCGGGCCTCACTTTGCTAAATCTATTTCATCTCTACGTTTGTCTTTTCATCTTAACTCACAGTCATTATATGTGGGGGTTTCCTTTTCCTTTGGGGTATTTCTCTGAGGCAAGGTAGGCTTATTTTCTATCTTCAGGCTAGCTAGTTTCTCAGGCTGTGCCGAGTTGCATAGGGAGCGTTAGGCGCATCCACGGCTGCCTCTAGTGTGTGGTTGGAGAGGATTAGGGATTGCGGTCAGCAGAGTTCCGACGTCTCAGAGCTCGTTCTATATTTTTGGGTTATTGTCAGGTCACTGTATGTGCTCTGACTTCTATGTCCATTGTGGTACTGAATTACCAGATCGTAACAGTACTGGAAGCCAAAATGCTAATGATTCTCAATAGAGGGAAAAAAGAAGTTCTGAGACCATTTTTTTTTCTCTGCACTGTGTTTTGCCTTTTTTTTCCCCTAGACATTTGGGTGGTTCAGGACACAGGTGTAGCGATGGACATTAAAGGTCTGTCTTCATGTGTGGATCAGCTCACGGCAAGAGTACAAAATATTCAAGACTTTGTGGTTCAGAATTCTATGTTAGAACCAAGAATTCCTATTCCTGATTTGTTTTTTGGAGATAGAACTAATTTTCTGAGTTTCAAAAATAATTGTAAACTATTTCTGGCTTTGAAACCTCGCTCCTCTGGTGACCCAGTTCAACAAGTTAGGATCATTATTTCTTTTTTACGTGGCGACCCTCAGGACTGGGCATTTTCTCTTGCGTCAGGAGATCCTGCATTAAGTAATATCGAGGCTAGCTAGTTTCTCAGGCTGTGCCGAGTTGCATAGGGAGCGTTAGGCGCAATCCACGGCTGCCTCTAGTGTGTGGTTGGAGAGGATTAGGGATTGCGGTCAGCAGAGTTTCCACGTCTCAGAGCTCGTTCTATATTTTTGGGTTATTGTCAGGTCACTGTATGTGCTCTGACTTCTATGTCCATTGTGTTACTGAATTACCAGATCGTAACACTCTCCCCTCCTCTCCCCTCTGTCCGTTCCGGCGCCCATCCGCCTGTCCGATCCCACCCCCCGTACCTTTGGAGTCCTGGGGTCCCTCCCGGTGTCTGTTCGGCATCTAAGATGGGCACCGCCATCTTCCAAAATGGCGGGCGCATGCGCAGTGCGCCCGCCGAATCTGCTGGTGGGCAGATTCATTACAGGTGCATTTTGATCACTGTGATAGGTTATATCACAGTGATCAAAATAAAAAAAATAGTAAATAAACCCCCCTTATCACCCCCATAGGTAGGGAAAATAATGAAATAAATGAAATATATTTATTTTTATTTTTCCCCTAGGGTTAGGGCTAGGGTTCGGGTTAGGGGTTGGGTTGCAATTAGGTTTAGGGTTAGAATTAGAGTTAGGGTTGCAGTTAGGGTTAGAATTAGGCTATGTGTACACGGTGCAAATTTGGCTCTGGATCCGCAGCGGATTGGCTGATGCGGATTCATGGCAGTTTTCCAGCATGTTTACAGTACCATATAAACCTATAGAAAGCCAAATCCGCTGTGCCCATGTTGTGGAAAATACCGTACGGAAACGCTGCATTGTATTTTCCGCAGCATGTCAATTCTTTGTGCGGATTCCTCAGTGTTTTACACCTGTTCCTCAATAGGAATCCACAGGTGAAATCTGCACAAAAAACTCTGGAAATCCACGGTAAATCCACGAGTAAAACGCAGTGCGTTTTACCTGCAGATTTTTCAAAAACGATGTGGAAAAATCCTCACACGAATCCGCAATGTGGGCACATAGTCTTAGGGTTAGGGCTGGAAGTAGAGTTAGGATTGGAATTAGGGTCAGGGTTGGAATAAGGGTTAAGATTAAGGTTAGGGGTGAGTTGAGGTTAGGGATAGGCTTGTGGTTAAGGTTATGGTTAGGGTTGGGATAAGGGTTGGTTGTGTGTTGGGGTTAGGGTTGGGATTAGGGTTATGGGTGTGTTGTGGTTAGGGGTGTGTTGGGGTTAGGGTTGTGATTACGGTTATGGTTAGAGTTGGCATTAGGGTTATGAGTGTTTTGGGGTTAGTGTTGGAGTTAGTATTGAGGGATTTCCACTGTTTAGGCACATCAGGGGGTCTCCAATCACGACATGGCGCCACCATTGATTCCAGCCAATCTTGCATTCAAAAAGTCAAATGGTGCTCCCTCCCTTCCGAGCCCCGACGTGCGCCCAAACAGTGGTTTACCCCCACATGTGAGGTATCGGTGTACTCAGGAGAAATTGCCCAACACATTTTAAGATCCATTTTATCCTGTAGCCCATGAGAAAATGAAAAAATTGAGGCTAAAGGAATTTTTTTGTGAAAAAAAAATACTTTTTCATTATTACGGATCAATTTGTGAAGCACCTTGGGGGTTGAAAGTGCTCACTATGCATCTAGATAAGTTCCTTGGGGGGGTCTAGTTTCCAAAATAGGGTCACTTGTGGGGGAGCTCCAATCTTTAGGCACACAGGGGCTCTCCAAATGCGACATGGTGTATGCTAAAGATTGGAGCCAATTTTTCATTCAAAAAGTTAAATGGCGCTCCTTCCCTTCCGAGCCCTGCCGTGCGCCCAAACAGTGATTCTTCCCCACATATGGGGTATCGGCGTACTCAGGACAAATTGTACAACAACTTTCGGAGTCCAGTTCATCCTTTTACCCTTGAGAAAATAAAAAAATTGTTGCTAAAAGTTCATTTTTGTAACTAATAAGTTAAATGTTCAGTTTTTCCTTCCATGTTGCTTCTGCTGCAGTGAAACACCTGAAGGGTTAATAAACTTCTTGAATGTGGTTTTGAGCACCTTGAGGGGTGCAGTTTTTAGAATGGTGTCACTTTTGGATATTTTCAGCCATATTGACCCCTCAAACTGACTTCAAATGTGAGGTGGTCCCTAAAAAAAATTGTTTTGTATATTTTGTTGCAAAAATGAGAAATCGCTGGTCAAATTTTAACCCTTATAACTTCCTAGCAAAAAAAAAAATTGTTTCCAAAATTATGCTGATGTAAAGTAGACATGTGAGAAATGTTATTTACTAACTATTTTGTGTCACATAACTCTCTGGTTTAACAGAATAAAAATTCAAAATTTAAAAATTGCTAAATTTTCAAAATATTCGCCAAATTTCCATTTTTTTCACAAATAAACACAAAAATTATCGACCTAAATTTACCACTAACATGAAGCTCAATATGTCACGAAAAAACAGTCTCAGAACCGCTAGGATCCGCTTAAGCGTTCCTGAGTTATTACCTCATAAAGGGACACTGGTCAGAATTGCAAAAAATGGCCAGGTCATTAAGGTCAAAATAGGCTGGGTCATGAAGAGGTTAATCCTGTGAGGGCACACCTGTGAAGTGAAAACCATTCCCGGTGACTACCTCTTGAAGCTCATCAAGAGAATGCCAAAAGTGTGCAAAGCAGTCATCAAAGCAAAAGGTGGCTACTTTGAAGAACCTAGAATATAAGACATAATTTCAGTTGTTTAACACTTTTTTGTTAAGTATATAATTCCACTTGTGTTATTTCATAGTTTTGATGCCTTCAGTGTGAATGTACAATTTTCATAGTCGTGAAAATACAGAAAAATCTTTAAATGAGAAAGTGTGTCCAAACTTTTGGTCTGTACTGTATATATATATATATATATATATATATACACAGACACACAGACACACACACACACACACACACACATACATATATATACATATACACATACATACATACTTACACTGATACTGCTGCGACCACAGTCATCCATAGATGGGCAAATGTTTTAGAATATTTTGACTTCCTCAAACCTTGTAGCAACAAGACTAGCACTGGATCATTGTGAAATTGAATGATTGTCTTTTTTGTAATCACTGGGTCCTGATGGACATTTTGACTCACACTATTTGTGAGTGGCTCAAGGTTTTGCGATCAAATCATTTACTGTATACTTTACCACTACAGTAGGAAATGGTAATATTTTGCTATTTTACTATGGTATAGCCATGATTTTTATTCAGTTTTTCAATGTAGGGCTAAGCCTGATGTTTTTACGTGTTGTCAATTCCCTGCTGTAGCCTGCCTTGATGTATGTAACTCTGTGTGTTAATATATGCATGTTTGTGTTGAACAATTAGATTGTAATAAACCAACATACAAGTACTTGTGTGCTGGAAGCACCAAACTGTTTAGCATTTTAAATGATAAATTCTTAACCTTGGCCCCTTTAGCTGTTCACACTCATCTGATCCTATGGTAATGCAATATTGACTTGTAACTTCCGCCATGCTGTATGTATTGCCCAATGAATGGACTCTGAACTCGCCTTCAGTGCCTAACATGCTCTTTCCTGCTAATGTGGCAAATTATCAAATTATCAGGATTTCCAGACTATTTGTTTCCAGATTATAGAATTTAACTGCATCAGGAGACTGGGACTGCACTCGCTTCCCTGTAGTGTCTATCACCCCTCCTGGAATAAGACATTATCAGGGGTGGTGCAGTAATCACTTACTACAGTTTATTTTATATTCACCCTCTGAAGATGTCCTGGATCTATGGCGTTGGTAGAAGCTGTGGGAGAAGTGACTGCAGCACTGGGACTCTGCTTCTTTCCCCATCGCAGCTTCTTACTGTGAAATGAGATGTCATCAGGGGGCAGTGATAGAAGCAATGTGAGTGACAGCAGTGCTGCCTCACAGCTTCTATCACCACCCTTAAAAATATCATAAGCAGGGGGCAGATATAGAAGCAGGGTGAGTGACACCATTGCCACCCACTGATGACGATTTGTATGAGGGTGGTGATAAAAGCTGCGGGGCAATTCTGGTGTCACTCACCCTGCTTCAATCTCCTCCCCCTGACGACCTCTTGTTTCACCGTTAGAAGCTGCAGCGGACTGAAGCAGTGATAAAAACTGTGGGGTAGTGAGTGACACCTCAGCCTACTGATGATGTTTTGTTTGAGATTCTTTTCAAGCAAAACATTACAGGAAGTGAAGTTAACAAAAATAGATGTTGGGATTAGTTACATACGGAGAAGTACCGTATATGGTATTGTTTATTATCGCGAACTGCAAAAGTGCTAACTTCATAAAATAAACATGATTTTGTTAGTACAATTATACATAACGTAACATATTAAACAAAGATGCGGACCTAAGTAAAGGTAGGATCCACAATAAGTGCCCCAGGAATGAGATGTTCCCCATTGAAAAAGCTTACGCAAAACGTGCGTCTGTGGTTGGCCCCTGGGAATCCCTTGGTCAGTGCACCGGCACCTTACATTATGGGTAAGTGTACGTAACTGTAATAACTAAGGCAAAGGTATGCATGTCTATCTTATGCCTCCTTTCCACACACAAGGTTTACAACAATAGCAATATCTCTCAGCCCAAGCACTTTATATCTACTATAGATATGGTTTTGCCTATCAGAGTGGCTAAACTTTAATATTTGCACAGTGAGAGTATATGTTTTCATTGTTTTCTAATACCATATACATTCATGGCCAAAAGTATTCACACCCCTGCAATTCTGTCAGATAATACTTTGTTTCTTCCTGAAAATGATTGCAAACACAAATTATTTGGTATTATTATCTTCATTTAATTTGTCTTAAATGAAAAAAACACAAAAAGAATTGTCCTGAAGCCAAATTGGATATAATTTCACACCAAACATAAAAAAGGGGGTAGACAAAAGTATTGGCACTGTTCGAAAAATCATGTGAAGCTTCTCTAATTTGTGTAATAAACAGCACCTGTAACTTACCTGTGGCACCTAACAGGTGTTGGCAATAACTAAATCACACTTGCAGCCAGTTGACATGGATTAAAGTTGACTCAACCTGTGTCCTTGTGTGTACCACATTGAGCATGGAGAAAAGAAAGAACACCAAAGAACGGTCTGAGGACTTGAGAAACCAAATTGTGAGGAAGCATGAGCAATCTCAAGGCTACAAGTCCATCTCCAAAGACCTGAATGTTCCTGTGTCTACCGTGCGCAGTGTCATCAAGAAGTTTAAAGCCTATGGCACTGTGGCTAACCTCCGTAGATGTGGACGGAAAAGAAAAATTGACAAGAGATTTCAACGCAAGATTGTGCGGATGTTGGATAAAGAACCCCGACTAACATCCCAACAAGTTCAAGCTGCCCTGCAGTCTGAGGGTACAACAGTGTCAACCCATACTATCCGTCGGCATCTGAATGAAAAGGGACTGTATGGTAGGAGACCCAGGAAGACCCCACTTCTTACTCCGAGACATAAAAAAGCCAGGCTGGAGTTTGCCAAAACTTACCTGAAAAAGCCTAAAATGTTTTGGAAGAATGTTCTCTGGTCAGATGAGACAATAGTAGAGCTTTTTGGGCAAAGGCATCAACATAGAGTTTACAGGAGAAAAAAAGAGGCATTCAAAAAAAAGAACACGGTCCCTACAGTCAAACATGGCGGAGGTTCCCTGATGTTTTGGGGTTGCTTTGCTGCCTCTGGCACTGGACTGCTTGACCGTGTGCATGGCATTATGAAGTCTGAAGACTACCAACAAATTTTGCAGCATAATGTAGGGCCCAGTGTGAGAAAGCTGGGTCTCCCTCAGAGGTCATGCGTCTTCCAGCAGGACAATGACCCAAAACACACTTCAAAAAGCACTAGAAAATGGTTTGAGAGAAGGCACTGGAGACTTCTAACGTGGCCAGCAATGAGTCCATACCTGAATCCCATAAAACACCTGTGGAGAGATCTAAAAATGGCAGTTTGGAGAAGGCACCCTTCAAATATCAGGGACCTAGAGCAGTTTGCCAAAGAAGAATGGTCTAAAATTCCAGCAGAGCATTGTAAGAAACTCATTGATGGTTACCGGAAGAGGTTGGTCGCAGTTATTTTGGCTAAAGGTTGTGCAACCAAGTATTAGGCTGAGGGTGCCAATACTTTTGTCTGGCCCATTTTGGGAGTTTTGTGTGAAATGATCAATGTTTTGCTTTTTGCTTCATTCTCTTTTGTGTTTTTTTCATTTAAGACAAATTAAATGAAGATAATAATACCAAATAATTTGTGTTTGCAATCATTTTCAGGAAGAAAATGAGCATTTTCTGACAGAATTGCAAGGGTGTGAATACTTTTGGCCATGACTGTATCTATGTACAATGTGGAATTGTCTCTTAACCTAACCTCTCATTCCTGGCGCACTTATTGTGGATCCTACCTTTACTTACCTCTACACCTTTGTTTAATATGCTACGTTGTGTATAACTGTACTAATAAAATCATGCTTATTTTATGAAGTCAGCACTCCAATTTTCTTCATTTGTATCCTTCAGGAGTTTCTTCTATACTTTATCCTCAATTGATTAAGACTTTATAGCGGATTATGTTGATCACATTGTTTTTTATTTCTCTTATAATCGGTGTGTCTCTGCGAACTGTTTAATATTTACAAAAGTGCAAGAGTTTAAAAACTGATATTTAGAAAGGATATTTTCGGTGTTGGACAATAACTTTAAAAGTAACTTAAACCCACACATTTGAAAAGTACAGACATGCTCAAACCTACAGACATTGTTGTGCGGGTGATTTCTGTCACGATACCCGGGTACTAATGCTGCAGGGGAAAGTGCACCCAGCAGCAACGGAGCTGGACCAGACATCGGGTAACTAACCTCATCACCAACGAGACCTTCTACATGACACAGAGTGATCAGGCAAAGCAAAAGGACCTAAGATCATGTGACAGAGTGGGAGGCGGTCAGGGGGCGGAGCCAGACACCGGGGAAACAGAGAGGGAACAAGGATAAAAGAATAGTGAAACCAGCAGCGGTCGTAGCCAGGAGATTAAAAGATACCAACAGGGAGAGTCAGTAATCCAGGAAAATGAATAAAGCAGGTGACAGCAAGACACAAAGCAAGCCAGCACACACTTCAGAGGTCAAGCATACAGACTGCAGAAAAACCTATAGCTAACAAGGATACCAGGTTAGGAGCGAGTATAAATACCCCTCCCATCTTGAAAGAGAGGCTAACAACATTAACCCTGAGAGCACAGGACATTAACCTTGTCCTAACCATGACAATTTCTCTGCCAACCTACTTTAAATGTAAATTATTTTGAGCAATCATTCGATTGCAGCTACAGATTCAGCATTACTAGATAATGATAGCTGCATGTCCTATTTCAATGTATTGTAAGAAAGCAGGAAGTAAGGTCCTGGATGGCAGATATGTGTCACCTAATTGGTTTGTAACGTTAAGTCTGTACCAGTAACCTTACTGAGAGGGTTTTACGGTAATTTGACTGGATTTTGAATCTGACATTTAGGAGCAACCAAAAGAGTCTGGGTGGGAAAGGTTATAATTCAGCCCGACACCTACAGACCTAATAACAATGGGTAAGCTCAGCAGAGTTAGAATTGTGCTAAAACTGAACAGAGGTGTGTTTGTTTGGTGAACGCGTTTAAACTGCTGAAGAAAACAACTGTTTATGTTATTCATTTGTACTGGAGAACCGTTCTTTTCCTTTTGGAGCTGTAAAGTTTATGAAGCACAATAAACTTTACACTATTTGTAAATAAAAACCCTGTGCTAATGTGTATCCAACGGCTACCAGAGAGCTGAAACCCTACAGTGCCCATCTTACTATTCCAGTTCTGCTTGTGTCTACTTTTGCGCATTTTCATGCACTGAGTCAAACATTTTTTTTTTCGCTATCCAGCAAAACTTTTTAAAAGAATATGTCAAAAAACTTATTCAAAAACATATACCATAACATTTCTTGCTTTAGTGGTGCATTGGCAAAGAAACGCTTGTATGATCTATAATATAACGCTGGGAGCGTCACTCTGTCCGAAGCCTTTATAGACTGCGCAAGCGCCGGCGCAGTCTGGGCCTCACAGAGTGACGCTCCCAGGAGATCGCGGTATACGTAAACACTGAATGCACACCGCGATCTCCACCGTAGATTCAGGGACCGCCAGGAGGGTAAGTATATTCACCTGTCCCTCGTTCCAGCGCTGCATGTGTCTCCGTCTCCCGGGTCCTCTGCTGTGACGTCGGACCCTCTGCAGTTCAGAGGGTGCGATGACGCGCTTAATGCGCGCCGGCGCCGCCCTCTGACTGAACAGTCACAGGCAGAGGAGCCGGAAGATAGCGGCGCGCAGCGCTGGAACGGGACAGACAGGTGAGTATAGCAAGTGCTGGGGGCCTGAGCTAGCGGTGACTCCGGCACCTGACCCCCACAGCGCGCCGGTGTCCCCGCCTGCTCAGGCCCCCAGCACTCGGCGCCAAGCGACGATAGGTGAGTATGGTATTTTTTTTATATATATATATGGCAGCAGCATAAGGGGCATATATAATGGAGCATCTTATGGGGGGCATATAATACAATGGTGGCGCAGGATGGGAGCAGCACATGACAGAACGGGCGCAGGATGGCAGCAGCACATGACAGAATGGGCGCAAGATGGTAGCAGCACATGACAGAACGGGGGCGTAGGATGGGAGCAGCACATGACAGAACGGGCGCAGGATGGCAGCAGCACATGACAGAACGGGGGCGCAGGATGGGAGCAGCACATGACAGAACGGGCGCAGGATGGTAGCAGCACATGACAGAACGGGCGCAGGATGGCAGCAGCACATGACAGAACGGGCGCAGGATGGTAGCAGCACATGACAGAATGGGGGCGCAAGATGGGAGCAGCACATGACAGAACAGGGGCGCAGGATGGGAGCAGCACATGACAGAATGGGGGTGCAAGATGGGAGCAGCACATGACAGAACGGGGGCACAGGATGGCAGCAGCACATGACAGAACGGGGGCACAGGATGGCAGCAGCACATGACAGAACGGGCGCAGGATGGGAGCAGCACATGACAGAACAGGGGCGCAGGATGGGAGCAGCACATGACAGAACAGGGGCGCAGGATGGGAGCAGCACATGACAGAAGAGGGGCGCAGGATGGGAGCAGCACATGACAAAATGGGGGCACAAGATGGGAGCATCACATGACAGAACGGGGGCACAGGATGGCAGCAGCACATGACAGAACGGGCGCAGGATGGGAGCAGCACATGACAGAACGGGGGCGCAGGATGGCAGCAGCACATGAAAGAACGGGCGCAGGATGGGAGCAGCACATGACAGAACAGAGGCGCTGGATGGGAGTAGCACATGACAGAACGGGGGCGCAGGATGGCAGCAGCACATGACAGAACGGGGGCGCAGGATGGCAGCAGCACATGACAGAACGGGCGCAGGATGGGAGCAGCACATGACAGAACAGGGGCGCAGGATGGGAGCAGCACATGAAAGAACGGGGGCACAGGATGGGAGCAGCACATGACAGAACGGGGCGCAGGATGGGAACAGCATATGACAGAACGGGCGCACGATGGCAGCAGCACATGACAGAACGGGGGTGCAGGATGGGAGCAGCACATGACAGAACGGGGGCGCAGGATGGCAGCAGCACATGACAGAACGGGCGCAGGATGGGAGCAGCACATGACAGAACAGGGGCACAGGATGGGAGCAGCACATGAAAGAACGGGGGCACAGGATGGGAGCAGCACATGACAGAACGGGGGCACAGGATGGGAGCAGCACATGACAGGATGGGAGCAGCAAATGACAGAATGGAGGCGCAGGATGGGTGCAGAACATGTCAGAATGGAGGCGCAGGATGGGTGCAGCACATGTCACAATGGGGTCGCAGGATGGGAGCAGCACATGACAGAATGGGGGCGCAGGATGGGTGCAACACATGACAGAATGGGGGCGCAAGATGGGTGCAGAACATGTCAGAATGGAGGTGCAGGATGGGTGCAGAACATGTCAGAATGGGGGCGCAGGATGGGTGCAGCACATGTCACAATGGGGGCGCAGGATGGAAGCAGCACATGACAGAATGGGGGCGCAGGATGGGTGCAACACATGACAGAATGGGGGCGCAAAATGGGTGCAACACATGGCAGGATGGGGGCGCAGGATGGGTGCAGCACATGACAGGATGGGGACGCAGGATGGAGCAGCACATGTCAGAAAGGGGGTGCAGGATGGGAGCAGCACATGTCAGAATGGGGGTGCAGGATGGGTGCAGCACATGTCAGGATGGGGACGCAGGATGGAGCAGCTCATGACAGGATGGGGACGCAGGATGGAGCAGCACATACCAGGATGGAGACCATATACCAATATAGATGCTAGCCACCCGGGCGTAGAATGGGTTCAATAGCTAGTTGTAAATATGCATGTAATCATTTGATAAATGAGCAAAACGCTTGTTTGTCAGGTAATCAGATTGTATCATATCAGCACATCGATATTGTATGGGAACAGAGCGATCATATTCACAATTGTTCTGTTTCCATCAGTATACATCGACTGGTGTAAACAGGGTATGTGCTGCAAATAACATGATGAGTCGTAATATTTCTGTCCCCTTTGTTGTTTGTCGGCCTGTGTAAACCTGTAGTACTTGCGTGCCAAACAACTTCATCATCAATTGTGCATTAACGGGCCAAAATCTGCATGTTTAAATGCGCTATAAGGTTTCTATCTCCCACCTATACTTTGTAGGGTTCAGATTCATTTGGAGTTTCGAGTCTGATTTCACTACTGTATGGAGTAAAGTAGCCTGTGGAGGTACCAGATGTATCTCCAGGCATGTAAGAAATGTTATCTGCTTCCAGATGTTTGTGGTGAGATATAAGCAAATGCCGGTTTGGTCTATCACTTCTTCACTTCTTCAGAATGTGTTTTTTATAATAACAGACAAACCAGCATATCAAATGAATAGCAAACTGGATATCAATTAATCCACAAATTACACGTACAGTGTGGAATCCGAAAGGAAGAAAGTGGTTGGCATGCATGGGAAAGTAGGCCACACAAACCTACAACTTTAAATTGATAAAAATGAAAAAAACAGGCTTTGTGGAAAATTGTATCCTGCACTGAAAGAGTTAAAGATAATATGTCAATAGTGTCAACTCTCCTCTATATGGGCATACAGGTTATTGATAGTTGAATAAATGATACCTTGATATCTCTCATCCAACGTCTTATTACAGAGAAATCCACGTTCTTAAAGGGAAACTGTCACCAGAAATAACGTGGTTAATATCCAGGTTAACAGTGTTATGATGCTGCCCGGCGCTGGCACATAGCCGAATGCAGCATGGAGAAAATGATCTTTATTCTCCCCGACAGCATTCGGTTTCAGTTATGGGAGCGATGGCGGTTCAGTCACCGTTCTGAGAATACAGAGCTGCCACTTTTACCGTGCTCTCGGCCCTAGGGGTGCGGTTACAGCGGCTGCTCTGTATACTCAGAGCAGTGACTGAACTGGCGCCCCCACCTTCATGACTGCATACTGAATGCTGGCAGGGAGAATAATGATCATTACCCCTCCCCTCGCTGCATTCGTCAGGCGCTGGGCAGCATCATAATGCTGTTAACCTGCAGATTAACCTCATTTCTACAGGCTGACATCATTATTCCTGGTGATAGGTTCCCTTTAATAAGTAAATGAGCTGTAAGATCTATGGGATGGACACAGTTCTCCCTGAGAATCTGCCTTCAGAGCTTATTTTCTGTGAAAAGGGGCATTTCTAGTGTGAGACATGTAGCTCAGGAAAGCAGACTGTCAGTCACTATACACCCCCTTACATGCACTCATTACCGTACGTACTGTCTGTCTCAAACACCCACTTTTATTTAAAATAAGCTCCAGTGCAGATTCTCAGGGAGATCTAAGTCCAACCCATAGATCTTAACAGCTCATTTATATATTCAAAAATATGGATTTTTCTTTAATAAGACATTAGATTGTAGATATAAATGTATCATTTTATTTTGTTTCCTATGATCTGCATGCCCATATAGACGGCTTACGAGGGTTGGTTCAACTGACAGATTCCACCTATGGAGGTGTTATGGTTTTAGAAATGAAAAGTCCTATAATTTTTCCCGCTTGCTGTCTTTCTTTACAAACATTCATATTGTTAACACCCAGCAGATACAAATCTTATAGTATGGGCTTTTGGGTATGGTACATGTATTGTTGCAGTATTTAGAAAGACAATTTACTTTTACAGATGCAATTGGCTTATTGTCTATTGTCCTATCTGAATATGCACTGGACGCAGTTAACTATAGTCCAGCACCAGCGCAGATGAAAACAGTCATTTTCAATTTTGTTTAATTTCCAGTCAATGGAATAAAGTTTCTAGTAAATGTTAGTTATAGAGTTCACTGCAAAAAAGTTTTTATTGTAATAATTAATGGCATCTTTAATTGCTTGTGGCTTAATACTGAGTTTTGTGGAGTTTGAGCAAGAGTTGTACCAATCCTAACCACATGCTCGGCTGTTTTTGCATCTCCTGAGTATTACTGTGAAAAGTTATGCATACGTGGTCAGCTCTTATCCAAAGGCTGACACCCGAGACCCTTTGATGTTGGGATTGGTAAATCCCAGCATCAGACAACGGAGAATCACAATGTTAGACACTTCAGAATCCACATTGATTATTGTATCTATAAATTTATGCATAGTACAACAGTGATTGGTCTCTACTATGACAAAACATCTCACTGCAAGCAACACGTGGAACATTTCCTCTGTACAGCATTTCAAACATAGAATAATAATCAGGACAGCTCATACATAAGTGGCTTTGTTCCAAACTGGGTATCAGGTAAAAATGCTGTAAAACATAATAAACGGTTATAAAAACTAAAACGTAAAACATATTTTCAGACTAAGAGTTTGAGTATATGAAAGTTACTTGTAAGGAAATGCATGAGACATTAATCAGATTTCACTGAGAGTATAGGCACGACTTACTCCCGTTACATAATTACCTGCCCCTTTACCTGCTCCATAATCATTCGTGGTGCTAACAGCTGAGAATATGGCACTGACGTCATTGCTGGGCGGCATGCTTGCAGCTAAACACCCACACACTCCTCCAACTGGGCACCAGAATCGCTACCTGTCCTTCCTTGTTGACATTTTTACATGTCCATTAGGTTTCTCAATACTGCCAGTCGTAGGGGCCAGTTAGCAAACCAATGGAAAAGTGGGTTCAGCGGCCAATTACACTGCATGGCACAATATTTAAAATTCCTGATGACATTGAGTCCTTGCCTGGTGCCATGTTCCAGATTGTTAATTCTGACACCTAATCGACTACACTGCTGCCTGACCCGTCAAATTGATATTTGGACTTGATCCTTGGCTGTTTGAACCCAACACTGGCATGCTGATTTTGTCCCAGCTATCTTCCTGACCTCGTCCATGTTTTATAATTTTGATACTACCTCATTTTGACCACCCTGCTTATCCAAAAAAGTTCAATCTGTCAGCAGTTACTCCACAGAGTGTTGCCTGGAACCTGCTAAGTGGAGTGGCCAGTGTGAAGACTGTCCATGGAAGCCCTTTTAAGAGATGTCAGGATTCACGTACTGTCCCCACAATTAAATAATTATATTTTAACCCTATAAATTTAGGGGATTTTGGATTCTCTTCTTAAGATAATAATTATTAGCACACTACACAAAGATAAATGTTTAGCATGTGACATTTTCTAAGGTGCTTCTTGACCGATGGTGTTACTATGGCAGTAGTGGGAAGTTCAGGTTGTGGGCAGGTCACTGTGTCATTATTTTAGTGTATGTTGAGCTGCATTTACACTGAAAGATAGTGTACCGACCATCGGTCATATCATGCCGCCAGGCAGTACGTGTAAACGGACCCTTAGCCTACTTCTCCACTTTAGGACTTCATCAAACTACATTTCCTTAGGACTTCATCATATTACATTTCCTTAGGACTTCATCATATTACATTTCCTTAGGACTTCATCAAACTATATTTCCTTAGGACTTCATCATATTACATTTCCTTAGGACTTCATCAAACTATATTTCCTTAGGACTTCATCATATTACATTTCCTTAGGACTTCATCAAACTACATTTCCTTAGGACTTCATCATATTACATTTCCTTAGGACTTCATCAAACTATATTTCCTTAGGACTTCATCATATTACATTTCCTTAGGACTTCATCAAACTACATTTCCTTAGGACTTCATCATATTACATTTCCTTAGGACTTTCATCAAACTACATCTCCAGCACGAGACTACACTGAGATAATAAGTCTGCTTACCCCTGTCGGAAGGCCCTTTTTTTGGACTTCAGTTTGAGAAAACAATTTTTGCAGTACATTTTCTAAAAGAAGATCTGCAACAAGGACTTCATAAATAAGGCTTTAAAGTGACACAGAGGTGGAATATAACCAGTATACATGGAAAAAAAATGTGTAACATTAATCTAGGCATTGAAGGAAGGAAGGGGATTCCAGCATCCGAATATTCAGTAAAAACACTATTGAAGAAATATTTAAAAAGTTGCAAATCCAGTGCCGGCGCATACTAGCAAATGTGTTTCAGACTGCAGTATTTAGTCATTACAATCATTGCTGTCTTAAGTGTGTTTGATTGTGAACGTCAGCACTAGATTTGCCACTTTTTAAATATTTTTTTTATAAAAAGTGTTTTTACTTAAGATTTTTATGCTGGAATTCCTTTCCTTGCTCTCATTTGTATCCCATGGCACTGCAAGTTCCTTGCATTAATCTAGGCATGGGTACGACACATAGAGCACAATAGGCTAAAGATCAGGTCACCCATTTTTCTTTCTGATCCTAAAATTTAAATAGCAGAACGTGTGGGGAAGTTCCTCTGTGTTCCCTTTTTATATAAGTATCTACCATGATGCCATACAATTAGATCTAAAAATAATCAAAAACACAGGTTTGTGTAAGAACAGAAGGCAGACGTGATATCAAACACTGATAGGAGTTAATCATTTATCCAAGTAACTGGAAATAAAGTGAATTAGTGACTGTAGCCATAGTAATTACTCATCTACTGTCATTTTCTTACATTTACTTGAATAATGACAGGTGAAATCCTTTGGGCACCCATGAGCTGTGCTGCAAATTGAAATCACTACTCTAATAATATATGCGCGAGGTGTTCACTTACTGCTAGAATTGTAATAGACGACTGACACTCAAGCCTAGAGCACAACTCCGAATATTTCTGGGAAATGTAATCTTGTATTGTAAAGATTTTCTCCCTTCCAGATCACCAAATTCCTATCAGTTATCGAGTGCTGTCATTTCTATTTTCATTTATTCCCTTCTCTACAAATGTCATGGCTTTTGCTCTTCTCTACTCTTAGACAAGCAGCTGGATGTAAATGTTGGAACTGTTCCAGGTTGGGATTAAGGAAACATTCGAAAGAAACCATTTCCCCAGCTTCCATCACTTTGGATTATATTTCCTGGCCGCGGCGAATAAATCACATTGCAGACAGGAAAAATCAGAGCACTACTGTAAATTAGGAAATTGAATAGCAGAATGATAGCCAGGAATGACACGGGGCATTCGTTCCACTCACAAAAGGAAACATTTCACCGGATTAGAATGGCTGCCTGACCCTGAGGCTTTACTTTCTACCTGAAATCCTCTTACGCTAGCAAAAATCAGCAATTTTCATCCCATTGAATTAAGCAGTTTGTGATGTAATAGAAAAACGTTTTCTTTGGGCTTCTCTGGAAAAAGAAAAAACAAAACTGACCCCATTGTAAAAACGAACTGTACCTCTCAATGGATTCATCTACGGCTGCAGTAACTATTTTGTAACATCCACGCCATGCTTTTCTTCTGGAGAATTGAAAATCTGTGCATTGTGTCCCCATACAGTTTAAGGCCTCCATGGACTGTATCGCCCCCCATACATTGTGCCCAACTTGTGCTTCTGGCGACACGCACCCTGCAAATCGTTAAGTGTTCTCTCACCACTACGATAATGCCAAATATGTGGCCGCTTACTGTGGGGCTCAGAGGGGGGCATTTGGATTTTGGAGCGCAGAATTCACTGGATTTTATTTGAGGGGGGGAGCCATGTCACCTTTCCAGAGTCTTTGTTATACCAGTAACGTGGTTATTGTTTTTATTTTATTTTTTTTTTTTTGCGCCTTTCGCCATGCTGTAAAAGTGATAAGACCAATATGTTCGTCGGGTCGGTACAATTGCAGCGATACCAGATTATTTTTTTTGTTATGCTTTGCTATTTTTACACACTAAAAAATATTTTAACAAAATAAATTTGTTTCTGCATCATGATATTCTGAGAGCTGTAACTTTTTTTTTTTTGCTGATTGAGCCATGTTAGGGCTTGTTTTTTGCAAAATGCTTAGGCATTTTCATTTGTACCATTATTTTGACATCTTTTTTTGATCGCTTTTATTCACTTTTTTGTGAGTCACTATGATGAAACGCGACATTTTTGCTGTGTTTTTTTTTTTTTATAGCGTTCGCCAAACGGAATAAAAGCATGTCAGTTTTATAGAGCGGGTCGTTCCGGACACAGCGATAATGATTATGTGTACTTTTTTGTTTTTGTTTTATCAGAAACATTGCATTTTGAATGGCGAAACTGATTTTCGGGATTTGGGTGCACTTTTTTTACTTTTTTACATATTTTGTGTAACTTTCTTACACTTTTTACTGTGGGGCATGTATAGTTTTTATTTTGATCACTTGTCTAATACTTCTGTACTCATGTATAGCAGTGCATGAGAGCAGTCAATGTTTCACTGACTGTGCCTATGAGACTTATAGCTGGATCTCATAGGCCACCGTACCATGGGGTTATCACATGGTAACCATTGGGACCCACGATTCTCAACACAGGGGTCCGATGGTTATTATGGGGGTCTTGTGACCCCCTTGTAACAACTTAAATATCGCTGTCGTGATTGACAACAGTATTTAAGACGTTAATCAGCCCCGATTGGATGTAAAAGTGGCCAGTGCCAATCCTGCAGGTTGTCAGCTTTCATGTACAGCTGACATCCATGGGAATCGTCGCCTCTGGGCAGCGCTACTTTCTTATTCTCCATCGCCATTTTACTCAAAACTGAGCAATATTTTTATTCACAAGTATTTATGATAAAAAAAGCTTTAGCTTTATTTTAGATGGTGTAATGTTTATAAATGTATGATTTCCCGTAGTCTATAACAATAAAATAGGCTACTGTTCCTTGAAAGACCACCCCAATCTAGTGAATATCTGATTATGGGCCACATATTCTGTTAAAGGAAATCTGTCAGAAGGGTTTTGCTACCACACCTGAGAGCAGTATGATGTGGGGAAAGAGAAGCAGAATCTAACGATGTATCACTTAGTTTACTGGGTTCCGTCGTTCTGATATAATCAGAGCTTTTAGATTTAGAATGAAGCAGAGCTGAGGAAGCTAACCCCGCCCACACCAGGCTCTCTGTGTACAATTCCATAGTCAGTGAGCTGCTTATCACAGGAGGGATTGCCGGACTAGTTCAGCAATGTTAACTTTTTAGGGTATGTGTCCACATTCATCCGAAATAGCTGCGGATTGAACTCTGTGTAGAGCCGCATCATTCAATCTGCAGCGTTCAGATGTTACAGCATAGTGGAGGGGATTTTATGAAATCCCGTCTCCACTATGTGTGCGAACACGCACCCGGCGGCCCTGCGTTTCCGGACATGCGGTGTGTCTTTTTAGATCGCAGCATGTCTGTTTACCTCCGTCGCCACAAGGTAAAACACAGGGCCCTATGAATGGGGTGCGGAGATTCCAGATGTGTGCAATGAACACATCCGGAATCACCGCGCGTACAGAAGGGGGCGGCACTTTGGGCGGAGCGAGTTTTCCGTTCCGTCCAAAGTGCCGGCAATCCGGATAGTGGAAACATAGCCTAAGTGATAAATCCTTCACAATTAGTAAATGACAACACACACTTTGACAAGTGACACATCCGTGAATTCTGTGTTTCAGTCTGTGTCTACTGCTGTCTTCAGCTTACATCAGAAAAGGCTGATGACAGATTCCCTTTAATGTCATGGTGGATCAAACATATGTAGGATGTTCCATAGCTAATAGTGAGGCAGAGCAGTTGATCATTTGGGAGGCTAAAATAAAGAAAGCTCACTTTCGTTATCGAGTCTTTACCTGTATAGAAGTATATTTTATTTTTAACGTGTGATTCAGTATGACATTTGTGTATGTACCTTTATGCCCAAAAATGACAAAAGTATTCTCGGAGTGATACATTTATTGGCTAAGCAGAAAAAATATATTTGCAAGTTTTCAGAGCACAGGGGCTCCTTCTTCGGGCAGGTTTACAAATGAATTAAATCTTTCTGGCTAACACGGTACCACAATATATTTTTTTATTGTACATTAATGTGACATTTGGTAATATATACTTACCGTATTTTCTGGCGTATAAGATGACTGGGCGTATAAGACGACCCCCAACTTTTCCATATAAAATATGGAATTTGGGATATGCCCGCCGTATAAGACGGGGGTCATCTTATACGCCCAGTCATCTTATACGGTGTGTGGTTCCCAGGGTCTGGAGGAGAGGAGACTCTCCTTCAGGCCCTGGGATCCATATTCATGTTAAAAATAAAGAATAAAAATAAAAAACATGGATATACTCACCCTCGGACGGGCCCTGGATCACAGCGCTGCTAGCGTCTCCCTCTGTTCCTTAGAATGCGGTGAGTGAAGGACCTTCAGTGACGTCGCGGTCACATGAGCGGTCAGGTGACCGGTCACCTGACCGTGACGTCATTGAAGGCCCTTCACTCACTGCATTCCCTAGGAACGGAGGGAGACGCTAGCAGCGCTGTGAGCCAGGGGCCATCCGAGTGTGAGTATATCCATGTTTTTTATTTTTATTCTTTATTTTTTACATGAATATGGATCCCAGGGCCTGAAGGAGAGTCTCCTCTCCTCCAGACCCTGGGAACCACACGCTGAAATGCAGGATCCCTCCCTGCACACGCCGTACCCGGCGTATAAGACGACCTCCGACTTTTGGGACAATTGTTAGGGGTCAAAAAGTCGTCTTATATGCCGGGAAATACAGTATATGTATTGGAGATGAGCAAATCGATTTTAATTCATGTCAAAATATATGACGTTCACTGGGCCCTGTGAATTTGAACAATTCGCCATGCAGCTCAAGGAAATCGACACAAAGATGGCCCCTGCCATTTTACATAGAGCAGAAGATTGCATCAACAAAAGAAGTCTGAACTGATCTCTTCTGTGGCTGTGAGAGCATCACCATTATGCCTTACAGTTGTCACATCATATGGTTTTGTGCAGCCAATCAGGAAGGACTATCATAGCATGTTTGAAAGCCAAAGTAAGGAATGCAGCAGCCATGTTAGGGTGATTCTGGATTGTGAGAGTATGACAGAGTTCATATTTCAGCAACAGTTGGTAGATGAACCAACCAGGGGAGATAATCTGCTGTATCTGGTTCTGTCAAATAGACAAGATACAATTTCAGATCTACAGGTTAGGGGGCATTTGGGATGCAGTGACCATAATATGGTAAGTTTCAGTGTAATTTTTAGTCAGACATTCAAAAGGCGAAATGCAAAAACCTGAAACTTTAGGAAAGCTGACTTCAACAAATTAAGGGAAGTGCTTAATCAGGTATACTAGGACTAAGTCATGGTAACTGGGGCTACTGAAAATAAATGGTGCATGTTTAAAGATATACTACTAGATTCCTGTGGAAAACTTATACACTATGGCAATACAATACAATGTCAAGTAATAAAAAGAAACCATTATGGATAAATAATTAAAAGGTTTAATAAGACAAAAAAACAAGCGCATTCAAAGTTTTGAAGGCTCAGAATACAGAAATTGCATTTCAGGAGTATATGTATGCTCTATAGTTCTACTGTACTGCTGCTGCTGGGGCTGCCATTGCTGGTATTACACAGCTTGACACTTCCTTGCCTTGTCCCATCATATTCTATACTGGGTGACTATTGCTACTATCAATAGACAGCAGATATCTTTTGCTTGTGCAATTTTGTTCAATAGCTATAATGGACATCTGAAGGGAACCCTACCCTGTAAATTGCAAATTAACCTTAGGCTAGGTTCATATTGCGTTAGAGCAATCCGTTTAGCGCCTAGCGCTAGCGGATTGCGCTAACGCAATGTTTTATGGGGTTGCGTTAAACGTCCCCGCTCTCGCAGATCTCCGATCTGCGAGAGCGGGGAACGGACCTCGGGTGCGCCGCGGACGCTGCAAGCAGCGTGCGCGGCGCGCCACAAAACAACGGCAGATCGCTAGCGCGTCCCGAAAATGGCATGCGCTACTGATGCGCGTCACCATTGCTGTTAATGGGCGCGCTAACGGACGCATTGCATGGCGTTAATTTCGCCGTGCAACGCTGTCCGTTAGCGCAGTCACATTAATGCAATATGAACCAAGCCTTAAACAGAATATGTTTTTTGCGCAGCTTTATGAGAAGCCATTCATTTTTCAAACAGCAAAAGTGTTAGTGATCTCAAAATGTGGATAATTTTTGGATCTTTTATTAAAAAAAGTAATTGATTCTTTTGTTTCCAAACAACAAAGGTATTGCTGCTCCCAAAAATGGATATATTTTTGAAAGCTTGTTAAAAAGCTATAGTTTCCTCATTATAAAACACAACACCCAAAAAATTGTTGACATTGTTATGATCTGGTGGTTTAGGAACAACATGAGACAAGCTCAGAAGGAGGTGGTATCTGTACTGACCGCAGACCCTGAACCTAACAAAACAATCCACACAGAGTTTACAAAATCTCCACACCTGACTAAAGGTGTGGAGGGTAAATCTGCTTCCCAGAGCTTCCAGCTAACAGAAAAAATCCATAATGACAAGCTGGACAAAAATAGAATGCACAGAACAATAAGTCCACAACATGTGGACTGAAATGAGCAAAGCCAGAACTTATCTTTGCAGAACTGGTCAGGAAACCAGGAGAATCCAAGCAGAGATGTGAATCCAGCCAGAGAACATTGACAAGTGGCATAGGCTGAAGACTAGAGCCAGGTTAAATAGCAGAGCCAGGAGAGACGATTAGTGAAAGCAGCTGCTAAAGCTAAACCCAAGGAGCGGCAGTTCCACTCAAAACCACCAGAGGAAACCCAAGGGCAGAATTCACAAAAGTGCCATTTTTTCATTGGAAAAAATCAAAATATTATCCAAATATACGACCATGAATTTATCAAGATAATTGCGGAAAATATCATGCATGAAAGACTGGAACACAGATGGAGCATTAGAGAGCCCAAATGGCATCACAAGGTATTCAAAATGGCCTTCGGGCGTATAAAATGCAGTTTTCCATTCGTCACCCTGTTTAATATGAACAAGATTGTATGCCCCTCGGAGGTCAATCTTAGTAAACCAACTAGCCCCCTTAATCTGAGCAAACAAATCAGTAAGCAAAGGCAAGGGGTATTTGAATTTGACCGTGATCTTATTAAGAAGACGATAATCAATACAGGGTCTCAAGGAGCCATCCTTCTTAGCAACAAAAAAGAAACCCGCTCCCAATGGTGACGAAGAGGGCCGAATATGCCCTTTCTCCAAAGATTCCTTAACATAGCTCCGCATGGCGGTATGCTCTGGCACAGACAGATTGAAAAGTCGGCCCTTAGGGAACTTACAACTAGGAATTAAGTTAATAGCACAATCACAGTCCCTATGTGGAGGAAGGGAACTGGACTTGGGCTCATCAAATACATCCTGGAAATCCGACAAAAACTCAGGGACCTCAGAAGAGGGGGAAGAGGAAATTGACATCAAAGGAACGTCACTATGTACCCCTTGACAACCCCAACTAGTCACAGACATAGTTTTCCAATCCAGCACCGGATTATGTTCCTGTAACCATGGAAATCCCAGCACAACAACATCATGCAGGTTATGCAACACCAGAAAACGGCAATCTTCCTGATGTGCAGGAGCCATGTACATAGTCATCTGTGTCCAGTACTGAGGATTATCCTTAGCCAAGGGTGTAGCATCAATGCCCCTCAAAGGAATAGGGCTCTGCAAAGGCTGCAAGGAAAAACCACAGCGCCTGGCGAATTCTAAGTCCATTAAGTTCAGGGCAGCGCCTGAATCCACAAATGCCATGACAGAAAAGGACGACAATGAGCAAATCAGGGTCACAGAGAAATTTAGGCTGTATCGTACTAATGGTAACAGACCTAGCGACTCTCTTAGTACGCTTAGGGCAATCAGAGATAACATGAGCAGAATCACCACAGTAAAAACACAACCTATTCTGACGTCTGAATTCCTGCCGTTCTATTCTAGTCAAAATCCTATCACATTGCATAGGTTCAGGACTATGCTCAGAGGATACTGCCATATGGTGCACAGCTTTGCGCTCGCGCAGACGCCGATCAATCTGAATGGCTAGAGACATAGATTCGTTCAAACCGGCAGGCGTAGGAAAGCCCACCATAACATCTTTAAGGGTTTCAGAAAGACCTTTTCTGAAAATAGCAGCCAGAGCCTCTTCATTCCATTTAGTGAGCACAGACCATTTTCTAAATTTCTGGCAGTATAACTCTGCTGTTTCCTGACCTTGACACAGGGCCAACAGTGTTTTCTCAGCATGCTCTACAGAGTTAGGTTCGTCATACAATAATCCGAGCGCTTGAAAAAATGCGTCTACGTTCAATAATGCCGGATTCCCTGTTTCAAGAGAAAAAGCCCAGTCTTGCGGATCACCACGCAGGAAGGATATGATGATTTTCACCTGCTGAATGGGATCACCTGAAGAACGGGGTTTCAAAGCAAAAAACAATTTGCAGTTATTTTTAAAGTTCAAAAACTTGGATCTGTCCCCAAAGAACAAATCCGGAGTAGGAATTCTGGGCTCTAAAGCCGGAGTCTGGACAACATAGTCCTGGATACTCTGTACTCTTGCAGCCAGTTGATCCACACGAGAAAACAAACCCTGAACATCCATGCCAGAGCATATATCCTGCACCACCCAGATATCAAGAGGAAAAAAGAGGCAAACCAGAGCACAGAAAAAAAAATGGTTCAGAACTTTCTTTTCCTTCTTTTGAGATACATTTAATTCATTTTTGGCCACTTGTACTGTTATCATCTGGTGGTTTAGGAACAACATGAGACAAGCTCTGAAGGAGGTGGTATCTGTACTGACCGCAGACCCTGAACCTAGCAGCGCAACTAGAAATAGCCGTGGGGGGTACCTGACGCTCCCTAGACCCCTCGGCACAGCCTAAGATCTAACTTCCCCTAAAGATGGAAACAGGAAACCTATCTTGCCTCAGAGAAAATCCCCAAAGGAAAGATAGCCCCCCACAAATATTGACGGTGAGAGGAGGGGAAAATAACATACGCAGAGATGAAATCAGATTTTAGCATAGGAGGCCAGTCTAGCTTGATAGACAGGACAGGAAAGGATACTGTGCGGTCAGTATAAAAACTACAAAACAATCCACACAGAGTTTACAAAATCTCCACACCTGACTAAAGGTGTGGAGGGTAAATCTGCTTCCCAGAGCTTCCAGCTAACAGAAAAAATCCATAATGACAAGCTGGACAAAAATAGAATGCACAGCACAATAAGTCCACAACATGTGGACTGAAATGAGCAAAGCCAGAACTTATCTTTGCAGAACTGGTCAGCAAACCAGGAGAATCCAAGCAGAGATGTGAATCCAGCCAGAGAACATTGACAAGTGGTATAGGCTGAAGACTAGAGCCAGGTTAAATAGCAGAGCCAGGAGAGACGATTAGTGAAAGCTAGGGTTGAGCGAAACGGGTCGAATATTTTCAAAAGCCGCCGACTTTTGGCGAAGTCGAGTTTCATGAAACCCGATCTGACCCCTGTGCGTGGTCGGCCATGCGGTACGCGACTTTCGCGCCAAAGTCGCGTTTCAATGACGCGAAAAGCGCCATTTCTCAGCCAATGAAGGTAAACGCAGAGTGTGGGCAGCGTGATGACATAGGTCCTGGTCCCCACCATCTTAGAGAAGGGCATTGCAGTGATTGGCTTGCTGTCTGCGGCGTCACAGGGGCTATAAAGGGGAGTTCCCGCCGACCGCCATGTTACTGCTGCTGATCTGAGCTTAGGGAGAGGTTGCTGCCGCTTCGTCAGAAGCAGGGATAGCGTTAGGCAGGGTCCATTAACCACAAAACCGCTTGTGCTGTAGCGATTTCCACTGCCCAACACCACCTTCGGTGTGCAGGGACAGTGGAAGCTCCTTTTTTTTTTTTTTTTTTCCTCAGCGCTGTAGCTCATTGGGCTGCCCTAGAAGGCTCCCTGATAGCTGCATTGCTGTGTGTACGCCGCTGTGCAAACCAACTGCTTTTTTCAAAGCACAAATCCTCTTGTTCCTTCCTTTCTGCACAGCTATCTTGTTTGTTTGTCCACACTTTTTATTTAATTTGTGCATCAGTCCACTCCTTATTGCTGCCTGCCATACCTGGCTGAGATTACTGCAGGGAGATAGTAATTGAAGGACAGTTCCTTTTTTTTTTTTTTTTTTTTTGTGGGAGATTAAGTGACATTTCTGCTAGAGTGCCATCTCTGTCTGTGTCATCTCTCACTCAGTGGGCCATAGAAAGCCTATTTATTTTTTTGCTTGATTTGGGTTCCAAAATCTACCAGAAAAAATCACAACATCAATCAGTGGGAGAAAAATATTGGCCTCAGGGCTTGTGTGCCACTCCTTACTCCTGTGTGTGCCATCTCTCACTCAGTGGGCCATAGAAAGCCTATTAATTTTTTTGCTTGATTTGAGTTCTAAATTCTACCTGAAAAAATCAATAAATCAATCAGTGGGAGATTAATATTGGCCTTTGGGCTTGTGTGCCAGTCCTAAGCGTGCCATCTCTCTCTCTCTCAGATAGTGGGCCATAGAAAGCCTATTTTTTTATTATTTTATTGGGTTTATAAATTTTCCCTGGAAAAAAAAAAAAAGTGGGAGATTAATATTGGCCTCTGGGCTTGTGTGCCAGTCCTGAGCGTGCCATCTCTCTCACAAATAGTGGGCCATAGATAGCCTATTTATTTTTTGGGTTGATTTGGGTTCATAATTCTACCTGAAAAAATCAATCAATCAATCAGTGGGAGATTAATATTGGCCTTTGGGCTTGTGTGCCAGTCCTAAGCGTGCCATCTCTCTCTCTCAGATAGTGGGCCATAGAAAGCCTATTTATTATTATTTTTTTTATTGGGTTTATAAATTTTCCCTGGAAAAAAAAAAAAAAAGTGGGAGATTAATATTGGCCTCTGGGCTTGTGTGCCAGTCCTGAGCGTGCCATCTCTCTCACAAATAGTGGGCCATAGAAAGCCTATTTATTTTTTGGGTTGATTTGGGTTCCTTATTCTACCTGAAAAAATCAATCAATCAATCAGTGGGAGAAAAATATTGGCCTCAGGGCTTGTGTGCCACTCCTTACTCCTGTGTGTGCCATTTCTCACTCAGTGGGCCATAGAAAGCCTATTAATTTTTTTGCTTGATTTGGGTTCTAAATTCTACCTGAAAAAATCATTAAATCAATCAGTGGGAGATTAATATTGGGCTTTGGGCTTGTGTGCCAGTCCTAAGCGTGCCATCTCTCTCTCTCAGATAGTGGGCCATAGAAAGCCTATTTATTATTATTTTTTTTATTGGGTTTATAAATTTTCCCTGGAAAAAAAAAAAATGGGAGATTAATATTGGCCTCTGGGCTTGTGTGCCAGTCCTGAGCGTGCCATCTCTCTCACAAATAGTGGGCCATAGAAAGCCTATTAATTTTTTTGCTTGATTTGGGTTCCAAAATCTACCTGAAAAAAATCACTAAATCAATCAGTGGGAGATTAATATTGGCCTCTGGGCTTGTGTGCCATTCCTGACTCCTGAGTGCGTCATCTGTCACTCAGTGGGCCCTAGAAAGCCTATTTTTTGTTTTATTTGTTTTCTAAATTCTCCCTGAAACAATCATTTTATTTTCTTTGGTTTCTAAATTATTCCTGAAAAAAATCATTTTTTTTGTATTTTTTTTTCTCTCAAGTCTCCCTGAAAAAAAAAAAAAAAAAAATCTGTGGGAGATTCATATTGCCCCTTCTGCTTGTGTGCCAGTCTTGACTCCTGGGTGTGCCATCTCTCTCTCTCTCCCCAATTGTGGGCCATAGAAAGCCTATTAATTTTTTTGCTTGATTTGGGTTCCAAAATCTACCAAAAAAAATCACTAAATCAATCAGTGGGAGATTAATATTGGCCTCTGGGCTTGTGTGCCACTCCTGACTCCTGTGTGCGTCATCTGTCACTCAGTGGGCCCTAGAAAGCCTATTTTTTGTTTTATTTGTTTTCTAAATTCTCCCTGAAACAATCATTTTATTTTCTTTGGTTTCTAAATTATTCCTGAAAAAAATCATTTTTTTTGTATTTTTTTTTCTCTCAAGTCTCCCTGAAAAAAAAAAAAAAAAAAAAAAATCTGTGGGAGATTCATATTGCCCCTTCTGCTTGTGTGCCAGTCTTGACTCCTGGGTGTGCCATCTCTCTCTCTCTCTCCCCAATTGTGGGCCATAGAAAGCCTATTAATTTTTTTGCTTGATTTGGGTTCCAAAATCTACCAAAAAAAATCACTAAATCAATCAGTGGGAGATTAATATTGGCCTCTGGGCTTGTGTGCCACTCCTGACTCCTGTGTGCGTCATCTGTCACTCAGTGGGCCCTAGAAAGCCTATTTTTTGTTTTATTTGTTTTCTAAATTCTCCCTGAAACAATCATTTTATTTTCTTTGGTTTCTAAATTATTCCTGAAAAAAATCATTTTTTTGGTATTTTTTTTTCTTGCAAGTCTCCCTGAAAAAAAAAAAAAAACATCTGTGGGAGATTCATATTGCCCCTTCTGCTTGTGTGCCAGTCTTGACTCCTGGGTGTGCCATCTCTCTCTCTCTCCCCAATTGTGGGCCATAAAAAGCCTATTAATTTTTTTGCTTGATTTGGGTTCCAAAATCTACCAAAAAAAATAACTAAATCAATCGGTGGGAGATTAATATTGGCCTCTGGGCTTGTGTGCCACTCCTGACTCCTGTGTGCGTCCTCTCTCACTCAGTGGGCCCTACAAAGCCTTTTTTTTTTTTTTTTTTTCCTAAATTCTCCCTGAAACAATCATTTCATTTTATTTGTTTTATAAATTCTTCTGTAAAAAATAATTTTTTTTTTATTTTTTTTTTTTTCTGAAGTCTCCCTTTTAAAAAAAACAAACACAAATCAGTGGGAGATAAATATTTACATTTGCGCTTCAGTGACAGTCCTGCGTGTGTGCCATCTCATTTGCTGCCAACAACAACAGAGTGTGTAACATTGTGGCTGATTTTCGTTGTGGTCTCACCCACCTGTAAAGGGGTAGCTAAATCATACTGAAGTTATAGCTCACCGTGTAAGTTGTGTGACAGCAACAAATACTGTTCGTTTGTTAACGTTTTTAAAACAATGAGGAAGTCTGGTGGAAGAGGTCGTGGCCGGGGGCGTTCATTGTCAGCTGGTAATGAGGGTAGTGGTAGTGGTGGAGCATCAGCTGGTCGTGGGAAAAAAAATATTGCACCTAAGTCTGGAGCTGTGGAGCCAGGTTCGTCGTCTGGCTACACAAGGCCTCGAACGCTCCCTTTTCTGGGAGTAGGAAAACCGCTTTTAAAGCCGGAGCAGCAAGAGCAAGTTTTGGCTTATCTTGCTGACTCAGCCTCTAGCTCTTTTGCCTCCTCTCGTGAAACTGGTAAATGTCAAAGCAGCGCGTCGTTAGTGGATGTTCACGGTCAGGGACAAGTCGCTTCCTTGTCCTCTTCAGCAAAAACAACAACAGAGAAGAATGCAGCAGGCGACACAACGGGTTACTCCGTGGAGCTCTTTACACATACCGTCCCTGGCTTAGAAAGTGAAGCAGTTAACAGTCCATGCCCATTACAAGTTGAATCTGACATGGAGTGCACTGATGCACAGCCACAGCCAGACTACTATCCTGGTCCTTTGACTCAGACCACAACATTGCCATCGCAGGGTGCTGATCAAGAATCAGACCCTGATGAGACTATGTTGCCCCATCACGAACGCTATACCACCGACCGCCACGGTGACACAGACGAAGTTGCACACGAGCTACAAGAAGAGGTAATAGATGACCCAGTTCTTGACCCCGATTGGCAGCCATTGGGGGAACAGGGTGCAGGCGGCAGCAGTTCTGAAGCGGAGGAGGAGGGGCCGCAGCAGGCATCAACATCGCAACAGGTTCCATCTGCCGGGCCCGTATCTTGCCCAAAACGCGTGGCAAAGCTAAAACCTGTTGGAGGACAGCGTGGCCATCCGGTTAAAGCTCAGTCTGCAATGCCTGAAAAGGTATCCGATGCTAGAAAGAGTGCAGTCTGGCATTTTTTTAAACAACATCCAATTGATCAGCGCAAAGTCATCTGTCAAAAATGTTCAACTACCTTAAGCAGAGGACAGAATCTGAAAAGTCTCAATACAAGTTGCATGCATAGACATTTAACCACCATGCATTTGCAAGCCTGGACTAACTACCAAACGTCCCTTAAGGTTGTAGCACCCTTGGCCAATGAAGCTAGTCAGCAACGCAACATCCCTTCCGGCAGTGTAGGGCCACCATTTTCCGCACCACCTGCAGTATCTGTGCAGGTTTCTTTGCCAGGCCAAAGCCGTCAGGGTCAGGGAATCACCAGTTTCGTAGTAGGAAACACTGCATCTAGGGCACCGGTGGCAACAATACCATCTCCCACCGTCTCTGTCTGCCATGTCCACCGGCACCCCCGCTAGTTCCACGATCTCCAGCTCTCCAGTCCAGCTCACCCTACATGAGACTATGGTTAGAAAAAGGAAGTACTTAGCCTCGCATCCGCGTACACAGGGTTTGAACGCACACATAGCTAGACTAATCTCGTTAGAGATGATGCCCTACCGGTTAGTTGAAAGCGAAGCTTTCAAAGCCCTGATGGACTACGCTGTACCACGCTACGAGCTACCCAGTCGACACTTTTTTTCCAGAAAAGCCATCCCAGCCCTCCACCAGCATGTTAAAGAGCGCATCGTCCATGCACTCAGGCAATCTGTGAGCACAAAGGTGCACCTGACAACAGATGCATGGACCAGTAGGCATGGCCAGGGACGTTACGTGTCCATCACGGCACACTGGTTAAATGTGGTGGATGCAGGGTCCACAGGGGACAGCAAGTTTGGGACAGTTCTGCCTAGCCCACGGTCTAGGAAACAATTGGCTGTAGCCGTTCGCACCTCCTCCTCCTCCTCTTCGTCCTCCTGCAGAAGCGAGAGCTCGTCCACAGACCGCAGTCGCACAACCACTCCATCCGCAGCTGCCACTGTTGCACACCAGGTCTCCCATTATGGGGCAGCTACTGGCAAACGTCAGCAGGCTGTATTGGCTATGAAGTGTTTGGGCGACAACAGACACACCGCGGAAGTTCTGTCCGAGTTCTTGCAGAAAGAAACGCAGTCGTGGCTGGGCACTGTAGATCTTGAGGCAGGCAAGGTAGTGAGTGATAACGGAAGGAATTTCATGGCTGCCATCTCCCTTTCCCAACTGAAACACATTCCTTGCCTGGCTCACACCTTAAACCTGGTGGTGCAGTGCTTCCTGAAAAGTTATCCGGGGTTATCGACCTGCTCCTCAAAGTGCGTGGAATTTGCTCACATATCCGCCGTTCGCCCGTACACTCCAGCCGTATGCAGACCTATCAGCGTTCTTTGAACCTTCCCCAGCATCGCCTAATCATAGACGTTGCAACAAGGTGGAACTCAACACTGCACATGCTTCAGAGACTGTGTGAACAGAGGCGGGCTGTTATGTTTTTGTGGGAGGATACACATACACGGGCAGGCAGTAGGATGGCAGACATGGAGTTGTCAGGTGTGCAGTGGTCGAAGATTCAAGACATGTGTCAAGTCCTTCAGTGTTTTGAGGAATGCACACGGCTGGTTAGTGCAGACAACGCCATAATAAGCATGAGCATCCCCCTAATGCGTCTGCTGATGCAAAGTTTGACGCACATAAAGGATCAGGCGTCTGCAGCTGAGGAAGAGGAAAGCCTTGATGACAGTCAGCCATTGTCTGGCCAGGGCAGTGTACAGGACGAGGTAGCGGGCGAAGAGGAGGAGGAGGACGAGGAGGATGATGGGGATGATTATATTTTTAATGAGGAAGCTTTTCCGGGGCCACTGGAAATTGGTGGCGCGGCAAGGCCGGGTTCTGGTTTTTTGAGGGACACAAGTGACGTGGATTTGCCTGAAACTGCCCCTCAACCAAGCACAACCGCAGATTTGAGAACTGGAACTTTGGCCCACATGGCGGATTATGCCTTACGTATCCTCAAAAGGGACACACGCATAACTAAAATGATGAATGATGACGATTACTGGTTGGCCTGCCTCCTTGATCCTCGCTATAAAGGCAAATTGCAAAATATAATGCCACATGAGAACTTGGAACTAATATTAGCAACCAAACAATCAACTCTTGTTGACCGTTTGCTTCTGGCATTCCCTGCACAAAGCGCCCGTGATCGTTCTCACACGAGCTGCAGGGGCCAGCAGACCAGAGGAGTTAGAGGGGCAGAAATCAGAAGTGGCGTTGGCCAGAGGGGTTTTCTGACCAGGTTGTGGAGTGATTTTGCTATGACCACAGACAGGACAGGTACTGCAGCATCAATTCAAAGTGACAGGAGACAACATTTGTCCAGTATGGTTACAAACTATTTTTCATCCCTTATCGATGTTCTCCCTCAACCGTCATTCCCATTTTATTACTGGGCATCAAAATTAGACACCTGGCCAGAATTGGCAGAATATGCATTGCAGGAGCTTGCTTGCCCGGCAGCTAGTGTCCTATCAGAAAGAGTATTCAGTGCTGCAGGTTCAATACTAACAGAAAAAAGGACTCGTCTGGCTACCCAAAATGTAGATGATCTAACCTTCATTAAAATGAACCACAACTGGATTTCGAAATCTTTTGCCCCACCTTGCCCGGCTGACACCTAGCTTTCCTATGAAAAGGTGTTGCCTGTGGACTATTCTGAATGCCTTTTCCAATCTCGTAATTTTCAGCACCTGATTGTCCAGCATACGACATGTTTACACCTCACTAAATGGCCAAACTCCCCACACGGGGCCATGGTATCGACACTTGGCGACAGCACCCGTGAGAGTGCAGTTTGTCTGAAGAGGTGGGTGAGCCCGCTTTTGGTCGACGGCACTGCCACTGGGTCCCTCCTAGTACAATAAAGTGTCTCTGGCGGTGGTGGTGCGCACCCAACGTCAGACACACCGTTGTAATATGAGGGGCCCTGGGCCTGTACCGCCGGCCACAAGACAGTTTCCCCCCACCCCAGCTCAAACAGTGCTCTACCACTTGCAAAATTATCTCACAGCTCCACCAATGTTTAGTCTATGCGCTGACATCCTTCAATGCCTGCCACTGACAATACCATTGTATTGACATTTTTGTTATGTTAGGCCTTCGATGCCTGTCTGCGGTCCATTCTTTCAACTACTACTACACTGACCAGGTCACTGCTGCCCGTGTACCCCTGGAACCACTTTAAAATTGCCTACAGCCATGTGTTATTATTTTAGGCCTTCGATGCCTGTCTGCGGTCACTCCTTCCACTAGGCCTCCACTGACCACACCACTGCTGCCCGTGTACCCCTGGAACCAATTTAAAATTGCCTACAGCCAGCCCAATTTTTTTATTTTAGGCCTTCGATGCCTGTCTGCGGTCCATTCTTTCAACTACTACTACACTGACCAGGGCACTGCTGCCCGTGTACCCCTGGAACCAATTTAAAATTGCCTACAGCCATGTGTTATTATTTTAGGCCTTCGATGCCTGTCTGCGGTGACTCCTTCCACTAGGCCTCCACTGACCACACCACTGCTGCCCGTGTACCCCTGGAACCAATTTAAAATTGCCTACAGCCATGTGTTATTATTTTAGGCCTTCGATGCCTGTCTGCGGTGACTCCTTCCACTAGGCCTCCACTGACCACACCACTGCTGCCCGTGTACCCCTGGAACCAATTTAAAATTGCCTACAGCCAGCCCAATTTTTTTATTTTAGGCCTTCGATGCCTGTCTGCGGTCCATTCTTTCAACTACTACTACACTGACCAGGTCACTGCTGCCCGTGTACCCCTGGAACCAATTTAAAATTGCCTACAGCCATGTGTTATTATTTTAGGCCTTCGATGCCTGTCTGCGGTCACTCCTTCCACTAGGCCTCCACTGACCACACCACTGCTGCCCGTGTACCCCTGGAACCAATTTAAAATTGCCTACAGCCAGCCCAATTTTTTTATTTTAGGCCTTCGATGCCTGTCTGCGGTCCATTCTTTCAACTACTACTACACTGACCAGGTCACTGCTGCCCGTGTACCCCTGGAACCAATTTAAAATTGCCTACAGCCATGTGTTATTATTTTAGGCCTTCGATGCCTGTCTGCGGTCACTCCTTCCACTAGGCCTCCACTGACCACACCACTGCTGCCCGTGTACCCCTGGAACCAATTTAAAATTGCCTACAGCCATGTGTTATTATTTTAGGCCTTCGATGCCTGTCTGCGGTGACTCCTTCCACTAGGCCTCCACTGACCACACCACTGCTGCCCGTGTACCCCTGGAACCAATTTAAAATTGCCTACAGCCAGCCCAATTTTTTTATTTTAGGCCTTCGATGCCTGTCTGCGGTCCATTCTTTCAACTACTACTACACTGACCAGGTCACTGCTGCCCGTGTACCCCTGGAACCAATTTAAAATTGCCTACAGCCATGTGTTATTATTTTAGGCCTTCGATGCCTGTCTGCGGTCACTCCTTCCACTAGGCCTCCACTGACCACACCACTGCTGCCCGTGTACCCCTGGAACCAATTTAAAATTGCCTACAGCCAGCCCAATTTTTTTATTTTAGGCCTTCGATGCCTGTCTGCGGTCCATTCTTTCAACTACTACTACACTGACCAGGTCACTGCTGCCCGTGTACCCCTGGAACCAATTTAAAATTGCCTACAGCCATGTGTTATTATTTTAGGCCTTCGATGCCTGTCTGCGGTCACTCCTTCCACTAGGCCTCCACTGACCACACCACTGCTGCCCGTGTACCCCTGGACCAATTTAAAATTGCCTACAGCCATGTGTTATTATTTTAGGCCTTCGATGCCTGTCTGCGGTGACTCCTTCCACTAGGCCTCCACTGACCACACCACTGCTGCCCGTGTACCCCTGGAACCAATTTAAAATTGCCTACAGCCATGTGTTATTATTTTAGGCCTTCGATGCCTGTCTGCGGTCACTCCTTCCACTAGGCCTCCACTGACCACACCACTGCTGCCCGTGTACCCCTGGAACCAATTTAAAATTGCCTACAGCCATGTGTTATTATTTTAGGCCTTCGATGCCTGTCTGCGGTCACTCCTTCCACTAGGCCTCCACTGACCACACCACTGCTGCCCGTGTACCCCTGGAACCAATTTAAAATTGCCTACAGCCATGTGTTATTATTTTAGGCCTTCGATGCCTGTCTGCGGTGACTCCTTCCACTAGGCCTCCACTGACCACACCACTGCTGCCCGTGTACCCCTGGAACCAATTTAAAATTGCCTACAGCCATGTGTTATTATTTTAGGCCTTCGATGCCTGTCTGCGGTCACTCCTTCCACTAGGCCTCCACTGACCACACCACTGCTGCCCGTGTACCCCTGGAACCAATTTAAAATTGCCTACAGCCAGCCCAATTTTTTTATTTTAGGCCTTCGATGCCTGTCTGCGGTCCATTCTTTCAACTACTACTACACTGACCAGGGCACTGCTGCCCGTGTACCCCTGGAACCAACATCAGAAAATATAAAAATAAGTATTTTGCTTACAAAAAAGAAAATACTGGAGAGATATCAAATGCAGACATTTTAACATTAAAAACAAACACACAACTAAAATCTGGTACAGTACTAAAAATGGCCACCAGCTACAATTACTTTCTCCTGCAAGTAGTTAACTGAAAGGTTTTTTAAATTGAAAACACACATATGGCATCCACCGAGTGTTGTCCTGTCGCGTCTTCTTTATATTATTGCCGAGAAGATGCAAAACAATGAAAATAATAAAATCATTAATTACCAAAATAATAGAGAAAGTCAACACCACATTGCAAATAAACATTCATTCCAAATAAAGAAGCAGGGCGCGTCCGAGGGTGAGTATATACCTAATAAGAATATAATCACCCTCGGACGCGCAATGCTTATTTCCAACAGCCTTCCTTCCTAAGAATCAGCCCTTCCGTGGTGTAGAGAGACGTTGTGTTACACTCCAAGGTGTTCCCCAGGTTGCCTTTCCTGAGCTTCGATCTTCCGGCTCTCATTTAGTAGTTGTTGGAAACTACGCTGCATTAGGCCTTCAAATTGGGTATGGGGTGTAGAGAGAGGGTGTGTTACACTCCAAGGTGTTCCCCAGGTTGCCTTTCCTGAGCTTCGATCTTCCGGCTCTCGTTTAGTAGTTCTTGGAAACTACACTGCATTAGGCCTTCAAATTGGGTATGGGGTGTAGAGAGAGGGTGTGTTACACTCCAAGGTGTTCCCCAGGTTGCCTTTCCTGAGCTTCGATATTCCGGCTCTCGTTTAGTAGTTGTTGGAAACTACACTGCATTAGGCCTACAAATTTGGTATGGGGGAAACATTGGCGCATCTGCGGTCCCTCCTTCCTCTAGGCCTCCACTGACCTGTCTACTGCTGCCCGTGTTCCCCTGGAACCAATTTTAAATTGCCTACAGGCAGCCCAATTTATTATGTTAGGGCTTCGAAGCCTGTCTGCGGTCCCTCCTTCCACTAGGCCTCCACTGACCTGTCTACTGCTGCCCGTGTACCCCTTGAACCAACATCATAAAATTAAAAAAAAAGTATTTTGCTTATAAAAAAGAAAATACTGGTGAGATATCAAATGCAGACATTTTAACATTAAAAACAAACACACAACTAAAATCTGGTACAGTACTAAAAATGGCCACCAGCTACAATTACTTTCTCCTGCAAGTAGTTAACTGAAAGGTTTTTTAAATTGAAAACACACATATGGCATCCACCGAGTGTTGTCCTGTCGCGTCTTCTTTATATTATTGCCGAGAAGATGCAAAACAATGAAAATAATAAAATCATTAATTACCAAAATAATAGAGAAAGTCAACACCACATTGCAAATAAACATTCATTCCAAATAAAGAAGCAGGGCGCGTCCGAGGGTGAGTATATACCTAATAAGAATATAATCACCCTCGGACGCGCAATGCTTATTTCCAACAGCCTTCCTTCCTAAGAATCAGCCCTTCCGTGGTGTAGAGAGACGTTGTGTTACACTCCAAGGTGTTCCCCAGGTTGCCTTTCCTGAGCTTCGATCTTCCGGCTCTCGTTTAGTAGTTGTTGGAAACTACGCTGCATTAGGCCTTCAAATTGGGTATGGGGTGTAGAGAGATGGTGTGTTCCACTCCAAGGTGTTCCCCAGGTTGCCTTTCCTGAGCTTCGATCTTCCGGCTCTCGTTTAGTAGTTCTTGGAAACTACACTGCATTAGGCCTTCAAATTGGGTATGGGGTGTAGAGAGAGGGTGTGTTACACTCCAAGGTGTTCCCCAGGTTGCCTTTCCTGAGCTTCGATCTTCCGTCTCTCGTTTAGTAGTTCTTGGAAACTACACTGCATTAGGCCTACAAATTGGGTATGGGGTGGAGAGAGATGGTGTGTTACACTCCAAGGTGTTCCCCAGGTTTCCTTGCCATTGCTTCGGTCTTCCGACTCTCGTTTAGTAGTTGTAGAAAAGTACACTGCATTAGGCCTACAAAATGGGTATGGGGTGGAGAGAGATGGTGTGTTACACTCCAAGGTGTTCCCCAGGTTGCCTTTCCTGAGCTTCTATCTTCAGGCTCTCATTAAATTGTGGTTAAATGGAACAACTGCATTTGGCGTACTAGTTGGTTTGGGGCCTACTATCGGTGTCTGCCACTCCTTGCTGTTCTCCTGGTTTCCTGTCCTGAAATTCCATTTTCAGGCTCTCGTTAAGTAGTTGTTAATGTTAGACTGCATTTGGCCTACTAGTTGGGTTGGGGCCTACTATCGGTGTCTGCCACTCCTTGCTGTTCTCCTCCACTGAACAAAGCTGTGCCGCCTGTTTACTACGGTTGCCAATTTTGAACTGCATTTCGACTACTTACTGATTTGGCCCTACTCTCTGTGTCAGCCTCTCATTCCAGTTGTCCTCCACTGCAATGCCCCCTGGTTATTCCTGTGTTACCAATTTTGAACTGCATTTAGCCCACTTTATTCTTTGGGCCTATATCTGTGTTTCCACTTCATCGTGCCCATTGCCCAGCCAGTGATAGATGAGTCTGCTGGTACATTGACCCATAACGCAACATTCCCCGTGCATGCTACACAACAACATTGTGACCCTGCTGAAAGTCAGGTTGCTCTTCCCGCATACCATACCACCTTACACGGGGACAAAGAGGAAGGTGCAGATGAAAGTGCAGGTTCCTTCATCAGGTGGGGGGAGGAATACTAGTTGGCGACGTCACTGGCACAGGGCCTCTCATAGTACGCAAAAGTGTTGCTGCCGGTGGGAGGCGCCCCCGCCGTGCAAACACACCGCTGTACTTTGAGGGGCCCTGTGCCAGTGCCAATGCCAACAAGTGGGCCCCCCCTGCTTGCTCAGGATCACAGCACTTGCAAAGTTGAAATACTTACCTCTCCCTGCTCCACTGCCGTGACGTGGTCCAGATTTCCTGGGCCCACTAATTACTTGAACCAGCCCTACCCCACACAACTTTAGCCAAATGACCCCCAATTTCAAATGCCTTCCAATTATTATAAGGTAAATTACGCTTGACAAGCTTCATTAAGAAGAATGGATGGTTTTGACATTAAAATGGGCACTCTAGGTGTTTTCCTGGCCCCCACTCACTGCCGACTATGCTGCCCCATTGACTTGCATTGGGTTTCGTGTTTCGGTCGATCCCGACTTTACGTCATAATCGGCCGATTTCACTCGACCCGACTTTTGAGATAGTCGGGTTTCGCGAAACCCGGCTCGACTCTAAAAAGGTCAAGGTCGCTCAACTCTAGTGAAAGCAGCTGCTAAAGCTAAACCCAAGGAGCGGCAGTTCCACTCAAAACCACCAGAGGGAGCCCAAGGGCAGAATTCACAAAAGTGCCATTTACAACCACCGGAGGGAGCTCAAGAACGGAATTCACAACATGCCACTCCCCAAACAAAAATAATTTTTCGCCCATTGTTTATCAAAATGCCACAGCTTCTTTGTACACCACCTGTGTATAAACACCGACATACTATTCATCTGCCACTCCCAAAGTGATAATTAATTTTTTAACCATTTTTACATTTTTAAAAGTCTGTCAATGCAGTGTCATTAAACAGTATGTTGGTTATCAATGGTTATCATATATCTTTAGCAGTGATGAGCGGGTGTACTCGTTGCTCGGGTGGTCTCCGAGTATTTGTTAGTGTTCGAAGACTTAGTTTTCATCACCTCAGCTGAATGATTTACAGCTACTAGCCAGGCTGAGTACATGTGGGGGTTGCCTGGTTGCTACGAAATTCCCACTTGCAATCAAGCTGTCTACAAGCTGTAAATCATTCAGCTGAGGCGATGAAAGCTAAATCTCTGAGCACTAAAAAATACTCGGAGACCACCCGAGCGTGCTCTGGAAAACCCGAGAAACGAGTACACTCGCTCATCACTAATCTTTAGCATGTGTTGAGGTCTTTAACATTTCTATGGTTGTTTGTGTAAAAGAGTTTAAAATGGGTTCAATACAGTTCTAAAAGTGTGTTACACGTCTTGTCCAGGCATTTAGAGGCTTTGTTGTATTTGCAATTTGTGCCGAATTGATTTGCTGCTAATCACATTTTTTGTACAAATTCGCGAAACTTAATGAATTAAAATTTTAAAACATCATGTCATGTCTAATATATATAAATGTATTATTTTTTTATGTACACTGTATATGTATAATCATCTATTGTTAAATTAAACATATTAGTATATAACAATTTGGACTCATAGCTTGTCACATTTTCTTTACATCAATAAACCAATGGCCTGCATTTGTAGCATTACTACAGAACATAATTGGTACCATTCAGATGCTCGGTAAATGCTTACTTGTGCTCAGATTAGTCTAAGATATGCACTTCAGTGCCTTCCAGATCTTACTGTCAAATTCGCTTAAGGTACCTTCACACATAACGATATCGTTAACGATATCGATGCTTTTTGTGACGTAGCAACGATATCGTTAAGGAAATCGTTCTGTGTGACAGCGACCAACGATCAGGCCCCTGCTGGGAGATCGTTGGTCGCTGAGGAAAGTCCAGAACTTTATTTTGTCGCTGGGCTCCCTGCAGACATCGCTGGATCGGCGTGTGTGACACTGATCCAGCGATGTCTTAACTGGTAACCAGGGTAAACATCGGGTTACTAAGCGCAGGGCCGCGCTTAGTATCCCGATGTTTACCCTGGTTACCAGCGTAAAAGTAAAAAAAACAAACACTACATACTTACCTACTGCTGTCTGTCCCCGGCGCTCTGCACTCCTCTGCACTCCTCCTGCACTGGCTGTGAGCGTCGGTCAGCCGGAAAGCAGAGCGGTGACGTCACCGCTCTGCTTTCCGGCCGCTGTGCTCACAGTCAGTGCAGGAGGAGTGCAGAGAAGCAGAGCGCCGGGGACAGACAGCGGTAGGTAAGTATGTAGTGTTTGTTTTTTTACTTTTACGCTGGTAACCAGGGTAAACATCGGGTTACTAAGCGCAGCCCTGCGCTTAGTAACCCGATGTTTACCCTGGTTACCCGGGGACTTCGGGATCGTTGGTCGCTGGAGAGCTGTCTGTGTGACAGCTCTCCAGCGACCAAACAGCGACGCTGCAGCGATCAACATCGTTGTCGGTATCACTGCAGCATCGCTGAGTGTGAAGGTACCTTTACATTAAAGCACCCAAGGCCTAAATGTGAGCATACATGGTTCAGCAAATTGGCTCAGAGGATTGTTTGGAGAAGAGCCGCAGAGATTAGATCTAGCAGTTTCCGAATTCTGTAGTTTTACAGTAGAGTTTAGTTCTGACTCGAAAAGTCAAAGAGAAGAACTTCTGTCCACTCTGGTCACTTAGCACTAAATGTGTAAAGTAAAATGCTTCAATAAAATACTCAGAATGTTATATAAGCATATTAAAGTTGTTGAGAAATCATAATATTAAGTATTATGACCAAGTGTGGGCTTACACTCTACTGATGTATGTGCACATAATATGCTGCATGACATGTTTACCACCTCGTGTGTAGGACTTCGATTCGTTAAGACTAGCATTTTGTATGCCAGCCTTAATGAAGAAGGCGCTTGCGTGAGATGTGCCAAATTCATTAAGACGTGTGTGTCTTTCAGTATGTCTGACACATCTTTCAACTGCTAAACACCACTTCCAATTATACAGTGTATATACCAGTCAAAATATGCTAGTGTATATGCCACATTTCTGTGGTAATTTATGCCAATTTTCAAAAAGGTGTCAAGAGTTGGCCGGAACTGGCATTTAAATGTTAAGTGTCACAAAATACTTATGCAACTTCGACTTCCACAAAAAGTGTGCAACATTTTAAGCAAACCCAAAAACGAGGGCCTGCATACATTAGTATAAATGTGACATGCACATGCCCATGTATAACCTACAATGAAAACAGTGTGTAGGCACACTGTAGTAAGCAAATAAATAGTAACACATGTAAAAAAAAATATAGAGCACTTGGTTAATATTTTTATAATCAAAAAATTATAATAGCCAATCAACTAGTTTTGTTCCAGAGTTTTATGGAAAACTGCTTGATGAATTGGGGTCTTGGTATTTATGTCATAAACAAGGATAAATTAAAATTTTGGGGGGATCTACCCATGTGTAATTGCCAGGTTCTTCAAAAGGCCTGATGACTTTTTGTCATAACTCTCTGACATGTTCTGACTTCTGTTTTGGATATAAAAATCGTTTCTCGTTTTTCTATGGTTGTGTTCCATAATGTGGCCATCCTCTCCAGGGAAGCAAAACTGTTTTCTTGACCTTGACCATTAAAACTGTGGCATCTAGATGTTATATACATCAGAAACCGATTTGTAAAACTGTTGTTCACCTTTTTAGTTTGAAAAGCATGTACGGTATATTTTTTAGCGCTTGCTGCAATTTTTTAAAACGTCACCATTCCCTATTTGTTGTCATTTTTGCTATGACAATTAGTGAAATTTCAAATCCGATATATTTAACTCAGTCAGCTCTAAAAATCCCCGTACATATTAGATTAACGTCAGATGCAATCGACTCTCCGACAGATGTTGACAAAATAGAGAAAAATCTGACCTGTCATGATCTTTGACTTTTTCAGTGACACTCTCTTAAAGAACGCAGGAGCGATCAGTCAAACCAAGTACTCCAGTGTAGGGAGTATTTGGGAGAGAAGGCTGTCAAGTGTACCGGAATTGAAAGGTCACAATAACGCCTGTAAAAGCGTCACTGACGTCCCAGCAGGCTGATTTATGCTTTTAGAAAAGTCACATGTATATTACAATGCATGAGACCAGGGCCACTTCTGTCATGAGAGTGCAACACCCGCTAGTGCCGTGGGGCACTCAGAACCGGGTCAGACGGTTCTTATAGGGAACCTGTCACCCCCAAAATTGAAGGTGAGCTAAGCCCACTGGCATGAGGGCCTAATCTACAACATTCTGGAATGCTGTAGATAAGCCCCCGATGCATCCTGAAAGATGAGAAAAAGAGGTTAGATTATACTCACCCAGGGGCGGTCCCACTGCGATCCGGTCCGGTCCAGGGCCTCCCATCTTCTTATGATGACGTCCTCTTCCTGTCTTCACGCTGCGGCTCCGACCCAGGCGTACTTTGTCTGCCCTATTGAGGGCAGAGCAAAGTACTGCAGTTCGCAGATGCCAGGAAATATCAGAGAGGCAAGGCACCTGCGCACTGCAGTACTTTGCTCTGCCCTCAACAGGGCAGACAAAGTACGCCGGAGCTGCAGCCGCAGCGTGAAGACAAGAAGAGGACATCATCTTATGAAGATGGGAGGCCCCGGACCACGACGCCCATCAAATCAGACCTCCCACCCAGGTGAGTATAATCTAACCTCTTTTTCTCATATTTCAGGTTACATCGGGGGCTTATCTACAGCATTACAGAATGCCGGTGGGCTTAGCTCACCTTCGATTTTGGGGTGACATGTTCACTTTAAAGGGGTGGTCATGGCAGCAGTGACCCGGTCCGTGTCCCTGGGCGTGCAATTAAAAGGGATGAGGGAATGTTTGTAAGGGACTTCACGTTACGCCACCTGTGGTGTTCAGCTATAGCTGGCCGATGCTGCTTAAGGGGACCGCTGGGGCTGGTGGTGTTGCAGCTGAGATGGTTTGACTCCCCACAGCTGGAGTGGGCCCCAGGGCTACTAGAACAGTTTATGAATGATGGTGGATGTTAGGGTGCAGGAATGAGGGTGTGGGAAAGTGAATAGAGGACACAAGGGCTGCAGTTTTCTTTACCTTTAATTCCTGGTCAAAGGTGCGGTCCGGAGCACAGGAAACAGGTGGTATTGGAGATACAGGCAGCCTCTAAGCAATTCAGAATCCCCCTAGCCTGGTGGGGTTGGAAGCCTCCCTGCTGCGCTGTTCCCTGGGTCCTGATGCTTTATGCTCTGTTCAAGTCCTTCTTACTGTCTGTTCATAAAATGGAACACTACCCGAATGGCAGGCAGCTTGAGCCTGTTCCAGGTGTCACTCCTTCGTGGTGACTTCGGGCTCTGGTATGCCACTGTGCCTTCAGGTGTCAGGTGGAACCAGGAGACCTGCAATCTCCGGTCCTTCGGCTTTAGTTGCTGGGCCTGCAGTTCCCAGACAACCACGGACTCCGGTGTCCGGTCCTTGGCGCTCAGACCTGGGGTGAGCTCAGTCGCAGCTCCTGTCCCCAGGTTCTCCTCACTTGCTTCCTCTTCCTAAGGCTAGCTCTCACTTACTGACTGACCCCTCCTCCAGACCAGAACTTTTAGGGACGTTCCCTTGAAACCGGGTTTAGAGCTCCACCTTCTAGTCTGGAGTCAGGAAAGGTGTTGTATGCAGCGTTAACTGCTAAGGGGATCCTTTCTTGCTTCCAGGCATGACATCACCCCCTTGTGAGGGAGGCATTGCCACTGTGGCATCCGGACTCCTGGGGTGCCACAAGAGCGGTTCTCTATGGAGTGTCTCAGGAGGCGGCTAATCCTTCGGAAGGATGATTGTGCCATCCATGAGAGACACCACTCAGCCTAAGGCAGTGTCTGCTTGCACAGTATATTGCCATGCTGTGGCTTTAACCATATTTGGCAGCTGCAGTGTCACTATGTTATGTGCAGGGCAGCAGGGACATCACACACCCCTGCATGCACTCATGTTTCTATCCTCCTCCTGGCTCGCCAGTCCTCCCCTCCATTGCCAGGAGGAGCAACCAGACTAAGATGTGATGGCTGGTGAATACATGGAAAAGCTTATCACTCACCAAACTGCCCTGCATCTTCCACACTATTTTCTTGGTCCAGGCAGTACAGGTACAGAGAAACCTCCAGGTCCATGATGGGATGGAGCATAGACACTGAGAAAGAAGAAAATATCCCAGTGCCTGATTATGGATGTACTTGGGGCCAGGACGAGGGGTAGGCACCTGCCTAGGGCTCTACCATCTATCGCCCCGTGGGGGGCATACTGTGCTGAAGGCCTGCACCCACCCAGTGCTTTCCCTTTGCCGTAGACATTTAGCACAGTAATGGCCAGAGCACAACCACATAGGGGAGCAGTTTCAGTCACCGCTCACCCCTCTCTGTCCTGCACCCCAGTCATCGCTCCTTCCCCACACTCAATTGTATTCGCATTTCTCAAGTGAGTACTGCAAGTACAAAAAAAGTTAATTCAGCTCACCCATTAGAAGTTAAATCGCTGTGGTGGTATCATCCGAGCACGGAAATGACATCTCTGCCAGGACGTAGAAAATTGAAGAAGAAAAATATAGGAATCCAGCTCCAGGATGTAAAATATCAAAAAATACTTTATTCAAACATTTAAAAATTAGAACAAGGGCTTGCAAACGACCAGCAAAATAGTTAGGGAGCCGCCATGGACAACTGAACGCGTTTCGAACAACTGCTGTGTTCTTAGTCTTCAGTACATCCTGGAGCTGGATTCTTATATTTTTCTTCTTCAAGCGAGTACTGCCCAGGACAGGATTAGAGGAGCATTCATCAACTCCAACAGAACGCAGGCCACTTCCGGCCTGTGCCCCGTTGAAGGCGGCGCACTCAGAGGACGTCGGATAACGCAATACAGTGACGTCATTGCTCCATATAGCATCCACTGCAGCATCCACTGCTGCACTTCATAAAAGAGTTGATGGTGCCTGTGCTGAACGGGGAGTCCGGATTAGGGGAGTATAATCACAAGAGAGGTTGATATTATACTGGGGGATGCTGGCTGTGGGGATATTATATGGGGAAATGCTGGCTGTGCGGATATAATACTGGGGAATGCTGGCTGTGCGGATATTATACTGGGGGATGCTGTCTGTGGGGATATTATACTGGAGGTTGCTGGCTGTGGGTACATATTATAATGGGGGATGCTGGCTGTGGGGATATTATACTGGGGAATGCTGGCTGTTGGAATATTATACTGGAGGATGCTGGTTGTCGGGATATTATACTGGGGGATGCTGGCTGTGGGGATATTATACTGAGGGATGCTGGCTGTGGGGATATTATACTAGGGATGCTGGCTGTGGGGATATTATACTGGAGGATGCTGGCTGTGGGTACATATTATAATGGGAGATGCTGGCTGTGGGGATATTATACTGGAGGTTGTTGGCTGTGGGTACATATTATAATGGGGATGCTGGCTGTGGGGATATTATACTGGGGATGCTGGCTGTAGGGATATTATACTGGAGGATGCTGGCTGTGAGGTACATAATATACTGGAGGATGCTGGCTGTCGGGGTATTATACTGGAGAATGCTGGCTGTGAGGTACATATACTTGGGGCTGCTGGCTGTGGGGATATTATATGGAGGGATGCTGGTCGTGGGAATATTATACTGGAGGATGCTGGCTGTGGTGATATCCTGGGGAATGCTGGCTGTGGGGATATTATACTTGGGGATGCTGGCTGTGGGGATATTAAATGGGGGGGATGTTGTTTGTGGGGATATTATACTGTAGAATGCTGGCTGTGGGGAACATATTATACTTGGAGATGCTGGCTGTGGGGAACATATTTTACTGGGGGATGCTGGCTGTGGGGAACATATTTTACTGGGGGATGCTGGCTGTGGGGTACACATACTTGGGATGCTGGCTGTGGGGTAAATATACTGAGGATGCTGGCTGTGGGGTACATATTTTACTGGGGGATGCTGGCTGTGGTGTACATACTATACGGTCTATCACACTATAGGGTACATATTATACTAGGGGATGCTGGCTGTTGGGTACATCATGTGAGGGCCTATCACACTATGGGATTCATGTACTGGCCACAATCATGCAGGAAGGCTTTCATTCATGCTGCCCGTGGTTTGGACAGCATGAAGCAGGTGACAGGTTCCCCCTTTAAGTTAGGGTAAGTCAGAGTTGGGCACCATTTCATTTTTTGCTTCAGTCAGCAGGGAAGGGGGAATCGTTCCGGCATAAAACTTCTGCATGCTGAAGCAGCCGGTCAAAGAGAAACTAGTTTTTTCTGCTGCCTAGCACAGTGCATCTTGATACCTCAACTTCTCCATGGCTTCTACTTAAGGCAGCGGGCACATTCCCAGTCTCCCCACACCATAAATTCAAATTTGGGGTGGGTACGAATGTGTCCCTTTGGCCATATTGGTGGAACTTTTTTCAGCTCTACCTGAACTTGCTACCCAGCAATGATTCTCCCCAATGGCTTAACTATATACAGTATATATACTGTATTTTCTGACGTATAAGACTACTTTTTAACCCCTGAAAATCTTCTCAAAAGTCGGGTGTCGTCTTATACGCCAGGTGTCGTCTTATAGGGCAGATGCGGAGTAATCTGCGGTCGCCACATATTGTGGAGGGGAGCGGTCCCAATGACGAGGTGAGGGGGCGCCTCACCGGGAAGGTGTAAGTAAAGCAGAGGCAGAGAAGGAGATAATAGGATACAAGGGCGAGCCAGATGAGTGAAAGAGGAGTGTTTTTCTAGGCACAGCACCGCTCTCTCTCTTTTTTGCATACCCCTGGCATTCCAGACGCTGACAGTTTGCTTCACTTACACCTTCCTGGTGAGGTGCTCCCTCACCTCGTCATCGGGACCACGCCCCCCACTATATACGTCGACCGCAGATTGCTCCGCACCCACCCTACAAGACGACACCCGGCATATAAGACAACCCCCGACTTTTGAGAAGATTTTATATTTTAACTGGAAAAGTTGGGGGTCATCTTATACGCCCAGTCGTCTTATACGCCGGAAAATACGGTATATCCTCCATCCTGATATGTATGTCACTCATCCTTGTATCATCCTCGTATATATGTTCACCATCCTGGTATATATATATCCCCCATCCTGGTGTATATGTCCCTTATTCTGGGCCCCATCCTGATATATATATCAACCATGCTGGTATGTATGTTCCCCATTTTGGCATATATAGTGGCATATGTAGTCCCCATCCTGGTATATATGTCCCCAGTTCTGCCACTGTTCTTTAATGCATAGAAAAAAAGCACAATAATACTCATCTTCCATCCTCTCCCCTGTCTCACGGCATCCTCTTCTGAAGCCTGCAGCTGACTTCAATGTGCAAGCATGGGGAATGCATGACATCACTACCATGCTGCCCCAGTCATAGTAACATAGTAACATAGTAACATAGTAACATAGTTAGTAAGGCCGAAAAAAGACATTTGTCCATCCAGTTCAGCCTATATTCCATCATAATAAATCCCCAGATCTACGTCCTTCTACAGAACCTAATAATTGTATGATACAATATTGTTCTGCTCCAGGAAGACATCCAGGCCTCTCTTGAACCCCTCGACTGAGTTCGCCATCACCACCTCCTCAGGCAAGCAATTCCAGATTCTCACTGCCCTAACAGTAAAGAATCCTCTTCTATGTTGGTGGAAAAACCTTCTCTCCTCCAGACGCAAAGAATGCCCCCTTGTGCCCGTCACCTTCCTTGGTATAAACAGATCCTCAGCGAGATATTTGTATTGTCCCCTTATATACTTATACATGGTTATTAGATCGCCCCTCAGTCGTCTTTTTTCTAGACTAAATAATCCTAATTTCGCTAATCTATCTGGGTATTGTAGTTCTCCCATCCCCTTTATTAATTTTGTTGCCCTCCTTTGTACTCTCTCTAGTTCCATTATATCCTTCCTGAGCACCGGTGCCCAAAACTGGACACAGTACTCCATGTGCGGTCTAACTAGGGATTTGTACAGAGGCAGTCACATGTACGCTGATTACAGCTGCTGGCCTCTGATTGGCCGGCGACGTGTATTGCTGTGCATGGACCCAACGAGTCCTCTGCGCTGCAATACATTTCAGCTTAGTGTGCGTCCTACGATACATATCCAGTTGAAGTTTGTACTGGTGTCGGCGGACCCCTCACCCACACGGGCCCTTTGTCTCTTGCGACCACTGGTACCACGGCCGTTATGCCTCTGATTCTCCCCTCCTGACAGTGACAAGATGTGGAGCAGACTGCTATGTAACTCTGCACAGTCCTGCTCCCAGAGTGGGCAATTCATGAAACTATTCTTATAGAAATCAATATGTTTAAGAATAGATGGTAACGCATCCTGCAGGTGTTGTTTCTGCACCTATTTTCCCCATTTTTATTTGTTTTTAAAACTGATTTTTTTTATGATAAAGTTGAATTATTTACCTAATATATGTGGCAAAAACTTCTATTTAAATGTAGGTTTGGTTGTTGAATTGGAAGTGCCAGTACTTTATAGGCCTTTTCTAGGTTTACTACATAGATAGATAGATGAAAATCCGGCAATTCAGCAGTCACGTAATATAAAATCACAGCAGGAGCCGACAGGATAGAATAGATGGATTACATATAGTATATACAAATAGAATAGATACAGTAGATACGGAAAGTATTCAGATTCCCTTAAATTTTTCACTCTGTTTCATTGCACCCATTTGGTAAATTCAAAAAAGTTCATTTTTTCCCATTAATATACTCTGCATCAAATCTTGACTGAAAAAAAAACAGAAATGTAGATTTTTTGCATATTTATAAAAAAAGGAAAACTGGAATATCACATGGTCATAAGAATTCAGACCCTTTGCCCAGACACTAATATTTAAGTCGCATGCTGTCCATTTCCTTGTGATCCTCCTTGAGATGGTTCTACTGCTTCATTGGACTCCAGCTGTGTTTAATTAAACTGATAGGACTTGATTTGGGAAGGCACACACCTGTCTATATAAGACCTCACAGCTCACAGTGCATGTCAGACCAAATGAGAATCATGAGGTCAAAGGAACTGGCCAAGAAGCTCAGATACAGAATTGTGGCAAGGCACGCATCTGGCCAAAATTTATAAAAATTTCAGCAGTACTCAAGGTTCCTAAGAGCACAATGGCCTCCATAATCCTTAAATGGAAGAAGTTTGGGGCCACCAGAAGTCTTCCTAGATCTGGCCGTCCAGCCAAAGTGAGCAATTGTGGAAAAGAGCCTTGGTGAGAGAACTAAAGAAGAACCCCAAGATCACTGTGACTGAGCTCCAGAGATGCAGTAGGGAGATGGGAGAAAGTTCCACAAACTCAACAATCACTGCAGCCCTCCCCCAGTTGCGTCTTTATCGCAGAGTGGTCCGACGGAAGGCTCTCCTCAGTGCAAGGCATATGAAAGCCCACATAGAGTTTGCTAAAAAAAAAAAAAAACACATGAAGGACTCCCAGACTATGAGAATTAAGATTCTCTGGTCTGACGAAACGAAGATAGACCTTTTTGGTGATAATTCTAAGCGGTATGTGTGGAGAAAACCTGCTCACCACATGCCCAATACAATCCCAAAAGTGAAACATGGTTGTGGCAGCATCATCAGCAGAAAAGATATCCTGGATGAAAACCTCTTCCAGAGTGCTCTGGACCTCAGATTTGGCTGAAGGTTCACCTTTCAACAAGACAATGACCCTAAGCACACAGCTAAAATAACAAATGAGTGGCTTCAGAACAACTGTTATGATTTGGTGGCCTTGGAGCAGCATGAGACGTACTCTGGAGAAGGTGGTCCCTGTACTGACCGCAAACCCTGAACCTAGCAGCGCAACTAAAAGTAGCCGTGGGGGGTACCTAACACTCCCTAGACCCCTCGGCACAGCCTAAGATCTAACTACCCCTAAAGACAGAAACAGGAAACCTATCTTGCCTCAGAGAAAATCCCCAAAGGATAGATAGCCCCCCACAAATATTGACTGTGAGAGGAGAGGGAAATAACATACGTAGATATGAAATCAGATTTTAGCATAGGAGGCCATACTAGCTAAAAAGAAAGAATAGAACAGAGTACTATGCGGTCAGTATAAAAACACTAGAAAATATCCACCGCAGAAAATACGGATCACCACATCTGACTAAAGACATGGGGGGTATATCTGCATCTCCAGAGTAATAGCTAGGCTGCAAAAAATCCTTCACAGACCAAGCTGGACAAGACAAAAACATGAAAATGCACAGAACTATAAGGTCCACTGCAGGTGGACAGCAAAAACAAAGCCAGGACTTATCTTTGAAGAAAAACACAGCAAACTGGAGAGACCAGCAGGGAAGTGAATCCTTCAAGAACAATGGACAACTGGCACTGACTAAAGGATCCTGCAAAGCTATATACCCCAGTCAGTCCTGCAATTAGTAGATACACATGTCCACTCCTGCAATCCAGGCACAACTGCATTACCCTCTACAACCACCGGAGGGAGCCCAAAAGCTGAATTCACAATAGTACCCCCCCTTGAGGAGGGGTCACCGAACCCTCACCAGAGCCCCCAGGCCGATCAGGATGAGCCCGATGAAAGGCACGAACCAAATCAACGGCATGGACATCAGAGGCAGAAACCCAAGAATTATCCTCCTGGCCATAACCCTTCCACTTGACAAGGTACTGAAGCTTCCGCCTCGAAAAACGAGAATCCAAAATCTTCTCAACAACATATTCCAACTCCCCATCAACCAATACAGGGGCCGGAGGATCAACAGAGGGAACAACGGGCTCCACATATTTCCGCAACAAAGATGTATGGAAGACATTATGAATAGCAAACGAGGCCGGAAACGCCAGGCGAAAGGACACCGGATTAATAATCTCAGAAATCCTATAAGGACCAATAAATCGAGGCTTAAACTTAGGGGAAGAAACCTTCATAGGAACATGACGGGAAGATAACCAAACCAGATCCCCAATCCGAAGCCGGGAACCAACACACCGACGACGATCAGCAAAACGCTGAGCCTCCTCCTGAGACAGCACCAAATTGTCCACCACATAAGCCCAAATCTGCTGCAACCTGTCGACCACAGAATCCACACCAGGAAGGTCAGAAGGCTCAACCTGCCCAGAAGAAAAACGAGGATGAAAACCAAAATTACTAAAGAAAGGCGAAACCAAAGTAGCCGAACTAGCCCGATTATTAAGGGCAAACTCGGCCAATGGCAAAAAAGCCACCCAATCATCCTGATCAGCAGACACAATGCATCTCAAATAGGTCTCCAAGGTCTGATTAGTTTGCTCAGTCTGGCCATTTGTCTGAGGATGAAATGCAGAAGAAAAAGACAAATCAATGCCCCGCTTGGCACAAAAGGCCCGCCAAAACCTAGAAACAAATTGGGAACCTCTGTCGGACACAATATTCTCCGGAATACCATGCAAACGCACCACATGCTGAAAAAACAACGGAACCAAATCAGAAGAAGAAGGCAATTTAGGCAAAGGCACCAAATGAACCATCTTAGAAAATCGGTCACAGACAACCCAAATAACCGACATTCTTTGGGAAACAGGAAGATCGGAAATAAAATCCATAGAAATATGTGTCCAGGACCTCTCGGGGACCGGTAATGGCAAATGCAACTCACTAGCGCGGGAACAGCAAGGCTTAGCACGCGCACAAATCCCACAGGACTGCACAAAAGAACGCACATCCCGCGACAAAGAAGGCCACCAAAAGGACCTACTAACCAAATCTCTGGTACCAAAAATCCCAGTATGGCCAGCCAACACAGAACAATGAACCTCAGAAATCACTTTAGTAGTCCATCTATCAGGAACAAACAGATTCCCCACAGGACAGCGGTCAGGCTTATCAGCCTGAAATTCCTGAAGAACCCGTCGCAAATCAGGGGAGATGGCGGAAAGAATCACCCCTTCCTTCAAAATGCCAACCGGCTCAAGAACCCCAGGGGAATCAGGAAAAAAACTCCTAGAGAGGGCAAAAAAATGGCTCAAAATCTTTCCACCCTTCTTCTGAGATGCAATTAACTCATTGTTGGCCAGTTGTACTGTTATGATTTGGTCGCCTTGGAGCAGCATGAGACGTACTCTGGAGAAGGTGGTCCCTGTACTGACCGCAAACCCTGAACCTAGCAGCGCAACTAAAAGTAGCCATGGGGGGTGCCTAACACTCTCTAGACCCCTCGGCACAGCCTAAGATCTAACTACCCCTAAAGACAGAAACAGGAAACCTATCTTGCCTCAGAGAAAATCCCCAAAGGATAGATAGCCCCCCACAAATATTGACTGTGAGAGGAGAGGGAAATAACATACGTAGATATGAAATCAGATTTTAGCATAGGAGGCCATACTAGCTAAAAAGAAAGAATAGAACAGAGTACTATGCGGTCAGTATAAAAACACTAGAAAATATCCACCGCAGAAAATAAGGATCACCACATCTGACTAAAGACATGGGGGGTATATCTGAATCTCCAGAGAAATAGCTAGGCTGCAAAAAATCCTTCACAGACCAAGCTGGACAAGACAAAAACATGAAAATGCACAGAACTATAAGGTCCACTGCAGGTGGACAGCAAAAACAAAGCCAGGACTTATCTTTGTAGAAAAACACAGCAAACTGGAGAGACCAGCAGGGAAGTGAATCCTTCAAGAACAATGGACAATTGGCACTGACTAAAGGATCCTGCAAAGCTATATACCCCAGTCAGTCCTGCAATTAGTAGATACACATGTCCACTCCTGCAATCCAGGCACAACTGCATTACCCTCTACAACCACCGGAGGGAGCCCAAAAGCTGAATTCACAACACACAAATCTGTGACCATTCTTGACTGGCCCAGCTAGAGCCCTGACCTAAATCCAATTGAGCATCTCTGGAGAGACCAAAAAATGGCTGTCCACCAACATTTACCATGCAATCTGATGGAACTGGAGAGGATCTGCAAGAAAGAATGGCATAGCTCAAAAGGGTGCTTCTACTCAATATTGAGCAAAGGGTCTGAATACTTATGACCATGTAATATTTCAGTTTTTCTTTTTTAATAAATTTGCAAAAAATTCTACATTTCTGTGTTGTTTTTTTTTCAATCAAGATGGGGTGCAGAGTGTACATTAATGAGAAAAAAATGAACTTTTTGAATTTACCAAATGGCTGCAATGAAAGAAAGAGTGAAAAATTTAAAGGCATGTGAATACTTTCTGTACTGACTGTATATAGATGTCAGTGACATGTACAATTAGTACAGTGTGTGCAGCTTATTGTACATGTATTTAATTATTAAAAGATTATTTTTCGGAAAAAAATGGCGTGGGCTCCTCCATAATTTTCTTAACCAGCAGAGGGAAAGCCGATAGCTGGGGCAGATGTTCATAGCCACGGAAGGGGGTAATACTCATGGAGCTTCCCAGGCTATTAATATCAGCCCAGGCTATTAATATCAGCTCATAGCTATATACTCAGCCTTTACTGGCTATTAAAATCGGGGACCCCCAAAAAATGATGTAGGATCCCTCTGTAATGGATAACCAGCAAAGACTATGCAGACAGCTGTGGGCTGATGTTAATAGCCTAGGATGGGACCATGGATGCTGGCCGCCCCCACCCCAGGCTAAAACCATCAGCTCTCAGCCGCCCCAGAAAAGGCGCATCTCTAAAATGTGCTGATTCTGGCACTTGGCTTCGCTCTTCCCACTTGCCCTGTAGCACTGACATCTGTGTATCTATTCTATGTGTATACAGTGGAGCAAAAAAGTATTTAGTCAGTCAGTAATAGTGCAAGTTCCACCACTTAAAAAGATGAGAGGCGTCTGTAATTTACATCATAGGTAGACCTCAACTATGGGAGACAAACTGAGAAAAAAAAATCCAGAAAATCACATTGTCTGTTTTTTTAACATTTTATTTGCATATTATGGTGGAAAATAAGTATTTGGTCAGAAACAAAATTTCATCTCAATACTTTGTAATATATCCTTTGTTGGCAATGACAGAGGTCAAACGTTTTCTGTAAGTCTTCACAAGGTTGCCACACACTGTTGTTGGTATGTTGGCCCATTCCTCCATGCAGATCTCCTCTAGAGCAGTGATGTTTTTGGCTTTTTGCTTGGCAACATGGACTTTCAACTCCCTCCAAAGGTTTTCTATAGGGTAGAGATCTGGAGACTGGCTAGACCACTCCAGGACCTTGAAATGCTTCTTACGAAGCCACTCCTTCGTTGCCCTGGCGGTGTGCTTTCGATCATTGTCATGTTGAAAGACCCAGCCACGTTTCATCTTCAATGCCCTTGCTGATGGAAGGAGGTTTGCACTCAAAATCTCACGATACATGGCCCCATTCATTCTTTCATGTACCCGGATCAGTCGTCCTGGCCCCTTTGCAGAGAAACAGCCCCAAAGCATGATGTTTCCACCACCATGCTTTACAGTAGGTATGGTGTTTGATGGATGCAACTCAGTATTCTTTTTCCTCCAAACACGACAAGTTGTGTTTCTACCAAACAGTTCCAGTTTGGTTTCATCAGACCATAGGACATTCTCCCAAAACTCCTCTGGATCATCCAAATGCTCTCTAGCAAACTTCAGACGGGCCCGGACATGTACTGGCTTAAGCAGTGGGACACGTCTGGCACTGCAGGATCTGAGTCCATGGTGGCGTAGTGTGTTACTTATGGTAGGCCTTGTTTCATTGGTCCCAGCTCTCTGCAGTTCATTCACTAGGTCCCCCCGCGTGGTTCTGGGATTTTTGCTCACCGTTCTTGTGATCATTCTGTCCCCACGGGGTGGGATTTTGCGTGGAGCCCCAGATCGAGGGAGATTATCAGTGGTCTTGTATGTCTTCCATTTTCTAATTATTGCTCCCACTGTTGATTTCTTCACTCCAAACTGGTTGGCTATTGCAGATTCAGTCTTCCCAGCCTGGTGCAGGGCTACAATTTTGTTTCTGGTGTCCTTTGACAGCTCTTTGGTCTTCACCATAGTGGAGTTTGGAGTCAGACTGTTTGAGGGTGTGCACAGGTGTCTTTTTATACTGATAACAAGTTTAAACAGGTGCCATTACTACAGGTAATGAGTGGAGGAAAGAGGAGACTCTTAAAGAAGAAGTTACAGGTCTGTGAGAGCCAGAAATCTTGTTTGTTTCTGACCAAATACTTATTTTCCACCATAATAAGCAAATAAAATGTTAAAAAAACAGACAATGTGATTTTCTGGATTTTTTTTTCTCAGTTTGTCTCCCATAGTTGAGGTCTACCTATGATGTAAATTACAGAGGCCTCTCATCTTTTTAAGTGGTGGAACTTGCACTATTGCTGACTGACTAAATACTTTTTTGCCCCACTGTATACTGTATGTAATCCATCTATTTTATCCTGTCGGCTCCTGCTGTGATTTGAAATTACAGATGCTTCTCACAAAATTAGAATACCAACAAAAAGTTACTTTATTTCAGTTCTTCAATAGTGAAAAGTGAAACTCATATATTATATAGAGTCATTACAAACAGAATGATATATTTACAGTGTTTATTTCTGTTAATGTTGATGATTATGGCTTACAGCCAGGCTCAGACTGGCCCACAGGGTAACAGGAGAATCCCCCAGTGTATGGACAGTACTTGGCATAATTCACTTGATTCACTCTGTTCAGAAAAAGCAGCATCTCATCATTCATTAACCACGCTACCCAGTTTATTATTATATAGAGATATAGGTAAATTTGTGAACGAAAGTAGTATAATATTTGCATACAGGTGAAAAATGGGCCCCCCCAAAGTCAAAGTTACTGGTGGGCCCTTGTCACTCCAGTCCGACACTGACTATGGCCCTGGCTGCCGCTCACAATACAGCGCTTATTCATATCCGTGGATTGTCAGTTACTGCAGGGTATAACAGCCGTCCGGAGGCAAGAGCAAGACATGTCCTCTGGAACCACACTGACCACGAGGATCACGGACAAAGGACACCCCTATATTCCTTAGTATTCTTCAAGATACCATATGAAAATGTATTGTTTTGGGGGGTTTTGTGCACTTTTTTTCTTCGCTGGACAGTCTCATAATTTAGGCCACAAATTCTCCCCCATTGGCAGCAGACTTGTCTCTCATCTCCTGTCTCACAATCAGTGAAATTACCCTAAGGCTATGTTTCGACAATGAGTATTTGGTGAGATTTTGATGCTGTAGATTTCCTGCAGAATTTCATTCTTCAACTTGCCAGATTAGGTTATTTGTATTTCTTCGTTGCCTTTTGAGTGTTTTTTTACATGGTTTTATTGCATTTTTTTTTTGTTTCGCTCTTGCTTCTTTTGGAAAATAAATTTTTAATTAAAATTATTTTGTTTTGTAAACTTCCTGTTTGCTGTGAGCTTTGATAATGCTGTATTGATAATGTTATGTGTGCGTGTGGATTACATCCATTTTTTTGCTGCTGAAATGTAATAAAAACCCATATGAATTTTTTATATGCGAATATTCGACATCTCATTAAAGTGTATGGGCAAATCCCGCAAATAAAACACATATAATTCGCAAGATTTCAAAAATGCAACACACCTCAATTTTTATAGTATTAAAAAAGTAAACAAATCCAAGAAAGGTAAAGGATCCAGCTTCCAGAATATAATTTTTTAATTTAATCCATTAAAAAAGTGAAAAAATATGTAAACTTTGCAAAAGGTTGATGTGAACACTTTCTGTAAGAACCAACGCGTTTCAAACGTTACAGCGTTCTTAGTCCTGGTTCGAAATACGTCGGTTTTTATGAAGGGTATTCAGAAAGTAAAATCTCTGTTCCCCTGTACTTTACACACTCTTCCCTGCTCCAGGGCTGAATCTCTGGTGCCACCCATGGTATCTGTTATTGTCTCCAGTGCTGACTTCACATCGACAGCGCTGCAGACAATTACTGAGCTCAGCAGCTTATCATGTCAACTCAAGCAGAGTCACTGAGCTAAGTTACTGACTGCAGCGCTGTCATCGATGTAAGGATGAAGTCAGTAAGGATTTACAGCACTTTTACATGGCGATATTTTGCATCAGTATTTGTTAACAGACTTCAGGAGTGGATCCAAATCACAGAAGAGGTGAAAGTCATTCAGTTATTATTATTCTCAGTGTTTGCTCATCTTCTCTGCTTCATGATATTAAGCAGAGCAGGAGCAACGCCTGGGGCAAAACTGTGGCCGGCAGATGTCCGGCCCTATGACACAGTGACATGTGATGGACCCCGACTCCCAAACAATATGAATCACACAGATGCACACAAAATAAATACACAAAGCATTCTAATGAGGTGTAAAACGTTCTCAATTTTATTTGCATTCACATGACACCACAAATGACACAACCCCCGACTCACGAAGAGTCACCCTCCAGCACGCAGGAGAGGAAAAAACCCCTGTGGTGGAAACCTCTAAGAAACCATGGCTGGAGGATCGCCCCTCCCTTGGGCTTAGAGAGTTAGTGCTGATATATAACAGATATAACAAGTTTTAACATTTGTACATTTTACCAGAGTTACAGAGAACGACATAACAAATATAGACTATAAATGTGATAAACCGGATGTGGGAGAGATCTGGCTGCGATATCGGTCATCACATTGGTTGTTAGACCCAATTTAGTTGATCTGATTGCCCAGATGGATGAACAATTTCTTCCTTAAAGTTCCAGGTCCACCTCTCATAAATTTAGACTTTGGGTTATAGGGATTGTTCATAATGGATAACCCCTAATAGGAGAAATACCACCTCCCCCCTTCTCCCATCCCAGTTTATCACCCATTAAAGTCATAGGGCTTCCATGAACTCCCAAAGGAGAGCAGCTCTTTGTAGAGGGTAACAGAAGGGGATCCTGTGCTGGGGACCCCCCTCGGTTACCTTCCCATGCCTTAGGGGTGTCTAAAGTAGACAAACCCTTTCCCTGCTGGAACCTCCAAATTTCACCAAGGTCGGCACATTACATGGGGTGGTCAAGCTCAACGTCCTCAGGCGCTGATCGTGGCAGTGCGGCCTTCTATTATGGAATCTTCTTTATCACACTTGTTTATGACCTCATAACAGTTGTCATGTTTACTGCAGGGGCTATTACTGATGCAGGACCCAAGTATTAGGCTATGTGCACACGTATTTTTGAGGTCTGAAGATTTTTCCGCAGCGGATTTGAGAAATCCACCAGTAAAAGGCACTGCGTTTTACCTGCGGATTTACTGCGGATTTTATGCGTATTCCACTGGCTGTTTTACACCTGCAGATTCCTATTATGGAGCAGGTGTAAACCACTGCGGAATCTGCACAAAGAATTGACATGCTGCGGAATGTAAGCCGCTGCGTTTCCGCATGTTTTTTTCCGCAGCATGGGCATAGTGGTTTCTGTTTTCCATAGGTTTACATGGTACTGTAAACTCATGGAAAACTGCTGCGGATCCGCAGCAAAATCTGCAACATGTCCACATAGCCTAGGGCTATGTGCACACGTATTTTTAAGGTCTGTGGATTTTTCTGCAGCAGATTTGAGAAATCCGCAGGAAAAAAGCACTGCCTTTTAACTGCGGATTTACCGTGGATTTTATGCGGATTTTGTGCGGATTCCACCTGCGGTTTTACACCTGCGGATTCCTATTATGGAGCAGGTGTAAACATGCTGCGGAATGTAAACTGCTGTGTTTCCGCTCGTTTTTTTCCGCAGCATGGGCACAGCGATTTCTGTTTTCCATAGATTTAAATGGTACTGTAAACTCAAGGAAAACTGCTGCGGACCCGCAGCTGCGGGTCCACAGCAAAATCCGCAACGTGTGCACATAGCCTAAGGCTATATGCACATGTATTTTTAAGGTCTACGGATTTTTCCGCAGCGGATTTGAGAAATCCGCAGGTAAAAGGCACTGCGTTTTACCTGCGGATTTACCGCAGATTTTGTGCGGATTCCACCTGTGGTTTTACACCTGCGGATTCCTATTATGGAGCAGGTGTAAACCGCTGCGGAATCCACACAAAGGCTTGACATGCTGCGGAATATAAACTGCTGCGTTTACGGGTGTTTTTTTCCACTGCATGGGCACAGCGGTTTCTGTTTTCCATAGGTTTACACGGTACTGTAAACTCATGGAAAACTGCTGTGTATCGGCAGCAAAATCCGCAAGGTGTGCACATAGCCTTAACCCTTTCATCATTGGTAATTCACTTCATTATAGAGGCAAATAGCTGCACTTGTTACCAAGCAGGCACCTATCATTATGGCTTCCCTTAGGCACCATAAGAAATACAGATTAAACGTGCAAGTGTTTCAGGAGTGTTTTGCACTTTTTAAATCCAGAGATTGGATTTATAGCTAGTACTTTACACAGAAAAAAATAAGGGGAAATTACTTGTAAAATAATATTATAGGGAATTACGTTTCAAGCATTTTCCTAATTTACAGTTCACATAATTACATAGGTTGAAAAAAGACCTAGGACCATCAAGTTCAACCTATCTTCAAAGTTATGTATTTTATATTGATAGATTATTTATAACTCATAATGTCATGTTTTGCTAAAAAAGCATCCAGACCTTTTTAAAATGTTGTTATAGTAACTGGCAATACTAGGTCTTGTGGTCGGCATTCCAGTCTGATTGCTTTTACTGTAAAGAACCCTTTCCTATTTAGCTGCCATAATTGTCTTTCATCCACGTGTAACAAACAGGCTCGGACTGGCCCACAGGGCAACGGGATGGGGGGGGGGGGCCCTGTGTAGATCTGGGTCCCCAACCCCATTGTATGGGCAGTACTTGGCAAAATTCACTTGATTCACTCTGTACAGAAAAAAGCAGCATCTCATCATTCATTAACCACGCTACCCAGTTTATTATTATATAGAGATATAGGTAAATTTGTGAACGAAGGTAGTATAATATATGCATGCAGGTGAAAAGTGGGGCCCCCCCAAAGTCAATGTTATTGGTGGGCCCTTGTCACCCCAGTCTAACACTGCTTACAGCCAATGAAAACCCAAAAGTCATTACCTCAGTAAATTAGAATAACTAACAAAAAAATACCTGCAAAGGCTTCCTAAGCTTTTAAAAAGGTCACTTAGTCTGTTTCAGTAGGCTCCACAATCATAGAGAAGACTGCTGACTTGACAGATGTCCAGAAGGCAGTCATTGACACACTCCACAAGGAGGATAAGCCACAAAAGGTCATTACTAAAGAAGGTGGCTGTTCACAAAGTGCTGTATCTGAGCATATTAATAGAAGGTTGAGTGGAAGGAAAAAGTGTGGTAGAAAAAGGTGCACAAGCAACCTGGAAAAATTTGGGTAGATTCACAAGGAGTGGACTGCTGCTGGAATCATTGCTTCAAGAACCATCACACACAGATGTATCTTGGATATGGGCTACAAGTGACGTATTCCTTTTGTCAAGCCACTCATGACCAATAGACAACGCCAAAAGCGTCTAAGGCTAGGTTCACATTGCTTTAGTGAAATCCGTTTAGCGCATACGCTAACGGAATGCACTAACGCAATGTACAAAAAGGGATTGCGTTTAGCGATCCTGCTAGCGCAGATGCCCGATCTGCGCTAGCGAGAACGGACCCAAAAATGCTGCAAGCAGCGTTCGAGGTCCGTCAGAAAATAACGGGACATCGCTAACGCATGCCAAAAATGGCATACGTTAGCGATGCGTTAGATACATTGCAGTCAATGGGTGCGCTAACGGATCCATTACATTGCGTTAGTGGCGCTATGTAACGGATTCCGTTAGCAGACTGCCACTAACGCAATGTGAACCTAGCCTTACCTGTGCCACGGAGAAAAAGAACTAGATTGCTGCTCAGTGGTCCAAGGTGTTATTTTCAGATGAAAGCAAATTTTGCATTTCATTTGGAAATCAATGTCACAGAGTCTGAAGGAAGAGTGGAGAGGCACACAATCCAAGCTGCTTGAGGTCTAGTGTGAAGTTTCCACAATCAGTGATGGTTTGGGGAGCCATGTCATCTGCTGGAGTAGGTCCACTGTGTTTTATAAAGACCAAAGTCAGCGCAGCCGTCTACCAGAGCACTTCATGCTTCCCTCTGCCGACAAGCTTTTTGGAGCTGGAAATTTCATTCTCCATCAGGACTTGGCACCTGTCCACACTGCCAAAAGTACCAATACCTGGTTTAAACACAACAGTATCACTGTGCTTGATTGGCCAGCAAAATAGCCTTACTTTAACCCCATAGAGAATCTACAGGGTATTGTCAAGAGAAACATGAGAGACACCAGACGAGCTGGAGGCTCCTTTCAAAGCTACCCGGGCTTCCATAACACCTCAGCTGATCGCCTCCATGACTTGCCGCATTGATTCAGTAATTTGTGCAAAAAGGGACCCGACCAAGTAGTGAGTGCATTTATTGAACATAAATTTCAGAATGCCAACATTTCGGATTTTAAAATCATTTTTCAAGCTAGTCTTATAAAGTATTCTAATTTACTGAGATAATGACTTTTGGGTTTTCATTGGCTATAGGCCGTAATCAACATTAACAGAAACACTTAAAATTAACATAAATGCTTGAAATAAATAACTCTGTTTGTGTGTGAGTGTGTGTGTGTATATATATGTATATATATTATATAAAATGTGTGTGTTTTGATGAATATTTCCTTTGAAAACAATGTGTAAATTACATAGAGAATTGCTCTATGTAAAAGCTCATGTTAAAATCTCATTGCAGTCGGATAGCAGTCACACTGCATTTGGATGTAAATTGGATGCTAGGTGTGAAAAATGGGATTGTACTCACATGAAAAACGCATGAAACTTGCATTACACTTGTCCAACTTTGCAGGAACAAAATCGGAACGATTTTAAAATTGCTAGTGTGACTCCAGCCTAAGGGGACACATTGTTCTGCAAAGTAGCTGTATGTCCAAAACAACAGATCCTAATTTAAAACGATAAAACTATTTTTGCTGACAGCTTTACTAAAATGTTGCATATTTACTATACTGTAAGTTGCCATACTGTACCAATACTATTTCCATGCACTTCCAATTTTACACAGTCTCACAATTTTTTTCCCCCGACACCTGGAAAAATTATGGTGAAATCAGAAGATGTTACCTTTATAAGCAAAACGGTTAATGAAGTTGCAGTTAAAGTGGAGTATGTAAACCAGACCTGTCACAGAAGCAAATAGTATGGTAATGGTGGTGTTAATTAATATGTTTTCAACGACAAACATTACTTTTTCTTAATTCTTTAGCTAAAGTGGATCTTTGTATCTATGATTCACCAAGGCCTTTAGAGTATAAAGAGACTGACCTTAATACGTGGCACTCATTAGTGATCAATAAGAACTCTGCTGTTCACTAATGAAAAATTCCTTGACGCCCCACTTTACAATTACCGTAATTCAAGTAAGCACAGTGTGCCTATCGGCACTCATGTATCACTTACGAGTGGGTAAAAATTACTTTTCTCGCGTTTTTCATGTGTGTTTTTTTCCATGCGTCCCAATACAATTCTATAGTGGCAAAATCGCCGCGATTCCGCAAAATTATTGAACATGCTGCGTTTTATTCTGCGATGCGTTTCCGCTGCAGAAAAAAACACAACATGGGCACAACAATTGCGGAATGCCATTAAAAATAATGGGATGCATTTTGTAAGCGTTTTTAAACGTTTCCGCAGCGGAAAAACACAGCAAAAGCGCTTAAAAACGCAATGTGGGCACATAGCCTAAGGCAGATTCGCTCTGTAACCCGCCTGAAAAAGTGCTAAATATACAGTATGGTAAAAAGAATGAACCGATACACTGCAAGATGACTCGCTGTTCATATATTCAGATCTTTGACATTTTTTTGTAACCATTTCTGGTTTCCTAAGAGATGAAGTAGCTTAAAGAAATGACTGGTCCATTATATGGGCAGATTCTGTTTGGTTTAGTTTATTTAAAAAAATAAGCAAAAACTGTTGGCTAAAAGATGTCTGAAAAGGCAACAACAAAAGCAAAAAAAAGTTAATTCAGAAAAATATGACAACTGTGTGCTGAAGCGTCTCCTGTTTAAAAAAACTCTGCATTCGCAGATGTCTAAAAGAAGTTGAGTGAACATATTCTGACAGTGCCCATACCCATTAGCGTAATATTTGCTGAAAAGCACCATTTATTTAGTATGCACATGAAGACACTTATTCCTTTTCAGCCTAAGCCTTGGTTCACTATTATGACCTAACTTATGAAAATTTAAGGGAACCTGTCACCAGGTTTTCCCCATGTAAAGTACAGCCAGCACCTATACGCCCTCTCTTACAGCATTCTGAAAGCTGTATATACAGGTCTGGCAAGAATTAAAAGACCACTGCAAAATGTTCAGTTAGTGTGATTTTTCTGTTTATAGGTATATTTTTGAGTAAAATGTAAAATGTTCTTTTAGTCTATAAACTTCAGACAACATGTCTCAGAATTTCTAAGCAATAATTTTAATGTTTTTTTCTGACAAAGAAAAATGGTCAAAATTAAAACAAAGCAGAACAGTGCTTTCAGACCTCAAATAATGCAAATAAAACAAGTTCATAATCATTCAGAAACAACAATACTAGTGTTTTAACTCATGAAGAGTTCAGAAATCAATATTTTGTGGAATAACCATGATTTTTAGTCACAGCTTTCATGCGTCTTGGCATGCTTTCCACCAGTCTTTCTCACTGCTTCTGGTGCAGAAATGTAAGCAGTTCTCCTTTGTTTGATGGTTTGTGACTATCCATCATCCTCTTGATTACATTGCAGAGGTTTTCAGTGGGGTTCAGGTCTGGAGATTGGGCTGCCCATGACAGGGATTTGATGTGGTGGTCTCTTAATTTTTGCCAGAGCTGTATGTGCCCAATCTCCTATGCAAGGCACAGACGGTGTGGTCCAGTCCGATGGACATCTCTGGTGTCTCTTGTCTTCCTACCCTGCTTCATAAAGATGACGCATCCTACATCATCATCACGGTGTCCCCCAGTCTCGCTCCTGCGCAGGCACACTTCTCTCTGCCATGCCGAGGACAGAGCAAAGTACTGTAGTGTGCACCAAGGCATAGGCCACGCTTAGCGGGCACAGAAGCGTCCTCATTTGCATATACAAAATAAAGTATTAAGCTAAGTTTAAACAGTATATGCCTGGGCTATATCCCCTATATAAATGTGTATGCAGAATAATTGGCATTTTGGGGGAGAAAGACTCCTTTTATACAGTTTATCGTCATTCACAGCAACAGATTCTCCTGTGTACACTGTGCTGCTGCGGACAATGCTTTTCTATGTGCACAGGACAATCATGTTAATGAAAGTGAGGTCGTGTCTAAAGAGCTTATTAAGCGACTGCTGATCGGCTTCATATAGCAGGTCAGCGATCGTTTAAAGGCTGCAACTGAGCAATGTAAATGCACCTTAGATCTAAGTATTTGACTCCATGGTGACTTCTCATATCCACAGCTCATCTCTGCAGACTTCCATCTTCTCCAGTCTTCTACAGCAAATCCCTACACAGGGCCTTTAAAAACAACTGCGTGATTATAATGTTCCTGAACAAAAATAACCAAACATGCAGTTCTCTAAATAAGCCCTATGTTGTGCCCCTAAATAAATCATTGCCGCTCATTGCGCTACCTGCACAAAAAATTACCCCACACTGTCTCACTTATGGTACAGTCTCCACACTATTCTCTCCTAGAAAATATTCCCACCACACTGCCCTAGTAAAATATGACAACCACACCACCCCCTCAAACGAAAACTACCACATTGTCCTCTCCATAATGAATTATACCCACCACACCTTTTTTACTTGTGAACTATGATCTCCACATTGTCCCCACTCCATGCAGCCCCCTCTTTACTGCCTCCCTCATGTTGTCATCACTCTAATATCAAGCTCCCCCCCCAGGGTTCTCCATAAGGAGGCCCCCTCCCCCTCGTGTTCTCCATACCAAGACCCCCTCATGTTCTCCATACCGAGTTCCCCCTCTTGTTCTCTATGCCAAGCTCCCCTCATGTTCTCTGTACTAAGTCCCCCTCATACTCTCCATACCGTGCTTCCCCCCTCATGTTCCCCATACCATGTTTCTCCCATAATTTTCTCTATACCGTGTTTTCCTCTTCATGTTTTTCATACTGTGCTTCCCTCCCCTCTCATGTTCTCTATACTGTGCTTCCTTATCCATGTTTTCTATACTGTGCTTCTCGTCTCATGTTCTCCATACAGTTCTCACCCATGTTCTCCATATCGTGCTTCCCCCCTCATGTTCTCCATACCGTTCTTCCCCCCTCATGCTCTCCATATCATGCTTCCTGTTCCCTCATGTTCTCTATACCTTGCTTCCCGCCCTCAATGTTCTCTATACTGTGCCTCCCACCTCATGTTGTCCATACTGTGCTTCCCCCACTCATGTTCTCCTTACCGTTCTTCCCCCTCCATGTTCTACAAACTGTGCTTCCCCCATCATGTGCTTCCCCCATCATGTTCCCCATATCATGCTTCCTCCCTCCATGTTCTCCATACTGTGCTTTCCCCTTCCTCATGTTCTCCATACTGAAGTGCCCCCCGCCCCAGGCTGTATCTTCAGCTCTGTGAGCTCTTACCAGCTCCACAATCTGGCTTCTCCTCTTCCGTTACACTCTGCATTGATGTCGGAAGCGTGATGAAGTCTCCTCATCGCGTTACCGTAACATCAGCAGCGTGTGCATGCCGCTGCACGTGGGGTCAGGGAGCTGATTGGAGCTCCACTAACCCCAGAAGTGCTGGAGCGCACCAAGGATCATTTGTATTTATGTCTTAAAAATGCAAATACAAAGGAATGCGGCACACTCCCTCCCTCCTCCAGAAAGACATGAGTCTGAAGGAGGGAGAGATATTTTTAAAAATATATATATTGTTTTTTATCTCAACCCAGGCACCACCCCCTTGCAACGCTCTATCCTAGGCACCGGTCCTCCAGTGCCTAGTAGCAAATAAGAGTCTGACTAAGGCCCAGGTGTAACCGCTCCACTTCTACCCCTTATAACTACATCTTAGGTCTCCTGCAGACCACTGTATAACTACATCTTAGGTCTCCTGCAGACCACTGTATAACTACATCTTAGGTCTCCTGCAGACCACTGTATAACTACATCTTAGGCCTCTTTCACGCGTCAGTGTCTCCGGTACGTGTAGTGACAGTTTTCTCACGTACCGGAGACACTGACACACGTAGACCCATTCAAATGAATGAGTCGATGCACATGTCTCCGTGTTTTCACGGACCGTGTGTCCGTGTTGAAAACACGGAGACATGTCCGTTTTTCGCCAGTAGCACGTACCGCAATACGTGCCGCACACGGAGAACAGTGTGCACTCTCCTCCGTGTGCACGTACCGCCCGCAGGAGAGACAGCGCTACAGTTATGCGCTGTCCCCCCCGCGTGTGGTGCTGAATCCAGAATTCATCCCTTCTTCCCAGCAGCGTTCGCTGGAAAGAAGGGATGAATCATTTTTTTTTTTTCTTTCCCCTTAAAAATAAAGTTTATGCGTCCCCTCCCGCCTCCCATCCCCTGTGTGCCCCTTCCCCCCCCCCCTTGCTAGGAAATACTCACCCAGCTCCAAGCTCCAGCGATGTCTCCTCTCAGCGGCTGCAGCCTGTGCTGTGTGAGCGGTCACGTGGTCCTGCTCATTACAGTGGGGGAATATGCGCATATTCCTCACTGTAATTAGCGGTCCCACGTGACCGCTCACACAGGAGAAGCTGCCAGCGCTGAGAGGAGAGAGGAGACATCGCGAGAGCTAGGTGAGTATTTCTTTGCAAGGGGCCGGGCGGCGCACTGGGGATGGGAGGGGGGAGTCACAAGAAAACTTTATTTTTAACAAAAAAAACAAAAAAACTTGATCTTTCATCTCTTCTCTCCTGCGGGGGAGAAGAGATGAATGCGGCTTCAGCACCACACAGGGGGGACAGCGCTTAGTGTAGCGCTGTCTCCCCTGCACGGTCCGTGTGGTCCTCAGGCGGCACACGGGCGGCATACGGATGCCGCACGTGTGCCACACTGATGTGCAACGTGAGCACACGGACACAGATAATTCCGGTACCGATTTCTCCGGTACCGGAATTATCTGGACGTCTGAAAGAGGCCTTAGGTCTCCTGCAGACCACTGTATAACTACATCTTAGGTCTCCTGCAGACCACTGTATAACTACATCTTAGGTCTCCTGCAGACCACTGTATTTTTAGCCCGAGTGCAATCCGACAAAACATAGGATCTCACTCCTACTAATGTTATACTATGGGGCTGTGCACATGTCCGATTTTTTTCCCTTAGGCAGAGTTTCTCCGAAGAAAAAAACACTGCATGCATGAGTTTGATCCGATTCAGATCGCTCTCAGCCATGTAAGTGAGTTTGTGGAAAAAATTGTACCGGACTCAGAGGACATCCGTTTTTCATGAACTGACAGAATGGAGAACATGGAAAAAAACATTTTTCCATCTTCTCTTCATCTGAGAAAATCGTATCACAGTATGATCACACGCTGATCAATCTCTAATCAGTGAGATTAGTATAATCAGACAGATTTTCTCGGATGAGAGAAAATACGGTCATGTGACTTTAGCCTTATATGCATTGGTTGTCATACACCATTTATTCATGCGACGCAGCATGCAATATTTTTATATAATAAAATATCTCCTCTGGCTGAAAAGGCAGGATTTCCTTCTTTTTTTTTATTAAGTACTTGCTCACAGTGTTATCCATCTGATTGACCTTTCTAGCACATTGTGGCTGTCTAGCTTACATGCAAGGTCAGTGGTGACTTTTTCTAGTGTATTTACAAAACGAAATCAATAATCTTCATTTTAACAACCTGTTTTTTTAAATGATATGCTGTTATTAAACTGTAATTTTGTCACATATTATATAACAGCAGATGCTCTGATGTGTCTGTTTGCAGTGTTTGTGTACAAACACATTTACATGTATATGCATAGAAAGGTAGTGCAGTACCGTACCTTTATAATAGGCATTGTGCCAAGCACATGATTAACAGATTCCTGTAATAATTGTGTGACCACAGATGTAATCAAAGCATTTACAGGTTCACCGTATAAACAAAATGCTGGATCTATTTTCCAGAGGGATTAATTACTTATACCATATACCTGACCTGTCATGACACCACTTGATGCAGGTGCTGATGGTGAAATGAACTGCATTAATTCTGGACATGGCAGGTCGATAGTAAATGTTTTTTACATAGATGAGACTTAAAAAACTAAATGTTTTTCCATTGTCACATTTTAAGAGCCATGATTTTTCTTATATTTCCATTGACACCACTGTATGCAAGCTTATTTGTTTTCAAAACCAGTTATATTTTTAGTGGCAACATTTTGGGGTATATATAATGTTTCTTTAACATACTTTTGCACAATATAAAGAATCAATTTGTTAGGTAATGCATTTATCTTCCTGTTTAAATCAAGCAGTAAATGTTTTACCTCACAGAAAGAATCAGCTGCGATCCCATGTTGTCCTGTCTGTATACTCTCTTTTGCTTTCTTCCTGGCCAGTAGCTGTGGTTTGTTCAGATGATGTTCCTGCACAGTCAGACACAGCCATTACACAGTACTCAGCAGCGGCATATTTATAAGATTATTTCAGCACAGGAGCATTTTGTAACACACCAATTGTGAAACTGATTATTATTCCAAGCTCTTGTCATGGGATGTAACAACCCAAGTGGGGGTCGGTCAGCAGACTGTGTGACTCACGCACACAACGGGATGGAAATGGGGAGAGGATAGGGAATGAGAGATGGTCACTTCCTGCTCAAGCCTGAGCCTGTCCCTGCACTCCCCTAATGCCCTAAGTGGGTCCTTCCCCCACCACCGTCATGAACCTTGTCCCTCGCTGTCACCTAGCACTGCCCTGGCTAGTGCACTGGCCGGCAAGGGCGCTAGCCTCACCACTGCAAATGGTACAACACAGGGGACAGTTACATACACAAGACATTCAAGGAGAAAACACCAAACTTAGCTTAATAGACGCACAGCAGGAGAAAGGCACCCAGACCCTGAACTCCACGAGACCAGCAGATTCACCACTGCCACTAGAGAGCTCCTTACTACAGGTTTGGTCAACAAAGATTGCTCTATCATCGACAGTCAGCTGTTGCCTCAGGTGACTATTTAAAGGATGGTGGGAGTGGTCTCCACCCACATCAGCTGACCTAGCAACTCTGCAATTGCAACACTGCCAGCAAGGGAAACTAACATTAATTCCTGCAGGCCTGAAAGGAAAAAAGCTACATTGAAATCATAGTGGAACCAGAGCTACCACGCATCCAAAAATGGATCATGACAGCTCTATTGATTAAAATATACTTTGTTCATGGGAAAGCCCTTTAAATTACTAAAATCAGATTTTTTTTTCTTTGTTGATTTTTTTTGCAACCATTTTTATACATTGTTCCAATAAAACCAATATAAAAATGTAAGCAACTTTGCAAGGATCTAGTTGTGATGCTAGTCACTACTTACGGACAAGCAGTGAGGCTAGATAGTCAAGAGGTTCAGGGTCAAAAAACAAGAGTGCTCGTCATAAACAAAGGTGTAAGAATAAGGTGTTGTCAGGCCACAGTCTGAGGTCAACATTCCAGGAAGGTAGCGGATCAAGAAAAAGGGACTAGACAAAAGGATGGTCAGAAGCAAGGTTAAAGGTCTAGTAATAATGTATCTGAGACTGAGCACAGAAATACAAGGCACACAGACACCACCAAGCTTAAACCTACAACTGGCACTAACTGGAGACAGAGAGACAGAGAAATATTCAGGTAATCACTCTGAAGAGGAGACACATGGAGAAAACTCCATCCTGGCCCTGATTGGGCAGCTGGGATATCAATCAACCACACTGACAGCTCAGCATGCCCCAGTCTCCAATTGGACAGCTCAGCTTTCCATCACCATAATGACCGATTAGCATATTCCTGCCGTAGATTGGACTGCTGAACTGTCACTCACTTTACCCAGACACACTGGTAGGAGGAATCATGACAGTACCCCCTCTTTTAGGTGGATCACCAGACCCCAGGTTTCCCAGGAAACCTACAATGGTAGGCCCTGACCAGTCGTTCAGCCTTCACAGAATGAGCCGGAACCCAGGATCTCTCCACAGGTTCTTATCCTCTCCAAAGAATGAAAAATTAGAGAGAATTTCTGACCCTTCGAGAATCCATAATCCTCTGCACCTCCTACTCCAAACCACCATCAACAGAAACAGGAGGAGATGGGGACGAGGAAGAAAAGACTGATAGGAAAAGATCTTTCATCAGAGATCTGTGTAACATGATGGGGCTGTGAACAGTCACAGGAAGTTTTAATCTGAAGGCCACCTGATTAACTACCTGCACAATCTCATAAGGGAAAATAAATTTAGGACCCAACTTCGCTGATGGTTCTTTCAGTTTAATATTTTTGAAAGATAACCAAACCTTATCACCTACTTTGAAGCATGCCCCTGCCCTAGATAGGATAACGGAACTGTCAATCACTGCATCCAGACACACTGATAGGATATTTTGTGTCTACAGCTAATGTATACTGTAGACCTACTGTATATACAGGGTGGGCCATTTATATGGATACACCTTGGTAGGCCATGTACATGGATACACCTAAATAAAAAGTGAATGGATGGTGATATCAACTTCCTGATTGTAGCACATTAGTATATGGGAGGGGGAAAACTTTTCAAGATGGGTGGTGACCATGGCGGCCATTTTGAAGTTGGCCATTTTGGATCCAACTTTATAAATGGCCCACCCAGGTGTATCTATATAAATGGCCCACCCTGTATATTCATAGTAACAGACTACAAATAAACCTTGTGTACTTTGGTACTACAATCCTACTCTCTTACATTTGTACTACCCTACTTCCTTTTTACCTTCCGTGTGTATGTTACAAAAACATAGGGTACTGATGAAAAGGAGTATGGTTCTACCATAATTCACAGGGTTTTTTTAAAGGTAATCTGTTACCAGGCTTTTGCAGGCTGTGAAGTGTAAGAGCAGCATGATGTAGTGACAGAGCCCCTTATTCCAGCAATGGGTCACTTAGTAGTCTTCTGTCATTTTGATATAATCACTGTTTTCTCCAGTGCAGATCTAGCAGCTGTATGAGTGCTCAGTTCTGTTTAACCCCACACACATCACTAATTGGCATCAGGGCATTACTGCCACTAAGGGTGTATGGGGCCCGGTGAGCATAAGCAAAAAGGGGGGGGGCCTGAGTGTGACATGTTGCGCAGCCTGCGCTGAGGCAGCACAGCGGAGTCACTGTATAAGGGCCTGGCAAACTACATGGCGTGCTGGGGTCGGGATAATTACTTTGCTTTATCAAATCCCGGGGCCCCAGTATATCACAGCCACAGCTACTTTCATTGTATGGCCGTAGCAGAGGAGGCTTGGCGCATCTGGCATTAGTGACTTCAGACACTGCTGATCCAAAAGTGATGAGGTATGCGTGCCCACTCTCCCATTCCCCATCCAACCTCACATTTGCTCACCCGCTTCTTTTCTTGTGCCCCTTTCCCTGCTCGTGCAGTGTGAAGTTGGAGGCCATCTGTCTGCTGCCAGCCTGCAAACTACTAAGTTCAACCCTGCTGCCTGCCATAAGGCACAGTTGCCTGCTTAAAGAGGATATTCCAGTAACCTAATACTTATTTCCTATACACAACACATAGGATAATTATAGAGTCAGTTCATATTTCTTCATGACTCCCATTCATCTCTATGGGAGATAGTGATGAGGATTGTGAAACGGCGAGTTTTAGCCACAGCCGTGCCAAGAAAGGACCTATCTGCACCAAAATTCTGCTTGAAAATCTGCCGTGTGAGCTGAGCCTTACAATCGAGCAGCTGCAAGCATACCCAATCAGCTGCTCCACTCAATTCAGGGGGCAATGAGATTTGCAGGGTCCCCTTTCAGAAAATTTTAATGGAGCAGAGTAGGGCACTGCCAAAAGAGTCTACCTTGTTGTGGTGGCAGGCTTACAAAAATTATTTTGGCCCAAACAAAAGTTGATCTTTATGTATGTTATATGGTGTTTGATGGGCTCTGTTACTGTGTGATTATTGAGTATGTGGTGCAGAAGTGGAGTTTTTCCAAGAGTGAGCAGTGGGACTATGGAAAGTTTGAGGGGAGGAGCTTGGGTAGAGTATTAAGGGGGCCCGAAAATTCCTGGTGGCAGCCCTGACGGAGTTACACAGAGCAGGACTAAATAGCATGAGATAATTAGTCTTCTAGTGATAATCTCCTGCTGATAAAACACAGATTTTATTGAAACCACATTTCCTACATTGTGCTGCTCTCAAATTACATTGCAGAAACCTGCTGACTGATTCCCTTTAACCCCTTTCTGACGTCGGACGGGATAATACGTCCGATGTCAGAAGCCCTGCTTTGAGGTGGGCTTTGGCGGTGGGCGCACCTCAAAGCCGCGACATGTCAGTTTTCAACAGCTGACATGTGCCTGCATTAGGTGCGGGCAGAATCGCGATCCGCCTGCGCCTATTAACTAGTTAAATGCCGCTGTCAAACTCTGAGAGCAGCATTTAACAAGCGCTTTTGGCCAAGCGGCCGGAAATGTGCACATCGGTGACCCCATCACATGATCGGGGGTCATCGGTGCCTCGGCATGACAACCAGAGGTCTCCTTGAGACCTCTATGGTTGTTGATGCCAGATTGCTATGAGCGCCATGCTGTAGTTCTACATAGGGGCGATCTGTGCATCACCTCTATGTAGCAGAGGCAATCGAGTTGTGGCAGCTTCTAGCCTCCCATGGAGACTATTGAAGCATGCCAAAAGTAAAAAAAAAAAGTGTTTAAAAATATGAAAAAAATAAAAAAAACTAAAAGTTCAAATAACCCCCCTTTCGCCCCATTCAAAATAAAACAATAAAAATAAAATCAAATATACACATATTTGGTATCACCGCGTTCAGAATCGCTCGATCTATCAATAAAAAAAGGATTAACCCTATTGCTAAACGGCGCAGCGAGAAACTCGAAACGCCAGAATTACGCTTTTTTGGTTGTCGCGACATCGCATTAAAATGCAATAACGGGTGATCAAAAGAACGTATCTGCACAAAAGTGGAATCATTAAAAACGTTAGCTCAGCACGCAAAAAATAAGCCCTCACCCGACCCGAGATCCCGAAAAATGGGGACGTTATGGGTCTTGGAACATTTTTTTTTTTTCAGCAAACTTTGGAATTTTGTTTCACCACTTAGATAAAAAAGAACCTAGATATGTTTGGTGTCTATGAACTCGTAATTGCATGTAGAGGAGCTGCGGAGACACCATCATGTGTTTCTCAACGCAGTGATCCAGAACACTGCCCCCAAATATGCAAATGCATGTAGAGGAGCTGCGGAGACACCATCATGTGTTTCTCAACGCAGGCAGTGAATAGCCAGGCCTTTCCCCGGGAAGGAACAACCAAGGGAAGGGCAGCATCCAATAAAGGAAAACATCCAATAAAGGAATACCACCTATGCCAAGCATGGTATCCATCCACAGACAGCTGTTTCGGGGTTTTTGCCCCTCATCAGTGTGGAGTAGGAAACTGGCTATCAGGAGCAGTGCCTAGTAGAAAGTCTATAAAGGCACGGATGATTGACCTCGTGGAGACCAAAACATCCAACACCGCAAAGACACCATCACGTGTTTCTCAACGCAGTGATCCAGAACACTGCCCCCAAATATGCAAATGCATATAGAGGAGCTGCGGAGACACCATCATGTGTTTCTCAACGCAGGCAGTGAATAACCAGGCCTTTCCCCGGGAAGGAACAACCAAGGGAAGGGCAGCATCCAATAAAGGAAAACATATGAACTCGTACTGACCTGGAGAATCATAATGGCAGGTTAGTTTTAGCATTTAGTGAACCTAGCAAAAAAGCCAAACAAAAAACAAGTGTGGGATTGCACTTTTTTTGCAATTTCACCGCACTTGGAATTTTTTTCCCGTTTTCTAGTACATGACATGCTAAAACCAATGATGTCATTCAAAAGTACAACTCGTCCCACAAAAAATAAGCCCTCAAATGGCCATATTGACAGAAAAGTAAAAAAGGAAGAAGGGGGGCAAAAAACGAAAACGCAAAGCCATAAAAAGCTCCTCCTGTCATGAAAGGGGTTAAATTCTTACAATGAATATACTTAATAACAAAAGGAACTACACTGCAGAATAAAGTCCTAAATTGTGATTAATTAATGAAAGGAATACATTCAAAGCCAGAAAACAAAGGTGAACAAAAACAACTGAACAAAATAGTCTAATGAGTCTGACATACTATGGAATTTGCATTTTAAGCTGTGAGTGTAGAGATCATTCTGATTTGTGGTAGTAATGACTGGCAGAACATTACTGTAGCTGTGTTTTGCTATCGCTGTTAGTATACTAACTTGTCAGGAAAGCTCCATATTATTGCTACACATCTTGTTTGAGCTGTTGAAAAGAGTGTAATATTAATAATAAAACACAATGATCCAGTATGATTATCACTGAGATATGTCTTTAAATATTAAATGCATACTTTAAATGAGTCTACACTGCTTTATAGATTATTACCCAAGGTTCTATCTCTCAGAAATGTGAAGTTTCATTTATGATGACTTTTTGTTGGCCTTTGTGATCACATACTGTATCCTGAAGCTACCAAGCATCAGAGGGTAATTACATTTCTTTCGTGTATTTGTTATTGAGGAGTGATTTCAGTGTTCCTGCTTAAAAAACAATTATAAAGCATGATTTATTAATGTCAAGAGAGAACGACTCTCTTTTACAATTGGGTTTCATAGCTTCTCAGTTTTTAAGGTTGAAGGTAGACATAAGTCCACCGGGTTTAAACTGTAATCTGACATGTTGAGCCAGAAGGAAGGCAAAAACCCCATGGGGCCGATGCTAAAAGCCCCATATTAGGGTAAAAATTCCTTCTCGACTCTGCATACGGCAATCAGACTAGTTTCCTGGATCAAAGTCTCATCACAGAATCTAGTATCAATAACCTGTATAAAATATATATTTTTCAAGGAAGGCACCCAGGCCCTCCTTCTTCTTGTAATCTCACTTCTCTTACAATAAAGAATCGCTGTCTGTGAATTTGATTGAACCATCTTTCCTCTAGATTTTGAGTATGCCCCTTGTCACCGTTGCAGGCCTAGGTGTAAAAAGATAATTAGAAAGATCTCTGTACTGTCCCTTGATATATTTGTACATGGTAGTAAGATCGCCTATAGACCACTGCTTTTCACACTGAATAACCCCAAGTTTGATAACCTGTCTTGATATTGCAGGTCATCCAGTCCCTAAGTGTATGTGTCCACGTTCAGGATTGCATCAGGATTTGCTAAGGATTTGACGCAGGTAAAATCTGCACCAAATCTGCACCTGAGGTCACTGGCAGGTCACCTGCATTTTGATGCGTTTTGACATGTGTTTTTCATGCGTTGTTTTCATGCGGATTTGTGTGTGTTTTTGTAAGCTAAATAAAGATATACAAAAAAATGAATTGTGATGTCATTTCTTGTTCAACCTCTTCATTTACATACTCCATTGAAGAATAATGTTTACACACACAGGTAGATAGATAGATAGATAGATAGATAGATAGATAGATAGATACGATAGATATCTATCTATCGTATCTATCTATCATATCCATCTATCGTATCTATCTATTGTATTTATCTATGGTATCTATCGATATATCTATCTATTATCTAGTGATATATCTATCTGTAAATATATCTATCGATATATCGATAGATATCGATAGATATATTGATAGATAATAGATACGATAGATACGATAGATGGATACGATAGATAGATGGATATGATAGATAGATGGATACAATAGATGGATACAATAGATAGATACAATAGATGGATCACACATGCGAGAAACTCGGGCGAGTCTCGCATCTTAATACCCGGCACTGCCGCCGGCACTCGGGAGCGGAGCGTGCTGTTGCATGTATTTCTATGCACCCGCACGCTCCGGTCCCGAGTGCCAGGTATTAAGATGCGAGACTCGTCAGAGTTTCTCGGATGTGTGATCCCGGCCTTAAATAAAGACACATACACACATTAAATCTGTGTTAGGCCGGGGTCACACTTGCGAGAAACTCACACAAGTCTCTTGCTTCAATACCTGTCACTGCCGTGGGCACTCGGGACCGGAGTGTGCGGCTGCATGTATTTCTATGCAGCTGAACGCTCCGGTCCCGAGTGCCCGCGGCAGTGTCGGGTATTTACCGCGGCTTTAAATGCAATATGTTTAATTAAAAAAAAAAATGAAAATTTTCTGCTCCAGAGAGGTAAAGCCAGCAACTGGGGGACTGAAATTTGTAGCCTGGGAAGGGGTTAATACCCATGGAGCTTCCCAGGCTATGAATATCAGCCCACAGCTATCTGCATAGCCTTTACTGGCTATAAAAATAGGGGGACCTAAAAAAAAAATGATGTGGTGTCCCCCTATAATTTATAGCCAGAAAGGCTACGCAGACAGCTGTGGGCTTATTTATAGCCTAGAGAGGGACCATGGATATTGGACCCCCCGGCTACAAATACCAGCCCCCAGCCACCCCAACAATTCCGGCGCTTAGCCTCTCTCTTCCCACTCTCGAGTAGTGGTGGGATATAGGGTAATAAGGGGTTAATGCCACCTTGCTATTGTAAGGTGACATCAAGCCCGGTTAATAATAGTGAGGCGTCAATAAGACACCTATTCATTATTAATCCTAGTAAAGTGTAAATAAAACACAGACACTAGAAAAAAGTATTTTAATGAAATGATTACACACACTTTTTGACCATATCTTTATTGTACGCTCAATCCTCTTGAAGACCCTCGTCCTGCAAAAAAGCAAAAAAACAAACCAAATTCATACTCCCTGTCCGCAGGTATCCCATAACGAGTGTCCCACGACGAGTCCAGCTCTGCTACATCTGGATGCCTGACATCCAGACATAGCAGAGCTTGTAGATGATCACTGGAGATAACGCTCCAGTGATCACCTAGATTCTAGCACTCACGGTCAGCTGACCGTGAAAACCAGCCTAGTGTGACCGGAGTTTACGCCCGCTCACGTGCACTTCAGTTCTCGCAGTAAGCTAAGTTATCGTGAGAACTTATCTTACCGCGAGAACTGCAGTGGACGCGGGGCTTCCGGCAGCGGGACAGGTAAGCCGGTATGTGACATGCGTAGTAAGCTGCATTAACGCAGTTTCTATGCATTTCACTAATCATTAGATGAGGTTTTACCGCATCTAATGATTATCTATGGGAAATTTATGGCGCGGCGACGGAGCGTCGCCGCACTGTAACCAGACATGCTGCGTTCTGAAAAGACGCACCGCATGTCCGTTTACGCGGTTCTGCCACATGCATGTTTTACCGCATCATGGAGACGGGATTTCATGAAACCCCCTCCACTATGCTGTAACATCTGGACGCTGCGTGTTTGATGCTGTGGCTCTACGCAGCTTTAAACACACAGCGTTTCCTGAACATGGACACATACCCTTAATAATCTTGGTCGCTCTTCTCTGCACTCATTCTAGTTCAATTATGTCCTTCTTATACACTGGAGCCCATAATTGTAGACAGTTTTGGCCATACCAATGATGTGTGTAAGGACAAAACTATGTTCTTGTCATGAGTATCTATGCCTCTTTTAATGCATCCCATTATTTTATTTGCCTTGGTAGCAGCTGACTGGCACTGGTCACTAAAGTTGAGTTTGTCGTCCATACTCCCAAGTCTTTTCCAGTGACAGTTTTACCCAGTGTTCTTCAGTTTAGTACATAAGTGCCAGCACCTATTGTGGGCGTTGCTGCAGGAAGTTGACATATAGAGCTGACACCTGCACTTGATCGCGGTGGCGCTCAGCGTGAGCATCACACCGTATATATACAACAGTTTGCGGGAACGCAGCTCCCGCATATACGGCGCATGTCGTGAAGGGGTTAAAAAAAAGTTCAATTTACCCCACTTTTGACCCAAAAATACACATTTTGTATCTCTGTGTTCAGAAATGCCCTAGCTATCAGTTTTTTTTTATAACCACAACATTGCAATAAAATGCAATAACAGGCTATAAAACCATACCCCAAACTGGTATCAATAAAAACGTCAGCTTGGCGCGCAAAAAATAATCCCTCACCCAGCCCCAGATCATGGAAATTGGAGACGTTACCAGTCTCGGAAAATGGCTCCATTTTTTTTTTACTTTAGATTTTTTTTTTCACCACTTTAATAAAAAAGAACCTAGACATGTTTGGTATCTGCGAACTCCTAATAACCTGGAGAATCATAATGGCAGGTCAATTTTAACATTTAGTGAACATGGTAAAAAAAACAACTGTGGATTTGCACTCTTTTTGCAATTACACAGTACTTGGAGTTTTTTTCCAATTTTCTAGTACTTTACGTGGTACAATCAATGATGCAGTTCAAAAGTACAACTCGACGCGCATAAAAAACAAGCCCTCACTCACATGGCCGTATTGACAGAAAAATAAAAAAGTTATGGAACTGAGAAGAAGGGGAGCAAAAAGCGAAAACTTAAAAATGAAAAATTGCAAAGTCGCGAAGCGGTTAATAGCAATGTCCCGTCTCCCCTTTTATTGTATAAGCTATTTCTTAATGACATGTATATATACAATATGGGGTTTTAACAGTTCTGAGCAGGATTTTTAAATGACATTTTTTACAATTATTGCTATTGTACATTTTGAAGCCTTATAATCTAGTTTGTAGTTTAGCTCTCTCTTTTTTGGGGATATCAATCTTGACTGTGACATTGTCAGTTTTGCTGCAATATAAACGGCTGCTGCCTGTGTTTCAAATATTGTGTAAGTTATATTCTGTTAAAATTTTATTATAAAAGAACATCGTAAATAAATGCATTTCACTAAGCCTAATATATATACAATTCCATATATCAATTTATGTGAAAGCCAGCACCTCGTTTTATTTTTCAAGGTGAGGTTCTCTTGTAAATAGGAATCCATAGCCTTGACTTAGATAAATCCTCTCATAGGATATAAATTATGTATACACAGTTTCCGTGCTGTTTTCATGAAATTACAGTTTGTAAAAAACGGCAGTGTACGGTATACTGCTGAATATGTAATGTATGTTCAGTAGAATAAACATTTAAGCTCTGCCTTTGCTTGAATTCACTGATTTAATTGCTTTTTTCACATTAAGTTTTGTTTTCAATGCTATCATTTATTTCTTTAAAGGAATTGTGTGCTTATAAAACGAAAAAAGAACAGTTAGAGTTCTCTTTTTAATATTCATGCAGAATATCGACATCGCTTATATAATAATGTAGCAATAAATCAAGTTGTTCACTACTTGGACAACTTCTCATACCCCTCGTTTGGCCCTAATAGTAAAATAAAGCCTATACTAACCTCCCATGTCAGCGCCTTTCCTGCGATGTCAGCACTCACTCTTCTCGGGGCTCTCGTGCGGTCTTGTGACACATGACACAGGCTCCCAAACAGCACTGGCGTCACTGTTGCTGCCTTTGAACGCTTTGAGCAGGAAGAGGAAGCTGGGGATCAGCTGCAGCCCGGACTTCCTCTTCATGTTCAAAACATGGGAAGGTGGAGACAGTCATGCCAGCGCTTATTGGGTGCCGACGTCACGTGTCACAATATCTCACAAGAGCCCCAGGAAGAGCGAATGCCAACATCGTGGGAATGGCACCGTCACGGGAGGTTAGTATAGGCTTTATTGTGTTATGGAGGCCAAACATTTCGACCAAGAAGGGGTTGTCCTAGTAGTGGGCAACCCCTTTAAAGAGGACCTTTCACCATACTTTTGGTGATGTGTATGGGTGTGTGTGTGTATGTATGTACAGTGGCTATGGAAAGTATTCAGACCCCTTTAAATTTTTCACTCTTTGTTTCATTGCAGCCATTTGGTAAATTCAAAAAAGTTTATTTTTTTTCACATTAATGTACACTCTGCACTCCATCTTGACTGAAAAAAATCAGAAATGTAGAAATTTTTGCATATTTATTAAAAAAGAAAAACTGAAATATCACATGGTCATAAATATTCAGACCTTTGCTCAGACACTTATAGTCACATGCTGTCCATTTTCTTGTGATCCTCCTTGAGATGGTTGTACTACTTCATTGGAGTCCAGCGTGTTTAATTAAACTGATAGGACTTGATTTGGAAAGGCACACACCTGTCTATATAAGACCTCACAGCTCACAGTGCATGTCAGACCAAATGAGAATCATGAGGTCAAAGGAACTGGCCAAAGAGCTCAGAGACAGAATTGTGGCAAGGCACAGATCTGGCTAAGGTTACAAAAGAATTTCTGCAGTACTCAAGGTTTCTAAGAGCACTGTAGCCTCCATAAATGGAAGAAGTTTGGGACCACCAGAAGTCTTCCTTTACCCGTCCATCCAGCCATACTGAGCAATCGTGGGAGAAGAGCCTTGGTGAGAGAGGTAAAGAAGAACCCCAAGATCACTGTGGTTGGGAGATGGGAGAAAGTTCCACAAAGTCAACTACCACTTCAGCACTTCACCAGTCAGGCCTTTATGGCAGAGTGGCCCGAGAGAAGCCTCTCCTCAGTGCAAGACATATGAAAGCCCGCATAGAGTTAGCTAAAAAACACATAAAGGACTCCCTGACTATGAGAAATAAGATTCTCTGGTCTGATAAGACAAAGATAGACCTTTTTGGTAATAATTCTAAGTGTTATGTGTGGAGAAAACCCTGCACTGCTCATCACCTGCCCAATATAATCCCAACAGTGAAACATGGTGGTGGCAGCATCATGCTATGGGGGACAGGATGATTGGTTGCCATTGAAGCAGTAGTGTAGCTACCGGGGGCAGAGGGTGTGGGTGCACCAGGCCCAGTGGTCTAAGGGGGCCCACCCAGAGCTACGCTACTTTAACTGTATTGGCGCACAGCGCGCCAATACAGTTATCCTCTGGGTCAGAGCAGGGAGAATCAACCTCCCTGGCCTGCTGCCGGCCGCTATGGGGCCCCAGACCAGGCGGGGGGGGGCCTGGTGCCAGCAGTGGGCCCCCGCCTGTCATCGCAAGGTCAGCTGTGCCGGCAATTAGCCGATTCAGCTGACCGCAATGATGAGGGAAGGAACACTGCGCTCCTTCCCCCTTCATCCTCCTGTCAGCATCTGACGCCGGCAATGCTGACAGCGTGCGCGATGAGTCACTGCCCAGCGACCGCTGTCAGGAGACGATCGAGAGCTCAGAGAAGCGCAGGAACCAGGAAGAAGAGAAGTGAGTATTTATTTTTTTAAGGGGTGCTGGCTTATACTACAGAATCTGCCTATGGGGTGGTCTGCCTAATACTACAGGGTCTGCCTATGGGGGGTCTGCCTAATACTACAGGGTCTGCCTATGGGGGTCTGCCTTTGGGAGGTCTGCCTAATACTACAGGGTCTGCCTATGGGGGGGTCTGCCTAATACCACTGGGTCTGCCTAATACTACAGGATCTGCCTAATACTACAGGGTCTGCCTATGGGGGGTCTGCCTTTGGGAGGTCTGCCTAATATTACAGGGTCTGCCTAATACTACTGGGTCTGCCTATTACTACAGGGTCTGCCTTTGGGGGAGTCTGCCTAATACTACTGGGTCTGCCTAATACTACAGGGTCCGCCTAATACTGCAGGGTCTGCCTATGGGGGTCAGCCTTATACTACAGGGTCTGCCTATGGGGGGATCTGCTTAATACTACAGGGTCTGCTTATGGTGGTCTGCCTAATACTACAGGGTCTGCCTTATGCTACAGGGTCTGCCTAATACTACAGGGTCTGCCTATAGGGGGGTCTGCCTTATACTACAGGGTCTGCCTATGGGGGGGTCTGCCTTATACTACAGGGTCTGCCTATGGGGGGTCTGCCTTATACTACAGGGTCTGCCTATGAGGGGTGCTGTTTTGTACTTACAGGATCTGCCTATGGGGTACTGTCTTATAGTACAGGGTCTGCCTATGGGGGTGCTGCCTTATAGTACAGGGTCTGCCTATGGGGTGCTGCCTTATAGTACAGGGTCTGCCTATGGGGATGCTGCCTTATAGTACAGGGTCTGCTGCTTTAGAGTACAGGGTCTGCCTATAGGGGTGCTACCTTATACTACAGGGTCTGCCTATAGGGGTGCTACCTTATACTACAGGGTCTGCCTATAGGGATGCTGTCTTATACTACAGGGTCTGCCTGCAGGGTGCTACCTTATACTTAAGGGTCTGTCTATGGGGTGCTGCCTTGTGCTATAGAGTCTGCCTATGGGGGGTGCATTATACAATATAGAGTAGACCTATGGGGAGTGCATTATACTATATTGAGGACTATCTGGTACATTATACTATATTGAGGACTATCTGGTGCATTATGCTATATGGAGGCTATCTAGAGGGGCATCATACAGTGTGGGGATTACAGTGTTGGAGCCTCCAACAGTTTGGAGGCTACTAAGGGGTCAGTATACTGTATAAAAGAGAGCATCATACTGGGTATAGGGGAGCTGTACATGGGGGAGACTCTGGACATTATTAAATGTAAAGTGGGCACTTATTGTTATAGGGGAACTCAGGCTACTGTGACTATCAAAGGGGCACACATGGCAATATTACTTTCTAGGGGGCAAAATATGGGCACTGTGCAGGATGAGGAGTTTGTGCAGGTTGGGAATAGATGGTGATGGGGCTGGAAGATGAGAAGTGAAACGTGTATTTGTTGTATTCTCTGCAGGTGAGTCATTGCTGGAAGAAGTTGTCATGTCGGTCTGGGCCAGATGGAAAAGGCAGGAAAAGTGACGACTCCATCATAAAGAATGTCAACAGTAAGTCATTATCTGTAACTGTGCTGTGATCTCTTACATGTTCTGTAAGACTGGTATCTACCACTGACAATATGGCGGTAATATCTATGTTGGTCATTATATAGAGATTATCTTCAGTAACAGCACTGTCATCTGCTGAGGTTCTTTTCCACTATTAGGGCACATCACCGAGTTGTAATCAAGATTACCTGGTTAGGGGTCCACTCAGAAGCTTCGCCCCCCCTGAACCAAAACCCGAGCTATGCCTCTGCATTGAAGGAAACATGAATGCGGCTAAGTGCAGAGATATCCTGGATGAAAACTTCTTCCAGAGTGCTCTAGACCTCAGACTTGGCTGACGGTTCACCTTCCAACAAGACAATGACCCTAAGCACACAGCTAAAATTACAAAGGAGTGGCTTCAGAACAACTCTGTGACCATTCTTGACCGGCCCAGCCAGAGCCCTGACCTAAACCCAATTGAGCATCTCTGGAGAGACCTGAAAATGGCTGTCCACCAATGTTCACCATCCAACCTGATGGAACTGGAGAGGATCTGCAAGGAAGAATGGCAGAGGATCCCCAAATCCAGGTGTGAAAAACTTGTTGCTTCTTTCCCAAGAAGACTCTTGGCTGTACTAGCTCAAAAAGGTGCTTCTACTCCATACTGAGCAAAGGGTCTGAATACTTATGACCATGTGATATTTCAGTTTCTCTTTTTTAATAAATTTGCAAACATTTCTAGATTTCTGTTTTTTTTCCAGTCAAGATGGGGTGCAGAGTGTACATTAATAAGAAAAAAATGAACTTTTTCGAATTTACCAAATGGCTGCAATGAAACAAAGAGTGAAATATTTAAAGGGGTCTGAATACTTTCAGTACCCTCTGTGCCTATATGTTTAATGTTTATAGATGTATTTTTCCAATCAAGCTCAGTATTAGTGGATGAAAGCGTTAGCTTTTATTTGTATTAAACCAGTAGTACTGATATGCACCACATGCAGAATTATGTGAATTAAAGGGAACCTGTCACCAGGTTTGGCCAATATGAGTTATGGTGGCGACCTTTCAGGGCTGATATACCGCATTCTATGATGCTGTATATCTTCCCCCAACCCGACCTGTAAGAGAAGAAAAATAACTTTTATTGTACTAACCTGCAGGGCGGTCTGATCCAAGGGGTGTTGCTCTTCTCCTGTGTAGGTGTACTTTTCTGCCCTATTGAGGGCAGAGTAATGTCTTGCAGTGCGCAGGCACCAGGCCTCTCTGGCCTTTCCCAGCACCTGCACACTGCAGTACTTTGCTCTGCCCTCAACAGGCCAGAGAAGTACGCCTGCGCAGGGGCACGATGCTGAGGAGACTTCTGTGGATGACGTGGTGACATGTCATCCACATGAACCAAGCAGGAGGACGGCATCGCAAGAAGATAGGAGGTGCCGGACCAAGACCACCCATCGTACTGGACCGCCTCCCCCCCACAGGTGAGTATAATAAAACTTCTTTTTCTACTCTTAGGGGTCAGATCGGGGGCTTATATACAGCATTATAGAATGGTCGTAACTCGTATGAGCTGATCCTACTGACAGTAACCCTTTAAGGTCTGGTTATTCGTATTTGAGGGTTTCTGTAAGTACTTCTTCTTTAGCCTAAATGACAAGCAGCTAGGCCGCTGATGTCAGTACAGCCACCTATTTTCCATGACTTAGGTCTGTTTAATAGAAGCATTGATAGTTTAAACACTTATATATCACATTTATGATTTGTTATTGTCCGTGAGCTCCTAGACGTGAAAGCGCACTAACACTGAAGTGGCTGCTGATGCTGACACAGCTTTCTTGATAGTGTTAAATCATTTCTTCTTACCGAATGATGTGAGGGTAATACTAAACAGAGACAACAGTGGAGCCATATGGATTGTGTTTGCCCTTGAACACTAATGGGCTTCTCTTCTAATCGAGCATATTACAGCTCTGGCTGTTGTAAACCATTTAATGTGCGGGCATCTCTTATGTCTGCAGGCGCTTTACAGTTCAGCCGCCTAAATACGTGCTAACATATTTATAAAGCTATAGAAAAACTTTGCCATGTAAATACATATTTTTTTTTTTCATTTTTTTTTTTTTACCTAAAGCTGTTTTGCTTAATGGTAGCACACTTAATTTGAACTCATTTATTCATGTGTCTTTCTAATCATTATGTATTCAACGTTCCACATCTCAGACCTGTATCTGTTCTGCACAATATTTTCTAATTCGATACAGAAAATACTGCAGTATTCAACAGTACTGCTGATAAATTTTATGTAGATAAGTACAGTTCATGTCTTTGTATACATTTATCTCTATACTACATTCTTGTATTTCATGTTGTTTTTTTCCATATTTAAATGGGTTGTCTCTTTTCAGAAAACATTTGCCTCCCAGCTTAGTTTGTTCTGTAAATGCAAAACTGACTTTACGTTCTCCTTCCCCGATCCAGCAATGTGTGTATGACACTGCTTTTGGTGATTACGTATAGGCTGCAGTGGTGACATCAGTCGACAGCGCTGCAGCCAATCACTGAGCTCAGCGCCTCTGTCAATGTAGACGGCAGGAAACACAGCGCTAGACCTAGGGGACGGTAAGTAAAGTGCAGTTTGTATTTTTGCAAGGAAGTGAGCAGCACAGTTCATCAGGCACATATTTTTTTAAAGGGGACAACCCCTTTAAAAGGGTACTTTGGGGAGATAAAAAATGCTTGTACTGTCACTGCCCTCATAAGCTATAAAGATGAGATGCCCAGCTCTATTATCTTTAGAGCACTTGTAATTCAGTGTGACAGGAGCTGCTCCTCACTGCTCCCCCCTCCCGTCTGGAACATTATATCACACAGCGGTGTGAAGCTCCCAGCTGTGAGTAACAGCCTGCCCGAAATGAGGAGCATGGCCTGGTCCCCTGTTCTCTGCTGACAAACAGCTATTAGGCCGACATCACACTACCGAAGAATACGGACGAGTACTATGCAAGAAAACATCGCATAGCACTCGGACCAGTGTTAATCTATGGGGCCACTCACATCACTGTTTATTTTCTCAGGCGTATTCAGCGTACGTGTAAAATTGCAGCATGCTGCGATTGTCAGCGAGACTCGGCCAAGACTCGACTCCCCTATGCAAGCCTATGAGTGGCAGAAAACAAATAGCACAGCACTCGGACCATGCGATTGCTGTCCGATTTTTACGCACCTGTGTCCTTGAAAAGCCGGCAATTCATGTGCCACATACAGTAAAATCACACTGACAGAATAGAATAGATATATACACATAGAATACATAGATATATAGATGTCAGTGACACACACATATGTACAGTACATGTATTTATATTACATAGATAGAAGAAAAGCCGGCAATTCATCTGCCGTCTTCTGTAAAATCACTGCAAGAGCCGACAGGATTGAAGAGATAGGTTACGTATAGTAAATAAAATGGAATAGGTAGATATATAGATGTCAGTGACAAATACAATAAGTAAAATGTGTGTGCAAATTACTGGACATGCATTTAATTAATAAAAGATCATTTTTTGGATAAAAATGGCGTGGGCTCCCTCACAATTTTTGTAACCAGGAGAGAGAAAGTTGACTGCGGGGGGGCAGATGTTTATAGCCTGGGAAGGGGGTAATACCCATAAGGCTTCCCAAAATATTAATATTAGCTCACAGCTGTATAATTAGCCTTTACTGGCTATTAAAATGTGGGACCCTATAAAAAAATGACGTAAGGTCCCTATAATTAATAACCAGCAAAGGCTATGCAGACAGCTGCGGGCTGATATTAATAGCCTAGGAAGGGTCATGAAACACTGCCCCAACCAGGCTAAAAACATCTGCTCTCAGCCACCCCAGAAAAGGCACATCTCTAAGATGTGCCAATTCTGGCACTTGGCCTTGCTCTTTCCACTTGCCCTGTAGCGGTGGCAAGTGGGGTGATAGTTGGGAGGAGTTGATGTCACCTTTGTATTGTCAGGTGAAATCAAGCTCAGAGGTTAGTAATGGAGAGGTTTCAATAATACGCCCCCATTACTAACCCCATAGTCACATAGTAAGAAAACATATACACCCAGAAAATAGTCCTTTAATTGAAAGAAAGACACAAACTCCTTTAATATTCTTAATTAAACATACTTACGACCTCGCCCATTCCCCCGATGCCCTCGCCATCTGCAAAAGAAGTAAAAAAAACAAATTATAGTATTCCTCACCTTTCCACAGAGATGCTTTTAATCCATTTGTCCCACGACGGGTCCAGCTCTGTTACATCTAGATGGCAGGCTTCATTGATGTATGAAGCGTCCATACAGCCTGTCATCCAGTTGACACTGGGCTCTCTGTGAACTCCTATTACCTATCTGACGGCACCGCGATTGTGAGAAAGTTCTCCTGTTCGCGGTGCCATCTGACATGGACGGCGAGTTCACGGCCAATGAACTCACTTCACCTATGTGACGTCGGTGCAAGCACTGTGGGAAATTTTCCCACTGCGCTCTCACTGATGTCAAAAAGGTGAAGTCAGTTCACTAGCTGTGAACTCCCGGGACCTGTCAGACGGCACCGCGAACAGGAGAACATTCTGAAACCGGGTTCACACGACCCATCACTTTGCTCATGCAAAAGAATTGGGCCAATTATGCATGAGCCGAGTGTCAGTGCAAAATGCTCCAATTCTCACACGAGAGAATGGACCTCAGGTGAAAAGGAAGCAGAGAAAGTAATTTCTCCATCTCCTCCATTGCGGCGTCTGCGGTAATCACACTGCACTCAGATGACAATCAAGTGCAGTCTGATGTTTCACACGCACCCATGGACCTGTATGATAAAAGATTGGATAGTACTCGACCGTATTATACGCCAGTGTGAACGAGGCCCAAATTTCTTAATTTCGTGCATCTTTTCTGCCTTTTGTGCCCCAAGGTAAAAAAAATGTACATTTCTGCCATAAATGTGGTTAAAATTTTCAAATCTTACTATGTTTTATAAAATCATGGGTAAAAAAAATTGAACAGTTATACTGCAAAGATTGCATAATTTATACCACTTTCTAGCATAAATTACGGGACATCAAATCTGTGGGGCTATGCCTAGGCCACATCACCTCTTGGTAATTTCCTCTTACTTTTCAAAAAGATTAAAAATGGAAGAGCTGGCATAAAAAATATAAAAAGTTGAAAAATTCTTGCACAGCTGTAGAAAAATGTGCCACTCTTAGTCCACGTGGACACGCTCAGTATTTGGTCAGTATTTTACCTCAGTATTTGTAAGCCAAAACCAGGATTGGGTGATAAATACCGAAGTGGTGACGTGTTTCTATTATACTTTCCCTCTGATTATTCCACTCCTGGTTTTGGCTTACAAATACTGAGGTAAAAAAAAAATCACCAAATACTCAACGTGTGCCTAGGACTACGTTCCCACAATAAGTTTTTGGTGAGTTTTTTTATGCTGCATATTTTCGAAAAAAAACGCAGAAGTGTTTTCGAAAAAAAGTGCAGAAAATTTGCAACATCATAATCTCTCCAAAAAGCTCATTGTGGAAATGTATCGTTATAGCTGCCTTCCCACACTGAGTATTTGTTGAAGTTTTTTCGCTGCATATATGTATATATATATATATACATATATATATACTAGCTATTGAACCCGTTCTACGCCCGGGTGGCGAGCATTTATATTGGTATATAGTCTCCATCCTGGTATGTGCTGCTCCATCCTGTGCCCCCATCCTGTCATGTGCTGCTCCATCCTGCGTCCCCATCCTATCATGAGCTGCTCCATCCTGCGCCCCATCCTGTCATGTGCTGCTCCATTCTGGGTCCCCATCCTGTCATGTGCTGCACGCATCCTGCGCCCCCATTCTGACATGTGCTGCTCCCATCCTGTGCCCCCATTCTGACATGTGCTGCACCCATCCTGCGCCCCCATTCTGACATGTGCTGCACCCATCCTGCGCCTCCATTCTGACATGTGCTGCACCCATCCTGCGCCTCCATTCTGTCATTTGCTGCTCCCATCCTGCGCCCCTATCCTGTCATGTGCTGCTCCCATCCTGCGCCCCCGTTCTGTCATGTGCTGCTTCCATCCTGCACCCCCGTTCTGTCATGTGCTGCTGCCATCCTGCACCCCCGTTCTGTCATGTGCTGCTCCCATCCTGCGCCCCCGTTCTGTCATGTGCTGCTTCCATCCTGCACCACCATTCTGTCATGTGCTACTGCCATCCTGCACCCCCGTTCTGTCATGTGCTGCTTCCATCCTGCACCCCCGTTCTGTCATGTGCTGCTGCCATCCTGCGCCCCCGTTCTGTCATGTGCTGCTCCCATCCTGCGCCCCGTTCTGTCATGTGCTGCTTCCATCCTGCACCCCCGTTCTGTCATGTGCTGCTGCCATCCTGCACCCCCGTTCTGTCATGTGCTGCCCTATTCTGTCATGTGCTGCTCCCACCCTGCGCCCCCGTTCTGTCATGTGCTGCTCCCATCCTGCGCCACCCTTCTGTAATTTGCTGCTCCCATCCATATGCCCCATACACAGCTCCTAAAGGTTTATGGCCCCCATAAGATGCTCCATAGTATATGCCCTGTACACTGCTCCATAAAGGTTTATGGCCCCCATAAGATGCTCCATAGTATATGCCCCGTACACTGCTCCATAAAGGTTTATGGCCCCCATAAGATGCTCCATAGTATATGCCCTCGTACACTGCTCCTTAAAGGTTTATGGCCCCCATAAGATGCTCCATATTATATGCCCCGTACACTGCTCCATAAAGGTTTATGGCCCCCATAAGATGCTCCATAGTATATGCCCCCGTACACTGCTCCATAAAGGTTTATGGCCCCCATAAGATGCTCCATAGTATATGCCCCCGTACACTGCTCCATTACGGTTGATGGCCCCATAAGATGCTCCATAGTATATGCCCCATATTCTGCTCCATAAAGGTTTATGGCCCCATAAGATGCTCCATATTATATGCCCCGTACACTGCTCCATAAAGGTTTATGGCCCCCATAAGATGCTCCATAGTGCTGGGGGCCTGAGCTAGCAGCGACTCCGGCACCTGACCCCACAGCGCGCCGGTGTCCACACCTGCTCAGGCCCCCAGCACTCGGCGCCCAGCGACGATAGGTGAGTATGGTATTTTTTTTTTGTATATCGCAGCAGCATACGGGGCATATACTATGGAGCACTTGCTATATTCACCTGGCCCTGATCCAGCGCTGCGTGCCGCTTCTTCCGGCTCCTCTGGCTGTGACTGTTCAGTCAGAGGGCGGCGCGCATTAAGCGCATCATTGCGCCCTCTGAACTGTGAACGTCACAGGCAGAGGACCCGGAGGACAGAGTGGCGGGCAGCGCTGGAACGGGACAGGTGAATATAGCTCATACTCACCCTCCTGGCGCGTCCCTGCTATCCGTTGGAGATCTCGGTGTGCGTTCAGTGCTTACACATACCGCAATCTCCTGGGAGCGTCACTCTGTGGGGTCCAGACTGTGCTTGCGCTTGCGCAGTCTATAAAGGCTTCGGACAGAGTGACGCTCCCAGCCTTATATTATAGATATTTTTTTTAAGTAACCTTTCTTACTTAATGGGTGCAGAAATGGTACAGAAAATCTGCAACATCAGAAGCTCATCGTGGAAACGTAGCCTAAAAGCTGGTTTTCTGGTATAAACTGTTGAAGCAATTCCCCCTCTAAGGGCCTGTTCATGTGTTGTTGTCTTTTGCTACAGAAAAAATGCAGTGTTTTACAGTACCACAAAGTGAATGAGATTTCTGAAATCTTATGCCTATGCTCCTTATTTTTCCTTGCAGATTTGACCCTTCAGATCATTTTTTCATATTTGCAGCATGTCATTTCTTTCAACATTTTTGCAGCATTTTTCACACCCTCCAATGAATGGGAAAAAAACTGCAAGTAAAAACACATAAAAAACGTGTATTGTACACAGTGTTTTTCCTACCAATACTATTTTTTTTTTTGCAGCAGAAATCTACTGCAAATACTTAATGAGTGCACATTTCCTCAGTGTCTGTTCTGGGGTTTTTCTATATCTCTGGACCATTTTATCTAAACTCAGAGATATCTCATGTCTGATCTCTGATACGTATTTTCCCACTGAGCAACTTTGTTAACTTTCAGTATTTAAGGGGGCTTTCACACTGCGTTCAGGCACCTGTTTAGTGTCTCGGTCAGCGCTTATGTCCCTAATTAGTAGCTGGTCACAGTAATGATAAGGTGACAAAACCGCTGTAGTACAAGCAGAAAATCTGTATCTAAATCTGTGTCCGTTTCATTCTAGATACAATCTGTAGAGAATCGCTGATGTGAAGACTTTATCTAGTTTTAATAGAGTCCGCATCCACAAACTCTCCTGTGTTTGGAAAGTGTGAGATTCCAGCCCACATATCTTATTATTAATAGCAACAAACATTACTTTCTCATTTGCTTCAATGACTTCCAAAGCTAACCATTTTAGTATGTTTAACAGAGGATGAGAATATCGGGCTGAGGTTTCTTCTCTAGGGTACACAAAAGACATTACTGGAAATAAGACCCTAATTCCATAAAGTTGGGACACTATATAAAATGTAAAGAAATAGGAGTGCAACAATCTGGAAACCTCTTATACCCATATTTTATTTACAACAGAACATAGAACACAGATCAGAAGTTAACTCTTACCGTTTTCCATTTCATTTGAAAAAAGAGCTCATTTAGAAATTGATGGTAGCAACATGTCTCAAAAATGATGGGACAGGACAGTATCTACCATTGTGTAGCATCCCCTCATCTCTTTAGAACACTGTGTAAATGTCAGAGAAGTGAGAAAACCAATTAGGCCGGCGTCACACTCACCGTATGAAAATACAGACTGTTTTTTATGGCCGTAATACGCAGTAATTGTCCCAAAACACTGTTCCGTATTCAATGCGAGGATGTGATTTTTACGCACAAATTTATCCGTGTGTCATCCGTATGGCTTCCGTACGGCGATTTATTTCTCGCAGGCTTGCAAAATGGACATATCATGGATCCATCGGCTCAAATATTATTAAAAACATATATACAGTCTATATATATATATATATATATATATACTGTATGTGTCAGTGAGACACATATATATATTTATATTTAATTCAGCGCTAGATAGCAGAAAATCTGGTAATTCAATTGCCGGCATTTCCTATCTCCTTCACAAACCCGACAGGATATGAGACATGGTTTACATACAGTAAACCATCTCATATCCCTTTTTTATTACATATTCCTCTTTACTAACAAGTGTCGCTGTGTAAAATTTGGGGTCTCTAGCTATTAAATTAAAGGGTTAAATCCCGGAATAAATGGCGTGGCAATTTTCTCCGCCAGAGTGGGAAAGCCAGTGACTGAGGGCAGATATTAATAGCCTAGAGAGTATTAATAGCCTAGAGAGTATTAATAGCCTAGAGAGGGACCATGGTTATTGCCCCCCCCCCCCCCCCCCGGCTAAAAACATCTGCCCCAGCCACCCCAGAAAAGGCACATCTGTAAGATGCGCCTATTCTGGCACTTAGCCTCTCTCTTCCCACTCCCGTGTAGCGGTGGGATATGGGGTAATGAAGGGTCAATGTCTCCTTGCTATTGTAAGGTGACATTAAGCCAGGTTAATAATGGAGAGGCGTCAATTATGACACCTATCCATTATTAATCCAATAGTACGAAATGGTTAATAAAACACACACACATTATTAAAAATTATTTTAATGAAATAAAGACACATGGTGTTTTAATATTTTATTATACTCTTAATCCACCTGAAGACCCTTGTCACCTGAAACAATATTAAAAAAAGCAAACAACAATATTCCATACCTTCCGTCGTTCAGTCTTGTCCCACGCTGTAAATCCATCTGAAGGGGTTAAATCATTTTACACCCAGGAGCTCTGCTAATGCAGCTGTGCTCCTGTCTGTAAAACTTGGTGAATGAATGGAATGCAGGGGAATGTACTGTAGTTACCTCGAGTCGCGGTGATGCGCCCTCCGCTGGATGTCCTCATATGAACTCGAGCGTGGGAAAATATTCTGAAAAGTTCCCAGGCTCGAGTTCATATGAGTTCATCTAGCAGAGGGTGATTTTACTGTACACCGCACTGAATTGCCGGCTTTTCGCTAGAACACCGCTGCGTATTTCTCGCAAGTCACACTGCTGGTCCGTGTGTAATCCATATTTTTCTCACACCCATTGACTTTCATTGGCGTTTTTTTGAGCAATACAGTGACAAACGCAGCATGCTGTGATTATCTATGGCCGTACAAGACCGTATAATACGGATCCGTAAAATACGGCAGATAGGAGCTGGGCCATAGAGAATTATTGGGCCGTGTGCAATGCGCATTTTCTGGACTTATTTTCTGCGCTCATACGTCCGTAAAACTTGCTAGTGTGACGCCGGCCTTACTGGAGTTTTGGTTGAGGAATGTTCTCCATTACTGTCTGATGAAAGATTCTAGCTGCATAATAGTCCTGGGTCTTTGCAGGATTTTTCGTTTCATAATACACCAAATGTTTTCTTTTGGTGAAAGGTCTGGAATTCAGGCGGCCAGTACATCACCTGAACTCTTCTTCTGTGAATCCATGCTGTTGTCATGGATTAAGTATGTGTTTTAGCATTGTCTTTCTGAAATATGCAAGACCTTCCCTGAAATAGACATTGTCTAGATAGGACCATATGTTGTTCTAAAACCAGCATTGATAGTGTCTTTAATGATGTGCAAGCTGTCCATGCAATAGAAACTAATGCAACCCTATATACTATCAGAGATGCAGGCTTCTGAACTCTGTGCTGATAACAAGCTGGATGGTCCCTTTTCTCTGGAGTCTGCAGGACACGGCGTCCATGGTTTTCATACAGAATTTCAAACGTTGTTTCATCTGACCACAGAACAGTTTTCCATTTTGCCTCAGTCCATTTTAAAGGGAATCTGTCACCCCATTTTTGGCCTATAAGCTGCGGCCACCGCCATCAGAGGCTTATCTACAGCATTCTGTAATGCTGTAGATAAGCCCCAATGTATCCTGAAAGAGAAGAAAAACTAGTTAGATTATACTCACCCATGGGCGGTCCCAGAGCGGTTCGGTACTGCAGTGCGCAGGCGCCGGGAAAGGTCAGAGAGGCCCAGTGCACTGCAGTACTTTGCTCTGCCCTCAACAGGGCAGACAAAGTACGCCGGTGCAGGAGCCGCAGCAGGAATTGGACCGCCCCTTAGGTGAGTATAATAAAAGGTCTTTTTTTGCCTTATAATTTAAGGAGAGATCACCTTACCACCTTACCCATTATTTGGATCAGCCTGACTTGTTACCAAAGAAAAATTTGAGTCCCAAACGCGCATCTCGCTGCATTCTCAAGGGGACTTGGCCTTCCCAATTTCTTTTTGGTAATAAGTCAGGCTGACCCAACTAATGGGTAAGGTGGTCTCTCCTTAAATTATAAATGCTACTTCTGTGTTAAAATTGTGGGTATTTCTGACCATTGTGTGAAGACTTTGGGAGATTTCACGCTTGCACGCTTGCACGGTTACTATGGTAACTACCGTATATACTCGAGTATAAGCCAAGATTTTCAGCCCATTTTTTTAGGCTGAAAGTGCCCCTCTCGGCCTATACTCGAGTCATTGTCCTAGGATGTCAGAGGGGGAGGGAGAGCAGCAGGAGTGCTGGCTGTCACATCATACTCACCTGCTCCCGGCACGTTCTCTGCATGTCCCTGCTTCTCCGATGGTGTCCGGGTGCCGGCAGCTCTTCCTGTGTTCAGCGGTCACGTGGTACCGCTCATTAAAGTAATGAATATGGACGCGACTCCACTCCCATAGGGGTGGAGCACATATTCATTACTTCAATGAGCGGTACCAGTGACCGCTGAACACAGGAACAAGCTGCCGGCACCGGAGAGACCATCAGAGAAGCAGGGACGTGCAGACCGCACCACGAGGGTGAGTATAACGGGGGAGGGTGAGCCATGCAATATTCACCTGTCCCTGTTCCACCGCCGCGCTGTGTCTTCTGCATCCTATGGCTGTGACGTTCAGGTCAGAGGGCGCGATTACGTTTTTAGTGCGCACCCTCTGCCTGAACAGTCACTGCAGAGACCCGGAAGACACAGCGGCGCGCAGCGGTGGAACGGGGACAGGTGAATATCACAAGTGCTGGTGTCCCCGCCTGCTCAGGACAAGAGGTGAGTATGTCATTTTTTTTTAATCGCAGCAGCAGCAGCATATGGGGCATCTTATGGGGCCATAATCAACCTATGTGCAGCATTATATGGGGCAAATGTTTCTATGGAGTATCTTATGGGGCTATAATCAACCTTTATGCAGCATTATATGCGTCACATTTTCTATGGAGCATCTTATGGGGCCATAATCAACCTTTATGCAGCATTGTATGGGGCAAATGTTTCAATGGAGCATTTTATGGGGCCATTATTAACCTTTATGCAGGATTATATGGGGCATATTTTTATTTGGAACATCTTATGGGGCCCATCATAAACTTTATGGAGCATTATATGGGGCTCCTGATTCAATATGGATATTCAAAAACACTTAACCTACTGATGTCTCAATTAATTTTACTTTTATTGGTATCTATTTTTATTTTTGAAATTTACCAGTAGCTGCTGCATTTCCCACCCTAGGCTTATACTCGAGTCATTAAGTTTTCCCAGTTTTTTTGTGGCAAAATTAGGGGCCTTGGCTTATACTCGGGTATATACGGTACCTCATCTATGTCTGTCTTTTTTGTACCATGTAATTAATTATTCTAGCACCAAGAAATAAAATATGCTCTTTTAACCAATCAAATTCTAAGTTTTCTTACTACCCTTAGACTTGCATGGATGTGCGCCGTCCGATATACGCTACCTATCAGCATGAGAAAATAAACACTAGTCGGCGCTGCTCCATAGTATCACATTGAGCTGTGTCCTTTCTGATGAAACATCGGATGGCACTCCTCCGAGTAAATACGCTGGCTACTTGCCAGTGTGAACGAAAACTAATACTGATGAACATTTGACCATTGAAGCCAATTTGTGACCCCCTTTAATGGGGTATTTTGCTATTTCTATATGGTACAAGTGATACCTTGGACCTGTTTATCAAATAAACAATAAAAATGAAGACAATAAATAAAAACCTAAATAAATAATGAAGCACAAAGGAAACGGCTCAGCTAGCAGTAAATTATGTATAGTTTTATATATTGGAGAGCCCGAGCTTCTATATTGTGCTTTGCTGAAACATTTGCCTTAGTATTGAACACCCTGAAGTATTGCACACAAAGCTTCTCACAGCATAGTAGTTTTTACATTGTGAAATGATCAGTTGCCATAGAAATTGATTCACAGCTGTAATTGCTGCAATCATTAAGGGTTAATGTACAATCCTATGTGATTAAACTATTACACCATCCAGCATGAATCATTCCAGATCTGCAGTCAGCTTGACTGACAACTTAATTCAATTTTGCCATTATGTTTTGTATGAATATTCCTGCCTGAACCCCTCCACGACCAGAGGTATTTTCGTTTTTACGTTTTCATTTTTTGCTCCCTGTCTTCCCAGAGCCATAACTTTTTTATTTTTTTTGGTCAATATGGGCATTTGAGGGCTTGTTTTTTGCAACACAAGTTGTACTTTTGAATGACACCATTGGTTTTAACATATTGTGTACTTGAAAACCGCAATTTCAAAAAGTGCAATTCCACAGTTGTTGTTTTTTTTAACCATATTCCCTAAATGCTAAATCTGACCTGCCATTATGATTATCCGGGTCATTACAAGTTCATAGACACCAAACATGTCTAGAATCATTTTTATTTAAGTGGTAAAAAAAAAATCCAAAGTTTGGTAAAAAAAAACTGCCATTTGCCATGTTCCAAGACATGTAGCGTCTCTATTTTTCTTGATCTGGGGCTGGGCGAGGGCTTATTTTTTGCTTGTCGAGCTGACTTTTGTATTGATACCATATTGTTGTAGATACAATCTTTTGATCTCCCATTTATTGCATTTTATTGCAATGTAGTGGCGACCAAAAAAATGTAATTCTGATGTTTTGAATTTTTTTTTTTTTTTTCTCGTTATGCCGTTTACCGATCGGATTAATTTGTTTTTTATATTGAAATATCGGGTGATTCTGAACTCTGCGATACCAGATATGTGTATATTTGATTTTTTTATTATTTTATTTTGAATGGGGTGAAAGGGGGGTGACTTGAACTGGGGTTTTTTAAAATATTTTTTAAAACTTTTTTTTTATTTTTATGTATGCTTCAATAGTATCCATAGGAGACTAGAAGCTGCACTACTTTGATCTCCTCTGCTACACGCAGGAGATGATCAGATCATATGTGTGTAGCAGAAATGCCTGCTGCTGTAACGGGCACATGTCAGCAGTACAGATCAGCTGACATGTGCCAGTAATGGTGCGGGCTCAGCGCCGGAGCCCGCACCAAACAGGGGGAGTCCGACAAAGACTAAAGAGGTTAAAGAGTAACTGTCGCTTTAATTTTATTTCTAAAATCAATAATACACATAAAAATGAGAAACTTTGTCATATATATTTATAGTATGGAAGAAATCTGTTTCATACTCTGCCAGGACTAATAATTAATTTGTAAAATTCTCACTTGCCTGAAAAATCTGTATTTAGTGAAGATTGTTACATAACTGAGACAAGAGATGACAGCTTCTACTGATAACATTTTGTGTAGGGGAGGGAGATTGAGGGGCAGAGAGGGAGGAGCTACAGGCAGACCTCTTCCCACCACATTTCCCCTCTCATCTACCTAGAATCTTAGCATCAGCTGCCATCTCCTATCTCAGTTATGTAAAAGTATATCTTCGCTGAATAAAGATTTTAATCGGGAATAGAGATGGGCGAACCTGGACAGTTCGGCATATATATCGAACACATAGTGTACAGACATGGACAACGAACACAGACTTCACCAGGAAGTCCATGTTAGGCCGGAGTCACACTACAGTGAGATACGGCCCAGTCTCGCAGGTTAAAAACAAGCTCTGGCACTCCGGAGCGGAGCATGCAGCTTCATGTATTTCTATGCGGCCGCACGCTCCGCTCCTTTGTGCCGATACCAGAGCTTGTTTTTAACCTGCGAGACTCGGCCGTATCTCGCTGTGTGTGATCCCGGCCATACTGTTCGGGTTTGGCCCCCGAAAACTTGATGTGCATGACAGCTCAACAAACACTGCCTCTGATCGGCGGTAAAATCATAACCGCCGGTCAGACAGCCGCAGTACTCATGCTGTCAAATGACAGCGTGAGCCCGCAGCTAGTTTACCTTTGGTCATTGGCATCGACTGGTGGGACGTCTGCTCTCATCAGCCTACGCCAGCTGCCGCTAATAATAGCAAGAGCAGGCAGCGGCTAATGGGAGCATACACCAACCGGTGCCTGCCTTCTAAATAAATAATAAAAAAAAATGGTGTGGGTTTCTCTGTATTTTTGATAACCAGCCAAGCTATAGCAGACAGCATCTGGCTGGTATTCTCAAAATGTTAAGGGGATATGGATATTGGCCCCCAGCCTAAAATTGGCAGCCTGCAGTAACCCAGAAAAGGCGCATCTAGTAGATTTGTATAATAAAGTATATTACAAAGTTTTTTCATTTTCACGCGTACTATTGATTTATGTGTGACGTCCGAGAGACCGGGGTACCCAGCACCGGACCAATGGGGTCTGTCTCTTGAGGGGGATGTCACGGGTGGCTTGACCCGGTGCTGTGGCCTCAGGCAATGCACAGTGTAAAGGGTATCGTGAGGGAACAGGCACTTACTTGATCAGCAGCAGGTTCTCCCAGCGGTGATGATCCCAATCCTGGATAGATGGCTATTGTCCAAATGAAAGACTGAGGCACTGAAACGTTTAACCAGTTTACTTTAACAAAAAAAGGATTTACAACCAGTCCTGTCACCGGAGTCTGTATGGGAACTCTGAGTTACTTTGACCCTGCCGGGGTCTTCGCCTCTTATTGTACGCAATATCTGTGTGGCCCTGCTGCTGTATGTGAACTGGCTGCCGGCCCAATCTGTCCCCTCCGGGTCCTGGTTCGACGGGCAACCCGAGTCCTTTTATCGGCTTACCCCCTCCGGGAGTACCGCTGAACTCTGTGTCTGTTGCTGCGTCCGACCCTAGTGAAGCTGATATCACCTCACGTTTTTCCGGTTGCTGTATTATATGTAATGAATACAGCCACGGATCCGGTATCCGTCTTTGCGCCTGTTCTGGGTAGTGATTAATGCTACCCGGTTCTCACAATGTCCTTTTTCTCTATCCCTCTTCTCCTCAGGCCGGTGATTTAGGCCTGGAAACAGTCACAGGGCTGTTAGAAATTCAGCTGTATGACCTCTCACTTTCAGCTCCTTAGCCCAACTGCCAGTTCTTCCCTCAGACCAGAATGGATCAAGGGGAGTCTCTGGAGCTCCGCCTTCTGGCCGGAGGAGGTAGTGCAGTCTTGCAATTTTAGTATTTGTATTCAGTGTCAGTAACTATATTTGTGGCAAATACCTCTAGGGGTGCCACATTCCCCCTTAGTTAAGAACAGTACTCCGGGACTGTGGGACGATAACATTTTGAAATAACAATTAATATGTACAGAGTCTTAAAAATGAAAAGTTACAAAAACCACTCAAGGAAACAAAAATAGAGTTCTGTAAAAAGTCACTTCAAATAGCGTCCATTAATACAGTTCTATCCTTGAAGGTACTAGGAAAGGCACTGCACTTTGTGTCCAAGAATTTAGTTCCATTTTTCCAACGGAGTTACCAATATAAAGTCTAAAGAAAGTTCAAAAAGAGCAAAAAGTAAAGTTCAAAAAGCAGTCTTTCCTGAGCTTTGATTTAGTGCCTCCGTGCTGATAAAAAGTTCAAGAATATGCAATAAGTTCATACAGACAAGTCTCTGTAGGTACTGGGCTTAAACGTTGCAGAATGATAACAATGACTATAGTTTTATAGTTGGTAATCCGCATACCTGGCCGGTAATTGACCCTGGGTACTACGCTGTGATCTACGAAATAGCGGTGTCTCTTCATGTGGTATACTACTGTCTACTGCGGATGTAGTATCTGCCCGCTCTGCTAAAGATAATTCCACGACTATGGAGTTGGCAAGTCCACCGTGAATGGGATTACTCTGATCAGGAATCTGTTCTTCCTGGTCTGGAACCTCCCGTAGTACGGGGTCAGCCTCTTCCTGTCTTGGGACTTCTGGTATTGGGTTCGGTGTTGGGTAAAAGGCCACCATGGGAACCACTACTGCACCATGGTATGTTAGTAGGGTTTTGGGAAAGTCTCCTATACAGGTGTGATACATTTCCTCTTCTTTTTCCTTTACTGGTTGGACCTGCATGGGTTGAATAACTTCTGGTTCTGGCTGGACAACTTCTGGCTCTTTCAATGCTTCCGGACATAATTTAAGATTGTCTCTTGACACTAGTATAGATGTTAAGCCTCCGTTTTTGCTAATGAGACACATTTTAGGATTATCCATTCTTGTTGGTAAAACTGTGTAGGGTACGGCTTCCCACTGATTGTCTAGTTTATTGGTTCGACGATTTCTCTTGAGCACTTGGTCACCCGGTCTTAATGGGGTCGCTAGAGCATTCTGGTTGAAAGTTCGCTCTTGTCTTTCTCTAGTTTGCTGAAGGCTTCTTTCCACACTCTCTTGCACTTGGCGATACTGCTTTTGCCGTATGATATCCCAATTGGAGTCTTGGACTTCTGCGTCTGGTTTCAGAATTCCCATTTCTAGATCGATTGGTAATTGGCCGGGTCTTGCACGCATAAGGTAAGCTGGGGTGCAATTGGTGGAACTCACCGGGACATGATTATACAGATCCACCAAGTCAGGCAATTTCACTGGCCATTGATTTCTTTCTGCCTCAGGTAAAGTCTTTAGTAGTTCTATTACAATATGGTTCATCTTCTCGCATAAGCCGTTTGTTTGTGGATGATAGGCCGCCGTCCGGATCTTTTTGCAACCATACATATTACAGAATTCTCTGAAGATCTCTGATTCAAAGGCTGTACCTTGGTCGGTGAGAACCTGTTCCGGATATCCATGGGGTCTACAAAAGTACGTTTGGAACGCTTTGGCTGCTGTTTTTGCTGTCAGATCTTTTACGGGTACTACTACCAAGAAGCGTGAATAATGGTCCACGATGGTCAAGGCATAGACATAGCCGGACCGGCTTGGTGTCAACTTCACGTGGTCCATGGCTACAAGTTCAAGTGGTTGTTTGGTGATTATGGGCTGCAGTGGTGCTCTTTGGTTCTTTTGATCGTTTCTTCTGAGGTTGCACGGGCCACAATTTCTGCACCACTGTTCGAAAGGACAAATGTCTTTTTTCGGCCTTACTAACTATGATTGATTTTCTCATCCCGACCCAATAAAATCTTTCTCTTAGAAGTACTTCTAACTTTTTCCAACCGAAGTGACCAGCACCATTATGGTAAGCTTCGAGGACCATCTTGACATCTTGTTTAGGCACGATAATCTGCCAAACCAATTCATGTGTTTTCGGATTGGTGTACCTTCTACAGAGCTTCCCTTGATACAGGAACATTTTGCCTCTCTCTTTCCAGAGTTGATGCGTCTCTTCTGGGGCATCCTCATCGGGATATGCACTTTGCTCAGTTAACAGTTCCTTCACCAACTTCACAGCCGGATTGCTGTCTTGGGTGTCAGCCCATCTATGGTGTGCTAACGGATTAAAATTCAACTCTTGTTGTTTCTGATAGGTACTTGACTGATGATGTTTTGCCTTGGGATGATGGAAGGCTGGTAGTTCAATTTCTTCAAGCTCCAATCATTCTTTTGGGCGGCAGCGCCGGTACCACCCGGTATGGATACTTCTGCAACAACATCTCCTGGAACACGACAAAGTCGTTCTATCTTCTGTACACGGAGGATTTAAAGAACTGGCTGGACACCTCATACTCCACGTGCTTAAGGAACAAGCCTTTCTTCTCGGGGATGAGCTCCACCTGCACGGTATCATGTCCCAGCAGCTCCTGTAAAGTGTGCGGCAGCATCAGAGGACGTCCGGGGGTCGCCTCCATTGTGCAGCATTCAGGACCGCTCTTCACACAACCGGCAATGAAGAGGTTAATGCGCAGAGTGTCGTCACGGCCGGCGCCTTCCACCTTCGGGGGGCTTCACCTGCAGTCAGTGTCTCCCCCACAGCTCGCCCTTCTGTACTGGCATCGCGCTCCGGGCCCCGTCATGTGGCACCCCTAGAGGTATTTGCCACAAATATAGTTACTGACACTGAATACAAATACTAAAATAGCAAGACTGCACTACCTCCTCCGGCCAGAAGGGGGAGCTCCAGAGACTCCCCTTGATCCATTCTGGTCTGAGGGAAGAACTGGCAGTTGGGCAGTTGGGCTAAGGAGCTGAAAGTGAGAGGTCATACAGCTGAATTTCTAACAGCCCTGTGACTGTTTCCAGGCCTAAATCACCGGCCTGAGGAGAAGAGGGATAGAGAAAAAGGACATTGTGAGAACCGGGTAGCATTAATCACTACCCAGAACAGGCGCAAAGACGGATACCGGATCCGTGGCTGTATTCATTACATATAATACAGCAACCGGAAAAACGTGAGGTGATATCAGCTTCACTAGGGTCGGACGCAGCAACAGACACAGAGTTCAGCGGTACTCCCGGAGGGGGTAAGCCGATAAAAGGACTCGGGTTGCCCGTCGAACCAGGACCCGGAGGGGACAGATTGGGCCGGCAGCCAGTTCACATACAGCAGCAGGGCCACACAGAAATTGCGTACAATAAGAGGCGAAGACCCCGGCAGGGTCAAAGTAACTCAGAGTTCCCATACAGACTCCGGTGACAGGATTGGTTGTAAATCCCTTTATGTTGAAGTAAACTGGTTAAACGTTTCAGTGCCTCAGTCTTTCATTTGGACAATAGCTATCTATCCAGGATTGGGATCATCACCGCTGAGAGAACCTGCTGCTGATCAAGTAAGTGCCTGTTCCCTCACGATACCCTTTACACTGTGCATTGCCTGAGGCCACAGCACCGGGTCAAGCCACCCGTGACATCCCCCTCAAGAGACAGACCCCATTGGTCCGGTGCTGGGTACCCCGGTCTCTCGGGCGTCACAATTGGCGTCACGAACAGGATAGAGCCAGCCCATATACCGGGTATTGTGTGCCGTGATTGGAGCCCAAAACTTTGAAAACTTGGATGAAAAATCGTGAAAATTGACTTTATTAAAGAAAATTCCATTTCCCATTAAAAACTATTGAAAGTGACTTTTCTTCATTGGTTATAATGGAGTAAAGATGGCCGCCATCCCCTGAGGTAATCACCTCATAACGGTTAGGCGCGAGACTGTTAATTGAGCTACGCCATTACCTGAGCCCCAGTTTAACTGAAAAACTTCAGAATCCGCCATTACAGAGCGCGCGGCGGGCGGGAGCAGCAGGGGGCGTGTCATTGTGGGCAGCACCAAGCTGAGCGCTCTGACGTCAGAGCAAGGGGAAAACCAATCCTGCTGCACAGCAGAACGAATCTACACTATCCCGACGGAAGCGGAGGACCGGAAGGGTCCGGATTAACTAAGGGGGCACAGTATGTCGCAGCACGGAGACGCCGCAGCACCCGGCGGCGCTAATGCAGCTGAAAGACAGAGTGTCGATAGAGCGTCTGGTAGCGCAGCGGTGCAAGGAGTGGCGCCCATCATGCCGGTGCTGATGCCATATACCCCAGGTGGCCCGTGGCTTCCAATGTATGAAGGTGAGCCTAATACCCTTGACGATTTCAGAGAAAAGATGCTGGCCCATTTTAACATGTTCCCCGTGGGTGAAGTTCAGCGTGTTAGTCTCCTGATGATGCAGTTAAGTGGCCATGCTAAGCGAGAAGTCACAGCATGGGCAGCTGATCTAAAAGGCACTGTTGAACGCATATTTGCTGGATTAAAAGCTACATTTGAAACCACTGCCAGCAGCAAAGCTAAAATACGATTCTTTAATTGCAAACAAAAAGTTAATGAGGGCGTGAGAGACTTTGCCTTAAACCTGCAGGAAGCCCTTAAATCACTTACACTGGCTGAACCCATTTTTAGCACCGGAGCGGATAAACTGCTAAGAGATCAATTTATGGAGGGACTCTACACCCCTTCTCACCGGGGGCATGTGAGCATGCTTGTTTTTAAGAACCCTGAATTGACATTTGCTCAATTAAAGGAGAGCGCTATACGTCTCCAGCTGGCAGAGGCACCTCGGGATCAGGATCCTGCGCAACCTATGGCAGAGGCACCTCAACAACAGGGAGTGCCAGTGACATCAGCTATGTCCGGGGCCATTGCTAAGCCCCTGGGGCCCAGTACTAATGAGGCTCTTCAACAAAAGCTTGACTCTTTAACTGATGTTTTTGCTTCAATGGCTAAAACCATGCAGGAGATGAGAGGACCCAAGATAGAGTTCGCAAACCGTAGAGAGAATGTTCCATGGATGAGACCCCGGAGATACCCGACATGGAGAGGACGACCCCGCGACCGCTACCAACCGGATGGACAGCCCATTTGCCGCCGTTGCCAGCAGCCAGGCCACTTTGCACGAGATTGTGATTTAAACGGGAATCCCCTGTGAATGCGGGCCGCTTCGCAGGAATGAACTTTCAAGGCCCAACACCCTGGCACGACAGGTACATCGGAGGACAACCCATTATCCCTATCGTGCTGGACGGAATTCCCCTCAACGCTTTGCTGGACACAGGTTCCCAGATTTCATCTATACCGTATATCCTTTATAAGAGGTACTGGGCTGATGCAGATATTGATAAAGGGCCCTCTGATGTTGAACTAGATATATGGGCCAGTAATGGTAAGTTGGTACCGAAACTAGGATTCAGGGAGATGACCATAAAGATTGGTAAAGTAGAATTGAAGAAACAGGGTATAATTGTTGTTGATGTTGACCGGCGGAACTGTGAACCAACTGTATTGATAGGAATGAATGTGTTAGAGAACTGCTTTTCCGAAGTTATTTCTGTCTTACAGCAAATTGCTGAAACTGCCCAATCCTGCCAGCAGAGAGTTCTCCAAAGGGAAATAAAAGTATTGATGTTAAGGCAACAGGTAGAAGTTGCAGGTGGAGAAATCGGCAGTGTGAGGGTAAGTGATCCAACATCTATTGTAATCCCACCAAAAACAGAAATGCTGGTATGGTGTAGAGCAGCCATTGGTACTAAGGGACGAGATTATCAAGCCTTAATAGAACCAGTGTACACCGACAGCAGGCCCACTATACTCACAGCACGAGGGGTAGTCGAGGTACACCGGGGACGAGTGCCGGTACGACTTTTGAACTGTGGAGAGGAAGAGGTCACTTTGCCAAGGTATGCTACAGTGGCAAAGCTATATACTGTTGACAACAATGCCATCACAACCATTGAGCCCTTAGAACCAACCTGTCAGGTGGAAGGCAACGGCTCAGACGGAGAATTGGAGGATTGGTGTCAACAGCTACACGTGGGCATAAATTCAACACCTACCCATCAAAAACAAGGGGTGTATAGGCTAGTGACGGAATATGAACAAGTCTTCAGTAGACACCCATTGGACTTCGGACGGATAGAAGGGGTAGAACACACAATCCCCACCAGTGACCATCCCCCAATAAAAGAAAGATATAGACCCATACCGCCCGCTCACTATCAATGTGCAAAAGATATGCTGAGGGAGATGAAACAGGCCAGGGTAATAAGAGACAGCTGTAGCCCCTGGGCGGCCCCTCTAGTGCTTGTCAAAAAAAAGGACGGAACCATGAGAATGTGCGTAGACTACCGGCGGATTAATAACATCACCCATAAAGACGCCTACCCCTTGCCTAGGATAGAAGAGTCCTTGACTGCTTTGAAATCTGCTAATTATTTTTCCACCTTAGACTTAACAAGCGGGTATTGGCAAGTCCCTGTGGCTGAGAGAGATAAGGAAAAGACGGCATTCACCACACCAATGGGTCTATGTGAATTTAATCGCATGCCATTCGGACTCTGCAACACATCCGGTACCTTCCAGCGGCTGATGGAATGCTGCCTCGGACACAAGAACTTCGAGACCGTCCTCCTGTACCTAGATGATGTGATCGTCTACTCAAAGACTTACGAACAACACTTAATAGACCTGGCAGAAGTGTTCGAAGCCTTATCCAGGTATGGCATGAAAATCAAGCCATCCAAATGTCACCTTCTCAAGCCAAAGGTACAGTACCTGGGACACATGGTGAGTTCGGAGGGAGTAGCACCGGATCCCGAGAAAATAAGCGCCATAAGGGATTGGCCAAGACCTACCAACGCAAAAGAAGTGAGGCAATTCCTGGGATTGGTGGGTTACTATCGCAGATTTATAAAAGGATTTACCAAATTGGCAGCACCCTTGCAAGACGCCTTGGTAGGGCAGACGAAGAAACCTTCAAACCGAAACCCTCCTTTTCAGTGGAACGATGAAAGGGAAGACTCCTTTGAACAACTAAAGAAGGCACTAACCGGAGAAGAGGTTCTGGCATACCCAGACTACCATCAACCTTTCATCCTCTACACCGATGCCAGTAATGTGGGACTAGGAGCGGTGCTGTCACAAAAGCAAGAAGGTCGGGAGAAAGTCATCGCCTTTGCAAGTAGAAAGCTCCGGCCTACTGAAAGAAATCCAGAAAATTATAGCTCCTTCAAATTGGAACTACTGGCAGTAGTTTGGGCTGTGACTGAACGTTTCAAACACTATCTGGCTGCTGCAGAATTTATTGTCTATACTGACAACAATCCGTTGACCCACCTGGACACAGCCAAATTAGGTGCGTTAGAACAGCGATGGATAGCCCGGTTATCTAATTACAACTTCAAGATCAAGTATCGAGCAGGTCGCAAGAATGGAAATGCCAATGCCCTATCCCGGATGCCACACTTGAGAGATGTAGAAGAAGAAACGGAGGAGGTAGTGCAGTCTTGCTATTTTAGTATTTGTATTCAGTGTCAGTAACTATATTTGTGGCAAATACCTCTAGGGGTGCCACATATGTAATAAAGATTAGCACAATGGTTATACTTTAACCCCTTGTGGGCATGATCGGGTGCAGGTGTCAGCTCTAGTGATGACCGAATATACTCGTTACTCGAGATTTCCCGAGCACGCTCTGGGGTCCTCCGAGTATTTTTAAGTGCTCAGAAATTTCGTTTTTATTTCCGCAGCTGAATGATTTACATCTGTTAGCCAGCATACAGTCATGGTCAAACGTATTGACACCCCTGCAATTCTGTCAGATAATACTCATTTTCTTCATGAAAATGATTGCAAAAGCAAATTATTTGGTATTATTATCTTCATTTAATTTGTCTTAAATGAAAAAACACCAAAGAGAATGAAGCAAAAAGCAAAACATTGATCATTTCACACAAAACTCCAAAAATGGGCCAGACAAAAGTATTGGCACCCACAGCCTAATACTTGGTTGCACAACCTTTAGCCAAAATAACTGCGACCAACCGCTTCCGGTAACCATCAATGAGTTTCTTACAATGCTCTGCTGGAATTTTAGACCATTCTTCTTTGGCAAACTGCTCCAGATCCCTGATATTTGAAGGGTGCCTTCTCCAAACTGCCATTTTTAGATCTCCACACAGGTGTTCTATGGGATTCAGGTCTGGACTCATTGCTGGCCACCTTAGGCTGGGTTCCCATTGCGTTATGGGTCTGCGTTTAACGGACAGCGTTGCACGGCGAAATTAACGCCGTGCAACGCGTCCGTTAACGCGCCCATTGAAGGCAATGGGAACGCGCTTCACTAGCGCGTGCCATGTTCGGCACGCGCTAGCGACGCGCCGGTGATTCCTGGCGCGCCGCGGACGCTGCTTGCAGCGTCCGAGGCGCGCCCACGGTCCGTTCCCCGCTCTCGCAGATCGGGGATCTGCGAGAGCGGGGACGTTACCGCGACCCCGACCGCAGCCCCATAGAAAACATTGCGTTAGCGCAATCCGCTAGCGCTAAACGGATTGCACTAACGCAATGTGACCCTAGCCTTAGAAGTCTCCAGCGCTTTCTCTCAAACCATTTTCTAGTGCTTTTTGAAGTGTGTTTTGGGTCATTGTCCTGCTGGAAGACCCATGACCTCCGAGGGAGACCCAGCTTTCTCACACTGGGCCCTATATTATGCTGCAAAATTTGTTGGTAATTTTCAGACTTCATAACGCCATGCACACGGTCAAGCAGTCCAGTGCCAGAGGCAGCAAAGCAACCCCAAAACATCAGGGAATCTCCGCCATGTTTGACTGTAGGGACCGTGTTCTTTTCTTTGAATGCCTCTTTTTTTCTCCTGTAAACTCTATGTTGATGCCTTTGCCCAAAAAGCTCTACTATTGTCTCATCTGACCAGAGAACATTTTTCCAAAACATTTTAGGCTTTTTCAGGTAAGTTTTGGCAAACTCCAGCCTGGCTTTTTTATGTCTCGGGGTAAGAAGTGGGGTCTTCCTGGGTCTCCTACCATACAGTCCCTTTTCATTCAGACGCCGACGGATAGTACGGGTTGACATTGTTGTACCCTCGGACTCCAGGGCAGCTTGAACTTGTTTTGATGTTAGTCGAGGTTCTTTATCCAACATCCACACAATCTTGCTTGAAATCTCTTGTCAATTTTTCTTTTCCGTCCACATCTAGGGAGGTTAGCCACAGTGCCATGGGCTTTAAACTTCTTGATGACACTGCGCACGGTAGACACAGGAACATTCAGGTCTTTGGAGATGGACTTGTAGCCTTGAGATTGCTCATGCTTCCTCACAATTTGGTTTCTCAAGTCCTCAGACAGCTCTTTGGTCTTCTTTCTTTTCTCCATGCTCAATGTGGTACACACAAGGACACAGGACAGAGGTTGAGTCAACTTTAATCCATGTCAACTGGCTGCAAGTGTGATTTAGTTATTGCCAACACCTGTTAGGTGCCACAGGTAAGTTACAGGTGCTGTTAATTACACAAATTAGAGAAGCATCACATGATTTTTTGAACAGTGCCAATAGTTTTGTCCACCCCGTTTTTTATGTTTGGTGTGGAATTATATCCAATTTGGCTTTAGGACAATTCTTTTTGTGTTTTTTCATTTAAGACAAATTAAATGAAGATAATAATACCAAATAATTTGGGTTTGCACTCATTTTCAGGAAGAAAATAAGTATTATCTGACAGAATTGCAGGGGTGTCAATACTTATGGCCATGACTGTAACTACATGTGGGGGTTGCCTGGTTGCTAGGAAATCCCCACATGTACTTATGCTGGCTAAGAGATGTAAATCATTCAGCTGCGGCAAGAAAAACTAAATCTCCGAGCACTAAAAAATACTCGGAGGACCCCCTCGGTAACGAGTATATTCACTCATCACTAGTCAGCTCTATATGAGAGCTGACACCCTGCAGCAACGCCCACTATCGGTGCTAGCACAGATCGCGGATATTAAACCTGTCTGATGCCGCTGTCAATAGTGACAATGAAATCAAGAAGCATCACAGAGGAAGGGAGATCCCTCAGTGCTTGCATCAGCACAACTCAATGCGATCGCATTGTGCTGATGGTCTCCATAGTGACCCCTGGCCATAAGATGGCTGTGAGGTCCTTCAGGGAAGGTGGCCTGTGAGTGCCTGCTCAGAGCAGGAGCTGACATGCCTCCTACCGTACCTGTCAGAACCAGGCATTACAGAGTATCTGCCAGTATGAGGATGATGTCCCATAGTGGGACAATATAAAAGAAAAAAAAGTAAAAAAAAAAGAATAAATAAATCCCCAAATAGCAAAAGAAAGAAAAAATATTAATCTAATCCACATCCAGAACGACTCACACTGTAAAACTGTCCCACTAATTAACCCCTTCAGGCGTGTAGTGGCGTGAGCCGCTCTTTGTCCTTCTCCACAAATCTTACTTCAGCCCCTGCTGTATTCCTGAAAAGCCCCACTGTTCCAGCCAAGCTCCATTCATTTTATGGAAGCTGGGGCAAAAATGGCGTGAAGACGCCAAAAGTTTAATTTTTTTGCACAAAAAATAGTGACATTTCAACTCCTTTTTTTTGCCAAAAAATCTGCCAAAAAAACTTTGATGAATCGCCTCATTGTTTTTGCAAAGTATGTTACACAACATTTGATAAATTTGGCAAATCTTTTGGTATAAGGGTATGTGCACACGTAGAATGGTCCTCTGCGGATTTTTCCGCAGCGGATTTGATAAATCCGCAGGGCAAAAACACCGCGTTTTTCCTGCGGATTTATAGCGGATTTACCGCGGATTTACTGGTGTTTTTGTGCAGATTCCACTGCGGTTTTACACCTGTGGTTTTCTATTATGGAGCAGGTGTAAAACCGCTGCAGTTTCCGCACAAAGAATTGACATGCTGCGGAATGTAAACCACTGTGTTTCTGCGTGTTTTTTTCCGCAGCATGTGCACAGCGTTTTCGGTTTCCCATAGGTTTACATTGTACTGTAAACTCATGGGAAACTGCTGCGGATCCGCAGCAAAATCTGCATCGTGTGCACATAGCCTAATGCTGTTGTCTAAAACCTTGTATCCAATTTTTACTCCACCTCCCTGCTGGAATGAGATTTCTGACCCTCTTTGCAGCTTTCTAAAAATTCACTATTCATAATTCAGAGTTTAGACCTATTTGCATAGCTAACCAAACTGAATTTCCCACCCACATTTTAAATGTGTCGAGAATGGTATAAAATCACAAATTTTATGCAGAAATAAAATGCAATAACATTTTTAGGACAGATAAGTGACACAAAAGCCTTGATGTATCCTCTATAGAGGTCATAATTGTAAGTAATCCTTATCTGGGCATATGTGAACAGGGCTGCCACTAGAAATTTCGGGGCCCCATACTGGCAAAATTTTCAGGGCCCCCTTGAGACTCCGCCCAGGCTCCACCCCAGCCCCACCTCCACGCTCCACCCCAGCCCCACCTCCACGCTCCACCCCTCAAACTGTCCACAGTCCCACCGCTCTCTCTTGGAAAAACTCCACTTCTCACCTATCACACATTAACAGTTCCCTTCACCAGATCACACATATAGCCAGCAGCTTTTGTTTTGGCCAAAAGATTTTTTTAAGCCGCCACCATAACACGGTAGACACTTTTGGCCGGGCCCTACTCTACTGTAACCTATTAAATATTTGTTAAAATATGCAATACAATTTAGGTATATTTTTATTTATGATGATGTGTGCAAAACTGTAAAGCGCTGCGGAATATGTTAGCGCTATATAAAAATAAAGATTTATTTATTTTTCAATTTTTAAAATGACCAATAATATCACATACAAGGAACAAATACCGCAACACCATGTCCAGACCACATATTACCACCAGTGACCGAATAATATCACATACAAGGAACAAATACCACCACACCATGACCAGACCACATATTACCACCACACCATGACCAGACCACATACAGTCATGGCCAAAAGTATTGACACCCCTACAATTCTGTCAGATAATACTCATTTTCTTCCTGAAAATTATTGCAAACACACATTATTTGGTATTATTATCTTCATTTAACTTGTCTTAAATGAAAAAACACAAAAAGAATTGTCCTAAAGCCAAATTGGATATAATTCCACACCAAACATAAAAAAGGGGGTGGACAAAAGTATTGGCACTGTTCGTAAAATCATGTGATGCTTCTCTAATTTGTGTAATTAACAGCACCTGTAACTTACCTGTGGCACCTAACAGGTGTTGACAATCACTAAATCACACTTGCAGCCAGTTGACATGGATTAAAGTTGACTCAACCTCTGTCCTGTGTCCTTGTGTGTACCACATTGAGCATGGAGAAAAGAAAGAAGATCAAAGAACTGTCTGAGGACTTGAGAAACCAAACTGTGAGGAAGCATGAGCAATCTCAAGGCTACAAGTCCATCTCCAAAGACCTGAATGTTCCTGTGTCTACCGTGCGCAGTGTCATCAAGAAGTTTAAAGCCCATGGCACTGTGGCTAACCTTCCTAGATGTGGACGGAAAAGAAAAATTGACAAGAGATTTCAACGCAAGATTGTGCGGATGTTGGATAAAGAACCTCGACTAACATCTAAACAAGTTCAAGCTGCCCTGCAGTCCAAGGGTACAAAGTGTCAACCCGTACTATCCGTCGGCGTCTGAATGAAAAGGGACTGTATGGTAGGAGACCCAGGAAGAGACCACTTCTTACCCCGAGACATAAAAAAGCCAGGCTGGAGTTTGCCAAGACTTACCTGAAAAAGCCTAAAACGTTTTGGAAGAATGTTCTCTGGTCAGATGAGAAAAAAGCTTTTTGGGCAAAGGCATCAACATAGAGTTTACAGGAGAAAAAAACAGAGGCATTCAAAGAAAAGAACACAGTCCCTACAGTCAAACATGGCAGAGGTTCCCTGGTGTTTTGGGGTTGCTTTGCTGCCTCTGGCACTGGACTGCTTGACCGTGTGCATGGCATTATGAAGACTGAAGACTACCAACAAATTTTGCAGCATAATGTAGGGCCCAGTGTGAGAAAGCTGGCTCTCCCTCAGAGGTCATGGGTCCTCCAGCAGGACAATGACCCAAAACACTCTTCAAAAAGCACTAGAAAATGGTTTGAGAGAAAGCGCTGGAGACTTCTAAGGTGGCCAGCAATGAGTCCAGACTTGAATCCCATAGAACACCTGTGGGGAGATCTAAAAATGGCAGTTTGGAGAAGGCACCCTTCAAATATCAGGGACCTGGAGCAGTTTGCCAAAGAAGAATGGTCTAAAATTCCAAAGACCATTGTAAGAAACTCATTGATGGTTACCGGAAGCGGCTGGTCGCAGTTATTTTGGCTAAAGGTTGTGCAACCAAGTATTAGCCTGAGGGTGCCAATACTTTTGTCTGGCCCATTTTTGGAGTTTTGTGTAAAATGATCAATGTTTTGCTTTTTGCTTCATTCTCTTTTGTGTTTTTTCATTTAAGACAAATTAAATGAAGATAATAATACCAAAGAATTTGTGTTTGCAATCATTTTCAGGGAGAAACTGAGTATTATCAGACAGAATTGCAGGGGTGTCAATACTTTTGGCCATGACTGTATTACCACCACATAGTGACTGAATACTACAATTCTGATCAGTAATAATAAAAAAAAGCACCATACTATCATCATAAGTGCAAGTATTCACAGGAGATCTGTACTTAGTATGCAGTGTCTGAACAGATAATACAGTGATCACTGGTGACATTATATACAGTAGCTCTGAATATAGTATACAGTGTATAGGTAACACTGACTCACCAGTGACGTCTCTAGGTGAAGTCCTTCGGCTTTCATCCAGCACAGACCGCCATCACTTCATCCAGCCAGGACTCGTCTCTGCAGGAAATAACAGTTATCTTGAGCTCCGCTTGTAGAACACATTACTTAATTTTTCCCAACTTCTACATTACACCACATGAAGAAAAAGAGGCGACATAGTATCACTCTGCACAGTAACAGGACCGGCCCCTCATTTAAAACAGTATCCTTAAAAAATAAAATAAATACATCATTGCAGTAATAATATCCCTAAATTGGTCCCTATGGTAATAATATTCCCCATCCTGGCCACCGTGTGTCTCATTCCTGGCGTCAGCTATATGTTCTCCCATCCTGCCCTCATGAGTATCCATTCTGCCCCATATGATCTCCCCATCCTGACCCATCTGTCCCAATCATATCCATCCTGCCCCATGATCCTGCACAATCTGTCTCCAATCATGCCCCCATGTCTGCAATCCTGCCACTTGTCTCCAATCATGCCTCCTGTGTCTCCAATCCTGCCCCATCATGTCTCCAATCATACCCCGTATCTCCGTTCTGCCCCTGTGTCCAGCATAATGCCCCGGGCTCCCCACCCTGGATCGCCGCTCTCAAAAAAAAAAAAAAAATCTTACCTGGCCGTGCTCCTGCGGCGGGTGAAGATCACTTCCTCCACGCAGGTGAAGGACGCACTCGCCGGCGGCTGACAATGACATCAGACGCCGGCGAAGTGCGACTGCGGCCGCTCAAGTCAGCTGCCAGCCTCCGAATGGCTGGCGGCGGCTGTTAACTATTGACGTGCGGGCACAGGCCCGCACGTCAATAGTGTGCCGCAGCGCCTGCAGGGGGGGCCCGGTGAGCAGATGAGACGGGGCCTGATGCGGGCCCCCTCTGCCCACTGGGCCCCATACGCCAGTCATGGCTGTAATGCCCTGATGGCGGCCCTGTATGTGAATGTTTAGTGCTGGATGATTATATAACCTTGGCACTTATCAGTATAACCTTGGCAGTGGCACATAATGGTTAAGGGTCCCAATGTAAATATACTGACGGACTACATCATTTTATATCGTCTTTATCCATAGAATATATCACCTTCTGTACTAGAAGTGAGTACAGTATGACTGAGCTCATCGACTAATCTTCTCTTTCATATATATTGACTTGATGGATCGACATGGGAATGTCACATCTGATGTCACTATATAATACTTTTCCTACCACTATCTAGACAAGGATAGAGATCCATCATGTTGTTTTGCTGTTATATGAGGACAGTAATTGTGGCTACAAATGTTCTCTTACAAAGACGTACACTTGGATTTTTGGCTGTTGTGCATTGAGACTTATGAAGTGTTGTGTGCAGTTCAGATTGACTATTCCTGGAGGAACGTCAAGCAGCCAGTTTTGCGTTTCCTCAGTCATTACAGAAGCGCTGCTGGCAAATCTTGCATTTTGACAGATGTGATCCTTAAAAAGCTAATTTCAGATAATTATGATGTGTGTGCATCATTTCTGCGGCAGTTTTCTTATTTCACCCATACTGCATTTTCTGATCTAATATTATCATTGTGCGGTGATGTCTGTGACAGGGGATGTGTGACAGCTGTTTAACAATAGTGGCGCTTTCCACGGAGTAGCTAGACATGCACATGGAAATGACAGACCTGCTGTTTACTTCTGTGAGCATAGCATGAGCTTGGAACACTTAATTTTCCGTGCATCATTGTAAAGTATCGTCGTTCTGCTGCTGAATTAGGAAAGGATGCTGAACACTGGAAGCAGACGATTGAGTTTATTGTATTAAATTGTAAACCTTCTCATTGATGTAATTAATACAATTATCTGTTGCACACAAAATAACAAGGCCGTTGACCCTATAACACCTCCCTTTCCTGCCACTTATAGAGCATTGACTCATTTTCCATGAAAATATTGTCCGTAGTTTGAAAACATAGTGCTGACCACTGAGCCACCCTGTTAATGAAGCCTGATAGATTTGTGCACATGTGGGTTGTTTTATAATGGCCCTGAAACACTTTCTGCAAATTATATGGTAAACATTATTTGTAAGGTAGTTCTATATTGTGTGCGCATGTATATGGATATTCGAAACTGAGATTGCAACACCAAGAATGAAGAGTTGTGGAATTATGGAAATCACAGGATGGTTAGGTATGTTAATGATCAATATAATTACGAAAAAATGGAAACCTCATTTTCAACATGTCTCGATTTATCCAGCATCGAGTATGAGCACCACGAGCAGAAATATACGCACTTCTATACCTTGCCATGCTATCAGTAAGGTCTGGGTCACACTAAACGTATGGAAAATCGGTCCGAGTCTCCCTGCTGAGAGTGACACAAGTGTTCTCCGTATGGTCATCCGTGTGTAATGCATTTGCAATGCGATGATGTGATTTTCTCGCACCTATGTATCCGTATGACATGCGTAGGGCTTTACATTTCTCACTGATATTCCCCATTGAATTTAATGGCTCAATGGGCTGAAATGAGGAAAATGTGTGCGTATTTCTCGCAAGTCACACGGATGATCCCTGTGGTGTCCAATTTTTTTCTTGCACCCATAGGCTTCCATTGGTACATGGTATACGCGTACAATGGCAGCATGCTGCGATTTTACACGCATGTCAAATATGCCTGAGAAAAAATACGGTGATGTGAGCTGCCCCATAGATTAACACTGGTCCGAGTGCTATGTGATGTTTTCTCGCATAGCACTCGTCCGTATTCTACACTAGTGTGACCCCGGCCTAAGAAGAAAAATGGTTGTCTTGGGATTGTTCTACCACGCTAATTGGGCACACAAATCATTGCAATGTGCTGCTGGTAGCTCCTTTTGCATTTGAAACCCAATGATGACCTAGATGTGCGCGATTGGAGATGCTGCATACTGTGGTAGCACATATAGGCCACATAGGCTGCACACAGCAGCACAAGCCATATGCAGGCTAATGTTGTATTGGGCAGTTTTGAAGAAATTGCTGTACCAATGGTTCTGTGGCTAAATCGATGTAAAACCAAGTTGTTACTGTACCTAGAATGAAGATTAGAGGGGTCCGGCTACCCCACACTAATCCTGGGAGTAGGACTTGAAGGCCTATTTATGGTACAAGTCATCACTGAATAGGATAGACCTCCTTGCCAGCCACCATTGATGTTTTGCACTGCATCATGATTGCGTTTTGAGAGTGGTGGCATGATATTAATGAAACACCTGTATGTGGACATCTGTGTTATGTTTGCTAATGACAGGTGTTATGAAGGCAATCCAGAAACACAGTGTGCTTAGCGATCAGAGCGCACACAGTGATCTGACAAATACCCAAAAATACAAGAACGAGCTCTGAGACGTGGAAACTCTGTAGACTGCACACCTGATCCTATCCTAAACAGAACTAAAAGCGGCTGTGGATTGCGCCTAACAACTACCTAGGCAACTCGGCACAGCCTAAGAAACTAGCTAGCCTGAAGATAGAAAAATAGGCCTGACTTGCCCCAGAGAATTCCCCAAAGGAAAAGGCAGCCCCCCACATATAATGACTGTGAGTAAGATGAAAAGACAAAACGTAGGGATGAAATAGATTCAGCAAAGTGGGGCCCGATATTCTAGGACAGAGCGAGGACAGTAAAGCGAACTTTGCAGTCTACAAAAAACCCTAAAGCAAAACCACGCAAAGGGGGCAAAAAAAACGCACCGTGCCGAACTAACGGCACGGCGGTACACCCTTTGCGTCTCAGAGCTTCCAGCAAAACAAAAGACAAGCTGGACAGAAAAAAAGCAACAAAAAAGCAAAAAGCACTTAGCTATACAGAGCAGCAGGTCACAGGAACAATCAGGAGAAGCTCAGATCCAACACTGAAACATTGACAAGGAGCAAGGATAGCAGCATCAGGCGGAGTTAAGTAATGAAGCAGTTAACGAGCTCACCAGAACACCTGAGGGAGGAAGCTCAGAAGCTGCAGTACCACTTGTGACCACAGGAGTGAATTCAGCCACAGAATTCACAACAGTACCCCCCCCTTGAGGAGGGGTCACCGAACCCTCACCAGAGCCCCCAGGCCGACCAGGATGAGCCGCATGAAAGGCACGAACAAGATCGGAAGCATGAACATCAGAGGCAAAAACCCAGGAATTATCTTCCTGAGCATAACCCTTCCATTTAACCAGATACTGGAGTTTCCGTCTAGAAACACGAGAATCCAAAATCTTCTCCACAATATACTCCAATTCCCCCTCCACCAAAACCGGGGCAGGAGGCTCAACAGATGGAACCATAGGTGCCACGTATCTCCGCAACAACGACCTATGGAATACATTATGTATGGAAAAGGAGTCTGGGAGGGTCAAACGAAAAGACACAGGATTGAGAACCTCAGAAATCCTATACGGACCAATAAAACGAGGTTTAAATTTAGGAGAGGAAACCTTTATAGGAATATGACGAGAAGATAACCAAACCAGATCCCCAACACGAAGTCGGGGACCCACACGGCGTCTGCGATTAGCGAAAAGTTGAGCTTTCTCCTGGGACAAGATCAAATTGTCCACTACCTGAGTCCAGATCTGCTGCAACCTATCCACCACAGAATCCACACCAGGACAGTCCGAAGAGTCAACCTGTCCTGAAGAGAAACGAGGATGGAACCCAGAATTGCAAAAAAATGGAGAAACCAAGGTAGCCGAGCTGGCCCGATTATTAAGGGCGAACTCAGCCAACGGCAAGAAGGACACCCAATCATCCTGGTCTGCAGAAACAAAACATCTCAGATATGTTTCCAAGGTCTGATTGGTTCGTTCGGTCTGGCCATTAGTCTGAGGATGGAAAGCCGAGGAAAAGGATAGGTCAATGCCCATCCTACCACAAAAGGCTCGCCAAAACCTTGAAACAAACTGGGAACCTCTGTCAGAAACAATATTCTCAGGAATGCCATGCAACCGAACCACATGCTGAAAGAACAAAGGTACCAAATCAGAGGAGGAAGGCAATTTAGCCAAGGGCACCAGATGGACCATTTTAGAAAAGCGATCACAGACCACCCAAATGACTGACATCTTTTGAGAAACGGGAAGGTCAGAAATGAAATCCATCGAAATATGTGTCCAAGGCCTCTTTGGGACCGGCAAGGGCAAAAGCAACCCACTGGCACGAGAACAGCAGGGCTTAGCCCTAGCACAAATCCCACAGGACTGCACAAAAGTACGTACATCCCGTGACAGAGATGGCCACCAGAAGGATCTAGCCACTAACTCTCTGGTACCAAAGATTCCAGGATGACCAGCCAACACCGAACAATGAAGTTCAGAGATAAGTTTATTAGTCCACCTATCAGGGACGAACAGTTTCTCTGCTGGACAACGATCAGGTTTATTCACCTGAAATTTTTGCAGCACCCGCCGCAAATCAGGGGAGATGGCAGACACAATGACTCCTTCCTTGAGGATACCCGCTGGCTCAGATAAACCCGGAGAGTCGGGCACAAAACTCCTAGACAGAGCATCCGCCTTCACATTTTTAGAGCCCGGAAGGTACGAAATCACAAAGTCGAAGCGGGCAAAAAATAACGACCAACGGGCCTGTCTAGGATTCAAGCGCTTGGCAGACTCGAGATAAGTCAAGTTCTTATGATCAGTCAATACCACCATGCTTAGCTCCTTCAAGCCAATGACGCCACTCCTCGAATGCCCACTTCATGGCCAGCAACTCTCGATTGCCCACATCATAATTACGCTCAGCGGCCGAAAACTTCCTGGAAAAGAAAGCACATGGTTTCATCACTGAGCAATCAGAACCTCTCTGTGACAAAACCGCCCCTGCTCCAATCTCAGAAGCATCAACCTCGACCTGGAACGGAAGAGAAACATCTGGCTGACACAACACAGGGGCAGAACAAAAACGACGCTTCAACTCCTGAAAAGCTTCCACAGCAGCAGAAGACCAATTAACCAAATCAGCACCCTTCTTGGTCAAATCGGTCAATGGTTTGGCAATGCTAGAAAAATTACAGATGAAGCGACGATAAAAATTAGCAAAGCCCAGGAACTTTTGCAGACTTTTCAGAGATGTCGGCTGAATCCAATCCTGGATGGCTTGGACCTTAACTGGATCCATCTCGATAGTAGAAGGGGTAAAGATGAACCCCAAAAATGAAACTTTCTGCACACCGAAGAGACACTTTGATCCCTTCACAAACAAAGAGTTAGCACGCAGGACCTGAAAAACCATTCTGACCTGCTTCACATGAGACTCCCAATCATCTGAAAAGATCAAAATGTCATCCAAGTAAACAATCAGGAATTTATCCAGATACTCACGGAAGATGTCATGCATAAAAGACTGAAACACAGATGGAGCATTGGCAAGTCCGAACGGCATCACTAGATACTCAAAATGACCCTCGGGCGTATTGAATGCAGTTTTCCATTCATCTCCTTGCCTGATTCTCACCAGATTATACGCACCACGAAGATCTATCTTAGTGAACCAACTAGCCCCCTTAATCCGAGCAAACAAGTCAGATAACAATGGCAAGGGATACTGAAATTTAACAGTGATCTTATTAAGAAGGCGGTAATCAATACACGGTCTCAGCGAACCATCCTTCTTGGCTACAAAGAAGAACCCTGCTCCCAGTGGTGATGACGATGGGCGAATATGTCCCTTCTCCAGGGATTCCTTCACATAACTGCGCATAGCGGCGTGTTCGGGCACGGATAAATTAAATAATCGACCTTTAGGGAATTTACTACCAGGAATCAAATTGATAGCACAATCACAATCCCTATGCGGAGGTAGAGCATCGGACTTGGGCTCTTCAAATACATCCTGATAATCAGACAAGAACTCTGGGACCTCAGAAGGGGTGGATGACGAAATCGACAAAAATGGAACATCACCATGTACCCCCTGACAACCCCAGCTGGATACCGACATGGAATTCCAATCCAATACTGGATTATGGGTTTGTAGCCATGGCAACCCCAACACGACCACATCATGCAGATTATGCAACACCAGAAAGCGAATAACTTCCTGATGTGCAGGAGCCATGCACATGGTCAGCTGGGCCCAGTATTGAGGTGTATTCTTGGCCAAAGGTGTAGCATCAATTCCTCTCAATGGAATAGGACACCGCAAAGGCTCCAAGAAAAACCCACAACGTTTAGCATAATCCAAATCCATCAGATTCAGGGCAGCGCCCGAATCCACAAACGCCATGACAGAAAACGACGACAAAGAGCATATCAAGGTAATGGACAGAAGGAATTTGGACTGTACAGTACCAATGACGGCAGACCTAGCGGACCGCTTAGTGCGCTTAGGACAATCAGAAATAGCATGAGTGGAATCACCACAGTAGAAACACAGACCATTCAGACGTCTGTATTCCTGCCGTTCAACTCTAGTCATAGTCCTATCGCACTGCATAGGCTCAGGTTTAACCTCAGGCAGTACCGCCAAATGGTGCACAGATTTACGCTCGCGCAAGCGTCGACCGATCTGAATGGCCAAAGACGAAGACTCATTCAAACCAGCAGGCATAGGAAATTCCACCATGACATCCTTAAGAGCCTCAGAGAGACCCTTTCTGAACAAAGCTGCCAGCGCAGATTCATTCCACTGAGTGAGTACTGACCATTTCCTAAATTTCTGACAATATACTTCTATCTCATCCTGACCCTGACACAAAGCCAGCAAATTTTTCTCAGCCTGATCCACTGAATTAGGCTCATCGTACAGCAATCCGAGCGCCAGGAAAAACGCATCGACACTACTCAATGCAGGGTCTCCTGGCGCAAGAGAAAATGCCCAGTCTTGAGGGTCGCCGCGCAAAAAAGAAATAATAATCAAAACCTGTTGAATAGGATTACCAGAAGAATGAGGTTTCAAGGCCAGAAATAGCTTACAATTATTTTTGAAACTTAGAAACTTAGTTCTATCTCCAAAAAACAAATCAGGAATAGGAATTCTTGGTTCTAACATAGATTTCTGATCAATAGTATCTTGAATTTTTTGTACATTTATAACGAGATTATCCATTGAAGAGCACAGACCCTGAATATCCATGTCCACACCTGTGTCCAGAATCACCCAAATGTCTAGGGGAAAAAAAAAAGTGAACACAGAGCAGAAAAAGAAAAAAAAAAAAAAATGATGTCAGAACTTTTTCTTTCCCTCTATTGAGAATCATTAGTGTTGGCTCCTTGTACTGTTATGTTTGCTAATGACAGGTGTTATGAAGGCAATCCAGAAACACAGTGTGCTTAGCGATCAGAGCGCACACAGTGATCTGACAAATACCCAAAAATACAAGAACGAGCTCTGAGACGTGGAAACTCTGTAGACTGCACACCTGATCCTATCCTAAACACAACTAAAAGCGGCTGTGGATTGCGCCTAACAACTACCTAGGCAACTCGGCACAGCCTAAGAAACTAGCTAGCCTGAAGATAGAAAAATAGGCCTGACTTGCCCCAGAGAAATTCCCCAAAGGAAAAGGCAGCCCCCCACATATAATGACTGTGAGTAAGATGAAAAGACAAAACGTAGGGATGAAATAGATTCAGCAAAGTGGGGCCCGATATTCTAGGACAGAGCGAGGACAGTAAAGCGAACTTTGCAGTCTACAAAAAACCCTAAAGCAAAACCACGCAAAGGGGGCAAAAAAAAACCACCGTGCCGAACTAACGGCACGGCGGTACACCCTTTGCGTCTCAGAGCTTCCAGCAAAACAAAAGACAAGCTGGACAGAAAAAAAGCAACAAAAAAGCAAAAAGCACTTAGCTATACAGAGCAGCAGGTCACAGGAACAATCAGGAGAAGCTCAGATCCAACACTGAAACATTGACAAGGAGCAAGGATAGCAGCATCAGGCGGAGTTAAGTAATAAAGCAGTTAACGAGCTCACCAGAACACCTGAGGGAGGAAGCTCAGAAGCTGCAGTACCACTTGTGACCACAGGAGTGAATTCAGCCACAGAATTCACAACACATCTGACTCGCAGCCCAACATCGTGCAAATGCCCTCTGTTGGTTCATGTATACATTATGTGATGCCTTAGGCTTGGTATGTGATGACCAATTTCATTTTCAGAACGTAATGGTTCACTACGCGCCACTCTTCTAGTCTGATGACCCGTCCATGAACAGCTTTGCCTTTGTGCACTTTCTGCTGTCATTCCAGCTTGTCATTCTAGGATACTGTCCCTCTGTTTGCGAAAAATGGCAATAACTGGCATGCCAATGAACAAAAGGCATCCCACAATACTTGATCCAATTTTTGAGGTTTCATGTGGATAAAAAAAAAATTGCTTTCAATCTGGCTTGAATATCCCTCCCACATGCCACAAACTGCAGCAAGGTGCTTGAAAAATCAATGATTTGTAGATATTAGTGACACCTGCTACTTTCTCAGTTTGCATAACCATATGGTTTGTTCTACTAGGTGTTGCAATTTCAATGTTGAGGAGTGTATATATCTATTGAGAGTATATGAATATATATATATAACAATTGAGAGTTTTCTTGGCTGTATGTTTGGGATCATTGTATTGCTAAAATGTCCACCCTTTCATCTTCATCATCCTGGTAGATGGCAACAGATTTTTATCAAAAGATTGTCTTGGTACCTTTGTCCATTCACCCTTCCTTCAATAATATGAAGTTTGCCAGTGTCGTATCCTGAAAAACAGCCCCGAAACATGATGTTCCCACCTCCAAACTTCACTGTTGTTACGGTGTTTTGGGGTGATATGCAAATTATGGCATCCAAAGAGTTTTGGCCTCATCTAACCAGATTGTATTCTCTCAGTATTTCTCAGGGTTGTCTAAATGTTGTTGAACAAACTTGAAACGCTTGAACGTGCTTTTTGTTCAGCAATAGAGTCTTGCATGGTGAGCGTACTTACAGACGATAGACGTTGAATATTTTACTTATTGTTTTCTTTGAAACAATTGCACCTGCTTTTTGAAGCTATCCGCAGGTGGCCCTTGGTTCTTGGGCAAGTCTTATAATCATAAAGAAGGAAAGAAGGCACTCACTGATCTGAAATTCCCAACTTTTTATTATTTCTTCATTAAAAGTTCATGGCCGGGAGAGTGAGGGATGGAGCTGTTGTGAGCAGAAACAGACAACGGATGTTTCGCGCTTTGCTTGCGCTTCTACGGGTCAGTCTTGGGCAACTCTTCTGATAATTTTTTTCACTCCTTTGCCTGAAATCTTTGCCTGGTTGTGGCCGGTTTATGGTGAAATTATGTTCTTCCCACTTCCGGATTAAGGCCCCAATAGTGCTCACTGGAACCTTCAGTAGTTTAGAAATTCTTCTATAACCAATGTTTTGCAACATTAAGGTTGCGAAGATCTTGAGACCGCTCACTGGTTTTATCCATCATGAGATGTTTCTTGTGCTGCACCTTGGTAATATGACACCTTTTGTAGGCCATCAGTTAAACCGTTAATATTATTTTTCACTAAGTGTCAGGATTGCGTCCTAATTACTGATAGATTTCAGCTGATGTCATGGCTTTCCATGGCTTTTTGCACCTTTCTTCAAGTGTTCAATACTTTTTGCCTGTGTCACTTCTCCTTATTACACATAACTTAACTTAATATATGGACATATATAGTTTGATTTCTTTACCTGTGTGGATTGGATGGGTTGTTACCGACATCTGGTGAGAATTTCATGTCAATAGCACCTTTAGAAATATATTTAGTTAGAAAATTGGTGACGTGTTCAATACTCACTTCACTCGCTGTATATGCATACATAATGTGTGTCTTGCTACAAACATAGATATATAAATTAAGTTATATATATATATATACACTGTATATATACGCATGTTTTGCATATATAGAAGCATCTTACTAAATTAGAATATCATCAAAAAGTTAATGTATTTCAGTTCTTCAATACAAAAAGTGAAACTCATATATTAGATAGAGTCATAACAACCAGAGTGATCTATTTCAAGTGTTAATTTCTGGTAATGTTGATGATTATGGCTTACAGCCAATGAAAACCCAAAAGCAATTATCTCAGTAAATTAGAATACTTTATAACACCAGCTTGAAAAAATTATTTTAAAATACGAAATGTTGGCCTACTGAAATGTATATGTTCAGTAAATGACTCAATACTTGGTCGGGCTCTTTTGGCATCAGTTACTGCATCAATGCGGCGTGGCATGGAGTCGATCAGCCTGTGGCACTGCTGAGGTGTTATGTAAGCCAAGGTTGCTTTGATAGCAGCTTTCAGCTCATCTGCATTGTTGGGTGTGATGTCTCTCTATGGGGTTATGGTAAGACTAATTTGCTGGCCAATCAAGCACAGTGATACTGTTGTTTTTAAACCAGGAATTGGTACTTTTGGCAGTGTGGACAGGTGTCAAGTCCTGCTGGAAAATTACATTTCCATCTCCAACAAGCTTGTCAGCAGAGGAAAGCATGAAGTGCTCTAAAATTTCCTGGCAGATGGCTGCGCTGACTTTGGTCTTGATAAAACACAGTGGACCTACACGAGCAGATGACATGACTCCCCTAACCATTTTTGATTGTGGATACTTCACACTAGACCTTGAAATCAAGGTCCCAGAGTCTGGAGGAAGAGAAGAGAGACAGACAATCCGAGCTGCTTGAGGTCTAGTGGGAAATTTCCACAATCAGCGATGGTTTGGAGAGCCATTTCATCTGCTGTTGTAGGTACTGTCATGATGTGACACGACCCAATGGGGGGTCGGTCAGCGGATGGCACGACACACACTCAGTGGGATGGAAATGGGAAGATAAAGGCCCTACTGATAGGGGAATGGGGGATCGCCACCACCTAAATCTCAAACCTCAGCCTGTCCCTGCACTTCCCTAATGCCCTAAGTGGGTCCTTCCCCCACCGCCATCAGGCACCTCATCCCTCGCTGTCACCTAGCACTGCCCTGGCTAGTGCACTGGCCTCACCACTGCAGATACAGGCAATCTTGCCTTGTGCAGGCATGTACTATGGAGGACAGAGAATTAACTTCAATCCAATATTGCAGCCAGCATGCAGCCAGCGGGTAAGGAATGGGTGAATCAAACACCCGAAAACTCCACCTCTATGGCTGAAAATTGTTCCCTCCAAATTCAGGTGACAGAGTCCCTTTAACAAAAAAAGCATGAATATTTTTCTATAAAGACATAAACTGTAAAAGTAGTTAGGCTGCCAAACCCAGTATCAGATCCAACATTAAGGTTCCCTGCCACTTTTTTGTGTGTTTTTTTTCCTTTGGTATTTTAATCATTATTATTAAAAGTTATTGGTTAGGTCTTTTTTGTAATTGTTGGTCCCTCTGTGTCCCAAGCTCTTACCCTCAATACATACAGGGTGAACCACCACCCTCCCCTGACTCCTCCTTCTAAGAGGACTCTGAAACTCAGGGTTTACTTGTGGTGAGGGTTGAGACTTGCCCCTCCTCTCTGACAGCACCTTCGCTGCCCCCAGCAAAGAAAAAGGGGTTGGTTTGAGAAAGACGGCAGAGACAGTAGCTCCTTGGCAGCAGTCCTTACATGACTGGTCCCAGCTGACTACTTCACTGGACCGCCAATTTATGACCGTATTGTGTTTCTTCAACCAAGGGAGGCCTAAGACGATGGGAGTTGGCATAGTCTCCAAGACGTAGCACAACAGGGACTCTTCATGATGAATCCCTATACGCAGGTTTATATTATCTATGACTTGGGTCACCCTCCCCTGGCTGAGTGGGACAGAGTCAATTGCCTGAACGCTAAGGGGTCTTGCCAGCATCCTACCCATTAGACCATGTGTCTGGACAAAGAGAGAATCCACCAAATTGACTCCCGCTGCACTATCAACAAGCACCGAAACTGTCTCAGTAATCCTGCCAACCACCACTTCAGCAGGAATGGTACACTGAGACGTAAAGATGGAGGATATATACACACCATGGTCGCCTTCCTCCACATGACTAGGGGGGATGTGACTTTTGAGATGATGAACATACTTTGGTGGGAGCTGGGCAGACATTGATATAATGACCCGTAAGTCCACAGTAGAAACGAGCCCACAAACCACAGCGAACCACAGGCAACCCCATTTGAGAAGACTCCTCCTACCTGCATAAGTTTGTCTGTCTGCATCGGTGTGTCATCCTCCCAAGAAAGAACAACACTGGGCAGATTCAGTGTATGTCTCTCCCTGAGGCGTCTATCCACCCGGATGGAAAGGGCCATTGCGGCCTCCAATGACTCAGGAGTAGCGTACTGCCCAAGAGTATCCTGTAGCCTAGATGACAGACCCTGACAGAAATGACTCCTAAGAGCAGGGTCGTTACACTGCGTGTCAGTGGCCCACCTCCTAAACTCTGAGCAGTACTCCTCAACTGGCTTGCCCCCTTGCTTAATTTTATGGAGTCTAGACTCAGCCAGGGAGACGCCATCAGGACTCCCATACACCAGCGCCAATGCCGCAAAAAACTCATCCACTGACCGCAGAGATGGTGAATCGGTCGGCAGGGAGAAGGCCCAGGATTGGGGATCACCCTTGAGAAGGGAGATTATAATCCCCACACGCTGTTCCTCACTCCCTGAAGAACAAGGGCAGAGCCTGAAATATAACTTACAGGCCTCCTGAAAAACCAAAAATGTATCTCTCCCTCCAGAGAACCTGTCAGGGAGAGATATCTTGGGTTCCGAATGAGCCTGCACATAAGTCGAGACCCAGAAACCTAACATCTGCTGAAGCTACTGCACAACCTGATACCGCAGCTCCTTAACCTCATCAATGAGGGTCTGGATCAGCTGGGCGAAAGCCTGGGCTTGAGCCATAGGTTCACCGGAAAAATATGGTGTAATAATTATATGGGTACTATGGAATCTAATAGCATGGCATAAAGCCAGTCCGAGAACAAAGTTGCATCAAAGAATGTTTTTACTTGAAAAAGAAATGTAAACAGAATTGACACAGATATTTCTGCAATTGCAACGAGGTCTTCAGCTCTATATAGTAAATAGCAAACAGAGCATAATACAGATATTCCTGCAGTAGTAACATGGTCCTCAGCACAATAAAGTAAATCACAGCAGACTTAGAGGCAAACAGATATTTAAACAAGGAAGTCCAATAAGGTTATAGTGCGAATGCACACAGTACTTTAAATGAGGAAGTCCAGCAAAACTTGATCACACATGTGCCAGTACTTGCTAGTAGGAGTCCAATAATTCACAGATGATGTGTTGTGTGAAAGAGAGGACGAGGGGAAAAGAGGGAGAGCGCTATCTAAGGCTACGTTCACATTGGCGTTCCGCCAATGTGCGTCGCTGTTGCGCCGGCGACGCGCCGGCGACACAGCGGCGACGCAGCGGCGACGCGCCCCTATGTTTAACATAGGGGACGCGTGCGTCGTTTTGGTGGCGTTTTTCGCCACGTGCGTCGTTTCCGACGCTAGCGTCGGACGCAAGAAAACGCTACATTGTAGCATTTTCTGTGCGTCCGATTTTCGTCAAAAACGACGCACGCGTCGCAAAACGCGCGCGTTTTTGCGCGCGTTTGCGCGCGTTTTTACGTGCGTCGCGCGTTGCGTCGCCGACGCAGGGCGGCGCAACGCTAGTGTGAACCTAGCCTAAGCGTAGCAGACGAGTAAATATTTCTTGATGAGACAAGCACAACTTGAAGCTTGCTCACCTGGTGTGGTTGTGCAAAGAGGCACAACACGGGGAAATGTTTTGCAAACAAAGAAGATACTTCCACTGGTGCGCAGCCTGTCACAGAAGTTCCAGAGGCGAGAGGTAGCTGACTGGAGAAAGGCAGACCACCCAGTAGTGAGCAGAAGAAGCAGGGAGTTCACCAGCAAATCGGCAGAAGCTCATGAGCCAGCAGCACAAAATACTCAGGCACCTTAGAACACATGACCCAGACTTAAATAATCAGGACAGACTGGAAGTTCCATGACATGGCGAGATCCAAGACTCCATCTTGGATCAGGGCGAAAAAGGCACCAGGAAAGTCCAGAATCCCTACATATGGGTTGGGGATAATGTCACGATGTGACACGACCCAACTGGGGGTCGGTCAGTAGACGGTGCAACACACACAACAGGATGGAAATGGGGAGAAGAAGGCCCTACTGATAGGGGAATGGGGGATGGTCACCACCTGAGCTCAAACCTGAACCTGTCCCTGCACTCCACTAATGCCTTAAGTGGGTCCTTCCCCCCTAGTGCACTGGCCGGCAAGGAGCTCTAGTAAGTTCGCCCGCCAGGGCCGTGGGGTACTCGGTACCAGGTCCACTACTCATAGGGGGATGTCACAGAGGCGGCGACCCGGTCCTTGGCCCTGGGCGCCCTTGTTAAAGGAAATGTTCTTAAAGAGGTTTTGAATAAAGTTTGTGTTCATGATGCCACCTGTGGTGTTCGGTCAGTGGGGACCGATGCTGCTTAGAGGGGTCCTCTGGGGTGATGTTATGGCAGCTAAGATGGTATAACTTCCCACAGGTGAAGTAGGTCCCCAGGGCTCCCGGTGTATAGGTGAAGATGGTGAATGATGCAGTAAACAACGAGGACACAGGTTTGCAGTCTCTTTACCTGGTTTACTGGAGACTTCAGGTATCCACAGTCCAGGGCACGAGATCACAGGTATAGGCAGGGTCCGGCCAGCTTGGAAGCAAGTTCACAGTCTTCTCTACCAGGTGGAGATGAAAGCCTTCCTCATAGCGCAGTGGTAATGTAGTCCCTTACTGCCTATGGCTTCTAGCAAGGTCCTCACAGTTCCTCTCTGTTCTCCATAAAGGTGGGATACAAACCCGTATGACAGGTGACTCGAGCCTTTTTATAGGGTCTCTATCACGACTCGGGCTCTATGTGCCACTGTGCCCCCTGGGTGTTAGGGCGGACAGGTGATATCTAATCTAGCTGTCCTGCTGGTTTCTGCTGTGCCTCTTAGAGTCCGACACAACCTCGGTCTTCCGGCTACCGGTGTCTGCTCTCTGCTAGGGAGGTAGCCCAGTCGCCGCTGTCCTCCCCAGTTGTCACTCTCCTGTGCTTTGCTCTCCTGCACACTCTCTACAAACTGTTCTTTCCTTCTGTATGTCACTATCCAGGAGATGCAGCACCTCTGGCTGCACGGCCCCTCACACGTCTTCCTGCCTCAGACTGCTCCAGTCTGCTGTCCGGCACTAACTGTCTAACTTTCCCTCCAGACCAGAATTTATATATAGGGGAGCCACCCATAAGCAGGATCAGAGCTCCCCCTTCTGGCCTGCAGTGTGAACTGTTGCATGTTTGTGTTTACCTGACAGAAGAGATCTTCCCTTGCCTCCAAGCGTGACATCACTCTCTCCGTGAGGAAAGCAATGCCACTGTAACAACCAGGACCCTGGGGTTGTTACGCTAGCTTCACTACTGCAGATAGTATCACACAGGGGACAGTGACAAACACGAAAGGGACAAGGAATAAACACAACACTTAGCTTCCAGACACTGCTGCCAAGCTCCACACTGCTGATGACACATAAACAGGCCTTCAAACACAAGAAGTAGCTGACACCGGAGAGCTGCAACTGCATGGCTGGTCTCCATAGAGAAACACTATCACCGACAGTCAGCTGATGCATCAGGTGACCATTTAAAGGAAGGTGGGAATGGTCACCACCCACATCAGCTGACCCAGCAACTCTGCAGTTACATACCACACAAAAGAACCAATAAGAGAGTACAATATCCTGAATAAAATCCAAATAATTTATTTCATAAATACAATTAGATCATGACATAAACCAACAAAGGCAATCACATATAGACAAGGTGGAAAAAATGACTTCACAGGTATAACACCCAGGACCAGCATATGTAAGTGGATGGGAGGACATAACAAAAAACTAAACCCATAGTTGGTAGGTATCACTATCACATTTAATGGCACAGCCGCTCAATAGATTATTTAAATGTGGTAAATTAATACTAGCTTTTAAAGTGCCAAGTGCATAAGATTAATTCCAAATATAAAGTGCTACTAGTCCAAAAGCGGCCAAGCCATTCAATATATCATAAGTCTAGTAATTAGATATAAGACCTTTTGAAAAAGTCAAAGTTTTTTTTTCCAAAAAGTTTTGCTAGTGTCCTTACCCATTAATCTCCACTGCTGAGACCTCAGCGATGCAGCCCCAGCTGCAGTCACAGCAGATTGCCAGCGGAGAAAAACTGACATTAAGGCTATGTGCACACGTTGCGGATTAGGCTTAGGAATTTCTGGTGCGGATTCTGCCTCTCCTGGCAGAAAACGCACCTGCGGATTTGTCGCGTTTGTTGTGCGGTTCCGCAGAGTTTTTTGTGCGTTTTTGCTGCGGTTTTCTTACGGATTTGCTGCGTTTTTTACCCCTACGGTTATCTATAATGGAATGGGTACAAAAATGCTGCAGATTCACATGCTACTTTTTTTAAACCGCAGCGTTTCCGCAGCGGATTTTCCGCAAAGTGTGCACAGCATTTTTTTTTCTCATTGATTTACATTAAACTGTAAATCAATTGTGGATCTGCAGTGTTTCTGCATCTCAAAAAACGCTGCGGATCCGCAGAGAATATACCCTAACCCTCGCTGGTCCTGAAAGGAAAAAAACTTAATTTAAAACAGAGCAGAACCAGAGCTGCCATGAATTCAAAAATGAACCGTGACAGGTCCACTGTGTTTTATCAAGACCAATGTCAGCGCAGCCGTCTACCAGGAAATTTTAGAGCACTTCATGCTTCCCTCTGCCGACAAGTTTTTGGAGATGGAAATTTCATTCTCCAGCAGAACTTGGCACCTGTCCACACTGCCAAAAGTACCAATACCTGGTTTAAAAACAACAGTATCACTGTGCTTGATTGGCCTGCAAACTCGCCTGTCCATAACCCCATAGAGAATCTTTGGGGTATTGTTAAGAGGAAGATGAGAGACACCAGACCCAACAATGCAGACGAGCGGAAGGCTGCTATCAAAGCAACCTGGGCTTCCATAACACCTCAGCAGTGCCACAGGCTAATAGCCTCCATGCCACGCCGCATTGATGCAGTAATTGATGCCAAAGGAGCCCCGACCAAGTATTGAGTGCATTTACTGAATATACATATGTGGTCAAAATTTTTCGTACCCCTCGTTTAATGAAAGGAAAACCCACAATGGTCACAGAAATAACTTGAATCTGACAAAAGTAATAATAAATAAAAAATCTATGAAAATGAACAAATGAAGGTCAGACATTGCTTTTCAACCATGCTTCCACAGAATTAAAAAAAAAACTCATGAAATAGGCCTGGACAGAAATGATGGTACTCTTAACCTAATATTTTGTTGCACAACCTTTTGAGGCAATCAATGCAATCAAACGATTCCTGTAACTGTCAATGAGACTTCTGCACCTCTCAACAGGTATTTTGGCCACTCCTCAAGAGGAAACTGCTCCAGTTGTCTCGTGTTTGAAGGTTACCTTTTCCAGATGGGATGTTTCAGCTCTTTCCAAAGATGTTCAATAGGATCTGGGTCAGAGCTCATAGAAGGCCACTTCAGAATAGTCCAATGTTTTCCTCTTAGCCGTTCTTGGGTGTTTTTAGCTGTGTGTTTTGGGTCATTATCCTGTTGCAAGACCCGTGACCTGCGACTGAGACCAAGCTTTGTGACACTGGGCAGCACATTTCTCTCTAGAATCCCTTGATAGTCTTAAGATTTCATTGCACCCTGCACAAATTTTAGACACCTTGTACCAGATGCAGCAAAGCATCCCCAGAACATAAGAGAGCCTCCTCCATGTTTCACAGTAGGGAAAGTGTTCTTTTCTTGATATGCTTCATTTTTTCATCTGTGAACGTAGAGCTGATGTGCTTTGCCAAAAAGTTCAATTTTTGTCTCATCTGTCCATAGGACATTCTCCCAGGAGCTTTGTAGCTTGTCAACTTGTAGTGGTTTTTTTATGTTTTTTTTTTTCAACAATGGTGTCCTCCTTGGTCGTCTCCCATGAAGTCCACTTTGGCTCATACAACGACGGATTGTGCAATCTGACACTGATGTTCCTTGAGCTTGAAGTTCATAATTAATCTGTTTAGAAGTTTTTCTGGGCGCTTTTGTTACCATTCGTATTATCCGTCTCTTTGATTTGTCATCAATTTTCCTCCTGCAGCCACGTCCAGGGAGGTTGGCTACAGTCCTGTAGATCTTAAATTTTTGACTAATATGTGCAGCTGTAGTCACAGGAACATCAAGCTGCTTGGAGATGGTGTTATAAATTTTACCTTTAACATGTTTGTCTATAATTTTCTTTCTAATCTCCTGAGACAACTCTTTCCTTCGCTTCCTCTGGTCCATTTTGAGTGCGATACACACCAGCACAGTGAGTATCTGTAGCCCTATGTACAGGCCCACTTACTGATTCCAAGATTGTAGACATCTGTGATGCTAGTTAGTGGACACACTTTGATTTAACATGTCCCTTTTGTCACATTATTTTCATGGGTTCCATCATTTCTGTCCAGGCCTATTTCATGAGTTTTATTTTTTTTTTTAATTCTGTGGAAGCATGGCTGAAAAGCAATGTCTGAATTTTTGTTCATTTTCATAGACCTTTTATTTATTAATACTTTTGTCAGATTCAAATTATTTATGTGACCATTTTGGATTTTATGTCATTAAAACGTGACCACGTGTGTACATTTCAGTAGGCCAACATTTCGGATTTTAAAATCAAGCTGGTGTTATAAAGTATTCTAATTTACTGTATAATGACTTTTGGGTTTTCATTGGCGGTAAGCCATAATCATCAACATTAACAGAAATAAACACTTGAAATAGATCACTCTGTTTGTAATGTCTAATAAATTAGCTTCACTTTTTGTATTGAAGAACTGAAATATTTTTGATGATATTCTAATTTAGTGAGATGCACCTGTGTGTGTGTATATCTATATATATAATCTACTGTATAATTGTCTTTCTGTCTGTCTGGCACGGATATTCATTGGTCGCGGCCTCTGTCTGTCATGGAATCCAAGTCACTGATTGGTCATGGCAAAATGCCCACGACCATTGCCACGACCAATCAGCGACGACCACAGTCCGGCGTGTTGTGAATTCTGTGGCAGAGCTCCCTCCTGTGGTCACAAGTGGTACTTCGGCTGATTCTCTCTGGGATTTTCCGTTTGTGGAGGAAAGTGGTACTGCAGCTTCTGAGTTTCCTCCCTCAGGTGATCTGGTGAGCTCGTTAGCTCCTTCTCTACTTAACTCCACCTGATGCTTTGATCCATGCTTCCTGTCAATGTTCCAGTGTTGGACTGGTTTTTTCCCTGGATCATTCCTGTGGCCTGCTGCTCTGCAAAGCTAAGTTTTGCTTTTGTTATTTTGTTGCTATTTTTCAGTCCAGCTTGCTTTATTGGTGTTTTTCTCGCCTGCTGGAAGCTCTGAGACGCAGAGGGACGACCTCCGTACCGTTAGTCGGTGCGGAGGGTCTTTTTGTCCCCTCTGCGTGGTTATTTATAGGTTTTTGTGCTGACCGCAAAGTATCTTCCCTATCCTCGTTCTATTCAGCTAGTCGGGCCTCACTTTGCTAAATCTGTTTCATCTCTATGTTTGTGTTTTCATCTTACTCACAGTCATTATATGTGGGGGGCTGCCTTTTCCTTTGGGGAATTTCTCTGAGGCAAGGTAGGCTTATTTTTCTATCTTCAGGCCTAGCTAGTTTCTCAGGCTGTGACGAGGCGCCTAGGTTCTGGTCAGGAGCGCTCCACGGCTACCTTTAGTGTGGTTGGATAGGATCAGGGATTGCGGTCTGCAGAGTTCCCACGTCTCAGAGCTCGTTCTATTATTTTGGGTGTTTGTCAGACCACTGTATGTGTTCTGACCGCTATGTCCATTGTGGTACTGAATTGCCTTCATATCAGTTTTCATAACAGTACAGGAAGCCAACAGTGCTAATGATTCTCAATAGAGGGAAAAAAGAAGTTCTGAGACCATTTTTTTTTCTTTGCACTGTGTTTTGTCTTTTTTTTACCCTAAACATTTGGGTGGTTCAGGACACAGGTGTAGCAATGGACATTAAAGGTCTGTCTTCATGTGTGGATCAGCTCTCGGCAAGAGTACAAAAGATTCAGGACACTATTGATCAGAAATCTATGTTAGAGCCGAGAATTCCTATTCCAGATTTGTTTTTTGGAGATAGAATTAAATTTCTGAGTTTCAAAAATAATTGTAAACTATTTCTGGCTTTGAAACCTCGTTCTTCTGGTGACCCAGTTCAATACGTTAGGATCGTCATTTCTTTTTTGCACGGCGATCCTCAGGACTGGGCGTTTTCTCTTGCGTCAGGAGATCCTGCATTGAGTAATATTGATGCGTTTTTCCTGGCGCTTGGGTTGCTGTACGATGAGCCTAATTCAGTGGATCAGGCAGAAAAGAATTTGCTGGCTCTTTGTCAGGCTCAGGATGAGATAGAGGTATATTGTCAGAAATTTAGAAAGTGGTCAGTGCTCACTCAATGGAATGAATCTGCGCTGGCAGCTATATTCAGAAAGGGTCTCTCTGAAGCCCTTAAGGATGTTATGGTGGGATTTCCTATGCCTGCTGGTTTGAATGAGTCTATGTCTTTGGCCATACAGATCGGTCGACGCTTGCGTGAGCGTAAATCTGTGCACCATTTGGCGGTATTACCTGAGCTTAAACCTGAGCCTATGCAATGTGATAGGACCTTGACCAGAGTTGAACGGCAAGAGCACAGACGTCTGAATGGTCTGTGTTTCTACTGTGGTGATTCCACTCATGCTATCTCTGATTGTCCTAAGCGCACTAAGCGGTTCGCTAGGTCTGCCACCATTGGTACAGTACAGTCAAAATTTCTTCTGTCCGTTACCTTGATCTGCTCTTTGTCATCGTATTCTGTCATGGCATTTGTGGATTCAGGCGCTGCCCTGAATTTGATGGACTTGGAATATGCTAAGCGTTGTGGGTTTTTCTTGGAGCCCTTGCAGTGTCCTATTCCATTGAGAGGAATTGATGCTACGCCTTTGGCCAATAATAAGCCTCAATACTGGACCCAGCTGACCATGTGCATGGCTCCTGCACATCAGGAGGTTATTCGCTTTCTGGTGTTGCATAATCTGCATGATGTGGTTGTGTTGGGGTTGCCATGGCTACAAGCCCATAATCCAGTATTGGATTGGAAATCCATGTCGGTGTCCAGCTGGGGTTGTCAGGGGGTACATGGTGATGTTCCATTTTTGTCGATTTCGTCATCCACCCCTTCTGAGGTCCCAGAGTTCTTGTCTGATTACCGGGATGTATTTGATGAGCCCAAGTCTTATACCCTACCTCCGCATAGGGATTGTGATTGTGCTATCAATTTGATTCCTGGTAGTAAATTCCCAAAAGGTCGATTGTTTAATTTATCCGTACCTGAGCACACCGCTATGCGCAGTTATGTGAAGGAATCCCTGGAGAAGGCATATTCGCCCGTCATTGTCGCCATTAGGAGCTGGGTTCTTTTTTGTAGCCAAGAAGGATGGTTCGCTGAGACCTTGTATTGATTACCGCCTTCTTAATAAGATCACGGTTAAATTTCAGTACCCCTTGCCATTGTTGTCTGATCTGTTTGCTCGGATTAAGGGGGCTAGTTGGTTCACAAAGATAGATCTTCGTGGTGCGTATAATCTGGTGCGAATTAAGCAAGGCGATGAATGGAAAACTGCATTTAATACGCCCGAGGGTCATTTTGAGTATCTTGTGATGCCGTTCGGACTTGCCAATGCTCCATCAGTGTTTCAGTCCTTTATGCATGACATCTTCCGAGAGTACCTGGATAAATTCCTGATTGTGTACTTGGATGACATTTTGATCTTCTCGGATGATTGGGAGTCTCATGTGAAGCAGGTCAGAACGGTTTTTCAGGTCCTGTGTGCTAATTCTTTGTTTGTGAAGGGATCAAAATGTCTCTTTGGTGTGCAGAAGGTTTCATTTTTGGGGTTCATGTTTTCCCCTTCTACTATCGAGATGGATCCTGTTAAGGTCCAAGCCATCCATGATTGGACTCAGCCGACATCTCTGAAAAGTCTGCAAAAGTTCCTGGGCTTTGCTAATTTTTATCGTCGCTTCATCTGCAATTTTTCTAGTATTGCTAAACCATTGACCGATTTGACCAAGAAGGGTGCTGATGTGGTCAATTGGTCTTCTGCTGCTGTGGAAGCCTTTCAAGAGTTGAAGCGTCGTTTTTCTTCTGCCCCTGTGTTGTGTCAACCAGATGTTTCTCTTCCGTTCCAGGTCGAGGTTGATGCTTCTGAGATTGGAGCAGGGGCTGTTTTGTCGCAGAGAGGTTCTGATTGCTCAGTGATGAAACCATGCGCTTTCTTTTCCAGGAAGTTTTCGCCTGCTGAGCGAAATTATGATGTGGGCAACCGAGAGTTGCTGGCCATGAAGTGGGCATTCGAGGAGTGGCGTCATTGGCTTGAAGGAGCTAAGCATCGCGTGGTGGTATTGACTGATCATAAGAACTTGACTTATCTCGAGTCTGCCAAGCGGTTGAATCCTAGACAGGCTCGTTGGTCGCTGTTTTTCGCCCGGTTTGACTTTGTGATTTCGTACCTCCCGGGCTCTAAAAATGTGAAGGCGGATGCTCTGTCTAGGAGTTTTGTGCCCGACTCTCCGGGTTTGTCTGAGCCGGCGGGTATCCTCAAGGAAGGAGTAATTGTGTCTGCCGTCTCCCCTGATTTGCGGCGAGTGCTGCAAAAATTTCAGGCTGATAAACCTGATCGTTGTCCAGCGGAGAGACTGTTTGTCCCTGATAGGTGGACGAATAAGGTTATCTCTGAGGTTCATTGTTCGGTGTTGGCTGGTCATCCTGGAATCTTTGGTACCAGAGAGTTAGTGGCTAGATCCTTTTGGTGGCCAACTCTGTCGCGGGATGTGCGTACTTTTGTGCAGTCCTGTGGGATTTCTGCTCGGGCTAAAGGCCCCTTCACATTAAGCGACGCTGCAGCGATACTGACAACGATCCGGATCGCTGCAGCGTCGCTGTTTGGTCATTGGAGAGCTGTCACACAGACAGCTCTCCAGCGACCAACGATCCCGAAGTCCCCGGGTAACCAGGGTAAACATCGGGAAACTAAGCGCAGGGCCGCGCTTAGTAACCCGATGTTTACCCTGGTTACCAGCGTAAAAGTAAAAAAAAACAAACACTACATACTTACCTACCGCTGTCTGTCCCCGGCGCTCTGCTTCTCTGCACTCCTCCTGTACTGGCTGTGAGCACAGCGGCCGGAAAGCAGAGCGGTGACGTCACCGCTCTGCTTTCCGGCTGACCGACGCTCACAGCCAGTACAGGAGGAGTGCAGAGCACAGCGCCGGGGACAGACAGCGGTAGGTAAGTATGTAGTGTTTGTTTTTTTTTTACTTTTACGCTGGTAACCAGGGTAAACATCGGGTTACTAAGCGCGGCCCTGCGCTTAGTTACCCGATGTTTACCCTGGTTACCAGTGAAGACATCGCTGGATCGGTGTCACACACGCCGATCCAGCGATGTCCACGGGAGATCCAGCGACAAAATAAAGTTCTGGACTTTCTTCAGCGACCAACGATCTCCCAGCAGGGGCCTGATCGTTGGTCGCTGTCACACATAACGATATCCTTAACGATATCCTTGCTACGTCACAAAAAGCAACGATATCGTTAACGATATCGTTATGTGTGAAGGTACCTTAAGCCCTGCTGTTCTCGTGCCAGTGGGTTGCTTTTGCCCTTGCCGGTCCCGAAGAGGCCTTGGACACATATCTCTATGGATTTTATTTCAGATCTTCCCATTTCTCAAAAGATGTCAGTCATTTGGGTGGTCTGTGATCGCTTTTCTAAGATGGTCCATCTGGTACCCTTGTCTAAGTTGCCTTCCTCCTCTGATTTGGTGCCATTGTTCTTCCAGCATGTGGTTCGTTTGCATGACATTCCAGAGAATATCGTTTCTGACAGAGGTTCCCAGTTTGTTTCGAGGTTTTGGCGAGCCTTTTGTGGTAGGATGGGCATTGATTTGTCTTTTTCCTCGGCTTTCCATCCTCAGACTAATGGCCAGACCGAACGAACCAATCAGACCTTGAAAACATATCTGAGATGTTTTGTTTCTGCTGATCAGGATGACTGGGTGTCCTTTTTGCCTTTGGCTGAGTTCGCCCTTAATAACCGGGCCAGCTCGGCTACCTTGGTTTCGCCATTTTTCTGCAACTCTGGGTTCCATCCTCGTTTCTCTTCAGGACAGGTTGAGTCTTCGGACTGTCCTGGTGTGGATACTGTGGTGGACAGGTTGCAGCAGATTTGGACTCATGTAGTGGACAATTTGACCTTGTCCCAGGAAAGGGCTCAACGTTTTGCTAATCGCAGGCGCTGTGCGGGTCCCCGACTTCGTGTTGGGGATCTGGTTTGGTTATCTTCTCGTCATATTCCTATGAAGGTTTCCTCTCCTAAGTTTAAACCTCGTTTTATTGGTCCGTATAGGATTTCTGAGGTTCTTAATCCTGTGTCTTTTCGTCTGACCCTTCCAGATTCTTTTTCCATACATAACGTATTCCATAGGTCGTTGTTGCGGAGATACGTGGCACCTATGGTTCCATCTGTTGACCCTCCTGCCCCGATTTTGGTGGAGGGGGAGTTGGAGTATATTGTGGAGAAGATTTTGGATTCTCGTGTGTCAAGACGGAAACTCCAGTATTTGGTTAAATGGAAGGCTTATGCTCAGGAAGATAATTCCTGGGTTTTTGCCTCTGATGTCCATGCTCCCGATTTTGTTCGTGCCTTTCATGTGGCTCATCCTGGTCGGCCTGGGGGCTCTGGTGAGGGTTCGGTGACCCCTCCTCAAGGGGGGGGGTACTGTTGTGAATTCTGTGGCAGAGCTCCCTCCTGTGGTCACAAGTGGTACTTCGGCTGATTCTCTCTGGGATTTTCCGTTTGTGGAGGAAAGTGGTACTGCAGCTTCTGAGTTTCCTCCCTCAGGTGATCTGGTGAGCTCGTTAGCTTCTTCTCTACTTAACTCCACCTGATGCTTTGATCCATGCTTCCTGTCAATGTTCCAGTGTTGGACTGGTTTTTTCCCTGGATCATTCCTGTGGCCTGCTGCTCTGCAAAGCTAAGTTTTGCTTTTGTTATTTTGTTGCTATTTTTCAGTCCAGCTTGCTTTATTGGTGTTTTTCTCGCCTGCTGGAAGCTCTGAGACGCAGAGGGACGACCTCCGTACCGTTAGTCGGTGCGGAGGGTCTTTTTGTCCCCTCTGCGTGGTTATTTATAGGTTTTTGTGCTGACCGCAAAGTATCTTCCCTATCCTCGTTCTATTCAGCTAGTCGGGCCTCACTTTGCTAAATCTGTTTCATCTCTATGTTTGTGTTTTCATCTTACTCACAGTCATTATATGTGGGGGGCTGCCTTTTCCTTTGGGGAATTTCTCTGAGGCAAGGTAGGCTTATTTTTCTATCTTCAGGCCTAGCTAGTTTCTCAGGCTGTGAAGAGGCGCCTATGTTCTGGTCAGGAGCGCTCCACGGCTACCTTTAGTGTGGTTGGATAGGATCAGGGATTGCGGTCTGCAGAGTTCCCACGTCTCGGAGCTCGTTCTATTATTTTGGGTGTTTGTCAGACCACTGTATGTGTTCTGACCGCTATGTCCATTGTGGTACTGAATTGCCTTCATATCAGTTTTCATAACACCGGCGGCAATATGGCCGCTCTTTCTTCCCCGCAGTCAGTGCCCGCTCCATACTCCCCTCCAGTCATCCAGTCAGCCCTCACACAGTATTACCGGAGCGTGGTGTAACGTACTCCGGTTACGCAGCTTTTAACCCTGTGTGACCAACTTTTTACTATTGATGCTGCGTATGGGGCATCAATAGTAAAAAGATCTAATGTTACAAATAATAATAATTAAAAAAAAACGTTATTCTCACCCTCCGACGTCGTGCCCTGTCCTCGGCAGTGCAAGCGGCAGGTTCCGGTGCTAAGGATGCTATGCGAGAAGGACCTGCCATGTCACGGTCATGTGAGGGCGACGTCATCACAGGTCCTGCACTCATACCAACCCTGGGACCGGAAGCTGCTGCATGCACGTCACTGGGCAATATACTACGTGACTGGGCAATATACTATGTGACTGGGCAATATACTACGTGACTGGACAATATACTACGTAGCTGGGCAATATACTACGTGACTGGGCAATATACTACGTGGCTGGGCAATTGTTGTGAATTCTGTGGCTGAGTTCACTTCTGTGGTCACAAGTGGTATTGCAGTCTCTGGGCTTCCTCCCTCAGGTGTTTTGGTGAGCTCGTTGGCTGCCTTGCTATTTAGCTCCACCTGAGTCTGTCTTCCTTGCTCCTTGTCAATGTTCCAGTGTTGGATCTGAGCTACTGCATCTTTCCTTGGGCCTGCTGCTCTGCTAGATAAGTGCTTCTAGTTTGTTTTCTGTTTTTTCTGTCCAGCTTGCTATTAACTTTTGCTGGAAGCTCTGAGAAGCAAAGGGGTGCACCGCCGTGCTGTTAGTTCGGCACGGTGGGTCTTTTTGCCCCTTTGCGTGGTTTTCGTTTTAGGGTTTTTTGTAGACTGCATAGTTCTCTTTGCTATCCTCGCTCTGTCTAGAATATCGGGCCTCACTTTGCTGAATCTATTTCATTCCTACGTTTGTCTTTTCATCTTGCTAGCAGTCATTGTATGTGGGGGGCTGCCTATTCCTTTGGGGTATTTCTCTGAGGTAAGTCAGGCTTGTATTTCTATCTTCAGGCTAGTCAGCTCCTCAGGCAGTGCCGAGTTGCATAGGTAGTTGATAGGCGCAATCCACTGCTGCTTATAGTTGTGTGAGGATAGATCAGGTACTGCAGTCTACAGAGATTCCACGTCTCAGAGCTCGTCCTATTGTTTTTGGTTATTGCCAGATCTCTGTATGTGCGCTGATTACTGCACGCTGTGTTGCCTGATTGCCAGCCATAACAGTACAAGGAGCCCTCCAATGATTTCCAATAGAGGGAAAAAAGAAATCCTGACATCATTTTTTTTTCTTAGCTCTGTCTTCAGTCTTTTTTTTCCCCTAGACATTAGAGTGCTTCAGGACACAGCTGTGGACATGGATATTCAGGCTCTGTGCTCCTCAATGGATAATCTCGTTGTAAATGTACAAAAGATTCAAGATACTATTGATCAGAAATCGATGCTAGAACCAAGAATTCCGATTCCTGATTTGTTTTTTGGTGACAGAACTAAGTTCCTGAGCTTCAGAAATAATTGTAAGCTATTTTTGGCCTTGAAACCTCATTCTTCTGGTAATCCTATTCAACAGGTTTTGATTATTATTTCTTTTTTGCGCGGCGACCCACAGGACTGGGCGTTTTCTCTTGCACCAGGAGATTCTGCATTGAGTAATGTTGATGCATTTTTCCAGGCGCTGGGATTGCTTTACGATGAGCCTAATTCAGTGGATCAAGCTGAGAAAAATCTGCTGGCTTTATGCCAGGGTCAGGATGATGTAGAAGTATATTGTCAGAAATTTAGGAAATGGTCAGTACTCACTCTGTGGAATGAATCTGCACTAGCGGCTTTGTTCAGAAAGGGTCTCTCTGAAGCTCTTAAGGATGTTATGGTGGGATTTCCTATGCCTGCTGGTTTGAATGAGTCTATGTCCTTGGCCATTCAGATCGGTCGTCGCTTGCGCGAGCGTAAATCTGTGCACCATCTGGCGGTATTGTCTGAGAGTAAGCCTGAGCCTATGCAGTGCGACAGGACTATGACTAAAGTAGAACGGCACGAACACAGACGTCTGAACAGACTGTGTTTCTATTGTGGTGATTCTACTCATGCTATTTCTAATTGTCCTAAACGCACTAGGCGGTTCGATAGCTCTGCCGTTATTGGTACTGTACAGTCCAAATTCCTTTTGTCCATTACCTTAATGTGCTCTTTGTCATCATATTCTGTCATGGCGTTTGTGGATTCAGGCGCTGCCCTGAATCTGATGGATTTGGATTATGCTAAACGTTGTGGATTTTTCTTGGAGCCTTTGCGGTGTCCTATTCCGTTGAGAGGAATTGATGCTACACCTTTGGCCAAGAATAAGCCTCAGTACTGGGCCCAGCTGACCATGTGCATGGCTCCTGCACATCAGGAAGTTATTCGCTTTTTGGTACTGCATAATTTGCATGATGTGGTCGTGTTGGGGTTGCCATGGCTACAAACCCATAATCCAGTATTGGATTGGAACTCTATGTCGGTAACCAGCTGGGGTTGTCAGGGAGTACATGGTGATGTTCCATTTTTGTCTATTTCGTCATCCATTCCTTCTGACATCCCAGAGTTGTTGTCGGACTTTCAGGATGTATTTGAAGAGTCCAAGTCTGATGCCCTACCTCCGCATAGGAATTGTGATTGTGCTATCGATTTGATTCCTGGTAGTAAATTCCCTAAGGGTCGTTTATTTAATTTGTCCGTACCTGAACACACCGCTATGCGCAGTTATGTGAAGGAGTCCCTGGAGAAGGGACATATTCGCCCATCGTCGTCACCATTGGGAGCAGGGTTCTTTTTTGTAGCCAAGAAGGATGGTTCGCTAAGACCGTGTATTGATTACCGCCTTCTTAATAAGATCACTGTTAAGTTTCAGTATCCCTTGCCATTGATTTCTGACTTGTTTGCTCGGATTAAGGGGGCTAGTTGGTTTACTAAGATTGATCTTCGTGGTGCGTATAATCTGGTGAGAATCAGGCAGGGAGATGAATGGAAAACGGCATTTAATACGCCCGAGGGTCATTTTGAGTATCTGGTGATGCCGTTCGGACTTGCCAATGCTGCATCTGTTTTTCAGTCTTTTATGCATGACATTTTCCGTGAGTATCTGGATAAATTCTTGATTGTTTACTTGGATGACATTTTGATCTTCTCAGATGATTGGGAGTCTCATGTGAAGCAAGTCAGAATGGTTTTCCAGGTACTGCGTGCTAATTCCTTGTTCGTGAAGGGATCAAAGTGTCTCTTCGGTGTGCAGAAAGTTTCATTTTTGGGGTTCATCTTTTCCCCTTCTACTATCGAGATGAATCCGGTTAAGGTTCAGGCCATCCAGGATTGGACTCAGCCGACATCTCTAAAAAGTCTGCAGAAATTCCTGGGCTTTGCTAATTTTTATCGTCGCTTCATCTGTAATTTTTCTAGCATTGCCAGACCATTGACCGATTTGACCAAGAAGGGTGCTGATTTGGTTAATTGGTCTTCTGCTGCCGTGGAAGCTTTTCAGGAGTTGAAGCGTCGTTTTTGCTGTGCCCCTGTGTTGTGTCAACCTGATGTTTCTCTTCCGTTCCAGGTCGAGGTTGATGCTTCTGAGATTGGTGCAGGGGCGGTTTTGTCACAGAGAGGTTCTGGTTGCTCAGTGTTCAAACCATGTGCTTTCTTTTCCAGGAAATTTTCTGCTGCTGAGCGTAATTATGATGTGGGCAACCGAGAGTTGCTGGCCATGAAGTGGGCATTCGAGGAGTGGCGTCATTGGCTTGAGGGTGCTAAGCATCGCGTGGTGGTTTTGACTGATCATAAGAACCTTACTTATCTTGAGTCTGCCAAGCGCTTGAATCCTAGACAGGCCCGTTGGTCGTTATTTTTTGCTCGTTTTGATTTTGTGATTTCATACCTTCTGGGCTCTAAAAATGTGAAGGCGGATGCTCTGTCTAGGAGTTTTGTGCCCGACTCTCCGGGGTTATCTGAGCCGGCGAGTATCCTCAAGGAAGGAGTCATTGTGTCTGCCATCTCCCCTGATTTGCGGAGAGTGTTGCAGAAATTTCAGGCTAATAAACCTGATCGTTGTCCGGCCGAGAAACTGTTCGTCCCTGATAGGTGGACTAGTAAAGTTATCTCTGAACTTCATTGTTCGGTGCTGGCCGGTCATCCAGGAATCTTTGGTACCAGGGAGTTGGTTGCTAGATCCTTCTGGTGGCCATCTCTGTCACGGGATGTGCGTGCTTTTGTGCAGTCCTGTGGAATTTGTGCTAGGGCTAAGCCCTGCTGTTCACGTGCCAGTGGGTTGCTTTTGCCCTTGCCGGTCCCGAAGAGGCCTTGGACACATATTTCGATGGATTTCATTTCTGACCTTCCCGTTTCTCAAAAAATGTCGGTCATTTGGGTGGTCTGTGATCGCTTTTCTAAAATGGTCCATCTGGTGCCCTTGGTTAAATTGCCTTCCTCCTCTGATTTGGTGCCTTTGTTCTTCCAGCATGTGGTTCGTTTACATGGCATTCCTGAGAATATTGTTTCTGACAGAGGTTCCCAGTTTGTCTCGAGGTTCTGGCGAGCCTTTTGTGGTAGGATGGGCATTGACCTATCTTTTTCCTCGGCCTTCCATCCTCAGACTAATGGCCAGACTGAACGAACCAATCAGACCTTGGAAACATATCTGAGATGTTTTGTTTCCGCTGACCAGGATGATTGGGTGTCATTTTTGCCGTTGGCTGAGTTCGCCCTTAATAATCGGGCCAGCTCGGCTACCTTGGTCTCTCCATTTTTCTGCAATTCTGGGTTCCATCCTCGTTTCTCTTCAGGACAGGTTGAGTCTTCGGACTGTCCTGGTGTGGATTATGTGGTGGACAGGTTGCAGCAGATCTGGACTCAGGTAGTGGACAATTTGACCTTGTCCCAGGAGAAGGCTCAGCTTTTCGCTAATCGCAGACGCCGTGTGGGACCCCGACTTCGTGTTGGGGATCTGGTTTGGTTATCTTCTCGTCATATTCCTATGAAGGTTTCCTCTCCTAAATTTAAACCTCGTTTTATTGGTCCGTATAGGATTTCTGAGATTCTCAATCCGGTGTCTTTTCGTCTGACCCTCCCAGACTCCTTTTCCATACATAATGTATTCCATAGGTCGTTGTTGAGGAGATACGTGGCACCTATGGTTCCATCTGTGGAGCCTCCTGCCCCTGTTTTGGTGGAGGGGGAATTGGAGTATATTGTGGAGAAGATTTTGGATTCTCGTGTCTCTAGACGTAAACTCCAGTATCTGGTCAAATGGAAGGGTTATGCTCAGGAAGATAATTCCTGGGTTTTTGCCTCTGATGTCCATGCCCCAGATCTTGTTCGTGCCTTTCATGTGGCTCATCCTGGTCGGCCTGGGGGTTCTGGTGAGGGTTCGGTGACCCCTCCTCAAGGGGGGGGTACTGTTGTGAATTCTGTGGCTGAGTTCACTTCTGTGGTCACAAGTGGTATTGCAGTCTCTGGGCTTCCTCCCTCAGGTGTTTTGGTGAGCTCGTTGGCTGCCTTGCTATTTAGCTCCACCTGAGTCTGTCTTCCTTGCTCCTTGTCAATGTTCCAGTGTTGGATCTGAGCTACTGCATCTTTCCTTGGGCCTGCTGCTCTGCTAGATAAGTGCTTCTAGTTTGTTTTCTGTTTTTTCTGTCCAGCTTGCTATTAACTTTTGCTGGAAGCTCTGAGAAGCAAAGGGGTGCACCGCCGTGCTGTTAGTTCGGCACGGTGGGTCTTTTTGCCCCTTTGCGTGGTTTTCGTTTTAGGGTTTTTTGTAGACTGCATAGTTCTCTTTGCTATCCTCGCTCTGTCTAGAATATCGGGCCTCACTTTGCTGAATCTATTTCATTCCTACGTTTGTCTTTTCATCTTGCTAGCAGTCATTGTATGTGGGGGGCTGCCTATTCCTTTGGGGTATTTCTCTGAGGTAAGTCAGGCTTGTATTTCTATCTTCAGGCTAGTCAGCTCCTCAGGCAGTGCCGAGTTGCATAGGTAGTTGATAGGCGCAATCCACTGCTGCTTATAGTTGTGTGAGGATAGATCAGGTACTGCAGTCTACAGAGATTCCACGTCTCAGAGCTCGTCCTATTGTTTTTGGTTATTGCCAGATCTCTGTATGTGCGCTGATTACTGCACGCTGTGTTGCCTGATTGCCAGCCATAACAGGCAATATACTACCTAACTGGGCAATATACTACGTCACTGGGCAATATACTATGTGACTGGCCAATATACTACGTAGCTGGGCAATATACTACGTGACTGGCCAATATACTACGTTTCTGTGCTGTATACTACGTCGCTGTGCAATATACTACATGGCTGTGCAATATACTACGTGGCTGGGCAATATACTACGTGGCTGGGCAATATACTACGTGGCTAGGCAATATACTACGTAACTGGGATATATACTACGTGACTGGGCAATATACTACGTGACTGGGCAATATACTACGTGACTGGCCAATATACGTGTCTGTGCTGTATACTACGTGGCTCTGTGCTGTATACTACGTCGCTGTGCAATATACTACGTGGCTGGGCAATATACTACGTGGCTGGGCAATATTCTACGTCACAGGGCAATATACTCCGTAACTGGGCAATATACTACGTCACTGGGCAATATACTACGTCACTGGGCAATATACTACGTGACTGGGCAATATACTACGTGACTTGGCAATATACTACGTGGCTGGGCAATATACTACGTTACTGGCCAATATACTACGTGTCTGTGCTGTATACTACATGGCTCTGTGATGTATACTACGTCGCTGTGCAATATACTACGTGGCTGGGCAATAAACTACGTGACTGGGCAATATACTACGTGACTGGGCAATATACTACGTGACTTGGCAATATACTACGTGGCTGGGCAATATACTACGTTACTGGCCAATATACTACGTGTCTGTGCTGTATACTACATGGCTCTGTGATGTATACTACGTCGCTGTGCAATATACTACATGGCTGTGCAATATACTACGTGGCTGGGCAATAAACTATGTGGCTGGGCAATAAACTACGTGGCTGGGCAATATACTACGTGACTGGGCAATATACTACGTGGCTGGACAATATACTACGTGGCTGGGCAATATACTACATCACTAGGCAATATACTACGTGGCTGGGCACTATACTACGTGGCTGGGCAATATACTAAGTGGCTGGGCAATATACTACGTGGTTGGGCAATATACTACATGGCTGGGCAATATACTACGTGGGCTGTGCAATATACTACGTGAACATGCATATTCTAGAATACCCGATGCGCTAGAATCGGGCCACCATCTAGTTGTTATATAATTGTCTAAGGGATACTTCCGTCTGTTTGTCTGTCTGTCTGTAACCAACTTCCGTAACGGAAATCCCGCATCGTTGATTGGTCGCGGCCGGCTGGGCGCAACCAATCAGCGCCAGGCTTTGTCTGGCCGCGAATTGGCCCCTCCCTACTCTCCTCAAGTCAGTGCCCCCTCCCTACTCCCCTCCAGTCAGTGCCAGTGTGTCGCCCCATCCCGTACCAACTTTTTACTATTGATGCTGCCTATGCTATATTTGTATGTTATAGTAGGTTATATACTACGTGGCTGTGCTATATACTACGTGGCTGTGCTATATACTACGTGGCTGTGCTATATACTACGTGGCTATGCTATGTACTACGTGGCTTTGCTAAGCGCGACTTACATACATACTGTACATACTCTAGAATACCCGATGCGTTAGAATCGGGCCATCATCTAGTGTGTGTGTATATATATATATATATATATATATATATATATATTTGGAACAATAAATCCTTATTTGTTTTTTGCTATAAATATTGTCAAGTATCATTTTGGGTGACAAACTGACATAATGCTTAGTGCCCTATATAACTCTATATTTAATTAATTCATTTTTGTCTGTGTTATTTGTAGTGCATTACCAGAAGATTATTCACCGAGATATAAAACCATCAAATTTACTTCTTGGAGATGATGGTCATATTAAAATAGCTGACTTTGGAGTAAGCAATCAGTTTGAAGGCAGCGATGCTCTCCTGTCAAGTACTGCTGGCACTCCAGCCTTCATGGCACCTGAGACTCTCTCGGATTCTGGCCGGGGCTTCAGTGGAAAGGTAGAGTCTGATGTGTTTTACAGATCATATCACAGGACACTATCAAAAGAAACATTTGAGTTTATCATCAGGGATGTAAATGGAAGTTGACTAGTTATTTCTCTGGTAACTGACATAGTGCACTAAATAGAAATCAAAAATTTATGGCAGTGAAATAGCAGCGTAATAAAGAAGGGCTGATAATAATCATGGTCACCAATGCAATTTGATGTTTTGTTTTGCGTGCATACAGGTCCTTCTCAAAAAATTAGCATATAGTGTTAAATTTCATTATTTACCATAATGTAATGATTACAATTAAACTTTCATATATTATAGATTCATTATCCACCAACTGAAATTTGTCAGGTCTTTTATTGTTTTAATACTGATGATTTTGGCATACAACTCCTGATAACCCAAAAATCCTGTCTCAATAAATTAGCATATTTCACCCATCCAATCAAATAAAAGTGTTTTTTAATAACAAACAAAAAAACCAACAAATAATAATGTTCAGTTATGCACTCAATACTTGGTCGGGAATCCTTTGGCAGAAATGACTGCTTCAATGCGGCGTGGCATGGAGGCAATCAGCCTGTGACACTGCTGAGATGTTATGGATGCCCAGGATGCTTCAATAGCGGCCTTAAGCTCATCCAGAGTGTTGGGTCTTGTGTCTCTCAACTTTCTCTTCACAATATCCCACAGATTCTCTATGGGGTTCAGGTCAGGAGAGTTGGCAGGCCAATTGAGCACAGTAATACCATGGTCAGTAAACCATTTACCAGTGGTTTTGGCACTGTGAGCAGGTGCCAGGTCATGCTGAAAAATGAAATCTTCATCTCCATAAAGCATTTCAGCCGATGGAAGCATGAAGTGCTCCAAAATCTCCTGATAGCTAGCTGCATTGACCCTGCCCTTGATGAAACACAGTGGACCAACACCAGCAGCTGACATGGCACCCCACACCATCACTGACTGTGGGTACTTGACACTGGACTTCAGGCATTTTGGCATTTCCTTCTCCCCAGTCTTCCTCCAGACTCTGGCACCTTGATTTCCGAATGACATGCAAAATTTGCTTTCATCAGAAAAAAGTACTTGGGACCACTTAGCAACAGTCCAGTGCTGCTTCTCTGTAGCTCAAAAGTGGCTTTACCTGGGGAATGCGGCACCTGTAGCCCATTTCCTGCACACGCCTGTGCACGGTGGCTCTGGATGTTTCCACACCAGACTCAGTCCACTGCTTCCTCAGGTTCCCCAAGGTCTGGAATCGGTCCTTCTCCACAATCTTCCTCAGGGTCCGGTCTCCTCTTCTCGTTGTACAGCGTTTTCTGCCACATTGTTTCCTTCCAACAGACTTACCATTGAGGTGCCTTGATACAGCACTCTGGGAACAGCCTATTTGTTGAGAAATTTCTTTCTGGGTCTTACCCTCTTGCTTGAGGGTGTCAATGATGGCCTTCTTGACATCTGTCAGGTCGCTAGTCTTACCCATGATGGGGGTTTTGAGTAATGAACCAGGCAGGGAGTTTATAAAAGCCTCAGGTATCTTTTGCATGTGTTTAGAGTTAATTAGTTGATTCAGAAGATTAGGGTAATAGGTCGTTTAGAGAACCTTTTCTTGATATGCTAATTTATTGAGACAGGTTTTTTGGGTTATCAGGAGTTGTATGCCAAAATCATCAGTATTAAAACAATAAAAGACCTGACAAATTTCAGTTGGTGGATAATGAATCTATAATATATGAAAGTTTAATTGTAATCATTACATTATGGTAAATAATGAAATTTAACACTATATGCTAATTTTTTGAGAAGGACCTGTATATGTTTGTCTTGAGATCCTCAAAAGATGATGTTTTCTTAACAGACTCGCTTTCAGTACATGGTAAAAGATAGGAAAATTATTATTTCTCCATGGTAGTCTGTTGATCATTGTGCTAAAGTCCATTTTTATAATTTTTATTTAATGTTTTTTAAAAATGGCACATATGTAAAATTATTTTATACTATTGACATGGCTTCATCTAATCCTTTAGTAATCTTATTCCTGCAGAATTATAGCACACTCCTGAGTGTCTTTTGTCCTGTTTCCATTGATGGCTGTGTAATGTGAAAGAGATTCGCAGAAGACACAGACATTAGACTACACACTTCAGGCACAGCTCCCAACCTTCTCGGATTCGGCGGCACTTTCCCAATTTGAGGGCTCAGCCCCGAATCACATCACATCTCAGCTGTTCTTCCTGCTTCCATACTCACCTCGCCAACATTTTCATCGCTCCCGTAGCTCCACTTCTCTCTGCCGATCATATAAATATAATTATATATTCACCTCTTCTCCTTCCTTTGATTAGTCTCCCCAGGAATACAATCTCACAACTCAGTGTCCACGGGCTGTTGCTTTACCAGTGAGCCACATCTCACAACACTGGAGATAGGAGAGATTGATTATCTTGACCTCTATATTCCAGACAATGAACCCAGAAACAGAGTATACATATCCATAGAAATACATTGTGTATATAACAGTGTATATTTGTGGTGCCTGTATACTGAGGTGAAGAAAAATATTTTTTTGATCCTATAAAAGTATTAAAAATGATAAGCAATTACAAAAAAAAAAATGTTGAATACACAAAAGAGCACAGTGAGGTCAAAAATACTCTGTTGTAAAAAAAATCACAGTAATAAGCAAATGCTAGTCAAAAGATGGAAAAAACAGGGTATTTAGTTGATACGTTTTTTTGCAAAAAAATGTATACCAAGCTGCTCCACCAATCGTCAAGGTATACCCATATAGAGCAGTCCTACCTAATGTATATAATCCCTATCTGATGTGTTTAAAAACATGATCATCTGTATAGTACCTGTATGAACAGGGTTCAGAGAGGGAATATGTGGACATGCTGGATGGAACAGCTTTGATGCAAATGAGCCATAAGGAGTGGTGGACTCCCTAGTCTTGTAGAAACAAGAGAACAATTATTAGAACCAGAAACACATGGGCTACTTGCACAATGAACAAGTCTGTAGGAACCTGTTCACACACCACCAAGAAACTTGAAGACACAAAAGAGCACAGTGAGGTCAAAAATACTCTGTAAAAAAAAAATGTTTCTGCGAGTCTCTCAGGTCTTTAACCCTCAACCTTAACATTTTACAGACAGGTGCTTTAGGCTGCTGAGCCGCAAGCTGTAATGATGTCAATAGCAGAGTTTTGTGCCCTTGATCTATATTCCTGGACCTCACTACAGACAGGTTATACTGACAGGAATACACTGCTGTATGTAATGGATGCTTCTGGATTCTAGAGGGGGAATAAGAGATTTTTTTCATTCTATAAATTACTAAAAAATAATAAAAAACAGTTGATAATGAAAAAAGAATGTAATTTTTAATGCGGTTTTTTTAATAACAAGCATCACTAATTTGCAAATAACATGGACATATATGGAGTTCCTGTAATCGTAACGACCCGCACAACACAGCGATCAGATTATTTATAGGAATTGGTAAATGACGTTAAAAAAATGGCGTGATTGATATTTTTTCTCTATTAAACCAATAAAAAATTTAATAAAACTGTAATGCTGAGGCAGTGTTCACACGTAGCATAAATGCTGCGTTATTTCTGTTGCTTTTTTTCTGCAGGTGTCATCAGCAGACGCAGTAACAGTGTTCTCTTATTATTGTGTGTTTGCTGTTTTTCTTTTATGCATTTTCCCCCTTATTTCATGTGATTTTGGGGCAGATATGAAGCTGCGTTTTTAAAATAGTACAGAAAAGGTTTGGATTCTGCTCTTAAAAGTGCAACGGCGTTTTTTTCTTAAGTTTTTTGAAGCCTGTGAAGTAAACATGCACTAAAACCAGAGTTCAGCAGCGTCATCAAACAATAGAAGGGGGAGATTTCATAGAATCATATCCATTATGCTTTGAAATTTCGACCTTGTTCAAATGCAGCGTAAATGCTGTGTATTTTCTGCTCCTTTTTTTGCATAAAAATTCTGCTGTGTTTAACTGTCCAAGCAAAGTGGATATAATTTCATGAAAAATGCACCCACTATTAGGGTATGTGCACACGATGTGGAAAACGCTGCGGATCCGTAGCGTTTCCGCAGCTGCGGGTCTGCAGCAGTTTCCCATGAGTTTACAGGACAATGTAAACCTATGGGAAACAAAAAACGCTGTGCACATGCTGCAGAAAAAAACGCGCGGAAACGCAGCGGTTTACATTCCGCAGCATGTCACTTCTTTCTGCGGAATCCGCAGCGGTTTTACAGCTGCTCCTATAGAAAACCGCAGTTGTAAAACCGCAGTGAAATCCGCAGAAAAACCGTGGTAAATCTGCGATAAATCTGCAGAAAAATGCAGCGTTTTTGCCCTGCAGATTTATCAATTCTGCTGCGGAAAAATCTGCAGAGGTCCATTAGACGTGTGCACATAGCCTTAGAATTCAACAAACAGTATTTTACATTATTTAGTAATTAGTATTTTTCTATACAGTTGTGCTCAAAAGTTTACATACCCTGGCTTTCCTGGCTTTTTTTCAGAGAATATGAATAACACCAAAACTTTTTCTCCACTCATGGTTAGTGGTTGGATGAAGCCATTTATTGTGTTTTCTCTTTTTAAGAAGTATCAGTTCTCCTTGCGGAGATTGACATGCTAAGCGGGCAGTACCCCGAAACACAGTGTCTGCAAATTGAGATTCTGGTTTGGCTATTATCCTAAGTCATGTTGCAAGGCTCGTTAAAGGGTCGACATTGACTTGTAGGATTTCTACCTTCCAATTGGTGGCACTAGGGTTCTAATTCTCTTCCTCTCTGAAGAGACAATTTGCATAAATAGCAAATTTCCCAGAGGAGCATTGCAGCTTTAAGTCTCCTCAACTCGGCATGCTTAGCATGTCAATCTCCGCAAGGAGAAATGATACTTCTTGGATTTCGGTCAGACACCTCTCACACAGCCAAACCAGATCTCCACTTTGCACTGACGAGGGGCAGTACCCCGAAACACAGAGTCTGCAAATTGAGATTCTGGTTTGGGTATTATCCTAAGTCATGTGACAAGGCTCGTTAAAGGGTCGACATTGAATTGTAGGATTGCTACCTTCCAATAGGTGGCACTAGAGTTCTAGTTCTCTTCCTCTCTGAAGAGACAACTTGCATAATTCTCTTTTTAAATCATAATGACAACCCAAATCATCCAAATGACCCTGATCAACACATGTAAAAATAAATGCATGTAAAAAGCTGCAATTACTTTTTTAAGTGCAAAATCAAAGCTTTTCTGTATTATGAAAAGCACATTAAAAACTCAGCTCCACATCTGCACCAGAAACATCAACATCAAATAAGGGGAAGACGATTTTTATTCTGTAGTTTGGTGCGGATTTTGCAGGGAAAAAAAACAACACAGTATTTCTGAACGTGTGAACACGGCTTTACAGACACAAAAAAGCCAGATGTCGTATAGTGAAGCTACATAAAGATGAGAAAGTTCTAGCGGCTCCGACTGTGAAAGAAGGAACATAAAATAAATCCACAGGTCTCAACTAGAGATGAGCAGGATGCACAGCTGACGTCACACCAGCACTGGCCAATCTAAAGCTGTGCTGGGAATACTGGGAGGTTAGAGATTTATGGCTTCCCGTCCAACTGCCAGGTACCACTGACCTTAATGCTGAAGCAGAGACCCATGAATCCATACGCTCAGCTCTTGTCCCAACTGACCCGAATACAACAGATAGTCCTGGATTTGGGTCTACGCCCTGTCATCTCGGGCTGAATTTCTAACACTACCATTGCCCCTCTCACATCTCCTCCTGCCTGTGGAGAAAGAAATGGTAAATGGGTGTGGGTTGGGGGTGTGACCAGTGGTGTGACCAAAATGTGCCACTTGATCTGTCCCTCATTCTGTTCCTCAAAAGTTGGGTCGTATGTTTAAGGGGCAGTATAGCTTCTTGGAAGGCAATTGAGCCTGGTCAAAAATTATTTGTCATGGTTTGCAGGATTTGCGTCCAGGTAAAACTGTTCACTTCCCCTGATGAAGCTGTGGCATGCAGCAATACTTGTGGAGTTCTTCCACCTGATTTGTGAACTATGCTTTCTCTTATTCTAACTGCATCTCAGAGTATGGACTTAGGTCGTATTCAGCTCCACAGTGTTTATATATGCTTCTACTTGTGGTGCAATATATAGAGATTTTTTACTATTGGCAGTGGCGTAACTAGAGTGTTATGGGCTCCAGTGCAGGATTTGAGCCGAGCCGAGCCTCCCCTTCATCCTGAAGAAATTGTGTGTGTGTGTGTATATATATATATATATATATATATATATATATATATATATATATATGTCCCTCATACTGGTATATTTTTGAGTAAAATGTAAATTGTTCTTTTATTCTATAAACTACTGACAACATGTCTCCGAATTTCCAAGCAATAAATTGTGTTTTTTTTCTCACAAAGAAAAATGGTCAAAATAAAAAAAACCCAGTGCTTTCAGACCTCAAATAATGCAAAGAAAACAAGTTCTTAATCATTTAGAAACAACAATACTAATGTTTTAACTGAGGAAGAATTCAGAAATCAATATTTTGTGGAATAACCATTTTTAATCACAGCTTTCATGCGTCTTGGCATGCTTTACACCAGTCTTTCACACTGCTTTTAGCACATAAATGTAAGCAGTTCTTTGTTTGATGGCTTGTGACTATCCATCATCCTCTTGATTAGATCCCAGAGGTTTTCAATGGGGTTCAGGTCTGGAGATTGGGCTGCCCATGACAGGGTTTTGATGTGGGGGTCTCTTAATTTTTGCCAGAGCTGTATATTGCACATTCTGGTATATGTCCCTTATCCTAGGCCCCATCCTGGTATATCCCCCATCATGGTATATGTCCCCTATTATACCGCTGTTCTTTAATGTATAGAAGGAAATAAACCATTATACTCACCAGGGGCATAAATAGAAGTTGTAATGCACCCCCCATAGCCTCCATATAGTATAATGCATTCCATAGTCATCCATATAATATACTGCGCAGCCTATAGTCATCCATAAAGTAAAATGCATCCCATAGTCATCGATAAAGTGTAATGACTCTCTCATAGTCATCCATAAAGTATAATGCACCTCCATAGTCATCTATACTGTATAATTCACCCTATAGTCATCCATAAAGTATAATACATCCCATAGTCATTCATAAAGTATAATGCACCCCCATAGTCATCCATAAATTATAATACACCTCCAAAGTCATCCATACAGTATAATGCACCTCCATTGTCATCCATAAAGTATAATGCACCTCCATAGTCATCCATACAGTATAATGCACCTCCATAGTTATCCATACAGTATAATGCACCCTATAGTCATCCATAAATTATAATTCACCCCATAGTCATCCATAAAGTATAATGCATCCCCATAATCATCCATAACGTATAAAGCATTCCATAGTCATCCATACAGTATATTGCACCTCGATAGTCATCCATACAGTATAATGTACCCTATAGTGATCCATAAAGTATAATGCATTCCAGAGTCATTCATAAAGTACAATGCATCCCCATAATCATCCATAAAGTATAATGCAACTCCATAGTTGTCCATACAGTATCATGCACCTCCATAGTCATCCATACAGTATAATGCACCCTATAGTCATCCAGCGCCTGTTGGGGGGGCCCGGTGAGCAGATGAGACGGGGCCCGATGCGGGCCCCCTCAGCCCACCGGGCCCATATGCCAGTCAGGGCAGTAATGCCCTGATGGCGGCCGAGGTCAATCTGAGCGGTTGCCCAGGGTCCCCCCACACCACTGGGCCCTGGGCTATTGACCTCATTATAATCCGCCACTGAATGTTTGTATCCTCTGTTGCTTCCTTCCCTGCCCAGGAGCTGTGATATGATCAGACCATGTTCCTGCACGGACAGACACGGCCATTACACAGTACATAGCAGGGGCACATTTATAAGATTATCGCAGCACAAGAACATTTTTTTCAAACACGTCCAATTGTAAAAGTTATAATTATTCCAAGATCTATTGATTAAAATGAACTTTGTTCATGGGACAACCCCATTAAGTTATGCTATGAACACAATAGCATGTGCTGTTTCATGGACTTGTGAGAACTCTCTGGATTAGTAGACAGTACACACGGGTAACTGAAGAAGTGCAGATAACTCGTAGGTCTTATTTGCTTTCTAATGGAAAAATTATATTTCCACTTCCATATCCTGTACATGTTATTACATGGTCATAAGATATCAGAATCTAACTTTTCTTGTCTGTCTCTGTTATTAGGCACTAGATGTCTGGGCAATGGGAGTCACACTTTATTGTTTTGTTTTTGGAAAGGTAAGCATCCAATATAGACTCAAGTTATATACCGTATTTTATCTACGTGTAGCACAAACTCTTTAAAGCAGTTAACTCTATCTATCTCTTTTTAACCTTTTTGGTGATTTGTTTTTTCAGTGCCCTTTTATGGATGAATACATCTTGGTTCTACACAACATAATAAAGCATAAGCCCGTGGAGTTCCCAGAACAGTATGTAATGAGTTATGCCTAACAATGGTTTTATTGTATATCGGTTTTAATTATCCTCATCCCACCCCATCTCTACCTATTTTGACGAAGTTGTCCGAAAGTGGTGTGAAAACACCAAAAGGCACAAAATGTTTATGCAACCTAAATTTTCAAGTGTTTTACTCCAGATTTCTGTCAAAACACTTTGATGAATCAGGCTCTAAGTCTTTGTTTCTACTCAATTACATTAATTCCTTACCCTTTTTTTAAAATCTGTCAGGTTGTGATTTCATAACTTACTGATATAGCACTAAATAATGTAACTTTGGAACAATATGTTAGCGTGGATTGTGTCCTACCTTGTTGAGTTGTGTAGTTGAATACTTATTGTCTCTTTTATTGCTTTCCTGTTAAAGGCCAGCCATTAGTGATGAACTTAAGGACTTGATTGTGAGAATGCTGGATAAGAAGCCAGAAGACAGAATGACCATTCCAGAAATAAAGGTCTAATAACATATAGGATTGCTATATGCGATATTGTAACCTTGATTTGGAGATTGTGTTTTAGTATGTAGAATGTTAGTATTTTAAGACTTATTGATAAAAGACTCCGACATTTTACGAAATCCCAATGCCAAACAGCATCTTGAGCAGAATCATGAGATATTACAGGAAATTTCCAGTTGGTTTCATGTTGTGCCATGATGTGTGTGTAGATGTAAACTTAACAGGACTTTCCCAGTCAACATCTGAGAACTGGTCACAGGATAAAAGATAAATGATCACTGGAGCTCCAGCTCCTGAGAAGCCTACTGATCCAGGAGAAAGTGAACTGTGTGAATGTGCAGTGTGGCACAACCACTTCATACAAGCTGAACACTGATTACTTTACATGACCTCATAAAACCCATTCACACAAATAACGAGACATAACAAATGTTGTTGTTGGATAAAAATGGCCGTGCAGTTTATTTTGGGTTACATAAAATTTCATTAAAATGTCAATTAAATAAATTAATTACTCATATCACAATCCAAAATTCCAAAATCTCCAATAACACCAATCCACCCATAAATGGGTGATTTTACCCACAAGTAAACTACACAACAGTAAAATTAAATTAAATAATAACGGGAGAGAGGTCGGGCTCTTCTTTTCTTCTTGCGCCGACGGAATGGGGAAAAAAACCTAGTAAGCAGGAGTTTACATATTTCAAAAAAGAGCGCCAAACACACTATTAACCAATGAAAACCGTTAAAAGAGGCGCCAAACAAGCCAGAAACAACTGGTTATAACCAGTTCTTGAAAAATCATAAAAATAGCCTGACCTTTCTCTGACCCTTCTGTGTGAAGCGGCCAAAGGAAAAAGTATTTCTAGGGTTTATGAGGCCATGAGACCCCAGCCATATCTCTTTGTATGTTTTAGGCGGGGGGGGCTAACATTCTATCAAAGTGTCATAACTCCAGTGTTGTCCCACGAAAAGATATAATAAAATATTCACAAAAATGTGATGAGTGTACTCACTTATGTAATATACTGTATGTATAGCTCCCTAGCAAAAATTAAGAGACCACTGCAAAATGTTCTGTTTGTCTGATTTTTCTCTTTATAAGTATATTTGAGTAAAATGTACATTTTTTCTTTTATTCTATAAACTACTGACAACATGTCTCTGAAGTTCCAAGCAATACATTTTGTATTTTTTTTATGAAAAGGAGAAATGGTCAAAACAAAAAGAAAAACAGTGCTTTCAGACCTCAAATAATGCAAAGGAAACAAGTTCATAATACTGTATATACTCGAGTATAAGCCGACCCGAGTATAAGCCGACCCCCCTAATTTTGCCACAAAAAACTGGGAAAACCTATTGACTCGAGTATAAGCCTAGGGTGGAAATGCAGCATTTACCGGTGAATTTCAAAAATAAAAATAGATCATTATTTCCCCATAGCTGTGCCATATAGTGCTCTGCACCGTTCATTATTTCCCCTTAGCTGTGCCATATAGTGCTCTGCACCGTTCATTATTGCCCCATAGCTGTGCCATATAGTGCTCTGCGCCGTTCATATTTCCCCATAGCTCTGCCATATAGTGCGCTGCACCGTTCATATTTCCCCATAGCTGTACCATATAGTGCTGTGCACCGTTCATAGTGTCCCATATCTGTGCCATATAGTGCTGTGCACCATTCATACTGTCCCATATCTGTGCCATATAGTGCTGTGCACCGTTCATACTGTCCCATATCTGTGCCCCATATAGTGCTGTGCACCGTTCATACTGCCCATATCTGTGCCCCATATAGTGCTCTGCACCGTTCATACTGCCCCATATCTGTGCCCCATATAGTGCTCTGCACCGTTCATACTGTCCCATAGATGCTCCACATAAATCTGTGCCACTGCTGCTGCAATAAAAAAAAAAAAGCCATACTCACCTCTCTTGATTGCAGCTCCCGGCGTCTCGTTCCGGCGTCCGGTCCCGGCGTCTCTCTGCTCTGACTGATCAGGCAGAGGGCGCCGCGCACACTATATGCGTCATCGCGCCCTCTGACCCGAACAGTCAGAGTGCAGAGACGCCGGGAAGATGGAGCGGCGCCCGGTGGCTGGAACGGGGACAGGTGAATATGACATACTTACCTGGTCCCGACGTCCGGCTCCCTCTGCCTGTCCCACGGTCTTCGGTGCCGCAGCTTCTTTCTCTATCAGCGGTCACCGGCACCGCTGATTAGAGAAATGAATAGGCGGCTCCACCCCTATGGGAGGTGGAGCCGCCTATTCATTTCTCTAATGAGCGGTCCCACGTGACCGCTGAAGAGGGGAAGAGCTGCAGCACAGAAGACCGTGGGACGACAGGGACAGCGCGAGGATCGCTGGAAGCAGGTAAGTATGCCTCAGCACCCTCACCCCCTCACCCGCCGACCCTGCCACCCACCTTGACTCGAGTATAAGCCGAGAGGGGCACTTTCAGCCCAAAAATTTGGGCTGAAAATCTCGGCTTATACTCGAGTATATACGGTAATTTAGAAACAAGAATACTAATGTTTTAACTCAGGAAGAGTTCAGAAATCAATATTTTGTGGAATAACCATGATTTTTAATCACAGCTTTCATGCGTCTTGGCATGCTTTCCACCAGTCTTTCACACTGCTTCTGGTGCAGAAATGTAAGCAGTTCTTCTTTGTTTGATGGCTTGTGACTATCCATCATCCTCTTGATTACATTCCAGATTTTTTCAATTGCGTTTCATGTCTGGTGATTGGGCTGCCCATGACAGGGTTGTTGCTGTGGTTGTCTCTTTATTGTTGATAGAGTTGTATATATTAATATATGGTGACATTTGTAAGCAAATACTTGTGATATCTAATTTTCTGCAGGCCACAGTGATGAAGTGGCCACAAGCCAGCATTTCACTTTAAATCCCAAGTAATAAATTACAAGTATACGAATAATTCACTAATATTGTTCAAAGTTCAAACTATCTTTGCAGACACTGGTTTCAAATCTTGAAAAGAAATCTTAGAATTAATGCTTGTCCTACTTTTTAAGACACTTAGAATTTCTTCAGTGTTAACTTTTTGCAATAAATTCCATAGCAACAGACACATCAAACGTGTACCTTTCCGTGAAGTAGGATTTGTTGTCCTATTCGGTTGTATGAAGATGCTTTGATATTATGCATCCACTTTGCAGCACATGAATCTTATTTAAATGGCATAATTATGCATAAATAACAGAGGATCCTTTATCTTTCTTTATAATTTTTCTTTTCCAATCAAGATAAAGCCATTTATGCAATTGGTAATAATTATATCAGTGACCCCAAATAAAATAAAATTAGTTTTCCATATGAATTAGCTATGCTGCATATGAAATGTCTCCATTCTGTCTATACACCATTGTCATTATAATTTCAGGTTCATCCCTGGGTGTCTAAAAATGGAGAGAACCCATTGCCTCTTGAAGAAGAGCATTGTACAATTGTGGAGGTCACTGAGGAAGAAGTGAAGAATTCAGTCAAGCTTATCCCAAGTTTGACAACTGTGGTATGACATTTTGTGTACTGTGTTCACTATTCGATTGCAATGTACGGTAATTTTTCATTAGTAATCATTTTATGAATATGTCAGACACATAATAGGGATAGGAAATGTCTGTATTTTTGGAAAGATCACCCAACAGTGTATTTTACCAATGCAAGCATGTGCTACTAGCCTTTGAACCCGTTCTACAACAGGGTGGCCAGCATTTTTATTGACGTTCCAGCGCTGCGTGCCGCTCCGTGTTCCAGGTCCTCTGGCTGTAATTGTTCAGTCAGAGGGCGGCGCGCATTAAGCGCGTTATCGCGCCCTCTGAACTGTGAACGTCACAGGCAGAGGACCCGGAAGATGGAGCATCGCGCAGCGCTGGAACGGGACAGACAGGTGAATATAGCATACTCACCCTCCTGGCACGTCCCTGTCTCTCCGTTGGAGATTGCGGTGTGCGTTCAGTGCTTACGCATACCGCGATCTCCTGTGAGCGTCACTCTGTGGGGTCCAGACTGCGCCGGCGCTTGCGCTTGCGCAGTCTATAAAGGTTTCGGACAGAGTGACACTCCCAGCCTTATATTATAGATATTTTTATATTACAAATGAACGTTATTTCCAGATCATCAGAAATAATTTCCCATCATTTTGATTTTAGCATCTATGCAGGTATATAAATAATAATAATCTTTATTTTTACATAGCGCTAACATTCTGCAGCGCTTTACAGGTTGCACACATTATCATCACTGTCCCCGTTGAGGCTCACAATTCCCTATCAGTATGTCTTTGGAATGTGGGAGGAAACCGGAGTACCCGGAGGAAACCCACGCAAACACGGAGAAAACATACAATCTCTTTGCAGATGTTGTCCTTGGTGGGTTTTGAACCCAGGACTCCAGCACTGCAAGGCTGCTGTGCTAACCACTGCGCCACCGTATATAGGCTACCATACACATTCGATGACCGCTGGCTGATTGGTGCTTCTTCTGATCATTTTGCCAATAGCCATCTTGGCCATTTCTCCCATACACAGGAGAAAACATTTGGCTGAGCGCTCCTGTGTTCTCTATGAGAAATGTTATGACCTGGTGGTTAGGACAATAATTGACCTGGTGGTTAAGAGCACACGGAATGACCTGATAGTTACTGATAATAAGGACGAGCTCTGGGACGTGGGAACTCTGCTGACCGCAATCCCTAAACCTATCAAACACACTAGAAATAGCCGTGGATTGCGCCTAACGCTCCCTATGCAACTCGGCACAGCCTAAGGAACTAGCTAGCCCTGAAGATAGAAAAATAAAGCCTACCTTGCCTCAGAGAAATTCCCCAAAGGAAAAGGCAGCCCCCCACATATAATGACTGTGAGTAAAGATGAAAATACAAACACAGAGATGAAATAGATTTAGCAAAGTGAGGCCCGACTTACTGAACAGACCGAGGATAGGAAAGGTTACTTTGCGGTCAGCACAAAAACCTACAAAAAGACCACGCAGAGGGCGCAAAAAGACCCTCCGCACCGACTCACGGTGCGGAGGCGCTCCCTCTGCGTCCCAGAGCTTCCAGCAAGCAAGACAACAAATTAAATAGCAAGCTGGACAGAAAAATAGCAAACCAAAGAAATACAAGCTGGAACTTAGCTTCTGATGGGAAGACAGGTCACAAGAACGATCCAGGAGTGAACAGACCAATACTGGAACATTGACAGGTGGCATGGAGCAAAGATCTAAGTGGAGTTAAATAGAGCAGCAGCTAACGAATTAACCTCGTCACCTGTGAAACTCAGAAACACCCACCAGAGGAAGTCCATGGACAGAACCAGCCGAAGTACCATTCATGACCACAGGAGGGAGCCCGACAACAGAATTCACAACAGAGAAAGTATCACAGATTTATCTTCCTACAAATTTTTTTTGGGGAAAATAGGAAGACTTTTTTATATAATGATGGTGCATCTTATAGTCGCCGAGTTCTCAATCTACGCATACACCGCCCTAGGCAGCTAATTTCCCGAAGTCCACTGCACTGAAAACAGTAGTATGTGTGCTCCATCAACATTTTCTCAAAGCCTGGGGCCCACCACAGTCTTGCACCGCAGAACACCGCATGACGCTCTGCAAACAAGGAGGGAAATTTAATAACCCTCTGTCCTAATTTTATGCTTGTGTTAGGGTGCTTTAACACTGTGTTCTGACACTTGTATGTTGGTTCTGTCAGGGCTTATGTCTGAACCCCAACCAAAATGGGATTCGGGCATATGTGCCAACGACAAGGCCATAGACTATAATGGTGTTGACAGAGTGAATGTGTGATCTGTTGTGCATCGTTTTTGGGTGTGCAGGCCTACTGGAGGTGGACACTCAGATGTAGTAGACTGCATCTGTGTGTGTCTCCAGTAGGCGTACATGCCCAAAAATGATGCACAACAAACCACATATTCACTCTGTCAGCATCATAATAGTCTATGGCCCTGTCAGCGCATATGCTCAAATCCCGTTTTAGTGGGGTTCAGACATAAGCCCCGATGGGACCAACGAACGGGTGCCGAGCGCAATGTGAAATCACCCTAAGAATACTCAAAAGCGTCTCAATACAGTCATAGGAGACCTCAGAGTGTTATATAGTGGGTACGGAAAGTATTCAGACCCCATTAAATGTTTTACTCTTTGTTTCATTGCAGCCATTTGGTAAATTCAAAAAAATTCATTTTTGTTCTCGTTAATGTACAATCTGCACCCCATCTTGACTGAAAAAAAACAGAAATGTAGAAATCTTTGCATATTTACTAAAAAGAAAAACTGAAATATCACATGGTCATAAGTATTCAGACCCTTTTGCTCAGACACTCATATTTAACTCACATGCTATCCATTTCCTTGTGATCCTCCTTGAAATAGTTCTACTCCTTCATTGGAGTTCAGCTGTGTTTATTTAAACTGATAGGACTTAATTTGGAAAGGCACACACCTGTCTATATAAGACCTCACAGCTCACAGTGCATGTCAGACCAAATGAGAATCATGAGGTCAAATGAACTGGCCAAGGACTTCAGAGAGAGAATTGTGCCAAGGCACAGATCTGGCCAAGGTTACAAAGGAATTTCAGCCGTACTCAAGGTTCCTAAGAGCACAGTGGAAGAAGTTTGGGACCACCAGAAGTCTTCCTAGACCTGGCCGTAGAAGAGCCTTGGTGAGAGAGGTAAAGAAAAATCACTGTGGCTGAGCTCCAGTGGCCTTTCCTCAGTGCAAGACATATGAAAGCCCACAGAGAGTTTGCTAAAAAACACATGAAGGACTCCCAGACTATGAGAAATAAGATTCTCTGGTCTGATGAGATGAAGATATACCTTTTTGGTGATAATTCTAAGAAGTATGTTTGGTGAAAACCAGGCACTGCTCATCACCTGCCCAATACAATCCTAACAGTGAAACATGGTGGTGGCAGCATCATGCTATGGGGGTGTTTTTCAGCTGCAAAGACAGGACGACTGGTTGCCATTGAAGGAAACATGAATGCGGCCAAGTACAGAGATATCCTGGATGAAAACCTCTTCCAGAGTGCTCTGGACCTCAGACTTTGCCGAAGGTTCACCTTCCGCCAAGGCAATGACCCTAAGCACACAGCTAAAATAACAAAGGAGTGGCTTCAGAACAACTCTGTGACCATTCTTGACTGGCCCAGCTAGAGCCCTGACCTAAACCCAATTGAGCATCTCTGGAGAGGCCTAAAAATGGCTGTTCAGCAACATTCACCATCCAACCTGATGGAACTGGAGAGGATCTGCAATGAAGAATGGCAGAGGGTCCCCAAATCCAGGTGTGAATAACTGGTTGCATCATCATTGCCAAGAAGACTGATGGCTGTACTAGCTCAAAAGGGTGTTTTTACTCAATACTGAGCAAAGGGTCTGAATACTTATGACCATGTGATATTTCAGTTTTTCTTTTTTAATAAATTTGCACAAATTTCTACTTTTCTGTTGTTTTTTTTCAGTCAAGATGGGGTGCAGAGTGCACATTAATGAGAAAAAAAAATTAACTTTTTTGAATTTACCAAATGGCTGCAATGAAACAAGGAGTGAAAAATGTAAAGGGATCTGAATACTTTCTGTACCCACTGTAACTGTTTTTTTTCTTGGCAATTAGAGGCTGTGCAGTGTTTAGGTTTTCACCAAATCAAATTTTGGAGGAAAATTCGGCTAAGCTTGCTAATTTAATTTTTAAAAGATTTGCTAATGTCCAGTCAGTACTAATCCAAGGATGAGGATGTTCACTTGTCATACATGGTTAATAGAGTGTTTAGTTTCCATGGGAATATGCAAAATTTTGTCTATTTTATTCCCATCTGAAGAGTAATCTTAAAATGCAGTAGGCAGTCAAGCTTTACAAAAGTGATATATTTTAATCATTTTGAAGATTTTCCCCACAGGTTATAGTCAGCATCGGCATTATTAAATATGCAAATTTAATTAAGCCAATTATTTTCTGTAGATAGGATTGATGACCTATATTTAATTAGTTGTTTCCTCCATTGCTCTAACATATATCATTTTTCTCTGATCAGTTAGATGTACTCTACTGTAATACAGCAAATCTATCAGACATTTATAGAAATTAGAAGATTTGTGAGTTTATGTTAAAGAAAATACTTTTTGGGTATAGTTATACAGTGACATTCTGGGAGACTTAACCTATCATAGATAATTATATGAAGAGTTATATAGGTTGGAGCTCTGGATGATTACTAGATACATAAATCCGTCACATGCATAAAACTGTAACAGGTGAAGTGATTAACATTGATTATTTTATGACAACGGCAACTTCTAAGTTATAGGATATATTAATAAGCAAATGAACAGTCAGTTCTTGAAGTTCATATGTTGGAATCAGGATTAATGGGCAAGCATTAGGATCTGAGTACCGTAACTTAGACAAAGACCAAATTGTTTTGGTTAGATGACTGGATGAGAGCATTTCCAAAAATGGCAGTTCTTGTAAGAGTGCATTCAGAATGCATCCAATAGTACCTATGAAAAATGGTCCAAGCAAGGTACCTTTGGCTAACCAGCAACCAGGTCATCGATCCTCAAGGCTCAGTTACATGGATTGGTAGCAAAGGCTAAGACAGATTCCACAGAACAGTTTCTGTTTCACAAATTAAAAGGGTTGTCCACTACTGCACATCCCCAGTTTAATCAATTCACAACCCCAGTTAACACTAGGACTACTGGTATAGTCATTTTGACTACTTGCACTTCAGTAGTTCTAGTCGGGGTCACGAGTCCAGTAGTCCAAGTGTTAAAATATAAATTTATGTATACTCACATCATACAGTAGTGCGCTTAAGCAATCAGAGTTCCTGGAGAATGACAGGACTTGTATCACGTCCAGGAACAGTGGCTCCAACATCGCTGGAAAGACACCACTGCAGGAGGTAGGATACAGTTGTGCACATAGTGCATCACAGCTTGTTTCATAAGGGATTGAGTAGCTGTAGACCATTGCTGACCTCATGTCCACTACAAAAGTGTGTACAACAGCCTGGTATATTGTCCATTAGATATGATCAAAAAGTTTTGCAGGACTCTAGTCCAGCATCCACATCGTTGTCCATGGCCACTGACCTGAGAATAACATCTCAATATCCCCAGCACCTCTTTTGATTAGCAGGCCCAGCACAATGTCATGTGTACATGAAGAGTATCTGTATTATTTGTGTCTCATTCCTTAACGTATATATTTGTTGGTTGACACAGCACTTTTTTTCTTAATTAAGATTTTAGTGAAAGCAATGCTGCGGAAGCGCTCATTTGGAAACCCATTTGAATGTGCCAGAAGAGAAGAAAGGTCCATGTCTGCCCCAGGAAACCTTTTAATGTAAGTGAACGATGAGGAGCCAATGTGCTGTAGATGTGACTACACGTAAGCTAATACTTTGGCTAAATATACGGTAATATATATATATTTTTTTAAGATGAAACACATTCTAATCACATTATTTAAAAAATGTAGTGAAAGTACCTGCCTTATAATATTTTACTTTTGGTTTTACGGAAACGAGAATGTATAATATTGTTCAAAACGCTACTAATTTTTCTGATAAACAAAAACTGGTCCGATTTTCAACAGTGTTTGGTCAGGGTGTCAGTTTTTCCATCAGTAATTCATCATTAACTTTCTCTTATGAAAAAAAATAATTAAACAAATTGCAAAGCTTCTCCTATACTTTGCAATGTTATGGTAATCATGGACAACACACCGATGGTAACATGTCCAGTAAGGGATTTTTCACAGATCCATAGAAATGCATTAGCGAGCTTGATCCGTGACTCAGATAAAAAATGGACGTATCCATTTTTTTTTTTTTTGCAGACAACTCAGTCTGCGAAAAAAAATACAGACATGTGAACAGCCGCATAAACTTTAATGGGTACTTTTTCTATCCTTGAAGAACACAGAATATGTATGTAATTCATGGAAAACTGCTTAATGTTTTACAAAGTATAACTATTATTTATATGTATGTGGAATTGTAGCTTGTTCATTCTTGCCTGGGTCTTTATAGTATACTGTTAATTAAAAAATAATTGTCATATTGCTCCAGAATCCAAAAGTGTTATAGATGTGTGAAGTGTGAAAAGTGTATTTTTCCAAAGAGCAGCAGTTTTCATCTTTCATCTCCTCTGTCTTCCTTCCCTATTACACCAGATAGGCCTCATTCACACGGTCAGTATTTGATGAGTTTTTTACCTCAGTATTTGTAAGCCAAAATCACTAGAGAAACAATCAGAGGAAAGGTATAATAGAAACATATCACCTCTTCTGTATTTATCACCCACTCCTGGTTTTGGCAGACAAATACTAAGGTAAAAAACTGACCAAATACTGAACATGCAAATGTGGCCTTAATCAGTGTAAGGCTTGGGGTCACACTTGCGAGTGTAATGCAAGAAACTCATGTGAGCCTCTCGCATCAATACCCGGCACTTCCGCCGGCACTCGTGGCCGGAGCTGCCAACTGCATAGAAAGGAAGATTTTTTGGGTGGATTCACATTTGATGAAAAAATACTCCACAAATTTAGATAATTGTGCATCGAAAAACTCAAGTGCAATTACTGGACTTGGATTTGTGTTGTGGTTTTTAGTTTAAGATTAAATTACAAAACATTTGAAAGCTCATCAGAAAGTATTTCTGCTGACAAAGAAATTTGTGTGGAAATCCAAACAATGTACATGTCGCAGATTTACTTTCCACCTATATAGGAATGCATGTTGTAATTGTCGCAATTAATTTTTTTGCTGCAAAAATACACCACTTGGAATATATTTGCCATTAAATGGTTCTTACCTCCAGAAAAACAGCAGCTTGTCCATCAATTATTCTCCTTTTTCATGAAATATATTCTTAAAATGTTATATTTCGAAAAAAAAAGTTGAACCATTAAAGGAATATTTGAAGACTAGCCACATTAGGCTTAACCATGTTAATATCTACCTTCAGTTACCATCTGTTATCACAGTGGGAATGTCACACCACCACGACCCAAATGTTTCACAATCTGCTGCTTCCAGCAGCCGCCAGCCAATATTTACTTGATCCTTTGGTTTCTGAAGGTGAAGTAATTTCATATTCTTATTTTTTTTTTTTCGTTGATGAGCACTGAAACATTGCCTTCCTGGATAAAAACCCTGTGCAGCTTCCATTTTCTTCTCGTTCTTTTTCTGTATTAATCTGTTTTGCATGTGCCTTCCACCTTCAGTAATTAGTCCACACCACAGTTATACACTGCAGTCAGTGACTCGGCAGAATATATTAATTTCCCAACACCAGCGGCGTAGGCGGTTTGCTCATTAAATGTCAATTCATTTTTCATTAGAATTTAGGTGTCAAGACAAGGCTCACAGCTGAGCGGAGTCAATAATGATGTCCAGTGTATAAATCCAGAGCATCTACCAACTCAAATTAATTTTCTGTAAACATAGTCAGGGGTGTACCTATTTCCAAACGCTCGCCTATTAATGGAATATAATATACCCTTGAGACATAGAAATGCATTTGCATAAATATTGCAGCATCATTGGCAGATCTGCAGTCAGCACCAAAAGTTCGTATTCAAGAAATCAAAAACAAAACTTACATCCAGTATTGAACCTGATTGCATTTGCCTGCTGCTGTCACTAGGGGCGCTCACATGATATGCAGTCAGCTTCCCCTAGTGATGACTGCAAAAAAAAAAATTTGATTTCAAAGAATTATCCAATCACTGACCACTCCTGAAATTTGAGAGAAACTTGATTTTTGCTCCCCCCCCCCAAAAAAAAAAAAAAAAAAAATGATGTGACCAGCTGGACTCACAATCTACAGTACAATTCACAGTAAAAGTGAGAAGACGGGGTTCACGTCAGTATCCAATGCCATTTCAGTCCACTTTTAGCATTAGACATAGTAATCTTAGGCTTGTCGGCTTCTACTCTCCAAATCTATGAATTTGTGTGACTTTCTTTCTACTGATTGTTTGAAATTGTCAGCGATAACACCAGAGGACAACAAATTCTTAAATTTTCTGGTCCCATTATGGAAGCCTGGTGGCGCTGGGGATTATAGGAAGCCTTTATAGGAGGGTGATACTAACATTGGTGGTGGACTCCAGGGGTAAATCTTGCTGATAGGTTCCTTTAGAGAATTATCATGTCTGCATTCAAGGTATTTGGGCAAATAAATTAATAATGTCACAGGGGAAAACTGCCAGTATTTTTTGTGATATCGGCCAATGGTGCCCAGTTCATAATAAATATCTTTGATGCTAATTGCTGTTCTAAAATAGGGACAAGCTCTGATCTTGCTCTAACCCTATATGTGCTTTACCAGATGACTGTGTGTCTTTAGACATTAAAAAATATGTGGCAGCAGCAAGCTCATGTGCCACACTTTGCCCATTCAAGATTTAAAAGACGGTTTTCAAAAAGTCACAGGAATGAAGAAAGCAACCAGCAGCACTCATATCAATGGACGCAAAGTCAAAAAACCCACTTGAAGATAAACCAGTAAGTAGTAAAAGACAGGGTCGAAGTCCCTGGTTAGAAGTAAAACAAATTTTATTCTGCCATATAAAAGGTAACCACGTTCTATCTGTCAAAAAGGTCATTATCAAGTATTTGATAAAGACCCTTTTGATAGGTCAAAACGTGGTGGTTACCTTTTATATAACAGAATACATTTTTTTTACTTCTTCACCCAGAATTTAGACGCCATCTTTCACTGCTTAGCTATAAAAGGAACCTGTCAGCTTCTCCATGCCCTCCAACCCAGCAGCAGCATTCCCCTATGCATGATTAGCTCCCTGCCTAACCAGCCCTGTATAACATTATTCAGTTAAATAAATGCTTTAAAAAAGCACTTAAAATGTCCCCGTTTCCTATGCTAATGAAGGCATTGACTAGTTAGCTGCCCCAGACTAGACAGCACTCTTTCCATGTTGTCATGCCCCTCTAGACCTGATAACATAATTTGCATGAGCCGGCCTCGTCACCAGCTCATGCAAATCTAGTGCATGTGCGCCTCTCATTTCGGCAGCATCAATGCTTCTCAGAAGCCAAGTGTACGCCCCTTCAGAGTCTCACTGAGCATGACTGGAAGCCATCTTCTTAACTTCGTGGTTTCCAACTGTGGAAACCTTTTGAAGGTTTCCACGGTAGACAAGACTCTGATATGTTGTGGTAGAGTGTTCCAGAGAAGGGGGGATGCACGGAAGAAATCTTGTACGCGATTGTGGGAGGAAGAGATAAAAGGGGAGTAGAGGAGATCTTGTGAGGATCGCAGGTTGTGTGCAGGTAAGTACTGGAAGACTAGGTCACAGATGTATGGAGACAACAGGTTGGCTTTGTATGTCATGGTTAGGGTTTTGAACTGGAGTCTCTGGGCAATGAGGAGCCTCTGAAGAGATTGACAGAGATGAGAGGCCAGAGAATAGTGGAGGGGGCAGGTAAATTAGTCAGGGAGTAGAGTTTAGGATGGATTAGAGTAGTGCAAGAGTGATAGAGGTGAGACCACAAAGCAGGAGGTTGCAGTAAGTGAGGCTGGAGATGATGAGGGCTTGCATTAGTGTTTTTGCTAACTCTTGGCTAAGGAATGTGCAGATCTTGGGAAATATTTTTGAGTTAGCATCAGTAGGAAGTGGAAAGAGCTAGGATATCAGATTCAAGGGTTACCCTGAGGCAGTGAGCTTGCAGGACTAGTGATAGTAAGCAGCCATTGACTTTGAAGAAAAAGTCTGCTGATGGGGTTGAGTGAGATAGGGGAAAGATGATGAATTCTGTTTTATCCATGTTAAGTTTTAGAAATCTAGCAGAGAAGAAAGGTGAAATAGTTGCCAAATATTGTGGTATTTTAGTTAAGGAGGTGATATCGATTCCAAAGAGGTAGATCTGTGTGTCATCAGCATAGAGGTGATACCGAAAGTCGTGAGACTGTATGAGCTGTCCCAGGCCAAAGGTGTGCTGAGTATTTATGAGGAGGGGCTGTAGTTACTGTTGACCAAACCTTTGTCTGATGTTACCAATCTTCTACTTGAAGAATGAGACAAAGTCTTAAGATGAGAGGAGAGGAGAGGTAGGAGGTGCAGCGGGACGGAGGAGAGAATTGAAAGTGTTGAACAGCTGTTTAGGGTTCTGAGACAAGGAAGATATGAAAAGTAGGTTTGTTTGCTTCAGTGTGTGGACTTAAAAGTAGTGAGGGACTGTATGAATGTGATCACTAGTTGGAATGGGATCTTATCCATCTCCGCTCAGCACCCCTGACAGCCCGCCTCAGTTCTTTACTCAGCCTGGTGTGCCAGGATTGCCTGTTGATTGTGCGAACTTTGGTATGTGTGAGGAGGGCAAACGATTTGTGAGCTGCAGCTGTTCTGGTGTTATATAAAGTGGCAGCAGTGCAAGGAACTTATGTCTGCATGAGGGAGAAGGGATTCAGAGAGTGAGTGTAAATCAAGGTGTTTGCGATTTCTGCGAAGGTGTGCAAGTTTGTGGAATGGGGATTATGCACCTGGACAGGAAAGAGAAAATAATGTAAGTGGGTTTTGGTCAGAAAGAGAGAGAGGTGAGTTAGAGAGGTTAGACAGGGAACATAGGCAGGGAAGATGATGTCCAGTGTGTAGTCCTCTTTGTTAGCGGCTGCGGAATATCATTGAGCGAGGCTGATGGAGGAAGTGAGAGATAGAAGCTTAGAGACAGCTGAATGGGACGTGTCAGTGGGGATGTTGAAGTCACCCATGATGGTAGTAGGGATGTCAGTGGAAAGCAAATTAAGTAGCCAGGTGGTGAAGTGGTCGAAGAAGGTGGTGGCTGGCCCAGGGGGGCAGTAAATGACAGCTAGTTGGAAGGGGAGTAGATGCGCACAGAATGCATTTCAAAAGAAGGGAGAGTAATGGTGGGTGGCAGTGAAAATTGGGTAAAGGAGCAGTTATCTGACAGGAGAAAACCATCTCCTCTACTATGCTTGCTGCTGGGACAGGTGGTGGTTGTCAGAAAGGTAGAATCCACCATAAGAAAGTGCATTTGGAGAGGCTGTGTGTTAGGGGGTAAGCCAGGTTTCAGTGAAGCCGAGGAAAGAAAGTTTGTTAGTAATGAAAAATTCATGGATGTATGAAATTTTGTTGCAAACAGAGCGAGCGTTCCATAGAGCTCCTGTTAGAGGGACTGGGGAAGCGGTAGCTGTGCAAAAAGGTATAAGGTTAGAAAGGTAGCAGAAATGTGTGATAGATCATTGATAAGAGGTAGAAGTGACTGTGTGGATGTGGTGAAGAGGTGTAGGATTTGGAAAGATATCTCCGGTAGTGAGGAGAAGCAGAGAAAGTGTTAAGTGGGAGCAGGAGAGGGCATGAAGTGGCTGTCTATGTTTGGAGACATAGGATTTTATGTTGAGGAACAGTTCTGAGGATGATGTGAGATGGTCGAAGGGGATGGAAGGAGAGATGACCAGTTGATTACTGGGTGTAGGAATTAGGGTGGTTAGAAAGAAGTGGAGGACTATAGGGGTGAGAGTTAAAACAAACAGAAACATTGTTTATTGTGACTATGTACTCAGTTACTTTGAGTTCCCTTCTGATCTAATTAATTGCAGTACACTTCAGTGTACTATGTGTCATGCAGTCTTACTGCTCACAATATATTTGCTAACAAGTACATTCAGGTGTGCCGTAGAGGGGAGAGGCCTGTGCTAATTTTTAGCAGAGTAAACAGGCAGGTCATAAAGAAAAGCAGTGAAGGGGGTAGTGCAGTGGTCAGTTTAAAATATACCAAGTAAACACATGCAGGAGAGGTAAAGGTACCTTCACACTCAGCGACGCTGCAGCGATACCGACAACGATGTCGATCGCTGCAGCGTCGCTGTTTGGTCACTGGAGAGCTGTAACACAGACAACTCTCCAGCGACCAACGATCCCGAGGTCCCCGGTAACCAGGGTAAACATCAGGTTACTGTTATGACCTGGTGGTGAGGACAATAATGGACCTGGTGGTTAAGAGCACACGGAATGACCTGATAGTTACTAATAATACAGGACAAGCTCTGAGACGTGGGAACTCTGCTGACCGCAATCCCTAATCCTATCACACACACTAGAAATAGCCGTGGAGCGCTCCTGACGCTCCCTAGGCGCCTCGTCACAGCCTAAGGAACTAGCTAGCCCTAAAGATAGAAAAATAAAGCCTACCTTGCCTCAGAGAAAATCCCCAAAGGAACAGGCAGCCCCCCACATATAATGACTGTGAGTTAAGATGAAAATTACAAACACAGAGATGAAATAGATTTAGCAAAGTGAGGCCCGACTTACTGAACAGACAGAGGATAGGAAAGGTAACTTTGCGGTCAGCACAAAAACTACAAAAAAACCACACAGAGGGCGCAAAAAGACCCTCCGCACCGACTCACGGTGCGGAGGCGCTCCCTCTGCGTCCCAGAGCTTCCAGCAAGCAAGACAAAAATCAAAATAGCAAGCTGGGCAGAAAAAATAGCAAACAGAGAAAAACAAGCAGGAACTTCGCTTCTGCTGGGAAGACAGGTCACAAGAACGATCCAGGAGCGAACTAGACCATTACTGGAACATTGACAGGTGGCATGGAGCAATGATCTAGGTGGAGTTAAATAGAGCAGCCAGCTAACGAATTAACCTCGTCACCTGTGGAAGGAACCTCAGAAGCCGCCGCCCCACTCACAACCACCAGAGGAAGCCCATGGACAGAACCAGCCGAAGTACCATTCATGACCACAGGAGGGAGCTTAACAACAGAATTCACAACAGTACCCCCCCCTTGAGGAGGGGTCACCGAACCCTCACCAGAGCCCCCAGGCCGACCAGGACGAGCCAAATGAAAGGCACGAACCAGATCGGCAGCATGAACATCAAAGGCAAAGACCCAGGAATTATCTTCCTGACCATAACCCTTCCACTTGACCAGGTACTGGAGTTTCCGTCTCGAAATACGAGAATCCAAAATCTTCTCCGCCACATACTCCAACTCCCCCTCAACCAACACCGGGGCAGGAGGATCAACGGATGGAACCACAGGCGCCACGTATCCACAACAACGACCTATGGAATACATTATGGATGGCAAAAGAAGCTGGAAGGGTCAAACGAAATGACACAGGATTGAGAACCTCAGAAATCTTATACGGACCAATGAAACGAGGCTTAAACTTAGGAGAGGAAACCTTCATAGGAACATAACGAGACGACAACCAAACCAAATCCCCAACACGAAGTCGGGGACCCACACAGCGCCGGCGGTTAGCGAAACGTTGAGCCTTCTCCTGGGACAATGTCAAATTGTCCACCACATGAGTCCAAATCTGCTGCAACCTATCCACCACAGTATCTACACCAGGACAGTCCGAAGACTCAACCTGCCCTGAAGAGAAACGAGGATGGAAACCAGAATTGCAGAAAAACAGCGAAACCAAAGTAGCCGAGCTGGCCCGATTATTAAGGGCGAACTCAGCCAAAGGCAAAAAGGACACCCAATCATCCTGATCAGCAGAAACAAAGCATCTCAGATATGTTTCCAAAGTCTGATTAGTACGTTCGGCGTGGCCATTTGTCTGAGGATGGAAAGTTGAGGAAAAAGACAAATCAATGCCCATCCTAGCACAAAAGGATCGCCAAAACCTCGAAACAAACTGGGAACCTCTGTCCGAAACGAAGTTCTCCGGAATGCCATGTAAACGAACCACATGCTGGAAAAACAACGGCACCAAATCAGAGGAGGAAGGCAATTTAGACAAGGGTACCAAATGGACCATCTTAGAGAAGCGATCACAAACCACCCAAATGACCGACATCTTTTGAGAGACCGGGAGATCCAAAATAAAATACATAGAAATATGCATCCAGGGCCTCTTCTGGACCGGCAAGGGCAAAAGCAACCCACTGGCACGAGAACAGCAGGGCTTAGCCCGAGCACAAGTCCCACAGGACTGCACAAAAGAACGCACATCCTGCGACAAAGACGGCCACCAAAAGGATCTAGCCACCAAATCTCTGGTACCAAAGATTTCAGGATGACCAGCCAACACCGAACAATGAACCTCAGAGATAACTCTACTAGTCCATTTATCAGGGACAAACAGTTTCTCCGCTGGGCAACGGTCAGGTCTATCAGCCTGAAATTTTTGCAGCACCCGCCGCAAATGAGGGGAGATGGCAGACAAAATTACCCCCTCTTTGAGAATACCCGCCGGCTCAGGAACACCCAGAGTCGGGCACAAAACTCCTTGACAGGGCATCAGCCTTCACATTCTTAGAGCCCGGAAGGTACGAAACCACAAAATCAAAACGGAAGAAAAATAGCGCCCAACGAGCCTGTCTAGGATTCAACCGTTTGGCAGACTCGAGATAAGTCAAATTCTTGTGATCCGTCAAGACCACCACGCGATGCTTGGCTCCTTCAAGCCAATGACGCTACTCCCCGAATGCCCACTTCATGGCCAACAACTCTCGATTGCCAACATCATAATTGCGCTCAGCAGGTGAAAACTTTCTAGAAAAGAAGGCACATGGTTTCATCACCGAGCCATCAGAACTTCTTTGCGACAAAACAGCTCCTGCTCCAATCTCAGAAGCATCAACCTCGACCTGAAACGGGAGCGAAATATCTGGCTGGCACAACACAGGGGCAGAAGAAAAACGACGCTTCAACTCCTGAAAAGCTTCCACAGCCGCAGAAGACCAATTGACCACATCAGCACCCTTCTTGGTCAAATCAGTCAACGGTTTAGCAACACTAGAAAAATTACTGATGAAGCGACGATAAAAATTAGCAAAGCCCATGAACTTTTGCAGACTCTTCACAGATGTCGGCTGTGTCCAATCATAAATGGCCTGGACTTTAACAGGGTCCATCTCGATAGTAGAAGGGGAAAAAATGAAACCCAAAAATGAAACCTTCTGAACTCCAAAGAGACACTTAGACCCCTTCACAAACAAAGAATTAGCACGAAGGACCTGGAACACCATTCTGACCTGCTTCACGTGAGACTCCCAATCATCCGAGAAGACCAAAATATCATCCAAATATACAATCAGGAATTTATCCAGGTACTCTCGGAAGATGTCATGCATAAAGGACTGAAATACTTGATGGAGCATTGGAAAGCCCGAATGGCATAACCAGGTACTCAAAATGGCCCTCGGGCGTATTAAATGCTGTTTTCCATTCATCGCCCTGTTTAATACGCACAAGATTATACGCACCACGAAGATCTATCTTGGTGAACCAACTAGCCCGCTTAATCCGAGCAAATAAATCAGACAGCAGCGGCAAAGGGTACTGAAATTTGGCTGTGATCTTATTAAGAAGGCGGTAATCAATACAAGGTCTCAAAGAACCATCCTTCTTGGCCACAAAAAAGAACCCTGCTCCCAATGGTGACGACGACGGGCGAATATGATCCTTCTCCAAGGATTCCTTTATATAACTCCGCATAGCGGCGTGTTCTGGCACAGATAAATTGAACAGTCGGCCCTTAGGAAACTTACTACCAGGAATCAAATTGATAGCACAATCACAATCCCTATGAGGAGGTAGGGCACTGGATTTGGGCTCATCAAATACATCCTGGTAATCCGACAAAAACTCCGGGACTTCAGAAGGGGTGGATGACGAAATAGACAAAAATGGAACATCACCATGTACCCCCTGACAACCCCAGCTGGACACAGACATAGATTTCCAATCCAATACTGGATTATGGACCTGTAGCCATGGCAACCCCAAAACGACCACATCATGCAGATTATGCAACACCAAAAAGCGAATATCCTCCTAATGTGCAGGAGCCATGCACATGGTCAATTGGGTCCAGTACTGGGGCTTATTCTTGGCCAAAGGCGTAGCATCAATTCCTCTCAATGGAATAGGATACTGCAAGGGCTCCAAGAAAAAACCACAGCGCCTAGCAAACTCCAAGTTCATCAAATTCAGGGCAGCGCCTGAATCCACAAATGCCATAACAGAATAGGATGACAATGAGCAAATCAGAGTAACGGACAAAAGAAATTTCGACTGTACCGTACCAATGGTGGCAGACCTAGCGAAACGCTTAGTGCGCTTAGGACAATCGGAGATAGCATGAGTGGAATCACCACAGTAAAAACACAGCCCATTCCGACGTCTGTGTTCTTGCCGTTCAGCTCTGGTCAAAGTCCTATCACATTGCATAGGCTCAGGTCTATGCTCAGATAATACCGCCAAATGGTGCACAACTTTACGCTCACGCAAGCGTCGATCGATCTGAATGGCCAAAGACATAGACTCATTCAGACCAGCAGGCATGGGAAATCCCACCATGACATCCTTAAGGGCTTCAGAGAGACCCTTTCTGAAAATTGCTGCCAGTGCACATTCATTCCACTGAGTGAGTACAGACCACTTCCTAAACTTCTGACAATATATCTCTACCTCATCCTGACCCTGACACAGAGCCAGCAAGATTTTCTCTGCCTGATCCACTGAATTTGGTTCATCATAAAGCAATCCAAGCGCCAGAAAAAACGCATCAACATCACGCAATGCAGGATCTCCTGGTGCAAGGGAAAATGCCCAGTCTTGAGGGTCGCCACGTAACAAAGAAATAATGATTTTCACTTGTTGAACAGGGTCAGCTGAGGAGCGAGGTTTCAAAGCAAGAAACAATTTACAATTATTTTTGAAATTCAGAAACTTAGATCTATCCCCAAAAACAAATCAGGAATTGGAATCCTAGGCTCTAACATCGGATTCTGAACCACAAAATCTTGAATGTTTTGTACCCTTGCAGTGAGATTATTCATACAAGAGGACAGACCTTGAATGTCCATATCTACACCTGTACCCTGAACCACCCAGAGGTAAAGGGGAAAAGAGAGACAAAACACACTACAAAGAAAAAAAAAATGGTCTCAGAACTTCTCTTATTCCTCTATTGAGATGCATTAATACTTTTGGCCACCTGTACTGTTATGACCTGGTGGTGAGGACAATAATGGACCTGGTGGTTAAGAGCACACGGAATGACCTGATAGTTACTAATAATACAGGACAAGCTCTGAGACGTGGGAACTCTGCTGACCGCAATCCCTAATCCTATCACACACACTAGAAATAGCCGTGGAGCGCTCCTGACGCTCCCTAGGCGCCTCGTCACAGCCTAAGGAACTAGCTAGCCCTAAAGATAGAAAAATAAAGCCTACCTTGCCTCAGAGAAAATCCCCAAAGGAACAGGCAGCCCCCCACATATAATGACTGTGAGTTAAGATGAAAATTACAAACACAGAGATGAAATAGATTTAGCAAAGTGAGGCCCGACTTACTGAACAGACAGAGGATAGGAAAGGTAACTTTGCGGTCAGCACAAAAACTACAAAAAGACCACGCAGAGGGCGCAAAAAGACCCTCCGCACCGACTCACGGTGCAGAGGCGCTCCCTCTGCGTCCCAGAGCTTCCAGCAAGCAAGACAAAAATCAAAATAGCAAGCTGGACAGAAAAAATAGCAAACAGAGAAAAACAAGCAGGAACTTCGCTTCTGCTGGGAAGACAGGTCACAAGAACGATCCAGGAGCGAACTAGACCAATACTGGAACATTGACAGGTGGCATGGAGCAATGATCTAGGTGGAGTTAAATAGAGCAGCCAGCTAACGAATTAACCTCGTCACCTGTGGAAGGAACCTCAGAAGCCGCCGCCCCACTCACAACCACCAGAGGAAGCCCATGGACAGAACCAGCCGAAGTACCATTCATGACCACAGGAGGGAGCTTAACAACAGAATTCACAACAGGTTACTAAGCGCAGGGCCGCGCTTAGTAACCCGATGTTTACCATGGTTACCAGCGTAAAAGTAAAAAAAACAAACACTACATACTTACCTACCGCTGTTTGTCCCCGGCGCTGTGCTTCTCTGCACTCCTCCTGCACTGGCTGTGAGCACAGCGGCCGGAAAGCAGAGCGGTGACGTCACCGCTCTGCTTTCCGGCTGACCGACGCTCACAGCCAGTGCAGGAGGAGTGCAGAGAAACAGAGCGCCGGGGACAGACAGCGGTAGGTAAGTATGTAGTGTTTGTTTTTTTTACTTTTACGCTGGTAACCAGGGTAAACATCGGGTTACTAAGCGCGGCCCTGCGCTTAGTAACCCGATGTTTACCTTGGTTACCAGTGAAGACATCGCTGGATCGGTGTCACACACGCCGATCCAGCGATGTCTGCAGGGAGTCCAGTGACGAAATAAAGTTCTGGACTTTCCTCAGCGACCAACGATCTCCCAGCAGGGGCCTGATCGTTGGTCGCTGTCACACAGAACGATTTCCTTAACGATATCGTTGCTACGTCACAAAAAGCAACGATATCGTTAACGATATCGTTATGTGTGAAGGTACCTTTAGAATGATCACAGATTGGGAAAATCTGGGTGACATACCTGCAGGAAGAATAGATAAATAGACATGCTGATTAGAGTGCGACGGTGGCAATAAACCAGGTACAGTCTGTATACATAATGTTAAATTCTGGTCTAATTTATTACAGTACATTTAAGTGCACTTAGGTGATGCCCAACTGACTACCTTTACAATTTTTTTAACTCCATTATTTGAGCAAGGGACAGGTCCTCTTTAAGAAAATAAATATTTCTTACTTGTTTAGTGAGTTGTGCTCATAATGAAATTTACTATGTTCAGCAGGCTGATAATTGGGGTGTACCGTATTTTTCAGATTATAAGACGCACCTTTTTCCTCCTATGGAGGAAAATGGGGGGGGGGTGCGTCTTATAGTCCGGATGTATGGGGTCTGGCTGTGGTGGGGAGGTGGGGGTGCCGTTTCTGCAGAGCATTGGGTCACAAGAGGCTTGAGCCGGTGGCTCCGGCTAACTGCTGTGTCCGCTGCTTAATATGCACTACATTCCATGCCCATGGGCATTGAGGGCAATGCATATTCATTTTTCTGGCAATCTGGTATAAATGGCCCCATCCTGTTCCTGGTATGATTGGTCCCATCCTTTTTCTTTTAAAATTGGCCCCATCTTGTTCCTGGTAATTGCCCCATCAGGCAAGATTTAAAAAAACAACAAAACATTACACTCACCTACATGGCGCTCCATCACAGCATTCTGCTCTGGTACCAGCAGCTGCTTAATGCTTGTAAGCAGCGTATGGCAGGGACGTCATGCGCTGCTCACAAGCAGAGCACAGCTGCCAGAATACTCATGGCAGAGAGTTGTGAGTATCCATTCCTCTTCAGGAGCGTGCACTGTCAGCCAGTTCTTAATATTTCCTTTAAGTATCGGCACATGTGACCACCGGCCGCAGCAGGAAGTCTCCGGCTGACATTGTGCACAATTGAAGAGGAATGGATACTCACCGTCTGTGCGATGAACGGTCTTGATGAGTACCATAATCCGGCAGCTGTGCTCTGTTTGTGAGCAGCGCATGACATCCCTGCCATGCGCTGCTTACAAGCATTAAGCAGCTGCTGTCACCAAAGCAGGATGCTGCGAGGGAGCGCCGTGTAGGTGAGTGTAATGTTTTTTAATCTTTCCTGATGGGGCCATTGATACCAGGAACGGGATGGGGCCAATTATAAAAGAAAAAGGATGGGACCAATCATACCAGGAACGGGATGGGGCCAATCACACCAGGAACAGGATGGGGCCAATCTTACCAGGAACAGGATTGGGCCAATAATACCAGGAACAGGATGAGGCCAATCATACCAGGAACGGGATAGGGCCAATTACAAAAGAAAAAGGATGGGACCAATCATACCAGGACCGTGATGGGGCCAGTCATACCAGGACTGGGATGGGGTCATGCATAACAGGACCGGGATGGTGCCAATCATACCAGGATAAGGATGGGGCCATGCACACCAGGACCATGTGTATCAGAATGGGGATGAGGGGACCATATATACCCGGATAGGGGATATTCAGTACAGAATTGACCATTTTTTTGCTTCAATTTTTTTTTTTGCTAATTTGCTTCTCTAAAACCTACGTGCGTCTTATGGTCCGAAAAATACGGTATATTGTGCAGTTTTCACTAGCTACTAGATTCATGTAAACGTTTACTCTATTGATAAATCTCTTATAGTCCCAGTTAAAAACACGCATTTTTTGTCATGACCATATATTTTCTTACACTGCCATTGCCATTGCCACTGCTAAATCCACTCCAGTAGGTTTATTTCTTAGATGACATCTACAAATCTGCTGAATGCTGTGATAAATGTTCTACATGCCTTCAATCATAGTGCCATTGTATAGTGTTCATCTGTTAGATTTTCTACACTCTTCATCTCAGTGCAGTGTAATTTGCCTCTTCAGAGAGGAAGAGGACTTGAACTCAATTGTGCCATCTGTTGGAAAGAGCAATCTTACAAGTCCCTATTGACCCTTTAATGAGTCTTGCAATATGACTTGGGATAAAAGCCAATTCAGAATCTCAATTTGCAGACAGGGAGTTTCAGGCTCTTGGCCCTCGTCAGTGCAAAATATGAGAACTGATCTGGCTAGGTGAGAGACTCTGGACTGAGGTCTAAGGCTAGGTTCACATGCGCTAACGCAATGTGCAAAAAGGGATTGCATTTAGCGATCCTGCTAGCGCAGATGCTCGATCTGCGCTAGCGAGAAACGGACCTCGAATGCTGCAAGCAGCGTTCGAGGTCCGTCAGAAAATAACGGGACATCACTAACGCATGCCAAAAATGGCATACGTTAGCGATGCGTTCAATACATTGCGGTCAATGGGTGCGCTAACGAATCCGTTACATAGCGTTAATTGCGCCATGTAACGGATTCTGTCAGCGGACACCCACTAACGCAATGTGAACCCAGCCTAAGGGGTAAAGTTTCTCCTTGTGGAGAGTCATACCAGCTCTGGCATGCCAAGGTAAGGAGACTTATTCGCCGTACAATGCTCCTCTGGGAAATTTAATATGCAAATTGCCTTTTCAAAGAGGCATATTAAATGTCCTAGAGGAGCATTGCATGGCGAATAAGTCTTACCTTGGCATTCCAGAGCTGGTATGTCACTCTTCACAAGTCAAAATGTTACCTCTTAGATCTCTTTAAAGTAATATTATCAACATAGCTAGATTTTATATCACAGAATAGCACGGAAGCAAAAAGGTGGAATATTTGCATCCGGTTATTGCAGAGCACTCTATGTGCACTTTCTATTAATAAAAATAAATAGAACTATATACATGTTACTTAGATTTCTCCTCTTCTTGCCCAGTTGTTGGTAGATAGCTTGTTGCACTATAATTTATAGATGCATCGCAGATTTTTCAAATGACGTCTGATTTTCCTTATATATAATAATTGATGGGGTGTTTTGTAATAATAGTTGTTTCCATGGCAACAAAGCTGGATTGCGATCTTAGTATCTATAGTGCTCAGAAGTGTATAAAATACTCTATGCCTCTTAAAACATGCACAATGTTGTAATGTTATGACATTTGCAACACAATAATTTCTGTAAATTCTACATATGTGTTTGCATATGTTTGTATATATATACAGTACAGACCGAAAGTTTGGACGCACCTTCTCATTTAAAGATTTTTCTGTATTTTCATGTCTATGAAAATTGTACATTCACACTGAAGGCATCAAAACTATGAATTAACACATGTGGAATTATATTGTTAACAAAAAAGTGTGAAACAACTGAAAATATGTCTTATATTCTAGGTTCTTCAAAATAGCCACCTTTTGCTTTGATGACTGCTTTGCACACTCTTGCCATTCTCTTGATGAGCTTCAAGAGGTAGTCACCGGGAATGGTCTTCCAACAATCTTGAAGGAGTTCCCAGAGATGTTTAGCACTTGTTGGCCCTTTTGCCTTCACTCTACGGTCCAGCTCTCCCCAAACCATCTCAATTTGGTTCATGTCTGGTGACTGTGGAGGCCAGGTCATCTGGTGTAGCACCCATCACTCTCCTTCTTGGTCAAATATCCCTTACACAGCTTGGAGGTGTGTTTGGGGTCATTGTCCTGTTGAAAAATAAATGATGAAGTAAATAAGGCAGCACACTGCAGCGCTAAAACCTGCAAACTTGAAACACGAAATTTGAACTGCATTACTGCACTAGAAATATGAAAAATGAGAGCGTTTAGCGCATAAAAATGGCCAATTTTATGTGTACCTGGTAGCCCCTTTACGGCATCTCTCTTATACCAGGTCCTACACTTGCCTTACCTCGCTGAGAATAAACGTCTCCATCTGAATGGGTACATGTGAAACCTCTTCCTAGACTAAAATTCTCTCTCTCTGTGGAGGGGTTTCACATGTACCCATTCAGATGGAGACGTTTATTCTCAGCGAGGTAGGGCAAGTGTAGGACCTGGTATAAGAGAGATGCCGTAAAGGGGCTACCAGGTACACATAAAATTGGCCATTTTTATGTGCTAAACGCTCTCATTTTTCATATTTCTAGTGCAGTAATGCAGTTCAAATTTCGTGTTTCAAGTTTGCAGGTTTTAGCGCTGCAGTGTGCTGCCTTATTTACTTCACTATATACGAGTTGGCGACTCTAGGTTCAGCACCTGTACACACTTAGTCTATGTTTGGATGTGCCGCTCAGGTTTTTGAAAAATAAATGATGGTCCAACTAAACGCAAACCGGAAGGAATAGCATGCCGCTGCAAGATGCTGTGGTAGCCATGCTGGTTCAGTATGCCTTCAATTTTGAATAAATCTCTAACAGTGTCACCAGCAAATCACCCCCACACCATCACACCTCCTCCTGCAAGCTTCACAGTGGGAACCAGGCATGTAGAGTCCATCTGTTCACCTTTTCTGCGTCGCACAAAGACACGGTATGTGGAACCAAAGATCTCAAATTTGGACTCATCAGACCAAAGCATAGATTTCCACTGGTCTAATGTCCATTTCTTGTGTTCTTTAGCCAAAACAAGTCTTCTGCTTGTTGCCTGTCCTTAGGAGTGGTTTCCTAGCAGCTATTTTACCATGAAGGCCTGCTGCACAAAGTCTCCTCTTAACAGTTGTTGTAGAGATGTGAGTAGTGTATAATTCATATGATTCGTCAAACTCAATCTGACAGGTGCCCCGCCCCTATCAAAGTGTATCAAAGTGTGTAACCCCTCCCCTCCCCTTGTCTGACGGCTGGTAGCCAGCTGTCCCTCCTTGTTTGATTTCCCCCTTTTGATATCGTTTAATATAGTTTAATTTGTTGCATTTTGATATTATTCCCGTATTTTTGTGGAATAACATGTTTATAATTATATCCTAGTCGTGTATTTATTTTACACGTGGTTTATAACACCTTTCTCATTTGTTTTATATTTTTATACGTAGCTCGAGTTTGATTCTGTAAGCTGTATTTTATTCACAGTGTATCCATATAGTTCAGAACTTATAACACACCAAGCTGTTTATTTGTGTCTCTACACGTATTTGTTTTATATTTTTATACGTAGCCCGAGTTTGATTCTGCAAGCTGTGTTTTATTCAGTGTATTCATATAGTTCAGAACTTAAAGCTGTTTATTTGTGGTCCTACTGAACATTAACTAAATGGTAGGGTTATTTGCGGGTCAGAGGTTTATAAAGCCTAGGTCAATTGCTGTTGTAATCGCTTTACCAATAAATGTTTATTTTCACAAACAGAAAAGTTATTGTGTCCTGTAGCTGTCATCTGAGAAGTTATTTGTGTTTCAGCTGTGTTATCTGAGGGTCATATTTTTGTACAAATTCATGCTGTTTGGTGATCTTTGTGAAGCAGAACTTTGTTTTATAACACATTTGTACCTGTAGATGTTATCTGCGGGGCAGAGGTTTAAAGAAAAGTTATTGTGTCCTGTAGATGTTATCTGAGGTTATTTTTTTTTTTTTTTTTTTTTTGTATTAGCTTTCTCACGGCAGCTGCCTGTAGGTGTTATGGTATATACGGTAATTATATCCTAGGATCTGTACAACTACATACAGCGTGCTATGTTCATTAAAATGAAAATTATGTAGAAACCCAAAGTTTTGATAAGTGTATGAAAATACACCAATATTAACTATTTGTGCTATTTTAGGCGTAAATTTGGCTCCCCAATGTTACAACACAAGCAAGTAAGAAGCAGTGTGTTTTATACGAATATAAATTTTATTTCTCACAATAAAACAGCATCTCAAATTTTAAGTTAGCTAACAGCATGATGCTGACAAATGCATCTTTGCGGTATCTGATAACGACACGATGAACATTAATTCTGCATTATTTTATCACATGATGAAAATAGCCATTTTATATTGAATTACTGCAGATCGCCGGCATGACTGAGTGTAATATTGCACTCAATACTGTGCAAAGGGTCTGAATACTTATGTCCGTGTGATATTTCAGTTTTTCTTTTTAATAAAGTCGCAAAAAAATCTACATTTCTGTTTTGTTCAGGCATGATGGCGTGCAGAGTGTACATTAATATATATATCTCAGAATGCAACTGAATAGTAATGCTAATTAGTCCATATAAATAGAAAATTATGTAGAAACCCAAAGTTTTGATAAGTGTATGAAAATACACCAATATTAACTATTTGTGCTATTTTAGGCGTAAATTTGGCTCCCCAATGTTACAACACAAGCAAGTAAGAAGCAGTGTGTTTTATACGAATATAAATTTTATTTCTCACAATAAAACAGGATCTCAAATTTTAAGTTAGCTAACAGCATGATGCTGACAAATGCATCTTTGCGGTATCTGATAACGACACGATGAACATTAATTCTGCATTATTTTATCACATGATGAAAATAGCCATTTTATATTGAATTACTGCAGATCGCCGGCATGACTGAGTGTAATATTGCACTCAATACTGTGCAAAGGGTCTGAATACTTATGTCCGTGTGATATTTCAGTTTTTCTTTTTAATAAATTCGCAAAAAAATCTACATTTCTGTTTTGTTCAGGCATAATGGCGTGCAGAGTGTACATTAATATATATATATCTCAGAATGCAACTGAATAGTAATGCTAATTAGTCCATATAAATAGAAAATTATGTAGAAACCCAAAGTTTTGATAAGTGTATGAAAATACACCAATATTAACTATTTTCGCCCGCATTTTATATAAAATCTGCATAAAAAAATCTTCTTGGCTGCACCAAAACACGTAAGAAACAAATGTACAGCTTTTAGCGCTGCCGCATCCGCAGATATTATTCCAGCGTTCTTTAATTCTACATTATTTTATCACACATTAATTTCACAACTTTTATATGATATTTATAACACATTCTCATTTATAAGGGATTTATAACACAATATTGTAAAATCATTTATTGGTTCGCGGCCTTACTAATATCCTTTGAAAATAAATTCAGACTTCCGGTTCCGGCGCCGCCATGTGCAGACGTGTGTGAAGGAGCTCCTGTTACCTCCGCAGCAATCTTGCAATTACACAGAGCCCTGACACAAACCAGACATCGGGGGAGTCTCAGGACGGATCGTAAAGCTGTCACAACATGGACCGCTTTGTTATCAGAGGCACGGGGAAAGAGCAGGAGGATGAAGAGAACGGAGGAGACCTACAGAGCGGGAAAGAGACAATGGCGGCGGAGTCACAGACAGGTCAGATGCTGGGAGAGATAGAACAGGGGAAGGAGTCCCCAGCGATAGAAGAGAGCTATAGCCAACAAAATACTGCAGAGCTGGGAGACACATTAGAAAAGCAGCTACAGGCCCATAGCCCACTAAACTTTAAGCAGTTGGCAAAAGAAATGGCACTTTATCTGGCTGAGGACTTTAAACAGGCTGTAGCTGACATGATACAAGCTACCACTAAGGATCTGCAGAATAAGGTGATTCACCAGGAAAAGCAATTACAAGAGGCAGAGCAAAGGATATCTGAGGCTGAAGACAAAGTTAATCAGCTAGAGAAACAAGTTAATGATTTAAAGAAACAGTCCTCATACACTATGGATAAACTAGAGGATTTGGAAAACAGGTCCCGCAGAAATAACCTGAAATTAATAGGTCTCCCAGAGTCAATAACTACGCAGCAGCTAAATGACATCTTTGAGGTGGAATTGCCAAAGGAGTTGGGAATACCATATAAATGCAGAGTAGAGCGTGCTCACAGGATAGGCCCCCCCAGAGAGTCTCCAGAACCTGGTGGAGGCAGAAATAAGCAAAACAACAAGGAAACACAGAGACCACGTCAGTCAGTGGCAAAGTACCTGAATTTCAAAGATAAGGAGGAAATACTCAGGGCTTATAAAGGGAGACGAGGACCACTGACAATCCAGGGACATAAAATTCTGTTGTTTGGAGACTTTTCGGCTGAGGTGACACGAAAAAGGAGGGCATTCAGCGAAATATGTACTCTGCTGTTCAGACGCAATATCAGATTCCAACTAAGTTACCCAGCAACTTTGCGATTTAAAACAAGAGAGGGCATGATGTGTTCATATACAGACCCCAAGGAGGCCATGGGATATATATCCCAGCAACGATCAGCATCTGGTCAACCCTCATCAGGCATTGGAAGTCCCCCGAGAGAGGTAGTGGGAGATGAAGCTGAAGAAGTGAGGGAGATGACCGGCCCTTATAGACTGCGATCGGAGATACTGACAGAGAGAGATAGTGGGAAAAATACAACGGCTAAAGAACAGAGAACCCCTGTGACAAGATCATTTAAAAAGAACCAGGCAAGACAAGTCGTCAAAGGAATAATCAACAATTGAGAGGCGGCTTTTATGATCAGCAAAAGTGTTCAGCTAAAGCTGGAATCTCTCACACGGCAATATGAATATGAAGATGGTGGTGGAGAGTGTCTCCGAAAACCTCCCCCTATTATTATATATTTTTTTTTTTTTTTTTTCTCTTCTCTCTCTCTCTCTCTCACTTTTTACAGGTACAACAAGACCGAATAGAGAATCTGGGGTGATGATCTCATCACGTGGCAGCTGGTAGAAAATCTGCGACTTCCGGTTTTACTGGTACTGAGTGATTTTCGCAAAAGAGAGACTTATGTGAAATTTGGACATTGATGAACAGTTTTGATTCACACATCGGGTGGATACATAATGTTCAAATTGAATATATTACTATGTTTCATACTAAAACCCCTTTTAGGGGAGATTTACCTCGTAAATGTTAATCTTGAATGAGGAGATTTTTGAGGGGGGGGGGGGGAGAGCCTTATATCCCTCTAGTTTCAACGTGGGAGAGGTGGAAGGAAACTGTTACTGCTATAGATATTGAAAACGCCAAAATGTCTATGAGAATTTAGGAAAAATATAAGGCGCTTTATGTTTTTGAAGTTTCAGGGTTGCAAGAAGTTCAGGGCTCAGGTATTAAATGTATATAACATTAGATGTTATTATTAAATTTTAAAAAAAAAAGTAGGCGGACGGGAGACTGATCGGTTTGGTTTGGTTTAGTTAATGGCGGAAAAAAGAGAAGTCAATGAAGAGGTTAATGTGTGGGGAGGGGGAGGGGGGGGAGGGAGAGAAAGAAGGGGAGGGAGGGAAGTAAATGTTCATGAGTCCACTTCTAATATACTAATAAGCTTACTACCAGCTGTGATGACATTGTTTGACAGATCATATCCGAACGGGAAGAGCTCCACTAGATCTCGCAGAAGAAAATGCTTTGTAGTCAAAAATGGTTAGGTTAATAACTTGGAATATAAAAGGGCTGCGTTCACCGAACAAAAGGCTGATGATACTCCGTCACCTGAAAAGATTAAAAGTAGATATAGCCTTGCTTCAAGAGACACATCTGGATAAAGAAGATTTTTTTAGGATGAAGAAGTTATGGGTGGGTGAAGTCTATGGCTCTAGTTCATTAGATAGGAAAGCGGGGGTCTTAATACTTATACATAAAGCGCTGGCGCATAAAGTAACATCTGCAGAAACGGACCAGGAGGGCAGGTTGATTCATTTGAAACTCCAGATACACAATGACAGTATTAGTTTATATAACATATATGCTCCTAACGCAAACCAAAAGAAATTCTTTATGTCTCTACAGAATAAAGTGCTGACTGACAATAGTGACAACATAATTATAGGAGGAGACTGTAACGAAGTGCTTAGGGAGGAGGAAGACAGACAGGGGAGTTTAATGAGACTGAGTTTAGGTGGTGGAAGTAGACTTACAGGGAAAAAAGGCTATTTAGAAGACATGATAATGAATTGGCAGCTGAAAGACGCGTGGAGAACAACACATCCTATGGATCGGGAGTACACACATTACTCTCACGCACACAAGACATGGTCAAGATTAGACATGTTCTTTATTTCAGACAAGGTATTACATAAAATGCTAGATACTAATATTGAGGACATGGTGATCTCGGATCATAGCCCTGTTACTCTAGATTTGGCTGACACACATCGGAAAGGGACAGACTATTTATGGCGTTTCCCAGAGACCATGACAAAAGATCATGATTTTGTGAAACGGATGAGGGAATGTTGGACGGAATTTGCATCTCATAACGGAGAACATAAATCAAATTCTAGATTATATTGGGAAACTGCAAAGGCGGTACTAAGGGGAAACATTATAGCTCACACACAGAGATTAAAGAAGCGCATAAAAGACCAGTTCTTAATGGCAAGCAGTGAAGTTAGGACCACGTATATAACGTATAAAAACTCACTGTTAGATGAGGATAAAAATAATTGGATACGAGCCAAAAAAAAATTTTGAAGAGTGGGCGGAAAAAAGGGAACAATTATATAAAAGTAACTTGGAAATAGAGTTGAATAGATATGGGGATAAAGCAGGGAAAATATTGGCTAATCTAGCTAGGGGAAGATATGCTTATGCATCTATAATGGCAATTAGAGACTCAAGAGGGCAACGCCTGATGGACCCCAAAGATATAAATAAGGAATTGGGCAAATTTTACACTAAGTTGTACAAAGAGGAGGGACGACAGGACGTAGCTGGGGATGTATGGCTTGACAAAATTAAAATTCCCGGATTGACAGATGAGGAACTACAAGAATTGAATGGATGCATTACGGAAGAAGAAATTAGTATGGCAATAAAGGGGATGGGAGCCAATAAGGCACCTGGACCCGATGGATTTAATGGTTCTTTCTATAAAGCAATGAGTGAGCAAATAACTCCCACACTTAAAGATTTATATAATCGTATTTTACAAGGAGAAACTATGTCAGAAGTTATGAATACGGCTTACATAAAACTTCTCCCAAAGGGAGGGAAAGACTTAGAGGACCCCTCGGGTTATAGACCGATATCACTGATAAATCAAGATGTCAAACTCCTCTCAAAAATTATGGCAGATAGGTTGGCTAAAATACTGCCAAGATTAATATCGAAACATCAAACAGGCTTTGTAAAGGGAAGGTCAGCCGTTGCTAATATAAGAAAAGCCATGTTGTTGTTAGACATGGTTAGGAACAAACAATTGGAAAAGGGGGAGGATCCAGCAATGGTCACATTAGATGCAGAAAAAGCATTCGATAATGTGAGGTGGCCATGGCTGGGTCAAGTACTAGACAAAATAAACCTAGTAGGCCCATTTAGGCAATTTCTGGAGGTGTTGTACCATAACCCCAAGGCAAAGGTATATACAACGGGGTTTCTTTCCGATGCCTTTGAGCTGAAGAAGGGAACAAGGCAGGGATGCCCTTTATCTCCTTTGTTGTTTAATCTAGCAATCGAACCCTTGTCAAGGTACCTAACTGATCATAGCTCTTACAAGGGGATAAAGGTGGGAAAGGAGGTGGTCAAAACTGCTTTGTTTGCAGATGACATAATTTTGTTCATGAGAAATCCAGAAGAAGATCTCCCTAGGTTACTATTAGAGATTGAAAAATTTGGGGAATTCTCGGGCTTTCGATTAAACAAGACTAAATGTGAAATTCTGTTCATGAGAAATAATGTGAAACGTGGTCAGGGAAATAATATAATGGGCATCCCGAAAGCGACAGCATCTGTAAAATATTTGGGAATACATTTGGGAAGTTCGCCGAAACAAATATATGACCTAAATTATAAGCCTATTATTGACAAAATAGAGAAAGAATTGGAAAGATGGGGAAATCTACCCCTCTCACTACTAGGCCGCTGTCATCTAATTAAGATGACAAGCTTTGCGAGATTATTATATCCAATGCAGACTATTCCAATGCTAATCCGACACGTCGATGTTCTCAAATTGAATAGGGCTTTCTCTAAATTTATTTGGAGGGGGAGAAAAGCGAGACTTGTTATGAGAACACTAATGCGTCCAAAAGAGGGAGGAGGAGTAGGGTTGCCGAATATTAGAGGGTATAATCTCTCGTGCCTTATGAGGAATGTAGTTGATTGGATTAAAAAGACAGGACGCTATACAGATTATACACTAGAAACGGAATTTTGTGGCTCATGGGATTTGACAGCATTGCTTCACACGCCACTGTCATACTTACCACCAAATATTAAACACTCGGTTATTTGTAACTATTGCTACATGGAAAGCAGTAAGGAAAAAACTGAAAATGTCATGGAGAGTGTCAAAGCACCTGAATCCTTGGTCATTTCCAGCCTTTAAATTGGGAAGGGAAAATAAATTATTCATAGAATGGTCTAGAAAAGGAGTACAGACACTAGAAGATTTACTACATTTACAGGAAGGTCGGTGGCTGACGGGATCTGAGGTATTAGACAAATATGAGCTACCGGGATTCCATTTGATGCTATATAGTCAACTGAAGCATTATGTACTAGATCTCTTACAAGATGTAAGGAAGGAGGTTGACTCAGATGTGTGGGGAGACTTAGTCACTAAAGACATTAAGGAAATATCGATCTCCTCGATATATGGGTCGTTGAGAGATGTATTACGACCATCAGGGTCAGACAAAGTGTTTTGCAAATGGGAAAAATTCATGCAAGATGAAGAACTTGAGCATAAAATACTACATGGATGGAAATTGGTAAGGGAACATATCATAAATGAGCAATGGAGGGATAGCCAATTTAGAATAATGCATAAAATAATATGTGGCTTTAATATACCGCCAACTCCACAGAACTCTGATAGGCAGATGAGTTGCCCCAAATGTAGCGCATCAAGAACAGATATGGAGCATGGCATGTGGTCGTGTCCCAAGACACAAGAGCTTTGGACCATGGTTCAAGATATGTATCTACAGATGTGTGGGATTTGGGTAGACTCTAGCCCGATGTGCTGGTTGTTTCATTATACGACAGGCAAAACAAGAGGGGGACAGTTACATGATCTGTTCCATACTATTGCTTTGGTGACAAAACGTTTAATTTTGCAATATTGGTTGGCTAGTTTACTCCCAGGGATAAAAGAGATTAAAGCAGGACTAATGGCTGTCCTATATTTAGAAAAAAGAGAAGCAGAAAGGGATAAAGATAAGATGACGAAAAGATTTTTCAAAAAATGGAGAGTGTTCATAGAATCCCTATTGTCGACAGGGGAAATTCAAGAGATAATGAGGCCCTTTGTTAATTCAGATTGGTATTTGTTAGAAGATTTAAGTGGTAGTTTGGATAAATTAAAATTTGTCACATGATAAAGGCATCAGTTGGTGTATGTTCTAGATTTGATTGTCGGACTCCAATCATTGAAGTGGGTTAGGCCGCCGTCACACATGCGAGTTTTACGGACGTAAGAGCGCAGAATCTACGTCCGTAAAACTCGCAAAAAATACGGCACAATTATTCTCTATGCCCCTGCTCCTATTTGCCGTATTTTACTGATCAGTATTATACGGCTTTCTACGGCCGTACAAAATCGCAGCATGCTGCGTTTGTCACCGTACTGCGCAAGAAATACGCCAATGAAAGTATGGAAGCGTGAAAAATACGGATTACACACGGACAAGCAGTGTGACTTGCGAGAAATACGCAGCGCTGTTAGAGAGAAAAGCCGGTAATTCAGTGCGGTGTACAGTAAAATCACACTGACAGCTTCCAGTCCAATAGATATAATAAATGTGTACACATAGAATAGGTATATATATATATATATATATGTCAGTGAGACACATATATGTATATATATTAATATTTATTCCAGCGCTATACAGCTTGAAAGCCGGTAATTCAATTACCGGCTTTTTCTTTCTCCTTCATAAAACCCGACATGATTTGAGACATGGTTTACATACAGTAAACCATGTCTTCTCTCCATTTTTTTGCAGATTCCACACTACTAATGTCAGTAGTGTGTATCTGCAAAATTTGGCCGTTCTAGCTCTTAAAATAAAGGGTTAACTGGCGGAAAAAATTGGCGTGGGCTCCCGCGCAATTTTCTCCGCCAGAGTAGTAAAGCCAGTGACTGAGGGCAGATATTAATAGCCTGGAGAGGGTCCACGGTTATTGGCCCCCCCCTGGCTAAAAATATCTGCCCCCAGCCACCCCAGAACAGGCACATCTGGAAGATGCGCCTATTCTGGCACTTGGCCACTCTCTTCCCATTCCCGTGTAGCGGTGGGATATGGGGTAATGAAGGGTTAATGCCACCTTGCTATTGTAAGGTGACATTAAGCCTAATTAATAATGGAGAGGCGTCAATTATGACACCTATCCATTATTAATCCAATTGTAGTGAAGGGTTAAATAAAACACAAACACATTCTTTAAAATTATTTTAATGAAATAAAAACAATGGTTGTTGTAGTATTTTATTCAACGCCCAATCCAGTCACTGAAGACCCTCGTTCTGTGAGTAAAGAAACATAATAAACCAACAATATACTTACCCTCCGCAGATCTGTAACGTCCAACGATGTAAATCCTTCTGAAGGGGTTAAAACATTTTGCAGCAAGGAGCTGTGCTAATGCAGGCTGCTCCTCGCTGCAAAACCCCAGGGAATGAGGCTAAAAATAGATCAATGATCTATATTTAGCATCATTTGCGGTGAGGCGCCCTCTGCTGGCTGTTCATAGATCGTGGGAAATTACCTAGAAAGCCAGGGAGCCAGGGAGCTTTCTAGGTAATTTCCCACGATCTATGAACAGCCAGCAGAGGGCGCCTCACCGCAAATGATGCTAAATATAGATCATTGATCTATTTTTAGCCTCATTCCCTGGGGTTTTGCAGCGAGGAGCAGCCTGCATTAGCACAGCTCCTTGCTGCAAAATGTTTTAACCCCTTCAGAAGGATTTACATCGTTGGACGTTACAGATCTGCGGAGGGTAAGTATATTGTTGGTTTATTATGTTTCTTTACTCACAGAACGAGGGTCTTCAGTGACTGGATTGGGCGTTGAATAAAATACTACAACAACCATTGTTTTTATTTCATTAAAATAATTTTAAAGAATGTGTTTGTGTTTTATTTAACCCTTCACTACAATTGGATTAATAATGGATAGGTGTCATAATTGACGCCTCTCCATTATTAATTAGGCTTAATGTCACCTTACAATAGCAAGGTGGCATTAACCCTTCATTACCCCATATCCCACCGCTACACGGGAATGGGAAGAGAGTGGCCAAGTGCCAGAATAGGCGCATCTTCCAGATGTGCCTGTTCTGGGGTGGCTGGGGGCAGATATTTTTAGCCAGGGGGGGGCCAATAACCGTGGACCCTCTCCAGGCTATTAATATCTGCCCTCAGTCACTGGCTTTACTACTCTGGCGGAGAAAATTGCGCGGGAGCCCACGCCAATTTTTTCCGCCAGTTAACCCTTTATTTTAAGAGCTAGAACGGCCAAATTTTGCAGATACACACTACTGACATTAGTAGTGTGGAATCTGCAAAAAAAATGGAGAGAAGACATGGTTTACTGTATGTAAACCATGTCTCAAATCATGTCGGGTTTTATGAAGGAGAAAGAAAAAGCCGGTAATTGAATTACCGGCTTTCAAGCTGTATAGCGCTGGAATAAGTATTAATATATATACATATATGTGTCTACTGACATATATATATATATATATATATTCTTTTCTTTTTGGGACACATGGATCACTTCTATAGCGGTATGTTGGTTTTGCAAGCCTGCGAGAAAACCACGCAGTACGGATGCCATACGGATTACATACGGAGGATGCCATGCGCAAAAAACGCTGACACAGCCTGCCTACGGAGGAGCAACGGACCATTTTTTTGGGGACTTTTCAGCGTATTACGGCCGTAATATACGGACCGTATTGTTTTACGCTGTGTGTGACGCCGGCCTTAGATGTGGACATTAGGGGACATGTTAATATTATTTGTGTTATAAAGATTAACGAGTGTTTTATTTCTGTGTAATAATTTAAAGTAACACTTGCAATATGTATTGTACTTATTTGTTTAAAAAAAAAAAAAACAACCAATAAAAATGATGTTTAAAAAAATAAATAAATAAATAAAATAAATTCAGCATTATTATTCCATGCTGTGACATTTTTATTCTGCAGCAACCTGTTTAGTAAAAATTCAGCATTCTTTTTATATCTTTGGTTTATATTATATTAGCTTTTTGTCATAGGTCAGGGATTTTTTGCACTTTATTAATATGCGGTTATTAGTCATTTAGGACTTATGTTATCATGTTTTTGCACTTTATTAATATGCTGACCACATAGGTCAGTGATTTTTGCACTTTATTAATATGCTGTACACATATAGTATTTTTGATATCTCAAAAGGGTGTGACACATTCCCATATATTATTCCAGCTTTCTTTAATTCTACATTATTTTAGCACATATTAATTTTACAGGGGCCTGTGCTGTCTATAATTTGACTCATTTTTATTCAAAGACATCTAACATATACAGACTTTTAATGTTTTTGTGTAAAATCGCGGGCAGACAGGCACGAACACACACACACACACAACACAGAACCCACACACAACAAACACACAGAACCCACACACACAACACATACAACACACACAAGAAATAGACATTTAGGACTTATTTATGATTAATATGCGATTATTAGTCATTTAGGACTTATGTTATCATGTTTTTGCACTTTATTAATATGCGGTTATTAGTCATTTAGGACTTATGTTATCATGTTTTTGCACTTTATTAATATGCTGACCACATAGGTCAGGGATTTTTTGTACTTTATTAATATGCGGGCCACAAACACTTCTGCACCCACGGGCGCTTCTCAGCCAACCATGCATCCGGTACTCATCAGGCACTGTGAAATAATGCAAAAATACATCTGTGTGCGGCTGTCGGCATCAACATTTTGCTATTATAAGTTTATGGTTCTGTAAAGAACACGCAACACATACAGAACTCACACACACACACACACAAATACACACAACACACAACACGCACATATTATGAAAAATGACAATCATTGTATGTGATTTAAAAGACTTTAGTTAGATTTATCAGGGGTGATTTAGTTTGAAAGCACGCAGCTCCTCGGTAATGTCTGGTGTTGGACATGCATTTAACAGTCTTTCATATGTATCGCAGAAAGATTTTAGTTCCATCTGTGCGAGTTTGCTTTGAGCGTACTGCGCAGACATGTCAGTAAACATTTTGACATGGTCAGCATCCCACGAAGGACGACCTGTGTAAGGTGTATGTACAGCAACTTTTTGCTTTCTACCTACACGGCGCCGGGATACGGCGCGTTTCTTTAGAGGTAATACAGGGGCAAAAACGCTAGAAGAGCCTGCAAGAGCAGTATCTGCAGATTGCACAGTCTGGCACACAGGTATATTGAGGGGCTCTATGGGTGACCACATACCCTCGGAGAGCTGTTCAATTTCTCTGTTTTCAGGAGTAACTTGTGGTATGGCGTCTGTGCTATTGGCGGGCCGAGTTATGCGGGGCCTAGCGTTCTGCGCTGCACGTTTCTCTCTTGAAACGTTCGTATATTTCTGATGTGAAATCTTGGGGCTTGGATTCCCGGGTTGTTTTGGTGCCGCGTAGCATTCATCACGATCCACAACACAGATGGGCGAAAGAGATGTTGTTCGCACCGCCGTATTAGCTCTTTGTGGTTGATTCTCTTCAGCGCTGTAATTACGCCGGTGCAAAACTCGTTGCTGAAGAGGCGACGTATCTAAAAGAAAAGATACAAGTGGCGGTTAGCCGCGAAACGGCGCAAAATTGGAAAAGCTAAACGGCGACGCATAGCTATGATCATGCGTAATATTTGAAAAGTTAATGGGGACAGGTACCCATGAAATCATTGTAACAATATTTACATAAACCTGTATAGAGCAGTCCAGATATATACTTACAAATATGAAGCGGGAATTGTCCCACAACAGCTCCTGGTTTAACGGGCGGCGCGATGCTCAAACTCGCAGAGGCGGGAATATTCTCTTTTTCAAGCTGTATTTTCCGGGCAACTAGATTAGCTGGTGTAAGTAAAAATATAACGATTAGCGAACACAGAATTGATTTTCTACACAAAACTGCAGCGTTGAGACGGATATATATATATATATATATATATATATATTCAAAAATGAATTTTCTGACAGTTAGCTAGCAGCTGTAAGTAAATATGAGTATTACACAAAAGTGAGAATCGACTGTATTTCAAGTGAACAGATACCTTTTCTATTCTTGAAACACCGGCGTAACGAGCTGCCGCGTCTTTTAGGCGCATCGGGTTTCGCTGAAGTTGCAGGGTTCTTGACATCTATGATCTCCACGTCTGAACCCAGCGTATCGCGTGGTTCGGGAACACACCAGTTTTCAGGCATATCGTCAGATGTCTCCGTGTCAGTATCTGTATGAGAAATTGCGCATAGTTCGTGTTTACATACAAAGGATTAAAGCAACTGATATAGTATAATATAGTTTTACGGTATAAACATATTTGCGGTGTAAATTAATATAGCAAGACTTATGCCGCTATATATTAATAATTCAGTATTATATTGGTGGCTACCGCTATTATTTGTTTTATTAATTTAATCATATATTTATTATGACATAATTTGTGTAATACAATAGTTAATAGATGCTATAGTTTTATGCCATAAACAGTATATATTAACATAGATAATATATATATATATATATATATATATATATATATATATATATTTAGCTTTCTTACATGTGATACATGAAAGATAAATATCTTTGTACCGTGTTACAATGACATTTTTCCCTATCTAAAAGCAAAAAGGTGCTCCTAATTACCCATGATGAGGTGAAGAGCAGGCCCATTATCGGCTAGCGGCTCCACGGCTTCAATGCGCTCATAATTCTGCGTTATGAAATTATTGCGCCAATCGGGCGACATACACGGCTCTTAAATAAGAAAGAATGCATGAATATATAATTAATATAATTTACTTATAATATAATGACACAATCAGAATGAGTCAATACTCTGTACATTATACGCGTATAATACTGAGTTAATACATGCATTAATTGCATGTATGACTGTGTTCTGGGTGTTAACAGAAGGCGTGTGATGTGGCATAACTGGGTGTGTTTCTGGGTGTTAACAGCTGAGTTGCTTTCTGACACTCAGGATAAATACAGCTGACTGTCCCACTACAGTACAACAGACATCCACCAGAAGCCAGACTAGGCTAAAAGAAGGACTATTCTAAATGTAAGTATATAAGACACTTGTCTTATTATTCGCAAATGCTTAATTATATTTAACTATGCATCTCTAAACCATAATTAAGGATGTTATTTGTTTAATAAGTTAGTGTTAAACTGGAAGCTAACTGCATATTTAGTAGCGATGTATAATATAGTTTTTACTGTATAAGCCATATTTGTGGGACATAATTAATATAGAAAGGCTTATGGCTGGGCCATAACCACCATTGTTAGCTGACATGTGCTAGCAATTAGTCACGGGTGCCGTATAATGCGGTTTTCCTGTAGGTGTGTTCACGGTGGGTGGTAATTTCTCTCTGAACAGTTGCGCTACTCTCTGAAAAGTAAGTGTTTACTGTTTTATTTGCGGTCTAATATTATCAATGCCTGTAACGCATATTTTTGTAACGTAGTTTTAAACTGTATTTATTGGCGGAGCAGTTATAGATAAAACTTATCCCCTATTTATTTAAGATGGAAGCCCAATACCCTCGCGAGCAATGCAGCCCCCTTCTTGCAAGCACACAATTAGGTATTATACGCGTATAATGTACAGAGTATTGACTCATTCTGATTGTGTCATTATATTATAAGTAAATTATATTAATTATATATTCACGCATTCTTTCTTATTTAAGAGCCGTGTATGTCGCCCGATTGGCGCAATAATTTCATAACGCAGAATTATGAGCGCATTGAAGCCGTGGAGCCGCTAGCCGATAATGGGCCTGCTCTTCACCTCATCATGGGTAATTAGGAGCACCTTTTTGCTTTTAGATAGGGAAAAATGTCATTGTAACACGGTACAAAGATATTTATCTTTCATGTATCACATGTAAGAAAGCTAAATATATATATATATATATATATATTATCTATGTTAATATATACTGTTTATGGCATAAAACTATAGCATCTATTAACTATTGTATTACACAAATTATGTCATAATAAATATATGATTAAATTAATAAAACAAATAATAGCGGTAGCCACCAATATAATACTGAATTATTAATATATAGCGGCATAAGTCTTGCTATATTAATTTACACCGCAAATATGTTTATACCGTAAAACTATATTATACTATATCAGTTGCTTTAATCCTTTGTATGTAAACACGAACTACGCGCAATTTCTCATACAGATACTGACACGGAGACATCTGACGATATGCCTGAAAACTGGTGTGTTCCCGAACCACGCGATACGCTGGGTTCAGACGTGGAGATCATAGATGTCAAGAACCCTGCAACTTCAGCGAAACCCGATGCGCCTAAAAGACGCGGCGGCTCGTTACGCCGGTGTTTCAAGAATAGAAAAGGTATCTGTTCACTTGAAATACAGTCGATTCTCACTTTTGTGTAATACTCATATTTACTTACAGCTGCTAGCTAACTGTCAGAAAATTCATTTTTGAATATATATATATATATATATATATATATATATATATATATATATATATCCGTCTCAACGCTGCAGTTTTGTGAAGAAAATCAATTCTGTGTTCGCTAATCGTTATATTTTTACTTACACCAGCTAATCTAGTTGCTCGGAAAATACAGCTTGAAAAAGAGAATATTCCCGCCTCTGCGAGTTTGAGCATCGCGCCGCCCGTTAAACCAGGAGCTGTTGTGGGACAATTCCCGCTTCATATTTGTAAGTATATATCTGGACTGCTCTATACAGGTTTATGTAAATATTGTTACAATGATTTCATGGGTACCTGTCCCCATTAACTTTTCAAATATTACGCATGATCATAGCTATGCGTCGCCGTTTAGCTTTTCCAATTTTGCGCCGTTTCGCGGCTAACCGCCACTTGTATCTTTTCTTTTAGATACGTCGCCTCTTCAGCAACGAGTTTTGCACCGGCGTAATTACGGCGCTGAAGAGAATCAACCACAAAGAGCTAATACGGCGGTGCGAACAACATCTCTTTCGCCCATCTGTGTTGTGGATCGTGATGAATGCTACGCGGCACCAAAACAACCCGGGAATCCAAGCCCCAAGATTTCACATCAGAAATATACGAACGTTTCAAGAGAGAAACGTGCAGCGCAGAACGCTAGGCCCCGCATAACTCGGCCCGCCAATAGCACAGACGCCATACCACAAGTTACTCCTGAAAACAGAGAAATTGAACAGCTCTCCGAGGGTATGTGGTCACCCATAGAGCCCCTCAATATACCTGTGTGCCAGACTGTGCAATCTGCAGATACTGCTCTTGCAGGCTCTTCTAGCGTTTTTGCCCCTGTATTACCTCTAAAGAAACGCGCCGTATCCCGGCGCCGTGTAGGTAGAAAGCAAAAAGTTGCTGTACATACACCTTACACAGGTCGTCCTTCGTGGGATGCTGACCATGTCAAAATGTTTACTGACATGTCTGCGCAGTACGCTCAAAGCAAACTCGCACAGATGGAACTAAAATCTTTCTGCGATACATATGAAAGACTGTTAAATGCATGTCCAACACCAGACATTACCGAGGAGCTGCGTGCTTTCAAACTAAATCACCCCTGATAAATCTAACTAAAGTCTTTTAAATCACATACAATGATTGTCATTTTTCATAATATGTGCGTGTTGTGTGTTGTGTGTATTTGTGTGTGTGTGTGTGTGAGTTCTGTATGTGTTGCGTGTTCTTTACAGAACCATAAACTTATAATAGCAAAATGTTGATGCCGACAGCCGCACACAGATGTATTTTTGCATTATTTCACAGTGCCTGATGAGTACCGGATGCATGGTTGGCTGAGAAGCGCCCGTGGGTGCAGAAGTGTTTGTGGCCCGCATATTAATAAAGTACAAAAAATCCCTGACCTATGTGGTCAGCATATTAATAAAGTGCAAAAACATGATAACATAAGTCCTAAATGACTAATAACCGCATATTAATAAAGTGCAAAAACATGATAACAAGTCCTAAATGACTAATAATCGCATATTAATCATAAATAAGTCCTAAATGTCTATTTCTTGTGTGTGTTGTATGTGTTGTGTGTGTGGGTTCTGTGTGTTTGTTGTGTGTGGGTTCTGTGTTGTGTGTGTGTGTGTGTGTGTGTGTGTTCGTGCCTGTCTGCCCGCGATTTTACACAAAAACATTAAAAGTCTGTACATGTTAGATGTCTTTGAATAAAAAGGAGTCAAATTATAGACAGCACAGGCCCCTGTAAAATTAATATGTGCTAAAATAATGTAGAATTAAAGAAAGCTGGAATAATATATGGGAATGTGTCACACCCTTTTGAGATATCAAAAATACTATATGTGTACAGCATATTAATAAAGTGCAAAAATCACTGACCTATGTGGCCCGCATATCAACAAAGTGCAAAAATCCATGACCTATGTGGTCAGCATATTAATAAAGTGCAAAAACATGATAACATAAGTCCTAAATGACTAATAACCGCATATTAACCCCTTCATGACCCAGCCTATTTTGACCTTAAAGACCTTGCCGTTTTTTGCAATTCTGACCAGTGTCCCTTCATGAGGTAATAACTCAGGAACGCTTCAATGGATCCTAGCGGTTCTGAGATTGTTTTTTCGTGACATATTGGGCTTCATGTTAGTGGTAAATTTAGGTCAATAAATTCTGTGTTTATTTGTGATAAAAACGGAAATTTGGCGAAAATTTTGAAAATTTTGCAATTTTCACATTTTGAATTTTTATTCTGTTAAACCAGAGAGTTATGTGACACAAAATAGTTAATAAATAACATTTCCCACACGTCTACTTTACATCAGCACAATTTTGGAAACAAAATTTTTTTTTGCTAGGAAGTTATAAGGGTTAAAATTTGACCAGCGATTTCTCATTTTTACAACGAAATTTACAAAACCATTTTTTTTAGGGACCACCTCACATTTGAAGTCAGTTTGAGGGGTCTATATGGCTGAAAATACCCAAAAGTGACACCATTCTAAAAACTGCACCCCTCAAGGTGCACAAAACCACATTCAAGAAGTTTATTAACCCTTCAGGTGCTTCACAGCAGCAGAAGCAACATGGAAGGAAAAAATGAACATTTAACTTTTTAGTCACAAAAATGATTTTTCAGCAACAATTTTTTTATTTTCCCAATGGTAAAAGGAGAAACTGAACCACGTACGTTGTTGTCCAATTTGTCCTGAGTACGCTGATACCTCATATGTGGGGGTAAACCACTGTTTGGGCGCACGGCAGGGCTTGGAAGGGAAGGAGCGCCATTTGACTTTTTGAATGAAAAATTGGCTGCACTCTTTAGCGGACACCATGTCACATTTGGAGAGCCCCCGTGTGCCTAAAAATTGGAGCTCCCCCACAAGTGACCCCATTTTGGAAACTAGACGCCCCAAGGAACTTATCTAGATGCATAGTGAGCCCTTTAAACCCCCAGGTGCTTCACAAATTGATCCGTAAAAATGAAAAAGTACTTTTTTTTCACAAAAAAATTCTTTTAGCCTCAATTTTTTCATTTTCACATGGACAACAGGATAAAATGGATCCTAAAATTTGTTTGGCAATTTCTCCTGAGTACACCGATACTTCACATGTGGGGGTAAACCACTGTTTGGGCACATGGTAAGGCTCGGAAGGGAAGGAGCGCCATTTGACTTTTTGAATGAAAAATTATCTCCATCGTTAGCGGACACCATGTCGCGTTTGGAGAGACCCTGTGTGCTTAAACATTGGAGCTCCCCCACAAGTGACCCCATTTTGGAAACTGGACCCCCCAAGGAACTTATCTAGATGCCTAGTGAGCACTTTAAACCCTCAGGTGCTTCACAAATTGATCCGTAAAAATGAAAAAGTACTTTTTTTTTTCACAAAAAATTTATTTTCGCCTCAATTTTTTCATTTTCACATGGGCAATAGGATAAAATGGATCCTAAAATTTGTTGAGCAATTTCTCCCGAGTACGCCGATACCTCATATGTGGGGGTAAACCACTGTTTGGGCACACGGCAGGGCTCGGAAGGGAAGGCGCGCCTTTTAACTTTTTGAATGGAAAATTAGCTCCAATTGTTAGCGGACACCATGTCGCATTTGGAGAGCCCCTGTGTGCCTATGCAATGGAGCTCCCCCACAAGTGACCCCATTTTGGAAACTAGACCCCCCAAGGAACTTATCTAGATGCATACTGAGCACTTTAAACCCCCAGGTGCTTCACAGAAGTTTATAATGCAGAGCCATGAAAATAAAAAATAATTTTTCTTTTCTCAAAAATGATTTTTTAGCCTGGAATTTCCTATTTTGCCAATGGTAATAGGAGAAATTGGACCACAAATGTTATTGTCCAGTTTGTCCTGAGTATGCAGATACCCCATATGTGGGGGTAAACCACTGTTTGGGCGCACGGCAGGGCTCAGAAGGGAAGGCACGCCATTTGGCTTTTTAAATGGAAAATTATCTCCAATCATTAGCGGACACCATGTCGCGTTTGGAGAGCCCCTGTGTGCCTAAACATTGGAGATCCCCCACAAATTACCCCATTTTGGAAACTAGACCCCCAAAGGAACTAATCTAGATGTGTAGTGAGCACTTTGAACCCTCAAGTGCTTCACAGAAGTTTATAACGCAGAGCCATGAAAATAAAAAAAAAAAATTATTTTCTCAAAAATGAATTTTAGCCCGCAATTTTTTATTTTCCCAAGGGTAACAGGAGAAATTTGACCCCAAAAGTTGTTGTCCAGTTTCTCCTGAGTACGCTGATACCCCATATGTGGGGGTAAACCACTGTTTAGGCACATGCTGGGGCTCGGAAGTGAAGTAGTGACGTTTTGAAATGCAGACTTTGATGGAATGCTCTGTGGGCGTCACGTTGCGTTTGCAGAGCCCCTGATGTGGCTAAACAGTAGAAACCCCCCACAAGTGACCCCATTTTGGAAACTAGACCCCGAAAGGAACTTATCTAGATGTGAGGTGAGCACTTTGAACCCCCAAGTGCTTCACAGAAGTTCATAACACAGAGCAGTGAAAATAATAAATACGTTTTCTTTCCTCAAAAATTATTTTTTAGCCCAGAATTTTTTATTTTCCCAAGGGTTACAGGAGAAATTGGACCACAAAAGTTGTTGTCCAGTTTCTCCTGAGTACGCTGATACCCCATGTGTGGGGGTAAACCACTGTTTGGGCACACGTGGGGGCTCAGAAGGGAAGTAGTGACTTTTGAAATGCAGACTTTGATGGAATGGTCTGCGGGCGTCACGTTGCGTTTGCAGAGCCCCTGGTGTGCCTAAACAGTAGAAACCCCCCACAAGTGACCCCATTTTGGAAACTAGACCCCCCAAGGAACTTATCTAGATGTGTGGTGAGCACTTTGAACCCCCAAGTGCTTCACAGACGTTTACAACGCAGAGCCGTGAAAATAAAAAATCATTTTTCTTTCCTCAAAAATGATGTTTTAGCAAGCAATTTTTTATTTTCTCAAGGGTAACAGGAGAAATTGGACCCCAGTAATTGTTGCGCAGTTTGTCCTGAGTATGCTGGTACCCCATATGTGGGGGTAAACCACTGTTTGGGCACACGTCGGGGTTCGGAAGTGAGGGAGCACCATTTGAATTTTTGAATACAAGATTGGCTGGAATCAATGGTGGCGCCATGTTGCGTTTGGAGACCCCCTGAAGTGCCTAAACAGTGGAAACCCCTCAATTCTACCTCCAACACACCCCTAACCCTTATCCCAACTGTAGCCGTAACCCTAATCACAACCCTAACCCCAACACACCCCTAACCACAACCCTAACCCCAACACACCCCTAACCACAACCCTAATTCCAACCCAACTCTAAGGCTATGTGCCAACGTTGCGGATTCGTATGAGATTTTTCAGCATCATTTTTGAAAAATCCGCGGGTAAAAGGCACTGCGTTTTACCTGTGGATTTACCGTGGATTTCCAGTGTTTTTTGTGCGGATTTCACCTGTGGATTCCTATTGAGGAACAGGTGTAAAACGCTGCGGAATCCGCACAAAGAATTGGCATGCTGCGGAAAATACAACGCAGTGTTCCCGCGCGGTATTTTCTGCACCATGGGCACAGCGGATTTGGTTTTCCATATGTTTACATGGTACTGTAAACCTGATGGAACACTGCTGCGGATCCGCAGCGGCCAATCCGCACCGTGTGCACATAGCCTAATTCTAAAGGTATGTGCACACGCTGCGGAAAACGCTGCGGATCCGCAGCAGTTTCCCATGAGTTTACAGTTCAATGTGAACCTATGGGAACCAAAAATCGCTGTACACATGCTGCGGAAAAACTGCACGGAAACGCAGCGGTTTACATTCCGCAGCATGTCACTTTCTGCGGATTCCGCAGCGGTTTTACAACTGCTCCAATAGAAAATCGCAGTTGTAAAACCGCAGTGAAATGCGCAGAAAAACCGCGGTAAATCCACGATAAATCGGCAGCGGTTTAGCACTGTGGATTTTTCAAATCCGCTGCGGAAAAATCCGCATAGGACCAGAATACGTGTGCACATACCGAAACCCTAACGCTAGCCCTAACCCTAGCCCTAACCCTACCCCTAACCCTAACCCTACCCCTAACCCTAGCCCTAACCCTACCCCTAACCCTAACCCTACCCCTACCCCTAGTTCTTACCCCAACCTTAGTGAAAAAAAAAAAAATTCTTTATTTTTTTTATTGTCCCTATCTATGGGGGTGACAAAGGGGGGGGGGTCATTTACTATTTTTTTTATTTTGATCACTGAGATAGGTTATATCTCAGTGATCAAAATTCACTCTGGAACGAATCTGCCGGCCGGCAGATTCGGCGGGCGCACTGCACATGCGCCCGCCATTTTGGAAGATGGCGGCGCCCAGGAAAGAAGACGGACGGACCTCGGGCGGCCAGGTAAGTATAAGGGGGGGGAGATCAGGGCACGGGGGGGCGTCGGAGCACGGGGGGGTGGATCGGATCATGGGGGGGTGGATCGGAACACGGGGGGAGGATTGGAGCACGGGGAAGGATTGGAGCACGGGGTGAGGGATCGCTGTGCGGGGGGGGGTGGATCGGAGCACGGGGGGGTCGCTGTGTGCGGGGGGGGATCGGAGTGCGGGGGGGTTTGATTGGAGCGCGGGGGGTGTGATTGGTGCACGGGCAAGCGGACAGGAGGACGGGGGAGCGGAGCACAGGACGGAGGGGAGCGGACCACAGATCGGGGGGCTGGGGGGGCGATCGGAGGAGTGGGGTGGGTGCACATAAGTGTTTCCAGCCATGGCCGATGATATTTCAGCATCGGCCATGGCTGGATTGTAATATTTCACCAGTTTTTTAGGTGAAATATTACAAATCGCTCTGATTGGCTGTTGAAAGTGAAACTGCCAATCAGAGCGATCGTAGCCACGAGGGGGTGAAGCCACCCCCCCTGGGCTAAACTACCACTCCCCCTGTCCCTGCAGATGGGGTGAAATGGGAGTTAACCCTTTCACCCGGCCTGCAGGGACGCGATCTTTCCATGACGCATATGCTGCGTCATGGGTCGGAATGGCACCGACTTTCATGACGCAGCGTATGCGTCAAAGGTCGGGAAGGGGTTAATAAAGTGCAAAAAATCCCTGACCTATGACAAAAAGCTAATATAATATAAACCAAATATATAAAAAGAATGCTGAATTTTTACTAAACAGGTTGCTGCAGAATAAAAATGTCACAGCATGGAATAATAATGCTGAATTTATTTTCAAAGGATATTAGTAAGGCCGCGAACCAATAAATGATTTTACAATATTGTGTTATAAATCCCTTATAAATGAGAATGTCTTATAAATATCATATAAAAGTTGTGAAATTAATGTGTGATAAAATAATGTAGAATTAAAGAACGCTGGAATAATATCTGCGGATGCGGCAGCGCTAAAAGCTGTACATTTGTTTCTTACGTGTTTTGGTGCAGCCAAGAAGATTTTTTTATGCAGATTTTATATAAAATGCGGGCGAAAATAGTTAATATTGGTGTATTTTCATACACTTATCAAAACTTTGGGTTTCTACATAATTTTCTATTTATATGGACTAATTAGCATTACTATTCAGTTGCATTCTGAGATATATATATTAATGTACACTCTGCACGCCATCATGCCTGAACAAAACAGAAATGTAGATTTTTTTGCGAATTTATTAAAAAGAAAAACTGAAATATCACACGGACATAAGTATTCAGACCCTTTGCACAGTATTGAGTGCAATATTACACTCAGTCATGCCGGCGATCTGCAGTAATTCAATATAAAATGGCTATTTTCATCATGTGATAAAATAATGCAGAATTAATGTTCATCGTGTCGTTATCAGATACCGCAAAGATGCATTTGTCAGCATCATGCTGTTAGCTAACTTAAAATTTGAGATGCTGTTTTATTGTGAGAAATAAAATTTATATTCGTATAAAACACACTGCTTCTTACTTGCTTGTGTTGTAACATTGGGGAGCCAAATTTACGCCTAAAATAGCACAAATAGTTAATATTGGTGTATTTTCATACACTTATCAAAACTTTGGGTTTCTACATAATTTTCATTTTAATGAACATAGCACGCTGTATGTAGTCGTACAGATCCTAGGATATAATTACCGTATATACCATAACACCTACAGGCAGCTGCCGTGAGAAAGCTAATACAAAAAAAAAAAAAAAAAAAAAAAAATAACCTCAGATAACATCTACAGGACACAATAACTTTTCTTTAAACCTCTGCCCCGCAGATAACATCTACAGGTACAAATGTGTTATAAAACAAAGTTCTGCTTCACAAAGATCACCAAACAGCATGAATTTGTACAAAAATATGACCCTCAGATAACACAGCTGAAACACAAATAACTTCTCAGATGACAGCTACAGGACACAATAACTTTTCTGTTTGTGAAAATAAACATTTATTGGTAAAGCGATTACAACAGCAATTGACCTAGGCTTTATAAACCTCTGACCCGCAAATAACCCTACCATTTAGTTAATGTTCAGTAGGACCACAAATAAACAGCTTTAAGTTCTGAACTATATGAATACACTGAATAAAACACAGCTTGCAGAATCAAACTCGGGCTACGTATAAAAATATAAAACAAATACGTGTAGAGACACAAATAAACAGCTTGGTGTGTTATAAGTTCTGAACTATATGGATACACTGTGAATAAAATACAGCTTACAGAATCAAACTCGAGCTACGTATAAAAATATAAAACAAATGAGAAAGGTGTTATAAACCACGTGTAAAATAAATACACGACTAGGATATAATTATAAACATGTTATTCCACAAAAATACGGGAATAATATCAAAATGCAACAAATTAAACTATATTAAACGATATCAAAAGGGGGAAATCAAACAAGGAGGGACAGCTGGCTACCAGCCGTCAGACAAGGGGAGGGGAGGGGTTACACACTTTGATACACTTTGATAGGGGCGGGGCACCTGTCAGATTGAGTTTGACGAATCATATGAATTATACACTACTGATGTGTCTGCTGCTAGAACTCTGTGTGGCATTGACCTGGTCTCTAATCTGAGCTGCTGTTAACCTGCGATTTCTGAGGCTGGTGACTCGGATAAACTTATCCTCAGAAGCAGAGGTGACTCTTGGTCTTCCTTTCCTGGGGCGGTCCTTATGTGAGCCAGTTTCATGGTAGCACTTGATGGTTTTTGCCACTGCACTTGGAGACACTTTCAAAGTTTTCCCAATTTTTCGGACTGACTGACCTTCATTTCTTAAAGTAATGATGGCCATTCGTTTTTCTTTACTTAGCTGCTTTTTTCTTGCCATAACACAAATTTTAACAGTCTATTCAGTAGGACTATCAGCTGTGTATCCACCAGACTTCTGCTCAACACAACTGATGGACCCAACCCCATTTATAAGGCAAGAAATACCACTTATTAAACCTGACAGGGCACATCTGTGAAGTGAAAACCATTCCCGGTGACTACCTCTTGACGCTCATCAAGAGAATGCCAAGAGTGTGCAAAACAGTCTTGAAAGCAAAAGGTGGCTACTTTGAAGAACCTAGAATATAAGACATATTTTCAGTTGTTTCATACTTTTTCATTAAGTATATAATTCCACATGTGTTAATTCATAGTTTTGATGCCTTCAGTGTGAATGTACAATTTTCATAGCCATGAAAATACAGAAAAATCTTTAAATGAGAAGGTGTGTCCAAACTTTTGGTCTGCACTGTATATAGAGAGAGAGAGAGAGAGAGAGAGAGAGAGAGAGAGAGAGAGAGAGAGAGAGAGAACTAGTCAAAAGTTTTAGACTGTTGTCGAAAAATGCTACAGTATAGAATGCTTTAAAAAATAGAAGTGTTAATAGTTTATTTTTACCAATGTACTGAATTTAATATTTTAATAAGATGTTCCCCTAATCAGAGTGCAGATGAATAATATACCTTGCAGTCCTAAATTTACTTCCAAGTATTTATATCATATCAAATTCCATAAGCCGTCGTTAAAACGCTTTACATATTTTATTTGCAAAACAATTTTATTGTTGTTTCTTTTCTTTGTTTTTTCGTATTATTGTATTGTCTTGGAACAGGAGCCAGTTTAAGTCATCTTTAAAATTGCATCCCTACTTAAGGTAATTTTATGTGTTATGCCCCCTCTAGTTACACTGACGTGTTGTGTCCTCAGCCCTCACCACTGTGTATATAGTAAATACCTAACATCCAAATTAACCAATCTTTTACTTGCCCTGTCCTTGCCAAAAAGTGCTGATTCTCCCTGAATGTGGCTATGTTACCAATGCTGACAAGTTTTTGCGTTTGTTTCCTTATTTATTTCATGGGGTGTTATAAATAAAACAGAGAGCAATCACAGTATGTGTAACCTAATATTAACCAGCATTGTGCAAGTTACACAATGGCAGGCTACTACTCCACTGGCTTTGTAACCCGGCCGACCTGCGGCTAGCATCTGCATTCTGTCTGTGATTTCCGAGCTAATCAGTTCTATTTTCTCCATACAGTTCGTCACTCAAGCTGACATCTCAGGTTTCCTTTCTCTCCTTGATAACGAGGGAATGCTGAGCATATCTTGTATTCTAACTCTGTTATCTCTGCCTTATGTCTTGTTTTGTTCAGTTTACTTTTTTTGTCTCTGCTATCTGGATTGTGTGAAACAACCCAAATGTCCATATTTATGAAGAGGTTTTATACAATGACCTTATTTTGCTGGGTCTGAGATGTTCTAGCCTGTGTGCAGTGATAGTAAATGCTGTGAGTTTTCCTCAAGTAGACACTTAAAATATTGGTAAAGACATAGCAATCCTTATTGACATTGTAGATTTATACATACTTTAGTATTACAAATTTTTTAAAAAGCAAATAACCAAAAAACAAAACCACCAAGCTCAAATGATAACAAGAAGCACAATATATTTCAAGAAGAAGTCATTAATCGCCAACAAATAAGCACATATTGACACACACTGGGTGGGAAATAGCAAGCTTAGAGATGTTTTTGAGCTTTTTTACTGTATGAAAATATACACTTTTTTCCCATTCATTTGAATGGGTGAAAAGCGTTGCACTGCACTTGAAGATTTGACATGTTGCAGATTTGAAAAAACACTTTAGTCCAAATCTGCAAGGAAAAAATAAGCAGCGTGTGAATGATATTTCAGAAATCTACTGTAAAGCACGGCTTTTTTCTGCATGGAAAAATGAACCAAAAACGCCACGTGTGAACCTTATCCATATTAACAAAGGAAACTTGTCAGATATTTGATGCTGTTCAGGGCGGCATGAATCAGAGACAGTCTCCTGCTTTACAGATTTGTAAGTTGTGCTCTGAAACACAAAGTTGTATCAGTGAAATTGAAGCCAGTAAAAAGGTGACTAGTCCAAGAAACAGGTCTCAGTAGACAGATATTACTAATCAAGCACACAATAATAGGTACAATGAGACAATGTATGGCTGGCCAAGCAGTCAAATTCTGTCCACAGCGGTACGACCTGAGCTTATCTCTACAAAAGCAAAACTTTTGGCAGTGTGGTGTTCTGGAGTATTCATGTGTGTCTACATCATGCCAAGAAGAAAGAATGCCAGCTGTGATTACAGAGAAGAAATTGTTACAAAGCCTGGTTTTCCTTATGATATGAGCTTTTATGTGATAAAAAATAAAAAACTGGAGTGCCTTACATGTACAGGGTGGAGCGCGGTAATTTGCTGATTTGGGAATGAAATAAAAAAATTATGATCATTAGAAAAATTTATTTTATATTTTAATTATACTGAACAGTAATGGAATTTTTAAATTACATGGTTTTAAATAGTGTATCTGGCAAATGTCGACCTTCGCTATCCACACACTGCTGCATACGTTTTCTGAAGTTTTCATGAACTCTAACAAGCATGTCCACTGGTATTCTGCCAATTTCAGCTTCAATATTGTTCCTTAGGTCTTCCAAGGTGTTGGGACGGTTGATATACACCTTAGACTTCAGGTAACCCCAAAGGAAAAAAATCGCATGGGGCTAAATCTGGTGAGCGTGCTGGCCAGTTCACATCTCCCCTCAAAGAGATAAGCCGTCCAGGAAACATTTGCCTCAAACAATTCATGGTAACCCTCGCTGTGTGTGCAGTGGCACCATCCTGTTGGAACCATGTATCCTCTAGTTCCATTGCCTCAAGAGCCGGCTGAAAATAATCCTGTATCATAGACAAGTACCGTTCGGAGTTTACAGTTATGGCACGACCATTATCCTGAAAAAAGTAAGGACCAATGATGCCTACTCGTGATATGGCGCACCACACAGTGACGCGGTCCGAATGCAGAGGTCTCTCGTGAACTTCTCTGGGGTTTGTTTCACTCCAGTAACGCATATTTTGTTTGTTTACACACCCACTGAGGTGAAAATGTGCCTCATCAGAAAAAAACACAATTGCGTCACGGGGTATCGTTGCTAACATGTCTTCACAAGAGGTCCGCCGTGTCAAATAGTCCCATGCTGACAAATGTTGGACCACGCACATTTTATACGGGTGAAAATTCAGTTCATCATGAAGAATCCGGTGGAGAGAACGTCTTGAAATGCCAAGAGCAAGTGATTGCTTCCGAGCAGAGCGTTTCGGAGATTGCAGTACTGCTGCTCTAACTCTCTCGATGTTTTGTGGTGTTGTAATCCTTCTCTCAGGTCCCCTTCGTACACATGACACATTCCCTGCTGTTCTGAATGCATTCACCCAATTTACAATTGATTGCCGTCCAGGAACACGTCCGCGTGGAGGAACAGCGAATTGTAAACGAAAAGCACGCTGCACTGCAATGATCGAGTGGGCATTTGAAAAATACGCTTCAACACAAAATGACCTCTCCTCACGTGTCCACTGCATGATGGCAACTGAAAGGCAGAGGAATACAATTCTCCCATCAGCCACTGTAAGCCACACCCACTCTCCCCTCTCTTCGACAGTGCCGCCACAGCATGCAGTGCAAAAAAGCAAATTACCGCGCTCCACCCTGTATTATATCTGTGTTACCACCATTCATAAGCAGACACAAATGGCAGACACAAATACTTCAATATAACCAAGTGCTTTACTTGTAACATGTAAGACTGTCTTCTAAAACTCGGCAAGAAGGTTTACATGAGTCTCCTGACTTGTCCCCAAGTCAACATTCTCTTTGTCATTTAATATCAAGAATCAATATAATACAACAGAAGGTAAGTCTATAAAATAGGTCTCAATGAGAAATACACTGACAACCTAAAGGATAACAATGTTTTGACCTCTTGACTTTTATGCTCCACATCTCACATCCGCTACTGATTCAAACAGGAGACTATCATCATTTTATAGACAATCATCTTGGCGATCTCATACGTAAATTTGACTTGCGACTATCTAGTATATGATTAGTTATGCAGATTCTTGTTATGTCACTGCATTGTTACTGTGAGTGCCATGACAGTTGACAGAGGTGGATGTCCAGGTAAAATATTGGAGTCAACAAGTCGACTCATTACAAGGTCTATCAGTTCTTTCTTGACAAGCACTTTGTTTCTCTGCATTGTAAAAGTTTGTCTTGAATCATTCTTAGTTGTTAAAATTTGTCAAAACTTCAATAAAAATTTACAGTTTAAAAAAAAAAAAACCTACAGCAATGAAGGAATTTTATTTCTCTGCATCTTGATCTGTCCCAATTTGTTTTAAATTGAAAAGAAGTTTGTCCCAAATATGCCTTAATTTGAAAGATTTGGGTCTTTTTAGATGTATGATTGCATGAACAGCAGAGAGAGAAGAATAGATGAATAGGAGTAAAACATAACTTTTATTAATAAATATTAAAAGCACTAAGTCTAATAAAACATATGACAAATACAAATAACACTGTACTGAGTACAACGGTAGATAGGTATTCCCATTAAAAAAGTGCCCCAAAAGACCTGTGCAGTATGATAAATGGTTCTCGCCCCATCCGGTCGCTGAAGGAAAACCATCCAATAGGGACAGGAGGAGACAAGGTAGGAGAGTCGATACAGTATTCTACAGTCATGGCCCGTGTGAAGACTTCTGTCCCAGGTGTGGTCTCCTAGAAATACCTCTGTAGTACCTCCTGACTTGTTTTGTCCCCACCAACAAGGACTCTTCAGGGAAGTGAATTAGCGAGGGCGAGAGGGTTAATAAGAGAAGGGACAGGGTCCCATAATGACCCTGAAGACAGGTCTTCTGAGTGCTACACGGCCGGTATGTGTATATTTGTAGCATACTATTAATCTATCCTTTTTGTTGTTGGTACGATATCGAATAGAGGGCTTACTTACTCCCGTCACAAGGAGATTATTGCTTGGCTTAGATCTATAATAGTACCTAATAGCCATTTTCTCTTCTTTTGCAATAATAGATGTGTATTTGTTTCCAATGATGTTTTATAATGCAAGCAACTGATCTATAATAAACAAATCTATAACAAAGATGGCCACACGCTGGACCTCATCTTCACCCGCCTCTGCTCCCTTACTAATCTCACTAACACACCCCTCCCCCTGTCTGACCACAACCTACTGACATTCTCGTCCCTCTCCTCTCCTAGTGTGCAACCCCCACTCCACAAACTCACTCACCCTCGCAGAAATCTCAAACATCTCAACTTACAATCACTCTCGGAGTCCCTTCTCCCTCTCACAGACATAGCTTCCCTTCATGACACAGATGCTGCTGCCACTTTTTATAACACCACAATAACACTCGATTCGGCCGCCCCACTCATGCATAGTAAAACTCGTACAATTAACAGGCAGCCCTGGCTGACCAGCCTGACCAAAGAATTGAGACGGGCTTCCAGGATTGCCGAGCGGAGATGGAAGCGATCCCACTCTGCCGACCACTTCACTGCATACAAGCAGTCCCTCGCCAGCTTCAAGTCTGCGCTCACTGCCGCAAAACAAACTTACTTCTCATCCCTCATATCCTCCCTGTCCCACAACCCTAAACAGCTTTTCAATACTTTCAATTCTCTACTCCGTCCCCCCGCACCTCCTCCCTCCCCCCTCATTTCTGCTGATGACTTCGCCTCTTTCTTTAAACAGAAGATCGATACGATCAGAGAAAGCTTTGGCCCACAGCGCCCACTGCCCCTCTTAGCTGCTCAACCCTGCTCCTCCAAAACCAGCTTCTCCACCATGACAGAAGATCAGCTCTCCACCCTCCTGTCAAGATCACACCTCACCACCTGCACGCTTGACCCGCTCCCATCCCACCTCATCCCTAACCTTTCCACGGTCTTCATCCCAACCCTAACGCACCTCTTCAACCTCTCACTCACAACAGGTGTCTTTCCCTCATCCTTCAAGCATGCCAAGATCACACCCATCCTCAAAAAGCCCTCCCTCGACCCATCCTCTGTGTCTAGCTATCGCCCAATATCTCTTCTCCCTTATGCGTCCAAATTGCTGGAGCAACACGTCCATCTTGAACTGTCCTCCCACTTCTCCTCCTGCTCCCTCTTTGATCGGTTACAATCAGGCTTCCGTTCCCATCACTCAACTGAAACTGCCCTAACTAAAGTCACCAATGACCTACTAACTGCCAGGAGCAAGCGACACTACTCTGTCCTCCTTCTCCTGGACTTGTCTTCTGCCTTTGACACTGTTGACCACTCCCTTTTGCTACAAATCCTCTCATCCCTTGGCATCACAGACTTGGCCCTTTCCTGGATCTCGTCATATCTGACAGACCGAACATTCAGTGTCTCCCTCCCCCACACCACCTCCTCACTTCGCCCCTTGTCAGTCGGTGTTCCTCAAGGCTCTGTTCTAGGACCCCTACTCTTCTCCATCTACACTTTCGGCCTGGGACAGCTCATAGAATCCCACGGTATGCAGTACCATCTCTACGCTGACGACACGCAGATCTACCTCTCCGGACCGGACCTCTCCTCCTTGCTTACCAAAATCCCGCACTGTCTGTCTGCCATTTCAGCCTTCTTTTCTGCTCGCTTTCTACAACTGAACATAGACAAAACAGAATTCATCATCTTTCCCCCATCTCACTCTACCCCTCCACCACATCTATCCATCAATGTCAATGGCTGCTCACTATCCCCAGTCCCACACGCCCGGTGTCTCGGGGTGATCCTCGACTCTGCCCTCTCTTTCAAGCCACATATCCAAGCCCTTGCCTCCTCCTGTCGTCTCAAACTCAAAAATATTTCCCGGATCCGTGCTTTCCTTGACCGCAACACTGCAAAAACGCTAGTGCATGCCCTTATCATCTCCCGCCTCGACTACTGCAACCTCCTACTCTCTGGACTCCCCTCTAGCACTCTGGCACCACTCCAATCCATCCTACACTCTGCTGCCCGACTAATCCACCTGTCCCCCCGCTATTCCCCAGCCTCTCCCCTGTGTCAAGCCCTTCACTGGCTTCCTATCGCCCAGAGACTCCAGTTCAAAACCCTCACACTGACATACAAAGCCATCCACAACCTGTCTCCTCCATACATCTGTGACATGGTCTCCCGGTACCTACCTACACGCGACCTCCGGTCCTCCCAAGACCTCCTTCTCTACTCCCCTCTCATCTCTTCTTCCCATAACCGCATCCAAGACTTCTCCCGTGCTTCCCCCATACTCTGGAACTTTCTACCCCAACACATCAGACTTGCGCCTACCATAGAAACCTTCAAAAAGAACCTGAAGACTCATCTCTTCCGACAAGCCTACAGCCTGCAGTGATCCTCAACCTACTGAACAGCCGCACAGCCAGCTTTTCCCTCTCCTAGTGTATCCTCACCCACCCCCTGCAGACTGTGAGCCCTCCCGGGCAGGGTCCTCCCTCCTTATGTACTCGTGTGCCTTGTTATCTGCTCATGTTTAATGTATTTGTCTATATTTGCCCCGTATTCACATGTAAAGCGCCATGGAATAAATGGCGCTATAAAAATGTATAATAATAATAATATTATAATTTCATTTATTTAGAAAGCAAACAAGTGGCGAGGCACTTAAAGACACCGAACTGGCTGACGTGGAGGAGGATGATGGAACATCTTGAGGACTTGCATGCCTGGATAAACTTTGCCTGCTGCTATACCCCTGGCTTTTTCTGTGTTGCACAAACTTGTACTACCATGACATGACCATCATGAACCAAAGCTTATGGTCAGTAACCAACGCAAACAGCTCTTTGTAAAATGTTTACAATATAGGAATGAGAATCATCAATAGAGACTGTCTACAATGAACTGAACCTGTCGCCTGTACACTGTGGAGCCAATTTTCATTCGCATGCTAGAAAATAAGAGACATCCTGAAGCACGGGACACTTTGTGCCTCGTGCGTCCATTGCATCATCAACACTCAATGAGCCGATATTGGGGGAATGTCCAATGTCTGTAGAAAATAGGTACACTTTCTATGTGTTAAATGTGTCTGTCTGTCTGCATGTATGTGGTTAATACCGTACGTGTGTGTATATATACCGAAGAGACAAAGAACAATGTGCCTCATCTCCATCTTTGCTTTTGCAGGATACAGTCTGTGTAGCTTGAAAATTGCTTGACCTATGAATGTTTTATTTATGATTAGAAAACCAAAAGCTTTTTTTCTTTCCCTTTGTTTTAGCCTCACTCCTGGCCTCTCCAATGCTTCAGAATTATATGCATAGATCTAAATTTAATTTCGATGTATATTTATATAAAGGGAACTGTACAGGGATTATTGTGAAAAAACCATGATTGCTGCTCAGATCGATGATTTTTCTCTATTATTTTGGCTAGTTAGATCTTATACATTACTTGCCCCAGTGCAGGCAGATATGTTTTGGGTTGTATAGAAATGTTTACATTTGCTACAGGAAGGGCTATTTTGTCTTTGCACCTGCGATACATTCATTCATAACGCCCCACATTTCATACGTCACACTGGTCAGCGACTTGTCATGATTCCTATCGGTGACCGGTAAAGCATGTTCCAGAACGCAAAGATTCAGAGCAGATCTGGAATCTTTAAAGTTTGCCGTCTGTTGATTGCAACGTATTGTACAGTGGATCTGCTACAGCTACTAATTAGAGCATGTGATAGATATTTAGGAATTTTATACTTTAAGAATTGTCAAGTCTAACGTACTGCTAAGAATTACTAACGGGTGAGCTACAAAAAACAATGGAAAGCCAAAATGTTCTGTAAGTCAAATGTTCTTCTGTAGGTGGACCTCATTTCCAAGGTGTTCGCCTTTTTATAATTTACACATAGATATTATTTACAGTGTATCTTGAGATGATAAATTGTTAATATGTTTTTAATATTTTCATATTTGAACTACAGTCATATTTTTAGCTTGTTTTGAAAATTGGAAACATTATTCAGGATTGACATTATGGGTGTTAAAGAAGTCCATGACTACATGACTCTGCAGATGGTTTAGCGGATATATGTATTATGCAAATTGAACATCGTAATAGGAATTGGTGCTTTTTATGGATCTTAATAAAAATACATTTAAAATGATTCAAAGTAATTTAATTACATTGTTTTAAAAAATGATAATGAAAAAAAAAACAAAAAAAAACCTGTGCATGGTACCTAAGGTAGGCCATTAAAGCAGTTTACGCTTCTGCCTCGTTATGTACAGCATTAAGATTATAGATATTTATCAACTCTACCTTTACTGCAAGGGAAATTATGTTTCTATGCATTTCAATGTTGGCCTATGGTGAATCTATGCTTTTTCAGATGATGCGAATAAGTATAATTGCAGTGTACAGCGTAAAGGAGAACGCCTGGAATTCTAATGATGCAGAAGGGTGATTATTCTCAGCAAACTGTCCAAAAATCAGTGTAGCTAAGTTGCAGGCATTTATCACTGCAAATGAAATAAATGACAACTGAGCACTATCCAAAATAAGCCATATTGTTTTTTTTTCTCAAAAAAGATGATGAAGATAGTACCTTACACCTAGGGCAACCACTGTTAATAGGATGATTTTATAGTCTGTTTAGAAATTTCATTAGGGATTCTCTTTCAATAATAAGTTCTACGTTATTTGTTTTTTTTTCATATGTCACTATTTTTTTTAATTGTTTGTCTTTTTGTCCTAAGCCTAAAGCTGTCTGACTTCTAAACAAAAATCATATTGTCTGTTGTCAAAAAGGGCATTATTTTTCTATTGTAAGCTTTAAAACTTTTTTAATTTGCACTATAGACAGCTCTGGCAAAAATTAAGAGACCCCCCACATCAAAACCCTGTCATGGGCAGCCCATTCTCCAGACCTGAACCCCATTGAAAAACTCTGGAATGTAATCAAGAGGATGATGGATAGTCACAAGCCATCAAACAAAGAAGAACTGCTTACATTTCTGCACTAGAAGCAGTGTGAAAGACTGGTGGAAAGCATGCCAAGACGCATGAAAGCTGTGATTAAAAATCATGGTTATTCCACAAAATATTGATTTCTGAACTCTTCCTGAGTTAAAACATTAGTATTGTTGTTTCTAAAGGATTATGAACTTGTTTTCTTTGCATTATTTGAGGTCTGAGAGCACTGTTTGTTTTTTTCATTATGACCATTTCTCTTTGTCATAAAAAAATACAAAATTTATTGCTTGGAAATTCAGAGACATGTTGTCAGAAGTTTATAGACTTAAAGAAAAAAATAACATTTTACTAAAAAGTATACCTATAAAGAGAAAAATCAGACAAACATTTTGCAGTGGCCTCTTAATTTTTTGCCAGATATATATATGGTATGGAAAGTATTCAGACCTCTTTACATTTTTAACTCTTTGTTTCATTGCAGCCATTCTGTAAATTCAAAAAAGTTCATTCACTCTGCACCTGAGCTTGACTGAAAAAAAAAAACAGAAATGTAGAAATTTTTGCAAATTTATTAGAAAAGAAAAGCTAAAATATCACATGGTCATAAGTATTCAGACCCTTTGCTCAGTATTGAGTAGAAGCACCTTTTGAACTACTACAGCCATGAGTCTTCTTGGGAATGATGCAACAAGTTTTTCACACCTGGATTTGGGGATCCTTTGCCATTCTTCTTTGCAGATCCTGTCTGGTTCCATCAGGTTGGATGGTGAACGTTGGTGGACAGCCATTTTTAGGCCTCTCAAGAGATGATCAATTGGGTTTAGGTCAGGGCTCTGGCTGGGCCAGTCAAGAATGGTCACAGAGTTGTTCTGAAGCCACTCCTTTGTTATTTTAGCTGTGTACTTAGGGTCATTGTTTTGGCGGAAGGTGAACGTTCAGCAAAGTCTGAGATCCAGAGCACTCTGGAAGAGGTTTTCATCCAGGATATCTCTGTACTTGGCTGCATTCATGTTCCCTTCAATGGCAACCAGTTGTCCTGTCCTTGCAGCTGAAAAACACCCCCATAGCATGATGCTGCCACTACCATGTTTCACTGTTGGGATTGTATTGGGCAGGTGATGAGCAGTGACTGGTTTTCACCACACATACCTCTTAGAATTATCACCAAAAAGGTCTATCTTCATCTCATCAAACTATATGCGGGCTTTCATATGTCTTGCACTGAGGAGAGGCTTCTGTCAGACCACTCTGCCATAAAGGCCCAACTGGTGGAGGGCTGCAGTGATAGATGACTTTGTGGAACTTTCTCCCATCTCCCTACTGCATCTCTGGAGCTCAGCCACAGTGATCTTGGGGTTGTTCTTTACCTCTCTCACCAAGGCTCTTCTCCCACAATTGCTCAGTTTGGCTGGACGGCCAGGTCTGGGAAGACTTCTGGTGGTCTCAAACTTCTTCTGTTTAATGATTATGTAGGTCATTGTGCTCTTAGGAACCTCGAGTACTACAGAAATTCTTTTGTAACCTTGGCCAGATCTGTGCCTTGCCACAATTGTGTCTCTGAGCTCCTTGGCCAGTTCCTTTGACCTCATGATTCTCATTTGGTCTGACATGCACTGTGAGCTGTGAGATCTTATATAGACAAGTGTGTGCCTTTCCAAATCAAGTCCTATCAGTTTAATTAAACACAGCTGGACTCCAATGAAAGTATAGAACCATCTCAAGGAGGATCACAAGGAAATGGACAGCATGTGACTTAAATATGCGTGTCTGAGCAAAGGGTCTGAATACTTATGACCATGTGATATTTCAGTTTCTTTATATATTTGCAAAAATTTCTAAACTTTTTTTTTCAGTTAAGAAGGGGGGCAGAATGCACTTTAATGAGAAAAAAAATGAACTTTTTGGAATTTACCGAGTGGCTGCAATGAGTGAAAAATTTACAGGGGTCTGAATACTTTCTGTACCCACTGTACAGTTGTGCTCAAAAGTTTACATACCCGGCAGAAATTTTGCTTTCTTGGCCTTTTTTTCAGAGAATATGAATGGTAACACCAACACTTTTTCTCCACTCATGGTTAGTGGTTGGGTGAAGCCATTTATTGTCACACTACTGTGTTTTCTCTTTTTAAAATCATAATGACAACCCAAAACATCCAAATGACCCTGATCAAAAGTTTACATACCCTGGTGATTTTGGCCTGATAACATGCACAGAAGTTGACACAAATGGGTTTGAATGGCCTGTCACTAGTGATGAGCAAATATACTCGTTACTCAAGATTTCTTGTGGCACCCTCGGGTGTCCTCCGAGTATTTTTTAGTGCTCGGAGATTTAGTTTTTCTTGCCGCAGCTGAATGATTTACATCTGTTAGCCAGCTTAAGTACATGTGGGGGTTGCCTGGTTGTTAGGGAATTCCCACATGTACTTACGCTGGTTAACAGATGTAAATCATCCAGCTGAGGAAATAAAAACTAAATCTCCGAGCACTAAAAAATACTCGGAGGACACCCGAGCGTGCTCGGGAAATCTCGAGTAAGGCTGGTTTCACACTTGCGTTTCAAAACGCATGCGTTTAAAAAAAAAACGCATGGTGAAAAAGCGCATGTAAACGCGTGCAAACACTGCGTTTTTTTGACGCATGCGTTTTTGCATGTGGTGAAAAAAACGTGGTGTTTTGACGCGTTTACATGCTTTTTTTCCATGCATTTGCATTTTTTAAACGCATGCAGATAAATGTGTGACAGCTGCCAATCATCAAAATAAAGTAAAAAACCCACTATAAACAGAAAGAGCTAGGGGTAGGGTTAGGGGTAGGGATCCTAACCCTACCCCTAACCCTAACCCTAAAGGGATCCTAACCCTACCCCTAACCCTACCCTTAAAGGGATTAGGGGTAGGGTTAGGTTTAGGGGTAGGGTTAGGGGTAGGATCCCTTTATCAATTTTATGGTGTGGGGTGGTTTATCAGTGTGTTTTTATGTTTTTTTTTTAAAACGCATGCGTTTTTAACGCATGCAAACGCATGCACAAAAAATGCATGCGTTCCCATTGACTCCAATGTGTTTTTTGACCCAAAACAAAACGCATGAAAACGCATGCGTTTTTTTGAGTCCAAAAAACGCCTCTCAAAAATACTACAAGTTGCATTTTTGAAAATGAACGCATGCAGTAAAAAAACGCATGCAATTGAAAACGCGACCAAACGCGTACACAAAAAAAACATGCGTTTTCAATGTTAAATATAGGGAAAAAAACGCATGCTTTTTTTGTGCAAAAACCGCTGCAGACAAAAACGCAAGTGTGAAACCACTCTAACAGGTATATTCGCTCATCAGTACCTGTCACCTGTGACCTGTTTGCTTGTAATCAGTGTGTGTGCATAAAAGCTGAGTGAGTTTCTGGGATCCAGACAGACTCTTGCATCTTTCATCCAGCCACTGATGTTTCTGGATTGTGAGTCAAGGGGGAAGCAAATGAATTGTCAACAGATCTATGGGAAAAGGTAGATGAATTGTATGAAACAGGAAAGGGATACAAAAATATATCCAAGGAATTGATAATGCCAGTACGCAGCGTTCAAACTGTGATTAACAAATGGAAAATCAGGGGCTCTGTACAAGCAAAACCACGGTCAGGTAGACCAACAAAAATGTTGTCCACAACTGCCAGGAAAATTGTTTGGGGTGCAAAGAAAAACCCACAAATAACATCAGCTGAGATACAGGACTCTCTGAAAACTAGTGGTGTGGCTGCTTCAAGTGCTAAGCATCTCTGGGAACTCCTTCAAGATTGTTGGAAGACCATTTCCCGGTGACTACCTCTTGAAGCTCATCAAGAGAATGCAAAGAGTGTTCAAAGCAGTCATCAAAGCAAAAGGTGGCTAATTTGAAGAACCTAGAATATAAGACATATTTTCAGTTGTTTCACACTTTTTTGTTAAGCATATAATTCCACATGTGTTAATTCATAGTTTTGATGCCTTCAGCGTGAATTTACAATTTTCATAGTCATGAAAATACGGAAAAATCTTTAAATGAGAAGGTGTGTCCAAACTTTTGGTCTGTACTGTACAGTGCTGTGCAAAATAATTGGGACAAAGCATTTTTTAAGTAAAATCGTAAGTTGGTTACCAATCAGTGATTCAAACCAGTTTTAATATATAGTAAATCTTGGTCAACCAGCCAGTGGAAAAAGGTAATTTTCAGATTTAGTATGTAACAGTGCATTATAACATTTTATTATTAAATATTCAAAAATGTGTTTTTTTTGCTTTGTCCCAATTAATTTGCACAGCACTGTAGATATAGCAAAGGCTAAGCTTACAGTTCCTTATAAATTATTTATTGGTACACAGTTTATTTTGATACCAATTCAATATGATCTTGTGCCATCAAGTAAAAATGTATATTTTTTAATTTTGGAGTGATTGCTGGATATATACTTGTTTTTCATGTTTGTCTAACACCTCATGCCAAACATCTCAGGATATATTGGGTTTAGAAACAAGGGGTTGTCCAATCTATTAGAATTAAGAATCCTCACAGAGCGCAGATTCTCTGGTGCTATTTGCATATTTCCTTCCACTTTCCGACTAGACGTATCCGGCCTCCCTCAATATACTTGCATTGAGTGAGGCTGTGCACATCTAGTGGGCATCTGAAAGCATGTGCAGTGAGAAAAATAAGTATTTGATATACTGCCGATTTTGCAAGTTTTCTCATCTACAATGAACGGAGAGGTCTTTAATTTTTATCATACATACTCTTTCACTGTGAGACAGAATCTAAAAAAAAAAATCCAGAAATTCACAGTGTTTGATTTGTACATAATTAATTTGCATTTTATTGCATGAAATAAGTATTTGATACAATAGAGAAACAGAACTTAATATTTGGTACAGAAACTTTTGTTTGCAATCACAGAGGTCAGACATTTCTGTAGTGCTTGACCAAGTTTGCACACACTGCAGCATGGACTTTGGCCCACTCCTCCATACTGATCTTCTCCAGATCTTTCAGGTTTTGGAGCTGTCACCGGGCAACATTGAGTTACAGCTCCCTCCAAAGATTTTCTATTGGGTTCAGGTCTGAAGACTGGCTATGGAGTCATTCCTTAGTTGCCCTGGCTGAGTATTTCAGGTCACTGTTATGCAGAAAGACCCAGCCACAACCCATCTTCAATGCTCTTATTGAGGGAGGAAGGGTGTTGGCCAAAATCTCGTGATACATGACCCAACCATCCTCCCTTCAATACGGTGCAGTCATCCTGCCCCATTTGCAGAAAAGCACCCTCAAGGTACTATGTTCATCCCACCATGCTTCACTGTTGGAACAATGTTCTTGGGGTTGTACTCATCCTTCTTCTTCCTCCAAACTGGAGTTGATACTAAAAAGTTCTATTTTAGTCTCATCTGACCACATGACCTTCTCCCATGCCTCCTCCGGATCATACAGATGGTTAGTGGCGAAATGCAAATGGGCGTCGGCATGTGCGAGCAGGGTAATCTTGCTTGTCCTGCAGGATTTCAATCCATAACGGCGTAGTGTGTTACAAACATTAATGTTTGACACTGTAGTCCCAGCTCTCTTCAGGTTATTGTCCAAGTACTCCTGTGTAGTTCTGAGCTGATTCCTGACCTTTCTCAGAAAAATCCTTATCCCATGAGGCGAGATCCTGTATGGAGCCCCTAACCGAGGAAGATTGAAGTCATCTTGTGTTTCTTCCAAATGTTCTACAGCAGCACATCGAGTAGATTGAAAAGCAATAATAGCAAAGAACCAAGAAATCTCAACATAGTTCATTGAAATAGACTGGCTTCTTAGTCTCTCAAGTAAAGTTCTTTGCAGGAAAGTACTTGGTTTTTTTTCTGATAGAGGACATTGCCACCAGGAGCACCATGAGGTAATATCGGGAAGAAAATAGATGATGGACAGTAGCTCTAATATATTATATTATTTTGACAAAACTTTTTACTTGCAAATTTTGAGAAAATCCTCTTCTAAATTTACATTGATGGCTAAAAACTGGATTTTCAGAACTGGATTTTAAGATGTTTTTTTAGGCTGTAAAAATCGTAGAACTGAAGACATAAATATGGTTGTCAAAGCACCAATTTTGAAAAATTGCCAATATACTGGCATAAGTGTTCCTAGTGACAGACCTTGAGAATGGAAATAGGTTTTTTTACTGTATCTTCTGAAAACTCGATATTCAAGAAGCTTTTTTTAATTTGTACTCCAGACATCAGGTAAAGCCTGCCTGAATTTGGGTGACAGATCCCATTCCGTGAAAGAATATTCTCTCCTCTCCATATTCTCCAGAATGTTTTTTTCAAGAACGGTAATGTAATAGAGAACCAGCCCTGACAAGGTCAGTAGAGAAGAGTGACATATACCTTCTTTCTATTTCTCTAAGGTGTTGGAAATTAAAGGAATTTCATGGACCGACATAACAGACCATTTCAGGGCTTTAGTTGATCCTGATGCTTAATAAGCTTAATTAATTAATTAATTAATAAGCTTAATGATGAAGGAAGATAGATCAGAAAATCTTCTTAGTAGCCAAATTTAAGTTTGATTGCTCAACAATTTTATCAATAAGAATTTAAAATAAAATTCAAATACTGAAACTTTAATGGGGTTGTGGATATGAATTCTCTAGGCTGAAATTGAACACATGATGAAGAAAACTATTGAGGGGCAATCTGGAAATTGAGGTTTGATGAGTCAATCGTTGAGGCTGAGTAGCATGACAATTCTCTTTACTTTCCTAGCAAATGTAAGCTGAATTATGGCAATTATGAGAATTTTTGTGGACATGAAGTTTGGGAATATGTACTTATGCATCTGTTATATTTATGCTGGCCAAATTAACAAACAAATTGTAAAATTAACAAACCTTGTTGTGTCCATCTTGAACTTTTCCTTCACTAAATGTTTGTTTATAAAGGTCATGTCTATTACTAGCCTCTGTTTGTTGCCTGGTTTGAAAAAAAAAAAAAGGATAGGCACTTATTCCAATGATCCTTTGAGAATAAAAACTTCCACCATCTTCAAGAAATAAGGTTGTCAAATACTTTTAGTTGAAAGCTGTCTTCTAGCATTTTAATAAATAATACAGTATAGCCCCTTTGGTAAAATGAACCCAGAAGTCTATGATAAACTGAACTATGCTAAAAAAAAAAAAGTCAGGTAGTATAGCCCCTACCTAAGGAATAAGTGTCATAAATCAGATTTGGTGTTTGAGAAGAACATTTTCTTGTGCAGGCATGAGGAAATCGACTTCTGCTTTACTTTTACTTTAAAGAGTAACTTTTCAGAATAAGCTGTCCTGTGTGTGTTCATCAATATCGTTGGTTATCATGTGACTTGTATTCTGCATTTTCACCAGTTTTCCCCTGTGAAAACTTTATCTCTTAATATGCAATTCTAAAGTGACCAAGCGAGGTAATCGTGGGAGACCTGCTGTTCCCACTCGTTCTGGCACTCTACAGACAACACCTGTCTCGTCCCGGACTGCTGCTGTGTGTGGGGTGCATTACGTTTACTTCTGGCGCAGGCTTCCTATGGCTCCAGGATTTCCTCTTCTGAAACCTTGGCAGCAATCAGACCAGGGAACACAGGTTTTGTAAAAACAATCAAACTTTTACTTAACTGGCAGTCTTTACCAACAGGCATAAGGGATAAGACCCAATGGATTGTTGTCTTTCCCACAGGTACTGGGCACAACTTCAGCCTTGGTTCTCTGTATAGGTAGAGCATCCCTCTTGCTAACTTCTCTAGCACTAGGAATTCTTCTCCACAACTAGCAGTGCACCCGGATTGCATCACCTCCGTGCCTGTCTATCTTTCTTGTAGCTTCACAGGCTCAGTGCTCCCAAAGTGCCCCAACATCCATCTCAAGGTTCCCAGGCCAGCAGATGGATTCACACGGGAGGGGTTCTTTGGCAATCCACTGCTCCAAGTATTAGTCCCTAGCAGCCTTTTGCCTGTGACTGCTGCTGTCACTTCTCACAACATCTTCCAACTAACTGTCTCTTCCTGAACTTGGCAATAACTCAGTTCCCCTCTCAAAACTGGGCCAGCTGTTAACCCTAACACCTTTCACCTACATTCTAGACCAGGGCTCCCCAACCTGTAGCTCGGGAGCCACATGTGGCTCACGGCCCCATGAATTGTGGCTCGTGACTGTCTGCCAGTTTGATGCATTAGGTCCAGGTCTAGCAAAAAGGTATAAAGAGCACATCTCAAAATGGTGAATTTTGTGAGTAGCCCTGCACAGAATTGCAGATCTGGACGCACATTTACTGGTCTAGGGGTTTAGAGATGTTTTAGGTATGATACGCTGGAGGATTGTACTACCTGTTAGAAGAGGTGCTCAAAGCTGGATGTGACAGTGTGTTGGGAGACACACCCCTGGATTTCAGTGTACTGCTCTGGAGTGATTTCTGTGGAAATGCTTTGGGGCTTTGTAATTGGGGCTTTGGTTGACACTACTTTGAAGGAGGTGGGAGCTGGATGTGGCTCACAACCCTCTCTCTAAGCTGAATGTGGCTCTGAAGGTCAGAAAGGTTGGGGACCACTGTTCTAGACAGTGATATCTTGTGACCGTTAGTACTGCCACCCACGGGGAAATTAACGCTTATTACAAGGACACATTTCCGGAATTTTTAAAACATTATTCACATCCTGCATAATATTCTATACAAATAAAATTATACAGCAGCACTGAGCAGTTTAGATGTGAATCCAGCTATGAGATGAGAGAAAAGGCTTGTTATGAAGTTCAGCATGATATTTTTGTCTCCTCCTCTGCTTGCTTTTTCATTTACTTCTTATGCCTTCTCCTCCCCTCTACACAGAGTATAAAGGACTGTGCTTACCTCATTGTGCTGACAGTCCATCTTGTCATACACTCTGAAAAAAGCCCAGCTCAAATCCATCTTGCTCAAGACAAGTTCAGGAGGCAGGGATAGAAAGTAGAATTTCTCTAATACTTTATATTAGTTTTTTATATTCACATTTATTATTGATTTGTCCAAATTTTATTATTGACCAGGCTAAATTTTACAATGGTAATAATTCTGGAATGTTTCATCTGATCCTAGTGATTCTGAGATTGTTTTCTTGGGACATATTGTAATTCATGATAGTGGTAACATTTGTTCAATAATACTTGCGTTTATTTGTGAAAAAATCAGAAGTTTGGATATTTTCAAACTTTTAATTTTTATGCCCTTAAACTAGAGAGTTATGTCGCACAAAATTTAGGAAGTTAAACTGCCTGGATTGGTGCTGGCACCCTTCCTGGCAGCGAGAGCCAAGTGTCAGCTATGATATTAGCTGAACACCCGGTGGCGCTCGATACGCAAAATCGCTTGGACTTATTCACTACATCCAAAGTCAGAAGGCACTTCCCAAGCAGGATGGCTCGTTCTCATCTGCGTATAAATCGTACGAATTAAATCTGATAAAATTTCAGATTGCACTTGTATTGTACCATTGTTATTCAATGAGGCAGTGTTAATCTGTGATATTTTTATCAGCTGGATGTGACAAAAATAGTAGTATGCTGCGAGTCGACTCATATATTAGACGAGACTGGCCGATGCAAGTCAGTGGGTGCGAGAAAAAAATTGCATGGCATACGGACTGTGTGTGCCGCACACATCTCAAAGGAAACCCCACATTTCATCAGCCAAGTACAGTAAATTCAGAGCCAGAACAGTCAGGATAGATAGAGAAAGAAGGTGACAAAAGCAGCACCAGCAAATGCAGGGTGCACAAACTCCCATGTACATACCAGTCCTTCAATACAGCCTAAAAAAAATAGAGGCAACACTCAATATATTGATGAAAAAATTAAAAAGCTATTTAATAGCCCATATGGGCACATACACAGAAAATGCCTTTAGTTGTAAAAAGCACTCTCTGACAATTACCCTCTTTTACCTATTTATTACCTAAAATAAAATAATCCACAGGGGTTGTCCGCAAATCCATAATATGGACATCCCACAACAATCCCCCCACTCTGCTACATTCGAAGAATGGGATGAGTGGTGACATCAATAACATTACCATTCACCATGGCACTGAGAGTAGCGTGTGAACCCGGCTGCTGTGACAAGCGGTGACATCAGTAAGGTTATAGCAGTGATATCATTTTATTATAATAGCGCCAACATATTCCGCAGCGCTTTACAATTAAGCGGGGACATATACAGACAATAAAGACAATACAAAGTAACACAGTTCAACAGTTACAGGAGGAGTAAGGGCCCTGCTCACAAGCATACATTCTAAGAGCACTCAAAGTGAAGCTATTATCAGAAAGTGACTTATTGTTTAAATAATATTTTTGTGTTAAAGTGGTATTCCATATATCCAAGATCCTATCCCATGTGGTAGGTGTAATAATAATTGTATTAGCAAATACCTACAAATGTGTATGTTAAAAACGTTGCTACCCTTTTGCTCGTCAGTGTTCTACAAAGAAAAGTAGATAACTACCTACTCACATTGGTCGACAGAGAACTTGATCTGAACTGCAACCAGGCAAAGAAAATGATCAGATTTATAATGTGAGGTCTTTGTCGACACTCCTGCACTTCGGTGGATGTGCATTGAACAAGCTGTGCTGAGGAATGACTTGGCAAGCTGACGAGCAACTGTCTTGAGCCTCAGTATTATCGCATGATGAAGGCAGCTGCACACTGAGAGTCATGCCAGAAGGAACACCTCCACAGAACAAGTTACCGTATATACTCGAGTATAAGCCGAGATTTTCAGCCCATTTTTTTGGGCTGAAAGTCCCCCTCTCGGCTTATACTCGAGTCATATACCCGGGTGTCAGCAGGGGAGGGGGAGCGGGGGCTGTGTTATCATACTTACCTGCTCCCAGCGCGGTCCCTGCAGTCCCTGGCTTCTCCGGCGCTGCAGATTCTTCCTGTACTGAGCGGTCACATGGCACCGCTCATTACAGAAATGAATAGGCAGCTCCACCCCCATAGGGGAGGAGCCGCATATTCATTGCTGTAAATGATCGGTGCCATGTGACCGCTCAATTACAGGAAGAAGCTGCATCGCCGGAGAAGCCAGGGACTGCAGGGACCGCGCCGCAGCAGGTAAGGGGAGCGCAGCGCTATAATTACCTGCTCCTCGCTCCGGCTCCGTCTGCAGCGTCCTCTAGCAGTGACGCTCAGGTTAGAGGGCGCTGTGACGTAGTCAGTGCGCGCCCTCTGCTGAGCGTCAGTGCTGGAGACGGAGCCGCAGAGGAGCAGGAAATTATTATTGAAAGCGCCGGCGTCCTGAGAAGAGAGGTGAGTGAGTATGTGATTTTTAATTTTTTTTTTTATGGCAGCACCAGCAGCATTCTAAGGAGCACCTATGGGGCCATAAAGGTGCAGAGCATATAAGGGGCACATTATTATAAGGAGCACCTATGGGGCCATAAAGGTGCAGAGCATATAAGGGGCACAGCATTATAAGGAGCATCTATGGGGCCATAAAGGTGCAGAGCATATATGGGGCACAGCATTATAAGGAGCACCTATGGGGCCATAAAGGTGCAGAGCATATATGGGGCACAGCATTATAAGGAGCACCTATGGGGCCATAAAGGTGCAGAGCATATAAGGGGCACAGCATTATAAGGAGCATCTATGGGGCCATAAAGGTGCAGAGCATATATGGGGCACAGCATTATAAGGAGCACCTATGGGGCCATAAAGGTGCAGAGCATATATGGGGCACAGCATTATAAGGAGCATCTATGGGGCCATAAAGGTGCAGAGCATATATGGGGCACAGCATTATAAGGAGCACCTATGGGGCCATAAAGGTGCAGAGCATATATGGGGCACAGCATTATAAGGAGCACCTATGGGGCCATAAAGGTGCAGAGCATAAATGGGGCACAGCATTCTAAGGAGCACCTATGGGGCCATAAAGGTGCAGAGCATATAAGGGGCACAGCATTATAAGGAGCATCTATGGGGCCATAAAGGTGCAGAGCATATATGGGGCACAGCATTATAAGGAGCACCTATGGGGCCATAAAGGTGCAGAGCATATATGGGGCACAGCATTATAAGGAGCACCTATGGGGCCATAAAGGTGCAGAGCATATATGGGGCACAGCATTATAAGGAGCACCTATGGGGCCATAAAGGTGCAGAGCATAAATGGGGCACAGCATTCTAAGGAGCACCTATGGGGCCATAAAGGTGCAGAGCATAAATGGGGCACAGCATTATAAGGAGCACCTATGGGGCCATAAAGGTGCAGAGCATATATGGGGCACAGCATTATAAGGAGCACCTATGGGGCCATAAAGGTGCAGAGCATATATGGGGCACAGCATTATAAGGAGCACCTATGGGGCCATAAAGGTGCAGAGCATATATGGGGTACAGCATTATAAGGAGCACCTATGGGGCCATAAAGGTGCAGAGCATAAATGGGGCACAGCATTATAAGGAGCACCTATGGGGCCATAAAGGTGCAGAGCATATATGGGGCACAGTATTATAAGGAGCACCTATGGGGCCATAAAGGTGCAGAGCATATATGGGGCACAGCATTATAAGGAGCACCTATGGGGCCATAAAGGTGCAGAGCATAAATGGGGCACAGCATTATAAGGAGCACCTATGGGGCCATAAAGGTGCAGAGCATATATGGGGCACAGCATTATAAGGAGCACCTATGGGGCCATAATCAAAGGTGCAGAGCATATATGGCACAGCATTATAAGGAGCATCTATGGGGCCATAATCAACGGTGCAGAGCATTCTATATAGCACAGTTGTATATGGAGCATCTATGGGGCAATAATGAACGGTATGGAGCATCTATTTTTATTTTTGAAATTCACCGGTAAATGCTGCATTTTCCACCCTAGGCTTATACTCGAGTCAATAAGTTTTCCCAGTTTTTTGTGGCAAAATTAGGGGGGTCGGCTTATACTCGGGTCGGCTTATACTCGAGTATATACGGTAATTAAAGATATAGGACACATTAGTTCATTGCAGGTATGCAAGCCATGAATAAGAACTAAATTTTCTAAATGAGTTGGAATTTTAACTGGATGTTGTGTATGAAAATAAACATATAATAAAGTCGTAGAATCTAGTTACTGGATTGTGTCCAGGACTCAACTACACAAGGTTTTGGATTGTCAGCAGAAATTATTGGTCCACTTGGTAGCATCAAAATATTAGGCTGAGCAATCATATTTTAAGTAAAACAGTACGTACTGCTGACATGAAAACAGTCATATCGGCATAATAAAACAAATAACTTTTTATGTCAATACCATTTATAAAGTGAATTAACAGCCAAAAGGCAATATCACTACAGAGCACAGGCAGGGATGGCATGTCTAATTCTCACTAAATAGCACTAAATAGCAGAAGAAAACAATATCTCTAGTGTCAGCTGTAGTGTGATGATTATAGAGTCCTAATGAAAGATTGTAAATTACATTTATTGCTAATTAAGGCCGGTTTCACATTTGCGTTTGTGTCCGCAGGGTTTCTACCACATATATCCGCATGCGTTGTGTATTCCGATATTTAACATTAGAAACGCATGCATTTGTGATTGTTCGCGTTTTACCGCGTTTGACGACGCATGCATCGTTTCGTCGTTTGCGGCTTGGCGCGGAAATGCAACATGTAGTAATTTTTAGAGGCGTCAATTTGCCACCTGTTAACACATGCGGTTGATTGCACAAGGTTTGCGCCAAAAAAACGCATTGCTGTCTATATGAACGCATGCGTTCACAAGCACATGCGTTTGATTGCGTTCGTGGGCGCATGCATTTCAATTGAAAACAAAATGTCTAGACACTGATAAGCCACCCCCACCCACGTAGGTGATAAAGCACCTTGGAGGAAACCAGACTCTGAACAATGTGAGTATATCCTAGCCAATGCCTTTATTTTCAATTTTCTGTCTCTACATGTCCTAATTTCGGCCATTTCTTTCTTTCTACATGCATCAGAATGTCTTCTTCTTCGGCTTCTTCTCATGAGGAATTTATTCCTGGGCCGTTGGAAGTCGAGCATGTCAGTGAGGTGAGTACTTGCCTTGTCCGATTGGTAAGAATTCACTGTCACATCCACACATGGGACAATTTTTGTTTTTCATTTATTTAGAGCTCTTCTTCATCTGCGGCAGAGACTGGGCAGGAGCAACAGAGTCAAGGTCGGGTTGAAAGACGGCAGCGGGTACGTATACAAGGCTGACTGTTTACTGTATCCTCACTTTAGTATTCTTGAATCTTCCTTTCTTTCCATTCGTATTTCTTTAGTTTTTTCTTCTGGAATCCTTTTGTATGTTGACTTTCCTATTCATGCCATTTCTCAGCATCTTTTTTCTTTCTTTTCCTTATGTTAATTGACCAAACTTTAATGACTATTTATTTTTTAGGTTTCACAACGGGAGGATGATCTCATAGAGAATGAACTCCTCATCGCCCTGGTCCAGGAGCGAGTCCCGTTGTGGGACACTCGGGATCCATTGCACTCAAACAACGTCACATTGCGGCGCCTATGGAATGAGGTGGCCAAAGAGCTGTGGGATGGCTGGGACAACGCCCCAACACAGGTCCGAAGTGCATTTGATAAGTATTGCACTGCAGTGTGAAGCAGCAGAGACCTTGGCCGTGCTCACTCGACTGTGTGTCATGAAAGAAACTCTCAGGAGTTTCTCTCATCACACACAGTTGTGTGAGCACAGCCAAAAGTCCTTTTTGTGACCATTTTTATTTTTTTTTAACAGTGGCCAAAGTCAAAACACGTTGGCGTTCGATTAAGGACCGCTTCAACAAGGACCTGCGTCAAGAGAGCCGTGTTTCCAGTGGTTCAGGAGCAAGGATCCGAAAGTATAAATACCATCGCATTCTGGCATTTTTAAGACCGGTCCTTGCCCAGAGAGCGTAAGTATTTCTCACATGCATTAGGTTGTATTGCATTGCCATATTATGTATGTTTCTATTCCACAGGATTTGGCGTCTGGTTTATTTTTGGTATTAATTTTCTTTTTCCTTTTTTCACAGCACATGGAGCACTACTGTTGGCCCAGGTTCTGGAGCGGTCCTTCATCCGACAGCCGCGGACCTGTCCCAGCCATCCAGCAGCGCAGCAGCAAGTGGGCCTTCCACACTAACTGGAGACCAGGGAGCTGGTCCATCAGGTCTCCCCCTTTCGCAGTCCTCTTCCACTGCCTCTTTTTTTGGGGCTCCTCCCAGCAGCGGCAAAGGGCTTTGGACAGGTCACTCATGCCCGAGTTTTTGCACTTGAGCTCGGTTTTACACGAAGCAATCAAGGCTTTGGGTGGCCAAATGGATGTTTCACATAGCCTCTTGAATACACGTATCCAGGAGGTCACAAAAAGCCTTGATCAAGTGAAAGCCGACCTCCAGAGGCCAGCACATCATTTTTTCAACCAAATTGAACAGGGCATGTCGGAACACCTTACTCCTGATCTCCAGCTGAGTGTCATGCAGGCCTGCAATGCTGCTTACGTGCAGGCTATGCAGCAGAGTTGGTATTTTCAGCAGACAGTGGCGGCATATCCAACTGTGCCTTCACTGTCACGATTAACTTCAATGCCCACCTCTGCTGCATACCACTGCATGGCCACCTCAATTCCTTCCACAGGCAGACACCACTACAGCGCCAGCACCATGCCGAGTGCAGATGGACATCCCACCGCCACCACCGTGACAATCGCTGCTCCTGCTTGGACTTCCTCCACAGACACCACGATGCAGCAGGACCCTGGCATGGCTTTCCGTACCGCCACCACCACCATGCAGCAGGACCCTGGCATGGCTTTCCGTACCGCCACCACCACGATGCAGCAGGACCCTGGCATGGCTTTCCATACCGCCACCACAATGATGCAGCAGGACCCTGTCATGGCCTTCCATACCGCCACCACCATGATGCAGCAGGACCCTGGCATGGCCTTCCGCTCCACAAGTGCTGTGGACTCTGGCATGGCTGCACGCTCTACGAGCACTATGGACTCTGCCATGGCTGCACGCTCTACGAGCACTATGGACTCTGGCATGGCTGCACGCTCTACTAGCACTATGGACTCTGGCATGGCTGCATGCTGTACGAGCGCTATGGACTCTGACATGGTGCAGTCGGACCCTGACAGGTCACCCACTACCACGCCACATCCGCCCACCAATACCTCCCAGAACCCGTCAAAATTAAAAAAAAACACACAAAAAAAACGAGAACTCTTAGCATTCCTCCCCCTTCACATCCCATTGTGTCTGTAATGTTAGGTTTGTCTCACCCTTCAACTGCATCTCAAGCCTCTCGTGTCAAGCCCCATCCCCGAACTACCAGTCCCCATTAGTTTCATTGCTCCTTCCCCTGTGACTTCTGCGTCGTCCACGGTTAGCCAGGCCTCAGTGCTTCACACCCCCCGTTTACATCACTCTACCCCAAGCCGGCACAGTTAAATAAATTTTTTTGGTTGTTAAAAAAATAAATACAATTTGATTTGGCACAATTATGTTTGGTTTATTGTGTCTATCGCCGCCGGCAACACACACCGTGCGCCAAGGAACTTTGCCACACACTTAATTTTTGGGCCACATCATATCTCCAGTAGTTATTATAAAAAAAATGCACCTTTGTGTGTCTTTAGTATAAAGATATGAGATGGGCCCAAAAATAATGGATGTATTATCTCCATAATCTCTTCTTTCTGCTGTGACTTGAGTTGCAGTATGAAGAGAAAATGGCAGAAATACAGTGCAGAACTCTACTGAACTGGTCATGTGTCAAAAAAAAATAATTAGTTGGGAAAACTGACCTGGTGAGTAGAGAACTGCCTTGTATAACCTCCATTTTCTCTTCTGTGTACATAATCTATTACACACAAATTGAAGGGACGATGGTGGTCACACACGGCATATCTATGCTCACCTGCACAGGTGACAGAAATAGTGAATTCATGAAGCTGTTGCATCATGAATTCATTATTTCTGACACCTGACTTGATGAGTATAGATCTCTTGAATGTGACAGTCATTGTCTCTTCAGTCTGTGTCCAATGGATACTACTGAACAGAATCAGGATGCAATGACGTCAACAAGTGTAAAGCAACATGGCTGCCATAACACAAGCAGTATGTGGTCAGTGTTTTATATCAGTATTTGTAAGCCAAAAAAAGGAGTGGAGCAATTAGAGGTAAATTATGATATTAACATAACAACTAGCACCTCTACCTTTAACACCCACTCCTGGTTTTGCATTACAAATACTGATATTAAATACAGACCAAATACTGCTAGTTTTAGGACAGCCTTGGTTTGTAGAGGAAAACATAGGAGACACGGTCAACAAAACCAAAACTAAAGTTTATTAATGAGAAATATTATCATTTCAGGTAATTACTGTTACAGATGTAATAACAACAGGACATTTAAACAACATTGTCCTGTCCTGCCATGACAATCGTCCAATATCTGAATCAAAAAATGCAACAAATTGGTCCCGCATGTGACCAACTGCTGCAGTTGACCGCAGCGGGTGATGCTGGAAATCGGGCAGTGGGTGTGCAACTGGTTCATCTAGTTCAATGTTGGGTTGCTCCTTAGCCATTATATAATTGTGGAGAACCACACAGGCTTTGACCACCTCGTCGACTGTTTCCACTTTTAGATTTATGGCTGATGCAAGAATGCGCCATTTTGAGACCAGAATGCCAAAGAAACACTCTACTGTTCTTCGGGCCCTGGTCAGTCTGTAGCTAAAGATCCTTCTAGTGTGGTTCAAGTCCCGACTGGAATATGGCTTCAGTAGGTTTTCACACATCTGGAAGGCCTCATCCCCAACCATAGCAAATGGCATCGGTGGACCTTGAGTGTTGGGGAGAGGTCGTGGCAGGGGAAAATTGAAATTTTTGCCATACACACGCCGGCCCATATCCCAGTTCTTGAAAGTCTGGGAATTGTTGCCACGGCCAAAAGCTCCAATGTCCATGGCGATGAAGCGACAGTTCGCATCAGCTATTGCCATGAGCACAACAGAAAAATATTTTTTATAGTTAAAAAACTCCGATCCTGTTCTGGCAGGTTTGATAATGCATATGTGCTTTCCATCCACCGCTCCTAAACAGTTTGGGAAATCACACACACTCCAGAATTTTTCAGCTATTTCAAGCCACATGTCTGCGGTGGGTAGGGGTATAAACTCATCATGGAGTACATTCCACAAAGCACGACAGGTGTCCGCAACTATTCCAGACAGGGTGGATATTCCAAGCCGGTATTGAAAGTGGAGGGATGATAAACTCTCTCCGGTTGCCAGAAATCTGTAAGAAAAACAGAAACAAAAAAAAATTACAATCTATTCTATTTATGGTGTGTTTATGCTAAAGAAAGATAGGTAAATAGCCAAAACATACACGTCTGAAAACACAAAATTTGGACTGTCATTGGTTTAGATTTGTAACGTACCTTAATGTAACCAGCAGACGTTCCTCTGGTGGAATAGCTCTACGGAGCTGGGTGTCCTGTCTCCGTATGACACGAGTAAGCAAATCCCAGATCGAGTCTTGCAATATCCTTGTATATTCATGGAATTTCTCAGGGTTGGCATTAAGTTCGCCATACAGCGTGTGATAGGCTCCCCGACTCTCACGTAGTTCAATTATGGGGTGTCTCCAAAAACGCCGACGTTGTCTCCTTCTCCATCTTTCGCGATTTCTGTCTTGCTCCCAAGCAAAAGCACAGGCAAGAAACAGCTTGATGCTTAAATCCAGGTTGAAATAAAAGCTCTCCATGTGAAGATCCATCATGACATAGGATACAGGAGCAAAATCTGAATATTACAGCTGTTCAGGGGTCTATATAAAGAAATACCATAATACACGCCCTCTGTAGTCCCATTGGCGGTGTCTGGTCATCTAGATTTTTCTCTTGGGAAATTTCTCATCATGCGCAAAAGAAACGCAAGAAAAACGCATATGAATGCGTACAAACGCGGCATTTTTTTAACCGCATGCGTTACCGCATGCATCTAAAAAACGCCGCGTTTGTAAGCGTTTATATGCGTTTTTTCAACCATTTGCGGATGCGGATTAAACACTGCGGATTTAAATGCAAATGTGAAACTAGCCTAATTGTCTCTTCTTTTCATTAAGGATAGAAACTTGCCGCATGACATTACGAAAGGAAATTTTTGTTGTTGATGATAAATAAAAAAATATGATTGCAAAGTAAAAAGTGATTAAAATGAAGAGTATGTTTAAGTAACTTATAGTTCAAATAATAATAATTATATGGTACATTGCATATAAGCAAAAGTACTTTCTTGATGCAGCAACCGTTTTTACAGCTACTTGTTCAAATATCATTGCTAATATATAGTAATTCTATTTTCTTCTAGGGTACAGATCTTAATGGCACTTTAGACAGCTTTTTTCCATTTGCTATTTGCTTTCTTACTTCATAATAAGTCTTCCTTAAAGGGACTCTGTCACCTGAATTTGGAGGGAACAATCTTCCGCCATAGAGGCGGGGTTTTCGGGTATTTGATTCACCCTTTCCTTACCCGCTGGCTGCATGCTGGCTGCAATATTGGATTGAAGTTCATTCTCTGTCCTCCGTAGTACATGCCTGCACAAGGCAATCTTGCCGCCGTCATGAACCTAAGTAACTCACTGTCACCTAGCAAGGGGCACTAGCCTCACCACTGCAGAATAATACCACACAAGGGACAGTGACAAACACCAAAGGGACAAGGTGAAAATACAGCACTTAGCTTCCAGACACCACTGCCAAGCTCCACACCGCAGATAGCCCAGCAACAGGACTCCGAACACCAGAAGTAGCTGACACCAGAGAGCTGCTCCTGCTAGGCTGGTCTCCAAAGATAAACTATCACCAACAGTCAGCTGATGCATCAGGTGACCATTTAAAGGATGGTGGGAGTGGTCACCACCACATCAGCTGACCCAGCAGCACTGCAGTTACACCAGATTGCCAGCGGGGGGAAAAACTGACATTAACCCCGATGGACTGAAAAGAAAAAAGCTACAATTAAACAAAGTGGAACCAGAGCTGCCACAAATCCAAAAATGGATCGTGACAGTCTCCCTCCGGAATGAACAAGAGAAAGAAAAAGACACTGCTACAAAATTGCACACCACCCAATATATAGACAAAATACAAAAAACACTTTATTGGCAAAACAATAAAAACAATTAAAAACACTATACCACCACAGACCACCTGGATACAAGATACACATATCTATATACAAGCAAGAAATACAGCCTGTCACCATGCCCATAGGATATATGAAGCGTATATAGTAATACTATCCTACCTAACGGCTCATGTGGAATCTAAGAGTAATCATATAAAAGTGGTAACTCACACACCCTCAAGATGAATTAGGCCAAATAGCGACAAGAAACCCATATGTACCGGTGGAAAAGGAAGATCCCATTCATAGGTCAAAAGGACATAATACCTGTGATAGAGTACAAGCCAACCTATAAACTGGCAAGCCGAGGTATCCAGGGGACTGGGTGGACCATAGCCCCACGCGTATCGCCTCCCAAATGAGGCTTCGTCAGGGGAAGTATGTGCCCAGCCAATAAACAAGTGTTTATATAGATCCGCAATCATGTTTTGAAACTCTTACCGGTGTGTGTACACGTCTGACCACGGGGCTGCAGCGCCACCCCCAAAACCGGAAGCGGAAATGACAAGCCTAAAAGGCTAGGGAGCCAGGCATATAGAGCATCCGCAAGAGGGCGCACATGAAGCGCGCATGCGCAGTAGCGCACAGAGAAGCGCAGCCACAACAGGAGCCGCGGCCTCCCCCGAGCCGGAGACAGCGCACCCAAGGGGTCAAAAAGCCAGGCGCATCAAGCGCCTGCATATAAGCAGAGAGGTGCACACGGGGCACGCACGCGCAACAATGCCACAGTATGCGCAACTGCAGAGAGGCGCAGTCACAACAAGAACTGCAGCCTTCCCCGAACCGGAAACAGCGCACCCGGAGGGCCACAAAGCCAGGCGCACCAAGCGCCGCATATAGGCAGAAAGGTACACAAGCACACCCATGCGCAGTAGTACCTAAAAGAGCGCAGTCACCTTTACAGAAACGCCTGCATAATAACAGCGCCTGTATAGAAATACCATACGTCTGTGGCCAGATAAAAAGTGGCCGTACCATCAGATGCGCATGCCTGGGACAATCCCATGATAATAAAAACCGCACATAACCGCATGAGTGATGGGTTAAAGGTACACATGCCAAATAGACCCGAACACCATGGTACAGAAACCATATAGATAGACTAGCGCGCGTCCGCGACTACTACCAAACAATATTAACCCCATATGGTTTATTCCAAATCATATAAGTCCCTCCCTGCGTATCCCCGGGAGATATTCCCGAGCCGGCGCAGACAGGTTACAAAAATGAAAAAGGGCCCATGTGGAGAAAGGGGGGGAAGGGTGTATAGTACTACATACATTCCCATAGGGTCCCCACAGATATATAGATGCCAGAAGAAACGACAAAGCATGCAGACCAGGGGGCATAATTATATCTCACACATAGATAACAATCCACACATATAGACTCAAGGGACCACATATACAACCATACACATATATAAACCATCCATATGAGGGGTCTCGCTCATACCCATACACATAACAACCACACATACCCAAAACACATATATGCAGCATGTACACATAGCAAAAGCTCACATATCCCATCAACACCAGGAAGGAAGGGGAGAAAAACCGATAATAATTATAGACAACTAACATAGTAATTAAGTATTTATTGTATATAATATATGAAATGTCTTGAATAAATATAAATACCCCAGATCTAATATATATGTCCCAAATGGAGCAATCCCAAATCCTATCAAGTGGGAACATAAAAAATATGTAAAAATACCCATCAGAATTGATGAGGATAAGACCAAAGGTGAATAATAGTCCGGAGCCATTGGGAGAAAGATTTGTCATATCCATCACAAAGGGTCCCGATATAAAGACCTAAATAGGTCCATCTGAAGCCCCAAAGGATAATAATAATATGGGACCAGCCCATCCTTTATTAAGGCTTTTTCTTTTTACCCAAGTATAAACACAAAAAGGCCTACCTAAAACACTGTCCCACATATCCAAAAACCATACCACGGAACCCCCCCCACACACACACCCATATGCATATCATACAAACCTGTCCCCATGAGCCAGCCTAAATCACTAATACTGCCCCCATGAGCCAAACAAGCATATACCATGTAATAGATGGCACAATGGCCAAAATCAGTGTTGGGCATAAAGCCAATATTATTAGTCCCATAATAGCCTTGAGTCCAAAATGAGAATGGTATCCCAATGAAGAACCGTCCATGATGTACGCTTCATGTTCATCCTAGGTCCCATGCGTTTAACATCATTTCTCCAACTCCAAAGGGGGGGGGGAAAGGAAAAGGACACAATCCGATAGTCCACATGTACGTTGATTATCCAAGGAATCCGGTGAATAGCAGCTCTTCATTCAAACCTGTGGGAGCAACAGATCCCAAATTAAAAATCCACCGTGACTCTACTTGAAGTAAGCGTTTTTTGGGGGAGCCCCCCCTCTCCTCCGGAAGACTTCTGTGTGGATCCTATCTGATGAACTCTCACTAGATTGTCGAGGTAATCCATTTACCTATTGTGGAATTTATAAGTGAATTTAATATTGAATCGGTTATGATTGCGCTGACCCATGAATTCCTGCAGATCACTGGCATATCCCTGCCAAATGATGAACAGGTCATCAATGTAACAGTACAAGCATGGCACCTGGGAAGAGGCACGTGCGCCATTTTTTGAGTAAATATATATATTACCTCACATATTGTTAAGGACTGGCGGAACGCACCAAGTATAGATGATATGAAACTAGGTGCGTTCGCAGTCCGAGGTCCACCGTGCAGGTAAAAATCCTGCTGCTAGTAAGACGGACTATATGGCGGTACTATAAGTATACACGCACGGGTTAACTTCACCCTGCGTGAAGGAAGCGATCCTGTTGAGTCACAGGACCGCGGTACCGCACATAGACCGCGAGCAGGAAGTCAGCGAACACAACCCCAACACAGGATTGAAGTCCGATTAGACCACTTGCTGGCACAACACCGCAACTGGGTGTGTAAGGAAACTATTAAAATAGTATATAAAGGCACGAGAGTGCATGCAGTGCCGCACTGACGGACGCCACTAACCGCCCAGGCTTGGGTAAGGAAAGCGCAGAGGAAGCGCACGGCGTCGTACAGGCGGTCACAGCAACTAGACGCTGTTATGTGTGTAACGTGCTGTTGGATAAGTCGGGCGCTAGATAGCAAACATACACCTTCCGCGAACAGTCATCCAATAGGGAGGGTATTTTAAAGAGCGACTTTCACTCACAACACACACACATATTACCAAGACAATACTAGCGCATGGCCGTGCGGTCATGCGCAGTTTATATAGTTGCAGCACAGGAAGCAACTCCAAATGTTTTGCCCTTTCAGGACCTGCCAAGAGGACCAATGGGATGTGCTGCAGTACCTGAGCATGTGACCCTCGATCTCCAACGGGAGATCTTGCCCTGGGCATGCTCAGTGTGTACAAATAAGGACTTAGTCCCAGAGAAGCCCGCTCGCCGCAGATCAGTGCAGGGTACAACAGGAGAGCCAGAAAAGGCAGCAGTAACCCTTTGCACAGAATCAGTCCCAGCGAGACGCTGGAAGCGACGCCTCCGCTGAGCAGAGCCCACTGCGGCCGAAGCAGAATGGGAGACCGCAGCAGACACGCATCGAGATTCCCCCTGTGCAGCAGAGGAAACTAGACTCCTAACGTTACCCCCCCTCCTAGGGCCCCCCTCCTTGGGCCTCGCTACGTTCGAAGGCAGCAATAAGCTGCGGAGCCCGAATGTGCTCAGCAGGCTCCCAGGACCTATTCTCAGGACCGTAACCCTTCCAGTCCACCAAAAAAAAATTTTTGCCACGTACCACCTTGCACCCCAAGATAGCGTTCACCTCGAAATCGTCCGTAGATGAACCCGATCTCTCAGCAGATGACTCAGAAAACCGGGACATGTATACGGGCTTAAGGAGGGACACATGAAAGGTGTCGGTGATACCAAGGCATGGAGGAAGGGCCAGACGGTAGACCACAAGATTAACCTGTTCGAGGACCTTGAAGGGACCCAAGTAGCGAGGAGCAAACTTAGTGGACTCAACACGCAGCCTGATGTTACGGGCGGAGAGCCACACTAAGTCGCCAGGAGCAAAGGTCAGAGCGGGGCGCCGATGAGCATCGGCGGAGGACCTCATTCTCTCCTTACAGGCCCGAATGGCATCCTGAGTGCGGTCCCAAATATCCCGTGCCTCCACAGCCCAGCCTGCCACCCTGGAGTCTGCGGAAGACACAGGCATAGGCACAGGTACCCGTGGATGCTGACCATAGTTGAGGAGGAATGGGGTTTGTCCAGTGGAATCGGCTACGGCGTTGTTCAGCGCAAACTCTGCCCATGATAGCAAGGATGCCCAGTCATCCTGCCTGGCTGAAACAAAATGTCGCAGGTATGTGACCAAGGTCTGGTTGGCCCTCTCTACCAACCCATTCGTCTCGGGATGATAAGCGGAAGAGAGATTCAACTCAATACTGAGAAGACGACAAAGCTCTCTCCAGAACCGAGACGCAAACTGGGGACCCCGGTCACTGACAATTTTGTCAGGCATACCATGTAGGCGGAAGATGTGTTTAATGAACAACGCTGCCAAGGCCCGTGCAGAAGGTAACCGTGGTAGCGGCACCAAATGCACCATTTTTGAGAAATGATCGGTGATGACCCAAATGATGGTACAGCCGCGAGATTTGGGTAAACGCACGATAAAGTCCATCCTGACCATCTCCCAGGGCCTATCTGCCACCGGCAATGGATAGAGCAACCCAGCTGGCCTTTGACGCGGAGATTTATTTTTGGCGCAGGAGACACGCCAGAATATAATCCCTGACATCCCGGACCATATGCGGCCACCAGTACGTCCTCGCCAGTAGCTCAGATGTCCTCTTTGTCCTAAAGTGTCCACCCACCCTGGACGAATGAGCCCAAGAGAGAACCTCCGGTCGCAAATTAATGGGCACAAAAGTCTTGCCCGGTGGCACAGACTCCAGCGAAACTGGCGCTACGGTTCTCAGGCTCTCAGAAGGGACAATAAGCCGAGGCTCCTCTTCCTCCTCTTCAGTTGACATAAGGGAGCGAGAGAGAGCGTCAGCACGAATATTCTTCTCCCCGGCGAGAAAATGAAGGGAAAAATGGAACCGGGAAAAGAACAAGGACCATCTGGCTTGGCGAGAATTTAGCCGCTGGGCTGTTTGCAAGTAGACCAAATTTTTGTGGTCCGTGTAAACTTGGAAGGGAAACCGCGCACCTTCCAGAAGGTGTCTCCACTCTGAAAAGGCCAACTTCATTGCTAGCAACTCCCTATCCCCGATGGAGTAGTTTCTCTCCACTGGCGAGAAGGTCTTAGAGAAGAAGAAGCATGGATGCTTCCGACCTTGAGCATCCTTTTGATAGAGGACTGCTCCAGCACCAACGGATGAGGCATCCACCTCCATTAGGAATGGCTTATCCACATCGGGACGATGTAAGATGGGAGCGCTAGCAAAGTGGGACTTAATAGAAGTGAAGGCCTTGGAGACCCCTTCTGACCACAATTTGGGATTCGCTCCCTTCTTGGTGAGGGCTACCAAGGGAGCTACCAGAGTTGAGAAGTGGGGAATGAACTGGCGGTAATAGTTAATGAACCCCATAAAGCGCTGCACCGCTTTAAGAGAATGGGGCTCTTGCCAGTCCATCACAGCCTGTAGTTTGGCAGGATCCATAGCCAATCCCTGGGCGGAGATGATATAGCCCAGGAATGGTAAAGACTCCTGCTCAAACATACACTTCTCCAACTTAGCATAAAGAGAGTTTGCCCGTAGGAGGTCGAAGACTCTGCCAACATCTCTCCGGTGGGAGTCAATAGCTGGAGAAAAGATGAGAATATCATCCAGATAGACTACAACCGAGGTGGAAAGCATATCCCGGAAGATGTCGTTGACAAAGTCTTGGAAAACGGCTGGGGCATTACAGAGCCCGAAGGGCATCACCAGATACTCATAGTGCCCATCTCTGGTGTTAAACGCCGTTTTCCATTCGTCCCCCTCACGGATGCGAATCAGGTTATAAGCACCCCGCAGATCTAATTTAGTAAACACGCTAGCTCCCCGAAGCCTATCGAAGAGCTCGGATATCAAGGGCAAAGGATACTTGTTCTTAACGTTGATAGCGTTAAGACCCCTGTAGTCTATGCATGGACGTAGTTCCCCATTCTCCTTCTGCACGAAGAAGAACCCTGCCCCAGCAGGTGACACCGACTTCCTGATAAACCCTCTTGCCAGATTCTCTTGAATGTACTGAGACATGGCCTCCATCTCCGGGAGAGATAATGGATAAACTCGACCCCGGGGAGGCTCCGCACCAGGCAAGAGATCGATAGGACAGTCATAGGGGCGATGGGGCGGAAGGGTCTCCGCCGCCTTTTTGGAGAACACGTCTGCGTAAGACCAATATTACTTGGGGAGAGAGGATAGATCTGCGGGTACCTCAGTAGTAGCAACCTGAACGCACTCTCGGTGACACCTACCCCCACATGATTCACCCCATCCCAGAATTCTGCCTGAGGACCACTCGATGTGAGGAGAGTGGTACCGTAACCAAGGTATCCCCAACAGGACCTCATCAATCCCCTCAGGAATGATGAGCAGAGATATAATCTCCTGATGGGATGGTGACATGGACAGAGTAAAAGGAATGGTCTGATGTGTTATCTGTGCGGGGAGTGTCGACCCATTCACCACTCGTACCGTTACTGGTTGAGATAGCATAACCAGGGGTATTGCGTGACGTTGGGCGAAGGCAGAAGACATAAAATTGCCCTCCGCCCCAGAATCCAAGCAGAGCTCTACCGAGTGGGAGGATGAGCCAAAAGTAATTGTCCCCTTAAAGGACAATTTGGAGGCAAACGTCGCAGTGTCTAGTGCACCTCCACCTACTACCACTAGACGCTGACGTTTCCTCGACCGCTGATGACATCTGGTGGCAAGATGTCCTGACTGTTGGCATACATGGCAAACCTGGAGTGCACAAGCGGTCCGGGACTTAGATCCCGCTCGTGACACTACCTTAGGTTCATGGGACTCAGGAGCCTGGACTGGAGATTCCAAAGGTTTGGCGAAGGTGGGAGCCAGCCGAAACCTCTGCCTACACTGGGCTCGCTCTAACCTCCGCTCGTGAAAACGGAGGTCAATACGAGTAGATATTGTTATTAATTCTTCCAGTGTGGCGGGAATCTCCCTAGTGGCCAGGGCGTCCTTAACATGGTCAGCCAGCCCCCTCCAAAATATAGAGATAAGGGCTTTATCCGACCACTCCAGCTCAGATGCTAGAGTGCGGAAGTGGACGGCAAAAAGGCTGACCAAGGACGAGCCCTGAGTCAATGCCAACAGTTGGAGCGCCGTATCATGGGTGACACGCAGTCCTAAGAAAACCTGTTTCAGAGTGCTCAGGAATAACGGAGCACTCTGCACCACATGATCGCCACGCTCCCACAGCGGCGTAGCCCACTGCAACGCCCTGTCCGACAATAAGGATATGATAAAGCCCACCTTAGCCCGCTCTGTAGGGAAACGAGAGATCAGAAGCTCGAGATGTATTGAGCACTGACTCACGAAACCCCTACAGGACTTACTGTCACCAGAAAATTTCTCTGGTAGCAGGAGGCGAGATAGCGTCGGTACAGGGGCGGCAGTGGACAAGGTAGCTGCAGCCACACTTGCAGCCTGAACAGCGACAGCAGTAACGTCCACAGCTGAGGTTGAACGCTCTAGAGCCGCCAACCTTCCCTCCAGCTGCTGGATGTACCGCTGTAGACGCTGATCGTCCGTCATTACTAGCCAGACCGTGGCGCTAGTATTATGTTAAGGACTGGCGGAACGCACCAAGTATAGATGATATGAAACTAGGTGCGTTCGCAGTCCGAGGTCCACCGTGCAGGTAAAAGCCCTGCTGCTAGTAAGACGGACTATATGGCGGTACTATAAGTATACACGCACGGGTTAACTTCACCCTGCGTGAAGGAAGCGATCCTGTTGAGTCACAGGACCGCAGTACCGCACATAGAGCGCGAGCAGGAAGTCAGCGAACACAACCCCAACACAGGATTGAAGTCCGATTAGACCACTTGCTGGCACAACACCGCAACTGGGTGTGTAAGGAAACTATTAAAATAGTATATAAAGGCACGAGAGTGCATGCAGTGCCGCACTGACGGACGCTACTAACCGCCCAGGCTTGGGTAAGGAAAGCGCAGAGGAAGCGCACGGCGTCGTACAGGCGGTCACAGCAACTAGACGCTGTTATGTGTGTAACGTGCTGTTGGATAAGTCGGGCGCTAGATAGCAAACATACACCTTCCGCGAACAGTCATCCAATAGGGAGGGTATTTTAAAGAGCGACTTTCACTCACAACACACACACATATTATCAAGACAATACTAGCGCATGGCCGTGCGGTCATGCGCAGTTTATATAGTTGCAGCACAGGAAGCAACTCCAAAAGTTTTGCCCTTTCAGGACCTGCCAAGAGGACCAATGGGATGTGCTGCAGTACCTGAGCATGTGACCCTCGATCTCCAACGGGAGATCTTGCCCTGGGCATGCTCAGTGTGCACAAATAAGGACTTAGTCCCAGAGAAGCCCGCTCGCCGCAGATCAGTGCAGGGTACAACAGGAGAGCCAGAAAAGGCAGCAGTAACCCTTTGCACAGAATCAGTCCCAGCAAGACGCTGGGAGCGACGCCTCCGCTGAGCAGAGCCCACTGTGGCCGAAGCAGAATGGGAGACCGCAGCAGACACGGATCGAGATTCCCCCTGTGCAGCAGAGGAAACTCGACTCCTAACACATATAGAACACATAGGCCCCCTGAAGAAGCAGATGTGAAACGTGTGTTGGGGCTCGGCGCACACAGGCATTTTCGGCACTTTATGGGTGAGCAACAATACACTTTATTGTATTGCTACTGGCTGTTCCATAGCAGCATTTGCTTAGGATATGGTGCTGTGATATCTAATGATTTTCATCACAGTATGTGAAATCTTTTGCATCTTACATTGTATTAGGTACTATTGTGTAACAGATTGTCACTATTAACTATACATATAGATGCCCTGGATCTCACATATGAAGAATTTACATTTTTATGTCAGCTCCCTCCCTAGCAATTAGTATTCTGCATTCCACGGTGATTTGTATTGAACTGTTGTGGCTATACATGCATTCTCTGTACTATCATTCAGTGCTAACTGCCTGTGTGTACTGTTACCAGGGCCGGTTTTAGACAAGGTGGGGCCCTGGGCAAAAGTTTAAAATGGGGCCCCAAATGTTCACATATTGCACATCACACAGAAGCATTTCTGTTGTATTTACATGCTCTATGTTCAGGCCGCTAAACGAGTGTGATTGACAATATTGAAGTCGTTCGACACTTGTTTCTCAGCCTCGATACACCAACTGAGAGAGAATGATGGGAACAGAACAATCACTAATAGATCAATCTGTCCCCAAGCAGTATCATGTTATCAGAAGCATATCTATATTTTACAGCGGCGATGTGTTGCTGAGAACAATGATTTCTGTTCTGGCATAAACAATCAAATTACTCAATGAATATGCAGCATTTTGCTCGTTTAGTATAATACACCCCATAACATAGTAACATAGTAACATAGTTAGTAAGGCCGAAAAAAGACATTTGTCCATCCAGTTCAGCCTATATTCCATCATAATAAATCCCCAGATCTACGTCCTTCTACAGAACCTAATTGTATGATACAATATTGTTCTGCTCCAGGAAGACATCCAGGCCTCTCTTGAACCCCTCGACTGAGTTCGCCATCACCACCTCCTCAGGCAAGCAATTCCAGATTCTCACTGCCCTAACAGTAAAGAATCCTCTTCTATGTTGGTGGAAAAACCTTCTCTCCTCCAGACGCAAAGAATGCCCCCTTGTGCCCGTCACCTTCCTTGGTATAAACAGATCCTCAGCGAGATATTTGTATTGTCCCCTTATATACTTATACATGGTTATTAGATCGCCCCTCAGTCGTCTTTTTTCTAGACTAAATAATCCTAATTTCGCTAATCTATCTGGGTATTGTAGTTCTCCCATCCCCTTTATTAATTTTGTTGCCCTCCTTTGTACTCTCTCTAGTTCCATTATATCCTTCCTGAGCACCGGTGCCCAAAACTGGACACAGTACTCCATGTGCGGTCTAACTAGGGATTTGTACACCCCATAGTCCTCCATATATTATAATGTGCATCACAGTCTTCCATTTTGTAAAATGCACACCACATAGTACTCCATATAATATAATGTGCCCCATAGTCCTCCATATAGGATAATACACTCCCCATAGTCCTCTATATAGTATAATATACTCCCCATAGTCCTCCATATAGTATAATACACTCCCTATAGTACTCCATATATTAAAATACACTCCTCAGTCCTCCATATAGTATTATACACTTCTCATAGTCCTCCATATAGTATAATACACTCCTCACAGTCCTCCATATATTAAAATACACTCCTCAGTCCTCCATATAGTATAATACACTCCTCATAGTCCTCCATATATTAAAATACACTGCTCAGTCCTCCATGTAACATAATACACTCCTCATAGTGCTCCATATAATATTATACACTCCCCATAGTCCTCCATATAGTATAATACACTCCTCAGTCCTCCATATAGTATAATACACGCCTCATAGTCCTCCATATATTAAAATACACTGCTCAGTCCTCCATATAGTATAATACACTCCTCATAGTGCTCTACATAGTATAATGCACAGCCATAGTCATCTTTGTAGTACAATTCACTTCCCATAGTGTAATGCACCCCATAGCTCTTCATATAGTATAATGTATTCTCCATAGTCCTCGATTTAGCATAATGCAGCCACCCCACAGAGTATAATGCAGTCCCACCATACAATATAATGTAACCCCCACATAGAATATAATACAGCTCCCCTCATATAGTATAATTTAGCCCCCCCATAGAATACAATGTAGCCCTCCTCATATAGTATAATGCAGCCCCCCATAGAATATAATGTAGACCCCTCAGAGTATAATGAAGCCCCCATACAATATAATCTAGCCCCCATAGAATATAATGCAGCCCCCCATAGAATACAATGTAGTCCCCTCATATAGTATAATGTAGCCTCCTCATAGAGTATGATGCAATCCTCCCTCATAGAATATAATACAGCCCCCCATAGAATATAATGTAGCCCCCCATAGAATATAATACAGCCAACCTCCCCATAGAATATAATGTAGCCCCATCAAAGAGTATGATTCAATCCTCCCTCATAGAATATAATACAACCCCCCATAGAATATAATGTAGCCCCCAAAGAATATAATACAGCCCACCCCCCATAGAATATAATGTAGCCCCATCAAAGAGTATGATGCAATCCTCCATCATAGAATATAATACAGCCCCCATAGAATATGCTGCAACCCCCATTGAATATAATACAGCCCCCCTTAGAATATAATGTAACCCCCATAGAATATAATACAGCCCACCTCCCCATAGAACAGAAGTGGGGAATCTTTTCTGCCAAGGGCCATTTGGATAGTTATACCATCCTTCAGGGGCCGTACAAACTCCACCCACATAGTACATCCTGACTCTGGTGCTGGTTTCAGGATGTAATCTTTCATTGCATGCCCTTCAGTGTTCAGTAGTGAACACTGCGTGTGTGTGCTAACAGAGCAAGAAGAATTTAATGAGCTGGCTGTAATCAAAATACACCTCCCTGCTCAAGAATGTGGTCCCTGAGAATCTGCTCAGGGGCCTGATAACAGGTTATTGAGGGCTGTAAATTGCTCTGGGGTCTGAGGTTCCCCACCCCACCACAGAATATAATGTAGCCTGTTGTGAATTCTGTTGTTAAGCTCCCTCCTGTGGTCATGAATGGTACTTCGGCTGGTTCTGTCCATGGGCTTCCTCTGGTGGTTGTGAGTGGAGCTGCGGCTTCTGAGGTTCCTTCCACAGGTGACGAGGTTAATTCGTTAGCTGGCTGCTCTATTTAACTCCACCTAGATCATTGCTCCATGCCACCTGTCAATGTTCCAGTATTGGTCTAGTTCACTCCTGGATCGTTCTTGTGACCTGTCTTCCCAGCAGAAGCTAAGTTCCTGCTTGTTTTTCTCTGTTTGCTATTTTTTCTGTCCAGCTTGCTATTTTGATTTTTGTCTTGCTTGCTGGAAGCTCTGGGACGCAGAGGGAGCGCCTCCGCACCGTGAGTTGGTGCGGAGGGTCTTTTTGCACCCTCTGCGTGGTCTTTTTGTAGTTTTTTGTGCTGACCGCAAAGTTACCTTTCCTATCCTCTGTCTGTTCAGTAAGTCGGGCCTCACTTTGCTAAATCTATTTCATCTCTGTGTTTGTAATTTTCATCTTAACTCACAGTCATTATATGTGGGGGGCTGCCTGTTCCTTTGGGGAATTTCTCTGAGGCAAGGTAGGCTTTATTTTTCTATCTTTAGGGCTAGCTAGTTCCTTAGGCTGTGACGAGGCGCCAAGGGAGCGTCAGGAGCGCTCCACGGCTATTTCTAGTGTGTGTGATAGGTTTAGGGATTGCGGTCAGCAGAGTTCCCATATCTCAGAGCTTGTCCTGTATTATTAGTAACTATCAAGTCATTCCGTGTGCTCTTAACCACCAGGTCTATTATTGTCCTCACCACCAGGTCATAACAGTAGCCCCATCAAAGAGTATGACACAATCCTCCCTCATATAATATAATACAGCCCCCCACAGCATATACTGTAGCCCCCATAAAATATAATACAGCCCCCATAGAATATACTGTAACTCCCCATAGAATATAATACAGCCCCCCATAGAATATAATACAGCCCCCATAGAATATAATACAGCCCACCTCCCCATAGAATTTATTGTAGCCCCATCAAAGAGTATGACGCAATCCTCCCTCATAGAATGTAATATGACCCCCCTATAGAATATAATACAGCCCCCATAGAATATACTGTAACCCCCATATAATATAATGCAGCCCTCATAGATTATAATGTAACCCCCACAGAATATAATACAGCCCACCTCCCCATAAAATAAAATGTAGCCCCATCAAAGAGTATGACACAATCCTCCCTTATAGAATATAAGATGGCCCTCATAGAATATAATACAGCCCCCATGGAATATACTGTAACCCCCCATAGACTATAATACAGCCCCTCATAGAATATACTGTAACCCCCTATAGAATATAATACAGCCCCCATAGAATATACTGTAACCCCCATAGAATATAATATAGTCCACCCATAGAATATACTGTAATCCCCCATTGAAAATAATGCAGCCTCCCATAGAATATAATGTACCCCACATAAAATACAGCCCCCCCCCCCCTCCCCGAGAATGGCCCCACAGTCCAGTACTCATTCACTGATATATTTAAAAAAAAAAACAATCCTCACCTCTCCTGCTCCATGCTGCTCCAGGCTCGGCTCCGGTCTCAGTGGCGGCAAACAGTGGGCGTGCGATGAAGTGACATCATCGAGCACCCACAGAGGGGAATGATGTTAGAGGGAGCGTCATCTGACGCTCTCTCCATCATTGCGCTGAATGTGGTGCCGGCGGGGGGGAAGCGGCGCTGGCGGCAGGCGGGCCCCCCTGACTCACAGGCCCCATGGCGGCTGCATGATGTGCCACTATTAGCGGCACACCACTGGCTGGGAGCCTTTGGGGGAGCGGGGGCCCTAGGCAGCTGCCTGGTCTGCCTGCCGCTAACGCCAGCCCTGACTGTTACATATTTGTTTCTTTACCATTCTCTATTACTGGTTACTGTTTTTCAATATTATTTTTATATGACAATTTTTAAAACATGGTTAATAAAATTCATACTTTAAACAAGAAGTAAGTCTTGTACCTTTTGGGGGTTCATAGGCTCTAGTTGGTTCTTTGATATTGTCCCTATTGCATTGGGAGCTTCACCTATATATAATAAATACAGTGGGGAAAATAAGTATTTCATACACTGCCGATTTTGCAAGATTTCCCACCTACAAAAGAATGAAGAAGTGTGTAATTTTTATTGTAGGTACACTTCAACTCTAACAGACAGAATTTAAAAATTAAAAAAACAGGAAATCACATTGTATGAGTTTTGAATTACCAAATTGTATTTTATTGCATGAAATAAGTATTTGATCACCTACCTACCAACCAGCAAGAATTCTTGCACCATATTGAAGGGAGGATGGATGGGGTCATGTATCGCAAGATTTTGGCCAACAATCTCCTTTTTTCAATAAGAGCATTGAAGATGGGTCATGGCTGGGTCTTCCAGCATGACAATGACTCAAAACACTCAGCCAGGGCAACTAGGGAGTGGCTCCGTGAGAAACATTTCAAGGTCCTGCAGTGGCCGCCATTCTCCAGACCTGAACCAATAGAAAATTTTAGGAAGGAGCAGAAATTCAATGTTGCACAACAACAGCCCCGAAATCTGAAAGATCTGGAGAAGATCTGTATGGAGGAGTAAGCTAAAATATCTGCTGGAGTTTGTGCAAACTTGGTCAAGAACTACATATTCTGACCTCTGTAACTGCAAACAAAGGTTTCTGTACCAAATATTAAGTTTTATTTTTCTATTGTATTTTACATCCAACCTCCTGATGATCCTCTATGGTGAAACGCTTAGAGGTTTCTGATAAGCATCCAAAACCATAAGTACCGCTAATGCTTACTGCTATCTATAATATAAGGCTGGGAGCGTCACTCTGTCCGAAGCCTTTATAGACTGTGCAAGCGCCGGCGCAGTCTGGACCCCACAGAGTGACGCAGCCCAGGAGATCGCGGTATGCGTAAGCACTGAACGCACACCGCGATCTCCAACGGAGAAGCAGGGACGTGACAGGAGGGTGAGTATAAGCTATATTCACCTGTCCCGTTCCAGCGCTGCGCGCCACTCCATCTTTCAGGTCCTCTGCCTGTGACGTTCACAGTTCAGAGGGCACGATGACGCGCTTAATGCGCACCGCCCTCTGACTGAACAGTCACAGCCAGAGGATCCGGAACACGGAGCGGCACGCAGCGCTGGATCGGGGCCAGGTGACTATAGCAAGTGTCGGGGGCCTGAGCTAGCGGCGACTCTGGCACCTGACCCCCACAGCGCACCGATGTCCCCGCCTGCTCAGGCCCCCCAGCACTCGGCGCCCAGCTACGATAGGTGAGTATGGTATTTTTTTTATATATCGCAGCAGCATACGGGGCATATACTATGGAGCATCTTATGGGGGCCATCAACCATAATGGTGCAGCATACGGAGCATATACTATGGAGCATCTTATGGGGGCCATCATCCATAATGGTGCAGCATACGGGGCATATACTATGGAGCATCTTATGGGGGCCATAAACCTTTATGGAGCAGTGTACGGGGCATATACTATGGAGCATCTTATGGGGGCCATAAACCTTTATGGAGCAGCATACGGGGCATATAATACTATGGAGCATCTTATGGGGGCCATCAACCATAATGGTGCAGCATACGGGTTATATACTATGGAGCATCTTATGGGGGCCATCAACCATAATGGTGCAGCATACGGGGCATATACTATGGAGCATCTTATGGGGGCCATAAACCTTTATGGAGCAGTGTACGGGGCATATACTATGGAGCATCTTATGGGGGCTATAAACCTTTATGGAGCAGCATACGGGGCATATAATACTATGGAGCATCTTATGGGGGCCATCAACCATAATGGTGCAGCATACGGGTTATATACTATGGAGCATCTTATGGGGGCCATCAACCATAATGGTGCAGCATACGGGGCATATACTATGGAGCATCTTATGGGGGCTATAAACCTTTATGGAGCAGTGTACGGGGCATATACTATGGAGCATCTTATGGGGGCCATAAACCTTTATGGAGCAGTGTACGGGGAATATACTATGGAGCATCTTATGGGGGCCATCAACCATAATGCAGCAGCATACGGGGTATATACTATGGAGCATCTTATGGGGGCCATCAACCATAATGGAGCAGCATATGAGGCATATACTATGGAGCATCTTATGGGGGCCATCAACCATAATGGAGCAGCATACCGGGCATATACTATGGAGCATCTTATGGGAGCCATCAACCATAATGCAGCAGCATATGAGGCATACTCTATGGAGCATCTTATGGGAGCCATCAACCATAATGCAGCAGCATATGAGGCATATACTATGGAGCATTTTATGGGGGCCATCAACCATAATGCAGCAGCATATGAGGCATATACTATGGAGCATCTTATGGGGGCCATCAACCATAATGCAGCAGCATATGAGGCATATACTATGGAGCATCTTATGGGGCCATCAACCTTTATGGAGCAGCGTAGGGGCATATGGATGGGAGCAGCAAAGTACAAAATGGTGGCGCGGGATGGGAGCAGCACATGACAGAACGGGGGCGCAGGATGGGAGCAGCACATGACAGAATAGGGCAGCACATGACAGAACGGGGGTGCAGGATGGCAGCAGCACATGACAGAACGGGGGTGCAGGATGGAAGCAGCACATGACAGAACGGGGGCGCAGGATGGGAGCAGCACATGACAGGATGGGGGCGCAGGATGGGAGCAGCAAATGACAGAATGGAGGCGCAGGATGGGTGCAGCACATGTCAGAATGGAGGCGCAGGATGGGTGCAGCACATGTCAGAATGGGGGCGCAGGATGGGAGCAGCACATGTCAGACGGGGCGCAGGATGGGAGCAGCACATGACAGAATGGGGGCGCAGGATGGGTGCAGCACATGACAGGATGGGGGCGCAGGATGGAGCAGCACATGACAGGATGGGGGCGCAGGATGGAGCAGCTCATGACAGGATGGGGACGCAGGATGGAGCAGCACATGACAGGATGGGGACGCAGGATGGAGCAGCACATGACAGGATGGGGACCATATACCAATATAGATGCTCGCCACCCGGGCGTAGAACGGGTTCAATAGCTAGTGATGATATATCCATGTTATGTGCCTTTTAACCTTTATCTGTTCTGGGTCTAATATTATATGTCACATGCCTATGTTATCTGTTATAAAACTATCCTGGAGCTGGAGTATCAATAGGGATTCCAAGGGACAGCCGTCGTCGAGCGGGAGCGCCATACCCGCTGACAAGTAGGGTGCCTACCTCCGCTGCTAGGCAGGAGTTTAACCAGCAGGGAACAGTATAGCGAGGTACTTGTTAAATCTTTTGCACATGTCACTCTATTAGTGTGATTTTGTTCACCGTTTTTGCACATCCTTTTTTATTGCTGTCTACCTTAATTATTATTCCTTGTACGGCATCCCTCTTTACTACTTTCCCAATACTGTATATGCACAATAAGTGGTTGCATGACTCACGAGCATAGGGTTGTCTAGGAGATTTAGCGATAGCCGCCGAGGAGCTGGGGAACCATCAGTCGTTTATTTGCTTTAGGGTGCCATCCTTCGCTGTTAGGTAGGCATTGGATTCAGGCGAACTGGTGCAGGGTGAACACAGCTAGCACTGTTGCTTGTATGGTGATTGATGGTTATATTTTCTAGAAGAGTTTATTAAGAGTTATATTTTATCTGATGGCTTAAGGTTAATTTGTTAGCTCATTTGATTCTTTGACCTTATTAGATTATTGATACAATAATTTTTCATGCAATAAAATGCAAATGAATTATGTAAAAATCATACAATGTGATATTCTTTTTTTTTTTTTTTTAACCCCTTTACCCCCAAGGGTGGTTTGCACGTTAATGACCGGGCCAATTTTTACAATTCTGTCCACTGTCCCTTTATGAGGTTATAACTCTGGAACGCTTCAACGGATCCCGGTGATTCTGACACTGTTTTCTTGTGACATATTGTACTTCATGACAGTGGTAAAATTTCTTTGATATTACCTGCGTTTATTTGTGAAAAAAATTGAAATTTGGCAAAAATTTTGAAAATTTAGCAATTTTCCAACTTTGAATTTTTATGCAATTAAATCACAGAGATATGTCACACAAAATACTTAATAAGTAACATTTCCCACATGTCTACTTTACATCAGCACAATTTTGGAACCAAAATTTTTTTTTGTTATGGAGGTTAAGCATTTAAGGCTTAAACGTTGACCAGCAATTTCTCATTTTTACAACACCATTTTTTTTAGGGACCACATCTCATTTGAAGTCATTTTGAGGGGCCTATATGATAGAAAATAAACAAGTGTGACACCATTCTAAAAACTGCACCCCTCAAGATGCTCAAGTCCAAATTCAAGAAGTTTATTAACCCTTCAGGTGTTTCACAGGAATTTTTGGAATGTTTAAATAAAAATGAACATTTAACTTTTTTTCACAAAAAATTTACTTCAGCTCCAATTTGTCTTATTTTACCAACGGTAACAGGAGAAAATGGACCCCAAAAGTTGTTGAACAATTTGTCCTGAGTACGCCGATACCCCATATGTGGGCGCATGTTTGGGCGCATGGCTGTCAGTATCTAGTCCTGGAATCTGTTTCTCTTGGCCTTAGACTTGCCCTTAGTTAACATGGATCTTGATGTTTCACGTCGGCCATCTTGCTTCCTGCCAAAGTTGTATATAAAGCCAGCACCTGCTCTGTTTCATTGCTTGTGTATTATGTTTTGGACCTTGTTCCTCTGCAGTCCCAAGCCTGGACTTACTATCCCTGTTGGTCCTTTCCTAACGGCGGAGTCCTCTGCCAACCTGCACGTCTGGATCCCTGCCTGCTGACCAAGTGATTGCTGGACACCTGACTTCAGAAACCTCTGACTGACCACACCTGCGGTGAAGTAAGAACTCCAGCCAGCTAGTGTGTACCTCTGCTCTGCAAGAGACTGTGTCTTGTGCACTCATTGCTCAGTGACTTTGCATGCTGTGTCGCAGAGTATCAGCTCTGCTATTACTGTTTATCAGATTGACTGAACATTTATCTGGACTTACATGCTATATTGCATTCAGATCATAAATACAATTCTGCTTGTTCAAACCAATGTGTCTGCAGTCTCTTTGACCTATCCACTGGTGTCCAGTTGTATCCACTAGTATCGTGACAATGGCAGAGCTCGGAAGGGAAGGAGTGCCATTTGACTTTTCAATGCAAAATTGACTGGAATTGAGATGGGACACCATGTTGTGTTTGGAGAGCCCCTGATGTGCCTAAACATTGAAACCCCCACAAGTTACACCATTTTGGAAAGTAGACCCCCTAAGGAACTTATCTAGATGTGTGGTGAGCACTTTGACCCATTAAGTGATTCACAGAAGTTGATAATGCAGAGCCGTAAAAATAAAAAATCATATTTTTTCACAAAAATGATCTTTTAGTCCCAAATGTTTTATTTTCCCAAGGGTAAGAGAAGAAATTGGACCCCAAAGTTGTTGCACGATTTGTCCTCAGTACACTGATACCCCAAATGTGGGGGTAAACCACTGTTTGAGTGCATGGCAGAGCTCGGAAGGGAAGGAGCGCCATTTGACTTTTTAATGCAAAATTGACTGGAATTGAGATGGGACGCCATGTTGTGTTTGGAGAGCCATTGATGTACCTAAACATTGAAACCCCACACAAGTGACACCATTTTGGAAAGTAGACCCGCTAAAGAACTCATCTAGATGTGTTGTGAGAGCTTTGAACCCCCAAGTGTTTCACTACAGTTTATAACACAGAGCCGTGAAAAAAAATCCCAGTTTTGTATTTTCCCAAGGGTAACAGGACAAATTGGACCCCAAAAGTTGTTTTCCAATTTGTCCTGAGTACGCTGATACCCCATATGTGGGGGTACCACCGTTTGGGTGCATGGGAGAGCTCGGAAGGGAAGGAGCGCCATTTGGAATGCAGACTTAGATGGATTGGTCTGCAGGCGTCACATTGCGTTTGCAGAGTCCCTAATGTACCTAAACAGTAGAAACCCCCCACAAATGACCCCATATTGGAAACTAGACCCCACAAAGAACTTATCTAGATGTGTTGTGAGAACTTTGAACCCCCAGGTGTTTCACTACAGTTTATAACGCAGAGCCGTGAAAATAAAAAATCTTTTTTTTTCCACAAAAATTATTTTTTAGCCCCCAGTTTTGTAATTTTCCAAGGGTAATAGTTGAAATTGAAACACAAAAGTTGTTGTCCAATTTGTCTTGAGTACGCTGATACCCAATATGTGGGGGGGAACCACCGTTTGGGCGCATGGCAGAGCTCGGAAGGGAAGGAGCAGCATTTGGAATGCAGACTTAGATGGATTGGTCTGCAGGAGTCACTTTGCATTTGCAGAGCCCCTAATGTAACTAAACAGTAGAAACCTCCCACAAGAGACCCCATATTGGAAACTAGACCCCCCCAAGGAACTTATCTAGATGTGTTGTGAGAACTTTCAACCCCCAAGTTTATAACGCAGAGCCGTGAAAATAAAAAATCTTTTTTTTCCACAAAAATTATTTTTAGCCCCCAGTTTTGTATTTTTCCAAGGGTAGCAGTTGAAATTGATCCCCCACAAGTGACCCCATATTCGAAACTAGACCCCCCAAGGAACTTATCTAGATGTGTTGTGAGAACTTTGAACCCCCAAGTGTTTCACTACAGTTTATAATGCAGAGCTGTGAAAATAAAAAATCTTTTTTTTCCACAAAAATTATTTTTTAGCCCCCAGTTTTGTATTTTCCCAAGGGTAACAGGAGAAATTGGACCCCAAAAGTTGTCCAATGTGTCCTGAGTACGCTGATACCCCATATGTTGGGGTAACCCCCTGTTTGGGCGCACGGGAGAGCTCGGAAGCGAAGGAGCACTGTTTTACATTTTCAACGCAGAATTGGCTGGAATTGAGATCGGACGCCATGTCGCATTTGGATAGTCCCTGATGGAAATCCCACAATTCTAACTGAAACCCTAATCCAAACACACCCCTAACCCTAATCTCAACGGTAACCCTAACCACACCCCTAAACCTGACACACCCCTAACCCTAATCCCAACCCTATTCCCAGCAGTAAATGTAATCCAAACCATAACCCCAACCCTAGCCCTAACCCTAGCCCTAACCCTAGCCCCTAACCATAGCCCTAACCCTAATGGGAAAATGGAAATAAATCCTTTTTTAAAATTTTTTAATTTTTCCCTAACTAAGGGGGTGATGAAGGGGTGTTTGATTTACTATTTATAGCAGATTTTTTAGCGGATTTTTATGATTGGCAGCCGTCACACACTAAAAGACGCTTTTTATTGCAAAAAATATTTTTTGCGTTACCACATTTTGAGAGCTATAATTTTTCCATATTTTGGTCTACAGAGTCATGTGACGTCTTGTTTTTTGTGGGACGGGTTGACGTTTTTATTGGTAACATTTTCGGACACATGACATTTTTTGATCGCTTTTTACTCCGATTTTTGTGAGGCAGAATGAACAAAAACCAGCTATTCATGAATTTCTTTTGGGGGGAGGGGCGTTTATACCGTTCCGCGTTTGGTAAAATGAATAAAGCAGTTTTATTCTTTGGGTCAGTTCAATTACAGCGATACCTCATTTATATCATTGTATTATACGATAAAATAAAAACTATTTTATAGAAAAAATAATTATTTTTGAATCGCTTTATTCTGAGGACTATAACTTTTTTAGTTTTTTGCTGATGATGCTGTATGGTGACTTGTTTTTTGCGGGACCAGATGATGTTTTCAGCGGTACCATGGTTATTTATATCCGTCTTTTTGATTGCGTGTTATTCCACTTTTTGTTCGGCGGTATGATAACAAAGCGTTGTTTTTTTGCCTTTTTTTACGGTGTTCACTGAAGGGGTTAACTAGTGGGACAGTTTTATAGGTCGGGTCGTTACGGACGCGGCGATACTAAATATGTGTAATTTTATTGGTTTTTTTTTATTTAGATAAAGGAATGTGTTTATTGGAACAATATTTTTTTATTATTATTATTATTTATTTAGGAATTTTTTTTTTTTTTCACACATGTAATTTTTTTTTTTTTACTTTGCCCCAGGGGGGGATATCACATTAAAGTGACAGATCGCTGATCTGACACTTTGCTGTGCACTGTGTCAGATCAGCGATCTGACATGCACAGCAGAGAGGCTTCCTGGTGCCTGTTCTGAGCAGGACCCGGATGCAGCCCCGTGGCCATTTTGGATCCGGGCCTGCAGGGAGGAGGAGGTAAGAGACCCTCGCAGCAACGTGATCACATCGCGTTGCTCCGCGGATCTCAAGGAAGCAAGCAGGGAGCCACCACCCTGCGCGATGCTTCCCTATACCGCCGGAACACTGCGATCATGTTTGATCACAGTGTGCCGGGTGTTAATGTGCCGGGGGTGGTCCATGACCGCTCCTGGCACATTGTGCCGGATGTCAGCTGCAATAGTCAGCTGACACCCGGCCGCGATCGGCCGCGCTCCCCTCGTGAGCGCGACTGATCGCTCTGGACGTACTATTCTGTCCTTGGGAAGTAGGGTCCACCCCACATGGACGGAATAGTACGTCCAATGGTAGAAAGGGGTTAAGATTCTGTCTCTCACAGTTGAAGTGTACCTATGACAAAAATCACAGACCTCTCCATTCTATATAAGTGGGAAAACTTGCAAAATCTGCAGTGCCTTAAATACTTATTTTCCCCACTGTCATTATAATAATATACAAAACAACAATAAGTATGAAATAATTAAAATATTTGTGTCATTATAGCAAAAGGGCTGATGAATCACAATTTCGATCCTACTTGTCACTTCATAGTTTGAGTTTAGTTGAAATAAGGCAATATTCTGTATTGGTCACAATTACAATCTATTTTATTTTATTTTCCAGTAAGTTTTGAAATGAGCAAATTACCAGGTCGCCTTCACGTCTTACTTTCATTTGAGAGCGTGTCAACTCTTGTGTCATTTTTTGATCTTCAGAACTGCTACAAATTCCAGATAGGAATTGATAGGCGTTCAGCGGCTGTCATATGCCTGTAATTCCCTATCAAGCAGTTTGACAGTTTAAGTACCAGTGTGTGCCACCGTTTGTGATGGCAGTCTTAAATACATACGTGATATTAAAGGCTACGCTCATAAAATATTATATTCCAAAAGTACTTGTTCATACAATATTTTAGGGGAAATGTATTGTTGCATTTAACTTACTGTTACTACTACTACTAATAATAATTTTATTTATATAGCGCCAAGATATTACACAGCACTTTACAATTAAGCGGGGACATATCTACTATACAATTGTCTAAGGGTCACTTCCATCTGTCTGTCCTTCTGTCTTTCTTTCTGTCCCGGATATTCATTGGTCGCGGCCTCTGTCTGTCATGGAATCCAAGTCGCTGATTGATTGTGGCAAAACGCCCACGACCTTTGCCACGACCAATCAGCGATGGACACAGTCCAGCGGCAATATGGCCGCTCCTTCCTTCCCGCAGTCAGTGCCCGCTCCATATTCCTCTCCAGTCATCCAGTCAGCCCTCACACAGGGTTAATGCCAGCGTTACCGGAGCGCAGGCTAATGCACTCCGGTTACGCAGCTATTAACCCTGTGTGACCAACTTTTTTTACTATTGATGCTGCATATGCAGCATCAATAGTAAAACAATCTAATGTTAAAAATAATGATAATAAAAAAAAAAAAGGTTATTCTCACCCTCCGACGTGCGTGCTGTCCTCGGCAGTGCAAACGGCAGGTTCCGGTTCCAAAGATGCTATGCGAGAAGGACCTTCCATGACGTCACGGTCATGTGACCGCAACGTCATCACAGGTCCTGCGCTCATACCAACCTTGGGACTGGAATCTGCCGCGTGCACCACACACAGGCGACAGGACTACAAGGGGCCTTCGGAGGGTGAGTATATGTTTATTTTTTATTTTTTAACCTGTTACATACGTGGCTGGGCAATATACTACGTAGCTGGGCAATATACTACGTGACTGGCCAATATACTATGTGACTGGGCAGTATACTATGTGTCTGTGCTGTATACTACGTGGCTCTGTGCTGTATACTACGTCGCTGTGCAATATACTACGTGGCTGGGCAATATACTACGTGGCTGGGCAATATACTACGTGGCTGGGAAATATACTATGTGGGCTGTGCAATATACTACGTGGGCTGTGCAATATACAACGTGGCTGAGCAATATACTACGTGACAGGGCAATATACTATGTCACTGGGCAATATACTACGTGGCTGGGCAATATACTACGTGGCTGGGCAATATACTACGTGGCTTGGCAATATACTAAATGGCTAAGCAATATAATACGTCACTGGGCAATAGACTACGTGACTGGGCAATATACTACGTGACTGGGCAATATACTACGTGGCTGGGCAATATACTACGTGGCTGGGCAATATACAACGTGGCTGGGCAATATACTACGAGGCTGGGCAATATACTACGTGGCTGGGCAATATACTACGAGGCTGGACAATATACTACGTGGCTGGGCAATATACTACGTCACTGGGCAATATACTACGTTACTGGGCAATATACTACGTGGCTGGGCAATATACTACGTCACTGGGCAATATACTACGTGGCTGGGCAATATACTACGTGGGCTGTGCAATATACTACGTGGACATGCATATTCTAGAATACCCGATGCGTTAGAATCGGGCCACCATGTAGTACAGACAATAAAGACAACAGTTACATAGGAGTAAGGGCCCTGCTCGCAAGCTTACAATCTATAAGCACTCAAAGTGAAGCTATGATCAGAAAGTGACTTATTGTTTTTAATTTGTGTTAAAGGTGTATTCCCATCTACAAAATCATATCCCAATATGTAGTAGGTGTAATAATAATGGTATTAGCAATACCTCCAATTAGAAATGTAGTATAGTTTTTTTTATGTTGCAGGGCATTGCAGTAGGTTAAGTATGCATGGTTACGACCACTTATATAGTGACATTTGTTAGTGGTCGTACCTAAGCTACTGCAATTCCCTGCACATAAAGTAAGCAACATAGCATATCAAAAGAACTATACTGCATTTCTAATTTGAAGTATTTGCTAATATTATTATTATTACACTTTGAGATAGGATCTTAGAGATAGGAATATCCCTTTAAATAATTTTTTGTTCATGTTGCAATCTGTATTGAAACAAAAATAGAATTCTTGCAATTTCCACACTGGCCACTAGGGATTTTTTAGACTAACTTACTGTGGTTTCTGGAAATAACATGTGTACATAGCCACAATGGTTGCATCCCAACAATAAAATGTCCAAAGAGACCATGCAAAGGTCATAGTGAAGTGTTGGGGAGCAGGGTCAGCTGTGACATCACCTATTGTGAATCGTGAATCCTTTGTTATCCGCTGTGTATAAATGTGTTATCTCTCATTATAACACTGCCTCCCATACAGAATATCATCAAAAAGTTAATTCTGTAATGCTGTAGATAAGCCCCCGATGTACCCTGAAAGATGAGGAATAGAGGTTAGATTATACTAACCCGGTGGCGGTCCTGGTTCTGTTCTGGCCCGATGGGCGTTGCGGTCCGGGACCTCCCATCTTCTTACAATGACGTCCTCTTCTTGTCTTCAGGCTGCGGCTCCGGCGTACTTTGCCTGCCCTGTTGAGGGCAGAGCAAAGTACTGCAGTGCGCAGGTGCCGAGCCTCTATGACCTTTCCCGACTTCTGCGCACTGCAGTACTTTGCTCTGCCCTCAACAAGGCAGACAAAGTACGCCTGCACTGGAGCCGCAGCCTGAAGACAAGGAGAGGACGTCATCGTAAGAAGATGGGAGGCACCGTACCGCGACGCCCATCGGACCAGAACAGAACCAGGACCGCCCCTGGGTGAGTATAATTTAACCTCTTTTTCTCATCTTTCTGGATACATCTGGGGCTTATCTACAGCATTACAGAATGCTGTAGATATGCCCCTGATGTCGGTTGGCTTAACACACCTTCGATTTGGGGGGTGACAGGTTTCCTTTAATGTTGATGATTGTGGTTTACAGCCAATAAAAACCCAAAAGTCACTATCTCAGTAAATTAGAAAAATTAACAAAAAACACCAGTTTCAGTAGGTTCCACAATCATGGGGAAGGCTGCTGACTTGAGAGATGTCCAGAAGGCAGTCATTACCACACTCCACAAGGAGGGTAAGCCACAAAAGGTCATTGCTAAAGAAGCTGGCTGTTCACAGAGTTCTGTATCCAAGCATATTAATGGACATTTGAGTGGAAGGAAAAAGTGTGGTACAAAAAGGTGCAAAAGCAACCGGTATAACCACAGCCTTCAAAGGATTGCTAAGAAAAGGCTATTCAAAAATTTGGGGGAGATTCACAAGGAGTGGACTGCTGCTGGAGTGATTACTTCAAGAGCCACGACACACAGACGTATCCAGGACATGGGCTACAAGTGTCACATTCCTTGTGTCAAGCCACTCATGACCAATAGACAACGCCAGAAGCATCTTACCTGGGCCAAGGAGAAAAAGAACTGGACTGTTGCTCAGTGGTCCAAGGTGTTGTTTTCAGATGAAAGTAAATTTTGCATTTCATTTGGAAATCAAGGTCCCAGACTCTGGAGGAAGAGTGGAGAGGCCACAATCCAAGCTGCTTGAAGTCTAGTGTGAAGTGTCCACAATCAGTGATAGTTTGGGGAGCCAAGTCATCTGCTGGTGTAGGTCCACTGTGTTTTATCAAGTCCAAAGTCAGCGCAGCCGTCTACCAGGAAATTTTAGAACACTTCATGCTTCCCTCTGCTGACAAGCTTTTTGGAGATGGAAATTTCATTCTCCAGCAGGACTTGGCACCTGTCCATACTGCCAAAATGACCAATTCCTGGTTTAAAAACAACAGTATCGTTGTGCTTGATTGGCCAGCAAACTCGCCTGACCTTAACCCCATAGAGAATCTATGGGGTATTGCCAAGAGGACGATGAGAGACACCAGACCCAACAATGCAGACGAGCTGAAGGCTGCTATCAAAGCAACCCGGGCTTCTATAACACCTCAGCCGTGCCACAGTTTGATTGCCTCCATGCCACACCGCATTGATGCAGTTAATGATGCAAAAGGAGCCCCGACCAAGTATTGAGTGCATTTACTGAACATACGTTTCAGTAGGCCAACATTTCGGATTTTAAAATCATTTTTCAAGCTGGTGTTATAAAGTATTCTAATTTACTGAGATAATGACTTTTGGGTTTTCATTGGTTGTAAGCCATAATCCACATTAACAGAAATAAACACTTGGAATAGATCACTCTATTTGTATTGACTCTATATAATATGAGTTTCACTTTTTGTATTGAAGAACTGAAATGAATTAACTTATTGATGATATTCTAATTTAGTGAGAAGCACTTGTAGTATGGAGCAGGAGCGGACACAGACAGAAGAGGGCCCCTGTGCAAGAACAATATATGGGCCTTTGCAATCCAATAGCTCATTATAATGCACGATTCCAACTGATTTGTAGCTCGAAGAGCGTCCCCTTAGACTGTGTGGCCCATGGTGAGTTTTTGGTGAGTTGTTGACAATGTGTATTTCGAGGTGTCAAAAATGCACTATTTTACAGTTCCATCAAAGTAGATGGGATTAAAAGAAATCTTATGCCCTCTGTGTGTAAAATGAGCTGCAGTGCGTGTTTCCAATCTGCAACATGTCAATTTATCTTGCGGATACACTGAGTTTTATGTTCAGATTTTCCCCATAGACTTACAGAAAATTTGCAAATGCATTTTTAGTGCGTTTCTGCAGCAGAAATGCATCAAAAACGCATGGAATCCTCACATGAATATATCAATAAAGTTTTGTCAAAGCCAAATACCAGAAAGTATCAAAAACAAAACAGCTTTTTTTATAAGATGACATTCCAACAAGAGATAAAAAAAAAACGCACTAAAAAATGCAATGAAAAGAAATGCAAATAGCCTAATTTACTTAATAGGTGCAGTAATGGTACAGAAAATCTGCAACATCAAAACATTGACAAAAATATTTTTAAAATACATGTAACCCAAGAGCCTGATTTAAGCAATCTGTAATTTTCTGATTATAGCTTCCCTTTAATAATGGTTTGGTTTAACTAATGGCAAATGCTCGTACATTTCTCGCCTGCGCTGTCTGCTAGGCAGAGTCAGCAGTGTGTCCTGGCTGCTGCTTCTTAACCAAGGTTGGAGCCTGTGAGTGACAACGCTCGTTCTCCAGGTCCCGGCATTGTCACTCACATTGATATTCATATAATCCTGCAACATGGCAGGTTAAAGGAGTTGGTGTCCAGGACCCAGCGCTAAATGATGGATTTCTGGGTATTTAACTATTAGGGCTGTTGTCAGTGGGTTAGTGAGAGGGACTGGCAGGAGGGACTTTACTAAGTGTTTAAGGCACCTAAAATGAAAAGAACGATTGCAAACATGTTATAATAATCATGCGGGTATAAGATGTCTGCCATGGATCTTTTGAAGAGATGGGACCCTTGCAACTGTATAGTGAGAACCTCTCTCCAGAGAATTTGTTAGCAAACACGAGGGTAAGGTATTGACTCAAGGATCGTGGAAAGGGTGTGAAGGTATATGGATATCAGGTACTTCTGTCCTGGGTTTCAAAAACTGGTACCATAATGACGGTCCATATTGATGTTTGCTACAGGACTACCCCTGGCTTTTACATATGCCGCTAATAATAGTGCAACAGAAATGCAATGTTCTAGTTTTATATGATTATTGGTAATAATTCAATCTCTTCCCTGTTCACCAAAATTCCTATATCCATTATTATTGGACGCAGAATGTTCACTGCATTTATCCATTATAAATGTATGCAGATGTATAAATGCTAAGATGGCAACATGAATCACTTTTCTCATCTCGGCACAGAATGCCAGTTATGCCCTATGAAGGATTTGTTTTATATGCTCATCATATACACATAGCAATTATAATTAAAGTCTGTTGGCTGGATAATGAAAACTAGCGGGAAAGTTGTAAAGCAGAGGCACCATGGAAGGTGGGTAATTCCTCCTCTTTTGTGAATATTTCTTCCCTGGTGTCATGTATATATCTCAGACCGGTTGTCGCAGTATCACATCACTTTCACTCAAAGAAGCTATTTGAAGAGATGAATAGTTCACAGCGGCTGAGCTGCTGCAGCATCTCAGATTGGGTCTGAATTATGCACACGTTTGGCTCAGCTGGTTTTTTTTCTCAGTCTCTGGAAGTACTATTACTGTATGAGAACAGACATTATTCTCTTCTCAATAACCTGCTCTTTCCCGGCAGTCATTGCTTGCCTGCCTTTATGAACCTCATGTGACTGCACTCTAATGAGCCCTCTAAGGAGAGTGGTCTCCCCGTGAGCTGTAACAAACGAGAATGTGCAACAGATTTGGCCTCCGTGATTCCCCGCAGTGTCCACAACAACCGCCGCACTGGGCCTCCCGGAGTCACAGACACATTTCCTAGAAACCAAGGATGTGACTTTATCAGTGTGCACAGGTATATCATGTACTGAAATCAGGTTTATATTTGCCATAATATAGTAAAAAAAAAAAAAAACATAAATAACAGCATAATCTTTGAGATATTTAACATCGATTTCAGGTATTGCGTTAATTAATGGGAAAATAGTGCTAATCTTGCTGTCAAAAGTGCAGGTACCCGATTGTAAGTCAGTAGTTTCCTTTGCTCACCATTCCCATCCATCACACACTAGATTCAGATGTACTGTAGCTTATAAACTGAACCGAGCCACTGGTGTAAATTGTCTCTTCAGAGAGGAAGAGTAGTAGAACTCTAGCGCCACCTGTAGGAAGTAGCAATCCTAACAGTCAATACCGACTCTCTAACGAGCCTTGTCACATGACTTAGGATAAAAGCCAGAACCGAAATCCCAATTTGCAGAGACTGTGTTTCAGGGTACTACTCCTCGTCAGTGCAAAGTGTGAGAACTGGTTTGCCTGTTTGGGAGAAGTCTGACCGGGATCCAAGGGGTAACATGTCTAGAGAGTGACATGTAAAGCCTGACATTCCAAGGTAAGGAGACTTGGTGAAAACATACCCTAAATGTAACACTTTTTGTATAAAAACTATGTGTGGAATGGAATAGAGCAAAAGATAAAAACCTTTTTGCCTTTGTTGCTAGATTTTTTTTTTATCTAATGAATAGAAGAAAAACTTAAGTGTAAAATCTTAGTTATATATATAGAGAGAGAGAGAGAGAGAGAGAGAGATACAGTACAGACCAAAAGTTTGGACACACCTTCTCATTTAAAGATTTTTCTGTATTTTCATGACTATGAAAATTGTACATTCACACTGAAGGCATCAAAAAGTGTGAAAGAGCTGAAATTATGTCTTATATTCTAAGTTCTTCAAAGTAGCCACCTTTTGCTTTTGATGACTGCTGTGCACACTCTTGGCATTCTCTTGAGCTTCAAGAGGTAGTCACCGGGAATGGTTTTCACTTCACAGGTGTGCCCTGTCAGGTTTAGTAAGTGGGATTTCTTGCCTTATAAATGGGGTTGGGACCATCAATTGTGTTGTGCAGAAGTCTTGTGGATACACAGCTGATAATCCTACTGAATAGACTGTTAGCTGCTTTTTTCTTGCCATAATACAAATTCTAAGTAAAGAAAAACGAGTGGCCATCATTACTTTAAGAAATTAAGGTCAGTCCGAAAAATTGGGAAAACTTTGAAAGTGTTCCCAAGTGCAGTGGCAAAAACCATCAAGTGCTACAAAGAAACTGGCTCACATGAGGACCGCCACAGGAAAGGAAGACCAAGAGTCACCTCTGCTTCTGAGGATACATTTATCCGAGTCACCAGCCTCAGAAATCGCAGGTTAGCAGCAGCACAGATTAGACACCAGGTCAATGCCACAGTTCTAGCAGCAGACACTTCTCTACAACAACTGTTAAGGGGAGACTTTGTGCAGCAGGCCTTCATGGTAAAATAGCTGCTAGGAAACCACTGCTAAGGACAGGCAACAAGCAGAAGAGACTTTTTTGGGCTAAAGAACACATGGAATGGACATTAGACCAGTGGAAATCTGTGCTTTGGTCTGATGAGTCCAAATTTGAGATCCTTGGTTCCAACCACCATGTCGTTGTGCGATGCAGAAAAGGTGAACGGATGGCCTCTACATGCCTGGTTCCCACCATGAAGCATGGAGGAGGAATTGTGATGGTGTGGGGGTGCTTTGCTGGTGACACTGTTGGGGATTTATTCAAAATTGAAGGCATACTGAACCAGCATGGCTACCACAGCATCTTGCAGAGGCATGCTATTCCATCCGGTTTGCGTTTAGTTGGACCATCATTTATTTTTCAACAGGACACTGACCCCAAACAAACCTCCAGGCTGTGTAAGGGCTATTTGACCAAGAAGGAGAGTGATGGGGTGCTACGCCAGATGACCTGGCCTCCAGAGTGACCAGACCTGAACCCAATCGAGATGGTTTGGGGTGAGCTGGAGCCGCAGAGTGAAGGCAAAAGGGCTCACAAGTGCTAAGCATCTCTGGGAACTCCTTCAAGATTGTTGGAAGACCATTTCCGGGTGACTACCTCTTGAAGCTCATCAAGAGAATGCAAAGAGTGTGCAAAGCAGTCATCAAAGCAAAAGGTGGCTACTTTGAAGAACCTAGAATATAAGACATAATTTCAGTTCTTTCACACTTTTTTGTTAAGTATATAATTCCACATGTGTTAATTCATAGTTTTGATACCTTCAGTGTGAATGTACAATTTTCATAGTCATGAAAATACAGAAAAATCTTTAAATGAGAAGGTGTGTCCAAACTTTTGGTCTGTACTGTATATGTATTGTAAGTTCTAAAGGTCTTGCACATGTGATCACTTGATCACTTATAATCAACACTGCAAATGTTTGTATTGCAATTTATTGTAAGTTTAGCAACATCAAACCACAAAGATGGCATATCTTTGGTAGGCTGCCAGCTGCCATGACAATCCATTAGCATACCAGGTTGCTTTGGGAAAAGCAAATAATGTCCCTTGTCTAATTAATGAGATGCTGTTGCAAAATATCTTAACGCTCCATGCTGGACAAAATTACTGAAAAATAAATACAAGTTTTGTCACTCTTTAAGTATAAGACACAGTTCAGGAGCTGACATACCGCCGATGTAGCTGCACCAGGGCCTACAGGTGCAGGGGGGTCCTTGCAGGGCAGCTAATATTGAGCGCAATCTCGCCTATTTCTCAGAGCCCGAGGCTCCGTGGGACCCATGGCCAGATTGTGCTCATGTTCAGCAGGCAGAAATCCCTGCAGCTCCACTGTTTCCAGGAGAAAATGGCAGCGAAGCTGCAGGATCTGCCCTCTGCTTCCTGCCCAGCGCTTTCTGTCTGACACAGGCATTCAGCTGGATGACGTCAGCAAACAGCAGCGCGTGCCAGAGAAAGTTACCCACGACGATGATACTGCGGGAACGGAAGGAGAGGTGAGGTTTTTTTTTAAAACAATGCACTGGGGAGAGGTCCAGAACAATCAGGGGTTGGGGGAGAAGAGAATAACAATGTGAATGGTGGAGACGACAATGATGGAGGTGGGGGAGAAGGCAGTGATGGGGTGGGGGGAGCAATGATGGAGGTGGGGGAAACAATGATGTGAGTGGTGGATTGGACAATGATGGAGGCGGGGAGAAGGCAATGATGGAGAAGACTTATAATGGACTTATGAACGGGGAGGGGGAGGATGACATTAGTTATGGATGTAAAATGAATTGGGTGGTAGAGGAAGGTGCTAAGCCCCTGATAGCGTCCTCCCCATCTCACGATTCATTATGATGCTATCGGGGACTTAAAATTTATTGGGGAGAGGAGGCGATAAGGTGCATAGGATCCTTTATGATGAATTGAAAGGTGGGAGAAGACGCTGTCAGGGACTAGTAATGAATTGGGAGGTGGCAGAGGATGCTCAGTACCTGATAGCTTCTTCTCCCACCCGTAAATTCATTATGATGCAATCAAGGACTTATAAATGAATAGGGGGCACAGGACAAGGACTAAGGCTATGTGCACACCTTTGTGTATTATCCCCCACTCATTAGTACGGGTGAAATACGCTGCAAGAATTGACATTATGCAGATTTTAATCTGCTGCAAATCTTCAAAGAAAAAATAAGCAGCGTGTGCATGAGACTTCAGGGATCTCATTCACTTTTCTTGTACTGTAAAACCTTGCATATCTTCCGTGTGCACATACATAGCCTTACAGGTAATTGGGGAGAGTCCCAGACTGAATAATTTATATTATTGGGTGGCAGAGATTATAGTTAATGGGGGACACAATGCTGCTTGTTACTGTACTTTCTATTTTTAATGGAGGGGTACATATCTATATTCAGGGGGAGACACATGTATATATACAATGTATGTGACCTTTTTATTTTCAGAGCTGCTATGATCATCGTCACAAGATGAGTTGAGACTGGGAGATGTCGACCAGATGGAGAAGAAACAACAGAAAACTACTCTAATCAAACCAAACATCAGCGGTAAGTGCATGGGTGTAAATATTATTCTGTATCTGCATTATGTGACATGGAGTGATAATGTTATGTGTAAAATCCCTTATGCCACATTATCACATTTGTGTGAAATGTCCTTGTGCTGCCAGATTTTTTCATCGGACGGCACACTGACTCGTTGAATTTTATAGATCCATTCACACAACCATGAAAATCACGGATCTGAGAATGAGATGCGTGAGGGTCAGAGAATGGCCTGTACTGATTTGATTTTGAGGATCAGAATACGACATGCTCAATGCGTCTGTAAAAGCGGGCAGCACACCGACACTGCACATGGATAGGAATTTAGCCTTATATACAGTGGGGCAAAAAAGTATTTAGTCAGTCAGCAATAGTGCAAGTTCCACCACTTAAAAAGATGAGAGGCGTCTGTAATTTACATCATAGGTAGACCTCAACTATGGGAGACAAACTGAGAAAAAAAAATCCAGAAAATCACATTGTCTGTTTTTTTATCATTTTATTTGCATATTATGGTGGAAAATAAGTATTTGGTCAGAAACAAAATTTCATCTCAATACTTTGTAATATATCCTTTGTTGGCAATGACAGAGGTCAAACGTTTTCTGTAAGTCTTCACAAGGTTGCCACACACTGTTGTTGGTATGTTGGCCCATTCCTCCATGCAGATCTCCTCTAGAGCAGTGATGTTTTTGGCTTTTCGCTTGGCAACACGGACTTTCAACTCCCTCCAAAGGTTTTCTATAGGGTTTAGATCTGGAGACTGGCTAGGCCACTCCAGGACCTTGAAATGCTTCTTATGAAGCCACTCCTTCGTTGCCCTGGCGGTGTGCTTTGGATCATTGTCATGTTGAAAGACCCAGCCACATTTCTTCTTCAATGCCCTTGCTGATGGAAGGAGGTTTGCACTCAAAATCTCACGATACATGGCCCCATTCATTCTTTCATGTACCCGGATCAGTTGTCCTGGCCCCTTTGCAGAGAAACAGCCCCAAAGCATGATGTTTCCACCACCATGCTTTACAGTAGGTATGGTGTTTGATGGATGCAACTCAGTATTCTTTTTCCTCCAAACACGACAAGTTGTGTTTCTACCAAACAGTTCCAGTTTGTTTTCATCAGACCATAGGACATTCTCCCAAAACTCCTCTGGATCATCCAAATGCTCTCTAGCAAACTTCAGACGGGCCCGGACATGTACTGGCTTAAGCAGTGGGACACGTCTGGCACTGCAGGATCTGAGTCCATGGTGGCGTAGTGTGTTACTTATGGTAGGCCTTGTTACATTGGTCCCAGCTCTCTGCAGTTCATTCACTAGGTCCCCCCGCGTGGTTCTGGGATTTTTGCTCACCGTTCTTGTGATCATTCTGACCCCACGGGGTGGGATTTTGCGTGGAGCCCCAGATCGAGGGAGATTATCAGTGGTCTTGTATGTCTTCCATTTTCTAATTATTGCTCCCACTGTTGATTTCTTCACTCCAAGCTGGTTGGCTATTGCAGATTCAGTCTTCCCAGCCTGGTGCAGGGCTACAATTTTGTTTCTGGTGTCCTTTGACAGCTCTTTGGTCTTCACCATAGTGGAGTTTGGAGTCAGACTGTTTGAGGGTGTGCACAGGTGTCTTTTTATACTGATAACAAGTTTAAACAGGTGCCATTACTACAGGTAATGAGTGGAGGAAAGAGGAGACTCTTAAAGAAGAAGTTACAGGTCTGTGAGAGCCAGAAATCTTGATTGTTTGTTTCTGACCAAATACTTATTTTCCACCATAATATGCAAAAAAATGATAAAAAAACAGACAATGTGATTTTCTGGTTTTTTGTTTCTCAGTTTGTCTCCCATAGTTGAGGTCTACCTATGATGTAAATTACAGACGCCTCTTATCTTTTTAAGTGGTGGAACTTGCACTATTGCTGACTGACTAAATACTTTTTTGCCCCACTGTATGTATAGCACAATCCCTTAGTATATAGTGTACTCACTTATTATGTATAGCACAGTCCCTTAGTATATAGTGTACTCACTTATTATGTATAGAACAGTTCCTTAGTATATAGTGTACTCACTTATTATGTATAGCAGTTTTGTAGTATATACCGTATTTTTCGGACTATAAGACGCACCGGACCATAAGACGCACCCCAAATTTGGGATGAAAATTGCAGAAAAAAAGATTTTTTATAACATGGGGGTCCGTCTTATTGTCCGTATTTACAGTATCTTATGGCGGTGGCAGAGCAGGGTCACAGGAGGCAAGGTGGGGTGATGCTGGGATGAGGAGGTGCTGGGATGAGAAGGTGCTGGGATGAGAAGGTGCTGGGATGAGAAGGTGCTGGGATCAGGAGGTGCTGGGATCAGGAGGTGCTGGGATCAGGAGGTGCTGGGATGAGAAGGTGCTGGGATCAGGAGGTGCTGGGATCAGGAGGTGCTGGGATCAGGAGGTGCTGGGATCAGGAGGTGCTGGGATCAGGAGGTGCAGTGAGAGGTATGGCGTGAGAGGGGTCCCTGGCGTACCATGCAGGCTTACCTAGGTGGCAGAGGTGCGGTGGCAGAGGTCCGGTGGCAGAGGTGCGGTGGCGGGGGTGTGGCAGCAGAGGAGGCGCAGGAAGCGGGGTCCCTTTCCCCGGTATGGTGATGCAGCAGGCCCGGTATGCAGCAGAGCCGGGTGAATCCTCTTGTTATCGGTGGGCGCGGCCATCTTCCTGAGGCCGCGCATGTGCAGATGAAGCGCTCTGCTCCCGGGGCTTCAGGAAAATGGCCGCGGGAGGCCGCGCGTGCGCAGATGGAGATCGCGGCGGCCATTTTCCTGAAGCCCCGGGAAGCAGAGCGCTCCATCTGCGCACGCGCGGCCTCCGGAAAATGGCCGCCACCACCGATAACAAGAGGATTCACCCGGCTCTGCTGCATACCGGGCCTGCTGCATCACCATACCGGGGAAAGGGACCCCGCTTACTGCGCCTCCTCTGCCGCCACACCCCCACAACCGCACCTCTGCCACCGGACCTCTGCCACCGCACCTCTGCCACCTAGGTAAGCCTGCATTGCGACTATTAGACGCACCCCCCATTTTCCCCCCTTTTTTGGGGGGGAAAAAGTGCGTCTTTTAGTCCGAAAAATACGGTACTTTACTCACTTATTATGTATAGCACAGTCTCTTAGTATATAGTGTACTCACTTATTATGTATAGCACAGACTCTTAGTATACAGTGTACTCACTTATGTAGAGCACAGTTCCTTAGTATATAGTGTAATAACTTATTATGTATAGTGCTGTATTTACTTACATAGTTTCCCATTTTATTATTTATAACACCGCCCCTTATTACGTATCATCTTCTCTAGTTATATATGGTGCTGTCCCTTAGGCCGGCGTCACACTAGCGAGTTTTACGGACGTATGAGTGCAGAAAATACGTCCGTAAAACACGCCTAACAAACGTCCCAATTATTCTCTATGCCCCTGCTCCTATCTGCCGTATTTTACTGATCAGTATTATACGGCTTTCTACGGCCGTAGAAAATCGCAGCATGCTGCGTTTGTCACCGTATTGCGCAAAAAAACGCCAATGAAAGTCTATGGAAGCCAGAAAAATATGGATTACACACAGACCAGCAGTGTGACTTGTGAGAAATACGCAGCGTTGTTAGAGAGAAAAGCCGGTAATTCAGTGCGGTGTACAGTAAAATCACACTGACAGCTTACAGTAGAATAGGTAGAATAAATGTGTACACATAGAATAGGTATATATATATATATATATGTCAGTGAGACACATATATGTATATATATTATTACTTCATACAGCGCTAGATAGCTTTAAAGCCGGTAATTCAATTACCGGCTTTTGCAATCTCCTTCCTAAACCCGACATGATATGTGACATGGTTTACATACAGTAAACCATCTCATATCACCTTTTTTTTTGCATATTCCACACTACTAATGTTAGTAGTGTGTATATGCAAAATTTGGCCGTTCTAGCTATTAAATTAAAGGGTTAAATGGCGGAAAAAATTGGCGTGGGCTCCCGCGCAATTTTCTCCGCCAGAGTAGTAAAGCCAGTGACTGAGGGCAGATATTAATAGCCTGGAGAGGGTCCATGGTTATTGCCCCCCCCCACTGACTAAAAACACCTGCCCCCAGCCACCCCAGAAAAGGCACATCTGGAAGATGCGCCTATTCTGGCACTTGGCCACTCTCTTCCCATTCCCGTGTAGCAGTGGGATATGGGGTAATGAAGGTTAATGCCACCTTGCTATTGTAAGGTGACATTAAGCCAAATTAATAATGGAGAGGCGTCAATTATGACACCTATCCATTATTAATCCAATACTAGTAAAGGGTTAAAAAAAACACAAACACATTATTAAAAATGATTTTAATGAAATAAAAACAAAGGTTGTTGTAATATTTTATTCTACGCTCAATCCAATCACTGAAGACCCTCGATCTGTAACAAAAAAAAAAATAAACCAACAATATCCATACCTTCCGCAGATCTGTAACGTCCAACGATGTAAATCCATCTGAAGGGGTTAAAATATTTTGCAGCCACGAACTCTGCTAATGCAGGGGAATGAAGGTAAAGTAGGTCAATGACTTATATTTACCTTCATTTGCGGTGAGGAGCCCTCTGCTGGTTGTCCCTAGATCGTGGGAACTTTCCTAGAAAGCTCCCAGGCTCGAGTTCATAAGAGGCACCCTCTGCTGGTTGTCCTCATATGAACTCGAGCCTGGGAGCTCTCTAGGTAAAAATGAAAGGTAAATATAGGTCATTGACCTACTTTACCTTCATTCCCCGGGGTTTTGCAGCCAGGAACAACGCTGCATTAGCAGAGTTCGTGGCTTTGTTTTTATTTCATTAAAATAATTTTTAATAATGTGTTTGTGTTTTTTTTAACCCTTTACTAGTATTGGATTAATAATGGATAGGTGTCATAATTGACGCCTCTCCATTATTAATTTGGCTTAATGTCACCTTACAATAGCAAGGTGGCATTAACCCTTCATTACCCCATATCCCACCGCTACATGGGAATAGGAAGAGAGTGGCCAAGTGCCAGAATAGGCGCATCTTCCAGATGTGCCTTTTCTGGGGTGGCTGGGGGCAGGTGTTTTTAGCCAGGGGGGGGGGGGCAATAACCGTGGACCCTCTCCAGGCTATTAATATCTGCCCTCAGTCACTGGCTTTACTACTCTGGCGGAGAAAATTGCGCAGGAGCCCACGCCAATTTTTTCCGCCATTTAACCCTTTAATTTAATAGCTAGAACGGCCAAATTTTGCATATACACACTACTAACATTAGTAGTGTGGAATATGCAAAAAAAAAGGTGATATGAGATGGTTTAGCGCAGTATGAAGTAATAATATATATACATATATGTGTCTACTGACACATATATATATATATAGACAGTATATATATATATATATATATTTTTACACATGGATCCCTTGTATAGCCGTATGTCGGTTTTGCAAGCCTGCGAGAAAAACACGCAGTACAGATGCCATACGGATTACATACGGAGGATGCCATGCGCAAAATACGCTGATACACCCTGCCTACGGAGGAGCTACGGACCACTATTTTGGGGACTTTTCAGCGTATTACAGCCGTAATATACAGACCGTATTGTCTTACGCCGAGTGTGACTCCAGCCTTATATATAGCACCGTCGCTTACATACTGTTTTCTTGTTATTTTTGTTATTCACCAGTGCCCTCTTTTATTACATAGTCCTCTCTTGATAGATATAAAATGATTGCTGATGGAGCAGTTGATGACTAGACGACAAGTCCATCAGCTCCTGCATTAGAAAAGAAGCTTTCTCGTGCTCCATCAGCCATCATTGCATTATATATCTAACAGGAGAGGATGGTATGTAATAAAGACAGGGCTCTATATAATCCGATATGCAAGAGACAGTGCTGTACATAACAAGAGAGGGCACTGTGTAATAAGAGATGGTAATAGACATAATAAAGGAGACTATGTAATATATACATGTGTGTGGCTGTATATACAGTGGGTACGTATTGAGATCCCTTTAAATTTTTCACTCTTTGCTTCATTGCAGTCATTTGGTAAATTTAAAAAAGTTCATTTTTTTCTCATTAAATGTACACTCTGCACCTCATCTTGACTGAAAAAACAGAAATGTAGAAATTTTTGCAAATTTATTAAAAGAGAAAAACTGAAATATCATATGGTCATAAGTATTCAGTCCCTTTGCTCAGACACTCATATTTAAGTCACATGCTGTCCATTTCCTTGTGATCCTCCTTGACATGATTCTACTCCTTGGAGTCAGCTGTGTTTAATTAAACTGATAGGACTTGATTTGGAAAGGCACAGACCTGTCTATATAAGAACTCACAGCTCACAGTGCTTGTCATACCAAATGAGAATCATGAGGTCAAAGGAACTGGCCAAGAAGCTCAGAGACAGAATTGTGGCAAGGCACACATCTGGCCAAAGTTAATAAAAAACTCAAGGTTCCTAAGAGCACAGTGGCCTCCATAATCCTTAAATGGAAGAAGTTTGGGACCACCAGAAGCCTTCCTAGACCTGGCCGTCCAGCCAAACTGAGCAATCGTGGGAGAAGAGCCTTGGTGAGAGAGGTATGGTATGCATGGTATGGAGGTCACAAAAAAAAACTACAAAATTTGCACATCAAAAAGACCACCCACCCCTCTTTCCTTATGCACTGCTGATTATGGCAGTCTATGGCTTATTTCTATTGAGGTCTCCAGCCTTCTCCCCTACTAGCATTGAATAGCATTATGCTTGTTTTGGTCTTTTTGATGTGCACATTTTGTGTTGGTTTTTTTTGTGTGTGTGACCTCCATACCATGCAATCCTAAATATAGTCGATTCATGTTTAATTCATTGCTATAGGGTTTGACTGGGACACATGTGACACCCCGGGGTCCTGGTTGTGACAGTGGCATTGCCTTCCTCACGGGGAGAGTGATGTCATGCATGGCAGTGATGAAGGATTCCTTTTATAATGTAATCACAAAGCACACAACATGTTCACACTCCAGGCCAGAAGGGGGAGCTCTGATACTGTTTATGGGTGGCTCCCCTTTAAATACATTCTGGTCTGGAGGGAAAGGGAGTTGGAGAGAGGAGATGGTGCCAGACAGCAGACTGAAACAGTCTGAGGCTGAGAGCAGTGTGAGGGGCCGTGCAGCCAGAGGTGCTACAGCTCCTGGATAGTGATATACCGAAGGAAGAACAGTGTTTAGTGAGTGTGCAGGAGAGCAAAGCGCAGGAGAGTGACACCAGGGGAGCACAGCAGCATTTGGGCTACCTCCCTGGCTGAGCGCAGATTCCGGTAGCCGGAAGACCGAGTTTGTGTCGGACTCTAGGAGGCACAGCAGAAACTGGCAGGACAGCTAGACTACAAGTAACCTGTCTGCCCTAATACCCAGGAGGCACAGTGGCACATAGAGCCTGGGTCGTGATAGAGACCCTATAAAAAGGCTCAAGCCACCTTTTTGGAAGTGCATTTGAACAGCAAGGTGGATTGCTGTTAAGGGAACTAGAGAAAGGAAAAAAAATCTATAAATCTTCAGCAGAGCGAGTGTGAGCGAGCTGAGTGTGGCCTGAGCGTAAGTGTGAACGGCGGTAAGTGTGACTTGTGATTCAGTGAAGAGGTATTTGGAAAGCCTTTAACAGATACCTGTGTGAATTGGTGTGAGTTGCTGAATTGGGAGTAGCTATATTCATAAGGGGTTAACTTAGGGTGGGGGCTCATAATTAAGGGTTTATAAGGGGCAGCTGTTTGGGGCTCCAGTCCTTTTTGGAAGTGCATTTGAACAGCAAGGTGGATTGCTGTTAAGGGAACTAGAGAAAGGAAAAAATCTTCAGCATAGCGAGTGTGAGCGAGCTGAGTGTGGCCTGAGCGTAAGTGTGGACGGCGGTAAGTGTGACTTGTGATTCAGTGACTTTGGAGTCAGGGAGTTTCCAAGGGAGGAATTACTGAATTGCTGTCTGTTTCTTATTAATACTTTGTATTTATTTATTTATTTATTTTTTATTTAATTTTTCTGTCTGGTGCAATCCCCATTAGGAAATGTGCTCCACGATTGTTAATGCCATCCAGTGCACATCTTGCCACATGTATGCAGTCCTTGAGCAGCCGATCGAGGGTGCATACTGCTGTGCGAGATGTGAGCACGTTGTGCATTTGGAAACCCAGATTCTGACTCTAAATGTGTAGCTGGCAACACTGAGATCCATTGACAATATGGAGAGGAGTCTTCTGCTCACGGAGCAGACGCTCAATGGGACAGATGAGGGGGGGGATGGTAGGATGGAGCTGCAGGACGGTGAAGTAGCAAGCTGGGTGACAGTTAGGAAGCGGGGTAGAGGGAAGAGTGCCAGGGAGGCTAGTCCTGATCTGGAACACCCCAATAAGTTTGCTAAGTTGACAGATGAGGGGGGTGACAGTACAGGGGTAGCACTGCTGCAGCCAGGCATGTCCTCTGAAAGCCGGAGGAGTGACTGCTCCAGTAAGGAGGGAAATAGGAGAGCAGGGCAGGCCAGACAGGTGCTGGTAGTGGGAGACTCAATTATTAGGGGAACAGATAGGGCAATCTGTCACAAAGACAGGGATCGTCGAACGGTGTGCTGCCTACCTGGTGCTCGAGTCCGACATATCGCTGATCGGGTGGACAGATTATTGGGAGGGGCTGGTGAGGACCCAGCGGTCATGGTGCACATTGGCACAAATGACAAAGTTAGAGGTAGGTGGAAGGTCCTTAAAGATGATTTCAGGGATTTAGGCCGCAAGCTGAAAGCAAGGACCTCCAACGTGGTATTTTCCGAAATACTGCCTGTACCACGTGCCACGCCAGAGAGGCAACGGGAGATTAGGGAGGTTAATAAGTGGCTCAAGAATTGGTGTAGGAAGGAGGGGTTTGGGTTCCTGCAGAACTGGGCCGACTTCTCAGTTGGCTACAGGCTCTACGCTAGGGACGGGCTGCACCTCAATGGGGAGGGTGCAGCTGTGCTGGGGGAGAAAATGGCTAGAAGGTTGGAGGAGTGTTTAAACTAGGAATTGGGGGGGAGGGTATTCAATTTATAGGAGGGGAAGATAGTGCAGACAGAGACCTGGACACAAATAAGGAAGTTGGGGGTGGCGGTGGCATGGGGGGTGGGGTTAGAACAGTTAATAATTTAAGAAAGAATAGAGGTACAGAGAGGAACATCAAGTGCATGTATACTAATGCCAGAAGCCTCACCAACAAAATGGACGAATTAGAACTAATGTTGTTGGAGCATAATTATGACATGGTGGGGATATCTGAAACGTGGCTGGATGAGAGCCATGACTGGGCTGTTAACTTGCAGGGCTATAGTCTGTTCAGAAATGACCGTACAGATAAGCGAGGGGGAGGGGTGTGTCTGTATGTAAAATCGTCCTTAAAACCCATCCTGCGTGATAATATAGGTGAATTTAATGAAAATGTAGAATCCCTGTGGGTGGAGATAAGGGGAGGGGGAAAAAATAATAAAGTACTGATAGGGGTTTGTTATAAATCTCCAAAAATAATGGAAGCAATGGAGAATATCCTCGTAAAGCAAATAGATGAAGCTGCGACTCAAGGAGAAGTCATTATTATGGGGGACTTCAACTACCCTGAAATAGATTGGGGAACAGAAACCTGCAGTTCCAGCAAAGGTAATCGGTTTTTGACAACTATGAGAGACAATTACCTTTCACAACTGGTTCAGGACCCAACAAGAAGGGGGGCACTGCTAGACCTAATATTAACCAACAGGCCAGACCGCATATCAAACATAAAGGTTGGGGGTCACTTGGGAAATAGCGATCACAAAATAATAAGTTTTCATGTATCCTTTAAAAAGATGTGTAATAGAGGGGATACAAGGACACTAAATTTCAGGAGGGCAAATTTCCAACGGATGAGAGAGGATCTTGGTGCAATTAACTGGGACGATATCCTGAGACACAAAAATACAAAAAGAAAATGGGAGACGTTTATTAGCATCCTGGATAGGACCTGTGCACAGTATATACCGTATGGGAATAAACATACTAGAAATAGGAGGAAACCAATATGGCTAAATAGAGCTGTAAGGAGCGCAATAAGTGACAAAAAGAAAGCATTTAGAGAATTAAAGGAAGTAGGTAGTGATGAGGCATTAAATAAATACAAAAAATTAAATAAATTCTGTAAAAAGCAAATCAAGGCAGCAAAGATTGAGACAGAGAGACTCATTGCCAGGGAGAGTAAAAATAATCCTAAAATATTCTTTAACTACATAAATAGTAAGAAACTAAAAAATGATAGTGTTGGCCCCCTTAAAAATAGTCTGGGTGAAATGGTGGATGAGGATGAGAAAAAAGGCAATATGCTAAATGACTTTTTTTCATCAGTATTTACACAAGAAAATTCCATGGCAGACAAAATGACTAGTGATAAAAATTCCCAATTAAATGTCACCGGCTTAACCCAGCAGGAAGTGCGGCGGCGTCTAAAAATCACTAAAATTGACAAATCTCCGGGCCCGGATGGGATACACCCCCGAGTACTGCAGGAATTAAGTACAGTCATTGATAGACCATTATTTTTAATCTTTAAAGACTCCATAATAACAGGGTCTATGCCACTGGCGTATAGCAAATGTGGTGCCAATATTCAAAAAGGGGACAAAAACTGAACTCGGAAATTATCGGCCAGTAAGCTTAACCTCTACTGTGGGTAAAATCCTGGAGGGAATTCTAAGGGACGCTATACTGGAGTATCTGAAGAGGAATAACCTCATGACCCAGTATCAGCACGGGTTTACTAGGGACCGTTCATGTCAGACTAATTTGATCAGTTTCTATGAAGAGGTAAGTTCCGGATTGGACCAAGGGAACCCAGTGGATGTAGTGTATATGGACTTTTCAAAAGCTTTTGATACGGTGCCACACAAAAGGTTGATACATAAAATGAGAATAATGGGGATAGGGGAAAATATGTGCAAGTGGGTTGAGAGCTGGCTCAGGGATAGGAAACAAAGGGTGGTTATTAATGGAGCACACTCGGACTGGGTAGCGGTTAGCAGTGGGGTACCACAGGGGTCAGTATTGGGCCCTCTTCTTTTTAACATATTTATTAATGACCTTGTAGGGGGCATTCAGAGTAGAATTTCAATATTTGCAGATGACACTAAACTCTGCAGGGTAATTAATACAGAGGAGGACAATTTTATATTACAGGATGATTTATGTAAACTAGAAGCTTGGGCTGATAAATGGCAAATGAGCTTTAATGGGGATAAATGTAAGGTCATGCACTTGGGTAGAAGTAATAAGATGTATAATTATGTGCTTAATTCTAAAACTCTGGGCAAAACCGTCAATGAAAAAGACCTGGGTGTATGGGTGGATGACAAACTCATATTCAGTGGCCAGTGTCAGGCAGCTGCTACAAAGGCAAATAAAATAATGGGATGCATTAAAAGAGGCATAGATGCTCATGAGGAGAACATAATTTTACCTCTATACAAGTCACTAGTTCGACCACACTTAGAATACTGTGCACAGTTCTGGTCTCCGGTGTATAAGAAAGACATAGCTGAACTAGAGCGGGTGCAGAGAAGAGCAACCAAGGTTATTAGAGGACTGGGGGGTCTGCAATACCAAGATAGGTTATTACACTTGGGGCTATTTAGTTTGGAAAAACGAAGACTAAGGGGTGATCTTATTTTAATGTATAAATATATGAGGGGACAGTACAAAGACCTTTCTGATGATCTTTTTAATCATAGATCTGAAACAGGGACAAGGGGGCATCCTCTGCGTTTGGAGGAAAAAAGGTTTAAGCATAATAACAGACGCGGATTCTTTACTGTAAGAGCAGTGAGACTATGGAACTCTCTGCCGTATGATGTTGTAATGAGTGATTCATTACTTAAATTTAAGAGGGGACTGGATACCTTTCTGGAAAAGTATAATGTTACAGGGTATATACACTAGATTCCTTGATAGGGCGTTGATCCAGGGAACTAGTCTGATTGCCGTATGTGGAGTCGGGAAGGAATTTTTTTCCCCAATGTAGAGCTTACTCTTTGCCACATGGGTTTTTTTTTGCCTTCCTCTGGATCAACATGTTAGGGCATGTTAGGTTAGGCTATGGGTTGAACTAGATGGACTTATAGTCTTCCTTCAACCTTAATAACTATGTAACTATGTAACCAGTCATACGGGTTTGTGTCCTAACCTTTAAGGAGGACGAGTGAACTGTGAGGACCTTGTCAGAAGCCATAGGCAGCAAGGGACTACATCACCGCGCTAGTAGGAAGGCTATTAACTCCACCTGGTAAAGGGGACTCTGAACTCGCTTCCAAGCCGGTCAGACCTTGCCTGTACCTGTGATATGGTGCCCTGGACTGTGGCTGCCTGAAGTCTTCAGAATATTTTCTCACGCTCGAGTTCATATGAGGTAAAGAGACTGAAAACCCGTGTCCTCTATTCTTTACTGCACCACTCACCATCTTCACCTACATACCGGGAGCCCTGGGGATCTACTTCACCTGTGAGAAGTTATACCATCTTAGCTGCCATAACATCACCCCAGCGGACCCCTTTAAGCAGCGTCGGTCCCCACTGACCGAATGCCACAGGTGGCGTCACGAATACAAACTTTATTACAATCCATTAAAAGACTTTTCCCTTTTATTTGGGTGCCCAGGGCCACGGACCGGGTCACTGCCACTGTGACATCCCCCTTTAAGTACCAGACCCGGTACCGAGTACCCCACTGCCCTGGCAGGCGACTCATGTTTGTCGTCACGAACAGGATGGATCGACCCATTGAAATGGGTCCTGTGCGCCTAAGAGACTGTGCTTAACAGTGTGACTATTGGACTGTAAATTGCTGCCAAAACTGCTGCAATTACAACATCATGTGGCCTGCAGGAGGAAAAGGGCCCATTGTCGTGGGCGGCGCCTAGCGGAACGGCACGAAAACCATGGCCGCCCCTCATCAATACTACTATGTCCGGGAAATATGCCCATCAACAAGAGAGGTCCACCTCCTAGTCTGGGATGGCGGGGAGAAAGAACCGCCCACGAAGACAGGCATGGTGGAATGAAACCACTGGAACACAGTCCGAGGAAGAAATGTTGGAAAGCAACATGGCGGCGGGAGGTGAGCAAGCACCAGAGCGTGGGGTGGAGCAGAAAGATTCCCCCCTCAGGACCTGCAAGAACCATATCCATCACTGAAGCTGGATTTGGACCTCCTGCGGAGAGAAATAGAAGAACTTACCCGGCAGCTCGTGCGGATGCAGATGGAAGTTGTGGTCGGGTGGAAGGAGGCCTTCATCGGGAGCCTTACCGGACGACCGTCGGCAGGCTTGTCTGGCCCGGAGTAGGAAAGAAGATCCTGTGCTCCGTAAGAGAAGGTAAGGGGCATGACTCTAACCCTGCAAGCAGAAGGCCCAATGGCTAGGCCCGAGTCAACACCACTGTTGTACACCCCCGACCAGGGTTTTGGGTCCCTCGGTGAAATGTCACTGTACGCTGAGGGTATCCCGATCTCCAGTCCCGCAGCAATCCCTGCGCGAGATGACACCCTGGTGGGCCCCTTACCGACTCCGCCGACTCCAAGGCCTGGAGTACGCTGTCGGCTACATCGGGACCAGGAGGACAGCGGCCTGGGTCAGATGGCAGCCCCATTTCTTCCAACTTGTGAACCCCAGCTAGCTCTCCAGAACCCAAGGTATTCACAGAGGGACTCGCGGAGGAGGACATGATTACACTCCAGGGGGATATCCCCATGATTACCTGGTGGGAACACTGCAGGCGTAGGGAGGAGAGGGAGAGACAGGAGTCCCTGGCTCATATAGCAGCTTTTGAGGTGAGGAATCTGGCAGGGAAGGCCCAGATGCGCAAAACCCCCCGGGCAAAAAGAGGACCGCTGCGGCAGGGGGAAGTGGTGGTCTTCAACCAGCGGAGAGGCTGGGGATTTATATAAGAAGCCGGTATAATTAACTAAATCTTTTTCAACCGGATCGATGTGGAATCCCATCTATTGGAAGGACACCCTGACAGGGTGCTGAACTGTGGTGACCGAGTAACTTATACCCGCCATATAGTCGAAAAGGGGTGGTACGCTCTGGACTACAAGAGATGTGTACCAATCTCAGTCCCTGCAGCAGCAGGCCAGGCCAATTATTAAATGCAACAAATCCACCCAGACACCAGTGGTGGAACCAGCTAACAGGCCCTGGTGTGCAATCCCAGTGGAATGCTATGACCCTGAATTTTCCCGGTCAGGAAGTAACAGCCTTATGGAGAACCCTGGCACAGGAAATAGAACAATGATTGCTGAAAGTTCTAATTGTTTAATTTTAAAAGTTGCTTAACCTGATCAGGTTTCCATTTAAATAAAGTTCAGTTATTTGTTTAAAAGGACATCAGGATCATGGATGGTGAATGGTCCACAAACTTTTTTATATATAGGTGTCACCTACTTAGGTGCTTACTACTGATTTTACAAAGAAGCTTTAAAGAAACTGTTTCTAATGTTTCTGTGAAAGTTGATTTGTTTTACAGAGACCTGAAGAAAACCCGTTTGGCGTGGCCGAAGACAGGGTCTGAATGCCATGCCTTGTAGCCCGCCTAAGACCTACATTGAGGGTTAACGAAACGGGTCCCCCATATTGTTGTTGCTGTTTGAAATGTTGATGAGTAATTGAATTGAATGTTACATTGCACAATTTAAAGCACTACCTCAATTTATATGTTTGATGAGTAAAGTATGCAGAAGAAAGTATAGTAAGGGTTAGTCAATGAATGTAAGGATAATGCTTGTTTTTGCACTTTTGAACAGGAAAATGCTGATTTGTTGCACTTTAGGAAAGTGATTAATGTTGTTAGAAGAAGTGAGCTAGTATAATAAATATGCAGGTAGTGTTGAGGATTATAGTGAAAGAAGGAAAATAAAAGTAAAGCTGATGTTTGGTTTTGCACTTTAAATGAAGAAAATCTCCCATAAAGGGAAGCCAAATTTTACATTAATTAACCTGTTTTACCTGTTTACAGCATTTAAAAATATTTTTGCATGTCTTCTAATAACTTGTACTGTTGTTTTCTTTTCCCAGTCCGGGAGTACTGGATTCTACAGAGGAGAGTGTGACACCCCAGGGTCCTGGTTGTCACAGTGGCATTGATTTCCTCATGGGGAGAGTGATGTCACACTTGGAAGCGATGAAGGATTCCTTTTATCAGGTAATCACAAAGCACACAACATGTTCACACTCCAGACCAGAAGGGGAAGCTCTGATTCTGTTTATTGGTGGCTCCCCTATAAATAAATTCTGGTCTGGAGGGAAAGGGAGTTGGAGAGAGGAGACAGTTGGTGCCAGACAGCAGACTTGAACAGTCTGAGGCAGAGAGCAGTGTGAGGGCTGTGCAGCCACAGGTGCTGCAGCTCCAGGAAAGTGATATAGTGAAGGAAGAACAGTGTTTAGTGAGTGTGCAGGAGAGCGAAGCGCAGGAGAGTGATACCAGGGGAGCACAGCAGCGTTTGGGCTACCTCCCTGGCCAAGCGCAGATTCCGGTAGCCGGAAGACCAAGATTGTGTCAGACTCTAGGAGGCACAGCAGAAACCGGCAGGACAGTTAGACTGCAAGTAACCTGTCCACCCTAATACCCAGGAGGCACAGTGGCACATTGAGCCCGGGTCGTGATAGAGACCCTATAAAAAGGCTCGAGCCACCTCTCATATGGGTTTGTTTACTAACCTTTAAGGAGGACAAGTGAACTGTGAATACCTTGTCAGAAGCCATAGGCAGCAAGGGACTACATCACCGCGCTAGTATGAAGGCTTTTAACTCCACCTGGTAAAGGGGACTCTGAACTTGCTTCCAAGCCGGCCGCACCCAGCCTGTACCTGAGATATGGTGCCTGAAGTCTTCAATAAACCAGGTAAAGAGACTGCAAACCCGTGTCCTCTGTTCTTTACTGCACCACTCTCCATCTTCACCTACATACCGGAAGCCCTGTGGATCTACTTCACCTTTGGGAAGTTATACCATCTTAGCTGCCATAAAATCACCCCAGCGGACCCCTTTAAGCAGCATCGGTCCCCACTGACCGAATACCACAGGTGGCGTCACGAACACAAACTTTATTACAATCCATTAAAAGACCTTTCCCTTTTATTTGGGTTCCCAGGGCTACGGACCGGGTCGCCGTCACCGTGACATCCCACTTTAAGTACCGACCCGGTACCGAGTACTCCACTGCCCTGGCGGGAGACTCACACATTGACATTTGATTATAGTTGCTATGTATTTTTTGTTATTATCCTCATGCGTGATTGCTATATGCTATTTTGTGATACTGCAAAATGTGTCAATGTGTGAGTCGCCCGCCAGGGCAGTGGAGTACTCGGCACCGGGTCCGGTACTTAAAGGGGGATGTCACAGTGGTGGCGACCCGTTCCGTGGCCCTGGGCGCCCAAATAAAAGGGAAAGGTCTTTTAATGGATTGTAATAAAGTTTGTGTTCATGAAGCCACCTGTGGTATTCGGTCAGTGGGGACCGATGCTGCTTAAAGGGGTCCACTGGGGTGATGTTATGGCAGCTAAGATGGTATAACTTCCCACAGGTGAAGTAGATCCTCAGGGCTCCCAGTATGTAGGTGGAGATGGTGAGTGGTGCAGTAAAGAACGGAGGACAAGGGTTTGCAGTCTCTTTACCTCATATGAACTCGGGCATGAGAAAATATTCAGAAAAATTCCCACGCTAGAGTTCATATGAGTTTATACCAGCAGGGGGCGCAGCTCCGCAAGTCTAGGTAGCTACATTCCCCTGCTTTCCATTCATTACCCACTTTTTAGAGGCAGGAGCACAGCTGCATTAGCAGAGCTCCTGCATGTAAAATAATTAACACCTTCTGATGGATTTACATCGTGGGACTTGACTGTAACGCCGGAGACGTATAGGATATTGTTGATTTTTTATTTTAACTTTGTTTTAGGTGACAAGGGTCTTCAATTGGATTGAGCATTTAATAAACTATTACAACACCATGTGTCTTTATTTCATTAAAATACTTTTTTCCTGGGGGGCGTGGCCAGCTGCCAAAGAAGCAAGACGTGCTTCCCTGAGCTCCCTGAACTACTAGGGTAATCCACCCGCTTTAACACTAATCGGACACCCATCCAGAGAGAACAAGGGCAGCAACATATTGCCCCCGGGCCACGGACGCAATATCTGGCCGTGGATGAGGGAAAAAGTGGTCTGGAACCACAGCGCCAGTCCGAGGCCTACAGTCAGGCCTGAGGCCTGTGAGACGCTAGCATGGCCGGATCCCGGCCGGAGAGCTCCCGGCACCTCCCTGCACTAGCGGGACGACCTGGACGTCAACGGACAGTGAAGTCCGTCCACCCCCACCACCCCGGAAACGGAGGATCCTTGCTGCCGGGGTCGGCACGTCGCCGAGTGAGAGCGGGGGCCGCCAGGCGGTGAGTTGCGGCGGGCACCGCGGGCCCACGTGTTGTCCTGCCTCCCCCGTGCGTCCCGATCTGCGCCACTGAAGAGACAAACCAGCGGTACTCACCCGCGCGCTGGCCGCCCCGAAACTGCCGCCGCGTTGTGCTGTGTGCTGCCTGCTGATCCCCTGGGCTTCTCCCGACTCCTGGGCCTCGCGGCGGAGGCTGTGGCCGCTAGGGGGCGCGCGGCCCATGCTGTTTGCTGGCTGCTTGAAAGAAGAGTGAGGGACGCGCCGCCATTAATCGTGGCCCTACAGACGCTGTGCACTGATCCCCTGAAGCTGCACGCCGAGCACAATCGCTCCACCGCTCTGCTGCGGGAAACCCGAAGCCCTCCGGTGGACAGAGGACTTCCTGACGCCGGATTGAAGAGGTGAGAGGTCACCTCATGTTATATTCCCCCACCTGGGCCATCAGTGAGGGGTCCGAGCCTTGTACACAGGGGGGCTGCTGTCCTCGGCTAGATACACACGGGCAGCGACGGGCTGTCACCATCGTGGTTCCCTTCCCGGCCCCTGTGGACAGCTTCTGGCTCTTCCGGCCTCCAGACCCGCTACTTATTACCTCGAGCCAACCTCCACTGGCACAATCTAATTAGACTTAATATACGGAATAACATAAAGATTGTTACAATGCCATAACCGAACCCTCGCGCACCTGCTAGGGGTCACTGCACAATATGTCCTGTCTTAGACCTTAGCTTTCTTATTACGGGGGGAAAAACATCACGGGGTTTTACTCCCACCTATACTCTAATTGACCTCATGCCTAAAGCGCGCAGAACCACTTCAAAACAACCCAGCAACAAGTTTGCCGTATTAACAGACCTGGAGGCTGACATGTCTTCCGGTCCGTTCTCACAGTCAGAGTCCTCTAACTCTTCTATACCCGACGGAGCAGAATCTGAGATGATCCCGGCCTCAACAACCAAGACCCCTAACACCCCTACCCCGGATCAATCTGCTCTACTGTCGCAGTTCCAATCTATTTTACATTCTGAACTGCTCAAGATGTCGGACAAATTGACTAAGGACCTAACCAAAGAAATCAGAGAACTCGGTTCCCGCACCTCTGACCTTGAAGACAAAATGGACTCGACCATTGCAAACTTAGCAACTCACGAAAAAGACATTGAGATGCTACATGACGAGATCCACACCCTCAACAGCAAGCTAGAGGACTTTGAAAACCGAGACCGTAGAAGCAATATCAGGATCAGAGGTATACCAGAAACGGTCACTGATCTACAATCCACCGCAACTGCCCTGTTTCAAGAACTCCTACCAGGAATCTCCATTGAGCGCCTAGAAATGGACCGCATCCATAGAGCCCTAAGCAGGCGCAAGCCAGATGGCCCACCGAGAGACATCATTCTTAAAATGCACTTTTACAAAACTAAAGAGCAGCTCCTGCAGGCGGCTAGAAAATCTGCACCGCTAACATTCCAGGGCCATTCGTACGAGCTGTTCTCAGATTTGGCCCCCACCACTATCGCCAAACGTCGAGCCATGAAGCCGTACTTGGAGGTACTGCGATCCAACAATATCAAATATCGCTGGGGATTCCCCTTTAAATTGATATTCTCTCATCACGATATGATCCACACAGTTCTCTCCCCCGAGGGAGCGAGCCGTTGCTTGGCCAAATTACAGCTCATGGATTTCGCTTCATCTCCTCCGCTTGCCCCCTCTCAGCCTCGGCCTGTGAGCCGCCGATCCCATCCGCGAGCTCCGCCTGACCCCCCGTGAGAAGCTTAACAACCGCTGACTCTATTCTGGGCCCCTGATGCCCTACTTGCTATCCTGCCAGATACTCCACAGTTCTAGGATAATTTAGTTATATGTGCTTTCTTAGTTTATCTCCATAGACGCTCCTGAACTACGCAACTTCAACATTCCCCTGCCGGAAACTACTGCTTCCTTCACCCCGGCTGGGACATTGGACTGGATTGAACTTATCGCCGGACCTGATCTTCACTATAGACAAGTGAATATGCTCAATCCACTAGTCAATACAATGTTGTTTCTTCTTCTTTTTATCTGTTAACTGTTACGCTTTAGCAACAGGTTACACATATCCTACTTTGCTGTAATGTTTAAACTGTATTTAAATTTACACCATGGCCTTAGCTAGCTATATTTTTAGGCATAGTTGTTATGTTTTGTTATTAGATCTATGCCCCCCGTTTACTAGCAGCTATAATAAGTTGACAAGATAGACCATCATTGAATATCCCTAGGATAGCAGAATCAGACCCCCAGCTCGTCGTTATTACCCATTTACTCCAGTACCGCATACAATTTTCTTTCATGCGCTGCCCCTAGCAGACCCCAATGACCCCACAGTGTCCTCGCACACTGCTGCTCAGCACATAGTGCTTAGCCAATATTACAGTTCCTCCTTTCCCCTCAACAAGCCTTTTTACCCCACCTATATCGCAGGCACTTTCAAATCTATCCCACCCCCTAACCCAACTACCTGCTCGAGCTTACACTACCCATCAAGTCCATTCTGTAAGACGTCCTCCACCTCCATTGATATACCGCAAGTAACAATTACCAGAAGCTTACCTTCCAATCTCTCACAATGCCACTCACAATCTTATCGCACAACGTGAGGGGACTCAACGCCCCACACAAACGCACCAAGGCTTTCCGCTATTATAGATCCCAGCAGGCAGATGTAGTATGTCTCCAGGAGACACACTTCTCAACCAAATCCTGTCCTAGATTCTTGTCCGCCTCTTATTCGCTCTTTTACTCCGCTAATGCCCCAAACAAAACCAAAGGCGTAGCTATCTGTTTTAAGAAATCTGTCCCGTTTGTTTTTAAGTCTTCAGTAGTTGACAAGGAAGGCCGTTATATTATGGTGACGGGCACTATAACGGACGAATTGGTGACCTTTGTCTCCTACTATGCCCCTAATACTCATCAGGCTGCCTTTTTCTCTCAACTACTAGAACTAATTTCAGAACATGCACAGGGCACCAAAATTCTATGTGGAGACTCCAATTGCATACTTAAAGCTAACCTAGACAAATCCTTAAGCCCCCATTCTCCTACTCCTCCGCCCCCATACCCTTCAGCTGACTAGACTGTCCTCAAAAAACTTATCTCCCAATATCACTGGATAGACCTATGGAGGGAACTCCACCCCACCAAAAGGGACTATACCTTTCTCTCCGCACGCCACCTAGTATACACCAGAATTGATCATGTCCTAGTCCATCCTTCCTTTATTCCCAACATATCAAACATCTCAATCCAATCTACCCCCTGGTCAGACCATTCCCCATACCTGGTCACATGCTCAACACTCCACCCGCGGCCCCGCTCGTTCAACTGGACCCTAAACGACTCACTGCTCTCCTATCCTGACATCGCCCAAAAACTGAAAAACCACAATCAGCTTCTTCGCCAGTTTCCCTATGGGAGGCACACAAAGCAGTACTCAGAGGCTTCTGTATCCAAGAGGCCTCTCGTAGGAAAAAAGATAGAAACGCGAAGATAGCAGAATTGGAGAGCAGCGTGTCAACTTTGGAGTCCCAGATGAAAACTGTACCCCTACCTGCTACGTATCGAGATCTTCTCCATGCACGGACGGAATTAGATCTACACCTCTCTGAAAATGCTGACCGAGCTATACGCTGGTCACAGCAACGCTTCTATGCCCTTAACAATAAAAATAACTCCAACCTCGCTCGCCGCTTGAAATGCCAACCTTTACCTAGACCCCCCATACGTCTCCGCACCTCCACAGGTGTCACAACCAACCCGCAACAAATTGTCTGTTTATTTCAACAGAAACTTAGACAGTTGTACAGTGCCCCAACTGCCACAGACACAGACACCCTGAAGAACTTTTTAGACTCAGTTCCCCTTCCAGCCCTTAGCCCCGACATGATCGAACTCCTTGATCGAACTCCTTGATCAAGCTATAACTCCTAGCGAAATTGAGATAGCCATTAAAAATTTGAAAACTAACAAAAAGCCAGGCCCCGACGTGTTCACGGCCCTTTACTATAAGAAATACGCCCCGGTACTGATCCCCCACCTCATCAACTACTTCAATTTCCTGAGAGACGGAAACAAACCAGGTGCGGCCTCATTAATGGCCGCAATCTCTATGATACCTAAGCCCAACACAGATCACTTACTCTGGTCTAATTATAGGCCAATATCTCTAGTTAATATAGACCTTAAAATATTGACTAAAATCCTATCCCAAAGATTGAACTCAGGCTTAGGTGCATTAATCCATAAAGATCAAGTAGGCCAAGTAGGCTTTGTTCCGCGTCGACAGGCCTCTGACAACATACGGAGGGTTTCTCATCTGCTACATCTCTGCAAACACCGTAATATATCAAGTATGCTACTGTCATTAGACATTAAAAAAGCCTTCGACTCTGTATCGTGGCCCTATCTGTTTGCGGTGCTGCAGAGATGGAAGTTTCCCGACCATTTTCTCTCCTGGATTCACGCACTCTATAGTTCCCCTTCCGCCTATGTGCGCTATAGTGGCTTTTCCTCTACGCTTTTTCCAATCAGCAGAGGCACCCGACAGGGTTGCCCTCTCTCACCCCTACTATTTCTTCTAGCGCTCGAACCACTAGCCATCCAACTACGCCTCAAAACCAACATACAAGGGGTAGAGGTAGCGGCCGTCCCACACAAACTACTCATGTTTGCAGACGACATCCTGCTCCTTTTATCGTCCCCCAAGAAGTCTTTACCGGCCCTTCTCCAAGCCTTACAAAACTTTGGAGCATTATCCTGCCTGCAAATAAATACCACCAAATCCTACGCTATGAATATATCCCTCCCACAATCAACTATAACAAATCTCCAAAACGACTTTCCTTTCCAGTGGGTCACTAAACACTTGGACTACTTGGGAGTGAAACTGACAGCTAACCTAGACTCTCTCTATAAGGCCAACTATCCCCCCATGTCTCGAAAACTTCATCTTTTGCTACAGTCTTGGGAGAAATTGCATCTTTCATGGTTAGGCCGTGTGCGAGCCCTTAAAATGTCTATCCTTCCCAAGCTACTTTACCTATTTCGTGTCCTACCAATCCCCATTCCATCGCACTTCCTTAAAATGGCCCAAAGAGCAATAGATGCCTTTGTTTGGAGGGGAGGTCTCCCCAGGGTTAACAAAGCTACTCTCTACCGACATCGCCTAAAAGGAGGTCTGGGAGTTCCCAACCTCTCTAAATACTATCGCGCAGCTCAATTAGGCCAACTGACCCTGTATCATGCCTACACCGAACCCCCATTATGGCTTTCTCTAGAAGCCGCAGAGCTACAGCCCGACACTCTAGACACAATACTATGGATTCTCCCAACCCAACGCAAACATATTTCAAACCCCATAATAAAACATTCCCTTGCAATCTGGGACTCCCATAAATACTCTTCACAATTAATCTCACCCTTTTTGCCTCTCACCCCAATTTGGGGCAATGTTCTATTTCCCCCAGGTATGGGTCCCCTAAGATACTTCTATAAGTGGGTTGAAGTGGGGATAACTAAAGTCCACCACCTCTTTAACGTGGACGGGATTATCCCATTCCCAACTCTTAGAGAAAAATATGGTTTCCCCCCTGAAGAGGTATTTCGATACTTGCAACTTAAGAACTTTATCAGCTCTTTACTGAAGAATTCTGATACCCCATACTCTTTCACTCCATTTGAACAAAGATGCCGCCAAAACCCCCACGCCTCAGGTATTATATCTTCTCCTCTATTCACAAATCAACTCCCCCTCACATATGAATTGTTTAAAATATACATCTCGATGGGAGTCCGATATTGGATCTACCCTGACTGACTCTGAATGGTCCCAAATTTGGTCCTCCTCAACTGGAGGAATCCTAAATACCCTTATGTTAGAAACTAACTATAAAGTATTAACCCGTTGGTACCTGACTCCAGCGAGAGTAGCTAAGGCAGTGGCCAACTACCCCCCAAACTGCTTCAGAGGATGCAACTCTACCGGAGACATGTTCCACATCTGGTGGCTATGCCCGACTGTTAGGAGACTGTGGATCAGAGTTTACCATTTAGTTTTCTCGGTCACAAATATTAACCTCAGAAAGAACCCTTGGGAGGCCCTGCTCAATAAACGCATCTCCAACATTCCCAAACACACCCAGGCTCTTATATCATTTATATTTCTAGCAACCAAGCAAACAATAGCTTTGGCCTGGAAAAAAACAGCTATAGATTTTTCCGCAGTCAAGTCTCGCCTCTCCTGGTATATGATAAATGAGAAACTGTCGGCTATTCTCACGGACAAAGTTGGTAAATTTGAAAGAGTATGGCTTCCCTGGGCGGAATACACCAACCACACTCCCTTTGCGGTACCTGCACTCTACCTAACTAACCCTGAACTGTCTGATTCAGAATAACTCTTCATAACTACTGTACACAACGCAATCTCATCCTCGGGCCTCCCCCTCCCTTTTCCTCTTTCCCCCTTATGTGCCTTACTCTATCTCCCCCTACCCCTTGTAGTTGTTTGATCAAAGAACTACGTGTTACTCGCTTACACGCTTTTTATGCACATGCTGAATTTACAGTTTGTAATGATACCTTAGTTATTGCATCATTTGTAAATTTGAAAATGTTTCAATAAAAATTTATTGTTGAAAAAAAAAATACTTTTTTCCTAATGTGTGTGTGTGTGTGTTTTTTTTTAACCCTTTATGAATGCATAGGTGCCTTATTGACACCTCTCCATTATTAACCTGGCTTAATGTCACCTTACAATAGCAAGGTGACATTAACCCTTTATTACCCCATATCCCACTACTACTCCGAAGTGGGAAGAGAGAGGCTAAGTGCAAGAATAGGCGCATCTTACAGATGTGCCTTTTCTGGGGTGGCTGGGGGCAGATGTTTTTAGCCGAGGGGGCAAATAACCATGGTCCCTCTCTAGGCTATTAATATCTGCCCTCAGTCACTGGTTTTCCCACTCTGGCGGAGAAAATTGCGTGGGAGCCCACGCCAGTTTTTTCCGTGATTTAAACCCTTTATTTTAACACCTAGAGCCCCCAAATTTTGCACACAGACACTTCTAACATTACTAGTGCGGAATATGTAAAAAAAAATAAGGGATATGAAATGGTTTACTGTATGTAAACCATGTCTCATATCCTGTCGGGTTTGTGAAGGAGAAAGCAAAAGCCGGCAATTGAATTACCGGCTTTTCTGCTATCTAGCGCTATATGAAATATAAATATATGTATGTATATGAGTCTCACTGACCTATATATATATATAGACTGTATATATGTTTTTATGAATATCTGAGGCCATGGATCCATTCTATGTCCATTTTGCAAGCCGGCGAGATTTTCGTATGGATGCCATACGGATGCCATACGGATGACACACGTATGGATAATTTTTAGAGGAAAAATCGCATCCTCGCATTAAATACGGATCACTGTTCAGGAAATTTTCTGCATATCTCGGCCATCAAAAACGGACCGTATTTTTATACGTTGTGTGTGACTCCGGCCTTATTAAGGGAGTTGATTTCAGCACTCAAAATATACTACTGCTGAATGTATTAATTTGTAGCCACAATTTAAATATATAAGAAAATATTACAAGCAGCACCAGCTATACAAAAAATGTCCAATGTCCAAGCCTCCCAAATGCCAAGCCTACCAAACAAAACACATAAATGGAGACAAAGTGCAAAATCAGTGGACTTTATTGTCCCATTAGGCAATGTTTCGGTTCATAGTATGAACTTTTATCAAACTATTTAAATAGTTTATGCTTAAAGAACTGTTCTGCAATTTCTGGTAACTTCCAACATGACGTAGACCAGTGGTCCCCAACTCCAGGCCTCGAGGGCCGCCAACAGTGCAGGTTTTCAGGATTTCCTTAGTATTGCACAGGGGTTGGAATCATCACCTGTGCAGATGATGACATTACCACCGATGCAATACTAAAGAAATCCTGAAAACCTGCACTGTTGGCGGCCCTCGAGGCCTGGAGTTGGGGACCCCTGACTTAGACAATGTCCCCTATTCATTAATAGTTGCATTTGATATACCAGTCTTAATGAGGGTCGTGCAGGAACAAAATTCATTAAAATCAATAAGAGGTGCATGCAACCTAATGAATTTTGTGCATTTTATCAATGGTATGTGGATCGCCAGAAATGTTACTTTAGTCAGGGACTGGCGTAACAATTCTGACATAAGAAACGCTGCAACTATTGATGAATTTGATGGACAGTCATAGCCTTACCATGTCCTACTCTGGCTCCTCCCCAGCTCCTCTCATTTTGACAGAGCTTCTCGAAACTAGCATGAAAATGATTATTATTTGTGTTGAGTTCTGTTTTTGGGCTCCCTCTGGTGGTTACTGATGGTACTGGGTGATTTGTGTTCTGCTGTCTCTGGTGTCCACCTGTTCTATTAGGATTTGGGAGTTTCCTATTTAACCGGGCTTTCTTGTCATTTCCCCGCCGGCTATCAAGGTTATCAGAGTGTTTTGTTACCTCAGCTTCTGGCTTCAGTAATCTTCAGGACAAGCTAAGTTTTTGATTTTCTTGTTCCACGTTTTGCTTTATTTTTGTCTTGTCCAGCTTGCATATAATTGTTTCTTTGCTGCTGGTTGCTCTAGTGGGCTGTAATTGCTCCTCATGTTCCATGAGTTGGAACATGAGTTCAAGTAATTACAGGATGGTTTTTTGAAGGGTTTTTTGCTGACCGCGCAGTTTACTTTTGTATCCTCTGCTATCTAGGTTTAGCGGGCCTCATTTTGCTGAATCTGTTTTCATACTGACGCACATTTCCATGGACTTTATTTCGGATCTCCCTGTCTCTCAAAAAATGTCTGTCATCTGGGTTGTGTGTGACCGCTTTTCTAAAATGGTTCATCTTGTACCCTTGCCTAAGTTGCCTTCCTCCTCTGAGTTGGTCCCTCTGTTTTTCCAGAACGTGGTTCGTTTGCATGGGATTCCGGAGAACATCGTTTCTGACAGGGGATCCCAGTTTGTGTCTAGATTTTGGCGGACGTTCTGTGCTAAGATGGGCATTGATTTGTCCTTTTCGTCTGCATTCCATCCTCAGACGAATGGCCAGACGGAGCGAACTAATCAGACCTTGGAAACTTATTTGAGGTGTTTTGTTTCTGCTGATCAGGATGACTGGGTTACCTTTTTGCCGCTGGCCGAGTTTGCCCTTAATAATCGGGCTAGTTCTGCTACCTTGGTTTCTCCTTTCTTTTGTAATTCGGGGTTTCATCCTCGTTTTTCCTCTGGTCAGGTGGAGCCTTCTGATTGTCCTGGAGTGGACATGGTGGTGGATAGGTTGCATCAGATTTGGAGTCATGTGGTGGACAATTTGAAGTTGTCCCAGGAGAAGGCTCAGCAGTTTGCTAATCGCCGTCGCCGCGTGGGTCCTCGACTTCGTGTTGGGGACTTGGTGTGGTTGTCTTCTCGTTTTGTTCCTATGAAGGTCTCTTCTCCTAAGTTCAAGCCTCGGTTCATCGGTCCTTATAGGATCTTGGAAATTCTTAACCCTGTGTCGTTTCGTTTGGATCTCCCGGCATCGTTTGCTATTCATAATGTGTTCCATCGGTCGTTATATGTGGGGGGCTGCTATTTCTGTGGGGTATTTCTCTGGAGGCAAGAGAGGTCTGTGTTTCTTCTAATAGGGGAAGTTAGATCTTCGGCTGGTGCGAGACGTCTAGGATCAACGTAGGCACGTTCCCCGGCTATTGTTATTTGTGTGTTCAGGTTTAGGGTCGCGATCAGCTCAGGTTCCATCACCCTAGAGCTCGTTGGTGCTTGTCCTTTTGTGATTCCCTGCCATTGGAATCATGACATATTTGTTATTATAGCACCATTTATTCCATCGCGCTTTACATGGGAAAAGGGGTATACATAATAAAAACAAATACTATAATCTTGATCAAAACTAGTCACCAACTGGTACAGGAAGAGAGAGGACCCTGGCGATGAGGGCTCAGTCTACAAGGGATGGGCGAGGATATAGCTGGTTGTGCAGTTTTGTGGTAACTGCAGGTTGTAGGCTTGTCGGAAGAGGTGAGTCTTCAGGTTCCTTTTGAAGGTTTCCATGGTAGGTGAGAGTCTGATATGTTTGGGTAGATTGTTCCTGAGTAGGGGGGATGCACGAGAGAAAGCTAGTATGCGATTGTGGGAAAAGCAGGAGAAAATGCCAAAAATCACATTTTTGCGCTACACCGTGACTTTTACGTGAAACAGTTTGCTGAATTTTGGATCAGTGTCTGTCTTGACATGCTGAGCATTGTTATTTTAGAACAGCTTGAGTCACGGGTTGAAAAACCAATGATATGTACGACTACCGTGATTGCCGACAGCAGAGCACTACAAATTCTTAACATTGCATATCCGTGTAAATACAACCTTACATGTTCATAGAAACATGCTGCACATTTGGAGCATTCGGTAATCCAAATTGACAGTAAAATCACAGATAAAACCAAAAAGACATTTCTAGATATGTTTCATCTTGACAACAGCAAAGTGAATTTGTTATTAAAGTGCAGCCGAGGATAAATCCTTTAACACTCAAAATAGCATTGACGTGTTCAGACCATAAATCCAGTCCTTTGCCCGATGTTTTACTTTTTCCTCCTTGAACTTTCTGATACTCTATTTACTGTGCAGATAATAATTCATTTTAGGTTTACTGCTTCCAATATGAAGACTTTTTTATTCTGGCAGAAAAGCATAACAGGTTGAATTTAACAATAAATCAATATGCCTGAAAAATACATTGAAAATAGAACTCAGCAAAATGAGGCAATATTTACTGATATAGAAGGTATGAATGGATAAAATATAATGACCTAGAACAATTCTACAGACTCAAGATTTACTGTGTAAGCTTTGTTCATTCTGAGAAGATGAAAGAAGAGGACTCTGGGCCAGGAGCATTGTCAGTATCCTGCTTAGATTGACAGTAGCAACTAGCAATTGGGAAACCAGTCACTAAGATTTATTTAAAAAAAATAAAACATTTGGGCAGTAATGGAATTATCAGAATTTAACTTTTTATGGTCAGCTAAGGTTTGCTATCTCATTCAGGGACTGAGGCTGTGATATCCATCAATCGAGCAAACTTCTTGGCAGCAAAAGCAGGCTGTATAGCATAGAGCCTGCTTGCTTGGCGCGCTCATTGTCTAGTAAAATGGCAGGGTGGGACTGCAGCATGGCCAGTAGTAGTCTAGGCAACAAGCTGTACACTGTACTACCTGGCAAAGCATCTTAATGGAGAAAACTGGATATTTGGGGATGTCTATGTAAGGGTGCTCGAGGTGGTAGCCGCAGGTGAGGCACTCGTATTACACACCCTGGCCTGCTACAGAAAAATGGGGCCCTGACTCGGTGTGTGTGTGCAGTCATGTTTCCCTTGCGGACACCTCCCAGTGCAGCTCTGCCACACTTTACGTGGCGCCGATCCCCTTTGACCCCAAGATAAGGAAACCCCACCAGATCATAGAAACAAAGTCCTTTTTACTAAAGGTACCATCACATTTAGCGACGCTGCAGCAATCTAGACAACGATCCCGATCGCTGCAGCGTCGCTGTGTGGTCGCTGGAGAGCTGTCACACAGACAGCTCTCCAGCGACCAACTATGCGAAGTCCCCTGGTAACCAGGGTAAACATCGGGTTACTAAGCGCAGGGCCGCGCTTAGTAACCTGATGTTTACCCTGGTTACCAGCGTAAACGTAAAAAAAAACAAACACTACATACTTACATTCCGGTGTCTGTCCCCCGGCGCTGTGCTTTTCTGCACTGACTGTGAGCGCCAGCCGGAAAGCACAGCGGTGACGTCACCGCCGTGCTCTGTTTTCCGGCCGGCGCTTACACAGTGCAGAGAAGCACAGCGCCGGGGGACAGACACCGGAATGTAAGTATGTAGTGTTTGTTTTTTTACGTTTACGCTGGTAACCAGGGTAAATATCGGGTTACTAAGCGCGGCCCTGCGCTTAGTAACCCGATGTTTACCCTCGTTACCAGTGAAGACATCGCTGAATCGGCGTCACACACGCCGATTCAGCGATGTCTGCGGGAGTCCAGCGACAAAATAAAGTTCTGGACTTTCTGCTCCGACCAACGATGGCACAGCAGGATCCTGATCGCTGCTGCCTGTCAAACTCAACGATATCGCTAGCCAGGACGCTGCAACGTCACAGATCGCTAGCAATATCGTTCAGTGTGACGGTACCTTAACAGCCAAACTTATATACAGTGAATAGCAGGAGATGAGCTCGCTATGTTCTCCTGTACAATACAGAGGCACATTCCCTTTGGTTATTGACAGCATCACAGCGTTGCTGAAATAGAAATTACTGCAGAGTTACAGGTTGTTATGCTAGAGCTAGTGTTGCAACTGACTTGGGGAAATAGGTATAGTTAAAAAAAACTGCAACTGCCCTTGTCGCTTCCTATACAGACTAGATATCCTGGCCCCACAGTCCATAGTAGATCCTATGTGAGCTGATATAGCCCTAACCACAGTCTAGAACAATGGCAACTCTGACCTGAGTTGCCCAAAAGGCCATTGCGATTCATGTTCCTCCTAAAGAACCGGTGGGCAGAGCAGAGTGTAAATTACCTACAAAAAGGGAAAGTGTGCTGAAAAAGGAAAAGATTCCAGAGTGAGTAATATACATCATGAAATAGAAAATAAAGTACATACTATTAGATAATATGCTGCCTACTTCCTAAAAAGAAACAGAAGGTAAGTGCAGAGTAAAGAACAGAAACAGCAAATACATAAACCCTAGCTGGAATTTTATTGACTAGTTTTAAACTACAGCAGAATGGCTGAACATCCACATGAAACTATCACTAGCAGGAAATGACAGCAGAGGGGAAGAATATAAAGCAGATCAGCAAATATACTCGTTACTCGAGATTTCTTGAGCACGCTCGGAGGTCCTCCGAGTATTTTTTAGTGCTTGGAGATTTAGTTTTTCTTGCCGCAGCTGAATTATTTAGATCTGTTAGCTAGCATAAGTACATGTGGGGGTTGCCTGATTGGTAGTGAATCCCCACATGTACTTATGCTGGCTAACAGATGTAAATCATTCAGCTGCAGCAATAAAAACTAAATTTTCGAGCACTAAAAAATACTCGGAGGACACCCGAGCGTGCTCGAGAAATCTCGAGTAACGAGTATATTCGCTCATCACTATAAAGCAGTACCCAAGAGGTGATAGGGCAGACAGATAAAAACACCTGTGTTATGCTAAACAGACTGCAGCCAGAATAACTGAACCTAAACGCCAGGAGAAAAGTGTGTCTGCTGTGGCTCCGTGGACAGAGAAGCCGACCACAAAAGTCAGGTTCAGTGGTTCCATCCCCGAAGTATGACACAGTTGAGGACCTCCATTCTTTCCCAGTATAGAACTACCTAAGGCAGTGCTCTTCGCTGTGACCACTATACTTCAGGTACATTTCTTGCGAATCATGTAAGGCCACCCCTCCAGCTGTCACCTTACTAAATATGTATTGACCTTGCTGACTGTCTCTCGGAACCCAGTTTCAAAGGTCTGGCTGAGACTAAGATGTTCCCAAAACTCTCCTAATCACCTTCCTAGAGGTTTCTTGCTGTGGGTGCCCTGACTTGCTTGCTTAATTGAGTACTCTGCAACCACTGGAATTCTCTTGTTCTGACTCAACTTTCCTGATCTCTTCACACCCGGTGATGATCACCTTTCGCTGAGGGTGTCCTATCTTCTATCTTTCTCTCTCACTAACTAACTCATTACAGAAACTGAAGCTAACCCACAGATCCCCATTGCTACTCCACAACCCTGGGCTGGCCCTACAGTTAACCCTTGTCACACCTGATTAGGAGGGACTGCAGCCTAAAGGCCCCTTCACATTAAGCGACGCTGCAGCGATACCGACAACGATCCGGATCGCTGCAGCGTCGCTGTTTGGTCGCTGGAGAGCTGTCACACAGACAGCTCTCCAGCGACCAACGATCCCGAAGTCCCCGGGTAACCAGGGTAAACATCGGGTTACTAAGCGCAGGGCCGCGCTTAGTGTTGTGAGTTCTGTTTTTGGGCTCCCTCTGGTGGTTACTGATGGTACTGGGTGATTTGTGTTCTGCTGTCTCTGGTGTCCGCCTGTTCTATTAGGATTTGGGAGTTTCCTATTTAACCGGGCTTTCTTGTCTTTTCCCCGCCGGCTATCAAGGTTATCAGAGTGTTTTGTTACCTCAGCTTCTGGCTTCAGTAATCTTCAGGACAAGCTAAGTTTTGGATTTTCTTGTTCCACGTTTTGCTTTATTTTTGTCTTGTCCAGCTTGCATATAATTGTTTCTTTGCTGCTGGTTGCTCTAGTGGGCTGTAATTGCTCCTCATGTTCCATAAGTTGGAACATGAGTTCAAGTAATTGCAGGATGGTTTTTTGAAGGGTTTTTTGCTGACCGCGCAATTTACTTTTGTATCCTCTGCTATCTAGTTTTAGCGGGCCTCATTTTGCTGAATCTGTTTTCATACTGTGTATGTGCCTTCCTCTCATTTCACCGTCATTATATGTGGGGGGCTGCTATTTCTGTGGGGGATTTCTCTGGAGGCAAGAGAGGTCTGTGTTTCTTCTAATAAGGGAAGTTAGATCTTCGGCTGGTGCGAGACGTCTAGGATCAACGTAGGCACGTTCCCCGGCTATTGTTATTTGTGTGTTCAGGTTTAGGGTCGCGGTCAGCTCAGGTTCCATCACCCTAGAGCTCGTTGGTGCTTGTCCTTTTGTGATTCCCTGCCATTGGAATCATGACAGTATAGCCGGCCAAAATGTTTGGGCTGAAGTAGGAGGAAAAGTAGTCTGAGGAAGTTTTTTTTTTTTTTTCCTCTCCTCTGAGGTTGCTGCCTAGCCTTAATTGCAGCCTGGCTGATTTTTTTTTTTCTTCCTCCTCTTAATCCTTGAATGGCTCTGACCTTAGCTGTTTATCATGGACGTCCAGAGTTTAGCTTCCAGCTTGAATAATCTTGCTGCTAAGGTTCAAAATATACAAGATTTTGTTGTACATGCTCCTATGTCTGAACCTAGAATTCCTATTCCAGAGTTCTTTGCTGGAGATAGATCTAGTTTTCTGAATTTTAGGAACAATTGCAAGCTGTTCCTTTCTTTGAAATCTCGCTCTTCTGGAGACCCTGCTCAGCAGGTTAAGATTATTATATCTTTCCTGCGGGGTGACCCTCAAAATTGGGCATTTGCATTGGCACCAGGGGATCCTGCGTTGCTTAATGTGGATGCGTTTTTTCTGGCATTGGGTTTGCTCTATGAGGAACCTAACCAGGAGATTCAGGCTGAAAAAGCTTTATTAGCTCTCTCTCAGGGGCAAGATGAAGCAGAAATATATTGTCAAAAATTTCGGAAATGGTCAGTGCTTACTCAGTGGAATGAGTGCGCCCTGGCTGCAAAGTTCAGAGATGGCCTTTCTGAGGCCATTAAAGATGTTATGGTGGGGTTCCCTGCGCCTACGGGTCTGAATGAGTCTATGACTATGGCTATTCAGATTGATCGGCGTTTACGAGAGCGCAAACCTGTTCACCCTTTGGCGGTGTCTTCTGAACAGGCACTTGAGACAATGCAATGTGATAGAGTTCAGTCTAGAAGTGAACGGCAAAACTATAGGCGGAAAAATGGGTTGTGCTTTTATTGTGGTGATTCAGCTCATGTTATATCAGCATGCTCTAAACGCACAAAAAAGGTTGATAAGTCTGTTGCCATTAGTACGTTACAGTCTAAGTTCATTCTGTCTGTGACTCTGATTTGCTTATTATCATCCATTTCCGTCGATGCCTATGTAGATTCAGGCGCTGCCCTGAGTCTTATGGATTGGTCATTTGCCAAGCGATGTGGGTTTAGTCTTGAGCCTCTGGAAGTCCCTATTCCTTTGAAGTGAATTGACTCTACACCTTTAGCTATGAATAAACCTCAGTACTGGACACAAGTGACCATGCGTATGACTCCCGTTCATCAGGAGGTGATTCGCTTCCTGGTATTGTATAATTTACATGATGTTCTAGTACTTGGTCTGCCATGGTTACAAACTCATAATCCAGTCCTTGACTGGAAAACAATGTCTGTGTTAAGCTGGGGATGTCAGGGGGTTCATGATGATGCACCTCCGATTTCTATCGCTTCATCTACTCCTTCTGAGGTTCCTGTATTTTTGTCTGATTATCGGGATGTTTTTGAGGAGCCTAAGCTCAATTCGCTTCCTCCTCACAGGGATTGCGATTGTGCTATAGATTTAATTCCTGGTAGTAAATTTCCTAAAGGTCGTTTGTTCAATCTGTCAGTGCCAGAGCATACTGCTATGCGGGATTATGTTAAGGAGTCCTTGGAAAAGGGACATATCCGTCCATCTTCGTCCCCTTTGGGAGCAGGTTTTTTTTTCGTGGCCAAAAAAGATGGGTCCTTGAGGCCTTGTATAGATTATCGTCTTTTGAATAAGATTAACGTAAAATATCAGTATCCTTTGCCTTTGTTGACTGATTTGTTTGCTCGCATTAAGGGGGCTAAATGGTTCACTAAGATTGATCTTCGGGGTGCGTATAATCTTATACGAATAAAGCAAGGTGATGAGTGGAAAACCGCATTTAATACGCCTGAGGGCCATTTTGAGTATTTGGTAATGCCTTTCGGACTTTCTAATGCTCCTTCAGTCTTCCAGTCCTTTATGCATGATATTTTCCGTGAATATCTGGATAAATTTATGATTGTGTATTTGGATGATATTTTGGTTTTTTCTGATGACTGGGAGTCTCATGTTCAGCAGGTCAGGAAGGTGTTTCAGGTCCTGCGGGCTAATTCCTTGTTTGTAAAGGGCTCAAAGTGTCTCTTTGGAGTCCAGAAGATTTCTTTCTTGGGGTATATTTTTTCCCCTTCTACTATTGAGATGGATCCCGTCAAGGTTCGGGCTATTTGTGACTGGACGCAGCCTGCATCTCTTAAGAGTCTGCAGAAGTTCTTGGGCTTTGCTAATTTCTATCGTCGTTTTATAACTAATTTTTCTAGTGTTGTTAAGCCTTTGACGGATTTGACTAAGAAGGGTGCTGATGTTGCTGATTGGTCTCCTGCGGCTGTGGAGGCCTTTCAGGAACTTAAACGCCGGTTTTCTTCTGCTCCTGTGTTGCGTCAGCCTGATGTTTCGCTTCCTTTCCAAGTTGAGGTTGATGCTTCCGAGATTGGAGCGGGGGCGGTTTTGTCACAGAGAAGCTCCGATTGCTCGGTGATGAAGCCATGAAGTGGGCATTTGAGGAGTGGCGTCATTGGCTGGAGGGTGCTAGACATCGTGTGGTGGTCTTGACTGATCACAAAAATCTGATTTACCTTGAGTCTGCCAGGCGTCTGAATCCTAGACAGGCTCGTTGGTCACTGTTTTTCTCTCGTTTCAATTTTGTGGTTTCATACCTGCCAGGTTCAAAGAATGTGAAGGCGGATGCTCTTTCTAGGAGTTTTGTGCCTGACTCCCCTGGAAATTCTGAGCCCACTGGTATCCTTAGGGATGGGGTGATTTTGTCGGCCGTCTTCCCAGACTTGCGACGTGCTTTGCAGGAGTTTCAGGCGGGTAAACCTGATCATTGTCCGCCTGAGAGACTGTTTGTTCCGGATAGTTGGACCAGTAGAGTCATCTCCGAGGTCCATTCTTCTGCGTTGGCAGGTCATCCTGGAATATTTGGTACTAGAGACTTGGTGGCCAGGTCTTTTTGGTGGCCTTCCTTGTCGAGGGATGTGCGTTCTTTTGTGCAGTCTTGTGAGGTTTGTGCTCGGGCTAAGCCTTGCTGTTCTCGAGCCAGTGGATTGTTGTCACCTTTGCCTATCCCGAAGAGGCCTTGGACGCACATTTCCATGGACTTTATTTCGGATCTCCCTGTCTCTCAAAAAATGTCTGTCATCTGGGTTGTGTGTGACCGCTTTTCTAAAATGGTTCATCTTGTACCCTTGCCTAAGTTGCCTTCCTCCTCTGAGTTGGTCCCTCTGTTTTTCCAGAACGTGGTTCGTTTGCATGGGATTCCGGAGAACATCGTTTCTGACAGGGGATCCCAGTTTGTGTCTAGATTTTGGCGGACGTTCTGTGCTAAGATGGGCATTGATTTGTCCTTTTCGTCTGCATTCCATCCTCAGACGAATGGCCAGACGGAGCGAACTAATCAGACCTTGGAAACTTATTTGAGGTGTTTTGTTTCTGCTGATCAGGATGACTGGGTTACCTTTTTGCCGCTGGCCGAGTTTGCCCTTAATAATCGGGCTAGTTCTGCTACCTTGGTTTCTCCTTTCTTTTGTAATTCGGGGTTTCATCCTCGTTTTTCCTCTGGTCAGGTGGAGCCTTCTGATTGTCCTGGAGTGGACATGGTGGTGGATAGGTTGCATCAGATTTGGAGTCATGTGGTGGACAATTTGAAGTTGTCCCAGGAGAAGGCTCAGCAGTTTGCTAATCGCCGTCGCCGCGTGGGTCCTCGACTTCGTGTTGGGGACTTGGTGTGGTTGTCTTCTCGTTTTGTTCCTATGAAGGTCTCTTCTCCTAAGTTCAAGCCTCGGTTCATCGGTCCTTATAGGATCTTGGAAATTCTTAACCCTGTGTCGTTTCGTTTGGATCTCCCGGCATCGTTTGCTATTCATAATGTGTTCCATCGGTCGTTGTTGCGGAGGTATGAGGTACCTGTTGTTCCTTCGCTTGAGCCTCCTGCTCCGGTGCTGGTGGAGGGAGAATTGGAGTATGTTGTAGAGAAGATCTTGGATTCTCGTGTTTCCAGACGGAAACTCCAATATTTGGTCAAGTGGAAGGGTTATGGTCAGGAGGATAATTCTTGGGTGGTTGCCTCTGATGTTCATGCTGATGATTTGGTCCGCGCTTTTCATAGGGCTCATCCTGGTCGCCCTGGTGGTTCTCGTGAGGGTTCGGTGACCCCTCCTCAAGGGGGGGTACTGTTGTGAGTTCTGTTTTTGGGCTCCCTCTGGTGGTTACTGATGGTACTGGGTGATTTGTGTTCTGCTGTCTCTGGTGTCCACCTGTTCTATTAGGATTTGGGAGTTTCCTATTTAACCGGGCTTTCTTGTCTTTTCCCCGCCGGCTATCAAGGTTATCAGAGTGTTTTGTTACCTCAGCTTCTGGCTTCAGTAATCTTCAGGACAAGCTAAGTTTTTGATTTTCTTGTTCCACGTTTTGCTTTATTTTTGTCTTGTCCAGCTTGCATATAATTGTTTCTTTGCTGCTGGTTGCTCTAGTGGGCTGTAATTGCTCCTCATGTTCCATGAGTTGGAACATGAGTTCAAATAATTGCAGGATGGTTTTTTGAAGGGTTTTTTGCTGACCGCGCAGTTTACTTTTGTATCCTCTGCTATCTAGTTTTAGCGGGCCTCATTTTGCTGAATCTGTTTTCATACTGTGTATGTGCCTTCCTCTCATTTCACCGTCATTATATGTGGGGGGCTGCTATTTCTGTGGGGGATTTCTCTGGAGGCAAGAGAGGTCTGTGTTTCTTCTAATAGGGGAAGTTAGATCTTCGGCTGGTGCGAGACGTCTAGGATCAACGTAGGCACGTTCCCCGGCTATTGTTATTTGTGTGTTCAGGTTTAGGGTCGCGGTCAGCTCAGGTTCCATCACCCTAGAGCTCGTTGGTGCTTGTCCTTTTGTGATTCCCTGCCATTGGAATCATGACAGCTTAGTAACCCGATGTTTACCCTGGTTACCAGCGTGAAAGTAAAAAAAACAAACAGTACATACTTACCTACCGCTGTCTATCCCCGGCGCTCAGCTTCTCTGCACTCCTCCTGTACTGGCTGTGAGCACAGCGGCCGGAAAGCAGAGCGGTGCTTTTCGGCTGACCGACGCTCACAGCCAGTACAGGAGGAGTGCAGAGAAGCTGAGCGCCGGGGATAGACAGCGGTAGGTAAGTATGTAGTGTTTGTTTTTTTTACTTTCACGCTGGTAACCAGGGTAAACATCGGGTTACTAAGCGCGGCCCTGCGCTTAGTTACCCGATGTTTACCCTGGTTACCAGTGAAGACATCGCTGGATCGGTGTCACACACGCCGATCCAGCGATGTCCACGGGAGATCCAGCGACGAAATAAAGTTCTGGACTTTGTTCAGCGACCAACGATCTCCCAGCAGGGGCCTGATCGTTGGTCGCTGTCATAACGATTTCCTTAACGATATCGTTGCTACGTCACAAAAAGCAACGATATCGTTAACGATATCATTATGTGTGAAGGTACCTTAACAGGAGGATGACAATAAAACACACAACAATCTAATATATAATTGCCTAGAATACTACTTCCTGCAATTTGTACCAACTTCCGTGGCTTTGTCCGGAGCTAATGTCCGGAGCTAATGTCCGGAGCTAATGTCCGGAGATTAATTGCCTAGAATACTACTTCCTGCAATTTGTGCCAACTTCCGTGGCTTTGTCCGGAGCTAATGTCCGGAGCTAATGTCCGGAGCTAATGTGCGGAGATAATGTCCGGAGCTAATGTCCGGAGCTAATGTCCGGAGCGAATGTCCGGAGCTAATGTCCGGAGATAAGTGACGTCAAAAGTGTCCAGTGTCTGATTGGTTGCCGCCTGCTGCGAGCGACCAATCAGAAACGTGCCGTACTGTGACACACTCTGCCCGCCATTTTGTTGTGATTTTTGAATTTTTACCTCACAGCAAGTTTCTACTGCGTGGAGGCGGGCCCAGTGACGTTGCTCTTCAAGCTCCTGCCGAATTTCGTCAAAAAAAATGATAATACCATTTACCAAAACTATATATATTTAGTTGTGAAGTGGTTCAGTGACATTTTCACACCAATTTTGAACTTTTGTTTGGTGTTTTCTCCATATACTGCCTATTATTCGCTGACTGTTATACTGAGAGACTGCCGTTTATTAACCTCTTCTTTGCCACATTGGGTATATTGCTCTATTATTTGCCACATAAGGACATTGTCCATTATTGCCCAGCAATTTCTCTGCAATATAAACTGCCTATTTATTAATATTTGCATTCCTGCAAAGAACTATTGCCTATTATTAACTGGCTATTTTCCTACTACCTGACACTGCCTCTTATTAACCTGTTGTTTGCCACCACCACGCTTAAAGCTGTTTAGCTTAGCCAACATGAGCTCTAATAGTAAGGATACTAATGACACAGAGCCCAAAGCTGCTGATGGCGCACGTAAGATTAGGTCTGATAGAAAGTATACTAATAATGCAGAGCAAAAAGACGCCGACATATTATTTATTATTTACATTATTGTTCTTAAGCAAAGAACCGTTGTTGTGGCATTTGCCACAACACGCAAAGTTGTCGTCTGATGTCTTTCATCCCTCCCCTCATAAGCATGTTCATGGAGCCTGTGTAACTGTACCTTAAATAACAAGAATTGCCAAGAGCTGGTGAGTGCAGCCATTTTTTGTTCTTTCTTACTATTATTTATTAATTGTATTATTCTTACATTTGAATAAATAAAGTATATATGGATTCTAGACTCCCGATTCTTTAGAATCGGGCTGCCATATAGTGTAATACATAATAGGAGTTTACCAGAGTAGTGAAACATGATCCTCCCCAACCTCACATATATGGGTATCAGAATAAGGCAGTCACTAGGGCACATTTATCAATACGGTCTAATTCTTAAACTAGGTAAATATAGACTACACAGACTTGAAATGTACCAAATTTATCACAGTTGACTGAGGAAATCTATCCTGTGGTTTCTGTTTAATCTTTATTTTTAAGCCTGTGGGGGGGTTCTTCATGTGGTGCTTTGCTTAGGTATTCATTTGCATGGCTTATGATAGGTGACTGATTCCTCAGTGACCTGCCCCCTAGTTAACATAATGAATATTATAAATATACAGTTTCTTGAAAAAAAAAAATCTTCTGCAGGTAGCCTGATCGCATATGTAATGTGTATATAATTAATTTGTCTTTGTTTCTGCGCAGGTGCCATCTTTGTAGAGAAATTTTTTTTTCCTCCTCTAAGATGGCACCTCCGATGACTGTGCAGTAGCAGCCATCGGCGATCACAGGTAGCTGGTAGATACAGGTAGATTTTCAGGATCTTTTTGTCTACTTCACTCTGTCAGGAAGTTCCTATTTAAGTGATTTCGTAATTGAGGTGTGGGATATTCAGGCCTGCGTGAGAGAATTGAAATGCAGCTTCCCAATGATGTGATAAACTAAAGTTAATTTATAGAAAGAAAAATTGCACTCTGGAATGTTAAGAATAGTAAATCTAGAAAACTGGAGCTCCATTACTGCCATAGAAAATAGGAAAGTGCTACATTGTGTACATATAAAATTTTGGAAAATAGGAACTGCAATATTGATATAGGAAAATTTATAGTTAAATGAAGGTACTGTTATGATCAGGCGGCCTTGGAACAACATGAAAAAACCTTCGCTGGAGTAGTGGTAACTATACAGACCGCTAACCCTGAACTTATCACAGACACTAGAAGTAGCCGTGGGGTGTGCCTATCCAGACCTAGACACCTTGACACAGCCGGAGGACTAATTATCCCTAAAGATAGAAAATAGGAAAACTGACTTGCCTCAGAGTAGACCCCCAAAGTATAGGCAGCCCCCCACAAATAATGACGGTGAGTAGGAGAGGAAAAGACACACGCAGGCGGAAAACAGATTTAGCAAAGGAGGCAACTTGTACCTAGATAGGGAAGTATAGTACAGGATACTGAGCGGTCAGCACAAAATCTACAAAATATCCACAGCAGAAAAATACAAAAACTCCACCACCTAACTAAAGGTGTGGAGAGTATATCTGCTCCTCCAGCGAATCCAACCAGACTGAGAAAACAACAGGACAGTCGAAGCTGGAACAAAATAGGAACTATAAACCGCACGAAAAAAAGTAGACACACAGCCTGTGAGCCTAAGGAAAAGAAAAATACACTTATCTTTAGCTGAAATGGCAGCAGGCAGGAGAGGCCAGGCAGAGAACCATTACTGGCAATAGAACATTGACAACTGGCAGGGACTAATGAGTCCTGCAAAGCTAAATACCCCAGTCAGCTTTGCAATTAGCAGATACACCTGTCCAATCCTGCAGTCCATGCACAACTGCATTACCATCTACAACCACCGGAGGGAGCCCAAAAGCAGAATTCACAACAGTACCCCCCCTTGAGGAGGGGTCACCGAACCCTCACCAGAGCCCCCAGGCTGATCAGGATGAGCCCGATGAAAGGTACAAACCAAATCAGCGCCATGGACATCAGAGGCAGAAACCCAAGAATTATCCTCCTGGCCATAACCCTTCCACTTGACAAGGTACTGAAGCTTCCGCCTCGAAAAACGAGAATCCAAAATCTTCTCAACAACATATTCCAACTCCCCATCGACCAACACAGGGGCCAGAGGATCAACAGAGGGAACAACGGGCTCCACATATTTCCGCAACAAAGATCTATGGAAGACATTTTGAATAGCAAAAGAGGCCGGAAGCGCCAGGCGAAAGGACACCGGATTAATAATCTCAGAAATCCTATAAGGACCAATAAACCGAGGCTTAAACTTAGGGGAAGAATCCTTCATAGGAACATGACGGGAAGATAACCAAACCAGATCCCCAACCCGAAGCCGGGAACCAACACACCGACGACGGTTAGCAAAACGTTGAGCCTCCTCATGAGACAGCACCAAATTGTCCACCACATGAGCCCAAATCTGCTGCAACCTGTCGACCACAGAATCCACACCAGGAAGGTCAAAAGGCTCAACCTGCCCAGAAGAAAAACGAGGATGAAAACCAAAATTACAAAAAAAATGCGAAACCAAAGTAGCCGAACTAGCCCGATTATTAAGGGCAAACTCGGCCAATGGCAAAAAAGCCACCCAATCATCCTGATCAGCAGACACAAAGCATCTCAAATAGGTCTCCAAGGTCTGATTAGTTCGCTCAGTCTGGCCATTTGTCTGAGGATGAAATGCAGAAGAAAAAGACAAATCAATGCCCAGCTTGGCACAAAAGGCCCGCCAAAACCTCGAAACAAACTGGGAACCTCTGTCGGACACAATATTCTCCGGAATACCATGCAAACGGACCACATGCTGAAAAAACAACGGAACCAAATCAGAAGAAAGCAATTTAGGCAAAGGCACCAAATGAACCATCTTAGAGAATCGGTCACAAACAACCCAGATAACCGACATCCTTTGGGAAACAGGAAGATCGGAAATAAAATCCATAGAAATATGCGTCCAGGGCCTCTCAGGGACCGGCAATGGCAAAAGCAACCCACTAGCACGGGAGCAACAAGGCTTGGTCCGCGCACAAGTCCCACAGGACTGCACAAAAGACCGCACATCACGCGACAAAGAAGGCCACCAAAAGGACCTACCAACCAAGTCTCTGGTACCAAAAATACCAGGATGACCAACCAACACAGAACAATGAACCTCAGAAATCACTCTACTAGTCCATCTGTCAGGAACAAACAGTTTCCCCACAGGACAACGGTCAGGTTTGTCAGCCTGAAATTTCTGAAGTATCACGATAAGGAAGGTGCTCACTGCAATGGGAGGTGCTCAGGAGAAAACAATAATATATAAGGAAAAACTCCGGCACACTACAAGTCCAAAAAGAATTCTGAAGTTTTATTTTAATAATACATGGCACATAATAGGATTTCCAAAAAAAAGGAAAGTCGTTCTATACACTTTGCTTGGACATATAAAATTTCTTTCTTAACGTTTCGGCTTAAAAGCAATTCTCAAGAGATTAAATGTCCTTCTGAAATATATATAAGAATGAACATAACAGAATATGAGAAAACATAACAGAAAAAACATAACAGGAAAAAAGGAATAGAGAAAACATTATATCATGTTTCCCCTAAGCATAGTGACATGGTAAGATATATATGAAACAAAATGTCATCTGACAGATATATAATTCGTAGGAGGCTTTTAACATAAACAGAAATAATTCACCTATAAATATAAATATAACGGCACTCTGAGAAAAGCCACCATAAATGCGGAAATGTACAATACGGTCCAGGAAAGAGACGAGACCTCGTCCCAGTGTGCAGAAATATCCGGTATGCTGCTATATAAGCTCCATTTAGAAGTGCAAATAGATAAGCGCATGGACTCAATAAAATAGAAATACCCATATAACACCACCATACGTGAGCAAAAAAAGGGGAAAGACCATACTTGCGTATATGTAGAACTGGGCACGGAAACCCACTGTAAAAATGAATATGCAGAGAGATAGCATGTAAAAAAACGATGTCTTACCCGCAGACAAGCGTCAGAGAGTGCGCAAAAATAACTACCTTAATAAGAAGTCACAAACAAGTATCGCTTCCAGTGCAGAGGGCCGGGGAACTGTGACCGCTGTATAAGAGGCATGTGTGTGAGCTGACGTGCGGTCGGCTATTTACCTTATCCAGTGAAAGTGCTTCCGGGTTAAAGGTCTAATTAGAGACGTGCGCTGAGAAGATAAGAGCCAAGGAAAAATGAAGTATACCGGAGATTGCCGAAAAAGTGCGCACGCGCAGTGGGGACCCAGTGTAAACTCTATATGCCGCTTGTGTGCTGCAAGAAAAGAAGGGGGAGACAATGAGTTAGCGCTGTATCATATTATAATTCTTGTGTGCCGGAGTTTTTCCTTATATATTATTGTTTTCTCCTGAGCAACCCATTGCAGTGAGCACCTTCCTTATCGTGATATTGTTATTTTTTTGAGGGTAGCTCCTATTCATATAAATGTCTTTTTCCACTTTATCATACAACCAAGAAGAGGCTTCTAATATTATTTCTCAAATTACCACATCTGGGACTTTCTTGTATACTCCCTCTGAGGAGTTACGGACCAGGGATTTTGAAAAAGACTTGAAACGTCATACAGCTCTAGATCTCCATAGCATAACCTTGGCAGAATATCACCGAGTCCAACGTATACCCAGGGGTCTTAGGGTTCCTCTGAGACCCACCCTGTTCCATGATAACTCTGAGTATTGTGGTAAATTTGAAGCAATTTTAAACAAATGTTCTATGGACTTAATGGTACTTACTATTGACTTTCTACAGAAAGAAATTACAGAATTGAATTCTAAGATCACGTCGACGGAACAACAACTCAGGAGCACATGTGTGAAAACCTGCAAATTAGAAAACGGAATAAATTTCTACGTGACACCGAAGACTATAAGAGTAACCAAGTGTATAAATGGCAATTTTCCACCTTCTCAAGGTATCGGAGACCTACAAGACGGGACTACAGTCCATTTTCCACCAGCTCGGAGAGCGATTTTGGCACCTCACGTCCAACTTTTTTAGAACAGCGCCCAGGACGCACTTACAGAGGAAAACGAGGAGGGGGCAACGGACAAGGATCAAGGCAACGCAGAATGGCAACCAGGTCACAGGTACCGAAATTTCCGATAACATTGTCTACAACATCTCCTCAACCTGCCTATCTCCCTCAGAATTATCTGTATTACAGAAAGGACTGAGTTTCTGTCTGGTCCCTCAATTCAATCCGTTTCAGTTAGATCAGGAGTTATACCGCTTTTTTAGAAATGTTCGGCTCAAAGCTCATTTTTCGAAGGCAGTGGCGGCGTCTTCTACCTTACCTGATCATACTGGTCCTGTATTTACTTTGAGTGATTTGAATTTACGGTTACGTAGTTCCTTTCAGCCCCCGTTTATCACCCAGTTGAGACATATATAGAATTTGTAAGAAATTACATAAAGAAGGTATTGGACTCCATAGAGAGGGGTGATTATCATGTTTAACATAATCTTACCACAGAAGAAAAAAAGGCCTTGGCATCTCTTAAAGATAACAAACAAAATTATAATAAAACCGGCCGATAAGGGGGGTTCAATAGTGATACTGGATCAGGACTATTACATGAGTGAGATTAGGACACAACTTAGTGACTCAGACACGTATCAACCCATAAGCCATAACCCCACTTTTGAGATCAGCAAGGAGATTAAGGACTTAGTAACCTATTATACTACTATGGGCATCATTGATACCAAATTGGGAGAATTCCTAATTAAACAACATCCGGTCATACCGGTATTTTATACCCTCCCCAAGATTCATAAACATCCGCTTAAGCCTCCAGGGCGTCCTATTGTCGCCTCAACGGAATCACTATTGTCCCCCCTAGCCATTACACTTGATAAAATGTTATCGCCCCTGGTACCTAAGATTAAATCTTATCTTAAGGACATGACAGACTTTCTGATATCACTTAAGAATTTAGGTAAACTACCTCTTAATTGTCTGTTGGTAACCATGGACGTTAATAGTTTGTACACTAGCATTCGACATTCTGATGGAATTGAGTCCGTTATGTCTTTTTTATCTCGCCATACAGATTTTTCTGATCAGCAGTATACATTTTGTAAAGACACTCTTACCATGGTGTTAACCCGTAATTTTTTCATCTTCGAGGACCAGTTCTTTATTCAGAAGAGGGGGACTGCCATGGGGTCCAACATGGCACCCCCTTATGCGAATATCTTAATGGATCAATTCGAAATGTCGTACGTTTACACACATTCCAGTTTTGCATCCTACGCAGCCTATTGGCGGCGGTATATAGACGACGTTTTTCTTATTTGGACCGGTGACGTAGATACTCTTTTACAGTTTCACACAGATCTCAACTCAAGTTTACCAGGCCTAACCTTCTCGTTGTCATATGACCCTAATTCTATGAATTTTTTGGATACTAGAGTCATTATTAATGCTAGTAGGAACATTGAGACAGACCTATTTGTAAAATCCACTGACAAGACAGCTGTCACCCTCACCACATCAAAAGAGCCCTTCCTAAGTCCCAACATGATAGAGTAGATAGGATTGTGTCGAATCCTGAGACTAGTCATCTTAGACATCAAGAAATGAATGCCAAATTTCGCAGCAGGGGTTATCCCAACCATGTCCTTATACCCGAAAAGAACATAGTGAGATCTGATTTGACATCAAAAGTACCCAGACTGGCCTTTGTTAGTACGTTCCACCCTTTTAATCCTCTCATTAACCCCTCTGTGACCTTAGACGTACTATCCCGTCGAGGTGCCCTGGGCTTATCTGACCCTGGACGGGATAGTACGTCATAGCCGATCGGCCGCGCTCACGGGGGGAGCGCGGCCGATCGCGGCCGGGTGTCAGCTGCTTATCGCAGCTGACATCCGGCACTATGTGCCAGGAGCGGTCACGGACCGCCCCCGGCACATTAACCCCTGGCACACCGCGATCAAAGATGATCGCGATGTGCCGGCGGTGCAGGGAAGCACCGCGCAGGGAGGGGTCTCCCTGCGGGCTTCCCTGAGCCCCCCGCAGCAACGCGATGTGATCGCGTTGCTGCGAGGGTCTCCTCACCTCCCTCCCTGCTCGAGCCCCGGATCCAAGATGGCCGCGGATCCGGGTCCTGCAGGGAGGGAGGTGGCTTCACAGAGCCTGCTTAGAGCAGGCACTGTGAAGGCTGCAGCGCTGCATGTCAGATCAGTGATCTGACAGAGTGCTGTGCAAACTGTCAGATCACTGATCTGTGATGTCCCCCCCGGGACAAAGTAAAAAAGTAAAAAAAAAATTTTCCAAATGTGTAAAAAAAATAAAAAAAAATATTCCAAAATAATGAAAAAAAAAAAAAAATATTATTCCCATAAATACATTTCTTCATCTAAATAAAAAAAAAAAACAATAAAAGTACACATATTTAGTATCGCCGCGTCCGTAACGACCCGACCTATAAAACTGTCCCACTAGTTAACCCCTTCAGTAAACACCGTAAGAAAAAAAAAAAAAACGAGGCAAAAAACAACGCTTTATTATCATACCGCCGACAAAAAGTGGAATAACACGCGATCAAAAGGACAGATATAAATAACCATGGTACCGCTGAAAGCGTCATATTGTCCCGCAAAAAAAGAGGCGCCATACAGCATCATCAGCAAAAAAATAAAAAAGTTATAGTCCTGAGAATAAAGCGATGCAAAAATAATTATTTTTTCTGTAAAATAGTTTTTATCGTATAAAAGCACCAAACCATAAAAAAATGATATAAATGAGGTATCGCTGTAATCGTACTGACCCGAAGAATAAAACTGATTTATCAATTTTACCAAACGCGGAACGGTATAAACGCCTCCCCCAATAGAAATTCATGAATAACTGGCTTTTGGTCATTCTTCCTCACAAAAATCGGAATAAAAAGCGATAAAAAAATGTCACGTGCCCAAAAATGTTTTCAATAAAAACGTCAACTCGTCCCGCAAAAAACAAGACCTCACATGACTCTGTGGACCAAAATATGGAAAAATTATAGCTCTCAAAATGTGGTATTGCAAAAAATATTTTTTGCAATAAAAAGGGTCTTTCAGTGTGTGACGGCTGCCAATCATAAAAATCCGCTAAAAAACTCGCTATAAAAGTAAATCAAACCCCCCTTCATCACCCCCTTAGTTAGGGAAAAATAAAAAAAAATGTATTTATTTCCATTTTCCCATTAGGGCTAGGGTTAGGGCTAGGGTTAGGGCTAGGGCTAGGGTTAGGGCTAGGGTTAGGGCTAGGGTTAGGGCTAGGGCTAGGGTTAGGGCTAGGGTTAGGGCTAGGGCTAGGGTTAGGGCTAGGGTTAGGGTTAGGGCTAGGGTTAGGGCTAGGGTTAGGGCTAGGGTTAGGGTTAGGGCTAGGGTTAGGGCTAGGGTTAGGGCTAGGGTTAGGGTTAGGGTTGGGGCTACAGTTAGGGTTGGGGCTAAAGTTAGGGTTAGGGTTTAGATTACATTTACAGTTGGGAATAGGGTTGGGATTAGGGTTAGGGGTGTGTCAGGGTTAGAGGTGTGGTTAGGGTTACCGTTGGAATTAGGGTTAGGGGTGTGTTTAGATTAGGGTTTCAGTTATAATTGGGGGGTTTCCACTGTTTCGGCACATCAGGGGCTCTCCAAACACGACATGGCGTCCGATCTCAATTCCAGCCAATTCTGCGTTGAAAAAGTAAAACAGTGCTCCTTCCCTTCCGAGCTCTCCTGTGTGCCCAAACAGGGGTTTACCCCAACATATGGGGTATCAGCGTACTCAGGACAAATTGGACAACAACTTTTGTGGACCAATTTCTCCTGTTACCCTTGGGAAAATACAAAACTGGGGGCTAAAAAATAATTTTTGTGGGAAAACAAAAAGATTTTTTATTTTCACGGCTCTGCGTTATAAACTGTAGTGAAACACTTGGGGGTTCAAAGTTCTCACAACACATCTAGATAAGTTCATTGAGGGGTCTAGTTTCCAATATGGGGTCACTTGTGGGGGGTTTCTACTGTTTAGGTACATTAGGGGCTCTGCAAACGCAATGTGACGCCTGCAGACCAATCCATCTAAGTCTGCATTCCAAATGATGCTCCTTACCTTCCGAGCCCTCCCATGCGCCCAAACGGTGGTTCCCCCCCACATATCGGGTATCAGCGTACTCAGGACAAATTGGACAACAACATTTAGGGTCCAATTTCTCCTGCTAACCTTGGAAAAATACAAAACTGGGGGCTAAAATATAATTTTTGTGGAAAAAAAAATATTTTTTATTTGCATGGCTCTGCGTTATAAACTGTAGTGAAATACTTGGGGGTTCAAAGCTCTCACAACACATCAAGATGAGTTCCTTAGGGGGTCTACTTTCCAAAATGGTGTCACTTGTGGGGGGTTTCTACTGTTTAGGTACATTAGGGGCTCTGCAAACGCAATGTGACGCCTGCAGACCATTCCATCTAAGTCTGCATTCCAAATGGTGCTCCTTCCCTTCCGAACCCTCCCATGCGCCCAAACGGTGGTTCCCCCCCACATATGGGGTATCAGCGTACTCAGGACAAATTGGACAACAACTTTTGGGGTCCAATTTCTCCTGTTACCCTAGGGAAAATACAAAACTGGGGGCTAAAAAATAATTTTTGTGGGAAAAAAATTTTGTTTTATTTTTATGGCTCTGCATTATAAACTTCTGTGAAGCCCTTGGTGGGTCAAAGTGCTCACCACACATCCAGATAAGTTCCTTAGGGGGTCTACTTTCCAAAATGGTGTCACTTGTGGGGGGTTTCAATGTTTAGGCACATCAGTGGCTCTCCAAACGCAACATGGCGTCCCATCTCAATTCCTGTCAATTTTGCATTGAAAAGTCAAACGGCGCTCCTTCCCTTCCGAGCTCTCCCATGCGCCCAAACAGTGGTTTACTGCCACATATGGGGTATCAGCGTACTCGGGACAAATTGGACAACAACTTTTGAGGTCCAATTTCTTCTCTTACCCTTGGAAAAATAAAAAATTGGGGGCAAAAATATAATTTTTGTGAAAAAATATGATTTTTTATTTTTACGGTTCTGCATTATAAACTTCTGTGAAGCACTTGGTGGGTCAAAGTGCTCACCACACCTCTAGATAAGTTCCTTAGGGGGTCTACTTTCCAAAATGGTGTCACTTGTGGGGGGTTTCAATGTTTAGGCACATCAGTGGCTCTCCAAACGCAACATGGCGTCCCATCTCAATTTCTGTCAATTTTGCATTGAAAAGTCAAACTGCGCTCCTTCCCTTCCGAGCTCTCCCATGCGCCCAAACAGTGGTTTACTGCCACATATGGGGTATCAGCGTACTCAGGACAAATTGGACAGCAACTTTTGAGGTCCAATTTCTTCTCTTACCCTTGGAAAAATAAAAAATTGGGGGCAAAAATATAATTTTTGTGAAAAAATATGATTTTTTATTTTTACGGTTCTGCATTATAAACTTCTGTGAAGCAATTGGTGGGTCAAAGTGCTCACCACACCTCTAGATAAGTTCCTTAGGGGGTCTACTTTCCAAAATGGTGTCACTTGTGGGGGGTTTCAATGTTTAGGCACATCAGTGGCTCTCCAAACGCAACATGGCGTCCCATCTCAATTTCTGTCAATTTTGCATTGAAAAGTCAAACTGCGCTCCTTCCCTTCCGAGCTCTCCCATGCGCCCAAACAGTGGTTTACTGCCACATATGGGGTATCAGCGTACTCAGGACAAATTGGACAGCAACTTTTGAGGTCCAATTTCTTCTCTTACCCTTGGAAAAATAAAAAATTGGGGGCAAAAATATAATTTTTGTGAAAAAATATGATTTTTTATTTTTACGGTTCTGCATTATAAACTTCTGTGAAGCACTTGGTGGGTCAAAGTGCTCACCACACATCCAGATAAGTTCCTTAGGGGGTCTACTTTCCAAAATGGTGTCACTTGTGGGGGGTTTCAATGTTTAGGCACATCAGTGGCTCTCCAAACGCAACATGGCGTCCCATCTCAATTCCTGTCAATTTTGCATTGAAAAGTCAAATAGCGCTCCTTCCCTTCCGAGCTCTCCCATGCGCCCAAACAGTGGTTTACTGCCACATATGGGGTATCAGCGTACTCAGGACAAATTGGACAACAACTTTTTGGGTCCAATTTCTCCTGTTACCCTTGGTAAAATAAAACAAATTGGAGCTGAAGTAAATTTTTTGTGTAAAAAAGTTAAATGTTCATTTTTATTTAAACATTCCAAAAATTCCTATTAAACACCTGAAGGGTTAATAAACTTCTTGAATGTGGTTTTGAGCACCTTGAGGGGTGCAGTTTTTAGAATGGTGTCACACTTGGGCATTTTCTATCATATAGACCCCTCAAAATGACTTCAAATGAGACGTGGTCCCTAAAAAAAAATGGTGTTGTAAAAATGAGAAATTGCTGGTCAACTTTTAACCCTTATAACTCCCTAACAAAAAAAAAAATTGGTTCCAAAATTATGCTGATGTAAAGGAGACATGTGGGAAATGTTACTTATTAAGTATTTTGTGTGACATATCTCTGTGATTTAATTGCATAAAAATTCAAAGTTTGAAAATTGCGAAATTTTCAAAATTTTCGCCAAATTTCCGTTTTTTTCACAAATAAACGCAGGTACTATCAAAGAAATTTTACCACTATCATGAAGTACAATATGTCACGAGAAAACAATGTCAGAATCACCAGGATCCGTTGAAGCGTTTCGGAGTTATAACCTCATAAAGGGACAGTGGTCAGAATTGTAAAAATTGGCCTGGTCATTAACGTGCAAACCACCCTTGGGGGTAAAGGGGTTAATAAGTGCATTCTCCAACATTTGGATATCCTCAAAAACGCATACCCACAGGTGAGAGAATTTAATGTCAATCCAATCATTTGCAGCAAACGCTGCTCAAATATCAAAGATCATCTGGTCAGAGCAGACGTGGGTCCTAGTATTAGGGGACCTATACAGAGAGTCTTATCTTCACCACGGAACGGAACATTCCCATGTCTCGGTTGCCACCAATGTTCAAATATAACAAAGGGTGATTCCTTTACTCATCCGCGTTCGGGTAGACGTTTTCCCATTAGAGGACATTTTACTTGCTATTCATCATTTGTAGTATACTTAATAAAGTGTCCGTGCGGTCTCGGATATGTTGGGGAGACCACCCAGCATGTCCGGGACCGTATTTCTAAGCATAAATCTACCATTCGATGCGGTAGGACTCTCTTGCCCATTCCGACCCATTTCTTGCAAAACAATCATACTATGGCACAATTGAGGTATCAAGTTATTGATCATGTGCCGATGTCGAGGAGGGGGGGTGACAGGCTTAGGAAGTTAAAAGAGCATGAATCCTTCTGGATTTACACGCTACAGACATTATCTCCATATGGTCTAAACAGAGAATATGAGGTCTCATACTGATGTAATTACGTGGTCTCTATACTTTTTCTGTTCCTAAATGGACGTTCATTATAATTACCTTTGTCTCCCTATATGGATTCCTGCCTTAAAATTCAATATCAGTACCATTATTGAAGTTCCTCCTAATTTTGGGCGTTTTTTTTTGGCAATTGTATATAATGCTGATTTATGTAAGTTTTATTAATTGACCAGATTCTGAGTTATAATATCATAGGTGCTCATAGAACATTTATATTGTTAGAATTATAATATGATACAGCGCTAACTCATTGTCTCCCCCTTCTTTTCTTGCAGCACACAAGCGGCATATAGAGTTTACACTGGGTCCCCACTGCGCGTGCGCACTTTTTCGGCAATCTCCGGTATACTTCGTTTCTCCTCGGCTCTTATCTTCTCAGCGCACATCTCTAATTAGACCTTTAACCCGAAAGCACTTTCACTGGATAAGGTAAATAGCCGACCGCACGTCAGCTCACACACATGCCTCTTATACAGCGGTCACAGTTCCCCGGCCCTCTGCACTGGAAGCGATACTTGTTTGTGACTTCTTATTAAGGTAGTTATTTCTGCGCACTCTCTGACGCTTGTCTGTGGGTAAGACATCGTTTTTTTACATGCTATCTCTCTGCATATTCATTTTTACAGTGAGTTTCCGTGCCCAGTTCTACGTATACGCAAGTATGGTCTTTCCCCTTTTTTTGCTCACGTATGGTGGTGTTATATGGGTATTTCTATTTTATTGAGTCCATGCGCTTATCTATTTGCACTTCTAAATGGAGCTTATATAGCAGCATACCGGATATTTCTGCACACTGGGACGAGGTCTCGTCTCTTTCCTGGACCGTATTGTACATTTCCGCATTTATGGTGGCTTTTCTGGGAGTGCCGTTATATTTATATTTATAGGTGAATTATTTCTGTTTATGTTAAAAGCCTCCTACGAATTATATATCTGTCAGATGACATTTTGTTTCATATATATCTTACCATGTCACTATGCTTAGGGGAAACATGATATAATGTTTTCTCTATTCCTTTTTTCCTATGTTTTTTCTGTTATGTTTTCTCATATTCTGTTATGTTCATTCTTATATATATTTCAGAAGGACATTTAATCTCTTGAGAAAGGCTTTTAAGCCGAAACGTTGAGAAAGAAATTTTATATGTCCAAGCAAAGTGTATAGAACCACTTTCCTTTTTTTGGAAATCCTATTATGTGCCATGTATTATTAAAATAAAACTTCAGAATTCTTTTTGGACTTGTAGTGTGCCGGAGTTTTTCCTTATATATGAAATTTCTGAAGGACCCGTCGTAAATCAGGAGAAATGGCAGAAAGGACCACCCCTTCCTTCAAAATACAGACTGGTTCCAAGACCTCAGGAGAATCAGGCAAAAAACTCCTAGAGAGGGCATCAGCCTTAACATTCTTAGTACCAGGAAGGTACAAGACCACAAAATCAAAACGAGAAAAAAACAAGGACCATCGAGCCTGTCTAGGATTCAACCGTTTGGCAGACTCGAGGTAAATCAAATTCTTATGGTCGGTCAAGACCACAATACGGTGCCTAGCTCCCTCAAGCCAATGTCGCCACTCCTCAAATGCCCACTTCATAGCCAACAACTCCCGATTGCCGACATCATAATTGCGTTCCGCAGGCGAAAATTTACGGGAAAAGAAGGCACACGGTTTCATCAAGGAACCAACAAGATCCCTCTGAGACAAAACGGCCCCTGCCCCAATCTCAGAAGCGTCAACCTCAACCTGAAACGAAAGAGAAACATCTGGCTGGCGCAACACTGGAGCAGAAGAGAAACAACGTTTAAGTTCTTGAAAGGCAGAGACAGCCGCAGAGGGCCAATTCGCCACATCAGCGCCCTTCTTAGTCAAATCAGTCAAGGGTTTAACCACGCTGAAAAAATTAGCAATGAAACGGCGATAAAAATTAGCGAAACCCAAAAATTTCTGAAGGCTCTTCACGGATGTGGGCTGAATCCAATCATGAATGGCCTGAACCTTAACCGGATCCATCTCTATAGATGAGGGAGAAAAAATAAAGCCCAAAAAGGAAACCTTCTGCACCCCAAAAAGACACTTAGACCCTTTCAGAAACAAGGCATTGTCACGAAGGATCTAAAATACCATCCTGACCTGCTGCACATGAGACTCCCAATCATCGGAAAAAATCAAAATATCGTCCAAATATATGATCAAGAATTTATCAAGATAACTCCGGAAGATATCATGCATGAAGGACTGAAAAACAGATGGAGCATTAGAGAGTCCGAATGGCATCACAAGGTATTCAAAATGACCTTCGGGCGTGTTAAACGCAGTTTTCCATTCATCACCCTGCTTTATACGAACAAGATTATAAGCCCCCCGAAGGTCAATCGTAGTAAACCAACTAGCTCCCTTAATCCTAGCAAACAAATCAGAAAGCAAAGGCAAGGGGTATTGAAACTTGACCGTGATCTTATTTAAGAGGCGATAATCAATACAGGGTCTCAAAGAACCATCTTTTTTAGCAACAAAAAAGAACCCCGCTCCCAACGGTGAAGAAGATGGACGAATATGCCCCTTCTCCAAAGACTCCTTAATATAACTCCGCATGGCGGTATGTTCAGGTACAGAAAGGTTGAAAAGTCGACCCTTAGGAAACTTACAGCCTGGAATCAAATCAATAGCACAATCGCAGTCCCTATGCGGTGGAAGGAAACTGGACTTAGGCTCATTGAATACATCCTGGAAATCAGACAAAAACTCCGGAATTTCAGAAGAGGGAGAAGGGGCGATTGACATCAGAGGAACATCATTATGAAGCCCCTGACAACCTCAACTAGTTACAGACATGGACTTCCAATCCAAAACAGGATTATGGACCTGCAACCACGGGAAACCCAGCACGACAGCATCATGCAAATTATGCAACACCAGAAATTGACAATCTTCCTGGTGGGCTGGCGCCATGCGCATGGTCACCTGTATCCAAAACTGGGGCTTATCTTTAGCCAAGGGTGTAGCATCAATGCCCCTTAAAGGAATAGGATTCTGCAAAGGCTGCAAGGGAAAACCACAATGCCTAGCAAAATCAAAGTCCATCAAATTCAAGGCGGCGCCTGAATCCACAAACGCCATGACAGAAAATGATGACAATGAGCAGATCAAGGACACAGATAACAGAAATTTAGGTTGTACAGTACTGATGGTAAATGAACTGGCGATCCTTTTTGTCTGCTTAGGGCAGACAGAATTGACAAGAGAAGCGTCGCCACAATAAAAACACAACCTGTTGAGACGTCTGAAACCTTGTCGTTCCGTTTTAGACAGAATCCTATCACACTGTATAGGCTCAGGAATTTGCTCTGAGGATAACGCCATAGCGCGCACAGTTCTGCGTTCCTGCAAGCGCCGGTCAATCATAACATCCTTAACAGATTCAGAAAGACCCTTTCTGAAAATTGCCGCCAAAGCATCATCATTCCATTTAATCAGCACAGACCATTTTCTGAATTTCTGACAATATAATTCAGCCGCCTCTTGCCCCTGAGATAGGGCCAACAAGGTTTTCTCAGCTTGATCCACAGAATTAGGCTCATCATACAATAACCCCAATGCTTGAAAGAAAGAATCAACATTAAGCAAAACAGGATTGCCAGATTCCAGGGAAAATGCCCAATCCTGTGGGTCACCACGCAGCAGGGATATGATGATTTTAACCTGCTGAATGGGATCACCAGAGGACCGGGGTCTCAATGCAAAAAACAGTTTACAGTTATTTTTGAAACTCAAAAATTTGGACCTGTCACCAAAAAATAAATCAGGAGTGGGAATCTTAGGTTCTAAAGCAGGAGTCTGAACAATATAATCTGAAATACCCTGTACTCTAGCAGCAAGCTGATCCACACGAGAAGCTAACTCCTGAACATTCATGTTAGAACTAGGTTCCTCAGCCAGCCAGAGATTAAGAGGGAGGAGAAGACAAAACAGGCTGAGGAAAAAAAAATGGCTCAAAACCTTTCCTCCCTTCTTCTGAGATGCAATTAACTCATTGTTGGCCAGTTGTACTGTTATGATCAGGCGGCCTTGGAACAACATGAAAAAACCTTCGCTGGAGTAGTGGTAACTATACAGACCGCTAACCCTGAACTTATCACAGACACTAGAAGTAGCCGTGGGGTGTGCCTATCCAGACCTAGACACCTCGAAACAGCTGGAGGACTAATTATCCCTAAAGATAGAAAATAGGAAAACTGACTTGCCTCAGAGTAGACCCCCAAAGTATAGGCAGCCCCCCACAAATAATGACGGTGAGTAGGAGAGGAAAAGACACACACAGGCGGAAAACAGATTTAGCAAAGGAGGCAACTTCTACCTAGATAGGGAAGTATAGTACAGGATACTGAGCGGTCAGCACAAAATCTACAAAATATCCACAGCAGAAAAATACAAAAACTCCACCACCTAACTAAAGGTGTGGAGAGTATATCTGCACCTCCAGCGAATCCAACCAAACTGAGAAAACAACAGGACAGTCGAAGCTGGAACAAAATAGGAACTATAAACCGCACGAAAAAAAGTAGACTCACAGCCTGTGAGCCTAAGGAAAAGAAAAAGACACTTATCTTTAGCTGAAATGGCAGCAGGCAGGAGAGGCCAGGCAGAGAACCATTACTGGCAATAGAACATTGACAACTGGCAGGGACTAATGAGTTCTGCAAAGCTAAATACCCCAGTCAGCTTTGCAATTAGCAGATACACCTGTCCAATCCTGCAGTCCAGGCACAACTGCATTACCATCTACAACCACCGGAGGGAGCCCAAAAGCAGAATTCACAACAGGTACTTCGCACATAAATTGGCCAATGTACAGCTCTGGCAAAAAATAAGAGACCATTGCAAAATTGCTGCCCATGACAAGGTTTTAATGTGGTGGTCTCTTAATTTTCGCCAGAGCTGTACAGTCATGGACAAAAATTTTGAGAATGAGACAATTATTAATTTTTCCAAAGTCTACTGCTTCATTTTTTCTAATGGCAATTTGCATATACTCCTGAATGTCAGAGTGATCAGCTTAACAGCAATTACTGTACTTGCAAAGTCAATATTTGCCCAGTAAATGAACTTTAACCCCCAAAACACATTTCATCATCATTGCAGTCCTGCCTTAAAAGGAGCAGCTAACATCGTTTTAGTGATTGATCCATTAACACAGGTGTGGGTGTTGATGAGGACAGGGCTGGCGATCAGTCAGTCATGATTAAGTAAGAATGAAATCACTGGACACTTTAAAAGGAGGCTGGTGCTTGGTATCATTGTTTCTCTTCAGTTAACCATGGTTATCTCTAAAGAAACACGTGCAGCCATCATTGCACTGCACAAAAATGGCCTAACAGGGAAGAGTATCGCAGCTAAAAAGATTGCACCTCAGTCAACAATCTATCGCATCATCAAGAACTTCAAGGAGAGAGCTTCCATTGTTGTCAAAAAGGCTCCAGAGCGCCCAAGAAAGACCAGCAAGTGCCAGGACCGTATCTTAAAACTGTTTCAGCTGCGGGATCGGACTACCAGCAGTGCCAAGCTTGCTCGGGAATGGCAGCAGGCTGGTGTGAGTGCTTCTGCACGCACTGTGAGGCGGAGACTCTTTGAGCAAGACCTGGTTTCAAGGAGGGCAGCAAAGAAGCCACTTCTCTCCAGAAGAAATATCAGGGACTGACTGATATTCTGCAAAAGGTACAGGGAGTGGACTGCTGAGGACTGGGGCAAAGTCATTTTCTCTGATGAATCCCCTTTTCGATTGTTTGGGACTTCTGGAAAGCAGCTTATTCGGAGAAGAAGAGGTGAGCGATACCACCAGTCTTGTCTCATGCCAACTGTAAAGCATCCTGAAACCATTCATGTGTGGGGTTGCTTCTCAGCCAAGGGAATCGGCTCACTCACAGTCTTGCCTAAAAACACAGCCATGAATAAAGAATGGTACCAGAATGTCCTCCAAGAGCAACTTCTCCCAACCATCCAAGAGCAGTTTGGCGCCCAACAATGCCTTTTCCAGCATGATGGAGCACCTTGCCATAAAGCAAAGGTGATAACTAAATGGCTCATGGAACAAAACATAGAGATTTGGGGTCCATGGCCTGGAAACTCCCCAGATCTTAATCCCATTGAGAACTTGTGGTCAATCATCAAGAGACGGGTGGACAAACAAAAACCAACAAATTCTGGCAAAATGCAAGCATTGATTATGCAAGAATGGACTGCTATCAGTCAGGATTTGGTCCAGAAGTTGATTGAGAGCATGCCAGGGAGAATTACAGAGGTCTTGAAGAAGGGTCAACACTGCAAATATTGACTTGCTGCATTAACTCATTCTAGCTGTCAATATAACCTATTGGTACTCATAATATGATTGCAATTATATTTCTGTATGTGATATAAACATCAGACAAACACTAATAAAAACCAGAGGGCAGCAGATCATGTGAAAATATAATTTTGGTGTCATTCTCAAAACTTTTGGCCATGACTGTATATGAGTCCAACTGCCAACATCAAGGTGTACCTTCTGACCAGTTTGACTGTGCTGATCAGTTTTTCTGTTTGCAGCAAACTCATGTGACATGTGCACTCTTACACCCATTGGCCTCAGGTGGTGTTAACTAGCTGGTTTCTTCCTGACTCATAAATTGTAGGCTTTTTAGTCCAAGAGAGGTGTCTTTTCAATACAGGGACCTGACTATAAGGTACGCCTTGACGGTATCAGTTGTGCTCATATACATTGGCCATTTTATCTGCTAAGTAATTTTTTTTTCCATACAGGGCCCTGTAGGTTTGGATTTCATTTTCCCTTAGAAATAAAGAGCTTCATTTAAAAATTGCATTTTGTGATTACTTGTGTTATCTTTGTCAAAAATTTAAATTTGTTTGGTGATCTGAAACATTTTAGCATGACAAACATGCAAAAGAATAGGAAATCGGGAAGGTGGCAAACACTTTTTCACGCAACTGTATATTGGATAATTTTAGATATTTTTCTGGCTATTGCCATCCAGCAGCAACCAACTATGACTCTTTATTCCAGTAACTTGGATGGGCCCTTTTCCACTTGAACTGATCAGCAACTGCTTCTCCACATTCATTCCCCTTCAACCTCTTCATTTTTCTCCTTTTAATTCTTCTCCTTTCTTTTTCTCCATTTTAACCCCTTAACAACTGCTGATATGCCTTTTAATGGTGGCAGTTAAGGGTACTTATTCCTCAGTGCAGCTTTTCAATGGCGCCGAGAAATAAGGTTATAGCGCCCCCCAGCATCAGAAAATCTTAAGGGTCTCAGCTACTGGAACATGATTCAGGTTGGTTTTTACCGTGCCAGTCTTGCGATCACCGTTATTGACCGAATAACGGTGATCGCAAAAAAAGTCCGACTTCCCATTCATTTCTCTCTCCTGTGATATGATCTAGCATACCAGAGCCCAACCCGGTACCTCCAGTGTCTCTGGACCATCTGTCTCTGTCTCCCAACCATCGGCGTCTTGTTCCTGGAAGAAAATGGCGGACACATGCGCAGCACACCAGCCGAGATCTGCCAGCTGGCACCAGGCAACAATGATAGACACTATCCCAGTAATAAAAATAAAAAAATAGTAAATCAAACCCTCTTTATCCTCTCCTTAGTTAGGTAAAAATAATAAAATGAAAAAAAAAATGTTTTTTTTTATTCTTTACAGTTAATGTTAGGGTAGGGTTAGGGTTGGGGCTAGGGTTGTGTTGGGGTTACAGTTGAGGTTACTATTGTGGTGTTGGGGTTAGGGTGGTGTTGGAGTTAGGGTTGTGGTTAGGGTTTGGATTAGAATCAGGGGTAGGGCTCTGTTAGGGTTGGAGTTAGAATTGGGGCACTTGAACTGTTTAGGTACATCAGGGGTCTCCAAACAAAACATGGCGCCCGCCTTTGATTCTAGCCAATTTTGGGTTCAAAAAGTCAAACGGTTCTCCTTCCCTTCTGAACCCTGCCATGCACCCAAACAGTGGCTTCTTCCTCATTGCTTTAGTTCTCGTCAAGCACCTGAAGGGTTAATAAACTTCTTGAATGTGGTTTTGAGCACCTTGAGGGGTGAAGTTTTTAGAATGGTGTAATTGTGAGGTATTTTCTGTCATTGACACCCCAAAACTCACTTCAAATGTGAAGTGGTCCTTAAAAAAAATGGTTTTGTAAATTTTGTTGGAAAAATGAGAAATCGCAGGTCAACTTTTAACCCTTATAACCTCCTAACAAAAAATATATATGTTTCCAAAATTAAGCTGATGTAAAGTAGATATGTGGGAAATGTTATTTATTAACTATTTTGTGCAATATGACTCTCTGATTTAAGGGCACAAAAATTAAAAGTTTGAAAATTGCAAAATTTTCAAAAGTTTTGCTAAATTTCAATTTTTTTCATAAATAAACACAAGTTATATCGAAGAAATTTTACCGCTAACATGAAGTACAATATGTCATGAAAAAATAACGTCAGTCCTGTGCTCTGCTCTCCTGCACACTTTCCACAAATTGTCCTTTCCTTCTGTATCGCTTTCTCCAGGAGCTGTAGCGACGCTGGCAACACGGCCCTCTCTTCCTGTCCTCCTGACAGACTGCCTTCTAACTTCCCCTCCAGCCAGAATATATTAGGGAAGTTCCCCTTAATCCAGGTTCAGAGCTCCCCCTTCTGCCCTGGAGTCCGAACATGTCGTGTGTATGTGATTACATGATAAGAGGTCTTTCATCGCTTCCAAGCTCAACATCACTCTCCCCGTTAGGAAAGCAATGCCACTGTGACAACCAGGACCCTGGGGCGTCACACTAGCATAGATTAAAAGTGCTTGACATTATACTGTCTTTGATACGATTTTTCAGGGTTGTCTCTATATTACATCCAACAGTAAACTGTCATCATTGAGTCATTCCAAAAACCCTGGTAGAGGTTTTCCATTACTTTAATGTCCTGGTGAAACCGCTCACCTTGTTCATCGCTTATATCCCCAAGATTTTGAGGGAAGAACTCTAAATGTGAATGCAAAAAGTGCATTTTCAGAGACATGCGACATCCAAGACACGGTTATGCATTTAGCAATTCCTCAACACCTGCAACATATTCTGGAGATTTTGTTTTTCCTAAGAAGTTTTCACAGATTCACTTGAAGCTTTTCCAAGATCTCAATTCCTTATCATTTAGAGTTCCTTCAAACACATCATCTCTCATAAGCTCTCTGATCTGAGGACCAACAAATACCCCTTCCTTCAGTTTTACTGGTGAAATGCTGGAGAATTTCTGTGAAATGTACTGGAACCCTTGTGAATTTGTCTTTTCCATGGCTTTCACAAAGTTTTTAATCAATCCCAACTTTATATGAAGTGGAGGAAGAAAGATTTTTGTTGGAGCAACTAAAGTATTATGCTGAACATTGTCTCTACCTGGAGCATAGATGTTTCTCTGTCCCCAATCACGAGGAACATAAAGCTCTACTGTATTTCTACTGTCCCATAAACACAAGAAGCAACAATATTTTGTGAAACCTCCTTGCATTCCCATTAGCAGAACAATCACTTTCAAATCTCCACAGATATGCAATTGATGATGCTTATATTGTATAGCATCCAAAACATCTGACAGATTTTCATAACTTTCCTTTAGATGACATGAGTGAGCATTAGGGATGGATTGTTACATATTTCCATTGTGAACCAACACTGCTTTCAAACTTACAGTTAGGTCCATATATATTTGGACAGAGACAATATTTTTCTAATTTTGGTTATAGTCCTTACCACAATAAATTTTAAGCAAAACAATTCAGATGCAGTTGAAGTTCAGACTTTCAGCTTTCATTTGAGGGTATCCACATTAAAATTGGATGAAGGGTTTAGAAGTTTCAGCTCCTTAACATGTGCCACCCTGTTTTTAAAGGGGCCAAAAGTAATTGGACAGATTCAATAATTTTAAATAAAATGTTCATTTTTAGTACTTGGTTGAAAACCCTTTGTTGGCAATAACTGCCTGAAGTCTTGAACTCATGGACATCACCAGACGCTGTGTTTCCTCCTTTTTGATGCTCTGCCAGGCCTTCACTGCGGTGGTTTTCAGTTGCTGTTTGTTTGTGAGCCTTTCTGTCTGAAGTTTAGTCTTTAACAAGTGAAATGCATGCGCAATTGGGTTGAGATCAGGTGACTGACTTGGCCATTCAAGAATATTCCACTTCTTTGCTTTAATAAACTCCTGGGTTGCTTTGGCTTTATGTTTTGGGTCATTGGTCGTCATTTCATACTACAGATGGACAATCAGTTTTGCTGCATTTGGCTGGATCTGAGCACATAGTATGTCTCTGAATACCTCAGAATTCATTCGGCTGCTTCTGTCCTGTGTCACATCATCAATAAACACTAGTGACCCAGTGCCACTGGCAGCCATGCATGCCCAAGCCATCACACTGCCTCCGCCGTGTTTTACAGATGATGTGGTATGCTTTGGGTCATGAGCTGTACCACGCCTTTGCCATACTTTTCTCTTTCCATCATTCTGGTAGAGGTTGATCTTGGTTTCATCTGTCCAAAGAATGTTCTTCCAGAACTGTGCTGGCTTTTTTAGATTCTTTTTTAGCATAGTCCAGTCTAGCCTTTTTATTCTTGATACTTATGAGTGGCTTGCACCGTGCAGTGAACCCTCTGTATTTACTTTTATGCAGTCTTCTCTTTATGGTAGATTTGCATATTGATATGCCTACCTCCTGGAAAGTGTTGTTCACTTGACTGGCTGTTCTGAAGGGATTTCTCTTCACCATGGAGATTATTCTGCGATCATCCACCACTGTTATCTTCCGTGGGCGCCCAGGTCTTTTTGCATTGATGAGTTCACCAGTGCTTTCTTTCTTTCTCATGATGTACCAAATTGTAGATTTTGCCACTCCTAATATTGCAGCAATTTCTCGGATGGTTTTTTTCTTTTTTAGCAGCTTAAGGATGGCTTGTTTCACCTGCATGGAGAGCTCCTTTGACTGCATGTTTACTTCACAGCAAAACCTTCCAAATGCAAGCACCACACCTCAAATCAACTCGAGGCCTTTTATCTGCTTAATTGAGAATGATATAACGAAGGGATTGCCCACACCTGTCCATGAAATAGCCTTGGAGTCAATTGTCCAATTACTTTTGGTCCCTTTAAAAACATGGTGGCACATGTTAAGGAGCTGAAACTCCTAAACCCTTCATCCAATTTTAATGTGGATACCCTCAAATGAAAGCTGAAAGTCTGAATTTCAACTGCATCTGAATTGTTTTGTTTAAAATTCATTGTGGTAAAAATGTCTAGAACCAAAATTAGAAAAATGTTGTCTCTGTCCAAATATATATGGACCTAACTGTATCTGGGATGAGTCAATAAAGAAACGTCAATCTGCAACAAAATTCTCTTGATTCAGTTCTTCAAAGATGCCATTCACATTGTTACAGTACACCATTGGTCCTTCAACGGTCACTTTGAAAAATTGTGTTAAAGTGTTACTTCTGTTTCAGTAATAACACACTTTGACATCATCATGAAGAAGATTCTTCTGTTTCTATCTAGATGAAAGAAGTTCAGCTTTCTCTTTTGACAATGACAGGTCTCTAACGAGATCATTTAATTCATGTTGAGTACATCGTTCTTGCTGCACGGCTGCTCCATCAGGTACATACTCATCTTGACTTGAGGTTTCCATGTCTTCGCCAGTAGCTTCAGCTCCAAAGTCTTCATATTCTACTTAATTTTCATCCAATCCAGACAATGGTGGTACAGGAACTGGCCTAATAGCAGATTCAAGTTCAGGGTAATTAATCTTATGTTTGTTCTTTGTAGAAAAGCCCTTCAGTTTGACAAAACAAAAGTAGCAGTCATCACTATGATTTTTGGGTTCTCGCCAAATCATGGGAACAGCAAATGAAATAGCCACTTTCCTCATATTTAACGAAGTCACGAAGACCATTTGAACAACTTGAGCATATCACATGAGGGGCCCAGCTTTTGTCTTGATCACCAAGTGGACACTTGAAGTATATCTGGTATATCTTTTTAATATCATGAGTGATTGAACGTACTTTGCCTTTTGGTGTAAAAGAACCACACATATAGCAGAATTTGTTCGGATGATTTCTCCTTTAAATCAGATCAAATAGTAGAGTAAGTTCAGTTCAATCGTGGTGACAAACTAAAAAAAAATGCGATGAGCCGACCGACTATATGTAGATATTTTCCCAGAGATGACTGAGGCAGCTTGCATTTAGAACTGATTTTACTGGAGGTAATCTGGTAGAGAACTATATACAGTTGTGAGGTAAACGGGTCAGCCTATTCCTTACAGATGAACATTTGCAGATAGGCAGTTTCTCAGTGTGATATTGGCTGCTTTCAAGTTCTATCTCTGTGGAGACCCTCACTCAGTTACACCTCAGTGACTGAACTGTTTTCTTCCCTCTGAGACACCTTGCCCTCCCACAAATGCAGTGAAAATCTTCTCACAATGTCAGCTGTCCGCTGCCTTCCCTTCGATCTCCCTGTGGCAGAGCTCAGATCCTTGTAGAGGCCTGTCTCCTGTCAGAGTCTCACCTACCAGTCCTTGCTGCCATCACCATCCTTTTCTGACTGACTCAAATATTACCGCCTCATAACAGTTAGCTCCTCCCCATAACATGTGACTTTCCGAGAAGTAGTCACTGCTTGACTGCACTGTCAATACTCCTTCCCTTAAAACTCAATAAAACCTTTACTGATGTTGTCCCTGTAAGAAAATTTACAATTAAGTAAGAAAAGCAAAGAAATGGAATAACATAGGAAAAACCACAAACATTGAAAATGCAGAAAGAATGTAGTAACCATAGTACTTCTATCTCAGAAACTTTATGTGATAGAGCAAAACTAAGCATATTTTGGAATCAACACATCAAACTCCATAAAACAGACATATTACCTTTGATGATGATTTTTTTGTGTTGACCAGTGTAACGAGCCCCATATAATGCTCCATACAGTATATGATGGGCCCCATATAATACTCCATATATAATGGGTCCATAAGATGATCCATATATAATGGGCCCTATATGATGCTCCAGTAGAAGAAGGGCCCCATATAATCCTCCATATATAATGGGCCCAATATGATGCTCCAGTATATGATGGACCTTATATGATGCTCCAGTATATGATGGGCTCCTCAGCATTGGCGTCTTCCGGCTCTCTGCACTGTGCCTGTTCAGGCAGAGGGCACACACTAGTTTTGTGCTTGCGCCCTCTGACCTGAAATGTCAGTCAGAAGATGCCGCAGTGGTGGAAAATGGAGAGGTAAGTCCCCATAGCGCACCGTTGTCCCCGATGCCCCCCCCCATCCCGTATACTCAGGGCCTCGGCACTTGCCCCGGTGCTGAAGCCGACCCTGCTTCCATGTTACTGGTAGTACAAAGGCTCTGGTAAAGCTCTATGGCTACTCACCCCCCAAAATAAATCCAGAAAATTCTGCACTCCCAAATGCAAATGCCCCCTCCCTTCTGATTCCCACAGTGTGTCTAAACCAAATTTAGTGCCCACGTGTTTGTAATTTCTGTAGTAATTACCGGTAGTTGCATGTTTCCAGAAGCATTAGCTGGGCATAACATAATCGGCACTAAAACGTACTGGGCACTACAATGTACGGGCAGTAAAATAGCAGATTTACAACTTTCACTCAGCAACATCCACTGCTGTTTGGTTCTAGAAAACACCCATGGAGTCAAAATCATCACTACACTTGTAGGTAAATTTCCAAAGGGATGTAATTTTGAAAATTGGGTCACTTGATGGGGTATTCTGCTCTTCTAGTAATTAAGGGCTCTGTATATGAAGTGTGCAAAGTATTTAGGAAAATTTGCACTCCAGGAGGAAAATAGCACTTTGTCCCTTCCAAGTCTTGCCGTGTGGCTAAGCAGTACTGTACAGCCACAAATGGGGTATTTCCACGTTCAGCAGAAATTGTGTGCAAATTTTGGTGCCATTTTTACCCATTTTCCCTTGTGAAAATGTAATATCTGGGGTTAAAACAAAATTTTGGTGGTAAAAATGTAATTATTTTTTCTTCATTGCCCAATGGTATAAAATTCTGTGACACACCTGTGGTGTCAATATGATCACTGCACCATTACATGAATTAATTGAGAGGTGTAGATTGTAAAACGGGGTCACTTATGGGGGTTCTGCTGTTTTGGCACCTCAGGGGCTCTCCCAGTGCGTGTGGGTCATGGCATCTGCAAACCATAACAGTAAAATCTGTGGGATGCTGAGTCACTTTGCATGGACAAGTTGTGAGTTGGGATACTCAAGGAGCCCAAGGTCAAAAACCAGGAGGGTACGTCATAACACAGAGGGAAGAGACAAAGACGTAGTCAGGTAACGGTCCTAGGGCAAAATACCAGGAAGATAGAACAAATCAGGTTAAACAGACGGAAGGTCAGAACGAGGTCCAAGGTCAGACAACAAAAGATCGTCAACAGAACACAAGGGACAGAGAGACAAACTACACTTAACTGAATATACATCTGGCAGAGGCCAGCACCTCCCAGTCCAAGGTTGAATGGCCGAGCTATCAATTAAAATACTGACAGGTCAGGAAGCCCCTGCACTAGAATGGACACTGAGCTGTCAAAGTACTGACAGCTTTAGCACGCCCCTGTACCAGATAGTAGAGGAAGATTGGAATGCACACAATCATAAAGGTGAGGTGCAGGTGGAAGGGTGTATTGAGCCCGTGCGACATCAGTGAGGTACATTCACCGCACACTATTGTGTCTAATGCAATTCCTTTTTATCTCAAAATTCAAGTGCAGGTAAAGAAAAGCTCAGATTAGGCATACAAAGGAAATTGTGAACGCGATACCAGAGGTGCTGATGCGCACCCCATGACACATAACCAAGGAGAAATCCCTCTACTTTATCCCTTCAGGGACTAACCACACTTTTGGAGCAGCTCAACACACCAAGAGCAATTTTGTGAACAAGACCTGGGACCAGGTCGAAATGTTTGGTCGCATTCACAATTTGCTTTGCATGCCTAATTTGAGCTTTTGTTTAATTGCACTTGAATTTTGAAATAAAAAGGAATTGCATTTGACACAAGTGTGGTAAATTTACCTCACTACCTGTACCAGATAGGATGGCTGAGCCAACAATAACTGCATCCCAGACACACTGAGGGGTGGAATCGTGACAATCTGCTCCAAATTATGTCTCTCAGCTTCTGGGTTTTGCACTGTGCCCCCAAAGCAGTTCCCGAAAAAATATAAGATATTGGCGTACTCAGGAGAAAGTGCACAAAAAACTGAGGTCCATTTTTTTCTATTATCCCTTGAAAAATTCTATGTTTGTGGCTAAAAACTCTTTAGGGGCAAAAATGTAATTATTCTTTCTTCACTGCACAATGGTATGCATTTCTATGAGGCATATGTGGTGTCAACATGCCCAACTGCACCCCTACAGTTAGGGCCAGAAATATTTGGACAGTGACACAATTTTCGCGATTTGGGCTCTGCATGCCACCACATTGGATTTGAAATGAAACCTCTACAACAGAATTCAAGTGCAGATTGTAACGTTTAATTTGAAGGGTTGAACAAAAATATCTGATAGAAAATGTAGGAATTGTACACATTTCTTTACAAACACTCCACATTTTAGGAGGTCAAAAGTAATTGGACAAATAAACATAACCCAAACAAAATATTTTTATTTTCAATATTTTGTTGCAAATCCTTTGGAGGCAATCACTGCCTTAAAGGGACACTGTCACCTGAATTTGGAGGGAACAATCTTCAGCCATGGAGGCGGGGTTTTTGGGTTTTTGATTCACCCTTTCCTTACCCGCTGGCTGCATGCTGGCTGCAATATTGGATTGAAGTTCATTCTCTGTCCTCCATAGTACACGCCTGCGCAAGGCAAGATTACCTTGTGCAGGCATGTACTACGGAGGACAGAGAATGAACTTCAATCCAATATTGCAGCCAGCATGCAGCCAGCGGGTAAGGAAAGGGTGAATCAAAAACCCCAAAACCCCGCCTCCATGGCTGAAGATTGTTCACTCCAAATTCAGGTGACAGTGTCCCTTTAAGTCTGGAACCCATGGACATCACCAAACGCTGGGTTTCCTCCTCCTTAATGCTTTGCCAGGCCTTTACAGCCGCAGCCTTCAGGTCTTGCTTGTTTGTGGGTCTTTCCGTCTTAAGTCTGGATTTGAGCAAGTGAAATGCATGCTCAATTGGGTTTAGATCTGGAGATTGACTTGGCCATTGCAGAATGTTCCACTTTTTGGCACTCATGAACTCCTGGGTAGCTTTGGCTGTATGCTTGGGGTCATTGTCCATCTGTACTATGAAGCGCCGTCCAATCAACTTTGCAGCATTTGGCTGAATCTGGGCTGAAAGTATATCCCGGTACTCTTCAGAATTCATCCGGCTACTCTTGTCTGCTCTTATGTCATCAATAAACACAAGTGACCCAGTGCCATTGAAAGCCATGCATGCCCATGCCATCACGTTGCCTCCACCATGTTTTACAGAGGATGTGGTGTGCCTTGGATCATGTGCCGTTCCCTTTCTTCTCCAAACTTTTTTCTTCCCATCATTCTGGTACAGGTTGATCTTTGTCTCATCTGTCCATAGAATACTTTTCCAGAACTGAGCTGGCTTCTTGAGGTGTTTTTCTGCAAATTTAACTCTGGCCTGTCTATTTTTGGTATTGATGAATGGTTTGCATCTAGATGTGAACCCTTTGTATTTACTGTCATGGAGTCTTCTCTTTACTGTTGACTTAGAGACAGATACACCTACTTCACTGAGAGTGTTCTGGACTTCAGTTGATGTTGTGAACGGGTTCTTCTTCACCAAATTAAGTATGCAGCGATCATCCACCACTGTTGTCATCCGTGGACGCCCAGGCCTTTTTGAGTTCCCAAGCTCACCAGTCAATTCCTTTTTTCTCAGAATGTACCCAACTGTTGATTTTGCTACTCCAAGCATGTCTGCTATCATTCTGATGGATTTTTTCTTTTTTTTCAGCCTCAGGATGTTCTCCTTCACCTCAATTGAGAGTTCCTTTGACCGCATGTTGTCTGCTCACAGCAACAGCTTCCAAATGCAAAACCACACCCCTGGAATCCACCCCTGACCTTTTAACTACTTCATTGATTACAGGTTAACGAGGGAGATGCCTTCAGAGTTAATTGCAGCCCTTAGAGTACATTGTCCAATTACTTTTGGTCCCTTGAAAAAGAGGACGCTATGCATTACAGAGCTATGATTCCTAAACCCTTTCTCCAATTTGGATGTGGAAACTATCATATTGCAGCTGGGAGTGTGCACTTTCAGCCCATATTATATATAATTGTATTTCTGAACATGTTTTTGTAAACAGCTAAAATAACAAAACTTGTGTCACTGTCCAAATATTTCTGGCCCTAACTGTATTTGAATTAATTGAGAGATGTAGTTTGTAAAATTACATCACTTAAAGTCAAATGGGCCTCTTTCCATTCCAAGCCCTGCTGTGTGCCCAAACAATTGTTTTCTCCCACATATGGGGTATTGTTGTACTCAGAAGAAATTGCACAACAAATTGTATTGTGCAATTTCTCCTGTTACCCTTGTGAAAATGTAAAATTTGAGCAAAAAAGAACATTTTTGTGGGAAAAATATATATTTTTTTTATTTTCACAGCTCAATGTTATAAACTTCTATGACAAATGGAAAGTTTGTGGTCTCTATCTGCACTGCCAGGTGATGAAGAAACATTAAATGCCAGAGACGATAATAAAAATAAACAACTTTTTTTAATTTTTCTATGCATTTCAAAGTGTAGCCCACTTCTTCTTCAGGAAACAAAAAAGAACATATGAATATACAAGGTTCACAAATAATCTACCTCACCATGTTACTTCACATGAGTTTCAGTGTTCAGTAAAAAATAGAAAATATTTTTGTTTCCGTAGGAGTAATGAATTACAAGAAAAGAAAGATATGGTTATGAAATAACACATTAAGTGAAGTATTTGTATAGTGACATATTTTATGATAAGCTATGTTTTTAATTACCTCCATTTCTATATGTTTAGCTGATCACTCATTTATTGTTACACTTTTTTTTTTCCTCACTTGAACCGCATATGTGTCTACCCTATGAACGCTGACACATCACACTGTAATGTGTCTGTCTTGGAGCTCTTTTTTTTTTTTTAAGATGTTTCTTCATCACCTGGCAGTACGGATACAGACCACAAACTTTCCATTTGTTCTATATTTCTCTGGTGAAATCACCCGTGGATCTGCAGCAGCCATACAACCTGGGATCAGGTCAGCATATATTGATACCATTTTTAGTAATTACTGTACTATCAGACAAGACCCTGTTTTGGGCTATTTTTTCTCCTCAGCCATTTATAGAAACTTCTGTGAAGCAACTGGGGATTCAAGGTGCTCACCACATATCTAGATACATTCCTTGAGGGGTCTAGTTTCCAAAATGGTGTCATTTGAGGGGGGTTTCCACTGTTTAGGCACATCAAGGGCTCTCCAAACGCAACATGGTGTCCACTAATGATTTCAGCAAATTTAGAGTTCAAAAAGTCAAACAGTGCTCCTTCCCTTCCGATCCCTGCCATGAGCCCAAACAGTAATTTTCCCCCACATATGGCATATTGGTGTACTCAGGAGAAATTGCACAACAATGCTTAGAATCCATTTCTCCTGTTACCCTTGTGAAAATAAAAAAATTGGGGCTAAAATACATTTTTTTGGAAAAAATTAGATTTTTTATTTTCACAGCTCAACGTTATAAATTTCTGTGAAGCACCTGGGGGTTCAAGGTGCTCACCACACATCTAGACAAGTTCCTTGAGGGTTCTAGTTTCCAAAATGGGGTCACTTGTGGGGCGTTTCCACTGTTTAGGCACTTCAGGGGCTCTCCAAATGTGATATGGTATGCAGTTTCGATTCCAGCCAATTCTGTGTTCAAAAAGTCAAGTGGTGCTCCTTCCCTTCTGAGACCTGCTGTGTGCCCAAACAGTAGTTTTTCCCCACATATCGCCGTGCTCAGGAGAAATTGCGCAACACATTTTGGGATCTATTTTCCCCTGTTACCATTGTAAAAATAAAAAAATGGGGCTAAAAGAACATTTTTGTGAAAAAAAAGGGAAATGTTCATGTTTTCCTTACAGATTACTTCAGTTCCTGTGAAGCATCTGAAGGGTTAAACCTCTTGAATGTGGTTTTGAGCACCTGGAGGGGTTCAGTTTTTAGAATTGTGTCAACTTTGGGTATTTTCTGTGATATAGGCCGCTCAAAATAAAATTATGCTTCAAAAAGTATGCTGATCTAAAATAGACATGTGAGAAATGTTATTCATTAACAATTTTGTGTGACACTGGTTTAAGGGCATAAAAATTAAAAGTTTGAAAATTGCTTGAAAAGTTTCTGATTCTTTCAAAAATAAACGCAAATTATATCAAGAATTTTACCACTATCATGAAGTACAATATGTCATGAAAAAACAATCACAGAATCACTGGGATCCGTTGAAGCGTTCCAGAATTATTACCACATAAGGTGACAGTCAGAATTGTAAAATGTGACCTTTTCATGAAGGTGAAAACAGGCTTTGGGGTAGTGAAGGGGTTGTCTGGGGAGTAACCTTTTGTGACAAATTGACAGATTTAAATAGATTAGAAACAGCAGTATTCACCTCACTGATTTCTGGTCTCTAGTTATTGCTGCAAAAATAATGTAACAGTCAGAAGGATGCATGACCACTGCAGGCAATCACTGGTTGTAGTAGATCACTTCTCAGGACCAGTGAATGGCTGCAGTGGTCACATGTCCCTGTGACTGTGATGTGAGGTGTCAGTGAGGGGAGTTTTGCTTTTGTACTCTCCAGAACACTCTTTTAAGAATATAGATATCTTAGAAGGGAATCTCCAATCACAGGACTGCACTCTATCAGTCAGAATGGAAAGCTGTCTTGTGTAAGTGACTCCCACCTCAAGAAAAAGTCGTCTTTTGAGATGCCAGCGATGAATAGGTATTTCTGCGTCAAAAGGGAGGGGTGTTTGGAAAATAAATAAAAAATAATCAACAAGGACAAAATGAGCCTCATCCTTCAGTGTTTAAGGCCATGTTCACACAGTGCGTTTTTTACTGCGGAACCGCAGCGGTATTGCCGCTGCGGTTCCGCAGCTGTTTTCCATGCAGGGTACATAACAATGTAACCCTATGGAAAACAGTCACTGCTGTGCACATGATCCGGAATTTCGTGTAAAAAGCCGCGCAGAATAGCTGCGGGAAAAAAGAAGGAGCATGTCAATTCTTTTTCCTGAACCGCAGCGGTTCTGCACCCATAGACCTCCATTGTGAGGTCAAAATCGCAGTAAAACCCGCAGATCAAAAATATATCTGCGGGTTTTACTGCGATTTGATGTGCAGAACCGCTGCAGCAGGAAGTGCGGGGGAGCGGGCGGAAGTGCGTGGGCGGAGTGTGGCTGCCCCCCCGTGCTCCGATCCCGCCCCCCCGTGCTCCGATGCCCCCCCGTGCTCCGATGCCCCCCCCCAGTGCTCCGATGCCCCCCCCGTGCCCTAATCTCCCCCCCTTATACTTACCCGGCGTCCCGGTGTCCGTCCGGCCGTCTTCTCCCTGGGCGCCGCCATCTTGCAAAATGGCGGGCGCATGCGCAGTGCGCCCGCCGAATCTGCCGGCCGGCAGATTCGCTCCAAAGTGCATTTTGATCACTGAGATATAACCTATCTCAGTGATCAAAATAAAAAAAATAGTAAATGACACCCCCCCACACTTTGTCACCCCCATTGGTAGGGACAATAAAAAAAATTAAGAATTTTTTTTTTTTTTTTCACTAAGGTTAGAATAGGGGTAGGGGTAGGGTTAGGGTTAGGGGTAGGGTTAGGGTTAGGGGTAGGGTTAGGCGTAGGGTTAGGGGTAGGGTTAGGGTTAGGGGTAGGGTTAGGGGTAGGGTTAGGGGTAGGGTTAGGGTTAGGGGTAGGGGTAGGGTTAGGGTTAGGGGTAGGGTTAGGGGTAGGGTTAGGGGTAGGGTTAGGGGTAGGGGTAGGGTTAGGGTTAGGGGTAGGGTTAGGGGTAGGGTTAGGGTTAGGGGTAGGGTTAGGGGTAGGGTTAGGGTATTTTCAGCCATTTTAGCCCTAAAAAGCTTCCCAGGAAACACACAGTCTCTGCATAGAAAACTGCATAAAAAAAGGATCAAAAAAACGCCTCAAAAAACGCCTCAAAAAACGCATCAAAAACGCATCAAAAAAGGACCAAAAAAAGGACCTGCGTTTTCTGCCAAGAGCTGCAGTTTTTAAAAAAACTGTCCTGAAAAAAAAAAGGATGGAAATCCTGAACGTGTGAACATACCCTAACAGTTTTTTGCGTCTGTAGTCCTACCAATTTGTCCCAATATTGTATAGTTATAGAAACAACCATTGTGAACTCTCATTAATTTCTCTCCCAATTATGGTATGTCTGCAGATAAAAAAATTTCAATCTTTTATTTGTTGCCTAATGAATTGGTAAATATCCATTCAGCGGATGGATTTCCTTGTAGTAATTTACCACTGTTAATTATTATGGGAATATAAAACAATCTATATTTCTGTCCTTGCCTATTCTTTGCAGCTAACTGCTCCCATAACACATGTAAGGCTGTGTTCACACGTTCCGGTTTTTTCGCCGTTTTTTCGTGGTTTTTCCCGATAAAAACACTATAAAACCGCAAAAAAACCGCATACAATAAGCATCCCATCATTTAGAATGAATTCTGCATGTTTTGTGCACATGATGCGTTTTTTTCCGCAAAAAAACGCATCAGGCACAAAATCCGGACATGCTCTATCTTTTTGCGTTTTTTTTGCGGATTTCCCACTCCAAAATGCATTGGGAAGTGTCCGGAAAAAACCACGGCAAAAACGCGTCAAAACCGCGGCAAAAACGCGTCAAAATCGCAGCAAAAACGCACGCGGTTTTCTTGCGGATTTCATGCAGAAAATGTCCGGAATTGTCAGGAATTTTCTGCATGAATTCCTGAACGTGTGCACATAGCCTAATAATGATTAAGGAAGAAAGAGGAAAGTTAGGGGAGTGTGAGCCCCTACCGTTCATAGCCAGCCTTGCAGGGAAGACAAGAACAATGCTATGAAGCCATTCAGAAAGAACATTACTACAAAACCGGTTTGTTTTACAACAAGCAATTTAATTTTGTATAGAAAAGGGCTTTATCATGTTCTGCAGTTTACCAGTATATAACCAGTATATATTAGTATAACCATCTTGTTCTATTGGTTTGTGAAATTCTCGAATTGGTCCAATCCAAGTAGAATGATCACAATTGTTTATTTCTTTACTATTTGACTTAGTATCGGCGCGTAGACAGCTATGCGCGTAGCTTATGCAGGAGCTGCGGTCTCCAGAGCGGTGTTTCAATAGACCTGTAGCAATCAGAACTAGCACTTCCAGGCATGTGTCGGCTGTATAACACAGCTGACATCTGCTGCATTTCATCTATGCTATTCTCTTATATCTCAGGTCAGTAAAAAGATGTATTGGTGGTCACTAAGGACTTATTTAACCAGCGGGGGTCTCACAACCTGAACCACCACCGATTTGCAGCAATGTGCAGTGCCTGCCATGTATAAAAATGTTGATATAGTCAGGCTATGTGCACAGGATGCGGATTTTGCTGCGGATCCGCAGCGTTTCCGCAGCAGTTTCCAATGAGTTTACAGTACAATGTAAACCTATGGGAAACCAAAAACGCTGTGCACATGCTGTGGAAAAAAACGCGCAGAAACGCAGCAGTTTACATTCCGCAGCATGTCACTTCTTTCTGCGGATTCCGCAGCGGTTTTACGCCTGCTCCAAAAGAAAACCGCAAGTGTAAAACCACAGTGAAATCCGCAATAAATCTGCAGCAAAAATGCAGCGTTTTTGCCCTGCAGATTTATCAAATCCGCTGCGGAAATATCTGCAGAGGACCATTCTACGTGTGCACATAGCCTCACACTTATATTTTGAACATATCCTATGACTTAGGGATAGTCTATTAAGAAGTAACCTGATGATTTTGGCAAGATTGCTAGATTATCTAATGTGTATGGAGTTTCTGCAGTTGTAGATGTTAAGGAAAGGAGAACTTCAACATGCTGGGACCTTTGCATCTGCAGGAGGACAAGATGCCAACTGGGCAATCTAGTCCCTTTTTTTCCTTGAAAAACGTACATGCATGTTTATGGGGTGGGGTGAGAAACAATAAATGTCATGTAAATATACATTTGGCAGCTGGCTATTTCAGGTGTATAGCTGGCTTAATCCCTGCGCACATTGCTACACACATTTACAGCACTGGAGCATGCAGTTCCTGCACAACACTGTAATGTGTGGAGCTACATGGGTTCAGCATTTAGGCCCATGCCAGCAGCACAGTGTGTCACCCATATCCTACAGCAGAAGCTTCTACTACGCAGAGTGGAGATAACTTTTAAAGGGTTAAGTGGCCAGGATAGGAGTTGTACAATTTAATTGACACAAAATGGCTTTAAAGTGAACCTGTCACCATAAGAAACACTATTAACCTTCAGATATGGGGCTAATCTGAAGGTTAGTAACGTTACTTACCTGCCTGGTGCCTGCACTTAAGGTACCGTTACACTAAACGATTACCAACGGTCACGACCAGCGATACGACCTGGCTGTGATCGTTGGTAAGTCGTTGTGTGGTCGCTGGGGAGCTGTCACACAGACAGCTCTCTCCAGCGACCAACGATCCGGGGAAAGACTTCGGCATCGTTGAAACTGTCTTCAACGATGCCGAAGTCCCCGGGTAACCAGGGTAAACATCGGATTACTAAGCGCAGAGCCATGCTTAGTAACCCGATATTTACCCTGGTTACCATTGTAAAAGTAAAAAAAAAACCACTACATACTCACATTCTGATGTCTGTCACGTCCCCCGCCGTCAGCTTCCCGCACTGACTGTGTCAGCGCCGGCCGTAAAGCAGAGCACAGCGGTGATGTCCTGATCATTCCCCAGCGACCAACGATCTCCCAGCAGGGGCCTGATCGTTGGTCGCTGTCACACATAACGAGATCGTTAGCGGGATCGTTGCTATGTCACAAAAAGAGTGACGTTGCAACGATATCGTTATGTGTGAAGGTACCTTTAGCTGAACGCTGTAGGGAGAAAGTGAACTTTTTTCCCCCCTGCAACATTTCGGTTTCAGTAATGGGGGGTGCGGTGGCGGCGCTGGTTCAGTTATCACTCCAAGAACACAGAGAGCAGCGGCTGTAACCGCGCCCCTGACTGACACTGCCTCAGCATTAGGTTTGACTGTAAGTCAGTGCCGAGGGCGCAGTTACAGCTGCTGCTCTCTCTATACTGAGAGACTAAACCAGCGCCGGCACCGCCCATCACTGAAACCCAAACGATGCCGGAAGGAATAAAGTTAATTTTCTACCTGCAGCATTTGCTTAAATGCAGATGCGGGGCAGGTTACTAACGCTATTACCATGCAGATTACCCTATATTTCCAAGTTAAAAGCATTTTTTCTGGTGACAGGTACTCTTTAAAGGGAATTTGTCAGTCAGATCAACCCTCCTAAGCCGTCTATATGGGCAAACAAGTCATAGAAAATTGAATAAAATGAAACCTATCTGCGATTTGATGTTTTATTCCACAGAATCTATGTTTTTCTTATTATGTAAATGAGACATTAAGATCTATAGGTCAGACATAGATTTCCTTGAAAATCTGCCTACAGCGCTTATTTTAAATTAAAGCGGATATTACCAGTGTGAGACATGTAGATCAAACGGTTACCTATTACATTTCTAACGCAGGTAACATCCTATTTCAGGGTAGCACAGAGTGAGGGTAAAACAGTGTGGCAATATTTTACTGGATCACAAAACAGACAATAACACATAGAACAGTCCCAACAAAATACCCAAGATGGTGCAAAATTACAGTCTCACCCTTCCGCTGACTCGCCAGGATTACAGCAGCTTTGACTTCTGAGCTTCCAGGGCCGACTAACCCCACCTGTGTGGCAAGCACAGAGAGGAGGTAACGACAAGCTTAGAAAGCTGACTGAGTGCAGTGAGGTACATGGCTAGGTGACTTGATTGTCCCAACCTGGATTCTTCAAGACGTCTCTGAGGGTTCAGGGATGGTCAATAGAGTAGATGTGTGTTCTTCCATCAGTTGCCGTTGTCCCCTAAACTGACATCCTGTAGAATGTTCCTGGCTGTGTTTTTGTACAGGCTCTGGATTCTCCTTTATATAGTTCACAACTGTGCTCCTTCAAGTCACCATCCAGAGGTCAAGATTATCTCACATTGTTTGAGAATTTAATCAATCTACATAGTTAATCGTCTCGGTTTTGCAGGTCAACAAGCCACAGGACCCACACAATGGTCAATCGACATATTAAGCAAACATCCGTTGTTCAATGACCCTGCGTCCCTGCCTTACAAAAATAGCAGACAATAAGTTACAATAAACATCAACTAAAAAGTCAACATAAAGATTATAGTCTATGTCTCTGTGCCTACTGAATTTATGTCTGGCATCATTAAGAAGAAAAGCTGTGTCGTCACACCTCATTTAGATCTTAACAGCTCATTTTTATATTAAGGAAAATATGGATTTCTCTGGAATAAGACATCAGATTGCAGATATCACGGTATCATTTTATTCAGCTTCCTATGACCTACATGCAAATATAGATGGCTTAAGAGGGTTGATCCTATTAACATATTTCCTTGAAGGGAAATAGCCTTTAATGAACTTGTCAGAGGCAGGTATTACATAGTTTTTCAGAGGTTTCAGGTGTTGGAACTGTAATAAGAAGCAGTGATATTGTAATAAGGAACAGTGATATCCCTGGAGAGCCCATGCAGGATGTGCCATTAATGAGGAAAGACTGCCATTTGCTGGCCAAGCGAAATCAAGCGGAACCAAATTGCGCTGAAAGCTTTGAAGGGGGAGCAACTTTGTGTGCTGGGCCTGACGAGGTAACACACAGAAAGGACTTCCTTGATATACAGTGGGGCAAAAAAGTATTTAGTCAGTCAGCAATAGTGCAAGTTCCACCACTTAAAAAGATGAGAGGCGTCTGTAATTTACATCATAGGTAGACCTCAACTATGGGAGACAAACTGAGAAAAAAAAATCCAGAAAATCTGTGGTGCTGGCTGGGCAGTGTGGAAGTTTTACCTAAAATGCCTATGTCTGGACCTGGTCAACCTTTATCTGCGCTTGCCCTTCTGGCGCCATGGGAGTGATTCAGAATTGCTTAAGGTACAGCTTGCATTTAATGTGGTCTTGCTTTTAATACATTTAGGAGTTCTTTATGGCACAGCGAATATAAAAAACATAGAGTAGGACTGCCCCATTATGAGAATGCCGTGACATGGTGGGGTGGCTCAAAGAATTGACCAATTGTTTGCTAAATGTCTCATTTTGAAATAGTTAGAAATCAATATGTGCATCTGCACTTTATGTATTGCGTTCTGACCATAAGCAGCTATGGCTTCTCCCCTCTTTTGCATTCATGTCCTACACCAGAGTAAAGCTCGAGAGACCAGACATCACCTGTCAAGGGCCAAGGACTAGTCCACCCCTTTCCAAGTAAAGAGGCATCCGTCGACGGTCAAGCCGAGAAGATCCGTGAGGAGACTACAACAGGCAGGACACACCTATGGTGAGACAGTACGTGTGAGCAGGGCCGTCACTTCCAGCTATCCTCTACGGTACTGGGATCGGCTGGGATTAGGGTCATAGGGTGGTAGGGGGGACGGTTGGTGCTTGTGAAAATAGAAGAGATACACTAATGATGCGCACACCTCAATATAACCAACAATGTGAGTAAAAATAGAAATTAATTTAATATAATTAAACAACAATTATAAAACTTTTAAAACCAAGCATACAGGGTGGGCCATGTATATGGATGCACCTAAATAAAACGGGAGTGGGTGATATCAACTTCCTGTTTGTGGCACATTAGTATATGGGAGGGGGAAAACTAAATTCAACTGTCAAATTCAGCGTGCCGATCTGGCATCAGTCGAACATCCCTTTGTCGGATATTAGCTACTCACACTGGCACCCTTACAAAATCCAGCTGCTGCAGCATCTCAACGAGGATGACCCAGATCGGCGCGCTGAATTTGCAGAATAGGCAAAACAAAAATTGGAACAGGACCCTCAGTTTACACAGAACATTATGTTTGGTGATGAGGCAAACTTTTTTGGGTGGGCCATTTATATGGATACACCTAAATGAAATGGGAATGGTGACAGTTTTCTTGCATAGGGTGCCTTGCATTGAAATCTGCTGCAATGACCTGGGTACTGCATACACCAGACATCAACACAATTTCTATCCGCTCCTCACGTGTTAACCTCTGTGACATGTCAATGGTTGTAAACAAAAGGTAACTTGTACATAACTCTTGAAAGAATAAAGTTACTTTAAAACCAAGCACACCATTGTTTTTCTTGTGAAATTCTCAATAAGTTTGATGTGTCACATGACCCTCCTCCCATTGGAAAAAAATAAAGTTGGATCCAAAATGGCTGACTTCAAAATGGCCACCATTCATCTTGAAAAGTTTTCCCCTCCCATATACTAATGTGCCACAAACAGGAAGCCGATATCACCAACCATTCCCATTTTATTTAGGTGTATTCATATACATGGCCCACCCCGTACAACCTGCCCCTATATGAATGGCAACAATTCTGGTCAGAGCCTAGCATAGTGGGACATATACAAGTCATCCCAGATACCAGTGTAATCCCTTTCCTTTGCTATGTGGTTATCAAACTGTGTATACGTATGTCATGCTATAGTGCATAGTCGGGACCTATTTCCCTGCACTCATTGATATTATGCAATTTATTCACCAGTATCTGGGATGACATTATATATGCCCCACTATGCTAGGCTCTCACAAGAATTGTTGCCATTGATATAGGGTCAGGTCAGCTATAGAGAAACTATCCCTGACTGTTTCTGCCTCCTGCCCTCTGTGCTTTGCATCCAGACACCTACATTACAGAACACTGACTAGCTAATCCATCGCTTTTGTGGTTTAATAACTGTATTTACACACCTGAAACAGTTAATCCCATAAAGCAGTGTGTGGTTTTCCTAGGCATACACTTCTAATAACATCTTACTGTACCTATCCATTGCACAATATACATAATAAATAGTACGTAGTGCTTTACAATTCCATAAATATCTCCGACATCCAACCAGGGATGCATTGAATTGAATTGTGGTTTTTGAGGTTGAATCTTAGCAGGAGCGGTCAGATCCATTATGAGAGCAATGAACTTTTTATTTAATGACACAATGATGGTGGAATTACAGGGAAGGTGAAAAGAATGATCTGGTGGAGGAGAACAAAGTAGATAATATACCTTTCTAATGGTTTTGGACCACTATAAAGGACTCACATTGCTCATTGCTCTATAGATCTGCACTGTGGGGTATGAAATGAAAGGACGTGATGAAAAGAGCTAAGTGCCCCAGGATATTGAGTGTATTCGGTACATGACCGTAAAGAAAAGTTTGCTGGTTAGCAGCAGGGAATAAGAAGGATTTTCTGCATCTCGGAAAAGAACTAAACCTTTACTTTACAAAGGACTGAAAAATAGCTTAGTGATAGGAAAATTTGAAAGGCGGTTTTTATATTATTTTAGAGCCAATAACTGATTTGGCCGATAATTAGTTGCTTCATACAGATTTTTTTTATTACAGCACTTTACTTATATCTATATTACTGTGATTTACAAAATCATAAAGTAAATAGGGAACAGAGCCACTTTTAATGCCGCTAAAGTTGCTCTTTATAAGATTTCCTGACAAATTACAGTGGTGGACGGCCACAAGGTGGACCACTACTGAAGATCTAGGTGTCAAGTTCTTTGCACTTGGGATATACTGGAGCTGCTCCTTTTAGCTTTGTCCTAGTTTATGACAAAATGCACAGCTTAATAGAATAGTTGTATATCAAATGAAAGCATCACCGCCGATAAGAGAATGGTGGTCTCAGACTCATCCAGCGGTTTAACCTTCACCAAATCCTGGCACTGAGAAACCTTCTGAGTGTCCTTCTCTTGCACCCGTTCATCACATTTTGTAGTGTTTTAGACTGTGTGATGCTCTGTGTTGTCTGACTTCTGTAAGTTATACTTCAGCTCTACTACTTTGCTCTTGGGGCCTGTTATGTATTAAAGAGGGGGTCCAAGATTGTGAAAGGTAGCAGCCATGTTTTTCTAAACCGCTCCAGCCCTGACTATTAGTTGTACAGTTCATCTCTGTTCACTTTAATGGAGCAGAGTTGCAATACCAGACCTGTCTCATGGTCAGGGGTGGTGCCGTTTCTTAACCCCTTCCCGACCCATGACGCCACGTAGGCGTCATGAAAGTCGGTGCCATTCCGACCCATGACGCCTATGCGGCGTCATGGAAAGATCGCGTCCCTGCAGATCGGGTGAAAGGGTTAACTCCCATTTCACCCGATCTGCAGGGACAGGGGGAGTGGTAGTTTAGCCCAGGGGGGGTGGCTTCACCCCCTCGTGGCTACGATCGCTCTGATTGGCTGTTGAAAGTGAAACTGCCAATCAGAGCGATTTGTAATATTTCACCCATTATAACGGGTGAAATATTACAATCCAGCCATGGCCGATGCTGAAATATCATCGGCCATGGCTGGAAATACTAGTGTGCCCCCACCCCACCCCACCGATCGCCCCCCCAGCCCCCCGATCTGGCCGGTACACTGCTCCGGCTCCCCTCCGTCCAGTGCTCCGCTCCCCCCCGTGCTCTTGTCCGCTCCCCCCGTGCTCCAATCACCCCCGCGTGCTCCAATCACCCCCCCTGCACTCCGATCCACCCCCCGGTGCTCCGTTCCACCCCCCCGTGCTCCATTCCAGCCCCCCCGTGCTCCGTTCCACGCCCCCCGTGCTCCGTTCCACCCCTCCCGCACTCCGATTCCCCCCCCGTGCTCCGATCCCCCCCCCGTGGTCCCCCCCCACCCCATCATACTTACCGATCCAGCCGGGGTCCCGTCCGTCTTCTCCCTGGGCGCCGCCATCTTCCAAAATGGCGGGCGCATGCGCAGTGCGCCCGCCGAATCTGCCGGCCGGCAGATTCGTTCCAAAGTGCATTTTGATCACTGAGATATAATCTATCTCAGTGATCAAAATAAAAAAAATAATAAATGACCCCCCCCCCTTTGTCACCCTTATAGGTAGGGACAATAAAAAAATAAAGAATTTTTTTTTTCCACTAGGGTTAGGGTTAGGGGTAGGGTTAGGGGTAGGGTTAGGGCTAGGGTTAGGGCTAGGGGTAGGGGTAGGGTTAGGGTTAGGGGTAGGGTTAGGGTTAGGGCTAGGGTTAGGGTTTCGGTATGTGCACACGTATTCTGGTCCTCTGCGGATTTTTCCACTGCGGATTTGATAAATCCGCAGTGCTAAACCGCTGCGGATTTATGGCGGATTTACCGCGGTTTTTCTGCGCATTTCACTGCGGTTTTACAACTGCGATTTTCTATTTGAGCAGTTGTAAAACCGCTGCGGAATCCGCACAAAGAAGTGACATGCTGCGGAATGTAAACCGCTGCGTTTCCGTGCAGTTTTTCCGCAGCATGGGCACAGCGATTTTTGTTTCCCGTAGGTTTACATTGAACTGTAAACTCATGGGAAACTGCTGCGGATTCGCAGCGTTTTCCGCAGCGTGTGCACATACCTTTAGAATTAGGCTATGTGCACACGGTGCGGATTTGGCTGCGGATTCGCAGCAGTGTTCCATCAGGTTTACAGTACCATGTAAACATATGGAAACCAAATCCGCTGTGCCCATGGTGCAGAAAATACCACGCGGAAACGCTGCGTTGTATTTTCCGCAGCATGTCAATTCTTTGTGCGGATTCCGCAGCGTTTTACACCTGTTCCTCAATAGGAATCCGCAGGTGAAATCCGCACAAAAAACACTGGAAATCCGCGGAAAATCCGCAGGTAAAACGCAGTGCCTTTTACCCGCGGATTTTTCAAAAATGGTGCGAAAATATCTCACACGAATCCGCAACGTGGGCACATAGCCTTAGGGTTAGGGTTGGAATTAGGGTTGTGGTTATGGTTAGGGGTGTGTTGGGGTTAGGGTTGTGGTTAGGGGTGTGTTGCGGTTAGGGTTGTGTTTAGGGTTATGGCTACAGTTGGGATTAGGGTTAGGGGTGTGTTGGGGTTAGTGTTGGAGGTAGAATTGAGGGGTTACCACTGTTTAGGCACATCAGGGGTCTCCAAACGCAACATGGCGCCACCATTGATTCCAGCCAATCTCGTATTCAAAAAGTCAAATGGTGCTCCCTCACTTCCGAGCCCTGACGTGTGCCCAAACAGTGGTTTACCCCCACATATGGTGTACCAGCATACTCAGGACAAACTGCGCAACAATTACTGGGGTCCAATTTCTCCTGTTACCCTTGTGAATCAAAAAAAATGCTTGCTAAAACATAATTTTTGAGGAAAGAAAAATGATTTTTTATTTTCACGGCTCTGCGTTGTAAACGTCTGTGAAGCACTTGGGGGTTCAAAGTGCTCACCACATATCTAGATAAGTTCCTTGGGGGGTCTAATTTCTAAAATGGGGTCACTTGTGGGGGTTTCTACTGTTTAGGCACACCAGGGGCTCTGCAAACGCAACGTGACACCCGCAGACCATTCCATCAAAGTCTGCATTTCAAAAGTCACTACTTCCCTTCTGAGCCCCGACGTGTGCCCAAACAGTGGTTTACCCCCACTCATGGGGTATCAGCGTACTCAGGAGAAACTGGACAACAACTTTTGGGGTCCAATTTCTCCTGTAACCCTTGGGAAAATAAAAAATTCTGGGCTAAATAATTATTTTTGAGGAAAGAAAACGTATTTATTATTTTCACGGCTCTGCATTATAAACTTCTATGAAGCACTTGGGGGTTCAAAGTGCTCACCACACATCTAGATAAGTTCCTTTCGGGGTCTAGTTTCCAAAATGGGGTCACTTGTGGGGGGTTTCTACTGTTTAGGCACATCAGGGGCTCTGCAAACGCAACGTGACGCCCGCAGAGCATTCCATCAAAGTCTGCATTTCAAAACGTCACTACTTCAATTCCAAGCCCCGGCATGTGCCCAAACAGTAGTTTACCCCCACATATGGGGTATCACCATACTCAGGAGAAACTGGACAACAAATATTGGGGTCAAATTTCTCCTGTTACCCTTGGGAAAATTAAAAAATTCTGGGCTAAATAATTATTTTTGAGGAAAGAAAACGTATTTATTATTTTCACGGCTCTGCATTATAAACTTCTATGAAGCGCTTGGGGGTTCAAAGTGCTCACCACACATCTAGATAAGTTCCTTTCGGGGTCTAGTTTCCAAAATGCGGTCACTTATGGGGGGTTTCTACTGGTAAGCCACATCAGGGGCTCTGCAAACGCAACGTGACGCCCACAGAGCATTCCATCAAAGTCTGCATTTCAAAACGTCACTACTTCACTTCCGAGCCTCGGCATGTGCCCAAACAGTGGTTTACCCCCACATATGGGGTATCAGCGTACTCAGGAGAAACTGGACAACAACTTTTGGGGTCCAGTTTCTTCTGTAACCCTTGGGAAAATAAAAAATTCTGGGCTAAATAATTATTTTTGAGGAAAGAAAACGTATTTATTATTTTCACGGCTCTGCATTATAAACTTCTATGAAGCACTTGGGGGTTCAAAGTGCTCACCACACATCTAGATAAGTTCCTTTGGGGGTCTAGTTTCCAAAATGGGGTCACTTGTGGGGGGTTTCTACTGTTAAGCCACATCAGGGGCTCTGCAAACGCAACGTGACGCCCACAGAGCATTCCATCAAAGTCTGCATTTCAAAACGTCACTACTTCACTTCCGAGCCCCGGCATGTGCCCAAACAGTGATTTACCCCCACATATGGGGTATCAGCGTACTCAAGAGAAACTGGACAACAACTTTTGGGGTCAAATTTCTCCTGTTACCCTTGGGAAAATAAAAAATTGCAGGCTAAAAGATCATTTTTGAGAAAATATTTTTTATTTTTTTTTTCATGGCTCTGCGTTATAAACTTCTGTGAAGCACTTGGGGGTTCAAAGTCCTCACCACACATCTAGATTAGTTCCTTTGGGGGTCTAGTTTCCAAAATGGTGTCATTTCTGGGGGATCTCCAATGTTTAGGCACACAGGGGCTCTCCAAACGTGACATGGTGTCCGCTAATGATTGGAGCTAATTTTCCATTTAAAAAGCCAAATGGCGTGCCATCCCTTCCGAGCCCTGCCGTGCGCCCAAACAGTGGTTTACCCCCACATATTGGGTATCTGCGTACTCAGGACAAATAGGACAACAATATTTGGGGTCCAATTTCTCCTATTATCCTTGGCAAAATAGGAAATTCCAGGCTAAAAAATCATTTTTGAGGAAAGAAAAATTATTTTTTATTTTCATGGCTCTGCGTTATAAACTTCTGTGAAGCACCTGGGGGTTTAAAGTGCTCAATATGCATCTAGATAAGTTCCTTGGGGGGTCTAGTTTCCAAAATGGGGTCACTTGTGGGGGAGCTCCAATGTTTAGGCACACAGGGGCTCTCCAAACGCGACATGGTGTCCGCTAACAATTGGAGCTAATTTTCCATTCAAAAAGTCAAATGGCGCGCCTTCCCTTCCGAGCCCTGCCGAGTGCCCAAACAGTGGTTTACCCCCACATATGAGGTATCGACGTACTCGGGAGAAATTGCCCAACAAATTTTATGATCCATTTTACCCTACTGCCCATGTGAAAATGAAAAAATTGAGGCGAAAAGAATTTTTTTGTGAAAAAAAAGTACTTTTTCATTTTTACAGATCAATTTGTGAAGCACCTGAGGGTTTAAAGTGCTCACTAGGCATCTAAATAAGTTCCTTGGGGGGTCTAGTTTCCAAAATGGGGTCACTTGTGGGGGAGCGCCAATGTTTAGGCACACAGGAGCTCTCCAAACGCGACATGGTGTCCGCTAACGATGGAAATAATTTTTCATTCAAAAAGTCAAATGGCGCTCCTTCCCTTCCGAGCCTTACCATGTGCCCAAACAGTGGTTTACCCCCACATGTGAGGTATTGGTGTACTCAGGAGAAATTGCCCAACACATTTTAGGATCCATTTTATCCTGTTGCCCATGTGAAAATGAAAAAATTGAGGCTAAAAGAATTTTTTTGTGAAAAAAAAGTACTTTTTCATTTTTACGGATTAATTTGTGAAGCACCTGGGGGTTCAAAGTGCTCACTATGCATCTAGATAAGTTCCTTGGGGCGTCTAGTTTCCAAAATGGGGTCACTTGTGGGGGAGCTCCAATTTTTAGGCACACGGGGGCTCTCCAAACGTGACATGGTGTCCGCTAAAGAGTGGAGCCAATTTTTGATTCAAAAAGTCAAATGGCGCTCCTTCCCTTCCAAGCCCTGCCGTGCGCCCAAACAGTGGTTTACCCCCACATATGAGGTATCAGCGTACTCAGGACAAATTGGACAACAACTTTCGTGGTTCAGTTTCTCCTTTTACCATTGGGAAAATAAAAAAATTGTTGCTAAAAGATAATTTTTGTGACTAAAAAGTTAAATGTTCATTTTTTCCTTCCATGTTGCTTCTGCTGCTGTGAAGCACCTAAAGGGTTAATAAACTTCTTGAATGTGGTTTTGAGTACCTTGAGGGGTGCAGTTTTTAGAATGGTGTCACTTTTGGGTATTTTCAGCCATATAGACCCCTCAAACTGACTTCAAATGTGAGGTGGTCCCTAAAAAAAATGGTTTTGTAAATTTCGTTGTAAAAATGACAAATCGCTGGTCAAATTTTAACCCTTATAACTTCCTAACAAAAAAAAATTTTGTTTCCAAAATTGTGCTGATGTAAAGTAAACATGTGGGAAATGTTATTTATTAACTATTTTGTGTCACATATCTCTCTGGTTTAACAGAATAAAAATTCAAAATGTGAAAATTGCGAAATTTTCAAAATTTTCGCCAAATTTCCGTTTTTATCACAAATAAACGCAGAATTTATTGACCTAAATTTACCACTAACATGAAGCCCAATATGTCACGAAAAAACAATCTCAGAACCGCTAGGATCCGTTGAAGCGTTCCTGAGTTATTACCTCATAAAGGGACACTGGTCAGAATTGCAAAAAACGGCAAGGTCTTTAAGGTCAAAATAGGCTGGGTCATGAAGGGGTTAAATAAAGGTTTGGATTTTGTTTTCTAATCCTGGGCAATCCCTTTTAAGTTTCCTTTAAGGTTACAGTACTAAACTTTCCTCCCCAGCAGCCATCAACTTCCTGTATAATTTATTGGTAGAAACACTTTAGGTTGCGCACTTTATGGGCACCTCTAACAACCGTGTCCACACTGGATCAATGGAAGTAGGGTAATTCCATGTCAAGTGGACCAGTGGTCCCCACTCGACCTCCGATTTTGCTGAAAATTTATAAGGATGTACATGTACAGTGGGGCAAAAAAGTATTTAGTCAGTCAGCAATAGTGCAAGTTCCACCACTTAAAAAGATGAGAGGCGTCTGTAATTTACATCATAGGTAGACCTCAACTATGGGAGACAAACTGAGAAAAAAAAATCCAGAAAATCACATTGTCTGTTTTTTTATCATTTTTTTTTGCATATTATGGTGGAAAATAAGTATTTGGTCAGAAACAAACAATCAAGATTTCTGGCTCTCACAGACCTGTAACTTCTTCTTTAAGAGTCTCCTCTTTCCTCCACTCATTACCTGTAGTAATGGCACCTGTTTAAACTTGTTATCAGTATAAAAAGACACCTGTGCACACCCTCAAACAGTCTGACTCCAAACTCCACTATGGTGAAGACCAAAGAGCTGTCAAAGGACACCAGAAACAAAATTGTAGGCCTGCATCAGGCTGGGAAGACTGAATCTGCAATAGCCAACCAGCTTGGAGTGAAGAAATCAACAGTGGGAGCAATAATTAGAAAATGGAAGACATACAAGACCACTGATAATCTCCCTCGATCTGGGGCTCCACGCAAAATCCCACCCCGTGGGGTCAGAATGATCACAAGAACGGTGAGCAAAAATCCCAGAACCACGCGGGGGGACCTAGTGAATGAACTGCAGAGAGCTGGGACCAATGTAACAAGGCCTACCATAAGTAACACACTACGCCGCCATGGACTCAGATCCTGCAGTGCCAGACGTGTCCCACTGCTTAAGCCAGTACATGTCCGGGCCCGTCTGAAGTTTGCTAGAGAGCATTTGGATGATCCAGAGGAGTTTTGGGAGAATGTCCTATGGTCTGATGAAACCAAACTGGAACTGTTTGGTAGAAACACAACTTGTCGTGTTTGGAGGAAAAAGAATACTGAGTTGCATCCATCAAACACCATACCTACTTTAAAGCATGGTGGTGGAAACATCATGCTTTGGGGCTGTTTCTCTGCAAAGGGGCCAGGACGACTGATCCGGGTACATGAAAGAATGAATGGGGCCATGTATCGTGAGATTTTGAGTGCAAATCTCCTTCCATCAGCAAGGGCATTGAAGATGAAACGTGGATGGGTCTTTCAACATGACAATGATCCAAAGCACACCGCCAGGGCAATGAAGGAGTGGCTTCGTAAGAAGCATTTCAAGGTCCTGGAGTGGCCTAGCCAGTCTCCAGATCTCAACCCTATAAAAAACCTTTGGAGGGAGTTGAAAGTCCGTGTTGCCAAGCGAAAAGCCAAAAACATCACTGCTCTAGAGGAGATCTGCATGGAGGAATGGGCCAACATACCAACAACAGTGTGTGGCAACCTTGTGAAGACTTACAGAAAACGTTTGACCTCTGTCATTGCCAACAAAGGATATATTACAAAGTATTGAGATGAAATTTTGTTTCTGACCAAATACTTATTTTCCACCATAATATGCAAATAAAATGTTAAAAAAACAGACAATGTGATTTTCTGGATTTTTTTTATCTCAGTTTGTCTCCCATAGTTGAGGTTTACCTATGATGTAAATTACAGACGCCTCTCATCTTTTTAAGTGGTGGAACTTGCACTATTGCTGACTGACTAAATACTTTTTTGCCCCACTGTATGTTTGAAAAGATGTTCTGTAAATTTTTAGGGCCAGATCTCAAATACATTGGGCACTGTTGACCTTTCACTGGAGGTTCCACCAAGCCTGCGGCTTCAGCTAAGTGGATTTTGCAAACTTTGGCACATAGCCATTAGAGTTCTATACTGGCTATGATGCTGAAATTTGGCATACTAGCTCAACTTTTGGTGCTAAATACGATAAAATTATTACCGGCTATGACAAAACAATATTTCGGCCGCAATTTTGTGTCAAAGTAGCTTGAAAAACGCGTCGCATAAAATTTATGCCGAACTTTGCCCATATATAACTCAAGACCAAAAACCAATAGTAACTGGTGCTTTGCCCTGTACACCAAACATATACATGACTTTGCATTGCTGCAATATCAAGGTCAAAGCATATGTATTTGTGGAAATATTCACTACATCGCCAAGCATCAAAGTTGCTATCTGAAATCGTTGAAGGAAAATCTGAGACTTGGAGAGCTTGTGATCCTTATGGACTTTGCTGAAAATGACAAAAGTGATGACAAAAAGATTCGCATTTCAAGGGTGTCAAACGACCCATCATCTTTCATTGCCCATGTAGATAGATCTGTCAGATCAGAAATGCCTTTTGTGCCAATTGCAAACCTCCAGCCAGGGCAATACATTGCCTGCATTTACGATAGGAACTGGTGGATTGGAAATATTTCTGAAATTTCAGTCGACGAGCATGATGCATTAATAAATTTTATGCATCCTCACGGACCAGCTAGCTTCTTTCACTGGCCTGTGAGAAATGATACATGCTGGATTCCCGAGCAGTCAATCATTGCAATAATTCCAGCACCAGCTGCAACAGCAATGGGCCGACAATACAGCTTCTCTGAACCGATTATGTTGCAAATTCAGCAACAATTCCAGACCACTTAGGCTGAACATTATGGCTTGGGAACCAACAAAAGATACTCAATATTAGGCTTGGGATCCTAGGCAAAGACACCCACCCTCAGGCTTCGGAACCTGCGATAAAGAGACCGCCCAAGGCTCGCCTTGCACGGCTATCGGCCATGGCTCCTAGGCGATGGGGCTGCCAATTCTCGAAAGACAGCATTATTACAATTCTTAATAGGATTATAATACCAATTCTTAGGGAATTGGTTGTGGTATAACCACCATGGACCAACGCAAGGGTTTGAATAGTGCAGTTACCATTCATTGCGTATTAATAAATAACACCATGTTCAGTGGCATTTTTCATTTCTTAAACTGAGAGACTCCAAAAAAACAAACAATGATGCTTGTAGAGAAAAATGTGCTCTTTCTAATGATATCAGAATTAATATATTTTAGGGGTACCCTTTTTGAGAAATTTGACCTAAAAATAGGTAAAATTCAGGTTTTTTAAGTTTTTCATCATAAATTTTATGCGACGCGTTTTTCAAGCTACTTTGACACAAAATTGCGGCCGAAATATTGTTTTGTCATAGCCGGTAATAATTTTATCGTATTTAGCACCAAAAGTTGAGCTAGTATGCCAAATTTCAGCATCATAGCCAGTATAGAACTCTAATGGCTATGTGCCAAAGTTTGCAAAATCCACTTAGCTGAAGCCGCAGGCTTGGTGGAACCTCCAGTGAAAGGTCAACAGTGCCCAATGTATTTGAGATCTGGCCCTAAAAATTTACAGAACCTCTTTTCAAACATACATGTACATCCTGTAGCATGGCTAAAGGGTGTGTAGTCGATGGGAGGTATGTGCCACATAAGTGCCTTGTTGCTGTAATGTAGCCCGGAATATTGCGTTGTTTTATATAACCATATGTTTGTGTTTCAGGACCTGTGGTGATGTCAGACCACATGGCTAATCATGTGATAGATTACTGGGTGTGGTTAGTCCTATATAAGACTGGCTAATCCTTTACACAGGAGATATGTGTGGAGGTGAAACCCTCCTGGGTGTGTTCGGCTTCAGGACTGAGCCGGATGAACTGGACACTTGTTTTCCTTTGCCTGAACCAAAGGCTATTTTGCTTTCTGTTGTTTTGCCACATGGTTTATGAAGCAATAAACCCAGTGAACTTTAAAGGAACACGTCTCCTGTGTGTCAGCCGTCGCAGCTGAGTGAGTGAAATCGCTACAATTGGTGGAGACCTGCGAGCAGCGTTCCCAGCGGAGACGAGACGTGAGTTTATTTTTGAATGTCCTGGGTCAAGGCTGTTGCAAGCCAGCAAGCATTGCCGGAGAAAATGGAGGACCTGCTGAAACACTTGGTCCAGCAGGAGCAAAGGCAGCAAGAGACCAACAGGCTGTTGATGCAGCAGATACAACAGAGCCAGCAGCAGATACAACAGAGCCAGCAGGAGCAACGGCAGCAGATGCAGCAAAGCCAGCAGGAGCAACGGCAGCAGTTACAACAGAGCCAGCAGGAGCATCAGCAGCAGATGCAGCTTCTGGCAACCGCCATCCAGGGCAAGGCGAGCGCCCCAACCCCAGGTTTGGCTGATGACACCCACGTCCGGAAGACGGTAAGACGTGCATTGCAGAAAATGACTCCCGGGGATGATGTTGAGGCCTTCCTGACGGTGTTTGAGAGGGTCGCTGAGAGGGAAAAACTTCCGCCAGAGCAGTGGGCAGAGGTACTTGCGCCATACCTGACGGGAGAACCCCAGAAGGCGTACTGTGATTTGACCTTGCAGCATGCCAAAGAGTATCACAAATTGAAAGCCGAGATTCTCGCACGTCTGGGGGTGACACTGACTGTCAGGGCACAGCGAGTTCACTCCTGGGGCTATCACCGGGACAAACCACCTCGTTCCCAAATGTTTGATCTGTTGCACCTGGTCCAGAAATGGCTGCAGCCAGAGACCTCTGCGCCTGCACAGATGGTAGAACGGGTGATGATGGATCGGTTTGTCCATTCCCTCCCGAGGCCTATACAGTCTTGGGTTGCCCAGGGTGATCCCCAGAATGCCGACGAGCTGATCGGACTGGTTGAGAGATACCAAGGGTTGGAAGGCTCCTTCGGGAGGCAGCCCATGCCGTACTGGGGGTCCCAGAGGGCAGCTGAGTCCCAAAAAGGGGTGGTGCGTCCAAGGTCACAAAGGGCGGGGGAGGTGGTGCCCAAGGCCCCACGGGTGATGTTATTTGTTGGAGGTGCCACAAGCCAGGACATATAGCTGCCCGTTGTTCCCAAGCCACTGAGCAGATGGACTGCAGCATGGGACGCCGTTGTTCATACTATGCGTATCCAGTCTGTAGTGTGAACTCTCCATCCAATGAGGGACCTCAAGCGTGTCCCGTAAAGGTGAACGGTCGAGCAGTAACGGCACTGTTAGACTCGGGGAGCCTAGTGACCCTGGTGAGGGCCACTTTTCCTATTCATCTGCTCCCAGGAAAGAAGGTCGGAGTGCGGTGCATACATGGTGATGCAAAGGACTACCCTATGGCCAGGGTGGACATTGAAACGGCATGTGGCACTGAATCCCACATAGTCGGCGTAGTTCAGGACTTGTTGCACCCTATAATTATTGGCCGGGATTTCTGTTTGTTTTGGGATTTGTGGGGAAAGGGTTCTGAGCTCCCTGGCAGGGAACCAGTGAACCCTGGAACGGTATCGCCACACCCAGAGGCAGACAGCTTTCCTTTTTGTGTTCTGGTTGGGGATGAGGAGGAAGTATCCCCTACATCTGACATTCTGGAATTAGAGGTTACCGGTGAAAATTTTGGGACTGCCCAACATAGGGACCCCACTCTGAGGGAAGCCTTTAATAATGTCACAGTTATTGACGGGGTGGTACAGGAGCCGGGGGCAGACACAAGATTTCCCCATTTTCTGTTGAGGGGGGAATTGTTGTACCGGGTCACGAAAATAAGGGAGGAGTTGGTAGAGCAGTTGATAGTGCCGGGTCCGTATAGACGGAAAGTGTTGGACATGGCCCATTCACACATCTTGGGTGGACACCTAGGGGTGGAAAAAACGCAGGAACGGGTTGTGCAGAGGTTCTATTGGCCTGGGTGTCACCGGGAAATAGTGAACTATTGCAGGTCCTGCCCTACATGTCAGCTAACTGCTCCTACTCCTCATTTCCGGAACCCCCTTGTGCCACTGCCCATTATTGAGGTACCGTTCGAGAGAACTGCCATGGACTTGGTCGGTCCCTTAGTTAAATCAGCTCGGGGCCATCAGTATATATTAGTCATCCTGGACTATGCCACACGCTATCCTGAGGCAATTCCCTTGAGGAATTCTTCCTCAAAGAGCATAGCCCGCGAGTTGGTCCATGTCTTTTCCCGGACAGGTCTGCCAAAGGAGATCCTGACTGACCAGGGTACACCTTTCATGAGCAAGGTGATGAGGGAGTTATGCAAAGCCCTGAAGATCTCCCAGTTGAGGACCTCGGTGTACCATCCCCAGTCAGATGGTCTTGTTGAGAGGTTTAACAAGACTCTAAAGAGCATGCTGAGAAAAGCTATAGAGAAAGACGGTAGAGACTGGGATTGTCTCTTACCCTATCTGATGTTTTCCATTCGTGAAGTTCCACAGGCCTCCACAGGGTTCTCACCATTTGAGCTTCTATATAGCCGACATCCACGAGGACTCCTGGATATAGCCAAGGAAACCTGGGAAGCCGAAGTCACCCCCACAGAAGCGTCATTGAGCATGTGGCCCTGATGCAGCAGAGGATTGCAAAGGTGATGCCTATCGTGAAAGAACACCTTCTCCAAGCACAAGAAGCTCAAGCCAGGGTCTACAACCGGTCTGCAAGAGTGAGGCAGTTCAATTCGGGAGACCGAGTTCTGGTGTTAGTTCCAACGGTGGAAAGCAAGTTCTTGGCCAAATGGCAAGGGCCATATGAGGTTGTCGAGAAACTTGGTGAGGTAAATTATAAAATTCACCAACCAGGAAGACGGAAACCATTCCAAGTTTACCATGTCAACCTCATCAAGCCATGGCAAGATAGAGAGCCGACAGTTACTCCGTCATTGTTAAGCAACCCAGAAGGTGAGGTTGGAGCGGTTACTATAGCAGAGACGCTATCGAAAACCCAGAAACAGCAGTGCCGGGAGTTACTCCAGAAAAACAGGGACCTGTTTTCAGAATTGCCAGGATACACGAAGGTCATAGAGCACGAGGTCCTAACAGAGCCCCAGGCTTGGAGTCATTGAGGAATCCAAGAGCGGTTGGTCAAGCCCAATTGTCCTGGTCCCAAAACCTGATGGAGAGTGGAGGTTTTGCAACGACTATCGGAAGTTGAATGAGGTCTCCAAGTTCGACGCTTATCCCATGCCCCGTATTGATGAGCTCATCGAAAGGCTTGGGCACGCCAGATATATATCCACCTTGGATCTGACAAAGGGGTATTGGCAGATCCCCATGGCGCAGGAAGCCAAGGAGAAGACAGCCTTTTCGACACCTGATGGATGCTTCCAGTATGCCCGGATGCCATTTGGCCTACAGGGAGCTCCGGCGACCTTCCAGAGGGCTATGGATAGAGTTCTTGCACCCCATAAGGCCTACGCTGCTGCGTACCTAGATGATATCGTCATCTTTAGCCCGGACTGGGAGAGTCATCTGGAGAAAGTCCAAGCGGTGTTGGATGCTATAAGAGAGGCCGGATTTACTATAAACCCAAAGAAGTGTGCCTTGGGTAAAGAAGAAGCTAAGTACCTTGGATACATAGTGGGTCACGGAGAAATAAAACCCCAAATCAGTAAAGTGGAGGCAATTCAAACGTGGCCAAAACCAGTTTCCAAGAAGCAAGTTAAAGCCTTCCTGGGAATCGTGGGATATTACAGGAGGTTCATCCCAAACTTCGCCACGATGGCTGCGCCTCTGACTGACCTGCTAAAAGGGACAAAACCAGTAATGGTTAAGTGGTCCGAAGAAACAGAGTCAGCCTTCCAAGAAATGAAAAACGCTTTGTGTAAGCAACCCGTTCTGATGGCCCCAAACTTCAAGAAAGAGTTTATTCTTCAGACAGATGCCTCAGATGTTGGGGTGGGAGCAGTCCTTTCCCAAGAACTACATGGGGAGGAGCATCCTGTTCTCTATCTGAGTAGGAAGCTGTCCTCATCTGAAAAGAACTACTCAGTCGTTGAGAAGGAGTGCTTGGCCATAAAATGGGCAGTGGACACATTACGGTACTATCTGCTGGGACGTAAATTTAGACTGATATCCGACCATGCCCCACTTAGGTGGATGAGGGAAACGAAGGGTAGAAATGCTAGGGTCACCCGTTGGTTCTTATCCCTGCAGGACTTCAGTTTCCATGTGGAACATCGGGCCGGAAAGCTGCACGGTAATGCGGATGCCCTATCAAGAATCCCTTGTTTAGTGGGAGAAAGTGCCAAGCCCCACGGCTTTAGGCAGAGGGGGGAGGTATGTAGCATGGCTAAAGGGTGTGTAGTCGATGGGAGGTATGTGCCACATAAGTGCCTTGTTGCTGTAATGTAGCCCGGAATATTGCGTTGTTTTATATAACCATATGTTTGTGTTTCAGGACCTGTGGTGATGTCAGACCACATGGCTAATCATGTGATAGATTACTGGGTGTGGTTAGTCCTATATAAGACTGGCTAATCCTTTACACAGGAGATATGTGTGGAGGTGAAACCCTCCTGGGTGTGTTCGGCTTCAGGACTGAGCCGGATGAACTGGACACTTGTTTTCCTTTGCCTGAACCAAAGGCTATTTTGCTTTCTGTTGTTTTGCCACATGGTTTATGAAGCAATAAACCCAGTGAACTTTAAAGGAACACGTCTCCTGTGTGTCAGCCGTCGCAGCTGAGTGAGTGAAATCGCTACAATCCTTATAAATTTTCAGCAAAATTGGAGAAGGTCGAGTGGGGACGATTTTTAAAACTGGTCCACTTGATGTGGAATGACCCAGTAGTCTTGGCATGGTCATACCTAAATTATATTGGCAGCACGTGCAGTGTATAATCAAGGCCTAAATATTGCCCTTTGCTACCATGACTGCCCAGACCAATATTCTGCACACAGCTCTCCTACAGTGTTGTGTACCAGCACATCTTGTAAAGTTTAGACAATTAATTCTCTTATTGTTAGTAGAGCACATTAGACCCATTGCATAACAAGTTAAAAAAAATGATTTTGAAATGTGCCAATATCAGGGGGAAAAGATGGATTTAGATTACTGCCGATACAGTCCAAAGTGGTGCGAGTACAAAAAGTTTTTAAATGTAGTAAAAGTATAGCAAATAATGCGACATACCTTCTACAGTATGGTATTAGAAGGCCACATGGTAGAAAAGTATGGACTGGGGGACCATGAACAGCAGTTCTATGCCAAGTGCTGAGCCAATGGTGCGCCTGAATAACATATCTGATCACCAAGTGTTTATTATAAATGGCTGAGAATAACATTAAACATTCTCAAGACCAAGTTAAAAAAAATGCAAGTAAAGCAAGCATCAGAATTGAAGGTGTGAATGACGCTTAGAACAGTTTGGTACAGGTTTTTTTAGCAGCCAATAAGAGGAACAGTACACATTAAAGGTAATCTGTCACCCCTAAAATTGTATATGAGCTAAGGCCACCGCCATCAGGGGCTTATCTACAGCATTCTGTAATTCTGTAGATAAGCCCCCGATGTAACCTGAAAAGTAAGAAAAACAGGTTATACTATACTCACCCAGGGGCGGTCCCGGTTCGTTTCGGGTCCGATGGGCGTCGCGGTCCGAGACCTCCCATCTTCATAGGATGTCCTCTTCTTGTCTTCCTGCTGCGGCTCCGGCACAGGCGTACTTTGTCTGTCCTGTTGAGGGCAGAGCAAAGTACTGCTATGCGCAGGTCCCCGGCCTCTCTGACCTTTCCCGACGCCTGCTTATGTACAGAATACTGTAGATAAGCCTCTGATGTGGGTGGCCGTAGCTCATATACGATTCTTGGGGGTGACAGATTTCCTTTAAGAAAAAAATGGCACTTCTTTGATTTATTGTCCCCCACCCCGAAAAAAAAAAGTTACGTTGTTGAAATACATTTCCAAGATTTACCGTAAATTCCAAAGACTTGATACAGAAGAGCATATAGCAGAAGTACTTTATAGTCTGTTATGACTACAAATGTTAGTCAAACCATGCATATGGGCATTAAGGCTATGTGCACACGTCAGATTTCTTGCAGAAATTTCCTGAAAAAAAAACGGACATTTTCTGCAAGAAATCCGCATACTTTTTTTGCGTTTTTTTCCGGAGCTTCCCAATGCATTAATAGCAGGAAAAACGTGAAAAATCAGCAAAATTAATGAACATGATGCGTTTTTTACCGCAATGCGTTTTTTTTTGCGGAAAAAAACGCATCATGCGCACAAAAATTGCAGAATGCATTATAATTGATGGGATGCATATGTCTGCGTTTTTTTTAGCAAAAAATCCTGAACTTGTGCACACAGCCTTATAGGGCAGTTAGTTTAGGTCAGGAGGATAGCGGTCTAGCCAGTAAGCGCGGCCAAACTTTCAAAGTCACAGGTAAAGTAAGGAAAGAATATCAGAAGGAACAATATAAATATTGATACATCAAAAGGAGACTTGCTGACAGCAGAAATAGACGTGCACTTCCAAGGATGGAAGCAGAAGAGCACTGTGCGCTCAGGAGGCAGCAATATTGATAACAAAAATAAAATGTTTCTAAAGACATAATATAGAAAAAGAAGAAAGAAAATCACAACTGAAACTCTCCCTATTCTCTCCTTATACAATTTCTAACCTTCACAAGGTCATCATGAACACTGAGCACCCTACTCAGAGAAAGCGCAGAAGAGAGTTATTCCTTCTCTTTTAATACGGTCTACGAGTTGAACCTGCGTTTCCATAGTGACAAGGGATGTCAATGTTATGGCAGGCAGATCCCATTCACAGCACCAAACTCATACTTTGATTCAAGCATGGTGACTCATCCATGGCTACAAGTATTAACAGTTTAATGGGCTTCCATCAAACGTACGGGAAGGGTGCGCTACATAGAATGGGATCATGCGTGCGATATAACTTCATAAGGACCACATAAGGAATTTTATTTATTAACCCACTCCATAAGTTATTCTAAGGAATTCATATACCTAAATTATCAGAATTCTATCCAAGATACACTTTATTAGACAATCACTTATAACAAATGTTACAGTGTTTTCATCATTATTTTTTACAAATGTACAGCGGCCAGTAAAATCCTTGTGCTCAGCTGTATTGTGCTCTATATCTGCATCACCATTGATCCCGGCGATTGCCTGCAGTGGTCACATATTATTTAGAAATCACCACTGCAGACACAAAGACCGTCTACTTTCCTCTTCCAATTAGTTTCATAGTTTTAAAGTTAAAAGGTAGACTTCAAGGGAACCTGTCACCCCCAAAATCGAAGGTGAGGTATGCTCACCATCATAAGGGGCTTATCTACAGCATTCTGTAATGCTGTAGATAAGCCGCTGATGTTACCTGAAAGAGGAGAAAAAGACGTTAGATTATACTCACCCAGGGGCGGTCCTGCTCCGATGGGTGTTATGACCTGGTGGTGAGGACAATAATGGACCTGGTGGTTAAGAGCACACGGAATGACCTGATAGTTACTAATAATACAGGACAAGCTCTGAGACGTGGGAACTTTGCTGACCGCAATCCCTAATCCTATCACACACACTAGAAATAGCCGTGGATTGCTCCTAACGCTCCCTATGCAACTCATCACAGCCTAAGGAACTAGCTAGCCCTAAAGAAAGAAAAATAAAGCCTACCTTGCCTCAGAGAAATTCCCCAAAGGAACAGGCAGCCCCCCACATATAATGACTGTGAGTTAAGATGAAAATTACAAACACAGAGATGAAATAGATTTAGCAAACTGAGGCCCGACTTACTGAACAGACAGAGGATAGGAAAGGTAACTTTGCGGTCAGCACAAAAAACTACAAAAAGACCACGCAGAGGGCGCAAAAAGACCCTCCGCACCGACTCACGGTGCGGAGGCGCTCCCCCTGCGTCCCAGAGCTTCCAGCAAGCAAGACAAAAATCAAAATAGCAAGCTGGACAGAAAAAACAGCAAACAGAGAAAAACAAGCAGGAACTTAGCTTCTGCTCGGAAGACAGGTCACAAGAACGATCCAGGAGCGAACTAGACCAATACTGGAACATTGACAGGTGGCATGGAGCAATGATCTAGGTGGAGTTAAATAGAGCAGCCAGCTAACGAATTAACCTCGTCACCTGTGGAAGGAACCTCAGAAGCCGCAGCCCCACTCACAACCACCAGAGGAAGCCCATGGACAGAACCAGCCGAAGTAACAGAATTCACAACAGATGGGTGTCTCAGGTCCGCTCCGGCGCCTTCCATCTTCATTCCATGACGTCCTCTTCTGGTCTTCATGCCGCCGCTCCGACGCAGGCGTACTTTGTCTGCCCTGTTGAGGGCAGAGGAAAGTACTGCAGTGCGCAGGCGCCGGAAAGGTCAGAGAGGCCCGGCGCCTGCGTACTGCAGTACTTTGCTCTACCCTCAACAGGGCAGACAAAGTACGCCTGCACCGGAGCTGCAGTGTGAAGACAAGAGGACGTCATAGTGAGAAGATGGGAGGCCCCGGAACGGATCGCGACGCCCATCGGACCGGACCGCAGCGGGACCACCCCTGGGTGAGTATAATCTAACCTCTTTTTCTCCTCTTTCAGGATACATCGGGGGCTTTTCTACAGCATTACAGAATGCTGTAGCTAAGCCCCTGATGGTGAGCTTACCTCACCACCGATTTTGGGGGTGACAGGTTCCCTTTCAGTCCATCGACTTCAACCTAAAATCTAACATGTTTATATAAAAAAATAAATGCAAAACCCCCATGGGGCAAAAGCTAATGGCCCCATATTAGGGGTAAAAAAAAAAAAACCTTCATGCCTCCACATTCGGCAATCAGACCAATTTCCTGGATCAACGTCCAGCACAGAAACTTGTACCTATAACCGGTAATATATTATTCAAGAAAAGCATGCAAGTCCTCCTTGTACTTTTGCAGTAAATCAACTATTACAAGATCATGTGGAATAGAGTTCCATAGTCTCAGGGTATGTGTCCACGTTCAGGATTGCATCAGGATTTGGTCAGGATTTTTTGTCAGTATTTGTAAGCCAAAACCAGGAGTGGAACAATTAGAGGAAAAGTATAATAGAAACATATGCACCACTTCTGCATTTATCACCCACTCCTGGTTTTGGCTTACAAATACTGACATAAAATCCTGACCAAATCCTGATGCAATCCTGAACGTGGTCACATACCCTCACTGCTCACACAGTAAAGAATCACTTTATTTTACATCACTTTAATTTTAAATCACTTTACTTTACATTAAAGAATCACTGTCTGTGATTAGGATTAAATATTCTTTCCCCCAGATGTAGAGGATGTCCTTGTCAAATCGCAAGGTGTAAAAAAGATCTAAACCTAGTGTGGCCACACTAGTGACTCGTACAGAGGCAAAACTATGTTCTGGTCAAGAACTTCTATGCCTCTTTTAATGCATCCTATTATTTTATTTGCCTTGGTAGCAGCCGTCACTGATCACTAAGGTGGTTTGCCCCTGACCCTTACACCCAAGTTTGGCAGCTATCACTAAAGACGCATTTATTGCAAAAAATAGTTTTTGCATCACCACATTTTCAGAGCTATAATTTTTCCATATTTTGGTCCACAGAGTCATGTGAAGTCTTGTTTTTTGCGAAACGAGTTGACGTTTTTATTGGTACCATTTTCAGGCACATAACATTTTTGTTTCGCTTTTTGTTACGATTTTTGGGAGGCAAAATGAACAAAAAACAGAAAATCATGAATTTCTTTTGGGTGGGGCGTTTATACCGTTTCGCCTTTGGTAAAATTGATAAAGATTATTATTCGGATCAGTACGATTACAGCGATATCTCATTTATATAATTTATGTTTTGGCGCTTTTATACAATAAAAACTATTTTATATAAAAAATAATTATTTTTGCATCGCTTTATTCTGAGGGCTATAACTTTTATTTTTTCTGCTGATGAAGCTGTATTGTGGTTCGTTTTTTGCGGGACAAGATGATGTATTCAGCGGTGCCATGTTTATTTATATCCGTCTTTTTGATCGCGTGTTATTCCACTTTTTGTTTGGCGGTATGATAAAGCATTGTTTTTTGCCCCGTTTTTTTATTTTTCTATGGTGTTCACTGAAGGGGTTAACTAGTGGGACAGTTTTATAGGTCGGGTCGTTATGGACACGGCGATACTAAATGTGTACTTTTATTGTTTGCTTTTTTGTTTTTTTTACAAAAAAATGTATTTATTGGAACAATATTGTTATTTTTTTCTTTATTTAGGAATTTTTAAAAAATAGTTCTTACCGATAACGGTATTCCTCTGAGCCCATGACAGCACCACGGAGAGAGGGGGATCCGCCCACCAAGGACAGGAAACTACAGATAAAAAGGCGGTACCTCTCTCCCACATCAGTTGTTTACTAGAGAATGATGGGAGACTAAGAAACAGTCTTACTTTTAACATTACTTAAACTTAATTAAGATAACGCGTGACCATTCAGGTAAATAGCATATGACACTATATTAGTGTGCACACCCATAAGTGAAGGGAGGGAATGTACGGGTGCCGTCATGGGCTCAGTGAAATACTGTTATCGGTAAGAACTATATTTTTCTCCGACGCCCATGACTGCACCATGGAGAGATTTGCAGACATTGTACATTCAGGGAGGGACCACCGCTTCCAGAACCCTTTTACCAAAGGTAAGGTCTGAAGAGGAGATGAGGTCCAATCTATAGTGCCTATAGAATGTAGATGGTGAGGACCAGGTAGCAGCTCTACATATCTGGTCAATTGAAGCTCCGGCCTTCTCCGCCCAAGAGGTTGCTACTGCTCTCGTTGAGTGAGCTTTGACATCTCCCGGGACGGGCATCCCACTTGATGAGTAAGATAGGCTGATGGCGTCCGTGATCCATCTTGCCAAAGTGGCTTTGGAGGCTTTTTTCCCCTTCCGGGGATCCTGAAAACACACAAAAAGAGAGGCGTCCTCCCTACTCTCTCTGGTGGCTTCTATGTAATGCATGAGGCATCTTCTGACATCTAATGTATGTAAGAATTCTTCCTCCTTGTTTTTAGGGTTGGGACAAAAGGAGGGAAGAGATATCTCTTGAGTTCTATGGAATCGGGATGATACTTTCGGGAGGTATGCTGGGTCTATTTTGAGAATAACCCTATCCTCCAAAAACTGGGTGTAAGGAGGGTTAGCAGATAGAGCCTATATGTCGCTGACTCTACATGCAGAGGTGAGGGCGACCAGCAGGGATGCTTTGAGGGATAGGATTTTCAATGGTATATCCCCTAAGGGTTCAAAGGGAGGTTTAATCAAGGTCTTAAGGACCAAATTTAAATCCCATTGAGGGGTAACCCTTACCGGAAGAGGTCTCGACCTACCTGCTGCCCTGATGAACCTGGAAACCCACCGATTCCCTGCCAAATCATAGTTAAATAGGGCTCCCAATGCTGCCACATGGAATTTCAGGGTACTTGTGGCTAGACCGATTTCCAACCCATTTTGTAGGAACTCTAATATAGTTTAAAGAGGGACTCCATCTATTTTAGCGCCGGAGGATGAAAGGAATTTTTTCCATATTTTCCCATATTGTTTGGTCGTGATTGGTTTCCTACTTTGTAGTAGAGTACATACCAGCCCCGGAGAGAATCCTCTGCTTTCTAGTAGCTGCCTCTCAAATGCCAGGCTGTCAAGTGTAAGCTTGCAACTTGCGGATGATGAACTGGGCCATGGGAGAGGAGGTTTGGAAGGTCTGGAAATACCCACATGTTGGATATTGACATTCTCATCATCCAAGAGAACCAAGGCCTCTTCGGCCAGAACGGGACTATTAAGCCCTGTCCTCCAGAATCTTCCTCAGCACTGCCGGAATCAGAGCGATTGGGGAAATACATATGCTAGTTGATGGAACCATGGAATCAGGAATGCATCTAATGATACTGGGTTCCCCAATGGGGTTACGGAGCAAAAAGTGTTTACTTTTTTGTTCAGGTTGTTTGCGAAGAGGTCTATGCTCGGTACCCCCCATTTTTCTGTAATCTGGGTGAACAGTTTGATTTAGCTCCCATTCCCATTGCTTTAGACGGTAACGACTCAAAGTCCGCTCTGTAATTGTTCACCCCTTTTATGTGAAGGCCTGACAGGGATAGAAGGTTGCTTTCGGCTATGTGGAATATTGATTTGGCTACTTACATCAGTTTTTGAGAGCGAGTACCCCCTTGATGATTCAGGTACGCTATCACTACCCTGTTGTCTGACATAATCCTGACATGGTGGGAGTGAAGGGGGCCTAAGAACTCCAATAGTGCAAACTTGACTGCCAGTAGTTCTTTCATGTTGGAAGATGCTTTTGCTAGAGTCGGAGGCCAAGTACCTTGGGCTAATAGGTCGTTCAGATGAGCCCCCCCACCCGCTGGGGCTTGTGTCTGTGGTTACTATTTTTGAAATCGGAGTTACCCACGGGACCCCTCGGGAAAGATTGTTTCGCGATGTCCACCAGTTTAGTGACCGAGTTGTGTGCAGAGATAAACTGAACCGACCTTCCAAATTCCCTTTTAGAGAGACTTCTTCTGACAAGATTTGCCATTGAAGGTCCCTCACATGGAGTTGAGCCCATTGGACTGCAGGGATGCATGATATCATGGATCCCAAGAGGGACATGGCTTGGCGGAGGGTTATGGAGGGGAGATCTTGCATTTTGGACACCAGACCCGATATTTTTTCCGCTGGAAACCGGCATTCCTGTTTTACGGAGTCTAGAGTAAGACCTAGATATTCTTGGATTTGGGATGGCAATAACCTGTATTTTTTTAAGTTTATCAACCAGCCCAGCTTTTCTAGAGAGTGCATTATTGCTTCTAGTTGTTTGCTGCAGTGTTGTGGAGAGGAGCCGATTACCAAAAGGTCGTCTAGGTATGGCACAATCAGGGTGTCCTGTTCCCTCAGGTGAGCCATTACCTCTGCAACTAACTTGGTGAATACTCTTGGAGCTATGGCTAGCCTACTCTTGGAGCTATGGCTAGCCCGAAGGGGAGAGCTGAAAATTGAAAGTGGTGTAACACCCCCCTGATGTGAACTGCTATCCTGAGAAACTTTTGGTGATCTCTGTGGATAGGGACGTGATAGTAGGCGTCTTTCAGCTCCAGGACTACAATGAAACACAGAGGAAACAGCATTTTTATAGATGTTTTTACTGTTTCCATCTTGAACGCTTGGACCTCTAGGTATTTGTTTAGATTTTTCAAGTTTATGATAGTCCTGTATGACCCATCCGGCTTTTTCCTCAGGAACAGTGGGGAATAATATCCTTGCCCTTTTTCTTGAGGGGGAACTTCTAGGAGAACCCCCTTGTTCACTACTCCAATGACCTTGTTTTCTAATGCCAGTTGCTGCTCCCCTGAAGACCTTGGCGATGTCACCATAAAGGAAGGACGGGAAAGGGGAAGGGGTTGAGAAATCAGTTTTAGTCCTGATTTTATTATGCTCAGGATCCATGGACTGCTGGTACTTTTCTCCCAGGCCGAGAGAAAGAGGGACAGTCTTCCCCCCACCTGGGGCAAACATTCATTGGGAAGGTTTTTGTAATCATTGAGGCTCTTATTGAACAAAAACCCTTTATTCTTGTTTCTCTTATCCTCCCACTTGTCTTGGTTTTTCCCCGGCTTCCTTTGGAAAAACCTCTTGCTCCGAAAGGGCCTTCTGTAGGAAGGTAAACCCAGGGAGGGGAAAGATTTATTTTTATCCCCCGTTTTTTCTAAGATGTCATCTAAGGTGGGGCCAAATAAGAATTCGCCCTCACAGGGGATGGTACACAATTTGGATTTTGTCTGTAGATCCCCTGGCCAACACTTAAGCCAGAGGGCGTGCCTAGCCGTGTTAGAGAAAACTGCCGACCTAGCAGCCAGCCTGATTGAATCGGCGGAGGCATCTGCCAAGAAAGCGGCTCCCCCCTCATCACCGGCAAGGTGTTTAATATGGAGTGCCAGGATGATTTCCCTTTTAACTGGCCTTCCAGTTGGTCTAACCATACCATTAATGAACGGGATGTACATGCGGCGGCAACTGCCGGTTTTAGACCTCCCCCAGCTGCTTCCCAGGAACTTTTGAGAAAGGCGTCCGCCTTTTTGTCCATGGGATCTTTCAAGACCCCCATGTCCTCAAATGGGAGGGCAAATTTCTTTGATGCCTTAGCTATGGCGACATCTAGTTTAGGGGCTTTTTCCCAGAAGGAGCAAGAGTCATCATCAAAAGGGTACTTTCTTTTTGGCGTTAGTAACACTTTCCTTATGGTTTTTTTTTCCACTCTTTTTTGATTAGTGCGGATATTGTCTCGTTAAGGGGACTGTTATGACCTGGTGGTCAGGACAATAATGGACCTGGTGGTTAAGAGCACACGGAATGACCTGATAGTTTCTGATAATAAAGGATGAGCTCTGAGACGTGGGAACTCTGCTGACCGCATTCCCTAATCCTATCAAACACACTAGAAATAGCCGTGGATTGCGCCTAACGCTCCCTATGCAACTCGGCACAGCCTAAGGAACTAGCTAGCCCTGAAGATAGAAAAATAAAGCCTACCTTGCCTCAGAGAAATTCCCCAAAGGAAAAGGCAGCCCCCCACATATAATGACTGTGAGTAAAGATGAAAATACAAACACAGAGATGAAATAGATTTAGCAAAGTGAGGCCCGACTTACTGAACAGACCGAGGATAGGAAAGGTTACATTGCGGTCAGCACAAAAACCTACAAAAAGACCACGCAGAGGGTGCAAAAAGACCCTCCGCACCGACTCACGGTGCGGAGGCGCTCCCTCTGCGTCCCAGAGCTTCCAGCAAGCAAGACAACAATAAAAATAGCGAGCTGGACAGAAAAATAGCAAACCAAAGAAATACAAGCAGGAACTTAGCTTCTGCTGGGAAGACAGGTCACAAGAACGATCCAGGAGAGAACTAGACCAATACTGGAACATTGACAGGTGGCCTGGAGCAAAGATCTAAGTGGAGTTAAATAGAGCAGCCAGCTAACGAATTAACCTCGTCACCTGAGGAAGGAAACTCAGAAACACCCACCAGAGGAAGTCCATGGACAGAACCAGCTGAAGTACCATTCATGACCACAGGAGGGAGCCCGGCAACAGAATTCACAACAGGGGACATGCTCTCCTCTTTTTTTGCTCAAGACCACCGAACATGATGTCCTATACCAATCTTTTTGGGTGAGTGTCCACTAGCCCCAAAGTGCTTCTAACCGCTTTAATGAGACCATCTGTGTCTTCCAAAGGAAAACAGCTGTGACCCCCAGAGGAAGAGGATGATGAAGAAGAGGAGTTAGATGTATTTGAGTCCACATCATCACTATCCGTAATATTAGACCCAGGAGATGGGGACCTGTGTCTAGTCTTCCTCCGCTTTTTACCACTCTTTAGGGATCTAAAGGTGTCTTCCACCTGATTTTTTAATCAGGGTTTTGAGGTCATCTGTGAACCCGGGAAGCCCTTCGGATACTGTCTGCTGTATACACATGCTACACAGCCTTTTCTCCCAGGTAGTCGGAAAGTCTTCTCTACAAAGGGCGCAAATCCTATGCTTAGATTTGCCTTAGCTTTTCTTCCCCTAAAGTAAGAAAAATATGTCCTTACTGCCATTGACTTTCACAGAGATCACTTACCACCTTGCAGACCCATAAATACCGCTTGGGGATGCTCTGCATCTGTCATCCTTGTGCCAGACGCCATACTGGACTCCTTGCTATGCAGGGACCTTTGGTGTCTTTTACCGGTGACATCTTGGTGTCCTTTTTGCGGCCGTCACTTTTGCTGCTGTGGCGATGCTGGTGGTGATTGTGATAGGGGTGACGCCTCTAGGTCGCTCATGTTGCCTGGTTGAGCTCACAGAAGCACCTGACCTGGGCAACTTCTCCCCTTTATGTTGTGGTGATTCCCGCCGTGTAGTTAAATCTGCGCCTGAGCAGTAACGCTCTGCGGCCACATGTGCAATGGCCCGTATTTGTGAAAATCGCGGCCAAATCCCGCGCACACGTAGCCAGTTCCAAAATGGCGCTGCGCATGATGCGCGGCACGCTGCACACCGGAACCCCCGGCTTTTGCAGTAAGCAGGCTGACGCTCAGGAGGGAGAGCTGCGCCACTCCCCTCCCAACCAAATAGGGGCCCCCCTGGATGTTGTCGCTGCTGCAGGCATCTTACCTGGGGAGGTGGCCGCGAACTCCATGCCACCTCTTCCGCACACCCTAGAGACCCACTAGCCCCAGTGGTGGCGCGTCGGGTCACCACACCAGCCGAGGCAGGGGGACCCCCGCTGCCTGAGTCGCACTGATTGGCCCCGGATCACCACGACATTCTTCTGTCGGTAAGTCTGTAGGTCTCCCATCAAGGACAGGAAAGTAACTGATGTGGGAGAGAGGTACTGCCTTTTTATCTGTAGGTTTCCTGTCCTTGGTGGGCGGATCCCAATCTCTCTGTGGTGCCGTCATGGGCGTCAGAGAAAAAGTAGGAATTAGTCCTACCGGTAATGTAATTTCCAGGAGTCCATCCTGACAGCACCACCAGGAAGTTGTCCTTCATATCCTTAATAGGGACAGGAAACACAGAAGGTTAAATAGCTCCTCCCCACCTCCACCCTTCAGTGTCTTTTCTAAGTGCCACATCAGGATGGATGCAACGCCATTTTATTAAATTTTCATTACAAATGTTTTACACCACATCAGATAGGAAATATAAGGGGTGCTGTCAGGATGGACTCCTGGAAATTAAATTACCGGTAGGACTAATTCCTACTTTCCCAGGATGTCCCTCCTGACAGCACCACCAGGAGAAGTACCAAATAAGTACCACTAGAGCGAGATTACTGCTTGGAGGACTTTCCTCCCAAAGGCCGTCTGTTGGTTTGACAGAACGTCCAGTTTGTAATGTCTACAAAAAGTATCTATTTTGGACCAAGTTGCGGCCCTGCAAACTTGATCCATGGAAGCCCCTACACTCTCTGCCCAAGAAGCAGAGACTGCTCTCAGCGAGTGGGCCTTAAGGCCTTCCGGTGGAATTTTTCCTGCCAAGGAGTATGCTGTGGAAATGGCTAATTTTATCCACCTAGCTAATAAGGAGGCTTTTGATGCCTTCTTTCCTCTATTTTTCCCTGCCATCTGGACGAAGAGATTTGATTCTAGTCTCCAGCCTCCTGGGAGTTTCAGGTATTGTAGGACTGTTCTTTCGTTCTTATAGTCCTGACAGAAGCTGGGCAGTATTATTTCCTGGCTCCTATGAAAGTCAGTTACTACCTTTGGAAGAAAGGCCGGATCTAGCTTAAGAATGATACAGTCGTCCTGTATCCTTCGATATGGGTCATTTATGGGAAGGGCTTGAATTTTCCCTATACGTCTGGCTGAGGTTATTGCCACCAGAAACACTGTTTTAAGTGTTACCGATCTGAGATCTGCTTGATCTAGGGGTTCGTAAGGATTTTCCTGTAAATTATTCAGGACTAAATATAGGTCCCAAGGAGGGACGGAGCTACGTATTGTAGGTCTAATACGTTGAGTGGCTCTAATAAACCTTACCACCCAAAGGTGTTCTGCCAGCGGGTAATCAAAGAAGGAGCTCAGAGCCGAGATTTGTACTTTTAGGGTCCCGGGCTTTAGACCCTTGTCAAAGCCAGCCTGAAGAAAATCTAAGATTTGAGGAATATCAGGTTCCTATTTAAAGGGAAATTGGGCCTGTGCAATATGAGCAGAATTTTTTCCAGACTTTAAGATATATAGCTGAAGTGACTGGCTTCCTACTCTTTTGTAAGGCCTCTCAATTTTAGCATTTCCTTCTCAGGATCCAGGCTGAAAGCTGTAGGAATTCTAGATTGTGATGAACAAGAGGGCCCTGTGTCAGATTTCGTTGTAGTGGTAGAAGGATTGGATCTTCCACCGCCATCTGCTTTAGTACTGGAAACCAGCTTCTCCTGGGCCAGTACGGCGCTATTAGAATAACCGTCGTCAGACTCTCCTGAATATTCCATAGAACTCTCGGAATTAAGGGCAGTGGAGGGAAGGTATAAGCCAGTTCCATATCCCAATCCTGGGCTAAGGTGTCCGCTGCTGTCGGGTTGTCTCCTGGATTTAGTGAAAAGAAGTGTCGTTTTTGAAATTATCCTTGAAGCGAATAAATCTATCTCTGGGAAGCCCCAGATGTCGGTAAGATGTAGAAAGACTTCTTGATTTAAGGCCCACTCTGTGGGTTGGATTTTCTACCTGCTGAGAAAATCTGCTACTTGGTTTCTTTCGCCCTTCAAATGTACTGCCGTTAGGGATCTTACATTCTGCCCAAGAGAATATTATGTTTGTTACGTCTTGAAGATGACGGTGTCTTGGACCTCCTTGATGTAGGATGAAAGAGACTGTAGTTGAATTGTCAGAGAATATTCTGACGTGAAGGTCGTTGAGCTGTTGCTGAGATCTGCTCCGTGCTTCCCAAACTGCTGAGTTCTCTGAAGTTTGAGGAGCTGTCGCTTATCCATGAGGGTCATGTTCCCTGAAGGTAATGACCTTCTATATGAGCTCCCTAGCCGCTGAGACTTGCGTCCGTAGTTATATTTATGCATGGAGACACTCGCCAGGGTTTGCCCTGCTGCAGAGTTGAGATGTTGATCCACCAGGACAGGGAGGGTCTTCCTTCTTTGGTTAAGGATATTTTGTAGCCCAATGACGTCAGTTTTCCGTCCCATATGGCAAGTATGTCTCGCTGTAATCCCCTTGAGTGGAACTGGCTCCACTGGACGCACGGAATGCATGAGGTCTTCAGGCCCAGTAGTCTCATGGCCTTCCCGATAGTGGTGTACTGCCTTTTTCCCAACATCTGAGCTTCTCGTGAGACGGCTAGCTGTTTGTGAGCTGGAAGAAATGAATACTCTTTCTCTGAGTCCAGAAGGACCCCAAGAAGGTTTTCCTCTTTTCTGCTTCTAGACTCGACTTTTTTAGATTACCCATCCCAGGGTTTCCAGAAGTGACATAGTGTCTTTTAGACACTCTTCCATCTGCTGTTGTGTGTCTGCCACCAACAACAGGTCATCCAAGTACGGCACTATAAGGATATTTTTTGTCCGTAGGAAGGCCATTGCCTCTGCCAAGAGTTTTGTAAGGACTCTCGGAGCTGATAAGAGTCCGAATGGCAGACACTGAAATTGGAAATGAAGAATTTTCCCTCGGTCTTTTATAGCTAACCTGAGGTATTTCTGGTGTAGGGGATGAATGGGCACATGATAATATGCGCTTTTGAGATCCATTGTACACATTACTGAATCTTTCTTTATTAATGGTATGACGGAGCTGATGGTCTCCATTTTGAAGCATTTGTAAAGGACCCACTGATAAAGTGGTTTTAAGTTTATTATGGTCCGGTACTCGCCTCATGGCTTTTTTTTATAGAAAAGAGACTGGAATAGTGGCCATGGAGTTGTTCCGACAGGGGTACCGGAACTATGGCTCCTATTTGTATGAGTTCTTGTATGTCTTCTAAAAGGCTTTGATGGACCTCTGGAGATTGGCTGTGGGTCAGACAATATCTTCTGGGGGATATTTGAGTAAATTTTATTTTGTACCCTTGAGAGACTGGAGTATCCAACGGTTTTGGGTAATACCCTGCCATCCTTCCATGAAGCGTTGAAGTCTTCCTCCAATGCGCCTGCCATCATTGTTTACCTGACTCGGTACCTTGGTCACGAAAGGAGCTTCTACCCCTGCCTTCTTTAGGGTAGCTCCACCTTCCACTTTTACCCTTGCCACTATAATCCTGTCTTGGATTGAATCGGGGCCTCCGGAACACTGGCTTTTTGTTTTGTTTCTGTTCTGGGAAGCCCTTCTTATCAGATGCTTTGTCCAGTAAATCATCCAATACTGGGCCAAATACATGAAGACCAGAAAATAGGATTGAGCAAAGTTTATTTTTGGATTGAGTGTCTCCTGACCATGACCTTAACCATACCGCACGCCTTGCGGAATTAGACAATGCATTGCCCCTGGCTGGAAAGCGGACTGACTCCGCCGAGGCATCTGCCATGAAATCAGTTGCCATCTTCAGCAGTGGTAAGGATCTTAAAATTTCCTCTCCAGGAGTTTTATTTTTTATTTGGGTTTCCAACTCTTCAACCCATATACACATTGACCTTGCTACTGAGGTCGCCGCTACATTAGCCTTCATAATTGCTGCTGAAGCTTCCCATGATTTTTTAAGGAGATCCTCCGCTCTTCTGTCCTTCGGGTCCTTAAGGCCTGAGGAATCTTTGAATGGGATGGCTGTCTTCTTTGACACTTTGGCCACTGGTATGTCAATTTTCGGAACTGTTTCCCACGTCTTAGTATCCTCAGGATTAAAGGGAAGCTGGAATTTAAAGTCTTTTGGGACTATAAGTTTTTTCCCCACATCTTCCCATTCCTCTAATATCATGGCTGATATATGATTATTCATGGGGAAGACCCTATCTCTTCGAACCCTTAGTCCTCCGAACATTTCGTCCTGGACTGTCATTGGCTCCGTGGCTTATTCCACTTCCATGGTGTTTCGTACTGCCTGTAACAGGGTGTCCGTGTCTTCGGAAAAAAATAAATATCTCTTCCGATCACCGGAAAGAAGTACAGAGGAAGATTCACCTTCCGCTGAGTCTACATCAGAGTAGCCCGTTACTTCTTCCTCGGAGCTTGGATCCATGTTCCATCTGGGTCTCTTAGGCGAGGGAACCTGGGACGGTTCAGTAGTAGCTATAGTGGCCTGAACCTCTTTTCTGATCATGGTGCGTATATTATCCAATATGGATGATTGCTCTTGTTTGAGCAGCTTGGCGATGCATGACTCGCACAGCTTTTTTTCATATGCATCTGGAAGTCTCGTGGCACATAATGGGCACTAATTACATAGTAACATAGTTAGTAAGGCCGAAAAAAGACATTTGTCCATCCAGTTCAGCCTATATTCCATCATAATAAATCCCCAGATCTACGTCCTTCTACAGAACCTAATAATTGTATGATACAATATTGTTCTGCTCCAGGAAGACATCCAGGCCTCTCTTGAACCCCTCGACTGAGTTCGCAATCACCACCTCCTCAGGCAAGCAATTCCAGATTCTCTCTGCCCTAACAGTAAAGAATCCTCTTCTATGTTGGTGGAAAAACCTTCTCTCCTCCAGACGCAAAGAATGCCCCCTTGTGCCCGTCACCTTCCTTGGTATAAACAGATCCTCAGCGAGATATTTGTATTGTCCCCTTATATACTTATACATGGTTATTAGATCGCCCCTCAGTCGTCTTTTTTCTAGACTAAATAATCCTAATTTCGCTAATCTATCTGGGTATTGTAGTTCTCCCATCCCCTTTATTAATTTTGTTGCCCTCCTTTGTACTCTCTCTAGTTCCATTATATCCTTCCTGAGCACCGGTGCCCAAAACTGGACACAGTACTCCATGTGCGGTCTAACTAGGGATTTGTACAGAGGCAGTATAATGCTCTCATCATGTGTATCCACACCTCTTTTAATGCACCCCATGATCCTGTTTGCCTTGGCAGCTGCTGCCTGGCACTGGCTGCTCCAGGTAAGTTTATCATTAACTAGGATCCCCACGTCCTTCTCCCTGTCAGATTTACCCAGTGGTTTCCCATTCAGTGTGTAATGGTGATATTGATTCCTTCTTCCCATGTGTATAACCTTACATTTATCATTGTTAAACCTCATCTGCCACCTTTCAGCCCATGTTTCCAACTTATCCAGATCCATCTGTAGCAGAATACTATCTTCTCTTGTATTAACTGCTTTACATAGTTTTGTATCATCTGCAAATATCGATATTTTACTGTGTAAACCTTCTACCAGCTCATTAATGAATATGTTGAAGAAAACAGGTCCCAATACTGACCCCTGCGGTACCCCACTGGTCACAGCGACCCAGTTAGAGACTATACCATTTATAACCACCCTCTGCTTTCTATCACTAAGCCAGTTACTAACCCATTTACACACATTTTACCCCAGACCAAGCATTCTCATTTTGTGTACCAACCTCTTGTGCGGCACGGTATCAAACGCTTTGGAAAAATCGAGATATACCACGTCCAATGACTCACCGTGGTCCAGCCTATAGCTTATCTCTTCATAAAAACTGATTAGATTGGTTTGACAGGAGCGATTTCTGCTGATATGGAGTTAAACAGTTATTCTCATTAATCCAGAATAACATCCCTCAGAAACCCTTCAAATATTTTACCAACAATAGAGGTTAGACTTACTGGCCTATAATTTCCAGGTTCACTTTTAGAGCCCTTTTTGAATATTGGCACCACATTTGCTATGCGCCAGTCCTGCGGAACAGACCCTGTCGCTATAGAGTCCCTAAAAATAAGAAATAATGGTTTATCTATTACATTACTTAGTTCTCTTAGTACTCGTGGGTGTATGCCATCCGGACCCGGAGATTTATCTATTTTAATCTTATTTAGCCGGTTTCACACCTCTTCTTGGGTTAGATTGGTGACCCTTAATATAGGGTTTTCATTGTTTCTTGGGATTTCACCTAGCATTTCATTTTCCACCGTGAATACCGTGGAGAAGAAGGTGTTTAATATGTTAGCTTTTTCCTCGTCATCTACAACCATTCTTTCCTCACTATTTTTTAAGGAGCCTACATTTTCAGTTTTTATTCTTTTACTATTGATATAGTTGAAGAACAGTTTGGGATTAGTTTTACTCTCCTTCGCAATGTGCTTCTCTGTTTCCTTTTTGGCAGCTTTAATTAGTTTTTTAGATAAAGTATTTTTCTCCCTATAGTTTTTTAGAGCTTCAATGGTGCCATCCTGCTTTAGTAGTGCAAATGCTTTCTTTTTACTGTTAATTGCCTGTCTTACTTCTTTGTTTAGCCACATTGGGTTTTTCCTATTTCTAGTCCTTTTATTCCCACAAGGTATAAACCGCTTACACTGCCTATTTAGGATGTTCTTAAACATTTCCCATTTATTATCTGTATTCTTATTTCTGAGGATATTGTCCCAGTCTACCAGATTAAGGGCATCTCTATGCTGGTCAAACTTTGCCTTCCTAAAGTTGTGTTTTTGTGACTCCCTGACAAGTCCCCCTAGTGAAAGACAGGTGAAACTGTACAATATTGTGGTCGCTATTTCCTAGATGCCCAACCACCTGCAGATTTGTTATTCTGTCAGGTCTATTAGATAGTATTAGGTCTAAAAGTGCTGCTCCTCTGGTTGGATTCTGCACCAATTGTGAAAGATAATTTTTCTTGGTTATTAGCAGAAACCTGTTGCCTTTATGGGTTTCACAGGTTTCACTTTCCCAGTTAATATCCGGGTAGTTAAAGTCCCCCATAACCAGGACCTCATTATGGGTTGCAGCTTCATCTATCTGCTTTAGAAGTAGACTTTCCATGGTTTTTGTTATATTTGGGGGTTTGTAACAGACCCCAATGAGAATTTTGTTACCATTTTTCCCTCCATGAATTTCGACCCATATGGACTCGACATCCTCATTTCCTTCGCTAATATCCTCCCTTAAAGTGGACTTTAGACAAGACTTTACATAGAGACAAACCCCTCCTCCTCTCCGATTTTTACGATCCTTTCTAAACAGACTGTAACCCTGTAAGTTAACTGCCCAGTCATAGCTTTCATCTAACCATGTCTCGGTTATTCCCACTATGTCAAAGTTACCTGTAGATATTTCTGCTTCTAGTTCTTCCATCTTGTTTGTCAGGCTTCTGGCGTTTGCGAGCATGCAGTTTAGAGGATTTTTTTTTTGTTCCAATCTCCTCGCTGTGGATTGTTTTAGAAATGTTCTTACCTCCCTTCTGAGTATGTTTTCCTGGGTCTTCTTTGTTCAAGTCTAATGTTTTTCTTCCCGTCCCCTTAGATCTTCTCTTGACCGCTGTTATGGAGCGCTTAGTTGTTTCCTTATCGTGGTCCAAGGGAGATTCAGACTGGATGTCAGGACAGCTAGCACTCTCCAATTTGTGTGTGCCGTCAGCAGTCGGTCTTAAATAGTCTGTCTTACCCGGCTTCAAGACATCTGAATCATCCTCCTTCCGATCACAGCTGCTGCTCATTTGGATCCTGCTGTCGCTTCTGACAGCGCATGCACCCCGTGGAACGCACCCTGGATATTGGATCTTTGCTTAGCAGCCGCGCCCCCTCCAAGAGCGCCCGCCGGCCCATTCAGTGCCACCCCCGGAAGTCATCACCATGCGACTTCCGGTGTCATGGCGCCGCACTGGAGGGAGACGCCGACCCGGCGAGCAGCAACTTCACAGCCACCTGCAGTGGCGCCGCATCAAGCATCGCGGACGCCCGCCCATAGGGCGCCGCGCAGCAGCTGCAGCCCAGTGTCCTTGGAGGGAATGTGGCTGAATTCGGGAGCACCCGCTCTACCGACTGCTGAGGGACCTCTCGCGGTATTGAGGGCATACCATCTCGCCCTCTGCCCCAACCCCGCTGCAGGAGCTGGAGCCCACGTAAACTGAATCTTCGCACGCTTGTGCTCCTCTTCCTGCATCTGTCCCTGATAGGGACAGGAAAAACACTGAAGGGTGGAGGGGCTATTTAACCTCTTCTGTGTTTCCTGACCCCATCAAGGATATGAAGGACAACCTCCTGGTGGTGCTGTCAGGAGGGACGTCCTGGGAAAATATTTTTACACGTTAACTTTTTTACTATGTCCCAGGGTGGGACATCACTATATAGTGTCAGATCGCTGATCTGACACTTTGCAGAGCACTCTCAGCAGGCACTGGCAAGCTACCTCCCTGCAGGACCCCGTGGTCATCTTGGATCCGGGGACCTGCAGGGAGAACAGAGGAGACCCTCGGAACTATGCGATCACATTGTGTTGTTCTGAGGGTCTCAGGGAAGTACGCAGGGAGCCCCCTCCCTGCGCGATGCTTACCTATGCCACCGAAACACTGCAATCTTCTTTGATCGCAGTGTTCCAGGGGTTACCGTGCCGGGTGTCAGCTGTGATAATCAGCTGATACCTGGCCGTGCTCCACCCGTGAGCGCGGCTGATCACATATGACATACTGTCCAGTCCATGGGAATTAAGTCCTAGGTCACATGGACGGTATAGCACATCCGATGGCAGAAAGGGGTTAAACCATCCTCCTTTGTGTTATATGCAAATATTAAAATTCTACTCTGAATAACATAGCCTTAATTTCTCATTAAAGGGAACTTGTCAGCAGGCTTTTCTATGTAACAGCATGAGGTAGGGAAAGAGACCCCGATTCCAAGGATGAATCACTTAGTTTACTTAGACCAGCATTTATGAGCCAGCTTTCTCTGCTGCAGATCTCAATTGTTGAGCTGTGTATAATCTCGCCCAAGTCACCGAGCAGAAATATATATTTTGTTTCTCAAAATTGTGCATTAGTAGAGTGACATCACAAACCATGTAGCGCACCCAAACATGGGTCGATTGATGTTGGGAAACATGATGCTGCATTCTTGAGGACTTTTCACAGATAAGAAACCAACATCCAGGGAGAACATACTAGTTCTATGTAGAGGTTTCCATCGTTGAATTAATCCCACTGCTGATATGTAACATCTTCATCTTCTGTGCTACAATCTAATGATCATTAGAGGGGATCTCTCAAGTTCTTTGCTCAGAAACATACCATCCTCCTGGCTTCCTGCTTGCCTTATACTCCTGAAGATTGATGATTGATACTGGATCCAAACTGTGTACTCGCCTTTGCTGCTACATGGGTGAGCTTTGCCTCTGCAGCATTGGAACAGCACAGGGGCACTATAGTTGGCTAAATCAAGCCATCTTCAGATTAGTCCTTGCAAACCCTGAACTAAAGTGCTTTCAGACACGCACTCCTTGCCCAGCCCGGACACCACTATAGGACTGTAGAGGTGGCCAGTAACTTAGGCTACAATCAGTAAATAATAGAATTACTCTCCATTCTCAAGAACAGAGTATTTTTAATAAAAGGTAAAGTGCGAAGATGCTTGTTTTTACAAGTAGAACTCCTTTAAGCTTTTATTAACAACTTTTAACTAGGCATATGGGTCATTCCATGTGAAGTGAACCAATGATTTTTACCTCTATATTTTTAATTCTTTTGAGATTTTGTTGTTTGGTAATAGTGTGTCAGAGAATGCAAAATGTGAAGAAAAAAAAAAATTCTAGAAATTTTTTTTTTTTTTATTGATTTTCAAAGTTCGGAAATTGTGCAAATTTTGGTGTTGCCTGCCTTTACATTTCTCTTCATAACTCAGGCTAGAAAAATGATAGAGAAACAGAATAAACACCATTCTACTCAGAACTGTACAGGCTTTAACGAGATATGTCACAAGAGTATCTTTGAGAATATTTTACCCATGCGAACGCAAAATTTTAAAATGCATTTCCAAAAAAAGCGTTTAATTTCAAAATTTCACAAACTGCACATGTGCCTGCTATGCTCCTAGCCACATCTGTACCAAAATACAAGCTGGGATCGTGATGGGATCATATTTTAAAAAATAAAACTATTAGGGTATGTTCACACGTTCAGGATTTCCATCCTTTTTTTTTCCTGACTGTTTTTTAAAAAACTGCAGCTCTTGGCAGAAAACGCAGGTCCTTTTTTTGGTCCTTTTTTGGTCCGTTTTTGATGCGTTTTTTGATGCGTTTTTTGATGCGTTTTTTTGATGCAGTTTTCTAGCCAGAGTCTGTGTGTTTTCTAGGAATTTTTTTAGGGTTAAAATGGCTGAAAATACCCTAACCCTACCCCTAACCCTACCCCTACCCCTAACCCTACCCCTAACCCTACCCCTAACCCTACCCCTAACCCTACCCCTACCCCTAACCCTACCCCTAACCCTACCCCTAACCCTACCCCTAACCCTACCCCTAACCCTACCCCTACCCCTATTCTAACCTTAGTGAAAGAAAAAAAAAAAAAAATTCTTTATTTTTTTTATTGTCCCTACCTATGGGGGTGACAAAGGGGGGGGGTGTCATTTACTATTTTTTTATTTTGATCACTGAGATAGGTTATATCTCAGTGATCAAAATGCACTTTGGAACGAATCTGCCGGCCGGCAGATTCGGCGGGCGCACTGCGCATGCGCCCGCCATTTTGCAAGATGGCGGCGCCCAGGGAGAAGACGGCCGGACGGACACCGGGACGCCGGGTGAGTATAAGGGGGGGAGATTAGGGCACGGGGGGGGCATCGGAGCACTGGGGGGGGGGCATCGGAGCACTGGGGGGGGGCATCGGAGCACGGGGGGGCGGGATCGGAACACGGGGGGGCAGCCACACTCCGCCCACGCACTTCCGCCCGCTCCCCGCACTTCCTGCTGCAGCGGTTCTGCACATCAAATCGCAGTAAAACCCGCAGATATATTTTTGATCTGCGGGTTTTACTGCGGTTTGGACCTCACAATGGAGGTCTATGGGTGCAGAACCGCTGCGGCTCCGGAAAAAGAATTGACATGCTCCTTCTTTTTTCCGGGAGCTATTCAGCGCGTCTTTTTTTTAACAATTTCCGGACCATGTGCACAGTGTGTCCTGTTTTCCATAGGGTACAGTGTACTGTACCCTGCATGGAAAACAGCTGCGGAACCGCAGCGGCAAAACCGCCGCGGTTCCGCGGTAAAAAACGCACTGTGTGAACATGGCCTAACAGTGTCAGTTCAAAAATCTCGCTTTCAGATCTGTTCAGCCTGTGGTCTAACAGTGTGGGGTCTAGATTTACCAAATAATCCAGGATTGTTAGATATTACTTTATTATGTTACAGAGTTTTACAAGCAGGAGAGGACAGAGGAGAAGCTTTGTTAGGGCTGAGAATGAGCAGGGGTAGACGGTGACTGCAGAGCAGATGACCGGCCGGCACCTCGGGCCTCCAGAGGCCACATTCACTCCAAATCTTAACACCCAGGAAACTCCTCAAATGGAGGAGAAAAATATTCTTAACATCCAGTTCATGTATTGTACAAACCAGGACTATGAAGAGGAGGAGAGTTTGTGAAAACCTCGGTTACAGGAAGCAGAACCCATCACAGGGACTCAGCAATACCGGACTGTCATCCCATGTAGGGAAACAGAAATAAAAAGGGTTTTCATTCAGCAAAGAGAATGATGTCCATGAAGTGGTAGAAGACGGCACAAGATCGGCAATGGATGACATAACTGGTGATGTGACCCCTGAATATGATCGGCGCTGGTGGCGACTACTGGACTCTCCAAAGATTGTGAAAATGAAGACGTAGAAGTGACTTTTTTGCACATTCTGGTCCAGCGCCGGTCCTTTGTGTATCCAAGGAAACCAGACATTGTAAAAGTGAACAAAAATCAGATATAACTCAGGTGTAGCCCAACACCATGACTGGCCGTGCATTGCTAGTAAGCACTTATGGAAAAGACGACATTTCACCCAGTAGAAGGGACACGATGATAGAAGGCCAGTGTAAAAACCTACTATTAATTGTTTGATTAGTTCATATTTTATAGAACGAGGATTTAACTACTGTACTATTCTTCTTAACCCCTTCATGACAGAGCCAAATTTTTGAAATCTGACCAGTGTCACTTTATGTGGTAATAACTCTGCAACGCTTCAACAAATCCCAGTGATTTTGAGACTGTTTTTTCGTGACACATTATACTTTATGATAATGGTAAATTTAGGTCAATATGTTTTGTGTTTATTTATCAAAATATCAAAAATTTGAGAAAAATGTAAAAAAATTAGCAATTTTCAAAGTTTGAATGATTATCCCTTTAACCCCTTAATCCCATATGACGTACTATCCCGTCCAGGTGACCTGGGACTTAATTCCCATGGACGGGATAGTACGTCATATGCGATCGGCCGCGCTCACGGGGGGAGCGCGGCCGATCGCGGCCGGGTGTCAGCTGCCTATCGCAGCTGACATCCGGCACTATGTGCCAGGAGCGGTCACGGACCGCTCCCGGCACATTAACCCCCGGCACACCGCGATCAAAGATGATCGCGGTGTGCCGGCGGTGCAGGGAAGCATCGCGCAGGGAGGGGGCTCCCTGCGGGCTTCCCTGAGACGATCAGTACACGGTGATGTGCTCACCGTGTACCGAGCGTCTTCTCCCTGCAGTCCCCGGATCCAAAATGGCCGCCGGGCTGCATCCGGGTCCTGCAGGGAGCACTTCCGGGTCAGGATCAGGCTGCAGCTGCAGCTCTAATCCTGCCCGGCTGTATGTCAGATCACCGATCTGATAGAGTGCTGTGCACACTGTCAGATCGGTGATCTGTGATGTCCCCCCCTGGGACAAAGTGAAAAAGTAAAAAAAAAAATTTCCACACTTGTAAAAAAAAAAAATAAAAAAAAAATTCCTAAATAAAGCAGAAAAAAAAAATATTATTCCCATAAATACATTTCTTTACATAAAAAAAAAAACAAAAAAATAATAAAAGTACACATATTTAGTATCGCCGCGTCCGTAACGACCCGACCTATAAAACTGGCCCACTAGTTAACCCCTTCAGTGAACACCGTAAGAAAAAAAAAAAAAAAAACGAGCCAAAAAACAACGCTTTATTATCATAACGCTGAACAAAGAGTGGAATAACACGCGATCAAAAAGACGGATATAAATAACCATGTTACCTCTGAAAACGTCATCTTGTCCCGCAAAAAACGAGCCGCCATATAGCATCATAACCAAAAAAATAAAAAAGTTATAGTCCTCTGAATAAAGCGATGCCAAAATAATTATTTTTTCTATAAAATAGCTTTTATCGTATAAAAGCGCCAAAACATAAAAAAAATGATATAAATGAGGTGTCGCTGTAATCGTACTGACCCGAAGAATAAAACTGCTTCATCAATTTTACCAAACGCGGAACGGTATAAACGCCTCCCCCAAAAGAAATTCATGAATAGCTGGTTTTTGGTCATTCTGCCTCACAAAAAAATCGGAATAAAAAGCGATCAAAAACTGTCACGTGTCCGAAAATGTAACCGATAAAAACGTCAACTCGTCCCGCAAAAAACAAGACCTCACATGACTCTGTGGACCAAAATATGGAAAAATTATAGGTCTCAAAATGTGGAGACGCAAAAACTTTTTTGCTATAAAAAGCGTCTTTTAGTGTGTGACGGCTGCCAATCATAAAAATCCGCTAAAAAACTCGCTATAAAAGTAAATCAAACCCCCCTTCATCACCCCCTTAGTTAGGCTAGGTTCACATTGCGTTAATGGGTTAACGCTAACGGACAGCGTTGCACGGCGAAAATGTCACAATTAACGCCGTGCAACGGGTCCGTTAGCACAACCATTGACAGCAATGTGATTTTCAGGTGTAGCGCATCGCTAGAGCGTGCCATTTTCGGCTCGCGCTAGCAAGGTGCCATTCTTTTGAGGCGCGCCTCAGACGCTGCTTGCAGCGTCCGCGGCGCGCCCGAGGTCCGATCCCCGATCTTCCAGAGCGGGGACGTTAACGCGACCACTAAACACGACACCTAAAAAGACATTGTGTTAGCGCAATCCGCTAGTGCTAAACGGATTTCCCTAACGCAATGTGAACCTAGCCTTAGGGAAAAATAATAAAATTAAAAAAAATGTATTTATTTCCATTTTCCGGTTAGGGTTAGGGTTAGGGCTAGGGTTGGGGCTAGGGTTAGGGTTTGGATTACATTTACGGTTGGGATTAGGGTTGGGATTAGAATTAGGGGTGTGTCTGGGTTAGGTGTGTGGTTAGGGTTACAGTTGGGATTAGGGTTAGTGGTGCGTTTGGATTAGGGTTTCATTTATAATTGGGGGGTTTCCACTGTTTAGACACATCAGGGGCTCTCCAAACGCGACATGGCGTCCGATCTCAATTCCAGCCAATTCTGCATTGAAAAAGTAAAACAGTGCTCCTTCACTTCCGAGCTCTCCCGTGCGCCCAAACAGGGGTTTACCCCAACATATGGGGTATCAGCGTACTCGAGACAAATTGGACAACAACTTTTTGGGTCCAAGTTCTCTTGTTATCCTTGGGAAAATAAAAATTTGGGGGGCTAAAAATCATTTTTGTGGGAAAAAAAAGGATTTTTATTTTCACGGCTCTGCGTTGTAAACTGTAGTGAAACACTTGGGGGTTCAAAGTTTTCACAACACATCTAGATAAGTTCCATGGGAGGTCTAGTTTCCAATATGGGGTCACTTGTGGGTGGTTTCTACTGTTTGGGTACATCAGGGGCTCTGCAAATGCAACGTGACGCCTGCAGACCAATCCATCTAAGTCTGCATTCCAAATGGCGCTCCTTCCCTTCCGAGCTCTGCCATGAGCCCAAACAGTGGTTCCCCCCCACATATGGGGTATCAGCGTACTCAGGACAAATTGAACAACAACTTTTGGGGTCCAATTTATTCTGTTACCCTTGTAAAAATACAAAGCTGGGGGCTAAAAAATCATTTTTGTGAAAAAAAAAAGAATTTTTATTTTCACGGGTCTGCGTTATAAACTGTAGTGAAACACTTAGGGGTTCAAAGTTCTCACAACACATCTAGATAAGTTCCATGGGAGGTCTAGTTTCTAATATGGGGTCACTTGTGGGGGGTTTGTACTGTTTGGGTACATCAGGGGCTCTGCAAATGCAACGTGACTCCTGCAGACCAATCCATCTAAGTCTGCATTCCAAATGGCGCTCCTTCCCTTCCGAGCTCTGCCATGCGCCCAAACAGTGGTTCCCCCCAAATATGGGGTATCAGCGTACTCAGGACAAATTGGACAACAACTTTTGGGGTCCAATTTATTATGTTACCCTTGTGAAAATACAAAACTGGGGGCTAAAAAATTTTTGCGAAAAAAAAATAAATTTATTTTAACGGCTCTGCGTTATAAACTGTAGTGAAACACTTGGGGGTTCAAAGCTCTCAAAACACATCTAGATAAGTTCCTTAGAGGGTCTAGTTTCCAAAATGGTGTCACTTGTGGGGGTTTTTAATGTTTAGGCACATCAGGGGCTCTCCAAACCAACATGGCGTCCCATCTTAATTCCAGTCAATTTTGCATTGAAAAGTCAAATGGCGCTCCTTCCCTTCCGAGCTCTGCTATGCACCCAAAAAGTGGTTTACCCCCACATATGGGGTATCGTCGCACTCAGGACAAATTGCACAACAACTTTTGTGGTCTAATTTCTTCTCTTACCCTTGGGAAAATAAAAAATTGGGGGCGAAAAGATCATTTTTGTGAAAAAATAAGATTTTTTATTTTTACGGCTCTGCATTATAAACTTCTGTGAAGCACTTGTTGGGTCAAAGTGCTCACCACACATCTAGATAAGTTCCTTAAGGGGTCTACTTTTCAAAATGGTGTCACTTGTGAGGGGTTCCAATGTTTAGGCACATCAGGGGCTCTCCAAACGCAACATGGCGTCCCATCTCAATTCCAGTCAATTTTGCATTGAAAAGTCAAATGGCGCTCCTTTCCTTCCGAGCTCTGCCATGCGCCCAAACAGTGGTTTACCCCCACATATGGGGTATCGTCGCACTCAGGACAAATTGCACAACAACTTTTGTGGTCTAATTTCTTCTCTTACCCTTGGGAAAATAAAAAATTGGTGGCGAAAAGATTATTTTTGTGAAAAAATATGATTTTTTATTTTTACGGCTCTGCATTATAAACTTCTGTGAAGCAATTGGTGGGTCAAAGTGGTCACCACACATCTAGATAAGTTCCTTAGGGTGTCTACTTTCCAAAATGGTGTCACTTGTGGGGGGTTTCAATGTTTAGGCACATCAGTGGCTCTCCAAACGCAACATGGTGTCCCATCTCAATTCCTGTCAATTTTGCATTTAAAAGTCAAATGGCGCTCCTTCCCTTCCGAGCTCTGCCATGCGCCCAAACAGTGGTTTACCCCCACATATGGGGTATCAGCGTACTCAGTACAGATTGTACAACAATGTTTGGCATCCATTTTATCCTGTTACCCTTGGTAAAATAAAACAAATTGGAGCTGAAATAAATTTTGTGTGAAAAAAAGTTAAATATTCATTTTTATTTAAACATTCCAAAAATTCCTGTGAAACCCCTGAAGGGTTAATAAACTTCTTGAATGTGGTTTTGAGCACCTTGAGGGGTGCAGTTTTTAGAATGGTGTCACACTTGGGTATTTTCTATCATATAGACCCCTCAAAATGACATCAAATGAGATGTGGTCCCTAAAAAAAAATGGTGTTGTAAAAATGAGAAATTGCTGGTCAACTTTGAACCCTTATAACTCCCTAACAAAAAAAAATTTTGGTTCCAAAATTGTGCTGATGTAAAGGAGACATGTGGGAAATGTTACTTATTAAGTATTTTGCGTGACATATCTCTGTGATTTAAGGGCATAAAAACTTAAAGTTGGAAAATTGCGAAATTTTCAAAATTTTCGCCAAATTTCCGTTTTTTTCACAAATAAATGTTACTACTAAAATGAAGTACAATATGTCACGAGAAAACAATGTCAGAATCGCCAAGATCCGTTGAAGCGTTCCAGAGTTATAACCTCATAAAGGGACAGTGGTCAGAATTGTAAAAATTGGCCCGGTCATTAACGTGCAAACCACCCTCGGGGCTTAAGGGGTTAATCCAGATGGTCATACCACAGCAAACCATTAATAAATAACCATTTGTAAAATGTTCTTTTATTTTGTTAGCATTTAGGGGGTTTAAAAATGTAGCAGCAATTTTTCATGGAAATTTACTACATTTATTTTTTTAGGAAACGATCGATGTTTGAATTGACTTTAGGGGATATATATATATATATATATATATATATATATATATATATATATATATATATATATATATATATATATATATCCCCTAAAGTCAATTCAAAGTCAATATATATATATTAAATATATATATTTAGTCAATATATATATATATATATATATATATATATATATATATATATATCCCCTAAAGTCAATTCAAACATCGATCGTTTCCTAAAAAAATAAATTTCTATATATTTCTATATATATATAGAAACCCACAAACGTGATACCATTTTAAAAACAGCACCTCCTGACATATTGAAAACTGCTGTCAAGTAGTTTATTAACCCTTCAGGTGCTTTAAAGGAATTAATGCAAAGTGGCATGACAGAAATGAAAAAGTGTATGTTTACCACCTGAATGTCGGTAACTTCTGAACAGGTTACAACAGCCGACAGACAGAATCTGAGGGCACCAACTGGGATAAAGAGGAAGCTCCCACGCTCTGTTAACCATTTATAATGATGTAGTCACTATTGACAGCAGCATCTAAGGGGTTAAACAGATATGGACAGTGCCAACACTGATCGTGGCTGATACAGCAAGTTGTCAGCTATAATGGACAACCGACAGATGCTGGATTGTTACCTGTATGGGGAGGCTAGTCTCTTATATCTCACGTCAGTTAAAAGACGTATTGGCTGTCATTAAGGGGTTAAACACTTCATAAATTACATGTTTAGTGATATAGTAGATAAAAAATTGTTACAAGTAAAAATAGGTGGTAAAAATATTGGTTCTTTTAATCTTGTTTTTAACATATAATTAGGATGAGACTGTTTAAAAAAAAAAAAAAAAAAAAAAAAAAAAAAAATCACACTTGAGGATATGATCACCTTTTTTCTTTTGGTTTGTTCAATGCATTCAGGTTGAAAATGCTGAGCAAGTTGTGTTACGATGATTAAAGGTACCGTCACACTAATCGACGCTGCAGCGATACCGACAACGATGTCGATCGCTGCAGCGTCGCTGTTTGGTCGCTGGAGAGCTGTCACACAGACAGCTCTCCAGCGACCAACGATCCCGAGGTCCCCGGGTAACCAGGGTAAACATCGGGTTACTAAGCGCAGGGCCGCGCTTAGTAACCCGATGTTTACCCTGGTTACCAGCGTAAACATCGGGTTACTAAGCGCAGGGCCGCGCTTAGTAACCCGATGTTTACCCTGGTTACCAGCGTAAAAGTAAAAAAAAAACAAACACTACATACTTACCTACCGCTGTCTGTCCCCGGCACTCAGCTTCGTTGCACTCCTCCTGCACTGACTGAGCACAGCAGCCGGAAAGCAGGGCGGTGACGTCACCGCTCTGCTTTCCGGCTGACCGACGCTCACAGCCAGAGCAGGAGGAGTGCAGAGAAGCAGAGCGCCGGGGACAGACAGCGGTAGGTAAGTATGTAGTGTTTGTTTTTTTTACTTTTAGGATGGTAACCAGGGTAAACATCGGGTTACTAAGCGCGGCCCTGCGCTTAGTAACCCGATGTTTACCCTGGTTACCAGTGAAGACATCGCTGGATCGGTGTCACACACGCCGATCCAGCGATGTCTGCAGGGAGTCCAGCGACGAAATAAAGTTCTGGACTTTCCTCAGCGACCAACGATCTCCCAGCAGGGGCCTGATCGTTGGTCGCTGTCACACAGAACGATTTCCTTAACGATATCGTTGCTACGTCACAAAAAGCAACGATATCGTTATGTGTGAAGGTACCTTAAGATGTATTTATTCTGGCACTTCGGTATTTGTTTTATGTGTTTCTTTATTGCTACATATAAATGTTGAATTCAATAAGTTGTAATTTGAAAAGAAAAAAGGAAGAAACACAAACCTAAAATCAGATGATTCAAGGCTTAAAAAAAATTACAAATTTGATAGATCCCAAGTTGAATCCCTGTGCAAATATAATCAAGAACACAAGTAACACACATGCATGGTTTCACAAGTTTAAAACGTACACTTTTTCACAATTGCGCATCAAATTGAAATCAAATCAAATGATAGCAGGTACCGTTCTGAGAAAAATGATGCCTCTCCCACCTCTGTATCATAAGGCTGGGTTCACATTGCGTTAATAGCAGCCCATTAAAACACATATGTTAACGGGCTGCTGTTAACGCAAGTGCCGTTATAGAGCATCTGCTAGCTCTATCTGCGCTAGCGGTCACGAACCTGGAAACGCTGCAGCCCGCGTCTCTGGGTCCGTCACTCAATGACGGCACATGGCTAGCGCACGCCCATTGTGGGCGTGCGCTAGCGATGCATCCGACATTGCATTCAATGGCGGCGTTAACGGACTAAGTTACACCGCGTTATGCCGAGGTGTAACGTAGTCCGTCTAACGGACGCCCATAACGCAATGTGAACCTGCCCTAATTCTAGCCGGAGATATGATGAAAAATATAAAGCCATACCAGGCCAAAATTCACGCTTTTTCAAAACTTTAGAAATCTGTAAAAAAATTAACTGATGAAGAAAAAAATTCAAAAAACTTAAATTTGTAATTAATTAAAGTTGTACTTCATAAAAACAAAAAATAAATCTAAAGACGTCAGGTAAAAAACATTCATATTTGGATCACTTGATATGGAATGACCCATATAAAGCAATTTTAACATCCTAGTTTGTGTGATATAAAGAAATGAAACAAAATATCAACTATGTGATAAAAACCCATATACACACACTGTACAATTACAACATTCCCCAGCTCTCTCAATTTCTGCACCAAAAACAAATCTCTTGGCAGGAAAAGCGCTGCGTAAAATACATGGGTTTTTTTCCCTAATTATTTTAATGGGTAAAACATGATGAAAGAATTGGCATGCTATAGAACTGAAACTGCTTGAAATCTGCAAGAAGAAAAATAAAATAAAAATGTGCATGAGATTTCAGGAATCTCATTCACTTTTCTGGTACTTTAAAACTGCAGTGTTTTGGAGCAGAAATACCTGCTGCAAATACCCTTAGGGTACGCTGACCCTTAGACCCCCACGGTGTGGAGCAGCAGTGTTCTATCTAGCCAGTCCACATGTGGACACCCATTTTGGAATCTGTGTCAATAAGTGACATGTAACAATTTCTATTCATGATGTGGATTTAAAATTTGCAGCAGAATTACTCTGTAAAATATTCCCACTGAAATCAATGGAAAGCAGAATATGCATCGAAATTCACTGTCAACTTACCCCAATTGCTCTAGAATTGGGTGGCAGTCTGCGTCTCTAGACTGCAGTGCTGATATTTTTATGATATAGAGTGGTAGTTCATTCAGCTATGAGACATGGTCTGAATCTCCTATGTAGTTACCTCCTGGCCCACTCTCCCACAGTAGTAACACCCAGTGGCCGCGTTACTAGTACAATGACAGTCAAAGCTTTCCTACAGAATTCACACAGACCATGTGCTCCCCAACTTTATGGGCAGTATTCTTACATCTAGGGGTTCCCACCTTTTCAAGGGAGTGATTATCGTGAGAATACCATCACATCTAGCTTCATGTAACCCTTTAACTGGAAGAATAATAATTTCTCCAGATTAAAATATTACCCCGTTCTGCCATGCCATGTCTATGTGCATCTAGATAAGAGGTCCCCAACTTTTCTGACCTTGAGAGCCACATTCAGCTCTGAGAGAGGGTCACGAGCCACATTCAGCTCCTGCCCCCCTCACAGTAGTGGCAACCAGGTATAATGGTAACCAAAGTTTTTCCACAAAAAATCAATCACCCCAAAGCTGTATACAAAGATCCAGGGGTTCGTACAATACCCCCATTCAGTATTCTTCTATAAAGCACTCCCAAGACACTGTCACATCCAGCTTCAAACACCTCCTCTGACAGGTGGTGTCATCTTGTCTCCAGCGTACCATACTTAAATAATCTCAAAACCCCTAAGACCAGCATATGTGCATCCAAATCTGCTCTATTGTGCAGGGCTGCTCACAAAATTCACCATTTTCAGATGTGCTCTTCATACCTGTTTGCTACAACTGGAGCTAATGCACCAAGCAGACAGACAGCCACGAGCCACAATTCATGGGACCGCGAGCCACATGTGGCTCCCGAGCTACAGGTTGGGGACTCCTGAATTCTAGATCATCTCAGTTCTGCCAGGCTACTTACAAAAGTCACCATCTCCACCTGCTTGACACCTGATAGTAATGCACAAAGCTGGAAGACAAGTGCGAGCCATATACCATGGGCTCACGAGCCACTAGTAGAGGACCCCGAGATATAGATTATATACTGACTTCTGCACCCATTTAATAGTATAACACCTCTTTATCTTTGACTTACAGCATATTAGAAGAGTTAGTGATGGTGAAGGATTCGGCAATATTTAAAAAGATGCAGCAAAGCAAAAACATATTTTAGACTAAAGAACCAAATAGCTTTCTAGTGAGTTACATCAACGTTCAGCTTCTTATGCTTTTCATCTATTTCCCTCATTGTGCCCTGCAGGTTCTTTGATGTCTGGACCATAAAAGCAAAACTCTCCAACAGGTCAATGTTTCCATGTTCTCTGCAGATTTTGTCCAGACCATCAAACCAAGTCAGTATCTTTCCCAGTTCTGCTTGTACCACCTTCTGTTCCTCCAGTTCAGCTAAAAGAGCCTGGGTGGCAAACAATTCGGCTTTATATTGAGCATGTAGTGACTTGTCTTCACTTTGCAGAGTTTCAAACTTTTCTTTGCTGTACGAGTATTCGGCATGGACTTTGTCCTCCTGCAGCAGAACGTTTCTGGGGACATTCAGTACCATTTTTAATAAGCAGTTCTCCATCCTCTGAAACAACTGTTCGAAGCGTTCCTTTAGAAAAGTCCAGTATTTTTTAGTGCCTTCCCGAACATCCAATGGGGTTATCCTACAGGCAGGAAATTTCTCTATTTTCTTCAGGATCACGCTTTCCACAACCAGCAACATATCAAATAAGTAGTCTTGAATTGAAACGTACAGTCTGAGAATGCAAGTTTGAGGTGTAAACCCAAAAAACTGGGCTTCATAGCACATTGGAGTAATAGACATTTTTGCCACGGGAGACCTGTCAAAGAAGAACAGATCAGGAGATTATCAGACTTACATACATAATATTTAGGACATGAAGTATACAATAATATTATCAAAATACACATTTGGCCATTTTGTTTTTCCCAATGTTGTTAAAAATATATCAAGTATCTTAAGGCTATATTCACACCAGCATTATGAATTACAATTTTTCAGTTCAATCACAGGACCAAAATTTTTTAAAGAGGTTGTCCACTACTTTATCATTGATGGCCTCTCTCTAGGATTGATCATCAAGGTCTGATTGGTCATGGTTCGACACCTGGCACTCCCGCCAATCAGGTGTTCTGTGTTGGCAGCCACCATCAGCCGGAAATGGTCAATTGCAGAGCTCCTCCATCTTCTTATATTGGTCTAAGGCTGCTTTCACACATCAGGTTTTTTCTTTCAGGCACAATCCGGCAGTTTCAGGCACAATCCGGATCAGTTTTTTTCTTACGCCGGATCCGTTTTTTCCCCATACAGTTGTATTAGCGCCGGATTGTGCCTGAAGGACATGCGTTTCATCCGTTTTGTGCCGGATCCGTCCCTTCAGGCTTTTTTGCCGGACACAAAAAACGTCTCCTGCAACGTTTTTTGTGTCCGGCAAAAAAGCCTGAAGGGACGGATCCGGCAATAAACGCATGTAACGGATGTGTGAATGAACGTATCCGGCGACTGAATCCGTTTTTTATACATTGAGCATGCCCAGAAGCTTTGTTTTTGTTTCTGGCATGGGATCTCTCTCTCTCTCTCACCCATGCGCAGTACAGAGAGCCGGATCCAGCTAAAAAACGGATCCAGTGCATCAGTTTTTCACAATTTACACCGGATCCATTTTTTTTGCAAATTTGCCGGATTTAGCCTGAAACCAAAAACCGGATGTGTTAAAGCAGCCTAAGCCAGGTAATGCACATCCGCGTTCTATTCAAATCAGGTGCCAGGTGTAGGAACCCAACCCATCAGACAATGATGACCTGTCCTTCAGATAGATCATCAATGATAAATGAGTGGACAACCTCTTTAATTTATAGCTTTATAAATCTGTCAAATGTTGGACACAAACATTGCCCCCCCCCCCGATATAGTCAATGGGATCCAAGAGGGTCTGTTGGTTTCCACCTTACCACCGCCATTATATGCTTACAACTTTGACAGACTCTGTGATGAAAGCTCCTAATAGAAAGTGTATAGAGGAAGAGAATGAAGGCCAAGAGTGAACAGAAAAATACAAAGTTTGTAGAACACAAAAGTGTAGTAACAAGCAAGGTTGTCTACTGTCCTGTACTGCCACCTAGTGTCATACCATGGAATAAAATAGTTATTCTGTGTCCACACTTTCATGGCTCCAACTTTTTTTTTCCCCCTTGAAGGAGATATCTGGGACTTTGTGAAAAGAAGAAAAATGTGCCTAAGCACCAAAAGGCAGGTACAGGTGCTTCTCACAAAATTAGAATATCATCAAAAAGTTAATTTATTTCAGCTTTTCAATACAAAAAGTAAAACTCAATATATAGTCATTGCGAACAGTGTGATCCATTTCAAGTGTTTATTTCTGTTAATGTTGATGATTATTAGTGATGAGCGAATATACTCGTTACTCGAGCATGCACGGGTGTCCTCCGAGTATTTGTAAGTGCTCGGAGATTTAGTTTTTCTTGCCGCAGCTGAATGATTTACATCTGTTAGCTAGCATAAGTACATGTGAGGATTCACTAGCAACCAGGCAACCCCCACATGTACTTATGCTGGCTAGTAGCTGTAAACATTCAGCTGCGGCAAGAAAAAAATAAATCTCCGAGCACTAAAAAATACTCGGAGGACATTCAAGCGTGCTCGAGAAATCTCGAGTAACGAGCAAGTTCGCTCATCACTAATGATTATGGCTTACAGTCAATGAAAACCCAAAAGTCATTATTATCTCAGTAAATTAGAATACTTTATAACACCAGCCTGAAAAATTATTTTAAAATCTGAAATGTTGGCCTACTGAAATGTATGTTTAGTAAATGCACGTCAGGGCTCCTTTTGCATCAATTACTGCATCAATGCAGCGTGGCATGGAGGTGATCAGCCTGTGGCCCTGCTGAGGTGTTATGGAAACCCAGGTTGCTTTGATAACACCTTCAGCTTGTCTGCAGTGTTGGGTCTGGTGTCTCATCTTTTTACAATACCCAATCTATGGGGTTAAGGTCAGGTGAGTTTGCAGGCCAATCAAGCACAGGGATACTGTTTATAAACAGGGTGGCCGTGTGGGCAGGTGCCAAGTCCTGCTGGAGAATGAAATTTGCATCTGCAACAACCTGTCAGCAGGATTGTGCACAGCGTGCGTTTGGTGCTCTGCTTAGGTATTCACCAGTAAGGCTTCTGACAGGTCGGTTATTCCTCACTGACCTGCCCCCTAGTTTACATAATGAATATATGTATTGGGGGGGGGGGGGGACCTCAAATTCATTGCGGTGCCTATACTGCAGCATGACCACATGCATAATATGTATTTAATTATTTTATTTAGTTATATACATTTATTCTGAAAAAATAAAAATTCTCTCTCAAAACCGCGCCGGTTGCACCTGCTCAGTGGCATCTATTGACGATCTGATAGATGCTATTGTGCAGACGCCGCCATTTTGCTAGAGAAAAAAAAAAATTCTCTACTAGATAATGAGCACAGGCATATCATTAACCCCCGGACCGCTCCCGGCACATTAACCCCCGGAACACTGCGATCAAATTTTATATATATATATATATATATGTGTATATATATATATATACATACGTGTACATATATATACATATATATATTTCCAATACATTTCTTAATGTAAATAATAAAAAAAAATAAAAGTACACATATTTAGTATTGCCATGTCCGTAGCGACCAGACCTATAAAACTGACCCACTAGTTAACCCCTTCAGTAAACACTGTAAAAAATAAAAAAGGCAAAAAACCACGCTTTATTATCATATCGACGAACAAAAAGTGGAATAACACGCGATCAAAAAGACGGATATAAATAAACATGATACCGCTGGAAACGTCATCTTGTCCCGCAAAAAGCGAGCCACCATACAGCATCATCAGCGGAAAAAAAAATTTAAAAAGTTGTAATCCTCAGAATAAAGCGATGCAAAAATAATTATTTTTCATATAAAATAGTTTTTATCGTATAAAAGCACCAAAACATTAAAAAGTTAAATAAATGATATATCGCTGTAATCGTACTGACCCGAAGAATAAAACTGCTTTATCCATTTTACCAAAGGCGGAACGGTATAAAGAGGTCCTGCATCTGCGCACTGCAGTACTTTGCTCTGCCCTCAACAGGTCAGATAAAGTACGCCTGCGCCGGAGCGTGAAGACTAGAAGAGGACGTCATCGTAAAAAGATGGGAGGCGCCGGACCGGACCACAACTTTTAAAGGTACAGTCACACATAACGATTTCTTTAACGATATCGTTGCTTTTTGTGAAGTAGCAACGATCCCGCTAACGATCTCGTTATGTGTGACAGCGACCAACGATCAGGCCCCTGCTGGGAGATCGTTGGTCGCTGGGAATGATCAGGACCTTTTTTTGGTCGCTAATCACCCGCTGTCATCGCTGAATCGGCATGTGTGACAACGATCCAGCGATGTGTTCACTGGTAACCAGGGTAAATATCGGGTTACTAAGAGCATGGCCACGCTTAGTAACCCGATATTTACCCTGGTTACCATTGTAAATGTAAAAAAAACAAACACTACATACTTACAATCCGATGTCTGTCACGTTCCCCGACGTCAATATATCGGGTAAATATCGGGTTACTAAGCGCGGCCCTGCTTAGGTCCCCTGGTTACCCGGGGACTTCAGCATCATTGGTTGCTGGAGAGATGTCTGTTTGACAGCTCTCCAGCGACCACACAACGACTTACCAATGATCACAGCCAGGTCGTATCGCTGGTCGTGATCGTTGGTAAATCGCTAAGTGTAACGGTAACTTAACCCTTATAACTCCCTAACAAATAAAAATGTTGTTTCCAAAATTGTGCTGATGTAAAGTAGACATGTGGGAAATGTTATTAATTATTTTGTGTGACATAACTCTGTGATGTAAGGGCATAAAAATTCAAAGTTGAAAAATTGTGAAATTTTCGCCAAATTTCTGTTTTTTTTTTTCCACAAATAAACGCAGGTAATATCAAAGAAATTTTACCACTATCATGAAGTACAATATGTCACGAGAAAACAATGTCAGAATCAGCGGGATCCGTTGAAGCGTTCCAGAGTTATAACCTCGTAAAGGGACAGTGGTCAGAAATGTAAAAATTGGTTCGGTAATTAACGTGCAAACCACCCTTGGAGGTTAAAGGGAACCTGTCACCCCGAAAATCGCGGGTGAGGTAATCCCACCGGCATCAGGGGCTTATCTGCAGCATTCTGTAATGCTGTAGATAAGCCCCCGATGTTACCTGAAAAAGGAGAAAAAGACGTTAGATTATACTCACCCAGGGGCGGTCCCGCTGCTGGTCTGGTCAGATGGGCGTCTCCGGTCCGCTGCGGCGCCTCCCATCTTCTTTCCATGACGTCCTCTTCTGATCTTCAGCCACGGCTCCGGCGCAGGCGTACTTTGCTCTGCCCTGTTGAGGGCAGACAAAGTACTGCAGTGCGCAGGCGCCGAGCCTCTGACCTTTCCGGCGCCTGCGCACTGCTGTACTATCCTCTGCCCTCAACAGGGCAGAGCAAAGTACTCCTGCGCCGGAGCCGTGGCCGAAGATCAGAAGAGGACGTCATGGAAAGAAGATGGGAGGCGACGCAGCGGACCGGAGACGCCCATCCGACCTGACCAGCAGCGGGACCGCCCCTGGGTGAGTATAATCTAACGTCTTTTTCTCCTTTTTCAGGTAACATCGGGGGCTTATCTACAGCATTACAGAATGCTGCAGATCAGCCCCTGATGCCGGTGGGATTACCTCACCCCCGATTTTCGGGGTGACAGGTTCCCTTTAAGGGGTTAACTGAAAACTACAAATAATGATTAACCAACAACCACAAGATGGATTTCATCACCAGGCATCAGTGTAGTCAGTATAATGGCCCGACCTGGCACTGTGCAGGTTACTGGGCACAATCCGCTGACAGGTAGCAGGGCGCCATCACTATGGTAACAGTGGCCGCTCTTTCCTCATACTTTATTCCTGATGATTCACTTATTTTTTTTTAGGTTAAATCCACTTATATGATTCTAGATCTGGGCCTTCCCATGTAGTGCAGCTTTGTAATGGTCTTTACCAAGGGGGAGTGGCTCATAGGGTTTTTATAGGTTTTTTGGGGGGCTGCTCTACATCAGTCCCCTGTGGACCACGCCCCTTTGGCAATACCATTATAAAAGAGCACTACATCTGACAGACTGTGTGGCGGCTGGTGAGCGCTGTGCCCTGCCAGTCCCACACACAATGGCTGGAGGGCGGCGGGGCACACCCTGGTACAAAGCAGCACATGCCGGCCGCTCACTGCCCCGGGAGTCATCTCCTCAGTCTCGGCTGTTGTGTGAGGCCCTCACCGGGCTGTACCTCAGGCGTGGCCTTCCACCAGGCAGGGAGGAGTAGGGGCACCTGTATGGCTGCCAGTGTAGCGCCCCTTACCTGGCCTCATACTCCGCCGCACACAGCGCTCTCCGGTCACGTCTCAACTTCCCGCCGACTGAGAAACAACAGCTTCAAAACCAAACCGTACGCGTCACGGTAGGCGACCAATCCCGATCATTCTAGGCCACGTCACCAGTAGACGTCTGAGACGAGCGCGGCCATCTTTGATCCTGGCACCGTGCGTCTCATTGCTGATGATGGCTAGTTCCCAGTGACGGACAGCTGTACACTCCCCACAGTCCTTGTAACGGCGTCGGAGGCTGACCTCATTGAGCCGGGCCGGCCAGCCTTCCCACCAATCAGGTTTTACAAACATGTACAACGCGGACCAATGGCGTGCAGACGTGACATTACTACACACTGTGGGCGGAAGCGACAGAACAAGTAGCCAATCAGGAGGAGGATACGATGGTAGACTCGCGGCCATTGGTTAGCAGATGTTCCGGCATTTGAATGTCTCTGTATGATGTACTAGGTCTGGACGAGGCGGAGATGAGAGCGGAGGCAGCAAGATGGCGTACCAGACCTTCCGGCAGGAGTATATGCAGATACCGCCTGTGACCAGAGCGTATACCACGGCCTGTGTGCTCACCACAGCTGTAGTGGTAAGTGCCGGACAGAGAGGGGCGCCCTAATGTGGTGTGTCTGCCCCACACTGATGGGACCATGGTGTCCTGCGGAGCGCCACCAGTGCAATGGTGGGAAAGACCTATGTCCTGGGACAGACTGACACAGACCGCAGGGACCGTCTCCTAGAGAGAAGCCGTGTGTGTGTGTGTGTGTGTGTGTGTGTGTGTGTGTGTGTGTGTGTGTGTGTGTGTGTGTGTGTGTGTGTGTGTGTGATATAAATATATATTATTAGACTACACTCGGCTGCACCTTGTGCTGTCACATGGCGACACTACTACTGTGTATATACTGTACCTATATATGTGTATGTATACATATATTATATACTGCACACAGCTGCACCTTGTGCTGTCACATGGCGACACTACTACTGTGTATATACTGTACCTATATGTGTATGTATATATTATATACTGCACACAGCTGCACCTTGTGCTGTCACATGGCGACACTACTACTGTGTATATACTGTACCTATATATGTGTATGTATACATATATTATATACTGCACACAGCTGCACCTTGTGCTGTCACATGGTGACACTACTACTGTATATATACTGTACCTATATGTGTATGTATATATTATATACTGCACACAGCTGCACCTTGTGCTGTCACATGGCGACACTACTACTGTGTATATAATGTACCTATATGTGTGTATGTATATATTATATACTGCACACAGCTGCACCTTGTGCTGTCACATGGTGACACTACTACTGTATGTATACTGTACCTATATGTGTATATGTATATATTATATACTGCACACAGCTGCACCTTGTGCTGTCACATGGCGACACTACTACTGTGTATATACTGTACCTATATATGTGTATGTATACATATATTATATACTGCACACAGCTGCACCTTGTGCTGTCACATGGTGACACTACTACTGTATGTATACTGTACCTATATGTGTATATGTATATATTATATACTGCACACAGCTGCACCTTGTGCTGTCACATGGCGACACTACTACTGTGTATATACTGTACCTATATGTGTATGTATACATATATTATATACTGCACACAGCTACACCTTGTGCTGTCACATGGCGACACTACTACTGTGTATATACTGTACCTATATATGTGTATGTATACATATATTATATACTGCACACAGCTGCACCTTGTGCTGTCACATGGAGACACTACTACTGTGTATATACTGTACCTATATGTGTATGTATATATTATATACTGCACACAGCTACACCTTGTGCTGTCACATGGCGACACTACTACTGTGTATATAATGTACCTATATGTGTGTATGTATATATTATATACTGCACACAGCTGCACCTTGTGCTGTCACATGGCGACACTACTACTGTGTATATACTGTACCTATATATGTGTATGTATACATATATTATATACTGCACACAGCTGCACCTTGTGCTGTCACATGGTGACACTACTACTGTATATATACTGTACCTATATGTGTATGTATATATTATATACTGCACACAGCTGCACCTTGTACTGTCACATGGCGACACTACTACTGTGTATATACTGTACCTATATATGTGTATGTATACATATATTATATACTGCACACAGCTGCACCTTGTGCTGTCACATGGTGACACTACTACTGTATGTATACTGTACCTATATGTGTATATGTATATATTATATACTGCACACAGCTGCACCTTGTGCTGTCACATGGCGACACTACTACTGTGTATATACTGTACCTATATGTGTATGTATACATATATTACCATATCACATGGCGACACTACTACTGTGTATATACTGTACCTATATGTGTATGTATATATTATATACTGCACACAGCTACACCTTGTGCTGTCACATGGCGACACTACTACTGTGTATATAATGTACCTATATGTGTGTATGTATATATTATATACTGCACACAGCTGCACCTTGTGCTGTCACATGGCGACACTACTACTGTGTATATACTGTACCTATATATGTGTATGTATACATATATTATATACTGCACACAGCTGCACCTTGTGCTGTCACATGGTGACACTACTACTGTATGTATACTGTACCTATATGTGTATATGTATATATTATATACTGCACACAGCTGCACCTTGTACTGTCACATGGCGACACTACTACTGTGTATATACTGTACCTATATATGTGTATGTATACATATATTATATACTGCACACAGCTGCACCTTGTGCTGTCACATGGTGACACTACTACTGTATGTATACTGTACCTATATGTGTATATGTATATATTATATACTGCACACAGCTGCACCTTGTGCTGTCACATGGCGACACTACTACTGTGTATATACTGTACCTATATGTGTATGTATACATATATTATATACTGCACACAGCTACACCTTGTGCTGTCACATGGCGACACTACTACTGTGTATATACTGTACCTATATATGTGTATGTATACATATATTATATACTGCACACAGCTGCACCTTGTGCTGTCACATGGAGACACTACTACTGTGTATATACTGTACCTATATGTGTATGTATATATTATATACTGCACACAGCTACACCTTGTGCTGTCACATGGCGACACTACTACTGTGTATATAATGTACCTATATGTGTGTATGTATATATTATATACTGCACACAGCTGCACCTTGTGCTGTCACATGGCGACACTACTACTGTGTATATACTGTACCTATATATGTGTATGTATACATATATTATATACTGCACACAGCTGCACCTTGTGCTGTCACATGGTGACACTACTACTGTATATATACTGTACCTATATGTGTATGTATATATTATATACTGCACACAGCTGCACCTTGTACTGTCACATGGCGACACTACTACTGTGTATATACTGTACCTATATATGTGTATGTATACATATATTATATACTGCACACAGCTGCACCTTGTGCTGTCACATGGTGACACTACTACTGTATGTATACTGTACCTATATGTGTATATGTATATATTATATACTGCACACAGCTGCACCTTGTGCTGTCACATGGCGACACTACTACTGTGTATATACTGTACCTATATATGTGTATGTATACATATATTATATACTGCACACAGCTGCACCTTGTGCTGTCACATGGTGACACTACTACTGTATGTATACTGTACCTATATGTGTATATGTATATATTATATACTGCACACAGCTGCACCTTGTACTGTCACATGGCGACACTACTACTGTGTATATACTGTACCTATATATGTGTATGTATACATATATTATATACTGCACACAGCTGCACCTTGTGCTGTCACATGGTGACACTACTACTGTATGTATACTGTACCTATATGTGTATATGTATATATTATATACTGCACACAGCTGCACCTTGTGCTGTCACATGGCGACACTACTACTGTGTATATACTGTACCTATATGTGTATGTATACATATATTATATACTGCACACAGCTACACCTTGTGCTGTCACATGGCGACACTACTACTGTGTATATACTGTACCTATATATGTGTATGTATACATATATTATATACTGCACACAGCTGCACCTTGTGCTGTCACATGGTGACACTACTACTGTATATATACTGTACCTATATGTGTATGTATATATTATATACTGCACACAGCTGCACCTTGTACTGTCACATGGCGACACTACTACTGTGTATATACTGTACCTATATATGTGTATGTATACATATATTATATACTGCACACAGCTGCACCTTGTGCTGTCACATGGTGACACTACTACTGTATGTATACTGTACCTATATGTGTATATGTATATATTATATACTGCACACAGCTGCACCTTGTGCTGTCACATGGCGACACTACTACTGTGTATATACTGTACCTATATGTGTATGTATACATATATTATATACTGCACACAGCTACACCTTGTGCTGTCACATGGCGACACTACTACTGTGTATATACTGTACCTATATATGTGTATGTATACATATATTATATACTGCACACAGCTGCACCTTGTACTGTCACATGGCGACACTACTACTGTGTATATACTGTACCTATATATGTGTATGTATACATATATTATATACTGCACACAGCTGCACCTTGTGCTGTCACATGGTGACACTACTACTGTATGTATACTGTACCTATATGTGTATATGTATATATTATATACTGCACACAGCTGCACCTTGTGCTGTCACATGGCGACACTACTACTGTGTATATACTGTACCTATATGTGTATATGTATACATATATACTGCACACAGCTACACCTTGTGCTGTCACATGGAGACACTACTGTGTATATACTGTACCTATGTGTGTATGTATACATATATTATATACTGCACACAGCTACACCTTGTGCTGTCACATGGAGACACTACTACTGTGTATATACTGTACCTATATGTGTATGTATACATATATTATATACTGCACACAGCTACACCTTGTGCTGTCACATGGAGACACTACTACTGTGTATATACTGTACCTATATGTGTATGTATATATTATATACTGCACACAGCTACACCTTGTGCTGTCACATGGCGACACTACTACTGTGTATATAATGTACCTATATGTGTGTATGTATATATTATATACTGCACACAGCTGCACCTTGTGCTGTCACATGGCGACACTACTACTGTGTATATACTGTACCTATATATGTGTATGTATACATATATTATATACTGCACACAGCTGCACCTTGTGCTGTCACATGGTGACACTACTACTGTATGTATACTGTACCTATATGTGTATATGTATATATTATATACTGCACACAGCTGCACCTTGTACTGTCACATGGCGACACTACTACTGTGTATATACTGTACCTATATATGTGTATGTATACATATATTATATACTGCACACAGCTGCACCTTGTGCTGTCACATGGTGACACTACTACTGTATGTATACTGTACCTATATGTGTATATGTATATATTATATACTGCACACAGCTGCACCTTGTGCTGTCACATGGCGACACTACTACTGTGTATATACTGTACCTATATGTGTATGTATACATATATTATATACTGCACACAGCTACACCTTGTGCTGTCACATGGCGACACTACTACTGTGTATATACTGTACCTATATATGTGTATGTATACATATATTATATACTGCACACAGCTGCACCTTGTGCTGTCACATGGAGACACTACTACTGTGTATATACTGTACCTATATGTGTATGTATATATTATATACTGCACACAGCTACACCTTGTGCTGTCACATGGCGACACTACTACTGTGTATATAATGTACCTATATGTGTGTATGTATATATTATATACTGCACACAGCTGCACCTTGTGCTGTCACATGGCGACACTACTACTGTGTATATACTGTACCTATATATGTGTATGTATACATATATTATATACTGCACACAGCTGCACCTTGTGCTGTCACATGGTGACACTACTACTGTATATATACTGTACCTATATGTGTATGTATATATTATATACTGCACACAGCTGCACCTTGTACTGTCACATGGCGACACTACTACTGTGTATATACTGTACCTATATATGTGTATGTATACATATATTATATACTGCACACAGCTGCACCTTGTGCTGTCACATGGTGACACTACTACTGTATGTATACTGTACCTATATGTGTATATGTATATATTATATACTGCACACAGCTGCACCTTGTGCTGTCACATGGCGACACTACTACTGTGTATATACTGTACCTATATATGTGTATGTATACATATATTATATACTGCACACAGCTGCACCTTGTGCTGTCACATGGTGACACTACTACTGTATGTATACTGTACCTATATGTGTATATGTATATATTATATACTGCACACAGCTGCACCTTGTACTGTCACATGGCGACACTACTACTGTGTATATACTGTACCTATATATGTGTATGTATACATATATTATATACTGCACACAGCTGCACCTTGTGCTGTCACATGGTGACACTACTACTGTATGTATACTGTACCTATATGTGTATATGTATATATTATATACTGCACACAGCTGCACCTTGTGCTGTCACATGGCGACACTACTACTGTGTATATACTGTACCTATATGTGTATGTATACATATATTATATACTGCACACAGCTACACCTTGTGCTGTCACATGGCGACACTACTACTGTGTATATACTGTACCTATATATGTGTATGTATACATATATTATATACTGCACACAGCTGCACCTTGTGCTGTCACATGGTGACACTACTACTGTATATATACTGTACCTATATGTGTATGTATATATTATATACTGCACACAGCTGCACCTTGTACTGTCACATGGCGACACTACTACTGTGTATATACTGTACCTATATATGTGTATGTATACATATATTATATACTGCACACAGCTGCACCTTGTGCTGTCACATGGTGACACTACTACTGTATGTATACTGTACCTATATGTGTATATGTATATATTATATACTGCACACAGCTGCACCTTGTGCTGTCACATGGCGACACTACTACTGTGTATATACTGTACCTATATGTGTATGTATACATATATTATATACTGCACACAGCTACACCTTGTGCTGTCACATGGCGACACTACTACTGTGTATATACTGTACCTATATATGTGTATGTATACATATATTATATACTGCACACAGCTGCACCTTGTACTGTCACATGGCGACACTACTACTGTGTATATACTGTACCTATATATGTGTATGTATACATATATTATATACTGCACACAGCTGCACCTTGTGCTGTCACATGGTGACACTACTACTGTATGTATACTGTACCTATATGTGTATATGTATATATTATATACTGCACACAGCTGCACCTTGTGCTGTCACATGGCGACACTACTACTGTGTATATACTGTACCTATATGTGTATATGTATACATATATACTGCACACAGCTACACCTTGTGCTGTCACATGGAGACACTACTGTGTATATACTGTACCTATGTGTGTATGTATACATATATTATATACTGCACACAGCTACACCTTGTGCTGTCACATGGAGACACTACTACTGTGTATATACTGTACCTATATGTGTATGTATACATATATTATATACTGCACACAGCTACACCTTGTGCTGTCACATGGAGACACTACTACTGTGTATATACTGTACCTATATGTGTATGTATATATTATATACTGCACACAGCTACACCTTGTGCTGTCACATGGCGACACTACTACTGTGTATATAATGTACCTATATGTGTGTATGTATATATTATATACTGCACACAGCTGCACCTTGTGCTGTCACATGGCGACACTACTACTGTGTATATACTGTACCTATATATGTGTATGTATACATATATTATATACTGCACACAGCTGCACCTTGTGCTGTCACATGGTGACACTACTACTGTATGTATACTGTACCTATATGTGTATATGTATATATTATATACTGCACACAGCTGCACCTTGTACTGTCACATGGCGACACTACTACTGTGTATATACTGTACCTATATATGTGTATGTATACATATATTATATACTGCACACAGCTGCACCTTGTGCTGTCACATGGTGACACTACTACTGTATGTATACTGTACCTATATGTGTATATGTATATATTATATACTGCACACAGCTGCACCTTGTGCTGTCACATGGCGACACTACTACTGTGTATATACTGTACCTATATGTGTATGTATACATATATTATATACTGCACACAGCTACACCTTGTGCTGTCACATGGCGACACTACTACTACTGTGTATATACTGTACCTATATATGTGTATGTATACATATATTATATACTGCACACAGCTGCACCTTGTGCTGTCACATGGTGACACTACTACTGTATGTATACTGTACCTATATGTGTATATGTATATATTATATACTGCACACAGCTGCACCTTGTACTGTCACATGGCGACACTACTACTGTGTATATACTGTACCTATATATGTGTATGTATACATATATTATATACTGCACACAGCTGCACCTTGTGCTGTCACATGGTGACACTACTACTGTATGTATACTGTACCTATATGTGTATATGTATATATTATATACTGCACACAGCTGCACCTTGTGCTGTCACATGGCGACACTACTACTGTGTATATACTGTACCTATATGTGTATGTATACATATATTATATACTGCACACAGCTACACCTTGTGCTGTCACATGGCGACACTACTACTGTGTATATACTGTACCTATATATGTGTATGTATACATATATTATATACTGCACACAGCTGCACCTTGTGCTGTCACATGGTGACACTACTACTGTATGTATACTGTACCTATATGTGTATATGTATATATTATATACTGCACACAGCTACACCTTGTGCTGTCACATGGCGACACTACTACTGTGTATATACTGTACCTATATGTGTATGTATACATATATTATATACTGCACACAGCTACACCTTGTGCTGTCACATGGAGACACTACTACTGTGTATATACTGTACCTATATATGTGTATGTATACATATATTATATACTGCACACAGCTACACCTTGTGCTGTCACATGGCGACACTACTACTGTGTATATACTGTACCTATATATGTGTATGTATACATATATTATATACTGCACACAGCTGCACCTTGTGCTGTCACATGGTGACACTACTACTGTATGTATACTGTACCTATATGTGTATATGTATATATTATATACTGCACACAGCTACACCTTGTGCTGTCACATGGCGACACTACTACTGTGTATATACTGTACCTATATATGTGTATGTATACATATATTATATACTGCACACAGCTGCACCTTGTGCTGTCACATGGTGACACTACTACTGTATGTATACTGTACCTATATGTGTATATGTATATATTATATACTGCACACAGCTACACCTTGTGCTGTCACATGGCGACACTACTACTGTGTATATACTGTACCTATATATGTGTATGTATACATATATTATATACTGCACACAGCTACACCTTGTGCTGTCACATGGCGACACTACTACTGTGTATATACTGTACCTATATGTGTATGTATACATATATTATATACTGCACACAGCTACACCTTGTGCTGTCACATGGAGACACTACTACTGTGTATATAATGTACCTATATATGTGTATGTATACATATATTATATACTGCACACAGCTACACCTTGTGCTGTCACATGGCGACACTACTACTGTGTATATACTGTACCTATATATGTGTATGTATACATATATTATATACTGCACACAGCTGCACCTTGTGCTGTCACATGGCGACACTACTACTGTGTATATACTGTACCTATATATGTGTATGTATACATATATTATATACTGCACACAGCTGCACCTTGTGCTGTCACATGGTGACACTACTACTGTATGTATACTGTACCTATATGTGTATATGTATATATTATATACTGCACACAGCTGCACCTTGTACTGTCACATGGCGACACTACTACTGTGTATATACTGTACCTATATATGTGTATGTATACATATATTATATACTGCACACAGCTGCACCTTGTGCTGTCACATGGTGACACTACTACTGTATGTATACTGTACCTATATGTGTATATGTATATATTATATACTGCACACAGCTGCACCTTGTGCTGTCACATGGCGACACTACTACTGTGTATATACTGTACCTATATGTGTATGTATACATATATTATATACTGCACACAGCTACACCTTGTGCTGTCACATGGCGACACTACTACTACTGTGTATATACTGTACCTATATATGTGTATGTATACATATATTATATACTGCACACAGCTGCACCTTGTGCTGTCACATGGTGACACTACTACTGTATGTATACTGTACCTATATGTGTATATGTATATATTATATACTGCACACAGCTGCACCTTGTACTGTCACATGGCGACACTACTACTGTGTATATACTGTACCTATATATGTGTATGTATACATATATTATATACTGCACACAGCTGCACCTTGTGCTGTCACATGGTGACACTACTACTGTATGTATACTGTACCTATATGTGTATATGTATATATTATATACTGCACACAGCTGCACCTTGTGCTGTCACATGGCGACACTACTACTGTGTATATACTGTACCTATATGTGTATGTATACATATATTATATACTGCACACAGCTACACCTTGTGCTGTCACATGGCGACACTACTACTGTGTATATACTGTACCTATATATGTGTATGTATACATATATTATATACTGCACACAGCTGCACCTTGTGCTGTCACATGGTGACACTACTACTGTATGTATACTGTACCTATATGTGTATATGTATATATTATATACTGCACACAGCTACACCTTGTGCTGTCACATGGCGACACTACTACTGTGTATATACTGTACCTATATGTGTATGTATACATATATTATATACTGCACACAGCTACACCTTGTGCTGTCACATGGAGACACTACTACTGTGTATATACTGTACCTATATATGTGTATGTATACATATATTATATACTGCACACAGCTACACCTTGTGCTGTCACATGGCGACACTACTACTGTGTATATACTGTACCTATATATGTGTATGTATACATATATTATATACTGCACACAGCTGCACCTTGTGCTGTCACATGGTGACACTACTACTGTATGTATACTGTACCTATATGTGTATATGTATATATTATATACTGCACACAGCTACACCTTGTGCTGTCACATGGCGACACTACTACTGTGTATATACTGTACCTATATATGTGTATGTATACATATATTATATACTGCACACAGCTGCACCTTGTGCTGTCACATGGTGACACTACTACTGTATGTATACTGTACCTATATGTGTATATGTATATATTATATACTGCACACAGCTACACCTTGTGCTGTCACATGGCGACACTACTACTGTGTATATACTGTACCTATATATGTGTATGTATACATATATTATATACTGCACACAGCTACACCTTGTGCTGTCACATGGCGACACTACTACTGTGTATATACTGTACCTATATGTGTATGTATACATATATTATATACTGCACACAGCTACACCTTGTGCTGTCACATGGAGACACTACTACTGTGTATATAATGTACCTATATATGTGTATGTATACATATATTATATACTGCACACAGCTACACCTTGTGCTGTCACATGGCGACACTACTACTGTGTATATACTGTACCTATATATGTGTATGTATACATATATTATATACTGCACACAGCTGCACCTTGTGCTGTCACATGGTGACACTACTACTGTATGTATACTGTACCTATATGTGTATATGTATATATTATATACTGCACACAGCTGCACCTTGTGCTGTCACATGGCGACACTACTGTGTATATACTGTACCTATATGTGTATGTATACATATATTATATACTGCACACAGCTGCACCTTGTGCTGTCACATGGCGACACTACTACTGTGTATATACTGTACCTATATGTGTATGTATACATATATTATATACTGCACACAGCTGCACCTTGTGCTGTCACATGGCGACACTACTACTGTGTATATACTGTACCTATATATGTGTATGTATACATATATTATATACTGCACACAGCTGCACCTTGTGCTGTCACATGGTGACACTACTACTGTATGTATACTGTACCTATGTGTATATGTATATATTATATACTGCACACAGCTACACCTTGTGCTGTCACATGGCGACACTACTACTGTGTATATACTGTACCTATATATGTGTATGTATACATATATTATATACTGCACACAGCTACACCTTGTGCTGTCACATGGCGACACTACTACTGTGTATATACTGTACCTATATGTGTATGTATACATATATTATATACTGCACACAGCTACACCTTGTGCTGTCACATGGAGACACTACTACTGTGTATATACTGTACCTATATATGTGTATGTATACATATATTATATACTGCACACAGCTACACCTTGTGCTGTCACATGGCGACACTACTACTGTGTATATACTGTACCTATATGTGTATGTATACATATATTATATACTGCACACAGCTACACCTTGTGCTGTCACATGGAGACACTACTACTGTGTATATAATGTACCTATATATGTGTATGTATACATATATTATATACTGCACACAGCTACACCTTGTGCTGTCACATGGCGACACTACTACTGTGTATATACTGTACCTATATGTGTATGTATACATATATTATATACTGCACACAGCTACACCTTGTGCTGTCACATGGAGACACTACTACTGTGTATATAATGTACCTATATATGTGTATGTATACATATATTATATACTGCACACAGCTACACCTTGTGCTGTCACATGGCGACACTACTACTGTGTATATACTGTACCTATATGTGTATGTATACATATATTATATACTGCACACAGCTACACCTTGTGCTGTCACATGGAGACACTACTACTGTGTATATAATGTACCTATATATGTGTATGTATACATATATTATATACTGCACACAGCTACACCTTGTGCTGTCACATGGCGACACTACTACTGTGTATATACTGTACCTATATATGTGTATGTATACATATATTATATACTGCACACAGCTGCACCTTGTGCTGTCACATGGTGACACTACTACTGTATGTATACTGTACCTATATGTGTATATGTATATATTATATACTGCACACAGCTGCACCTTGTGCTGTCACATGGCGACACTACTACTGTGTATATACTGTACCTATATGTGTATGTATACATATATTATATACTGCACACAGCTGCACCTTGTGCTGTCACATGGCGACACTACTACTGTGTATATACTGTACCTATATGTGTATGTATACATATATTATATACTGCACACAGCTGCACCTTGTGCTGTCACATGGCGACACTACTACTGTGTATATACTGTACCTATATATGTGTATGTATACATATATTATATACTGCACACAGCTGCACCTTGTGCTGTCACATGGTGACACTACTACTGTATGTATACTGTACCTATATGTGTATATGTATATATTATATACTGCACACAGCTACACCTTGTGCTGTCACATGGCGACACTACTACTGTGTATATACTGTACCTATATATGTGTATGTATACATATATTATATACTGCACACAGCTACACCTTGTGCTGTCACATGGCGACACTACTACTGTGTATATACTGTACCTATATGTGTATGTATACATATATTATATACTGCACACAGCTACACCTTGTGCTGTCACATGGCGACACTACTACTGTGTATATACTGTACCTATATGTGTATGTATACATATATTATATACTGCACACAGCTACACCTTGTGCTGTCACATGGAGACACTACTACTGTGTATATAATGTACCTATATATGTGTATGTATACATATATTATATACTGCACACCGCTACACCTTGTGCTGTCACATGGCGACACTACTACTGTGTATATACTGTACCTATATGTGTATGTATACATATATTATATACTGCACACAGCTACACCTTGTGCTGTCACATGGAGACACTACTACTGTGTATATAATGTACCTATATATGTGTATGTATACATATATTATATACTGCACACAGCTACACCTTGTGCTGTCACATGGCGACACTACTACTGTGTATATACTGTACCTATATATGTGTATGTATACATATATTATATACTGCACACAGCTGCACCTTGTGCTGTCACATGGTGACACTACTACTGTATGTATACTGTACCTATATGTGTATATGTATATATTATATACTGCACACAGCTACACCTTGTGCTGTCACATGGCGACACTACTACTGTGTATATACTGTACCTATATGTGTATGTATACATATATTATATACTGCACACAGCTACACCTTGTGCTGTCACATGGCGACACTACTACTGTGTATATACTGTACCTATATGTGTATGTATACATATATTATATACTGCACACAGCTACACCTTGTGCTGTCACATGGAGACACTACTACTGTGTATATAATGTACCTATATATGTGTATGTATACATATATTATATACTGCACACAGCTACACCTTGTGCTGTCACATGGCGACACTACTACTGTGTATATACTGTACCTATATGTGTATGTATACATATATTATATACTGCACACAGCTACACCTTGTGCTGTCACATGGAGACACTACTACTGTGTATATAATGTACCTATATATGTGTATGTATACATATATTATATACTGCACACAGCTACACCTTGTGCTGTCACATGGCGACACTACTACTGTGTATATACTGTACCTATATGTGTATGTATACATATATTATATACTGCACACAGCTGCACCTTGTGCTGTCACATGGTGACACTACTACTGTATGTATACTGTACCTATATGTGTATATGTATATATTATATACTGCACACAGCTACACCTTGTGCTGTCACATGGCGACACTACTACTGTGTATATACTGTACCTATATATGTGTATGTATACATATATTATATACTGCACACAGCTACACCTTGTGCTGTCACATGGCGACACTACTACTGTGTATATACTGTACCTATATGTGTATGTATACATATATTATATACTGCACACAGCTGCACCTTGTGCTGTCACATGGCGACACTACTACTGTGTATATACTGTACCTATATGTGTATGTATACATATATTATATACTGCACACAGCTACACCTTGTGCTGTCACATGGAGACACTACTACTGTGTATATAATGTACCTATATATGTGTATGTATACATATATTATATACTGCACACAGCTACACCTTGTGCTGTCACATGGCGACACTACTACTGTGTATATACTGTACCTATATGTGTATGTATACATATATTATATACTGCACACAGCTACACCTTGTGCTGTCACATGGAGACACTACTACTGTGTATATAATGTACCTATATATGTGTATGTATACATATATTATATACTGCACACAGCTACACCTTGTGCTGTCACATGGCGACACTACTACTGTGTATATACTGTACCTATATGTGTATGTATACATATATTATATACTGCACACAGCTACACCTTGTGCTGTCACATGGAGACACTACTACTGTGTATATAATGTACCTATATATGTGTATGTATACATATATTATATACTGCACACAGCTACACCTTGTGATGTCACATGGCGACACTACTACTGTGTATATACTGTACCTATATATGTGTATGTATACATATATTATATACTGCACACAGCTACACCTTGTGCTGTCACATGGCGACACTACTACTGTGTATATACTGTACCTATATGTGTATGTATACATATATTATATACTGAACACAGCTACACCTTGTGCTGTCACATGGAGACACTACTACTGTGTATATAATGTACCTATATATGTGTATGTATACATATATTATATACTGCACACAGCTACACCTTGTGCTGTCACATGGCGACACTACTACTGTGTATATACTGTACCTATATATGTGTATGTATATATTATATACTGCACACAGCTACACCTTGTGCTGTCACATGGCGACACTACTACTGTGTATATACTGTACCTATATGTGTATGTATACATATATTATATACTGCACACAGCTACACCTTGTGCTGTCACATGGAGACACTACTACTGTGTATATAATGTACCTATATATGTGTATGTATACATATATTATATACTGCACACAGCTACACCTTGTGCTGTCACATGGCGACACTACTACTGTGTATATACTGTACCTATATGTGTGTATGTATACATATAATATTTACTGCACACAGCTGCACCTTGTGCTATCATATGGTGACACTACTACGTGTACTACTGCTGTGTGTATACGGTACCTATGTGTGTATGTATACATAGATACTGCGCACAGCTGCACCTTGTGCTGTCACATGGTGACACTACTACTGTGTATATACTGTACCTGTGTGTGTGTTGTCACATGGCGGCAGTACTACGTGTACTACTACTGTGTGTATACTGTACCTATATGTAGAGAGAGAGAATGAAAACAATTGGAACCGCATCATCAAATACCTCAGTGTGGAAAGCTTTTCCAACCAACAGGCCAATGGTTCCTTATAATAAGGTAAAAAAAGAAAAACCGCACAAAAAAATTGGACTTTATTGCCCAATGGCGTGGCGACGTTTGAGAAAGGATATCATATCACATCCGAAACGTCGTCGTGCCACACTAAAATCCCACATCCTAGATATCACTGAATGAAATATTCCAGTTGTAAATCTTTATTCAATACATAGTGGAATGTGTTGAGAACAATAAAACCTAAAAATTATCAACATAAATTACAACTAATAACCCATGGAGGTCTGGAGTTGGAATGATGCTCAAAATGAAAGTGAAAAATGAAGTTACAGGCTGATCCAACATCAGTGGAAATGCCTCAAGACAAGGAAATGATGCTCAGTAGTGTGCGAGGCCTCCATGTGCCTGTATAACCTCCCTACAACTCCTCGGCATGCTCCTGATGAGACAGCGGATGGTCTCCTGAGGGATCTCCTCCCAGACCTGGACTAAAGCATCCGCCAATTTCTGGACAGTCTGTGGTGCAATGGGACGTTGGTGGATGGTGCGAGACATGACGTCCCAGAGGTGTTCAATCGGATTCAGGTCTGGGGAACGGGTGGGCCAGTCTATAGCTTCAATGCCTTCATCTTGCAGGAACTGCTGACACACTCCAGCCACATGAGGTCTGGCATTGTCCTGCATTAGGAGGACCCCAGGGCCAACTGCACCAGCATATGGTCTCACAAGGGGTCTGAGGATCTCATCTCTGTACCTAATGGCAGGCTACCTCTGGCGAGCTCATGGAGGGCTGTGCGGCCCTCCAAAGAAATGCCTCCCCACACCATTACTGACCCACTGCCAAACCGGTCATGCTGAAGGATGTTGCAGGCCGCAGATCGCTCTCCACGGCGTCTCCAGACTCTGTCACTTCTGTCTCATATGGTCAGTGTGAATCTGAGCACAGGACACCAGTGGCGAATTTGCCAATCCTGGTGTTCTGTGGCAAATGCCAAGCGTCCTGCATGGTGTTGGGCTGAAGCACAACCCTCATCTGTGGACATCGGGCACTTGGACCATCCTCATGGAGTCTGTTTCTAACCGTTTGTGCAGACAAATGCACCTTTGTGGCCCGCTGGAGGTCATTTTGCAGGGCTCTGGCAGTGCTCCTCTTGTTCATCCTTGCACAAAAGCTGAGGTAGCGGTCCTGCTGCTGGGTTGTTATCCTCCTATGGCCCCCTCCACGTCTCCTGGTGTATTGGCCTGCCTCCTGGTAGCGCCTCCAGCCTCTGGACACTACCCTGATAGACACGACAAACCTTCTTGCCACAGCTCGCATTGATGTGCCATCCTGGATGAGCTGCACTACCTGAGCCACTTGTGTGGGTTGTAGAGTCCGTCTCATGCTACCACGAGTGTGAAAGCACAACCAACATTCAAAAGTGACCAAAACATCAGCCAGAAAGCATTGGTACCGAGATGTGGTCTGTGGTCCCCACCTGCAGAACCACTCCCTTATTGAGTGTGTCTTGATAATTGCCAATAATTTCCATCTGTTGCCTATTCCATTTGCATAACCGCATGTGAAATTGATTGTCAGTGTTGCTTCCTAAGTGGACAGTTTGATTTCACAGAAGTTTGATTTTCTTGGAGTCATATTCTGTTGTTTGCGTTCCCTTTATTTTTCTGAGCAGTGTATATATACCGTGCTGTCAGACTCAGACGGAGCTATTCGCCTCAATGGAGATGAGGGTCATTACTGATGATTTTCTCATCAGAGTGGAAAATTTGTAGATATCTTCTGCACTACCGATTATTGAAGATGTCAATTGAAAAAATTGATTATCTTGTGGATTATATTCACTGATTTATTGAATAAAAACTGCAAGGTAATACGATTTTTATTTTTTACTAGCTGAAGAGCCCGGCGTTGCCTGGGCATAGTAAATATCTGTGGTTAGTTATAGCACCTCACTTCTCTTATTTTCCCATCACGGCTCTCATTTTCCTCCTCACATCTTTCATTTTCCCCCTCATTCCTCTCATTCCCCCCTAACACTTGTCATTCACCCCCAACTCTTGTCATTTCGACCTCACATCTGTCATTTTCTGATCACTCCACTATTTTCCACTCACACCTTTTCATTTTCACCTCACACCTTTTCATTTTCACCCCAAACATGTATATACTGTCATCTCCCTTATATATAGTATACACCTGTATGTCATCTCCTGTATTAGAACTCGTTCACATGTTATTTGGTCAGTATTTTTACCTCAGTATTTGTAAGCTAAATTGGCAGCCTGATAAATCCCCAGCCAACAGGAAGCCCCCCCCCCCCCCCCCCGGCAGTATATATTCGCTCACAACATACACATAATAGACAGGTCATGTGACTGACCGCTGCCGTATTTCCTTTATGGTACACTAGTTGCTCTTGTAGTTTGTCTGCTTATTAATCAGATTTTTATTTTTGAAGGATAATACCAGACTTGTGTGTGTTTTAGGGCGAGTTTCATGTGTCAAGTTGTGTGTGTTGAGTTGTGTGTGGCGACATGCATGTAGCGACTTTTGTTAGATGAGTTTTGTGTGGTGACATTCGTGTAGCAACTTTGTCGAGTTGCATGTGACAGGTTAGTGTAGCAAGTTGTGTGTGGCGAGTTTTGCGCGTGGCGAGTTTTATGTGTAAGTTTTGTGTGAGGCAACTTTTGCATGTGTGGCGAGTTTTGTGCAGGTGGCAATTTTTCCACGTGTGCAAGTTTTGCATGTGGCGAGTTTTCCATGAGGTGAGTTTTGCACGTGTGGCGAGTTTTGCATGTGGCGAGTTTTGCGCGTGGCGAGTTTTGAGCGGTGACTTTTGTGTTTCGACTTTTATGTGGCGAGGTTGGTGTATGTGTGGTGAAATGTGTGCTGAGGATGTGTTCAAGCACGTGGTAGTGTGTGGCGCATTTTGTGTGTGTTCATATCCCCGTGTGTGGTGAGTATCCCATGTCGGGGCCCCACCTTAGCAACTGTACGGTATATACTCTTTGGCGCCATCGCTCTCATTCTTTAAGTCCCCTTGTTCACATCCGGCAGCTGTCAATTTGCCTCCATCACTTTTCCTTTCACTTTTTTTTCCCAATATATAGATGGGGGCAAAATTGTTTGGTGAATTGGAATGCGCGGGGTTAAAATTTCACCTCACAGCATAGCCTATGACGCTCTCAGGGTCCAGACGTGTGACACTGCAAAAGTTTGTGGCTGTAGCTGCGACGGTGCAGATGCCAATTCCGGACACGCACACGCGCGCGCACACACACCTTTATATATCGGATTTTATATCATTGACGTCTTGATAAATCGGCTTTGACCACCGTGGATCCGCAGCAGCTGAACATCAACCAAAAATGCTTAATCCTACAAATCAGGTTACCACAATCTTATAAAAATACTTATGTTTGTCAGATAAGACCTTATTTGCGCTACTTTCTCCTTAGTCTTTTATTATGGATATTTTTTGGCCTCCATCCTGGCAGCACTCGTGATCTACCACTTTTTGGTGCTTTTTGTGAAAAACTTAAATCCTGCCAGGATGAAACAAAACGGACTCCGACGTGACTCCTTCTGCTTCATTTAAGTGCATGGGGTTTCCATCTAAATGCAGATTTTGGAGGATTCCAATGGAAATCCCTACATAATTCTCAGCACAGAGCACTATATATGTGTGACCCTGGACTTAAAGGGGGTGTCCACTACTTGAACAACTTCTTCTCCATCACTGTTCTCCCTTATAACATAGCAGCTATACTTTTCTACGGTTTGCGTATCATGAATCAGGTGACAGGTTTGCTTTAAGAATAGGTCATCAATATGAAAGTAATGAGCATCCCCTTTAAAAAAACGTATTTATTGTTTTTCCAGCCCAAGGATCATTTTCATTAGTATTTTTTTTTTTATTATTGATAAAACTCCGCGGAAAGATATTTTAAAATTTATAGCAAAACAATAAGTCAGAATATAATGTCCTGGCCATGGTTTTAGTTGTATTTTTTTTCTTCTTTAAAAGGAACCTATCACCCAATTTTCCCTTCACCATTCTAGAATGCTTTTATTAAACTCTCCTATGGCGCGGCCCGGTCTGATGGGCGTCTCTGGTCTTGATCCGGCGCCTCCTCTCTTCTTGTGATCGCCATTCTCCTTCCTTCTTTGCGTGGATGATGCGTCCTACATCATCCACGCAGTGTCCTCCATCGCGCTCCTGTACAGATGTACTTCTTTCTGCCCTGCCGAGGGCAAAGTATTGCAGTGTGCATGTGCCTGCGCTTTTTGGCCATTCCCCACGCATGCACAGAGTGGTACTTGGCTCTGCCCTCAGCAGGGAGGAGTGCGCCTCCACAGGCGCCATGGAGGATGTCATCCACATGAATGGCAATTGCAACCTGTTCACTTTGCCTTGCAGATCAGATTGGGGACATACTGTATATACAGCATTCTAGAATGCTGTATATGACGGCGTCCCCCAAGTATTAAAACGTTTATGTGAAGATTATAAGAAAGCCGAGCAATATAGACCTTGCTTGCTTTGTTGGCTGCTTCACCTGTAAGGGCACTGAGCTGGATCAGGTCGGCACCAGGATTGCAGCTACCAGGAGTACTAGGAGCCCCAGCAAGCCTGATATGGACGCTGCCAATGCGGATTCCTATTGCTGTGTTTGTAGTATATCTTTGTACTAGTGCAGGAAATGGCTCCGGGATTTTATACAGAATTCACTTTACCTCCTGTCTTCTCTCTTCCAGCAATTAGAAATTATCACACCATTTCAACTATATTTCAACCCTGAGCTGATATTTCGACATTACCAGGTGAGTCTCCTGGGTTTTGGACCTGTCAGTAATGTTTCCGCTTCTGCAGTGCTCTGTGATGTGGCAGAACGTTGTAGGAGCGCTCAGTACGTACTGCAGGAAGTTACATGCCACAGCTTTTTTCTTTTTTCAATTCTGTTGGAAGTATCATATTACATGGTTTCTGAGCGCATCTCTGCCCCAAAAGACAGCTGGTAGCAGATAATTTATAGGTTTGCATTTGGTACAAAGACTCTACTCTGGTTTTCAAAATGTTCTTTATGAGATAGAAAAAAAAATAGGATTGGGCAGTGCCGGATTACCAATTGGGCATTATTATTTACTATTATTTATATAGCACCATTGATTCCATGGTGCTGTACATACAAATTACAGTAAACAGACTAGCAATGACAGACTGGTACAGAGGGGCGAGGACCCTGCCCTTGCGGGCTTACATTCTACAGGAGCATTAGCTGTTCTAAGGAGCAAGGTTAGAGGGGGTGTTCACTACTCAGACACCCCTTTTCCATCAGCATGTTTGCTCCCAGTAAAATAAAACCACTTCTACTCTCCTGCAATGCCGTGTTGGCACTGGCTCTCCAGGGACTTGCATCACATTATGTCATGCAATCCCTGTGACCGTTCAGCGATGGCTTCACCCTCTTCGCCTTGAGACTAGCCAGACATCAAGAAGAAGTGAGCTGCCGCCACAGGTCTGACTTCTCTTCATGTCTGATTTGCCCGATGCCGGGGAGAGTGAAGCCAGCTCTGATTGGGCACAGAGATCACGTGACATAACAATGTGATGTGAATGCCGACACTACTGGAACGGTGCCAGCATCAGAGGGGAGTATAAGTCTTATTTTACTGGGAGGAAACATCCTGATTGAGAAGGGATTGTCCAATTAGTGGACAACCCCTGTCAGTTGAATCTTTCTCCACTGAGCAATGGGGTGATTTGGGAGGAGGAAGAGGGTCCGTAGTCAGACTGCTCATATTGTTACGATTGGGTATCCCCAGTGCGAGCTGGCAGTCATATGCAGAATGTATGCAATTTGCCTACTCGTGGTCACGTGCCGACTAGATTCAACCAGCTTCCTTCAATTCCTGGCTATTGAGAGAAGAGGAATAAGTCTAGTTTTCATGTGACCACGAGTATGCTGATTGTATCTATTCTGACATGTGACCTCCGGCTGGCAGTGGCGATACCAGGGAATCGCATGCTGCCACAATTGGGCAGTCTGCCATAGCATAGTGCCTGCAGGCTTTTGTCCCAAGCCAAGGTTCCTCAACTTGTCACATAATTGTACCTTGACAAGTTTGCGATCTATTTGCTCTTCAATTGTACAGTTTCTCCACCACACTTTGGCAACTCCGTTCTCACATTACATGGCTTGAAAAGTAATATGCTTCTATTATGTTTGTTTTTTTTTTTTTTATTATTATTATTCTTTAGGTATGGAGACTAGTCACAAACTTCCTATTTTTTGGACCAGTTGGATTCAATTTTTTATTTAATATGATTTTTCTGTATCCTTTATAAAGTGGATTTTCAGACATGATTCCTAGTATGAGATGACCATTTACATCATTAATATTAGATTTACAGATCTGGAAAAATCTTACTTCTGTTAGGAAACGCATTCTATTTATGAATTTGAGTTGGGACCCTCTCCGAGCAACTGCTTAGGCCTCTTTCACACTTCAGTTGTTTGGCGACAGTCACTTCCGACATAGTGACGGATCCGTCACAATTGTTGAGAAAACGGTTCTAACGGATCCATTTTTTTGACGGATCCGTTACTTGGGGGTTGTCTGGGAAAAGTATCTACTTTTTTGAGCATGCGCAATTGAAAAAGCGGATTGGGGCGACGGATCCGCCGAAATGACGGTCGCGACGGATCCGTCCCCCATAGGCGGCCATTCTATGGAATGGCGGACGCGGCAGATCCATCGCGATCCGCCATTTCGGCGTTGACAAAAAACGTTATAATGTCCGTCCATGTCTAGATGACGTCCGCCAAATTTCGACGGATCCGTCGCATGGCGGATGGAACGGACGACCATCCGTCACAATCCGTCGCTAATGCAAGTCTATGGGAAAATAACGGATCCGTCAAAAAAAATGACGGATCCGTTATTTGAGGAAAATGGCGGTTTTAGACTGACGCCAAACAACTGAAGTGTGAAAGAGGCCTTAGGCTACTTTCACACTAGCGTTGGTACGGGCCCGTCGCTATGCGTCGGCCGACGTACTGACGCACTTTGTGAAGTAAATGAACAAAGGGGGCAGCGGATGCAGTTTTTTCAACGCATCTGCTGCCCCATTGTAATGTCCGGGGAGGAGGGGGCGGAGTTTCGGGCGCGCATGCACGGTCGGAAATGGCGGACGCGACGCACAAAAAAAGTTACATGTAACTTTTTTTGTGCCGACGGTCTGCCAAAACACGACGCATCCGTCGCACGACGCATGCGACATGTGGCCATACATCGCAATGCGTCGCTAATGCAAGTCTATGGAGAAAAAACGCATCCTGCAGGCAACTTTGCAGGATGTGTTTTTTCTCCAAAACGACGCATTGCGACGTACAGCAAACAACGTAAGTGTGAAAGTAGCCTTATCCAGGAGTGCCGTATTCCTACTGACTTATTTCTTTTAATTTGTAACGGATCCGTTTTTTTGCTGACCGGATCCAGGGGACCCACTATTCTGACTGGTCTCCTGTGCATCTTGATAGTCAGTAGCGCTTTTAAAGCAGGTTTTTGTACATAGTCAAACATACCTGCCTGAGATCATGCAGTCGGCATCTGGTACTTGCTGCCTGTGGATCGGACAACATACTGTATATCATCTGTCAGGTTCACTTTAAACATTTGGGTTATCTTCAGTACTTCTGTAGCTTAGACCGTGCACACTGACTATACATTTAGTTTTATGCAGGGTCAAATGTTACAGTAATTTAGAGACATTTGGTTTCTTTAATAATAATCAAAACTGTCCCTTAACAACTAAATCCAGATATAGATACTGCCGGATGCTTGAAGAAGGATCGTTTCGTGGTCGTACTGCAGACTTTGTATTTATGTTCCTCTTTGGTGGCCTCTTAATGACTGTATCCTTATAAGTATTGAATATTTATTTTTTTTAATACTAGGCCTTCATTTCAGTGGTATATTAATAGTTTAACTTGTACCCATAAGTTAAAAATGCAAAGAGTATTCTAAAGAAAAGTAATGCATTGTTAAACCTTTCCACTGCTAAGGACTAATGTAGTGCATCATGTCTTTAAAGACGACTTTTCCCCAGAATGTTCATGTTGAAGTGCACATGATGTAATATTGGCTACAGGGCAGAGTATTTTTTTTTTTTTTTTTCCATGTCGCTGTTGCAGAGATATTAGCAATATTGATGAGCGAACGTGCTTGGATAAGGTGTTATCTGAGCATGCTCTGGTGCTAAGTGTCTTCAGTGTGCTCAGATAATCTGTACTCCTGTATGTCTCACAGCTGTTCGACAGCCGTAACATATTCAGGGATTGCCTCTTTGTTGGTCAATGGCCGCAGCACATGCAGGGATTTCCTAACATATTATTCGAGCACGCCGAAGCCACTCTGTTACCACACGAGCATGCTCAGATAACACCTTATCCAAGCATGTTCGCTCATCACTAATTAGCAGTCAGAGCATTTGACAACTAATGAGGTAATTTTATTTCCAAGTGGACATTATCAGTGATTTTTGAGGTGTGTACTTCTTCATTCTATGACAGTTGCCCAATCATAAGCAGGCAGCAACACAGCAGGAGAAAAAGAACACTCCCCACAATAGTTTAGTGCATGTTTCTCATTGTGGTAGATATAACGACACAGCCCTGATACCTGGGTCTAATATTCTGCCTTATTAGAAAGTGCTGGGAGTAGAGCACATGTGACTAATACCTTTCTGATAAGGTCACGAGCGGCCGTGGGGAAGCCCCCCTTTGGGGACAGGGCAGCACAGCTGAGTTTAGTTGTATTACATTACAAAGTCAAGGCTCTCACCTGAACTTTACTGCCCCTTCCCCCACATTGCCTCTCTGGAGATTAGAGCGGTCAGTAACCACACTGTTATGTTTGTGCTCACATTAACTTCCAATGGATCTGCAGTGCGAGCAGAGCTATTTTGGAGCATGTTCCTTTTCTCCTGTGTTGGTTCCTGCTATGATTGGTCAGCATCATACAGGGGAAAGTACACTCCACCAGTGAAAATTCTGATAAGACCCACTAGATGCCAAATACTTTGATTGCTAATGTTTTTGCAATGGAGAAGTGATATACTGCTGGCAATCTACAGAGGGGACGGTGATGGTAATTGAGTTGGTAATTTTTTTGCACTAAAAAAAACGACGCTATAGGCATGACTTTTATAGTCCCCTATATGGTTAGTTTAAAATGAGTTTGGGTGGTGACACTCCCTTTAACAGCCATAGATTTGTGTTTTTCCTTAATATTCTCTAGATGTTTGGACTTTTTGTCAATTTAGTTTTCCTTGGCCAAGCTTTTACAATAATGCTTGTGTATGTATGGAGCAGGAGAAATCCATATGTTCGAATGAACTTCTTTGGGCTTTTGAATTTTCAGGCTCCATTCCTTCCATGGGTCCTCATGGGCTTTTCACTGCTGCTGGGGAATTCAATTATTGTGGATCTCTTGGGTAAGATCTATACTACCTGGTATGAAACTTGTTGGGGTAAATGTTTTGTATTGTCCATGTTTCACACAAGGAAATATTAATATTCCCACTGTAAACCACCTTTTTTTTTTCTTTTGAAATATTCAAACTCTTACTTAGCAGTGTAAAAGTTGCCCAAGACTGGTGTTTTGCTGTGTTAACGCCATCCTTTATAACTTGGCAATGCTTGTAGTTATCTGTCTGGCTCATTTCTTTTCTGGAGGACAAGTTTACTCTAAGCATTAGGAAACTGGTAATATTATTCTAGATTCCACATGGGAACGTTTCTGTGTTTGTAGTTAAGTTCTCTTCATATGTTGCACTTTGTGACCTTTTTTTGTTTCTTTCGTTCTTTCAGGTATTGCTGTTGGACACATCTATTTCTTTTTAGAGGATGTGTTTCCTAACCAGCCTGGAGGAGGAAGAATTTTGAAGACTCCATACATTCTGTAAGTGAAGTGCTGGTTCAGGGACATCTTCTCTCGCCTCTGCATGCTTACATGGATCTAGTAAGAAAATGAGTGTAAACATCAGGATACATATCGCCAAATGTACTTCTTTGTGCATGTCTGTCAGAAGTTCAGCCTACATCGCTGTCTTGAAGAATTCAAAGCTTCTTGTGACATTTGATCCAGCTGTACTTAAACGGGATTTACCTACCGGTAGATTGAAAGTTATTCTTGATCCATAGCATAGGGAATGTCAGCTACTTCCAGCAGTTCCATTGACCATCAAAGGAGGTTCATAGGCTCTAGGCTTCCACCTTATTCAGATGGGGCAAATCTCTATATCTGGATCAGTGGGGTCCCAGAGTTCATACCCCCAGCAATCACTAAGTCCTCTGCTATCCTATGGATAGCTTTCAATCTTGGAAAATGTTATTAAGGTGTCTATAGCTAGGCTCTGGTCAGTTTTGGATAGCACATTCCCAAAGCCAATAACATTTTAGCATTTTTATTTATATAAATGTGGCAGGTTTTTGCTACTTAATCCGAGATCAGTATAATGTAGGTGCATGCAGCCTGATTTTTAGCGACTATTACTTGCAGAGCAGCTTGCTATATAGTTTCAATACAATCAGTGTTTTATCAGCAGGAGATTCACTGCATGACTAGGTGTCTGTGGGCCATTCCAGCTAATCTGTGTAACCCCGCCCTCACCACTGATTGGCAGCTTGCCAGGAAGCTTCCAATCAGGGGTGTGGGTGGGGTTATACACAGCTCAGTATTGGGACCATTGCTACATCTGCAGCAGAGAAAACAGGGATTCTATCAAAACTGTACCAAGCAGTCCAGTAAGTGATACATCCCTGGAATCAGGGTCTCTATGTCTACTTCATGGACATCTCAGATTACATGGTAAAAACCTGCTGACAGATTCAGTTTTAGTGAGCATGGGAAGTAACAAATGTGATTTGTGCAGTCACAAGTTATTTCTCTTATATAATACCTTTTATATCACTTGACTTAATTTGCAGGAAAGCAATATTTGATACACAAGATGAAGACCCAAACTACAATCCACTCCCAGAAGATCGTCCTGGGGGATTTGCTTGGGGAGAAGGACAAAGACTTGGAGGTTAAAGAGCCGACAAGAGAAAGTGTCACACAGGAGCTGAACTCGTGTAATCTCGCCTTGATTGCACATTGCCCTGTTGTGGCGATAACCTACCGTTCTCCCGAACAGGACGCACTTTATATTCCATTGACTGACACAAGGAGCCCTTTATACTTTCCCACCAGTGCCTCCCCATAGAGGACTTGTTTGCAATGGTACTTGAAGCTCTTGGACCCTAAACTGGAAATATGGAAACTGATACTATTTAACCAGACTGCGCAGACTTCTTTATTGCTTTTTAACAATTGTGTGTTATTTCTTTATTTTTGATACAAAAAAAAATCTTTAAGGACACATGGATTGTCCAGGTTTTGGCAGAACATAAACTATAGTATGTGTAGAGAAGATTGTGCAAATGCCAATAAACCGCACAAAATCGGGGTCATACAACAGCCACCATTCCTCTTCTCTGCGCCAATGCAAGATGCTTATTTTATACAAGTTACGACTCTAGACTACACTCTTTTATGCAGTGACACAAAACTGTGCTGCGCTGGCTGATTTTTTTTTTTCCTTTCTAGGGTTTGATTATCAGATAATTGGTTTATTACCGCATTTCATTTGAGCTATGGAAATACGAAGAATCCAAGAAAAATAAAAGTTGGTGTATTATATAATATTTTATATGCACAATAAATCCACAGAAGTTGTGCTTTTAAACAAGGTTCTAAATACCTGGCATTTTCCATGTATAACATAATGGGGAATTAGCCTTAACGAAGTTATGTTCACACTTGTGTGTGGCTTGTCTGTGTATGGCTGTGTAGTTCCTCCCTTAAGCTCCGCCTACTACCGCATGCGTCCTGTGTCGCCCTGCGTACCTATCTTTAACATTTGGGTACACAGGGACATGCGTTGTATGCAGATGTGTCCGCATGCGGCGTTTTGATGTGCCCGACGACCACGCGGGAACTCAACTTTTTACGTTCCCGTGCGGTTTGGCGGGCACTTCAACCCCACATGCCGACGCATCCGCATACAACGCATGTCCCTGTGTACCCAAATGTTAAAGATAGGTACGCAGGACACATGCTGAAGTAGGCGGAGCTCGAAGGAGGAACTACGCAGCCATACACAGACCAGCCACACGCAAGTATGAACCTGGCCTAAGCCTCTTGACTTTCTATCCTGCACGTTTAAAAGCTACTAGTAACAGGGATTTCTCATCAACCTACGTGGGTGAAATTACAAAGTGCTTATAAAACCGGTAACTTTGCCCTAGAGGCATGTGCTGTGGCACACCCACTGAGTTTAGAAGCAGAGTAAGTTTTAGGAAGTCATCAGAGATGGTTTTCCTGACTAGTCTCCTTTGGCGGCCTTGCTGATGGTGTGTGGGTTTTGTTTTTTAAGTGGGTTACAGGTGAAATCAAGCCTGAAACAGATGTCCTGTGCACATACCCGTATTGAGGATCCTCTCTTTGGAAAGAGATTTTTATTTCTTGAGTTTACGCTCATTGCCTAAAGGTACCGTCACACTAAGCGACGCTGCAGCGATACCGAGAACGATGTAGATCACTGCAGCGTCGCTGTTTGGTCGCTGGAGAGCTGTCACACAGACAGCTCTCCAGCGACCAACGATCCCGAAGTCCCCGGTAACCAGGGTAAACATCGGGTTGCTAAGTGCAGGACCGTGCTTAGTAACCCGATGTTTACCCTGGTTACCAGTGTAAATGTAAAAAAAAAAACACTACATACTTACATTCCCGGTGTCTGGTCATGTCCCTCGCCTTCAGCTTCCCGCACTGACTGAGCGCCAGCCGTAAAGTACAGCGGTGACGTCACCGCTGCACAGCGTGCTTTACGGCTGGCCGGCCCTCACCAGTCAGTGCGGGACCTGACCAGACATCGGGAATGTAAGTATGTAGTTGTTTTTTTTTTTTTTTTACATTTACAACAGTAACCAAGGTAAACATCGGGTTACTAAGCGCGGCCCTGCGCTTAGTAACCCGATGTTTACCCTGGTTACCAGTGAAGACATTGCTGGATCGGCGTCACACACGCCGATTCAGCGATGTCAGTGGGAGATCCAGCGACGAAATAAAGTGCTGGACTTTCCCCAGCGACCAACGATCTCCCAGCAGGGGAGATCACAAAAAGCAACGTCACAAAAAGCAACGATATCGTTAACGATATCGTTATGTGTGACGGTACCTTTAGTTACCGGCCACCGCTGCAGTCCTATCGAAGGTAGCCTGTCTTCTAGACAAGTAGCATTTGCGTGCAAGTTCTTTGTGCCTGAAATTGTCTGCATCATTATCTTTCCATGCTCTTTCAATGCTGTAGAGGCAAAGCTGCTCTGCTTGCAGCATCTGACATGATATACATTCAAAAAAGGTGTTCACGATGAGACTAGTGCAGTTAAAGGGAACCTGTCTACAGGATTGTGCTGAGTAACCTATAGACAGTGTCAAGTTGGCGCTGTTATACTGATTTAAAATGATTCCTTGGTTGATGAAATCCGTCTTGTGGTTGTTTAATCTTTATTTTCAGTTTTGAGTTAATGATATTCTCGTGCTTCGGGGCGGGGCTGTGGGGTGGCTTCATGTGGTGCACTGACTAGGTATTCATAATGCAGACTGCTGACAGGTCACTGATCCCTCACTGACCTGCCCCCTAGTTTACATGATGAATATTATAAATATTTTTAAAAATCCCCTTCTGCAGGCAGGTGCCGGTGGCACCATGATCGCATCCATAATGTGCAATTTATTAGTTTTTGATGGTATTCATAACATTTTTTAAAATGGAGCCTGCTGTGCCAGCGTAGTAGCAGCTATTGGCGACCCGATAACTGCTCCTGCACAAGCGCAGCCGGCACCATCAGCGATCCGATAGCTGCCGGTGGCGCTATCTTGCTAGAGAACAAAAAAAATTACCCCTTCCAAGATGGCACAGTAGCATCTATCAAAATCGCTGATTGATGCTACTGCACAGGCGTGGCCGGCACCATACTATTTGTTCATTATGTACACTAGGGGGCAGGTCAGTGAGGGATCAGTGACCTATCAGAAGCCATACATGTGAATAAATAATCAGAGCACCACATGACGCCCCCCACAGCCACCCGGAGCACAGGCATATCATTAAATGAAAACTACAAATAAAGATTACACAACAACCACAGATGGATTTCATCAACCAAGGTATCATTTTAATCAGTATAACAGCCCCAACCTGACACTGTGTGGGTTACTGTGCACAACCTTGCTTGACCGGTTCCCTTTAATAAGAATTGGGGGGCTCTCAACCGTTTCTCTAGAGATCACCCTCAGAAGGCAGCATAGGAGGACGGGGATCAGTGAGATTGTTAGGCCCCAATATCCCCTGTTGTGTCCCAAATGCAGGACTCCTGCCCTAACAAGGGCAGTACCCAAGTATGACACTGTAGTAGTGAACCCCAACCATTACCTACACGTTTCAGCCTTTTTTAATAGGACTCATCAGGGAAAAATCTAGTAGAGGGGTAAATATATAGTATAAATTGTTAAAGGCTCTCTGAGTAGTGTAGTGCCACTGATAACTTGGATAAGAGCATGTCAAACATGGTATAGCCAAGAATGTTCTTGACGTCTTCCCGACACCTAGGACTTGTCACAGATGAGATCTGCCCTGCTTGTATGAGGCTTGGCCTAGTGTCACACATCAGAGTGTAGAATCCATAGGGCATTTCATGCATTACCAAGGGCCGCCTATGTCTGATGGTCACAATTGTGGGCAGAAGGATATTGAGTTCTGGACGCTGGAGCACTTTCTTCAGGAGGGTTTTTCTGAATGCCTAAGGGAGAGGTGACAACTTTTCAATCAAGGTCACAAACATGGGCCTGGGAGAGTCTGCAAGTATAGAATAAACTGCATCCATACAGCTCTAGTCCCAGAGATCTCTGCTTCTAGAAATTACATTGTACATGTTCCTACGCTTGCCATCTGCATTTCAACTAAACTGAACGTAGATGACTCTAAAGACTGTAGTAGTGTGAAGAAAGTATTAAGGGAGAAGGAAGCTTGAAGGGCGTCTTCAAAAAGCCCGCAACAGTGACTTATTTCACATAAAAGAAAAAGTCACCCATTTAGATGGGTGTATTGTTAGTCATTGCGGTCTTTGTGCAAAACAGACCACCCCTGCACAGCACGCAGGCCAATGGTTGCCAATGTGCTACACATACGTGAAATAGCAGCATGCATTATTGTTAGTTTTATGGGTGACAATCGCATATGTCATCATTTTGAGAGCTAGGAAAGTTGGACAAGTAAGGACTGCACAGTCCTAAGTTTCTTTATGCTAAACCCACCCAGTTCTTTTTTGTATTCCCACACAGAAATAGAGCCCCTAATAAAGTCTCTTTGACTTTTCATACAGCATGATGCTTTCCACAAAGAACCGCAGCACCATGATGTCCCTTCACACAGCGTGATGCCCTCCCACAAATGATCTCCTTTACACAGTATGATGGGCATCCCCGCTCACACACATGCCCCACCATTCTTTTACATATAGTATGACGCCGCACAGTGCCCTTCCTCCCACACTCACGCCCCACGATGATCCCCTTCACACACACACACTGTTCTGCCACTACCATGCATCCCCAATATAGAGCTCTCCCATAAGCGCTAATTATTCATTTGCATACACTATTTGATTCAACTGACCTGATTGAACCTATTATATTAAAAGTAAATCTGTCAGAAGGATCAACCTTCCTACGTCGTCTATATGGGCATGTAAGTCATAGGAATCTGGATAAAATGATACGTTGATATGTGATCCAATGTTTTATTCCAGAGAAATCTGTGTATTTCTTGAATGTAAATGAGGTGTTAAGATCTATAGGCAGGACACAAATCTGTATGAGACTCTGCCTCCAGAGCTTATTGTAAGTGAAAGGGGCGTTACCAGTGTGAGACATGTAAATTTGGAGAACAGACTGTCGGTCATTATATGTCTCACAATAGTAATGCCTCCTTTCATCTATATAATTGTCTAAGGGTCACTTCCGTCTTTCTGTCTGTCCTTCTTTCTGTCACGGATATTCATTGGTCGCGGCCTCTGTCTGTCATGGAATCTAAGTCACTGATTGGTCTTGGCAGCTGCCTGTCATGGCTGCCACGACCAATCAGCGATGGGCACAGTCCGATTAGTCCCTCCCCTACAGTCACAGTGCCCACCGCCCGCTCCATACTCCCCGTAGTCAGTGTCCCCGGGGCCCGCTCCATACTCCCCGCTCCATACTCCCCGCCGTCAGTGCCCGCTCCATACTCCCCTCCGGTCACCGCTCACAGAAGATGGCGGCCGGCGCGAGCGCATCGTCCAACGATGGAAGGTGAGAATAGCAGGTTTTTGGTTTTTATTATTTTTAACATTAGATCTTTTTACTATTGATGCTGCATAAACAGCATCAATAGTAAAATCACAGCAGCTGAATGATTTACAGCTACTACCCAGCCTGAATACATGTGGGGGTTGCCTGGTTCCTAGGGAATCCCCACATGTATTGAAGCAGGCTAGTAGCTGTAAGGCCGGCTTCACACTTGCGAGTTTTACGGACGTAAGAGCGCAGAAACTACGTCCGTAAAACTCGCAAAACATACGGCACAATTATTCTCTATGCCCCTGCTCCTATCTGCCATATTAAACTGATCAGTATTATACGGCTTTCTACGGCCGTAGAAAATCGCAGCATGCTGCGTTTGTCACCGTATTGCGCAAATAAAACGTCAATGAAAGTCTATGGAAGCCCCAAAAATACGGATCACACATGGACCAGCAGTGTGACTTACGAGAAATACGGAGCGGTGTTAGCGAGAAAAGCCGGCAATTCAGTGCGGTGTACAGTAAAATCACACTGACAGCTTACAGTAGAATAGGTAGAATAAATGTGTACACATAGAATAGATATATATATATATGTGTGTATATATATATATATATATATATATATATATATATGTCAGTGAGACACATATATGTGTATATATATATTAATATTTCATCCAGCGCTAGACAGCTTTAAAGCCGGTAATTCAATTACCGGCTTTTGCTTTCTCCTTCCTAAACCCGACATATGAGACCTGGTTTACATACAGTAAACCATCTCATATCCCCATTTTTTTTGCATATTCCACACTACTAATGTTAGTAGTGTGTATATGCAAAATTTGGCCGTTCTAGCTAGTAAATTAAGGGGTTAAATGGCGGAAAAAATTGGCGTGGGCTCCCGCACAATTTTCTCCGCCAGAGTAGTAAAGCCAGTGACTGAGGGCAGATATTAATTGCCTGGAGAGGGTCCATGGTTATTGCCCCCCCCCCCCCCCCTGTCTAAAAACACCTGCCCCCAGCCACCCCAGAAAAGGCACATCTGGAAGATGCGCCTATTCTGGCACTTGGCCACTCTCTTCCCACTCCCGTGTATCGGTGGGATATGGGGTAATGAAGGGTTAATGCCACCTTGCTATTGTAAGGTGACATTAAGCCAAATTAATAATGGAGAGGCGTCAATTATGACACCTATCCATTATTAATCCAATACTAGTAAAGGGTTAAAAAAAATACACAAACACATTATTAAAATTTATTTTAATGAAATAAAAACAAAGGTTGTTTTAATATTTTATTGAACGCCCAATCCAATCACTGATGACCCTCGTTCTGTAACAAAAAAAACATAAACCAACAATATCCTTACCTTCCGCAGATCTGTAAAGTCCAACGATGTAAATCCATCTGAAGGGGTTAAAATATTTTGCAGGCACGAGCTTTGCTAATGCAACGTTGCTCATGTCTGCAAAACCCAGGAGAATGTAGGTAAAGTAGGTCATTGACCTATATTTACCTGCATTTGCGGTGAGGTGCCCTCTGCTGGCTGTTCCTAGATCGTGGGAACTTTCCTAGAAAGCTCCCTGGCTCGAGTTCATATGAGGACAACCAGCAGAGGGCGCCCTCTTATGATCTCGAGCAAGGCAAGGTTCGTCTCTCAACCCCAGGCGGCCAGCCACTTTCAGTTTTTCAATCTCTATGTTGCGGTACATATATTTCAGCTGTGAGATACATCTCCAACTATATTCTATTGATAGGTAGTCTCTAATTGTTACAGTGTAATTTTACACTCTGACATAATGGATGACACCTTATTCAGGCTACATCCATTTGTCCATGTCCCTCCAATGCCATATTATCTCCCTATGGGGGTCCATATGAGTGATTCATTTATAGACTATACTATATAATAGTGAATACTGGTTATATGGCATTCCTTTTCACTCTGACACAACGGATAACACCTTCTTCAGGCCCCTCCGTTTGTCCATGTCCCTCCCATTTGACACACAGCCCTTAGCGGCCATATTGTCATCCTATGGGGGTCCACATAAGTGATTTATTATTGCCAACCATCCTATTCCTAAAATAAACTTCCATGTACCACAGTCTTATATTATACATGCTTTATTTATACTACTGAGACAATGTGATCGGCCGACAACCATGACTAATTATGCACAGGGATAAGTAAAATTGTTACAACTAAATGAGGAAGATAAGAAATAGATATTATATTTTTGTTTCTTATTCTTTCATCCTCCATGTGGTTATGTTTCACCTGTTGGCAGACCAAGGACTACTTGCAGGTTGCTGGACGTGAAGATATCACTAAGGCTAGGTTCACACTAGCGTTGCGCCGCCCTGCGTCGGCGACGCAACGCGCGACGCACGTAAAAACGCGCGCAAAAACGCGCGCGTTTTGCGACGCGTGCGTCGTTTTTGACGAAAATCGGACGCACAGAAAATGCTACAATGTAGCGTTTTCTTGCGTCCGACGCTAGCGTCGGAAACGACGCACGTGGCGAAAAACGCCACCAAAACAACGCACGCGTCCCCTATGTTAAACATAGGGGCGCGTCGCCGCTGCGTCGCCGGCGCAACAGCGACGCACATTGGCGGAACGCCAATGTGAACGTAGCCTAATAGATAATATAAAATAAAATAATGTTAAAATTGGAGCTCCATATCAAACTCATATAATTCATCTGTATACAATACTCCAACACTAGGAATCCCCATACATCCGATTCCTAGGGGTATACTTATAGGGCTAATACATATTAGGCTGGATTTTAAATTCTACATTCAACCCCTTTGGTTTTAGGGTGTCAAGCATACAGGTCCTTCTCAAAAAATTAGCATATAGTGTTAAATTTCATTATTTACCATAATGTAATGATTACAATTAAACTTTCATATATTATAGATTCATTATCCACCAACTGAAATTTGTCAGGTCTTTTATTGTTTTAATACTGATGATTTTGGCATACAACTCCTGATAACCCAAAAAACCTGTCTCAATAAATTAGCATATTTCACCCATCCAATCAAATAAAAGTGTTTTTTAATAACAAACAAAAAAACCATCAAATAATAATGTTCAGTTATGCACTCAATACTTGGTCGGGAATCCTTTGGCAGAAATGACTGCTTCAATGCGGCATGGCATGGAGGCAATCAGCCTGTGACACTGCTGAGATGTTATGGAGGCCCAGGATGCTTCAATAGCGGCCTTAAGCTCATCCAGAGTGTTGGGTCTTGCGTCTCTCAACTTTCTCTTCACAATATCCCACAGATTCTCTATGGGGTTCAGGTCAGGAGAGTTGGCAGGCCAATTGAGCACAGTAATACCATGGTCAGTAAACCATTTACCAGTGGTTTTGGCACTGTGAGCAGGTGCCAGGTCGTGCTGAAAAATGAAATCTTCATCTCCATAAAGCATTTCAGCTGATGGAAGCATGAAGTGCTCCAAAATCTCCTGATAGCTAGCTGCATTGACCCTGCCCTTGATGAAACACAGTGGACCAACACCAGCAGCTGACATGGCACCCCACACCATCACTGACTGTGGGTACTTGACACTGGACTTCAGGCATTTTGGCATTTCCTTCTCCCCAGTCTTCCTCCAGACTCTGGCACCTTGATTTCCGAATGACATGCAAAATTTGCTTTCATCAGAAAAAAGTACTTGGGACCACTTAGCAACAGTCCAGTGCTGCTTCTCTGTAGCCCAGGTCAGGCGCCTCTGCCGCTGTTTATGGTTCAAAAGTGGCTTTACCTGGGGAATGCGGCACCTGTAGCCCATTTCCTGCACACCAGACTCAGTCCACTGCTTCCTCAGGTTCCCCAAGGTCTGGAATCGGTTCTTCTCCACAATCTTCCTCAGGGTCCGGTCTCCTCTTCTCGTTGTACAGCGTTTTCTGCCACATTGTTTCCTTCCAACAGACTTACCATTCAGGTGCCTTGATACAGCTCTGGGAACAGCCTATTTGTTGAGAAATTTCTTTCTGGGTCTTACCCTCTTGCTTGAGGGTGTCAATGATGGCCTTCTTGACATCTGTCAGGTCGCTAGTCTTACCCATGATGGGGGTTTTGAGTAATGAACCAGGCAGGGAGTTTATAAAAGCCTCAGGTATCTTTTGCATGTGTTTAGAGTTAATTAGTTGATTCAGAAGATTAGGGTAATAGGTCGTTTAGAGAACCTTTTCTTGATATGCTAATTTATTGAGACAGGTTTTTTGGGTTATCAGGAGTTGTATGCCAAAATCATCAGTATTAAAACAATAAAAGACCTGACAAATTTCAGTTGGTGGATAATGAATCTATAATATATGAAAGTTTAATTGTAATCATTACATTATGGTAAATAATGAAATTTAACACTATATGCTAATTTTTTGAGAAGGACCTGTATATATCCATTTTAATTCTTGTTTTTTTAGAAGGCTCACTCTATCTCCCCCTCTCCTTTGTATGGGGACCTTGTCTATGATCCTAAATTTGAGATCTTTCTTGGTATGTCCCAACTCTGTAAAGTGTTTTGAGACTGGGAGGTCTACTCGTTTTTTCCTAATTGAGTGTCTATGGTTATTGATGCGTACCTTTAATTCGCAAGTCGTTTCCCCTATGTACCATAGTTTGCACGGACACTCCAACAGATAAATCACATAATCTGAGTTACATGTTAGAAATTGTTTGATAGTATATTCTTTGTTTGTACCTGGATGTTTGAATGTAGACCCCTTTAACATGTATTTACAATTGACACACGATAAACACGGGAAGCAGCCCTTCTGACTCCCCCAAGTTAAAGTGGTCTGGCTTTTGGTTTTCAGGGGCCCAATATCCGATTTTACCACATAGTCCTTAATGTTTCTACTCCTACGGTACGAGAACAATGGAGGCTCTTTAAATTCTTTTATTTCTGGTAAACAACTTGTTAAAATACCCCAGTGTTTTTTGATTATCCCCGCTATGTTTCAGACAGTATATATGTTTTTTTTTTTTTTTTTTTTACACATGGATCCCTTGTATAGCCGTATGTCGGTTTTGCAAGCCTGCGATAAAAACACACAGTACGGATGACATACAGATTACATACGGAGGATGCCATGCGCAAAAAACGGTGACACACCCTGCCTACGGAGGAGCTACGGACCACTATTTTCGGGACTTTTCAGCGTATTACGGCCGTAATATACGGACCGTATTTTCATACGCTGAGTGTGAAGCCGGCCTAAATCTTTAGCTGCTGTGTTGAAAACTAAATCTCCGAACACCAACAAATACTCGGAGGTCACCCGAGCAACGAGTACACTCGCTCATCACTAGTTGTGAGATAGGCTCTATATGCTCTTCTGTGACCCCACCAAATATTTTTTTTTCTTTAAGTGAGGAGGGAATTAGAACTTCTTCTATAGGGCCCCATGATTTCTATGTACACCCTTGAGTGCAGCTCTCTGTTCTGTAGGTGTAGGTGACTTCAGTCCTGTGGCCTACAGAACGGCAGATCCAGAGCGGAGTGACGCCATGAAGTCATCGCACCATGACATGCACAGTATGTGAGTCCCAATGTGAGGACGTCACCGCATTTGTCTGCCCAGAACATGCTGATGTCTGCTTCTGCACTTGCTGAGGTGAGTATATGATGATTATTTTTCTTTTAAATTTGTTATGGCCATAAGGTGTGGGTGCTACTAATGGGGTCCTCTATAAATAGTGGTGGCTACTAAGGAGGCCATCATACACAGTAGGGCTACTTAGGGGGTTATCATAGAGTGTGAGGGCTACTAAGGGGGCAATGTAACAGTACGCGGACTACTAAGTGGACCATCATACAGAGAGGTACTACTGAGTGGGCCATGATACAGAGTGGGTGTTTCTGAGGGGGCCATGATATGGTGTGAGGACTACTCTGGATAATATGACTGTCAAAGGGCCACATAGAGGGCATTATTACTTTCTATGGGGCACAATGTGGGCACTGTTTTCTAGGGCACTTGCACGTGACGTCACTATATTCATGAGGGTTGTTTTACCATTTAGAGGGCACAGAGTACCACACAGCAGGTGCAGTAATAGGGACACATGGCAGCAGCAGCAGCTCAGTATTGGGGTATCAGGTGCAGAAATAAGGGCACATACGGCAGCAGCGGCTCAGTATTGGGGTATCAGGTGCAGTAATAGGGACACGGCAGCAGCGGCTCAGTATTGGGGTATCAGGTGCAGTAATAGGGACACATACGTCAGCAGCGGCTCAGTATTTGGGTATCAGGTGCAGTAATAGGGACACATATGGCAGCAGTGGCTCAGTATCGGGGTATCAGGTGCAGAAATAGGGACACATACGGCAGCAGCGGCTCAGTATCGGGGTATCAGGTGCAGTAATAGGGTCACATACGGCAGCAGCGGCTCAGTATTGGGATATCAGGTGCAGTAATAGAGACACACGGCAGCAGCGGCTCAGTATCGGGGTATCAGGTGCAGTAATAGGGACACATACGGCAGCAGCGGCTCAGTATTGGGGATTGGGGTATCAGGTGCAGTAATAGGGACACATATGGCAGCAGCGGCTCAGTATCGGGGTATCAGGTGCAGTAATAGGGACACATACGGCAGCAGCGGCTCAGTATTGGGGATTGGGGTATCAGGTGCAGTAATAGGGACACATATGGCAGCAGCGGCTCAGTATCGGGGTATCAGGTGCAGTAATAGGGACACATACGGCAGCAGAGGCTCAGTATTCGGGTATCAAGGACAGTAATAGGACACATACGGCAGCAGCGGCTCAGTATCAGGGTATCAGGTGCAGTAATAGGGACACATACGGCAGCAGCGGCTCATTGGGGATTGGGGTATCAGGTGCAGTAATAGGGACACATATGGCAGCAGCGGATCAGTATTGGGGTATCAGGTGCAGTAATAGGGACACATACGGCAGCAGCGGCTCATTATTGGGGATTGGGGTATCAGGTGCAGTAATAGGGACACATATGGCAGCAGCGGCTCAGTATTGGGGTATCAGGGGCAGTAATAGGGACACATATGGCAGCAGCAGCTCAGTATTCGGGTATCAGGGGCAGTAATAGGACACATACGGCAGCAGCGGCTCAGTATCAGGGTATCAGGTGCAGTAATAGGGACACATACGGCAGCAGCGGCTCAGTATCGGGGTATCAGGTGCAGTAATAGGGACACATATGGCAGCAGCGGCTCAGTATCGGGGTATCAGGTGCAGTAATAGGGACACATACGGCAGCAGAGGCTCAGTATTCGGGTATCAAGGACAGTAATAGGACACATACGGCAGCAGCGGCTCAGTATCAGGGTATCAGGTGCAGTAATAGGGACACATACGGCAGCAGCGGCTCATTGGGGATTGGGGTATCAGGTGCAGTAATAGGGACACATATGGCAGCAGCGGATCAGTATTGGGGTATCAGGTGCAGTAATAGGGACACATACGGCAGCAGCGGCTCATTATTGGGGATTGGGGTATCAGGTGCAGTAATAGGGACACATACGGCAGCAGAGGCTCAGTATTCGGGTATCAAGGACAGTAATAGGACACATACGGCAGCAGCGGCTCAGTATCAGGGTATCAGGTGCAGTAATAGGGACACATACGGCAGCAGCGGCTCATTGGGGATTGGGGTATCAGGTGCAGTAATAGGGACACATATGGCAGCAGCGGATCAGTATTGGGGTATCAGGTGCAGTAATAGGGACACATACGGCAGCAGCGGCTCATTATTGGGGATTGGGGTATCAGGTGCAGTAATAGGGACACATATGGCAGCAGCGGCTCAGTATTGGGGTATCAGGGGCAGTAATAGGGACACATATGGCAGCAGCGGCTCAGTATTCGGGTATCAGGGGCAGTAATAGGACACATACGGCAGCAGCGGCTCAGTATCAGGGTATCAGGTGCAGTAATAGGGACACATACGGCAGCAGCGGCTCAGTATCGGGGTATCAGGTGCAGTAATAGGGACACATACGGCAGCAGCGGCTCAGTATCAGGGTATCAGGTGCAGTAATAGGGACACATACGGCAGCAGCGGCTCATTGGGGATTGGGGTATCAGGTGCAGTAATAGGGACACATATGGCAGCAGCGGATCAGTATTGGGGTATCAGGTGCAGTAATAGGGACACATACGGCAGCAGCGGCTCATTATTGGGGATTGGGGTATCAGGTGCAGTAATAGGGACACATATGGCAGCAGCGGCTCAGTATTGGGGTATCAGGGGCAGTAATAGGGACACATATGGCAGCAGCGGCTCAGTATTCGGGTATCAGGGGCAGTAATAGGACACATACGGCAGCAGCGGCTCAGTATCAGGGTATCAGGTGCAGTAATAGGGACACATACGGCAGCAGCGGCTCAGTATCGGGGTATCAGGTGCAGTAATAGGGACACATACGGCAGCAGCGGCTCAGTATCGGGGTATCAGGTGCAGTAATAGGGGGACATACGGCAGCAGCGGCTCAGTATCGGGGTATCAGGTGCAGTAATAGGGACACATACGGCAGCAGTGGCTCAATATCCGAGATATCAGGTGCAGTAATAGGGACACATACGGCAGCAGCGGCTCAGTGTCGGGGTATCAGGTGCAGTAATAGGGACACATACGGCAGCAGCGGCTCAGTATCGGGGTATCAGGTGCAGTAATAGGGACACATACGGCAGCAGCGGCTCAGTATCGGGGTATCAGGTGCAGTAATAGGGACACATACGGCAGCAGTGGCTCAATATCCGAGATATCAGGTGCAGTAATAGGGACACATACGGCAGCAGCGGCTCAGTGTCGGGGTATCAGGTGCAGTAATAGGGACACATACGGCAGCAGCGGCTCAGTATTGGGGATTGGGGTATCAGGTGCAGTAATAGGGACACATACGGCAGCAGTGGCTCAGTATTGGGGATTGGGGTATCAGGTGCAGTAATAGGGACACATATGGCAGCAGCGGCTCAGTATCGGGGTATCAGGTGCAGTAATAGGGACACATACGGCAGCAGCGGCTCAGTATTGGGGATTGGGGTATCAGGTGCAGTAATAGGGACACATGGCAGCAGCGGCTCAGTATTGGGGTATCAGGTGCAGTAATAGGGACACATACGGCAGCATTAGCTCAGTATTGGGGTATCAGGTGCAGTAATAGGGACATATACGGCAGCAGCGGCTCAGTATTTGGGTATCAGGGGCAGTAATAGGGACACATACGGCAGCAGCGGCTCAGTATCGGGGTATTAGGGGCAGTAATAGGGACACATACGGCAGCAGCGACTCAGTATCGGGGTATCAGGTGCAGTAATAGGGACACATACGGCAGCAGTGGCTCAGTATCGAGGTATCAGGGGCAGTAATAGGGACACATACGGCAGCAGTGGCTCAGTATCGGGGTATCAGGTGCAGTAATAGGGACACATATGGCAGCAGCAGCTCAGTATTGTAGCATCAACAGGGTTAGGAGATTGCAGGTTAGAATAGAGGAGTACAGTGCAGGAAATGTGAACAGACGCCTCTTTGTTGTAATCTCTGCAGCTGAGTCCTGGCTGGAGAAGTTGTGGTGTCGGTCTGGGCCAGAGCGAAAAGAAGGGGAAAGTGAACGACTCCAGTAGAAAGAATGTGACCTGTAAGTCACTATCTGTAACTGTACTGTAATCATGTGTATGTTCTGCAGGTCTGGGATCCACCACTATATGGTCACCATATCACGGTAATATTTGTGTTGGTCTTCGTATAGAGATTATTTTCCGTAATAGCCTGTGCATCTGCTGAGGTTCTCCTACATCCACTATTAGGGTGCGCCCCATTGCTTAGGACTCCTCTATATACTATGTTTTCTGTCTTAGTGATGTTGTATTATATGCCCCATCATAATTGTAGTCACGGTTACCTGGTTAGGGGCCCACTTAGACGTTTCACCCAAACCCCTAGCTACGCCTCTGCGCCAGCCTATGCTGTATACGTGAATGGCACAGGGAGGCTGCACAGGAGTGTTGTTATCTACACATTCCCATTATGCACAGGCCTGTATGAGGACACTATGGCTGCTTGCTGTAGAGCGACTTAACCCCTTCCCGACCTGTGACACAGCGTATGCGTCATGAAAGTCGGTGCCAATCCGACCTGTGACGCATATGCTGTGTCACAGAAAGATCGCGTCCCTGCAGATCGGGTGAAAGGGTTAACTCCCATTTCACCCGATCTGCAGGGACAGGGGGAGTGGTAGTTTAGCCCAGGGGGGTGAAATATTACAATCCAGCCATGGCCGATGCTGCAATATCATCGGCCATGGCTGGAAATACTAGTGTGCCCCCACCCCACCGATCGCCCCCCCAGCCCCCCGATCTGGCCGGTACACTGCTCCGGCTCCCCTCCATCCAGTGCTCCGCTCCCCCCCGTGCTCTTGTCCGCTCCCCCCGTGCTCCAATCACCCCCCCGTGCTCCAATCACCCCCCCTGCATTCAGATCCACCCCCCGTGCTCCATTCCACCCCCCCATGCTCCGTTCCAGCCCCCCCGTGCTCCGTTCCACGCCCCCCGTGCTCCGTTCCACGCCTGCCGCGCTCCGATTCCCCCCCCCCGTGCTCCGATCCCCCCCCCGTGGTCCCCCCCCACCCCATCATACTTACCGATCCAGCCGGGGTCCCGTCCGTCTTCTCCCTGGGCGCCGCCATCTTCCAAAATGGCGGGCGCATGCGCAGTGCGCCCGCCGAATCTGCCGTCCGGCAGATTCGTTCCAAAGTGCATTTTGATCACTGAGATAGATTATATCTCAGTGATCAAAATAAAAAAAATAATACATGACCCCCCCCCTTTGTCACCCCCATAGGTAGGGACAATAAAAAAATAAAGAATTTTTTTTTTTTCCACTAATGTTAGAATAGGGTTAGGGGTAGGGTTAGGGTTAGGGCTAGGGTTAGGGGTAGGGTTAGGGTTAGGGCTAGGGTTAGGGCTAGGGGTAGGGTTAGGGGTAGGGTTAGGGCTAGGGTTAGGGTTAGGGCTAGGGTTAGGGCTAGGGTTAGGGGTAGGGTTAGGGGTAGGGTTAGGGTTAGGGTTTCGGTATGTGCACACGTATTCTGGTCCTCTGCGGATTTTTCCGCTGCGGATTTGATAAATCCGCAGTGCTAAACCGCTGCGGATTTATGGCGGATTTACCGCGTTTTTTTCTGCGCATTTCACTGCGGTTTTACAATTGCGATTTTCTATTTGAGCAGTTGTAAAACCGCTGCGGAATCCGCACAAAGAAGTGACATGCTGCGGAATATAAACCGCTGCGTTTCCGTGCAGTTTTTCCGCAGCATGTGTACAGCGATTTTTGTTTCCCGTAGGTTTACATTGAACTGTAAACTCATGGGAAACTGCTGCGGATCTGCAGCGTTTTCCGCAGCGTGTGCACATACCTTTAGAATTAGGCTATGTTCACACGGTGCGGATTTGGCTGCGGATTGGCCGCTGCGGATTCGCAGCAGTATTCCATCAGGTTTACAGTACCATGTAAACATATGAAAAACCAAATCCGCTGTGCCCATGGTGCAGAAAATACCGCGCGGAAACGCTGCGTTTTATTTTCCGCAGCATGTCAATTCTTTGTGCGGATTCCGCGGCTTTTTACACCTGTTCCTCAATAGGAATCCGCAGGTGAAATCCGCACAAAAAACACTGGAAATCCGCGGAAAATCCGCAGGTAAAACGCAGTGCCTTTTACCCGCGGATTTTTCAAAAATGGTGCGGAAATATCTCACACGAATCCGCAACGTGGGCACATAGCCTTAGGGTTAGGGTTGGAATTAGGGTTGTGGTTAGGGTTGTGATTAGGGTTATGGCTACAGTTGGGATTAGGGTTAGGGGTGTGGGGGGGTTAGTGTTGGAGGTAGAATTGAGGGGTTACCACTGTTTAGGCACATCAGGGGTCTCCAAACGCAACATGGCGCCACCATTGATTCCAGCCAATCTCGTATTCAAAAAGTCAAATGGTGCTCCCTCACTTCCGAGCCCTGAAGTGTGCCCAAACAGTGGTTTACCCCCACATATGGGGTATCAGTGTACTCAGGATAAACTGCGCAACAATTACTGGGGTCCAATTTCTCCTGTTACCCTTGTGAATCTAAAAAAATGCTTGCTAAAACATCATTTTTGAGGAAAGAAAAATGATTTTTTATTTTCACGGCTCTGCGTTGTAAACGTCTGTGAAGCACTTGGGGGTTCAAAGTGCTCACCACATATCTAGATAAGTTCCTTGGGGGGTCTAGTTTCTAAAATGGGGTCACTTGTGGGGGGTTTCTACTGTTTAGGAACACCAGGGGCTCTGCAAACGCAATGTGACGCCCGCAGACCATTCCATCAAAGTCTGCATTTCAAAAGTCACTACTTCCCTTCTGAGCCCCCACGTGTGCCCAAACAGTGGTTTACCCCCACACATGGGGTATCAGCATACTCAGGAGAAACTGGACAACAACTATTGGGGTTCAATTTCTCCTGTTACCCTTGAGAAAATAAAAAATTCTAGGCTAAATAATTATTTTTGAGGAAAGAAAAAGTATTTATTATTTTCACGGCTCTGCATTATAAACTTCTATGAAGCACTTGGGGGTTCAAAGTGCTCACCACACATCTAGATAAGTTCCTTTGGGGGTCTAGTTTCCAAAATGGGGTCACTTGTGGGGGGTTTCTACTGTTAAGCCACATCAGGGGCTCTGCAAACGCAACGTGACGCCCACAGAGCATTCCATCAAAGTCTGCATTTCAAAACGTCACTACTTCACTTCCGAGCCCCGGCATGTGCCCAAACAGTGATTTACCCCCACATATGGGGTATCAGCGTACTCAGGAGAAACTGGACAACAACTTTTGGGGTCAAATTTCTCCTGTTACCCTTGGGAAAATAAAAAATTGCAGGCTAAAAGATCATTTTTGAGAAAATAATTTTTTTTTTTTTTCATGGCTCTGCGTTATAAACTTCTGTGAAGCACTTGGGGGTTCAAAGTCCTCACCACACATCTAGATTAGTACCTTTGGGGGTCTAGTTTCCAAAATTGGGTCATTTCTGGGGGATCTCCAATGTTTAGGCACACAGGGGCTCTCCAAACGTGACATGGTGTCCGCTAATGATTGGAGCTAATTTTCCATTTAAAAAGCCAAATGGCATGCCATCCCTTCCGAGCCCTGCCGTGCGCCCAAACAGTGGTTTACCCCCACATATGGGGTATCAGCGTACTCAGGACAAACTGGACAACAATATTTGAGGTCCAATTTCTTCTATTATCCTTGGCAAAATAGGAAATTCCAGGCTAAAAAATCATTTTTGAGGAAAGAAAAATTATTTTTTATTTTCATGGCTCTGCGTTATAAACTTCTGTGAAGCACCTGGGGGTTTAAAGTGCTCAATGTGCATCTAGATAAGTTCCTTGGGGGGTCTAGTTTCCAAAATGGGGTCACTTGTGGGGGAGCTCCAATGTTTAGGCACACAGGGGCTCTCCAAACGCGACATGGTGTCCGCTAACAATTGGAGCTAATTTTCCATTCAAAAAGTCAAATGGCGCGCCTTCCCTTCCGAGCCCTGCCGAGTGCCCAAACAGTGGTTTACCCCCACATATGAGGTATCGGCGTACTCGGGAGAAATTGCCCAACAAATTTTATGATCCATTTTATCCTACTGCCCATGTGAAAATGAAAAAATTGAGGCGAAAAGAATTTTTTTGTGAAAAAAAAGTACTTTTTCATTTTTACAGATCAATTTGTGAAGCATCTGAGGGTTTAAAGTGCTCACTAGGCATCTAAATAAGTTCTTTGGGGGGTCTAGTTTCCAAAATGGGGTCACTTGTGGGGGAGCGCCAATGTTTAGGCACACAGGAGCTATCCAAACGCGACATGGTGTCCGCTAACGATGGAAATAATTTTTCATTCAAAAAGTCAAATGGCGCTCCTTCCCTTCCGAGCCTTACCATGTGCCCAAACAGTGGTTTACCCCCACATGTGAGGTATTGGTGTACTCAGGAGAAATTGCCCAACACATTTTAGGATCCATTTTATCCTGTTGCCCATGTGAAAATGAAAAAATTGAGGCTAAAAGAATTTTTTTGTGAAAAAAAAGTACTTTTTCATTTTTACGGATCAATTTGTGAAGCACCTGGGGGTTCAAAGTGCTCACTATGCATCTAGATAAGTTCCTTGGGGCGTCTAGTTTCCAAAATGGGGTCACTTGTGGGGGAGCTCCAATTTTTAGGCACACGGGTGCTCTCCAAACGTGACATGGTGTCCGCTAAAGAGTGGAGCCAATTTTTGATTCAAAAAGTCAAATGGCGCTCCTTCCCTTCCAAGCCCTGCCGTGCGCCCAAACAGTGGTTTACCCCCACATATGAGGTATCAGCGTACTCAGGACAAATTGGACAACAACTTTCGTGGTTCAGTTTCTCCTTTTACCATTGGGAAAATAAAAAAATTGTTGCTAAAAGATAATTTTTGTGACTAAAAAGTTAAATGTTCATTTTTTCCTTCCTTGTTGCTTCTGCTGCTGTGAAGCACTTGAAGGGTTAATAAACTTCTTGAATGTGGTTTTGAGTACCTTGAGGGGTGCAGTTTTTAGAATGGTGTCACTTTTGGGTATTTTCAGCCATATAGACCCCTCAAACTGACTTCAAATGTGAGGTGGTCCCTAAAAAAAATGGTTTTGTAAATTTCGTTGTAAAAATGACAAATCGCTGGTCAAATTTTAACCCTTATAACTTCCTAACAAAAAAAAATTTTGTTTCCAAAATTGTGCTGATGTAAAGTAAACATGTGGGAAATGTTATTTATTAACTATTTTGTGTCACATATCTCTCTGGTTTAACAGAATAAAAATTCAAAATGTGAAAATTGCGAAATTTTCAAAATTTTCGCCAAATTTCCGTTTTTATCACAAATAAACGCAGAATTTATTGACCTAAATTTACCACTAACATGAAGCCCAATATGTCACGAAAAAACAATCTCAGAACCGCTAGGATCCGTTGAAGCGTTCCTGAGTTATTACCTCATAAAGGCACACTGGTCAGAATTGCAAAAAACGGCAAGGTCTTTAAGGTCAAAATAGGCTGGGTCATGAAGGGGTTAATACAGCCCTGATGAGAAGGCAACTGCCCACAGACAGCTACTTTACATTTAGATTACTCTCCATACATATATTTTGGTAACAGTGAATACTATGCACCAGTGATCCATATTTCTGCAGCTTTCTTGCTGACAAGTCCCAATCACAGCCACCATGGCACACTCAGGGTTACACTGTACCAGTGTGGCCCCTCTCCTGGCTCACAGCTTCTTTGGCCTGCCCCCCTCTGTAGTACAGCGAGCTGCGCGCCCTCTGGCGGCCTCCTCTAGTGGTGCATGGCCAGGCAGCGGAAGCACGTGTGTTTGTGAGCGGAGGCTCGGAATGATCTCCCCGGGTTGCCGCTGCATCTTCCGGGGGCACTCCTGGTGTCGCACCGATTGAGCAGCGGCTGTACCCGTATATGATACTATGTCTCAGGGCTCCTATCACCCGCCGGCCAAGAAGTTCAAGCCGGGCTTCCTGCACACCACTCACAATTGGAAAGGAGCCATGCAACCCGGGCCCAGGAAGCAGCCGGTGCCAATAGAGCAGCAGCGGCGCAGTCTGCCCATCTACCAGGCCCGGGCGCAGCTCATAGGGCAGCTCCGACAACTGGAGAGCGCCATCGTCATCGGTGAGTGGCTTGTAGCGACAACCGACTGGGCAGCAGGGCCTCGTGTAATATGTGTGTGTACTGCCTGTAATGTATATACTGCCTGTACTGTGTGTGTATATACTGCCTGTAATGTGTGTGTGTACTGCCTGTAATGTGTGTGTGTGTGTGTGTGTACTGCCTGTAATGTGTGTGTGTGTGTATATACTGCCTGTAATGTGTGTGTGTACTGCCTGTAATGTCTGTACTGCCTGTACTGTGTGTGTATATACTGCCTGTAATGTCTGTACTGCCTGTACTGTGTGTGTATATACTGCCTGTAATGTGTGTGTGTACTGCCTGTAATGTGTGTGTGTGTATATACTGCCTGTAATGTGTGTGTATATACTGCCTGTAATGTGTGTGTGTACTGCCTGTAATGTGTGTGTACTGCCTGTAATGTGTGTGTATATACTGCCTGTAATGTGTGTGTGTACTGCCTGTAATGTGTGTGTGTACTGCCTGTAATGTGTGTGTGTACTGCCTGTAATGTGTGTGTGTACTGCCTGTAATGTGTGTGTGTATATACTGCCTGTAATGTGTGTGTGTATATACTGCCTGTAATGTGTGTGTGTATATACTGCCTGTAATGTGTGTGTATATACTGCCTGTAATGTGTGTGTATATACTGCCTGTAATGTGTGTGTGTATATACTGCCTGTAATGTGTGTGTATATACTGCCTGTAATGTGTGTGTGTGTACTGCCTGTAATGTGTGTGTGTGTACTGCCTGTAATGTGTGTGTGTGTGTACTGCCTGTAATGTGTGTGTGTGTGTACTGCCTGTAATGTGTGTGTGTGTGTACTGCCTGTAATGTGTGTGTGTGTGTACTGCCTGTAATGTGTGTGTGTACTGCCTGTAATGTGTGTGTGTGTGTACTGCCTGTAATGTGTGTGTGTGTACTGCCTGTAATGTGTGTGTGTACTGCCTGTAATGTGTGTGTGTATACTGCCTGTAATGTGTGTGTGTACTGCCTGTAATGTGTGTGTGTGTGTACTGCCTGTAATGTGTGTGTGTGTACTGCCTGTAATGTGTGTGTGTGTACTGCCTGTAATGTATGTGTGTGTGTGTACTGCCTGTAATGTGTGTGTGTGTGTGTGTGTGTACTGCCTGTAATGTGTGTGTGTGTGTGTACTGCCTGTAATGTGTGTGTGTGTGTGTACTGCCTGTAATGTGTGTGTGTGTGTGTGTACTGCCTGTAATGTGTGTGTGTGTGTGTGTACTGCCTGTAATGTGTGTGTGTGTGTACTGCCTGTAATGTGTGTGTGTGTGTACTGCCTGTAATGTGTGTGTGTGTGTACTGCCTGTAATGTGTGTGTGTGTGTGTACTGCCTGTAATGTGTGTGTGTGTGTACTGCCTGTAATGTGTGTGTGTGTGTACTGCCTGTAATGTGTGTGTGTGTGTACTGCCTGTAATGTGTGTGTGTGTGTACTGCCTGTAATGTGTGTGTGTGTGTGTGTGTACTGCCTGTAATGTGTGTGTGTGTGTACTGCCTGTAATGTGTGTGTGTGTGTGTGTACTGCCTGTAATGTGTGTGTGTGTGTGTACTGCCTGTAATGTGTGTGTGTGTGTGTACTGCCTGTAATGTGTGTGTGTGTGTACTGCCTGTAATGTGTGTGTGTGTGTACTGCCTGTAATGTGTGTGTGTGTACTGCCTGTAATGTGTGTGTGTGTGTGTACTGCCTGTAATGTGTGTGTGTGTGTGTACTGCCTGTAATGTGTGTGTGTGTGTACTGCCTGTAATGTGTGTGTGTACTGCCTGTAGTGTGTGTGTGTACTGCCTGTAATGTGTGTGTGTATGTACTGCCTGTAATGTGTGTGTGTGTACTGCCTGTACTGTGTGTGTGTGTGTGTGTGTACTGCCTGTAATGTGTGTACTGCCCGTAATGTGTGTGTGTATACTGCCTGTAATGTGTATTCTGCCTGTAATGTGTGTGTGTGTGTACTGCCTGTAATGTGTGTGTGTGTGTGTGTGTGTACTGCCTGTAATGTGTGTGTGTGTGTGTACTGCCTGTAATGTGTGTGTGTGTGTGTATTGCCTGTAATGTGTGTGTGTACTGCCTGTAATGTGTGTACTGCCTGTAATGTGTGTACTGCCTGTAATGTGTGTACTGCCTGTAATGTGTGTGTATACTGCCTGTAATGTGTATTCTGCCTGTAATGTGTGTGTGTACTGCCTGTAATGTGTATATATACTGCCTGTAATGTGTGTGTGTGTGTGTGTGTGTGTACTGCCTGTAATGTGTATACTGCCTGTAATGTGTGTGTGTGTGTACTGCCTGTAATGTGTGTGTGTGTACTGCCTGTAATGTGTGTGTGTGTGTACTGCCTGTAATGTGTGTGTGTGTGTACTGCCTGTAATGTGTGTGTGTGTGTACTGCCTGTAATGTGTGTGTACTGCCTGTAATGTGTGTGTGTGTGTGTACTGCCTGTAATGTGTGTGTGTGTACTGCCTGTAATGTGTGTGTGTGTACTGCCTGTAATGTGTGTGTATTCTGTACTGCCTGTTATGTGTGTGTACTGCCTGTAATGTGTGTGTGTGTGTACTGCCTGTAATGTCTGTGTGTGTATATACTGCCTGTAATGTGTGTGTACTGCCTGTAATGTGTGTGTGTGTGTATATACTGCCTGTAATGTGTATACTGCCTGTAATGTGTGTGTGTGTGTGTGTGTACTGCCTGTAATGTGTGTGTACTGCCTGTAATGTGTGTGTACTGCCTGTAATGTGTGTGTACTGCCTGTAATGTGTGTGTACTGCCTGTAATGTGTGTGTACTGCCTGTAATGTGTGTGTACTGCCTGTAATGTGTGTGTACTGCCTGTAATGTGTGTGTGTGTACTGCCTGTAATGTGTGTGTGTGTACTGCCTGTAATGTGTGTGTGTGTACTGCCTGTAATGTGTGTGTGTACTGCCTGTAATGTGTGTGTGTGTACTGCCTGTAATGTGTGTGTGTACTGCCTGTAATGTGTGTGTGTGTACTGCCTGTAATGTGTGTGTGTGTACTGCCTGTAATGTGTGTGTGTACTGCCTGTAATGTGTGTGTGTACTGCCTGTAATGTGTGTGTATTCTGTACTGCCTGTAATGTGTGTGTGTGTGTGTACTGCCTGTAATGTGTGTGTGTGTACTGCCTGTAATGTGTGTGTGTGTACTGCCTGTAATGTGTGTGTATTCTGTACTGCCTGTAATGTGTGTGTGTGTGTGTACTGCCTGTAATATGTGTGTGTGTACACTGCCTGTAATGTGTGTGTGTGTATATACTGCCTGTAATGTGTGTGTGTGTACTGCCTGTAATAGTAACATAGTAACATGGTTAGTAAAGCCGAAAAAAGACATTTGTCCATCCAGTTCAGCCTATATTCCATCATAATAAATCCCCAGATCTACGTCCTTCTACAGAACCTAATAATTGTATGATACAATATTGTTCTGCTCCAGGAAGACATCCAGGCCTCTCTTGAATCCCTCGACTGAGTTCGCCATCACCACCTCCTCAGGCAAGCAATTCCAGATTCTCACTGCCCTAACAGTAAAGAATCCTCTTCTATGTTGGTGGAAAAACCTTCTCTCCTCCAGACGCAAAGAATGCCCCCTTGTGCCCGTCACCTTCCTTGGTATAAACAGATCCTCAGCGAGATATTTGTATTGTCCCCTTATATACTTATACATGGTTATTAGATCGCCCCTCAGTCGTCTTTTTTCTAGACTAAATAATCCTAATTTCGCTAATCTCTGGGTATTGTAGTTCTTCCATCCCCTTTATTAACCCCTTCCCGACCTGTGACACAGCGTATGCGTCATGAAAGTCGGTGCCAATCCGACCTGTGACGCATATGCTGTGTCACAGAAAGATCGCGTCCCTGCAGATCGGGTGAAAGGGTTAACTCCCATTTCACCCGATCTGCAGGGACAGGGGGAGTGGTAGTTTAGCCCAGGGGGGGTGGCTTCACCCCCTCGTGGCTACGATCGCTCTGATTGGCTGTTGAAAGTGAAACTGCCAATCAGAGCGATTTGTAATATTTCACCTAAAAAAATGGTGAAATATTACAATCCAGCCATGGCCGATGCTGCAATATCATCGGCCATGGCTGGAAATACTAATGTGCCCCCACCCCACCTCTCCGATCGCCCCCCCAGCCCCCCGATCTGTGGCCCGCTCCCCTCCGTCCTGTGCTCCGCTCCCCCGTACTCCTGTCCGCTCCCCCCGTGCTCCAATCACACCCCCCGTGCTCCAATCAAACCCCCCCGCACTCCGATCCCCCCCCCGTGCTCCGATCCACCCCCCCTGCACACCGATCCACCCCCCCTGCACACCGATCCACCCCCCCTGCACACCGATCACTCTCCCCCATGCTCCGATCCCTCCCCCCCCGTGCTCCGACGCCCCCCCGTGCCCTGATCTCCCCCCCTTATACTTACCGATCCTGGCGGGGTCCGTCCGTCTTCTTCCCCGAGCGCCGCAATGTTCCAAAATGGCGGGCGCATGCGCAGTGCGCCCGCCGAATCTGCCGGCCGGCAGATTCGTTCCAATGTGAATTTTGATCACTGTGATATAATCTATCACAGTGGTCAAAATAAAAAAACAGTAAATGACCCCCCCCCATTTGTCCCCCATAGATAGGGACAATAATAAAATAAAGAATTTTTTTTTTTTTCCACTAAGGTTGGAGTTAGAGTTAGAGTTAGGGTTAGGGTTAGGGGTAGGGTTAGGGGTAGGGTTAGGGGTAGGGTTAGGGGTAGGGTTAGGGGTAGGGGTAGGGTTAGGGTTTCGATATGTGCACACGTATTCTGGTCCTCTGCGGATTTTTCCGCAGCGGATTTGATAAATCCGCAGTGCTAAACCGCTGCGGATTTATGGCAGATTTACCGCAGTTTTTCTGCGCATTTCACTGCGGTTTTACAACTGCGATTTTCTATTGGAGCAGTTGTAAAACCGCTGTGGAATCCGCAGAAAGAAGTGACATGCTGCGGAATGTAAACCGCTGCGTTTCCGTGCAGTTTTTCCGCAGCATGTGTACAGCGATTTTTGTTTCCCATAGGTTTACATTGAAATGTAAACTCATGGGAAACTGCTGCGGATCCGCAGCGTTTTCCGCAGCGTGTGCACATACCTTTAGAATTAGGCTATGTGCACACGGTGCGGATTTGGCTGCGGATCCGCAGCGGATTGGCCGCTGCGGATCCGCAGCAGTGTTCCATCAGGTTTACAGTACCATGTAAACCTATGGAAAACCAAATCCGCTGTGCCCATGGTGCGGAAAATACCGCACGAAAACGCTGCATTGTATTTTCCGCAGCATGTCAATTCTTTGTGCGGATTCCGCAGCGTTTTACACCTATTCCTCAATAGGAATCCGCAGGTGAAATCCGCAGTAAATCCGCAGGTAAAACGCAGTGCCTTTTACCCGCGGATTTTTCAAAAATGGTGCGGAAAAATCTCACACGAATCCGCAACGTGGGTACATAGCCTTAGGGTTAGGGTTGGGTTGGAATTAGGGTTGTGGTTAGGGTTAGGGGTGTGTTGGGGTTAGGGTTGTGGTTAGGGTTACGGCTACAGTTGGGATAAGGGTTAGGGGTGTGTTGGCGTTAGAATTGAGGGGTTTCCACTGTTTAGGCACATCAGGGGGTCTCCAAACGCAACATGGCGCCACCATTGATTCCAGCCAATCTTTTATTCAAAAAGTCAAATGGTGCTCCTTCCCTTCCGAGCCCCGACGTGTGCCCAAACAGTGGTTTACCCCCACATATTGGGTATCAGTGTACTCAGGACAAACTGGGCAACAATTACTGGGGTCCAATTTCTCCTGTTACCCTTGAGAAAATAAAAAATTGCTTGCTAAAACATCATTTTTGAGGAAAGAAAAATGATTTTTTATTTTCACGGCTCTGCGTTGTAAACGTCTGTGAAGCACTTGGGGGTTCAAAGTGCTCACCACATATCTAGATAAGTTCCTTGGGGGGTCTAGTTTCCAAAATGGGGTCACTTGTTGGGGGTTTCTACTGTTTAGGCACACCAGGGGCTCTGCAAACGCAACGTGACGCCCGCAGACCATTCCATCAAAGTCTGCATTTCAAAACGTCACTACTTGACTTCCGAGCCCCGACATGTGCCCAAACAGTGGTTTACCCCCACATATGGGGTATCAGCGTACTCAGGACAAACTGGGCAACAATTACTGGGGTCCAATTTCTCCTGTTACCCTTGAGAAAATAAAAAATTGCTTGCTAAAACATCATTTTTGAGGAAAGAAAAATGATTTTTTATTTTCACGGCTCTGCGTTGTAAACGTCTGTGAAGCACTTGGGGGTTCAAAGTGCTCACCACATATCTAGATAAGTTCCTTGGGGGGGTCTAGTTTCCAAAATGGGGTCACTTGTGGGGGGTTTCTACTGTTTAGGCACACCAGGGGCTCTGCAAACGCAACGTGACGCCCGCAGACCATTCCATCAAAGTCTGCATTTCAAAAGTCACTGCTTCCCTTCTGAGCCCCGACGTGTGCCCAAACAGTGGTTTACCCCCACATATGGGGTATCAGCGTACTCAGGAGAAACTGGACAACAACTTTTGGGGTCCAATTTCTCCTGTAACCCTTGGGAAAATAAAAAATTCTGGGCTAAAAAATTATTTTTGAGGAAAGAAAACGTATTTATTATTTTCACTGCTCTGTGTTATAAACTTCTGTGAAGCACTTGGGGGTTCAAAGTGCTCACCTCACATCTAGATAAGTTCCTTTCGGGGTCTAGTTTCCAAAATGGGGTCACTTGTGGGGGGTTTCTACTGTTTAGGCACACCAGGGGCTCTGCAAACGCAACGTGACGCCCGCAGACCATTCCATCAAAGTCTGCATTTCAAAAGTCACTACTTCCCTTCTGAGCCCCGACATGTGCCCAAACTGTGGTTTACCCCCACATATGGGGTATCAGCGTACTCAGGAGAAACTGTACAACAACTTTTGGGGTCAAATTTCTCCTGTTACCCTTGGGAAAATAATAAATTGCAGGCTAAAAAATCATTTTAGAGAAAATAAAATTTTTATTTTATTTTCATGGCTCTGCGTTATAAACTTCTGTGAAGCACTTGGAAGTTCAAAGTCCTCACCACACATCTAGATTAGTTCCTTTGGGGGTCTAGTTTCCAAAATGGGGTCATATGTGGGGGATCTCCAATGTTTAGGCACACAGGGGCTCTCCAAACGTGACATGGTGTCCGCTAATGATTGGAGCTAATTTTCCATTTAAAAAGCCAATTGGCGTGCCTTCCCTTCCGAGCCCTGCCGTGCGCCCAAACAGTGGTTTACCCCCACATATGGGGTATCAGCGTACTCAGGACAAACTGGACAACAACATTTGCGGTCCAATTTCTCCTATTACCCTTGGCAAAATAGGAAATTCCAGGCTAAAAATCATTTTTGAGGAAAGAAAAATTATTTTTTATTTTCATGGCTCTGCATTATAAACTTCTGTGAAGCACCTGGGGGTTTAAAGTGCTCAATATGCATCTAGATAAGTTCCTTGGGGGGTCTAGTTTCCAAAATGGGGTCACTTGTGGGGGAGCTCCAATGCATAGGCACACAGGGGCTCTCCAAACGCGACATGGTGTCCGCTAACAATTGGAGCTAATTTTCCATTCAAAAAGTCAAATGGCGCGCCTTCCCTTCCGAGCCCTGCCGTGTGCCCAAACAGTGGTTTACCCCCACATATGAGGTATCGGCGTACTCGGGAGAAATTGCCCAACAAATTTTAGGATTCATTTTATCCTATTGCCCATGTGAAAATGAAAAACTGAGGCGAAAATAATTTTTTTGTGAAAAAAAAAAGTACTTTTTCATTTTTACAGATCAATTTGTGAAGCACCTGAGGGTTTAAAGTGCTCAATATGCATCTAGATAAGTTCCTTGGGGGGTCTAGTTTCCAAAATGGGGTCATTTGTGGGGGAGCTCCAATGTTTAGGCACACGGGGGCTCTCCAAACACGACATGGTGTCCGCTAACGATGGAGATAATTTTTCATTCAAAAAGTCAAATGGCGCTCCTTCCCTTCCGAACCTTACCATGTGCCCAAACAGTGGTTTACCCCCACATGTGAGGTATCGGTGTACTCATGAGAAATTGCCCAACAAATTTTAGGATCCATTTTATCCTGTTGCCCATGTGAAAATGAAAAAAATTGAGGCTAAAAGAATTTTTTTGTGAAAAAAAAGTACTTTTTCATTTTTACGGATCAATTTGTGAAGCCCCCGGGGGTTCAAAGTTCTCACTATGCATCTAGATAAGTTCCTTGGGGCGTCTAGTTTCCAAAATGGGGTCACGTGTGGGGGAGCTCCAATTTTTAGGCACACGGGGGCTCTCCAAACGTGACATGGTGTCCGCTAAAGAGTGGAGCCAATTTTTCATTCAAAAAGTCAAATGGCGCTCCTTCCCTTCCAAGCCCTGCCGTGCGCCCAAACAGTGCTTTACCCCACATATGAGGTATCAGCGTACTCAGGACAAATTGGACAACAACTTTCGTGGTTCAGTTTCTCCTTGTACCATTGGGAAAATAAAAAAAATGTTGCTAAAAGATAATTTTTGTGACTAAAAAGTTAAATGTTCATTTTTTTCCTTCCATGTTTCTTCTGCTGCTGTGAAGCACCTGAAGGGTTAAAAAACTTCTTGAATGTGGTTTTGAGCACCTTGAGGGGTGCATTTTTTAGAATGGTGTCACTTTTGGGTATTTTCAGCCATACAGACCCCTCAAACTGACTTCAAATGTGAGGTGGTCCCTAAAAAAAATGGTTTTGTAAATTTCGTTGTAAAAATGAGAAATCGCTGGTCAAATTTTAACTCTTATAACTTCCTAGCAAAAAAAAATTTTGTTTCCAAAATTGTGCTGGTGTAAAGTAGACATGTGGGAAATGTTATTTATTAACTATTTTGTGTCACATAACTCTCTGGTTTAACAGAATAAAAATTCAAAATGTGAAAATTGCGAAATTTTCAAAATTTTCGCCAAATTTTCGCCAAATTTCCGTTTTTATCACAAATAAACGCAGAATTTATTGACCTAAATTTACCACTAACATGAAGCCCAATATGTCACGAAAAAACAATCTCAGAACCGCTAGGATCCGTTGAAGCGTTCCTGAGTTATTACCTCATAAAGGGACACTGGTCAGAATTGCAAAAAACGGCCAGGTCATTAAGGTCAAAATAGGCTGGGTCATGAAGGGGTTAATTTTGTTGCCCTCCTTTGTACTCTCTCTAGTTCCATTATATCCTTCATGAGCACCGGTGCCCAAAACTGGACACAGTACTCCATGTGCGGTCTAACTAGGGATTTGTACAGAGGCAGTATAATGCTCTCATCATGTGTATCCAGACCTCTTTTAATGCACCCCATGATCCTGTTTGCCTTGGCAGCTGCTGCCTGGCACTGGCTGCTCCAGGTAAGTTTATCATTAACTAGGATCCCCAAGTCCTTCTCCCTGTCAGATTTACCCAGTGGTTTCCCGTTCAGTGTGTAATGGTGATATTGATTCCTTCTTCCCATGTGTATAACCTTACATTTATCATTGTTAAACCTCATCTGCCACCTTTCAGCCCAAGTTTCCAACTTATCCAGATCCATCTGTAGCAGAATACTATCTTCTCTTGTATTAACTGCTTTACATAGTTTTGTATCATCTGCAAATATCGATATTTTACTGTGTAAACCTTCTACCAGATCATTAATGAATATGTTGAAGAGAACAGGTCCCAATACTGACCCCTGCGGTACCCCACTGGTCACAGCGACCCAGTTAGAGACTATACCATTTATAACCACCCTCTGCTTTCTATCACTAAGCCAGTTACTAACCCATTTACACACATTTTCCCCCAGACCAAGCATTCTCATTTTGTGTACCAACCTCTTGTGCGGCACGGTATCAAACGCTTTGGAAAAATCGAGATATACCACGTCCAATGACTCACCGTGGTCCAGCCTATAGCTTACCTCTTCATAAAAACTGATTAGATTGGTTTGACAGGAGCGATTTCTCATAAACCCATGCTGATATGGCGTTAAACAGTTATTCTCATTGAGATAATCCAGAATAACATCCCTCAGAAACCCTTCAAATATTTTACCAACAATAGAGGTTAGACTTACTGGCCTATAATTTCCAGGTTCACTTTTAGAGCCCTTTTTGAATATTGGCACCACATTTGCTATGCGCCAGTCCTGCGGAACAGATCCTGTCGCTATAGAGTCCCTAAAAATAAGAAATAATGGTTTATCTATTACATTACTTAGTTCCCTTAGTACTCGTGGGTGTATGCCATCCGGACCCGGAGATTTATCTATTTTAATCTTATTTAGCCGATTTCGCACCTCTTCTTGGGTTAGATTGGTGACCCTTAATATAGGGTTTTCATTGTTTCTTGGGATTTCACCTAGCATTTCATTTTCCACCGTGAATACCGTGGAGAAGAAGGTGTTTAATATGTTAGCTTTTTCCTCGTCATCTACAACCATTCTTTCCTCACTATTTTTTAAGGGGCCTACATTTTCAGTTTTTATTCTTTTACTATTGATATAGTTGAAGAACAGTTTGGGATTAGTTTTACTCTCCTTAGCAATGTGTGTGTGTGTATATACTGCCTGTAATGTGTGTGTGTGTGTATATACTGCCTGTAATGTGTATACTGCCTGTAATGTGTGTGTGTGTACTGCCTGTAATGTGTGTGTACTGCCTGTAATGTGTGTGTGTGTGTGTGTGTGTACTGCCTGTAATGTGTGTGTGTGTGTGTGTGTGTACTGCCTGTAATGTGTGTGTGTGTATATACTGCCTGTAATGTGTGTGTGTGTGTGTACTGCCTGTAATGTGTATACTGCCTGTAATGTGTGTGTACTGCCTGTAATGTGTGTGTGTGTGTGTACTGCCTGTAATGTGTGTGTGTGTACTGCCTGTAATGTGTATACTGCCTGTAATGTGTGTGTGTGTACTGCCTGTAATGTGTGTGTGTGTGTGTACTGCCTGTAATGTGTGTGTGTGTGTACTGCCTGTAATTTGTTTGTGTGTACTGCCTGTAATGTGTGTGTATATACTGCCTGTAATGTGTGTGTGTGTGTGTACTGCCTGTAATGTGTGTGTGTGTGTGTGTGTGTACTGCCTGTAATGTGTGTGTGTGTGTGTGTACTGCCTGTAATGTGTGTGTGTACTGCCTGTAATGTGTGTACTGCCTGTAGTGTGTGTGTGTGTGTACTGCCTCTAATGTGTGTGTGTGTGTGTACTGCCTGTAATGTGTGTGTGTGTGTACTGCCTGTAATGTGTGTGTGTGTGTGTACTGCCTGTAATGTGTGTGTGTGTGTGTGTACTGCCTGTAATGTGTGTGTGTGTGTGTGTACTGCCTGTAATGTGTATACTGCCTGTAATGTGTGTGTGTGTACTGCCTGTAATGTGTGTGTGTACTGCCTGTAATGTGTGTGTGTACTGCCTGTAATGTGTGTGTGTACTGCCTGTAATGTGTGTGTGTGTGTACTGCCTGTAATGTGTGTGTGTGTACTGCCTGTAATGTGTGTGTGTACTGCTTGTAATGTGTATGTACTGCCTGTAATGTGTGTGTATTCTGTACTGCCTGTAATGTGTGTGTGTACTGCCTGTAATGTGTGTGTGTACTGCCTGTAATGTCTGTGTGTATATACTGCCTGTAATGTGTGTGTGTACTGCCTGTAATGTGTGTGTGTACTGCCTGTAATGTGTGTGTGTACTGCCTGTAATGTGTGTGTACTGCCTGTAATGTGTGTGTACTGCCTGTAATGTGTGTGTACTGCCTGTAGTGTGTGTACTGCCTGTAATGTGTGTGTACTGCCTGTAATGTGTGTGTACTGCCTGTAATGTGTATACTGCCTGTAATGTGTGTGTGTACTGCCTGTAATGTGTGTGTATTCTGTACTGCCTGTAATGTGTGTGTACTGCCTGTAATGTGTGTGTGTGTGTGTGTACTGCCTGTAATGTGTGTGTGTATATACTGCCTGTAATGTGTGTGTGTGTACTGCCTGTAATGTGTGTGTGTGTATATATACTGCCTGTAATGTGTGTGTGTGTGTGTATATACTGCCTGTAATGTGTATACTGCCTGTAATGTGTGTGTGTGTACTGCCTGTAATGTGTGTGTGTGTGTGTGTGTACTGCCTGTAATGTGTGTGTGTGTGTGTATATACTGCCTGTAATGTGTGTGTGTGTACTGCCTGTAATGTGTATACTGCCTGTAATGTGTGTACTGCCTGTAATGTGTGTGTGTGTACTGCCTGTAATGTGTGTGTGTACTGCCTGTAATGTGTGTGTGTGTACTGCCTGTAATGTGTGTGTGTGTGTGTACTGCCTGTAATGTGTGTGTATTCTGTACTGCCTGTAATGTGTGTGTGTGTGTACTGCCTGTAATGTGTGTGTGTGTACTGCCTGTAATGTGTGTGTGTGTGTGTGTGTGTGTACTGCCTGTAATGTGTGTGTGTACTGCCTGTAATGTGTGTGTGTGTGTGTTTACTGCCTGTAATGTGTGTGTGTGTGTGTACTGCCTGTAATGTGTGTGTGTGTGTACTGCCTGTAATGTGTGTGTGTGTGTACTGCCTGTAATGTGTATGTGTGTGTACTGCCTGTAATGTGTGTGTGTGTACTGCCTGTAATGTGTATGTGTGTGTACTGCCTGTAATGTGTATGTGTGTGTACTGCCTGTAATGTGTGTGTGTGTGTGTACTGCCTGTAATGTGTGTGTGTGTGTGTGTGTGTACTGCCTGTAATGTGTGTGTGTGTGTACTGCCTGTAATGTGTGTGTGTGTGTGTGTACTGCCTGTAATGTGTGTGTGTGTGTACTGCCTGTAATGTGTGTGTGTGTGTACTGCCTGTAATGTGTGTGTGTGTGTACTGCCTGTAATGTGTGTGTGTGTGTACTGCCTGTAATGTGTGTGTGTATTCTGTACTGCCTGTAATGTGTGTGTGTATTCTGTACTGCCTGTAATGTGTGTGTATTCTGTACTGCCTGTAATGTGTGTGTATTCTGTACTGCCTGTAATGTGTGTGTATTCTGTACTGCCTGTAATGTGTGTGTATTCTGTACTGCCTGTAATGTGTGTGTATTCTGTACTGCCTGTAATGTGTGTGTATTCTGTACTGCCTGTAATGTGTGTGTATTCTGTACTGCCTGTAATGTGTGTGTATTCTGTACTGCCTGTAATGTGTGTGTATTCTGTACTGCCTGTAATGTGTGTGTATTCTGTACTGCCTGTAATGTGTGTGTATTCTGTACTGCCTGTAATGTGTGTGTATTCTGTACTGCCTGTAATGTGTGTGTATTCTGTACTGCCTGTAATGTGTGTGTATTCTGTACTGCCTGTAATGTGTGTGTATTCTGTACTGCCTGTAATGTGTGTGTATTCTGTACTGCCTGTAATGTGTGTGTATTCTGTACTGCCTGTAATGTGTGTGTATTCTGTACTGCCTGTAATGTGTGTGTATTCTGTACTGCCTGTAATGTGTGTGTATTCTGTACTGCCTGTAATGTGTGTGTATTCTGTACTGCCTGTAATGTGTGTGTATTCTGTACTGCCTGTAATGTGTGTGTATTCTGTACTGCCTGTAATGTGTGTGTATTCTGTACTGCCTGTAATGTGTGTGTATTCTGTACTGCCTGTAATGTGTGTGTATTCTGTACTGCCTGTAATGTGTGTGTATTCTGTACTGCCTGTAATGTGTGTGTATTCTGTACTGCCTGTAATGTGTGTGTATTCTGTACTGCCTGTAATGTGTGTGTATTCTGTACTGCCTGTAATGTGTGTGTATTCTGTACTGCCTGTAATGTGTGTGTATTCTGTACTGCCTGTAATGTGTGTGTAATGTGCGTGTACTGCCTGTAATGTGTGTGCTGCTGTGTACTGCCTGTAATGTGTGTGCTGCTGTGTACTGCCTACCTGTAACGCATGCATACTGTGTACTTGCCTGCCTGTAAGGCGTGCATACTGTGTACTGCCTGCCTGTAAGGCGTGCATACTGTGTACTGCCTGCCTGTAGTGTGGGCACACTGCCTGCCTGTAGTGTGGGCACACTGCCTGCCTGTAGTGTGGGCACACTGCCTGCCTGTAGTGTGGGCACACTGCCTGCCTGTAGTGTGGGCACACTGCCTGCCTGTAGTGTGGGCACACTGCCTGCCTGTAGTGTGGGCACACTGCCTGCCTGTAGTGTGGGCACACTGCCTGCCTGTAGTGTGGGCACACTGCCTGCCTGTAGTGTGGGCACACTGCCTGCCTGTAGTGTGGGCACACTGCCTGCCTGTAGTGTGGGCACACTGCCTGCCTGTAGTGTGGGCACACTGCCTGCCTGTAGTGTGGGCACACTGCCTGCCTGTAGTGTGGGCACACTGCCTGCCTGTAGTGTGGGCACACTGCCTGCCTGTAGTGTGGGCACACTGCCTGCCTGTAGTGTGGGCACACTGCCTGCCTGTAGTGTGGGCACACTGCCTGCCTGTAGTGTGGGCACACTGCCTGCCTGTAGTGTGGGCACACTGCCTGCCTGTAGTGTGGGCACACTGCCTGCCTGTAGTGTGGGCACACTGCCTGCCTGTAGTGTGGGCACACTGCCTGCCTGTAGTGTGGGCACACTGCCTGCCTGTAGTGTGGGCACACTGCCTGCCTGTAGTGTGGGCACACTGCCTGCCTGTAGTGTGGGCACACTGCCTGCCTGTAGTGTGGGCACACTGCCGGCCTGTAGTGTGGGCACACTGCCGGCCTGTAGTGTGGGCACACTGCCGGCCTGTAGTGTGGGCACACTGCCGGCCTGTAGTGTGGGCACACTGCCGGTAATGTGTGTGCTGCTGTGTACTGCCTATAACATGTGTACTGCCTGCTTGTAATGTGTACTGACTTTTACTGTCTGTCTGTATAATGAGTGTGCTGCTGTGTACTGTCTGCCTGTAATATGTATACTGCCTTCCTGTAGTGTGGATGCTGTGTGTACTGACTTTTACTGTCCATCTGTATAATGTATGCTCCCTGTACTGATTGTTACTTTGTTGAGATGCTGGGCTAATGTCTTTACAGTTATAGGGTGAGGGGCTGCCTAGCCAAAACTCCCCACTGAAGGTGGCCACATAGGGGCTCTACTCTTTAACCCCTTGCTACCACTCACACATATTATTTTTTTTTTTTTTTAAGTTTTGCAAAAAAATGTTTGTCACTTTTTTTTTTTATTAGACCTATTTTATTATAATCTTGGGGCTCATATAACATCATTTTTTGTTGTTTTATAGCTTTTTTTTATGGAGGTGCGGCTAGCAGAACACCGCAATTCTGGTATTTCAATTTTTTTTACTGTATGGTTTAATTTTATATTTAGGTCTGGCTTTTACCTTCATAGCAATACAGTATGTGCTTGTTTTTTATTTCTTTTATGCCAAGTTCACATGTTCAGTATTTGGTCAGTATTTTACCTCAGTATGGGTAAGCCAAAACCATGAGTGGATAATAAATACAGAAATGGTGACGGGTTTCTATTGTACCTTTCCTCTGATTGTTCCACTCCTGAGTTTGGCTTACAAATAATCAAAGGAAAAGTATAATAGAAACATGTCACCACTTCTGCATTTATCACCCACTCCTGGTTTTGGCTTACACATACTGAGGTAAAATACTGACCAAATACTGCTAGTGTGAGATTTTTATTTTTTTTTAGTTGTAAAGGACATAACCCTGTGATCTGTTGATCACTTATTTTGCATACTGCAGTATACCAAGGAAAATTAGTATACAGTCAAAATTATGTTCTCCAGTTAAGCCCAGCCACATGCGGTCTTTGGGGCCTTGAGCTTGCCATGACAACCCATCGCCCCCAGTGATCACATCAATGATTGACATATCCTGCATTAGCCTAGTTTGGTGCAGGCTCAAATGTTGAGCCTGCCTGTTCTATAGAGACATGACTTAGGAAGTACTATTACATTCTATGTTTGATCTTCTGATAAGTCTGCAGTCGCTCTATGTGACTGCAGACCTTTGAATCCTTATAGCCTGCGGTGTGCACTCTCAGGATTCACTAGTATCACTGTTGAGAGCAAACGATCACATGACCACATGTTTTCAATTTGTATACCTCTGGTCACACTCCGACTAGACGTGCCTGGCTTCTCTCAGTACAAGTGTATTGAGAGAAGCTGAACACATCTAGTGAGCATGTGACCGCATGTATGCAAATCACGTGACTTATCGGCCGCTCTCACCATAAAGATGGGAGAATCCTGACAGCATCTGCAACGTACGCTGGCAGGAATCCGTATAGAGAAGCAGCATACTTTAGTCAGAAGACTGTAGAACAGGACCCTGAAATCTTAGGCTGTGTGCCCATTTTTTTATGCGTTTCTGCCGCGATTCCGCAGCCATAGGATTGCATTGAAACACTCACTTCACGCATGTGGCTATGCCCACCATACATAAAGTGAGCTCTTCATGTGCGGATGGTACCCGGGTCTGGAGGAGAAGAGATTCTCCTTCAGGCCCTGGGATCCATATTCATGTAAAAAAAGAATTAAAATAAAAAACAGGGTTATACTCACCTTCTGATGGCCCCCGGAGTCCTCCCGCCTCTCAGTGGTGCACGCGGCGGCTTCCATTCCCAGGGATGCATTGCGCAAATCACCTGAGATGACGTCGCAGTCACGCGGCCGTGACGTCACAAAGGTTCTACGCGCAAAGCATTTCTGGGAACGGAACGTACCGGGAGTGCCGCTGAGGAGATCGGGAACCGTCGGTAGGTGAGAATAACCGTATTTTTTATTTTCTTAATTATTTTTCACATTCTATCTTTTACTGTTGATGCTGCATAGGCAGCATCAGTAGTAAAAAGTTGGTCACACTTGTCAAGCACTATGCATGACAAGTGTGATCAACCTGTCAATCAATTTTCCAAACGATGCTTCAAATCGCTTGTAAAGCGCATACTGCAAGCTAAAAACGCTTGCAAAACGCTTGTGTTTTGCGGGAAAACGCATGCCAATTCCGCATGCGTTTTACCTGCAGCAGGGAGTTGCGGAAATGCTGCGGACATTTCTGCAACATGGGCATATAGCCTTACTGTTCTCTTATAATATACAGACAAGACAGTTCCTGTTCTCTAGAGATCACCCCTCGATAGTTATCACATAATTATGGGTCGGATGAGGTTGGGGTCATTTGTGCTGTAGTTTGCATGGCGGCAAAACTGTACACAGCTTTGTGATGATTTTTTTTTAATTATTTTATTTAAGGGCATAAAAATGCAAAGTTTGAAAATTGCAAAATTTTAAAATTTTTCGCCATATTTCTCTCTTTTTCATAAATAATCGCAAGTAATATCGAAGAAATGTTACCACTAACATGAAGTTCAATATGTCACAAAAAACAATCTCAGAATCAGTGGGATCCGTTAAAGCGTTCCAGAGTTATAACCTCATAAAGTGACAGTGGTCAGAATTGTAAAAATTGGCTCAGTCATTAAGTACCAAATTGGCTCTGTCACTAAGGGGTTAAACTGAGAGACACAGGCCCCTTTGAATTTGGTGCATCTTCAGCAATTCTTACAACACAAATTGAAAACCACACCTTATATGATATATAATTTACATCAATTTCTGTGATCAGTTTTAATACACTGCTCAAAAAAATAAAGGGAGCACTAAAATACCAAATCCTAGTTATCACTGAATGCAATATTCGAGTTGCAAATTTTTATTCATTACATGGGTAGAATGCATTGAGAACAATACAACGTAAAAATGATCAATGTAATAAATAACATCCCATGGAGGTCTGGATTTGGAATGATACTCAAAATAATAGTGGAAAATCAAATTAGGCCAGCGTCACACTGGCGTTTAAAACGGCCGAGTGCAATGCGATAAAAAATCGCATTGCACTCGGACCAATGTTAACATATGGGGCCGCTCCCAGCAGCCGACTTTTTGTCGGCCGTTTTCCTCGGTCCGAGACAATCGCAGCATGCTGCGATTGTCTCGGACCGAGGAAAAATCTCGGCTCACTCGCACCCATATAAGCCTATGGGTGCGAGTGAGACAGCGCACACCACTCGGATAACATCCGAGTGATGTGGGCTATAAGCGGACCCCAGCAATGGAGGAGATGGAGAAATTCATTTCTCCGCCTCCTCCGCAGCTGTGCTCCGATCCTCCCAGTGCGAGAGAATCGGAGCACAGACGCATGACACTCGGCTCCTGCTCTGCTGCGAGCAGGAGCCGAGTGTCATTAGCATATCGCATCCGATACTCTCGCATCGGATGCAATACGCTAGTGTGACGCCGGCCTTACAGTCTGATCCAACTTCAGTGGAAATGCCTCAAGACAAGGAAATGATGCTCAGTAGGGTGTGTGACCTCCCTACAACTCCTGGGCATGCTCAAGATGAGGCGGTGGATGATCTCAACCCAGACCTGGATTAACCCCTTAGTGACCGAGCCAAATTTTTGAAATCTGACCAGTGTCACTTTATGTGGTAATAACTCTGCAACGCTTCAACAAATCCCAGTGATTTTGAGATTGTTTTTTCGTGACACATTATACTTTATGATAATGGTAAATTTAGTTCAACATTTTTTGTGTTTATTTATAAAAAATATCAAAAATTTGAGAAAAATGTTAAAAAATTAGCAATTTTCTAAATTTGAATGATTATCCCTTTAAACCAGATAGTCATACAACAGCAAACCATTAATAAATAACATTTCCCACATGTCTGCTTTACATCAGGACAATTTGTAAAATGTTATTTTATTTTGCTAGCATTTTAGGAGGTTTAAAAATGTAGCAGCAATTTTTCATTTTTTCAAAGAAATTTACGAAATTTATTTTTTTAGGGACTTATCCATGTTTGAAGTGACTTTAGGGGTCCCATATATTGGGAAACCCACAAACGTGATACCATTTTAAAAACAGCACCCCTAAACATATTGAAAACTGCTGTCAGGTAGTTTATTAACCCTTCAGGTGCTTTACAGGAATTAATGCAAAGTGGCATGACAGAAATGAAAATGTGTATTTTTACCACCTAAATGTTGCTAACTTCTAAACAGATTACTACAGCCGGCAGACTCTAAGGCCGCTATTTGGTCATGAATTGCCATGGCAAACATCAGGACAACAAAATCATGATCTGAGGGCACCAATTGTGACAAAGAAGAAGCCCCCACACTCTGTTAACCATTTATAATGATGTAGTCACTATTGACAGCAGCATCTAAGGGGTTAAACAGATTTAGATGGTGCAAACACTGATCGTGGCTGGTACAGCAAGTTGTCAGCTATAGTGTACAGCCGACAGATGCTGGATTGTCATCTGTATGGGGAGGCTATTCTCTTATATCTCAGGTCAGTTAAAAGACGTATTGGCGGTCATTAAGGGGTTAAAGCATCAGTCAACTTCTGGACAATCTGTGGTGCAACGTGATGTTGGTGGATGAAATGAGACCTGGTGTCCCAGGTGTGTTCAATTGGATTCAGGTCTGGAGAACGGGCAGGCAGTCTATAGCATCAGTGCCTTCATCATACAGGAACTGCTGACACATTTCAGCCACATGAGGCCTAGCATTGTCCTGCATTAGGAGGAACCCAGGGCCAACCACACCAGCATATGGTCTCACAAGGGGTCTGAGGATCTCATCTCAGTACTTAATGGCAGTCAGGCTACCTCTGGCAAGCACATGGAGGGCTGTGTAAGTTTTGTGTGAGGCAACTTTTGCATGTGTTGCAACTTTTGTGCATGTGGCATTTTTTCCGCGTGTGCAAGTTTTGCATGTAGGGAGTTTTCCTTGAGGTAAGTTTTGCACGTGTGACGAGTTTTGCGTGAGCCTTGTTTTGCATGTGACAAGGTGTGCGCGTGGTGAGTTTTGAGTGGCGACTTTTGTGTTTCGACTTTTATGTGGCGAGGTTGGTGTATGTGTGGTGAAATGTGTGCTGAGGGTGGTTTATATGTTCAAGCACGTGGTAGTGTGTGGCGCATTTTGTGTGTGTGTTCATATCCCCGTGTGTTGTGAGTATCCCATGCCGGGGCCCCACCTTAGCAATTGTACGGTATATACTCTTTGGCGCCATCGCTCTCACTCTTTAAGTCCCCCTTGTTCACATCTGGCAGCTGTCACTTTGCCTCCAACACTTTTCCTTTCTCATTTTCCCCAGTATGTAGATAGGGGCAAAATTGTTTGGTGAATTGGAAAGCGCGGGGTTAATTTCGCCTCACAACATAGCCTATGACGCTCTCGAGGTCCAGACGTGTGACTGTGCATATATATATTAGTTCATCTTTATAAGTTTTAATTACTATGTCCATATGGATATTACTTCTGCTATGTACCTTCATAATGTCTAGGAAATGTATTTTATATTTACAGGTGAAACTGGTTCTGGCAAGACAACTCAAATTCCACAGTACCTGTATGAAGCGAGCATAGGGCGCCAGGGCATCATTGGCGTGACCCAGCCTCGCAGGGTCGCTGCTATATCTCTGGCAACAAGAGTGTCGGAAGAGCGAAAGACTGAGCTCAGTAGACTGGTAGGTAACCTCATTTCCACTACATATAACAGGATATTATCAGAAGCGGAAGTCTTCCTTTCCCATCTTGCATTGCATTCTTGGTTGCTAAAAGCAGCTTTACCGATAGTCTTATTAACTTGAGTGTCTGTAATGACAGGTGGGGTACACTGTACGTTTCGAAGATGTGACATCAGAAGAGACAAAAATAAAGTTCCTCACTGATGGCATGCTGCTCCGTGAGGCGATCGGAGATCCACTTCTGCGCAGGTACAGCGTGGTCATCCTGGATGAGGCTCATGAAAGGACAGTTCACACTGATGTCCTGTTTGGAGTTGTCAAAACGGCACAAAAAAAGAGAAAAGAGCTTGGAAAGCTACCATTAAAGGTAATCCTACAGACTTGTTCCTCTCTAAACTATATAATATTGTAAGATATTTCATTATATATATTATTACTTACCAGTAGAGATGGGCCAACCCGAAACAGTAATGTTTGGGTTCCATACCGAATACTTACTGTTCGGGCACGAACCCCATACACGGACTTCACCAGGAAGTCTGTGTTACTGTTTTGTGTTCGGCACCTCCGGTCACTGGCATTGACTGATTGAACTACTGCCGCTAATAACAGCAAGAGCAGGCGTGGCTGATGGCAGTATTCATCAACCTGTACTCTAAATAAAAATTAAAAAAAAATCGTTGTGGATTCTCCTTTATTCCCATTTTTGCAACCAGCCGAGCTAAAGCAGACAGCCGGGGTCTGGTATTGTCAGGCTCGTAAGGGGCCATGGATATTGGGCCCCCATAGCCTAAAAATAGCAGCCCGCATCCGTCCAGAAAAGGCGCATCTACAATTTTGGTGCTTTGCCTGGTTTTTCCCACTTGCCCTGTGGCGGTGGCAAGTGGGCTTCATATTTGTGGGGTTGATGTCACCTTTTGTAGTGTAAAGGAAGTCCCTTAGTACTTTATTCTTACTGTGTTTATTTACAATATAACCATAGGATTAGTAATGGAGAGGCATCTTATAGACACCTCTCTATTACTAAGCTGTGGGTTTGATGTCACTTTACAATACAAAGGTGACATCAACCCCACAAATATGAACCCCACTTGCCGCCACCACCACAGGACTAGTGAGAAGAGCCTGGAAAAATGCCAGAATTGGCGCATCTAATAGCTGCGCCTTTTTTGGGCTGCTGCGGGCTGCTATTTTTAGGCTGGGGGACCAATATGCATGGCCCCTTACCAGCCTAAGAATACCAGCCCCTAGCTGTCTGCTTTAGCTTGGCTGATCGTCAAAAATGGGAGGGGGCCCACGCTGTTTTTTTTTTTTTAATTATTTAAATAATTTAAAAACCCGGTGTGGGGACCCCTCTATTCTTGATAACTAGCCTTGCTAAAGGTGACAGCTGAGGGTTGCAGCGCACAGCTGTTAGTTTTGCCTGGCTGGTTATCAAAAATACAGGAGAACCCACGCCGTTTTTTAATTTATTTTAACAACTTGAGAACCATGGCTGTCTGACCGGCGGTGAAATCATTACAGGCAGTCAGTGTTTGCCGCGCTGTCATGCACATGACAGTGACAAACTGGATGTTCGGGGCCCCATTCAAGTGAATTGGGTTTGGGTACTGTTTTGGTACCCGAACCCAAACTTTTTTTTTAACTGTTCATCCGAACCTACTGGACCCAAACTCCCCAGGGGTCCACCGATCTCTACTTACCAGTGTAAAATATGCTTCAGATACTAGGGTCCTACTGGATAAAAAAAATTACAAAAGACTGACTGCTACTTCCAAAGAGAAAACTGGTGTGTACAGGTGCAAACTAAAAGTAGCCATCTCTTATTTGTTAAAATGTAAGCCAGCCATAGATGAAATAGCTTTGGGTCTTCCATAAACAGTTTGGCTACATTTACATAAGTGAAGATTATACTTCCTGCAGATAAACCAGTGTAACCAGAAGACATATTGAACTTTATTCCAGTATAAAGTAAAAGTCTTGGATATTAATCAAATGGTGATGTTTTAGTAATTAATATGACAGCTTTATTTAGTGCTTGATGCAGTCCAGAAGTCAGGGATAGTTGGATTCTTGGTAGCCTTAGGTAGTGCTCAGAGGTGTTGAGGCCAATGGAAAACCTTTCATTATTCAGAGGGACTGTTAAAAATTCCCGTTTCAGCATGCTGTGATTAACATATACAAACACTACGGATTTGCTTATCTTCTGACAGGTCATCATCATGTCAGCTACAATGGATGTGGATCTCTTCTCTCACTATTTCAATGGAGCCCCAGTTCTTTATTTGGAAGGCCGACAGCATCCCATCCAGGTTTTCTATACCAAGCAATCTCAAAGTGATTATCTTCAAGCTGCGCTGGTTACAGTTTTTCAAATCCATCAGGTAACATTAAAAAGTTCTCCAATTGGGAAAATGATCATCATGTCAGAATGGGAGGAATTACTAGTGTATAGGAATTGGGCCGTATGTTAGTGTGGTGTGTAGAGTGGAGAGCGATGCAGTACAATGCCAATAATGCTGAATTCTCAGGGCTACCAAACATACTAATGAATATGCTGTGTTCTTAGCAATTCTTAGTTTTTATGTTTTCGCCATAATTTTCTTTATTCTTGCACTGCATGTGGGTTTGTATTTTGCAGAAAGAGTTGCAGTTTGTCACTATTTAATTTATAATATAAAGTACTGAAAAAAATCTATTTTGGGGTGTGGCATTCACTGTGCAGTAAAAATGGCATGTTAATATGCTGTGGGTCAGTATATTTCTGGCAGCACCAAATTGATGTGATGCTTTTTGTGGGGTGAGCTGTAATTTTCATTGGTATTGTTTTGGTGTTAATTGGTGTTGTTTTGGGAAGAGTTGGCTAAAAACGGTCAATTTGAACATTTTATTATTTTATTTGTAATAGTATTACATTAGGTCCTTAGTGTCACGTAACTCAGCCATTCGTTAAAAAAAACAGCATGTAAGTTAAACTCTGGGACCTAGAACAGGTTAAATTATAATGCATACCTTTTTGTCCCTTAGGAAGCGCCAGCATCTCATGACATACTAGTGTTTCTGACCGGTCAGGAAGAGATTGAAGCAATGACAAAAACATGCAGAGACATAGCGAAGCACCTCCCAGATGGCTGTCCTCAGATGACTGTAATGCCACTTTATGCCTCTCTGCCACATTCCCAACAGCTCCGTGTATTCCAGAATGCCCCGAAGGTAAGTGTGTCATAGAGGAGACTCTCTTGCACCAGTGTCCTCAGTGCTCGGACGGATGCAATACTTGCTTACATTCAGCACATGCATGTACAAAGCGTTCACGGTACCTGAACAAGTATTCCTTCTCCTCCACTCTTAAAATGTGTTTAGGTGACCAGAAGATCAGATACAAAGTGCAAGCGCACAGAGTAACTACCTTTATCATCACTCTTTCCAAGAATACCCAAAATAGCGTCATTTGTGTGTTTTTCAGGATCATCGTAAGGTTATTCTTTCCACCAATATTGCTGAGACTTCCATTACCATAACAGGAATCAAATATGTAGTAGATACCGGCATGGTGAAAGCAAAGAAGTATAACCCTGGTAGGTGTTCGTAGCGTGCCAATGTGTGATCTAGCCTTTTACGTGTTTCTGTGATCCTGACAGCAAATATCTGCAATTGATTTTAATAAAAAGATTATGTGCATTCACATGATTTGGGGGTCTAAGGCCTAGGCTCTTAAACGTGTATGCCAGGTAAATACATATATTTTAATTATATAGGCATCCCTGTGATAAAAGGAAAAAAAAAGTAACCCCTGCCATTCCAGCAATTCTGCCAAAGTCTTTGTTAGCATGGCAGTAACAACAGTGTCATCACGACTACAGCATGTGACTGTTACAGTGTAGATGGCACAAGATCCTTGAGCGATTGACTGAAGGGGTCACCGGCTGTAGTTATGTCATAACTGCTGCTTCCATGTCAAGAAGTACCAGGGTATGCAATAAAAATTTTACTTTTGGCTTATGTAGGCCTTTTTAGAGGAGCACTCTCACTTTGCACAAACTGTACTTTTAATAGGTGCAGTGTATGATCATAGCCATATATTATCTATATATGTGATCAAAGCAATCGATGATCTCCATCTCTTACTGTGCATCTTTCTTTCTCTCTGTTGCGCTCTTTTTTTACTTTGCTCTTTCCTTCTTTTTCTCTTTCTCTGGCGCTCTCTCGTTCTTTCTCTGGCGCTCTCTCGTTCTTTCTCTGACGCTCTCGCTCATTCTTTGGTACTCTTTCTGGCGCTCTCGCTCTTTTTCTGGCACTCTCTCGCTCTTTCTGGCGCTCCCTCTCTCTTTCTGGCGCTCGCTCTTTCTGGCGCTCGCTCGCTCTTTCTGGCGCTCGCTCGCTCTTTCTGGCGCTCGCTCGCTCTTTCTGGCGCTCGCTCGCTCTTTCTGGCGCTCGCTCGCTCTTTCTGGCGCTCGCTCGCTCTTTCTGGCGCTCGCTCGCTCTTTCTGGCGCTCGCTCGCTCTTTCTGGCGCTCGCTCGCTCTTTCTGGCGCTCGCTCGCTCTTTCTGGCGCTCGCTCGCTCTTTCTGGCGCTCGCTCGCTCTTTGGCGCTCTCTCGCTCTTTGTCTGGCGCTCTCTCGCTCTTTGTCTGGCGCTCTCTCGCTCTTTGTCTGGCGCTCTCTCGCTCTTTGTCTGGCGCTCTCTCGCTCTTTGTCTGGCGCTCTCTCGCTCTTTGTCTGGCGCTCTCTCGCTCTTTGTCTGGCGCTCTCTCGCTCTTTGTCTGGCGCTCTTGCTCTTTGTCTGGCGCTCTCTCGCTCTTTGTGTGGCGCTCTCTTCTGGCGCTCTCGCGCTCTCTTCTGGCGCTCTCTCGCTCTTTGGCGCTCTCTCTGGCGCTCTCTCTCGATCTTTCTCTGGCTCTCTCTCGATCTTTCTCTGGCTCTCTCTCGATCTTTCTCTGGCTCTCTCTCGATCTTTCTCTGGCTCTCTCTCGATCTTTCTCTGGCTCTCTCTCGCTCTTTCTCTGGCGCTCTCTCGCTCTTTCTCTGTTGCTCTCTCGCTCTTTCTCTGGCGCTCTCTCGCTCTTTATCTGGCGCTCTCTCGCTCTTTATCTGGCGCTCTCTCGCTCTTTCTCTGGCGCTCTCACTTTGCACAAACTGTACTTTTAATAGGTGCAGTGTATGATCATAGCCATATATTATCTATATATGTGATCAAAGCAATCGATGATCTCCATCTCTTACTGTGCATCTTTCTTTCTCTCTGTTGCGCTCTTTTTTTACTTTGCTCTTTCCTTCTTTTTCTCTTTCTCTGGCGCTCTCTCGTTCTTTCTCTGGCACTCTCTCGTTCTTTCTTTGACGCTCTCGCTCATTCTTTGGTGCTCTTTCTGGCGCTCTCGCTCTTTTTCTGGCACTCTCTCGCTCTTTTTCTGGCGCTCCCTCTCTCTTTCTGGCGCTCGCTCGCTCTTTCTGGCGCTCGCTCGCTCTTTGTGGCGCTCGCTCGCTCTTTGTGGCGCTCGCTCGCTCTTTGTGGCGCTCGCTCGCTCTTTGTCTGGCGCTCGCTCGCTCTTTGTCTGGCGCTCGCTCGCTCTTTGTCTGGCGCTCGCTCGCTCTTTGTCTGGCGCTCGCTCGCTCTTTGTCTGGCGCTCTCTCGCTCTTTGTCTGGCGCTCTCTCGCTCTTTGTCTGGCGCTCTCTCGCTCTTTGTCTGGCGCTCTCTCGCTCTTTGTCTGGCGCTCTCTCGCTCTTTGTCTGGCGCTCTCTCGCTCTTTGTCTGGCGCTCTCTCGCTCTTTGTCTGGCGCTCTCTCGCTCTTTGTCTGGCGCTCTCTCGCTCTTTGTCTGGCGCTCTCTCGCTCTTTGTCTGGCGCTCTCTCGCTCTTTGTCTGGCGCTCTCTCGCTCTTTGTCTGGCGCTCTCTCGCTCTTTGTCTGGCGCTCTCTCGCTCTTTGTCTGGCGCTCTCTTCTGGCGCTCTCTCGCTCTTTGTCTGGCGCTCTCTCGCTCTTTGTCTGGCGCTCTTGCTCTTTGGCGCTCTCTCGCTCTTTGTCTGGCGCTCTCTTCTGGCGCTCTCGCGCTCTCTTCTGGCGCTCTCTCGCTCTCTTCTGGCGCTCTCTCGCTCTTTGGTGCTCTCTCTGGCGCTCTCTGGCTCTCTCTCGCTCTTTCTCTGGCTCTCTCGCTCTTTCTCTGGCGCTCTCTCGCTCTTTCTCTGGCGCTCTCTCGCTCTTTCTCTGGCGCTCTCTCGCTCTTTCTCTGGCGCTCTCTCGCTCTTTCTCTGGCGCTCTCTCGCTCGCTCTTTCTCTAGCGCTCTCACTCCTCCTATGTACCTTTTTTTTATATATATACAATTTATGTAATATGTAAAAGTGATTCATGCAAATACTACACTTTGGCTGGATCTGGGGATTTTCTGAAATTGATGCTTTACGTTTGTCACCATAGAAAGTGGCCTTGAGATTCTAGCAGTGCAACGGGTATCAAAGGCCCAGGCCTGGCAAAGAACTGGAAGAGCAGGTAGAGAAGATAGTGGCATATGCTATAGACTCTACACAGAGGATGAGTTTGAGAAACTTGACAAAATGACAGTCCCAGAAATACAAAGGTAAGTTGTAGAGGTCTTCAAAATGGCTTATAAAAAGATTGAAGTAAAATATACCATAATTCTAAATGAAAGCTGATTATAATAACGTTTCTTCTTGCCATAGTAACATGTTAAATAGACATACATATAGGCTACTGATCCCGCCGGATCCTTTTTTTTTCTCATAGACTTGTATTGGCGACGGATGGCCTCACATTTTTCACCAGATCCATCAAAAATTGTTTGTCCAGTGGCCGGAGACGACAGACAAAGTAACGTTTTGTTGTGTACTTCGAAAAATCGGACAGCGATGGATTCCATTTTTTTTAACTGAGCATGCTTCGATCTACTTAGGATCCAATTAGCCAGATCCGCTAGTCAGATCCGTCGAAAAAATGAATTCGTTGCATCAGTTTTTCACAATCTGCGACGGATCTGTCAATCCGTCAGGCCAACGGATTGTGACTGACGGCAAAAAACTGATGTGCGAAAGGGGCCTAAGGGAGCCTGAGATCTGTTTTGTTTTTTTTTGGTGGGGGGGGGAGAGGAGGGGTTAGTGTGGTTGTTATCAGTTGGATCTCCACTGATTTTCAATTTTAATTGTAATACACATAAAATCCCTTTAACTTTGTTAAAAAAGTACCCATACTCTTTTTTTAACTAGAAATCGGATTTGAAGGCATCCTCACCTCAAAGGAGCTCTTGAGTTTAAAAAAAGAAAAAAAATACAGCATTTTAAAAAGGACCGATCACCATCAAACGTACCGTACTTGGTTATATTTCAGTAGGGATCAAGTAAATGTAACTAAACATGGATAAATTCACTGTTGGAAGCATAATGACTCTGAATATGGTCATTATAGCATCCTGAATACAGATTATGAGAGCAGCCATCTTGAGACTGGCAGCTCAGTTGGCTGTGCTCTGAGACACACCTCCGGATTCCAAGCCTGTGGCTAGGCAGCGCCTCTGGTTGGCGGTAGTGGTTGTTCCCTGAGTTTCACACTTCTGCTGGGTGTTCATGGGTTCTGTCTGGATTCCACTAAAAACAGGCCTGTAATGACATGGAAAGAGTTCAAATGAACTCCATCCTTTTTTCTGAATATGTCCATTTGCTCAGACGAGCAGAAAAGTGTAGTCTGTTACCTTTCTGTGCCCACCTGAACAAATGGACGTGTTCAGTAAAAAAGAAACAAAACACAAGCACAGTTTATTTGAACTCTGTTCATTTCATCACAGTCTTTGGTCCCATCAATGGTCCTTCTGAATCCCATTTGAAGCCTCTTTCACACATGCGTGTTTAGGCTGTGTGCACACATTGCAGATTTAGTGCGTTTTTGTCGCCTTTCTTCTGCACGGATTTGTGACAAAACTTAGGCAATCCTGATGTCAGCAAAGTGAATAAGAAACCTGACTGGTCATGCACACGTTGAGTAATTTTGACTAGCAGATTTGGGGCAGAAAATAATCTGCTGCATGTCAATTCTCTGCGTGCTTTTCACCTTTGAACGCACAGAAAAAAAACCCCACCAAAATCGCATCGTTTTTGAGGCTTCGTTTTCATTCTAAGAGATGCAGAAATGGTGCAAAGAGTTCTGCAATCCAATACCGTACTTTGCGGATTTTAAAGCGCACCCCAAATTTTGAGGAGAAAAATAAGAAGAAAAAAAACTTTTTTTTTAATAAAATGGCGGTGCTTCTTATAATCCATGTGTCTTATTGCTTACCAGGGGTGGTGGCTATTTTTAAGCAGGGTCCCAGGGTCGCTGCTGGAGGAGGCAAGAGTGGAGCGTTGCTGCAGGCCGCAGGCTGGGATGAGAGGGTGTTCGGATGTGCGGGGTGCCGCTGTGGGTGTTCGGTGCTGTGGGGGCTCTGCCAACATTTTGTGAAAGCCCAGATCCCCCGCAGTTACATGGTTTCCTGTGCGGTGGACTGCGGGAAAATGGCTGTTGGGGGCGGCGCATGCACAGATGGAGATCTTGAGAGATGAGATCTCATCTTCCGAGATCTTGGTGCCGAGATCTCCATCTGCGCACGTGCCATTTTCCTGGAGTCCACCGCATAGGAAACCATGTAACTGCAGGGGCTCTGGGCTTTCACAAAATGTCGGCAGAGTCCCCACAGCACCGAACACCCGCAGCGGTGCGCCACACATCGAACACCCTCTCATCCCAGCCTGCGGCCTGCAGCAACGCTCCACTCTTGCCTCCTCCAGCAGCGACCCTGGGACCCCCCTTCACCGCGGCCGATAAGGTATATCCCCATTATAAGATGCACCCCCATTTTCCCCCAAATTTGGGAGAAAAAAGTCTTATAATGTGAAAAATACAGTATTTAAGAAAACGTTTTTTTTTTTTTTACATGTACTTTTGACCTAATGATATATATATATTTTTCATGTTTTACTGCAGATGTAATCTGGCCAGTGTGGTGCTGCAGCTTCTTGTCTTGAGAGTTGCTAACATCCTCACCTTTGATTTTGTCTCGAAACCCTCACCAGGTATGGGCATATACTTAGAGGTTGTAGTCTAGGAGAGATTACACAGGTCTGCAAGGGTAATATTGTTTGATAAGAGGTGATTTGTAGATACTTTCAATCTCTGAATTCCGTAAAAATATCAAAAAATTCCATCACGTACAGTTTTTCCCAAACACTGACTACATATGTTATTTCTTGCACCATACTTTGACCCCTTTGGTGGATGGTTTTGGTGTCGTTACACTGATTAAAAATGAAGGGCTGCTGCGCTGTGATTAGCTGCTGTGGGCAGAGAAGATTTTCTTAACCCAGCTTCCAGAGTATGGTGGTATCCATAGCCTCCAATCAGAGCCCAGCTTTCATTTTACCTCAGCGGTATAAGAAATGAAAGCTGCACTTTGATTGTTGCTATGGAGAGCAAAGCTAGATTTTCATTCAGAGTTCATAAGAGCGTGGTAGTGTGCTTGCCACGATTCCTTTCAGTATTTAGTGGTTGTGATGGATTAAGCTTGTTTCTAACAATGTGATCGAAATGGCTACAAGGGGGTGTCGTAATTCACTGGACAAAGTTTGCTACATTTCCTGCTGTTTGGTAGTGAAGAAACAGCGAAGGATCATTACTGACTTCGTTAAAAAAGTGTATCATGCATACTTTGGTATAAAACTAGAGATCAGGACAAGTTGTGGGGTCCACATGTAGTGTGTTCTGTTCGTGTAGAAGAGCTACGAAAGTGGTCTAAAGGGAAGAGTTTAGTTTTGGCATGCCTATGATCTGGGGGGAACCACCAATTCATACTGATGACTGCTATTTTTGTACGCATAGCGTGGAGGGATTCAACCTTAAAAATAGCAATAAGTTATATACACGGACTTCCCATCAGTGATTTGCCTTGTGCCTCACAGTTCAGGAATACTTGTCCCTTCATCTCCAGAGAAACTTGAAGATTCAGAACATGAAGAGCAAAAGGTTTTCACACCAGTCGCAACGAGTCGCATCTTTTTTCACACCTTGAATTAAATGATTTAGTCAGGGACTTCACAGAGTAGGTCCGCAGGCCTTCTATAGGAGAAAAGGTATCGAGGGAAGCTGTGAAGAGAATAGGAAATAAAGTTGCAGAATGAAAGTTCAATACATTTTTATACATCATATTGAATACATTTTTGGCTACAATAAAGCTTTTTCTTGGTCAGCTCGCTTATATGTAATTTCATGCACGTTTTGTGCAAAACCCGTACGTGATGGTTAAAAATAGAAGTGTTTTTAGAACTCTGGGATACGAAAACACATGAATCCGTTATTGGAGTGGTTGACAGAGAATGGTTTAAGGCAGGGCTCTCAAACTGCATTCCTCAAGGGCTGCAAACAGGTCATGTTTTCCGGATTTCCTTGTATTGCACAGGTGATAATTTAATCCTCTGTACGGATAATGATTCCAGCACCTTGTGCAATGCAAAGGAAATCTTGAAGACACACACGGTTTGTGGCCCTCGAGGAATGCAGTTTGAGACCCCTGGTTTAAGGCCACGTTCACTCATTTAGTATTGAGTCAGTATTTTACCTCAGTATTTGTAAGCTAAAACCAGGAGAATAACAATCAGAGGAAAGGTACAATAGAAACACATCACCACTTTTGTATTTCTCACCCACTCCTGGTTTTGGCTTACACATACTGAGGTAAAATACTGACCAAATACTGAATGTGGCCTAAGGGCTCATTTCCACTTGCGAGAAAAACGGACGAGTGCAATCCGATAAAAAATTGGATTGCACTCGGACCAATGTTATTCAATGGGTGACATCTCATCTGCGATTTTTTTTTTTTTTTTTCTCAGCTGAAATCGGAGCGAGAAAAAAACTGCAGCATGCTGCGTATTGCTGCAATTCTCGGATGAGACTCGCCAATGTAAGTCAATGGGTGCGAGAAAAAAAATCGCACAGCACTCGGACCATGCGAGTGCTGTCCGATTTTTACTCACCGGTGTCCTTTTGAAAATCCGGCATTTCAGTTCGGTACACAGTAAAATCACACTGACATGTTAGGACAGAATAGATAAAATAAATGTCTACGCATAGTGTGTGTGTGTGTGTGTATATACAGTGGGGCAAAAAAGTATTTAGTCAGTCAGCAATAGTGCAAGTTCCACCACTTAAAAAGATGAGAGGTGTCTGTAATTTACATCATAGGTAGACCTCAACTATGGGAGACAAACTGAGAGAAAAAAATCCAGAAAATCACATTGTCTGTTTTTTTATCATTTTATTTGCATATTATGGTGGAAAATAAGTATTTGGTCATAAACAAACAATCAAGATTTCTGGCTCTCACAGACCTGTAACTTCTTCTTTAAGAGTCTCCTCTTTCCTCCACTCATTACCTGTAGTAATGACACCTGTTTAAACTTATCAGTATAAAAAGACACCTGTGCACACCCTCAAACAGTCTGACTCCAAACTCCACTATGGTGAAGACCAAAGAGCTGTCAAAGGACACCAGAAACAAAATTGTAGCCCTGCACCAGGCTGGAAAGACTGAATCTGCAATAGCCAACCAGCTTGGAGTGAAGAAATCAACAGTGGGAGCAATAATTAGAAAATGGAAGACATACAAGACCACTGATAATCTCCCTCGATCTGGGGCTCCACGCAAAATCCCACCCCGTGGGGTCAGAATGATCACAAGAACGGTGAGCAAAAATCCCAGAACCACGCGGGGGGACCTAGTGAATGAACTGCAGAGAGCTGGGACCAATGTAACAAGGCCTACCATAAGTAACACACTACGCCACCATGGACTCAGATCCTGCAGTGCCAGACGTGTCCCACTACTTAAGCCAGTACATGTCCGGGCCCGTCTGAAGTTTGCTAGAGAGCATTTGGATGATCCAGAGGAGTTTTGGGAGAATGTCCTATGGTCTGATGAAACCAAACTGGAACTGTTTGGTAGAAACACAACTTGCCGTGTTTGGAGGAAAAAGAATACTGAGTTGCATCCATCAAACACCATACCTACTGTAAAGCATGGTGGTGGAAACATCATGCTTTGGGGCTGTTTCTCTGCAAAGGGGCCAGGACGACTGATCCGGGCACATGAAAGAATGAATGGGGCCATGTATCGTGAGATTTTGAGTGCAAACCTCCTTCCATCAGCAAGGGCATTGAAGATGAAACGTGACTGGGTCTTTCAACATGACAATGATCCAAAGCACACCGCCAGGGCAACGAAGGAGTGGCTTCGTAAGAAGCATTTCAAGGTCCTGGAGTGGCCTAGCCAGTCTCCAGATCTCAACTCTATAGAAAACCTTTGGAGGGAGTTGAAAGTCCGTGTTGCCAAGCGAAAAGCCAAAAACATCGCTGCTCTAGAGGAGATCTGCATGGAGGAATGGGCCAACATACCAACAACAGTGTGTGGCAACCTTGTGAAGACTTACAGAAAACGTTTATATATATATATATAAATATATATATGTATATATATATATTATAATTATATATATATATATATATATATATATATATATATAATATTATACCGTATACACTCGAGTATAAGCTGAGATTTTCAGCCCACTTTTTTGGGCTGAAAGTAACCCTCTTGGCTTATACTCGAGCCATACGCAGGGTCGGCAGGGGAGGGGGAGTGGAGCTGTGTAATAATACTCACCTGCTCCTGGCGCGGTCCCTGCATGTGTTTGCGCCAGCAGCTTCTTCCTGTAGTGAGCGGTCACATAGTACCGCTTATTACTGTAATGAATATGGACTCCCATAGGGGTGGAGCCGCATAGTCATTACTGTAATGAACAGTACCATGTGAGCACTCATACTAAAAGAAGCGGCCGGGGAACAGAGGTGCAGCGACGGCGCCAAGAGCAGGTGAGTATAACGCAATGCGCGATATTCACCTGCTCCCCGTTCCATCATCGGCGCCACTGCGTCTTCTGCGTCCTTTACAGTGACGCTCAGGTCAGAGGGCGCGGTGACGCGATTAGTGCGCGCGGCCCTCTGCCTGAACGCCGGTGCAGAGGACGGGAAGACACAGTGGTGGGCGGCGGTGGAACGCGGAGCAGGTGAATATAGCAAGTGCCGGGGGCCTGAGAGGTGAGTATGTGATTTTTTTATTTTTTTTTAATCGCAGCAACAGCATATGGGGCAAATGTCTGTATGGAGCATCTTATGGGCCATGTGCAGCATTACATGGGGCAGATATCTGTATGGGGCCATGTGCAGCATTATATGGGGCAAATATCTGTATGGGGCCATGTGCAGCATTATTTGGGGCAAATATCTGTATGGGGCCTGAGAGGTGAGTATGTGATTTTTTTTATTTTTTTTTTAATCGCAACAACAGCATATGGGGCAAATGTCTGTATGGAGCATCTTATGGGCCATGTGCATCATTACATGGGGCAAATATCTGTATGGGGCCATGTGCAGCATTATGTGGGGCAAATATCTGTATGGAGCATCTTATGGGGCCATGTGCAGCATTATATGGGACAAATATCTGTATGGGGCCATGTGCAGCATTATATGAGGCAAATATCTGTATGGAGCATCTTATGGGGCCATGTGCAGCATTATATGGGACAAATATCTGTATGGGGCCATGTGCAGCATTATATGGGGCAAATATCTGTATGGAGCATTATATGGGGCAAATGTGTCTATGGAGCAACTTATGGGGCCATAATCAGCATTTGTGCAGCATTGTATGGGGCAAATATCTGTATGGAGCATCTTATGGGGACATAATCAACATTTGTGCAGCATTATATGGGGCATATTTTAATTTGGAGCATCTTATGGAGCCCATCATAAATTGTATGGAGCATTATATGGGGAGTATTTTGTATGGAGCATCTTATGGAGCCCATCATGAACTGTATGGAGCATTATATGGGGCTCCCGATTCAGTAAGGATATTCAAAAACACTTAAACTACTGATGTCTCAATAAATTTTACTTTTATTGGTACCTATTTTTATTTTTGATATTTACCGGTTTTTGCTGCATTTTCCACCCTAGGCTTATACTCGGGTCATTAAGTTTTCCCAGTTTTTTGTGGCAAAATAAGGGGGGTCGGCTCATACTCTGGTCAAGTATATACGGTATGTGTGTGTGTATGTATATGTGTGTGTGTGTGTGTGTATATGTATGTGTGTGTGTGTGTGTATATATATATATATATATATATATATATATATATATATATATATATATATATATATATATATATATATATATATATATATATATATATATATATATATATATTTCTAGCGCATCGGGTATTCTGGAATATGTATGTAGTTTATTTATGAAGATTTTAGAATAATACATTGAATACACAGGATTCGGACTGCGCCTGTCACTGATTGTTCACGGCCGGCCATGTAGTATATAGCACAGCCCACGTAGTATATATGACAGCCCACGTAGTACATTGCACAGCCACGTAGTACATAGCACAGCCACGTAGTACATAGCACAGCCCACGGAGTATATAACACAGCCCACGGAGTATATAACACAGCCCACGGAGTATATAGCACAGCCCACGGAGTGTATAACAGCCCACATAGCATATAACACAGCCCACATAGCGTATAGCACAGCCCACGTAGCGTATAGCACAGCCCACGTAGCGTATAGCACAGCCCACGTAGCGTATAGCACAGCCCACGTAGTGTATAGCACAGCCCACGTAGTGTATAGCAATGTGGGCATCATAACCCTGTTAAAAAAAAAAATTTAAATAAAAAATTGTTATATACTCCCCTTCCGTTGGCCCCCGGATCCAAGCGAAGCGTTTACCGATGCTCCTCGCGCGCTCTGGTCCCAAGAGTGCATTGCAGTCTCACGAGATGATGACGTAGCGGTCTCGCGAGACCGCTACGTCATCATCTTGCGAGATCGCAATGCATGGAGCGGTCACCGGAGCGTCGCGAGGAGCGGGAAAGTCCTGTTCTGGATCCGAGGGGCCGACGGACAGTGAGTATATAACAATTTTTTATTTTTTTAAATTATTTTTAACATTAGATCTTTTTACTATTGATGCCGCATAGGCAACATTAATAGTAAAAAGTTGGTCACACATGGTTAATAGCAGCGTTAACGGACTGTGTTACACTGCGGCATAACGTGGTCCGTTAACGCTGCCATTAACCATGTGTGAGCGCTGACTGGAGGGGAGTATGGAGCGGGCACTGACGGCAGGGGAGTAAGGAGCGCCTATTTTGCCGCCGGACTGTGCCCGTCGCTGATTGTGTGTGTGTATGTATGTATGTATGTATGTATGTATGTATGTATGTAACAGGGATAGATAGCAGAAAGGCCGGTATTTCAATTGGTGGCTTTTGCTACAGGATATGAGACATGGTTTACATATAGTAAACCATTTCATATCCCTTCTTTTTTTACATATTCCTCATTACTAATGTAAGAAGTGTCTGTGTGTAAAATTTGGGGGCTCTAGGTGTTAAAATAAAGGGTTCATTCACGTAAAAAATTAGCGTGGGCTCTCGCGCAATTTTCTCCGCCAGAGTGGGAAAGCCAGTGACTGAGGGCAGATATTAATAGCCTAGAGAGGGAACATGGTTATTGCCCCCCCACTGGCTAAAAACATCTGCCCCCAGCCACCCCAGAAAAGGCACATCTGGAAGATGCGCTTATTCTGGCACTTAGCCTCTCTCTTCCCAATCCCGTGTAGCAGTGGGATATGGGGTAATAAGAGGTTAATGTCACCTTTCTATTGTAAGGTGACATTAAGCCTGGTTAATGGTTATTAAAATATTTTTAAAAAATTTACTTTTGAGGCAATTTAATTTTTTTTTTCAGATTCCATACGGTCGGCCATTGAGCAGTTGGATCTGCTTGGTGCAGTGGAAAGAAAAGAGGATCAGATAATTCTTACACCGTTAGGGAAGAAAATGGCTTCTTTTCCTTTGGAGCCTAAATTTTCAAAGGTAACTATTTGCTTTACAAATAGAGATCTTTACTGTATTTGTATAATACATATATAAAATGTCAGGACATCTACAAAATGCCTGAGGTTGATGTCTTTTATGAACCCTGAGTAGCAGCTTGGACTAGCCATGGTTCATGTTGTTAGCTGTCTGTATAATTCTACATATCACTCGTAAACAGTAAAAATCACTTTACATACTGTATCTCTGGTTCTTCTACTAGTTAATAAGAACTGGTCAATTTGACTAAATTTTTCCTTTTCCTTGTAGACTATTCTCATTTCCTCAAAATTTCACTGCACAGAGGAGATCCTGACTATTGTGGCATTGCTGTCGGTGGACAGTGTTCTTCATAATCCTCCTGCCAAAAGAGATGAAGTGCAAGCAGTACGCAAGAAGTTCATTTCTAGTGAGGGCGATCATATCACTTTACTCAACATCTACCGAGCATTCAAAAACCTGGGCAAAAATAAGGCAAGTGTTCTGCTTGTATTACATTTGGAACATAGCCTCACATGCTTTTTCTAGTTATGAGATTTTTGTAAGTATGCTTTTACTAATTAAATGGCTATTTCCAGCTTCAACCATTATGGTTTATTCACTATACATGATATATAGCTTAATTGATGCAGGCCCCACTTTCTGGACCTTCATCTATAGGGATAAAGCGGCCCCATGAGTTCTGTATGGTGCTTCTTCCAGATTCTTCCCCACAGAAATGAGTGGTTCTTGGGAGTTATGTTAAAGGAAGCAGTCACCAGGTTTTACCCATATAAAGTATGGCCAGCATCTTTAAGGCCTCTTTGACAGATTTGTAGTATTGCTGTATGTATGTTACCAATCCCTTCTGCAAGGCACAAAAAAGCGCTTTTATTTTACTCCCAGAATTTCTGACCCGATAGGGGTCTGTGGTCTCGATCCGGCGCCTCTTCTGTTCTTACGATCACTGTCCTCCTGCCCTGCTTCGTGTGGATGACGCCTACTACGTCATCCACACAGTGTCCCCCATCTCCTTCCTGCACAGACTAATTTTCTCTGCCCTGCTGAGGGCATTGCAAAGTACTGGAGCGTGCATGCAGCAGGAAAGGCCAAATAGCACCAAAGACCCAGAAGTAAAGCCAGCGCATGTGCGCTAGACCTTTGCTCTGCTCTCAGCAGGCCAAAGAGAAGTACACTAGGAGCACGATTGGGAGACACTATGTGGATGACGGAGGACACGTCATTCACATGAAGCAGGGCAGGAGGCCGGCAATCGTAAGAAGACAGAAGGCGCCGGATCAAGACCAGAGACGGCCATCAGGGACTTAAATACAGCATACTAGAATGCTGTAAAAGATGGCTTCAACATTCTGCCTGTACTTTATATGGGAAAAACCATAACTATAAAGTCGTTGGAGCTTTTTGCTGAGGATTTATATTACCAGGGCGGTGTAGTTAGTAAGCCAAATCTCCAACTCCACAGCACTGCCTCACTACTGAGCATGTGCATAAAGTGCAGCACAGATTCATCTCAGCTAAACCTCCGACCCCACAGCACTGCCTCACTACTGAGCATGTGCATAAAGTGCAGCACAGATTCATCTTACCTAAACCTCCGACTCCCCAGCACTGGTCACTACCGAACATGTACATAAAGTGCAGCACAGATTCATCTCGCCTAAACCTCTGACTCCCCAGCACTGGTCACTACTGAGCATGTGCATAAAGTGCAGCACAGATTCATCTCACCTAAACCTCCGACTCCCCAGCACTGGTCACTACCGAGCATGTACATAAAGTGCAGCACAGATTCATCTCGCCTAAACCTCTGACTCCCCAGCACTGCCTCACTACTGAGCATGTGCATAAAGTGCAGCACAGATTCATCTCAGCTAAACCTCCGACCCCACAGCACTGCCTCACTACTGAGCATGTACATAAAGTGCAGCACAGATTCATCTCAACTGAAAGCTGAGATCAGGAACATGACAGACATTTATAGGTCATTTCATAACTTTCCCAGATTCTTATAAAAACATGTACAGTATATCCTGCATTTTACTACTGTCTGTCGGTCCATTTTATACCAGCTCCACCAAATGAACACAGACTCCATGACTCCGCAGCCCTGTATATAACATATAGTAGTCAAACTGTTAGTAGAGCCTGCCAAATCATTACATGGCTGGCTGAATGAACACACTATCATCTTGTGTTATATTATCTCAGTGTCTAAGTAACTGCTTAGCCTTATGTATGACATTGAAAAACCTATGCTGCTGCTCTCTCTGCGACAATGGAGGAGATCGGCAGGTAGGCTGCATTTCTCAGGACTCGTGAAGGAGCGGTTGATTACCTTCTTAAAGGCAGGCAGACAAAATACAGTTCATTCTGCCAACATCTATTGTTAGCTGAGGACAAATGAGTTCTCAAAAGGAGTTTAAAATGCCAATCCTTCTTCGCCCAAACATCTGCTGCAAGGCAGAGCATCCTATACACACTGGCCGATCATGCCCACTTTATGTGTGCGGGAATATAATCGCAGATAGTAAGAGATTGTAATTATTCCTTCTAGTAGATGGTGACCTCCCCTTGCTAGTGATAGGTGTATAATGATAGGTACACTTGACTGGCACCTGCAGTGATGGATATTAACACTGTATCTAAAATTGTTTTGTTCTCTTGCAGGAGTGGTGCAGAGAGAATTTTGTTAATGGCCGAAATATGATGCTGGTGTCAGAGGTTCGGGCTCAACTCAGAGACATTTGTATAAAGGTATCCATCTACTTATATATTTGAGAAGTTCTCCTAAATAGATGGCTGAAAACGAACATTGATTTTAATCCTAAATGTCTGTATAATTTAATAATCTAATAGCTTTTCTTATACACTTTAATTAAAAAGTCTTTACTGTTCCCTCTCCAATCTCTAACTGCTTTATTTTTTTTTTTACATACTTCAATTTGATGACATTTTGTTTTGAGAATCCCCAGTGAATGCCTGGGATATGCAAATGATAAGGGGGCTGCAGGTGCTGGGCTAGTCCCTTGCTCTACTGAGCATGTGTTTTTTAAATTCTAACTTATGCTCAGTACGAGCTCCCTTGTCACTGATATTGTGATATTACTTTCATTACACAGTGACCGTGCACTCCCTCGCCAGGTCTAATGGAAAGCTGCATATCAGCAAAGAGCATCTTAAAGGGGTTGTCTAGTCCAAATTGATAAGTCTGCAGTCACTCTGTGTGACTGCAAACTTAGAATCCTCACAGTGCGCTACAGGATTCGCCAGTTTCTGACCCGGGACTAGATGGTATATATGAGTTATACATACTCCCAGCCAAAGCCCAACTAGTGGTCGTGGCCTCGAACTTTACAAGTGTAAGGAGCGAGGCCGCACCCAGTAGTTGGGCTTTGGCTGGTAGTATGTATAATGCATACATACCATCCAGTCCTGGCTCAGAAACCGGCGAATCTGAGGGGGGGGATTCATAAGTCTGCAGTCACACATAGTGACTGCAGACTCATAAATTTGGACCGGAGAACCCCTTTAAGGTGAGCCAAGCAATGCCTCCCTCCACCCCGCGAAAGTGATGATACTTTCAGGTGGAGCTGGTGTTTGCTCGCAATGTTCTCTTTTTACAAAGAAACTGTAGGAGAGAAGCGCACAATAGGGTCTTATCCGACAATTTCAGAATCTGTTATTCCGAAAACTGCTCACCTGGTGCCCCTTTGAAAGGTCATATAAACGTCAGCTGCTGCAGATCCATGGGTCAAGCATTGACCATATCAGGAACCAAACGAGGGAAATTGGTGGATAACATCCGCGCTGTGAGCAAATGAAAATCCGGATGCATTGATGCAAAGGAATTGTGGCTTTATTATTGAATAAAGCCACAATTCATTTGTATCAATACATCCGGATTTTCATTTGTTCAGCAGTGCGGATGTTATGCACTAATTTCCCTCGTAATGTTCTCTTCTTCTTATGCGCACACTGACAGTGTGCACTTGTGCCGACTTATCTCATTAGAGACGGTGAAGGAGCACACTATCACTGCACTGAAAAAAATATTGCACAGTGACAAGGGAGCTCGTACACCGCATACATCGGAATTGGCAACTAATGCATGCTCAGTAGAGCTGGGACTAACACATCCCCTGAAACGGATGTCACTGATGACACTTCACTTTAGGTCATGTTCACACATTCAGTATTTGGTCAGTATTTTACATCAGCATTTGTGGGCTAAAACAGGGAGTGGATAAAAATGCAGAAGTGGTGCACATGTTTCTCTACCTTTTTTTTCTAATAGAAACACGTGCACCACTTCTGCACTTCTCCTACGCCTCTTTGGGGGACACAGGACCATGGGTGTTATGCTGCTGCCACTAGGAAGACACTAATGTAACACACAAAGAATAGCTCCTCCCCTGCAGTATACACCCTCCTGCTGGCTCTAAGTGAACCAGTTCTTGCTTAGTGTCTGTAGGAGGCACTTGGGTCTGTTTTCAGACCCCACCGTTTTTATTTTTCATTTTATTTTTATTCTATTTTTTCCCTTAACGGAGCGAATGGGGGCGACGGACCCTTTCTAGGTTCTGATCTCCCCCGAACCATCTACAGGAAAGCACGTGGAGCGTTCCTCCCGTATCCTTTCCTGCAACGTTGGATGCCAGCCCCGAGCTCACCTTACGGGTAACGGTTCCTTCGCGTTCCGATCTCCCCCCTCCATAGCAGGCGACCACATGGAGTAGCCCTCCATCTACCTCTCCTGGAGCCAGGTGCATAGCCGGACATGATATATTGCAGCCCCCCTCTGCATCACCACTGATATAGTGGATGATGCAAGGCGGCAGAAGCTCTCCACCCCCTCCCTCCCTGTCTATGGCGACGGTGGATTGAGCACCGGCCCACCGCATCTACCTTGAATACACTGCGGGGGCCGAGGCGCTGGGGGGGTCCTGGTACCCAGGGTATTGAAGGTCCGCACTAGCAGGGCGTAAAGCCCGGATCCGTGGCTGGTCCGCAGCGTGGCTTTTTTATGAAGGAGCGTGGCTCAGGATGGCGCTAATAGTGGTCGCGACGCCGCAACCGCAAGTTTTTCAATTTTAGTCCCTGGCTTTTCCCCTTCATACAGGCCGGAGTTCTTGGCCACGCCCACCGGCAATTACCGCCGCCCATTTTTTTTAGCGCTTCTCGTTTCCTGAGAAGCGCTCTCACAAATCTCGGCGGCCATCTTGGTACACTCACAGCGCTGATCCTGCAGCGCTGCTCCAGCTCTTCTAATCTCTGGATACCGATCTACAGCCTTCAGGACCATACATTGCAGACCTCACCTGGGGACTCAAGACACAGGACGTGGGTAAGCTGCAGATACATAGCTTAACCCCTCCCCTGCTAGTAAGCACTCTCCTCAAAGCTACTATGTCTCAATCAAGGCCTCACAAAAAGTCTGGGAAAACCCACACTGTATTTTTCGCTGCATGTACCTCTTGTAAGGTCTCATTACCCCGGGGTCTCAATACTGCATTGTGCACAGCTTGTAAACCGGTGACTGTTCAGGAACCACCTATTACTGATACCGAACCTAGTGAGCCTGGTCCCCCTGAGTGGGCTACCTCCCTTACCCGGTCTATGGCATCCCTGGCTAAAGTGTTAGAATCGTTCCGAGACCCCTCCTCTAACCAGGGCACTCTTACGGACGACGTTTCCGATCCTCAAAACCCCTCGTACTCTAGGGGCCGTACCTTGCCAAGGAGCTCTCGCTCTTCCAGGAAAAGGACTCATGCCATAACCCCAGACCATCACCGGGTTTCGGATTCTGAGAGCTCCATTTCTCGCTCCCCTTCCATTGGGGCTAATAGAGAACCCGTTTCAGAGGACGATTTTGACACGTCCCTAGATCATGAATTTCATCACGATCAGGAGACTCTCGACTCTTGACTCTTGATTCCGTGTATCTGGGAAAAGTATGTACTTTTTGGAGCATGCTCAATTGAAAAAGCGGATTGGGGCGACGGATCCACCAAATGACGGATCGTGACGGATCCTTCGCCCATAGGCGGCCATTCTATGATCCGTCGCGGACCGCCATTTCGGTGCAGACAAAAAACATTGCAATGTCCGTCAATGTCTAGATGACGTCCGCCAAATTTCGACGGATCCGTCACGTGGCGGATGGAACGGATGACCATCCGCCACAATCCGTCGCTAATGCAAGTCTATGGGAAAATAGTGGATCCGCAAAAAAAAATGGCGGATCCGCTATATGACGAAAATGGCGGATTCAAACTGACGCCAAAAGATTGAAGTGTGAAAGAGGCCTAAAACGGATCACGCTGTGTCCTTTAAGAGGACCAAGCGAGCTCACAGAATGTTCGCCACTCATCCCGAATTTAAGGAAATCGTTGAATCTCACAGGATCCGTCCCGATAAATCATTCACAGGGCAGAAGCCCATGGAATCAAAATATCCCTTTGCACAGGATCTAAGAAAAGATTGGTCTCAATCTCCCCCTGTAGATCCTCCGGTATCACGCCTGGCTACTAAATCTATTTTATCCTCTTCGGAGGGTGCGTCTATTAAAAACCCAACCGATCGTAGCCAGAGCTGAAGATTTCGTAGTTACCGCGTCCCTGGACGCTGTTAGCTGTGCTTCGCAAGCAGCAGCAAACGTCATCACCATCCGGAGGTCCTTATGGCTCAGGGACTGGCGTGCGGATTCGGCTTCCAAAAAGTCATTGACTTCTCTTCCATATCAGAGCAGTCGCCTTTTTGGCGAAAAGCTCGACCAATTAATTTCCGACGCCACTGGAGGGAAGAGTAAATTTCTTCCACAACAGCGGCCCTTTCAGAACCAGCAGCAGTAGGCTTGGTCCCGATATTTTTCACTTCAACTCAAATTGGTCCTCTACTTCCACATCTTCCGGACCTGGCCAGGCACAACGAAGGGATAGTGGTCCTCAGACCTCTTACAAACCTTCCCCCTCTTGGAGAGGCAGGCCTAGCCAGTCAGGGTCCAGATCGGGCAGGTCTCCCACACAATGACTCCCTGCGGTATCCAGAGGACACCCTCAAAGTAAGCGGCCGTCTGCTTTCCTTCAGCGACACATGGCTCTCGGTCGTTCACAACGAATGGGTCCGCGACCTAGTGTCCTCCGGATACAAGATAGAATTTTCCTCTCTTCCACCAAATCGCTTTTTCCTGTCTTCTCCTCCCAGGGCAAAGGCATCAGAGTTCTTCCAGGCCATAAGCTCTCTAAAAGAGAGAGGTTATTATCCCGGTTCCTCAAAGCGAAAGGTTTCAAGGTTTTTATTCAAACCTGTTCATTGTTCCAAATTAGGACGGTACAGTACGGCCCATACTGGACCTAAAATTGCTGAACAAGTTTGTCAGGGTGCGACGGTTCCGGATGGTATCACTTCGTTCTGTCATCGCCTCCAAGGATAAAGGCGAGTTCCTGGTGTCCATAGACATCCAGGACGCGTACCTCCACATTCCTATCTGACCTTCTCACCAAAGGTTTCTTCGCTTCGCAGTCCAGGAAGATCACTTTCAATTTTCTGCTCTGCCCTTCGGCCTCGCCACCGCTCCTAGGGTATTCACCAAGGTCATGGCGGCCGCCGTGGCCATCCTCCATACCCGAGGTGTGGTGGTGTTACCGTATCTAGATGATATCGTCATCAAAGGCCCCTCTTTCCGCACCTGCAAGGAGGCGTGAGTTGGAAGATAAACTTCCAAAAATCTTCCCCAGTACCGGCTCAGCAAATTTCCTTTCTAGGAATGATACTGGACTCATCCCAGGGGTTGATACTTCTTCCCCCGGAAAAGATCTCAGTCTTACAGCGAGAAGCTCAGAAGCTCTCCCAACCTCATACTAACTCTCTACGTTTCAGTATGAGAGTCCTCGGCAGGATGGTAGCAGCTATGGAGGCGGTCCCATTCGCTCAACTTCACCTCCGCCCCTTACAACATGCTCTTCTGGCGGTGTGGGACAGGAACCCGTCCTCTCTCGATCGTCGTTTCCTCCTTCCCCAGCAAGTCAGACAGTCTCTCAGGTGGTGGACTTTGAAGTCCTCTCTGAATCAAGAGAAGTCTTTTCTCCCACAACAGATGCCAGTCTTCTGGGCTGGGAAGCGGTGTTCCACCATCGCACTGCTCAGGGCCGCTGGTGTCTTCAGGAAGCACGCCTGCCCATCAACATCCTGGAAATACGGGCAATCAGGTTGGCTCTTCTCCAATTCCATCCCTTCCTGGCGGGTCGTCCCATCAGGATTCAGTCTGACAATGCCACTGCAGTGGCATACATCAACCGGCAGGGGGGAACACGCAGCAAGGCAGCCATGACCGAGGTAGGCCACATTCTCCGTTGGGCCGAGGAAAACCGCTTAACGATCTCAGCGGTTCAAATCCCGGGAGTGGAAAATTGAGAAGCAGACTTCCTCAGCCATCAAGGTCTCCACTCCGGAGAGTGGTCTCTCCATCCAGAGATCTTCCACCAGACCTGCTGTCGTTGGGGAACCCAGGACGTGGATCTGATGGCCTCATGGCTAAATTCCAAGGTTCCCAACTTCATAGCTCGGTCCCACGATCCGGCAGCCATCGGGGCAGATGCACTCGTTCACTCGTGGCATCAGTTCCAGCTTCCGTAAATATTTCCCCCGCTTTCTTTACTGCCAAGGGTCATCAAGAAGATCAGAGCGGAGGGGATACCAGTAATCCTGATTGCACCAGATTGGCCGCGCAGGGCCTGGTACGCCGAACTAGTTCAACTAGTCGCCGATGTCCCCTGGCGATTACCGAATCGCGCAGACCTGTTGTCCCAGGGCCCCATTTACCACCAGAACTCCGAGGCCCTATGTTGGAGCCATGGGACCTTAATTTGGTCCTCGGAGTCTTGCAGGAAGCCCCTTTTGAACCTCTGCAGGATGTTCCCTTGTCTTTTCTGTCATGAAAAGTTGCTTTCCTGGTTGCGGTCACGTCCATCCGACGAGTCTCGGAGCTGGTGGCTTTGTCTTGTCAAGTTCCTTTCCTTATTTTTCATCAGGATAAGGTGGTTTTGAGAACATCCCCATCTTTTCTACCGAACGTTGTCTCATCTTTCCACCTTAATGAGGAAATCGTCTTGCCTTCACTTTGCCCGGCACCAGTACATCGCACCGAGAAGGCTCTTCACTCACTGGACTTGGTGAGAGCTCTTAGGAGATACGTCTCGAAGACGGCGTCTTTCCGCAGGTCAGATGACCTGTTTGTGCTCCCGGAAGGGCCAAGGAAAGGTCTAGCCTTCCAAAGCTACGATAGCCAAGTGGATTCGTTCAGCTATCCAAGAGTCCTACCGAGTCAGAGGTCACTCCTTCCCAGCAGGGATTAAGGCTCATTCTACTCAGTCAGTGGGTGCGTCTTGGGCCATCCGGCATCAGCAGCACAAGTCTGCAGAGCTGCGACTTGGTCCAGCCTGGATACGTTTACGAAACATTACCATGTCCATTCTCAGGCCTCAGCAGATGCATCCGTCGGCAGACGAATGTTGCAGGCGGCAGTGCCGCATCTGTAACTTGTGGGTACAAGGAGCAATTGCAGTGGATTGTTTCCCACCCAGGGACTGCTTTAGGACATCCCATGGTCCTGTGTCCCCCAATGAGACGTAGGAGAAATAGGGATTTTTGTGTACTCGCCATAAAATCCTTTTCTCCAAGCCAATCATTGGGAGACACAGCACCTACCCATGTTAGCCTATTGGCTTTAGTTTTTTTTCTGTGTTGACTTGCTTTTGACATAGTTCATTCTTGTTAAATGTTAAGCTCCTACTGCTTTGTTACCGAACTGGTTCACTTGGAGCCAGCAGGAGGGTGTATACTGCAGGGGAGGAGCTATTCTTTATGTGTTAACTTAGTGTCCTCATAGTGGCAGCAGCATAACACCTATGGTCCTGTGTCCCCCAATGATTGGCTCGGAGAAAAGGATTTTACGGTGAGTACACAAAAATCCCTATTTTTCACCTACTCCTGGTTCTAGCTTACAAATAATGATGTCAAATACTGAACGTGGCCTAAGGTTGGTGGCAGAGGTTGTGGCCTCTGCCCCCTGATGACGCCCTGTTTGAGTATCCAGGCATGTACTGGGGATTCTCAAACAAAATGTCATCAAACTGGAAGTAGGTAAAAAAAAAAAGTTAAATATAGCATTTAGAGAGAGTAGAAAGGGAGCGCTTAGGACTTTTCAATTAAAGCATATTAGAAAAGCTATTAGACTTTTACATTAAATAGGCAGTTGTTGATTTAATCCTGTTTGTTTCGGACCAGCAAATTAATGCACCACTGTTATGAGACAAAAATACTGTACACAACTGCGACTCCTAAATGGTAAAACTAGGGGTTGCTAAGGTCTTGCTTTACACAGCTTCCAGTACCAGAGTTGCCTGGTATCCTGCTTAAAAGGACATCTAGAAGATGCATTGCCAAGGAAGCCCTCTTTTTCAGATGCTCTCAGCCAATTATCCTCATTGAAAAAAAAAATAAAACAGTGATGTTGATTAGCTAAGAGAAGCAATTTGACAGTAGCTCACAATACTCTGCTCGGATATTTTTTTTTTAAGGTGGATGCCACACACCGTATAGAGAATACCCTACTCTGGCAGTTCTTATAGCTGTTTATTGGTTTATCTCTTATGCCCTTCTTGTTCTATCTGATCATGTGGACAATGTGCCTTGTTGCTGTTTCCTTCTAACTTGAATATGTTTCTATTTCTATACAGATGTCAATGCCGATAGAGTCATCAAGAACAGATACGCGCAATATCCGACAGTGCTTAGCCCACGGCCTTTTTATGAATGCTGCAGAGCTGCAACCAGATGGGACGTACACCACTGTCGAGACGCACCAACCTGTGTCTATACACCCCTCGTCCATCCTTTTCCACTGCAAGCCAGCCTGTGTGATCTACAATGAACTTCTCCATACTTCTAAGTGCTACATGAGAGACTTGTGTGTTGTGGATGCTGACTGGCTGTTCGAGGCAGCACCGGAATATTTTAGAAGGAAATTAAAATCTTCCAAGAACTGAGATGCAACTCGGAAGCGTTTTATAGTATGCTACATAGGATTTTTGCTACAGTGGTCTGTCACTGCTCTAAGCTGTACCTGTTCCTATCAGAACTTAACACCTTTATGTGGACAAGTGTGTTGTAAAAATATATTTTATATTTAAATTTTAAAGGGTTAACATTGAATTATGTTGGTGTTTTACGAATATGCTTGCAGGACAAACTTTCCATACATTGCAGGGCTGTGGAGTTGGTAAGCCAAACTACCGACTCCCCAGCACTGTCACTACTGAGCATGTACATAAAGTGCAGCACAGATTCATCTCGCCTAAACCTCTGACTCCCCGGCACTGGTCACTACTGAGTATGTACATAAAGTGCAGCACAGTTTAATCTCAACTAAAAGCGGAGATCAGGAACAGAACAGACATTTATAGGACACTAGATTGTGGCCCGATTCTAACGCATCGGGTATTCTAGAATATGCATGTCCCCGTAGTATATGGACAATGATGATTCCAGAATTCGCGGCAGACTGTGCCCGTCGCTGATTGGTCGAGGCAACCTTTATGACATCATCGTCGCCATGGCAACCATTATGACATCTATGTCGATACTGTGCCCGTCGCTGATTGGTCAAGGCAACCTTTATGACATCATCGTCGCCATGCTGTGCCCGTCGCTGATTGGAGACGCGGGATTTCCAGGGCAGACCGAAAAACCCTTAGACAATTATATATATAGATTTCATAACTTTCCCAAATTCTTATGAAAACATTTACAGCACATCCTGCATTGTACTACTGAACCCAATTAATTATATATTGTCGGAGTTGGTCCATTTTATACCAATTCCGACTCCACAGCCCTGATGCATTGAGTAACTACTGTGTTTCCAAGCTATGTTCCTGAGCTCAACCTTTTTGAACCGGTTACAGCTGCTGGAAATGGGGTTGAAAGCTTAAAAGTCAGTGGGATTGTTAAGGCAGGTCTAGATGAGAATTCTACATGTAACATAATGTAACTAGAAAGCCATATGTAAAGCAGATAATTTACTCATCATTATATTGAAATGAACAATGTAGAATAATTTCTCAGTCAAGCTGTACTTAGAGGTTGGCTCGTTGGTGGCTTATCGCTGGGGTACACCACCAACGCTCTGTCGGAGATGTGACTACTTGTCACCAGCACTAGAAATGCTCTGTGCTACTTCTGGCCAGACATATGTTAAGATTACCTCAAAAAGTTATATGTAGCCTTTATTTATTCCTCTTACCATGACATGCGCCGTATGGTGGCAATAACTTTTACTCCGGTAGAAATTACACTTTCAATAGATTAATATTACTGTTAACATTGTTCAGTGTAATATTCTTCATGTTCCTTAAATTGTCCTTCTTACACCAAAAGGATCAGCCGTTATTTCTGTCAGGCACCCCTGTGTAAAAATCAGATGAGTGCTATCTGAATATGATAGTACTCAGACCAATGTTATTCAATGGGGCAGTGCTGATGACCAATTTTTTTCACTGGCTGTTTCTGTCTGTTAACAAAAATCGCATCATGCTGCACTTTCACTCTGAAATTGGAAGACTCTGATTCAAGTCTATGGGTGTGTGGGAAAACATCAGAATCAGAGCACTGTGCTGACAATCTGAGCAAACTGATCCATAGACTTACATGGGCGAGGTTGATCTGACACTTGGATCAATATCAGACAAGTCCCCGTGTTTGTGTGTGGACCACTCAGTCTGAGGAAGAAAACTGATGGGTGAACTATCCCATAGACTATCACAGGTACAAGTGCTGTCTGTGAAAAACCAATTGCACTTGTACAAGAAGAACTGAATTGTAATGAGCCCTAGTGCATGGAGTAACCAGTACTATGTTATACTGAACGCAGGCCTGGAGATGACCACCATAGTGATCTCTCAGTCTAAACGTCATGCACAGCAAAAGACATAACAAAAGTAGTATTTTCCTAAGGGCCCCAATGAAGACAGAACGAGAACACTTTATGTAAAGTTTCCCTTCAACATATTTTTACCATAGGCTTTCATCATTATCATGCTATTTATCCATGATGCTGCTAAATAAGCTGGTATATTAGCAGGCATAACTCTTACTTAATGCCAATAGCCTATACAAACGACAAATTCTTGTGTAGTCAGTTTTGCATGGCATGCTGCGGTAGAAAATGTATTGAAGATATCATTAGGCAATACTGCATTGCATGTATTTAAAATCATACATAGAGATAATACAATTTATTTTACACATTTGTCAGTGTACACCAGGATTCAAGACCTGCCTGCAAGCCTCCAAGCCCACACTGCGGAGCAGTTATACTGCCACCCATTCCAGTCTGAGCCTACTTTTACTACGGGTGGAAGGGGGGGAAACAATAGACTATTTTTAAGAAGTGTTTGTAAAGTGAGAATGTGTGCCTCTTAATGACTAAGGGTACCGTCACACTATACGATTTACCTACGATCACGACCAGCGATATGACCTGGCCGTGATCGTAGGTAAATCGTAGTGTGGTCGCTGGGGAGCTGTCACACAGACAGCTCTCCAGCGACCAACGATGCCGAGGTCCCTGGGTAACCAGGGTAAACATCGGGTAACTAAGCGCAGGACCGCGCTTAGTTACCCGATGTTTACCCTGGTTACAAGCGTTATACTAAAAAAAACAAACAGCACATACTTACATTCTGGTGTCCGTCAGGTCCCTTGCAGTCTGCTTCCCGCACTCAGTGACTGCCGGCCGTAAAGTGAAAGTGAAAGCACAGCCGCTGTGCTCTGCTTTCACTTTACGGCCGGCAGTCACAGTGCGGGAAGCAGAGACGGCAAGGGACCTGACGGACACCAGAATGTAAGTATGTGCTGTTTGTTTTTTTTTAGTTTAACGCTTGTAACCAGGGTAAACATCGGGTAACTAAGCGCGGTCCTGCGCTTAGTTACCCGATGTTTACCCTGGTTACAAGCGAACGCATCGCTGGATCGCATCGCTAGATCGCTAGATCGGTGTCACACACACCGATCTAGCGATGACAGCGGGAGATCCAGCGATGAAAGAAAGTTCCATACGATCTGCTACGACGTACGATTCTCAGCAGGATCCCTGATCGCTGCTGCGTGTCAGACACAGCGATATCGTAACGATATCGCTGGAACGTCACGAATCGTACCGTCGTAGCGATCGAAATGTTATAGTGTGACGGTACCCTAAGCCGACCATTTTATCAAAGGATGCTCAGGGATGTGTACCACAAACCTCTCGGGGTGGAGGGGGGGTTTAATGAACATGGGGGTCTCATTTGTAGATTTCGATTAATGCCAATAGAGGAATAGGTTCTCAACCTTATCTGCTGGACTCTCACCGACATGAGTAAAGGAAAAAACCCTTTAATACAATGTGGTCTGTTAATGGTTAAAAATAAGGATTATGCCAAACTTTCAGTTGGGCACTGCTGATTTTGTAGTATGTATGGATGTATTTTTTTGTAGATTGATACTACATGGGGGTCGGGGTGGGTAAGGATTGTTTAACTATGTTCTAACTAAAATATATCTAAAAGGACTAACTGCAGTTTAGATTTTATGCCCAATTTATTTAAAACCAAAGGCTGCAGAAATATATAATATATATGAATTTTCTCAAAGGTGTCATCTATAAGTTGACACTTATTCAGAAACCCTGTAACATGCTAGATATTATGTACCAAACATATCAGCCCTGTCCATATGTTCTATCATCATTACTACACGACTATAAAAGCACAATATTTTGGATTGATTTCATTGTAACAGGTTTTGGGGGAAGAAAACATTTGTATCAGTGCAAAGTTTTATGTTAAATTTAGGGAGTATTTCCCATAAATAAAAAAAAAAAATAATAAACCCTCAACCAAATAATTTTTCTATATTCAATTGTTGTCCATCACTGAACACTTAGGGCTTCTATTCATTAAGACAGGCATTTTGTCAGTTTTGATAAAGAGAATGCTGGCGTAAGATGTGCCAAAATCATTGGCATGTGCCCCATATTAAGCTACTGTGCCCATCGCAAGAAATGTACTCTATTCGTAAACTGGAGTATGTTTCTGTCTTTAAAAAAAAGGCATTTCAAACATTTGCCCCATGGTCACTTTGGGGCAATTTAGCCCACATCTTGTAGAACAGTTTGCTTTAGGTCCTACTACAGGGTCTACAGTGAGTTAATCTGTTGATGTATAGACATTTAATCTTTGCCTTTATGCACAACCCAAATTCTCTTTAGATTATGGACAAATGTCCAGACACTCTCCCAGGTAAAATTAAAAGGGTGGACGCTTTATTAGTGTAGCAGTGTGGACGGAGCTTGAGCTATTCTTCCCTAAAAGCATTCCAATAAAATGGCTGCATGCAGTTACTGTAGAGCCAATGTAGGTCTATAGGGATCCTATTATGGACCGTTTAGAAGGTTGTATGGCATAATCTGAAGGAATAAAAACCTGAATCCAAGTTTCTACTCAAAAAATTGTACATTCCTTGATCCCAATATACTGTAATAAGAAAAATATGGAAAACTGCATACTTCTGTAGTCCAATAATAAAATACGGTTTGACATGCTGTATGCTTTTCACTGTTTCCGGCATGATGTGATGCTCTTCATTTTCTCTGGTGACTGCACTGTACTTACAGGCTTTCCTCACTGAACAGAATAATAGTAACAGAGTAGTAAGTATCCGTGTACAATTGGATGATGTGGTAAAGACATAGAGAAAATTCATAAGAATCATAATATGATTATACTAACCACTGGCTATCTGCTCTTCCTGGTGCCCCTCTGGTCCTGCGTGACCATCTTGTGACAATTTGTGAAGGACTGGGAGTCAGAGGTAACGGTCAGAAGCTCTCAATGTAGGTCCGAGAGCCAGAACGAGGATTTCGTAGATTTCTATTGAAAAGTGACCTCTGGCTTGCAACAGCAAACACTGGAGCAATCCAGCAGGGCACAAACTGCTGGATAAAAGATGGAGATGGTGGCTGGTAAATATGAGAGTAAGTGCAGGGACCTTACATTAATAAGGTTGAGAAAATCGGCAGCCCAGTTCTCCACTCTTGGGATGTGTACTGCCGAGATCATCTGTACATTCTACTCGGCCTATAACAGAATCTGTGTAACTTCTGACAATAATGCTCGACTTTGGGTTTATGTATGCCACGGCATTGTCCGGATCAGATGGTTAAGGAGAAGATCCTGCCTGATGTAGAGCAAGGAAGATTGCCCTGAGTTCCAGAATGTTCATGAGAAGAGACGATTCCTGGGCAGTCCAACGGCCCTGGACTGTTAAGTTCTGAAAAACTGCTCCCCAACCGACTGGCATCTGTTGTAACGATCTTCCAACAAGGTTGCTGAAAAGATCTCCCACGATGGATTAGGGGAGATTGAGTCCAACATTCCAGTGACATCTTTATTCGAGGAGGGAGCGTGATTAGCTGGGGAGTTGGAAGTTTCGCCCCCAGCAGTTCGCCCCCAGGTACACTTCGCCCCCGAACATTTCGCCCCCAGCATTTCGCCCCCAGGATGTTTCGCCCCCGCACATTTCGCCCCCAGCAGCTCGCCCCCGGATGTTTCGCCCCCGGATGTTTCGCCCCCAGCAGTTCGCCCCCGGATGTTTCGCCCCCGGATGTTTCGCCCCCGGATGTTTTGCCCCCGCACATTTCGCCCCCGCACATTTCGCCCCCAGCAGTTCGCCCCCGGATGTTTCGCCCCCGCACATTTCGCCCCCAGCATTTCGCCCCCGGATGTTTCGCCCCCAGCAGTTCGCCCCCGGATATTTAGCCCCCAGCAGTTCGCCCCCGGATGTTTCACCCCCGGATGTTTTGCCCCCAGCAGTTCGCCCCCGGATGTTTCGCCCCCAGCAGTTCGCCCCCGGATGTTTTGCCCCCGGATGTTTCGCCCCTGGATGTTTCGCGCCCAGCAGTTTGCCCCCGGATATTTCACCCCCAGCTTTTTGCCCCCCAGACGTTTTGGCCCCAAATTAGGCAGGGAATTTTGGCCTTGTGTTTTAGCCCTAAGACCTCTTTCACAGTAGCCACTTTCCCAAGTGCTAAGCACTGGAAAATCGCTAAGAAGATTGCCAATTTTGAATATACTAGATGGTGGCCCGATTCTAACGTATTGGGTATTCTAGAAGGCGCAGCCACGTGGTATGTTGCACAGGTTATGTAGTATATTGGATAGTCCACATAGTACATTGCACAGGCCATGTAATATATTGGACAGCCGAAGTAGTATTTTGGACAGCGCATGTAAATTGCACAGCACATGTAGTATATTGGCCAGCCGACATAGTATATTGCACTTGTCACGTAGTATATTGCACTGCCCACGTAGTCTAGGAATGTGGGCACTATATTCGTGTTAAAAAAAATAATAATAAAGATATACTCACCTCAGCCACGGGCCCTGAAGTCCTCGCGCCTCTCTGCAGTGCTGGCAGTGGCTTTCGGTCTGAGCATAGGACCTGCGATGATGTTGCGGTCACATGACCGTGACATCATCGCAGGTCCTGGACGCATAGCATCGTTCGGACCGGAAGGCACGGCGTGCACTGGAGAGAGGCGCGGAGGACAGCGCGACATCGGAGGGGGTGAGAATAACTTTTTTTTATTTTTTTTTATTTTTAACATTACATCTTTTCACTATTGATGCTGCATAGGCACGATCAATAGTGAAAAGTTGGTCACACAGGGTTAATAGCAGCATTAACGGAGTGCGGTACACCGCGATCCATTAACGCTGGCATTAACCCTGTGTGAGCGGTCAGCGGTGAGTGCAGGGCAGTGAAGCAGCGGCCATTTTTCTGGCAGCCTGTGACCGTCGCTGATTGGTCGTGGCAATGGTCGTAGGCGTTTTGCCATGACCAATCAGCGACTTGACAGACAGACGCCACGACAAATGAATATACGAATAAAACGTTACAGAAAGATGAAAGTGACCCTTAGACAGTTATATAGTAAATAAGTCAATGGCTGGAAAAGCAAGGTGTTGTTTCGGCCAGCTCTTTTTATTTTATTACAGGAGCTATTTTTGAGCACTTAGCATTCATCAATAGCCTGTATCTTATGGGTCATTACCGAGAGCGCTCACAAAAGCGCTCTGAAAAATGCCAGTAAAGCACGTGCTTTGGAGATCTAAAATAGTGGCAGCATAAGGGTGCTTTTACACTTCCGCTACATATGCACTACAGGCCGCCCGTTCGCTTCTGTGATGCCGCATTCCGCTAACCTGCAGTGGAACGAAAAGAAGAAAAAGCTCTTCTTTTTATTCTGACACTGATAGCGGAATGCGGCATTATGAAAGCGAACGGGCGGCTGCAGATCGCGGAACCGAGCCGTTCACTTCTATGGGCAATGCGAGCGGAATGCCAGCATTCCGCCATCATTGCCCTGGGGTCATCTGGATGTCAGATCCAGAGCGGATTGACCTCTGGCGGCCACAAACACAAGTGTGAAACCACTCTAAAATTACAGTGTGCAAGAGGCCTTAAATCTAAACAATTTTGAACTTTTACCTGACCCAGCACTGACCTGCTTTGTTGCAAGTTGACCCAGCACTGACCTGCTTTGCTGCAAGTTTTGTTGCAGATGTAACAAGTAGCAGGTCACATGTCCTGCAAATTACATTAGACTAGCTTTTATTCCACCTGTACATCAGAATATAGCAGTGTCTGAAATCTCCACAAAGAGAGAAGTGTACTGCCACAAAAAATCAGTCAGCTTCCACAGCAATTCACTTTCTACAACTATGAATTCAGTTCTGTCCAAACGTGGAAGGAGGAAGTTGGTCCATGAGAATCACATTTACTTATTTTCCAAACGAACCGCTGATGATGTCCATTCCATCTGGGCATGTGAAAAACGGTCGACTTGCAAGGGACGTGTTTGGACCAATGAAGAATGTGGCGAAGTTGTGAAAGTAGTCAATCTTCACAGTCACGCAGCACAAGCTGCAAGACCTGAAGCAATCCGACTTGTTAATGAGGCAGTCACCAGGGCAAGGACAACACAGGAGACACCACAGCAGATTCTCACAGACGTCGTTTCAGGAGCCCATTCTAATGTTGCAGCACTTCTCCCAAGGAAAGCATCACTGAAGAGGACAATACGATTAGCAAGGCAACTTGGCAATATCCCAAGGTTACCTCAAACCCTTGATCAACTTGTTATCCCCCTGGAGTTCCAGGAGATCAGTATTGATGGTGTCCAGCAGCAGTTCCTTCTGCATGACTCTGGTAAGCTACTTAACCATTTAACATTGTATTAAAACAATTCCATTATGCATAATTATTGCAAATGTGAAAAATGCTAGACTGTAAGGTGCTGATATAAAATACTATGTGATTTTTGCCTTCAAGGGAAACTTTGAGGGTAATATAATGTAGTGAGGCCTACTGATTCCAACTAGTGTTGGCCGATCACTGGAAAGATAGGATCAGATCGGGCTGATCATACCAAAAGATTGGAATTAATTCTCCAGAGATAGATATATATATATATATACATGTATATATATATATATATATATATATATATATATATATATATATATATATATATACGCACACTGTTCGGACATGTATGCCCGGACAGTGTTTTCAGATTACGAAGGATTCCGATTTCTAATTCTGATCATCATCATGATCTGGCTACAAATCGGATCGTAATTTAAAATAACGATCAGCCTGAAAATCGTAATAAATTACGATCTTCAGTGATCGGATCGGCCAGCACTAATTCCAATTATGCAGCATTGTACTGGCCATACCTGTCCTGGATGCTGCCCCGGAGTTCAGCCTCGCCTGTCTGGGGCATGCACGGGCTGAACTGCCATCGCCAGCTGATTGCTCGGCTCTCGTAGTTCAGTCCTGCAGATCCGTGGACAGGTCGGGCTGAACTCCGGAGCTCAGGTGAGAGATACGCCATGATTTGCAGAGGCATTTTGCCTGCTGCTTGCAAGCACTTTTTAAGCGCTTTGGCAAAACGCTTCTGCAAATAGGGGACGTGGCCAAGCTCTGCTATGGGCGTGGCCATGCCTTGCTATTGCCTAAACCGAGCGTTTTTCCAGTGGTTTGCAGGCATTTTTCAGGAGGTTTCCCTCTTGCCCATTCCCTTGAATGGGCAAGTTAAGCATGGGATCCGCCGGAAAATAGCTTTAAAGCTATTTTCCGGTGGGGCGTTTTCTGGCCCCAGCCGGAATCTGCCCGTAACCCGCACCATAGACATGAAAGGGCGGGATTCTTTCAGGAAAAACAGCACGGAATACGCCTGTAAATCCAGCTTGTCTGGATAAAGCCTGAGGCCTCGTGCCCACTGATGGAAGGGGATTGCGGAGCGGCATCTCCACAGCGGCTGTAATTGCGGTAGCAACTGCAGATCCCACAGGAATCTATTTGTGCCTGCAATTGTGGCCACTATTGTGGTACCCTAATTCTGTATCAAAATCTTCACTTAACTCTATGGATTTAGGTGCAGGTTTTAGTGCAGGATTTCAGCCTCTTATCTAAATGGCTGGAATTTTCTTTGTATAATGGCAGCATACATTGACATGCTGCACTGCATGTTTTTTTTTGTAAACAAAATTTTTTCATCAGCATGTGGATGGGATTTACACATTAATGCTGCATATGACCCCAGCCTAATGGACCATTCAGTTATGCCTTAGGCCAAAAGCACACTGGTGATTTTACTGGCGTTTTTTGCATCCTGCACAATCCTCTCAATGAGACAGCATAGTCACGAACGTCCGCCCTGCCCACCCGACGACTAGCGCGCCCATCCGCTTGAATGGAACACCTCATTCAGGCGGGCGGCCCTCCCAGTTGTTCATTCAGACGTCTAGCCGCACGCCGCGTCTGGATGCGGCTGTCAACTAGACAGCTGTTCAGCATGGCGGCGATCGGCCGTGCTGAACGGCTGTCTAGTTGAAAGGTCTAAAGGTACCCTAAAAATGTGACCTATTTCAAGTTTGGAAGTAATTTTAATTTTAAACAAAAATATATCATTTTCCACTGGGACAATATATGTTGTAAAAAAACTATTGGTAGGCCCCTTCACACTAGATTTTGCTTCAGTTTTTTTATTATGAAATCCGAAAATCTGGAGCAAAATGTGAGTTTTTAATGTGAGATATGAACAGAGGCTTCTGATTAGGATATTTTTTTTTGTGAATTTATCCCAAAATTCTCTGTCTGCTGCTTGTTACACTTTTTCTGTTATTTGCTCTCCTAATACTTTCATTTTAAATTAGGAAATGGACACAGCCATATGTTGATATTTGGAACAAGAGACAATCTCCATCTACTGGCACAAAGTAAAGAGTGGTTTGCTGATGGCATGTTTTTCACTACACCAGCCTTGTTTAAGCAACTTTACACAATCCATGTAGTCCACAGCGGCCTTGTTGTTCCGCTAGTGTACACCTTGCTGACAGACAAGAGCCGTTCTACATACCAGAGGTTGCTGCAAGAGCTGAAGAACTTGCAGCCTGGACTGCAGCCAGACAACCTGATGTTGGATTTTGAACTAGCTGCAATACAGGAATTTGAAAGTGAGTTCCCCAACCTTGTGAAGACTGGTTGCTTTTTCCACTTATCACAGTCGGTTTGGCGTAAAGTTCAAAATGAAGGACTCAAGATGCAATACCAAGGTGACCATGAATTTGCCCGTTGGATACGCATGATACCTGCCCTGGCCTTTCTACCACCACAGAATGTTGTGCAATCATTTGAAGAGTTGGTGGAAGATCCTGACTTTCCACAAGAAGCAATACCTATTACTAACTATTTTGAAGACCGCTATATCGGTCGAATGAATCGCAGAGGACGTCAAGCACCTTTGTTTCCAATTCAATTCTGGAATGTGTATGAGCGAACATTGAATGATCAACAGCGAACAAATAATGATGTCGAAGGATGGCACCATAGCTTTCGAGAAACATGTGGTACTCTTTTCCAAAATATATACCGGTTCATTAACTGTCTGAAACATCAGCAAGAGCTCCATAGTTTTGAAATTATTCAGATAATAGCAGGAAATCCCATTGCTGCAAGAAACAAAAAGTATGCTGCAATTTCAGCAAGGGTTAAACATATCGTGCAAGATTTCAATAATAGAAGCTTGATGGATTATCTGAGAGGCATTGCCTACAGCTTTGAATTTTAGTTCATGGTCACATATTGTATGTTTTGAGAGCAGTGTTCTTAGCTGTAAAATAATTCAAGCATTATAACCTGTAATTTGTATTTTCTCTTTTTCTCTAATCCTTCCCCTCTATACCTTTTTATGTTTCTTGTTTAAACAGTTTTTATACATACAGTTAAAGCATAACTCTACAAAAAATATGTTATGTTATAGTACCTGTGCCCATGATATTCATTTCCAAAGGAGACCTTCCAGCAGTTTCACTTCTGTGTGAAAAGTCTCATCCAAGTTAAAGCTCCATGTGCTGCAGGATTTCAGTGGTTGCTAAGGAGGTTTTTTCACCTTAGTAGCAGTACTTGTGGATGGATTCTAGAGGGTGTGGCTGCACAGGAGCATGCAACTAACAATATATTCCCTATGATGTATAAAGGGCTGCTGGTTTACAGCCCTCTGCAAAGCCCCCCTATGTGTTCCATCCTGTAATGGCTTTACACAGGCAGGGGGAGCCCTCCTCTTGTCCAGGAAAGAGCACATGAGCGGAGGGTGAAAGGGAGCTTTGCATAGGGCTGTGAACAAGCAGCCCTGAATGTATCATAGGGAGCCAGGATCCGTTCTGCTACCAAGGGGGCACGACCTCCTTAGTAACCAAAGAAATCCTACTATTTTCCTGTCTGTTTGTAAAATGACTCATCTAGAAAACAAAGTTTTAAAATAAAAAAACTAATTTGATCAGAATTATATATCTTAGACTCATATGGTGTATTATTAGTGATAAGCAAACCTGCCAATGTTCAGTTCAGGCAGGTCTTTCCCGGATGCGAAAGATCCAGGAGCAAATTGCTAGAGGCAAAACATCCAGGGATGAACTGCTGGGGGCAAAACATCTGGGGGTGAAACATCCGTGGGCGAAACATCTGGGGGCGAACTGCTGGAGGCAAAACATCCGGGGGGCAAACTGCTGGGGGGAAACATCCGGGGGCGAACTGCTTGGGGACGAAGCATCTGGAGTTGAAACATCCAGGGGCGAACTACTGGGGGCGAAACATCCGGGGGCGAAACATCCGGGGGCGAACTGCTGGGGGTGAAACATCTGGGGGTGAACTGCTGGGGGGCGAAACATCCGGGGGCAAACTGCTGGGGGCAAAATGTGCGGGGGCGAACTGCTGGGGGTGAAACATCCGGGGGCGAAATGTGCGGGGGCGAAATGCTGGGGGCGAAATGTTCGGGGGCGAAGTGTACCTGGGGGCGAACTGCTGGGGGCGAAACTTCCTAAAACCGATTAGCTGATCCAGGGAGTGAGTCGACCTGTCCCATCTTGACAGCAGAAAAAGTTGAAGGGGACGCGTATGAAAAGTGAACGGAACCGCTGTCATCAACACGACAATCCTGCCTAGTGCTCTCATACAGAGCCGCATCAAATGAAATGTGTCTCTGAGGGAGCGAATCCTGTGTGATAGAACAGTGGGTTTCTCTTGTGCAGAAAAACTCTTGACCGCGTGGTGGCGAACACCATTTCCAGATAAACAATACGTTGGTCCAAGATCAAAGACTACTTTGGAAGATTAATAAGCCTGCCTAGATGGGAGATGGTATCCAGAGTGATCTGTAGACTCTCGTGACAATGCTGAGAAAGACGCAGCCTTGATGAGAATGTCATGAGGTGATGAGGATGCCTCTGCTCCGAAGAATGGCCATAATTAGTGATGAGCGAGTGTACTCATTGCTCGGGGTTTCCCAAGCACGCTCGGGTGGTCTTCCGAGTATTTGTAAGTGCTCGGAGATTTAGTTTTCATTGCCTCAGCTGTATGAGCTACAGCTGATAGCTTGAATACATGTGGGGATTCCCTAGCAACCAGGCAACCCCCACATGTACTCAGGCTGGCTAGCAGGCGTAAATCATGCAGCTGTGTCAACAAAAACTAAATCTCTGAGCAGTTACAAATACTCGGAGACTACCCGAGTGTGCTTGGGAAAACCCGAGCAATGAGTACACTCGCTCATCACTAGCTATAATCATCGCCATTATCTTTGTGACTCTGGGTGCTGTGGCTAGGCCGAATGGCAGCGGCGTGTATTGAAAGTGGGATTACTGTACAGTGAACTGATCAAATCTTTGGTGAGGAGGAAAAATGGGAATGTAGATAGGCATCTTGAATGTCCACGCAGCAAAAGAATTCCTCGGGTTCCATGGAGGCTATCACCGTGTGAAGGGACTTTATTCTGAAATGGCGTAATCGAACATGTTTGTTCAATAACTTGAGATCCAAAATGGGACGAACTGAGCCATCCTTCTTTGGAACCATGAACAGGTTTGAATAGAAACCTGAAAAGTGATCTGGTAAAGGAACAGGGATGATGACCCTTGCATTGGAGAGTTAGGCTGATAACCTTGAAAAACCTGGGAATGAGGGAAGGGTCATTTGGTGGGCGGTTCTTGCAAAAGTGAAAACGAGGTAACAGAAAACTATCTTATAACCTTGTGAGTCAACGTCTTGGACCCAGGTATCGTCCATCACTGAGAGCCACTCGTTCCAGAGATAGGAGACATCTGCCCACCCAGACTTCGCAGGTGGGAGCTGCCCAACATGCCGAGGAAAATCTGTTGGATCCGAGTATGGAAGACCGACACTGGTGGGGATTCAGGGTGCCAGAAGGAGGCAGGCTAGAAGGAAGGCCTCTTCTTCTCCTGATAGGCTGGAGATTTGTCTTGTCGGTTACTGGTCTGAACTTGGAATCTCCGAAAGAAACAAAACTGCACTGTATGACCCTTGAGAGGTGGGTGCTTAGGTCTCTGTTTAGGGAGGGAAGTACGCTTACCCCATGTTGCGTTGGAAATTACCTTATTCAGTTCCTCTACGAAAAGACGGGAACCCTGGAAGGCCGGTGTCTGTGTGCCATGACTTCAACCATAAGACCCTGCGAATGGTGATGATGTTGTCAGAGCAGAGCAAGTGGCTGCATTAAGGGAACCTGTGAGGAGAAACTTCCCTGCATGACCAATTAGGTTTGCCAGCTCGGAAGGGTGGGCGTTTGACAGGCCAAGACTGCCTTGGCTACCCATGTCGCTACAAAGGACGGGAAGAGGGCTGAGCCCGCAGCCTCGAAAGCTGATTTGGTGAGGGCTTCGGTGTCTGTCAGAGTGCTCCTTTAAAAAGGCTGCATCAGAGAGAGGAAGAATAGTGTTATTGGAGAGCCAGGAGACTGGGGGGGGGAGGGGGTCCACTAAGGGAGACACTGCCCATCTCTGAAGCAGATCAGATGTAAAAGGATACAAGAGTTCCATCCTAATTTCTTCTCTGGAAATGCTTGTCTGGGTGTTCCTTAGTGAAGATTCCGGTGAATTCCTTTTGGTTGGCGAAGGTTCTGGGAGGACGCTTTGTATTTCTGAATTATACAGTATGCTCAGAGGAACATGTTTCTGGATCCTCTATTATAATTATTTATTATTATAGCGCCATTTATTCCATGGCGCTTTACTTGTGAGGATGGGTATACATAAAAACAAGTACAATAATGTTAAACAATACAAGTCACGACTGGTACAGTAGGAGAGAGGACACTGCCCACGAGGGCTCACAATCTACAAGGGATGGGTGAGAATACAATAGGCGAGGGTAGAGCTGGTCGTGCAGCGGTTTGGTCGATCGGTGGTTACTGCAGGTTGTATGCTTGTCAAAAGAGGTGGGTCTTCAGGTTCTTTTTGAAGGTTTCGATGGTAGGCGAGAGTCTGATATGTTGTGGTAGAGCGTTCCAGAGTAGGGGTGATGCGCGAGAGAAATCTTGTATGCGACTGTGAGAAGATGAGTAGAGGAGATCTTGTGAGGATCGGAGGTTGCAGGCAGATAAGTACCGGGAGACGAGGTCACAGATGTATGGAGGAGACAGGTTGTGGATGGCTTTGTATGTCATGGTTAGGATTTTGTAGTGGAGTCTCTGGGCAATGGGGAGCCAGTGAAGGGATTGACAGGGGAGAGGGCGGGGAATAGCGGGGGGACAGGTGGATTAGTCGGGCAGCAGAGTTTAGAATAGATTGGAGGGGTGCGAGAGTGTTCGAGGGAAGGTCTCAAAGCAGGAGCTGAACCAAGAGAAAGAAGAATTGTCCATAAAACTGGGATCACCATAGACAAGGATTGACAAAAAATATACACAGCTTTTATTAAGGTCAAACTCACAAGACACATTTAAAAGCAATTAAAAAAGGGATTCACAAGAACACCCTATACACAAAACAGAGCCCAAAATAAGGCTACAACCTGAGCATGACTCATAGGACATATAAATATGACTGAACAAATACCCTTGAATTGGACATCTATATGGACAGCATATAGGTTAAATAACCAGGTACAGTGCTCTGTATGTGCATACTACCCAGACATAAGATGAGTGTTAATACATGCCCCAAGGTAGATATATGGATGCCCTTTTTGCTATAAAATTCCCAAGCTGTAGTCACAGGTCGCCCATCAAAACATAGAATATTAATAAATCCCACAGCAGCATGCAATATAGGCGTACAGAATAGAAAAAGGGCAATAAGAGCAGCCAGGGCACCTGCACACATAACCTTCAGGACGAATTAGCCAGGTACAACATGCGATAATGTTAGTGCACAAAGATTGTTAGACACATGATATCAGAGGAAAAATAACCACTTAGAACAAGGGCATCTGCCCTAGTCACCTACTAGCTAGAATAGCCATATCTATGACAGTGCAATTAAACTGATACCAGTGCACAGTAGTTGTTAAACTAGACTAGTGCATATAGGAGATGCCAATCCAGGTGGCCAACCACATACAATACCATGGAACGGCCAGGTATGATAACCTAATCCTATAAGAGTCAGGCACAGGAGGAGCGGATGCCCAACGCGTGTCACCACTAGGCAGTGGCTTAGTCAGGGGTACACTCGTCAGGAGAACCCCTGACGAAGCCACTGCTTAGTGGCGACACGCGTTGGGCATCCGGTCAAGAACCTGAAGACCCACCTCTTCCGACAAGCCTACAACCTGCAGTAACCACCGATCGACCAAACCGCTGCACGACCAGCTCTACCCTCACCTACTGTATCCTCACCCATCCCTTGTAGATTGTGAGCCCTCACGGGCAGGGTCCTCTCTCCCCCTCTACCAGTTATGACTTGTATTGTTTAAGATTATTGTATTTGTTTTTATTATGTATACCGCTCCTTACATGGAAAGCGGCATGGAATAAATTGCGCTATAACAATAAATAATAATAATAATTCTATGTTTTGATGGGCGACCTGTGACTACAGCTTGGGATTTTTATAGCAAAAAGGGCATCCATATATCTACCTTGGGGCATGTATTAACTCTCATCTTATGTTCTGTCTGGGTAGTATGCACATACAGAGCACGGTACCTGGTTATTTAACCGATATGCTGTCCATATAGATGTCCAATTCAAGGATATTTGTTCAGTCATATTTATATGTCCTATGAGTCATGCTCAGGTTGTAGCCTTATTTTGGGCTCTGTTTTGTGTATAGGGTGTTCTTGTGAACCCCTTTTTTAATTGCTTTTAAATGTAAGTGTCTAGTGAGTTTGACCTTAATAAAAGCTGTGTATATTTTTTTGTCAATCCTTGTCTATGATGATCCCCGTTTTATGGCATATTCATCTTTCTCTTGGTTCAGCATAGTATGTTTTTCATAGGTCAGGGTTAGGATCCCATTACTTATATGACTGTGGTGCCACCTGAATATATAGTCCCAAAGCAGGAGGTTGCAGTAGTCAAGGTGGGAGATGATGAGGGCATGGACTAGGGTTTTTGCAGATTCTTGGTTTAGGAATGTACGGATCCGTGAAATATTTTTTAGTTGAAGTCGGAAGGAAGTGGAAAGGGCTTGGATATGTGGTTTGAAGGAGAGATCAGTGTCAAGGATTACCCCGAGGCAGCGAGCTTGTGGGACTGGGGAGAGTGGTCAGCCGTTTACTGTAATGGATAGGTTCGTTGGGGGGGTCGCGTGAGATGGGGGAAAGATGATGAATTCTGTTTTGTCCATGTTAAGTTTTAGAAATCTAGCGGAGAAGAAGGATGAAATAGCAGACAGACATTGAGGGATTCTGGTTAGTAGGGTGATATCTGGTCCAAAGATGTAGATCTGTGTGTCATCAGCATAGAGGTGATAATGAAAGCCATGAGATTTTATGAGCTGTCCCAGGCCAAAGGTGTATATGGAGAAGAGCAGAGGACCCTAGGACTGAACCTTGCAGGACTCCGACAGATAGGGGGCGAGGTGAGGCGGTGGTGTATCAGTGGGAGACGTTGAATGTCTGGTCTGTTAGGTATGAAGAGATCCAGGATAGGGCCAAGTCTGTGATGCCAAGGGATGAGAGGGTCTGTAGTAATAGGGAATGGTCCACTGTGTCAGAGGACAGGTCCAGGAGGAGGAGGACAGAGTAGTGTCGCTTGGGTCAAGAGAGGGCTTTTGAGGATAGATGTGATTGAGGCATGTTTAAAGCTTGAAGGGAAAACACCAGTTGTTAGTGATAGGTTGAAGAGATGGGTTAGGGTGGGGATGAAGACTGTGGCGAGGTTTGGGATGAAGTGGGATGGGATCGGGTCAAGTGCACAGGTGGTGAGATGCGATCTTGAGAGTAGAGTAAATCTTCTGTAATGGTGGAGAAGTTGGTTTTGGAGGTGGAGGGCTGGGCAGTTGGGAGGAAGGGCTCTGGGGGTTGTCAACCAAATCTGTCTCTGATGTTATCTATCTTCTGCTTGAAAAATGAGGTAAAGTCTTCAGCTGAGATGAGTGGGGAGGGAGGAGGTGCTGGGGGACGGAGGAGAGAATTGAAGGTGTTGAATAACTGTTTGGGGTTGTGAGACAGGGAGGATATGAGAGATGAGAAGTAGGTTTGTTTAGCTGTAGCGAGTGTGGCCTTGAAAGTAGAGAGGGACTGTTTGAATGCGATGAAGTGCTCGTTGGAGTGCGATCTTTTCCATCTCCGCTCAGCAGCCCTGGAAGCTCGCCTCAGTTCTTTGGTGAGGCTGGTGTGCCAGGGGTGTCAATTGATTTTGGGAGCTTTGGTATGTGTGAGAGGGGCAACAGATTTGAAAGCTACAGCTATTGTGGTGTTCTATAGAGCGGCAGCGGCATCCACATTGTGTAAGGAACTTATATCTGTAAGAGGGAGAAGGGATTCAGAGAATGAGTGTAGATCGAGGTGTTTAAGAATTCTGCGAGCGTGTGCAAGTTTGTGGTTGGCGAAGGTTCTGGGAGGACACTTTGTCTTTCTGAATGATACAGTCTGCTCAGAGGAAGATGTTTCTGGAACTTCTATGTTAAGGATCTGATTGACAGCTACAATTAGACTATTTACCATGTCCCATAGTTTAGAGATCTGTTTGGAGTCTTTATAAGAACCTGCCTAAGGCCGGGATCACACATACGCGAGATACGGCCGAGTCTCGCAGGTGAAAACTCTGTGGCACCGGCACTCCGGAGCGGAGCGTGCAACCGCAGAGCAATACATGGAGCCGCACGCTCTGCTCTGTAGTGCCGGTGCCAGAGTTGGGTTTTCACCTGCGAGACTCGGCCGTATCTTACAAATGTGTGATCCCGGCCTTAGGCTGAGGTTCTGACTCCAGCGGAGCTGAAGCAGCAGAGGGGTAACCTTTTGGGATTGGGGGCCGCAGGGTCCACAACACTGAGGAGAGCGATTGGGGGTCCCATGGCGGAGGCAGGGCTGGGCAGTCATTCTAAGACTGAAGCCAAGGACTGGGATACCTTGGTATGGTCGGCTACTGACTGGGAAAGAGATGCAGCCCACTCGTCACGGGCAGTGGGGGGCTCCTGGAGAGGTATATTAGATGGGTTGCAGTTTGGACAGAGGGACGAGGTCTAACTATAGGGAAACTTCTTTGTACAGGTGGAGCGAGTAAAATGGAGAACAATAGGAGGATGAGAGTGAGGCTTCCTGGGTCTAAGCACAGAGAGAAGGGATATGCCAATGTGAGTTATCCCGGGCAGTGGCAGAGCTTCCTCAGACCCTGCATCCTGGTCCCAGCAGCGCTCAGTCGGCATTGTGTTGCAGGGACTGGAGCCATGGCACACGATGCTCTGCAGAGGTAGAGTTGCTGCAACACCTGACTCGGTAGCTGGACATGGGGCCAGGTAGTGAGGGTGGTGCCAGTAAAACGCGCAAAAGTTTAAGTGTCTCGAGTCTTAATTAACCCCTTCCTGACCCATGACGCCACGTAGGCGTCATGAAAGTCGGTGCCAATCCGACCCATGACGCCTATGTGGCGTCATGGAAAGATCGCGTCCCTGCAGATCCGGTGAAAGGGTTAACTCCCATTTCACCCGATCTGCAGGGACAGGGGGAGTGGTAGTTTAGCCCAGGGGGGGTGGCTTCACCCCCCATGGCTACGATCGCTCTGATTGGCTGTTGAAAGTGAAACTGCCAATCAGAGCGATTTGTAATATTTCACCTATTTCACTGGTGAAATATTACAATCCAGCCATGGCCGATGCTGCAATATCATCGGCCATGGCTGGAAACACTAATGTGCCCCCACCCCACCGATCGCCCCCCCAGCCCTCCGATCTGTCCGGTACACTGCTCCGGCTCCCCTCCGTCCTGTGCTCCGCTCCCCCCGTGCTCGTGTCCGCTCCCCCTGTGCTCCAATCACCCTCCCCGTGCTCCAATCACCCCCCCTGCACTCCGATCCACCCCCCCGTGCTCCGTTCCACCCCCCGTGCTCCGTTCCACCTCCCCCGTGCTCCGTTCCACCCCCCCGCGCTCCGTTCCACCCCTCCCGCGCTCCGATCCACCCCCCCATGCTCCGATCCCCCCCCTCCATGCTCCCCCCCACCCCATCATACTTACCGATCCTGCCGGGGTCCGTCCGTCTTCTCCCTGGGCGCCGCCATCTTCCAAAATGGCGGGCGCATTCGCAGTGCGCCCGCCGAATCTGCCGGCCGGCAGATTCGTTCTAAAGTGCATTTTGATCACTGAGGTAGATTATATCTCAGTGATCAAAATAAAAAAAATAATAAATGCCCCCCCCCCCCCTTTGTCACCCCCATAGGTAGGGACAATAAAAAAATAAAGAATTTTTTTTTTTCCACTAATGTTAGAATAGGGTTAGGGTTAGGGTTAGGGGTAGGGTTAGGGCTAGGGTTAGGGCTAGGGTTAGGGTTTGGGTTAGGGTTTCAGTATGTGCACACGTATTCTGTTCCTCTGCGGATTTTTCCGCTGCGGATTTGATAAATCCGCAGTGCTAAACCGCTGCGGATTTATGGCGGATTTACCGCGTTTTTTCTGCGCATTTCACTGCGGTTTTACAACTGTGATTTTCTATTTGAGCAGTTGTAAAACCGCTGCGGAATCCGCACAAAGAAGTGACATGCTGCGGAATGTAAACCGCTGCGTTTCCGTGCAGTTTTTCCGCAGCATGTGTACAGCGATTTTTGTTTCCCATAGGTTTACATTGAACTGTAAACTCATGGGAAACTGCTGCGGATCCGCAGCATTTTCCGCAGCGTGTGCACATACCTTTAGAATTAGGCTATGTGCACACGGTGCGGATTTGGCTGCGGATCCGCAGCGGATTGGCCGCTGCAGATTCGCAGCAGTGTTCCATCAGGTTTACAGTACCATGTAAACCTATGGAAAACCAAATCCGCTGTGCCCATGGTGCGGAAAATACCGCGCGGAAACGCTGCATTGTATTTTCCGCAGCATGTCAATTCTTTGTGCGGATTCTGCAGCGTTTTACACCTGTTCCTCAATAGGAATCCGCAGGTGAAATCCACACAAAAAACACTGGAAATCCGCGGAAAATCCGCAGGTAAAACGCAGTGCCTTTTACCTGCGGATTTTTCAAAAATGATGCTGAAAAATCTCACACGAATCCGCAAGGTGGGCACATAGCCTTAGGGTTAGGGTTGGAATTAGGGTTGTGGTTAGGGGTGTGATTAGGGTTATGGCTACAGTTGGGATTAGGGTTAGGGGTGTGTTGGGGTTAGTGTTGGAGGTAGAATTGAGGGGTTACCACTGTTTAGGCACATCAGGGGTCTCCAAACGCAACATGGCGCCACCATTGATTCCAGCCAATCTCGTATTCAAAAAGTCAAATGGTGCTCCCTCAATTCCGAGCCCCGACGTGTGCCCAAACAGTGGTTTACCCCCACATATGGGGTACCAGCATACTCAGGATAAACTGCGCAACAATTACTGGGGTCCAATTTCTCCTGTTACCCTTGTGAAAATAAAAAAATGCTTGCTAAAACATCATTTTTGAGGAAAGAAAAATGATTTTTTATTTTCACGGCTCTGCGTTGTAAACGTCTGTGAAGCACTTGGGGGTTCAAAGTGCTCACCACATATCTAGATAAGTTCCTTGGGGGGTCTAGTTTCTAAAATGGGGTCACTTGTGGGGGGTTTCTACTGTTTAGGCACACCAGGGGCTCTGCAAACTCAACGTGACGCCCACAGACCATTCCATCAAAGTCTGCATTTCAAAAGTCACTACTTCCCTTCTGAGCCCCGACGTGTGCCCAAACAGTGGTTTACCTCCACACATGGGGTATCAGTGTACTCAGGAGAAACTGGACAACAACTTTTGGGGTCCAATTTCTCCTGTAACCCTTGGGAAAATAAAAAATTCTGGGCTAAATAATTATTTTTGAGGAAAGAAAACGTATTTATTATTTTCACGGCTCTGCATTATAAACTTCTATGAAGCACTTGGGGGTTCAAAGTGCTCACCACACATCTAGATAAGTTCCTTTCGGGGTCTAGTTTCCAAAATGGGGTCACTTGTGGGGGGTTTCTACTGTTTAGCCACATCAGGGGCTCTGCAAAAGCAACGTGACGCCCGCAGAGCATTCCATCAAAGTCTGCATTTCAAAACGTCACTACTTCACTTCCGAGCCCCGGCATGTGCCCAAACAGTGGTTTAGCCCCACATATGGGGTATCAGCGTACTCAGGAGAAACTGGACAACAACTTTTGGGGTCAAATTTTTCCTGTTACCCTTGGGAAAATAAAAAATTGCAGGCTAAAAGATCATTTTTGAGAAAATATATATATTTTTTTTCATGGCTCTGCGTTATAAACTTCTGTGAAGCACTTGGGGGTTCAAAGTCCTCACCACACATCTAGATTAGTTCCTTTGGGGGTATAGTTTCCAAAATGGGGTCATTTCTGGGGGATCTCCAATGTTTAGGCACACAGGGGCTCTCCAAACGTGACATGGTGTCCGCTAATGATTGGAGCTAATTTTCCATTTAAAAAGCCAAATGGCGTGCCTTCCCTTCCGAGCGCCCAAACAGTGGTTTACCCCCACATATGGGGTATCAGCGTACTCAGGACAAACTGGACAACAACATTTGGGGTCCAATTTCTCCTATTACCCTTGGCAAAATAGGAAATTCCAGGCTAAAAATCATTTTTGAGGAAAGAAAAATTATTTTTTATTTTCATGGCTCTGCGTTATAAACTTCTGTGAAGCACCTGTGGGTTTAAAGTGCTCAATATGCATCTAGATAAGTTCCTTGGGGGGTCTAGTTTTCAAAATGGGGTCACTTGTGGGAGAGCTCCAATGTTTAGGCACACAGGGGCTCTCCAAACGCGACATGGTGTCCGCTAACAATTGGAGCTAATTTTCCATTCAAAAAGTCAAATGGCGCTCCTTCCCTTCCAAGCCCTGCCGTGCGCCCAAACAGTGGTTTACCCCCACATATGAGGTATCAGCGTACTCAGGACAAATTGGACAACAACTTTCCTGGTTCAGTTTCTCCTTTTACCATTGGGAAAATAAAAAAATTGTTGCTAAAAGATAATTTTTGTGACTAAAAAGTTAAATGTTCATTTTTTCCTTCCATGTTGCTTCTGCTGCTGTGAAGCACCTGAAGGGTTAATAAACTTCTTGAATGTGGTTTTGAGTACCTTGAGGGGTGCAGTTTTTAGAATGGTGTCACTTTTGGGTATTTTCAGCCATATAGACCCCTCAAACTGACTTCAAATGTGAGGTGGTCCCTCAAAAAAATGGTTTTGTAAATTTCGTTGTAAAAATGAGAAATCGCTGGATTTTAACCCTTATAACTTCCTAGCAAAAAAAAATTTTGTTTCCCAAATTGTGCTGATGTAAAGTAAACCTGTGGGAAATGTTATTTATTAACTATTTTGTGTCACATAACTCTCTGGTTTAACAGAATAAAAATTCAAAATGTGAAAATTGCAAAATTTTCAAAATTTTCGCCAAATTTCCATTTTTATCACAAATAAACGCAGAATTTATTGACCTAAATTTACCACTAACATGAAGCCCAATATGTCACGAAAAAACAATCTCAGAACCGCTAGGATCTGTTGAAGCGTTCCTGAGTTATTACCTCATAAAGGCACACTGGTCAGAATTGCAAAAAACGGCAAGGTCTTTAAGGTCAAAATAGGCTGGGTCATGAAGAGGTTAAATGGAGAAAGAAGAGATTTCTCCTATAAATGACAGCGGTTCCTTCTGTACTGGTGTCAGTGGTGCATCCCTGCAGCGCCCTCTCCGGCCGGCGGCAGAACCTCAGCATGTGGCAGCACGCTCACTCACTCCTCCAGCCGGAGCACATGCCTGGAGCTGACCCCGCCTTCTCTGCTGCTCCTCCTCATCCCTGACCTGCTGGCCCCGCCCACTCCCCGCTAGTCACATGATTGCAGCTGGCCCTCACTCTTTCCCATTGGCTTAGGCGCTCTGTGTCGTTTCCGGTGACAAGCTTCCTCCTGCGGAGGTGAAAGGTCGGGGTGTCACTGTGTCCTCCTCTCACACACGTGGGCCGTAGTCATGTTCTCCTCTCTGTCCCGCTCCCTGATCACAGCCGCCGCCAGAGTGGTGGTCGCTCGGCCGCTGCTCAGCAGTCAGGGTCCTGCCCGAGCCCTCACACGGTCGTTATGGCTTCACGGTGGGGCCAGCAGTACTCTCCGGCCAACCTTCCTGAACCCGTACCGGGGCTTCCCTGCTGTGTCGTGCGGGTGCGGCGGCCTTCATACTGACGGTGAGTCCATTCAGGAATCTGGGGACCACCCGCCCTTCTCCTGGTGGACACCAACTGGGTCATAGCTGGATGGTGCCGGTGGGCGCAGGCGTGTGCGTGCGTGGATGGTGCCGGTGGGCGCAGGCGTGTGCGTGCGTGGATGGTGCCGGTGGGCGCAGGCGCGTGCGTGGATGGTGCCGGTGGGCGCAGGCGTGTGCGTGCGTGGATGGCGCAGGCGCGTGCGTGGATGGTGCCGGTGGGCGCAGGCGTGTGCGTGCGTGGATGGCGCAGGCGTGTGCGTGCGTGGATGGTGCCGGTGGGCGCAGGCGCGTGCGTGGATGGTGCCGGTGGGCGCAGGCGCGTGCGTGGATGGTGCCGGTGGGCGCAGGCGTGTGCGTGCGTGGATGGTGCCGGTGGGCGCAGGCGTGTGCGTGCGTGGATGGTGCCGGTGGGCGCAGGCGCGTGCGTGGATGGTGCCGGTGGGCGCAGGCGTGTGCGTGCGTGGATGGTGCCGGTGGGCGCAGGCGCGTGCGTGCGTGGATGGTGCCGGTGGGCGCAGGCGCGTGCGTGCGTGGATGGTGCCGGTGGGCGCAGGCGTGTGCGTGCGTGGATGGTGCCGGTGGGCGCAGGCGCGTGCGTGGATGGTGCCGGTGGGCGCAGGCGTGTGCGTGCGTGGATGGCGCAGGCGCGTGCGTGGATGGTGCCGGTGGGCGCAGGCGTGTGCGTGCGTGGATGGCGCAGGCGTGTGCGTGCGTGGATGGTGCCGGTGGGCGCAGGCGCGTGCGTGGATGGTGCCGGTGGGCGCAGGCGCGTGCGTGGATGGTGCCGGTGGGCGCAGGCGTGTGCGTGCGTGGATGGTGCCGGTGGGCGCAGGCGTGTGCGTGCGTGGATGGTGCCGGTGGGCGCAGGCGCGTGCGTGGATGGTGCCGGTGGGCGCAGGCGTGTGCGTGCGTGGATGGTGCCGGTGGGCGCAGGCGCGTGCGTGCGTGGATGGTGCCGGTGGGCGCAGGCGCGTGCGTGCGTGGATGGTGCCGGTGGGCGCAGGCGTGTGCGTGCGTGGATGGTGCCGGTGGGCGCAGGCGCGTGCGTGGATGGTGCCGGTGGGCGCAGGCGTGCGCGTGCGTGGATGGTGCCGGTGGGCGCAGGCGTGCGCGTGCGTGGATGGTGCCGGTGGGCGCAGGCGTGCGCGTGCGTGGATGGTGCCGGTGGGCGCAGGCGTGCGCGTGCGTGGATGGCGCAGGCGCGTGCGTGGATGGTGCCGGTGGGCGCAGGCGTGTGCGTGCGTGGATGGCGCAGGCGTGTGCGTGCGTGGATGGTGCCGGTGGGCGCAGGCGTGTGCGTGCGTGATGGTGCCGGTGGGCGCAGGCGTGTGCGTGCGTGGATGGTGCCGGTGGGCGCAGGCGCGTGCGTGGATGGTGCCGGTGGACGCAGGCGTGCGCGTGGATGGTGCCGGTGGACGCAGGCATGCGCGTGGATGGTGCCGGTGGGCGCAGGCGTGCGCGTGGATGGTGCCGGTGGACCCAGGCGTGGATACGTACTAGGCATTATAAAACGATGGGCTGGATATGTGATGTGTGGGAAGGAGGGCTACCGGGTAATCGCACTCTTCATTGTGTCTGAGCTTATGGGGTCACTGTACACTTTCCTTACAGGGGACAAAGCATTTTCCGAGTTTCTGAATGATGAAATCAAAGAAGAGAAGAAAATCCAGAAACACAAAAATCTTCCCAAGATGTCTGGCGGGTGGGAATTAGAAGTGAACGGCACAGAAGCGAAACTGACCAAGAAAGTCTCTGGAGAGAAGTGAGTGAGCGATCTGCGTACAGTAATATTATTGGTTTAGGGAGTCTGATATTTTTCAGGTTGTACCACAGAGAAGCACATGTGTGAGGGTAACGTGACTGTCCCTAAAATGCATGTTTCCTTCACATTGGGGGTGTTGGAAGCCTCTTATCTTTGCCGTTCCTTAATTTGATCAAAAAGATATTTTGTTTGTGTATCCAACTTCTTTCCCAAATTTCCAAGCTATTGGCCACCAGTTCAGTTGCCATAGGGTTGTCACCTGGATTCCTTGCAGCCATATTTTCCTAGGCATGCGTCCCCAGTGTTGGCACATAACTAGGTAGCTGTGGCATCCTGAAAAGCTGGAGAATTGGGCATAGTCTCTTCTCCTGATAGTGGTGTAGTGTCTGTACTAGGGCCGCGATCTCACAGCGGTGATAGGATATTCAGTAGTGCTTGCTGCAGAGTAATGAATATGGACTTATATAACGAGGGGCTTCAGTGAACGGTCCCATTTATAGAGATCAATGTTAAACACAGTAATATAGCGGAATTTTAGGATGTATTATGTGGCTTCATCACTCGGACCCACCACGGTTCTACTAAACTGAACTTTAGTGTGGAGTGACTGACCTTGGGTGAAGGTCATGATGCAAGAGTGCTATTAGTGATGCTAACACTAGGGGCAGAGCTGTGACTCTCCACCCTTATGTATTAGGCATTGCTTATATAGCACCATCATATTCCACAGCGCTTTATCATCACTGACCCGATGGGGCTCACAATCTAGATTCCCTATCAGTATGTCTTTGGAATGTGGAAGGAAACCGGAGTACCCGGAGGAAACCCACGCAAACACGGGGAGAACATACAAACTCCTTGTAGATATTGTCCCAATAATCTTGGGTTTGTCATTACATCAGCACTTTTTTATGTTTAAGAAAGAGCAAGTACTCAGCACTGTATATTGTGCCCCTTTCTTTATTGGAACTTCAGTTATTGTGACTGAATTGGGGTTCAGGCCACTTACAGATACGTATAATTAACTAATGGCAGATGATCAGGTGCCATGACATGATTGTCCAAAGTATAGCCGCTTCTGATATTTCACCATGGGCTTATTTTAGAATAAATTTTAAGCTGAATAGGGTCTTTTTTTTTGGAGGGGAGGGGGGCAGGGGGTACGTAATTAATTTGAGGCATTAATAGAAATTCCCTTTTTGTTTCCAAGGGTCACGGTCACATTCAACACAAATAACAGCATTCCACCGTCTTATGATGAGGAACCACAAGAAGGACAGAAGGGAGGCGATGAAGAGGTACAATATGCAGGCCTCTTGGCGATACTGTCTGGTTTATAGAGAGATCCCTGTTTATTAATGTAACCCTTTTTTTTCCTCCTACAGCCTGATCTTGTTTCCACTCCTAACTTTGTTGTAGAAGTCACAAAATTAGAAAGCAACCAGACCCTGGTGCTGGACTGTCACTATCCTACAGATGAGGTAGTGTTGTGTTTCTTAATATTTAAATGGTTGCTTCTTGATGGGGATCTGTTAGGCCGGAGTTTCAGCTTACCAAATAGATATACCCTGATTCACAACCTCTGCGCTATAGAATTGCACAGTGCAGAAACGGTCTGCCTGCAGCTGTATAGGGTTAATACACGATGAATTAATATGCTCAGGGTGTTCTATTTTATTATGTCAAACCTGAAATGTAATTAGATCGCAGAAAATAATCTCTTCCCAATTTGTAATTAGAGAGATAAATAAGTAATACAATCGCAATTTGATGCTATAATCAGATAAAAGAAAAGTTCAAGGGTTGAAACATTTGCCGAGAAAGCAGCTATTAATAATAACTGAATGTAATATTTCTTGAGGTTCACTGGTTTTGGACTATTCAATTTCACCATTTAATGTATTGTTAGGGCAAGTTTTTGTCTCAACGTAAATTTGTAATTTCTTTTCTTGACATGCCTTTTATGAAGGTTGGACATGGTGAGGAAGAGGAAGAAAGTGACATCTTCACTATCCGAGAAGTTAGTTTCCAGCCCACTGGAGATACAGACTGGAAAGAGAACAGCTATACACTGACCACTGATTCTCTAGACTGGGTTGGTACCGCATTATTTTAACGGAATTTTTATGTATATAACTTGAATCACAAAAGTATGCGCAAGTGTCCCAAAACATTATTTGCACTTCATGCAAAAATAATACCATTTATTACATGTATCGCTCCTTTAGACACTACAGTGCTGCAGTTGGGGCTGTTTGGTACCAACGTTGCATAGAGTCACTCTACGATAAAACTGTCTGTTTTCTGTTAACTTAACATTGAATGTGCTGATAATAAGGAACAGAGGTGCTCAATTATCTTCACCAGATTCCTAGACTAAAATGGAGCTCCACAACACCTAAGTGACTCTCCTCAACGTTTGCCTACTCCTGAACACTCTCTTGACGCCAGGGTAGAATTATAAATATTCTTTATGCTGGCAAAGTATGGGGGCGCCAATGGTGGGACCCACGTGTATAAATATAGTCACCACCTATCCAGGGTGAAAGGTGATAATTTGTGTATGCAGAAATACCCCTTTAATGGGAGTCCTCCACACCACCCCAAAAGTGAAATGAACCATTTAGACCTTGATTTAGGAGACTTGGGCCCTATGAAAATCATACCAGCACTGTACATTTTAGTAAATTTCTCATATACAATTTGTTTTATTAAATATGTAAATGAGGGGTCTTTGGTCTTTTCCCAGTCTTCAATTTCCATCTGCTTTTCCCCTCATTATGATTGATAGCGCCCTGATCTAAATCTCCAGCCCCGCACATACTGACTTTGAAAATGTAGAAAGCATACAGCGCCAGAGTGTGTGAGCCCCCTCTAATTCCCCTGTCCTAGTGGAGGATGCTCACAGGAGATTGCAATGAGGACACGAGGGTGAAGAGCATGCACCCACAAGGTGTCGGTATGTCTGCACCTTCTCGCCTCTCTCTCCTGTGGGCAGCAGCTGTTTTCTAAACACAGGAGAGGGGGACGAGAAGTGTGCCCCTGCACTCGCTGCATGCGTTCGGCTCATGCATGTCAGTGTGTGTATAGGGTTGGGGGATTTACATCTAGTCTAAAACATACACTCTCAATTATTCAAAGGGGAGGGGCAGAAGATGCTACTTGGCCATGCCAAAGGTGCACCAAAGACCCCTCACTTACATATGTGTAAAAAACAAACACCCGTTTTCTATACAACACATTTACTAAAGTAAACAGTGGCAATGTTATTTTTATTGGGGCTAACTCCCCTAAATGAAAGTCTAAAATAGTTCAATTTCCATGTTGGGGGTGATGCTCCCTTTATGCACATTCTATACACAAAGCTTACTGAAGGTTAAAAAAAAAATGGCAGAAATGAGATAACTGCACCTGGGTCCACCCTCCAACAGGTTTCACCTGTCACTTGACCCTTTAATCAATCAGTGACCTCAATGGTCAAATTACTGGGGGCTTTTTGTAACGACGTGTCTTCTGGTTGGGATGGTAGGTCTGAAGCAAAAAGTGGTTTTCTGAGGTCAGTATGCCACCTTTTTGTTTCTTTTAGAAACATCCCTTTTTACTGATAAATTTAATAGAACTGCTGCAGTCGGGGCCGGCACTTCCACGTGATGGCTGTATAACACAGTTGCCACCTTTCATGTATGGCGTTGGTTCAGTTGCTGAGCCTTTCCCATACACTTGCTATGTGTATATCTTGTCTTCCGAGATCTCAATTTGCGCATGTGCCGCCTCCGGTGGCCATTTTCCCCAGAGCCCACCGCAGGGAAATCAGTGGGAAAGGGGACTCCGCTCACTGGTGCTGACATTTTATAAGATCCCAGGGCACGCAGTCTCGCATCGCCCCCCTCCTGCCGCCAGCCTCCTAAAGCAGCAACCCTGCCTCCTGTGACCCCTACTTCACCGCTGCGTCATACGTCGTGTATACGTCATAGGTTGCCAGAGCTCGCATGTTTATCAGCTGTCATGTACCCTAACATCCGCAGGTAGAATCGCGATCCACCTGCGGCTGTTAAAATGGGCTGAAGCTCTGCTATGCGTAGCACAGGCGATCGGAGTATTGCAGCTTCCAGTCTCCTATAGAGACTATTGAAGCAAGTAAAAAGTACAAAAGTTTTAAAAAAAATATAAGTTCAAGCCACCCTCCTTTCACCCCCTTCAAATTAGAACAAATTGTAAATACACATATTTGGTATTTCCGCGTTCAGAGATGCTCGATCTATCAAAATATAATTAATCCCAAAATTGTGAAGGGGTTAATAATAATAAAAAAATAGTATAGAACTATACATAATATCTTTTTTTATATTTCTTTCCAGGCTTTGTATGATCATCTGATGGATTTCTTGTCTGATCGTGGGATAGACAACACTTTTGCTGATGAGCTGATAGAACTCAGCACCGCTTTGGAGCATCAGGAATATATCCGCTTCCTGGAAAATCTCAATGGCTTTGTTAAATGTTAAATATAGTGGGATAGGCTTATTTCCCTTTTTATTACAACCTGCATATTCTATAACTTCTGTGCCATCCACATAAAATTGACACTTTCTGTTTACGTGGATGTGATAAAGGACTTTGCTTCTTAAAGGGAACCTATCATATTCAGTATCTGGTATCTGGCCTGCAGGCAGGATGTTATAGAGCAGGAGGAGCTGATTGCATTGATATTGTCAGTATATCTTACATTCTATTCATTCAAATCCTCTGTGTTTATGCATGAATCCAGTGGGCGGTCTTACTCCGTGATGGTCTTCCCTGTATGACTGCTTGTCACTCGCCCAGTAGGACCGCCCACTGGACTCCTATGTATACAAACACTACAGATTTCAATGAATAAAACACAAGTTACACTGAATCTATTTTAACAATCCGTTAGATCATTCTGCTCAGATTCTCCTCTATACCATGCTGTCTACAGATTGGACTGCTTGTATGTGACAGGTTCCCTTTAACTATGGCTACATGTCCATTCATCTGAGGGAAGCGGGTTAGTTATTTAATTTTGTAAATGAGCTCCAGACTATAGACCTATATACATGTGAACAGTTGAGCTGGGACGTGAACACTTTAAATTCCTGAATCCGAGAAGATAAGATCACGACCATTACTCCCCATATCTCCAAACTGAACATATTAAAGACATTTACTAGAGAACGTGGAGATCACACTAAGGATTGTCGGTGCAGCCTCCTTTCAGCTTCTTGTTTTCTACAAATGCCATTAAAAACACATTACCATATTGTGCTGTTTGATATTTTCCATCTTCATTTAGAAAAGGCCTGCTCACGCACTCTGCATTCGGTAAAATGGATACCATTTCCCACTTGCCAATATCGGGGTGTTAATATTAAATGTAGGTGAAGAGCGGAAAGCACATTAAATGGCTGTCGGAACTATCCAGTCCTGTATCTTTGCACATAATGGGTATAAATTAATATTCTAAGTTATACAAATATATGTTTTGTATTAAATAGATGGCATAGTATTTTACTGAATCTTCAGTCCACAATTGTCTGTTTGGTTAGACGTGCAGCGTTTTCAGGCATTTTCGTGACAGGTACATTGAAGATCTCAAATTTGCAGTTGGATTTTTCTGTGTTATGGTCATAGGAAATAGCTGTTGGTGTGTCACGTTGTTTTTGTTTGTTTGTTTTTTCCATCTTTTTTTTTTTTTTCCTAATTTTGCAGATTTGTGAGCCATTTCTTTCATTTCCTTGTAACAGGCCAAAACGCTTTTGAGATGCTATTTGATGAACCATATCAATAAGCCAAAACTTACAAATCCTTTAAGTCCTCTGTGCTGTAAGCCTGGAGTGTTTCTCTGGGACTTGTAGTTCCACGAGCCTTGCTTAGTGTATAAGAGGCTGGGCTTGCAGGGTCAGTCGGAGAGCTGGGTGGGTCTGGCTAACCACACACCTCCCATCAATGGGTGTGTCTCGTACGTTATGAGATTGTGGTTTGGTCACATGGTCTCTGTGTTGGAAGGTCCTGCAAGAGTACAAGTTTCCTGGAAGGCATATGGTGGAGGCATGTGCCTGCAGAGTCCGTTATGGCTATCTGTGCTGGGGGAAGCTACCGTCCTTCTGAGGGTCTGGAACCAATGGCATGTGAGCTTCTAAAGCAAGTCATAGTACGGGTCGATGATCCCAGTAAGGCCGGTATCAAACATGCCAGAAACACGGTTGCGTCTCGCATGTTAATACCCGGCAGCAGAGCGTGCGGTTGCATGTATTGCTATGCGGCCACACGCGCCACTCTTGAGAGCCGGCGACAGTGCCGGGTATTAACATGCGAGACTCGGCCGTGTTTCTTGCATGTGTGATCCTGGCCTAAGGCAGCTTCTCTGGAAGGACCCATGTGATGCCAGCCTGTGAAGCCTGCAACACTGCCAAGCAGGTAACCCAGAGCATGGGAGACTGTGTGCACTGATGAGTGTCAGTTAATGAACTGTGCGGACATAACCGCAATTGAGAGTGGACTGTATGTTAGGTCTGTGATGTAGAACATGACCTACAGTGATTTATGATTGCATAATAAACCACATGGACTGGTTTAAGTGGAAAATCATTTCTGTGTGCCTTAATCCTGCTGCCAAGTGAGTGTCCCCCTCAACACATTCAATGAGCACTGCACTACATCTGGTGCTAGACTGTGGGCAACAATCCAGGAAGCGTGTGTGGAGGTGATTGCTCTGGATCAGCGGGGCCACGAACTGGCGGCTTGCAGTGGATCGGCGGGTCCACAAAGATCAAAGTAGTTTTGCTGTGGATCGGCAAGTCCACGAAATGTACAGAGCAGCAGCGGCTTGTGATCAGCAGCCGGAGGTGCCAGGAGAGCCAGTGGCCACAGCAGGAGCTGGTGGGATGTCGTAAAAGGACTTTGGTGGACCAGGTCGGACAAACTCAAAGTGCAAGCCCAGAGGGAGATTTCAGGGTACTGTGCGAACTGGGCCCTGAGCGTGCCGTGTGGGAGTCCACGGGATGTACCCCAGAGAGAGGGTGGAGTCCCAAAAGGGGGTGGTGACCCAACCAGGGGTGGTGGCCCTAGAGGGGTGGAGACCCAGGAAATGGTAGTTACCCAAAAGAGGGCAGAGCATCCCAAAGTTAAAGGGGTGGCGCCCATGGAATCTTGCCAGGGGCAATTGTATGTACTATGTGTGTCCAGTCTACTATATGAATTACCCAGGCTCCGTGGGTGTGCCCTGCAGATGAACGAAGATATGGTCGATTCTGGGAGCTTGGTGACCCTAGTGAGGGTTGCGCCCAAAGGATATGTAATACCCAAAAGATCAGGGTCATCTGTACCATGGGGGCACTAAGGACTGTCCAGTAGCCATTATGATTCTTGAGACGAACAGGGACATTGCAGGACAGGATGTCGCTATGGTCCCGAACTTAACTAGTCCAATGATAACAGGCCGGGAGTATAGGTTGTTCTCAGACTTGTGGGAGAAGAGAGCTCCTCTACAGCAGGCGGATGGAGGGCTCTCCTGATGGGGTTGCATACATTAAGGCAGTAACACCTCCCAAAATTGACAAGTCCAACGTAGGGGTGACTGGAGGGATGGATGCGTCTGCTCAACTTACAAACCTGATGTCATCTGACGCGTACCACAGGATGAAGACACAAAAGAGAATAGTAAAACCAAAAACACTCAGTTTGAAAAAATGTTGCAGTAATCCGCAAGTGCTAGTAAAAGATGTAAAAAAACAGGGTATTTGGTTGATACGTTTTTTGCAAAAAATGTATACTAAGCTGCTCTACCAATCATCACGGTATACCCTTATCAGAGCAGTCCTAACTAATGTATGCAATCCCTATCTGATGTATTAAAAACCTGATCATCTGTATATAACCTGTGTGAACAGGGTTCAGAGAGGAAAAATCCATGTGTGCATACAGGGTAGAACAGCTTTTGTGCAGATAGCCCAAGAGGAGTGGTGGAACTCCCCAGTCTTGTAGACACAAGAGAACAATTATGGAAACAGGAACACATGGGCTACTTGCACAGCGAACAAGTCTGTATGATCAACCAAATACCCTGTTTTTTACATCTTTTACTAGCACTTGCGGATTACTGCAACATTTTTTCAAACTGAGTGTTTTTGGTTTTACTATTCTCTTTTGTGTCTTCAGGTTTCTTGGTGGTGTGTGAACATGATCATACAGACTTGTTCACTGTGCAAGTAGCCCATGTGTTCCTGTTTCCATAATTGTTCTCTTGTGTCTACAAGACTGGGGAGTTCCACCACTCCTCTTGGGCTATCTGCACAAAAGCTGTTCTACCCTGTATGCACACATGGATTTTTCCTCTCTGAACCCTGTTCACACAGGTTATATACAGATGATCAGGTTTTTAATACATCAGATAGGGATTGCATACATTAGTTAGGACTGCTCTGATAAGGGTATACCGTGATGATTGGTAGAGCAGCTTAGTATACATTTTTTGCAAAAAACGTATCAACCAAATACCCTGTTTTTTACATCTTTTACTAGCACTTGCGGATTACTGCAACATTTTTTCAAACTGAGTGTTTTTGGTTTTACTATTCTCTTTTGTGTCTTCAGGTTTCTTGGTGGTGTGTGAACATGATCATACAGACTTGTTCACTGTGCAAGTAGCCCATGTGTTCCCGCGTACCACAGGATGACTGATAGTGATGTGGTAGCTAGAAAGTGTGGAGCTGACACCCAATTAGAGAGCAACTTGAGGGTTCACCATGTTGTGGGGTGTGACTCTAAGAAAGAAAGGGAGTACAGTAAGGAAGGACCCACCAAGGACAGCAAATCCTGTCGCTGGAGGAGCAAGGGCCACAAAGAAGTCCAAGTGACTTGCTGATAATAGAAGGTTGTGTGCTTCTACTTCCCATGTGAGTTCTCTTCCAAACACTGAAGAGATTGGGAAGGAAGGTGAAATGTTATGGCCTGTAGCAACCGCTGGGACTAACCACACACCTCCAATCTATGGGTGTGTCTCATTATAATGAGACTGGTTTGGTCACATGGTCTCCGTGTTGGAAGGTCCTGCAAGAGTACAGGTTTCCTGGAAGGCACATGGTGGAGGAATGTGCAGAATCAGTGACAGCTATCTGTGTTGGGGAAAGCTACCGTCCTTCTGAGGGTCTGGGACTGACGGAGTTTGAGCTTGTAAAGCAAGTCATAGTGCTGGTTGGTGAACCCAGTAAGACAGCCTCCCTAGAAGTCAGGACTTTCGTGACAGCTATCTGCGTTGGGGCAAGCTACCGTCCGTCCTTCTGTGGGTCTGGAACTTGACGGATGTGAGCTCGTCAAGCAAGTCATAGTACAGGTCAGTGATCCCAGTAAGGCAGCTTCCCTGGAAGTCAGGACCCATGTGATGCCAGTCTGTGAAGCCTCCAACGCTGCCAAGCAGGTAACAGCGCATGGGAGACTGTGCACTGACGAGGGTCAGTTAACCCCTTCAAGTCGCGGCCCTTTTTCATTTTTGCGTTTTTGTTTTTCACCTTCCCTGAGCCATAACTTTTTTATTTTTCCGTCAATATGGTCATGTGAGGGCTTATTTCTCTAGTAGCCTTCCACGACAGCCACCAGGAGGTTGTCTCCATTCCCTAATGGGGGACAGGAAGCACAAGAGGTTAAAAACCCCTCCCACCTCCCATTAACCAGTGTCTTTCCTGTCCCCCATGGGGCATGGAGAGGTTCCTGGTGCGCTGCTGCGGCGGCTCTAAGCAGAGTACCTGTATTAATTTTCTTGCTGGGCACTTAAGGTCGGGCCCCCCGCGGCTTCCTCCTGCGCTGTGCCTCCCGTCTCCTCGGGATTCTGGGACCGCATTCCCCGGCCTCCTGCGTCCTCTTGCGGGGATAAAGCTGGTCGGGGTGCCCGCCGGAGGCCTCCCTGAGCTCTCCGGCGTTTCCCCCTCCAGCGCGCGCTGTTCGGCGACCCGGAAGTCAGGTGACGCTCCACTTCCGGGTCGGCGCTCCTGTGCAGGAGCGATACAGACCAGAGAGATGGATCACCGAACGGCGTGTGAGGCACGCTGCATCCTCGCACGCCTGCCTGGGACTCCGGAGGGGGAGGGGCGGCTAATTGCCACGCGCTGGTGCAGGCTTATTTTCTACATAAGCTGCAAAGACGTCTCAGGTAAGCTGCTGTAAGCATGGATGCGTCTTGCCCTGCAGCTGCAGAGCCCAGCGCTCCCCAAGCCCTAGTAAGTACGGCAGAGGGGGTCCCATTTAAAGGCACATTTTTCAATATACCTTTTCTTAAACGGCTTCCTCTCTCATTGCAGGGAGTCAAGCCTGGCCCTAAAAACATTACCAAGCGCAAATGTGCCACCTGTAATGTAAAAATGCCACCAGATTGGGAGAAAAAGTTATGCCAACCTTGCACGGATAAAATCGTCAGAGCGGAACACCCTTCTTTGATTGATGAAATTCGCTCCTTGGTTAGGCAGGAGGTTCAAACCTCTTTGGCCACACTCGCCCCACCTCCACCGCCACCACCATCCTCACCTGGTCCATCACTCCCTAAAAAGAGGAAAATCCAGGAGTACTCTGAGTCAGAGTCTGAGGGGTCTTATACGTCTTCCTCTGTCAAATGGGAAGATGCGTTACCCCGTAAATCTGCGGAAATTAGGAAATACCTTTTTTCCTCTGAATATATTGAGGAATTGGTATCTGCAGTGAGGAACACTATGGGGCTAAAAGAGGAATCAGTTCCTCAGTCTATACAAGACGAACTGTTCGGCATACATACTGATAAACAACCCGGGTTCCCCGTCCATAAAAGCATAATTGATATGATTAATAATGAATGGGAATTGCCCGAGAAACGGCTAACAACGCCTCCAGACTTTAAGCATCGGTTTCCTCTTGATGAGGACCTAATAAAATGGGACATTCCAAAAATTGATATCCAGGTGGCTAGAGTGGCTAAAAAGACGGCTCTGCCGTTAGAGGATTCCTCCCAATTAAAAGACCCCTTGGATAGGAAGATTGAGAGCCTTCTCAAAAAATCCTGGGAAACGTCTACCTCAGCCCTCAGATTCAATATAGCATCCACCTGCGTGGCCCGCTCTCTCTTCCGTTGGATACAAGAGTTAGAAAGCCACATCTCTCAGGGTACCCCAAGAGAGGAGGTACTGGACTCTTTGCCTATCTTACACAGGGCAACAGGTTTCCTTGCAGATGCCTCACTAGAATCTATCCGGGTGGCCGCCAGATCCTTGGTCCAGATAAATTCAGCCAGAAGAGCTCTCTGGTTAAAGATGTGGAGCGGAGACGTTACGTCAAAAATAAAACTCTGTTCTATTCCCTTTAAGGGTGACTACGTGTTTGGGCCCTCCTTAGATGACATCTTAGAGAAAGCCACAGACAGAAAGAAAACCCTTCCTGAACAGAGACCTCCCAGGAAGCGTTTTTTTCGACCCTCCCAGCCCCAGCCCTCCCAGGGTAAAGGGAAAGGAAAGACCGGGAGGTGGAGTTATGCTAAAGGGAAGCCTAAGAACATCCTTATTCCCCAACAAACACAACAAGAAAAGCAATGACTCCGATCCGGTAGGGGGGAGGCTTTCGAACTTCGTTCACAGTTGGCAGAATATCTCCAACAGCCCCTGGGTGGTGAGTGTAATCCAACAGGGTCTACTGATAGAGTTCGATGCGCCTCCTCCCAGGATCTTAAGAGTCACCTCCCCGTCATCTCGGGAGACTCAAAAGTTGATGATGGCTGGAATACAGGACTTGCTAGACTCAAGAGCTATATCCATAGTCCCGGTGAACGAGCAAGGGGAAGGACACTATTTCCGTATCTTCATGATAAAAAAGCCTTTCGGGCAATCTCGTATTATAATAAATATGAAAGCTCTCAACAAATACATAACCTACCGCAAGTTCAAGATGGAATCAGTAAAAACAGCCATCCCTCTAATAGCTCCCCATTCATATATGGCAACAATAGACCTCAAGGATGCCTATTTCCATATTCCAATACATCCTCGGCACAGGAAATACCTGAGATTTGCGGTCCAATTCAACCAAAAAATCTTACATTTCCAGTACAATGTTCTCCCCTTTGGGATCTCCTCAGCCCCAAGGGTGTTTTCCAGAGTCATGGCGGAAGCAGTTGCCCATATCAGGAGCCAAGACATCGCTATAGTACCATACTTGGGCGACCTGTTAATAATTGGTCCTTCCGCCGAAGTTCTCAATCAGAGAATTTCCAAAACTCTGAACATCTTACAGCTTTTGGGTTACATAGTTACATAGTTATTAAGGTTGAAGGAAGACTATATGTCCATCTAGTTCAACCCATAGCCTAACCTAACATGCCCTAACATGTTGATCCAGAGGAAGGCAAAAAAAACCCATGTGCAAAGAGTAAGCTCCACATTGGGGAAAAAAATTCCTTCCCGACTCCACATACGGCAATCAGACTAGTTCCCTGGATCAACGCCCTATCAAGGAATCTAGTGTATATACCCTGTAACATTATACTTTTCCAGAAAGGTATCCAGTCCCCTCTTAAATTTAAGTAATGAATCACTCATTACAACATCACACGGCAGAGAGTTCCATAGTCTCACTGCTCTTACAGTAAAGAATCCGTGTCTGTTATTATGCTTAAACCTTTTTTCCTCCAACCGCAGAGGATGCCCCCTTGTCCCTGTTTCAGGTCTATGATTAAAAAGATCATCAGAAAGGTCTTTGTACTGTCCCCTCATATATTTATACATTAAAATGAGATCACCCCTTAGTCTTCGTTTTTCCAAACTAAATAGCCCCAAGTGTAATAACCTATCTTGGTATTGCAGACCCCCCAGTCCTCTAATAACCTTGGTCGCTCTTCTCTGCACCCGCTCCAGTTCAGCTATGTCTTTCTTATACACCGGAGACCAGAACTGTGCACAGTATTCTAAGTGTGGTCGAACTAGTGACTTGTATAGAGGTAAAATTATATTCTCCTCATGAGCATCTATGCCTCTTTTAATGCATCCCATTATTTTATTTGCCTTTGTAGCAGCTGCCTGACACTGGCCACTGAATTTAAGTTTGTCATCCACCCATACACCCAGGTCTTTTTCATTGACGGTTTTGCCCAGAGTTTTAGAATTAAGCACATAATTATACATCTTATTACTTCTACCCAAGTGCATGACCTTACATTTATCCCCATTAAAGCTCATTTGCCATTTATCAGCCCAAGCTTCTAGTTTACATAAATCATCCTGTAATATAAAATTGTCCTCCTCTGTATTGATTACCCTGCAGAGTTTAGTGTCATCTGCAAATATTGAAATTCTACTCTGAATGCCACCTACAAGGTCATTAATAAATATGTTAAAAAGAAGAGGGCCCAATACTGACCCCTGTGGTACCCCACTGCTAACCGCTACCCAGTCCGAGTGTGCTCCATTAATAACCACCCTTTGTTTCCTATCCCTGAGCCAGCTCTCAACCCACTTGCACATATTTTCCCCTATCCCCATTATTCTCATTTTATGTATCAACCTTTTGTGTGGCACCGTATCAAAAGCTTTTGAAAAGTCCATATACACTACATCCACTGGGTTCCCTTGGTCCAATCCGGAACTTACCTCTTCATAGAAACTGATCAAATTAGTCTGACATGAACGGTCCCTAGTAAACCCGTGCTGATACTGGGTCATGAGGTTATTCCTCTTCAGATACTCCAGTATAGCGTCCCTTAGAATGCCCTCCAGGATTTTACCCACAGTAGAGGTTAAGCTTACTGGCCTATAGTTTCCGAGTTCAGTTTTTGTTCCCTTTTTGAATATTGGCACCACATTTGCTATACGCCAGTCCTGTGGCACAGACCCTGTTATTATGGAGTCTTTAAAGATTAAAAATAATGGTCTATCAATGACTGTACTTAATTCCTGCAGTACTCGAGGGTGTATCCCATCCGGGCCCGGAGATTTGTCAATTTTAGTGATTTTTAGACGCCGCCGCACTTCCTGCTGGGTTAAGCAGGTGACATTTAATTGGGAATTTTTATCACTAGACATTTTGTCTACCATGGGATTTTCTTGTGTAAATACTGATGAAAAAAAGTCATTTAGCATATTGGCTTTTCCCTCATCCTCATCCACCATCTCACCCAGACTATTTTTAAGGGGGCCAACACTATCATTTTTTAGTTTCTTACTATTTATGTAGTTAAAGAATATTTTAGGATTATTTTTACTCTCTCTGGCAATGAGTCTCTCTGTCTCAATCTTTGCTGCCTTGATTTGCTTTTTACAGAATTTATTTAATTTTCTGTATTTATTTAATGCCTCCTCACTACCTACTTCCTTTAATTCTCTAAATGCTTTCTTTTTGTCCCTTATTGCGCCCCTTACAGCTCTATTTAGCCATATTGGTTTCCTCCTATTTCTAATATGTTTATTCCCATACGGTATATACTGTGCACAGGTCCTATCCAGGATGCTAATAAACGTCTCCCATTTTCTCTGTGTATTTTTGTGTCTCAGGATATCGTCCCAGTTAATTGCACCAAGATCCTCTCTCATCCGTTGGAAATTTGCCCTCCTGAAGTTTAGTGTCCTTGTAACCCCTCTACTACACATCTTTTTAAAGGATACATGAAAACTTATTATTTTGTGATCGCTATTTCCCAAGTAACCCCCAACCCTTATATTTGATATGCGGTCTGGCCTGTTGGTTAATATTAGGTCTAGCAGTGCCCCCCTTCTTGTTGGGTCCTGAACCAGTTGTGAAAGGTAATTGTCTCTCATAATTGTCAAAAACCGATTACCTTTGCTGGAACTGCAGGTTTCTGTTCCCCAATCTATTTCAGGGTAGTTGAAGTCCCCCATAATAATGACTTCTCCTTGAGTCGCAGCTTCATCTATTTGCTTTACGAGGATATTCTCCATTGCTTCCATTATTTTTGGAGATTTATAACAAACCCCTATCAGTAATTTATTATTTTTTCCCCCTCCCCTTATCTCCACCCACAGGGATTCTACATTTTCATTAAATTCACCTATATTATCGCGCAGGATGGGTTTTAAGGATGATTTTACATATAGACACACCCCTCCCCCTCGCTTATCTGTACGGTCATTTCTGACCAGGCTATAGCCCTGCAAGTTAACAGCCCAGTCATGGCTCTCATCCAGCCACGTTTCAGATATCCCCACCATGTCATAATTATGCTCCAACAACATTAGTTCTAATTCGTCCATTTTGTTGGCGAGGCTTCTGGCATTAGTATACATGCACTTTATGTTCCTCTCTGTACTTCTATTTCTTAAATTATTAACTGTTCTGACCCCACCCCCCATGCCACCGCCACCCCCAACTTCCTTATTTGTGCCCAGGACTCTGTCTGCACTATCTTCCCCTCCTATAAAATGAATACCCTCCCCCCCAATTCCTAGTTTAAACACTCCTCCAACCTTCTAGCCATTGGATTCCAAATCTAAAAAAGTCTCAGCTATCACCATCAAAGGTGAGGAAATTCCTCGGAGTCCTCTTGGATTCAGAAGGTCAAAAATCCTTCCTTCCAGAGGAACATCGGATGAATCTAATTTCCAAGGTCTCACACTTCAGGAAACAACGTTCTCCGACCTTACGGGTTGCGATGTCTCTTCTGGGTTCGATGACGGCCTGTATACAATCAGTCCAGTGGGCTCAGAGCCACTCCAGAGTTTTGCAGGCGCACATCTTAGGAAACTGGAACGGGAATCCAAATTCCCTAAACAGAAGAGTTTACACTCCAGGGAAGGTAAAAGCCTCGTTAACCTGGTGGGCGATCCAATCAAACCTACTGAAGGGGGTCGACTGGGTGCAAGATCCGCTAATTACAGTAACAACGGACGCCAGTCAAAAAGGTTGGGGAGCAGTGGTCTCGCAAATTCCATTCCAGGGTCTCTGGAATCAGAAAGAAAGCTCCGGTTCCTCCAACTCCAGAGAACTGTTGGCAGTGGAGAGGGCCCTTCTGGCAGCCAGCAGTCTCATTATAGGTCAACATGTCAGAGTGTACTCGGACAATATGACGACTGTTGCGCATCTAAAACACCAGGGGAGTCCAAAGTTCAACCAACTAAGAGCAATATCAGACAGAATATTTTGCTGGGCAGAGAAACATCTCTCACTTTCAGCGATACACCTCAAGGGGTCGGTGAACGTTCAGGCAGATCGCCTAAGTCGTCACGTCTTGCATCCAGGAGAGTGGAGCCTGAAGGCGGACGTTTTCAAAATGTTGACAGACAGGTGGGGTCTTCCCGATATAGACCTTCTAGCGTCCAGCCAGAATGCACAAGTCGAGAACTACTTCTCCCTAAACCCCAAGGACAGGTCTCAGGGAGTAGACGCCTTTGCTCATACTTGGAGGTTCCATCTAGCATACGGGTTCCCTCCAATACCGTTACTTGCGAAGACCCTCCGGAAGATCCGGGACGATCAGGTCCAGACTATCTTAGTAGCTCCAGCATGGCCGAAGAGGAGCTGGTACCACCTCATCGAAGAACTGAAGGTGGACGGTCCAGTCTTTCTTCAAGTATCAGAAGATCTCCTCTGCCAGGGCCCCTTTTATCATCCAGAACCACAGAAGTTCAAACTGGCAGCCTGGCTATTGAAGCCCAGGTACTAAGAGCTAGGGGCCTTTCAGAGTCAGTAATATCTACTCTACAGAAATCTAGAAAACCTATTACCAATGCCATATATGGCAAAATCTGGAATAGATTCTCCTCGTGGTGTCATCCTCATAAACCTGACCCTTTTCATCCTAATATTTCACAAATATTAGATTTTTTACAAAAAGGATTAGAGTTGGGGCTGAAGCCAAGTACCTTGAAAGTTCAAGTGTCAGCCTTAAGTTCCGTCTTTGATCGGGACCTTGCGGGTCATCGTTGGATAAAGAGGTTTATGGTCGCAGCATCAAGACATTGTCCAAGAAGACAAATTTTCGTGCCATCGTGGGACTTAAACATAGTCCTAAAAGGTCTTACGGCTCCTCCATTTGAGCCATTATCATCTTGTTCCTCGCAACTTCTGTCCTACAAGACGGCCTTCTTGGTTGCAATTTCTACCGCAAGAAGAGTAGGGGAAATACAAGCCCTTTCAATAAGAGAGCCTTATCTTACCATAAGAGATGATTCCATTGTGTTCCGTCCAGATCCTTGTTTCCTACCGAAAGTAGTGTCAGAATTTCATCGATCACAGGATATAGTCCTCCCATCGTTCTGTCACAATCCTTCAAATCCGGAAGAACACAGATTCCATACTTTGGATGTACGACGTATAGTGTTATATTACTTAGAAAGATGAACGAAGAGATTTTTGTCAATTCTAAATGATTTAGTATGTTCTGGCAGAAACAAAGGCAAGAAGGTAGCGAAGAGTACCATTGCCAACTGGATAAAAAAAGGCCATTTCTGAAGCATACTCAACTCAGAATATTGCTGTTCCTGCGGGCCTAAAAGCCCATTCCACCAGATCTACTTCTGTCTCTTGGGCTGAAAGGGCTGGCGCTTCATCGGAGCAGATTTGCAGGGCAGCAACATGGTCTTCCCTACACACTTTTACTAAGCATTATAGATTGGACTTCTGGTCCAATCGGGATCTTGCTTTTGGCCGAAAGGTTCTTCAAGCTGTGGTCCCTCCCTAAATACAGAATTGGTTGGCATTCCTCCTGGTGGCTGTCGTGGAAGGCTACTAGAGAAAATAGAATTATTCTTACCGTTAATTCGGTTTCTAGGAGCCTTCCACGACAGCATTAATTCCCTCCCGATATTCTTGGATATTTTCTGAGAACCTAAAGGTAACCGGTGCTATGGGTTCAGTTGTAAGTCACTGATGGGAGGTGGGAGGGGTTTTTAACCTCTTGTGCTTCCTGTCCCCCATTAGGGAATGGAGACAACCTCCTGGTGGCTGTCGTGGAAGGCTCCTAGAAACCGAATTAACGGTAAGAATAATTCTATTTTTTTGCAGGATAAGTTGTACTTTTGAACGACACCATTGGTTTTACCATGTCTTTTACTAGAAAACGGGAAAAAAAATTCCAAGTGCGGTGAAATTGCAAAAAAAGTGCAATCCCACACTTGTTTTTGTTTGGCTTTTTTGCTAGGTTCACTAAATGCTAAAACTGACTTGACATTATGATTCTCTAGGTCATTACGAGTTCATAGACACCTAACATGACTAGGTTATTTTTTATCTAAGTGGTGAAAAAAAAATTCCAAACTTTGCTAAAAATAAAAAAAAAGTGCCATTTTCCGATACCCATAGCGTCTCCATTTTTCGTGATCTGGGGTCGGGTGAGGGCTTATTTTTTGCGTGCCGAGCTGATGTTTTTAATGATACCATTTTTGCGCAGATACGTTCTTTTGATCGCCCGTTATTGCATTTTAATTCAATGTCGCGGCGACCAAAAAAAAACGTAATTCTGGCGTTTTGGATTTTTTTCTTGCTACGCCGTTTAGTGATCAGGTTAATGCTTTTTTTTTTTTTAATTGATAGATCGGGCGATTCTGAACACGGTGATACCAAATATGTGTATGTTTGATTTTTTTTATTGTTTTATTTAGGATGGGGCGAAAGGGGAGTGATTTAAACTTTTATATTTTTTTCATATTTTTAAAAACTTTTTTTTTACTTGTGCCATGCTTCAATAGCTTCCATGGGAGGCTAGAAGCTGGCACCACTTGATCAGCTCTGCTACATAGCAGCGATCAGCAGATCGCTGCTATGTAGCTGAAATGCAGGTGTGCTGTGAGCGCTGACCACAGGGGGGTGCTCACAGCAGGCCTGCATCAGTAACCATAGAGGTCTCCTATACTGGCTGTGAGCGTCGGTCAGCCGGAAAGCAGAGCGGTGACGTCACCGCTCTGCTTTCCGGCTGCTGTGCTCACACAGCCAGTACAGGAGGAGTGCAGAGCACAGCGCTGGAGGACAGACAGCTGTAGGCAAGTATGTAGTGTTTGTTTTTTTTTACTTTTAGGATGGTAACCAGGGTAAACATCGGGTTACTAAGCGCGGCCCTGCGCTTAGTTACCCGATGTTTACCCTGGTTACCGGCATCGTTGGTCGCTGGAGAGCTGTCTGTGTGACTGCTCTCCAGCGACCAAACAGCGACGCTGCAGCGATCCGGATCGTTGTCGGTATCCCTGCAGCGTCGCTTAATGTGAAGGGGCCTTTACTGTGCGCCATGTAGCCCATGACTCGAATCTGGTGAGACAACTCGGCACCATTTTATGTACTAACCACAGGAGGTGCATTTAAACTAAGTTGGAGGGACACATTGGTCATGTTTGGCCCCACTAGTTCTCTTGTGCATGGGCACACTTTTTTGGTAAGAGATAGAATTTGTCTGGAAAAAGACATGTTAGTGTGGGTACTGTGAAACATCCAGCAGTTAGCTACACATGTCCAAGCAGCTGTCAGAAATATCCTCCTACCTGCAGTAACCAAGCACTGTTCAGGACCAATAACCAGAAGACAGGATCTAGAGACTTCCGTAATGAAGCGTTTGACTACTTGCTCCCTATCTCCAGACTGAAGGAAACTTTTGGACCTAAAAATTTAAAAAGCCATACCAAGTAATGATTGGCAGGCTAGGAAATGGAAATTTTTTTATTTTTTTCCTCCCAAAACACTTTTAGAAAGCACTAAGGTCTGTTTTAGGTCTGGGTGACTAGCTTCCTCAGAACAAAGGTTTTGTCTAAAAACTGATTATGATGTTGTCTTTTTACCTTTACATGGGTGGCCTTCTCCGCTTTACGAGACACGAGGGGCCACAGAGCTCAAGGATAGAGTTTGAAATTAGAATAGTAGTATGACCTTGCAAGCCAAGAAAGACGAAGACACCCCCCCCCCCCCTTTGATTGGGCGAGTGAGGTATTTGGATTTATATATGCAAGGGAGTAAAAATGATAAATTAAATCTTTATTCATATAAAATTTATACAAAAAATAAAAAGCTCTTCCACAGCACTGAAGAAAATCCTTTCAAATTATTATTGCTACAGCATCACACACCTAGGTAAAGACAAAAAAAACACAAGTAGTGTTAGGGAGGGAAACAAAAAAAAAAAAAAAAAAAAAAAGTGTTTGAGAATCTTATAAATGTGCCCCTGCTGTGTACTGTGTAATGGCCGTGTCTGACTGTGCAGGGACATGGTCTGATCATACCACAGCTCCTGGAGCGGGGGGAGGATGTACATGGAATTATACAGGCAGGGAAAGGTTTTACGTAATGTTACGATCACAAGATAGTACTCAGCCGTGTTAGGGTACCGTCACAGTGGCATTTTGATCGCTACGACGGCACGATCCGTGACGCTCCAGCATCGTAACAATATTGCTCCAGCGTCGTAGACTGCTGTCACACTTTGCAATGTACGACGCTGGAGCGATAATTTCATGACGTATGTGCGAGGTAGAAGCCGTTGGTTACTCTGCGCACATCGTATACAATATCGTGCACACCTTTGTTACATCATGCGATCATGCCGCCACAGCGGGACATTAGACGACGAAAGAAAGTTTCAAACGATCTGCTACGACGTACGATTCTCAGCGGGGTCCCTGATCGCAGGAGCGTGTCAGACACAGCGAGATCGCTGGAACGTCACGGATATATCACTGGAACATCACAAATCGTGCCGTCGTAGCGATCAAAATGCCACTGTGTGACGGTACCCTTATACTATGTGATAAAATATGGCCTAGCACTCAGACCAGTGTTATTCTATGGGGCATCAGATGTGTTTTTTTTTTCCAAACTGGCATGAGAACACAATTGCAGCATGCTGGGATTGCACTCACCAATACATGTGTACAGCTGCATACGAAACATCGGACTGCACTTGGATGTCAGTGCCATTACTGTAGATTCCTGCAATCAGTCTCTGCATCGATGCTCTCAGAAGTTTGGAGCACAGTGCACTGACACAAATGCTACTTTGATTGTGATTGCAGGGTCAATAGACTGATATGCTATGATCAGCTGTGATCCCCATGGTCCTGTGTACTCATGTCCTCCCCTAACCAGGAGCTGTGGTATGTGCAGTCAGGTTACACCTACATTACATGTTGTATTAATACAGTACCTCCTGATGAAGCTACCATGGAGTAGCAATACACATGGGGATTCACAGCATCAGGCACAGTGTGGTCCCCTGGCAATATCTGACGTCATGGAGATGTATTGACCACGAAGTTTGATTTATCTGGCTTCTTATTCAGCTAACCTTTACTAGGATTAGTTTTAGTATTTTCTTTTAACATTTGTATGTCTGCTTCTTGTCTTTATAAGATATGGCTTAACACTATGGCATTAGAATATGCCTTATTGGATCAGAACCACAGCTTTGCCATTTCTTTCACAGTTTTAACATTTAATCCATGTTGTGGTGAATAAATATTTTTCATAATAAAGTTATGTATTTTTAATAATAGACATGCACTATTGATCCCCTACATGCAGACAGCCATTACACAGTATATATTATACACACTAAAGTAGTCTTATTGCTAAATCTATTAAAGTGTACTATGTGAAAACATTAAATTCCACCTTCCCCCCCCCCCCCCCCAAAACAAACAAAAAAAAAAAACAAAAAAAAAAAAAAACACCCCTTTAAAAATCTGTATCAGTTTGTATAAGCAGCCAGAAGTTACTCACAGAACAGCTCATGAACATGCTGGGCAAGCCTTCGGCTCCAAAACCAGCAGAAAACACTGGTTGTGCACTGCAGCAGCTGGCATGTGCCAATACATTGGCCTCCAGTAATGCTTGTAGTTTCTCAGTGTTCATACCCCGAGACTGAAATCAGAGTTACAAGTTAATAGGCAAGCCAATGCTAAGGTCACGGTCACATTTTCCATTATCATCTACAAGCCATACTCCGTTATGGTCTTAAAGGGAATGTGCACCAGGTTGTTGCTGCGCCATCCGAGATCAGCATGATGTAGGGGTGGCGGTGCAGATACTGATTTTTCACTTACTGTGCTGTATATGCTGTGGTTTTGATGAAACCTCCGATTTATTGTACTGCAGATCTACTGGTTATCTGAATCCTGATCTCTATAATCCCACCCACATCACTGTCCTGTACACAGACAACTGCCAAGTATTCAGCAAGCTGCCAGTCAGTGGTGGGGTTATATGGGAAGGAAAAACACCATATGGCAGCAGGTTTACTGGACAGTTAGTGATGCTACTCAAGTGCAACAGGTTTCTCGCCATCCTGCGCCTTAAGTGACGGGTCTATCTGGAAGGTCTGCACAAGAAAGTAGAAAAATGCGGCACTCACCCAGGTTGCGAAGTGAATATCTTTAATCCATGTACAGACTTTGCATAAAAGACAAGCGGAGACGACGAGGGTGCGGGGAGAGTGAGCTGGACGACGGCAGTTTCGCACAATTAGTGCGTCCATGGACCCGTGAAAAGTCTGTACATGGATTAAAGACAGATTAAAGATATTCACTTTGCAACCTGGGTGAGTGCCGCATTTTTCTACTTTCTTGTGCAAAGTTTTACTGTGCTGTTATGGCTATTGATGCGGAGCACCACGCTCCAGTACTGCATGGATACCGCACGCCGTGGGTCTAAAGAAGTGTATTTGATTCAGCGCTCCCAATACTGCATTGTTGAGTCCTGGTGTCGTTAGTCTTTGAACCTATCTGGAAGGTCTAATGCATGGATGTTTGAGAAATGGAGCAGAGTGCATAAAGTGAAGAGACCTGAATGATTCATGCTGTTTATAGCATGGCAGAATGGTCCACCCTAATACAAGTCACGTATGGAGATTGCCCATGTAGTGTGTCAATAATAAACATTGGTGCCATCACCCTGGAATTAATGAACTGTATAATCCTGTTAGGTGTCAACACTAGCACAACTAAAGCTGCACGAGGCTGAAGTTGGTTTCTTATTCGGCAATTTTCTCTTTATAGGTTTAACAAAAAATAAAGCATCACAATAATAAAAAACAATACAGTGAGGTGCCCTGATGTGAATACACTTAAAAACAGCTACAAAAATAAAACTGGCACAAAAATGGGCATCAAAGAGCGCTGAAGAAAGGGTTACATGCCTTTGGGCCACTGATCTCACTACTGACATATAGAACAGGGCACCCCAAATCAAAACCAGTTATCTCCAGCCTGGCCCAAATGGGTTCCAGGCAACAGAACTGGTATCAAAGTGGGCAGATAGTCAATTTTGGCCATTTGACTAAGTAACGTATGTTTAAGTAGTTAAATGACTTTGGGCCACTGATCTGATACATACAATACACAAATAGTGATGCCCTGCATCAAACCCAGGTCACTCCAGCCTGGCCCAAATGGGTTCTGTTTTTAAGGGGTTAAAGGGAACCCGTCACCAGGTTTTTTGCCTATCAACTAAAAATATCTAATAGAGTGTGAGCTATACATTCCCAACTACTTGTGAACCCCTCCACCCCCATGAATCCCCCATAAGAACCTTTCATTTCTTCCGCGCTGAATGGAAATAACCAATGCCCATCGGACCGGACAGAGGATCTGACCCCTCTCCCCACCCCAAATTTGCGTGCTGTACGCATTAAGTTCTGTGAATAGAGTGGTTCGCGTACAGGTCCCGTGCGTGCGCCTGCAGTTGGTCAAAGCATACTGCGCAGGAGGCAAACTGCAGGCAAAGCCGAAAAGCATTAGTGCGCATGCTCCGGAAGCACCATGTCGCTGAAGTCTTTTGCTGTGTTCCGGGACATAGTACTTCCGGAGCATGAGTACTAATTCTTTTCATCTTTGCCTGCAGTTGATCAGAGCATACTGCGCATGCGCACGCATGGGACCTGTACGCGAGCAATGCTATTCACAGAATGGAATGCGTACAGCATGCCGATTTGGGGTGGGTAGAAGGGCCAGAACCAAGGATATTTCCATACAGTGCGGGTGAATAAAAAAAAATAAAAAAAAGTGACAGGTTCCCTTTAACCCCCTTAAAAATAGAATTATTCTTACCGTTAATTCGGTTTCTAGGAACCTTCCACGACGGCATATGGAGGTTGTCTCTTTGCCCTAATGGGGAACAGGAAACACAGAGAGGTTTAAAAGGACCTCCCACCTGCCAGTGACTTACAACTGAAACCATAGCACCGGTTTACCTTCTGAATCCCAGAACTAGTCCAGGAATATGTATCGGGTGGGAAATTAGTGCCGTCGTGGAAGGTTCCTAGAAACCGAATTAACGGTAAGAATAATTCTATTTTCTCTAGTCACCTTCCACGACAGCATATGGAGGAATACCAACTAATTTGGCACTAGGGAGGGACAACGGCCTGCAGAACTTTACGGCCGAAGACCAAGTCCTTATTGGACAATACATCTAATCTGTAATGTTTAGAGAAAGTATGAAGTGAAGACCACGTTGCTGCCCTGCAGATCTGCTCTGGGGATGCACCTGCTCTTTCTGCCCAGGAGACTGACGTAGATCTTGTTGACTGGGCCTTGATCCCTACTGGAGGTATTTTGTTTTGAGCAAGGTAGGCTTCCGTTATAGCCTTTTTGATCCATGTAGCAATGGTACTTTTAGCTACTTTTTTACCCTTATTTTGCCCAGAGGGATGGACAAAGAGGTTATGATCGATTCTGAAAGCACGGGTCTGATCTAAGTATTGCAGCACAATACGTCGGACGTCCAGAGTGTTGAATCTTCTTTCTTCTGAATTTGCAGGATTATGGCAAAAGGTTGGTAGAACAATCTCTTGGGAACGATGAAAATCAGAGACTACCTTCGGAAGAAAAGAAGGATCTAGACGAAGTACTATTGAGTCATCTCTCACTAGAAGATACGGCTCTTATAGATAAGGCTTGTAGTTCACCCACTCTTCTAGCCGAAGTTATGGCTACCAAAAACAGTTTTATAGGCAAGATTTTGAAGAGAGCAGGAGGACAAAGGTTCAAAAGGCGGGCCTGTAAGACCTTGAAGCACCACATTAAGATCCCATGGGGGAACTATTATCTGTTTTCTAGGATTCATCCTAGTTGCTGATGTTAAGAATCTTTTGATCCAGCGATGACCTGCTAGATCTTGATCAAAAAAGGAGCTAAGTGCCGAGACCTGGACTTTGAGAGTACTGGGCCTAAGACCCATTTCTAAGCCTTTTTGTAAAAAATCTAAGATGTTAGGTATATTAGGCTTGAGAGGGTCTGGAAGGTTAGGTAAACAAAGACGAAAACTTTTTCCATATTTTGTTGTATATGGCGTTGGTTACTGGCTTTCTCGACTTTTGGAGAGTAGCTATGACGGGGTCCGATAGACTTTTTGCTTTCAACACGTGGGCTTCAGTAACCACGCTGCTAAGTTCCATTTCTGAGGGTATGCGTGGAGAATAGGACCCTGAGAGAGGAGATTGTTCTTTTGAGGTAATATTACCGGTCCATCCACTTGTAGTTGGATGACCAAGTTGAACCAACTTCTCTTGGGCCAAAAAGGAGCTATCAAGATAGTCGGAGTCCCTTCTGATCGTATCTTCCTTAGAACCTTTGCCAGGATTGGGATTGGCGGAAATGCGTAGGCAAGCTGGAAGTGCCAATCTTGGACTAGGGCATCCAGACCTCTGGGATTGCCTCTTGGGTTCAAGGAAAAGAAGGTTTTGACTTTTGCGTTCTGGTGAGAGGCAAAGAGGTCGACCTCTGGAAGACCCCACTTTTGAACTAGCATATTGAACGTCTGAAGATCCAGGCTCCATTCGCCAGGATGAATGTCCTGGCGACTCAGGTAATCTGCTTGAATATTTGCAGTCCCTTTTAGGTGAATTGCTGTCAGGGACAGCAAGTGTTTTTCGGCCCAATAAAAAATTCGAGCGGAGATCTTTTTCAGACTGAGGATTTTTGTACTGCCCTGGTGCTTGATATGAGCCACCGTGGTCATATTGTCTGAATAGATCTGGACATGTTGACCAGAAATCTGACGGCTTGCTGCCAACAGGGCCTCTTCCACAGCTTTGAGTTCTCTGAAATTTGACGATTTGTTGCTGATTGACTGGTTCCAAAGACCTTGGTAAGGAACATGATTTATTATGGCTTCCCAGCCCCTCCTGCTGGCATCCGTCTTGATTGTGACTAGCGGAAGCTGAATCCAACTTACACCTTTCAGGAGGTTTGTGGAATTCATCCACCATGTTAAGGATGCTTTCACTCGACCGGGTGTGTGAATCCTTTTTATTAGAGTGCCAGGACGACCATCCCATCTGTCTAGAATGTGGGTTTGAAGAATTCTCGAGTGAGCTTGAGCCCAAGCCACTGATTGTATGCAGGCTGTCATGGAGCCTAAGAGAGACATTCCCTCCCGAAGAGTAGGAAATCTCGTCTCCTTGAATCTTCTGACTTTTGCTACTAATGGTAGCCTGTGATCGTCTGGGAGAAAGGACATCTGTTTTGCTGAGTCCAGAACCACACCCAAGAACTTTCTGGTTTTTGAGGGTTGAAGCTGTGATTTCTTCATATTTGGAATCCAACCCAGAGACTTCAATATCTCCAAGGTGGTTGACACATGGGACATCAGGGTCATCTCGGTGGGGGCTACTATCAGGAGATCGTCCAGGTAGGGCACTATGCAGACACCTTGACTCCGGATAAATGACACTGCTTCTGCCATGATTTTGGAGAATACTCTTGGTGCTGAGGAAATGCCGAAGGGAAGGACTCCAAACTGATAGTGCTCCACACGATGACTCCCCTGTATCGCAAACCTGAGGTATTTTCTGTGTCTCGGGTGGATAGGGATGTGAAAATATGCATCCTTTAGGTCGATGGTTGCCATAAAGGAGTGATGTCCTATCAGAGGAATTGCAGATCTTACAGACTCCATCTTGAACTTGCGATATTTCACATGTTGGTTTAGACCTTTTAGGTTTATAATAATTCTTACATCCCCTGAGGGTTTGGGTACTAAGAACAGCCGGGAATAATGTCCTTTTCCCTGTTCCAAAAGTGGAACTGGGGAGATCACATTTGATTTCATAAGATCCCTGAGACCTAACGTCAATAAACTGTGATCTCTTGAAGTCGGAAGGGTAGTAATTTTTAGACCCTGAGGGGGGGGGGGGGGGGGAAGAAATTAACTCTATTAATAGGCCCTCCTTGATGACATTGAGGACCCAGTGGGAACTGGTGATATTTTCCCACTGACCCACATATTTCGAGAGTCTCCCCCCTACCGGGTCGGAGTCATTGCTTGTCCTGTTGGGACTGTTGCTGCTGCTGGGGGACAAAAATATTTTTCCCTCTACCTTTTGCGTAACTCGGTTGTTTTTGCTCCGGGAGTGCCTTTTTCTTGTCAGTAGCCTTGTCAAGAATATCGTCTAAGGCCGGACCGAAAACAATCTCCCTTAACCCCTTCATGACCCAGCCTATTTTGACCTTAAAGACCTTGCCGTTTTTTGCAATTCTGACCAGTGTCCCTTTATGAGGTAATAACTCAGGAACACTTCAACGGATCCTAGCGGTTCTGAGATTGTTTTTTCGTGACATATTGGGCTTCATGTTAGTGGTAAATTTAGGTCAATAAATTCTGCGTTTATTTGTGATAAAAACGGAAATTTGGCGAAAATTTTGAAAATTTCGCAATTTTCACATTTTGAATTTTTATTCTGTTAAACCAGAGATGTGACACAAAATAGTTAATAAATAACATTTCCCACATGTTTACTTTACATCAGCACAATTTTGGAAACAAAATTTTTTTTTGTTAGGAAGTTATAAGGGTTAAAATTTGACCAGCGATTTGTCATTTTTACAACGAAATTTACAAAACCATTTTTTTTTTAGGGACCACCTCACATTTGAAGTCAGTTTGAGGGGTATATATGGCGGAAAATACCCAAAAGTGACACCATTCTAAAAACTGCACCCCTCAAGGTACTCAAAACCACATTCAAGAAGTTTATTAACCCTTCAGGTGCTTCACAGCAGCAGAAGCAACATGGAAGGAAAAAATGAACATTTAACTTTTTAGTCACAAAAATTATCTTTTAGCAACAATTTTTTTATTTTCCCAATGGTAAAAGGAGAAACTGAACCACGAAAGTTGTTGTCCAATTTGTCCTGAGTACGCTGATACCTCATATGTGGGGGTAAACCACTGTTTGGGCGCACGGCAGGGCTTGGAAGGGAAGGAGCGCCATTTGACTTTTTGAATCAAAAATTGGCTCCACTCTTTAGCGGACACCATGTCACGTTTGGAGAGCCCCCGTGTGCCTAAACATTGGCGCTCCCCCACAAGTGACCCCATTTTGGAAACTAGACCCCCCAAGGAACTTATTTAGATGCCTAGTGAGCACTTTAAACCCTCAGGTGCTTCACAAATTGATCTGTAAAAATGAAAAAGTACTTTTTTTTCACAAAAAAATTCTTTTCGCCTCAATTTTTTCATTTTCACATGGGCAGTAGGATAAAATGGATCATAAAATTTGTTGGGCAATTTCTCCCGAGTACGTCGATACCTCATATGTGGGGGTAAACCACTGTTTGGGCACTCGGCAGGGCTCGGAAGGAAAGGCGCGCCATTTGACTTTTTGAATGGAAAATTAGCTCCAATTGTTAGCGGACACCATTTCGCGTTTGGAGAGCCCCTGTGTGCCTAAACATTGGAGCTCCCCCACAAGTGACCCCATTTTGGAAACTAGACCCCCCAAGGAACTTATCTAGATGCATATTGAGCACTTTAAACCCACAGGTGCTTCACAGAAGTTTATAACGCAGAGCCATGAAAATAAAAAATAATTTTTCTTTCCTCAAAAATGATTTTTTAGCCTGGAATTTCCTATTTTGCCAAGGATAATAGGAGAAACTGGACCCCAAAAGTTGTTGTCCAGTTTCTCCTGAGTACGTTGATACCCCATGTGGGGGTAAACTACTGTTTGGGCACATGCCGAGGCTCGGAAGTGAAGTAGGGACGTTTTGAAATGCAGACTTTGATGGAATGCTCTGCGGGCGTCACGTTGCGTTTGCAGAGCCCCTGATGTGCCTAAACAGTAGAAACCCCCCACAAGTGACCCCATTTTGGAAACTAGACCCCGAAAGGAACTTATCTAGATATGTGGTGAGCACTTTGAACCCCCAAGTGCTTCACAGACGTTTACAACGCAGAGCCGTGAAAATAAAAAATCATTTTTCTTTCCTCAAAAATTATGTTTTAGCAAGCATTTTTTTAGATTCACAAGGGTAACAGGAGAAACCGGACCCCAGTAATTGTTGCGCAGTTTATCCTGAGTATGCTGGTACCCCATATGTGGGGGTAAACCACTGTTTGGGCACACGTCAGGGCTCGGAAGTGAGGGAGCACCATTTGACTTTCTGAATACGAGATTGGCTGGAATCAATGGTGGCGCCATGTTGCGTTTGGAGACCCCTGATGTGCCTAAACAGTGGTAACCCCTCAATTCTACCTCCAACACTAACCCCCCCACACCCCTAACCCTAATCCCAACTGTAGCCATAACCCTAATCACACCCCTAACCACAACCCTAATTCCAACCCTAACCCTAAGGCTATGTGCCCACGTTGCGGATTCGTGTGAGATATTTCCGCACCATTTTTGAAAAATCCGCGGGTAAAAGGCACTGCGTTTTACCTGCGGATTTTCCGCGGATTTCCAGTGTTTTTTGTGCGGATTTCACCTGCGGATTCCTATTGAGGAACAGGTGTAAAACGCTGCGGAATCCGCACAAAGAATTGACATGCTGCGGAAAATACAACGCAGCGTTTGCGTGCGGTATTTTCCACACCATGGGCACAGCGGATTTGGTTTTTCATATGTTTACATGGTACTGTAAACCTGATGGAACACTGCTGCGAATCCGCAGCCAAATCCGCACCGTGTACACATAGCCTAATTCTAAAGGTATGTGCACACACTGCGGAAAACGCTGCAGATCCGCAGCAGTTTGCCATGAGTTTACAGTTCAATGTAAGCCTACGGGAAACAAAAATCGCTGTACACATGCTGCGGAAAAACTGCACGGAAACGCAGCGGTTTACATTCCGCAGCATGTCGCTTCTTTGTGCGGATTCTGCAGCGGTTTTACAACTGCTCCAATAGAAAATCACAGTTGTAAAACCGCAGTGAAATGCGCAGAAAAAAACGCGGTAAATCCGCCATAAATCCGCAGCGGTTTAGCACTGCGGATTTATCAAACCCGCAGCGGAAAAATCCGCAGAGGACCAGAATACGTGTGCACATACCGAAACCCTAACCCTAGCCCTAACCCTACCCCTATTCTAACATTAGTGGAAAAAAAAATCTCTTTATTTTTTTATTGTCCCTACCTATGGGGGTGACAAAGGGGGGGGGTCATTTATTATTTTTTTTATTTTGATCACTGAGATATAATCTATCTCAGTGATCAAAATGCACTTTGGAACGAATCTGCCGGCCGATTCGGCGGGCGCACTGCGCATGCGCCCGCCATTTTGGAAGATGGCGGCGCCCAGGGAGAAGACGGACGGGACCCGGCTGGATCGGTAAGTATGATGGGGTGGGGGGGATCGGAGCACAGGAGGGGTGGAACGGAGCACGGGGGGCGTGGAACGGAGCACGGGGGGGCTGGAATGGAGCACGGGGGGGGGGTGGATCGGAGTGCAGGGGGGGGGGTGATTGGAGCACGGGGGGGTGATTGGAGCACGGGGGGGAGCGGACAAGAGCACGGGGGGGGGGGGAGCGGAGCACTGGACGGAGGGGAGCCGGAGCAGTGTACCGGCCAGATCGGGGGGCCGGGGGGGGGGCGATCAATGGGGTGGGGTGGGGGCACACTAGTATTTCCAGCCATGGCCGATGATATTTCAGCATCGGCCATGGCTGGATTGTAATATTTCACCCGTTATAATAGGTGAAATATTACAAATCGCTCTGATTGGCTGTTTCACTTTCAACAGCCAATCAGAGCGATCGTAGCCACGAGGGGGTGAAGCCACCCCCCCTGGGCTAAACTACCACTCCCCCTGTCCCTGCAGATCGGGTGAAATGGGAGTTAACCCTTTCACCCGATCTGCAGGGACGCGATCTTTCCATGACGCCACATAGGCGTCATGGGTCGGATTGGCACCGACTTTCATGACGCCTTCTGAGGCGTCATGGGTCGGGAAGGGGTTAAAGGGTATAGCACACAACTTGGCCTTTGAGGTGATATCACCGCTCCATATTTTAAGCCAGAGGGCTCTTCTAGCAGAGTTGGAGAGTACGAGAGATCTGGCAGCCACTCTAACAGATTCTAGAGAAGCGTCAGCCAGAAACCCAGAGGCTCTATGCAGGATGGGAAGTGAATCTAATAACTCACCTCTCGGGGTACCCTGAGATATATGAGACTAATTTCTCCAACCAGCAGGAGAGGGCCCTGGCAACACAAGTGGAAGCGACATTGGCCTTAAGGATAGACGTAGAAGTTTCCCAAGATTTTTTTAGGAGACTTTCAATCTTTCTGTCCATAGGATCCTTTAATTGTGAAGAATCCTCAAAAGGGAGTGCTGTTCTTTTGGCGACTCTAGCCACCTGCACATCAACCTTTGGAATGTCCAATTTGATTACTTCACCCTCTAGAGGAAATCTATGCTTCATTTCTGCAGGGGTAGTGAGGCGTTTCTCAGGCTGTTCCCATTCCTGATTAATCATACTAACGATGTTAGCGTGCACCGGGAACCCCACTCTCTTCTCCGATCTGAGTCCACCAAACATCTGATCCTGTACCGACTGTGGTTCATATTCCTCTTCTAGGCCCATAGTATTACGGACAGCAGATACTAGATCCTCAATGTAATCTGAGGAAAAGAGGTATTTCCTGACCTCAGCTTTAGGTGATACAGGATCTTCCCAGCCCACAGATGAAGTATGGGAGAGGTCTGAATCAGAGTCCGATTCGACCACCTGAATTTTTCTCTTTTTAGCTGGGGAATGTGGTGGCGGAGGTGGAGGAGTAGTAAAAGCTGCTAACGAAGATTGCACCTCCTGTTTTACTAAGGAGCGAATTTCATCCAGCAGAGATGGTTGCTCAGCTTTTACAATCTTGTCAGTACATGGCTGGCAGAGTCTTTTGTCCCAGTTAAGAGGGAATTTAGTAGAACAGACTGGGCACTTCTTTTTAATAGCGGCTTTAGGGGCAGACTTCTCTCCCTGAAATGACAAGGGAGAGGGGAGTGAGGACATTAAACCCCCTATAGGTACTACCTCCCGGATCCTATCCCTGCAAAACACTTACTGTAGCAGGGGTAGCGCTGGGCTCCGCAGATGCAGGGCACAAGGAACCATCCATACTGGGAAAAATAGTCTTACCTCAGTGGTGGTTCAGCAGGGTTTAAGAACGCTGTCCGCACCTGCCTCCAGCAATCAACAGTTCCCCCTCCGGGATCCATGTGAGGGGACGCCATCAGTCCGACACGCCGGCCGGCGAACCCGGAAGAAGCGGCTTCCAGGAGAACGAAGGACCGGAAGTGACGCGCGAGACCGCCGACGTCACATCCGGAACGCCGAGCCGGCAATGGAGGGGGAGAACGCCGAGCAGCTCATGGAGGAGCCCGGCGAGGGATCCCAGGCCTGCTTTGCCCTCGTGGGGGCGCGGGAAGGCCGGGAGGGGGTCCCTGAGGCACCTGCATAGCAGGACGACGGGAGCAGCAGGGGAGGAGGCGGAGCGCGACCATCAGCTGCCCGGCTACAACAGGCAGAGCCTGCACAAAGGTACTGCAGTCGCCGGCCACAACAGCACCTGGAGACCTCTCCCTGTCCCATGGGGAACAGGAAAGACACTGGCAGGTGGGAGGTCCTTTTAAACCTCTCTGTGTTTCCTGTTCCCCATTAGGGCAAAGAGACAACCTCCATATGCCGTCGTGGAAGGTGACTAGAGAAAACAGAACCCATTTGGGCCAGGCTGGAAGGACCTGGGTTTGATGCAGGGCATCACCATCTGTGTATTTTAAGTGTCAGATCAGTGGCCCAAAGGCATTTAACCCTTTCTTCAGCGCTCTTTGATGCCCATTTTTGTGCCAGTTTTATGGTTTTTGTAGCTGTTTAAGTGTATTCACATCAGGGCACCTCACTGCATTGTCTTATTGTGATGCTTATTTTTTGCTAAACCTATAAAAAAACAGAAAAGAAAAAATAGCCGAATAAGAAACTGACAAATAAGCCAACTTCAGCCTCGTTAAAGCTGCCATGTTATCCCAGCTACAATTGACACAATAGCATCTCATCTCCAGGATCATACTGGCTTGTTGGAGACAAGACAATGACCCAACGTTAAAGGGTCTAAAGATTTGTACAAAAAATAAAAATTATAAATCTACACTAGACTTACTTTACAGTTGATGTACACTCCACACCGACACATGACGAAGCAGCTTGTGATCGTTAGATAATTCCTGTAAAGACAAGTAGATCGTGAACAAAGCATAGATGTCAGATCTGTGGCTTCCCTTCAGGACTAGAGGCCTACCTATTACAGACAGGGCACACCACTTCATTTCTACTCAAGCCAACTACAGAATCCAGACAGTCGCTTTCAAACTGAACAATGCTTTCAATTTCTTCCACCATCGCTTGCTCTGTAAGGAAGGAGGACTTTAAGGATAAGATGCAGAAATTATAGGGTGAAACAGATCACTCAGGACAAATGCAGAACTGGCCAGTGTAGAATAGTCATTGGAGAAGACTTTTGCATTCAAGTAGAAGAACATTGTCTCTAAGGTTAACAAACCCTTCCACCACCTAAAGACCTGGAGAATTTTTTTTTTTTTTTTAACTTTCAGTCTTAACCCTTATCCGGCTGAATAGGTACAATTGTAACTATTCCGTTTTAAAATTGCAATAACTTTTTTTTGAAAAGACGTAGAGGGCTGAAATTTCGTGACATCTCTACATTTTTGGTCCAGAATATATTGGCCAAATTTCAATAAAATATCTCCACCCGCTTCCGAGATAAGGGGTCGAGATCTTTTTGCATCCATAACAAGCTGCATAGGTACAAATGTACCTCATATATTTTGAATGAAGATAATGCAAGGGAAAAAGCATAAATTTTTTTTAATGATAATGCTATTTAACTATTATAAACAAGTAAAAAACTGTTCATTTACATTATAAAAGAAAATGTAAGAAACTTTTTTTTATTGATTTTCTTTGCAAGTAATGCATGTTGGCTTTGCTACAGAGTGTTCATCGCAAATGGGTTTCACACAAACCACACAAGACTTTCTAGTCTTGCGTTGTTTTCGCCTCAGGTCTCTGCAGACATAGCAACTACCAACAACAGGGGAGGGTCCACGACTACCATGAGGTATTTTGGGGCCAGCTGCTGGCTGCGATGCTACCACAATGCATCGTCCAAGCACCATTTCTACTGCACCTCGAAGAAAATGGTTTCTCATTATCATTTTGTTTGTACTATGATCTTCAATTGCAATCATACACAGCTGATTTGCGAGATCTTTCAGGAACTTTCTTCGTTGATCCTTTGCCCTGAAGCTTGGATTGTGTTCTCTGTAGATGATGTAGGATGCTAACCCACTGACATCAATCATATTGTAGAAAAATGCCAAAGTCCAACGTGATGTTCGTCGTTTCACAGTGTACTCTCCCAACATTTTATCCATAACATCAACGCCACCTTTTGTTATGTTGTAGTATTTTATTATCTCTGGCTTGGCTGCTAGTGTCTCTTCAACTTCTCCCGTCATGTGCATAGATGATAGAAGCACGACTGATTTGTTCTTCTTTGGTACATATGAACAGACTGTTGCATCATGATTGTAGGCAAAATTTGTCGAGTATACAGGCCTTTCTTTGGCAGGCTGCATGTTGTTAGGTAGGAACCTTTTGTTTTTTCTCACTGTACCAACTAGTGTCATGTTCCAGGAGTTCAATACCTTAGCTAGTTCCATGGTTGTAAAGAAGTTATCGGTGGTGACATTTCTTCCAGAGCCTTTATACGAGCTCACTAGGTCCAATACTGTTCGTTCTCCAATGTTTACTTGTCGAGGACCATCAGTTGGTTTCCCAGTGTAGAGCTGACCTTGTAAAGGGTAGGCATTTGATGAGTCACAAGCCCAGAAAATCTTTATGCCATATTTAGCTGGTTTTGAAGGTATATACTGGGTAAATTTAGTATGACCTCTAAATGGAAATAATTGCTAGTCGACGGTGATACAATGATATGGCTTGTAGGCTCTCTCCAGATTACTGTTCAGCATTGTCCAGATGTCCCGTATTGGTGCAGCTTTATCTGTTTGCACACGTTCTGCACGTGTATTTTCGTTGTCAAACCTGATAAATCTGAGTATCATCTTGAAGCGGTCACGAGACATGGCTGCACGTATAAGAGGCAGAGCAGCAACATTCCACATTTCCTCCAGATTCTCTTTGTTGGCTCTGTGCACACCAGCAGCAATCAGTATGCCCAAAAATGCATGAAGTTCAGTTTCAGTAAATTGCTTGAATGTTTTTTGTGGTGGCCGTTTGGAAGAATCAGGAAAACGTTGTACCAGTTCGTTGTTGTAAGCATCACAAACTCTCTTGGCCTTTCGATTCGTTTCCCGTAATATGATGTCACACATCTCGGGAGTCATGATGGACTTGAATAGCTCTTTTGCTGTATATAGGTTGCTGATTGCTGCAGGGCCACCTCTTTGTCGTAGGACATTACGAGATTTTGTTTGTGCATTTGGCAGTGGATTACTGCACCATTGAGTTTCATCCTTAGCAGTCCAAATGTCGCCTGCACTTTGAGGCACAGAATCATCCTCAACACTTTCGTCTGATTCGTATTCATTTTCATGCTCTATGACCATTTCTTGTTCAATGTCTGAATCTTCTTCAGTAACATCCACTTGTGGTACATAGTTTTCATCATCAGATGGAACATATGGTTCATCCTCATGCTCAGAATCAGATTCTTCTAGCATTCGCATTATTTCGTCAGACGTAAATCTGTAAATATGAAAAAATGTAAAATAAATAATTTTCCGAAATACTACATTATTGGCTTTTCACAAAATTATACTAACCTGCAAACACGTTTTCTTGGATTATGGCGGAAACTAGATCCAGCATTACTATCACTCATGATGACTTGCTAGATGAATTTTGGCTTCGTATTTTGTGCTGAATATAAATAAAACATCGTAAAACAATATGTAGATACTAATTATTATCCATTTTTCGTATAAAAATTATACCTATAGTGATAAGTTTCATACAAAATATATGTAAGCCAAGTCCAGGCTGAAAGACAATTTGACTGTTCTGTCCCCACATAATGAGAATAAAGGTATAACTGGCTGTTAGATGCTGTGAGACTTTCCTACCTTCGTTTCCAAGAAATTGAAGACTTCACAAGCCTAGAAATGTGTGCTCACAGCAATGAGATGAACAGCAAAATGGCTAATGAGAGGAGGGAGGCAGGAAGACAAGTAGAAGCCACTCCCAGTTTGAATTAACTTAATTGACAGCAACATAAGTGACCAGTAACAACACTGAACAATAGATATCAGCATAACATTTGTAGCTGAATGAACTTTAGTTTCTGAAACCAAGTAAAGTCTTCCCACAGTGGAGGTATATGTGAAGGTACAATTGTACCTATGCAGCCTGTTAAGGTTGTAAAATTATGCAGCCTGACAAGGCCATAATGTTTATTTTCCTGGCAACAGCCACATTTTGGCATGGGATTTTTGCAGGACATGTTGTAGTTTTGAATGACACCATTCATGCTACCATACATTGTACTGAAAAAAAAATATAAAAAATTCCAAGGGCGGTGAAAAATGTAGATCCAACATCACATTACCATTCCAGGAGAGGCAACGTTTGTTCTCGGGGTGCACTAATGTAAAGAGTTTATTCATCCTGACTAAAGTCCTATTCCTTTCAGAAGATCTTGTAAATAGGAGACAAATCAATTAATTTGGGCCTTGGAGACTGCCATGTCAAAGTATTTTATGCACATGGGAGTTTAAACATCGGTTTTCTATCACTGGAACTTATTTATATCTAGCAATATCAGATCTAGAAATTATTTTTATTATTTTTTATTTTTTTATTATTATTCCACAACATATAACCAGCGAGTGATCTCCATGGCATTACCCGTGAAGACTGAACATCCCTCCTGTTCTATCACAGAGTGCCTGCCATGCCGTAGTCAATACCGACACTGGAAGCAGCGCCAAAGACTGCTACATAGGCAAAAGACACTGCACCTATAGGCCAAGATTCTCTGGAAGGTACCCGCCCCCTTAAGCCTCATTCAGATGGCCATACTACATTTGTTTTTTCACCACTCATACCCATTATAATCTATGGTGCTGTTCACATGCCCAGGTTTTGTTTCCCCCCCACAGACCATGTCCTTTTTACCAATATTAAGGATAAGGGCCGATACAGTGAAAAACCACATGATGCTCAGCTTCACAAGACTACCAAGATGGCAGCTACAGAAAGCCTTCAGCAGGCCACTGCCACAGTGGCTCCCATAGCGTGTTCCGTTTATTCACTGCCATCAGAGATTAACAAGCAATTAAACAGTTAACAGCTGATAAATGCTTGCCATGTAGCAGAGCGATGTGCGGAGCAGGCTCAGGCTCAGAGCCCGCTCCATAAGTCATCTGTGTAAATCATGTACTACCACTCCCCGCAGTGATTAGTTACAAGTGTTGCCTTCTCACCACCAGACTTGCTGCTCCTTGTAGTACAGCAGCCACTTGGTCACTGCACCCCGCCTGTCAGGAGCGCCCAATGGATCCAGGTATGGAGACTGCTAGACCCCGGCAGGCACCTGTGTCATAGTGACGCTAGAGGGGATTGGGCAATAGATCAGATTTACCTTCTAAGAGGAGCTCTTGTTTGATTTCTTCTAGAGTAACCAGCTCTTCGGGGTCCTGTAATGGGTCACAGCAGGAGTTATCAGCTCAGGGAACAGCAACACAGAGTCAAATGTGAAGAACCAACTACTACGCAGCACGGCCATTGTATCTGGATCATGCTGACAATAAGAGCTTAAAGAGAATTTACCAAACCTATGGCTAATCAGCAGACACACGAAGGCCACAAGATGCAACGCCAAAAGAGCGCTGCGGCGTGCGCCAAGTATTGCTGAGAGATTACCAGCGGCTACTCCTGTACTGGGCGACAACTGGATTTCAGCTCACGTAGTCAAGATGTCTGAGCCGCTGCGCCCAGTGATTGGTAGCAGCAGCCACAGGCTGGCCTATGGACACAGATACTTCCTTTAAGGGGGCTAAGGCCAAAGACTGACCCACAGTGCAAGTTACAGAAAGGTATTCCCAGCTCAGACATTTGACCTACCCGTCTGCAGTAGTTCTTGCCACAAAAAATTCTAATAAGTTAGCCGACTTGCCTGATTCGTCTCAGTACTCCATAGAAGTGTGAGACCCATGAAAAACCCAAGTCTGCAGCCTTGTTATGAATAGTGTGTGCTCGCTCTAGTCAGCAGTCCCATAGACAATGAACGGTGCAGAAGCTGAGCATGTGACCCACTATTTGGGACTGGCATGCTGAGCCCTATCTTTGGGGGATCTACTACCCTGAGCTTCGAATCCCTAGGGCGCTGATGGTTGGTCAATCCACAAGTTATTAGTCTTGTGTCCACGCACACCAGACACCACTTGTGGATTGGCCAACCATCAGCGCGCTAGGGGCTCAGCATGCCAGTCCCAAATAGAGTGGGCCACATGCTCAGCTTCTGCACCATTCATTGTCTATGGGACTGCTGACTAGAGCACTCGGATACTTCCAGTAGTCCCAAAAGCAATGAGCAGCACAGAGGTTATGAACGCGAACCTCTACATTCATAACAAGGTGCAGAGTTGGGTTTTTCGGGGGTCACACACTTCTATGGCGTTCTGAGAATCAAGCAAGTCAACTAACTTATTAGAACTTTTTTTTTAATGGGAAGCGCTGCGCATCCAGCATGATGTGACAGGCAGGACTGGCACCGGTGTGTCCTGTACAAGGAATAGGCCATGTATATAGCACCATGTATATAGTAATGGGCAGCTTACCTGGGAAAGGGAAGCCTTCCGCCACAGAGCTGGTACACGGTGCATGGCCTGCCATTCCTCCTCCATCACCTCCTGCACGAGGAAGGAGCCTCCGACACCCGCACCGACCCGATCTCCAGCCTGGCGAAGCCGGTCCAGCAGCCGGGAGCGGTTACTCTTCAGCCTCTCCACACATCTCTAGGAGGACAGGTCACGTGGTGAGCGGAGCACAGAGGCAGCGCCCCGCCGGCCGCAGCGCCCTTACCTTCCTGTACGTCTCCTTCCATGGCGGGGTCGTTCCCTTGTACAGGGCGCGATGCTTCATTGCTGCCTCCATCACTGCACTTCCCCGTCCGGGCAGCGGCTGCGGTAACGCGCCAATGACTGACATTTAAATACCCGCCCCGCGTGATGACAGCGGCGCTCGAGCCGCACTGCATGCCGGTACTTGTAGTTTCAGTACTCCGCTTATAATGAAGGCCTGTTGCTTATTATTAACTAGCTGGTGGCCCGATTCTAACGCATTGGGTATTCTAGAATATGTATGTATGTATGTACGTCGCGCTTAGCACAGCCACGTAGTATATAGCACAGCCACGTAGTATATAACAGCCACGTACAGTAGTATATAACACAGACAGCCACGTAGTATATAGCACAGCCACGTAGTATATAACAGCCACGTACAGTAGTATATAACACAGACAGCCACGTAGTATATAGCACAGCCACGTAGTATATAACAGCCACGTACAGTAGTATATAACACAGACAGCCACGTAGTATATAGCACAGCCACGTAGTATATAACAGCCACGTACAGTAGTATATAACACAGACAGCCACGTAGTATATAGCACAGCCACGTAGTATATAACAGCCACGTACAGTAGTACACAGACAGCCACGTTGTATATAGCACAGCCACGTAGTATATAACAGCCACGTACAGTAGTATATAACACAGACAGCCACGTAGTATATAGCACAGCCACGTAGTATATAACAGCCACGTACAGTAGTACACAGACAGCCACGTTGTATATAGCACAGCCACGTAGTATATAACAGCCCACATAGTATGTAGCAGCCATGTAGTATATAACACAGACAGCCACGTGGTATATAGCACAGCCAGCCACGTAGTATATAGCACAGCCACGTGGTATATAGCACAGCCACATAGTATATAACACAGCCACATAATATATAACACAGCCCATGTAGTATATAACACAGCCTACGCAGTATATAGCAGTGTGGGCACCATATCCCTGTTAAAAATAAAAAATAGTTATATACTCATCCTCCGTCGTCCACTGAGGCTGTGCCGATGCGCGCGATGCTGCCGCCAGTTTCCGTTCCCAGTGATGCATTGCAAAATTACCCAGATGACTTAGCGGTTAGGTTTTGTTCTTGTGCTTTGTCTACAGTACATATTTAATAAAGTCAGTTTTTTTTCTTTTCAATCAAAATGCTTAAAAAATGTGATTGTTTTTTTTCGGCTTTTTTTCCCCCGCTTTCTCAATTCTTTCTATGGGTGAAAAAAACGCTGAAAGAATTGACACTGCAGATTTTTTTAAAAAGCTGCAGTTCTCAAAACAAGTCAGGTAAAAAAAACATCTGTTCTGGTACTGTAAACAGCAGCATAAAATGGCATAAAAAACACAGCAAAAAAACTGCTGCGTATGATCATTGTCAAGAAGGCACAAATACTAAAGCCACTAAAAAACACCAAATTACTCCAGAAACTGCAGAAACCGATGAGAAATGGATTTTTTTCTGGCTGAAAAATCCACATGTAAAAGCTGCTTGTTGTGGTTTTCAGCACGGTTTTGTAAGAACATGCTGATTTTATTTTGGCTATTTTTATGTGCTGTTGATGCAATTTTAATCCCTTTACCCCCAAGGGTGGTTTGCATGTTAATGACCGGGCCAATTTTTACGCTTCTGACCACGGTCCCTTTATGGCCGGCGTCACACACAGCGTAAAACAATACGGTCCGTATATTACGGCCGTAATACGCTGAAAAGTCCCGAAAATAGTGGTCCGTAGCTCCTCCGTAGGCAGGGTGTGTCAGCGTTTTTTGCGCATGGCATCCTCCGTATGTAATCCGTATGGCATCCGTACTGCGTGGTTTTCTCGCAGGCTTGCCAAACCAACATACCGCTATAGAAGTGATCCATGTGTCCCAAAAAGAAAAGAAAATATATATATATATATACTGTCTATATATATATATATATGTCAGTAGACACATATATGTATATATATTAATATTTATTCCAGCGCTATACAGCTTGAAAGCCGGTAATTCAATTACCGGCTTTTTCTTTCTCCTTCCTAAAACCCGACATGATTTGAGACATTCTAGCTCTTAAAATAAAGGGTTAAATGGCGGAAAAAATTGGCGTGGGCTCCCGCGCAATTTTCTCCGCCAGAGTAGTAAAGCCAGTGACTGAGGGCAGATATTAATAGCCTGGAGAGGGTCCATGGTTATTGGCCCCCCCCCTGGCTAAAAATATCTGCCCCCAGCCACCCCAGAAAAGGCACATCTGTAAGATGCGCCTATTCTGGCACTTGGCCACTCTCTTCCCATTCCCGTGTAGCGGTGGGATATGGGGTAATGAAGGGTTAATGTCACCTTGATATTGTAAGGTGACATTAAGCCAAATTAATAATGGAGAGGCGTCAATGAGCTATATTTAGCTTCATTTGCGGTGAGGCGCCCTCTGCTGGATGTTCATAGATCGTGGGAAATTTCCTAGAAAGCCTGGGAGCCTTCTAGGTAAGTTCCCACGATCTATGAACAGCCAGCAGAGGGCGCCTCACCGCAAATGAAGCTAAATATAGCTCATTGATCTATATTTAGCCTCATTCCCCGGGGTTTTGCAGCGAGGAGCAGCCTGCATTAGCAAAGCTCCTTGCTGCAAAATGTTTTAACCCCTTCAGAAGGATTTACATCGTTGGACGTTACAGATCTGCGGAGGGTAAGTATATTGTTGGTTTATTATGTTTTTTCTTTCACAGAACAAGGGTCTTCAGTGACTGGATTGGGCGTAGAATAAAATACCCCAACAACCATTGTTTTTATTTCATTAAAATAATTTTAAATAATGTGTTTGTGTTTTATTTAACCCTTTCATTCAATTGGATTAATAATGGATAGGTGTCATAATTGACGCCTCTCCATTATTAATTAGGCTTAATGTCACCTTACAATAGCAAGGTGGCATTAACCCTTCATTACCCCATATTCCACCGCTACACGGGAATGGGAAGAGAGTGGCCAAGTGCCAGAATAGGCGCATCTTACAGATGTGCCTTTTCTGGGGTGGCTGGGGGCAGGTGTTTTTAGCCAGGGGGGGCCAATAACCATGGACCCTCTCCAGGCTATTAATATCTGCCCTCAGTCACTGGCTTTACTACTCTGGCGGAGAAAATTGCGCGGGAGCCCACGCCAATTTTTTCCGCCATTTAACCCTTTATTTTAAGAGCTAGAACGGCCAAATTTAGCAGATACACACTACTGACATTAGTAGTGTGGAATCTGCAAAAAAAATGGAGAGAAGACATGGTTTACTGTATGTAAACCATGTCTCAAATCATGTCGGGTTTTAGGAAGGAGAAAGAAAAAGCCGGTAATTGAATTACCGGCTTTCAAGCTGTATAGCGCTGGAAGAAATATTAATATATATACATATATGTGTCTCACTGACATATATATATATATATATATATATATATATATATATATATATACCTATTCTATGTGTACACATTTATTCTACCTATTCTATTGTAAGCTGTCAGTGTGATTTTACTGTACACCGCACTGAATTACCGGCTTTTCTCTCTAACAGCGCTGCGTATTTCTCGCAAGTCACACTGCTGGTCCGTGTGTAATCCGTATTTTTCACGCTTCCATAGACTTTCATTGGCGTATTTCTTGGGCAGTACGGTGACAAACGCAGCATGCTGCGATTTTGTACGGCCGTAGAAAGCCGTATAATACTGATCAGTAAAATACGGCAGATAGGAGCAGGGGCATAGAGAATAATTGTGCCGTATTTTTTGCGAGTTTTACGGACGTAGTTTCTGCGCTCTTACGTCCGTAAAACTCGCAAGTGTGACGCCGGCCTACGAGGTTATAACTCTGGAACGCTTCAACGGATCCCAGTGATTCTGACACTGTTTTCTCGTGACATATTGTACTTCATGACAGTGGTAAAATTGATTTGATATTACCTGTGTTTATTTGTGAAAAAAATGGAAATTTTGCAAAAATTTTGAAATTTTCGCAATTCTCCTACTTTGAATTTTTATGCAATTAAATCACAGAGATATATCACACAAAATACTTAATAAGTAACATTTCCCACATGTCTACTTTACATCAGCACAATTTTGGAACCAAAATTTTTTTTTGTTAGGGAGTTATAAGGGTTAAAAGTTGACCAGCAATTTCTCATTTTTACAACACCATTTTATTTTAGGGACCACATCTCATTTGAAGTCATTTTGAGGGGTCTATATGATAGAAAATACCCAAATGTGACATCATTCTAAAAACTGCACCCCTCAAGGTGCTCAAAACCACATTCAAGAAGTTTATTAACCCTTCAGGTGTTTCACAGGAATTTTTGGAATGTTTAAATAAAAATGAACATTTAACTTTTTTTCACAAAAAAATTACTTAAGCTCCAATTTGTTTTATTTTACCAAGGGTAACAGGAGAAAATGGACCCCAAAAGTTGTTGTACAATTTGTCCTGAGTACGCCGATACCCCATATGTGGGGGTAAACCACTGTTTGGGCGCATGGGATAGCTTGGAAGGGAAGGAGCGCTGTTTGACTTTTCAATGCAAAATTGACAGGAATTGAGATGGGACGCCATGTTGCGTTTGGAGAGCCACTGATGTGCCTAAACATTCAAACCCCCCACAAGTGACATTATTTTGGAAAGTAGACCCCCTAAGGAACTTATCTAGAGGTGTAGTGAGCACTTTGACCCACCAAGTGCTTCACAGAAGTTTATAATGCAGAACCGTAAAAATAAAAAATCATATTTTTTCACAAAAAGTATCTTTTTGCCCCCAATTTTTTATTTTTCCAAGGGTAAGAGGAGAAATTGGACACCAAAAGTTGTTGTACAATTTGTCCTGAGTATGCTGATACCCCATATGTGGGGGTAAACCACTGTTTGGGCGCATGGGAGAGCTCGGAAGGGAAGGAGCGCCGTTTGACTTTTCAATGCAAAATTGACAGGAATTGAGAGGGGATGCCATGTTGCGTTTGGAGAGCCACTGATGTGCCTAAACATTGAACCCCCCCCCCCAAGTGACACCATTTTGAAAAGTAGACCCCCTGAGGAACTTATCTAGATGTGTGGTGAGCACTTTGACCCACCAAGGGCTCTACAGAAGTTTATAATGCAGAGCTGTAAAAATAAAACAAACATTTTTTCCCACAAAAATTATATTTTAGCCCCCAGTTTTGTATTTTCCCGAGGGTAACAGGAGAAATTGGACCCCAAAAGTTGTTGTCCAATTTGTCCTGAGTATGCTGATACCCCATATGTGGGGGGGAACCACCGTTTGGACGCATGGGAGGGCTCGGAAGGGAAGGAGCGCCATTTGGAATGCAGACTTAGATGGAATGGTCTGCAGGCGTCACATTGCGATTGCAGAGCCCCTAATGCCCCAACCTAAACAGTAGAAACCCCCCACAACTGACACCATTTTGGAAAGAAGACCCCCTAAGTAACTCATCTAGATGTGTTGTGAGAGCATTGAACTCCCAAGTGTTTCACTACAGTTTATAACACAGAGCCGTGCAAATAAAAAATATTTTTTTTTTCACACAAACATTATTTTTTAGCCCCCAGTTTTGTATTTTTCCATGTGTAACAGGAGAAATTGGACCCTAAATATTGTTGTCCAATTTGTCCTGAGTATACTGATACCCGATATGTGGGGGGGACCATGGTTTGAGCGCATGGCAGAGCTCGGAAGGGAAGGAGCATCATTTGGGATGCAGACTTAGATGGATTGGTCTGCAGGCGTCACATTGCGTTTGCAGAACCCCTAATGTACCTAAACAGTTGAAAACCCCACAAGTGACCCCCATATTGGAAACTAGACCCCCCAAGGAACTTATATAGATGTGTTGTGAGAACTTTGAACCCCCAAGTGTTTCACTACAGTTTATAACGCAGAGCCGTGAAAATGAAAAAAAAAAATTCCCCCAAAAATTATTTTTTAGCCCGCAGTTTTGTATTTTCCCAAGGGTAACAGGGGAAATTGGACCCCAAAAATTGTTGTCCAATTTGTCCTGAGTACGCTGATACCCATTATGTGGGGGAGAACCACCGTTTGGGCGCATGGCAGGGCTCGGAAGGGAAGGAGCGCCATTTGGAATGCAGACTTAGATGGAATGGTCTGCAGGCGTCACATTGCGTTTGCAAAGCCCCTAATGTACCTAGACAGTAGAAATCCCCCCACAAGTGACCCCATATTGGAAACTAGACCCCCAAGGAACTTATCTAGATGTGTTGTGAGAACTTTGAGCCCCCAAGTGTTTCACTACAGTTTATAACGCAGAGCCGTGAAAATAAAAAAATCTTTTTTTTCCCACAAAAATTATTTTTTAGTTCCAAGTTTTGTATTTTCCCAAGGGTAACAGGAGAAATTGGACCTCAAAAGTTGTTGTCCAATTTGTCCTGAGTACGCTGATACCCCACATGTTGGGGTAAACCCCTGGTTGGGCACACGGGAGAGCTCGGAAGAGAAGGAGCACTGTTTTACTTTTTCAACGCAGAATTGGCTGGAATTGAGATCGGACGCCATGTCGCGTTTGGAGAGCCCCTGATGTGCCTAAATGGAAACCCCCCAATTATAACTGAAACCCTAATCCAAACACACCCCTAACCCTAATCCCAAAGGTAACCCTAACCACACCTCTAACCCAGACACACCCCTAACCCTAATCCCAACCCTATTCCCAATCCTAAGCATAACTTTAGCCCCAACCCTAACCCTAGCCCCAACCCTAACCCTAGCCCTAACCCTAGCCCTAACCCTATTGGGAAAATGGAAATAAATACATTTTTTAAATTTTTTAATTTTTCCCTAACTAAGGGGGTGATGAAGGGGGGTTTGATTTACTTTTATAGCGGGTTTTTTTTGCGGATTTTTATGATTGACAGCCGTCACACACTGAAAGATGCTTTTTAGTGCAAAAAATATTTTTTGTGTTACCACATTTTGAGAGCTATAATTTTTCCATATTTGAGTCCACAGAGTCTTGTGAGGTCCTGTTTTTTGCGGGACGAGTTGACGTTTTTATTGGTAACATTTTTGGGCGCGTGAAATTTTTTGATCGCTTTTTATTCCGATTTTTGTGAGGCAGAATGACCAAAAACCAGCTATTCATTAATTTCTTTTGGGGGAGGCGTTTATACCGTTCCGCGTTTGGTAAAATTGATAAAGCAGTTTTATTCTTCGGGTCAGTACGATTACAGCGATACCTCATTTATATAATTTTTTTTATGTTTTGGCGCTTTTACACGATAAAAACTATTTTATAGAAAAAATAATTATTTTTCCATCGCTTTATTCTGAGGACTATAACTTTTTTATGTTTTTGCTGATGATGCTGTGTGGTGGTTCGTTTTTTGCGGGACAAGATGACGTTTTCAGCGGTACCATGGTTATTTATATCTGTCTTTTTGATCGCGTGTTATTCCACTTTTTGTTCGGCGGTATGATAATAAAGCGTTTTTTTGCCTCGTTTTTTTTTTTCTTACGGTGTGTACTGAAGGGGTTAACTAGTGGAACAGTTTTATAGGTTGGTTCGTTACGGACGCGGCGATACTAAATATGTGTACTTTTATTGTTTTTTTTTTATTTAAATAAAGAAATGTATTTATGGGAACAATATTTTTTTTTCCTTATTTAGGATTTTTTTTTTTTCTTACACATGTGGAAATTTTTTTTTTACTTTTTTACTTTGTCCCAGGGGGGGGCATCACAGATCGCTGATCTGACAGTTTGCACAGCACTTTGTCAGATCAGCGATCTGACTTACAGCGCTGCAGGCTTACCAAGCGCCTGCTCTGAGCAGGCGCTTGGTAAGCCACCTCCTCCCCTGCAGGACCCGGATGCCGCGGCCATTTTGGATCGGGGCCTGCTGCAGGGATGGGAGGTAAGAGACCCTTGCAGCAACGCGATCACATCACGTTGCTGCGGGGGTCTCAGGGAAGCCCGCAGGGAGCCCCCTCCCTACGCGATGTTCCCTATACCGACGATTTTCCCAAGAGCCTCTACTCAAAGAGTTGAGGCCCCCCCCAAAAAAAAACCACAGCCATTTCTTCACAATATTTTGTAAATTCAGGTTAAAAATGTCAAGGCCAATGTGAAGTGAATAAAATCATGGTGATGCAGCCCCGGTAAAAAACCTTCGAGGTCATCATGCCTAAAAAAAAAAAAAAAAAAAAACATTGACTACAGGCAAGAACTTTTCCATGCTTCTATTAACTCTCTTGCAAACTTTATCCATAAATCTGAATTCCGGAGTATTCCACAAAAGCCTCGGAATGATCTCGGAAAAAACAAAACCCGGATAAGGAAAAGATTACCTAAGACTAACAATATCGGAACGCATGATGGCTAATAAGTCCAGGATCTTTAGTTTCCCGAGATCATTCCCGCCCGCATGAAACACTACCAAGTCTGGGAATGGAAACAGATTAAAACATTTTTTAAATTCTAAAACTAAATTAGACCATCGTAAACCACGAACTCCATGCCAGAAGATCTGCACCCTAGAAACATCGAAAGACAAATTTTCGGAGTAGCATCGTTGACACGCTCTCTTCTGGGCCCAATAAATGAAAGAGTGACCGATGACCCAAATTATGAAAGGACCAGAAATTGAAATGCAGATTAGTCATCGTATAAATCGTGCCAAATATAAAGTTTAAACCTGCCCGACTCGCATCGACCAATTTGCCTGATTTGGGAATCACAAAAGCCGACCCTAGACGCCTCCGTAGCCGCTCCAATCCTGAAGGAATGAGATGTTATTCTGAGATGTTGCTTCCCTAGAACTCTCAAACAATTCTTCAGACTAAAATTAAACTGAAAAATTGTAGCTGGAGAACCGTCCTTATGCAAAAATAACGGGCCCTCCTTTTTAGTTCTAACAAGCAGCCATCTTTTAATGTTTCACACCGGACAAATAGCAGTATCAGCAAAATAAGCAATTTTCAAACTTGCTCCCCTGGCCAACTGATCTGTTTTAGACCTTTTAATGAATAAAATAATAAAATTGTCCTTGAGTTTTAAATCTGAAAGCATTAAACCTGAGGGTTGCGATTTTGTACCAGATACCACCTCCCCTATTCGGAGGGCCCCAAAAAATGTCAAGCAAAACGCAGCATAAAATAAAGAAATCTCGCCTGAATCGGAACAAACTTGGCTTAGGGCCGAGCAAAGATCTTTCAACAGTGGCAGCGAAATTGGGCGTCTGCTGTCAGGCTGAAAGCTACCTTTCTTGTAGCCTTTCAGAAGCTGCTTAATCAGAAAAAGGGAAGCCAAAGATGATTCGCCGCCAAGTCTAAGGAAAAATGAGACAACCGCTAGGTGTTTGGTTACGGCAGAATATGATAGGCCCTGAGTAATTAACGACTCCGCGAACTTCAGACCGGAAATAGGGCTGGCTACCTTAGGATTAAAAACATTTAAACTACAAAATTCAGTCCACAATTTCCATGCAGGCCTATGGTCGAACAGATAACGAATTTCTAGTAAGATGGGGGATCAAATTGGAATCACTTTCCAAATAGACTGAGGGCAGGGTGTCCCTTCCGGATCCGCATCGGGCACCTGCGAATGATAGAGCAACCAATGATGTTCACGTAGTGCATCGGCTGCCGAAATCCATTTGCTTTTGCCAGAATATGCTTTCAGACAAATGTTGGATTTAACCCCTTTCTGACATCAGACGTACTATCCCGTCAAGGTGGGGTGGGCCCCCATGACCAGCGACGGGATAGTACGTCATGCCCTTTAATGCGACACTGCGACTTAAGTCACGGTGATCGCATTAAAATTCCGACGCCATCTTACCTCAGGGAAGATGGCCTCGGCATCCTGGGGTATGGCGTCCCCTCCCCCGCCTCCCGATCGCTGTGATTGGCTGTTCAATTCTGAACAGCCAATCACAGCCTCTCTCATTGTTTCAGCCAATCAGCTTGGCTGAAACAGTGAGGTTCCAGGCTAGGATCGAGTACCGATGTACTCGATCCTGGGGCCGGTGCCTGGCAACCCAGGCACCGGCCAAAACCCCCCCGGATTGGCGCAATCGACGATCATATCGATCGCGGCAATCGCAGGGCATAGCGGCGGTGTTACCGCGCTGTGCCCTGCCTGAAAGTACCTGATCCGGAGCCTTCCTCAGCTGCCCTGCGGCTCCGGATCCTGCAGCTGTGATTGGCGCGATCGATGTGATCGTCGATCGCGCCAATCAGGAACAGACCCGCCGGATCGGCGCGATCGACGATCACATCAATTGCGCCGATCGCAGGGCACAACGGCGGTGTTACCGCGCTGTGCCCTGCTTGGAAATCCATGTGCCGGGCCCTGCCTCATCTTCCTGCCACCTCCCCCACCACCTCCTGCAGCTCTGCCAATCAGGGCACAGCAGCGGTGTGCCCGCGCTGTGCCCTGATGGTGACCTGCCGGTGACCTGCCGGTCACCAGCCGGTCACTTGCTGGTGACCTGCCGGTGACCTGCCTATGATCGGAGCTGTGAGCTCCGATCATAGGCTGGTGCCTAGCGACACCGGCGTCACCAGGGCCACCTCTGATTGATGGGATCGATGTGATCATTCGATCCCACCAATGACAGGTCACAGCAGCGGTGTGACCTCTCTGTGACCTGTCTCACCTGTCCCTGACCTGTCTGACTGCTCTTCAGGAATCCTCACACTTGGTGAGGATTCCTGAAGAGCGGTCACGCTGACAGATCCCCTCCTGTGCTGAGACTTGTGGTGCCACAGTAGCCTGTGACACCACAATTCTTGCTAAAGAAAGAAGACAGAAGAAAGAAGACAGAAGAAAGAAGAGAGACTACAACCGTAAGTGTTCATCCCCGATCCCGGCCCGATCTTACTTCACCCCCCCCTTACCCCTTCCTCTTCCCCCTCTACCCCCACTTTGCGCCGCATCCGTCCGTGCCCAAATTTAGCAGCCGCCGAGCGTTGATTGGTGACGCAGTTCACCAATCAACACTCGTGCTCGCTTTTCTTTTTCACCCCCCTTAGCGCCGCCGAGCGTTGATTGGTGACGCAGTTCACCGATCAACACTCGTGCTCGCTTTTCTTTCCCACATCCCCGTCCACGCACCCCGCCGCTGCGTCTGAACCCGTGCCTTTCATTTCTTTTTTCCCACATCCCCGTCCACGCACCCCGCCGCTGCGTCTGAACCCGTGCCTTTCATTTTTTTTTTTTTCCCACATCCCCGTCCACGCACCCCGCCGCTGCGTCTGAACCCGTGCCTTTCATTTCTTTTTTTTTTTCCACATCCCCGTCCACGCACCCCGCCGCTGTGTCTGAACCTGTGCCTTTCATTTCTTTTTTTTTTTTCCCACATCCCCGTCCACGCACCCCGCCGCTGCGTCTGAACCTGTGCCTTTCATTTTTTTTTTTTTTCCCACATCCCCGTCCACGCACCCCGCCGCTGCGTCTGAACCCGTGCCTTTCATTTCTTTTCTTTTTTTCCCACATCCCCGTCCACGCACCCCGCCGCTGCGTCTGAACCCGTGCCTTTCATTTCTTTTTTTTTTTCCTACATCCCCGTCCACGCACCCCGCCGCTGCGTCTGAACCCGTGCCTTTCATTTTTTTTTTTTTTCCACATTCCCGTCCACGCACCCCGCCGCTGCGTCTGAACCTGTGCCTTTCATTTCTTTTTTTTTTTCCCACATCCCCGTCCACGCACCCCGCCGCTGCGTCTGAACCCGTGCCTTTCATTTCTTTTTTTTTTTTCCCACATCCCCGTCCACGCACCCCGCCGCTGCGTCTGAACCCGTGCCTTTCATTTCTTTTTTTTTTTTCCACATCCCCGTCCACGCACCCCGCCGCTGCGTCTGAACCCGTGCCTTTCATTTCTTTTTTTTTTTCCCACATCCCCGTTCACGCACCCCGCCGCTGCGTCTGAACCCGTGCCTTTTTTTTTTTTTTTCCCACATCCCCGTTCACGCACCCCGCCGCTGCGTCTGAACCCGTGCCTTTCATTTCTTTTTTTTTTTTCCACATCCCCGTCCACGCACCCCGCCGCTGCGTCTGAACCCGTGCCTTTCATTTCTTTTTTTTTTTCCCACATCCCCGTCCACGCACCCCGCCGCTGCGTCTGAACCCGTGCCTTTCATTTCTTTTCTTTTTTTCCCACATCCCCGTCCACGCACCCCGCCGCTGCGTCTGAACACGTGCCTTTCATTTTTCTTTTTTTCCACATCCCCGTCCACGCACCCCGCCGCTGCGTCTGAACCTGTGCCCTTCATTTCTTTTTTTTTTTCCCACATCCCCGTCCACGCACCCCGCCGCTGCGTCTGAACCCGTGCCTTTCATTTCTTTTTTTTTTCCACATCCCCGTCCACGCACCCCGCCGCTGCGTCTGAACCCGTGCCTTTCATTTCTTTTTTTTTTTTTCCACATCCCCGTTCACACACCCAGCAGCCGCCGAACTTTGATAAGTGACGCAGTTCACTTATCAGAGCTAGGGCCTGCTGTTTTAGACTTTTCCTTTTACAGGTATTTTTTTTCCCTTTAGCTTTTTCCTTTCAGAATAGTTTGCACCAAACACTATCCCCCCCACACGTACACAGTTACCAATAAATATTACACCCAAGCACCATAATCACACAAAAAATGTCCCGTTCGTCCCAGCAGCGCTATTCATTGGAGGAGGCATATGCTTTCCTTGCCTCCGACACTGATAGCGAGGGAGAGGATCCCACATTCCTTTACTCTTTAGATTCTTCATCCTCTTCCTCCTCCTCATCTTCCTCCTCGGGTCCTGCGGAACCGCCACGCAGACGCCCCAGGAGAGAAGATCAGGCAGCGCCCACTCCTGAAAATGAACCAGCGCGACCCTCTTCGGATCCCATATGGACCTCGCCCCCCGAAAATTACGAGCCACTGATTCCTGATTTTGTGGCAGAATCAGGAATCAAGTTTGACACCACCAGCCTCACAGAAATAGACTTTTTCAAAGTCTTTTTCTCTGAGGCTTTCGTTAACCTCATGGTGGAGCAAACTAATTTGTATGCTCGGCAATTTTTGGAGCAAAACCCCCGTTCATCATTTTCTAACTGGTCTCCTGTGGACGCAGTTGAAATGACGCAGTTTTGGGGCCTGGTCCTCCATATGGGGATCGTGAAGAAGCCAGAAATTCGGCAATATTGGAGTGTAGATATTTTATATAACACTCCAGTGTTCCGAATGGTCATGGTTCGGATGCATTTTGAGGCCATCCATAAGTTTTTGCATTACAACGATAATGCACGGTGTCCCGCACGAGATGACCCCAATTTTGACCGTCTGTTCAAAGTTCGGCCGGTCATCGAACACTTCAGCAAAAAGTTTGCTGAAGTGTACGTGCCCAAAAGGGACATCTGTGTGGATGAGTCCTTGGTTCATTTTAAGGGGCGGCTCAGATTCCGTCAATACCTGCCCAGCAAAAGGGCCAGGTACGGAATCAAACTCTACAAGCTGTGTGAGAGTACCTCAGGGTACACCTACAGCTTTAGAGTGTACGAAGGGAAGGACAGCAGGATTGAACCGCCTGAGTGTCCTTCCATCCTGGGAGTGAGTGGGAAAATTGTGTGGGATTTGGTGCACCCACTGCTGGATAAAGGTTATCACCTCTACACCGATAACTTTTATTCCAGCATCCCACTCTACAAATCCCTCTCTGCGCGAGGTACCGCAGCCTGCGGTACTGTCTGCAAAAATCAGAGAGGCCTCCCGAAGACGCTACTTGGGCAGATGCTCAGAAAAGGTGAGAGCAAAGCCCAATGTAGCGACCACCTGCTGGTGGTCAAGTACAAGGACAAGAGGGATGTCCTTCTCTTGACCACCATACACGGTGATGGCAGTGCCCTCGGCAGTGTACGGGGTACCACACAGGTCTGCAAACCGGACTGTGTACTGGGGTACAACAAAAACATGGGGGGCGTTGATCTCTCCGATCAACTCCTCCAACCGTACAGTGCTTTGAGGAAGGCCAAGGTGTGGCACAAAAAGCTGTCCGTGTACATCGTACAAATGGCAATGCTCAACGCTTTCCTGCTGTCACGATGTGCACGACACACTGATACGTCGTACCTTCAGTTCCAGGAGGTAGTGGTTAAGGCCCTGATATTTGGCACGAGGGAAGGAGCGGGCCCCAGTACTTCCAGAACTGAGGGTGCCCGTATCATACCAGGTCAGCATTTTCCGGGGGTGGTCCCGCCAACTGATAGAAAAAGTAAGCCGCAAAAAAGGTGCCGAGTGTGCTACAAAAGAGGAGTACGCAAGGACACCATCTATCAATGCGACACCTGCCCCGACAAACCTGGCCTGTGTATGAAGGACTGCTTCAAATTGTACCACACCTCCATGCACTACTAATTTACTTAACAGGAACCAGTAGATTAGTTCCAAAGAGGGGGCACATCTAAGTAAGTTCCTTGGGGGTCTAGGTTCCAAAATGATGTCACTTGTGTTTTTTTTTACTGTTTAGGCACATCAGGGGCTCTGCAAACGGAACATGACGCCCTCAGAACTAGTCCATCAAAGTCTGCATTCCAAATCGTCACTGCTTCCCTTCTGAGTCCCGAAGTGCCCAAACAGTTTTTTCCCACATATGGGGTACCAGCGTACTCAGAACAAATTGGACAACAACTTTTGGGGTCCAATTTCTCCTGTTACCCTTGGGGAAATAAAAAATTGGGGGCTGAAAGATCATTTTTGTGGGGGAAAAAATAGAATTTTTTATTTTCACGCCGGGCATCATAGACTTTAGTGAAGCACTTGGAGGTTCAAAATTCTCACGACACACCTAGATAAGTTCCTTAGAGGGTCAAGTTTCCAAAATGGGGTCACTTGTGGGGAGTTTCTACTGTTTAGGCACATCAGGGGCTCACCAAATGGCACATGATGCCTGCAGACAATTCCATCAAAGTCTGCATTCCAAAACGTCACTACTTCCCTTCCGAGCCCCGAAGTGTGCCCAAACAGTAGTTTTCTCCCACATATGGGGTACCAGCGTACTCAGGACAAATTCGACAACAACTTTTGGGGTCCAATTTCTCCTGTTACCCTTGGGAAAATAAAAAATTGGGGGCTGAAAGATCATTTTTGTGGGGGAAAAAATATAATTTTTTATTTTCACACCGCGCATCATAGACTTTAGTGAAGCACTTGGGGGATAAAAGTGCTCACCACACACCTAGATAAGTTCCTTAGGGGGTCTAGTTTCCAAAATGGGGTCACTTGTGGGGGGTTTCCACTGTTTAGGTACATCAGGGGCTGTCCAAACGCGACATGGCGTCCGATCTCAATTCCAGCCAATTTTAGCTTGAAAATGTCAAACGGCGCTCCTTTCCTTCTGAGCCCTGCCATGCACCCAAACAGTGGTTCCCCCCCACATATGGGGTATCAGCGTACTCAGGACAAATTGGACAACAACTTTTGGTGTCCAATTTCTCCTTTTACCTTTGAGAAAATAAAAAATTGGGGACTAAACCATCATGTTTGTGGAAAAAATAGGATTTTGTATTTTCACGTCCGGGCGTTATAAACTTTCGTGAAGCACTTGGGGGATAAAAGTGCTCACCACACACCTAGATAAGTTCCTTAGGGGGTCTAGTTTCCAAAATGGGGTCACTTGTGGGGGGTTTCCACTGTTTAGGCACATCAGGGGCTGTCCAAACGCGACATGGCGTCCGATCTCAATTCCAGCCAATTTTAGCTTGAAAATGTCAAACGGCGCTCCTTTCCTTCTGAGCCCTGCCATGCGCCCAAACAGTGGTTCCCCCCCACATATGGGGTATCAGCGTACTCAGGACAAATTGGACAACAACTTTTGGGGTCCAATTTCTCCTTTTACCTTTGAGAAAATAAAAAATTGGGGACTAAACCATCATGTTTGTGGAAAAAATAGGATTTTTTATTTTCACACCCGGGCGTTATAAACATTCGTGAAGCACTTGGGGGATAAAAGTGCTCACGACACAACTAGATAAGTTCCTTAGGGGGTCTAGTTTCCAAAATGGGGTCACTTGTGGGGGGTTTCCACTGTTTAGGCACATCAGGGGCTGTCCAAACGCGACATGGCGTCTGATCTCAATTCCAGCTAATTTTAGCTTGAAAATGTCAAACGGCGCTCCTTTCCTTCTGAGCCCTGCCATGCGCCCAAACAGTGGTTCCCCCCTACATATGGGGTATCAGCGTACTCAGGACAAATTGGACAACAACTTTTGGGGTCCAATTTCTCCTTTTACCTTTGAGAAAATAAAAAATTGGGGACTAAACCATCATGTTTGTGGAAAAAATAGGATTTTTTATTTTCACGTCCGGGCGTTATAAACTTTCGTGAAGCACTTGGGGGATAAAAGTGCTCACCACACACCTAGATAAGTTCCTTAGGGGGTCTAGTTTCCAAAATGGGGTCACTTGTGGGGGGTTTCCACTGTTTAGGCACATCAGGGGCTGTCCAAACGCGACATGGCATCCGATCTCAATTCCAGCCAATTTTAGCTTGAAAATGTCAAACGGCGCTCCTTTCCTTCTGAGCCCTGCCATGCGCACAAACAGTGGCCCCCCCCCCCACATATGGGGTATCAGCGTACTCAGGACAAATTGGACAACAACTTTTGGGGTCCAATTTCTCCTTTTACCTTTGAGAAAATAAAAAATTGGGGACTAAACCATCATGTTTGTGGAAAAAATAGGATTTTTTATTTTCACGCCCGGGCGTTATAAACATTCATGAAGCACTTGGGGGATAAAAGTGCTCACGACACAACTAGATAAGTTCCTTAGGGGGTCTAGTTTCCAAAATGGGGTCACTTGTGGGGGGTTTCCACTGTTTAGGCACATCAGGGGCTGTCCAAACGCGACATGGCGTCCGATCTCAATTCCAGCCAATTTTAGCTTGAAAATGTCAAACGGCGCTCCTTTCCTTCTGAGCCCTGCCATGCGCCCAAACAGTGGTTCCCCCCCACATATGGGGTATCAACGTACTCAGGACAAATTGGACAACAACTTTTGGGGTCCAGTTTCTCCTTTTACCTTTGAGAAAATAAAAAATTGGGGACTAAATCATGTTTGTGGAAAAAATAGGATTTTTTATTTTCACGCCCGGGCGTTATAAACATTCGTGAAGCACTTGGGGGATAAAAGTGCTCACGACACAACTAGATAAGTTCCTTAGGGGGTCTAGTTTCCAAAATGGGGTCACTTGTGGGGGGTTTCCACTGTTTAGGCACATCAGGGGCTGTCCAAACGCGACATGGCGTCTGATCTCAATTCCAGCTAATTTTAGCTTGAAAATGTCAAACGGCGCTCCTTTCCTTCTGAGCCCTGCCATGCGCCCAAACAGTGGTTCCCCCCTACATATGGGGTATCAGCGTACTCAGGACAAATTGGACAACAACTTTTGGGGTCCAATTTCTCCTTTTACCTTTGAGAAAATAAAAAATTGGGGACTAAACCATCATGTTTGTGGAAAAAATAGGATTTTTTATTTTCACGTCCGGGCGTTATAAACTTTCGTGAAGCACTTGGGGGATAAAAGTGCTCACCACACACCTAGATAAGTTCCTTAGGGGGTCTAGTTTCCAAAATGGGGTCACTTGTGGGGGGTTTCCACTGTTTAGGCACATCAGGGGCTGTCCAAACGCGACATGGCGTCCGATCTCAATTCCAGCCAATTTTAGCTTGAAAATGTCAAACGGCGCTCCTTTCCTTCTGAGCCCTACCATGCGCCCAAACAGTGGTTCCCCCCCACATATGGGGTATCAGCGTACTCAGGACAAATTGGACAACAACATTTGGGGTCCAATTTCTCCTTTTACCTTTGAGAAAATACAAAATTGGGGACTAAACCATCATGTTTGTGGAAAAAATAGGATTTTTTATTTTCACGCCCGGGCGTTATAAACTTTCGTGAAGCACTTGGGGGATAAAAGTGCTCACCACACACCTAGATAAGTTCCTTAGGGGGTCTAGTTTCCAAAATGGGGTCACTTGTGGGGGATTTCCACTGTTTAGGCACATCAGGGGCTGTCCAAACGCGACATGGCGTCCGATCTCAATTCCAGCCAATTTTAGCTTGAAAATGTCAAACGGCGCTCCTTTCCTTCTGAGCCCTGCCATGCGCCCAAACAGTGGTTCCCCCCCACATATGGGGTATCAACGTACTCAGGACAAATTGGACAACAACTTTTGGGGTCCAGTTTCTCCTTTTACCTTTGAGAAAATAAAAAATTGGGGACTAAATCATGTTTGTGGAAAAAATAGGATTTTTTATTTTCACGCCCGGGCGTTATAAACATTCGTGAAGCACTTGGGGGATAAAAGTGCTCACGACACAACTAGATAAGTTCCATAGGGGGTCTAGTTTCCAAAATGGGGTCACTTGTGGGGGGTTTCCACTGTTTAGGCACATCAGGGGCTCTCCAAACGCGACATGGCGTCCGATCTCAATTCCAGCCAATTTTAGCTTGAAAATGTCAAACGGCGCTCCTTTCCTTCTAAGCCCTGCCATGCGCCCAAAAAGTGGTTCCCCTCACATGTGGGGTATCAGCGTATTCAGGACAAATTGGACAACAACTCTTGAGGTCCATTTTCTCTTTTTACCCTTGGGAAATTAAAAAAATTATTGCTGAAAAAAACATTTTTGTGACTAAAAAGTAAAATGTTAATTTTTTCCTTCCATGTTGCTTCTGCTGCTGTGAAACACCTGAAGGGTTAATAAACTTCTTGAATGTGGTATTGAGCAGCTTGAGGGGTGCAGTTTTTAGAATGGTGTCACTTTTGGGTATTTTCTGCCATATAGACCCCTCAAAATGACTTCAAATGTGAGGTGGTCCCTAAAAAAAATGGTTTTGTAAATTTGTTGTAAAAATGAGAAATTGCTGGTCAAATTTTAACCCTTGTAACTTCCTAGAAAAAAAAAATTTTGTTTCCAAAATTGTGCTGATGTAAAGTAGACATGTGGGTAATGTTATTTATTAACTATATTGTGTCACTTAACTCTCTGGTTTAACAGAATAGAAATTCAAAGTTGGAAAATTGCAAAAGTTTTAAAATTTTCGCCAAATTTCCGTACCACTATCATGAAGTACAATATGTTACAAGGAAACAATCTCAGAATCGCCAAGATCTGTTGAAGCGTTCCAGAGTTATAACCTCATAAAGGGACAGTGGTCAGAATTGTAAAAATTGGCCCGGTCATTAACGTGCAAACCACCCTTGGGGGTAAAGGGGTTAAGACAAACCAATACCAGTTGTCTTAGAATGCAAGCAACCCATTTGTTTTTTGACGACAAAGTGTTAATGGAAAAAAGAACATCCGGATCCATAGATCAAATACTTACCCTCGAGTTTTGCATATAGAACCCCCACAGGGAAACGGCAACAAAAATGGAAAAGATTTCCAAAACCATTGTGTTCCTGGTCACCCTGGAGACAACCCATGTTTCGGGCCAAAGCTGCGACATCCAATGTGTCGAAAAAAGAATGCAACAAGTGGAAGAACTATGTACTGAAAAAAACAAACGGAAACGAGTCTGAGGAGACAAAAGGGGGATTGCCAACAAGTTTTGCCATTAAAATTAGTAAAAAAAAGAGAGCCAAATTTAAACATCTTCCCTTACTTCCGAACCGACTCTGATGTGGGAATTTGGGGATGAAAAACCTCGAGTAGAATCATAAAGGCGAGGAGAGAATGCCCGACCAATTGTTATAATCCTTAAACCAAAATTCAATAAACCCAAAAGGGATTGTAAGTCTTTTAGGGTAATTTTTAGAGAGAAAATTATCCAATGCAGAATGCAATTTAGTAATTTTTTCTTCAGGGAGCCTACATTCCATTTTAGAGGAATCCAAAGTTATCCCCCAAAATTCGATAATTGTACAAGGGAAAACCGTTTTCTCATCTGCGATTGGGACGCCAAAGAATTTACACATGCCAATAAAATTATTCAGCGTATGCAGACACTTAGCAGAGGAAGGCGGGCCTATGAAAAGAAAGTCATCAAGGTAGTGTAGTATACCGACCTCTGAAGATTGAAAGGCCAAAACCCAGTGCAAAAAGGAAGAAAAACTCTCAAAATAAAAACAGGAAAGAGAAAACCCCATGGGAAGGCATTCATCAAAGAAACATTAATTCTCAAAATGAAAACACAAGTAAGAAAAACCTGTCAGGATGAACCCGAAGGAGCCTTAAAGCAGATTTAATGTCAGATTTATATATTAAAGCTCCACTTCCGAATTGCTTTAGTAAGTCAATCGTCACATCAAATGATGAATAAGTTACGGAACAAACCGTTTTATATACTTCATCATTTAAAGAAGCACCAGGAGGGTAAGACAAGTGATGAATAAGGCGAAAAGAGCCAGCCTCCTTCTTAGGGACTACGCCCAATGGGGAAATTCTGAAATTCTGAAAAGGTGGAGACAAAAAAAACGGACCCGCCACACTGCCTAGTAACAGTTCGCTTTTGATTTTTTTTCTAACTACCTCAGGATGTATGAACACTGAGTGTAAATTTCTGACAATTTTACAACCAGACCCCTGAAATGGAGGAATGAAAAAGCCATTCAAAAAACCATTGAAAATCAGATCACTGATCACTTGATCTGGATAACAGTTTAGCCACGGAGCCATTCTTTCCACCATCACCAGGGTCTGTGCCTTTTGAATTAGGATCCCTCTATATGGATTGGGCTTGTTTTTTAAAGCATTTGGAAAACGGGGTGTGAGTTTCCACAAAAGGAACACTCATGCCGGAACCTGCAACTACTACCCCATTTACATACGGATTCATTAAATGCAAAGCAAAAGCCTTTCCTTGGCTGAAATGTGGGTACTGATCTACTAGAAAATTGTCTCTGAGGAAGCATTAAATTGAGCCATAGCCCTACATATTTGCTACCCCAATTTACCTCAGGATGTATGGCTAATTTTTGACGGGAAGCTTCATCATAATTCAACCAAGCAAATCCGCCAAATATCCTGGATGCTTCCAGGATAATATCAACATGCTGAAAAAGTTTACTACATAAATGAGGGGATTTCTTGCCAAGAACAGCTGAATAAATAGAGAACGCCTGGATACAATTATTGAATGATTCAATCGAACCACGTTTAACGTCATCCGGTTCAATTTTATCATCTTTTTTTATCCAGTTTACCCAGCTGTTCCCTGAGAGGAAGAAGAAGGAATAGGAACTACAGGCGAATCACTAGATAAGTCTATAGTGGGTGTAAAGCTGCAGTAGCATCGTATGCAGTGAAGAAGCTGTGACCCCCAAATTCAAACACAAAAGTCTCTTTTAATGTGTTTCTTCACAGCATTAAAGTCCAATTCACATAAATGCATATAACTTCAGTGGATATTATCAGTGACCAGTTTACAGCAGTTCAAAGCAATACATATCACATGGCTTTAGATTTGCGGTCCCTAAACAGGCCAGACTTCCCTTGTCCAGTTTCCCTGGGCGACCGCACCCCATCTCACAGTCTCTATACGTGTCCATACACACAGCCTCATATGTTGCAGACACTGCACACGCCAGCCCTCCTCTGACTAGTTCTCGTGGGTGTCCTGCATCGCTGTATCACAGTCTCTTTACAGACTCTTTACTCACACAGTCGTACACAGTTCAGGATATCCTCCGGATAGCAGCCGGGCACCATATCCACCTGTTTGCAATCGTTGCACATGCTAGTCCTCTTTCGGGTACAGGACATCCACCTCCGGGCACAGGACAGTCCACATCCGACTCCTTCGGGTACAGGACATCCACCTCCGGGCACAGGACTGTCCACATCCGAGACCAGTACCATGGACGACTTGCATCTCTGTGTACGCTGCGGGTGCCAGGCTATTCATCTGCCCTGGGTGCTGGCTCTGCTGGCCTCTGCCTCCATGCACTCGGCAGACCAGCACACACCAGACTGACACTGACGTACACCTGGCCTCTCCTGGCCAGACACCTGACACACCCATACCCCTTACTGCAGGGCTTTTAAGCACACACAAACCTGTGGCCTTCAGCCACATGGAAAACCCGGACCGGAGATCCGTGACTCTCATGCACACCTATGGACTTCATCCGTCTGCATGCACATTCTAGGGAGAACAAACAGCGCCCCCTAGCTGTATCAGAGGCCACAGCCTCACATGGGGCTTACAGGTGAAGCAGATTTAAAGGCTTCACCTAACGCCTCAGTAAGAACGTTCTTTAGCATGTGTTTAAGATCCACATCACATAAAGGTACTGACACAGGAAAGCTCTCACCCCTTCCATGGTGTCTGTCGTCCGGAGGTCCATCATGTGTGCAGCCTGCGCTCAAGCCTTCCGTGTTAGGCGAGCGCATCTGTGCACGGATAGAGGGCCTTTCTCCAGGGTCCTTGTCCTGGCTGGTCGAAGGCTTGGGGGTGCTTCATGCAGGGCGCTCGCTGTGGATGAAGGAGCCGCCCGGATTTTCAAATTTGGCACCGCAGCCGCGGAGCTTTTACTGCCGCGGTGCGCGCCTGCCTTAGCAACTCCTGATGATGCCGCCATCGCGTCTCCTTGCTGAGGTGGGAAGTCTCGCGCCGGGCTGCGAGACTTCCTAGCAGAAGGCGGGCAGAACTTCCTGCTCATCTCTGTCTGTCGGCTGGAGCGTGAAGACACCGATGAAGGTGAGTATGCAGACCTGGGCTTCCGTCTTCTGCCGCTGCTGTGGGATCTCGGCGGGGATAACGGGATAACGGAGGGGGAGTCGGCTGCTGCTGAGGTAAGCTTGGGTTAGAAGGAGGAGGGAATGCTTCCAGAGCTGCCGTTATAGGTTTTACAGCAAGGCAGCTCCTCAGCCATTCCGCTCCGTCCTCTTCCCCAGCCCTTGACAGGATCTTCTGAAGTAAATCTTCCATGGAGCTGGTATCTTCTTTCTTCAGCACTCGCCTCAGAGTGCCTAAAATCTGCCAAGACTGGTTTTAAATACACCGGCAACAGCCCAGCAACGCACTGTCCACCAATGAACAGCCGTTAAAAGGGCACTAAAACTGACTGGACTAAACCAGTGCTTCTAAAAATAACTTAAATTCACCCAGCAATTTGCTTCAAAAATTAACCCTTTCACAGAACTATTCCATCAACATATTCATAGCCTGTGTGGCCATGAGACCCCCCCCCCTTTATTCCCTAATTCTTATGGGGGGGGGGCTGCCATTATACTATATGGAGGCCATCGTACAGTGTGGGGATTACAGTGAGGGGGCTGTCGTACAGTGTGGGGATTACAGTGAAGGGGCCATCAGACAGTGCTGGAGCCATCAAACAGTTAGTAGGCTACTAAGGGTCAGTATACTGTGTGGGTGGTACTATACAGTGAGGGGGCATTATACTGTGTATAAGAGAGCATCATACAGTGTATAGGGGAGCTGTACAGGGGGAGACTCGGGACATTATTAAATGTAAAGTGGGCACTTATTGTTATAGGGAACTCAGGTTACTGTGACTATTAAAGGGGCACACAGGGCAATATTAGTTTCTAGGGGGGCAAAATGTGGGCTGTTTTCTAGGGCACTTGCACCTGGCATTACTATATTATAGAGGGGTGGTTTAGAATTTAGAGTGCACAGAGAATCACACAGCAGGTGCAGTAATAGGGATACATACGGCAGCAGCGGCTCAGTATTGGTGTATCAGGTGCAGTAATAGAGACATACGGCAGCTGCGGCGGCTCAGTATTGGGGTATCAGGTGGAGTAATAGGGACACATACTGCAGCAGCGGCTCAGTATTGGGTTATCAGGTGCAGTAATAGGGACACATACGGTGCCAGCAGCTCAGTATTGGGGTATCAGGGGCAGTAATAGGGACACATACGGCAGCAGCGGCTCAGTATTGAGGTATCAGGGGCTGTAATAGGGACACATACAGCAGCAGTGGCTCAGTATTGGGATATCAGGGGCAGTAATAGGGACACATACGGCAGCAGCGGCTCAGTATTGAGGTATCAGGGGCAGTAATAGGGACACATACGGCAGCAGCGGCTCACTATTGGTGTATCAGGTGCAGTAATAGAGACATACGGCAGCAGCGGCGGCTTAGTATTGGGGTATCAGGTGGAGTAATAGGGACACATTCTGCAGCAGCGGCTCAGTATTGGGTTATCAGGTGCAGTAATAGGGACACATACGGCGCCAGCAGCTCAGTATTGGGGTATCAGGTGCAGTAATAGGGACGCATATGGCAGCAGCAGCTCAGTATTTGTGGTATCAGGAGCAGTAATAAGGACACATACGGCAGCAGCGGCTCAGAATTGGGATATCAGATGCAGTTATAGGGACATACAGCAGCAGCAGCTCAGTATTGGGTTATCAGGTGCAGTAATAGGGACACATATGGCGCCAGCAGCTCAGTATTGGGGTATCAGGTGCAGTAATAGGGACACATATGGCGCCAGCAGCTCAGTATTGGGGTATCAGGTGCAGTAATAGGGACACATATGGCAGCAGCAGCTCAGTATTTGTGGTATCAGGAGCAGTAATAAGGACACATACGGCAGCAGCGGCTCAGAATTGGGGTATCAGATGCAGTAATAGGGACACATACGGCAGCAGCGGCTTAGTATTGGGGTATCAGGTGTAGTAATAGGGACACATACGGCAGCAGCGGCTCAGTATTGGGGTATCAGGTGCAGTAATAGGGACATACAGCAGCAGCTCAGTATTGGGGTATCAGGGTCAGTAATAGGGACACATACGGCAGCAGCGGCTCAGTATTGGGGTATCAGGTACAGTAATAGGGACACATACGTCAGCAGCGGCTCAGTATTGGGGTATCAGGTGCAGTAATAGGGACATGCAGCAGCTCAGTATTGGGGTATCAGGTGCAGTAATAGGGACACATACGGCAGCAGCGGCTCAGTATTTGGGGTATCGGGGCAGTAATAGGGACACATACGGCAGCAGCGGCTCAGTATTTGAGGTATCAGCAGGATGAGGAGTTTGTGCAGGTTGGGAATAGATGGTGATGGGGCTGGAGTGTGAGAAGTGAAACGTGTCTTTGTTGTCTTCTCTGCAGGCGAGTCGTTGCTGGAAGAAGTTGTCATGTCGGTCTGGGCCAGATGGAAAAGACGGGAAAAGTGAACGATTCTATCAGGACGTCAGCGGTAAGTCATTATCTGTAACTGTGCTGTGATCTCTTATATGTCCTGTAGGGCTGGTATTTACCACTGACCATATGGCGGTAATATCTATGTTGGTCTTTATATAGAGACTAGATGGTGGCCTGATTCTAACGCATCGGGTATTCTAGAATATTCTGACTGACAGAACGTGTTGAGTAAACGTGACTGAACTACGTGGCACTGTGACTGACAGAACTTGTTCAGTAAATGTGAATGAACTACGTCACACTGTGACTGACAGAACTTATTCAGTAAACGTGAGTGAACTACAGTATGTCGCACTGTGACTGACAGGACTTGTTCAATAAACGTGACTGAACTACGGCCGGACTGCGCCTGTCGCTGATTGGCCGCGGGCGGCTGGCGCGACCTATCAGCAACGCGGGATTTCCATTACAGACAAAATTAGAAGATTATATAGTAGATTATCTTCAGTAAAGGTACCTTCACACATAATGATATTGTTAACGATATCGTTGCTTTTTGTGACGTAGCAACGATATCGTTAATGAAATCGTTATGTGTGACAGCGACCAACGATCAGGCCCCTGCTGGGAGATCGTTGGTCGCTGAATAAAGTCCAGAACTTTATTTCGTCGCTGGACTCCTCCTGACATCGCTGGATCGGCGTGTGTGACACCGATCCAGCGATGTCTTCACTGGTAACCAGGGTAAACATCGGGTAACTAAGCGCAGGGCCGCGCTTAGTAACCCGATGTTTACCCTGGTTACCATCCTAAAAGTAAAAAAAAACAAACGCTACATACTTACCTACAGCTGTCTGTCCTCCAGCGCTGTGCTCTGCTCTCCTCCTATACAGGCTGTGAGCGTCGGTCCGCCGGAAAGCAGAGCGGTGACGTCACCGCTCTGCTTTCCGGCCGCTGTGCTCACAGTCAGTACAAGAGGAGAGCAGAGCACAGCGCTGGAGGACAGACAGCTGTAGGTAAGTATGTAGCGTTTGTTTTTTTTTACTTTTAGGATGGTAACCAGGGTAAACATCGGGTTACTAAGCGCGGCCCTGCGCTTAGTTACCCGATGTTTACCCTGGTTACCGGCATCGTTGGTCGCTGGAGAGCCGTCTGTGTGACAGCTCTCCAGCGACCAAACAGCGACGCTGCAGCGATCCGGATCGTTGTCGGTATCGCTGCAGCGTCGCTAAATGTGAAGGGGCCTTAACAGTGCAGTCATCTGCTGAGGTTCTCCTCCACTATTAGCGTGCATCACCCAGTTGTAATCAAGGTTACCTGGTTAGGGGCCCACTCAGAAGTTTCGCCCCCCTGAACCAAAACCCTAGCTACGCTTCTGTCTGACAGGATTGTGGCATATACCTTACCGGCCACCGGAGTCTCTTTACTGCAGACTCCACGGGACATATCAAAGACTTAAAGTTGCCAGCCGGGAACGGATCATCGCCTTCTTCAGGACAACACCGGATCCACATTGCGTTGACAGCTGTTGGCGCTATTATCTACTCCGGAACCATTCTTGTCAGGAAGACGCCTGATGGATAAGTGACTTTATTAAAACAACTTTCTTTTCTGTTTTACCTGTGTTGATTTTTCCCAACTAAACCCCTGTATTCCCTTTTCTGCCTACATTTTACCTCAAGTTTTCCCTATTTTGTCTGCATTTTACCTCACATTTTCCCTATCTCCCTGCATGGAGTAAGACCTAGTAAGATTAAGGTCAATGGCAAGGGGTAAGGCTCCAGGAGCAGATGGACTACGATCCGAAATTTACAAAGATATGGAGGAAGTGTTGATGCCCAGATTAAGAGTGGTCTTGGAGGAGGCTAAGAGTGGGGGAATCCTGCCAGCCTCCATGAGAGAAGCCATAATAGTGGTAATCCCGAAGGAGGATAAAGACTTTCGATACCCTGAGTCATACTGCCCAATTTCTTTGTTTACAACGGATGTCAAGCTTCTGGACGGGGTGTTGGCAACCAGATTGTCAGGTGTTATCTCTAAGTTGATACATCCGGATCTGTCCGGCTTTATGCCCGACAGGTCTACGGCAATTAACTTGAGAAGGCTTTTTATGAATGTACAGCTGGGTGCTGATAACTGGGGCCAGATTGTTATTGCATCCTTAGACGCCCATAAGGCTTTCGACAGTGTAGAATGGGGTTATTTGTGGAAGGTGTTACACTGTTTGGGTTTTGCTCCACAATTTGTGTCTTGGGTAAAACTGCTGTATGTGCATTGGCTAGAGTTAGGGTGAATGGAGAGTTTTCTCGTATGATTAAGTTACATAGAGGGACGAGACAGGGGTGTCCACTCTCCCCTCTTCTGTTTGCATTGGCTGTTGAGCCGTTGACCGCCAAGATTAGGCAGTCTGCTGAAGTATCTGGGTTTAAGTATGGGTCAATTGAAAAAAAGATAGCTTTATACACGGATGATATACTGCTGTTCTTGAGCGATTCACATGTCTCATTGGGAAATGCTATTCGGCTTATTGAAAGATTTGGAGCATTGTCAGGGTTGAGGATAAATTGGAATAAATCACCTGTTTTATTAAAATGATTCTCATGCCTAAGATAATGTATATTCTCCATTACTCACCTATTTGGACACCACGTGGGAAATTTAAGCTGATTAACTCCTTTTTTAGGAGTTTGGTGTGGGGGAAGCAGCATCCCCGCATTAGGTTGGAGACGATTCAGAGACCTAATGATGAAGGAGGTTTGGCTTTGCCTAACCCTGAAATAAGCTTCCTGCCGGCTTAGTTCCAGCACTTAAAGGGCTGGGAGCAAGAGGCGTCTTCCAGCGTGGTACAACAGCTGATAGAGAAGGTGACGAAAAGATGTCCTGCAGTACAGTGTTGGAAGATGGGTCTCTGGGGGCACTTGGGAAAATCTATGCAACACTATTCCTGATATATAAATTATGGGGAAGAGTTAGACAAATTCGTGGAGTCACCTGTCTTACCAAGTTCTCCCCGCTGTGGTTTAATAACAAATTACCTGAGTTTATGGCAATGGGATGTTTACCAGAATGGCAGGCCAGGGGGATACGATATGTCTATCAGGTTCTGAGGGATATCAATATGCACAGGTGAGACATGCGTTTAGTGCCCAGAACAGGGGGGACTGTTTTAAAATTCAAGGCGATTTAGTGTTGGAGTATGTGTGTGGAGAGGGGCAATGAGAGGGGTTATCTTCACCTTGTACAGAGACCCTACTACATACTCATTTACTGGGTTTCCCAATTGGTGCTAGGACTACATGGGAAAGCAAATTGGGCCATTTAGAGGATGAAACGTGGGAATCTGTGTTAGAATGGATACCAAAACTGTCACTGAATGAACCGTACAGACTGTCTCAACTTTATATCCTACATAGAGTGTATAGATCTCCAGATGTTTTGTATAAGGCTGGATTGTGATCTGATTCGGAGAATGACAATGCTGGAATGCTTCACATGCTCTGGGTGTGTCCGAGGTTAGCTGCTTTCTGGTTGGTGATTATCAGCCGACTAGAGGGGGCTTATAGATGTGTGGTCCCAAGGGAACTGGTGGTATGTTTGTTGGGATATGTAGAGGAGATAAGAGTAGATAACAATTTGAAGATAGCAATTGCTAGACTATTGTACATGGCTCGGAAGGTCATAGCAAGAAACTGGATAAAAGAGGATTCGCCTTCGAGAGGAGAATACCTTAAGGGTATGTTCACACGTTCAGGATTTCCATCCTTTTTTTTCAGGACAGTTTTTTTAAAAAACTGCAGCTCTTGGCAGAAAACGCAGGTCCTTTTTTTGGTCCTTTTTTTGTCCTTTTTTGATGCGTTTTTTGATGAGTTTTTTTGATGCGTTTTTTTATCCTTTTTTTATGCAGTTTTCTATGCAGAGACTGTGTGTTTCCTAGGAAGCTTTTTAGGGCTAAAATGGCTGAAAATACCCTAACCCTAACCCTACCCCTAACCCTACCCCTAACCCTACCCCTAACCCTACCCCTAACCCTACCCCTAACCCTAACCCTACCCCTACCCCTACCCCTATTCTAACCTTAGTCTACGTTCACATTAGCGTCGCGTCGCCGTTGCGTCGGCGACGCAGCGGCGACGCACGGAAAAACGCGCGCAAACGCGCGCAAAAACGCACGCGTTTTGCGACGCGTGCGTCGTTTTTGACGAAAATCGGACGCACAGAAAATGCTACATGTAGCGTTTTCTTGCGTCCGACGCTAGCGTCGGAAACGACGCACGTGGCGAAAAACGCCACCAAAACAACGCACGCGTCCCCTATGTTAAACATAGGGGCGCGTCGCCGCTGCGTCGCCGCTGCGTCGCCGACGCAACGGCGGCGCAACGCTAATGTGAACGTAGCCTTAGTGAAAAAAAAAAAATTCTTAATTTTTTTATTGTCCCTACCAATGGGGGTGACAAAGTGGGGGGGGTGTCATTTACTATTTTTTTATTTTGATCACTGAGATAGGTTATATCTCAGTGATCAAAATGCACCTTGGAGCGAATCTGCCGGCCGGCAGATTCGGCGGGCGCACTGCGCATGCGCCCGCCATTTTGCAAGATGGCGGCGCCCAGGGAGAAGACGGCCGGACGGACACCGGGACGCCGGGTAAGTATAAGGGGGGGAGATTAGGGCACGGGGGGGGGGGCATCGGAGCACTGGGGGGGGGCATCGGAGCACGGGGGGGGCATCGGAGCACGGGGGGGCGGGATCGGAGCACGGGGGGGCAGCCACACTCCGCCCACGCACTTCCGCCCGCTCCCCCGCACTTCCTGCTGCAGCGGTTCTGCACATCAAATCGCAGTAAAACCCGCAGATATATTTTTGATCTGCGGGTTTTACTGCGATTTTGACCTCACAATGGAGGTCTATGGGTGCAGAACCGCTGCGGTTCAGGAAAAAGAAGTGACATGCTCCTTCTTTTTTGCCGCAGCTATTCTGCGCGGCTTTTTAAACGAAATTACGGACCATGTGCACAGCAGTGACTGTTTTCCATAGGGTTACATTGTTATGTACCCTGCATGGAAAACTGCTGCGGAACCGCAGCGGCAATACCGCTGCGGTTCCGCAGTAAAAAACGCACTGTGTGAACATGGCCTAAATATGTGAAACATGTTATTACGCTAGAAAAGGGAGTTTACCAGAAAAGAGGGAAAGTGGAGTTTTATGATAAACTGTGGACGCCTTGGCTGGAATTGGGGTAGGGGAGGGATGAGAGAAGAACGCTCTGGGATGTTTTTTCCTGTTGGGATGTTTGTTTATAAGGAAAGAGTAGGAGTCATCACATTATATACAAGTATATGCCGGTTTAAGATATGCTAAGGGGAGAGCGTGAGATGTCTAAATGGGGAGAAGAAGGGGAGGGGGGGGGGAATCGTTTCAAAATCCTTGTATTGTTGTAAAATGTTTATTGTGATTTTATTCTTAATAAAAATCTATTTGAGTAAAAAAAAAAAGCATACTATGGGCATCATAGACACCCTTGCCAAAAAATTGACTGTCTGTAGCAGCATGGAACACATGAACACTGGTGATCTAGTGGTGGAAAATGATGAGAGGTGAAGGAAGGTCTCATTAAAACCTAGGCCCAATTTAAAGGAGCGTTTCTCCTACATTTGTAATGCCCATACAATAAGTGCATAGGCTGACAAACATTTCTCCAAGGGGGATACATTTATTAAAAACATACTATGGGCATAGTAGACATCCTTGCCAAAATTTGACTTTCTGTAGCATGGCAGAACACATGATCCCTGGTGATCGAGGTGGAGGAAGTGCAGCGCCCCAGGGTCCTGGTCGTTGCAGTAATATCATTCTCCTCTAGGGGGGAGTGATGTTACGTTTGGACGCAATGAAAGACAACTGAATCCAGGTATCACAAACATACAACACATTTCGCACTCCAGGCCACCAGGGGGAGCTATGCTCCTATTTATTAGGGCACTCCTCACACTTAGGTAAAACTGGTTGCCTGGGGAGGAAGTTAGACAGTTGCTAGCTGAGCTTTGCTCAGGTAGTTTGTCCCTGACAGGGGTGGGATCCTGTCAGAGGCTGAGACAGAAGGACACGGAGCTGCGCCTGCCCTGAGTGCGGCAGCCTTTCAGAAAGAGACACGGAAAGAGAACTGTATTGTAGTGTAGAGAGGGTGAAGAAGTCGTAGCAAAGGAGTGGATATCAGAGGAGTTCTGCCCTGCACAGGCTGCCTCCTTCTGAGGCGCAAGATCCCGATAGCCGGAACACCGAGGGAGCAACAGTCCTTTATGCCTTGCTCCAGAGACCGGGAGGACAGCTAATTTCATGTTACCTGCCTGTCCTATACCCAGGAGGCAAGGTGGCACCCACAAGAGGCCGGGACATGATAGAGTCCCTGTAAAAAGCCTCAAGCCACCGGTCATACGGGTTTGTCCTATCCTATCTGGGGGACAGAGAGAGAGAGACATTACATCTGTAACATCTACAACAGTTGTGAGGACCTTATGAGAAGCTTAGCAGTAAGGTACTACAACACCACGGCGCTAGAGGAAGGCTACTGATTTCTACCTGGATAAGGGGACTCTGGATTTGCCTCCAAACCGGCCGGACTCTGCCTGCCCTGTGGTCTGTGCTCTGGACTGTGGATGCTGAAACCTTCAGAAAAAAGGTAAAGAGACTGCAACCCTGTGTCCTCGTTCTTCACTGCGCTTCACACCATCCACCATCTACACACTGGGAAGCCCTGGGGACATACTTCACCTGTGGGAAGGTATACCATCTAGCTGCCATAACATCACCATAGCGGACCCCTTAAAGCAGCATCGGTCCTCCTGACCGAATACCACAGGTGGTGTCACAAACTTTCCCTTTAAACACCTTTCTCTTTAACACAGAAGTCCCAAGGGCCACGGACCAGCTCAGCCACCGTGACATCCCCCTTGAGAACCAAAGGACCCAGTTCCGAGTACCCCTAGCCATTGGGGGCGCTTCAGAAGGCCTCATTAAAACCTAGGCCCAATGTAAAGGATTGTTTCTCCTACACTTGTAATGCCCATACACTAAGTGTATAGGCTGACATACATATCCCCAAGGGGGATACATTTATTAACCCCTTTATCCCATATGACGTACTATCCCCATCACGTTGCTCCGAGGGTCTCCTATCTCCTCCTCCCTGCAGGCCCGGATCCAAAATGGCCGCGGGGGGGCCTTCTGGGTCCTGCAGGGAGGTGGCTTTCAAGCGCCTGCTCAGAGCAGGCGTCGGGATGCCTCCCTACAGTGCCTGTCAGATTACTGATCTGAGACTGTGCACTGCAAAGTATCAGATCAGCGATCTGATAATATACAGTGATGTCTCCCCCTGGGGCAATGTAAAAAAGTTTAAAAAAATTTGTAAAATGTGTAAAAAAACGAAAAAAAAAAACTCTTCCAATAAATACATTACTTTAAATAAAAAAAAACAATAAAAGTACACATAATTAGTATTGCCGCGTCCGTAATGACCCAACCTTTAAAACTGTCCCACTAGTTAACCCCTTCAGTGAACATCGTAAAAAAAACACGAGGCAGAAAACGCTTTATTATCATACCTCCAAACAAAAAGTGGAATAAAACGCGATCAAACAGACGGATATAAATAAACATGGTACCACTGAAAACAACATCTTGTCCCACAAAAAACGAGCCACCATACAGCATCATCAGTGAAAAAATAAACAAGTTATAGTCCTCAGAATAAAGCGATGCAAAAATAATTATTTTCTATATAAAATAGTTTTTATCGTATAAAAGCGCCAAAACATAAAAAAATATAAATGAGGTATCGCTGTAATCATTCTGACCCGAAGAATAAAACGAAATGAATAAATGAATAGCTGTTTTTTGTTAATTCTACCTCACAAAAATCTGAATAAAAAACGATCAAAAAGTGTCACGTGCCCGAAAATGATACCAATAAAAACGTCTAGTTAACAGCCGCCGCCAGCCAGGTGGATGCCGGCAGCTGACTTGAGCGGCCGCAGTGCGCAGTCGCACTTCGCCGGCGTCTGACGTCATTGTCAGCCGCCGGCTAGTGCGTCCTTCACCTGCGTGGAGGCACTGGAGTGAGGGAGCTTCGCCCGCCTCAGGAGCACGGCCAGGTAAGAACTCTTTTTTTTTTTTTTTTTTGAGAGCGGCTGGACACAGGGGCATTATGCTGGACACAGGGTCATTATGCTGGACACAGGGGCATTATGCTGGACACGGGCAGAATGCTGGACACAGGGGCAGAGATGCTGGACACAGGGGCAGAATGCTGGACAAGGGGGCAGAAAGCTGGACACGGGCATTATGCTGGACACAGGGGCATTATGCTGGACACGGGCAGAATGCTGGACACAGGGGCAGAGATGCTGGACACAGGGGCAGAATGCTGGACACAGGGGCAGAGATGCTGGACGGGACTGGAAGAAAAACATTAGACTTGAACAAAGAAGATCCAGGAAAACATACTCAGAAGGGAGGTAAGAACATTTCTAAAACAATCCACAGCGAGGAGATTGGAACAAAACAAAATCCTCTAAACTGCATGCTTGCAAACGCCAGAAGCCTGACAAACAAGATGGAAGAACTAGAAGCAGAAATATCTACAGGTAACTTTGACATAGTGGGAATAACCGAGACATGGTTAGATGAAAGCTATGACTGGGCAGTTAACTTACAGGGTTACAGTCTGTTTAGAAAGGATCGTAAAAATCGGAGAGGAGGAGGGGTTTGTCTCTATGTAAAGTCTTGTCTAAAGTCCACTTTAAGGGAGGATATTAGCGAAGGAAATGAGGATGTCGAGTCCATATGGGTCGAAATTCATGGAGGGAAAAATGGTAACAAAATTCTCATTGGGGTCTGTTACAAACCCCCAAATATAACAGAAACCATGGAAAGTCTACTTCTAAAGCAGATAGATGAAGCTGCAACCCATAATGAGGTCCTGGTTATGGGGGACTTTAACTACCCGGATATTAACTGGGAAACAGAAACCTGTGAAACCCATAAAGGCAACAGGTTTCTGCTAATAACCAAGAAAAATTATCTTTCACAATTGGTGCAGAATCCAACCAGAGGAGCAGCACTTTTAGACCTAATACTATCTAATAGACCTGACAGAATAACAAATCTGCAGGTGGTCGGGCATCTAGGAAATAGCGACCACAATATTGTACAGTTTCACCTGTCTTTCACTAGGGGGACTTGTCAGGGAGTCACAAAAACACTGAACTTTAGGAAGGCAAAGTTTGACCAGCTTAGAGATGCCCTTAATCTGGTAGACTGGGACAATATCCTCAGAACTAATAATACAGATAATAAATGGGAAATGTTTAAGAACATCCTAAATAGGCAGTGTAAGCGGTTTATACCTTGTGGGAATAAAAGGACTAGAAATAGGAAAAACCCAATGTGGCTAAACAAAGAAGTAAGACAGGCAATTAACAGTAAAAAGAAAGCATTTGCACTACTAAAGCAGGATGGCACCATTGAAGCTCTAAAAAACTATAGGGAGAAAAATACTTTATCTAAAAAACTAATTAAAGCTGCCAAAAAGGAAACAGAGAAGCACATTGCTAAGGAGAGTAAAACTAATCCCAAACTGTTCTTCAACTACATCAATAGTAAAAGAATAAAAACTGAAAATGTAGGCCCCTTAAAAAATAGTGAGGAAAGAATGGTTGTAGATGACGAGGAAAAAGCTAACATATTAAACACCTTCTTCTCCACGGTATTCACGGTGGAAAATGAAATGCTAGGTGAAATCCCAAGAAACAATGAAAACCCTATATTAAGGGTCACCAATCTAACCCAAGAAGAGGTGCGAAACCGGCTAAATAAGATTAAAATAGATAAATCTCCGGGTCCGGATGGCATACACCCTCGAGTACTAAGAGAACTAAGTAATGTAATAGATAAACCATTATTTCTTATTTTTAGGGACTCTATAGCGACAGGGTCTGTTCCGCAGGATTGGCGCATAGCAAATGTGGTGCCAATATTCAAAAAGGGCTCTAAAAGTGAACCTGGAAATTATAGGCCAGTAAGTCTAACCTCTATTGTTGGTAAAATATTTGAAGGGTTTCTGAGGGATGTTATTCTGGATTATCTCAATGAGAATAACTGTTTAACTCCATATCAGCATAGGTTTATGAGAAATCGCTCCTGTCAAACCAATCTAATCAGTTTTTATGAAGAGGTAAGCTATAGGCTGGACCACGGTGAGTCATTGGACGTGGTATATCTCGATTTTTCCAAAGCGTTTGATACCGTGCCGCACAAGAGGTTGGTACACAAAATGAGAATGCTTGGTCTGGGGGAAATTGTGTGTAAATGGGTTAGTAACTGGCTTAGTGATAGAAAGCAGAGGGTGGTTATAAATGGTATAGTCTCTAACTGGGTCGCTGTGACCAGTGGGGTACCGCAGGGGTCAGTATTGGGACCTGTTCTCTTCAACATATTCATTAATGATCTGGTAGAAGGTTTACACAGTAAAATATCGATATTTGCAGATGATACAAAACTATGTAAAGCAGTTAATACAAGAGAAGATAGTATTCTGCTACAGATGGATCTGGATAAGTTGGAAACTTGGGCTGAAAGGTGGCAGATGAGGTTTAACAATGATAAATGTAAGGTTATACACATGGGAAGAAGGAATCAATGTCACCATTACACACTGAATGGGAAACCACTGGGTAAATCTGACAGGGAGAAGGACTTGGGGATCCTAGTTAATGATAAACTTACCTGGAGCAGCCAGTGCCAGGCAGCAGCTGCCAAGGCAAACAGGATCATGGGGTGCATTAAAAGAGGTCTGGATACACATGATGAGAGCATTATACTGCCTCTGTACAAATCCCTAGTTAGACCGCACATGGAGTACTGTGTCCAGTTTTGGGCACCGGTGCTCAGGAAGGATATAATGGAACTAGAGAGAGTACAAAGGAGGGCAACAAAATTAATAAAGGGGATGGGAGAACTACAATACCCAGATAGATTAGCGAAATTAGGATTATTTAGTCTAGAAAAAAGACGACTGAGGGGCGATCTAATAACCATGTATAAGTATATAAGGGGACAATACAAATATCTCGCTGAGGATCTGTTTATACCAAGGAAGGTGACGGGCACAAGGGGGCATTCTTTGCGTCTGGAGGAGAGAAGGTTTTTCCACCAACATAGAAGAGGATTCTTTACTGTTAGGGCAGTGAGAATCTGGAATTGCTTGCCTGAGGAGGTGGTGATGGCGAACTCAGTCGAGGGGTTCAAGAGAGGCCTGGATGTCTTCCTGGAGCAGAACAATATTGTATCATACAATTAGGTTCTGTAGAAGGACGTAGATCTGGGGATTTATTATGATGGAATATAGGCTGAACTGGATGGACAAATGTCTTTTTTCGGCCTTACTAACTATGTTACTATGTTACTATGTTACTATGACACAGGGGCAGAATGCTGGACACAGGGACATTATGCTGGACACAGGGGCATTATGCTGGACACGGGCAGAATGCTGGACACAGGGGCAGAGATGCTGGACACAGGGGCAGAATGCTGGACAAAGGGGCAGAAAGCTGGACACAGGGGCAGTATGCTGGACACAGGGGCATTATGCTGGACACGGGCATTATGCTGGACACAGGGGCAGTATGCTGGACACAGGGGCAGTATGCTGGACACAGGGGCAGAGATGCTGGACACAGGGGCAGAATGCTGGACAAAGGGGCAGAAAGCTGGACACAGGGGCGGTATGCTGGACACGCTGGGGAAGAGATGCTGGACAAAGGGGCAGTAAGCTGGAAACAGGGGCATTATGCTGGACACAGGGGCAGAGATGCTGGACACAGGGGCACAGATGCTGGACACAGGGGCAGAGATGCTGGACACAGGGGCAGAATGCTGGACACAGGGGCAGAATGCTGGACACGGGCAGAGATTCTGGACACAGGGGCAGAGATGCTGGACACAGGGGCAGAGATGCTGGACACAGGGGCAGAGATGCTGGACACAAGGGCAGAGATGCTGGACACAGGGGAATTATGCTGGACACAGGGGCATTATGCTGGACACAGGGGAATTATGCTGGACACAGGGGCAGTATGCTGGACACAGGGGCAGAATGCTGGACACAGGGGCAGAATGCTGGACACAGGGGCAGAATCAGGGCCAGATTTAAGTGGTGGGTGTCCCGGGGCCCATTTTGGAGGGAGGCCCATTTTTCAAGGTCCTCCAATAAGTAATGCAAAAACACAAAATGAAACGAATGCAAGTTTATTTACAAAAATCATTTACGCAGAGTAATTCAAGTAAAATCATTCATTTTTTACAATCTGGGGATTTTCCTTGATTTTCGTGCTGCAAAATCACTAATGATGTCACTAAAGTCCAATTCACGCAGTATATCTGACCTTGTCAACCCTTGAAGTCCTGAAAGGGCATTAAAGATTAAAATATGTACATATGTATGTATATTGTAGAAATTTGGGCTGTCTATATCAAAGACTGCTGCTGCGCTCTATATGTCAGAGGCTTCTGCTGGGCTGTATATATATGAGGGGCTTCTGCTGAGCTGTATATATATGTGGGGCTTCTGCTGGGCTGTATATATATACATATATATATATATATATATATGAGGGGTTTCTGCTGGGCTGTATATATATATGAGGGGCTGCTGCCGGGCTGTATATATCAGAGGCTGTTGCGGTGCTGGCTGTATATAGAATAGAGACTGAGGGGCTGTATAAAGTGTATACACAGCACTATACTGTAAACAGGTCCACACTATATACATACAGTATACACAGACACACTGTAATGCAGGATATAGTGTGGACCTGTATATATAGTATGGTACTATGTAGGACAGGAGCTGCAAGAAAGATACACAGACACACATAGACACACACACAGACAGACACACACAGAGATCATACTCACCCACCGCGACACTGTGAAGACTGAACCACTTCACTTCTGGATCTTCAGTGACTGAAGATCCAGAGTGAAGTCCTGCCGCTCTCCGCGGTGGAGAATCCTCTTCTCGCACCGACATCGTGGCTCTGCCTCCTTCCTTGAAGGTAGCTGAACAAACTCTCATCTGATCTAATCCAAGGGAGTGATAATATAGCTGAATAGGTAGCGCCTAGAAGCGTCTGTTGGAATCGGAGAAGGCTGCCGCATGCCATAAGCTAAGCATTAGGTACAGGGAGGGTACTAAGGAAGCCTGGCTAGGCTAGCCAGGGCAGTGGATGCTGACGCAGGTCAGGTGCCATGACTCTGCCGCTCTGCACAAGCCACTGAGATATAGGACCGTAGCCAGGTCCATACACTTTCAATAGTTTCTCTTTTGTTAAATGTTCCTTATCATTAGAAACCGTTCACAGGAAAGAGATGTGTATTTTACATGTTTTGAGATATTTATCCCTATATTTGTGGGAGGTCCCCGGTTGGTGGGTGGCCCAGGGCCCGGGCCCCTTGGGCCCACCCCTAAATCCGGGCCTGGGCAGAATGCTGGACACAGGGGCAGAATGCTGGACACGGGGCAGGATGAAAGACATGGGGGCATGACTGGAGACATGGGGGCAGAATTGGAGACAGATCGTGCAGGATCATGGGGAAGGATGGATATGATGGAGACAGATGGGTCAGGATGGGGAGATCATATGGGGCAGAATGGATACTCATGAGGGCAGGATGGGAGAACATATGGCTGACGCCAGGAATGAGACACACGGTGGCCAGGATGGGGAATATTATTACCATAGGGACTAATTTAGGGATATTATTACTGCAGTGATGTATTTATTTTATTTTTTGAGGATACTGTTTTAATTGAGGGGGCGGTCCTGTTACTGTGCAGAGTGATACTATGTCGCCTCTTTTTCTTCATGTGGTGTAATGTAGAAGTTGGGAAAAATTAAGTAATGTGTTCTACAAGTGGAGCTTGAGATAACTGTGTTATTTCCTGCAGAGACGAGTCCTGTCTGGATGAAGTGATGGTAGTCTGTGCTGGATGAAAGATGAAGGACTTCACCTAGAGACATCACTGGTGAGTCAGTGTTACCTATACACTGACACTATACACTGTATACTATATACAGAGCTCCTGTATATAATGTCACCAGTGATCACTGTATTATCTGTACACAAACACTGCATACTAAGTACAGATCTCCTGTGAATACTGGCACTTATGGTGATAGTATGGTGCTTTTTTTTATTACTGATCTGAATTGTAGTATTCAGTCACTATGTGGTGGTAATATGTGGTCTGGTCATGGTGCGGTGGTATTTGTTCCTTGTATGTGATATTATTCGGTCACTGGTGGTAATATGTGGTCTGCACATGGTTTTGCGGTATTTGTTCCTTGTATGTGATATTATTGGTCATTTTAAAAATTGAAAAATAAATAAATAAATCTTTATTTTTATATAGCCCTAACATATTCTGCATCGCTTTACAGTTTTGCAAACATCATCATAAATAAAAATATACCTAAATTGTATTGCATATTTTAACAAATATTTAATAGGTTACAGTAGAGTAGGGCCCGGCCAAAAGTGTCTACCGTGTTATGGTGGCGGCTTAAAAAATCTTTTGGCCAAAACAAAAGCTGCTGGCTATATGTGTGATCTGGTGATGGGAACTTTTAATGTGTGATAGGTGAGAAGTGGAGTTTTTCCAAGAGAGAGCGGTGGGACTGTGGACAGTTTGAGGGGTGGAGCATGGAGGTGTGGCTGGGGTGGAGCCTGGGCGGAGCCTCAAGGGGGCCCTGAAAATTTTGCCAGTATGGGGCCCCGAAATTTCTAGTGGCAGCCCTGAGATCACCAGGGTTTATGTGTTCCACGCTGCTACAGACAGTCAATTCTTTGGCAAGTGTGTCTAAGATTCCCATAGTATTTTTTTAATAAATGTATCCCCCTTGGGGAAATGTTTGTCAGCCCATAGGCACTTATTGTATGGGCATTACAAGTGTAAGAGAAACGCTCCTTTAAATTGGGCCTAGGTTTTAATGAGGCCTTCCTCCACCTCTCATCATTTTCCACCACTAGATCACCAGGCTTCATGTGTTCTGCACTGCTATAGACAGTAAAATTTTTGGCAAGGGTGTCCATTGTATGATTTTAAAGGGACACTGTCACCTGAATTTGGAGGGAACAATCTTCAGCCATGGAGGCGGGGTTTTTGGGTGTTTGATTCACCCTTTCCTTACCCGCTGGCTGCATGCTGGCTGCAATATTGGATTGAAGTTCATTCTCTGTCCTCCGTAGTACACGCCTGCGCAAGGCAAGATTGTATGTACTGTATGTGTGTAATGTATGTTGAATGTATATACTGTATATGTGTATGTGTTTTTTTTACATTCAACACATTAGCTGGATGATGGGACTACTACTGTCCCATCATTGGCTAATGTGTCACTCACTGTCACTGTAGCAGGCATAGCCAAATGGGACTTGTAGTCCCATCGGACGATGCCTGCACACAGACACACACACCAATGACCCCCCGCCTGAAGCAGGCCACAGCACGGCCAGCGGACCCACCGCACACACCCGGAGAACCCAGCACCGCCTGGCGCCCGCTCATCCCAGCGCAGCCCCGCAGACCCCTGCACCGCCCGCACATCCCAGCGCAGCCCCGCAGACCCCCGCACTGCCCGCACATCGCAGCACAGCCCCGCAGACCCCACGCATGGCCCGGCGCCTGCACATCCCAACACAGCCCCCCCCCCCGCACATCCCGACACCTGCACATCCCAGCGCAGCCCCACCCGCACATCCCAGTCTGCACATCCCAGCCTAGCCCCGCCCACCCATCCCAGCACTGCCCCACCTGCACATCCCAGCCTGCACATCCCAGCCTAGCCCCGCCCGCACATCCCAGCACAGCCCAGCATGCAGCCCCCAGCACCGCCCACAGACCAGTCACTCTTGATGAGTGACCGCTGTCTGTGGAGGCTGGGTCACTCCTACTGATGACGTCACATCAATTTCCAGAGTCTGGAAACGACGTGACGTCGGTGGAAATTAGCGGCGGCTGCAGCCTGGGGGGTCACGTGACCCGGACTCAGCCGCCAGCATAGCGCCCCTCACAGGCTAAAACGCCAACATAAAGTAATTGCAAAATTCATTAGGGGCCTCGGGGGGATATATATTGGGGGTTAATTGAAAGTTGTGGACAACCTCTTTAACCCCTTCATGACCTTGGGATTTTCCATTTTTCCGTGTTCGTTTTTCGCTCCCTTCCTTCCCAGAGCCATAACTTTTTTATTTTTCTGTCAATTTGGCCATGTGAGAGCTTATTTTTTGCGGGACAAGTTGTACTTTTGAACGACATCATTGGTTTTACCATGTCGTGTACTAGAAAACGGGAAAAAAATTCCAAGTGCGGTGAAATTGCAAAAAAAGTGAAGTCCCACACTTGTTTTTTGTTTGGCTTTTTTGCTAGGTTCACTAAATGCTAAAACTGACCTGCCATTATGATTCTCCAGGTCACTACGAGTTCATAGACACCTAACATGTCTAGGTTATTTTTTACCTAAGTGGTGAAAAAAAAAAATTGCGCCATTTTCCGATACTCGTAGCGTCTCCATTTTTCATGATCTGGGGTCGGTTGAGGGCTTATTTTTTTGCGAGCTGAGCTGGCATTTTTAATGATTCCAATTCGGTGCAGATACGTTCATTTGATCGCCCGTTATTGCATTTTAATGCAATGTCACGGCGACAAAAAAAACGTAATTCTGGCGTTTCGATTTTTTTCTCGTTACGCCGTTTAGCGATCAGGTTAATGCTTTTTTTTATTGATAGATACCAAATATGTGTAGGTTTGATTTTTTTTATTGATTTATTTTGATTGGGGCGAAAGGGGGGTGATTTAAACTTTTATATTTTTTTTATTTTTTTCAAATTTTTTTGAACTTTTTTTTTAACTTTTGCCATGCTTCAATAGCCTCCATGGGAGGCTAGAAGCAGGCACAGCACGATCACCTCTGCTACATAGCAGTGATCTGCTGTTCGCTGCTATGTAGTAGAAAATCAGGTGTGCTGTGAGCGCCGACCACAGGGTGGTGCTCACAGCTACCGGCAATCAGTAACCATAGAGGTCTCAAGGACCTCTATGGTTACAATGGAGAAGCATCGCCGACCTCCGATCATGTGACGGGGGGCGGAGATGCGCTCATATCCGGCCGCCCGGCCGGATGCGGTAGTTAAATGCCGCTGTCTGCGTTTGACAGCGGCATTTAACTAGTTAATAGCGGCGGGCGAATCGCGATTTCAAAACAGCTGGCATGTCCCGACTTTGATGCGGGCTCACCGCGGAGCCCTGCATCAAAGCAGGGGAGCTGACCTCGGACATACTATCCTGTCCGAGGTCAGTAAGGGGTTAATAACCAGGCCAATTTTTTACAATTCTGACCCCTGTCACTTTATGAGGTTATAACTCTGGAACGCTTTAACGGATCCCGCTGATTCTGAGATTTGTTTTTCGAGACATATTGTACTTCTTGTTAGTGGTAAAATTTCTTCAATATGACTTGCGTTTATTTATAAAAAAAATGTAAATATGGTGAAAAAATGTTAAATTTTGCAATTTTCAAACTTTTAATTTTTATGCCTTTAAATCAGAGAGGGATGTCACACAAAATAGTTAATAAATAACATTTCCCATATGTCTGCGTTACATCAGCACCATTTTGGAAACAACATTTTTTTTGTTAGGAAGTTATAAGGGTTAAACGTTGACCAGCGATTTCTCATTTTCACAACAACATTTACAAAACCTTTTTTTTTTAGGGACCACCTCACATTTAAAGTCACTGAGGGGTGTACATGACAGAAAATACCCAAAAGTGACACCATTCTAAAAACTGCACCCCTCAAAACCACATTCAAGATGTTTTTTTTTAACCCTTTACATGCTTCACAGGAACTGAATCAATGTGGAAGGAAAAATTTAACATTATTTTACAGATGTTTTATTTCAGAACCAATTTTTTTTATTTCACAAGTGGAAAAAGAGAAAATGAACCACATAATTTGTTGTGCAATTTCTCCTGAATACGCCGATACCCCATATGTGGGGGAACGGAAGGAGCAAAGTTTTGCTTTTTCAAAGCAGAATTGGCTGGAATTGAGATTGGACGCCATATCGCGTTTGGAGAGCCCCTGGTGTGCCTAAACAGTAGAAACCCCCCACAAGTGACACCATTTGCTAAACCAGACCCCTTAAGGAACTTATCTAGATGTTTGGTGAGCACTTTGAACCCCCAAGTGCTTCACAGAAGTTTATAATGTAGAGCCATGAAAATAAAAAATCATATTTTTTACACAAAAAGGATTTTTTCGCCCCAAAATTTTTATTTTCACAAGGGTACCTGGAGAAATTGGACCCCCAAAGTTGTTGCAATTTGTCCTGAGTACGCCGATACCCATATGTGGGGGTAAACCACTGTTTGGGCACACGGCAGAGCTCGGAAGGGAAGGAACACTGACATTTTCAATGCAGAATTGGATGGAATTGAGATCAGACGCCATGTCGCGTTTGGAGAGCCCCTGATGTGCCTAAACAGTGGAAACCCCCCACTATGACATCATTTTGAAAACCAGTTCTCATCTTAGTAATGGGAAAGTATCTTCCGTGAATACAGATTTTACCTCCGAATTGAGAATTTTGATTACAACTGAACAATTCTGGCAGAGAAAGAAGCAGATTTCTCTGGTAAGATATATTACAAAGTTGCTTATTTTCACGTGTACCATTGATTTATAAAATAAAAATGACTGTTACGCTTTAAACAATTATATTTATCGAAGACCTACTCAAAATGTGAATATATCAAGAAGAATCCAAAATTTCGAAACTTTAAAATAATTTTATTAGACACAAGGAGACACAAGGAGAAAGCCACGCTGGTGAAACGTATGTTGGAGTTGGAGTTTTGGGGAGCCACGGATCATTGCTAATTGGTATTTATTTATTATCCCTTCTGTATATCTTACATGCACTTTATCTTAGACTTTATATCAGACTTTGTATTTAGTCTGTGTATTTATTTCTGCACTTTATGATTAGTCATAATTATGTTCCTTGGTCAGTGCTCCTAATTATGAAATAATTTATTATCTCCTTGTACTATGGTATTGTTGATGTCATTTTTGTCAGTTTCTCCTTGTTTTTAATATTGTGTCTAATAAAATTCTTTCAAAGTTTCCAAATTTTGGATTCTTCTTGATATATTCACATTTTGAGTAGGTTTTGGATTGTTTAAAGTGAATACTTTCTACTAATTTTGTTTCGTTTTAGTGAGTTTGTCTTACTATATTGTTAGTTTAATTATATTTATCGGCATATGTTACTCCATTAATTTGATAACAATTAAGCCGGCCTCACACTCAGCGTTGAAAAATACGGTCCGTATATTACGGCCGTAAAACGCTGAAAAGTCCCCAAAATAGTGGTCCGTAGCTCCTCCGTAGGCAGGGTGTTTCAGCGTTTTTTGTGCATGGCATCCTCCGTATGTAATCCGTATGGCATCCGTACTGCGTGTTTTTCTCGCAGGCTTGCAAAACCAACATACGGCTATACAAGGGATCCATGTGTAAAAAAAAAAAAAAAAATAAACATATATACTGTCTATATATATATATATATATATATATGTGTCAGTAGACACATATATGTATATATATTCTTACTTAATACAGCGCTAGATAGCTTTAAAGCCGGTAATTCAATTGCCGGCTTTTGCTATCTCCTTCCTAAACCCGACATGATATGAGACATGGTTTACATACAGTAAACCATCTCATATCCCCATTTTTTTTGCATATTCCACACTACTAATGTTAATAGTGTGTATATGCAAAATTTGGCCATTCTAGCGATTAAATTAAAGGGTTAAATGGCGAAAAAATTGGCGTGGGCTCCCGCGCAATTTTCTCCGCCAGAGTAGTAAAGTCAGTGACTGAGAGCAGATATTAATAGCCTGGAGAGGGTCCATGGTTATTGCCCCCCCCCCCCCCCCTGGCTAAAAACACCTGCCCCAGCCACCCCAGAAAAGGCACATCTGGAAGATGCGCCTATTCTGGCACTTGGCCACTCTCTTCCCACTCCCGTGTAGCAGTGGGATATGGGGTAATGAAGGGTTAATGTTACTATTCCACACTACTAACATTAGTAGTGTGGAATATGCAAAAAACACTTGGCCGATGCTGGCTGTAATACATAGCCAGTATATGTCTCCTAACAGCCGTGACCATAGCTGAGCTTCCTCCACACTTGGCCGATGCTGGCTGTATTACATAGCCAGTATAAGTTTCCTAACAGCCGTGACCATAGCTGAGCTTCCTCCACACTTGGCCGATGCTGGCTGTAATACATAGCCAGTATATGTCTCCTAACAGCTGTGGCTAAAGCTGAGCTTCCTCCACACTTGGCCGATGCTGACTGTAATACATAGCCAGTATAAGTTTCCTAACAGCCGTGACCATAGCTGAGCTTCCTCCACACTTGGCCGATGCTGACTGTAATACATAGCCAGTATATGTCTCCTAACAGCCGTGGCTAAAGCTGAGCTTCCTCTACACTTGGCCGATGCTGACTGTAATACGTAGCCAGTATATGTCTCCTAACAGTCATGGCCAAAGCTGAGCTTCCTCCACACTTGGCCGATGCTGGCTGTATTACATAGCCTGTATAGGTCTCCTAAGAGCCGTGGCCAAAGCTGAGCTTCCTCCACACTTGGCCGATGCTGGCTGTAATACATAGCCAGTATATGTCTCCTAACAGTCATGGCCAAAGCTGAGCTGCAGCTGTGACTGTTAACCATTTAGATGTTGCTGTCAATCTCTGCCAATGGCATTTAACTTCAATGTGCAATAGTTATCAAGCACATTGAACCTCATCGGCATCATGCAACAAACTCGTTGATGACCAATGGATTACCATGGCAGCTGTTGCTTACTGGAGGCACCCATCGCTGCCATCTTGATTCTCTTATGAAGCTCAGTTTCCTTAGGAGACTGTGATATTCACTAATTACTGTAATACCACAGTATTTAAGTAATTAGTAGATACCATAGTCTACTATGGAGACTGAGCTACCACAGTATTGCAGTATATAGTATGAGCAATCAAACAATCGTAGGTTCAAGCTCCCTAAGAATATGAGAAAAAAATGTCTGTGGATTTTTTTTTGTTTACCTTATGAACCTAAGCCTGGCTGTACAATTGCAGGTAGGTACATGTGAGTGACTAGTGGCCGTGTGACTAGTGGCCGTGTGACTAGTGGCCGATATCGGCCAAGTGTGGAGAAAGCTCAGCTTTGGCCACGGCTCTTAGGAGACCTATACTGGCTATGTAATACAGCTGTCAACAGCCACGTGTGAAGGAAAGTACTGGGAAGGGGACCTCATGTGAATTCACGCCCTGATGCAGGAAGGTATTAAAGACCACATAACATGAAACAGACCATACCCATCACCAGCAGTGGATATGCTGGAAAATACATCATGATATTTAGAAAGGAACTCTAAGGCGCAGCAAGCATTAAGCCTATATATTACACAGATGGACAATTCTATATTATGCTGATAAATGCAGTCACAAAGCTGGAGATCCATATCTGCACACTGTGCAGTAAATCATTGCTGTGGCATTAAGGGTAGATAGGAGAGGATGTCACATAGCAGATGTAATATGGCGACCTATCATCCTGGTGATGTCGAGCATCAGGAGGCTCAATTGAATTACCGGCTTTAAAGCTATCTAGCGCTGTATGAAATAATAATATATATACATATATGTGTCTACTGACATATATATATATATATATACATATTCTATGTGTACACATTTATTCCACCTATTCTACTGTAAGCTGTCAGTGTGATTTTACTGTACACCGCACTGAATTGCCGGCTTTTCTCTCTAACAGCGCTGCGTATTTCTCGCAAGTCACACTGCTGGTCCGTGTGTAATCCGTATTTTTCTGGCTTCCATAGACTTCATTGGCGTTTTTTGTGCGCAATACGGTGACAAACGCAGCATGCTGCGATTTTCTACGGCCGTAGAAAGCCGTATACCGGTAATACTGATCACTAAAATACGGCAGATAGGAGCAGGGGCATAGAGAATAATTGTGCCGTTTGTTTTGCGAGTTTTACGGACGTATTTTCTGCGCTCTTACGTCCGTAAAACTCGCTATTGAAGCCGGCCTTACTAGTAGTGCCTAACTATCCTCTTTTTCATTAGTTTCTCAGAAAATGCTCAAAAGAAATGACCTTTCATTTAATTTCTGTGTAAAAATTGCATGCAGGTCATATGTTAAGGCTTTTGAGCTTCTTTAAAATTGCTCAATCTTTCAAAAAATGCTAGAAATTATAAGTAGTCACACATCTGTTATTCTGGCATTTTCTGCCAGAAAGACGCTGCACTTTACAATGGAAGTTGATCGGAAGGCTAAAAATATGTCCGGGCAGAAGACCTGACGATTACCTGGAGTAATTGGCTGGTGGAAGCGCCTGACTAGTCATACGGCCACTAGCCACACGGCCACTAGCCACACGGCTACTAGTCACTCACATGTACCTACCTGCAATTGTACAGCCAGGCTTAGGTTCATAAGGTAAACAAAAAAAAATCCACAGACATTTTTTTCTCATATTCTTAGGGAGCTTGAACCTACGATTGTTTGATTGCTCATACTATATACTGCAATACTGTGGTAGCTCAGTCTCCATAGTAGACTATGGTATCTACTAATTACTTAAATACTGTGGTATTACAGTAATTAGTGAATATCACAGTCTCCTAAGGAAACTGAGCTTCATAAGAGAATCAAGATGGCAGCGATGGGTGCCTCCAGTAAGCAACAGCTGCCATGGTAATCCATTGGTCATCAACGAGTTTGTTGCATGATGCCGATGAGGTTCAATGTGCTTGATAACTATTGCACATTGAAGTTAAATGCCATTGGCAGAGATTGACAGCAACATCTAAATGGTTAACAGTCACAGCTGCAGCTCAGCTTTGGCCATGACTGTTAGGAGACATATACTGGCTATGTATTACAGCCAGCATCGGCCAAGTGTGGAGGAAGCTCAGCTTTGGCCACGGCTCTTAGGAGACCTATACAGGCTATGTAATACAGCCAGCATCGGCCAAGTGTGGAGGAAGCTCAGCTTTAGCCACGGCTCTTAGGAGACCTATACAGGCTATGTAATACAGCCAGCATCGGCCAAGTGTGGAGGAAGCTCAGCTTTGGCCATGACTGTTAGGAGACATATACTGGCTACGTATTACAGTCAGCATCGGCCAAGTGTAGAGGAAGCTCAGCTTTAGCCACGGCTGTTAGGAGACATATACTGGCTATGTATTACAGTCAGCATCGGCCAAGTGTGGAGGAAGCTCAGCTATGGTCACGGCTGTTAGGAAACTTATACTGGCTATGTATTACAGTCAGCATCGGCCAAGTGTGGAGGAAGCTCAGCTTTAGCCACAGCTGTTAGGAGACATATACTGGCTATGTAATACAGCCGATATTGGCCAAGTGTGGAGAAAGCTCAGCTTTGGCCACGGCTCTTAGGAGACCTATACTGGCTATGTAATACAGCCGTCAACAGCCACGTGTGAAGGAAAGTACTGGGAAGGGGACCTCATGTGAATTCACGCCCTGATGCAGGAAGGTATTAAAGACCACATAACATGAAACAGACCATACCCATCACCAGCAGTGGATATGCTGGAAAATACATCATGATATTTAGAAAGGAACTCTAAGGCGCAGCAAGCATTAAGCCTATATATTACACAGATGGACAATTCTATATTATGCTGATAAATGCAGTCACAAAGCTGGAGATCCATATCTGCACACTGTGCAGTAAATCATTGCTGCAGCATTAAAGGTAGATAGGAGAGGATGTCACATAGCAGATGTAATATGGCGACCAATCATCCTGGTGATGTCGAGCATCAGGAGGCTCATTTTGAACACTTCATAGACCATTGATGTTAACCAACCCCCTCACATTTACAGTTATTATATATAATGGTTTCAGACAAAAGTAATTAATTGTACAAGCTGTGCAATATACTGTCACTTCTCCAGAACTCTAATTGGTGACACATTGTGTCACGTGGAAGTAATCACAATAAGGCCATAGCCATACGATGACCGCGAGGGTGCATGTGTCCATCACATACACTGTACAGGTCTTTCTTCACTTTCCAAAACATAAAATGCAAAATGTTAAAAGTCTTCATGATAAAAACAAAGTTTCATTCTTTTTAGTGTTTAGTGTTTTTTTTCAGGTGAGTAACGGAACGTTACTAGATCAGTTGGGGGAACAAACGCTAGGCCTGCACTGATTAGCCAATTTTTACCTCATTTAGGGCTCGTGCAGTGTACTGTATAACTCAGACGAGTGATATCCGTCGCTTTGACGCATACAAATTGTTATTCAATGAATGTGCCCCTTCATATGCCAACCTGTTCCTGGGGCTGTGGGAGAGGGATCTTTTCTCGTCACATCGGGTTTCGTCTATGGAGCCGGTCATTTTTTGGGCCAGCTACATGAATGATATTTTTCGGATCTGGCGGGGTACACCTCTTGATTTACAGGCTTTTTTCTGTGAATTGAATGACAATCCACAAAATATTCACCTTTCTTACAAATTTGACTTTAACCGGATTGATGTTTTAGATGTCCTGGTGGAAAGGGGGATGGACGGTATGTTGCTTACCAGTGTTTTCCGTAAAAATACGGCAGTTAGTTCTGTACTGCACGCATCATCTTCCCATCCACCCCATGTGATAAACTCTGTTCCCACTGGCCAGTTTCTTCGCATCAAGAGAATTTGTTCCACCAATGAAACTTTTAAGGTTCAAGCCGAGGAAATGAAAAACCGCTTCCTTAATCGTGGTTATAGCAAGAGGTGTATTAAAAATGCCTACAACAGGGCTAAGAATGCGGACAGACATCAACTCCTATACTCCTCTACTCAAACCAAGACTTGCAACCAGGTAAGACTGGTGACACAATATCATTCACGTTGGAGGGAGATGCATGATTTAATAGCAAAACATTGGCCAATATTACTTGCAGACCTCATTTTGAAACAATATTTACCATCACAACTTTTATTGGTAGCATGGAGGTCACTAAATCTGGGTGATAATTTAGTCAGGAGTTACTTTACACCTTTGACTCCGCCTCCTCTTTTTTCCACTGGGACTGCTCGCCGTGTTCCCGCATGGGGTTGCAGACCCTGTGGGAAATGTGTGGCATGCCCTAGTATTGCTCATGCCAGTCATTTTTCCTCCTCGGATGGGAGGGTTTTTCTTATTACTCAAACAATCTCTTGCTCAACCACTATGGTTGTCTATCATGGGACGTGCCCATGTAACAAAATCTACGTGGGCCTCACAACGCGTGCTCTAAAAGTTCGGGCACGTGAACATGTGAGGGATATCCTGGTGGCTGCCAAAGAGGATAACGTTGAGTCCCTCAAAACAATTCCCCGACATTTCAAGCTTCATCACTCTTGTGACCCTACTGGTTTCAGTATTAAGGGGATAGATCGGATAGTTTCCAATTTGCGTGGGGGTAATTTGGGTCGCCTTTTAGCACAGAGAGAGTCTTGTTTGATCTGGAGGCTTCATACCTTACAACCCCTTTGAGTTTTGCCCCTTTCCTCTGATTCACCAGTCCTATATTTTTAGTGGCATCTTTTTTTTTTTTTTCTTCATTTTTTTCTTCTTTATTTTTTTTCTTATTGTCATTTTTAATATATTTTCACATGGTCTAATAATGTTTTTGTTAACTTTGTTGCATGTAGTTTAATTCTGGAGCCTGTTTTCTCGATATCCTGCTATTCCGGATGTATGTTCAAGCAAGGGATTGATGTCTCGTCCATCACATTAATGGATTGCACTACATCACTGTTATTTTGTTATATAGTCTTTATTCTTGATTATTTTTGCATTTGGAGCACCCCCGTAGGGCAGTGGGGTACTCGGTACCGGGTCCTTCGGTTCTCAAGGGGGATGTCACGGTGGCTGACACCGGTCTGTGGCCCTCGGGAGGTCCGTTGTAAAAGGGAAAGGTCTTTAAAGGGGAAATGTTCATGATGCCACCTGTGGTATTCCGTCAGGGTGACTGACGCTGCTTAGGGGTCCGCTGGGGTGATGTTATGGCAGCTAGATGGTATACCTTCCCACAGATGAAGTGTGTCCCCAGGGCTTCCCAGAGTGTAGATGGTGGATGGTGTAAGGCGCAGTGAAGAACGAGGACACAAGGTTGCAGTCTCTTTACCTTTAACTGAAGGCTTCAGCATCCACAGTCCAGAGCACCAGATCACAGGGCAGGCAGAGTCCGGCCGGTTTGAAGGCAAATCCTGAGTCCCCCTATCCAGGTGGAAATCAGTAGCCTTCCTCTAGCGCCTGGGTGTTGTAGTCCCTTCCTGCTGAGCTTCTCGGTAAGGTCCTCACAATTGTTGTAGATGTTATGCCTCTCTCTGTCCCCCAGATGGATAGGAACAAACCCGTATGACTCATGGCTTGAGGCTTTTTACAGGAACTAGCTCACAGAAAAAATCCCCAAATATTCAAAAGATAAAAATTAACCTTTATTATAACAATTCATAAAATACATATGTGCACTACTAAAACCATCACCAAACCACTAACATATTATAGAAAAAGGCCAGGGTGGTGCCACACCCTACCCTCAACTGAGTGCTCCCTACCTATCAGCGGAGGTTGGCACCCTATAACCTGCGCATGGGCGCCCCTGCTCCTCGTCGACTCTCCCATCTGACCCTTTTTAATTACAACCCAGGAAAATAGGTCAAGGTGCTACAGTGCATTTTAAAGTGTCAAGAAAAAAAAATATATATATACTAAGGTTGTTTATACACATTAGGGGTGCCCTTTGGGGTGCTCATCTAGCAAAAGAGGGATACCTTACTGTGATAATCAGTCACACCTCATGTAGCCATACAATCACATGCCACCTGATTTTAAGAAGAGTATATTAATAGAGACACAAGGTATCAATATCCCAAACGGGACCCCATATCGATATCAAAAACAGTAACCGATGTCAGTCTCATAAATCATACTGTCAATGGTTATCACACCAGTACACCCCTTTACTTAGGATATAGAAAAAAACGTCAGAACATATTATCACACAATGTCACTCAAATGCATTCCTTTACAGATCAAATGCATCCATTTAAAACTCAACGCGTTTCCCCTCTTCCAATTATAAAAGGTTCATCAGGAATGAAACAAATATTAAAGGGTTACTTAGCTTAGTCAGATTTGGCGTATTTAAACGATATAGTCAGCAGCACCACCGAGTCGGTCCCCTGTCAATGTAGTGCTTACAGACAAGTGCCACAAACTGTGCGTTTTATGGACTACTCATTACCTCTGTAGTGGTATCACCTGGACAGCTAGCGTGCGTTCCAGTTCCATGCACTTCCAGTAATAGCCCAGCAACCTCTGCGCGCGTGACGTTGCATACCCTACAATAAGGAGCCATCAGTGTCACTATTGCGCAAGTGCGAAAGGTTCGCACATGCCCAATCACCCATCATCTACACCACTACAAGGCGCACCAGTCTTCAATTTGCGCAGGCGTGGGAAACCGCGCATGCGCAGTGCTTCTCCAATGTAGACGGATAAACAATGAGTCTCACCATGCAGCGTTCAGTAATTCGCGCAGGCGCAATCAACACTAGGTTGTAGACGATGCCACCCTGTAAGATATTCGAGCCGCACAGCATCCCAATGGTCAAGGGGTAACAGCGCAAGCGCAAGTTAGCACGCTCACATCTCTCTGCGTGTCATATCTGATCTATCTTTTGAATTAATGTAATCTCACTCACCCAAATGGTAGGACTACTCGATAAAAATATTATTGAAATCCAGATACTGCTATCGCACTCATTAATGCATAACATTTACCATATCAAATATAACGGCTGCAAGAATACGTACTGTTATCACAGACAAATCGCCAGAGGCTTAATTATCAAAATAAAAGCATAGATGTCGGCGCAATTGATATCACAAATGAAATCTCATTCTATTTCTCAAAAGATAGATAACAGCTGAATTTGATATAAAGCCCGTTATCTATAAATTTGAAGACCAACTTATTCTCCTACATAGTCCTAAACGCACACATCAAAAAGTTACTTCTGTCAAAACTACATTTTCAACAGGTATCCGCAGATATAGCGTCCAAAAATAGGGACAGATATCAACTAAGTGTCACCCATTAGGGTCAGTATCACAGGTAAGCTCATCGCCAGAATTTTTATCAACAGATACAGAGTCATAGGTAACAGCCAAAGTTCATTTGCTCGTTCAACCCCTTAGGGGAAACTGTGTCCAGTCTATGGATCCATTTAAGTTCTTTCTGCAAAATTCTCCGGTCCCAGTCACCCCCCCCGGACAGAGGGGATCACTACCTCAATGGCACAGAAGGAGAAAGAATTTAGGTCTCCCTGATGTACTAGCCGAATGTGTCTAGATATCGGGGTGTCCCTGGCATGTCTGATATCGCCCAAATGATCCCCGATCCTTCTCCTAAACTCCCTTCTCGTTTTTCCCACATAATTTATTGGGCAAGTGCATCTAAACAAATAAATCACCCCACTTGTTTTGCAATTGGCAAAGTGTCTACTCTCAAAAATCTGTCCTGTACTGACACTGGAAAAACGATTCCCCATGGCTATATAACCACAGAAAGAACATCCGCCGCAGCGGAATGTCCCAAGTTGTCTCCTATCTAGCCACGTGCCACTTTTTTTTTTTTTTTGGGGGGGGTGAATGTGCTATGCACAAGTTGGTCCCTTAGGGATCTCCCTCTCCTATAGGTGATCATGGGTGTCTCAGATAGACATTCATTAATATCCGTGTCCGCCAACAATATACCCCAATGTCTGCTGACAATGTCCCTCACCTCGTGGGAACGGTCATCAAAACTACCAATGAGTCTCACATAGGGGTCTGATTCCTCCTTGTTCCTCGGTTGGAGGAGGCTGGATCTAGAGGTTGCCTCCACCTGCTTAAATGTATCCCGAAGAATCATCCTCGGATACCCCTTCTCTAGAAATCTATTTCTCAGGTCTCGTGACTCAGTGTTAGGTGTTGAGTTCCCACATCTGCACAGGGGGAATCTCGAACCATCTCCGCTGCGGTCTCCCATTCTTCTCCAACCGCAGTGGAGTCTGCTCAGCGGAAACATCGGTCCCAGTGTCTTGCTCAGTCTCACTCTGTTAATAGAGTTACTGCTGCATTTCTTGCTTCTGCCGTTGTAGTCAGTGCTGGGCAGCGGAGAGCAGACGCTTTTGGGACTAAGTCCTGCTTTTCGCGTTCTGAACATGCCCAGAGTGAGATCTCTCAGTGGAGATCGAGGGTCACATGATCAGATACTGCAGCTAGCTCATTGGTCCTTCTTGGAAGGTCCTTGTAGGTGCTAGGACTAAGTCCTGTTTTGCACTCTGAGCATGCCCAGGGCAAGATCTCTCAGTGGAGACCTAGGGTCACATGCTCAGGTACTGCAGCAACTCCATTGGTCCATCTCTGAAGGTCCTAAACGTGCGGCAACTATTTAAGGCTCGCATGGCCGCACGGCCATGCGCTAGTATAGTCTTGATAATGTGTGTGTGTTGATGGATGTATGTCGATGGATGAAAGTCGTTCTTTAAAATCCCCTCCCTATTGTATGACTGCACGCGGAAGGTGGATGATTGCTACCTAGCGCCCGACTTAACCATCAGCACGTTACACACATTTCAGCCTCTAATTGCTGTGACTGCCAGTGCGGCGCCGTGCGCTGTCACAGCGCTTTCCTGACCCAAGCCTGGGTAGTTAGTGGCGTTCGCCAGTGCGGCACCGCATGCACTCTCGTGCTTCTTTATTATAATTATTTCAGTCACTCTGACACCTCTGTAGCGTTGTCGAGCGCATGAGGTCTATATGTACTCAAATCCTGTGTCTTGGGATTGAGTTCTAAGACTCCTTGCTTGCGCTTTTGGTGCGGTACCGCGGTCCTGTGACGCAACAGGGTTCGCTTCCTTCACACAGGGTGAGGTTAACCCGTGTGTGTATTCATATTGTACCGCCATATAGTCCGTCATTACTTGGCAGCAGGTTCCATCTCTGCACGGTGGACCCCGGGCTGTGAACGCACCTTACTCCATCTGTCTTATTATTTGGTGCGTTCCGCTAGCCCTAACAATCAGTATAAAAAGACATATCAGAGGAACAATTTCTCCACATGGAACTTTCTGTTATGATACGGTGGTCTAGGAGCAACATGGAACGAGCTCTGAAGGAAGTGGTAACTGTACTGACCGCAGTCCCTAAGCTCAACACAACACTAGAAGTAGCCGTGGAATGCTCCTAACTCTCCCTAGGCATCTCGTCACAGCCTAAGAGCTAACTACCTCTAAAGATAGAAGCAGGAAAGCTATCTTGCCTCAGAGAAAATCCCCAAAGGATAGATTAGCCCCCCACAAATAATGACTGTGAGTGGAGAGGGAAAAGACATACACAGAATGAAACCAGGATGAGCACAGGAGGCCAGTCTAGCTAAATAGATAGGACAGGATCGAATACTGTGCGGTCAGTAAAAACACTACAAAAAATCCACGCAGAGTTTACAAAAAAATCTCCACACCTGACTAAAGGTGTGGAGGGTAAATCTGCTTCCCAGAGCTTCCAGCAAGACAGAATTAATTCATACTGATAAGCTGGACAAACATAGAAAGCACTGAATGGATAAGTCCAAAATCTATGGACAGAAAAGAGCAAGCAAAAACTTAGCTTTGCTGAACTGGTCAGGATAACAGGGAAATCCAAAGAGATGTGAATCCAACCAGGAACCATTTACAAGTGGCACTGGCTAAAGGAAAGAGCCAGGCCTAAATAGCCGAGAAGAAGAGATGATAAGTGGAAGCAGCTGAAGACAGCTAACTCCAAGGAGCAGCCATACCACTTGAAACCACAAGAGGGAGCCCAAGAGCAGAACTCACAAAAGTACCACTTACAACCACCGGAGGGAGCCCAAGAGCGGAATTCACAACAGTACCCCCCTCTTGAGGAGGGGCCACCGAACCCTCACCAGAGCCCCCAGGCCGAGCCAAGTGAAAAGCACGAACCAAATCGGTGGCATGGACATCGGAGGCAACAACCCAAGAATTATCCTCCTGGCCATAACCCTTCCACTTGACAAGATACTGAAGCCTCCGCCTCGAAAAACGAGAATCCAAAATCTTCTCAACCTCATATTCCAACTCTCCCTCAACCAACATCGGGGCAGGAGGGTCAACCGAGGGAACAACGGGCACCACATATCTCCGCAACAAAGATCTATGGAAAACATTATGAATGGCAAAAGAGGCTGGAAGAGCAAAACGAAAAGACACTGGATTAATAATTTCAGAAATTTTATAAGGACCAATAAACCGAGGCTTAAACTTAGGGGAAGAAACCTTCATAGGAACATGACGAGAGGACAACCAAACCAAATCTCCCACACGAAGCCGGGGACCAACACACCGACGGCGGTTAGCAAAACGTTGAGCCCTTTCCTGAGACAACGTCAAATTGTCCACCACATGAGTCCAAATCTGCTGCAGCCTGTCCACCACAGAATCAACACCAGGACAATCAGAAGGCTCAACCTGCCCAGAAGAAAAACAAGGATGAAAACCAAAATTACAAAAGAAAGGTGAAACCAAAGTAGCCGAACTAGCCCGATTATTAAGGGCAAACTCGGCCAACGGCAAGAAAGACACCCAATCATCCTGATCAGCAGACACAAAGCATCTCAAATAGGTCTCCAAGGTCTGATTAGTTCGCTCAGTTTGGCCATTAGTCTGAGGATGAAACGCCGAAGAAAAAGACAAATCAATGCCCATCCTAGCACAAAACTGAGACAAACTGAGAACCTCTGTCAGACACAATATTTTCCGGAATGCCATGCAAACGAACCACATGCTGAAAAAATAATGGAACCAGATCTGAGGAGGAAGGCAACTTAGGCAAAGGTACCAGATGGACCATTTTAGAGAACCGGTCACAAACAACCCAGATAACAGACATTTGCTGGGAAACAGGAAGATCCGAAATAAAATCCATGGAAATATGCGTCCAGGGCCTCTCAGGGACCAGCAAAGGCAAAAGCAACCCACTAGCGCGGGAACAGCAAGGCTTGGCCCGGGCGCAAGTCCCACAGGACTGCACAAAAGCACGCACATCCAAAAGGACCTAGCAACCAAATCTCTGGTACCAAAAATCCCAGGATGACCAGCCAACACTGAACAATGAACCTCAGAAATTACCTTACTTGTCCATCTATCAGGAACAAACAGCTTCCCCACTGGACAGCGGTCAGGCCTATCAGCCTGAAATTCCTGAAGCACCCGCCGCAAATCAGGGGAGATAGCAGAAAGAATCACCCCCTCCTTAAGAATGCCAACCGGCTCAAGGACCCCAGGAGAATCAGGCGAAAAACTCCTAGAGAGGGCATCAGCCTTAATATTCTTAGATCCTGGAAGATACGAGACCACAAAATCAAAACGGGAGAAAAACAGGGACCATCGAGCCTGTCTAGGATTCAGCCGCTTGGCCGACTCGAGCTAAATCAGATTCTTATGATCGGTCAGGACCACAACGCGGTGTTTAGCTCCCTCAAGCCAATGTCGCCACTCCTCCAACGCCCACTTCATAGCCAACAACTCCCGATTGCCGACATCATAATTGCGTTCCGCAGGCGAAAACTTTCTGGGAAAAAAAGCACACGGTTTCATCAAAGAACCATCAGACTCCCTCTGAGACAAAACGGCCCCTGCCCCAATCTCAGAAGCGTCGACCTCAACCTGAAAAGGAAGAGAAACATCCGGCTGACGCAACACAGGGGCAGAAGTAAATCGGCGTTTAAGCTCCTGAAAGGCCTCAACAGCCTCAGAGGACCAATTCGTCACATCAGCGCCTTTCTTCGTCAAATCAGTAAGGGGCTTAACCACACTGGAAAAGTTGGCAATGAAACGGCGATAGAAATTAGCAAAGCCCCAAAATTTTTGAAGGCCCTTCACAGATGTGGGTTGGATCCAGTCATGAATAGCTTGGACCTTAACAGGATCCATTTCTATAGACAAGGGAGAAAAAATAAAACCCAAAAAAGAGACCTTCTGAACTCCGAATAGGCACTTAGACCCCTTCACAAACAAAGCATTATCACGAAGGATCTGGGACACCATCCTGACCTGCTTCACATGAGACTCCCAATCATTGGAAAAAATCAAAATATCATCCAAATATACGACCATGAATTTATCAAGATAATTACGGAAAATATCATGCATGAAAGACTGGAACACAGATGGAGCATTAGAGAGCCCAAATGGCATCACAAGGTATTCATAATGGCCTTCGGGCGTATTAAATGCAGTTTTCCATTCGTCACCCTGTTTAATACGAACAAGATTATATGCCCCTCGGAGGTCAATCTTAGTAAACCAACTAGCCCCCTTAATCTGAGCAAACAAATCAGTAAGCAAAGGCAAGGGGTATTGGAATTTGACCGTGATCTTATTAAGAAGACGATAATCAATACAAGGTCTCAAGGAGCCATCCTTCTTAGCAACAAAAAAGAAACCCGCTCCCAATGGTGACGAAGAGGGCCGAATATGCCCCTTCTCCAAAGATTCCTTAACATAACTCCGCATGGCGGCATGCTCTGGCACAGACAGATTGAAAAGTCGGCCCTTAGGAAACTTGCAACCAGGAATCAAGTTAATAGCACAATCACAGTCCCTGTGCGGAGGAAGGGAACTGGACTTGGGCTCATCACATACATCCTGGAAATCCGACAAAAACTCAGGGACCTCAGAAGAGGGGGAAGAGGAAATTGACATCAAAGGAACGTCACTATGTACCCCTCGACAACCCCAACTAGTCACCGAAATATTTTTCCAATCCAGCACCGGATTATGTTCCTGTAACCATGGAAAACCCAGTACAACAACATCATGCAGGTTATGCAACATCAGAAAACGGCAATCTTCCTGATGCGCTGGAGCCATGTACATAGTCATCTGTGTCCAGTACTGAGGTTTATCCTTGGCCAAGAGTGTAGCATCAATACCCCTCAAAGGAATAGGGCTCTGCAAAGGCTGCAAGGAAAAACCACAGCGCCTGGCGAATTCAAAGTCCATTAAGTTCAGGGCAGCGCCTGAATCCACAAATGCCATGACAGAAAAGGACGACAATGAGCAAATCAGGGTCACAGATAAGAGAAATTTAGGCTGTATACTACTAATGGTAACAGACCTAGCGACTCTCTTAGTACGCTTAGGGCAATCAGAGATAACATGAGCCGAATCACCACAGTAAAAACACAGCCTATTCTGACGTCTGAATTCCTGCCGTTCGGTTCTAGTCAAAATCCTATCACATTGCATAGGTTCAGGACTCTGCTCAGAGGATACTGCCATATGGTGCACAGCTTTGCGCTCGAAGAAGCCGATCAATCTGAATGGCTAGAGACATAGATTCGCTCAAACCGGCAGGCGTAGGAAAGCCCACCATAACATCTTTAAGAGCTTCAGAAAGACCTTTTCTGAAAATAGCAGCCAGAGCCTGTTCATTCCATTTAGTGAGCACAGACCATTTTCTAAATTTCTGGCAGTATAACTCTGCCACTTCCTGACCTTGACACAAGGCCAACAGGGTTTTTTCTGCATAATCCACAGAATTAGGTTCGTCATACAATAATCTGAGCGCTTGAAAAAATGCATCTACATTCAATAATGCCGGATCCCCTGTTTCAAGAGAAAAAGCCCAGTCTTGAGGGTCACCATTCAGCAAGGATATGATGATTTTTACTTGCTGAATGGGATCACCAGAACAACGGGGTTTCAAAGCAAAAAACAATTTGCAGTTATTTTTAAAGTTCAAAAACTTGGATCTGTCTCCAAAAAACAAATCAGGAGTAGGAATTCTAGGCTCTAAAGCCGGAATCTGGACAACATAGTCCTGGATACTCTGTACTCTTGCAGCAAGTTGATCCACACGAGAAAACAAACCCTGAACATCCATGCCAAAGCATATATCCTGAACCACCCAGATATCAAGAGGAAAAAAAAGACAAACTAGAGCACAGAAAAAAAAATGGTTCAGAACTTTCTTTTCCTTCTTTTGAGATGCATTTAATTCATTTGCGGCCACTTGTACTGTTATGATACGGTGGTCTAGGAGCAACATGGAACGAGCTCTGAAGGAAGTGGTAACTGTACTGACCGCAGTCCCTAAGCTCAACACAACACTAGAAGTAGCCGTGGAATGCTCCTAACTCTCCCTAGGCATCTCGTCACAGCCTAAGAGCTAACTACCCCTAAAGATAGAAGCAGGAAAGCTATCTTGCCTCAGAGAAAATCCACAAAGGATAGATTAGCCCCCCACAAATAATGACTGTGAGTGGAGAGGGAAAAGACATACACAGAATGAAACCAGGATGAGCACAGGAGGCCAGTCTAGCTAAATAGATAGGACAGGATGGAATACTGTTCGGTCAGTAAAAACACTACAAAAAATCCACACAGAGTTTACAAAAAAATCTCCACACCTGACTAAAGGTGTGGAGGGTAAATCTGCTTCCCAGAGCTTCCAGCAAGACAGAATTAATTCATACTGATAAGCTGGACAAACATAGAAAGCACTGAATGGATAAGTCCAAAATCTATGGACAGAAAAGAGCAAGCAAAAACTTAGCTTTGCTGAACTGGTCAGGATAACAGGGAAATCCAAAGAGATGTGAATCCAACCAGGAACCATTTACAAGTGGCACTGGATAAAGGAAAGAGCCAGGCCTAAATAGTCGACAAGAAGAGACGATAAGTGGAGGCAGCTGAAGACAGCTAACTCCAAGGAGCAGCCATACCACTTGAAACCACAAGAGGGAGCCCAAGAGCAGAACTCACAAAAGTGCCACTTACAACCACCGGAGGGAGCCCAAGAGTGGAATTCACAACACTTTCTCTGGAGTTTGTGTAAACTGTACTAACCGCAAATCCTGAATTTAACACCGCAACAATTTGTGGGGTGTGCCTAACAAATCCTAGACACCTCGACACAGCCGGAGGACTAAATACCCCTATAGATGGAAATAGGAATTCTACCTTGCCTCAGAGCAGAACCCCAAAAGATAGGCAGCCCCCCACAAATATTGACTGTGAGTAGTAGAGGAAAAGACACACGCAGGCAGGAAACAGGATTTAGCAAAAGAGGCCACTCTAGCTAAAATAGGAAAGGATAGGACAGAATACTAAGCGGTCAGTATTAAAATCCTTCCAAAAATATCCACAGCAGAAAATACAAACAATTCCACCATCTAACTAAAGATGTGGAGCGTATATCTGCAACTCCAGAGAATCCAACAAGACTGAGAAAACACTGACACAGTCTAAGCTGGACAAGAGAAAACAAATGAATAGCACAGAATTATTAAGCACACAGCACGTGTGCTGTAAGGATCCGGTGACCTTGGAGCAGCATGAAAACTTTCACTGGAGTAGGTGGTAACTATACTGACCGCAAATCCTGATCTTAACACCGCAACTAGAAGTAGCCGTGTGGTGTACCTAACAAATCCTAGACACTTCGTCACAGCCGGAGGACTAAATACCCCTATAGATGGAAATAGGAATACTACCTTGCCTCAGAGCAGAACCTCAAAGGATAGGCAGCCCCCCACAAATATTGGCTGTGAGTAGGAGAGGAAAGACAAACACAGACAGAAAACAGGATTTAGCACAAGAGGCCACTCTAGCTAAAATAGGAAAGGATAGGACAGAGTTCTGTGCGGTCAGTATTAAAACCCTTCCAAAACTATCCACAGCAGATAATACAAAAAATTCCTCCATCTAACTAAAGACGTGGAACGTATATCTGCAACTCCAGAGACTCCTACACACAGAGCAGGAATACAATCAAAAAACAAGCACACAGCTTGTGTGCCACAGAAAAAGAAACAGACACTTATCTTTGCTGAATTGGCAGTTAAGCAGGAGAAGCCAGAAAGGGATCCAACACTTCCCAAGAAACATTGACAACTGGCAAGGACTAATGAGTCCTGCAAACCTAAATACCCCAGTCAGAATTGCAATCAGCAGATACACCTGTCCAAGACTGCAGCCCAGGGACAACTGCATTACCACCTACAACCACCGGAGGGAGCCCAAAAGCAGAATTCACAACAGTGTGCCACAGAAACAAAAACCATACACTTATCTTTGCTGAATTGGCAGCAAGGCAGGAGGAACCAGACAGAGATCCAAACCCTCCCAGAACCATGGACAACTGGCAAGGACTAATGAATCCTGCACACCTAAATACCCCAGTCAGAACTGCAATCAGCAGAAACACCTGACCAGGACTGCAACTCAGGTACAACTGCATTACTGTTAGGTTGAACAAATAATAATAAAATGTTCACTTCACTTAAGTTGCCTACTCCTGGCCTAATGGATATTGATCAGGTGCGCACCAAAGAAATAAACATATAACAACACACAGTCATATGTAAGTTTTCCATGATCAATCTATGGCCCAGCTCCAAGGGAAAAAGGAGCTTTATTCAGTCAGAACACATGGTTACATATCCCCTGTAAGGGGGGCTCGGTTAGCTTTAAAATGGTAGTGATCGGATGCATTTCATTGGTTAGTGGGTTGGGCAATGAGCAAGTCCTTGGGAGGATCCATGAGGTCATCAGGGTGGGTTGGTCCATGAGGTCATCAAGGTGGGCATCACTGTGGGTGGATCCATGAGGTCATCAGGGTGGGCATCATCTTGGATACCAGCCAGGCAGCCACATGGCTCTCTGATACAGGAAATGGCAGCCATCTTTAGTGTCTTACTTTCATCTAAAAAAACTTATGTAAGATCAAACAATACATGTTATGGGTCGCTTCTCTCAACCTCTTATGTCTTGAGGTTAATTAAGTATTTGATCTTATGGCTCTCCTCAACATTACCACCTACAACCACTGGAGGGAACCCAAAAGCAGAATTCACAACAGTACCTCCCCCTTGAGGAGGGGTCACCGAACCCTCACCAGTGCCCCCAGGACGATCAGGACGAGCCAGATGAAAGGCACGGACCAAATCAGCAGCATGGACATCAGAGGCAAAAACCCAAGAATTATCCTCCTGGCCATAACCCTTTCATTTGACAAGGTACTGAAGCCTCCGCCTCGAAAAACGAGAATCCAAAATCTTCTCAACCACATACTCCAACTCCCCATCAATTAACACAGGGGCCGGAGCATCAACAGAAGGAATAACGGGCACCACATATTTCCGCAATAAAGATCTATGGAAGACATTATGGATGGCAAAAGAAGCCGGAAGCGCCAATCGAAAAGACACCGGATTAATAATCTCAGAAATCCTATAAGGACCAATAAACTGAGGCTTAAACTTAGGGGAAGAAACCTTTATAGGAACATGACGGGAAGACAACTAGACCAGATCCCCAACCCGAAGCCGGGAACCAACACACCGATGACGGTTAGCAAAACGTTGAGCCTCCTCCTGAGACAACACCAAATTGTCCACCACATGAGCCCAAATCTGCTGCAACCTGTCAACCACAGAATCCACACCAGGACAGTCAGAAGGCTCAACCTGCCCAGAAGAAAAACGAGGATGAAAACCAAAATTACAAAAGAAAGGCGAAACCAAAGTAGCCGAACTAGCCCGATTATTAAGGGCAAACTCGGCCAATGGCAAGAAGGCCACCCAATCATCCTGATCAGCAGACACAAAGCATCTCAAATAAGTCTCCAAAGTCTGATTAGTTCGCTCGGTCTGGCCATTTGTCTGAGGATGAAATGCAGAAGAAAAAGACAAATCAATGCCCAGCCTAGCACAAAAGGCCCGCCAAAACCTAGAAACAAACTGGGAACCTCTGTCGGACACAATATTCTCCGGAATACCATGCACACGAACCACATGCTGAAAAAACAACGGAACCAAATCTGAAGAGGAAGGCAATTTAGGCAAAGGCGCCAAATGAACCATCTTAGAGAACCGGTCACAAACAACCCAGATAACAGACATCTTCTGGGAAACCGGAAGATCAGAAATAAAATCCATAGAAATATGCGTCCAGGGCTTCTCAGGGACTGGCAATGGCAAAAGCAACCCACTAGCACGGGAACAACAAGGCTTGGCCTGCGCACAAGTCCCACAGGACTGCACAAAAGAACGCACATCACGTGACAAAGAAGGCCACCAAAAGGACCTAGCAACCAAATCTCTGGTACCAAAAATACCAGGATGACCAGCCAACACAGAACAGTGAACCTCAGAAATCACTCTACTAGTCCATCTGTCCGGAACAAACAGTTTCCCCACTGGACAGTGGTCAGGTCTGTCAGCCTGAAATTCCTGAAGAACCCGTCGTAAATCAGGGGAAATGGCAGAAAGGACCACCCCTTCTTTCAGAATGCCGACCGGTTTAAGGACCTCAGGAGAATAAGACAAAAAACTCCTAGAGAGGGCATCAGCCTTAATATTCTTAGAACCCGGAAGATACGAAACTACGAAATCAAAACGGGAAAAAACCAAGGACCATCGAGCCTGTCTAGGATTCAGCCGTTTGGCAGATTCGAGGTAAATCAGATTCTTATGATCGGTCAAGACCACAATACGGTGCTTAGCTCCCTCAAGCCAATGTCGCCACTCCTCAAATGCCCACTTCATAGCCAACAACTCCCGATTGCCGACATCATAATTGCGTTCAGCAGGCGAAAACATATGGGAAAAGAAGGCACACGGTTTCATCAAGGAACCAACAGGCTCCCTCTGAGACAAAACGGCCCCTGCCCCAATCTCAGAAGCGTCAATCTCAACCTGAAACGGAAGAGAAACATCCGGTTGGAACAACACCGGAGCAGAAGTAAATCGGCGTTTAAGCTCCTGAAAGGCAGCGACAGCCGCAGAGGACCAATTCGCCACATCAGCGCCTTTCTTCGTCAAATCGGTCAAGGGCTTAACCACGCTAGAGAAGTTAGCAATGAAACGGCGATAAAAATTTGCAAAACCCAAAAATTTCTGAAGGCCCTTCACGGATGTGGGTTGAATCCAATCATGAATGGCCTGAACCTTAACCGGATCCATCTCCATAGGTGAGGGAGAAAAAATGAAGCCCAAAAAAGAAACCTTCTGAACCCCAAAGAGACACTTAGACCCCTTCACAAACAAAGCATTGTCACGAAGGATCTGAAATAACATCCTGACCTGTTGCACATGAGACTCCCAATCATCGGAAAAAATCAAAATATCGTCCAAATATACAATCAAGAATTTATCAAGATAAGTCCGGAAGATATCATGCATGAAGGACTGAAAAACAGATGGAGCATTAGTGAGCCCGAATGGCATCACAAGATATTCAAAATGACCTTCGGGCGTATTAAACGCAGTTTTCCATTCATCACCCTGCTTAATACAAACAAGATTATATGCCCCCCGAAGGTCAATCTTAGTAAACCAACTAGCCCCATTAATCCTAGCAAACAAATCAGAAAGCAAAGGTAAAGGATATTGAAACTTGACCGTGATCTTATTCAAGAGGCGATAATCAATACAGGGTCTCAAGGAGCCATCCTTCTTAGCAACAAAAAAAAATCCCGCTCCCAACGGTGAAGAAGATGGCCAAATATGCCCTTTCGCCAAAGACTCCTTAATATAATTCCGCATGGCGGTATGTTCAGGCACAGACAGGTTGAAAAGTCGGCCCTTAGGAAACTTACAGTCTGGAATCAAGTCAATAGCACAATCACAGTCCCTGTGCGGTGGAAGGGAACTGGACTTGGGCTCATCGAATACATCCTGAAAATCAGACAAAAACTTAGGAATTTCAGAAGAGGAAGAAGAGGAGATTGACATCAAAGGAACATCATTATGAATCCCCCGACAACCCCAACTAGTCACAGACATAGACTTCCAGTCCAACACAGGATTATGTACCTGCAACCACGGAAAACCCAGCACGATAGCATCATGCAAATTATGCAACACCAGAAATCGACAATCTTCCTGATGGGCTGGCGCCATGCGCATGGTCACCTGTGTCCAAAACTGGGGCTTATTTTTTGCCACAGGTGTAGCATCAATGTCCCTTAAAGGAATAGGGTTCTGCAAAGGCTGCAAGGGAAAACCACAACGCCTGGCAAACTCAAAGTACATTAAGTTCAAGGCGGCGCCTGAATCCACAAACGCCATGACAGAAAATGATGACAATGAGCAGATCAAGGACACAGATAACAGAAATTTAGGTTGTACAGTACTGATGGTAAATGAACTGGCGATCCTCTTTGTCCGCTTAGGGCAGACAGAAATGACATGAGAAGCGTCGCCACAATAATAACACTACCTATTCTGACGTCTGAAACCTTGTCGTTCCGTTCTAGACAGAATCCTATCACACTGCATTGGCTCAGGAATTTGCTCTGAGGACAACGCCACAGCGCGCACAGTTCTGCGCTCCCGCAAGCGCCGATCAATCTGAATGGCCAGAGACATAGAATCACTCAGACCGAAAGGCGTGGGAAACCCCACCATAACATCTTTAACGGATTCAGAAAGACCCTTTCTTAAAATTGCCGCCAAAGCATCATCATTCCATTTAGTCAACACAGACCATTTTCTAAATTTCTGACAATACATTTCTGCCGCCTCTTGACCCTGAGACAGGGCCAACAAGGTCTTCTCTGCTTGATCCACAGAATTAGGTTCATCATATAATAAACCTAAAGCCTGAAAAAAGGAGTCTACATTAAGCAAAGCCGGATTCCCAGATTCCAGGGAAAATGCCCAATCCTGTGGATCGCCACGCAGCAGGGAGATGATAATTTTAACCTGCTGAATGGAATCACCGGAGGATCGAGGTCTCAGAGCAAAAAACAGTTTACAGTTGTTTTTAAAACTCAAAAATTTGGACCTGTCACCAAAAAACAAATCAGGAGTAGGAATCTTCGGCTCTAAAACAGGAGTCTAAAAATATCTCGCTGAGGATCTGTTTATACCAAGGAAGGTGATGGGCACAAGGGGGCATTCTTTGCGTCTGGAGGAGAGAAGGTTTTTCCACCAACATAGAAGAGGATTCTTTACTGTTAGGGCAGTGAGAATCTGGAATTGCTTGCCTGAGGAGGTGGTGATGGTGAACTCAGTCGAGGGGTTCAAGAGAGGCCTGGATGTCTTTCTGGAGCAGAATAATATTGTATCATACAATTAGGTTCTGTAGAAGGACGTAGATCTGGGGATTTATTATGATGGAATATAGGCTGAACTGGATGGACAAATGTCTTTTTTCGGCCTTACTAACTATGTTACTATGTTACTATGAACAATATAATCAGAAATACCCTGTACCCTAGCAGCAAGCTGGTCCACACGAGAAGCTAATTCCTGAATAACCATGCTAGCACAATACTCCTCAGCCACCCAGAGAAAAAGAGGGAAGAGAAGACAAAACAGAGTGCAGAAAAAAAAATGGCTCAACACCTTTCTTCCCTTCTTCTGAGATGCATTTAACTCATTATCGGCCAGTTGTAGTGTTATGATCCGGTGACCTTGGAGCCGCATGGAACTTTCTCTGGAGTTGGTGTAAACTGTACTGACCGCAAATCCTGAACTTAACACCGCAACTAGAAGTAGCCGTGGGGTGTGCCTAACAAATCCTAGACACCTCGACACAGCCGGAGGACTAAATACCCCTATAGATGGAAATAGGAATTCTACCTTGCCTCAGAGCAGAACCCCAAAGGATAGGCAGCCCCCCACAAATATTGTCTGTGAGTAGTAGAGGAAAAGACACACGCAGGCAGGAAACAGGATTTAGCAAAAGAGGCCACTCTAGCTAAAATAGGAAAGGATAGGACAGGATACTAAGCTGTCAGTATTAAAATCCTTCCAAAAATATCCATAGCAGAAAATACAAAAAATTCCACCATCTAACTAAAGATGTGGAGCGTATATCTGCAACTCCAGAGAATCCAACAAGACTGAGAAAACACTGACACAGTCTAAGCTGGACAAGAGAAAGCAAATGAATAGCACAGAATTATTAAGCACACAGCATGTGTGCCACAGAAACAAAAACCAGACACTTATCTTTGCTGAATTGGCAGCAAGGCAGGAGGAACCAGACAAAGATCCAAAACCTCCCAGAACCATGGACAACTGGCAAGGACTAATGAATCCTGCACATCCAAATACCCCAGTCAGAACTGCAATCAGCAGAAACACCTGACCAGGACTGCAACTCAGGGACAACTGCATTACCACCTACAACCACTGGAGGGAAGCCAAAAGCAGAATTCACAACACTTCACCATTCACTACAGACCCGGCAAACAAAACGGTAACGCCGATGGACTAAGTCGACAAACGAAACTTGTGCCGACCCCATAAACTTTGGTCATCCCCAAACCGATCCGTTAAGGATCAGACTGTGTATGCCGATTGCGTCGCTGAAAAGGGGAGCCGTGTTACGGAACCACTCAGCACCCAGAATATGTTGTGCACTTATATGTATGATCCATTCAGTCCCACCATCCAACACAAGAGACGCTCTCACAAATCACTTAACCATCTGCTCACTCTTTCGATCCTCCTCCTCCTAGTTGCTGGAGACATCTCTCCAAACCCCGGCCCCCCATGTTATAGCCAGTCAAACCTCCCAATTGCTACACCCAGAAACCCCTCTAACCTTATTAATATTCCCTGCATGCCTTCTGTCTCTTTGAATTGTGCCCTTTGGAATTCTCGCTCTGTGTGTAATAAACTCTCCTTCATCCATGACTTCTTCCTTTCTAATTCTCTTAACCTCCTGGCTCTTACTGAAACCTGGATCCAGCAGTCAGACACCACCGCTGCTGCTGCTCTTTCATATGGTGCACTACACTTTTCTCATACCCCAAGATCGGACAACAGAGCAGGTGGAGGCGTTGGTCTGCTCCTTTCACCAAAATGTACTTTCCAAGTTATCCCCCAAGTACCCTCACTTGTCTTCCCTTCCTTTGAGGTCCATGTGGTCAGACTCTACGTCCCCTTCTCCATGCGAGTGGTGGTGGTGTATCGTCCTCCCGGCCCCTCTCATCAGTTCCTGGATCACTTTGCCACCTGGCTTCCACACTTTCTTTCCTGTGACACCCCCACCCTTATCATGGGTGATTTCAACATCCCTATTGCCTCTCCCCATCTGCTTCTCACCTTTTGGCTCTAACCTCCTCTTTCGGCCTCTCGCAGCATACTAACTCGCCAACACATGAAGATGGAAACTCCCTTGACTTGGTCTTCTCCCGGCTTTGCTCAGTGGATGATTTCACAAACTCCCCTCTCCCACTCTCTGACCACAACCTTCTTTCATTCTCTATCAAGAACTGCCATCCCGCTCAGGTCACCCCCACTTTCCACACTTATAGAAACATACAGGCCATTAACACCCAGGAACTTATGAAGAACTTGCAGTCCTCATTGGCCCCAATCTCCTCCATCTCATGTCCTGATTCTGCTCTGAAGCATTACAATGAAACCCTGCAAAGTGCCCTGGATGAAGCTGCTCCTCCTATACATAAAACAACTCGGCACAGACGGCAACAACCGTGGCACACGCTGCAAACACGTTTCCTGCAGCGGTGCTCCAGGTGCGCAGAACGTCTGTGGAGAAAATCTAATCTACCCGAAGATTTCATCCATTATAAGTTCATGCTAAAGACATACAATTCTGCCCTTCACCTCTCCAAACAAACCTACTTCAACACCCTCATCACCTCCCTGTCCAATAACCCTAAACGTCTCTTTGACACGTTCCAGTCCCTACTCAACCCAAGAGCGCAGGCCCCAACCACGGATCTCCGTGCTGACAATCTGGCCAATTACTTCAAAGAAAAAATTGACCATATTCGACAGGAAATCATCTCCCAATCTCTTCATACCATGCACTGTCCTCCCTCCCCCACTGCATCTAGTTCACTCTCTGACTTTGAACCAGTTACAGAAGAAGAAGTAAGCAGGCTCCTTGCATCTTCTCGCCCGACCACTTGCACCAGTGACCCCATTCCGTCACATTTCCTCCAGTCCCTTTCCCCGGCTGTCACCTCTCACCTAACAAAAATATTCAACCTTTCCCTCACTTCCGGTATTTTTCCCTCCTCATTTAAGCATGCCATCATACATCCATTACTTAAAAAACCATCCCTCGACCAAAACTGTGCCGCTAATTATAGACCTGTCTCTAATCTTCCCTTCATCTCTAAACTCCTCGAACGCCTGGTCCACTCCCGTCTTACCCGCTATCTCTCAGATAACTCTCTTCTCGACCCTCTTCAATCTGGTTTCCGCTCTTTACACTCTACTGAAACTGCCCTCACTAAAGTCTCTAATGACCTACTAACAGCTAAATCTAATGGTCACTACTCCATGCTAATTCTCTTGGATCTCTCTGCAGCATTTGATACTGTGGATCATCAGCTCCTCCTCACTATGCTCCGCTCCATCGGCCTCAAGGACACCGTTCTCTCCTGGTTCTCCTCCTATCTCTCTGACCGATCCTTCACTGTATGTTTCGCTGGTTCCTCCTCCTCTCACCTTCCCCTTACTGTTGGGGTTCCTCAAGGATCAGTCCTAGGCCCCCTCCTCTTCTCTTTGTATACTGCCCCTATTGGACAAACAATCAGTAGATTTGGCTTCCAGTACCATCTCTATGCTGACGACACCCAACTATACACTTCTTCTCCTGATCTCACGCCTGCCTTATTAGAAAACACCAGTGATTGTCTTACCGCTGTCTCTAGCATCATGTCCTCCCTCTATCTGAAACTAAACCTGTCAAAAACTGAACTCCTCGTGTTCTCTCCCTCTACTAACCTACCTTTGCCTGACATTGCCATCTCCGTTTGCGGTTCCACCATTACTCCAAAGCAACATGCCCGCTGCCTTGGGGTCATCCTTGATTCTGACCTTTCATTCACCCCCCACATCCGATCACTGGCTCGCTCTTCTTACCTGCATCTCAAAAACATTTCTAGAATTCGCCCTTTTCTTACTTTCGACTCTGCAAAAACTCTTACTGTTTCACTTATTCATTCTCGTCTGGACTATTGTAACTCTCTACTAATCGGCCTTCCTCTTACCAAACTCTCCCCGCTCCAATCTGTCCTGAATGCTGCTGCCAGGATCATATTCCTCACCAACCGTTACACCGATGCCTCTACCTTGTGCCAGTCATTACACTGGTTACCCATCCACTCAAGAATCCAGTACAAAACTACTACCCTCATCCACAAAGCACTCCATGGCTCAGCACCACCCTACATCTCCTCTCTGGTCTCAGTCTACCACCCTACCCGTGCCCTCCGCTCCGCTGATGACCTCAGGTTAGCATCCTCAATAATCAGAACCTCCCACTCCCGTCTCCAAGACTTTACACGTGCTGCGCCGATTCTTTGGAATGCACTACCTAGGATAATACGATTAATCCCCAATCCCCACAGTTTTAAGCGTGCCCTAAAAACTCATTTGTTCAGACTGGCCTACCGCCTCAATGCATTAACCTAACGATCCCTGTGTGGCCTATACTAAAAAAAAAAAAAAAAAATTAATTAACTGGTTCATGCAGCTTTACATGAACACCCAAGCCTTACACTATGGCTGGTCCGAATAACTATAGCAATTGTTACCATCCACCTCTCGTGTCTCCCCTTTTCCTCATAGTTTGTAAGCTTACGAGCAGGGCCCTCACTCCTCTTGGTATCTGTTTTGAACTGTATTTCTGTTATGCTGTAATGTCTATTGTATGTACAAGTCCCCTCTATAATTTGTAAAGCGCTGCGGAATATGTTGGCGCTATATAAATAAAATTATTATTATTATTATAATAGGTTCCATGTGAAATGCATGTCCCTAATGCATCAGCCCACAGGCTGCGCCCCTGGGCAGAGGGGACACGATATTCCCCTTTTGTCCACCCCCACCTTTGTAATTCCCACAGTAAATATCGGCAGGCTCCAGCCACCTGCGGCTACTGTAATGTATGTCTGGCCTGCCGCTTTTCTATTGGCCTGCCCCCTGTATCTGTGTGATATATTCTGTGTCCTGTGAGTAAAGCTTTGTCAGACTGGAAATACGTGGAGAAGCAGTGATCTTTTATATGCGCCCATGTAATCAAGGAATTCCAGCCAGCGTCCTTCATTCAGACTCCAGCCAAAGCAGAGTGGACCTCCGAAAACACGGGGTGCTACTGAAAGAGGTACCCCAGATTGGTAGACCCCGTTACACCCACTTTGATGCCAGTTCTCATGCGCAGAACCAATTTGGCCCAGGCTATAAGGACCTGGGTTTGATGCAGGGCTTCACTCTGTGTATTCTTAGTGTGACATCAGTGGCCCAAAGTCATTTAACCTCTTAAAAATATCAGTTACTTATTCAAATCTGAGTAAATGGGCTGTTTGCCCGATTTGATGCCAGTTCTGGTGCCCAGAACCCATTTGGGCCAGGTTAGAGGGACCTGAGTTTGTTGCAGGGTATCACTGCGTAGTCATAGTGTGAGATCAGTGGCTCAAAGTAATTTAACTCTTCGGTGCCCACTTTGATGCCAATTTTGGTGCCAGTTTTATAATTTTTATAGCTGTTTTTAAGTGTATTCCCATCAGGGCACCTCGTTGCATTGTATGTTATTATTGTGATGATTATTTTTTTTTTTTGTTAAACCTATAAAAAACAGAAAAGAACAAACTGCCGAATAAGAAAGTGACAAATAAGAAACCAACTTCAGCCTTGTAAATAAAACTGTAACTATAACCCTGCAGGTGTCTGTATCATTTGTGGGAACATCCTAGAGGCGCTCTAGTTTCCAGCAACTCCAAATTTCACCAGACAGGAACTTTAATTAGGGTATGCTGGGAATTGTAGTTCCGCAGGAGCTACCACCCCTGGTATGGTGTTATCTATAAGCAGGAACAGACGTGCGCTCCGGCTGCTGTTGGCGGCATTATTTGGGCGGGCAGGTTTATACTGGCGCGGCTCCATAGTCGCTTAGTAACCAGCGACACACGGTCACTGATGTGTATTAAAGTAACTAGAATGTGAGGCGGGACCGAAGCTGTCAGCGCACAGAGGCCTCCGCACCAATCACACAGCGGCCTCCCGCACCAATCACACAGCGGCCTCCCGCACCAATCACACGGCGGCCTCCAGCACCAATCACACAGCGGCCTCCCGCACCAATCACACGGCGGCCTCCAGCACCAATCACATGGCGGCCTCTCGCACCAATCACACGGCGGCCTCTCGCACCAATCACACGGAGGCCTCCAGCACCAATCACATGGCGGCCTCCCGCACCAATCACACGGCGGCCTCCAGCACCAATCACATGGCGGCCTCCCGCACCAATCACACGGCGGCCTCCAGCACCAATGATCACACGGCGGCCTCCCGCACCAATCACACCGCACCAATCACACGGCGGCTTCCAGTACCTCACCAATCACACGGCGGCCTCCCGCACCAATCACACGGCGGCCTCCCTCACCAGAACAGGCCGCGGTCGTCGGAAATTGACATCACAGCCGGGGCGGGCAGCTTGAAACATGGCGGCGGTGGGGAGCAGTGCGGAGGGATGGCAGAACGTGTTGAGTGAACACAAGCTTTTCTCCCAGCTGAAGGCACAGACTGGCAGCAGGAGCTGTGCACAGCTGAAGAACCTGCTGTGCTGTGTGGACGGTGACCTGCTGGTCTGGAACCAGGAGGACTGCGCCTTCCACTCTATCAGACTGCGGAGCCTCAGTGGGGACAGCGTCTGTGAGCAGGTGAGGACCCCTTAGGGTAGGTGCACACGGTCGGTAAACTCAGCGGCCAGATGTTACTGCATAGTGGATGGGATTTGAAGAAATCCCATGTCCATTATGCATGCACTGGCACTCGCGGGTTCCCTGCGGAGACGGACATGCGGCGCGTCTTTCCAGACCGCATCATGTCTGTTTATCTTGCGGAGACGCTCAGTCTCTGCAAGTTAATTATCACCCATCCAATGTATTGTGCGCGGTGATTCTGCACGGTTCAATGAACACATGCGGAATCACCTGCGTTCAGTTGCCGGCAGCGGACATGTGCTGTGTCCAAAGCGCTGCCAATTACTGACTGTGTGGAGGAGGACACATGTCCGATGAATGGAGACAAACGCTCCACAAATTTGTCCAAAAGAACTAAGAAGTGCGGGGGTCCGGAACAGCACGGACAGGGCACAGCGTCCCTAGAGGCACTGTGGGTCCAGCAGGGACGTGGGCCCAACGTGGGCAGCGGATGCGGTTTTCAGACGCATCCGCTGCCCATTATGAGTTGTGGGGAGGAGGGGGCGGAGTTTCGGCCACGCATGCATGGTTGAAAATGGCGAACGCTTCACACAAAAAAAAGTTACATTGAACGTTTTTTTGTGACGACGGTCCGCCAATTACCAATGCATCCAGTGCACGACGTATGGAACGTGTGTCAATACGTCGCGATGCGTCGGTAAGTCTATGTGCAAAAAACGCATCCTGCAGGCAACTTTGCAGGTCGCGTTTTTTACACAGAACGACGCATTGCAACATCTTTATAAAGACGGAAGTGTGAAAGTAGCCTAAAGAGACCGATTAACGCTGAGAAGGGGAGGGAAAATCTGGAGGGAGCCCCTCGGACACTTCTCCCTATGCCTGGCTTTTTTGTAAGGAGTGATCCTGTCTAGATTTAGCAGGGTTCAGGCAGCAGGAATCTGTCAGGTTCGCATTAGTTGCTGCAATTCAAAACTGTATTATGACAACCCTTGTGTCACTTGGTCACATTAGTATTTGGAGGTGTCAGCAGCTACGGGACCGGGCCTGAATGCTAGGTGTTGGGCAACAGTGGGTTGGGCATGGATCTTTCTGCTTGTTGATCCAATAAGACTTCGTGAATATAAACATTCATGTACTTTTCTGCAGTTTAGAGGTAGTAAAGCTTCAGTTATTTGTGATTTCTTAATTTTTCAGCAACTGCTGTGTATCAACCCTCCACTGTTCAATGTCACTGAAGTTCTGCTGAATCCTACTCAACAACATATTGCTTTGATTGGAAGCAAGGGCTTGATGGTACTGGATGTCCCTAAACGCTGGGGTAAAAACTCTGAGTTTGAAGGAGGCCAAAAGACAGTGAATTGCAGGTATGTGAAAATATTATGAATTGCTTAAAAGGGGTTGTCCTGTCTTGCACTCTGTGACTTCAGACTTGAGAATCCTCACTTTGTGCGCGCTGTGAGGATTTTCGAGTGGCGGTCATGCGACTTCAAGTATGTAATATGCGTACTCCCGGCCACATTCTGACTAGATGCCCACTCAATACACTTGTATACACTTGCACAATTTTTGAAGTTTTGCAAAAATGTAGTTATTTAATCCCTTAACGACAGCTAATACACCTTTTAACGGCGACAGTTAAGGTTACTTATTCCTCATTGCCGCTTTTCACCGGCGCTGAGAAATAATGGTATAGCTCCCCCCAGCATCGAAAATTCACCGAATAACAGCGATCACAAAAAAAAGTTCAACTTAGAATTTCTCTCTCCTCTGATTATAATCTAGCATATCAGGGAAAAGAGAAATTGGGTCCATCGATTTTTTTTTTTTTTTTTTTTTTTTTTTTTCCCCCCTTTCCTTTCCTTCTTCTCCCCTTCCCCCCCCCCCCCCCCCCCCCCCGGTATACCTGCCATCCCTAAACCCTCCTGCTCCGTTCCCCAGCCCTCCGTGTCATCTTCCTGGAAAAAAAACTGACAGGTGCATTCACAGGGGAAGTATTGGAGGCTCATACAGACCACCTCAGGGCCTGCTGTTTGCACATAGTCTAGCAATACAGATTTGGCGGGAAAGTACCATAAGTGTATCTTAAAGTTTTTCTGACCAGTTTGGAGAAACTTGGATATGGGACAATCCTGAATTTTTACATCTCCAGAATTTGCAAGACCCAGGCTTCTGGAGCCAATACGGTATAACAATGCTCAATCAGATCTTTGAAAATCAAATTTTATTATCATTCGAACAATTTCATATAAAATTTGGAATCCCTCATAGGGATTCTTATAGATACCTACAGCTGAGACATACTATAACGTATCAATTCCCACTTCCTAGAATGCGAATATCTAGATATCCACTAATAGTAATATTGTCAACTCGGGCACCTACTGGTGTGATTTCCTCTCTGTATACCTTTTTATTAAATTCCAAGATTGCCTCTACTCACTTGGCCGTGGAAGCGAAATGGATGTACCTTACCCCATCTATTACTGATAACCAGTGGACTGAAGCACTGGAAGCGCATACGATGGTGTCTCCAGCGTCAAATAATAAATTTATTCAATTATATGTACTCCACCAATCCTATTTAACCCTGAGTAGATTACATAAATTCAGTTGAAGAGTAATTGATGAATGTCATAAATGTGGGGAGGAGGGAGCGGATTTTTGGCATCTAATTTGGGATTGTAGTCTCATAAGAAGATATTGGAAGGATACTTGGGATACCTGTTGAATGTAGTCCGGAGTTGGGTGTGGTGGATGAAGAAATGAGGACTCATTATAATAGAATATTTCTCGGAGAGGCTCTATTCATGGCTAGGAAAGCGATTGCGCTCAGATTGACCGAAGGAGACTTTCCCCCCCATCAATCAGTGGAAAAAATTAGTAAATGGTATTATTCCATATGAGAACATACTATATAGGAACAGAGGTTGTCCCCCAAAATTTCATAAAATATGGGAAAGATGGTGCGATTCACCCTTGACACACCTGGCCCCTGATGCTGTGATTTCCTCAACTGCGAGATATAACCCCTAAGATTTTTCTTTTTCAGTGTATGAATGGGACGCTCTATGTGGACTTGGGAATATTTTACTTATTATCTGAATTGTTACATACCCTAAACCTTGATAAAGAACTTTCGGCTTGATGGTGCAATGCTGCTGAGAATACATTATGTTTAATGTTTTATTGTTCTCATTTTACTTGTTTTGTCATTGAAAGTATGAATCTATCTCTGACATTGTGGAAGGTGATTTTCTAGACTACTTTGATCTTGCAATGCAATGTCATATGTGTGCTGTATTATTTTGCAGTATCTTTCAATAAAGAGTTAAAAAAAAAAAAAAGTTAAGAGCACAGTGGCCTCCATATTCCTTAAATGGAAGAAGTTTGGGACCACCAGAAGTCTTCCTAGACCTGGCCGTCCAGCCAAACTGAGCAATTGTGGGAGAAGAGAGTAAAGAAAAACCCCAACATCACTGTGGCTGAGCTCCAGAGATGCAGTAGGGAGATGGGAGAAAGTTCCACAAAGTTAACTATCACTGCGCTCCTCCACCAATTGGGCCTTTATGGCAGAGTGGCCTGATGGAAGCCTCTCCTCAGTGCAAGACATATGAAAGCCCACGTATAGTTTGCTAAAAAAACACATGAAGGACTCCCAGACGATGAGAAATACGGTTCTCTGGTCTGATGAGAAGAAGAAAGACCTTTTTGTTGATAATTCTAAGTATGTGTGAAGAAAACCAGGCACTGCTCATGACGTGCCCAATACAATTCCAATTGGTGGCAGCATCATGCTATGGGGGTGTTTTTCAGCTGCAGGGACAGGACAACTGGTTGTCATTGAAGGAAACATGAATGCGGCCAAGTACAGAGATATCCAGGATGAAAACGTCTTTCAGAGTGGTGTGGACCTCAGACTTGGCCGAAGGTTCACCTTCCAACAAGACAATGACCCTAAGCACATGGCTAAAATAACAAAGTAGTGGCTTCAGAACAACTCTGTGACCATTCTTGACTGGCCCAGCCAGAGCCCTGACCTAAACCCAATTGAGCATCTCTGGAGAGACATGAAAGTGGCTGTCCACCAACGTTCACCATCCAACCTGACGGAACTGGAGAGGATCTGCAAGGAAGAATGGCAGAGGGTCCCCAAATCCAGATGTGAAAAACTTGTTGCATCATTCTCAAGAAGACTCATGACTGTACTAGCTCAAAAGGTGTTTCTACTCCATACTGAGCAAAGGGTCTGAATACTTATGACCATGTGATATTTCAGTTGTGTGTTTTTTTTTTTTTTGTTTTTTTTTCAGTCAAGATGGGGTGCAGAGTGTACATTAATGAGAAAAAAATTGACTTATTTGAATTTTCCAAATGGCTGCAATGAAACAGTGAAAGTATGAATAATTTCCGTGCCCACTGTATAATGCCCCCATTGATTTTAAAGTTTGTAAAGAAGTATCTTTGTAAATACCTCTTGTTGCCATGTGTCGGTGAGCAGTGCTATCGCTGACCGCTCGGTCCTCATCACGTGACTCCGTTGGCATCCACCGCTGGTGTCACACAAACTTCTGAATTTCCTTGATTTACCCAGGCATGACCCAGTTGCACGCACCGCCCCAATTGCCTGGGCTGTGAGCGATCGGAGTGGTGCGTGCAACTGGGTCATGCCTGGGTAAATCAAGGAAATTTGGAAGTTGACTTGACATCAGTGGCGAATCCCAATGGCGCCACATATGCTGACTGATCGGTCAGCGATAGCGCCACTCAGATAAACATATGGCAACAAGAGATACTTCTTTACAAGGTTTAAATCGATGGGGGCATTGTATATTGTAGTGGACTATCTTTTTTTAAATATTTGTTTTTATTTTCCATTTAGAACGATCCCTATTGCGGAGAGAATTTTCACTAGTTCCACCTCTTTGGTCCTGAAGCGGGCAGCATGGTACCCTAGTGAGACTCAAAATCCACATCTGATTCTGCTAACATCTGATAATACAATAAGGTAAAGTATTGCATCAGATCCCTTTTTCGCTTACTGTTCTGATCTACTGTTTTGGTGTAAAAGATACGGTTTCGCTTCACATGCCACCAAAAATTAAATTAATAGTTAACCAAAAGAAACCTTTAATTGGATGAAGATAAGAAAAGGAATGGGCGCGTCAGCTTGCTGACAAAAGGTGTCTGCTGACTTGGGTAATTCCCATGCGTTGACTTGTTATAGTGGCACTTGGAAACAATCTTGGGGATTGGGGACGAATCTGTGTCCAGCTGGTCAAATCATAGGCTAAAAACTTGCATCTTTATTATTGTGAAAAATCTATCGTGTCTCTGATCAGACGCAAGGAATATATTAGCAAACCTATGCTTTTTTTGTTCTTACATGGCCACCCACATTGCATGACTAGAAAATGTAAAATCTTGAGCAAAATAAAAAAAAACAAATCTACTTTTAGTAGGTTTTCTTAGGGCTGTAATGTGATTGTCGTCCCAGCTGGTATATGTGGTGATTGATCCCTACATAAGTAAACTGTGAGTAAAGAGTAATGCTGAAATGCGTTGGTTTACTAGTATTTCTGTGTATGTGAAGACAATGTATTATAAAATGTTAATCCGATAGTGTTTTTTTTTTTTTTTTTTCTCTTTAATTCTACAATCTTCCCAGCTGGGCATTTGGACTTTTCTTTATCGCTCCATTGGGAGACACAGGTAACAATGTTGGGTGTATGCTGCTGTCGCTAGGAGGCCGACACTATGCAAAAAAAAGGAAAATGGCTCCTCCACAGTATACACCCACCGACAGGCTCAAAGTACCTCAGTTTGTGCTTAGTGTCTGTAGGAGGTGGACCTGGATCTGTTCCCAGATCCGCAGCTAATTCTTTTTTCCTTACAGGTATTGTTGTTTTATTAACATATTCCCTTTGTCTTTCAGATACAGCTTCAGGGAAACAGGGTGTAATTTCTCACCCTGCCTTCCCATATTATGTGGCTGAGCGAGCAGTGTGGTGTCACCCACATTGCAACTCTCAGGCTTGCAGGCAGGACACTATTCCCTGTCACCTTCACAGGTGCTCCAGGGCTGATTACGGTGGCTAGTCCTTGCCATTTCCCTCCTCACCCCTCTCCTCGGAGAGGGCTGAGGAGAAGACTGAGGTCACCAGCGGTGGCCTCCCCCTTCTTGTAAGGGGTTGATGCCGTCTTCTGCACCGTCCGGAGATGGTGCGGGAAGGAGGATCCCGGTTTCCAGTGACCCTCGCCCTCCCTGCGGTATCCTGATGTGATTCTTGTCCGTGAAGAGGGATTTGGGACTCACCTTTTACAGGGATGTCCTTTTCTCTGTCCCTAGCAGCTACCATCTTGCCTCACTCTCTACCCACGGAATGCTGCACAGAACATGACGTCACTGAACAACAACGGTCATCTTTTCTTCAAGTACTTCGTTAACGCCCGCATTAAGCGCGTGTATTTTTTGCACACTTTTCTCTCTATCAAGGGGCCTCCTCTCCCTGCCCGGTGCACTCCTCTGGTGGCACAGTCAATAGGAGGGGCCCCTACTCCCACAAGACCGGGCTGGGACCTTCTTTAATGCCAATTTCCGGTCCTGTCATTGTGGGTGCCGAGGCTGCACATAATTGCATGTCCTTTGCTAATTTAGCCCCCGACTTTGGGGCCCCCACTACCTGACACTTTCAGACGTGACCACTTTTTCATACCGGACTAGGACCACTTTTTAATGCCAATTCTGGTCCTGTCACTGCGGGTGCGGAGGCTTTGCATAATTACATGTCCTCCGTTAATTTAGCCCCGGTGTTGGGACCTTCTCCTGGACTCTGTGTAGTCACGCCTGCTTACCGGGCCCCGGCCAATATGGGGTCGCCTTCCGCATACCCACGCCATCTCCTGGCCTAATGAGTGTTTTTCTCTATCCCTCTCTCCTGAGACCCGCCCCCCCCGCAGGGGGGCCGTAGTGTGTCTGTCTGCAGGTCGAGCGAAGATTCGAAACCGTATGAAGAATCGTGCAGCCACCATCATTTTCCAAAAGGCACAACAGGCGTCCATCATTAACCTACTGGTTCTGGGGACACTGCAGCCTGAACAATGACAGCTGTCTGTCATCAGGTAGGACCAGCTCAGACTGGTTATTTTCTCTCTTCACAAGGGCTTGGCTCTCCTCAGCTGTAGCTCTAGTCTATCACTTATGCGCAATCTCAGGGAGGCCCATTCTTGTCCCTTCAATCCGCGATGCTTGTGCCATCCGTAAAAGAGCAGTGGCATTCAGAGAATCCCTCTAACGCCCGGGATGAGAGCACTCCCCTCTCTCCGGAGTGGGCTGTTGCCAGGTCCCAGTCGGTCTCGGATCTGACCAAACTCTCAGTCCCTGGACCAGGTCCTGGAGCGTCCTCCATGTTTGTCTTCTGCCACCAGTGCTCCGAACACCTCTCACGGTGATTCGCACGAACCTGACCGTGACCTTCACAGGGACAAATCGGGTACAAAGCAAAGAACCGGCTGGTCCCTTTACTTTCTCCTGGACTGATTCCTTCCTTCCATGCCCCTCCTCGGAGGCGGTTTTTGGGTCGGATATCCCAGTCTGAGTCCGATACGGATCAGACCTGAAAGTTGCAAGATATGCTCAATAACCTCATCTTGGCAAATTACCAAATTTCTGAACCTACGGGAGCACGAGGCACCTGTTCAGGAGCACTCCGCTACTCTCAAATGGGTTAAAATGTCTTCCCCGGAGTTTTACCTGATCACAGGGAACTTGTCATGACTATGTCTAAACACCGGGAAAACCCAGAAAAGCACTTCCCAAGTAGGAAGAAGCTACACATCCTCTACCCCCTTAGCCCGACCTTCTTGATAAATGGGCAGAATCCCTAAGGTGGATCTGCCGGCTTCCTCACATTCCTGTTTGGGTTTAGCATCAGAGGTTCCTATGTTGTGCGATCCAGGAGGGTCCTTATCAGTTCATGGCTCTTCCCTTCGTCCTAGCCTCTGCTTCCAGACTATTAACGTAATGGCAGTGGTTGGGGACATCCTTCTCTCCAAGGGGTTTTTTCATATTTTCCTGCTTGAACAATCTTCTGATCAATGAGCCGTCCCGCCGAGACTGCAACCAGAGTCTTCAGTTTAGGGCTCCTTTTCACTTGCGAGACATACGTGCGAGTCTCGCATGTTAAAACCAAGCTCTGGCACCGGCACTCCAGAGCGGAGCGTGCAGCCGCATAGGAATACATGGAGCCGCACGCTCCGCTCTCAAGTGCCGGCGCCAGAGCTTGGTTTTAACATGCGAGACTCGCACGTATGTCCGCATGTGAGATTGAGTCCTTGCTCTACGTATCCGGGTCCATCTGAGCTGGATTATAAACAGAGAAAAGTTCTCTCTCACCTTCGCTCAGCACCTGGCATTTCTAGGTATGGGTTCGACCCGACCCAAGCCCGTATCTTCCTCCCAAAGGAGAAGGTTTTCATCCCTCTGCTAGGGGTTCTGTACTCTAAAGCGATCAGCTCCTACGGTCCTGCATAAGAGTTCTAGGGGAAATGGACTGTCGCCTCGGAAACCATTCCTTTTGCCCATTTCCATGCCCGTCCTTCAGCTGGCTCTCTGGTCGACTCCATGGATGATCCTGTGCTTCTTCCTTTCTGACTGAGGCAGTCCCTCACCTTGTGACGCCGTCGGCACCAGTCCTATCAAGGAAGTTCCTCCTTCCTCTCTAGTGGCAGGTTTTCACCAACAACGCCAGTCTCCTCCTTTTGCGGAGCTGCTTTTTCTTCATCACACAGCGCAGGGCCACCGGAACGCCCAAGAGGCGCCCAACTTGGCAGCGGATTTTCTCCCTGTCATTTTCCTGGAGATCAGGGCAATTTTCTCTGCTCTTCGCCACTGGCATTCTCTTTCCGAGCCAGCCGGTCTACATACAGTCAGACAATGCCACGGCCGAGGCTTATATAAACCGTTAAGGCGGTACTCACATCAAACTAGTTAAGGCAGTGGTAACAAGGATTCTGCGAGGGACAGAACCTAATGTTTCCACCATATCAGCCATGCACATTCCGAGGGTTGAAAACTTGGCAGCGGATTTTCTGGGTCTCGTTTCGGGCAGGCGATGGCTCAGCCCCGCTGTCCTCATCCATATATGCTGAAGTGGGGCTCTCCGGACGTCGTCCTCATGGCGCCTTGGATAAACCACGAGGTTCCTTGGTTCGTAGCCAGATCCCGGGACCCACTAGCCACCTGTTGAGATGCTCTAGTAAAATCGTGGTCATTCCATCTGCCCTATCTTTTTCCATCTCTCCCCTAGCGATAGTTATAAACTGGCAGTTATTTCTGTCTAAAGTTCTAGAGCAAGGCAACGGACCATAATACCATACCTTGGGACATAGTGTTCCTTATGTGCTGCTGTGTCCGTGAGACGCGCTGGCCTCGACGTGCTTTTCACCGCCTACGGCTTCGTCAGCCAGTTAATAACTATCGCTATTGCTGTATTACATTGGGTCCCTATTAGATACCAGAGATCCTTCACAGTGGGATACCAACTGGATTTCAGCTATTTTAACCCAGCTGATGACGTTAACCTGATCATATAATGGCATGTTTCCAATTGGAGATTACTATTTGGTCTATTGTCCTGGATACTATGTGTGGCTGTGCCCATTGAGACACATTAATGTAATTTTCTCACCTTTTGGCACCACATACTGTCATCTCTATGGTGCCAATAATCTTTTAGCTGTAGTTTACCAATTTATACCCTTTTTTGTATCCGTCTCATTTTTGATACATGTTTAATAAAAGTATGCTGTTTCATTATAATAACCCCTCTTTACTTTCTTTGGGAATCCTTGGTATAGATTTCTTATATTTACAGTGTTGATCACTGTCACTGCATAGTGTAATTATTACATGGACCCAAATTTAGTTTTGCTCTTGTTGAGCACTCTTTCGGTACACATGATTGGCCTAAGGAGTTAAATTCCGTTTTGGCCATGGAAATCTTTGTAGGTTGTATGGCTCCTCCTTATTGTCTTCCGATAGACCCATGTGATTTTAATCTTGTCTCTGGCGCGCCGCAGCACGCCCCTGTTTCGCCCATTCAACACATCACATTTTTTTTTCTCCTGTCTTGACAGTTGTCGTCTTTGTTAAATTATGTCCATCAGGAGTTTCCAAGTTAGCGGCATTGACCTGCTTTTTCCCGCTCATGATCCTATATCATAACAAGGTGGTTCTCAGGCCTGGTCCTTCCTTTCTTCCCGAGGTCGCCTTTTCCTTTCTCATTATCGAAAACATTCTGTCCTTCTGAGTCTCTCCAGTCCATCCCCTGGAGAAGTTCCTCTACAAGCTGAATTCCGTCACAGCCCTCCAAGTCAATCTGATGCCTTGCACGTCATCTCTGAAGGTTGCCTTAATGGGCTTCTAGCTTCTCCGTTGCCGTGAGGCAGTCCGCGTTCGGGACAAGCAGCCTCTTCCGACGGTGTAAGCTCCTTCGGGGGTGAAGGCTCACTCTGCCCTGCAGCGGAGGCCTCCTAGGCTGTTCGTTACCAGGATTTGGCTTTCCAGACTGTAAGGCCATAACCTGGTCATCTTTGCACTCTTTTGCGAGGTTTTTTTTTTACAGGGGTTCGTACCATGCCTCGTCTGATGCAGACCTGGGAAGGAAGGTGCTGCAGGCGGCGGTTTTTGCACCGACCGACCTGAGCCCATTTATTCCTTGAATCTTCCTGTTTCCCACCCTAGGGACTGCTTTGGGACGTCCCATGGTTAACTGTGTCCCCCAATGAAGTGATAAAGAAAGAGGGATTTTTGGTTATCACTGTAAAATCTTTCTTGGAGCCTTCATTGGAGGACACGGCACCCTCCCTAACTGTTTGTACCATTACTGTGCCTTCGTTGTTGGATCGGTCCATATGTTGAGTTTTGGTTGCTTCTCCTACTGCTTTAACACTGAGGTACTTTGTGCCTGTCGGTGGGTATATACTGCTGAGGAAAAGCTATTTTTCCTTTTTTTTTTTTTTTTTTTGTTTACATAGTGTCAGCTTCCTAGTGACAGCAGCATACACCCATGGTTACCTGTGTCCCCCAATGAAGGCTCCAAGAAAGAGATTTTACGGTGAATACCAAAAATCCCTCTTTTCTTTTTTGCAGACATTAATCAGAGGCGTGTGTGTAAATAAGGCCACAATGAAATTAACTTTAGAATATTGCTTTTTTTCCAGGATATACAAACTTCATGATCATTTAACTCCAGAAAAAGTGATCCCACTTTCAAATACAGATGAGGAGACCGCAATCCCTCAGAATAGGTATGTATGTACCATTGTCACCTTGTATAAAATCAGTATATTAGTGTTATCTGTTTAACCTGGCTGTTTTACCGATTGGTTATAGGCGCTCATACAGGGCATCACTTGGTGAGATTGCTGTTGCGTTTGATTTTGGCCCGTTGGTTACCGTGTCAAGGGGTGTTGGTCTGCACAGTAAGGAAAACACTGCCTATCCCCTCTACATACTATATGAGAATGGAGAGACGTTCCTCATGTACATTCAGTTACAGGGCAGGTGAGATGTATTGCTCTGTTTTTATCCACACTATACTAGTGGCACATCGTAAGTACAGAGTTAGTATGGCTGTTACAGAGGCTAAGTCCCCCTACAACACTGTATAACAGATTTGAAATGCATTTTGGGGGTGATGGACTCCCTTTAAGATCTTGGCTGAACCAGGCCTAAATATTTTTATACAGTTAGGTCCATACATATTTGGACATATACAACATTTTTCTAATTTTTGTTATAGACATTACCACAATGAATTTTAAGCAAAACAATTCAGATGCAGTTGAAGTTCAGACTTTCAGCTTTCATTTGAGGGTATCCACATTAAAATTGGATGAAGGGTTTCAGCTCCTTAACATGTGCCACCCTGTTTTTAAAGAGACCAAAAGTAATTGGACAGATTAAATAATTTTAAATAAAATGTTCATTTCTAGTACTTGGTTGAAAACCCTTTGTTGGCAATGACTGCCTGAAGTCTTGAACTCATGGACATCACCAGACAGTGTTTCCTCCTTTTTGATGCTCTGCCAGGCCTCCACTGCGGTGGTTTTCAGTTGCTGTTTGTTTGTGGGCCTTTCTGTCTGAAGTTTAGTCTTTAACAAGTGAAATGCATGCTCAATTGGGTTGAGATCAGGTGACTGACTTGGCCATTCAAGAATATTCCACTTCTTTGCTTTAATAAACTCCTGGGTTGCTTTGGCTTTATGTTTTGGGTCATTGTCCATCTGTAGTATGAAACGACGACCAATCAGTTTGGCTGGATCTGAGCACCAGTATGGCTCTGAATACCTCAGAATTCATTTGGCTGCTTCTGTCCTGTGTCACATCATCAATAAACACAAGTGACCCAGTGCCACTGGCAGCCATGCATGCCCAAGCCATCACACTGCCTCTGCCATGTTTTACAGATGATGTGGTATGCTTTGGATCATGAGCTGTACCACGCCTTTGCCATACTTTTCTCTTTCCATCATTCTGGTAGAGGTTGTTCTTGGTTTCATCTGTCCAAAGAATGTTCTTCCAGAACTGTGCTGGCTTTTTTAGATGTTTTTTAGCAAAGTCCAGTCGAGCCTTTTTATTCTTGATGCTTATGAGTGGCTTGCACCGTGCAGTGAACCCTCTGTATTTACTTTCCTGCAGTCTTCTCTTTATGGTAGATTTGGATATTGATACGCCGACCTCCTGGAGAGTGTTGTTCACTTGGTTGGCTGTTGTGAAGGGGTTTCTCTTCACCATGGAGATTATTCTGCGATCATCCACCTCTGTTGTATTCCGTGGGCGCCCAGGTCTTTTTGCATTGATGAGTTCACCAGTGCTTTCATTCTTTCTCAGGATGTACCAAACTGTAGATTTTGCCACTTCTAATATTGTAGCAATTTCTCGGATGGGTTTTTTCTGTTTTCGCAGCTTAAGGATGGCTTGTTTCACCTGCATGGAGAGCTCCTTTAACCGCATGTTTACTTCATAGCAAAACCTTCCAAATGCAAGCACCACACCTCAAACCAACTCCAGGCCTTTTATCTGCTTAATTGAGAATGACATAACGAAGGGATTGCCCACACCTGTCCATGAAATAGCCCTGGAGTCAATTGTCCAATTACTTTTGGTCCCTCTAAAAACAGGGTGGCACATGTTAAGGAGCTGAAACTCCTAAACCCTTCATCCAATTTTAATGTGGATACCCTCAAATGAAAGCTGAAAGTCTGAACTTCAACTGCATCTGAATTATTTTGTTTAAAATTCATTGTGGTAATGTCTGTAACCAAAATTAGAAAAATGTTGTCTCTGTCCAAATATATATATGGACCTAACTGTATATGGAGAGTTGTCAGCTTGGCTGATTCTTACAGCCTGTTTTTGTTCTTGCAGTAACAGCAATGTTGGCAGGCTGCTTGGCCCCCTGCTTATGCACCCTGCTGCCGAGGATAACTACGGATTTGATGCTTGCTCGGTGCTTTGCTTGTCCTGTGTCCCAAACATCCTTGTGATTGCAACTGAATCTGGACTCTTATATCACTGTGTGGTGTTGGAAGGTGAAGAGGATGATGAGCAGACTGTAAGTAATCCATCATCTGTTCATGGTGGCCTGCGTTGCGGTACTGTAGCTTTAAAGGTAATCTGTATAGCACTGGGCCATATATGACCTGTTAATATGGGCGTACAGGTAATAGAAATGTTAAACTAGTCCTACTTGTATGGCTCATATTAACAGCCTTGTTGTTGATAAATGTTATATTCTTTCTGTATGTTAATGATTTCTTCCAGGCTCCAGGGTGTGTTGGGCCTGGAAGAAATCCCTGCCTCCTGTCCTTATAATACTACTCCCCTCCCATGCATGTCAGTTATGACCCCGTAATCTTGCGTCTGTGCCCCCTCAAAAGTCCATACCTCTTCCTCTCTTCTATGGGCTGTGCATTCAGGGATCTTCTGCGCAGGCTCTGTCGAGTCACTGTGACCTCCAGCATGCACGCCGAAAAGGTGCTCTCCTCATTTCCTCCCTGCACAATCATCTCTAGGAACCATGTGTGGATAGCGATGACTATGTAGGGAGTAAGTGTGGAGAGTACCTTTTATAGGTGCACACTCCAGAGGTCACTGGAGCGGAAGTCGCCGACACCTGCACAGAAGATCCCTGAATGTAGCACCCACATAAGGGAGGAAGAATGGACCCATGGAAGTGTCAGGTTTTTACCTGCTCGCCTTGAACAATGATATCATGTTGAATAATGGACTTTCAATTCATAAGATATTGGTGAGTGATGCATTTCTATTCCTACTTCGTGAATTCATGCTATACTTTGAGCTGAGCACCACCCATATGCAGTCATGGCCTAAAGTATTGACACCCCTGCAATTCTGTCAGATAATACTCATTTTCCTCCTGAAAATGATTGCAAACACAAATTATTTGGTATTCATTTAATTTGTCTTAAATGAAAAAACACAAAAAAGAATTGTCCTAAAGCCAAATTGGATACAATTCCACACCAAACTTAAAAAAAGGGGATGGACAAAAGTATTGGCACTGTTTGAAAAATCATGTGATGCTTCTCTAATTTGGGTAATTAACAGCACCTGTAACTTACCTGTGGCCCCTAACAGGTGTTGGCAATAACTAAATCAAACTTGCAGCCAGTTGACATGGATTAAAGTTGACTCAACCTCTGTCCTGTGTCCTTGGGTGTACCACATTGAGCATGGAGAAAAGAAAGAAGAGCAAATAACTGTCTGAGGACTTGAGAAACCAAATTGTGAGGAAGCATGAGCAATCTCAAGGCTACAAGTCCATCTCCAAAGACCTGAATGTTCCTGTGTCTACCGTGCGCAGTGCCATCAAGAAGTTTAAAGCCCATGCCACTGTGGCTAACCTCCCTAGATGTGGACGGAAAAGAGAAATTGACAAGAGATTTCAACGCAAGATTGTGCAGATGTTGGATAAAGAACCTCGATTAACATCCAAACAAGTTCAAGCTGCCCTGCAGTTCGACGGTACAACAGTGTCAACCCGTACTATCCGTCGGCGTCTGAATGAAAAGGGACTGTATCGTAGAAGACCCAGAAAGACCCCACTTCTTACCCCGAGACATAAAAAAGCCAGGCTGGAGTTTGCCAAAACTTACCTGAGAAAGCCTAAAACGTTTTGGAAGAATGTTCTCTGGTCAGATGAGACAAAAGTAGAGCTTTTTGGGCAAAGGCATCAAAATAGAGTTTACAGGAGAAAAAAAGAGGCATTCAAAGAAAAGAACACGGTCCCTACAGCCAAACATGGTGGAGGTTCCATGATGTTTTGGGGCTGCTTTGCTGCCTCTGGCACTGGACTGCTTGACCGTGTGCATGGCATTATGAAGTCTGAAGACTACCAACAAATTTTGCAGCATAATGTAGGGCCCAGTATGAGAAAGCTGGGTCTCCCTCAGAGGTCATGGGTCTTCCAGCAGGACAATGACCCAAAACACACTTCAAAAGCACTAGAAAATGGTTTGAGAGAAAGCACTGGAGACTTCTAAGGTGGCCAGCAATGAGTCCAGACCTGAATCCCATAGATCACCTGTGGAGAAATCTAAAAATGGCAGTTTGGAGAAGGCAGCCTTCAAATATCAGGGACCTAGAGCAGTTTGCCAAAGAAGAATGGTCTAAAATTCCAGCAGAGCATTGTAAGAAACTCATTGATGGTTATCGGAAGCGGTTGGTCGCAGTTATTTTGGCTAAAGGTTGTGCAACCAAGTATTAGGCTGAGGGTGCCAATACTTTTGTCTGGCCCATTTTTTGGAGTTTTATGTGAAATGATAAATGTTTTGCTTCATTCTCGTGTTTTTTTTCATTTAAGACAAATTAAATGAAGATAATACCAAATAATTTGTGTTTGCAATCATTTTCAGGAAGAAAATGAGTATTATCTGACAGAATTGCAGGAGTGTCAATACTTTTGGCCATGACTGTATATCCTATAAGAATTTGTATATTGACGGCCATCCATACAAATATTTGCAGATCAAAAAGTTGGTGCCTCTTTACTCTTCTATGCACTTTAATGAAATGGTCATGCCGAGGCACCTGACCCACAAGTGACCCCTCAAGGAATGTATCTAGATGTGTGATGAGCAGGGCTGTGGATGGTACAAAATGGACCGACTGACTACTAAAATGTATAATAAATTGTGTCCTCTACTACAATGCAGGATGTGCAGTAAATGTTTTCTTAATAATTTGAGAAAATTATGAAATGACCTATAAATATCTGTTCTGTTCATGACCTAAGGATCTCTGCTTTTAGTGGAGATGAATCTGTGCTGCACTTTATGTACATGCTCAGTAGTGAGGCAGTGCTGTGGGGTCAGTTAGAGAAATTGACGAGTTTGAGTCTGTGGTTTGGCTTACCGACTCCACAACCCTTTGGAGTGGTTATTTTTCCCACAAAAATGTTTTAGCCCCAGTTTTTGTTTTTTTCATTTTCACAATGATAGCAGGAGAAATTGAACAACAAATTTCGGGGTCAATTTTCTGCTGAGTACACAGATCCATCATATGTGGTCACAAACTAATTTTGAGGCACAGTGCAAAGCTCAGAAGGGAAGAAGCACCATATTGGAGTTCAGGTTTTGCTGGAATGGTTTGAGGGTGCCACATCACATTGGTAGAGCCTAACTAATATGACAGTTTTATAGGTCGGGTTGTTCCGGATGACACCAAATATGTACTTTCTCCTTCGCCTCATTGGGGGACCCAGGACCATGGGACACAGGACCATGGGTTATGCTGCTGTCACTAGGAGGCTGACACTAAGCTGAGACAAAAAAAGGTTAGCTCCTCCCCTGCAGTATACACCCTCATGCTGGCTTGCAGAGACCCAGTTCAAGCTTAGTGTCCGTAGGAGGCACACTGATTTTTAATCTCACGGATTTTTTCTTTTTTATCTATTCCGGACGAAGGGGGCGACGGATTCTTCCAAGGTCCGATCTCCCCCGAACCAGCAACAGGCGAGCACGGGAGTTTCACCTCACCGTATCCTCTCCTGCGACGTGGGAGCCACTGCCTGAGCTGACCTTTTTTGGCGACGGTTTTTTCCCTAAAAGGGCGCCGATCTCCCCTCTTTATACAGACGAGCACTGGTGTTTTACCTCCAGTATCCTCCTCTGCAGCCAGGCTTTTTGTATTGCCGGACGTCTGCCCTGTCCACCAGGTTTTACCCTCGGCTGTACAGAGGCTCTTTCCCCGTGGCGTCCGTGCAGACCACACTGCATCACCAATGCTCTGCGTGACTCAGGTGGTGGACGGTTCCTCTCCACCCCCCGTCGGGGGCTGGTGGATAGAGGCTTCCCAACCCCTGCACCGTCCCTATTCCAAGGCACCCTCTCACCTCCTCGGGGTAAGTGTCTCGTGGGGGGATGAGGGGGGGTCGCCGGCGGTCCGGAGGACTCCTCTTAAGTAGCGGCACATCGGCGGGCTGAAGCCGCACATTCCCCTTTTTTTTTCTCGGCACTTGCGGCCGCGCGCCGGGCCGGGGCCGCAAATTTAGCCCCCGGCTTCGGCCTAGCCGCTGGTCGCTGCCGATAGGCTCCGCCCACTCCTGCGCGTCATCGGCGGCGCCGCCCCCCGGTCCTGGCGCCTCTCGCAGCCCCCGAGATCTCTCTCCTGATCTCGGCGGCCATCTTGGTCCCTCACTACACGCCGCAGCTCCAGCTCTGCCGCATCTCCTGTGTGTCACAGCGCCCACGTGCAGCCAGTTTTCTCTACTCAGAGGGGAATCCTTCGCAGTTCGTCTTCTCAGGACAGCGGGACACAGGACCGGGGTAAGGAGACATCGTTAGCTCTCCTCTGCAGCGCCGCCCTCTGCTTCCCAGGCACGGTCATAGTTTATAGTCCCTGTGGTTTTTTTGCATTAGAATCATGTCACAGTCAAGGTCTAAAAAATCCTCTAAGGTGCATACGACCTTTTTTTTTTTCTGCGTGTACCACCTGCCAGGCCCCACTTCCTAGGCCTCAAAGTTCTCCCCTCTGCTCTGCCTGCGATGCTCCATGTGCCCAGGAGCCCTCCACCGACTCTGGCGTACCTAGTCCCCCCCCCCCCCCCCGTGGGTCGCTTCACTTTCGCAGTCCCTGGATTTTTTAGCCAACGCCATCAAATCCATTCAAAATCCTCCCGGGGAACGGGGTAATCCGTTACAGGTGTTAAGAGATCCCTCCATAGCAGGGGAATCATCGGTCAGCAGGGGCCGCTCTCTCCACAAAGAAGCACGGCCATCCCGAAAACGGATCCGGACTACCTCTCCTGAGCGCTCACCTCGCCACTCAGACTCTGACAGCTCCACCTCTCGCTCACCCTCTTTGGGGGCTCACAGCGTTCACGACTCTGAACATGAGTCCGAGGTATCATTGGACCCGGAGGCTCCGGAGTTCAGAGCTACGGTTGACTCCCTCATTGTAGCAGTCAATCACGCACTTAAGGTGGATGACGACTCTAATTCCGCTCCTGAACACGCGGTCTCTTTTACCAGAACCAAACGTTCCCACAAATCTTTTGCCTCTCATCCAGCCTTTCTGGATATAGTCAGGCGTCACAGGGAGCGTCCAGATAAGCGTTTCACGGGTAAGAAGGACCTGGTATCGAAGTATCCCTTCTCAGCGGATCTCGTGAAAGACTGTCCCGGATGGCGCTTCAATTAAGAGTCCCACTGAACGCCAGCTAGACTCTCTCTAGCTCGGTCAGTGTATGAAGCCTCTGGCTCTTCCCTGTCCCCCTCCTTCGCCGCGGCTTGGGTGACCAAGGCAATGGTTTCCTGGGCGGATGCTCTAGCGAAATCCATTAATGAGCAGGACCTCCCGTCTGAGATGGCGGACCTAGCTAAGCAGTTAGCCATGGCCAGTGATTACGTGATGTTCGCATCCCTCGACGCGGCGAATTGCGCAGCATCGGCGGCTTCCAACGCCATCGCTATCAGAAGGGCTCTGTGGCTCAGAGAGTGGCGCGCAGATTCTTCCTCTAAAAAATCTCTGATCTCTCTCCCTTTTCAAAGCGGGCGTCTTTTCGGCGAAAAGCTTGACCAGCTTATTTCCGACGCCACAGGGGGAAAGAGCAAGTTCCTTCCCCAACAGAGGCCCAAGACGGCTTTCCAGCGCCAGCCTTACTTTCGTTTTCGTACCAGCCCAGCCTGGTCCAATCCCACCGGTCTTCCCAGATCGGACTGTTCCGCTCGCGCAGACAGAGACTCTCGTCCCTCCTTCAGGCCGAATCCTTCCTGGCGCGGGAAACCGAGGCAGCCCAGAACCCGAGGTTCCAGACCTCCCAGATTCCCGTCTCAATGACTCGGGAACGGCGCCAGTCGATACCATCAGAGTAGGCGGACGTCTACTCCTTTTTCAGCAAGCCTGGCTCTCCGTCGTTCACGACGAATGGGTCAGGGATCTGGTATCGTCTGGCTACAAAATAGAGTTCTCCTCTCCTCCTCCAACTCTGTTTTTCCCCTCTCGTCTCCCCAGTTCGGGAGCTCAGTCTCGCGCCCTCCTTTGCGCCATTCACTCCCTCCGCCAGAGCGGGGTCATTGTTCCGGTCCCGGAACACGAGAGGTTCAAAGGTTTCTACTCAAACCTCTTCGTCGTGCCAAAGAAGGACGGAAAAGTGCGTCCCATTTTGGATCTGAAGCTCCTGAACAAGTGCGTAAGAGTCCGGCACTTCAGGATGGAATCGCTCAGATCGGTCATCTCTTCTATGGAAAGAGGGGAATTCTTGGCCTCGATAGACATCAAGGATGCCTATCTTCACATCCCGATTTTTCCCGCCTCATCAGAGGTTCCTCCGCTTTGCCGTTCTGGAGGATCACTTCCAGTTCACGGCCTTACCCTTCGGTCTCGCCACGGCGCCCAGGGTATTTACCAAGGTCATGGCGGCTGTCATGGCCATCCTTCATTCTCGAGGAGTCGCCGTGTTACCTTACTTAGACGATCTCCTCATAAAGGGCCCGTCTTTTCATGCCTGCGAGTCAAGCGTCCACATTACCCTGGATTCTCTTTCGCGCCTGGGTTGGTTGATCAACTTGGACAAGTCCTCGCCCGTTCCTGCCCGTCGGATCTCCTTTCTGGGAATGATCCTGGACACTTCAAGGGGGCTGGTATTGCTTCCTCGGTCCAAGGCCCAAGCGCTCCAACAGGGAGCCCGTACGCTCTGCCATCCTCGCCCGCGAACCATTCGATTCGCCATGAAAATCCTGGGAAAGATGGTTGCAGCAATCGAAGCGGTTCCCTTTGCTCAACTCCATCTCCGTCCCTTGCAACAGGCTTTGCTGGACAATTGGGACAGGAGTCTCTCAACTCTCGACCGCCCTTGTCCCCTGTCCCCACGGGTCAGACAATCTCTCGTATGGTGGACCCTGGGCCCATCTCTTCTCCAGGGGAAGTCCTTCCTTCCGATCCGCTGGTTAGTGGTAACCACCGAAGCCAGTCTTCTTGGCTGGGGGGCGGTGTTTCTTCACCACTCTGCTCAGGGCTGTTGGACTGTTCGGGAGTCCAGACTCCCCATCAACATCCTAGAGATTTGTGCTATCAGACTTGCACTGAGTCGCCTTCACGCTCTGCTCGCGGGTCACCCAATACGAGTCCAATTGGACAACGTCACGGCGGTGGCTTACATCAACCACCAGGGGGGTACCCGCAGCAGGGCGGTGATGCGGGAAGTCTCTCTCATCCTTCGTTGGGCCGAAACCAACCACTCCATCTCCGCGGTGCACATTCCGGGAGTCGAGAACTGGGCGGCGGACTTCCTGAGCTGCCAGGGCCTTGCCTCGGGGGAGTGGGAACTCCACCCAGAGGTTTTTCACCAGATCTGTCTTCGTTGGGGGACCCCGGACGTGGATCTGATGGCGTCCAGATTGAACGCCAAAGTCCACAACTTCATTGCACGCTCTCGGGATCCCCAGGCCATAGGAGTGGACGCGCTGATTTCTCCGTGGCATCAGTTTCAGCTCCCATACGTGTTCCTCCCCTTCCCTTACTGCCGAAGGTGATCCGAAAGATCAAGACTGAGGGAGTTCCGGTCATTCTGGTCGCCCCAGACTGGCCTCGCCGCGCTTGGTACGCGGAACTTGTTCAGCTCGTAGCCGACGTTCCCTTGCGGTTGCCAGACCACCCAGACCTGCTTCGCCAAGGACCGATCTACCATCAGAGCTCAGGGGCCCTACGTCTAACGGCGTGGCTGTTGAAACCTGGATTCTAACTCGTGCCGGTTTCTCTCAGCAGGTCATTCCCACCATGTTAAGTGCTCGCAAGGCGTCTTCCGCCTCCATCTACCACCGCGTCTGGAAGACCTTCTTCTCATGGTGCAGGCTTCGAGGGCACCCTCCGCTCGTTTTCTCTATCCCTTGTATCCTGAATTTTCTTCAGTCTGGTCTGGATTCCGGTTTGGCCCTGAGTTCTCTCAAAGGTCAGATCTCAGCGTTATCCGTGCTGTTCCAGCGTAGGATCGCCTCCAACCTTCAGGTCAAGACTTTCATCCAGGGAGTCTCCCATGTGGTTCCTCCCTACAGGATGCCGTTGGAGACCTGGGATCTCAACTTGGTCCTGGGGGTTCTTCAGGAACCTCCGTTCGAACCCCTTCAAGACGTTCCGCTCTCTGTCCTCTCTTGGAAGGTTGCCTTCCTGGTAGCGGTGACGTCCATCAGAAGGGTTTCAGAGCTTGCCGCTTTATCCTGCCGGGCACCTTTCCTTGCCTTTCATCAGGACAAGGTAGTCCTACGCCCTTCCCCGGCGTTTCTTCCGAAGGTGGTCTCATCGTTCCACCTTAACGAGGACATCATTCTTCCCTCCTTTTGCCCGCAGCCCAAACATAGGGTCGAGAAGGCTCTTCATACTCTGGACGTGGTACGGGCCCTCAGGAGGTACATTTCCAGAACGGCGCATTTCAGAAAATCGGACGCCTTTTTCGTGCTCCCGGAGGGTCACAGAAAGGGTTTGGCTGCGTCAAAATCCACGATAGCCAGATGGATCCGATCTGCTATCCAGGAATCCTATTGGGGCAGTCCAATCCCGGCGGGGATTAGAGCACACTCCACTCGGTCGATGGGTGCTTCCTGGGCCATCCGGCACCAGGCAACAGCGGAGCAGGTTTGCAAGGCCGCAACGTGGTCCAGCCTGCATACTTTCACAAAGCATTACAATGTCAACATTCACTCCTCTGCGGACGCGGCCCTTGGCAGGCGTATCCTGCAGGCGGCCGTTGCGCATTTGTAGTCAGATGGTACACGGAGTTATTTGGTTGTATTATTTCCCTCCCAGGGACTGCTTTGGGACGTCCCATGGTCCTGTGTCCCCCAATGAGGCGAAGGAGAAATAGGGATTTTTGTGTGTACTCACCGTAAAATCCTTTTCTCCGAGCCACTCATTGGGGGACACAGCACCCACCCTGGTAGCCTTACGGCTCGTTACCTTTTTTGGTCTTTGACTGTTTGTTTGACATGTTATATTCTAACGTTACTTGTTATACTGTTGGTATTATCCTACTGCTTTTGCACTGAACTGGGTCTCTGGAAGCCAGCATGAGGGTGTATACTGCAGGGGAGGAGCTAACCTTTTTTTGTCTCAGCTTAGTGTCAGCCTCCTAGTGACAGCAGCATAACCCATGGTCCTGTGTCCCCATGGTCCCGTGTCCCATGGTCCTGTGACCCCCAATGAGTGGCTCGGAGAAAAGGATTTTACGGTGAGTACACACAAAAATCCCTATTATTTTTTTTTTGTTTTTTTTGTTTTTGTTTTTGTTTTTTTTTGTTGTGTAGTCACAAAAACTTTATGTATGCATGTTTGATGTTTTTTGAGTACAAAATATTTACTGTATTTTTTTTGGATTATAAGACGCACCCCAAATTTTGAAGAGAAAAATAGGAATTTTTATTTATTTATTTTTTTAATAAAATGGTGGTTGTTCTTATAATCCATGCGTCTTATTGCTTACCGGGGGTGGTGGCTGCGGGGTTCCAGGGTCACTGCTGGAGGAGGCAGGAGTGGGGTGATGCTGCAGGCTGGGATGAGGGGGGTGTCCGGCACTGCTGTGGTGGCTCTGCCCAGATCTCCATCTGCTCATGCACTGGCCCCTGGCGGCCATTTTCCCAGAGTCCACCGCACAGGAAACCATGGAATTGTGGGAGGCTCTGGCCTTTCACAAAATGTCGGCAGAGCCCCGCGCAGCAACATCGGACACCTCCACAGCACCGCCGGGCACCCCTTCATCCCAGCCTTCGACCTGCAGCAACAGTACGGTGTATCTGCATTATAAGACGCACCCCCATTCCACACACCCCCACTTATAATCTGAAAAATACGGGATATACTTTTGCACAACTTTTTTTTCTTAGACTCTCTGTGGGACTTTCAGCAGTTTGATACCTGGTAACTTGCAACGTCCGTTAGACCATGCTCTGCTGGGCTTGCCATAGCTTCGTTGTGTTACCATGGCAAGGATTCAGGCCCTCGTGATGCCGCGGGGGGCACCACTCCTGGCAGTGGGAGCCGAGTGTTGGCTGTAATGATTGCTGAACACCTGGTTGCAGTCTTGCACAGCTCCTGTGTGCACGCGATCGCCATGGCATATATATACTTCTTTGATCGGGAAGTCCTTCCCTTCAGTGACCTATACAAGTACTTAATATGTCGTGATCGGTTTATAGAAAGGAATACCCACTGCTCTCTCATCAATGTCATTATATTCAAGATACTTTGTTGATTAGTACACTGTAAAGACGCATGAGCCAGTTGAAGACAGATTAGCGACAAAATAAGGAAGACTCTTTGACCCGTCCCTGATCTTTATCACAAGGTCGCAATATATCTGAATCACTGAAATACAGCATATAAGGCATGACCTTGTTATATAGGGATAACTTAAGAGTCCATCCATCTGGGGAATAGTAGAGGGTAGTGCAGGCACATCTTGTGCCATTGCAGTGTGCGAGCGGTTTAAACATCTGTTCTAAAACCTCACTACATAGTAGCAGAGCAGCATGCAATTGTGTGGCTGTAGGAGCTGAGTCCCCATTGTGAAGACAGAATCGTTTTATTACGGTCTCTGCCTTCTCAATCTCTATCTACACAGTGCAAAAGTGACGTGTGCACAGTAATAGAAAGCGCTGACAGTGCTTCCTCCTTTATCACGTGACCACTTCGTATATCTAGGAGACCTATACAGCCGGGAGGTATTTGCCACAGTTACAAGGGAAATAAGAGGTATTTAAATGCCCCGAAAGACTTTGTATGACCGTATGGTGGCAGTGTGTAAAATATATGAAAAAACCTGGTTAAAAATAAATTTGTGACCTTGTAGGTCAAAATTGCTGTTACTATCTCCACCCCATAAGTGTCTGATAATAAATCTTTTTTTATAGAATGGGGAATACCTTTTTAAATGCATTTCGGCACTTCTTTTTGGCCATAAAAAATGGGAAAATTGGACACTTATTTCCTTTTTCGACGAATATCGCCTAAATCGGAGGTCCCCAACTCCAGTCCTCAAGGCCCACCAACAGGTCATGTTTTCAGGATTTCCTTTGTATTGCACAGGTGATGCAATTATTACCTGGGCAAGACTAAGGAAATCCTGAAAACATGACCTGTTGGTGGGCCTTGAGGACTGGAGTTGGGATCCTCTGGCCTAAATGATGGCAAAAAAGAGGGACATAAAAAGGAAACCTCATGTATCTCTACCCCTCCTCCTCCTCCAACAAAATGCAAAGTAACTTAAATAACCAAACTAGAAAAAAAATGTTGGTTCTTTAATCCCCATGTATGAAAAAAACCCAAAATGTGCCTGGTCAGGAATGGTGCAAATGGTCTCGGCTTGAACTAGTTAAGTAGATGAAACAAGGTACGTGTTTTCCGTATAACTTTGCTGTATAGCTTTCCTGTGGCGTCACTAGCTCATGTTTCATTAATCTAGTCTGGCAAGTCTTGGAACTACAGCTCTGACCTGATCCCGTCCCTCTATGTCTTTGAGTGTGTTGAGCTTGAACTAGCGCTGAAACTGACAACCGAGGAAGAGGAAGAATCCATCAACAATGATTTCTCGTGTCCAATTAAGCTACACAGAGGTAATTTACTACAAAGTGGTCTTGAATTGTTGACAAAGAATGTCAGAATCTGGACTTGACTGAATGAAACTTATAAGACCTGGTCAATCACTAAAACAAGAAGGTACTGCACTTGGCTGAGCACTTTAGCCTGTTTTGAAATTGAAGGGAGCCTCCGCATCTACCATCGCACCTCTCGCCCACTGATCAAAACCGACTAGATGTCAAAAGATTTTTAAAATAACTACCTCTCATAATAAAGTGTGTCGTGGGTGTCGTTTGCTACCCCAGCATGTACAGTTAGAATGGTTTTCTTGCTGGCATGACTATTACACACAGAAGATTAGTGGTAGTATTCGCATTAGGTTTGGCTTACCGACTCCACAGCCCTGGAGCAAATACTGTCCACTTTTGACCTGGTGACAGGTCCTCTTTAATGGAGTATTTGCATCAATCAGCGCATTTAAAAAAAAAAAAAAAAAAAAGCCACTGAATATACCGTACCATAGTTTCACAAGACTGGCATATTGTAGTAAAATGGCAACACTCGCACATATTCTCATAAATAATAGATGTACAGGGTAAAATAGGAGGAAATGTGTTTGTATTCACTGGTAGCCCCCAAAATTGAGTAAAAGAAACTTAAAGGGGTATTCCTATCTCAATATGTAGTAGATGTAATAATAAATATTAACAAATCCCTTCAATTAAAATGTATAGTTCTACTGATTCACTATGTCGCTTACCCCATGTGCAGGCACTGCAGGAGCTAAGATATCCATGGTTACGACCACTAGCAACTAACGAACTGTCACTATGTGAATAGGTATCCATGGTTACTACCAACTTACTGCAATGCCCTGCACATGGAGTAAACGACATGGCCAATCTGAAGAACTATACTACATTTCTATTTGGAGGTATTTGCTAATATTATTATTACACCTACTACATATTGGAATAGGATCTTAAAGGGACACTGTCACCTGAATTTGGAGGGAACAATCTTCAGCCATGGAGGCGGGGTTTTTGGGTGTTTGATTTACCCTTTCCTTACCCGCCGGCTGCAATATTGGATTGAAGTTCATTCTCTGTTTTCCATAGTACACGCCTGCGCAAGGCAATCTTGCCTTGTGCAGGCGTGTACTACAGAGGACAGAAAATGAACTTCAATCCAATATTGCAGCCAGCGGGTAAGGAAAGGGTGAATCAAAAACCCCAAAACCCCGCCTCCATGGCTGAAGATTGTTCCCTCCAAATTCAGGTGACAGTGTCCCTTTTAAAGATGGGAATATCCCTTTAACTTTCTAAAGTGCGACATTTCCCATGTCAAATCAAGGCCTCATTCGCATACATGATAATAAGTCTGAGCCAAAATGCTGAAACAAAAATGTTTCTAGTCTTGGAAGTCCAGAAATGGGCATTAAGGGGTTAAAGGTGTTGAGGAGAATGTGTATTTATAATGCTAACCTTTTTCTAATGTTCTTAGACCCTGGTTTATCATTACCAAACTCCAGTTCCCCCTTTCCCTAATGTATTTTGGCATAATTTTTCCTCGCTCCGTTTTATGAAGTGTCTTTTTGTGCCAAAAAGTCGCAAAAATTGTTCAAAACAGGAAAAAAAAGACCATTTTTGACTTTGTGACAAATTCAGGCTCCTTTTTTTTTTTTTTTTTAAGCATTTGGCGCCAAAAATGGCAACTAATACCACAAGACAAGGAAGAAAGTGACCTAAAAACACTCCCACAAATGATAAACCGCGGCCTAAGTTACATTGTCGGTGCCACTAATGCTCTCTGTTCTTAATTCTAGACCCAGTTTGTTTGTCAAGATATCATTGCACTCATGTGGCTGGCATTCACAGCGTTGGCCTGGCTTGGCTCAGTAAACTGGAGAAGTTTCTCAGTGCAGGTGTATATAGGTTTTTTTTTTTTTTTTTATAGAATTGATATTCATTGCTTAAGTAGTTGGTATTTTTTTTTTACACTCTTTCTAAATGTATTTGCAGGGGAAGAGGATAAAGATAGTTTGCAAGAATTGGCTGCCGAACAGAAGTGCTTTGTGGAGCATATTCTATGTACTAAGCCCCTGCCATGCAAGTACGTAATTGGGCAGCACTGTGTCTGCCGCTCAACCGTGTGCATTTTGCGTATGAAGGTTTTATTACAACTTAAAGGGCAATACAAGATTTATAGAACTACCGCTACCTAATGTGGCATGTAACGTTAATTCTCCTGCTCTTCCAGCTTCTCTAGGCTCCATTTATTTTGTCACCTGCTAACGTGGCACGATATAACTTCTAACTGTATGGTGATCATGTGTTTGTCTATGTACCTGTTAGTTCTTCATGGTACCTATTATTCCGTATTACGAGCCAGGGAAGAGGGTAAATGCAGGGGATACAGAACAGGATATCTTTTGGATTATGCCTCTTGTCTTGTTTTTTTATTTTATAATTTTGTTTAATTGAAGATTGTACAATATAATAAGGTTACATCATAGAACAAACAATATTTCCTATTGCTCATAGTGTCTGGCAAATCTAATTCTGCCCTTAACATACCATGGGTCTAATATCTTAACCAAAAGCACCATATGTCAGATACTTTATCACAAAAGAATACTCCTCATCGCCGGGGCACTAAGGGGAATACAACCAAGGCTTCCATACATTATCACAGTTTTAGGACAGTGTCTATTTTTCTATACCACCCTCTCATAGGAAGCTGCAGTGTTGCCATATTGACCCAGTGTGAAATCTGTGGGGTCTTGTAGTCATCCATCTCATGGCTGTAGCCTTGCAAGCTAAAAGTTGTTTTCCTGAGAAGAGTGTGGTGTTAGTGAGGCCGGGTCTCCTCATCTGGGATTCCTAATGTACGCATCTTAGGGCAGGGGGTGTATGATCACGATGAGGTCAGGTGTATAAAATCTGCGTCCTTTTCCTCACACCTAAGGCAATCTGCAGTGGTAGATCTTCCCATTTTATATAACTGCTAGGTGGCAGGTAGCACTGATAGTCCAAATGTATATAGTCCATCTTATTATTAGTTTTTGGTGAAACATTGTGGGGAGGTCAAGACCTTTCTCCTGCCTTCCTCTGATAGGGAGAGTATTGCTGTCCTCCATTTGGCCTCTGCCAACAATGGCGATGTGGATCATCTACTGCTTTGTAATTGGGTGTATAAAAAGGAGATAACTTGCCTTGGGTTCCTGGCTCCTTGGAATACCTATCAGGGGGTATTGGGATATGAGAGAATTTCCAATGTCTGGGAACTGGGTCTTTAAAGCATGCCTTAGTTGCAGATAGCTTTAAAAAAAAAAAAAAAAAAAGTGTGTTTGGACACTTGATAAAGCTGTTGACATTGATCAAAGGAAACAAAAACGCTCAATATACCTGTTCCAGAGTCTTGACCCCTTAGGACTTGGCTGCTGTGTCCTTGAATTGAAAAATCTTTTTGGCTTTTTGACTGTCCACACTTGAACTGCAAGTCTGTGAATTGGCAGCATGAGTACTATTCCGGTGCCTCCAAGACATCCCCCTCCCCCCATAGATTCTGAAGACTCAAACAGTGCGCAAGGTGGTGGTCAGAATTGGGCAAATGATTATCTGCTCTCCAGAGTGTTGTAGGAAAGTGAAGCTGGCTAGCTGAGCAGTGTAAGACGTCCAGGAGTGCCATACCTGGCTCATCACTGGGTCTCTGAAGAGCTGTCAGTTTGAGTTTGTCTGCTTGAGCCCCATATGAATCATCTAGAAGGGAGTTGATCATGGGAAAAGATAAAACGCCTTTTGTGGGACTATGGAGGCTGAGTGGTCCAGAACATATAAGATTTTAGGGAGGCCTATCCTTTTAAAGGGAACCTGTCACCCCGAAAATCGCGGGTGAGGTAAGCCCACCGGCATCAGGGGCTTATCTGCAGCATTCTGTAATGCTGTAGATAAGCCCCCGATGTTACCTGAAATAGGAGAAAAAGACGTTATATTATACTCACCCAGGGGCGGTCCCGCTGCTGGTCAGGTCAGATGGGCGTCTCCGGTCCGCTGCGGCGCCTCCCATCTTCATTCCAAGACGTCCTCTTCTGATCTTCAGCCACGACTCCGGCGCAGGCGTGCTTTGCTCTGCCCTCTTGAGGGCAGAGGATAGTACTGCAGTGCGCAGGCGCCGGAAAGGTCAGAGGCCCGGCGCCTGTGCACTGCAGTACTTTGTCTGCCCTCAACAGGGCAGAGCAAAGTACGCCTGCGCCGGAGCCGTGGCTGAAGATCAGAAGAGGACGTCTTGTAATGAAGATGGGAGGCGCCGCAGCGGACCAGACACACCCATCTGACCTGACCAGCAGCGGGACCGCCCCTGGGTGAGTATAATCTAACGTCTTTTTCTCCTTTTTCAGGTAACATCGGGGGCTTATCTACAGCATTACAGAATGCTGTAGATAAGCCCCTGATGCTTGTGGGCTTACCTCACCCGTGATTTTCGGGGTGACAGGTTCCCTTTAATTTCATTGATTCTAACAGCTGACAGAGGGTTTCCGATATCCTACTTTATTTCCCGCAGGTATGACAATAGAGGGGATGTATTTAAATCATGAAGTTGCATGTCATTTCTTGCTATGTGTATACATAAATGTATAACCCTTTACTGACGTTGCCAATTTTGGCACTAATGACCAGGCCAAATTTTAGAAATCTGACCAGTGTCCTTTTATGAGGTTATAGCTCTGGAACGCTTCAGTGCATCCCACTGATTCTGAGATTTTTTTTTTTTTTTTTTTTTTTCATAACGTGTTGTACTTTGATAGTGGTAACATTTGTTCGATATGACTTGTGTTTATTTGTGAAAATATTGGAAGTTTGACTACATTAAGCAATTATCAAACTTATAATTTTTATGCCCTTAAACTGATCCCAGTGATTCTGAGACTTTTTTTTTTTTTTTTTCTTTTCTGGACATGTACTTCGAGTTAGTGATAAATTTTTTTTTTATTTTTTTTTTCAATAAATTGCGTTTAATTATGAAAATATTGATGAAAATATTGTAAATTTGACACCACTTGAAAAATGTCCCCATTTTCAAACTTTAAATTTGTATGCCCTTAAATCAGATAGTTATACCACACAAAATAAATGAATAAATAACATTTCCTATAGGTCTACTTTACATCTGCTTCATTTTTTTTTTAAACATAATTTTTTCTTTTTTTTTCCCCCAGATTTTGTAGGGGTTAAAAATTTAGCAGCAATTTCTAGTTGTTTCTACAAATTTACAAGAAACTGTTTCTTTTAGGGAAGTTTTCACTTTTAAATGGACTCTGAGGGGGGCCTGTATATTGGAAACTCCACAAGTGTGATTCCATTTTAAAAACCACACCCCTCAAATACTTCAATGGTATTTTCAGGATTTTTTTTTTTTTTTTTTTTTTTTTTTTGAAATTCTTTATTTAAGTTTTCAATTAACAGTAATAAAACAGTTAACATTTGCTCTCATGTCAAGAAATACGGGTATTTGTCATATTATAATATGTCTAAGGATATTCAAGGCAGATGGATTAAACGTATACATTCCCTAGAAAGTGAAGACAGTTGAGCTTACAGAACTTAGAACAAAATTTCAGGACTGCAAAGAACTAGCCCTAGAAACAGTACGAGTTATGATAAAAAATTTGTAAGGCTAGAGGGTGAGACGGAAGGACTAATTTACCGTGGATATAATTGAATTCAGATGAGGTGAAGGAGGAGTGGACGGCAAAGAAAATGGCTGGAACATGCAAAAAATAGAGTCAGGACGGTCATCGCGTCTTGCTAAAGAAAAGATAAGTAGGAAGGGCCAAACAGAACTCTTGGTAGGGGACTAGTAGATGAATTCCTCAAGGGGGATCCTCCGCCCCAAGTCCAAGAGTAGGGGACAAAAACACCTCCCACGGAAGCCAAGAATCCTTGAATTTCTCGTGAGAGCGTGCCTCCCAGCTAGATAATTCCTCCAAACGATATAAGTCTTGGACTTTGAGGATCCATTCTTCCAGCGTTGGGGGAGATGTTTTTCTCCAGTGTATTGAGATTAAGTGTTTTGCGGCCGCTAATAAAATGGGTAGTAAGTCGTGTTTCTTTGGGTTAAAAGAGGAAGAAGGAAGAGAGAGCAACACCTCCTGGGGAGTTAGATCCCGATCCATCAGGCCCATATCTTGTAAAGATATATTTACATCTGCCCAAAATTGTTTCAATTCCGGACAGAGCCAGAAAATATGCGCTAAGGACCCCACACATCGAGAACATCTCCAACACTGCGGGGAATCCACCAATCCCAAATGAAACAGTCTTTCTGGGGTATGATACCACCTGGAAAGGATCTTAAATGCATTTTCCTGCAATAGGATGCATCTAGAGAACCCATGGGAATTGGCTAGTACCCGCTGAGTTTCATGAGGGGAAAGCGTCAGACCCAACTCCATCTCCCAGGAAGAAAGATATAAGGGTTTAAATTGAGTTGAACTTTTAAGGAGGTTCACGTATAGTTTAGAAACCAGTTTAGTGATTGGAGTTTTCAACCTCACTAGCAAGTCAAGCCAGAGCCAATCCGTAGATTGGTTTATCTTAGTTCTAAACGCGGTCATTATACGGTGTATATGATATTTCTGGAGAAAATTAGTAGGTTGTTTTATGGCACTGATCGGCCAATTATCAATGCAAGGTATTCGGTTTGAAAGGAACTGAGAAATTGGGGCGTCTGGTAGGGATGTCCAGAGTCCATAAATGTCTTGATAGGTAGGGTCCACCAACCATGGGATGATCTTAATTGGAATATTGTCTAGAAAATGGCAATACGGAAGCTGGTTTGGTATAAGGGAACGTTTTATGGATAGGGTGTTAGACAGGATCTCATTAGATTTTATGCGTGTGCAATTAAAAGACGACCAAAGATAGAGATCAGCTTCATCCCCTAGTATAGCAAGTTCTAGATATGTATTGAGATTTTCTGGATTGGGTTTTACCAGGTTAAACCATCTAGCAATATGTATGGCTTTGTAATATGTTTTGATATCTGGAAGGCCAAGACCGCCGCTACCTCTAGGAAGAGAAAGAATTTTAAAAGGGAGTCTGGCTCTTTTGTATTTCCATATAAACTGGGAGAACAGTTGGTTGGCTGAATGGAAGAATGAGTTGGGAAGGGATATGGGAACCATGTTCATGGTATAAAATATTTTAGGGAAAATATAAGATTTAATGACATTTATTCTGCCCATCCAAGATAAATAAGGTATGTTGTAGTTTTTTAGATCCGTTTGAAGCCTTGTCAGGAGGGGAGTATAATTACATCTATATAGGGAGGAAGGATCAGCCGTTAGATAAACTCCAAGATATTTTAGTTTCTCTGATGGCCAGTTAAAGGGGGTGTTTTCTTTTAAATCCAGTATATCTGAGTTTTTTGCTGAGATATTTAATGCTTCAGATTTATTTGCATTTATTTTAAAGTTAGATATCTCACCAAAATCGGCAAACAGGGACATTAACTTCGGGAAAGATGTTTTGGGATTGGAGGTTAAGATTAAGAGGTCGTCGGCAAAAGCAGCTACTTTGACCTCAAGTTTACCCATCTTAAGGCCTATGATCTCACTATCCTGTCTAATCTTTTCCATCAGGGTTTCCATGACCATGATAAAGAGGGAGGGAGAGAGAGGACAGCCCTGTCTGGTACCGTTAGTTATATTAAATGGTTCGGAAAAAATACCGTTCACACCGACCCTAGCAGACGGATCTACGTAGAGGGACATTACAGCATCTATAAAGGCTTGTGGGAAGGCAAACTTTTGAAGCGTACAGACCATGTATCTCCAGCTAATTCTGTCAAATGCTTTTTCAGCATCAGTTGACAGAATAGTCAATGGAGTCTTAGTCTTCTTTGCATATGAAATAGCATGGAGGATTTTAGTAGAATTATGTTTGCCTTCGCGACCCTTCACGAAACCCACCTGGTCAGGCCGAATAATTCTGCACAAGACACCATTCAACCTCGAAGCCAACACCTTAGCCCACAGTTTCAGGTCAGTGTTGAGCAATGAGATAGGGCGGTAATTGCTACACAGGCTGTCGTCTTTCCCCTCCTTAGGTATAATAGCAATGTAGGCCTCAAGTGCCTGGCGAGGTGGGAGCTTCCCTTCTAGAAAGGAATTAAACAGATCAACTAGGTGGGGAAGAAGAATATCAGAGAACTTTTTGTAATAGCCCACCGGGAAACCGTCGGGGCCAGGTGCCTTCCCATTCGGGATGGTTTTTAGGATGTCTTCTAATTCTTTAAGTGTAATTTTGGCCGTGAGTGCGTTACCTTCTTCAGGGGAGATTTTTGGAAGGGGGAGAGAGGCCAAAAAAGTTTGGATTTTAGTCATGGCTGTCGGACAATTTTTCATATCATCAGAAAGGGGCAGATTATAGAGGGACTCATAGTACTGCCGGAAGGTCTCAGCAATCTCTTTTGAGTCCACCACTCTCCTGCCCGTCGACGCAACAATTTTTTTAATGAATTTTTTCTCTTTTTGCTTCTTTAGCAATTGTGTGGTGAGTTTCCCACTTTTATTGCCATGCAAATAAAAGCGGTGTCTGCAATGCATAAACAATTTTGCTGACTTTACATTTAATAAGTCTTTGAGCTTGTTACGAAGAAAAACAAGATCCTGGTGAGACTCAGGTGATTTAGTACTTTTATGTGTACGCTCTGCAGTGGTTATTTGGTGGAGGAGAGATTGGATTTCTTTTTCTCTTTGTTTTTTAATGTACGAGCTAAGTGAGATGAGTTCACCCCTGAGAACGGCTTTATGTGTTTCCCATATAATGGGAGTGAGATGACCCGTATTTATGTTTTCACTGAAGAAATGAGAGATGATGGCTCTAAGTTTGTCTGTATGTCTCGGGCTATCAATCAACGATTCATTAAGTCTCCAGGTCATAGCGGGCCTAGGTAACGTGGTGATGAGAATCTCAATGAAGACAGGGGCGTGATCTGATAAAGTGATTGTGCCAATTTTAGAAGATTTTACTAGATGTAAGGCTCGAGATTGTACTAGAAAGTAATCAATGCGATGATAAGAGTTGTGTGGTGACGAGAAAAATGTGTAATCTTTCGATGTGGGGTAGAAGCTTCGCCAGGGGTCTATTAGTTGTAGAGAGTTTAGCTTATTTAGGAGTTTTTGTCTCGATTTTTGAGGAATGGAAGAGGAACCACTAGAGGTGTCTAGGTTAGGTTGTAGAGTCAGGTTTAGGTCCCCTCCCACAATCAATAAACCTTCCTTAAAAAGCTGTAGAGTGTCCAATGTTTTGAGAATCCATTGTGTCTGGTTTATATTTGGGGCGTATAAATTTGCTAAGGTTATTTTTGTGTTTGCTAATAGCCCTTTTATAAAAACAAATCTGCCTTCCGAATCAGTCAGACTATCCTCTAGTGTGAATGGGAGACCTTTTTTAAGCGCTATACTTACTCCCCTAGAGGCGGAGGAGGAACAGCTGTTGTACCAAGTTGGGAAAGGGGAGAAAGACATATTAGGGGTTCTTCCCATTTTAAAGTGAGTTTCTTGCAAGAAGGCTATTTGTGTAGATTGTTTTTTTAACAGTGTTAGTATCTGACTGCGTTTTGCAGGGGAATTTAAACCTTTCACATTAAAGGACGCTACCGTGACCGTACCCGCGTCAGTTCGATTAGTTGCCATCCACTCCTTCCTCAGAATCCCCCGTCACACCATAGAGCCTGAGAAAAAAATAAAACATGGTAGTTAACAAACTATATACAAAATACAGCTCGCTTATCGCAGGGGGGGGGTACAAGAACCCAGACATAAGCGAGAGAAGGTCCAAGTGGCGACCTCTACAACTTGTCTTAAAAGGCAAGAGAAAAGAGAAAAAATATTTGAACATAGCAGTGTAGCTATTATCAAAGTACCGAACAAACAATAGTATTAAGGGACAGAAACATAATACAATTAACAATATGGAGTTTTTCTCCAAGTCCAGAGAAATTACAAAAAATTCTATCGACTCCAGACAATGTGAACAGATGAGAAAAAACATTGGCAACAGGAGAAAAAGAATCATAAGGAGAACTTGGTTTGATGAAAGATAAAAAAGAAAAAAGACTCAGGAGTCAGGTCATAAATTTCGCCCCTATCAAGGAGAAGAGAAAATCAAACCAGCATAACCGGTCTGCTTCATGTTGGGAGAACTTTAGGGGCAGTTTTCTTCGGTTTAGGAGAAACGTGTTTCTTTTTAACTGACCATTCTTGTAGTTTTGTCAGTTTAGGGAAATTCCATCCTGTGTCAACTGGCATCCAGGAGGGGATGTCTATCGGCGAAATGTCAAGAGTCGACCAGGCTTCATCAAGGTCTGACGGGGATCGTATTGTGATCTGGCGGTTGCCCACCGTGATGGCCAGACCGAAGGGGTAGAGCCACCTATACATCAGGCCGCGTGACCTCAGTTCGGATAGGAGTGGTTTGAGAATTCTCCGTTTAGCCAGAGTGGAAGGGGCGAGATCCTGGAAGAGTTGTAAATGAGCATCCTCATATAAGAGATTGTCTTTTTCCCTAGCGCCAGTTAGGACCGCTGTGGTATCCACGAAGCTCAATAGGCCGCAGATGATGTCTCTTGGCGGTTCTCCCTGTTTAGGCCTGGGTTTGAGGGCGCGATGAACTCTCTCAATGACAATGGATTCCGCTCTTTCTTTCCCTAGGAGGTCAGAGAAAATTTCCCTGGTGACCTTATCCAGTGATTCCCGAGCAAAGGATTCAGGAACGCCTCTCAGCCTGATGTTTTTTCTTCTGCTGCGGTTTTCCTGGTCCTCCGCAGCTAGGAGGGCAGTGTTAAGTTGGTGCTGTTGTTGTAGGAGTTGGTCACGTAGGGACAAGATGGCATCAGTCGCTTCCATGTTGGCGGATTCTAGGGTTTCCACTCTCTGGCCCATATGCTGTAGATCTGCACGCAACCCAGAAATTTCTTCCAAAAGTGGCTGCATGGTTTGTGCAAGTAGTTTTTTCATGAAGGCTCTAGAGATTGGGGCTGAGTCCTCCAAAGTGGATTCGCAGTCAGAGCCCTCCCCACTGGAATCTGAGTCTTCCAAGACATCTGAAGAGATAGCTCTCTTATATGATTTTTTTGAGGGAGTCTGCGGCATATCTGTCCCCTTTTTAAGATATTTATCTAAATTTCCATGCGCTTTACGAGTTTGAGTGTCAGCGAGCGGTTTAGCTGAAAGTTTATCACGCTCTTTGTTTGTTTTACCCATAGTAAAGCTTCTGATGGCGTGATATGCAATGGTCACCACTTGGACATTCGAGTGAAAAGTGTTAGTTCATTGTTGAGAAACGGTTCTCTATTGTTTGAGCATAATTTTGCGCTTTATGGTTGACCGGCTTCGGCCGGGGATAGAGTGCACAGATGAGAAAAAGCTAAATAGAATTGTAAAAGAAAAATGAAAAACTTAAATTGAAATAACAACCAGCAGTTCCTGTAAGTCACCAGAAGATGGCAGCGGTGGAGTGTCTTTTTGTTACTAGCTCTCTGTTGATATAAGTAAGATGTAGCAGAGCTGAAAAGGAGTTTGTTAATAAAAATGAAGCAAAAAATTTGGTTGGAGCAGTAGCTCATGTAAATCGCCAGAAGATATCAGTATAGCACTCCTTTATCCTGTTAGTTTTCTGCCTGTTGATATAGGTAGGGTGCAAGAAAGTTGTGATGGATATTATGCTTTAAAGATAAAAGCAAGTTGACTCTCAGACGATTTGGGGATATAATAGTTCAAAGTAATCTGCCCCACAATGGATGGGGAAGGAGGAACAGGAGGTACCCTCAGCGCAGATAACGGCAGCTTCACAATCCTTCCCAGCACTGCTCACCAAAGGGGGGTTAATATCACCCTCTATTGCCTTCTCCGGCGTACTGAGAAGCCCTGGGCATGCAGCAGGTTTACAGCTAATGCAGAGCACACTGTTCTGTAGTGTGTAACTGATGTCTCTGGGTATGGGGCAGCAGGGGGGAGCAGGAGATGGGCCCCTGAGGAGAGGGAGATAGTTTAGAGCAGGCCGTTATCCCCCTACCTTCATCAAATGCAGGGCTTCTTCACCATATCAGCCAATATGGCGCTGGCACGAAAAGTTCCCGCGCCTCCCAGGAGCGCAGACGTCTTCAATCACCGCCGGGACAGAGGGACCACCGACCGCCGGCCACACTTCGTTCTCCTCTCTCACGTCCCAGCGTCCAGGGGTCAGGGGTGAGAGCCGAGTCAGGGCGCAGCTACAGACCCCGCAGGTATCTGATCACAGGCCGGAGCAGCAGGAGGTAGGCAATTATGATCGCTGAGCCGGAGCAAGGGGGATGGGAGCAGCCCTCAGCAGCAGTGCTTCCGTGCAGCAGCTCTCTCCAGTGTAGGCTGGAAGTAACAGCCGTTCAGCCTCAGCGTCGCTTCGTCGGCTGATCTTCTCTGCCAGATTACAGCAGAGCCGTGGTGTACTCAGCAGGCTGGGAATTTTAGTTATTTAAGCGTTCGGGCACTCCAGCTGTAGATGCAGGGGGAGGTGGAGAAACCCCCGCTGCAGCGAGTCGGCTATTTCACCGCACTTGATGGTCCACTCGGCCCGTCCAGCCAGCCTCAGGCTCACATGTAGGCCTCGGGGTCTAAGCCCGATATAAGATCAGTTTGAGGGCTCAAAAGGGTGTAAAAGTCTCCTGGACCAGAAAGGAGCTGATTAAATATCTCAAGTCCAGTGGATGGGTTGTTGATAAGTGCGGATTAAGTTAGATATAAATAGCCAGCAGAGGAGCTTAATGGAAGCACGTCCTGCTCCTTGAGCTGCTGGCCACGCCCCCCCTTTTTTTTTTTTTTTAACCTTTCAGGTGCTACACGGGAATTAATGCAAGGTGGAATGGAAAAGAAAGTTTCTTCTAAAATGTTGCTTTAGCCCCAATTTTTTCACTTGTGCAAGAGGTAACACTAAAAAGTGGACCACACCGTTTATTACTCGCTGTTTTCCGAGTGCGGCTATACTCCACGTGTAGATAAAAAGTTCTGTTTGGACACACTGCAGGACTCAGAACGGAAGGAACAATATTTTGAATTTTGGAACACATTTGGCTAAATGAAATTGTGGACACCATGTTGCATTTGCATGGCCTCTAAGGCGCCTAAACAGCAGTAATCCAACCACAAGCAACCCCATTTTGCAAACCACACCTCTCAAGGATTTTATCCAGGGGTATTGTGAACATTTTGAACCCACAAGTACTATACAGAATTTGATAACATTAGTTCGTCATATTGAAAATGTTGTTTTGGGTTTTTTTTTTCCCACAAAAATCTTGCTTTAGCCCCAAATGTTCCACTTTTGCAACCAGTAACATGAAAGTGTAGCACATACGGTAGTTTGTTACCCTCTTTCTTGAGCATGGCGATACCCCATATGTAACCTGCTTTTATTTTTCCCAATTTTAAATTAGAAAAAAAAAGCTTGTCCCCTCCCCCCCCCACCCCTAATTTGGTAACCAGCAACGGTAAAGGAGACCGCTGTGAGCTGAGGTTAGTAATGGAGAGGTGTCTAAGGCTACTTTCACACTAGCGTCGGAATCTCCCCGTCGCAATGCGTCGGGCAGAGATTCCGACGCTAGCGTTTAACGCACTGCACAACGGAGGCAGCGGATGCATTTCTCCGGCGCATCCGCTGCCCCATTGTGAGGTGGGGGCGGAGTTCTGGCCGCGCGCGCGGTCGGAAAAAGCGGTCCGTCAGGAGCAAAAAACGTTACATGTAGCGTTTTTTGCTCCTGACGGTCCGCCAAAGCACGATGCATCCGTCGCACGACGGATGCGACGTGTGGCAATCCGTCGCAATGCGTTTTTTTCTGCAAAACGACGCATTGTGACGGATTGCAGTTAACGCTATTGTGAAAGTAGCCTAAGAGTTGTCTCAGACACCGCCCACCAATGTGTTTAAAAAAAAAAAAAAAAAAAAAAAACATGCAAGTCTGCCATAGTCAAGAGAATCTGAAGTAGTCAACTTGTGGATTACAGCGACCTGCGTGACTTTTTTTTTTTTTTTTTTTTTTAAATTGCTGAACGAGGGGAAATGTTTTCAAATAAAGTGTCTTTTTCTGTGTTTTTTACTTTTGATTACTGGGTTAGTAGTGGGGGTATTTAAGACACCTCTTAGACACCTTCCCGTTATTAACCCCAGAGGTTGATGACTGCATTTTATTTTTTCTTTAGACAAATCACAGCTGTCGTCAAACCCAACTATCATTACCCCGATTGCCATCACTACAGGGCAGTCTAAAAGAGCCGTACAAAGCCTGGGAAGTTTCACTTCTGGGGTCGCTGCAGGCTGGTATTTGACAGCTGGGAGGGGCCCAATAACGATGGACCTTGACATCCGCTTGCAGCCGTCTACTTTACCTCTGCTGGTTATCAAAAATAGCTGGGACCCTACATTTTTTTTAATTTTTTTTTTTTTTTATTGCAAAGCTAAACACCGTTCAGTGCCTCATGAAAGGCACTAAATGGTGCAAGTGTGTTATATGTTAGGGGGCTTGTGAAATTATATATCTAAAGGACTTCTATCTATCGAGTCAATCATCTATCTCTATATTCTCACTTTTCTGGCTGTGAATTTACTGGACTTGGTTGATGAAATTTCAGATTTACTTTTTGAGATTGGACGGTAAACGCATAGCTTGTGTGTCATCTGATTCAATCCCTCACCCATAGACTTGCATTGGCAAGTCTCTTCCAATACACGCAGTCAAACGCAGCATGCTGCAATTTCTCCTAACGTGGATAAAACCCGAGAGAAAAATATGCAGGTGAGCACAGCCTCATTGATTTACACTGGTCAGAGTGAAATGAGATGTTTACTCGTATTAGGGCTCATACTCACTTGCGAGAAACTCTGATTAGTCTTGCATGTTAATAACCCGGCACTCAGGAGCGGAGCGTGCGGCTGCATGTATTGCTGTGCGGCCGCACGCTCCGATCTGCGTGCCGGCAGCAGCGCCAGGTATTAAACATGCAAGACTCATCCGAGTTTCTCGCAAGTGAGTATGTGCCCTTACACTCCTCGTACGTCCGTGTTCTGATTTGTCTTTTTTTTGGTGTGGAATGTATAGTGGTTCAGAGTGCGATATAAGTGATTAGATGACTTTATTCTTTGGGTTGGTGCAATTACAGTGATACCAGATTTATATAGTTTTTAAGTTTTGATGCTTTCACACAGTAAAAATATATATAATTTTTTTTTCTTTATCGCCTCTCATTGGGGGACACAGGAACCATGGGTGTATGCTGCTGACACTATGCAAATAAAAAGTTAGCTCCTGCTCTGCAGTGTACACCCCACCGACTGGCATTATACTCTTCAGTTTAGCTTAGTGTCAGTAGGAGGTGGACACGGGTCTTTCATTAGACCCGTATCTACCTCAATGTGCGTTTTTTTTTTTTTTTTTTTTCAGGTTTTCCGGAAGGGATACAGGGTGAACAGTCACACCTGTATTCCCACAAGCGGACTATGAGTACGGCGTGTACTGCCACCCCGTATCCTCATAGATCCCCCTCCAGGACCAAGAGCCTAGCACACAAGCGTGCTCAGAAGTCCGGTCCTGGCCCCGTCCCCCACCCACTCGCCCACCAGAGCCTGTCAGTCGGAGGAGACAAGGATGTCCATCAGCAGCTCCTGTGGACGTCTGATACCTTCCCAAGGTTAGTAGCAGACGACGTGGGATTTTACTAGGTGAGTATTCCTAAAGGGGTTCCCAGGACTCAGCGCGGGTTCATCGCTGCATTTGCAGCACTTTCCCCGTTCCCTGCGCGGTGGCTCTTTCTGACGCGGCGTTTTTTTCTGCCAGACGCGCTACCTTTCCTTGCCCCACCGCGTTCCTCCAGCGGTCGCCGTTCTTCCTTCAGGCCCTGGCTTCCCGGGACCTGCTTGCGGCACACACCTGCCTGCAGCCTTTCCCTCTGCGGTCGCCGGCTCCTAAGTTAGGCCCCAGCTTTTCCGGGGCCTATTCCGGCGACACTTCACCGGCGTCAGCGTTCTCCCTTTCATGCGGCGGCTGCCACACCGCTCTAGCCGAGCAGCGTCTGCGCCGCGGGGGTTCTTTCTCGGCGGTCACCGGCTTCTAATTTAGGCCCCGGCTTTTCCCGGGGTCTACTTACGGTGCCGCGCTCCGCCCACTTCCTTTTTCATCGGGCGGGCTTTCTCCCGCCCGACAATCTGCCGTGCTTTTCCCCACCCACCGGTGCCATCTCGGCTGGCTCCGCCCCTTCCTCCACACCGCTGCCGGACACTCGGGGCACGAGTTTTCTCCATCGTGCCATGCACCTACGCCGGAGAACTCCGCAGAGCGATCTTTTCTGGGGGCACAGCACACCATCTGCACCGGAGATCCACAGCATCTTCCTCCAGGTCTGCAGCATCCTGGTATCTGTGCTTTTCGTCTGCCGTGAGTAGCTCTGCACTGCACACTGACACCCCCCTCTGCCCCACTGTCCCCTAACCCGCTTGCATTTTCTTCAGGGACCTCTTCAAAATGTCTAACTCTAAGGGGGGCCGCTCTCGTCCTCCTACTTCTTCCTCTTCTGCCTTAGTCAAGTACTTTGCATGTTCGTCCTGTAACAGCAAACTTCCCTCAGGTCAGTCCTCTCCGCTCTGTCAGGCCTGCAGCAACCCGATTGTTCCCACCGCCCAGGATCCCCCGGCCGATCCGCCCGAGAGTGATACCCCCATCCCAGGCTGGGCTTCCTCTCTGTCCCAATCGATGGCCGATCTAAGTCGGGTGTCTCAAACTTTGGTGTCCGTGCTTGATCGGTTACCCCTGCAGACCCCGCAGTAGCCAGCGGGTCGCAGGAAGCTCAGTCCGAGCCCTCCATTGCTAGCCGCAAAAGGTCCAGACAGGAACGCCGGTCTGAGTCCTCTTCTCGCTCCATCTCGCCACCCGATCCTCCTCCCCTGAGTCAGGCGAGGCGTTCTCTGATGCGCCTTCGGAGCATGTTTCGGAGCTGGATTCGAACCAGATTGCTACCATGAGGGATATGGTTCAGAATCTCATTGGAGCGATAAATCTAACCTGTGGCATCAAGGAGTCCTCTACGGAACCCGCAGATCAGGCGGTTTCGTTTAGACGGGCTAAACCACCTTCCAAGTTTTTCGCTCCTCACCCGGAATTCGAGGAGATTATGACCAGAGAAGGAGAGAACCCGACCAGACGCTTTCAGAGAGGAAAGCGACTTGGCATTTTATATCCTTTTTCTCCAGAGCTCACCGCTAATTGGACGGCTTCTCTTTCGGTGGATCCTCCGGTTTCCAGACTATCCACCAACACGGTCCTCCCACTGTCCGGCGGAGCATCTCTGAAGGATTCTAACGATAGTCATAGAATCTTTCGCGAAGTCAGCCTTTGAAGCGGCCTCAGCCAGTCTTTGCCTGGCCTTTGCTTCCACTTGGGTTTCAAAATCCATATCCAAATGGGCCAAACAGCTCCGTCAGGGCATTCTGGACGGGGTTCCTTCCGGACAGCTGGCGGAACTTGCCAACCAGATTTCTCACGTGGGTGAATATCTGGTCTCCGCCTCCCTGAACGCCGCGTCTTGTGCGGCTCAGGCGTCCAGCAACGCAGTTGCCATCCGCCGGACCGTTTGGCTTAAGGCCTGGCAGGCGGATTTGTCCTCTAAAAAGTCCCTTACCAGCCTGCCTTTTCAGGGGTCTCGTCTTTTTGGTTCTAAGCTGGACCAAATCATTAAGGACGCTACTGGGGGCACAAGCTCCCTTCTTCCCCAGGCCAAGCCTCGTTGCCCGCCTCCTAGACGTCAATTTCGGTCTTTTCGTCGCTTTGTGGCATCAAACTCCTCCCAGCAGCAACAGAGGCCACAGGCACGTCAAGAGAAGAAGGCGGTATCCTTTAGGCCCACTCCTTCCTGGCGTCCTCGCTACTCCCAGGGTAGATCCTCCAGGACTGGAAGAACCACCTCGGCCTGACTCTCGGCTAGTCGACAACCCACCTCCCCAGCTGGGCGGCCATCTCCTCTTCAGGGACATCTGGATCTCCTCAGTAGAGGACGCATGGGTCAGGGAAGTTGTATCCTTGGGATACAAGATAGAGTTCGTTTCACGACCCCGGGATCGTTTTTTTTTTTAAATTTTTTTTTTTTTTTTTTTAATCCCGACCTCCAAGAGATCCTGCTCTAGTTCCGGGTTTCTTCGCAGCCATCACTTCTCTTCTCAAAGCCGGGGTAATTGTTCCCGTCCCAGAAAAAGAGCGGTTCACAGGTTTCTATTCCAACCTTTTTGTAGTACCGAAAAAAGACGGCATGGTGCGTCGCATTCTGGACCTCAAATTGCTGAACAGGAGAGTTCGTCTGAAGCACTTCAGGATGGAATCCCTTCGTTCAGTAATTGCTTCCATGGAGGCTCAGGAATTTCTGTGTTCCATAGATATTCAGGACGCCTACCTCCATGTTCCGATATTCCCGGGACATCACCGATACCTGCGCTTTGCAGTGCTTCAGGATCATTTTCAGTTTGTCGCCCTGCCGTTTGGTCTTGCAACCGCCCCAAGAGTTTTCACGAAGATCATGGCGGCGCTGATGGCCATCTTGAGGGTCAGAGGCCTGGTTCTGTTTCCATACCTCGACGACATCCTCATCAAGGCTCCGTCCTTTTCTCAGGCCCACGAAAGCCTGTCCATCGTTCTCGACACCCTAGCCCGTTTCGGGTGGCTGGTCAACCGGAAGAAGTCCTGCCTTATTCCTTCTCAGCGCATCATCTTTCTGGGCATGCTCTTCGACACTCGTCAGACGAAGGTCTTTCTTCCCGAAGACAAGAGATCCATCCTTCGTCGGGACATACGCGTGCTCCAGGGCCCTCGGTCTCCCTCCTTCCGATCGGCCATGAAGGTTTTGGGGAGGATGGTAGCAACATTGAAAGCGATTCCCTTCGCCCAATTTCACTCGTGACCTCTTCAGCAAGCCATCCTGTCTCAGTGGAACAGGTCTGTCTTCTCCCTGTACCGCCCGATCCGACTCTCTCCCCGGGTCAAACGGTCTCTCAACTGGTGGCTCACGTCACCTCTCGTCTCCCAGGGCAGGTCCTTCCTTCCAGTCCACTGGCAGGTGGTGACAACGGATGCCAGCCTGCTCGGCTGGGGTGCGGTGTTTCGCCACCTGACTGTACAGGGCCGCTGGTCGGCGCAGGAGGCAACCTTGCTGATCCATATCCTCGAGATTCGGGCCATTTTTCTGTCCCTTCGTCACTGGGAAAGGATTCTCAGGGGTCTTCCTATCCGAATCCAGACGGACAATGCCACAGCGGTGGCATATGTCGACCATCAAGGGGGGGACTTGGAGCGCCTTGGCCGAGGTATCCAAGATCCTCCTCTGGGCAGATTCAACGGTTCCGGTGATATCCGCTGTGCATATCCCTGGCGTGGACAATTGGGTCGCCGACTTCCTCAGCCGTGAGGGAATAGTCCTTGCATCCGGAGGTCTTCCATCAGGTTTGTCTTAGATGGGGGACTCCGGACGTGGATCTCACAGCATTTCAAATGAACAGGAAGGTTCCGCAGTTCATCTCCAGGTCTCGCGATCCTCTCGCAGTGGGCGTCGACGCTCTGGCCATTCCTTGGTCACAGTTCGTGCTGCCCTACCTGTTCCCACCCCTTTCATTACTTCCCAAACTGTTGAAAAAGATCAAAGAGGAAGGGGTGCCGGTCATTCTGATCGCCCCGGATTGGCCCAGGAGAGCTTGGTTCGCGGAGCTCGTCAATCTTCTCGCGGACGCTCCCTGGCGCCTTCCAGACAGGCCCGATCTGCTGTCTCTGGGTCCGATCTGCCACCCGAATTCTCGGTCGCTCAGTTTAACGGCGTGGCTGAGACTGCAGTTCTAAGAGCGTCCGGCCTTTCGGACCGGGTGATTCACACCATGATTCAGGCTAGTAAGCCTTCGTCTTCCAGGGTCTACTATCGTACCTGGAAGGCTTACTTCTGTTGGTGCGAGTTGAACCGTGTTTCATCTATGTCCTTTTCCCTGCCTTCCATTTTGGCCTTCCTTCAGGCAGTACTGGATTCGTGCCTGGCTCTTAGTTCCCTGAAGGGCCAGGTCTCTTCGCTTTCCATCCTTTTTCAGAAGACTTTAGCTTCCCGACCACAGGTTAAGACCTTTCTTCAAGGAGTGGCCCACATTGTTCCTCCGTACAGGGCCCCTGTGGATTCATGGGATTTAAACCTGGTACTGGACGTTCTGAGGGTTTCTCCCTTTGAGCCCCTCAGGGAGATTCCCCTGTCAGTCCTATCTTGGAAGGTGGCCTTTCTTGTGGCCATCACTTCTATCTGCCGCATTTCCGAGTTGGCGGCTCTTTCTTGCCATCCTCCGTTCTTGGTCATCCACCAGGACAAGGTGGTCCTCAGGCCTCCGCCTTCTTTTCTTCCTAAGGTGGTTTCCACCTTCCACCTCAACGAGGACATCGTTCTACCTTCCTTTTGTCCAGCTCCGACTCGTCCTTTGGAGCGATCGTTGAACAAGCTGGACCTCATCAGGGCAGTGAGGATCTACCTGGATAGAACGTCCACTTTCCGGAAGACGGATTCTCTTTTCGTCATTCCTGATGGCCCGCGCAGAGGCCAACCGGCTTCTAAGGCGACTATTGCTCGCTGGATCAGAACGGCAAATCTTAACCCGGCAAGCCTCCAGAACAGAGTGCCCCCTCCTGGGATTAAGGCTCACTCTACCCGGGCAGTCGGCGCCTCCTGGGTGGTGCACCACAGGGCTTCCGCTCTACAGCTTTGCAAAGCGGCAACTTGGTCTTCCATCCACACGTTCGCCAAATTTTACAAGGTCCATACCTACGATTCGGCAGACGCCAGCCTAGGCAGAAGGATCTTGCAGGCGGCAGTGGTGAGTCCTCTGACCTGATGGAAGTCTGTTTTTCCCGCCCTTGGGACTGCTTTGGGACGTCCCATGGTTCCTGTGTCCCCCAATGACAGGCGATAAAGAAAACAAGATTTTTGGTTGCTTACCGTAAAATCTGTTTCTTGGAGCCTCCATTGGGGGACACAGCTCCCTCCCAATGTTTCTCCGTTTCTGTTCTATGTTCTGACTGTTCTCACGTTTACAGTTCTCAACTTTGTGGTTATGGTTTTTCAACCTTGTTATTTATCTCCTACTGCTTTCTTCACTAACTGAAGAGTATAATGCCAGTCGGTGGGGTGTACACTGCAGAGGAGGAGCTAACTTTTTTTATTTGCATAGTATCAGCCTCCTAGTGGCAGCAGCATACACCCATGGTTCCTGTGTCCCCCAATGGAGGCTCCAAGAAACAGATTTTACGGTAAGCAACCAAAAATCCTGTTTTTTTTTCGTTTGTTTTTTTTTTAGAAGTTATTTTGTCGCCATATTCTGAGGGGGTGTAAAAAAAATTTTTTTTTCTGGTAAAGAGTGCTTATTTCTCCATCGCAACATTGGGGGACACAGGACCGTGGGTGTATGATGCTGCCACTAGGAGGCTGACACTAAGTAAATACAAAAAGGGTTAGCTCCTCCTCTGCAGTATACACCACCCACTGGCTCCAGATAATACCAGTTCTTGCTTAGTGTCCGTAGGAGGCACACTGCGTCTGTTTTTCTCCAGACGTTCTTACTTTTAATTTTATTTTTAACTTTGCGCAAGAGGATGATGGGGCGACGGACCCTTTTAAGGGGGCCGATCTCCCCCAAAACATCCAACAGGCGATCATGGCGAGTTTTACTCTCCTCTCCTGCGACATGGGATGTACGGCCGAGAACTAGCCCTGTGAAATCCTAGGAGAGCGAACCCTTAGGATACACAGAGGCCACCTTCCAATGGGCACAGTCCGGCCGCCCTCCCTCTGCACCACCACTGAAGAACAGCGGTGCTTAATGGAGCTCCTCAGTACCTCTCCACCTCCTCACCAAGAGGGTGGCAGATCGAGTTTTACTGCACATCCATCCGCCCCCCCCCCCCCTGACCCCCCCATACCTCGCCTGAACAGGAACAGCGGTGAGTCTGGCAGGGGGGGGAAGGAGGTTGGGGGGGGGGGGGGGGCACCACGGGCTTGGCCGCATCTTGCGGCCGGGCACCGCTAATTTATTCCCCGGCTTTGGCCCCAGCTAGGCCACGTCTACGCCCACAGCGTGTGTCACGTGTGAGGCCCTGCCAACCGGTTTAGCGCTTTTCGCACACTGCGAGAAGCGCTCCACATACTCTCGGCGGCCATCTTGGATACGAGAAGCTTCTGGACGCCAGGCTGCACCTCTCCTCCCGGTCACAGCACGGCGACAGGACCTGGGTAGGTGCGCTGCACACTAACACAGGCCCTCCTCCTCCTGCACACAGTGCTCCGCTTTTTTAGCTGCACAAGTGCCCCACATCAGCCCTGCACGGAGGTTAGGAGCACAGCATGTCTCTGCTTAAACCCTCCAAAAAATCTGCAATAACACATACGGTGTTCTTCACTTCTTGCACCTCCTGTCAGGCTGCACCACCAAGCGGGCATACTGTTCCACTCTGTAATGCTTGTGACCCTAAATGCGCTCAGGAGCCCCCCGCCGCAAATGAGCCCCCAGTGACCAGTCCCCCTGAGTGGGCTTTGTCACTTTCGCAATCTATGGCTTCTTTAACTACACTGTGTTCCAAATTATTATGCAAATGATATTTTTCTCGGATTTTCCTAAATGGTCGGTGCAAATGAGTCAGTCTAATAAGTCATAACCCGTTAGATTATACATCGAATTTTATTGAAGAAACCTCCCAATGATCTACTATATAATTGTCTAAGGGTCACTTCCGTCTTTCTGTCCTTCCGTCTGTCTGTCACGGATATTCATTGGTCGCGGCCTCTGTCTGTCAAGGAAATCCAAGTCGCTGATTGGTCGTGGCTTTTTTTCTGCGACCAATCAGCGACGGGCACAGTCCGGAAGAAAATGGCTGCTCCTTACTCCTCCCGCAGTCACTGTCCGGCACCCGCATACTCCCCTCCAGCCATCGCTAACACAAGGTTAATGCCGGCGGTAACGGACCGCGTTATGCCGTGGGTAACGCACTGTTACTGCCGCTATTAACCCTGTGTGTCCTCAACTTTCAACTATTGATGCTGCCTATGCGCCATCAATAGTAAAAAATCTAATGTTAAAAATAATTTTAAAAAACCTGCTATACTCACCCTCCGTTGTCCACCGAGCCGCTCGCGGCTGCCGCCATCTTCCGTTCTCGGCGATGCATTGCGAAATTACCCAGACGACTTGGCGGCCTCGCGAGACCACTAAGTCATCTGGGTAATTTCGCAATGCATCCTGGGAACGGAAGATGGCGGCAGCCGCGCGCTCATCGCCTGCGCCAGATCCGAAGGTGACTGTTACAACTACAATGGGCGCTCGGATCCGAAGGAGAGTTTTTTTTTTTTTTACCTGTGACATACGTGGCTGGGCAATATACTACGTGGCTCTGTGCTGTATGCTACGTGGCTGGGCAATATGCTACGTGGCTGGGCAATATGCTACGTGGCTGGGCAATATGCTACGTGGCTGGGCAATATGCTACGTGGCTGGGCAATATGCTACGTGGCTGGGCAATATGCTACGTGGCTGGGCAATATGCTACGTGGCTCTGTGCTGTATACTATGTCACTGGGCAATATACTACGTGGCTGGGCAATATACTACGTGGCTCTGTGCAGTATACTACGTCGCTGTATATGCTACGTGGCTGGGCAATATGCTACGTGGCTGGGCAATATGCTACGTGGCTGGGCAATATGCTACGTGGCTGGGCAATATGCTACGTGGCTGGGCAATATGCTACGTGGCTGGGCAATATGCTACGTGGCTGGGCAATATGCTACGTGGCTGGGCAATATGCTACGTGGCTGGGCAATATGCTACGTGGCTGGGCAATATGCTACGTGGCTGGGCAATATGCTACGTGGCTGGGCAATATGCTACGTGGCTGGGCAATATGCTACGTGGCTGGGCAATATGCTACGTGACTGGCCAATATGCTACGTGGCTCTGTGCTGTATACTATGTCACTGGGCAATATACTACGTGGCTGGGCAATATACTACGTGGCTCTGTGCAGTATACTACGTCGCTGTGCAGTATACTACGTGGCTGGGCAATATACTACGTGGACATGCATATTCTAGAATACCCGATGCGTTAGAATCGGGCCACCATCTAGTAACAGTATAATCTCCAAAATAAAAACTCAAAATACACTGTTCCAAATTATTAGGCACAGAAGAATTTCTATACATTTGATATGTTTTAAAGAACTGAAAATGCTCATTTGTGGAATTTGCAGCATTAGGAGGTCACATTTACTGAACAAAAAAGCTATTTAACTCCAAAACCTCCTAACAGGCCAAATTACATGTTGACATAGGACCCATTCTTTGATATCACCTTCACAATTCTTGCATCCATCGAACTTGTGGGTTTTTGGAGAGTTTCTGCTTGTGTTTCTTTGCATGAAGTCAGAATCGCCTCCCAGAGCTGCTGTTTTGATGTGAATGGCCTCCCACCCTCATAGATCTTTTGCTTGATGATACTCCAAAGGTTCTCTGTATGGTTGAGGTCAGGTGAAGATGGTGGCCACACCATGAGTTTATCTCCTTTTATGCCCTTAGCAGCCAATGACTCAGAGGTATTCTTTGCAGCATGAGATGGTGCATTGTCATGCATGAAGGTGATTTTGCTCCTGAAGGCACGTTTCTGCTTTTTAGACCATGAAAGAAAGTTGTCAGTCAGAAACTCTAAATACTTTGCAGAGGTCATTTTCACACCTTCAGGAACCTTAGAGTCCTACCAGCTGTTTCCCTGTGATTCTGGCCCAAAATGTGACTCTTCCACCTCCTTGCTGACGTAGCAGCCTTGTTGGGACATGGTGGCAATCCACCAACCATCCACTACTCCATCCATCTGGACCATCCAGGGTTGCTTGACACTAATCAGTAAACAAGACTATTTGGAAATTAGTCTTCATGAATGTCTGGGCCCACTTTAACCATTTCTGCTTGTGAACACTGTTTAAGGGTGGCTGAATATTAGGTTTATGCACCACAACAAGCCTTTGAAGGATCCTACACCTTGAGGTTCGAGGGACTCAAGAGGCACCAGCAGTTTCAAATAACTGTTTGCTGCTTTGTAATGGTATTTTGGCAGCTGCTCTCTTATACCCATGAATTTGTTTGTCAGAAACCTTCCTCAATATTCCTTTATCTGCATGAACTCTGTCTGGGCTCTGTTTCAGTCACAAATCTCTTCACAGTATGATGACCACTCTTAAGTTTTCGTGGAATATCTGTTTTCATACGTTGTCCAAGGCATTGCACTATTTAATGCTTTTCAGCAGCAGATAGATCCCATATTACTTGAAACCTGTGGCCTGCTTAATGTGGAGCATAATTTTTTTAAGTAGTTTTCCTTTAATTAGAATCACCTGGAAAACTAATTATCCAGACCCCGATTTTGTAACCGGAAGACACCAGATCCCTGACCCACTCATCATGAACGACTGCAAGCCAGACATGACGAAACAAGAGAAGGCGTCCGCCTACTTTGCTGGTGTCGTCCAGAAGAAATTGTGAGTCATTTAGAAGATGGTTGCCCTCTGTTGGCTTTCAACATCCCTACCATCCTGGATTTCCTCCAATTCGGTCTGGACTCGGGCTTTCGCCGAGTTCACATAAAAGGCAGGTCTCTGCCTTGTCAGTCCTTTTTCAACGAAAAATTGCTTCCAAACCCAGGTCGGAGCATTCTTTCAGGGAGTCTCTCATGTGGTGCCTCCCTATAGAGCACCTCTACAGGCTTGGGACCTTAATCTGGTCCTAGGTGTCCTGCATGAATCTCCCTTCGAGCCGTTGCAGGACATCTCTCCTTTCATGGAAGGTGGCTTTTCACGTCGCTATTACGTCGATCAGACGAGTCTCTGAATTGGCTGCCCTTGCCTGTTGGATGCCGTTCCTTACATTCCACCGAGACAAGGTGATTCTCAGACCATCCCCTACCTTCTTCCCAAAGGTGGTGTCTTCCTTCCACCTTAACGAGGATATCGTACTTCCGTCATTTTGTCCTCCGACGCACCACGTGGAGAAGGCTCTTCACTCTCTGGATCTTGTGAGAGCTCTCAGGAAGTGCGTGTCTAGGATGGCACCTTTTCGACAGACTGAAGTTCTGTTCGTGCTCCCGGCAGGACACCGGAAGGGACTGCCCGCTTCTAAGTCGACAATCGCCAGATGGATTCGGTCGACTATTCAAGAGGCTTATCGCGTCAGAGGCAAACCTATCTCAGCGGGTCTCGGGGCACACTCCACTCGGTTGGTGTGTGCTTCCTGGTCCATTCTGAATCAAGCGTCTGCAGAGCAAGTTTGCAAAGCTTCGACCTGTTCTAGCCTGCACACCTTCTCAAAGAATTACAATGTCCATACTCTGCCATCTTTAGATGCAAGCCTGGGTAGGCGTATTCTGCAGGCAGTGGTGGTGCACATGTAGACAGCAGGTGCTATGAGTTTACACTGTTATTTCCCGCCCAGGGCCTCTTTTGGATGTCCCACGGTCCTTTGTCCCCCAATGTGGCGATGGAGAAATAGGGATTTTTGTGTACTTACCGTAAAATCCTTTTCTCCAAGCCACTCATTGGGGGACACAGCACCCACCCCTGTCTTGGCTTGTTGCCTATGATGAGTGTTTTAGTCTCTGACATGTTGTACCTACGGTTAATTTTTGTTAATCTCCTACTGCTTTGCTACTGAACTGGTATCATCTGGACCCAGTGGGCGGTGTATACTGCAGAGGAGGAGCGAACCCTTTTTTTTATTTGCATAGTGTCAGCCTCCTAGTGGCAGCAGCATACACCCACGGTCCTGTGTCCCCAACGAGTGGCTCGGAGTAAAGGATTTTACGGTGACTACACAAAAATTCCTATTTTTGGCGCGACAAGTTGGAGATTTTTTTTTTTTTTTTTGCACCATTTTGAAGCACAACGTTTTTTGATTTATTTTTTTTATTTTTTTTATTCAGATTTTTTTAAGGCACAAAATGAACAAAAAACAGCAATTCAGTAATTTTTGTTTTGCATGTTCACTTGCAGTAAATGATAAAACTGACTTGTTCGGTGGGTCGGTGCGATTACAGCAATATTTACCATAATTTTTTTTATTAACCCCTTACCGGCATCGGACGTACTATACCGTCCGATGCCGGCTCCCCTGCTTTGATGCAGGGCTCCGCGGTGAGCCCGCACCAAAGCCGGGACATGTCAGCTGTTTTGAACAGCTGACATGTGCCCGTAATAGGCGCGGGCAGAATCGCGATCTGCCCGCACCTATTAACTAGTTAAATGCCGCTGTCAAACGCAGACAGCGGCATTTAACTACCGCTTCCGGCCGGGCGGCCGGAAATGACGTCATCGCCGACCCCCGTCACATGTCCGGGGGTCGGCGATGCGTCTCCATTGTAGCCATAGAGGTCCTTGAGACCTCTATGGTTACTGATTGCCCGTCGCTGTGAGCGCCACCCTGTGGTCGGCGCTCACAGCACACGTGCAATTCTGCTACATAGCAGCGATCAGCAGATCGCTGCTATGTAGCAGAGCCGATCGGCTTGTGCCTGCTTCTAGCCTCTCATGGAGGCTATTGAAGCATGGCAAAAGTTAAAAAAAAAAGTTTAAAAAAATGTGAAAAAAATAAAAAAAACATAAAAGTTTAAATCACCCCCCTTTCGCCCCAATCAAAATAAATCAATAAAAAAAATATCAAATCTACGCATATTTGGTATCGCCGCGCTCAGAATTGCCCGATCTATCAAATAAAAAAAAGTATTAACCTGATCGCTAAACAGCGTAGCGGGAAAAAAACTCGAAACGCCAGAATTACGTTTTTTTGGTCGCCGCGACATTGCATTAAAATGCAATAACGGGCGATCAAAAGAACGTATCTGCACCGAAATGCTATCATTAAAAACGTCATCTCGGCACGCAAAAAATAAGCCCTCAACCGACCCCAGATCACGAAAAATGGAGACGCTACGAGTATCGGAAAATGGCGCAAATTTTTTTTTTTTTTTTTTAGCAAAGTTTGGAATTTTTTTTCACCACTTAGATAAAAAATAACCTAGTCATGTTTGGTGTCTATGAACTCGTAATGACCTGGAGAATCATAATGGCAGGTCATTTTTAGCATTTAGTGAACCTAGCAAAAAAGCCAAACAAAAAACCAATGTGGGATTGCACTTTTTTTGCAATTTCACCGCACTTGGAATTTTTTTCCCGTTTTCTAGTACACGACATGTTAAAACCAATGATGTCGTTCAAAAGTACAACTCGTCCCGCAAAAAATAAGCCCTCACATGGCCAAATTGACGGAAAAATAAAAAAGTTATGGCTCTGGGAAGGAGGGGAGCGAAAAACGAACACTGAAAAACGAAAAATCCCCTGGTCATGAAGGGGTTAAAAAGACACACTTTTTCCAAAAAATGTGGGTGGAAAATCTGTGTAATTTACTGGTGGTGGAAGATATCTGCGGTGCAGCAGGATCACAGGAGGCAGGGTCGCTGCTCTAGTTAGCTGGCAGGAGAGGAATATTTATGCAACCTGCAAATTTCATCCCCAACATCCCATCCCATATTGCCTAGAGGTAATAACATGGATTTCTGCCAGTTTATTTTTACATGAGAAACTCGCCCAATTAATCAAATCTCTTGTCTTATTAAATGTGCATAATACCATTTAGGCTAAGTGCACACGCTGCAGATTCCATTGCAGAATTTTCCGCAGCGGATTTGCTAAATCCGCCGTGAAAAACCGCTGCGGTTTTTACTGCGGATTTACCGCTGTTTCTTTTGCGGTTTCCTCTGCGGGTTTTCACCTGCAGATTTCTACTGGAGTAGTGGCAAACCCGCAGCGGAATCCGCAGAAAGAATTGACATGCTGCGGAAAATAACCGGCTGCGTTTCCGCGCGTTTTTTTTCCGCAGCATGTGCACTGCGGATTTCATTTCCCATTGCTTTACATGGTACTGTAAATGCATGGGAAACTGGTGCGGATCCGCAGCTGTGGAAACGCTGCGGATCCGCAGCAAAATCCGCAGCGTGTACATACCCTTATAGGTATGAAATTTTAACGGTTTTACTTTACATAACATCAGGTGGAAATAGACTTGTAAACTCTTCAAAATGCAGACCCTACAATCAGCTGGTTGAGGTGGCTGCTTTTGTTGGCATCCTCTGCAACTAATTTGCTAGGAAAAGCTGCGGGTAGGCAAAATCTTATATTGCAACCATTTAGATGTGTGGCTGTCTAATACATGGATGACTTCGGTCTGTCGCAAAGGGAGCCGATCTCGTACAGTATCTGTTCTTACTGATATTAACCCCTTAATCCCATATGACGTACTATCCCGTCAAGGTGACCCGAGACTTAATTCCCAGGGACAGGATAGTACGTCATAGCGATCGGCTGTGCTCATGGGGGGGGGGGGGGGGCGCGTCCGGGTGTCAGCTATGTGCCAGGAGCGGTCACGGACCACTCCTGGCACATTAACCCCAGGCACACTGCAATCAAACATGATTGCAGCGTTATGGGGGCATAGAGAAGCATTCCCTGAGACCATCTGTACAAGGCGATGTGCTCACCTTGTACCGATCGTCTCCTCCCTGCAGGGCCCGGATCCAAAATGGCCGCGGGGCTGCATCCGGGTCCGGCAGGGAGGTGGCTTACCAAACGCCTGCTCAGACCAGGCGCTGGTAAGCCCGGAGCAGTGCACGTCAGATCGCTGATCTGACATGGTACATTGCAAAGTGTCAGATCAGCGATCTGACCTTATAACATGATGCCCCCCCCCCCCCCCCCCCGGGGCAATGTTTATAAAGTAAAAAAATAAATAAATATATATTTAGATGTGTAAAAAAAAAAAAAAAAAACTAAATAAAGAGAATATGTATATATTACACTAGATGGTGTCCCGATTCTAACGCATCGGGTATTGTAGAATATGCATGTCCACGTAGTATTTTTCCCAGTCACGTAGTATAATGCTCCATGCAGTTATGGCCCCATAGATGCCCCATATAATGCTCCATGCAGTTATGGCCCCATAGATGCCCCATATAATGCTCCATGCAGTTCTTTATGGCCCCATAGATGCTCCATATAGCATTGTGCCACATGTAATGCTGCTGCAATTAAAAAAAATAAAATAAAAAATCACACTCGCCTCTCGTCGCTGCTCCTCAGCGTCCCTTCTCTCCGAACTGACTGTTCAGGCAGAGGGCGGCGCGCACACTAATACATCATCGCGCCCTCTGACGGAGCGGCGCCCGGCGGATGGAACGCGGACAGGTGAATATGACATACTCACCTGCTCCTGGCGCTGTCCCTGCCTGTTCCATGGTACCGCAGCTTCTTCGCGCCTGCGCGAGGAGGACCTGCCATGACGTAACGGTCACATGACCGTGACGTCATGGCAGGTCCTTCTCGCGCAGGACCTGTGATAACGTCACGGTCACATGACCGTGACGTCATGGAAGGTCCTTGTCTCATGCCATCCTTAGCACCGGAATGTCGTGAAGAGCGGGAAAGGCGCCGGAGGGCGAGTATGATGACTTTTTTTATTTTTATTTTTTTATTATTTTTAACATTAGATCTCTTTACTATTGATGCTGCATAGACAGCATCAATAGTAAAAACTTGGTCACACAGGGTTAATAGCGGCGGTAACTGAGTGAGTTACCCGCGGCATAACGCGGTCCGTTACCGCCGGAATTAACCCAAAGTGAGCGGTGACTGGAGGGGAATATGCAGGCGCCGGGCAGTGACTGCGGGGAGCAAGGAGCGGCCATTTTCTTCCGGACTGTGCCCGTCGCTGATTGGTCGCGGCTGTTTTGCCGCGACCAATCAGCGACTTGGATTCCATGACAGACCGAGGCTGCGACCAATGAATATCTGTGACAGAAAGACAAAGACGGAAGTGACCCATAGACAATTATATAGTAGATATACAAATATAGACACTAGTTGGTGGCCCGATTCTAACGCATCGGGTATTCTAGAATATGTATGTATATAGCAGCCACATAGTGTATATAGCACAGGCCACGACATATTCTTGAATACCCGATGCGTTAATACAGGCCACGCAGTATATAACAGTGGCCACGCAGTATATATCGCAGCCCACACAGTATATAGCAGCCATGTATTATGTAACGCAGCTCACGCAGTATGTAACAGCCCACGTAGTATATAGCAATGTGGGCACTATATGCGTGGTTAAAAAAGACTTAAAATAAAAAAAAAAAACATATACTCACGAAGGCCAATTGAAGTCCTGGCGCCTGTGTGCGGTGCACGCGGCAGCTTCCGGTCCCAGGGTTGGTATGAGCGCAGGACCTGTGATGATGTCGCGATCACATGACCGTGACGTCATGGAAGGTCCTTCTCGCATAGCATCCTTGGCACCAGAACTTGCCACTTGCACTGCCGAGGACACCGCGCCATGTCGGAGGGTAAGAATAACCTTTTTTTATTATTTGTAACATTAGATCTTTATGCATACGCAGCATCAATAGTAAAAAGTTGGTCACACAGGGTTAATAGCTGTGTTAATAGAGTGCGTTACACCGCGGCATAACGCGGTCCATTAACGCTCCATTAACCCTGTGTGAGGGCTGACTGGAGGGGAGTATGGAGCGGGCACTGACTGCGGGGAGCAAGGAGCGGCCATTTTGCCGCCGGACTGTGCCCGTCGCTGATTGGTCGTGGGTGTTTTGCCGCAACCAATCAACGACTTGGATTTCCATGACAGAGGCCGCGGCCAATGAATATCCGTGACAGACGGAAGTGACCCTTAGACAATTATATAGTAGATATATATCTACTATATAATTGTCTAAGGGTCACTTCTGTCTCTGTCTTTCTGTCACAGATATTCATTGGTCGCGGCCTCTGTCATGGAAATCCAAGTCGCTGATTGGTCGCGGCAAAACAGCCGCGACCAATCGGCGACGGGCACAGGCTGAAGAAAATCGCCGCTCCATACTCCCCGCAGTCAGTGTCCCTGGCGCCAGCTCCATACTCCCAGCTCCATACTCCCAGCTCCGGTCACCGCTCACACATGGTTAATGGCAGCGGTAACGGACCCTATGTGACCAAGTTTTTACTATTGATGCTGCCTATGCAGCATCAATAGTAAAAAGATGTAATGTTAAAAATAATAAAAAAACAAAAAAACCTGCTATTCTCACCTTCCGTCGTTGGACGATGCGCTCGCGCCGGCCGCCATCTTCCGTTCCCAGAGATGCATTGCAAACTTACCCAGAAGACTTGGCGGTCTCGCGACACCGCTAAGTCACCTGGGTAATTTCGCAATGCATCCTGGCAACGAAAGATGGCGGCCGCATCACACAGCTTCGCTGGATCCCAGGGGTGAGTAACTATTTTTTTTTGTTTTAATTTTTTTTAACAGGGATATGGTGCACACACTGCTAAATACTGCGGCAGTGTTATATACCTACGTGACTGGCCAATATACTACGTCGCTGGGCAATATACTACGTCGCTGGGCAATATACTACGTTAGTATTGCCACGTCCGTATCAACCCGACCTATAAAAGTGTCCCACTAGTTAACCCCTGCAGTGAACACCGTAAAAAAGGGGGCAAAAAACAACGCTTTATTATCATACCGCCTAACAAATATGGAATAGCACGCGATCAAAAAGACAGATATAAATAACCATGGTACCGCTGAAAACGTCATCTTGTCCCGCAAAAAATGAGCCGCCATACAGCATCATCAGCGAAAAAATGAAAGTTACTGTCCTCAGAATAAAGCGATGCAAAAATAATTTTTTCTATAAAATAGTTTTTATCGTATAAACGTGCCAAAACATAAAAAAAGATACAATGCCTACAAGTAGTATTCAACCCCCTGCAGATTTAGCAGGTTTAATAAGATGCAAATAAGTTAGAGCCTTCAAACTTCAAACAAGAGCAGGATTTATTAATAGATGCATAAATCTTACAAACCAAAAAGTTTTGTTGCTCAGTTAAATTTTTATAAATTTTAAACATAAAAGTGTGGGTCAATTATTATTCAACCCCTAGGTTTAATATTTTGTGGAATAACCTTTGTTTGCAATTACAGCTAATAATCATCTTTTATAAGACCTGATCAGGCCGGCACAGGTCTCTGGAGTTATCTTGGCCCACTCCTCCATGCAGATCTTCTCCAAGTTATCTAGGTTCTTTGGGTGTCTCATGTGGACTTTAATCTTGAGCTCCTTCCACAAGTTTTCAATTGGGTTAAGGTCAGGAGACTGACTAGGCCACTGCAACACCTTGATTTTTTGCCTCTTGAACCAGGCCTTGGTTTTCTTGGCTGTGTGCTTTGGGTCGTTGTCTTGTTGGAAGATGAAATGATGACCCATCTTAAGATCCTTGATGGAGGAGCTGAGGTTCTTGGCCAAAATCTCCAGGTAGGCCGTGCTATCCATCTTCCCATGGATGCGGACCAGATGGCCAGGCCCCTTGGCTGAGAAACAGCCCCACAGCATGATGCTGCCACCACCATGCTTGACTGTAGGGATGGTATTCTTGGGGTCGTATGCAGTGCCATCCAGTCTCCAAACGTCACGTGTGTGGTTGGCACCAAAGATCTCGATCTTGGTCTCATCAGACCAGAGAACCTTGAACCAGTCAGTCTCGGAGCCCTCCAAGTGATCATGAGCAAACTGTAGACGAGCCTTGACATGACTCTTTGAAAGTAAAGGTACCTTACGGGCTCGTCTGGAACCGAGACCATTGCGGTGGAGTACGTTACTTATGGTATTGACTGAAACCAATGTCCCCACTGCCATGAGATCTTCCCGGAGCTCCTTCCTTGTTGTCCTTGGGTTAGCCTTGACTCTTCGGACAAGCCTGGCCTCGGCACGGGAGGAAACTTTCAAAGGCTGTCCAGGCTGTGGAAGGCTAACAGTAGTTGCATAAGATTTCCACTTCCGGATGATGCTCCCAACAGTGGAGACAGGTAGGCCCAACTCCTTGGAAAGGGTTTTGTAACCCTTGCCAGCCTTGTGACCCTCCACGATCTTGTCTCTGATGGCCTTGGAATGCTCCTTTGTCTTTCCCATGTTGACCATGTATGAGTGCTGTTCACAAGTTTGGGAAGGGCCTTAAATAGTCAGAAAAGGCTGGAAAAAGAGATAATTAATCCAAACATGTGAAGCTCATTGTTCTTTGTGCCTGAACTACTTCTTAATACTTTAGGGGAACCAAACAGAATTCTGGTGGGTTGAGGGGTTGAATAATAAATGACCCTCTGAAAAGACTTTTCACAATTTAAAAAAAAAATAAAGAAATAACATTCTTTTTTGCTGCAGTGCATTTCACACTTCCAGGCTGATCTACAGTCCAAATGTCACAATGCCAAGTTAATTCCAAATGTGTAAACCTGCTAAATCTGCAGAGGGTTGAATACTACTTGTAGGCACTGTATAAACGAGGTATCGCTGGAATCGTACTGACCCAAAGAATAAAACTGCTTTATCCATTTTACCAAACGCGGAACGGTATAAACGCCCCCCCCCCACCCCAACAGAAATTCATGAATAGCTGTTTTTTTGGTCATACTGCCTCTCAAAAATCGGAATAAGAAGCGATCAAAAAATGTCTCGTGCCCGAAAATGTTACCAATAAAAACGTCAACTCGTCACATTGCCAAAATATGGAAAAATTATAGCTCTCAAAATGTGGTAACCCCAAAAAAATATTTTTTGCAATAAAAAGCGTCTTTTACTGTGTGACAGCTACCAATCAGGGCCGGCTTCAGGTTTTTGAGGGCCCTGGGCGAAAGAGTCTCAGTGGGCCCCCCCTTTAACACATACCACGATTCATGATCGCATATAAACACAGCCATGTAGTATGTAACACAGCCCAAGTAGTATATAGCACAGCCACGTAGCATATAATACAGCCATGTAATGTATAACAACCCACATAGCATATAACATAGCCACATAGTATATAGCACAGCCCATATAGTATATAGCACAGCCACATAGTATATGCTACGTGGGCCGTGTTATATAACAGCCCACGTAGTATATAACACGGCCCACGTAGTATATAGAACAGCCATGTAGTATATAGACACTTGCCCCATATAGTACTGCGCAAATGTTATGGCCCCATAGATGCTCCATACAGACACTTGCCCCATATAGTGCTGCACAAACGTTATGGCCCCATAGATGCTCCATACAGACACTTGCCCCATTTGCTGTTGCTGCGATAAAAAAAAAATAAAAAATCATACTCACCTCTCCGTTGCTCAGGCCCCCGGCACTTTGAATATTCACCTGTCCTCGTTCCAGCCGCCGCTCCATCTTCTTCAGCGTCTTCTGCACTGACGCTCAGGCAGAGGGCGCGCACTAACCACGTAACCGCGCCCTCTGACCTCAGTGACACTGCAGAGGACGTGGAAGACGGAGCGGCTGGAACGAGGAGCAGGTGAATATCGCGCAGCGCTCCCCTCCCCGTTATACTCACCTGCTCCTGGCGCTGTGCAGTCCCTGCTTCCCAGCGCCGGCAGCTTCTTCCTGTATTGAGCTGTCACTGTTACCGCTCATTACAGTAATGAATATGCGGCTCCACCCTTATGAAAGGTGGAGCCGCATATTCACTACTGTAATGAGTGGTACCATGTGACCGCTCAGTACAGGAAGAAGCTGGGGACCTGCAGGGACCGCGCCAGCCGCCAGGAGTAGGTGAGTATAATTAGACAGCCCCCGGCCGCTCCCCCTCCCCTGCCGAGTCAGCTCCGTGATGTGCCGCTAGCTGAGGGCCTCTGGGGGAGTGGTGGTCCTAGGCACTGGCAGCTGCCTGCCCTTAACGCCGGCCTTGAATGGGGGGCCCCCCTGTCTCGTCAGGGCCCCAGCACTTGCCCGGGTACGCCGGGTGCTGACGAAGGCCCTGCTACCAATCATAAAATTCCTCTAATAAAAAAAAAAAAAACCCGCTATAAAAGTAAATCAACCCCCCCCCTTAATCACCCCCTTAGGGAAAAATAAAAAAAATTTTAAAATGTATTTATTTCCATTTTCCGGTTGGGGTGGGGGCTAGGGTTAGGCTAGGGTTTGGATTACATTTACGGTTGGGATTAGGGATCTCAGGGTTCGGGGTGTGGTTAGAGTTATGGTTGGGATTAGAGGTGTGTTTGGGTTAGGGTTTCAGTTAGAATTGGGGGTTTCCACTGTTTAGGCACATCAGGGCTCTCCAAACGCGACATGGCGTCCAATCTAAATTCCAGCCAATTCTGTGTTGAACCAGTAAAACAGTGCTTCTTCCCTTTCGAGCTCTCCCGTGCGGCCAAACAGGGGTTTACCCCAACATATGGGGTATCAGCGTACTCGGGACAAATTAGACAACAACTTCTGGGGTCCAATTTCTCTTGTTACCCTTGGGAAAATAAAAATTTGAGGGGCTAAAAAACCATTTTGGGGAAATAAAAATGATTTTTTATTTTCACGGCTCTGCGTTATAAATTGTAGTGAAATACTTGGGATTCAAAGCTCTCACAACACATCTAGATTAGTTCCTTGGGGGGGTCTAGGTTCCAATATGGGGGAACTTGTGGGGGGTTTCTACTGTTCAGGTAAATCAGGGGCTCTGCAAATGCAACGTGACGCCTGCAGACCACTCCATCTATGTCTGCATTCCAAATGGCGCTCCTTCCCTTCCGAGCTCTGCCATGCGCCCAAACAGTGGTTACCCCCCACATATGGGGTATCGGCGTACTCAGGACAAATTGCACAACAACTTTTGGGGTCCAATTTCTCATGTTTCCCCTGGGAAAATACAAAACTGGGGGCTAAAAAATTAATTTTGTGGGGAAAATTTTTTTATTTTTATTTTCACGGCTCTGCGTTATAAACTGTAGTGAAACACTTGGGTTCAAAGCTCTCACAACACATCTAGATAAGATCCCTAGGGGGTCTACTTTCCAAAATGGTGTCACTTGTGGGGGGTTTCAATGTATAGGCACATCAGGGGCTCTCCAAACGCAACATGGTGTCCCATCTCAATTCCAGCCAATTTTGCATTGAAAAGTCAAATGGCGCTCCTTCCCTTCCGAGCTCTGCCATGCGCCCAAACAGTGGTTTACCCCCACATATGGGGTATCGGGTTACTCAGAACAAATTGTACAACAACTTTTGGGGTCCATTTTCTCCTGTTACCCTTGGTAAAATAAAACAAATTGGAGCTGAAGTAAATTTTTTGTGAAAAAAGTTAAATGTTCATTTTTGTTTAAACATTCCAAAAATTCTTGTGAAACATCTGAAGGGTTAATAGACTTCTTGAATGTGGTTTTGAGCACCTTGAGGGGTGCAGTTTTTAGAATGGTGTCACACTTGGTTATTTTCTATCATATAGACCCCTCAGAATAACTTCAAATTTGATGTGGTCCCTAAAAAAAAAAAAAAAAAAAAAAAAATTTGCTGGTCAACTTTTAACCCTTAACTCCCTAACAAAAAAAAAATTTGTTTCCAAGATTGTACTGATGTAAAGTAGACGTGGGAAATGTTACTTAAGTATTTTGTGACAGATCTCTGTGATTTAAGGGCATAAAAATTCAAAGATGGAAAATAAATTTTCCCCAAATTTCCGTTTTTTTTCACAAATAAACACAGGTAATATCAAAGAAATTTTACCACTATCATGAAGTACAATATGTCTCGAGAAAACAATGTCAGAATCACCGGGATCCGTTGAAGTTTTCCAGAGTAAGGCTAGGTTCACATTGCGTTAGGGCAGTCCGTTTAGCGCATAGCGCAACGGACTGCGCTAACGCAATATCCCAAAAGGGATCGCGTTTGCCGATCCCGCTTGCGCAGATTCCCGATCTGTGCTAGCGAGGAATGTACCGCGAACGCTGCAAGCAGCATTCGAGGTCCGTCACTCAAATGACACCACATCGCTAGCGCACACCCAATGTGGGCGTGCGCTAATGATGAGTTCGCCATTACAAGCAATGGCGGTGTTAACGGACTACGTTACACCGCATTATGCCGCGGTGTAACGTAGTCAGTTTAACGGGTTCACATAACGCAATGTGAACCTAGCCTTATAACCTCATAAAGGGACAGTGGTCAGAATTATAAAAATTGGCCCGGTCATTAACGTGCAAACCACCCTCGGGGCTTAAGGGGATAAAGGGGTTTCCTGCACTGTGTACCTTGTCTGACAAATGGGTAACCTAACTAGGCAAACGTGGTCGTTATGCCCTAATTTTATAGAAAATCTGAGGGGAAAAGCAACAGACCAATATATTCTATAAATTTATTTTCTTTTCTTTTTCTTAGGCTCCCTGCACCCATTCAAGGATTTTGGATGGTTTATGACCTTTCTCTTGGGACAACTATGATTTGCCTTACTAGTGGCTATGAATGCATCACAAGACAATTATTGTATGTGTAAAATTTATATTCTACAAATGTAAATTGAATTTTTTTTTATTGACCTTTTACAGGAAAAAAATAAAAAGTAATTAGCCATTTTAGAATTGTTCACTATCATTTATAAGTTAGCAACCAATCTTATACTATAGTAATAGACATTTTTCAAGTATATAAAGAGTACATTTTTACAAACAGACTCAGACAAAAGGAAAGTGGGGGCTATGATATGGAATGCTATGACCTAGTTACAGTGGGTACGGAAAGTATTCAAGCCCCTTTAAATTTTTCACTTTGTTTCATTGCAGCCATTTGGTAAATTCATTTTTTTTTTCTATTGTTAATATACACTCTGCACCTCATCTTAACTGAAAAAAAAAACCCAGAAATGTAGTAATTTTTGCAAATTTAAAAAAACAAACAAATATCTCATGGTCATAAGTGTTCAGACCCTTTGCTCAGTATTGAGTAGAAGCACCTTTTGAGCTAGTACAGCCATGAGTCGTCTTGGTAATGATGCAACAAGTTTTTCACACATGGATTTGGGAATCCTCTGCCATTCTTCCTTGCAGATCCTCTCCAATTCCGTCAGGTTGGATGGTGGAAAGCTATTTTTATGTCTCTCCAGAGATGCTCAATTGGGTTTAGGTCAGAGCTCTGGCTGGGCAGGTTAAAGGTACTGTCACACTAGACGATATCGCTAGCGATCCGTGACGTTGCAGCGTCCTCGCTAGCGATATCGTCCAGTGTGACAGGCAGCAGCGATCAGGCCCCTGCTGGGAGATCGCTGGTTGGGGAAGAAAGTCCAGAACTTTATTTCGTCGCTGGACTCCCCGTAGACATCGCTGAATCGGCGTGTGTGACACCGATTCAGCGATGTCTTCGCTGGTAACCAGGGTAAACATCGGGTAACTAAGCGCAGGGCCGCGCTTAGTAACCCGATGTTTACCCTGGTTACCATCCTAAAAGTAAAAAAACAAACGCTACATACTTACCTACAGCCGTCTGTCCTCCAGCGCTGTGCTCTGCACTCCTCCTGCTCTGGCTGTGAGCGTCGGTCAGCCGGAATGCAGAGCGGTGACGTCACCGCTCTGCTTTCTGGCTGCCCGGCGCTCACAGCCAGACCAGAGAAGCAGAGCGCCGAGGACAGACGGCTGTAGGTAAGTATGTAGCGTTTGTTTTTTTACTTTTTAGGATGGTAACCAGGGTAAACATCGGGTTACTAAGCGCGGCCCTGCGCTTAGTTACCCGATGTTTACCCTGGTTACCGGGGACCTCGGGATCGTTGGTCGCTGGAGAGCGGTCTGTGTGACAGCTCTCCAGCGACCAAACAGCGACGCTGCAGCGATCCGGATCATTGTCTGTATCGCTGCAGCGTCGCTATGTGTGACGGTACCTTTAGAATGGTCACAAAGTTGTTCTGAAGCCAATCCTTTGTTATTTTAGCTGTGTGCTTAGGGTCGTCTTGCTAGAAGGTGAACGGTCAGCCAAGTCTGAGGTCCAGAGCACTCTGGAAGAGGTTTTCATCCAGGATATCTCTGTACTTGGCCTCATTCATGTTTCGTTCTATGGCAACCAGTCATCCTGTCCTTGCAGCTGAAAAACACCGTCATAGCATGATGCTGCCACCACCATGTTTCACTGTTGGGATTGTATTGGGCAGGTGATGAGCAGTGTTTGGTTTTCTCCACACATACCGCTTAGAATTATCACCAAAAAGGTCTATCTTCGACTCATCAGACCAGAGAATCGTATTTCTCATAGTCTGGGAGTCCTTCATGTGTTTTTTTTTTTTAATATAAACAAACTCTATGCGGGCTTTCATATCTCTTGTACTGAGAAGGTTTCCGTCGGGCCACTGTACCATAAAGGCCCGACTGGTGGAGGGCTGCAGTGATAGATGACTTTGTGGAGCTTTCTCCCATCTCCCTACTGCATCTGTGGATCTGAGCCAGAGTGATCTTGGGGTTCTTCTTTACCCCTCACCAAGGCTCTTCTCCCATGATTGCTCAGTTTGGCTGGACGGTCAGGTCTAGGAAGACTTCTGCTGGTCCCAAACTAATTCCATTTAAGGATTATGGAGGCCACTGTACTCTTAGGAACCTTGAGTGCTGCAGAAATTCTTTTGTAATCTTGGCTAGATCTGTGACTTGCCACAACTGTCTGAGCTCCTTGGCCAGTTCCGTTGACCTCATGATTCTCATTTTGTCTGACATGCACTGTGAGCTGTGAGGTCTTATATAGACAGGTGTGTGCCTTTCCAAATCAAGTCCAATCAGTTTAATTTAACACAGCTGGACTCAAATGGAGGAGTAGAACCATCTCAAGGAGGATCACAAGGAAATGGATAGTATGTGACTTTTAATAAGTGTCTGAGAAAAGGGTCTGAATACTTATGACTGTGGTATTTCTGTTTTTCTTTTTTAAAGTTTGGAAAAATGTCTACATTTCTGGGGCTTTTTCAGTCAAGATGGGGTGCAGAGTGTACATTAATGTGAAAAAAATAATCTTTTTGGATTTACCAAATGGCTGCAATGAAACAGAGTGAAAAATTTAAAGGGGTCGGAATACCTTCCGTACCCACTGTATATCCTTTTCATAGAGGTCATATATTTAGCATGGACCAAAAGAAATCCCAAGGAGACTAAACCAGGTTAAAGCTCTCTACAGTATTGTCATTAAGGACTGCCCGGTATTCAAAGTTCCTGATCTCCTTGATACGAGAATATAGATCTTGTTGGGAAGGTGGAGAGGTTTGCTTCCAGTGGTAGGAAATCAAACAGCGTTCTGCTGTTAACATATGTAGAAGCAGTCTAATGGATCTCTTGGATGTAGACATGGGGACAATATTTCATAGAAAGAGCTGAGGACTCCATGGGAGATCCACTCCAAAAACTTGCTTAGCAAGGAGTATATTATACCAAATTTTGAGGGCTTATCCTTGACCGTTTTTCCTTATATGGGGCTAAGGACTTACCGACAGGTAGTTACTAACAACCCGCCTGTTCTGACTCAGAGCGGTCATGGACCACTCTTTGTCCCAGTCACATCAACTGAGCAGCTCTTTACCTTCCAGTCTGCTCTGTCGATGGGGTGTGGCTGCTGATGTTCTGCTGATTGACAGCCAGTTTCCCGCAGTTGGGTACCTGGGAGCTAGCTGTCACTCAGCATGTCAACCGCAGTGAGTGAACCAGAACAGGTTGTCGCAGAACAGGTAGGTTGTGCCAGTAGGTTTTTAGTCCATATCAAAAACACCTGTCTGTATAACCCCCTTTAATGGCTCTTGCCTTTCTGGCTACTTTTGATTTACTTAATAATGAATTGCCTGTTGTCATTATTTTATTATTTTTTTTTTTTCTCATTTCTTTGTTCAGAACTACTATCCGATCACCATCACCAGCTCTTCTGTGCTCCAAGGTTGACAGCCACATTACAGATACTGTTTCAAATGTCTTGGAAGATATGAAAGGCCCGTTTGAAAATCACATTAGAAACATTCTTCTTCGGACCTCTGCAAATCCTTTACTGCTAAAGTGAGCAAATATGGGGTGTGAAGTCTTTTAAACACTATAGTGTACAGGCTGCTAGTGATTGGCTAATCATGACCACCTGTTTTTGTGTGAACACGTATCCTGTTCTCACTTTCCTAAATTGTCGTAATTGGTCACGTATGTGTGCATTTATTATCTAAATATAAGGGATCTAGGGAAGGAGGGGGACATGGCCTAGCGGGCATGCAGTGAGGAGGTAACTCCTGAGAGCTTCCGCTGTATTCATCCGGTAAATTCCATCCTGGTGCATTTTCAGGCAGAGCTACTTACCCAATGCCTGAAGATATAATTAGCCCGTGGGCACTATTTTCAGGCTGCGGGAGTGAAATGACAGGAGGCAGGAATATTTGCATCAAGAATGATGCAGCATCATCGGAAATTCAAGATGGCCTGAGACTTACTGATGTTGGAGTAGAAACTGCTACCGTACTAGAGCAATACGCTCGCTCATAAAGCGACACCGCAGAGGTCAGTGACAGACAAGTGGTGGACAGTGAAACGTCCCCAAAAGGGTCCTGGCATCATTAACCCTTAGGAACACTGCGTGTCCCTGGTCAAAATTCCCTGGGGGACTCTTTATTGGATGTTCTAAATGCTGGTAATAAATGCAATACCACACTGGCTACACTAACCGCTCCGGTAGGTTATATCTGAGACCATATCGATAGTCTGGCATAATGTACATAAAGTGGCAGAACGTACCACCACAGTGAAGGGGAGAGTAAGTGAGGTGGAAGATGCCCTCCCTCTGGTTCAGAGACACATCCAGAGCCACACTCAGTTGCCACCTTACTGGCCAAAATTGATGATCTTGAAAATCTACAGAGGCGTAATAATATCAGGCTGGTGGAAATCCCTGAGAAGGTGAAAAGGAGAGATGCAGATTTTCTCCTTCGCCTCATTGGCGGCCACAGACCGTGGGTGTATGCTGCTGCCACTAGGAGGCTGACACTAAGTGATACAAAGAAAGTGACCTCCTCCCCTGCAGTATACACCCTCCTGCTGGCTCTCAGCTAACCAGTTGTTGCTTAGTGTCTGTAGGAGGCACACGGACAGGTCTGCTATTCAGACCCAAAACTTTTTATTATTTTACTTTTCAATTTTTACTCTTTACCTTTTTGATTTTTAATCTTTCCACGCACGAAGGCAGCGTCAGATTCTTTTAAGGTTCCGATCTCCCTGAACCATCAACAGGCGAGCACGGAGAGTGAAGTCTCTTCGTATCCTCTCCTGCTACGTGGAATGCCAAGCCTGAGCTGATGCTTAGGGGCGACGGGTCCCTTCAAGGGCACTGATCTTCCTTCACAGCTCCTATTTTTGTGCGGCTACATAACCCCTGATGAACCCCCGCTATATCCATGGGGGGAAACGCGTCGGGCATTGTTTGGGGAGACTGTTGTCTAGCGCTTGATGTGGTATTTGAATCTATCCAGCGGTGCTACAAGCCTACTACAAGCCTGCAGATGAGTATTAATGTTGCAGGGATGGTATTGTCTATGTGATGATGGGGATGATTGTGTCCCTATATAAGAAACATTGCTTTTCTGGGGGCCCCAGGCTTGTGGGTTTTGTTGGACATATTTTATTGCATTGTGCACTTTAAACAGCAAGAGTATTGTCTACTGCTCTATATATATGTCCTGAGCACCTGCCTACTGTTATCAATACTGAATATTGATTAAGCGCTTTTTTTCTTTTAGTTTTGCTTTCTTGGGCTTTAGGAGGTAATATTCTAATCGTTAATATTGTTAAGACTTTATCATTTCTAGAGTGGGATGTATGTATCCTTATATTATATAGATGGTGGCCTGTGTGGCTCATATTTGGTGATTAATAGGTGACCATTCACATACATTTTAGCATTATGGCATCTTCTATTTACCTACTCCTTTACCCTGGAAGCTAAATATATGTTTCATCTTGGACAATATTGATATTGTTGCATCTCATTCACCTACTTTTTGTATTTTTTGCGGGGCATACTCTGTTCTACCTACAGATGCCTGATATATAATTACTTTTGTGTATCTATGCAAGATTTGATATTTTTTTCATTCTACATTTCAATATTTTTTCTTTTCCTTTTTTTGGTACACTTTTTTTTTTTTTTTTTTATATATATATATATATATATTTTTGGGTGTTGGTGTTTTTGGGACATTTCTTTCTATCCCCAATTAGGGATTTTTTTAGGGACCCTAGGAGTGTGGGGCGCCTACCACTTCACATTAGGGTGCCTACCCCCACTGTTAGGTAGTATTTTCCCCGTAGGGATGTTCTAGGACTTTTTAGGATACCTAATCTAGGGGATTCTAGGGATTTTTGAGGGTAAATCGACGTTAAGTGGGGGCGCCTACCGCAGTAAATTAGGGTGCCAACCGCCACTGCCAGGTAGGGCTAAGTGCAGTGACTCCCTAGGACCTAACAGGTACATAACTTGTTGTTCTTTATTATTTTTGATTGTTTATGAAAAGAGACTTTTTAATTGTCTTTCAATAAAAGTTATATTTTAGGGATCCTTGTGTTTGTTTAGGTTTTGTACACCGATCTCCCTTCACCATCTACAGACGAGCACATGGAGTATCACCTCCGCGTATCCTCTTCTGCAGCCAGGCCTAATGCCGGACAACTGGCCCTGGGTACAGAGGCCCCTCTTTTTGGTGTCCGAGCAGCCCCCACTGCACCACCACTGTTAAAGCGGATAGCTCAAGGAAGCGGACGGTCCCTCCCCACCTCCCTATTATTATTATTATTATTATTATTATTATTATTATTATTATTATTATGCATTTTTATAGCGCCATTTATTCCATGGCGCTTTACATGTGAATACGGGGCAGATATAGACAAATACATTAAACATGAGCAGATAACAAGGCACACGAGTACATAAGGAGGGAGGACCCTGCCCGCGAGGGCTCACAGTCTGCAGGGGGTGGGTGAGGATACACTAGGAGAGGGAAGAGCTGGCTGTGCGGCTGTTCAGTAGGTTGAGGATCACTGCAGGCTGTAGGCTTGTCGGAAGAGATGAGTCTTCAGGTTCTTTTTGAAGGTTTCTATGGTAGGCGCGAGTCTGATGTATTGGGGTAGAGAGTTCCAGAGTATGGGGGAAGCACGGGCGAAGTCTTGGATGCGGTTATGGGAAGAAGAGATGAGAGGGGAGTAGAGAAGGAGGTCTTGGGAGGATCGGAGGTTGCGTGTAGGTAGGTACCGGGAGACCATGTCACAGATGTATGGAGGAGACAGGTTGTGGATGGCTTTGTATGTCAGTGTGACGGTTTTGAACTGGAGTCTCTGGGCGATAGGAAGCCAGTGAAGGGCTTGACACAGGGGAGAGGCTGGGGAATAGTTGGGGGACAGGTGGATTAGTCGGGCAGCAGAGTGTAGGATGGATTGGAGTGGTGCCAGAGTGCTAGAGGGGAGTCCAGAGAGTAGGAGGTTGCAGTAGTCGAGGCGGGAGATGATAAGGGCATGCACTAGCGTTTTCGCAGTGTTGCGGTCAAGGAAAGCACGGATCCGGGAAATATTTTTGAGTTTGAGACGACAGGAGGAGGCAATGATGTGGGATGGGAGCGGGTCAAGCGTGCAGGTGGTGAGGTGTGATCTTGACAGGAGGGTGGAGAGCTGATCTTCTGTCATGGTGGAGAAGCTGGTTTTTGAGGAGCAGGGCTGAGCAGCTAAGAGGGGTAGTGGGCGCTGTGGGTCAAAGCTTTCTCTGATCGTATCGATCTTCTGTTTAAAGAAAGAGGCGAAGTCATCAGCAGAAATGAGGGGGGAGGGAGGAGGTGCGGGGGGACGGAGTAGAGAATTGAAAGTGTTGAAAAGCTGTTTAGGGTTGTGGGACAGGGAGGGTATGAGGGATGAGAAGTAAGTTTGTTTTGCGGCAGTGAGCGCAGACCTGAAGCTGGCGAGGGACTGCTTGTATGCAGTGAAGTGGTCGGCAGAGTGGGATCGCTTCCATCTCCGCTCAGCAATCCTGGAAGCCCGTCTCAATTCTTTGGTCAGGCTGGTCAGCCAGGGCTGCCTGTTAATTGTACGAGTTTTACTATGCATGAGTGGGGCGGCCGAATCGAGTGTTGCTGTTATTGTGGTGTTATAAAAAGTGGCAGCAGCATCTGTGTCGTGAAGGGAAGCTATGTCTGTGAGAGGGAGAAGGGACTCAGAGAGTGATTGTAAGTTGAGATGTTTGAGATTTCTGCGAGGGTGAGTGAGTTTGTGGAGTGGGGGTTGCACCCTAGGAGAGGAGAGGGATGAGAATGTCAGTAGGTTGTGGTCAGACAGGGGGAGGGGGGGGGGGCTTGATGGATTGAGGTTTACCCCTTTATACCTGCACCGTCCACGCTGCAATACCTGACCTGCAGCAGAACAGAGTGCGTGAGCTTTCCGCGGCGGCTCCGCGCCGGGACGCGCACCGATGGTGAGCGTTTTTCGGCCTAGGTTAAAATTTAGTTCCCAGCTTTGGCCTTGTACAGGCCAAAGCTCCGCCCCTGAACCGCACCCCTATGATGCGATCCTGTGGCTCAGTCTACTTTTCTGGCTCTTCTCGTTGAAAGAGTTGCCCATGAAATCTCATTGGCCATCTTCCTACACCCTGTCGCAAGCTGACAGGGCTTCTGGATGCTCAGGAACCCTCCTGCTTGCTCGGATAGTGATGTGGAGGGTGATTCTGGTGGCTGGGGCACAAGACCTTGGTAGGAGCGCTGCCATTAACTCTCTCCCTTTCAGTATCCTATCCTCTGTGAGAACCCGGATTAAGGGGGCACATAGGAGTATATCATGTCCCAGCCTCGGGCATCTAAAAAGTTCCATAAGACTCTGTCTTTTTTTACTTCATGTAACTCCTGCCAGTCTGCGTTTCCAAAAGCTCAGAGTTCGCCACTCTGCAATGCCTGTGACCCCAAATGCGCTCAGGAGTTCCCCACTGACACTTAGCCCTGAGTGGGTCTCGTCTGTTTAAATCTGACTTCTCTGGCCAATGCGCTTGAATCCTTCAGTGTTCCTTCTGGGGATTGTGGCGTTCGCACGTCTGACGCAGAGGGACCCTCCCCTACATGGGAACAGTCGGCAAGCAGGGGCCGCACACAAACCAGAAACATACAAGCATCTAGGAAACAGATACTTAGTATGTCTCCCGTACAGTCACGTACCATGGCGTTCGTGAGCTCCATTTCTCGTTCTCCCTCTCCAGACGTTTGTAGCGAACTCGATTCTGAGTATGAATTGGATGTCTCCTTAGATCTGGATTTGTCAGGCTTTCAGAGGACCTTTGGTTCTCTGATAGAGGCCATCAACCAAACTCTGAAGGTTGATGAAGACTCAAGCTCTGTGCTGGAGCACTGTGTGCTTCAAAAAAGCTGAGAGTCCTCATAGAACATTCGCCATTCACCTGGAGTTTCGGGATATAGTTAATTGGCACAGGGAGCGGCCAGATAAGCGCTTTACAGGACAAAAAACCGCTTGAGGCGAAGTACCCTTTGTCAGCTGCTCTGAGAAAAGATTGGGCTGAGTCTTCTGTAGTAGACCTGCCAGTCTCTCGCCTGGCATCCAAAACCCTTCTATCCCTGCGTACTCTGGCGACTGCCAGATCGTCCAGATCTGCTCTCCCAAGGGCTGATTTACCACCAGAACTCAGCGGCCATGTGTTTAACAGCTTGGCCGTTGAATCCTGGATTCTGACCCAGGCTGGTTTTTTTCACAATAGGTTGCATCCACAATGATGAGTTCTCGTAAGCCTGCATCTGTACGCATTTATCATCTTACCTGGAAGACCTTTTTTGCTTGGTGCAAAGCTCGTGGATGTCTCCACCCTCGTCTTCTCTATTCCCATCATTTTAGTATTCCTAAAGACCGGTCTGGATTCAGGCCTCGTGCTCAGCTCGCTCAAGGGCCAGATATCTGCCTTATCGGTCTTATTCCAACGTAGGATTGCGACAAAACCTGAGGTGAAGACGTTCATTCAGGGGGTTACTCCTACTGCTTTTGCACTGAAATGGTTCTCTAGAAGCCAGTATGAGGGCATATACTGCAGAGGAGGAGCTAACTTTCTTTGTATTAACTTAGTGTTAGCCTCCTAGTGGCAACAGCATACACCCATGGTCCTGTGTCCCCTTATGAGGGGCTCAGAGAAAAGGATTTTACGGTGAGTACACAAGTCCCTGTGTTTGTTTGTTTTTTGTTTTTGTTTTTTTTTTTTTTTTTTAAATAATGGCCGGTGACTATATTTGGCAAGGAAATCCTTACTACTTTGTTTGCTGTTGAAAGGGTCCCTACAAGATCTGACCCAGTGGGTAGATCTCTGACACATGCGAATAAAGATTTTACACCAGAAGTACCAAAACACCATCTTGAGGAAAGTCGGAGAAAAGCAGGACATTTCGCTTGGAGGACAGAAGATATCCTTTTTTTTTTCTGTGCACAAAAGATCCCTGTTTGTGTGTATAGAGAAGGTTGAGGGTTCTTGTAGTTCAGAACTCTATGATCTACCCTGAAAAACTGGTGGTTGCCCACAGTTCTACCTCCCCATTTTTTGTTGTCTCCAAAGGACACTTTGAGATGGCTGGCACTCAAGGCAAGATGCAACTTGAGGCTGTGGGAGCGAATAGATGTGATTTAACTTAGTCTGTGCGCAAGATGTCCACTCTGACTTTTAATACAGCGGGTGCTGAAATGGAGTCATCATAATTAAAGATTTGTTTATTTTTCTCATTGCCACAGCATGCACCGAAATGGTTTTGAATAGTTTTATGTCCCATCGCTTACTGGTAAGGATTACACTGGTTGGGGGGGGAAAGGGAGGTTGGTGGCTGTGTAAGGGGTGGTCTTGAATATCTGATATGCAATAAGTCTGCGGAGTTTGTCTTGCATTAAGCACGTATTGAATGTGGTCTTAGCCCAATATCAAATAGGAATTTAGGTATTCTATAAACTTGATGTATCGCATATAACTGGGAGAGTATGAGATTTATTCAGGATAATTGGGGGATCCTGTATAGTGTGTCCTGCCAATGTGCTTCATTTTAACATTTTAAACAAACTTTCAACGCGGGTAACCCGGAATTTTTCAGATATTTTCTATTGAGGCATGCTGTAAGAGCCCAGGAATCTCAGATTTGACCATTTTGCATAATGGCATACTTGACTCGGTAACTGCTAAAACTACAAATGGCCTTATCTCTCATGTATATTTTTTTGTTATTAATCATTCTGGGAGACTCTAGAGCTACAATAAAACCTAAATGGGAGGGAGATGTGGGTTTAATTACTTTTCCTTGTAACTCCAGGATACCTTGCCACTCCAGTTCAGTATCGATAAATACGACTCAAAGAAGATCTCAATTATTTCTTATACATACAGTATACAGTACCCCTAAAATATTATATAGGATGGGCCTGAGGCCATATGATTGTAAACGTTGCTGGGAAGATGGGGCAGATTTAGTCCATATGTTCAGTATTTTAAAATACATGCCTGTTAGTAAGGCTCTTGGCTGAGCAAGGCTGATTTGATTGCGATGCCTTATATTATAATGAACATATCCCTATGTTCAAAGTTTCAGCAAATCATTACGAACACATTTTTAAACACTTAAAATATAAATTGTGATAAAGGGTATATATACCTTATATACTCGAGCATAAGCTGAGAACTTCAGCCCATTATTTTATTTATTTTTTTTAATGACTAGAAGTGCCCCTAGAATCGGCAGTGGCGGCTGTCACATCATACTCACCTGCTCCCGGCACTGTCTCTGCACTTCACCCTGCTTTTCCGATGGTCTCCGGCGCCCGCAGCTCTCTCCTGTGTTTAGCGGTCACGTGGTACCTCTCATTAAAGTAATGAATATGGACGCGACTCCACTATCATAGGCGTGGAGCGCATATTCATTACTTTAATGAGCGGCACCATGTAACGGCTAAACACCGGAACAAGCTGCCGGTGCCAGAGACAATCGGAGAAGCAGAGACTGCGCCAGGAGGAGGTGAGTATAACGAGGGATGGTGAGCCATGTAATATTCACCCGTTCCACCGCTGGGCTCTGTTTTCTGCATCCTCTGGCTGTGATGATCAGGACAGAGGGCGCGATGACTTTAGTGCGCGCCCTCTGCCTGAACAGTCACAGCAGAGACTCAGAAGACACAGCAGCACGCGGCAGTGGAGTAGGGACAGGTGAATATCGCAAGTGCCAGTGTCTTGAGCCAGCGGCCACTCCCGCACCTGGCCCTCAAAGCGCGCCGGTGTCCCCACCTGCTCAGGACACCGGCACCAGACCCCCAGCGACAAGAGGCGAGTATGTCATCTATTTTTTTATATTTTTTTTTTATCGCAGCAGCATATGGGGCATATTATTTTGTGGAGCATCTTATGCGGCATCAACCTTTGTGAATTATTAGATGGGGCATATTATTCTATTGAGCATCTTATGGGGCCACCAACCTTTTTGCAGCATTATATGGGGCATAATATTCTGTGGAGCATCTTATGGGGCCCATCATGAACTGTGGCGTATTATATGAGCTCCTGATTCAATATGGATATTCAAAAACACTTAACCTACTGATGACTCTAATTTTACTTTTATTGGTATCTATTTTTATTTTTGAAATTTAGCAGTAGCTGCTGCATTTCCCACCCTAGGCTTATACTCGAGTCAATTAGTTTTCCCAGTTTTTTTTGTGGCAAAATTAGGGGTATCTGCTTATATTCCGGTCGGCTTATACTAGAGTATATACGGTATATTCTTTTTATACCCTAGTTCTTCAACTAAAGATTCTTCACCACCACCTGAGGAATGTCTTCAATTGTTAAGTCGAGCAACCCAAGTTTTCCGTGAGGAGTATATCCTCAAACAGGACATGGCTAGAGAGGAGATTCAGAGAAGGTAGTGTGTTGTGCGTGATATACTGATATTTGTGATATGATTGTTACACATAAAGATTCTGGCTTTTCTTCCCTTAGAGTGAAATTGTTGATTACCCAAAAAGAAAAGCAACGTAAAGATCTACAGTACCGTAAAGAAGAAAGGTGAACTAAAAAATCTGTCAAAATGTTCTGGGAAAACTAGTAGACATTAGACTGCCTCTTTGCTGGTTCTACGATTAACACTTCCCACACCATTCTACAGTCTACATCTGGAAAGTGTTTTCTTGTTTTCATTTTGTATCTTTTTTTTTTTTTTTTAACTTTCCCATTCTGCACACCCATACTCTCCTAATCTAGCACACTTTTTTTGTGCACAGTGTTTCACATGTAAAGGGAAGAAGCCAAAAAAATGAAACAGGTAAATGCTGCTGTCAGACAGCAATTCTGACTTCCCAAGATTTTAACTATATATTGAAATACTATGGTATTGCAGGAAATAGTATATGCAATCGGACAATCACAGGTTCAAGTATAAAAATATATTTTTAACCCCTTAACGACCGCCGATACGCCTTTTAACGGCGGCAGTTAAGGGTACTTAAACCACAGCGCCGTTAATAATTAACGGCGCTGTGGAAAAAGTAAATGGCGCCCCCCAGAGTCCGATTTTCTCCGGGGTCTCAGCTGAGACCCCAGAAAACATGATTCGGATCGGTTTTTACCGACCCCCGCTTTTGCGATCGCCGGTAATTAACCGTTTACCGGCGATCGCAAAAAAAAAAAGAAAAAGAGAAAAATAAAGTCGATTTCCCTTTTAATTTCTCTGTCTTCCGATGTGATCGCACATCAGAGGACAGAGAAAAGGGCTCCCAAATAGCCCCCCGATACTCACCTGTCTCCCCCGGTGCTCCTCGTGGCTCCCGATGGGCGCCGCCATCTTTCTCCGGCAAAAAAATGGTGGGCGCATGCACAGTGTGCCCGTCGGCCGGCACCGGGAGGATCTATGGTGTCTCGGCTGCCGGGGGTAGCCGAGACCCCAAAGAACATGATCGGGGTCTGTTATACCGACCCCTGTTTTGCAATCGCCAGTAATTAACTGTTTACCGGCGACCGCAAAAAAAAAGTGTAATTCTCTGTCCTCTGATGTGATTGCACATCAGAGGACAGAGAAATAGGGGGAATCGGGGACCCTATTATACTCACCGGTGTCCCTGGGTCCTCCTGCTTCTTCTCCTGGCCGCCGGCGTCTTCTTTGGGAAACAAAATGGCGGGCGCAGTGCGCCCGCCATCTGTCGCCATCTGCCGGCCGGCAGGAGAAAGCACTTGGGGCTAAAATTAGGGTTAGGGTTGGGGCTAAATTTAGGGTTGGGGCTAAATTTAGGGTTAGGCTTCTTTCACACTTACGTCGGTACGGGGCCGTCACAATGCGTCGGCCCGAGATACCGACGCACGTTGTGGAAATTGTGCACAACGTGGGCAGCGGATGTAGTTTTTCAACGCATCCGCTGCCCAATATATGTCCTGGGGAGGAGGGGGCGGAGTTACGGCCACGCATGCGCAGACGGAAATGGCGGACGCGACGTACAAAAAAAGTTACATTGAACATTTTTTTGTGCCGACGGTCCGCCAAAACACAACTGATCCAGTGCACGACGGACGCGACGTGTGGCCATCCGTCGCGATCCGTCGGCAATACAAGTCTATGGGCAAAAACCGCATCCTGCGGGCACATTTGCAGGATCCATTTTTTGTCCAAAACTACGGATTGCGACGGATGGCAAACGACGCAAGTGTGAAAGTAGCCTTAGGGTTGGGGCTAAAGTTAGGGCTAGGGTTAGGGTTGGAGCTAAAGTTAGGGTTAGGGTTGGGGCTAAATTTAGGGTTAGGGCTAGGGTTGGGGCTAATGTTAGGGTTAGAGTTGGGAGTAGGGTTTGGATTAGGGTTGGTATTAGGGTTAGGGTTGGCATTAGGGTTACGCTTGGGATTAGGGTTAGGTTTGGGATTAGGTTTGAGGTTCGGGTTGAGATTAGGATTAGGGGTGTGTTGTATTTAGGGTTTTGATTAGGGTTATGGTTAGGGTTGACATTAGGGTTGTTTTGGGGTAAGGGTTGTGATTATCATTAGGGTTGTGATTAGGATTATGGATCGGGTTGGGATTAGGGTTAGGGGTGGGTTAGGGTTGGAGCTAGAATTGGGGAGTTTCCACTGTTTAGGTACATCAGGGGGTCTCCAAACATGACAGCCAATTTTGCGTTCAAAAAGTCAAATGGTGCTCCCTCCTTTCTGAGCTCTGCCGTGCGCCCAAACAGTGGTTTACCCCCACATATGGGGCATCGGCATACTCGGGATAAATTTGACAACTTTTGGGGTCCAATTTCTCCTGTTACCCTTGTGAAAATAAAAACTTGGGGGCTACAATATCTTTTTTGTGGAAAAAAATGTTTTTTTTATTTTCACGACTCTGCATTAATAACTTCTGTGAAGCACTTGGGCATTCAAAGTTCTCACCACACATCTAGATAAGTTCCATGGGGGGTCTAGTTTCCAAAATGCGGTCACTTGTGGAGGGTCTCTACTGATTAGGCACATCAGGGGTTCACCAAACGCGACATGGTGTCCGATCTCAATTCCACCCAATTCTACATTGAAAAAGTAAAACGGCACTCCTTCTCTTCCAAGCTCTGCGGTGCGCCCAAACAGTGGTTTACCCTCACATATGGGGTATTGACGTATTCAGGAGAAATTGCACAACAACTTTTGTGGTCTAATTTCTCCTGTTACCCTTGTGAAAATAAGAATTTGTGGGCGAAAAGATCATTTTTGTGTAAACAAATGCGATTTTTTTTTTTTTTTTTTTTTTTTTTTAATTTTCACGGCTCTACGTTATAAACTTCTGTGAAGCACTTGGGGGTTCAAAGTGCTCACCACACATCTAGATAAGTTCCTTAATGGGTCTAGTTTCCAAAATGGTGTCACTTGTGGGGAGTTTCCACTGTTTAGGTACATCAGGGCTCGCTAAACGTGACATGGCGTCCGATCTCCATTCCAGCCAATTCTGCATTGAAAAAGTCAAACGGCGCTCCCTCACTTCCAACTTCTGCAGTGCGCCCAAAAAGTGGTTTACCCCCACATATGGGGTATTGGCGTGTTCAGGAGAAATTGCATAACAAAATTTATGGTTACATTTCTGTTTTTACAATTGTGAAAATAAAAAAAATGGTTCTGAATTAAAATGTTTGCAAAAAAAAGTTAAATGTTCATTTTTTCCTTCCACATTGTTTCAGTTCCTGTGAAGCACGTAAAGGGTTAATAAACTTCTTGAATGTGGTTTTGAGAACCTTGAGGGGTGCAGTTTTTAGAAAATAACGAAGTGTGACACCATTCTATCATATAGAGCCCTCAAAATGACTTCAAATGTGATGTGGGCCCAAAAAAAAAAATGGTGTCGTAAAAATGAGAAATTGCTGGTCAACTTTTAACCCTTATAACTCCCTAACAAAAAAAAATTTTGTTTCCAAAATTGTGCTGATGTAAAGTAGACATGTGGGAAATGTTATTTATTAACTATTTTTCGTGACATCTCTCTGATTTAAGGGCATAAAAATACAAAGTTTGAAAATTGCAAAATTTTAAAAATTTTCACCATTTTCCAGTTTTTTTCATAAATAATCGCAAGTAATATCGAAGAAATGTTACCACTAACATGAAGTACAATATGTCACGAAAAAACAGTCTCAGAATCAGCGGGATCAGTTGAAGCGTTCCAGAGTTATAACCTCATAAAGTGACACTGGTCAGAATTGTAAAAATTGGCTCGGTCACTAAGGCTACTTTCACAGTACCGTCGGATTCGGCCCGTCGCATTGCGTCGGGCCGATATTCCGACGCTAGCGTTTGATGGGCCGCACAACGGGTGCAGCGGATGCATTTCTCCAGCGCATCCGCTGCCCCATTGGGAGGTGGGGGCGGAGTTCCGGCCGCGCATGCACGGTCGGAAAAAGCGGTCCGTCGGAAGCAAAAAACGTTACATTTAACGTTTTTTGCTCCCGGCGGTCCGCCACAACACGGCGCAACCGTCACACGACGGTTGCGACGTGTGACAATACGTCGCAATGCGTCAGTAATGTTACTCTATGGGGCAAAAACGCATTCTGCAAACAACTTTGCAGGATGCGTTTTTTCCCCTAAACTACGCATTGCGACGTATTCAAAAAAACGCCAGTGTGAAAGTAGCCTAAGGGGTTAAACTCCGTAACAAGACATGTACCTTAATAAAAAAAAAATACTAAAATGTTTTGATCACTCTTTGTATACACTCCCCCAAAATGGTATCAATACAATAGTCAGCTCTCCATGCAATAAAATAATCCCTCCCACAAGCTCCATAGACAGAGAAATAAATTGCAGGTCTAAGAAAATGGCAACCAAAACTAATTTTTCAACTTCTAGATTTTTTTTTCTTTTTCAGCACTAAAAAATTATAAAAAAAAAACTATACCGCTTTGTATGAGTGTGGATCGTACTGATCTGGAAAATAATGTTGGTAGGTCATTTGTATGACACAATGAACACTGTAAAAAATAAATAAATAAAATGCAGAATTGCGTTCAGGGATTTTTTTTTTCTGCGCTGTTCTGCTTGTCACTTTTATCATACAGTGTACTGGCATAAAGAAAAAAAAAATGGTCATATTTTTTCAATTTACAATTCACCCCCCAAAAATAAAGCCCTCATATGGATAATAGAATTTTTTTTTTTTTTTAAAGTATGCCCCTTTGAACAGGTGGAGGAAAAAAACACAAAAGCAAAAATCAATAAATGCCCAGTCCTGAATATGTTAATAAACCAAGCTCAAATTGTTGTTTTTTTAAGTTTGTATACATGCAGCACATAAACATATGTTCACATTGGCCATAAAGCATACAAAACCTACAAGAAACAGAATGAGCAAAAACCCTGCTGTAACTAAATAAGTACAAAGCAAAGGTGGATTTAAATAACACAGGGTTCTTAGTAATACTGTATTTGATCAAAAATAGCCTAAAAGCCATCCCACCGTCGACAAGGTGACCCTGATCAAGATGGTCCTACGCTATCTAATATGTTATTTAAATGCACTTTTGCTTTTTACTTAGTTACAGCAGGGTTTTTGATCATTTTGTTTGTTGTAGGTTCTGAATATGTTAATATACAGGTGCTGATATATTAAATTTTTTTTTTTTTTTAAATGCAGAAAAAGTCTTAAAGAAACGGCTGAACGTCTTGCTGAGAAATATGAGGAAGCTAAAGAGAAACAAGATGATCTCCTAAGCAGGTGGGTCTGTCCATCTTTTTACTATGATCTTGGTGTTCCAGAAAGAGGTTTGATATTATTCTCTGCATGGATTAGGATACACTTCTATTAACTTGCGTATCATATTAGTGACTTGGTTTAGTGGTCATTTAAACAACATCTCCAGAAGAGTTGTCCTGGACTAAGTGGCCAATCTCACCAGAGTGACAGAGAACTAGGATTGGGGAAAGGGGAACACAAATAGAATTGGAAGGATGTCTTTGGTTTGACTTTTTGTAAACGCATCTAATTGACGGCAAGGTTTTACCTTGAAGAGGTAAATTTTTAGACCTCACAGTAAATACTTATCAACTTAAATGTAGGCATTTTCTGAAAAGCAGTTTTCTCTTGCTCATTTTTTTATGAAGGCTAAAAGCTGTGCTGCACAGCTTCAACACTCGACATCCAGTTTTGACAGAGAGCGAACGAGATATGAAGAAGGAGCTACTTTCAACACATGAACAGCTCCATCATCTTGATAATGCTATAAAACAGGTGAGCAAGCCACATTACTCAGACAAGACAGGAATCTTGGTAACTTCACAGCTCCAGTATGTTTGTGTATTTTCATTATTCACAGGTCAAAATGAAAATGGACTATCAGGAGCGAAAGATGGATAAAGTAAAAAGTCCAAGAAAGTCTAACCTAAATCTTAGCGACTACCAGCAAAAGAATATCCAGACTGTGTTAAAAGAACAGTAAGTACGAACTGATGAACATTCATAATGTGTAGGACCAGCATATGCACTGTGGCAAATTTTTATCCATCCAGTCAGCCTTTAGCTGAATACTATAGCCTGACTTACCATATTGTCCAGGGCACACTATGTTACAAATCCAGATGTTGTATTTGTAGTAGCCTGTTTGTCTATACGATCCATTTACCTAGGCTGGAGGCCTTCTAAGCGTAGGTGTGGACCCTGTAAAAATCTGGCGAACGTGTGGATGGAAGACCAGGTTGCTTTTTTTTCAGAGTTGCAGGGGAGATGCCCTATGGTGTACCGCCCAGATAGATCCGCACAGCCCTGACCTTGTCTAACCTGTTCAGTGAACGCTCCAGAGGTTGAGACGGAGCCGGGAAAAAGGAAGGGAGAACAATGTCCTCATTTAGGTGAAAGGTGGACACCACCTTGGGAAGGAAAGAAGGTAGAGGCCGCAAAACCACCTTGTCCTGGTGGAGGACCAGAAAAAGGGGGTGGGGGTGGGGGGGAGAGACAGCAAAGAGCCGCCAATTCTGAGACGCGCCTAATGGACCTTCTTCCAAGACAGGGAAGGAAGGACCGACCCTGAAAGATGAGGGGATGACTGCCACCAATTGAGAGATCGTTTGACTCTGGAGGAGAGCCGAACCGGATGAGAGAACAGACTTGTTCCACTGAGATAGGGTGGCCTGCTGAAGCAGTCTAGAACGGCATTGCACAAAAGGAATTGCTTCCAACGCTGCCACCATCCTTCCCAGACCGCCATTGCCAAACGGAAGGAAGCCAAGGGCTCTGCACGGAGCGAACTCCTTGCTGGAGGATTGATATCTTCTCCTTGGGAAGAGAAATCCTTGTCTTGCGGGTGTTGAACCACATGCCTAGAAAAATAAGGAGCTGACTTGGGTCAAGGCAAGACTTTTTCCTGTTGATTTGCCATCCGAATCCGGACAGGGTGTCATGAATGATAAACAGACTTTCTTGGGCCTGGTAAAAGGATGGAGCCTTGATGAGAATGTCATAAAGGTACGGGATGAGCACTAGACCCTTGAGCTGTAGAATGGCAAATACTGCTGCCATGACCTTTGTGAAAAGCCCTGGAGCGGATGCAAGCCCGAACGGCAGGGCGACTAACTGAAAATGGTCCTGCCGTACTGCAAAACACAAATATCTGATGCCCTGGGAAGATAGGAACATGGAGATGGGCATCCTGGATGTCTATGGAGCACAGGAACTCCTGCGGCTCCATGGAGAAAATTACTGAGCAAAGGGACTCCATCCTGAAATGTCGCAGACGTACCCTCTTGTTCAGTAACTTTAGATCCAGAATGGGTCGGACTGAGCCATCCTTTTTTGGCACAACAAATAGGGTTGAATAAAAGCCTGTGAAACATTCCTGGTCTCTGACAGTAACAATGACACCTGAACTGAGGAAGGAGGCAGTGTACACAAGGAAACCCAGAACCAGAGAAGCATCTCTTGGAGGATGGGATTCAAAGAATCGATCTCGGGGCTGCAAAACTAAATCTGTTTTGTATCCTGAGGATACAGCCTCCCTGACCCATGTGTCCTCTACCGAGGTGAGCCAGGTGTCTATGAAAAAACGGAGACTGCCACCCAGCCTGGGAGATTCCCTGGAATCTGAAGATGAATCATGCCGAGGAAGATCTACCAGGTGTAGGTATGGTGGATCTACCCTGTGCTCTACGGGAACACCAGGATGGTGTGGGTTTAAAAGAAGCCCTTTATTCAATCACCATGACAGCACTAACGAGAGAGGGGATCTGCCCTTCAGGGACAGGAAACCTACAGAGATACAAGGGTGGCACCTCTCTCCCGCATCAGTTGGTTTCCTGTCCCTGACAGGGGACCCTACAGACTTGCCTTAAGAAGAAAGGTGAAGACAGTTCCCAGGCTCGGCAGGCCGGTTCTTGAAGCGGGAGGTTCCCTTCCTCGGTCGGGTCCGGTGTGCTGGAGGTGCCGCACCACAGAGTGCTGTGGGGGTAGGCAGCAGCAGGAGAAAGCGGCCTTCAGCCTTCAGAGGGAGTGCCGACTTGAATGCTTTCATCTCCGGTGCGGGTATGTATGGCCGTGGGAGGCCCTGCTCTCTGGGACCAGGGGTGTTTGACGGTGTCCCGACATATCGCGGGTGATGGGCACTTGGCGGCGTGCTGGCGCGGCGGAAGTGACACGTCAGAAGGGGCGGGTGTTGCGGCTCGATGACGGTGTGACAGGCACGGTCCGTGCCGTGGCAATGAGCAGGTTCACAGCAGGTTACGGTCTCGCGGTGGGGGGGACGGTGTGTCGGATAGAGATGACGCTTGGGGAAATGCAGGTATGCGATGCAGTGGTCGGGAGACAGGGGTCTAAATTAGGGGGCAGTCTTGGGGGATAGGGGCCTCCCAATGGCAGATGTACCGAGCAAGGAGATTGGATTAACCTGCGGACCCCATCCGGGGGTTGAACCTGAAGGGGCCGGCTACTTAAGGGTTCCTAATGGGCCACCACATGCTTCCTATCCATATTGCAATGGAGTCTCAGGAGCAGGAACTGTTGCAGACTGAGCAGCAGTGTCAGCCTTTGGAGAAGCCCCAAACAGTGAGCACCCAGCGGCGATCTAGTGGCAGTAGTCGTCCTGGAGGTGATAGAGCTGATCAAAGATCTAAGGCCGGAAAATCCTCAAGCCGTAATGATGTTACAACGGCTGAGAGGGTCCCCCCCCCCCCCAATCTACGGTACCACCCAGTTACTATAGGGGTAAGTGATCGCCGAGAAAGTTCACTTAGTGATGTGTGGCTCCCCTTATATTCCCTCTCTCCATGTCTATCAGGGAAAAAAAACGGTCCTCTAAATCTAAACATAAAGAATGTGCTGTGTGGAGTTCCTCTCCCGGATGACCACATAAGGAAATTATGCGGACCGTGTATTACATAGTAACATATAGTAACATAGTTAGTAAGGCCGAAAAAAGACATTTGTCCATCCAGTTCAGCCTATATTCCATCATAATAAATCCCCAGATCTCCGTCCTTCTACAGAACCTAGTAATTGTATGATACAATATTGTTTTGCTCCAGGAAGACATCCAGGCCTCTCTTGAACCCCTCGACTGAGTTCGCCATCACCACCTCCTCAGGCAAGCAATTCCAGATTCTCACTGCCCTAACAGTAAAGAATCCTCTTCTATGTTGGTGGAAAAACCTTCTCTCCTCCAGACGCAAAGAATGCCCCCTTGTGCCCGTCACCTTCCTTGGTATAAAGAGATCCTCAGCGAGATATTTGTATTGTCCCCTTATATACTTATACATGGTTATTAGATCGCCCCTCAGTCGTCTTTTTTCTAGACTAAATAATCCTAATTTCGCTAATCTATCTGGGTATTGTAGTTCTCCCATCCCCTTTATTAATTTTGTTGCCCTCCTTTGTACTCTCTCTAGTTCCATTATATCCTTCCTGAGCACCGGTGCCCAAAACTGGACACAGTACTCCATGTGCGGTCTAACTAGGGATTTGTACAGAGGCAGTATAATGCTCTCATCATGTGTATCCAGACCTCTTTTAATGCACCCCATGATCCTGTTTGCCTTGGCAGCTGCTGCCTGGCACTGGCTGCTCCAGGTAAGTTTATCATTAACTAGGATCCCCAAGTCCTTCTCCCTGTCAGATTTACCCAGTGGTTTCCCGTTCAGTGTGTAATGGTGATATTGATTCCCTCTTCCCATGTGTATAACCTTACATTTATCATTGTTAAACCTCATCTGCCACCTTTCAGCCCAAGTTTCCAACTTATCCAGATCCATCTGTAGCAGAATACTATCTTCTCTTGTATTAATTGATTTACATAGTTTTGTATCATCTGCAAATATCGATATTTTACTGTGTAAACCTTCTACCAGATCATTAATGAATATGTTGAAGAGAACAGGTCCCAATACTGACCCCTGCGGTACCCCACTGGTCACAGCGACCCAGTTAGAGACTATACCATTTATAACCACCCTCTGCTTTCTATCACTAAGCCAGTTACTAACCCATTTACACACATTTTCCCCCAGACCAAGCATTCTCATTTTGTGTACCAACCTCTTGTGCGGCACGGTATCAAACGCTTTGGAAAAATCGAGATATACCACGTCCAATGACTCACCGTGGTCCAGCCTATAGCTTACCTCTTCATAAAAACTGATTAGATTGGTTTGACAGGAGCGATTTCTCATAAACCCATGCTGATATGGAGTTAAACAGTTATTCTCATTGAGATAATCCAGAATAACATCCCTCAGAAACCCTTCAAATATTTTACCAACAATAGAGGTTAGACTTACTGGCCTATAATTTCCAGGTTCACTTTTAGAGCCCTTTTTGAATATTGGCACCACATTTGCTATGCTATCATTTAATAGCAGAGGAGACACCAGACTTCACTATCAGCCTAAGGCAGATGGTCCGACAGGAGGTCAGGGGTTTAGCAAAATCCCTATCTCATAGTAGAGGATCTAGAGATAGAGATCCTAGATCCCCAAGTTCATTTGAGGACAGTGACTCAGGGGAGCTAATATCGGAGGCTTCTCCATCATCATCATCATCGTCATCTTCAGAGACTGAGTCCGGTCATTCATGCTTTTCCTTTGACCGGATAGACCGACTCGTCAAAGCAGTGAATAACATTATAGGTATTGAAGAAACCACGTCAGAGAAATTTATGCAGGATGTCATGTTTAAAGGGCTAGATCGAAAATCTCGTAGATGTTTTCCTGTAGTTGACAAAGTAAGCTCCCTCATTACTCGAGAGTGGAAAAAGCCTGAAAGGAAGGGTTCTCTTCCACCATCATTTAAGAGAAAATAACCGTTTGAGGAGACCGCATCTGCGACATGGGATAAAGCCCCAAAACTTGCTGTGGCTAAGGCTTCCAAGAAATTCTCGCTGCCGTTTGAGGATTTGAGAACTTTAAAGGGCCCGCTAGACAGGAGAGCCGATGTTTCTTAATGGAGCTTGGGCCGTCAATTGCAGCCACCTGTACAGCACGCTCTATGATGGTTTGGCTGGACAGCTTAGAGGATCAACTTTAACCCCTTTCTGCCAGCTGACGGAATAGTACGTCAGCTGGCAGATCCCCTGCTTTGAGGTGGGCTCCGGCGGTGAGCCCACCTCAAAGCCGCGACATGTCAGCTGTTTTGTACAGCTGACATGTGCGCGCAATGAGCGCGAGCGGAATCGCGATCCGCCCGCGCCCATTAACTAGTTAAATGCCGCCGTCAAGCGCTGACAGCGGCATTTAACTAGCGCTCTCGGCCGCGCGGCCGGAGTTGCTCGCACTGCGGACCCCCGTCACATGATCGGGGGTCAGCAGTGCATCGCCATAACAACCAGAAGGTCTCCTTGAGACCTCTATGGTTGTTGATGGCCGATTGCTTTGAGCGCCACCCTGTGGTCGGCGTTCAAAGCAACCCTGCATTTCTGCTACATAGAGGTGATCTGTACTTCACCTCTATGTAGCAGAGCCGATCGAGTTATGCATGCTTCTAGCCTCCCACAGAGGCTATTGAAGCATGCCAAAATTTAAAAAAAAAAGTGATTAAAAATATAAAAAAAATAAAAAATATATAAAAGTTCAAATCACCCCCCTTTCGCCCCAATCAAAATAAAACAATTAAAAAAAAATCAAACATACACATATTTGGTATCGCCGCGTTCAGAATCGCCCGATCTATCAATAAAAACAAAGGATTAACCTGACCGCTAAATGACGTTGCGAGAAAAAAATCAAAACGCCAAAATTACGTTTTTTTGGTCGCCGCGACATTGCATCAAAATGCAATAACGGGCGATCAAAAGAACGTATCTACACCAAAATGGTATCATTAAAAACGCCAGCTCGGCACGCAAAAAATAAGCCCTCACCTGACCCAAGATCACGAAAATTGGAGACGCTACGGGTATCGGAAAATCGCGCATTTTTTTTTTTTTAAGCAAAATTTGGAATTTTTTTTCACCACTTAGATAAAAAAATAACCTAGACATGTTTGGTGTCTATGAACTCGTAATGACCTGGAGAATCATAATGGCAGGTTAATTTTAGCATTTAGTGAACCTAGCAAAAAAGCCAAACAAAAAACAAGTGTGAGATTGCACTTTTTTTGCAATTTCATCACACTTGGAATTTTTTTCCCGTTTTCTGTTACATGGCATGGTAAAATCAATGGTATCGTTCAAAAGTACATCTCGTCCTGCAAAAAATAAGCCCTCACATGGCCATATTGACGGAAAAACAAAAAAGTTATGGCTCTGGGAAGGAGGGGAGCAAAAAACGAAAATGAAAAAGCTCCGGGGGTGAAGGGGTTAAAAATAATTATAAACATAAGGATGAATGACCTCGGGGAGATCAAAACATCCAACACCGCGGAGACACCATCACGTGTTTCTCAACGCAGTGATCCAGAACACTGCCCCCATCCCTTATGGGAAATATGCACATGCATGTAGAAAAGCCGCAGAGTCACCATCACGTGATGCAATAAATAGCCAGGTCTTTCACCGGGAAGGAACAACCAGTGATTCAGTACTCCACACTGATGAGGGGCAAATACCCCGAAACAGCTGTCTTGTGGATGGATACCATGTTTTGGCATAGGTGGTTTTCCTTTTGGATGCTGCCCTTCCCGTGGTTGTTCCTTCCCGGTGAAAGACATGGCTATTTATTGCTTGCGTTGAGAAACACATGATGGTGACTCCGCGGCTTTTCTACATGCAACTTAAAAATAAGACTCCGAGAAATAAAATCTTATCTTCCCTTCCTATGATTCAGGGGGCAGCAGCTTATCTTGCTGATGCGTGTGCAGATTCGGTGAAATTGGCGGCCAGATTGGCGGCACTTTCTAATTCGGCCCGTAGAGCCATCTGGCTGAAAATGTTGGCAGGGGGACATGCAAGCCAGATCAAAGCTGTGCAGCATTCCATGTGAAGGGGTGCATCTATTCGGTCCAGTTCTGGATGAACTATTAGAAAAAGCGGGGGATAGTAAAAAACGATTCCCTTACCTAGGAAGACCCACCTACAGGCGAGGCACTAACAGAAGATGGTTTGACCGTACAAGGTCAAATAGAGAGAAGCCCAGATATGACACCAATAGGAAAAAAGGTAGAGGCTACATGTTCAACTCCTTTCGGGACAACAGAAAGCCACAATGACTGCCGGACCGGGTGGGAGGCAGGCTTCTGGCCTTCTATCCGGCTTGGCTTAATATTTCAAGTAGCCCATGGGTCCTGAACACTATTAAATCAGGACTAAAGTTTGATTTCCAGAACATTCCTAATGATAAATTTCTGGTAACACCTGTACGTTCTTCACCTGCAGAACAACTGGCATTAGAATACAACAGAAGGGTGTATTGGTGGAGGTTCCTGAAGCGCAAAGGGATTTTATTCCACCCTCTTCTTGATTAAAAAGCCAGACAATTCCTTTCGCACCATCATCAACCTTTTAAAGGCCTGAATAAATTCTTATGGGTCCAATCGTTTAAAATGAAGTCTGTGAAAACCGCAATAAAGCTATTGTTTGACAGGTGTTTCATGGTCGTCTTAGATCTTAAAGACTCCTATTATCATGTCCCTATACATGCAGACCACCAGCGGTATTTAAGGGTAGCAGTCTTACTAGGTGGGATGGTTAAACACTTCCAATACAGGGCACTCCCCTTTGGTGTTGCAGTTGCTCCTCGGGTGTTCACGAAGATAATGGTGGAGGTCAAGGCACATCTTCATGAACAGGATATTCTAGTGGTTCCATATCTGGATGACCTATTGATAATAGGGAACTCAGAATCACACTGCTCGGCCCAACTAGCAAAAGTAATTGCAGCCTTACAAAGGTTGGGTTGGATTATTAATTTTAAAAATTCACGTTTACAGCCTCTAAGGGTTCAAGAATTCCTGGGTCTCATTTTGGACTCAAGGTTACAGGAATGCCGTCTTCCGGATACAAAGGTAGAAAAAATTCAACGGCAAATACTCAAGGTTGTTGATAATCCATCGGTAACATTAAGAGGAGCGTTGTCACTGTTACGCTCTCACGTCGTGTATCCCGGCAGTTCTTTGGGCCCAGTACCACACCAGAGTCCTACAATGGGATGTATTGTGCAATACTCGTCTGTTAGAGGGCCACCTGGATAGTACCTTTTCCTTGTCTGATGTCTCTATTCAGTCCTTACGTTGGTGGTTACACACACAATTTACGCACTAGGGTTCCATGGATAAACCATATATCGCATGTAGTTACCACAGATGCTAGCCCCAGGGGATGGGGAGCACATATGGGTGATATGTGGGTCCAGGGAGTTTGGTCACATTCCGAACAAAGTTTGTCCTCTAACCTTAAAGAGTTATTGGCAGTAGAGCGAGCTCTTGAGTTATTTCCTTATGTCCTTACAGGACTATCACGTCAGGCTATTCTCAGACAATTGGGTAACTGTAGCTCATATTAATCATCAGGGGGGAACCCGATCCAGATCTTTAATGGAAGTGGTGGGTCGTATCTTGCAGATAGCCGAAACTCATCTACTGTCACTCACATCTCTTCATATAAAGGGAAAACACAACATCATGGCCGATTACCTAAGTCGCAGAAAGCTCGGGCAAGGAGATTGGGTTCTCAATCAGACCGTCTTCGACCAGATCACACTTCTTTGGGGGTGCCCAGATATGGACCTCTTCGCCAACAAAGAGAACAAAGAGTCATCGGTTTTGCTCACTAAACCCCAGAGACAATCCATACGCGGTGAATGCCCTCCTAATTCCATGGCATTTCAATATGGCCTATGCCTTTCCCCCATTGAACTTGATCCCGATTGTTCTGAGGAAGATTCGGGAGGACAGGGCTCGGGTAATCCTAATAGCGCCGTTCTGGCCCAGGAGGCCGTGGTTTCCGTGGCTGAGGAAAATGTCCATTTCTCAGCCTTGGATACTCCCAGACCTACTCTCCCAGGGTCCAATTCTTCATCCACGAGTGTACAATTTACATCTGACGGCGTGGAATTTGAGGGGTCATTACTAAAGAAAAGGGGATTTTCACAAGGAATAATTAATACTTTAACAAATGTTTGTCATGGAAACCTTCCTGCTTTTTAATAGTCTGGAGAAATTTCTTGACTGTTTCAGGATCAGAGATGGGTCAAAAAGTCAGTATTAGGCCAGTCTCACACGTCCAGATAATTCCGGTACCGGAATTATCCGTGTCCATGTGCTTACGTAGCACATCAGTGTGGTACACGTGCAGCAGCCGTGTGCCGCCTGTGTGCCGACTGAGGACCACACGGACCGTGCAGGAGACAGCGCTACAGTTGAGCGCTGTCCCCTGCGTGCGGTGCTGAAGCCGGTATTCATCCCTTCTTCCCAGCAGCGTTCGCTGGAAAGAAGGAATGAATCTTTTTTTTTTTTTTTTTTTTTTTTTTTCTTTCCCCTTAAAAATAAAGTTTTTGCGTCAACTCAAACCCCCCCCCCCCCCCCCCGCTTGCCTCCCGGGAAATACTCACCCAGCTCCAGCGATGTCTCCTCTCAGCGGCTGCCTGAGCGGTCCCGTGGTCCCGCTCATTACAGTGAGGAATATGCGCATGTTCCTCACTGTAATGAGCGGGACCACGTGACCACTCACACAGCACAGGCTGCAGCCGCTGAGAGGAGACATCGCTGGAGCTGGTTGTCGGTGAGTATTTCCTGGCAACCGGGGGGGAAGGGGGGGGGGGGCGGGCACACAGGGGATGGGAGGTGGGAGGGGACGCAAAAACTTTTATTTTTAAGGGGAAAGAAAAAAAAAAAGATTATTCATTCCTTTCCAGCGAACGCTGCTGGGAAGAAGGGATGAATTCCGGCTTCAGCACCACACGTGGGGAGGGGGGGGGGGGGGACAGCGCTTATAGTAGCGCTGTCTCCTGCACGGCACACGGACTGCACACGGACAACATCCGTGTGCGGTACGTGTTTTACACGAAGCCATTGACTTTAATGGGTCCGTGTGATCTGTGCGCTCCCACGAACACTGACATGTCTCCGTGTTTTCCAAACGGACACACGGTCCGTGAAAACACGCTGACATGTGCAGAGACACATTGATTTTAATGTGTCTACGTGAGTCAGTGTCTCCAGAATCTTTGTAAGTTTCCTCACATACCGGAGTTCCTACAGAAAGGTCTAGAGATGGGGCTAGCTACAAGTACCCTTAGAGTCCATGTGTCAGCTTTAGGGGCATTATACAATTGTAATTTAGCTAACACATATTGGATTGCTAGATTTATCAAGGCAGCGGCTAGATCAAGACTCATGGTTAAGAAAAAATTAGCCCCGTGGGACTTAAACTTGGTACTTACAGTTTTGACGGAAGCCCCCTTTAAGCGTATAGAATCTGCTCCTATAAAAGCCCTGTCCTTGAAAACAGATCTTTTGGTCGCTCTAACATCTGCGAGGAGAGTGATTTACAGGCCCTCTAGACAGCCTCCATACATTCAGTTTAGAGAAGATGGGGTAGTATTAAGAACTGATCCCCTTTATCTTCCGAAGGTAGTGTCAAAGTTCCACAGACTTCAGGAAATAAATCTCCCCACTTTTTGTCCTAATCCTAAAAATCAAAAAACTCAAACTCCATTCATTAGATGTCAAAAGATGTCTACTTAAGTATATATCTTTAACAGACCCCTGGAAAAAAGAGAGTTCTTATTCATATCCTTTCAGGGAGTCAGGAAAGGGTTTAGGGTGTCCAAAAACACCTTAGGTAGATGGATTAGGGAAGTGATTTCTTTGGCTTATTCAGCAGGTGGCCTTGAAGTCCCGGAAGGCATAAGAGCTCATTCCACTCGGGCCATGGCGACTTCCTGGCAGAAAGGTCGGAGGTGTCGATTGAGGATATATGTAAGGCGGCCACATGGTCATCTCCATCTACTTTCTTTATGCATTATAGATTAGATCTGGGTGGCTCCAACGATCTCACGTTTGGTAGAAGGGTGCTGGAAGCAGTAGTCCCTCCCGAAGACTCTTTTCTCTGTAATTCTCTTGTTAGTGCTGTGATGGCGACTGAATAAATACTCAAGCTACTTACCGGTAGCGGTGTTTTTCAGGAGCCCATGACAGCACTCCTATATTCCCTCCCTTTATGCTGACATGGCTTATCACCACTTATAGATACAAATTTTTTTAAGTTTAATCACAGGGTGAAATGTGTAAATTATTTATGTGCTACTAACCAAAGAGGTCCTCTCATGCCCTGTAATCCAACTGATGAGGGGGAGAGGTGCCGCCCTTTTATCTCTGTAGGTTTCCTGTCCCTGAAGGGCGCATCCCCTCTCTCGTTGGTGCTGTCATGGGCTCCAGAAAAACACCGCTACTTTTAAGTAGCTTGAGTATTTTCCTATCCTGGCAAGCCTGAGGATTTTCCCCCGCCAAGAGAAGCCACAGTCGCAGAGAAACAGCGAAAGGACCGAAACCTATGCTTCAGAGGAGGCTGGCAAGGTTTGGACTGAGGAAGGAGGGAGCTCGTCCTACAGGTGGCCTCCAACTTGGAGCCAAATAGACGGAAACCTTGAAAAGGCAAGCTGGTAAGGGACTTTTTTGAAGATAAGTCCACTGCCATGCCTTAAGCCAAATACTCTCTCGGATGGCCACAATATTGCTGAATGCCTGAACCGCTCATGAAGCGGTATCCCGAGAGATGGATACCATGTACTCCCTGCATGAGAAATCTGGTCCTTGAGGTCAGCCAATTCCTCCGGTTGGGCTCCAAAATGAACACCCTGACAGAGCTGTTTAGCCCAGGCAGCCATGGTCTTTGACACCCAGGTGGTGGCAAAGGCAGGGCACAAAGTAGAAGCGGACTTGGCAAAAAACTATGATCCTATCATTGGAGTCCTTGAGGGATGCTCCATTCGTAAGTGGGAGGACCATGTTGTTGGATAGTCTGGAAACTGGAGGGTCCACAGTTGGAGAAGCGGTCCAGTTTTCAGTGAGCTCAGGGGCGAAGGGATATAGGATGCTGAGGGGTTTCCCTTTTTGGGAGGCCTGGTCAGAATCCAGGTCCGAGTCATCCTCTGACAGCACATCCGAAGCCGCCTCGCCTGACTCGGGAGAGGAAGGCTGGGAAATACCAGTGGGACAGACAGAGCGGGAGGAGGACGTGAAATGATGCTCCTGCCTGGATCTCTTGTGGCCTATGTTGGGTAGGAAACGACGGAGGAATGAAGGGGCAACCTATCAAGAACGGACACAAAGGTCTGCGAAACCTTGCTGGCGTCTGTCACTGATTGTGACAGAGAGGTAGCCCACAATGGGAGAAGGGCACCGCACTCCTTTGGCAGTAGGGGACTCCTGGGTAGCAGGCATGGGGGCGCTGCTGCAGCCCTGACAGAGGTAGGAGGACTGGCTTGAAGGAAGCTTGCAAGTACATGAAGAGCAGACTAAGTGCCTAACGAGCAGAGGAAGAGGCAGGAGGATGAGAGCTCTCTCCTTTTAGGATTAGGCATAAGGAACAGACAGCACTCACTAATGCCAGAAGGTTAGGGGACAGAAGTATAAGAGCTGAGGAAAGTGTCAGTCTGCAGAGCAGAGATACAGGAAGGTGTAGGTCCTGAAAAAAACTGATACCAGGCTATAGTCTGGGAGACAAGTAGAGCGATTACTGGAGAAGATGATGCAGGGGGGTGTAGACTGAAAAAGCCCGCTTCACTCACTGAGGACAAGAGGAGCGGAGCTAACCGCCAGAGCAAAGAAGCAGAAGAAGACCCATGGAAGGAGGGTGCGGAGGTGTCAATAGGCAGGGAAAATCCCGCCTGAAGATACTGAGGAGAAGGGGGAGGGGGGCGTGGCGGGGCCTAGATAAAGAACAGTGACCGAAGAGGCATGGGAGGCAGTGCGGAGGCCTAAAAATATATTGGTAAGGTAGCCTGTACCACTAGTCCAGCTGGAAATAGGTGAAGAGAGGGAAATAAAATGCACCGCTGTTAAGAATGAGGATTGCCAAAGCATTTAGTGACAGGGAATCAGAGGACCTTGATGTGCTGCGCCGTCTCTGTGCCTGTCCATTCCTAGCTTCATCTTTTATCATTCATTACCTGAATCTTCTTTCCTGGGCCTTCTCCTCGTCGCCTCTGGAGAGACCTGTTGGAGAGAAGAAAAAAAATGTACCTCTCCATCCATGAGACCTTTCATAGATGTCCAAGCCTCTCAGAGATATGGGACATCCATGACTCCTGACACCGACAGACTCTTTTGGGCGAGTGGGTAGGAGACGGGGCCAGGACCAATGTTTGGATCACGTGAACACTCGTGCTAGGGGCTGGGGTCCTGCCAGCTAGATATGAGAATATGGGGTGGCAGTTCATGCCGTACTCCGTCTCTATGTGAGTACAGTGTAAATGTTCACACTGTATCCCTCCAGAGGTAAGGAGAAGATCCATGAGCAAGAGAGAGCAGCATACACCCATGGTTCCTGTGTCCCCCAATGAAGTGATAAAGAAAAAAAAAACATTACACACCTGGGAAACATCGGAATTGTTCATCCTTCCCCTCCCACACTTTAGTTTGGTATTGCCATAATTGCACTGACCTGGGCAATCATGTTACCAGGTCATTTTTATCACTTGATGAACACTGCAAAAACATAACCCTAAAAATGATTGCAGAATTGCATTTTTTTTCACCTAACAAATTTATTTTCTTTGTTTTTTCAGTTTATTTTATGGTGAAATGAATGATACCATTCAACACTACAACTCTTCTTGACTTTCTGAACATGTTACTTTATTTTTACCTCTCCAAGGTTTCTTAACACTGAAGCAGTTTAAAAGAAGTGACAACATTTTAACGCCGCTTTGACATTGCTGTACATTGTTCATTTTTATTTTTTTTGCAGTAGTTGTTCCGGCCCAATCCTCCTCCAAAAGACATTGTGTGAACATAGTCTAAAGGGATTTTCCTATAGCTAGTAACTAAAGCTCATTCAGGCCAGAGTTGTATATATAAAAAAAAAAAATAGCCCCGTCCTCTCCTCTCTGAGGAGCGTAGGTAATCGGTGGCCACAGCGTATCTAACTCCTCATTCTATCAAAGATTCTTGATTTTATTTATTTATTTTTCCAAACATCTGAATAAGGTTTGCAGAAATCTACCCACATACATTTCATTTTTATTCCGTATGGAACATACTGTCAGTCGTACCAATGTCTGCAGCCAATCTGCCACATGTGAATGTACTCTAATATACACTGCAGTACTCACTCCACAGCCATCTAAAGTTACATTATATTTACGAGAGAGTCTGCAAATATAAGCCCAGTTAAAGCAGAATTAGGATGTGGTGCTCACAGGAGCACGTGTTAGTATTTTATTCTTTTTCCTAGTGCTGTACTTACTTTTGTATTTTTTTTTTCTAACATAGGTATGAACATATTCAAAAAATGGTGAAACAAATAAATGCTGTCAAAAACCATGTGACCTTTTAGCACCAGAGGATTTTCATATTATTTAATCCCAAGGCTCTCTTTTTTATTGAAAAAGTGGCAATAAGAAAATATATGGACTGCAAGTTTGTGAATTTCTGGATCCATTATTGTACATATCGTGCTTAAAGTTATTGAATTATCTCCATTTTAACACGTTTGTTCAAGCTGAAGGAATTTTGTACAAAAACTGCGAATGTATTTGTTTTTTCAAGTCTTTCTAATATAGAACTTTAAATAGTTATTGGCTAAAGTGAAGAAGTGCTTTGTCTAATACATATGCTATCAATATTACCATTTGCGCTTACAACCAACTCTCCGTGCGGGCATATTATACAAAGGGCCTGTTATAATACTCATAAGTAGCACTTGAGTAATACTATTACATTAAGGTCATGTTCTATTAGTTTATGGTAGTCTTGAAATGTGGATGACATATTTTATTAATAGTGGCCTCCAACTTTTGGTACTCCATCTGTAACTGCTCTGGTGAAATATACGCATTGTAATAGCGTAACTGTTAGTTACCACTTATAGATACTTTAATACTCATATTTGCTGTATGATCTGTTATGTTTTATAACTAAAAAAAATGAAAATGGTAGGCAGCTAGAAGAGTTTTGGCCTAAAGATTACTGAAATGTACAGTGCCTTGCAAAAGTATTCGGCTCCCTGGAACTTTCCCACATATCATGCTTCAGACATAAAGATACTAAATTAAATTTTTGGTGAAGAATCAACAAGAAGTGGAACACAATTGTGAAGTTGAACAAAATTTATTGGTTATTTTACATTTTTGGGGAAATTCCAAAACTGAAAAGTGGGGCGTGTATTATTTTTCGGCCCCTTTAACTTAATACTTTGTTGCGCCACCTTTTGCTGCGATTACAGCTGCAAGTCGCTTGGGGTATGTTTCTATCAGTTTTGTACATCGAGAGGCTGGGCAAAAATTTCATTCTTCCTTGGCAAACCGCTCGAGCTCAGTGAGGTTTGATGGAGATCGTTTGTGAACAGCAGTTTTCAGCTCTTTCCACAGATTCTCGATTGGATTGAGGTCTGGACTTTGACTTGGCCATTCTAACACCTGGATACGTTTATTTGTGAACCATTCCATTGTAGATTTTGCTTTAGGTTTGGGATCATTGTTTTGTTGGAAGACAAATCTCCGTCCCAGTCTCAGGTCTTTTGCAGACTCCCAACAGGTTCCCTGTCCCTGCTGAAGAAAAGCAGGCCCAAACCATGATGCTGCCACCACCATGTTTGACAGTGGGGTGGTGTGTTCAGGGTGATGAGCTGTTGCCTTTATGCCAAACATATCGTTTGGCATAGTTGCCAAAAAGTTTGATTTTGGTGTCATTCGACCAGAGCACCTTCTTCCACATGTTTATGTCTCTCAGGTGGCTTGTTGCAAACATTAAACACTTTTTATGGATATCTTTGAGAAATGGCTTTCTTCTTGCCACTCTTCCATAAAGGCCAGATTTGTGCAGTGTACGACTGATAGGACACCAATGGACAGACTTTCCCACCTCAGCTGTAGATCTCTGCAGTTTATCCAGAGTGATCATGGGCCTCTTGGCTGCATCTCTGGTCAGTCTTCTCCTTGTTTGAGATGAAAGTTTAGATCAATGTTTCTCAACTCCAGTCCTCAAGACCCACCAACAGGTCACGTTTTACAGGATATCCTTAGTATTGCCCAGGTGATAATTTCATCACCTGCTCAAACATTAATTCCATCACCTATGCAATGTTAAGGAAATCCTGAAAACATGACCTGTTAGTGGGTCTTGAGGACTGGAGTTGAGAAGCACTGGTTTAGAGGGACGGCTGGGTCTTGGTAGATTTGAAATGGTATGATACTCCTTCCATTTCAATATGATCACTTGCACAGTGCTCCTTGGGATGTTTAACCCCATTTCTGCCAGCTGATGGGATAGTACGTCAGCTGGAAGACTCCCCCCGCTTTGAGGTGGGCTCCGGCAGTGAGCCCACTTCAAAGCCTCGAAATGTCAGCTGTTATCAACAGCTGACATCTGGCTGCAATCTTAAACTCTGACAGCGGCATTTAACAAGCGCCACCGGCTGCGCAGCCCGAAGCGCTTGTACCGCTGACCCGTCACATCAGGGGTCAGCGGTGCATTGACATAACAACCTGAGGTCTCCTTGAGACCTCCATAGTTGTTGATGGCAGATGGCTTTGAGCACCACCCTGTGGTCAGCGCGCAAAGCAATGCTGCATTTCTGCTACATAGAGGTGATCCGTTCTTCACCTCTATGTAGCAGAGGCGATCGTGTAGAGACAGCTTCCAGCCTCCTGTGGAGGCTATTGAAGCATGGCAAAAAAGTGTTTAAAAATATAAAAAAAAAGTAAAAGTTCAAATCAAACCCCTTTTGCCCTAATCAAAAAAAAAAAATCAATAAATAAAAATAAGATTGACCTGATTGCTAAACGGTGTAGTGAGAAAAAATCAAAACGCCAAAATTTACGTTTTCTTTGGTTGGCGCGACATTGCATTAGAATGCAATAATGGGCGATCAAAAAAAGTATCTGCACAAAAGTGGTACTGTTAAGACGTCAGCTCGGCACGCAAAAAAATAAGCCTTCACGCAACCTGTTGTGGATTCTGTTTTTGGGCTCCCTCTGGTGGTTACAGATGGTACTGGGTGACTTGTGTTCTCTGCGGTCTCTGGTGTCCACCTGTTCTATCAGGATATGGGAGTTTCCTATTTAACCTGGCTTTCTTATCATTTCCTCGCCGGCTATCAATGTAATCAGTGTGTCTTGTTACCTCTGCTTCCCGCTTCTGTAATCTTCAGGACAAGCTAAGTTTTTGATTTTCCTGTTCCACGTTTTGCTTAATTTTTGTCTTAGTCCAGCTTGCAGATATGTGATTCCTTTTTGCTGGTTGCTCTAGTGGGCTGATATTACTCCTCATGTTCCATGAGTTGGCACATGAGTTCAAGTAATTTCAGGATGGTTTTTTGTAGGGTTTTTCGCTGACCGCGCAGTTCACTTTTGTATCCTCTGCTATCTAGCTCTAGCGGGCCTCATTTTGCTGAATCTGTTTTCATAACTACGTATGTGCTTTCCTCTCATTTCACCGTCATTACATGTGGGGGGCTGCTATTTCTGTGGGGTGTTTCTCTGGAGGCAAGAGAGGTCTGTGTTTCTTCTAATAGGGGAAGTTAGTCCTTCGGCTGGCGCGAGACGTCTAGGAATCATCGTAGGCACGTTCCCCGGCTACAGCTAGTTGTGTGTTTAGGTTCAGGATCGCGGTCAGCTCAGTTTCCATCACCCTAGAGCTTGTTTTGTTTTTTGTGCTTGTCCTTTTGTGATCCCCTGCCATTGGGATCATGACAGTATAGCCGGACCAAAAAGTGGTAATCGTATTGGCTGAAGTAGGAGGAAAAATAGTCTGAGGGAGTTTTTTTTCCCCCCCCCCCCTCAGAGTTTGCTGCCTAGCCTTTATTGCAGCCTGGCTGCGTCTTACCTCCTCTTAATCCTTGAATGGCTCTGACCTCAGCTGTTTATCATGGACGTCCAGAGTTTGGCTTCCAGCCTGAATAATCTTGCTGCTAAGGTTCAAAATATACAAGATTTTGTTGTACATGCTCCTATGTCTGAACCTAGAATTCCTATCCCAGAGTTTTTTTCTGGAGATAGATCTAGTTTTCTGAATTTTAGGAACAATTGCAAGTTGTTTCTTTCTTTGAAATCTCGCTCTTCTGGAGACCCTGCTCAGCAAGTCAAGATTGTTATATCTTTCCTGCGGGGTGACCCTCAGAATTGGGCATTTGCATTGGCACCAGGGGATCCTGCGTTGCTCAATGTAGATGCGTTTTTTCTGGCATTGGGTTTGCTCTATGAGGAACCTAACCTAGAGATTCAGGCTGAAAAAGCCTTATTGGCTCTCTCTCAGGGGCAAGATGAAGCAGAAATATATTGTCAGAAATTTCGGAAATGGTCGGTGCTTACTCAGTGGAATGAGTGCGCCCTGGCTGCAAGATTCAGAGATGGCCTTTCTGAGGCCATTAAAGATGTTATGGTGGGGTTCCCTGCGCCTACAGGTCTGAATGAGTCTATGACTATGGCTATTCAGATTGATCGGCGTTTACGGGAGCGCAAACCTGTGCACCATTTGGCGGTGTCTTCTGAACAGGCACCTGAGACAATACAATGTGATAGAATTCAGTCCAGAAGTGAACGGCAAAACTATAGGCGGAAAAATGGGTTGTGTTTTTATTGTGGTGATTCAGCTCATGTTATATCAGCATGCTCTAAACGCACAAAAAAGGTTAAGTCTGTTGCCATTAGTACTTTACAGTCTAAGTTCATTCTGTCTGTGACTCTGATTTGTTCATTATCAGCCATTTCCGTCGATGCCTATGTGGATTCAGGCGCTGCCCTGAGTCTTATGGATTGGTCTTTTGCCAACCGCTGTGGGTTTAGTCTGGAGCCTCTGGAAGTCCCTATTCCTTTGAAAGGAATTGACTCTACACCTTTGGCTATGAACAAACCTCAGTACTGGACACAAGTGACCATGCGTATGACTCCCGTTCATCAGGAGGTGATTCGCTTTCTGGTACTGTATAATTTACATGATGTCTTAGTGCTTGGTCTGCCATGGTTACAAACTCATAACCCAGTCTTGGACTGGAAAATGATGTCTGTGTTAAGCTGGGGATGTCAGGGGGTTCATGATGATGCACCTCCGATTTCTATCGCTTCATCTACTCCTTCTGAGGTTCCGGTATTTTTGTCTGTTTATCGGGATGTTTTTGAGGAGCCTAAGCTCAATTCGCTTCCTCCTCACAGGGATTGCGATTGTGCTATAGATTTTATTCCTGGCAGTAAATTTCCTAAAGGACGTTTGTTCAATCTGTCAGTGCCAGAGCATACTGCTATGCGGGATTATGTTAAGGAGTCCTTGGAAAAGGGACATATCCGTCCATCTTCGTCCCCTTTGGGAGCAGGTTTTTTTTTTCGTGGCCAAAAAAGATGGTTCCTTGAGGCCTTGTATAGATTACCGTCTTTTGAATAAGATTACAGTCAAATATCAGTATCCTTTGCCATTGTTGACTGATTTGTTCGCTCGCATTAAGGGGGCTAAATGGTTCACTAAGATTGATCTTCGGGGTGCATATAATCTTGTGCGGATAAGGCAGGGTGATGAGTGGAAAACCGCATTTAATACGCCTGAGGGCCATTTTGAGTATTTGGTGATGCCTTTTGGACTTTCTAATGCTCCTTCTGTCTTCCAGTCCTTTATGCACGATATTTTCCGTGAATATCTGGATAAATTTATGATTGTGTATTTGGATGATGTTTTGGTTTTTTCTGATGACTGGGAGTCCCATGTTCAGCAGGTCAGGAAGGTGTTTCAGGTCCTGCGGGCCAATTTTTTGTTTGTAAAAGTTTCAAAGTGTCTCTTTGGAGTCCAGAAGATTTCTTTTTTGGGGTATATTTTTTCCCCTTCTACTATTGAGATGGATCCCGTCAAGGTTCAGGCTATTTGTGACTGGACGCAGCCTACATCTCTTAAGAGTCTACAGAAGTTCTTGGGCTTTGCTAATTTTTATCGTCGTTTCATAACTAATTTTTCTAGTGTTGTTAAGCCTTTGACGGATTTGACTAAGAAGGGTGCTGATGTTGCTGATTGGTCTCCTGCGGCTGTGGAGGCCTTTCAGGAACTTAAGCGCCGGTTTTCTTCTGCTCCTGTGTTACGTCAGCCAGATGTTTCGCTTCCTTTTCAGGTTGAGGTTGATGCTTCCGAGATTGGAGCGGGGGCGGTTTTGTCGCAGAGAAGCTCCGATTGCTCAGTGATGAAGCCATGTGCATTCTTTTCTAGAAAGTTTTCGCCCACTGAGCGGAATTATGATGTTGGTAATCGGGAGCTTTTGGCCATGAAGTGGGCATTTGAGGAGTGGCGTCATTGGCTTGAGGGTGCTAGACATCGTGTGGTGGTCTTGACTGATCACAAAAATCTGATTTACCTTGAGTCTGCCAAGCGTCTGAATCCTAGACAGGCTCGTTGGTCACTGTTTTTCTCCCGTTTCGATTTTGTGGTTTCATACCTGCCAGGTTCAAAGAATGTGAAGGCGGATGCTCTTTCTAGGAGTTTTGTGCCTGACTCCCCTGGAAATTCTGAGCCCACTGGTATCCTTAGGGATGGGGTGATTTTGTCAGCTGTCTCCCCAGACTTGCGACGTGCTTTGCAGGAGTTTCAGGCGGATAAACCTGATCGTTGTCCGCCTGAAAGACTGTTTGTTCCGGATAATTGGACCAGTAGAGTCATCTCCGAGGTCCATTCTTCTGCGTTGGCAGGTCATCCTGGAATATTTGGTACTAGAGACTTGGTGGCCAGGTCTTTTTGGTGGCCTTCATTGTCGAGGGATGTGCGTTCTTTTGTGCAGTCTTGTGAAGTTTGCGCTCGGGCTAAGCCTTGCTGTTCTCGTGCCAGTGGATTGTTGTCACCTTTGCCTATCCCGAAGAGGCCTTGGACGCACATTTCCATGGACTTTATTTCGGATCTCCCTGTCTCTCAAAAAATGTCCGTCATCTGGGTTGTGTGTGACCGCTTTTCTAAGATGGTTCATCTTGTACCCTTGCCTAAGTTACCTTCCTCCTCTGAGTTGGTCCCTCTGTTTTTTCAGAACGTGGTTCGTTTGCATGGGATTCCGGAGAACATCGTTTCTGACAGGGGATCCCAGTTTGTGTCTAGATTTTGGCGGACGTTCTGTGCTAAGATGGGCATTGATTTGTCCTTTTCGTCTGCATTCCATCCTCAGACGAATGGCCAGACGGAACGAACTAATCAGACCTTGGAAACTTATTTAAGGTGTTTTGTTTCTGCTGATCAAGATGACTGGGTTACCTTTTTGCCGCTTGCCGAATTTGCCCTTAATAATCGGGCTAGTTCTGCTACTTTGGTTTCTCCTTTCTTTTGTAATTCGGGGTTTCATCCTCGTTTTTCCTCTGGTCAGGTGGAGCCTTCTGATTGTCCTGGAGTGGACATGGTGGTGGATAGGTTGCATCAGATTTGGAGTCATGTGGTGGACAATTTGAAGTTGTCCCAGGAGAGGGCTCAGCAGTTTGCTAATCGCCGTCGCCGCGTGGGTCCTCGACTTCGTGTTGGGGACTTGGTGTGGTTGTCTTCTCGTTTTGTTCCTATGAAGGTCTCTTCTCCTAAGTTCAAGCCTCGGTTCATCGGTCCCTATAGGATCTTGGAAATTCTTAACCCTGTGTCGTTTCGTTTGGATCTCCCGGCATCGTTTGCTATTCATAATGTGTTCCATCGGTCGTTGTTGCGGAGGTATGAGGTTCCTGTTGTTCCTTCGCTTGAACCTCCTGTTCCGGTGCTGGTGGAGGGAGAATTGGAGTATGTTGTGGAGAAGATCTTGGATTCTCGTGTTTCCAGACGGAAACTCCAATATTTGGTCAAGTGGAAGGGTTATGTTCAGGAGGATAATTCTTGGGTGGTTGCCTCTGATGTTCATGCTGCTGATTTGGTCCGTGCATTTCATAGGGCTCATCCTGGTCGCCCTGGTGGTTCTCGTGAGGGTTCGGTGACCCCTCCTCCAGGGGGGGGGGTACTGTTGTGGATTCTGTTTTTGGGCTCCCTCTGGTGGTTACAGATGGTACTGGGTGACTTGTGTTCTCTGCGGTCTCTGGTGTCCACCTGTTCTATCAGGATATGGGAGTTTCCTATTTAACCTGGCTTTCTTGTCATTTCCTCGCCGGCTATCAATGTAATCAGTGTGTCTTGTTACCTCTGCTTCCCGCTTCTGTAATCTTCAGGACAAGCTAAGTTTTTGATTTTCCTGTTCCACGTTTTGCTTAATTTTTGTCTTAGTCCAGCTTGCAGATATGTGATTCCTTTTTGCTGGTTGCTCTAGTGGGCTGATATTACTCCTCATGTTCCATGAGTTGGCACATGAGTTCAAGTAATTTCAGGATGGTTTTTTGTAGGGTTTTTCGCTGACCGCGCAGTTCACTTTTGTATCCTCTGCTATCTAGCTCTAGCGGGCCTCATTTTGCTGAATCTGTTTTCATAACTACGTATGTGCTTTCCTCTCATTTCACCGTCATTACATGTGGGGGGCTGCTATTTCTGTGGGGTGTTTCTCTGGAGGCAAGAGAGGTCTGTGTTTCTTCTAATAGGGGAAGTTAGTCCTTCGGCTGGCGCGAGACGTCTAGGAATCATCGTAGGCACGTTCCCCGGCTACAGCTAGTTGTGTGTTTAGGTTCAGGATCGTGATCAGCTCAGTTTCCATCACCCTAGAGCTTGTTTTGTTTTTTGTGCTTGTCCTTTTGTGATCCCCTGCCATTGGGATCATGACAGCAACCCCAGCAAAGCAAAGTTTGGATATTTTTTTTCACCACTTACATAAAAAAGAACCTAGACATGTTTGGTGTCTATGAACTCGTAATGACCTGGAGAATCTTAGTGGCTGGTCAGTCTTAGCATTTAGTGAACCTAGCAAAAAAGCTAAACAAAAAATTAGTGTGGGATTGCACTTTTTTTGCAATTTCATCGCACTTGGATTTTTTTTCCCGTTTTCTGTTACACAGTAAAACAAATGGTATCGTTCAAAAGTACAACTCGTCCCGCAAAAAATAAGCCCTCACATGGCCATATTGATGGAACAATAAAAATGGTATGGCTTTGGAAAGAAGGGGAGCGAAAAACAAAAAGCTCTGGGGGTTAAAGTTTTGGAAATCATTTTGTATCCAAATCCAGCTTTAAACTTCTTCACAACAGAATCATGGACCTGCCTGTTGTGTTCCTTGGTTTTCATGATTCTCTCTGTACTTCAAACAGAACCCTGTGACTATCACAGAGCAGGTGCATTTATACGGAGACTTGATTACACACAGGTGGATTATATATATCATCATTAGGCATTTAGGACAACATTGGATCATTCAGAGATCCACAATGAACTTCTGGAGTGAGTTTGCTGCACTGAAAGTAAAGGGGCTGAATAATATTGCACGCCCCACATTTCAGTTTTGGAATTTTCACAAAAATGTAAAATAACCAATCAATTTCATTCAACTTCACAATTCTGTTCCGCTTGTTGATTCTTCAGCAAAATTCACATTTGGTATCTCATGGCAGCTGTACATTTTTTTTTATTTTTATTTTTTTATATGAACAGTCTGCAAACAGGATAAGAATCAGTATCATACATAGCATATAAAGACAAAGAAGGGCATAACAATATCCAGAAAGTGTATTTTGAAAGAATCAAAAGATGGGGTTATTCAGTATAACAATCAATCCCCCCCCCCCCTTCCACGGGCACGTTTGAAAGCCTGCAGGTTTATTTAGGTAAGCCTAATAGGTGTGTTACCAGATATAAGCTCTCCCATATACCAATCGGTGAATTGAAAGAAACCTTGTAATGCTTGACGAACTGATAGTGGCTGCAGATCAATAAAGGAGGACCATGAAAGTCATAAAAAACATTTTTTTCCTCACATGAAGAATGGACTCAATCCAATCCATTTTAAACAAATGTTACCTTCGAAGAAATTAGATTTAGTGAAGGGGTTGCGTCCTGCGCCCACAGATGCAGAATACTCTTGCGGGTAGCCTCTGCCCAAATAGTTAAAACACGTCATTGCTGAGCAGAGAGTCCGCGTAGTTGATCCCGTGGGAAAATATTAACGCCCATTCCTGAGATAATGTAAAGCAAATGTTGAAGGTGTTGGTGAGATGGCGAAGCAGCATGTCCCAAACCTCCTGTATCTTTGGACCATCTCAGAGACAATGAAAGATGTCAGCTGGAGAGTGTAAACATTTGCGACAAGAGGGATTAGCCGATAGAGACATCTTAAGGTACCTTCACACTCAGCGACGCTGCAGCGATACCGACAACGATGTCGATCGCTGCAGCGTCGCTGTTTGGTCGCTGGAGAGCTGTCACACAGACAGCTCTCCAGCGACCAACGATGCCGGTAACCAGGGTAAACATCGGGTTACTAAGCGCAGGGCCGCGCTTAGTAACCCGATGTTTACCCTGGTTACCAGCGTAAAAGTAAAAAAAAAAACAAACACTACATACTTACCTTCCGCTGTCTGTCCTCGGCACTGTGCTTTCCTGCACTGACTGTGAGCACAGCGGCCGGAAAGCACAGCGGTGACGTCACCGCTGTGCTTTCCGGCTGGCCGGCGCTCGCAGCCAGTGCAGAGAAGCACAGCGCCGGGGACAGACAGCGGAAGGTAAGTATGTAGTGTTTGTGTTTTTTTAACTTTTACGCTGGTAACCAAGGTAAACATCGGGTTACTAAGCACGGCCCTGCGCTTAGTAACCCGATTTTTACCCTGGTTACCAGTGAAGACATCGCTGAGTCGGCATCACACACGCCGATTCAGCGATGTCTGCAGGGAGTCCAGCGACAAAATAAAGTGCTGGACTTTCTGCAGCGACCACCGACATCACAGCAGGATCCTGATCGCTGCTGCGTGTCAAACTGAACGATATCGCTATCCAGGACGCTGCAACGTCACGGATCGCTAGCGATATCGTTCAGTGTGACGGTGCCTTTAGATTTGATCTCTGAGGAACTGTAAGCCCTATGGAAAATCATGAGGGCCATAGTTGAGTAGATGTCATATGACAGAGTTTAAACGTAGAGTGGCTTTCAAAAGATCAGTCAGTCTATAATTAGATAGTTGTGATACCCATCTGGCCGTGCCTGGTGAAGAATCTGACCATGAAATAGAAGGTTTAATTGATTTATAGATAAGACTCAGCGAATAAACTCCTGTACTAGCGCCAAGGGAGATCAGATGGAGAGGACAGGTTCTGACACTGTCTGGTATGCCTCGGAAGACAGAGTCAACGTAATGCTTAAAGGGAACCTGTCAACCCCAAAATGGAAGATGAGCTAAGCCCACCTGCATCAGGGCCTTATCTACAGCATTCTGGAATGCTGTAGATAAGCCCCCGATATATCCTGAAAGATGAGAAAAAGAGGTTATATTATACTTACCTGAGGGTGCGGTTCAGTCCGATGGGCGTCTGGTCCGGGGCCTCCCATCTTCATACGATGACGTCCTCTTCTTGTCTTCACGCTGTGCCTCCTGCGCAGGCGTTCTTTGTCTGCCCTGTTGAGGGCAGAGCAAAGTACTGCAGTGCGCAGGCGCTGGGCCTCTTTGACCTTTCCCGGTGGCTACGCACTGCAGTACTTTGCTCTGCCCTCAACAGTGCAGACAAAGTACGCCGGAGCCGCAGCGTGAAGACAAGAAGAGGACGTCATTGTAAGAAGATGGGAGGCCCCGGACTGCGATGCCCATCGGACTGGACCACCCCTGGGTGAGTATAATCTAACCTTTTTCTCATCTTTCAGGATACATTGGCAGCTTATGTACAGCATTCCAGAATGCTGTAGATAAGCCCCTGATGCCAGTGGGCTTAACTCATCTTCCATTTTTTGGGGTGACAGGTTCCCTTTAATCTGATTTGGCAATGAAAATATTACCCACTAAGATTGGATATTTGGAGAAAATACCCTCCAGAGAAAGAGGACATTGAGTAGTTGTGAGAAGATTGCAGACCAGTCTGCACCCTCTCTCCCCCAGCACTCGGTAAATTGGCGGTGGTCTGCCTTGTTAAAAGAAAGGGTTACCTTGAAAGGGAAGGAAAACTGAGGTATAAGGGTCTAGTCCGCTGATCCTTCTAGCATGACGCCATGCCAATACCACTGACCATAAGAGGATTATCCCTGATTGCAGTGGTAACTCTTAATTTGTTGTAAATAGAGCAAGGCTGGAAGACTGATCGGTACAGACATTGCTTTATCTAATGGGGTGTTGGTAAATTTAATATGGGCCCAAATCCAATCCAGAGAATGTCTGAAAATGGCTGCAATGCTATAGTCTTAAATTTGGAAATTTGAGGCCCAAAGATTTAGCCTGTTGCAATTTAAAAATACTGATCCTAGATCTCCCACTCGAACCTCATATACAGGTCCTTCTCAAAAAATTAGCATATAGTGTTAAATTTCATTATTTACCATAATGTAATGATTACAATTAAACTTTCATATATTATAGATTCATTATCCACCAACTGAAATTTGTCAGGTCTTTTATTGTTTTAATACTGATGATTTTGGCATACAACTCCTGATAACCCAAAAAACCTGTCTCAATAAATTAGCATATTTCACCCATCCAATCAAATAAAAGTGTTTTTTAATAACAAACAAAAAAACCATCAAATAATAATGTTCAGTTATGCACTCAATACTTGGTCAGGAATCCTTTGGCAGAAATGACTGCTTCAATGCGGCGTGGCATGGAGGCAATCAGCCTGTGACACTGCTGAGATGTTATGGAGGCCCAGGATGCTTCAATAGCGGCCTTAAGCTCATCCAGAGTGTTGGGTCTTGCATCTCTCAACTTTCTCTTCACAATATCCCACAGATTCTCTATGGGGTTCAGGTCAGGAGAGTTGGCAGGCCAATTGAGCACAGTAATACCATGGTCAGTAAACCATTTACCAGTGGTTTTGGCACTGTGAGCAGGTGCCAGGTCGTGCTGAAAAATGAAATCTTCATCTCCATAAAGCATTTCAGCCGATGGAAGCATGAAGTGCTCCAAAATCTCCTGATGGCTAGCTGCATTGACCCTGCCCTTGATGAAACACAGTGGACCAACACCAGCAGCTGACATGGCACCCCACACCATCACTGACTGTGGGTACTTGACACTGGAATTCAGGCATTTTGGCATTTCCTTCTCCCCAGTCTTCCTCCAGACTCTGGCACCTTGATTTCCGAATGACATGCAAAATTTGCTTTCATCAGAAAAAAGTACTTGGGACCACTTAGCTACAGTCCAGTGCTGCTTCTCTGTAGCCCAGGTCAGGCGCCTCTGCCGCTGTTTATGGTTCAAAAGTGGCTTTACCTGGGGAATGCGGCACCTGTAGCCCATTTCCTGCACACGCCTGTGCACGGTGGCTCTGGATGTTTCCACACCAGACTCAGTCCACTGCTTCCTCAGGTTCCCCAAGGTCTGGAATCTGTCCTTCTCCACAATCTTCCTCAGGGTCCGGTCTCCTCTTCTCGTTGTACAGCGTTTTCTGCCACATTGTTTCCTTCCAACAGACTTACCATTGAGGTGCCTTGATACAGCACTCTGGGAACAGCCTATTTGTTGAGAAATTTCTTTCTGGGACTTACCCTCTTGCTTGAGGGTGTCAATGATGGCCTTCTTGACATCTGTCAGGTCGCTAGTCTTACCCATGATGGGGGTTTTGAGTAATGAACCAGGCAGGGAGTTTATAAAAGCCTCAGGTATCTTTTGCATGTGTTTAGAGTTAATTAGTTGATTCAGAAGATTAGGGTAATAGGTCGTTTAGAGAACCTTTTCTTGATATGCTAATTTATTGAGACAGGTTTTTTGGGTTATCAGGAGTTGTATGCCAAAATCATCAGTATTAAAACAATAAAAGACCTGAAAAATTTCAGTTGGTGGATAATGAATCTATAATATATGAAAGTTTAATTGTAATCATTACATTATGGTAAATAATGAAATTTAACACTATATGCTAATTTTTTGAGAAGGACCTGTAAATTGTCGAAAAATCTTAGTTAGGAGTTGATCATCAGCTTTAGATAATAGAATAGGTAGCGTTTGTAAAGGGAAGAGTATTTTAGCGAAGGAAACCATTTTAATAATGTGAGCTTTACCCGCGAAAGATAATTTAAAAGACGTCCAAGATTGTGTTTACCAAGTAATGGCAGATATTAAGGGTCGGATATTAAGTTGGCAAATAGTGTGTGGGTTGGAGAGTAGAAGAATACAAAGATATGGTAAAGAACCATGCCCCCACAGAAAAGGAAAGGGCCACCTTTGTCGAGCACCCCTGAAGATCGCTAAAGCCTTGGATTTGTTAATATTTATGCGGTATCCCGAGATTTCTTAAAACTCGTGAAAAGCCTCCATTATGAAAGGAATGGACTCCTTTGGATTGGCTATCATGAGTAATATGTCGTCGGCGAATGCCAAGGACTTGTGTAAGGTGGCCTATTCCAATTCCATCAAAGGAAGGAATCATCTCCAGATATCTACCATATTTTTCGCTTTGTAAGACGCACTTTATTTCCCCCAAATTTGGGGGGGAAATGGGGGTGCGTCTTACAAAGCGAATATACCGTTACAGACTGGGATGAGGGGTGTCCGCCGCCACAGTTATCCGCTGCTGCGGTTGTCCACTGCTGCCCAGGGTGATGCTGGAGGCTCCGATGCTGCGGGGGGCTCTGGCGACATTTTGTGAAAGGCCAGAGCCCCCCGGCAGTTCGTCCATGCTTTCCTGTGTGATGGACTCCAGGAAAATGGCCGCCGGAATCTCGGGAGATCTTTGTCCCAAGATCCCCATCTGTGCATGCGCCGCCTCCCGGCAGCCATTTTCCCAAAGTCCACCGCACAGGAAAGCATGGACGAACTGCCGGGGGCTCTGGCCTTTCACAAAATGTCGGCAGAGACCCCCCGCCCCCCCCCCCCGCAGCACCGGAGACACCCCCGCAGCACAGGAGATACCCCCACAGCACAGGAGCCCCTTTGTAGCACAGGAGCCCCCCTTGCAGACCCCCTCATCCCAGCCTGCAGCAATGTTCCACTCCTGCCTCCAGCAACGACCCTGGGACCCTGATCCAGCACAGCCACAACCCCTGGTAAGCAATAAGACACATGGTTTCTAAGAATCCCCACCAATTTATTAAAGTTTTTTTCCCTATTTTTCTTAAAATTTGGGGTGCATCTTATAATCTGAAGCGTCTTACAAAGCGAAAAATACGGTAAGTAGAGGGTCTAGGGCAATATTGAACAATAAGGGGGATAAAGGACATCCCTGCCTCGTATCTCTGAAAATTGAGAAAGGGGATGACTGAATACCATGAAGCCAAATTGAGGACTGAGGAGTGGTGTAAATCGTCCGGATAAAATTGAAAAAAGAAAATCCAAACATTCTGTATTTAAGAGTTCGGATGAGGTGGGACCAAGATATCTGGTCAAAAGCCTTATCGGCGTCAAGGCTAACTAAGATGTTTCTTTTAGCTTTTGGTTTGATGAAAATGAGTAACAGCGGCTAATGCCGTTCTAATATTGTAGGTGATAGTTTGGCCATGGACAAAGCCCGTTTGGAATGTGGTGAGGATATTGGGAAGTATAGATTGTAATCTGTTGGCCATAATTTTGGTGAGCAATTTGAAATCTACGTTTAAAAGTGAGATTGGGCAGTGCGAGGCAGGGAGAAGGAGGTCTTTCATTACTACCAAAGCGAGGTAAAGGCTCGCTTCATTGAAGTGATCAGGAAGGGAACTTGAATCTATAATATGATTAAAAAGAGAGGTACGGTGGGGTAGGCGTAATGGTCGCAATATGTTATAGAATTCTGCTGAGTAACTATCCGGGCCAGGGGCTTTAAGCAATTTAAGAGACTGGATGACAAATCTAACTTCCCCAGTAGAGAGAAGTTTATTTAAAATTTCTCTTTGAGATGCAAATTGAGATTCTGGTTTGGCTCTTATCCTAAGTCATGTGACAAGGCTCGTTAAAGGGTCGACACTGACTGTTAGGATTGCTACTTCCAATAGGTGGCACTAGAGTTCTAGTCCTCTTCCCCTCTGAAGAGACAATTTCCTCTTTGAGGGATGAAAAGTTTTGGTGGATCAACCTTGTGAAGGAAATTATAGCCTTCTTCCTGAGAATTGTTGGGTGGGCCATAGAGATCTGCATACATTAGGATGTTTGATGTTGGTGATTTTAGTAGCCGTTTTGAAGGGTTTCGTTAGTGATGTCAAAAGGCACCCAGGTTTATTGCCCCAAGAAAGAAGCTGTTACGTTGGTAGGCAAGCTGGTTATGCACTTGATCATGCAGTAAGGTGTCTAGATTGTTTAGCAGTGAGGTAAGCCTCCTTGGATGAGGAGGTATTGTGTAGCCATAAATCTCTATAGGTTTGAGTGAGCTGGTCAAGAAGAGGCTGCAAGGAGGACAACAGTTTCTTCTTTTTTTGAGACACATGAGATATATGTCCTCTGAGCACTGTTTTAGCGGTAACCCAGAATAAACTGATGTCTTCTATGTGTTCCAAGTTATCATCCATGTATGTCTCCCACCAGTCAGTCAAACATTTTTTTTAAATCATCCGATGTATAAAGATATGAGGGAAAATGCCAACGAAAGGAGAGCGTTTTCCTTGTGGGAAGGTCTAGGGTAAGTAGGACAGGAAAGTGATCTGAAATAACCATTGGAAGAATCTCAACCGATTTTTAGAGATGAAAAAAGAAGGGTAGATGTTAGCCAGTAATCAATGCGAGTGTACGTCGTGAACCCTAGAGTAAAACGTATTCTTTTTCCGTAGGATGGCAGCATCTCCAGGAATCCAATACGTCAAGCCTATCTAATAAGATGGGAACCATTCCAACTGAGGAGAGGGATGCAGGCGGTGGGGTAGACCTATCTAAACAAAATATCATGAAGAGCATTTAAATCCCCACCTAAAATATTAGTAGGATGCCAGCTATGGATGACTTCTACAAGCTTAGAAAAAAAGGAAGGGCTAGCCGCATTAGGTGCATAAATATTAATAAGGATCCTTGCTGAGCAGAGGGAATACTGCCTTATCGGCAAATATTGTCCCTCCTTGTCTCTTACCACATCTTGAATGGAGTATTCAAGGTCTCTATGGAACAGGACTGCAATCCCACGTTTCTTCCTTGAAAAAGAAGCCTCTATGCAGTCTGGGTAATGCTTGATACGGAGCCGAGGATGTTTTCCACGAATTCAGTAAGTTTCTTGTAAAAACACAATGTGTGGGCGTAAACGAGTAACATGGTCTAAATTTTTCCTGTGTTTTACTGGAGTATTGAGCCCAGCCACGTTCCAAGATAACAATTTGAGAGAGTCTACATTAATGTGAGGCGCTACAGTAGTAGAGTCAGCCATATTAGCCTATGCCACATTGAGGCCATGAAAGAGTAATAGAGAAGAAACAACTGGGCAAAGGTCTGTCCCAGCAAGCAAAATCTAACACCCCCAAAAAATAACAATAAATCATGCCTAGGGAGGAAGAGTCCACCCCCCAACAAACCCACAAGCAATAGAGAAACTACAATAAACATTATATAACAGTATCTCGACTACGACCTCCCATAATCATAATGCAGTAAAAAATAACAAACAGCGTGGATTAAGTAGAAATCGAAAGATTAGTCATGCAGGTATATCTAAACAGACATGTAACATGGCTATCAACTGGGAAAAAATTAGAAAAACCATGAAATTGAAATCAAGTGGCCGGAGAAGAGGCTCGGGAGGAGCGCTACACCCCCTCCATGGCTTCATAAGGGTAAAAAAAAAACAGTCTTTACTCGGAGTTCCACCCTCAGATGTGCCGGGTAGAGAAGGGCAAAACGGGAGCCTATGTCATGTCAAGTTTACAAACTGGGGCAAAGGCGCTGCGCTTGGCCGCCACCACGGCAGAATAATCTTGAAACATAAGAAGAGTGTGTCCCTCATTTTTCACAGCAGACATAGCCCGAAACATAAGCATTTTGTACTGAAAATTAAGTACCGTATATACTCGAGTATAAGCTGACCCCCCTAATTTTGCCACAGAAAACTGGGAAAACTTAATTACTCGAGTATAAGCCTAGGAAATGCAGCAGCTACTGGTAAATTTCAAAAATAAAAATAGATACCAATAAAAGTAAAATGAATAGAGACAGCAGTAGGTTAAGTGTTTTTGAATATCCATATTGAATCAGGAGCCCCATATAATGCTCCATACAGTTCATGAATGGCCCCATATGATGCCCCATACAAAATACGCCCCATATAACACTCCATACAGTTCATTATAGCTCCATATACATCTGTGCCACATATAATGATGCATTACAAGTTCATTATGGCCCCATAAGATGCTCTATACAAAACTGTGCCACATATAATGCTCCATCCAGTTCATTATGGCCCCATAAGATGCTCCATACAAAACTGTGCCACATATAATGCTCCATACAGTTAATTATGGCCCCATAAAATGCTCCATATAAAAATATGTCCCATGTAATGCTGCTGCAATAAAAAATAAAAAAAATGACATACACTAACACGTCATCGCGCCCTCTGACCTCAACAGTCAGCAAGAGGATGGGGAAGACGGAGCGTCGGTGGAATGCGGACAGGTGAATATGAAATACTCGCCTGCTCCCGGCGTGGTCCCTGGCAGCTTCTGCCGGACAGATGATCTCCGGTGCCCGCAGCTGCTTCCTCTGTTCAGCGGTCACTGGTACCGCTCATTACAGTAATGAATATGCGGCTCCACCCTATGGGAGTGGAGTCCATATTCATTACTTTAATGAGCGGGACCACGTGACCGCTGAACAGAGGAAGAGCTGTGGGCGCCCGGAGACCATGAGACGTGCAGGGGGAGCGCCAGGAGCAGGTGAGTATGCTACAGTCGTCTCTCCCCCTCACCTGCTGACCCTGCCGCCGACCATGACTCGAGTATAAGCCGAGAGGGTAACTTTCAGCCCAAAAAATTAGGCTGAAAATCTCGTCTTATACTCGAGTATATATGGTAACTTATAAATAACAGGGCGAGGGCGGGCATTGTATTCTGGAGTTGGAGGTCCAAGTCTGTAGGCTCGTTCGACTATCATAGAGCCAGGTCAGTCAGGCAAATTATGTGCTCTTGGGAGCCAGGAGGAAGTGAAGTGGTGGAGATCCTTTACTGACTCAGAAACGCCAATGACGCGGAGATTGTTTTGGCGGCAGCTGTAAATATTTTAATCTGAAAATTGTGGTTTGGAGAAAATATAATTTAAAACTGTTTCCATGGTTGAGGTGATTACAATGACCAATCGTAAAGGTAGATCATCCCCCTTCTAATACTCCACCCCCACCCAACAGCTTATCCAAAGAGAGAGGAGAGGGATATTGGAAAAGTTTTAACCCCTTCGCACCATGCGCCGTACTAGTACAGCACTGCGGCAACTGCAATTGTGCCAGCCGCAGTACTAGTATGGCGCACCGATCACCGCGGTCTTGCACTGAGCACCGTGGTGATCGGGTGCGGGTGACAGCTGACACCCCGCAGCAATGCCCACTATCGGCACTAGCGCCGATCGCGGGCAACTAACCCCTCTGATGCTGCTGTCAGTAGTGACAGCGGCATAGAGGGGGATCGCGCAGGGATGGGGGGCTCCCTGCGCTCTCCCACCGGAGCAACGCGATGTGATCGCGTTGCTCCAGTGATCCGGAAGGAGTCCCCGGATCCAAGATGGCCGCGGGACTACTTCCGGGTCACGAAGTGAGGTGGCTAGCCGGCGCATGCTCAGAGCAGGCGCCGGAAAGCCTCCTGCACTGCCTGTCAGATCGCCGATCTGACACAGTGCTATGCAAAGTGTCAGATCAGCGATCTGATGAAATATAGTGATGTCCCACCCTGGGACAATGCTTGAAAGGTAAAAAAAAAAATAGAATGTATATAAAAAAATTAAAAAAAAATCCCCAAATAAAGATAAAAAAAATAAAAAATTCCCAATAAATCCATTTATTTATGTTAATAAAAAAAAAAAATAAAAGTACACATATTTGGTATCGCCGCGGCCATAACGACCCACTCTATAAAACTATCCCACTAGTTAACCCCTTCAGTGAACACCACACAAAAAAAAATAAATGAGGCAAAAAACCAACGCTTTATTATCATACCGGCGAACAAAAAGTGGAATAACACGTGATCAAAAAAACGGATATAAATAAACATGGTACCGCTGAAAACGTCATCTTGTCCTTCCAAAAAAAAAGCTACCATACAGCATCATCAGCAGAAAAATAAAAAAGTTATAGCTCTCAGAATAAAGCGATGCAAAAACAATTATTTTTTATATAAAATAGTTTTTGTGTAAAAGTGCCAAAACATAAAAAAAAATGAATAAATGAGGTATTGCTGTAATCGTGCTGACCTGCAGAATAAAGCTGCTTTATCAATTTTACCACACGTGGAACGGTATAAATGCCCCCCCTAAAGGAAATTCAGGAATTGCTGGTTTTTGTTCATTCTGCCTCCCAAAAATAGGAATAAAAAGCTATCAAAAAATGTCATGTGCCCGAAAATGGTACCAATGAAAACGTCAACTCGTCCTGCAAACAACAAGACCTCACTTGACTCTGTGGGCCAAAATATGGATAAATTATAGCTCTCAAAATGTGGTGTTGCAAAAACTATTTTTTGCAATAAAAAGCGTCTGTTAGTGTGACGGTTGCCAATCATAAAAATCCGCCAAAAAATGATATAAAAGTAAATCAAACCCCCCTTCATCACCCCCTTAGTTAGGGAAAAATAAAAAAATTTAAAAAAATGTATTTATTTCCATTTTCCCATTAGGGCTGGGGTTAAAGTTATGGTTAGGGTTGTGTCTAAAGTTAGGGTTGGGGCTAAAGTTAGGGTTTGGATTACATTTACGGTTGGGATTAGGGTTAAGGTTGTGGTTAGGGTTATGGTTGGGATTAGGGTTAGGGGTGTGTTTGGGTTAGGGTTTCAGTTAGAATTGGGGGGGTTTCCACTGTTTAGGCACATCAGGGGCTCTCCAAACGCGACATGGCGTCCGATCTCAATTCCAGCCACTTCTGCGTTGAAAAACTAAAACAGTGCTCCTTCCGAGCTCTCCCGTGCGCCCAAACAGGAGTTTACCCCCACATATGGAGTATCGGCGTACTCAGGACAAATTTGTCAACAACTTTTGGGGTCCAATTTCTCCTGTTACCATTGGGAAAATACAAAACCGGGGGCTACAAAATAATTTTTGTGGAAAAAAATATTTTTTTTATTTTCATGGCTCTGCGTTATAAACTGTAGTGAAACACTTGGGGGGTTCAAAGTTCTCACAACACATCTAGATAAGTTCCTTGGGGGGTCTAGTTTCCAATATGGGGTCACTTGTGGGGGGTTTGCACTGTTTAGGCACAGCAGGAGCTCTCCAAACGCGACATGGGTTCCGATCTCAATTCCAGCAAATTTTGCATTGAAAAGTTAAACGGCGCTCCTTCCCTTCTGAGCTCTGCCATGCGCCCAAACAGTGGTTTACCCCCACACACGGGGTATCGGCGTACTCAGGACAAATTGTACAATGACTTTTGTGGTCCAATTTCTCCTGTTACCCTTGTTAAAATAAAACAAATTGGATCTGAAGTAAAAATTTTGTGAAAAAAGTTAAATGTTCAATTTTTTTAAAACATTCCAAAAATTCCTGTGACGCACCTGAAGGGTTAATAAACTTTTTGAATGTGGTTTTGAGTACATTGAGGGGTGCAGTTTTTAGAATGGTGTCACTTTTGGGCATTTTGTGTCATATAGACCTCTCAAAGTCACTTCAAGTGTGAGGTGGTCCCTAAAAAAAAAAAAAAAGTTTGGAAATTGTTGTAAAAATGAGAAATCGTTGGTCAACTTTTAACCCTTATAACTCCCTAACAAAAAAAAATTATGTTTCCAAAATTGTGCTGATGTAAAGAAGACATGTGGGAAATGTTGTTTATTAACTGTATTATGTGATATAACTCTCTAATTTAAGGGCATAAAAACTAAAAGTTTGAAAATTGCTAAATTTTCCCCAAATTTCCATTTTTTTCACAAATAAATGCAAGTCATATCGAAGAAGTTTTACTACTATCATAAAGTACAATATGTCACAAGAAAACACTCAGAATCACCAGGATCCGTTGAAGCGATTCAGAGTTATGACCTCATAAAGTGACAGTGGTCAGAATTGTAAAAAATTGGCCCTGTCACTTAGGTGAAAACAGGCTTCGGGGTGAAGGGGTTAAAGAAGATAAGTGTAGATGAGCAGCTTTCCTAATCTGAACTCTTCACCCAATTATTGTACCATAGGGCCCCAGTATTGGAAAAACTGCACATGCGTTTCCTTCACACAGCCTAACATGACTATGCTTCCTAGATGATGAGACCTGGGTCAGGATTCTCCTGTACAGTTTGTATTTTATTAAACAAAAAAAGAAAAATTACAATATCTGTGGGGCAATAACCGTATTTGAGAGTTTTTGGATAGACCAAATATCACCAAATAAGCTACCTAAATAATCAAACATTGTATCTTTATTAAGTGTAACATGATAAAACACAGAGTTTAAAAACTAGAGTAAAGGGAGTGTATTTTACAAAGTGGTAATCATTCATATATACATTTCAATAGATACAATGCGTCACAAAAATTAGTATTAATGTATTGTATATTTCATGAAGAGAGACAGTGCAAAAAATGGGAGGTGAAAATAAAAATTCCTTTACAGAATAATGGATTTATAAAAGGTTAAATAACCAAGCACATGTAGCAGATGATAACCTAATAACCTAGTGGTTATGTAGAACAGTAGTATGCTACTAAAGAGATCCTTAAATGAGCCCTAGTGGATATATATATATATATATATATATGTGTATATATATGTATATGTATATGTATATGTATATGTGTATATATATATATATATATATATATATATATATATATATGTATATGTATATGTGTATATATATATATATATATATATATATATATATATATATATATATATATATATATATATATATATATATATATATATATATATATGTGTGTGTGTGTATATATATATATATATATATATATATATGTGTGTGTGTGTGTATATATATATATATATATATATATATATATATATATATATATGTGTGTGTGTGTGTGTATATATATATATATATATATATATATATATATATATGTGTGTGTGTGTGTATATATATATATATATATATATATATATATATATATATATATATGTGTGTGTGTATATATATATATATATTTCGCCTAAGGTCCACCTCCGTTTGTAACAGAAATCCCAGGTCGCTGACTGGTCGCGGCCAGCTGGGTGTGACCAATACAGTCTGGCCACAAATTGGCCCCTCCCTACTCCCCTCCACTCAGTGCCTACATAGCGTTTTAGCAGTCCGTTAATGCTGCCATTAACCCTGTAAGTGTGCCAAACTTTTTACTATTGATGCTGCCTGCGCAGCATCAATAGTAAAAACATATAATGTTAAAAATAAAAAAAAAATCATTACATTCTCACCTTCCGCTGTCCGCACCAGCCTTTCCCGCTCCTCACGATGCTCTGGTCCCAAGAATGCCTTGCGGCAATGACCGGAGATGACGTAACGGTCTCGCGAGACCCATACATCACGAGTTATTGCCGCAAGGCACTACTGGGAAAGGAGCGTCGCGAGGAGTATCGCTAAAGGCCTGGGCTGGATCCGGGGGCTGCTGGAATGTGAGTATATAACGAAGTTTTATTTTGATTCTTTTTAACAGCGATATGGTGCCCACATTGCTATATACTACGTGGGCTGTGCTATATACTACGAGGGCTGTGTTATATACTGCGTAGGCTGCAATACACTACGTGGCTGTGTTATATGCTACGTGCTCTGTGAGACTCTTTCGCCTGGGGTCCTCAAAAACCTGGAGCTGACCCTGGCTTCACTGATCATTCGCGGCCGGCCGGGCTCGACCAATCACCAACAGATGCAGTCTCGCCGCAAATTGACGCAGGATTTGAACCACGCTTCGCTAATTGGTCGCGCCTGGCCAGCCGAATCCTGTGTATTCATTGCATTATTCTGAAATCTTCATAAATAAACTACATACATATTCTAGAATACCCGATGCTTTAGAATCGGGCCACCATCTAGTCTAGATATAAATGCACAACAACCAGTACACTATATTCATGGAAGACAAGGTAAGTAGAATAATGTAGGGTATAAAGTGCAAATTAATGCTAAATAGAGTGTTGAATGAATGCTGTGCAATTGATAAGAACTACCAATGTGTTGTATATTTAAGGAAAGAACACAGCAAAATAAACAAATAAGTTCCTATTCAAAATAATGTATAAATACCACGGTTACTAGAAAGGCACATATATCAGATGCTAGGGTTGTGGAGAGAACTAGAATGCTAATAAAGGGATCTCCCAAAATAGGCTCTAAAGTTTTAGTATAATCTGAATATACATACACAAGACAACCAATACACCGTATTCATGGAAGTCTAAGTAGAGTAATAGTTAATGAAGGATATAAAGTGCAAACAAGTGCTGAATAAAGTATTCAATGAATACTGTACAACTGGTGGTGCAACAAAGAGCAAACACTTAAAGATTTGAGAATAATACTAACACAATCATATGCATATAGATTGGCAAAACAACTGTAATAGGGAATCATAACCAACTGTTTTCAAACGGCTTCCTCAGAAAGGGGGAACTTTTTTTTTTTTTTTTTTTACAATATCTGACAAAAAGATAATTTTCTAAGTAGCACTTGAAAATAATACCGTCCTATTTTTACCAAGTAACAAATACTATACTAAGATTATTTCTGGTATTATTTCCCTTACAGTAGTAGTGTCCAGCTATTAGGTACCGGTACCTTCCATTCACATCATACAGCATACATACCGAACCAAAAAAATGCAGCTGCATAGATGGTGCAGATAGAGCATGGTGGTTAGACTTAGAAACCTTAAGGAATAGCGATAAGCAACGGAGAGACGGAGCTATTGTGTTACATTCTTATTCATTATTATAATGTGAAAAAAGTATAATGTATAAAGAATACAAAAAAAAAGGAAAAGTCCCGGCCTGTCTCCCATGCTGATGCTTGCCTGGCCTTAAGCTGCTTAGCAATTGCAAACGGACGAGAACGAGCACATTAGACTTAAATGGCCATTGAATACAGATATCAAAGCGTAACCCTATGCCTTTCTGACTGAATATTCTGAAAATATATTGGGCCAAATAACCCACAAGTATTTTTTTTTTTTAAATTGATGCAATGGTTAGTTTATTATCCTTTCTGTATGAGATTCCCCAAATATGGGGGGAATGACAGACACATACAACGGCCCGAATGTGAAATGGTCCAGAGCAAAGAACCAGTAGAAAGCTGTAATTAGAAACAGCCAGTTGGTCAATCACAAAACCCGAGGTAAGAAATGATAACCTATACAGTACTGTGATTGTAAAATGAAAAATGGAGGCTGGCTTGCTGGAAAACATCACCGAAACGGTGTGAGATTTAGCAAGGCGAACTGTTATAAAGTGTTCCAGAAACAGGGAATCCATAGGTCCTACAGAGTGAATCCAATACATGGTATAAGGGTTGTCCCGGAAATTTTCCCACGGTAATAGTAACCAGGCACCGTGTGTCCAAGACAAGGCTATAAAAAACAGCCAGTTGGTCAGTCAAAAACAGGATAAAGAAGATGTAATATAGACAGTGAGGGACCCATACAGTACTGTGATAGTATATCAAACGAGATTGGAGGCTGAATTACTGGAGAGAGACACCGAAACTGTATAAAGCTTAACACAGCAAGCTATTATAGGAATCATTCAGAGCCAAAGTCCATAGGTCCTGCAGAGAGGGTCAAAATCATGATGTCACATGAAGATTGTCCAAAGAGTTTTTCACGCTAAAGGTACCGTCACACTAGACGATATCGCTAGCGATCCGTGACGTTGCAGCGTCCTGGCTAGCGATATCGTCCAGTGTGACACGCAGCAGCGATCAGGCCCATGCTGTGATGTCGCTGGTCGGGGAAGAAAGGCCAGAACTTTATTTCGTCGCTGGCTCTCCCGCTGACATCGCTGAATCGGTGTGTGTGACACCGATTCAGCGATGTCTTCGCTTGTAACCAGGGTAAACATCGGGTTACTAAGCGCAGGGCCGCGCTTAGTAACCCGATGTTTACCCTGGTTACCATCGTTAAAGTAAAAAAACAAACACTACATACTTACCTACCGCTGTCTGTCCTCGGCACTCTGCTTCTCTGGTCTGGCTGTGAGCGCCGGGCAGCCGGAAAGCAGAGTGGTGACGTCACCGCTCTGCTTTCCGGCCCCTGTGCTCACAGCCAGACCAGAGAAGCAGAGCGCCGAGGACAGACAGCGGTAGGTAAGTATGTAGTGTTTGTTTTTTTACTTTAACGATGGTAACCAGGGTAAACATTGGGTTACTAAGCGCGGCCCTGCGCTTAGTAACCTGATGTTTACCCTGGTTACCGGCATCGTTGGTCGCTGGAGAGCTGTCTGTGTGACAGCTCTCCAGCGACCAAACAGCGACGCTGCAGCGATCCGGATCGTTGTCGGTATCGCTGCAGCGTCGCTTAGTGTGACGGTACCTTAAAGGGACACTGTCACCTGAATTTGGAGGGAACAATCTTCAGCCATGGAGGCGGGGTTTTGGGGTTTTTGATTCACCCTTTCCTTACCCGCTGGCTGCATGCTGGCTGCAATATTGGGTTGAAGTTCATTCTCTGTCCTCCGTAGTACACGCCTGCACAAGGCAATCTTACACAGCGCAGGTGTGTACTATGGAGGACAGAGAATGAACTTCAATCCAATATTGCAGCCAGCGGGTAAGGAAAGGGTGAATCAAACGCCCAAAAACCCCGCCTCCATGGCTAAAGATTGTTCCCTCCAAATTCAGGTGACAGTGTCCCTTTAAGAATAGCCTGGAGCTGTATGTCCAATTTGGTAAAAAGCTAAGTTTTCTGATGTACACCACATCAGAGCTTGTCTTCAACTCAAGCCAAAAAACTCAGATGGTACAAAAAAATCTATAAAAAGAAAGACATGAAAAAAAAGTCAAAGAAAGCACAGTAAGTAATGAAAAATAATAATAATGAATACTAACTACAATGCGTCCAATTAGGACTGCCCATAAAAACCAGAGAAAAGGAGCTCTTCATTAAGTCCATTGGGTGACAAACTATTCAAATTATAAATCCAGCGTGAGTTCTTTTGTTTGATCACCCCCACGGAGGCTGCCCACAACCTGATCCATAATCATAACACGCAAATTGCAGTGTCTGCTATCGTGATGTGACAAGCTCTGATGCGGTGTACATCAGAAAACTTAGCTTTTGGCCAAGTTTTTTTTTTTTTGAAGCTCACGTGGCAACGAAATGTACCCAAGAAGATGGAATACCATATGGATGAGCGACATAATACTGATACATTTTTAAACAAATTTTTTGAGGGTTATATATCACTGAAATCTACCCAAGAACACGTAATACTGTATGAATGGGCAATATACCGTAATACCAATTAAATTTGTGAACAAGGTGTTTTTTAGGGTAATATAACAGCGAAATGTATGCCAGTAGCCGAAATAGTGTAAGGGTGAGAAATTTAATACAGCAAAAAATTTTAATTCTTTTTTTGTAGTCTTAAATATCATAAAAACTGTACCCAAGAACACAGGAATACTGTTTTGGTGGGAAATGTAACTCAGCTAAAAAAAAATTAACACTTTTTGGGAATGTTACATTTCATAGAAATATACACAAGACTACATAATGCTCTATGGCTGAAAAATGTACTATTTTTTTTGGAGTATTATATATGACAAAAATGTACCCCAGGCCACAGAATAGTGTATGGGTAAGAAATGTAACCGAGCCAAATTTTCTTGTATTGTATATAGCAGCAAAATGTGACCGAAAGCACATAATAACCTATGGATGAGTAATTTAATCCAGAAATCTTATTCAATGCTTTTTGTGAGTTTTGCATACCACCATAATACAATAATAACTGTTAAACTGTATGGATGACTCACTGAAGCCATAAACATTTTTAGAATGTAAGTATTTTGAAGATGTAGTTGATATACTTATACAGTCCTAAAGGCTCTGCAGAGAGTGCAAAGCCAGGCAAAAATAAGGAGGCCTCATTGAAATATTAAAAATTCAAGACCGTTTATGTGCTGCTGTCATCTGGTGGTGTGGAGAAGTGTGTGCTAATCCAGGCCTTGTTTATTTTTGAGAGTGAATCTGTACTCTCAGATGACAGGCGAAAGCGCCTGTCTGTTATGGACACCCCACTCCCCTGTTGGCATTAAAAACCCACTCTGACAAGATGCAAGTGGCAGGGCAGCGAAACACCTTTCAGAGGGACGGTTCATGCCAGGTGTCCAGCTGTGAGACCCAATAGCTGAAAGTCGCAGAGGAAGTAGTGAGTATGCTGGTTTGGTCTTCCAGGCCCAGGGGGGAGGGCTGGTATCATGAAATTGGCCCGCTCCTTTGACAGTGAATCCCTGCCTCTGCTGTCTTCTTGGCCCCTAGCGTTGTCTGATAGGAATTTTTTCAACATTTTCCACAATGGCCTTCTGGTATAGCACCATTTTAGAAGACATCTCCACCTCAGAAAGAAGAGCTGAAAAATTCTCCTTGTAGCATGGGTCTAGCAGGGTGAACATCCAGTACCCTTTTTTTTTGTCTAAGATGTATGTAACGCAAGGGTCACTGGAAAGGCAGCGGTATATAGTCAGCCATATGTGCCAAGCTTTATACAGCCAACACTTCCCTGTCTCCACCATGATGACTACTCTTCATCTCCCCCCTCCCCCCTTTCTTTCTCATTCTCATCCTCAGAGCATCCATGTAGGAGAGACGGGACAAAGGCTGTGTGGCTACCAGCCTCTATTGCATTAGTCACCAGCTCCTGTTTCTCCTATTCCTCCTCCTCAGTTTCCATCTCCTCATTGTCCCCCCAATCTTCGCTGAGCAGATGAGAAGAGCATGGGCTGGCTACAGTCTATTATGTCTTCTCCATCCCCACATTGTCCGCATGCAAAGCTTCAAATTTAATTGTGAGCAGTGACTGTTTAAGTAGGCACAGAAGCGGGATAGTTGCGCTGACTATGGCATCAGCGCTGCTCACCATCTTTGTGGAGTCTTGAAAGTCTTGGAGATCCAAACATGTCAGACATCCATGTCCACTTTCAGTTATGTGCGGAGACTGATCAGAATGCCGATGGGTGTGTTAGAGCTGGTACTCAACCACTGGACTCTTCAGCTTGCAAAACCTTGCCAGCATTGCAGTGTGGAGTTCTAGCGCGTGGTGAGCTGGCACTTGCAGCGGCGGCTGTAGCTGACTTGTGGAAATGTTTGCTGACGCAGTGTACGTTGACCAGAAGCTCAGGCAAATCTGGGTAGATTTTCTGAAACCACTGAACTACCAAGTTGAGCACATGTGCCAAGCTTCACAGCTGCCGCCAGTTTACGCCATTATCACACACAACTGCCTGGTTGGAGGTTCAGCAGCAAAAAAAACATCTGGCTGGTCTGTTATTCTTGTAAGTAACTGGTGTGACTTGTTTCCTAGACAAATTAGTTTCAGCAGAGCCTGTTGCCGCTTCGCTGCGGCAGTGCTACAGTGCTTTCGACTGATGTGCATGACATGCTTTGAGATAGCACATCAGGGATGGATGATGAGGAGGAGTAGGAACAGCTGTGGGAGGTGTAGGAAACCCTTACCAAAGTAGGGCCAGCAATACTTGGCGGCGGGAGCACATGTGCGTTGCTAGAATGTGACTCGGCCCCAGCCTCTACAATATGCAGTCAGGGAAATGTAGCGTTCCGAGCCACAAGCACTTGTCCACGTGTCTGTTTTAAGTGTGCAATAGTAATACCAGTAAGTGCATTGGTAAGGACACGGGCAATATTGCTGGTACAAGCCAGGGATGCCAATCTGGCAGAAAAAGTGGTAGCCGGGGACCGAGTAACAAGGGACGAATGCCATGAGTCAGCAGAAACTCTCAATGTCAACAAGTCAAAACGGCAACATTTCCATGGCAGGCAGCCTGGGAATGAATTTGTTTAGCCTGTGGCTGGTTGGCTGCAAATTTTCTCTTTCAGTCCAATGCCTGGGGTAAGGACAGCTGAACGCTGAGCTGGGACAAGGATTTGTAATTACCTGATTATGGTGTTGTGAATTCCGCTCTTGGGCTCCCTCCGGTGGTTGTAAGTGGCACTTTTGTGAGTTCTGCTCTTGGGCTCCCTCCGGTGGTTTTAAGTGGTATGGCTGCTCCTTGGATTTAGCAGTCTGCAGCTGCTTCCACTGATTGTCTTTCTGCTCGGCTATTTATGCCTGGCTCTCTCTTCAGCTAGTGCCACTTGTCAATGGTTCCTGGTTGGATTCACATCTCTTTGGATTTCCCTGTTATCCTGACCAGTTCAGCAAAGCTAAGTCCTTGCTTGCTCTTTTCTGTCCACAGGTTGTGGACTTATCCGTTCTGTGCTTTCTATGTTTGTCCAGCTTGTCAGTATGAATTAATTCTGTGTAGCTGGAAGCTCTGGGAAGCAGATTTACCCTCCACACCTTTAGTCAGGTGTGGAGATTTTTGTAAACTCTGTGTGGATTTTTTGTAGTGTTTTATACTGACCGCACAGTATTCCATCCTGTCCTATCTATCTAGCTAGACTGGCCTCCTGTGCTCATCCTGGTTTCATTGTGTGTAGGTCTTTTCCCTCTCCACTCACAGTCATTACTTGTGGGGGGCTATCTATCCTTTGGGGATTTTCTCTGAGGCAAGATAGTTTTCCTGTTTCTATCTTTAGGGGTAGTTAGTTCTCAGGCTGTGACGACGTGCCTAGGGAGTGTCAGGAGCATCCCACGGCTACTTCTAGTGTTGTGTTGAGCTTAGGGACTGCGGTCAGTACAGGTACCACTTCCTTCAGAGCTCGTCCCATGTTGCTCCTAAACCACCAGATCATAACACCCAACCACCTGCAGATTTGTTATTCTGTCAGGTCTATTAGATAGTATTATGTCTACAAGTGCTGCTCCTCTGGTTGGATTCTGCACCAATTGTGAAAGAAAATTTTTCTTGGTTATTAGCAGAAACCTGTTGCCTTTATGGGTTTCACAGGTTTCTGTTTCCCAGTTAATATCCGGGTAGTTAAAGTCCCCCATAACCAGGACCTCATTCTATGTGTACACATTTATTCTACCTATTCTATTGTAAGCTGTCAGTGTGATTTTACTGTACACCGCACTGAATTGCCAGCTTTTCTAACACCGCTGCGTATTTCTCGCAAGTCACACTGCTGGTCCGTGGCTTCTATAGACTTTCATTGGCGTATTTCTTGCGCAATACAGTGACAAACGCAGCATGCTGCGATTTTCTACGGCCGTAGAAAGCCGTATAATACGGATCAGTAAAATACGGCAGATAGGAGCTGGGGCATAGAGAATAATTGGGCCGTGTGTAATGCGTATTTTACGGACATATTTTATGCGCTCATACGTCTGTAAAACTCGCTAGCGTGACGCCGGCCTAAGGGCTCATTCTCACATGCGAGAAACTCTGATGAGTCTCGCACGTCAATACCCGGCACTCGGATTGGAGCGTGCGGCTGCGTAGCAATACATGCAGCCGCACGCTCCGCTCCCGAGTGCCGGGTATTGACGTGCGAGAATCATCAGAGTTTCTCGCATGTGAGAATGAGCCCTTATGTTGCATCTCCTGCCCCTTTTATTCAAGTCCTCTAGTTGAAGTTGAAGATTGCTAATCATTTTCTGCTGCATATTGGATGACTGGTGCAGCTCAAACATGTGGGATCTGGTTGCATCATGTTCTCCCTCCAGGGAGTCAATTCTACCTGACAAAAACTGTAAGTCCTGACGCACGCAAGCAATTTCAGACTTGTATGCGTCTTTAACCGCTGTTATTAGTGCTTTAAAGTGTTCCTTTGAGGGGAAAACATGAAGAAAAAAAAACTTAACCATTGTGAGGGAAAATGCTCATCAAGGTGGTCTCCCTCCTCATCCGAAGACCCCTCTAAATAATCACTCATCATTCTCATGGGAAATATTAGGGGTTAGCCTGGAAGGGTAGTTTTGATAGTTTAATATCCCTTTTTTCCAGATTTGCCCTTCCCCTACAATAGGGTCGTTATATGACTTTGCTGAGGCACAGACTCGCCAGCCTGATCTTGATGAAAAGTGAGGGGAAGTTAGCCTCCCTTTCCTGTTTGCTGAAAACCGCCAGTATCAGAAGTATGATGAACTTGTGGGGACAGAAACTGTATGAGTCCATCAACACTTTTCCATTATCCTCTGCCATCTCTCTACCCCCTGGGGACCCAACGACTGCCTGACCCTGGTCCAGCTCACCCTCTTCTCCGGCTCCATGGATCATATCCTTCTCATGGTGTTTAGCCGCCTCCCTTTCTCTGCAAGATGGCGCCTGCGTCCCAGCGGTTCCCTACTCCTGAAGAAGGAAGGCGTCCAGGGCTGTCGCAGGTCTGTTCGGCGCCGCTCCGGAGAGCGCAGTATTTCTTCCCCTCCTGGAACCCATCGGTGGGCAGGATAGAGCGTTGATGCAGGGCTCTTCAGCAGGTACACTATGGTGCCAGCATCCAGACATGCCCCCTACTTTGTGTGTTTTTAATGTCTTTGTTGTGTGTTAATTGCCTAAAATATATATTTATCAGGCGATCTTGGTCTTTGCATACCTTCTTCTTTCTTGCTTTTTCTATACACATCACATTTTGAGATAAATTAGTAAAATCTTAAAATTACCTTAAGGCTGTGTGCACACGTTGCGGTTTTTTCACGGTTTTTCCCGATAAAAACGCTATAAAACCGCAAACAATAAGCATCCCATCATTTAGAATGAATTCCGCATGTTTTGTGCACATTTTTGTGCACGTTTTGTGCACATGATGCATTTTTTTGCGCGAAAAAAACGCATCGCGGCAAAAAACGCAGCATGTTCATTAATTTTCCGGTTTTTTTTTGCGGATTTCCCACTCCAAAATGCATTGGGAAATGTACGGAAAAAACCGCGGCAAAAACATGTCAAAACCGCAGCAAAAACGCATGCGGTTTTCTTGCGGATTTCTTGCAGAAAATGTCCGGAATTCTCAGGAATTTTCTGCGAGAAATCCTGAACGTGTGCACATAGCCTTAGGGTATGTGCACAAGTCAGGATTTCTTGCAGAAATTTTCCTGACAAAAACCGGACATTTCTGCCAGAAATCCGCATGCGTTTTTACTGCGATTTTACCACGATTTTTGTGCGTTTTTTGTGCATTTTTTTTTGTGCATTTTTTCCCAAATGCATAGAATTGCGGGAAAAACGCAGAAAATCCGCAAAAATAATGAACATGCTCATTTTTTTACCGTGATGCATTTTTTTCGCGGAAAAAAACGCATCCATGTGCACATAACATGCAGAATGCATTCTAAATGATAGAATGCATAATGTTTGCGTTTTTAATGAGTTTTTATACCGTTTTTACCGCGAAAAAAACTCGAAAAAACCTGAACGTGTGCACATAGCCTTACCAGTGGATGATTTTTTTCACTGAAAACAATTATAAAGTTCAAAAACGCTTGTGTGAACATAGTCTGAGGGATGGAGGAAGCATTTTTTTCTCACTTCTTTCCAGGGCTGTGATGCGATGTTGTCACATGTGACGCTGGCGTCACCATCTCCCTTATCGGACAAACTGAACATGAAGAGGAAGTCTGGGATGAGCTGTAGCCCTGGCTTCCTCTTCATGTGCAGTTATTACAAAGGAGGAGACAGTGACACCATTGCTGATTGGGCACAACACCGCATCACAGCCCGGGGAGAGCAAGTGCAGACACGGGAGTTTTATTATTTTAGCGGTGCCGAACCTTTAGTTTAAGTGGTTGACATAGTAGTGGACAACCCCCATTTAACGGACTCTTCTGTTGTATCAGGAAAGTAACCTTAAAGGGAACCTGTCACCCCCAAAATGGAAGTTGAGCTAAGCCCACCGGCATCAGGGGCTTATCTACAGTATTCAGTAATGTTGTAGATAAGCCTCCGATGTAACCTGAAAGATGAGAAAAAGAGGTTAGATTATACTCACCCAGGGGCGGTCCCACTGCGGTCCGGTCCGATGGGCATCGCGGTCCAGTCCGGGGCCTCCCATCTTCCTAGGATGAAGTCCTCTTGTCTTCACGCTGCGGCCCCAGCGCAGGCGTACTTTGTCTGCCCTGTTGCCGGCGCCTCAACAGGGCAGACAAAGTACACCTGCACCGGAGCTGCGGCGTGAAGACAAGAAGAGGACATCATCGTAAGAAGATAGGAGGCCCGGACCGCAACACCCATCGGATCAGACCGCCTGCCCAGGTGAGTATAATCTAACCTCTTTTTCTCATCTTTCAGGATACATCGGGGGCTTATCTACAGCATTACAGAATGCTGTAGATAAGCCCCTGATGCCGGTGGGCTTAGCTCAACTTCCATTTTGGGGGTGACAGGTTCCCCTTAACATCATACTGTGCTGCTTACGAGCTCCAGGAAACAAACATTTCAGGTATTAAACTTTATTCTTTAGTAATGCAGCTTTTTTTATTTTTAAGCTGAATAAAAACTAAGCTATCAGTCTTGACCAAATGATGCAAAATACCCAACTTACAAATAAAGAACAGAACATTAAGAGATTATTCAGCAGCTTTTTAATTGTCAACACTTTTCAATACAGGACACATCTGTAGCATATGTTACACAGGGTTATAGAAAAGAATCCTGTTGGCAGGAGACATTGATGACTTCAGATGAGAGCTCAGACTACTGTCCTTTCCAGTCTGTTACACAAAACCGTATATCGTACACCCTGATCAGTAAAGTAGTATTATACATGAAATGTTCTAGTAACTGTTCAGTGATTACGCTTGTATTTAATAAATTAAACAGAAAATCACGTGCCGCTACTGGCAATGGCACCTGGCATCCGCATTACAAGAACCATGCATTCTACGAGTGGTGAGCTTTAGTATACAGAATGAGAAATACAACTTTATAAAAGGACATTGCCAGGTATGGGACCACATTTGTCAAAATCCTTATTTTGTAGAATTAAATGGTAGCAATATTGAATAAATACCTTTGCGAATGGGTTACCTTTTTTGTTATACTGATAATCTGCTATATCATCATCATGGGTAGGAAGGAGGGGGCGGAAAAGTGTTTATCTGATCTCCATTATGGTGTACTTCCATGCAATATCTATAACAGTATTGGTGGCCACACGTAGTTGGTTCATTCATCAAACGAATGTGAAATCCAAAATAAAGTTAGTCCATTTCTCAACTTGGCCACATATGTTAAATGACACCAAGTGTCGAACAATCTTTCTGGGAATATACTTCAATGTAAGGCATTTCAGTTCCGCAAAAAAAAAAATTAATCAAATACAGACTATTTCATTTCAGATGATGATTTATCTCCGCACAATTGGCACGTACATCAACTAAATTCTATGGGGACCTTTAGCGAGTTTTACTACCAGTATTGTTCCTGCAACGTTCACGAGAGCCATTGTATAAGAAAGAACGAGCCATCAGATGTGTTCCAGTCTTTATTCATTGCTGTATTCATATGCTAAATTGAAAATGAATAAAGGCAAAAATGAGAGGATCTTCCTAATAATAAAGGGTTTCCTCATTTCCTTCTGCTCATCTTCGTTCTTGTTTTTCGCCATAAATAAAAATCAGAGAAAAAACTTCACAGATAAAGACATTTATATATAATCTCCTATTAAATATACAGTTAAATTTGGCAATTTTTTTTGCTTAAATGCATATATTTTTTGCTATTTAATTGCATTCAAAATATTGTATTGTTTAACTTTTTAGGCTTTTTTGTCCTCTGTAAGCTCAACTGATGTGGTCTGTGGACCTTTAGAATGAGCTCCCTGCAACATTTTAAATAAAACACAATTTTCAAAAATATTTTTAGCCATAAATACATGCATTTAAGAAAAAAAAAACTGTCCTCAAAAGGTGGACAACCCCTTTATTTTACACAATGCTGAGAAAGTTATTGCACAGCAGTATAATAATATACCGTAGGGCTGTGGTGTAGGGTGGGAAAATTAAGTGACAGATTTTTACTCGCAGCTATGCTCCAGTGTTGACTGCCTTGCGTAAGGGTTTATTATTAGGGCTTATTCAAACATGTTTTTTTCATGTACGAAAAAAACAAACAGTTTTATCACCAATTTTCATCAGTTTTTCTTGTGTGTTGAAAATATATATATTCTCCATAATGTCCTAGTAGAACAGTTCATGAAAAACTTTTTTTGATGGACCAATAGATTGGCATTGCTGAGTTTTATCTGACACTGATCAATATTGGCCACCTGCCAATCATCATGGACATGTGAACAGCCCCATAGACGCACCTACCAAAATACCTGTTGTTTCTAATGCAATTTTTTTCTATTAATCATGTCTCTTTGTATCAGATTTTTTTTTTTAAAGGCATTTTTGACATTTTAGTAAAAGGCTTATTAATAAAGACTTTGGACAAATTATGTTGCTGACCCAATTCCACTATGTAGTTGTTGCAATTATTGATATAAGGACCAGAAATAAATTCAGCAAACTATAAGCAAAACAATCCATTTTTCATGAACAAGGTAAAAAAAAACCTGAAATGTGAAACTGGCCTTATAAACCACAATTAACGATTGATGCCTGCAGCGGTGCGGTACTGTATGTTGGGGGTCTAAGGTAGTATGAAAATCACCTCCTGTCTCTTCACAGGTTCAGTAAGATGCTACTGTCCCTCACCTTTGGGCTGGTTACCGACTATTCTTTTTTACATAGTAATGATAAGCAAACGTGCTCAGATATGGTGTGTTAAGCAAGTGTCTTCGGCGTGCTTGAAAAATATGTTCGAGTCCTTGTGGCTTCATGTGTTGCGGCTGTTTAACAGCTCTAACATATGCATGGATTGCCTTTTAGGCAATCCCTGTATGTGTTGCATCTGTCAAACAGCCGCAAGACATGAAGCCACAAGGACTCGAACATATTTTTCAAGCACGCCGTAAACACTCGGTTAGCACACGAGCGTGTTCGGATAACAGCTTATCTGAGCACGTGCGCTCATCACTATAGTCAGCCACACAACACAAAATGATTAAATACATGTAAGTAATCACCAGTGAGTAAAAAAAATATCAGGAAACTACCATTAATATTCTAAGGAATAGGAGTCCTAAAAATGGAATATTGGGAGTCAGAAGCAATACGGGATGCCCTTAGGCTGCTAATGAGGACAATAAAGAAGTAATGGAGTGGCTTCTCAAATTTAAAGTAAGAGGAAATCCACCATTTATGCAACTCTGGCTGGAAAGGATCACTGGACCATCCAACCAATAACTGATGGAAAGCTAGTTAGCAAGCCATTTTAGTTCCCTCCTTGCCATTCAACAAAAGATTTGCTTCTTAACATACAACAAGCGCTTCCTGTAGTCCCGGATTGAAATGCAGTGAGCCATCCAATGGGACATAGTGCGCTGATTACTAGTGACATTAGGGGGTGCCCTACTACCAAGAGGATTAATGGGTGATAGAGCGCCCATCTTTTGCCTGGTTACGTGCAACCTGCACAAGAACCTAATGGCTTTGACGTTATGTCCATTGTGTGAGTGGTTGTAACATTAGGAATGTCTTAGAAGATTTGTAATTTATAAATATATACTTGTAAACGGTTACTGAAAGGTCAAACCATTGTTTCACAGAAAAATATATCAGTTGCTTACTTTAATTACTGCTGTACAATCATGTAAAATAATCTAACGAACGACTATGGAATGTAGCTACTGAAAGTGTTACTAAGGTGGGCTTCACACGTCTGAGGTCGAGAATGGCCAAAGGTCTCCTGACCCCAACTCCACAACAAAGGAATATATGAGGTTGTTTAGTTCGGATCAGGAGACCTGAAGCCTGTCTGGATAATGCGGTCAATACACAAACTGTGAATGTTAGACACGAAAGCCATCCCTAGGCGTAAAAAAAAAATTATAAAAAATAAAAAAAATCAGAATCTGAAACCATTTAGGGAGCTTTAAATTAGGGCATCTGATAGAATCGCTAATAAAGAACTGGTAATAACTGTCTCTATGTAAACTATGATTGTATACGGGGTTACTTGTTCCGCTACTAGGACTAGCCCTAATTTAAGTTGCATCTTGTTGATAGATTCTCTCATGCTAAAGTAAAACTGAAAGATTATGTGGGGCTTGTGGCTGTCATAGATCCACCAGGAAATATACAGCATCCATACGTGAGTGAAATTTACCCTTTCTACAGACAAATGCAAGTATGACATGAGTATTTATATATGCTGCAAAAAAACAAACATGACATGCAACAGACAGAATCACTGTTACCGCTGTACACATTACACCGGCAGTGCATGCTGCAATATACAGAAAGAAACTCGGTTTTAATGTCTATATACTGCACAACTGAATCATTGACAGACCACACCACTGCTCGTTATGTTACAAGTCCTTTACAAATAAACAAAAACAATTGCACCAGTATTGCTAATGTTCTTCGTGTGCGAGTGATCAATTTTTACTGCAGCTGAGTCAAGACAATAGAACCGTGAAATGAAATTCTGACCTCCAGCCATACAGGAATGAGAACCAATATACTTCTTTATGTTCAGAGGTTCTGCATTTGGATTCATAATTGGGTCAAGCTCTGTTTGCAGCAGATACTTTTACCCATATTGTAACAACTGGACTGATGTTCATAGAGTAGATTCCAAAATTTCCATAAGGCTATAATCCTAAGAGTAAAATAATTCAAACCGAAGGGCATTGTGCAACAGAAAAGGACCACATTATAATGTGCACAATAGACCTGTCAAATAACTATACTTCTGAGAAAGCGAATGGGACAAGTAGAATGGTTTATGTAAAGGCCGTCACAAAAGTCCTCCACTTGTTATTTTACTTTTAAAATGAAAAGAAAAGACAAAATACACATACTTTTATTATTATTATTATTGTAGGGACAGCACTGTTTAGTAAAGAGTAAGCAAAAGGTTTCATTAGTGTTCCTCATGGAAAGATTTTGCTCCTAGCTCTCAGGACACCTACCTGCCCAATGATTTATTCCCTTATACAGTGCTCTTATTCACATACAGCCATGTCCTCTGATCTGGTATAAGAGTTAAATAATTAATTGTTACTATAAAGATGAGTTTTACAAAAAACTCAGCTGCAACCGTAGATCTGTGTGACACAGCAATGTCATGTCTCAGGAAGCTGATTAATGTCAGTCAGTTTTGTATCGTTCAGAATAGCTCGGATTGCCTCTAATGACTCTGTTTGCCGAATACGTTCCAACTGCACCTAAAAACAAAAAAACAAAACTCAAAACATAAATGTACTGTTTTGTGTTGTCATCACATAAGGCTAGAAACATACACATAATTCAATCTTTTAAAATACAAATATACATGAAGTGAATGTCTTGTCAGGAGTTCACAAACTATCTTTCCTATGTAGCTGCCGACAAACAGTTAATCATTTCTCACTGCTATTGCTTGCATTTAACTCTGCTCCCATTAGGGCGGAGCCTGGATCCGTGATTACAGATGACGTACAGGAAGTGTAAAGTGGTCTGAGACACACCCCCCTGTCTCCTGATTGGTTCAGACCTCTGTGCTCTCCCTCCAGCTCATTCATCAGCTGATCTTCCAGCACCTTCTCATGAGACAACTTCTTTAATTAACGTCAACTATATACTTTGCTTAAGTTAAATTTAACCTCTTTTTAACCTGTTTCTGCATATGTGGCCCTGTAGCTTACACCAAGTAGAATTAAAGGGATTGTCCAGTTTAATTTTAATCCATCGGCTTCTTGTACATAAACATAACAAATTCAGTTGTACGATCACACTGCTGCTCCAGGCAACAGTGGTGACTGTGAGAACGTAAGCACTTCACCTATTCACTGACTTTAGCAGTCATTGAAAGGTAGAAGGCACACAACTCGGTTAGAATTCCAAAGTGTGTAAGCTAACCTAATACAGTATGAAGCAGGTCTCTGAACCTAACTTGTTATCAATAGATTCTAAGAAATACAATTGTGGCAAATTCATTCAGAGGATGTATGTTGTATAACACAATACCAATTTACACCAAAAATCTTTGAGATAGAAGACTAAATGCATATACAGTTTCCAACAATATATAATAACGTTCATGTGGTTTCACCTGCAGAGTTTGTGACAACTTCACAAAGTCTCTTTGCACCTGCTCACTAACATCCAGTTCTGTTTGTAGCCGCTGTGCTTTGTTCTTTTCTTCAAAGAGCAAATGTTCAAGACTTGTCTAACAAAACAAGAACATAAAAGAGAGATTTCATTGTAAATGAAGAATCAATCTTCCTTCTAAACAGGCTTTTTGTGCACTTTCTCTTCTCAGAATATTTTGCAATAACCTTCTAGTGTGCAACTGTGCCCATACATCCTGGGATACAAGCTGTCAAAATCCCCAGCAATGACGTGGCCTTCCTGAGAGTCATGGTAGGGTTGGCTATCACTTTTCATACCTGGTATTACATTTTTTCATTCTTTTCTTCTGGAAGGTAACAGCTGTGGCTTAGGCTACGTTCACACTAGCGTTGCGCCGCCCTGCGTCGGCGACGCAACGCGCGACGCATGGAAAAACGCGCGCAAACGCGCGCAAAAACGCGCGCGTTTTGCGACGCGTGCGTCGTTTTTTGACGAAATCGGACGCAAGAAAAATGCACCTTGTAGCGTTTTCTTGCGTCCGACGCTAGCGTCTAAAACGACGCACGTGTCGGAAAACGCGTGCAAAAAGACGCACGCGTCCCCTATGTTAAACATAGGGGCGCGTCGCCGCTGCGTCGCCGCTGCGTCGCCGACGCAACAGCGACGCGACGCTAATGTGAACGTAGCCTTACTCAGTCTAAAGGTACCTTCACACATAACGATATTGTTAACGATATCGTTGCTTTTTGTGACGTAGCAACGATATCGTTAATAAAATCGTTATGTGTGACAGCGACCAACGATCAGGCCCCTGCTGGGAGATCGTTGGTCGCTGAACAAAGTCCAGAACTTTATTTTGTCGCTGGATCTCCCGTGGACATCGCTGGATCGGCGTGTGTGACACCGATCCAGCGATGTCTTCACTGGTAACCAGGGTAAACATCGGGTAACTAAGCGCAGGGCCGCGCTTAGTAACCCGATGTTTACCCTGGTTACCATCCTAAAAGTAAAAAAAACAAACAGTACATACTTACCTAACGCTGTCTGTCCTCCAGCGCTGTGCTCTGCATTCCTCCTGCACTGTCTGTGAGCGTAGGTCAGCCGGAAAGCAGAGCGGTGACGTCACCGCTCTGCTTTCCGGCCGCTGTGCTCACACAGACAGTGCAGGAGGAGAGCAGAGCACAGCGCTGGAGGACAGACGGCTGTAGGTAAGTATGTAGTGTTTGTTTTTTTTTACTTTTAGGATGGTAACCAGGGTAAACATCGGGTTACTAAGCGCGGCCCTGCGCTTACCCGATGTTTACCCTTGTTACCGACATCGTTGGTCGCTGGAGAGCTGTCTGTGTGACAGCTCTCCAGCGACCAAACAGCGACGCTGCAGCGATCCGGATCGTTGTCGGTATCGCTGCAGCGTCGCTAAGTGTGAAGGGGCCTTTAGAAATGGCCCAGAAAAATCTGAACTCTTAAGGGGACTAGTCTGGACTATTTCAGGTTCCGAAGCCAGCAGCCAGCCTAATTTGGTCAGGGTGGTTCTGACACTTGCTAATTGGGAGTTGCAATATTCAACAGATTTGCCCAGAATCAGAAAATTGTCTAAATATGGTATTACTAGGGTGTTGTGCTCCCACAGATGAACTGTCACTTTTGCTATAATTTTCATAAAGACCCTTGAGACCATTAACAAACCGAAGGGCAGGGCCCTGAATTGAAAATTAGTTTAACACAAACTTGACATCTCCAGAACACATACAATCATTCCCCATACGAAAAAAGTGCTGGAGTACAAAATAAGCACAGGACAACTCCCATTATAAATAGATCCTACAGAGAACTGTGAAGTATAACGTCCCAAAAATCAGAAACTGTGAACTGAATTATAAAAATACAAATTTTTATTGAACAAATATAGACAAAACAAGTAAAAAATTCAGTGTTTGGAAAGAAAGAATGGTGATGACACAATTACAAAAACTGCATCCGCTGCTCACATTGGGCACAATTTTCACAACGTGTGTCGGTACATCGGGCCGACGCAAGTGTGAAAGAAGCCTAACCCTAAATTTAGCCCCAACCCTAACCCTAAATTTAGCCCCAACCATAACCCTAAATTTAGCCCCAACCCAAACCCTAAATTTAGCCCCAACCCAAACCCTAAATTTAGCCCCAACCCTAAATTTAGGCCCAACCCTAACCCTAAATTTAGCCCCAACCCTAACCCTAAATTTAGCCCCAACCCTAACCCTAAATTTAGCTTCAACCCTAACCCTAAATTTAGCCCCAACCCTAACCCTAAATTTAGCCCCAACCCTAACCCTAAATTTAGCCCCAACCCTAACCCTAAATTTAGCTTCAACCCTAACCCTAAATTTAGCCCCAACCCTAACCCTAAATTTAGCCCCAACCTTAACCCTAAATTTAGCCCCAACCTTAAATTTAGCCCCAACCCTAACCCTAAATTTAGCCCCAACCCTAACCCTAAATTTAGCCCCAACCCTAAATTTAGCCCCAACACTGCGCATGCGCCCGCCATTTTCTTACCGCATGAAGAAGCCAGCGGGCAGGAGGGGATGCAAGAGGACCCAGGGACACCGATAAGCATAACAGGGTCCCCGAATCCCCCTATTTCTCTGTCCTCTGATGTGCGATCAAATCAGAAGACAGAGAATAACACATCGCTTTTTTTTTTTTTGCGACCACCGGTAAACAGTTAATTACCGGCGATCGCAAAACAGGGGTCATGTTCCCCCAGGCAGCCGAGACCCCAAAGATCTTCCGGGTGCCGGCCGGCGGGTGCACTGCGCATGCGCCTACCAATTTTTGGCCGGAAAAAGATGGTGGCGCCCACTGGGAGCCACGAGAAGCACCGGGGGAGACAGGTGAGTATCGGGGGGCTATCGGGGACCCCATTTCTTTGTCCTTTGACGTGCGATCACATCGGAGGACAGAAAAATTACATGGGAAATCGCGTTTTTTTTTGTTTGTTTTTTTTGCGACTGCCGGTAAACGGTTAATTACCGGCGATTGCAACTCGGGGGTCGGAAAAACCCCCCCCCGAATCATGTTCTCTGGGGTCTCGGCTACCCCCGGCAACCGAGACCCCAGAGAAAATCGGACTCTGGGGGGCGCTATTCACTTTTTCCACAGCGCCATTAATTAACGGCGCTGTGGTTTAAGTACCCTTAACTGCCGCCGTTAAAAGACATATCGGCGGTCGTTAAGGGAACATGTCAGGTAACACATGCTGTACAAACCGTGGTTTGGGAAGCATGTATAAGGCACTGGCTGTATGATCACAGTCATGTATGTTTGCCTCTAAAACACTGTGGTGTTTCAGAGAAAGATATACTTCTAATAGGCACCTGAGACTGAGGTGTGCGGGTGACTAGTCGTACAGGCGGGGTCCCCATGGACTCGCCCGGCTGACAGTGACTGGCAAGCCTCTTCCTTTACCCATGGTTTGGGCAGCATGCATCACCTGACAGGTTCCCTTTAAGACTGGTGTTTCATACGCCAGCCTAACAAATAAGGTATTTGGAGTGGTTTGCTTCAAATTTATTATTGACACATACTAATGAATACATAAGTATTTTAGTCTGAAAATGAGAATTAAATCCTGCTATGAGAAGGTTTGTGATACAATGTATGCTGTTTTCTGACTTATCTTAAGAAATCTCTCTAAAATATGCATCTTTCAATTATCATTTGGCAAAAAATGTAAAAAGTGTTTAACTTGGTGCACACTAACGTTGGCAATTCTCTAACACAAACACTGCTAAATAAGTGTGTACCACAGTTCCTTTGGGATTTTTGAGTGCATGGGAATCAAGCACATAAATATTTATCAGTAAATTTGCTTCAAGGATCCTTTAGGTTTAGGGAGTGGCTGGCCACAACTCTACCCACATTTGGTGAGCCATTAACCAGGGTTGGGTGGAGTTTCCCTAGAGATACCCACATGTCACAGCTGATCCAACCATGAATATTTCTTAGGAGGTCAGGAGACCAGTGACGGCTGAGCGTTGGCCAACAGCCATCGTTGACGTGTATCAGCAGCAACAGCGTATTTTCCAAGTCAACAGTTTGGAAATCCTCAAACAAATCTATTATAATCTAGAATTCTTAATACAAGAAATGTCTTAACATTTACCTTGCCTGAGGTCTCCTTTCTAAGCTGCTCTTCTAAAGAGATTTTCAGTTCTTGAATATCCTGAAGTTCTTTTGTTTTTTGCTGCAAGGTAGATTCCAGCTGTAGGAAAAAAAAAGAAAAAAAGAACGCCAACTAATCATACTATGATACTATTGTACACCAGACCTTATAATTGACCTGCCTCAAGAGATCACTTGGCACCATGTAGCAACCAGTCAGCTAACAGACCGTGAATGCAGCTTTTGACTGTGCATTTGCCTCGGATCCGGGTAAGGTAAATCAAGCAATGTATTTGGCTTTAATCCTGACAAACATGCATTAATAAAGAAATGCTATTTAAAAAAAAGTCTACATGTGAAAATCCTCAATAAGAACATAGATTTAGGCCCATACCTGCTCCTTTTCCACTTTTATCCTGTCCAGCTCCACTTTTAAACTTGATATTGATGCTATAAAAAAAAGAGAAGCAAATTATCTTAACATTGAAGAAGAATAAATCCAGCAAGAATGTGTCTGCATATGAAACCACACAGTGATGGCACAAAAACTAAATGAATAAATCGCAATGATAACCATACATACTGTCATATATTGGACATCTATTTTCAGGAATGTTAAAGGTACACAATGAGGCTTGTGAATATGAACTTACTCCAACCCTAAATTTTTAGGGGTTGTTCATGTCCAGACTAAAGAAAATTCTTCCATTACTCTATGTGACTAGAATCTCCTGTGCTAAAACATGGAGAAGTGGAGGAGATTCTAGTCAGCATGTGACCTCAAGTATGGAAATTGCATACATGTTGTCATATACAAAGAGGACTAGATTTCTTGCTCTTCAGGACTTGTCTGCAGCTAATTTGAGCCTACCAGAGATAGTTTAGTGAATGAACATGGGACCGAAGAAACAAATATCTCATACCTTCTAAGATGTCTTTCAGTGATAGGTAAAGAAGAAAAGAAAAGAACATAAAGGATCAACAAGAACAAATAGCATAAATAAAGAATAACAAATAGAATAAAGCATAATTAAAAACTACACTAGGCACAATAAACTACGGTTGCAAACGTGCTTGTAAGATTTAAAGAGCATTTTTATCTAAAACAAAAACAACCACATTCTCATAAATCACAAGTTACAATAATAGTCAAAATTCAGTAATTAATTTTGACATCTTGGAATTTTTTTCTATTCTGCAATTGAGCAGAGGGATTGGATATTTCATGGCATGCTGAAGTGTCGACAAAAAAATGTACATATATTTTTGGGGCACGAGGAGCACAATCCGTTTAAAAGGGAACCCTTCATCATGAAAATGTAGTAATCATGTGATAGAGCAGGGAGAGAGGAGCAGCTTTATGCATGGGTCTGTAAGAAAATATTAAGCATAGCCTGTGATTTTACAATTTATACCTCTACTCCTGGGATATTTGGCCCCATCAGTGACTGACCGCTGTCTGTCTCCCTACGCACATTTACACAATAAAAGCTGTAAATTACTGACAAAACCGCCCACTGGAAAAGTGATATGCACAGTGAAAAATTAAAGGAATCCATTATATGAAAATAAATTTATGATCTCAATTCACAATCCAGTTTTAAGATCTCTGCTTGCTGTCCATCCATAAAAACATGCTTGTTTAATGGGGGTCTATACTTTCAAGAAACTATTCAGTTTAAGCTGTCACGTATGTACACAAGAGGAATAAGACTATATCTTGCCATAACATGATTAGTCTCATTATTCAGCACTTTCTCCCTTTGCATTGATCTATCTCCCAGCTTTTGGATAGAGACTAGCTGATACAGTGATTAGAGGAAAAAGATTAACATTTCTTTAAAAAGATACATTGTAAAGATTGTACTATTGGTTTATGTAGTTTGCTGGAGGTACAGTCCCCAATCCAGAGACTGGAAATCTGTATAACTTACAAATGCACAATAAAGATGTGTAATGCCTCCTACACTATTCTCATCTAGATCAGCAATGGATGGGGGTGCAGTGACTTCTAGGATATACAGTCTTTTGCGTTTTAATTATTTTGTACAAGAGCCCTTTAACCCCTTCATGACCTTGGGATTTTTCGTTTTTCCGTGTTCGTTTTTCACTCCCCTCCTTCCCAGAGCGATAACTTTTTTATTTTTCCATTAATTTGGCCATGTGAGGGCTTATTTTTTGCGGGACGAGTTGTACTTTTGAACGACATCATTGGTTTTAGCATGTCGTGTACTAGAAAACAGGAAAAAAATTCCAAGTGCGGTGAAATTGCAAAAAAAGTGCAATCCCACACTTGTTTTTTGTTTGGCTTTTTTGCTAGGTTCACTAAATGCTAAAACTGACCTGCCATTATGATTCTCCAGGTCAGTACGAGTTCATAGACACCTAACATGACTAGGTTATTTTTTATCTAAATGGTGAAAAAAAATTCCAAACTTTGCTATAAAAAAAAAAAAAAATTGCGCCATTTTCCGATACCCGTAGCGTCTCCATTTTTCGTGATCTGGGGTCGGTTGAGGGCTTATTTTTTGCGTGCCGAGATGACGTTTTTAATGATAGCATTTTGGTGCAGATACGTTCTTTTGATCGCCCGTTATTGCATTTTAATGCAATGTCGCGGCGACCAAAAAAACGTAATTCTGGCGTTTTGAATTTTTTTCCCGCTACGCTGTTTAGCGATCAGGTTAATGCTTTTTTTTAGTTGATAGATCGGGCGATTCTGAGCGCGGCGATACCAAATATGCGTAGATTTTATATTTTTTTTAATTGATTTATTTTGATTGGGGCGAAAGGGGGGTGATTTAAACTTTTATATTTTTTTTATTTTTTTAACATTTTTTTCAACTTTTTTTTTTTCACTTTTGCCATGCTTCAATAGCCTCCATGGGAGGCTAGAAGCAGGCACAGCACGATCGCCTCTGCTACATAGCAGCGATCTGCTGTTCGCTGCTATGTAGCAGAAATGGAGGTGTGCTGTGAGCGCCGACCACAGGGTGGCGCTCACAGCCACCGGCGATCAGTAACCATAGAGGTCTCAAGGACCTCTATGGTTACCATTCACAAGCATCGCCGACCCCCGATCATGTGACGGGGGTCGGCGATGACGTCATTTCCGGCCGCCCGGCCGGATGCGGTAGTTAAATGCCGCTGTCTGCGTTTGACAGCGGCATTTAACTAGTTAATGGGTGCGGGCAGATCGCGATTCTGCCCGCGCCTATTACGGGCACATGTCAGCTGTTCAAAACAGCCGACATGTCCCGGCTTTGGTGCGGGCTCACCGCGGAGCTTTGCATCAAAGCAGGGGATCTGACCTCGGACGTACTATCCCGTCCGAGGTCAGATAGGGGTTAAATGTGCTTATAAATGGCAAAAATGATGCAAAAAATCAGTTTCATGCTCTATTCTTTCAGATTAACTGTGTGTTTTATCCAAAGTATTAAAATGGATGAAAATGTTTCATCAACATTTAGACAATCTTTGTTTTATTAGGCCCTTTAGTGTATAGTCTTATTTTTCACAAATTTGTATGCGCAACATGAAAGTAAAATAAAGAGCAAATGTGTTCTATAACCGTATTCTGCCATCACTATTTCAAAGACATTCCGTCCTGGATAAGTGCAATGAGAAGTTACCTATTTCCTCTTTACAATTCTCGATTTCAATCTGAAGTGTTTCTTCTATGTTTTCCTTCTGACACTGTTCTGCTTGAATTTGCTCTTTCAAGAAGAGAATTTCTGCTTTCAGCTTTTCTTCAAGGTGGTCTGAGGCTGTACGGACACTAATAATGTCTTCACGGTATTTCAAAACTAACTCATGCAGTTCCTGAGAAAAAGAAAAGAAAGCCTTAGCCTACAACAGTATATTGAAAAATTTTGCCTATAATGTCATAGAGATACATTTCATTGTGTTAAACAGGCAGGAGCATAAACATAATATTCCCACGGTATTTCAGAGGAGTGGAGAGAAAGATGACAGTACTTTCTTTAAAATCGGAACCAGCCCATAAACATTGGATGATTCCACTAAAAACATGCAACTTTAGGAAGGCTAGAAGTGCATGGATAACAAGGAAATAGTATTGTAGATCTGCTCCCCTGAAACATCATTTCTAGAGTGGCCTCCAAAAAAATTACACAATAAATTATATCAATATTTAAAGGGAACCTATCGGACAGTAACACTACCCCTGCAAAAGAATAGGCAGGTAATATCAGGTAGGGCAGTGTGAAAAATCATGAAAGACATGCATTTCAAGCACAGTAGTGAAACTACAGTCTACGGCTCCTTTCCACACATCTTAATTGACAGTGAAAACCGAGGCACTGCTATATTAAGTCACCTCTACTCTTTACTAGCGATGGGCGAACCCGTGGCCGAACATTTAAAAAAAAGTTTGGTTCGGGTACCAGAGCGGTACCCAAACTCAAAACCGATTCAAATGAATGGGGGGCCCGAATATCGAGTATTTCCCACATTGTCAAAAGGTTACCGCCGGTCACAGCCGTTGGCCGATTAGGGTACTCTCATCATCCTACACGTGCTTTCACTGATAAACCTGTGCAATAAATAAATACCGTATATACTCGAGTATAAGCTGAGATTTTCAGCCCAAATTTTTGGGCTGAAAGTGCCCCTCTCGGCTTATACTCGAGTCACGGTCGGCGGGTGAGGGGGAGAGAGCGTGTCGCATACTCACCTAGTCCCGGCGCTCCCCCTGCCCGTCCCACGGTCTTTGGTGCCGCAGCTCTTCCCCTGTTCAGCGGTCACATGGTACCGCTTATTAAAGTTATGAATATGGACTCTACTCCCATAGAGGTGGAGCCGCATATTCATTTCTCTAATGAGCGGTAACGATGACCGCTGACAGAGGAAGAGGCTGCAGCACCCGGAGACCAGCTGTCCGGGGGAAGGAGCCAGGGACGCCGGGAGCAGGTAAGTATGTCATATTTACCTGTCCGCGTTCCACCCGCCGGGCGCCGCTCAGTCTTCGCGTCCCCTTGCAGTGACTGTTCAGGTCAGAGGGCGCGATGACGTACTAGTGTGCGCGCCGCCCTCTGCCTGAACAGTCAGTGCGGAGAGACGCCGAGACGGGACACTGAGGAGCTGCAAGCAAGAGAGGTGAGTATGTCGTTTTATTTTTTTATTGCTGCAGCAGCAGCATTATATATTGCACGGATTTATGTGGGGCATCTATGGGGCCATAATGAACGGTGCAGAGCATTATATGTGGCACAGCTTTATGTGGAGCATCTATGGGGCCATAATGAACGGTGCAGAGCATTATATGTGGCACAGCTTTATGTGGAGCATCTATGGGGCCATAATGAATGGTATGGAGCATCTATTTTTATTTTTGAAATTCACCTGTAGCTGCTGCATTTTCCACCCTAGGCTTATACTCGAGTCAATAAGTTTTCCCAGTTTTTTGTGGCAAAATTAGGGGGGTCGGCTTATACTTGTGTCGGCTTATACTTGGGTCGGCTTATACTCGAGTATATACGGTACATTTAAAAAATGAAATGAGGTCCCTTCTAATTTTGACCACCTGACAGCTGCAGCACTCAGCTGTTATAGTTATCTTGGTTGGTTATCTAAAATAGAGCGGTCCCCACAACGCTCTTTTTTTTTTTTTTTAATTATTTAAATAAGTAATAAAAAATAGCATAGGGTCCCTTCCCCCCCCCCCATTTTTGACAGCCAAGCTAAAACAGACAGCTGTGGGTTGGTATTCTCAGACTGGTAAGGGGCCATGGATATTGGCACCCCACGACCAGCCCAAAAATAGCAGCACGCAGCCACCCAAGAAAAAGGGCATCTATTAGATTAGATTTAAACGGCTCTTCCCACTTGCCCTGGTGCGGAGTCAAGTGGGGTAATATTTGGGGGGTTGATGTTAGCTTTGTAATGTCGGTTAGTAATGGAGAGGCGACTATGAGAAAACAGGATTTTTGGTTGCTTACCGTAAAATCTGTTTCTCGGAGCCTTCATTGGGGGACACAGGAACCATGGGGTGTATGCTGCTGCCACTAGGAGGCTGACACTATGCAAATAAAAAAGTTAGCTCCTCCTCTGCAGTGTACACCCTACCGACAGGAAGTAGGATATTCAGTTAGTGAGAAAGCAGTAGGAGAAGCAACGTGTAAAAGAGAAAGAATAATAATATAATAATAATAAACTTTATATAGCGCCAACAAAATCCACGGCGCTTCACAGATTAACAGCTTCAAACACTCAGAGTGTTCATAGAACCCAAACGTAGACAGTAAACAGAGCTGTTCAACTTGGGAGGGTGCTGTGTCCCCCAATGAAGGCTCCGAGAAACAGATTTTACGGTAAGCAACCAAAAATCCTGTTTTCTCTATCGCCTTTCATTGGGGGACACAGGAACCATGGGACGTCCCAAAGCAGTCCCTAGGGTGGGAAAAACAGACTTCCATCAGGTCCGAAGACTCACCACTGCCGCCTGCAGGATCCTTCTGCCCAGGCTGGAGTCCGCCGTAGTTCGGCGAAACGTGTGGATGGAAGACCAGGTTGCCGCTTTGCAAAGCCGTCGGCGAAAGCCCTGTGACGTACCGCACTGGAAGCGCCGACTGCCCGGGTAGAGTGAGCCTTCATCTCAGGAGGATGCTTGACCCGGTAAGCTTCCAAAATTGCCGTTCTGATCGAGCGAGCAATCGTCGCCTTGGAAGCCGGCAGGCCTCTACGCACGCCATCAGGGATGGCGAAAAGAGAATCCATCTTTCGGAAAGCGGCCATGCTAGCCAGGGAGATCCTCACTGCCCTGACGAGGTCCTGCCCGTTCAACGATCGCTCCAGAGGATGAGTCGGAGCTGGACAAAAGGAAGGTAGAACGAAGTCCTCGTTGAGGTGGAAAGATGAAAACCACCTCGAGAAAGGAAGGAAGGCGGAGGCCTGGGACCATTTTATCCTGGTGGAAAATCAAGAAAGGAAGTCGGCAGGAAATGGCCGTCAACTCAAAAACGCGGCGGATCGAAGAGATGGACCTGAGAGAAGCCACCTTCCGAGATAGAACTGACAGGGAAAACTCCCTGAGAGGCTTAAAGGGGTGAACCCCTAAGAACAACCAACACAACCTTTAAATCCCATGAATCCACAGAGGCCCTGAACGGAGGGACAGCGTGGACTACTCCTTGAAGGAAGGTCTTAACCTGTGGCTGAGGAGATAAAGTCTTCTTAAAGGGAAGAAGAGCGCAGGAACCTGGCCCTTTTGGGAACTGAGAGCGAAGCCCGAATCCAGTCCTGCCTGAAGGAAAACCAAATGGAAGGCAGGGAAAAAGGACATAGGTGAAAAGCGGTTGGACTCGCATCAACGAAAGTAAGCCTTTCAGGTACAATAGTAGATCCTGAAAGAAGACGAAGGCTTCCTAGCCTGGATTATAGTGTGACTCATCCGGACCGAAAGGCCGGACGCTCTTAAAACAGTGGAGTCCACAGCCACGCCGTTAAACTGAGCGACCGATAATTCGGGTGGCAGATCGGACCCTGAGACAGCAGATCGGGTCTGTTTGGAAGGCACCAGGGGTGTCCGCGAGAAGATTGACGATGTCTGCAAACCAAGACCTCCTGGGCCAATCCGGGACGATCAGAATGACCGGCACCCATCCCGCCTTGATCTTTTTCGACAGCTTGGAAAGCAAGGGAAGGGGTGGGAACCGATAGGGGAGCAGGAACTGCGACCAAGGAATGGCCAAAATGTCAACACCACTGTGAGAGGATCACGGGACCCTGGGCCGACCCGAGGGACCTCCTGTTCAATCGGGACGCCATGAGGTCCACCTCTGGAGTCCCCCATCGAAGAGCAAACCGACAGGAAACCTCCTGAAGTACCATTCCCCTGCCGCGAGGCCCTCAAAGCCGAGGAAGTCGGCGGCCTAAATGTCCACGCCGGGGACATGCACTGCGGAGCTCACCAGGACCGTTGCCTCTGTCCAAAGGAGGATCCTGGAATCTCGGCCGAGGCCACAGAACGCCGAGTCCACCCCTGGTGGTAGACGTATGCCACTGCTGTGTCATTGTCTGTCTGGGTTCGAATTGGCAGGCTGCTGAGAATCCTTACCTAGTGAAGGTAAGACAGAAAGATGATCCGGAACTCGAGAACATTGATCGGCAAAGAGGACTCCTGCGCCGACCAACAACCCTGAAAGAACAGGAGACAAAGCCCCGCGCCACCGCCGAGCGGGCTGGCGTCCGTCGTCACCACCTGCCAGGGAACTGGAAGGAAGGATATGCTGAGAAGGATCTACTCTGGGATAAGAGAAGTGACCTCGGCCACCAGTCGAGGAACCATTTGACCCGGGAGAAAACCGGATCGGACGATGAAGGGAGAAGACAGACCTGTCCCCTGTGATAGAATAGCCTGCTGAAGAAGTCTTGAATGAAACGGGCGAAGGGAAAATTGCTTCCGATGTTGCAACCAACCTCCTTAGGGCCTTTAAGGCCCATCGGAAAGGAGGGGAGCCGAGAACCCTGGAGCAAGCGAACTTCCTGACAAAGGAGGGATATCTTGTCTTCGGGAAGGAAGACTCTGGTCTGACAAGTGTCGAAGAACATGCCCGGAGATACGAGGCGCTGAACAAGACGGAACTTCTTCCTGTTGACGAGCCACCCGCAACGGTTAGAATGTCGGGAAAGATGGATAGACTTTCGGGAGCCTGAAACCGAAATTCCTGAGCCTCCATGGAAGCGATTACTGAACGAGGGAATATCGTCCTGAAGTGTCTCCGACGAAACTTCTTGTTCAGCAAATTGAGATCCGGACTGGGACGAACCTTGTCGTTCTCTGTCAGTACAAAAAAATTCGAAGAGAAGCCTGTGAACCGTTCCTGTTCTGGGACGGGAACGATTACTCCGGATTTAAGGAGGGAAACAATGGCAGTAAAGAAAACCCGGGACTAGAGCGGGGTCTCTTGTAGGTTGGGATTTGAAGAAAACGATCCCAGGACCGTGAAATGAAGATTTTGTGTCTAGAGGGAACAAGTGCCCTGGCCCATGCGACCTCTGCTGAGGAGACCCAGACGTCCCTGAGGAACAGGAGACGGTTGCCCAGTCTGAGAAACGGGCTGGGGTCTAGTCGTGGGTCATGCCTAGGTGGAACTTCCAGTCCTGGACCTGGAGAATCCACCTTAGGAGTAGCGGGCACGCCAGGAAAGAGTGAGCCGAAGAATACCTTCTTCTCTTAACGTGCCTGTGGCCTCTGCCGTTGCGAAGAAGAATCTGATGCCGCAAAACTACGAAAAAGGTCGAAAAGACCAAAGTAGCCGCCTAAGGGGAAGTAGGTGAGGTCTGGAGAAGGGGACTGGTGCCACCAGTGGCATCCTTAATAATTTGGTCCAGCTTGGAACCGAAAGGACATGAACCTTGAAAAGGCAGGCTAGTGAGGGATTTCTTCGATGACTCTTGAGCCAAACAGTGCGACAGCTGGCAACGACATTACTGGGCACCTGTGCGGCAGAAGACGCGACGTCCCGGGAACAAATTATTCCCCGGCATGAGTAATCTGGGTGGCAAGTTCCGCCAGCTTGCCTGACGGAGCTCCAGCTTGAATGCCCCAACGGAGTTGTTTAGCCCCTCAGATACAGACTTCGAAATCCAAGTGGAAGCCAAAGCCGGGCATTGGGATGATGCGGCAGTTTCGAAAGCCGACTTCACGAAGGATTCCATGATCCTATCGATGGAATCTTTCAGAGCCACCCACCGGACAGCGTAAGGACTGTGTTGGCGGCAAGTCTAGCAGCCGACGGATCCTCAGGGGGAGAGGTCGTTCTCTAACGCCTCTCATTCCGGTTGGCAATGAGATCCGGAGGAAAGAGATACGAGACTCCAAGACGCTTGTCTCTTTGAGAACGTCTGGTCGAATTCGCTCTCTGGCCAGAAGCTCCTCGAATTCAGGATGAGGAGCAAATACCTTGGGAGGTAGTTTAGACCGTCTAAACGAAACCGCCTGATCTGCGGGTTTCGTAGAGGAATCTTCGATGCCACAGGTCTGATTGGTCGCTCCAATGAGGCTTTGAACCATATCCCTCATGTTAGCGATTTGGTTCGAATCCGGCCCCAAATTATCCTCCGAAGGCGCATCAGAGAAATCCTCGCCTGACTCAGCGGAGGAGGATCGGGAGGACGCCGACCGCAGAGGAGGACCGAGTGGCGAGATGGAGCGAGAAGAGGACTCAGACCGGCGTTCCTGTCTGGATCTTTTGCAGCTAGCCTTGGAGGGCTTGGACGGAGCTTCCTGCGACCCGGTGGCTACTGCGGGGGTCTGCAGGGGTAACCGACCCAGCACGGAAACCAGGGTTTGAGACACCCATGTTAAATTGGCCACCGATTGAGATAGAGAGGAGGCCCAGCCTGGGATGGGTATCACTCTGGGGCGCATCGGCTGGGGGATCCTGGGCGGTGGGAACAATCGGGTTGCTGCAGGACAGACATAGCGGAGTGTCAGTCTGCGGTGCAGAGCTACTTACGGCAGACGAAATCCGGAGGAAGCTGTCCGACTAGATGGTATGGACCTCCGGCGAGAAATAGACCCTTAGGCAGGAGGGTGGTAAGGCCTGCTGCCGTAATCTTGATCGATCTGCGTTGCTTAAAATTAACTTTCATTGCTGGGGTTCGAACTCACAGCTCTCTGTTTGCTAGCCTGCACACTTTACCACTGTCCTATATCACTCTCTTGTTCCGGAGGAGGGGACTCGGACTTCTGAGCACGCTTGTGTGCTAGGATCTTGGTCCTGGAGAGGGATCTATGAGGATACGGGGTGGCAGTACACGCCGTACTCATAGTCCGCATAGTGGGACTACAGGTGTGACTGTTCACCGTGTATCCCTCCGGAAAAACCTGAAAGGAAACAACGCACATTGAGGTAGATAAGGGTCTAATGAAAGACCCGTGTCCACCTCCTACTGACACTAAGCTAAACTGAATATCCTACTTCCTGTCGGTAGGGTGTACACTGCAGAGGAGGAGCTAACTTTTTTTATTTGCATAGTGTCAGCCTCCTAGTGGCAGCAGCATACACCCCATGGTTCCTGTGTCCCCCAATGAAAGGCGATAGAGAAAACTAAATTACTAAACCCCATAGTAAGATTGTGGTGCATTTTATTTCAAATAAAGGACTTTATGTGTCTTTATTACAATCTTACTATGGGGTTAGTAGTAATGGGGGTGTCGTATAGACGGCTCTCCAAATTGCTAACCTGAGGGCTTGATGTCAGCTGACATTAAAATGCTCAGGTTACCAGAGTTCACAGCCACCGGGTCCCCTGGCAGCTGCAAAGCTTGGAAACTTCATGAGAAACTTTGAGGGACATTTTAAGGTGACTGGAGTTTCAAGCTGCTGGAACACCTGGATGCTATGAACTAAGGTTACCGTGAGTGTGTATTTTATTGTACTTGTTAATAAAAATTAAAAAAAATGGCAGCAGAGGGAAAGCCGACAACAGTGGGCCGATGTTAATATTCTGGGAATGGGACAATAGCCATAAAGGTTACGTGGGGTCTGTGTCCTCATTCAATTAAACGATTTTATTCTGGCTGGATATTTTTTACAATATGATTATGGGATTAGTAATAGGGGCATCCATTACTAACTTCTGGAGTTGATGTCAGAGGCCATAAAACAGCTGACATCAACCTCAAATGTATTACCCACTTGCCACCGCACCAGCAAGTCGGAAGAGCTGGACAAAACTAATAGATGCACCTTTTCTAGGGTGGCTATTTTTAGGCTGGTGAGAGCAAATGTCCATGGCCCCTTCACAGTCTGACATTACCAGCCCCCAGCTGCCTGCTTTAGCTTGGTTGGCTGTCAAAAATGGGGAGACCCCACACCGTTTTATTAAAATAAATTATTTCAATAAAATTAGAAAATATGGCATGGGGACCCCTTTATTTTTTATAACCAGCCAATACAAAAGCTGACAGCAAGGGGTTGCAACCCGAAGATGTCTGTTTTGCCTGCGCTGGTTAACAAGTATAGAAGAGAACACACGTGAGTTTTTTTAAAAAAATGTATTTATTGCCCAGGCGCCGGCTGATGAATACTCTCATCAACTTCGCTTGCTCTCGCTCCTAACAGTGAGAGCAGGTGTAGGATGATGAGAGTAGTACTATCATCAGCCGACACCTGTGATTGGCAGAAACCTTTTTACAGCCAATCAGAGCTGCCGGTGTTTCTCGCAATGTCAGACGACAGAGTGGGAAACGGATGATGTTTGGGCTTCCAGACCTGAACAGTAACTTCCTGGAGAAGTCCATGTTCGGGGGTTTTTGCACGGACACTAGGTGTTCGGTATGAACCCCAAACTTTACTGTTCGCCCATCACTACTCTTTACTGTCAAACAATGAGAAAAGCTGGTGCCAGTGGGGAGAAAAAAAAAGTAGGTGCACTTGCTAATCTAATTTGAGTGTCAAATAAAGCCAAATTTCTGAAACAATGTGCAGCATATTGTGCAAGGATAGGTATTTTTCATATTGTTTTACACCGTCCTGCACTACCTCTGCTTTCATAGGGATAGAGTTACAGACAGATTACCTTTAAATATAAAAAGCAAGATACAATTAAGAATTTTAAAAAGGTGCAAAGCCTGAAACAGTGGAGAAAAAAATTGTACTGACCAGAAAAATCTGACATATGTCACATTATGTGGTAATAACCTTGAAATGCTTCTTCCTGTTCCGGTGACAAACATAAGACTGTTTTTTTGTGACGCAGCTACCCAATATGAAGTTGCAAACTACTGTTTGGGCACATGACAAGGCTCTAAGGGGGAGTGCCACTTGACTTTTGGAGCACAATTTTAGCTTTATTGGATTGTTAGTGCTAAGTAGCATTTGCAGAGACCCAGAGGTGCGAAAAAAGCTGAAACCACCCCCACAAAATTGACCACATTTCAGAAACTACAACCCATGTGGAATTCATCAAGATTGTAGCGTGCATCTAGAACCCAGAAGTACCTCAAAAACAGTGGCAAAACAAGAGTCTGATGGACCCCAACGCAAAATTTGGACTTGGACCTGGGCCTCACCCCCTCCTACATATTGGTCAGATGTAGGGGACCTCGCAGCTTTCTAAATCCTATAAGGAAAAACATGCTGCCCCTCCATTATGTAGCAATGTCCTCCATTCTGGGCTAATCCTGATATATCTGTCCCTTATACTGGTCATCCATTCTGGTATATATGGTATATACAGTAGGACTCCCATTTTGGGTCCATCCTGGTAAAGGTCTCCCATCTTGGGCTCATCCTAGTACACCTACACGTCTCCCCCACCTTGAGCCCATCAGGGTACACATGTCCCCATCCGGGCCAAGCCTGGTATATATGTCCCCGATCCTGGTATATATCCCCCATTCAGATTCATGTATCTCCCTCCGCTACCGCTCTCCTGAAGCAGGCAGCTGACTTATGCGTGCAAACAACGGGCAGTGCATGATGTCACTGCCATGCACAGCCTGTGACTGGCTCGCCGATGTCAGCTGCCGGCCTCTGATTGGCACGGCGGTGTGTATTGCAGAGCGCAGACCCGGCCGGGTCTCTGTGTCGCAGCACACGCATCCCCATACACAAATCCAGCCGAAGAATGTGCTTTCTTTGGCGGCCATCCTCCCGATCTTTACGTCACTGTTCAAAAAGCATTAAAACATTTGCTCGTAAAAGAACTTGCATTATTCCTACTAAAATGTTGCTCTAGTGCCAAACTTTTAATTTTCACGAGGGTAATAGGAAAAAAACTGAACCAGAGTATGGCATGCCACATGTGTGGTGAAAAACTACAATTTGGGCGCACAGAAAAACGGAGTAGGAAAAAGAGCGATATTGGGGTGCAGATTTTGTTGGAATGGTTTGTAGGTGCCATGTCACATTAACATAACCCCCAAGATGCCAGAATAGCAGATTCCACCCACCCTCCCCCAGAAAAAAAAATGAACCCATTTTACAAACTACACCCCTCAATGAATTGATCTAGGAGTGCAGTGAACACTTTGACATCACAGTTGTTTCACAAATTATATTGTATTATTTGTTAAGGAAATTAAAAAAAACAAAAAAAAACAATTTTTTTTCCACTAACCTATTTTAGCACTAGAATTCTTATTTTCACAAAGGGAAAATGGACTCTACAATTTGTTATAAAACAAACAAGCAATCTCTGCATGTGTTGCAGCCACGAGACATGCAGCCGCGGGGACTTGAACATATTTTTTGAGCACGAAAAAAAACACTCAGTTAGCACACGAGTATGATTGGATATCACCTTATCCGAGCACGCTTGCTCATCACTATACATCAGTACTGAACTGTAAAATATTGCTTGAAGGTGGACACTTCATCCTTACATTTCCTGCTCCTGTGCGGAGGTTTCCATGGTTCCCTGCCAGTCTCTATTCATCAGGCTCCAGCAACGGCACATTGTAGTGTGTGCTAGCTGCGGCATAACGGGTGTTGCAGTGATGTGCCAGCATGGTCACCAGTGACTTGAAGCAGTAGTCTCATGATTGCTGGAGTCAGATGAACAGAGAGCAGCAGCAGACCAAGCATCAGCATGGAAGCAGCAGAGGATTGGTACAGTATTACTCTTTTCGTAATTTTATAATATCAGCTGTTTATAAATAATTTCATGTGGCAGGACAGACATGAACTAAAAATACCTGAATGGTATCTGGAAGGATGAAGTTTTCTGCTTGCTGGAGTGACACATGCAGACCATGTTTTCCTTGAAGACTCTCATTGTCCTTCTGTAACCTGGTCAACTCTTCAGAGACCTGCTCTCGTGACTGCATAAGAACTGCCTGAAAATGAAAGAATTTTAATTCACAGTATAAATAAATACATATACATACATCTCTCTCTATATATATATATAATATATATTTATATTTCTTTATATTATTTATTTTTATAGCGCCATTTATTCCATGGCGCTTTACATGTGAATGGGGCAAATATAGACAAGTACAATAAACATGTGTAAAACAAGGCACACACAAGTACAGGATATATACACACATATATACATATATACACATATATACATACATATTATATATTAATACTGCACTGTCACTTTCCAGCTTATTCAATAGCATTACCATTTGCTCTTGAACACTTCTCTTTGCCATAGAGAACGCATGTTGTAAATCTGTAAGCAGAGTTTCTGAATCCTGAACTTTCTGTGTAATTGTTGATATCTAAAAAAAGATAGGCAAAACCATTACAATCAACAGGCAGCCAAATAGGAAGAAAGCTGTGTCTATTACAACTTGGGGACATACAACATCTGCTCAGATCAGATCTAGTACACTGTGCAGCTACACGAAAACTTTAGCAGAATCGTAATACTTTAGATGGGTATTCCCAGCCATACAGGTGTCATTCAATTAAGGATTAGTGGAGGGGTCAACTCACAGAATATAGTCACTTAACATCCCAAAGTTGTTTGCATGTTAATGACCAGGCCAATTTTTACAATTCTGACCACTGTCACTTTATGAGTTAACAATTCAGGAACGCGTCAACGAATCCCACCAATTCTGAGAAAAAATTTTCCCGACACATTGTACTTCATCATAGCAGAAATTTGTCAAAAATTTGGAAAAGTTTGCAAATTTTCAAAATGTTCATTCTCATATCCTTAAATCAGATAAATGTGTCAAACAAAATTGTTAATAAATAAGATTTCCCACATTTCTACTTTACGTCAGCAGAATTTTTTAAACAAATTTTTCTTTTGTAAGGACGTTATAAGGGTTAAAAGTTGATCAGCAATTTCTCATTTTTCCAACAAAATTTACAAAATACATTTTGAAGTGACTTTGGGGGCCTATGTGACAGAAAATACCCTAAAATGACACCATTCTAAAAACTGCACCCCTCAAGGTACTCAAAACCATATTCAAGAAGTTCATTAATACTTCAGGCGCTTCACACGAATTTTTGGAATGTGGGGGAAAGAGAAAAAAAAAAACGAACATTTAACTCCCTGTCGGATTGGATTCTGATGGGATGGCCTGCGAGAAGGTGGTGAAAGTTGCGTAAGGCAAGTGTGATCGCTTGAATCTCCAAGATATTGATTGGAAGACGCGACTCTCTTGTGGACCAACGACCCTGTGGTGATTGAAAACTGCACCCCAGCCCAAAAGGCTGGCATCGGTGGTCACCATTAACCAGCCCACTGGGAGAAAGGACTTCTCTTGGTCCAGGGAGGACTGCAGCGTCCATCACCCGAGCGTCTGCCTGACCTGTGGGGACAGGTGAAAACGACGGTCGAGGGAGAACGGACTCCTGTCCCAGGCTAACAGCAGCGCCTGTTGCAGGGGACGGAGATGAAAATGCGGAAACGGAACGGCTTCCATCGCCGAAACAATTTTCCCGAGAATGCGCATCGTGAAGCGAATGAAGTGAGGGACTGGGCGGGAGAGCTTGCGCGCTAACTGTTGTTAGGACAAGACCTTCTATGGAGGGAGAATGACTAACCCGCGGGAAGAGTCCAAAATCATGCTCAGGAAGCAGATTTGCCGAGCCGGCACTAGAGATGATTTCTCGAAGTTGATTTTCCAACCCAGGCGAGAAAGAATCCACGGTGATATTTACAGACTCCTCGCAGGCAGAATGGGACGGACCCTTGATTAATAGGTCGTCCAGATACGGAAAGACTACCACTCCCCGAGCGTGAAGAATAGCCATGACGGCTGCCATGACCTTCGTGAAGACTCTGGGGGCAGTGGCGAGTCCGAAGGGCAAGGCCACAAACTGGAAGTGTTCTTCCTGGACTGCGAAGCGCAGAAACTGCTGATGAGGGGGAAAAATTGGGATGTGTAGATAAGCATCCTTGATGTCTATGGATGCAAGGAACTCTCCTTTTTCCAGGGACGCGACAACGGAATGGAGCGAGTCCATCCTGAAGTGTCAGACCCGTACGAACTTGTTCAGAAGTTTGAGGTCCAGTATGGGCCGTAGAGTCCCATCCTTCTTTGGGACCACGAATAGGTTGGAGTAAAACCCCTTGAACCTTTGGTCTCGAGGGACCGGAACGATGGCCTGAAGAAGATGTGACGCCCTTGATTTGGGGGGAGAAGACTGGAAGAAGCAGAGAGTGGATGGAAGAAAACTCGATTTTGTATCCGGAAGACACTAGCTTTCTGACCAACTCGTAGTGAAAGACCGATAGCCAATTTTGACGGAATGAAAGAATACGTCCGCCTACTTGTCGACGAGTCATTGGGTAGAAGGTTTAAGGGATGCGGGTGCCTTAGGGCCAGAAGGTCTCGGTCTGGGTTTCCAGGAACGGTTAGGTCTGTATGAGACCTGGGGATTTCTGTTTTCCCGCTGTCCCGAACCAGGGGAAGTGGAGGACCAACTGGAGTTGTTACGAAAGGACCGGAATCGAAACGGTTGTTGATTCCGAAAAGGCCGGGCAGGTTTTTGCTGGGGAAGAAATTTACTCTTCCCTCCAGTAGCGTCAGAAATGATTTGGTCTAGTTTCTCCCCAAATAAACGGCCAGCTTGGTAAGGTAAAGAAGTCAGTGACTTTTTAGAAACAGAATCTGCTCGCGAATTACGGAGCCACAAGGCCCTCCTGATGGAGATTGCGTTTGCAGCCGCTTGCGCTGCGCAATTAGCCGCATCTATGGAAGCGTTAACTACGAAATCTCCGGCCTGAGCTATCTGGTTAGCTAGTCTAGCCGCCTCTGGGGGGAGATTACGGTCGTGGACAGTAGAGGTTAACACCTCTGCCCAGGCAACCATTGCCATAGCCACTCAGGTAGCGGCAAAAGATGGAAGGAGAGCTGCTCCTGAGGCCTCAAAGACCGGGCAAGCCAGGTAGTCAATTTGACGGTCAGAAGGATTTTTGACTGATGAACCGTCGGACAGAGATAAGACTGTTTTGGATGCGAATTGCGATACGGCAGGATCCACAGAAGGAGAGAGAATCAACTCCTTCATCAGGTCCTTGGAGAAAGGATATTTAGCTTCTGTGGCTTTTTGAGCCGTAAATCGCTTTTCCGGGTGTTCCCTGTGTTTTTGGACAATGTCCTGAAACTCAGGGTGATTAGCAAATATCTTTTGAACGCATTTAGTCTTTTTAAAAGACGCGACGTGTTCCTGAGCGGATACAGATTTCTCATCCACCATTAGTGTTTTGTTGACTGCCTCAATAAGGGAGTCAAGTGTCTCCTGATCGATAGAGGAATCTTGGGTTAAAGATTCCTCCGACTCGTATTCTGAGTCATGTATGCTGCGACCCTCGGGGGAGGGGGAGCGAGAAGATGAGCTCGCAGATGCTGAAGCTCGAGCGTGTATGGGAGACGAGGGAAGGGTCCTTTTTCTGGCACCCCGAGATTCCCGTAGTACAGTACGCCCCCTGTGGTCGGACGGCCCCGCACCGGCGCCAGATTCCGTCGCAGTCGATGGAGGGGAGTTCTGGCTTAGGGAGGATCCCCGGAAAGAGTCCAATGCCTTGACCAAGGAATCCATTGAACGTGACATGGACACGGCCCACTCAGGAGGGTTAGGCACGACGGGGGTCGGTGGAGACATGGGAGGTGGAGACAGAAGGCGGCTGCGCACAGGCCAGGTCACAGTTCTGGCACAAAGGGGTATTGTGGGCACGTGGCAATGCAGAATTGCAAGTGGCACATGAAGTAAAGAACACAGTGTGCTTTTCATTGCCCCTTTTAGCCTCCTTAGATTGAGACATAGTGTATGTCTATTCTTCAATAAACTGCGATAGCAGGGCTATGGGTGCAGAGAAGGGGTTAAGCTTTTCCCTATGGAGTAAAGCAGCTTACCCACGGTCCCGTGCTGGCGTCCCCAGGGAGGAAGAAAGGGAAGTAGCGTTTTCGGCTGAATTTCCCTGCAGACGTGGAGTCCCAAGATGGCGCCCGAGATTTGCAGGGCTCTTCTCGTTCAGGCTTAATTGCAGAGGAGCCCGAGAGATGCACATAAGAGGTATACTCTATGTGCTCGCCATCTTACAGGAGGGAAATCGGGACCGTATAGGAACCGTAGCCCTGGCTTAGAATAGGCGTGCCCCAGTCGAAGCAGGAGAGGTACGGGGAGGTATACTCGCCGTGCTCGCCTGTTGATGGTTCGGGGGAGAGCGGACCCTGAAAAGGAATCCGTCGGCCCCTTCACTCCGATAATTAAAAAATAAAAAATTTACAGAAAAAAGAAAATAAAAACGTTGGGGTCTGAAAACAGACCCAAGTGCCTCCTACAGACACTAAGCAAGAACTGGGTCGTTACTGGCCAGTCAAGGGGTGTATACTGCAGAGGAGGAGTTAATTCTTTGTGTTTACTTAGTGTCCTCCTAGTGGCAAGCAGCATAACACCCATGGTCCTGTGTCCCCCAATGAGGCGTAGGAGAAATAGGGATTTTTGTGTACTCACCGTAAAATCCTTTTCTCCGAGCCATTCATTGGGGGACACAGACCATGGTGTATGCTGCTGCCACCAGGAGGCTGACACTAAGTAATACAAAGAAAGTTAGCTCCTCCCCTGCAGTATACACCCTCCTGCTGGATCCCAGCTAACCAGTTCGGTGCAAAAGCAGTAGGAGATCAATAGCAACATATAAGCGTATAGCATGTCGTATTATATATGAGAGTATAACATATCAAAAGATAAAAACAAAGCATAAGCTAATAACAGGGTGGGAGCTGTGTCCCCCAATGAATGGCTCGGAGAAAAGGATTTTACGGTGAGTACACAAAAATCCCTATTTCTCCTTCGCCTCATTGGGGGACACAGACCATGGGACGTCCCAAAGCAGTCCCTGGGTGGGGACAACATCAGATTAGGCCGTCTAACCGCTGCTTACAAGTGCGCCACCGCGGCCTGCAAATTCCGCCTGCCCAGACTCACATCTGTGGAAGTATGTGAATAATAGAGCTTCAAGAATGCATGCGGACTGGAGGAATTCGCAAGCTTGCGGTCGTGCTTGCCGACGTCTGGTGCCTAGAGCCCTCAGACAGGGAAATAAGCTGACATCTAGCCCGGAAGGACTCCTGGATGGAGAAAAGAATCCACCAGGCTAACATGGCCGAAGAAACGGCTAAACCCTTCCTGCGACCGTCAGGAAGCCTACTTACCATCGAGAAACCCAAGTAAAGTGTCCAACCTTTGGAAGGACGCCGTCCTCGATACGTACCCACTCGGAGCACTCACTTCTTCCAGATTATGGAGAACCCATTCCGTTTTGTGGACTGGAGCCGAAAGAGATGAGAGGACGATGCCCCTGCAACAGTGGGAATACAATACCACCTTGGCAACGAGGGAAGGGGATGGCTTGAGGGCAACCTTGCCTTGATGGTAATAAGGAAAAAAGACAAAGAACAGAACGTCGAGTTCTGAAGACTCATCAGGAGGACAAGAACGCAGAGAAAGAAGGGAAGTGACCTTCCCTGATAGTAAAGTCTGTCCGGATCAAAAAAGGAGTCCACTGTAAGATGCCCAGGACCATTAAGGTCCCACGGATCTAACGGTACACGGTAGGGAAGAACTACAGGTTAAGGCTCCCTGGGAGAAAGTCCATATTTCCAGTTTTGTCGCAATAAGACGGAAAAATACTAGAACCGCAAGCGAGAAAACCTGACATGGTCAGTGCGGGTCTCCCGGGATCACTGGGGCCCTTCCTGCTTCCGAAAAGATCTCAGACGTAGTGGAAGAGGGGTTATAGAAATTGGTACCATGGAAGAACAGAGCATGCCCTGCGATGGACTTGGATCTCGAGGCCGAACCATACTAGAGTACATTGGCGTTCAGCTTGGACGCCATCTGACCTACATCTGGAGTACTCCAGTGAAGGCAGATCCGATGGAAGACTTCCGAGTGAAGTTCCCACTCACTTGAGGAGAAACCCTGACGGCTGAATATGTCTGCCGCCCAGTGTTCTACTCCAGGGATATGTACTGTTGAGATCACCGAATGATAGATCTCGGCTCATCAGAGAGTGCGAGGTACCTTGGCCATGGCGCTTGACTGTGGGTCCTTGCTAGATGGTTAACGTGTGGCACAGCCGTGGCATTATCCAACTGAAGACCCGCCTACAGGCAGTGGACCTGCTGTAGGATTAGTCGTACCGTTCAGATCTCCAGAGAAATGATCGGGAGAAGAAGACTGGCATTGGTATTCCCTAATAACCATTGGACCAGGAGAAGGCTCTGGACGAGGAAGGAGCTCAGATACTACCCTTTGAAAGCCTGATTGACTTGCAGAAAACGAGCGCAGCGAAGGAAACTGCTTCCATTGTCGTCTTTTTCCTCAGAACCCTCCTAGCGAATTGAATGAACCGAGGGAATGAGTGATCAAGTGCACAAGCTCTCTGTTGAAGGGCCACGACCTTGACTCGAGAGAGAGTAACCATCCTTCTAGGGCAGGATCATCCTCAAAGAGGACCTGCTGGACTGGGAATGAGGAAAAAAACTTGTCTAAGTTTAGCTGCTAGCCCAGTTGAGAGGGTATTGCAAGTGATATGGACGACGCAGCGTAGTCCTTGAAGAGCGGCTACAAAGTCGACCAAATAGGGCAGGACGACCATGCTTCTAGGGTGCAAGAAGCACATGACAACCGTCATGACCCTTGCGACCACTCTGGTGTGGTAGCCAGGCCGGAGGGCAAGGTCGTGACTTGAAAATGCTGTTCTCGAATGGAAAGGCGAAGAGATTAATGTAGAGGGGAGAAATAGGCATGTGAGGGTAAGAATCCCGAATGTCGATGGATGCCAGAAAAGTCCACCTCTTTCTGTTGAAGTAATGGCTGAGCGGAGGAACTCCATCCGAAAAAAGGAGGACCTTGTCAAAGGTTGTTAGAAGTTTGAGGTCCAGGAATGGTGACCCTTTTCATTCCCTCCTTTTTGGAACCAAGATCCCTTAGATCTAGGCTGTCCTGGACAATGCTTCCACTGCTGGTTGGGTCTGTAGAGGAGATACGATCCCTTGCTAGTCTCCCGCTCAGAAGATTTGATTGGCCAGCTATACTGTTGAAAACGAAGTAGTTAAGGTCTCTGACCAGGAGACTATTGGTCAAGCAACCCATGTGGCGGCTAAGGAAGGGTAGAGCGCTGAACCCGAAACCACAAGACGGAACGAACTAGATTTGCTATCCGACCGTCTGTGGTATCTGAATTGATGATACATCGGGCAGGAATACTGGTAGGTATACCACAAGAAATTCTACCCGGATAGTCTGCCAAGTGGCAGAATGCGGGACTGCAACCAGCAGGTCTCTTGCCATCGTCGTGCAGAGTAGAAAATTAGGAACCCTCAATCCACCATCCTCTTAACAGGGACGTGGAGAGGAATCGTCCGCTTTCTTGAATCATCCGCTAAATAGTGGTGATACAAAGGGGGGGTGCTTGGACGCCAAAAATGTGTACCTCTGTACATCCTCAGAGTTGAGGTCCCCGAGTGGACAGGGCAGGTTGTCTGGCATTAGGCCTGGATGCAGAAGAGGATACATGGAGGCAACACTCCGTGTGCCCATCTGTTGAAGGTGTGGGAGGAAATCGGTGCCCTTTAAAGGACCCGTCGCCCATAAAAATCCGACCAGGTATGGCATCCTACTTAGAGGCTTCTGTCCAGTGCATCGCTCGTCAATTTGTTGATGGTATAAATAGAGAGTCCCTCTTTCTCAGAAGCTCTGGCAATCCAAGGCAATATCCGATCCATATTCAGCATTGTTCTCAACAAATCATGGGGGAGAGAACAGGAAAAGAAAACTTCCATTTTCTAGAACCTGTACGTTTTTCGAGAATACTTGCGGCCCCTGCTAGCCGACGGCTCCCATTGTAGGAGAGGGAGCATGTTGAGTGCTCCAGAGTTCAGTTAGGGTGACCAGCTTAGGATTGATGATGTGCCCTTAAGACCAGTCAATACTGGTCATGCGCCTTTAAGACTAGGGAATACTGGTCATGTGCCTTTAAGACCAGGGAATACTGGTCTTGTGCCTTCAAGAGGAGGACATACTGTTCATGTGCCTTTAAAAGCAGGGCATGCTGGTCATGTGCCTTTAAGAACCAAGGCCTACTGGTCATGTGCCTTTAAGTCCAGGACATACTGGTCATGTGCCCTTAAAACCAGGGCCTACTGGTCATTTGCGTTTAAGACCAGGGCATACTGGTCATGTGCCTTTAAGACCAGGGCATACTGGTCATGTGCCTCTAAGACAAGGGCATACTGGTCGTGTTCCTTTAAGACCAGGGCATACTGGTCATGTGCCTTTAAAAACCAGGGCATACTGGTCATGTGCCTTTAAAAACCAGGGCATACTGGACATGTGCCTTTAAGACCAGGGCATACTGGTCATGTGCCCTTAAGACCAAGGCATACTTGTCATGCGCCTTTAAGACCAGGAATACTGGTCATGTGCCTTTAAGACCAGGAATGCTGGTCATGCGCCTTTAAGACCAGGAATGCTGGTCATGTGCCTTTAAGACCAGGAATGCTGGTCATGCGCCTTTAAGACCAGGAATGCTGGTCAAGACCGGGGCATTTTTTAAGGATTATGCCAGAGGTGGAGCCCCTTGAGGGGAACTAGGTACTCTGGGAAGAGCCGGGATCGGCGGCAGCGGAGGCTCCTGAGCTCATTTGATTAAATACTATGGGAAAGGTGACCGGCTTCTGGCTGGTAATGTGCCCCTTTTAAACTAGGGAACCCTTAAGACCAGGGAATGCTGGTCATGTGTTTATTAGAAAACCATGGAAAGCTGGGGATGCACCTATAAGCCCAGCGACTACTGGACATGAGTCTTTAAGACCAGAGAATGAGGTCATGAACCCTTAAGACCCGTGCCTTTAAGACCGGAGCTTGCAGGACAACCAGAGATTGCAGGTCTTAAGTATTTAAAACAGCCTTTATGCTGCCAGGGTGCGTGCGGGGGAGGGGTTGCGGGGGAGGGGTGCGATTCACCTTACCGAGATTCTGAGTCCCCCGTCTGGAATAGCGCTGACTTCAGCGCTGAAAACCGCCGGCAGCAGCCCCTTCCAGATGAACTAGGGACCGGAAATTGGCAGGAGGAAGAAGATGGCCGCCGAGATCTCGTCTTGAATGAGAAGCGCCTGAATAGGGGGGAGGAGCAGCTAGAATGATGCAAGCGGTGGGCGGGGCTTCCCGGGATGCGGCCTAAACAGGGCCGAAGCCGGGGACTAAATTTATGGATTCGGCCAGCGCGCACCCGCGGACTGTAGGGAAAAGTGCCGCGAAGCTCTGTGGGGACCCTGCCGCTATGGAGCCCTCCTATGACTGCCAGAAAACACAATCCCTCACGGTGCACTTACCCCGATATGAAGGGGATGGCAGATGCTGCAGGTCAGAGCTGTGCCCGGGTAGATAGGACGGTGCAGGGTTGGGGAGCCTCCATCCACCCTCCCTGCAGAAGGGGGGTGGAGAGGAACCGTCCGCCTCCTTCCATCATCTGCTTTTTCAGTGGTGATGCAGTGGGGGCTGCTCGGACGCCACGCTGGAAGGTGCCTCTGTACAGCCGAGGGTAAAACCTGGTGGGCAGGGCTGAATGTCCGGCAATAGGCCTGGCTGCAGAAGAGGATACTGAAGGTGAAACTCCAGTGCTCGTCTGATAAGGGAGGGGGGAGATCGGTGCCCTAGAAGGGGCCCGTCGCCCCTAAAATCAGCTCAGGCAGTGGCTTCCCACGTCGCAGGAGAGGATACGGAGAGGTAAAACTCCCGTGCTCGCCTGTTGTTGGTTCGGGGAGATCGGAACATGAAAGAATCCGTCGCCCCCTTCGTCCGTTGTAAAAAGTTAAAGTAAAAAGAGTTCTTTGGGTCTGAATAGCAGACCTGTCCGTGTGCCTCCTACGGACACTAAGCAAGAACTGGTTAGCTGGGATCCAGCAGGAGGGTGTATACTGCAGGGGAGGAGATCACTTTTCTTTGTATTACTTAGTGTCAGCCTCCTGGTGGCAGCAGCATACACCCACGGGCTGTGGCCGCCAATGAGGCGAAGGAGAAATAGTTAACGTAATTAGACTGTAAAATTTGTAAAAGTAAAAACCAGAGAACACTGGGTAAGGTATATACCATATACATAAATGTAGGTAGGTATATGTGCAATATTATATTATGTCATTGTATATACGCCACTTGACATCAAAGTATATTACGGTATCCCACAAAAGAGCTATGATGTAGTATAAACTCAGGGGCCAAGGCACACTAACCAGGAACAGCAAGGGTAAATATAAGTCTCAAATGAGTATTAAATATAAGTTTTCCTGAAGGGGGTGTCCGGGCACAAGACCAATGAGCTGTGGGAAGGTACTGGGTAAAGAGGAGTTCGGTCACAGCAAGATTGTGGGAGAGGTAGGTGAGGAGAATGGGATTACCTGGTGGGTGGGTGGTAGGTAGATGCTGGTGCGACACACGCCCTGACATACGTTTCAGTCCTTCGTCATCCCCCCTGACAAAAGTCTGAAAGGTGCGTCGGGGTTTTGTGTGCCTTATGCATGTGGAAGCAAACTTGTGGAAATCCTTCTGTCTCTGTTGATGAAGTTCAGATGAAGGCTTTATGTGGACCAGAACATTTCTTCCATGATTTTTTGTTCTCAATACTGAAGATAGTTTTTAATGACATTGCCTTTATGTTTGGGATGGTTGTCCTACTGTAGAATAAATTTGGAGCCAATCAGATTAAATCTGATAGTACTGCATGATAGATAAATCCTGGAGGGGATGATATAACCTCCAAAAGAGCACCAATTTCAACATCCGCATCTGTCTAGGATTCACGAAGAGAGTGAAGGATTTGTTAAAGCCTACATCCACAGAAGGTCTGTGGTGAGTTATCAAAATATGTTTGGAACAACCTCCCTTCTGAGATCCTTAAAAAAAACGTGTGCGAGTGTACCTAGTAGAATTAATGCTTTTATGCTGCCTTGAAGGCAAAAAGTGGTCACATAAAATCTTGGTTTCATTTAGATTTATTTTTATTTCACCTTTTTTTCTCCATTTCTTTTGTACATGGGGACAGCCATGTTGCTGAACTGCTGATGCTGCATAGGTTTATTTTACTGCTGGCAATGGAGACAGGTATCTGTGGAGAGGTCACCGACTTTTATGGCAAACTGATCTCGCACTTACCTGATTAGTTGTTTCCTCGGTGTTTTGTTTCATGTAGTCCTCAAGTTCTTGTTTGTCCTTCAAGGTTTTCTCAAACTGGTCATTTGCTTGTCTCAGCATCAGTTGGAGCTTTTTTACCTGAAATTAAAAAAAAAAAACCTTATGTTAAATCATTTTTTATTTCAGATTTGTGATCTGTTACAATAAAAACACTGATACTCACCTCCTGTGCAGGGGCTTTTCCAGCAATGTCGGAACTCTCGTTCACGAGGCTCACGTGAGGTTGTTACTTCACATGAGCACCGACTTCAAACATGTATGCAAGTAATCAACACTTGATCACTCTTAATTACTTATGCCTCATAGTGACACCAGCAATGATTGGGCGCAGGGCTCACATAACCTGAAGCCTCCGTAACGTGAGTGCTGACACCGCTGGAATGGCGCACACATGCACTGGAGAGGAGTAGAAGCGTGTAAGTGTTGGGGCAAACATTCGGATCGAGAAGTGGTTGTCCTAGTAGTGGACACCCTTTTTAAACGAGACGTGATGTGAAATCTCTTTGCAGCATGGCAGTTTCTGTTGCAGATGTTCCCTCCTTTCGGTGGAACGGGTTGAAATCAGTTGTGAATCCGCATATAGAACAAACGGTATAGGCAAACTGTGACGTTTAGTTGTGAGCGCACCAGAACTCACTTGATCCCTAGTTTCTGCCTCTTGCGTCTGGATCCCTTGCAGCTGTTTTTCATAATTAGAGCACATATCACAGCGTCTTCCCAGTTTATTACCGGCTGTTTGCACCTGAAACACATTGCAGAAGACTGTTGACATGTGAAAATAGAAATGTTTTCAGATTGCATTAGCTGCCACAACAAACTGAGAAGATTTCATCCCATACATTTAGCTCCCGAAACTAAATGACTAAGCAGATATCTCATAGCCTGTGGTTCTCCCAGAAAAATAAAGAAGCCAAAATGTTTACATGCCATCACATCAAAAGCACCATCTCTGACATATATGTTGACATATGCAGTATAGAAAGTAGAAATCAAACACAATAAAATCGACAATTTGTATAAGGTAGCCATCATCTCATATGATAATGCAGAGAACCAGAATCCAAGATGTGTCACTTACTGTTCTATTTGCTGTAGTTTTGCCAATCTCCTGCTGATGTCATCACTAAGACTAGTAAACCTGCTGTCAGGCATATCTTCATACTCATAAGCTCTGAATAACGCTACCCCCTAGGCAACTTTCTGCCTATGCACAGCGTACATAGAAAGCAGCCAAACACTAGTGTAGGCAGTAATATACAGAGCTCAGCATTGGGAGGACAAGTGGATCTGCAGCAGAGAAAACAACTGCAGCAAGTAGCCTATTAAATGATACATTCCTGGAATCAAGGTCTCAGCCTCTACATCATGCTGCCCTGAGATGTGGTAGTAAAAACCTGGTGACAGTTTCCCTGAAAAGAACGGCCTCTGGCAGTTTGTTTTCTATAACTAAAATACAACTTCTAACACTAACTACTTTTGGACGACCCATAGACTATAAATGTCCGGGTGGTGCACACTTTACTCTGCACTGACTCTCTAAAACATCAAAGGAGAGTAAACTGTTCGTAGGTGATTGACATTCAGCTCCCTGCCCCCGCAGCTGCACAGACACAGCCAGGCATGATTTTTATATGTTTGCCTTCCTGGTTGTTGGCTACACATCGCTGAACAATTGTTGTGTACACTGTGCATAATTTTTAAGCAATTTTGAGCATATGATCATTTTTCTACAAGCTGTATAAACTCGAATGCCTTTTGGATGAAGCAGATCAGATGATGTGTATTTGTGTGATAAGGGAGGGTGAAGCCTAAGGATATCAACAGCCTTTATGAAGGTGTGCAAAATTAAAGGCAAATTGTTTTCTTCAGACAAAATGGGCCAAGAAACAGATTCAACTAAAAAAAATGGTTTTAAAAAAAAAAGTCTTAGGCTACTTTCACACTAGCGTCGGAATCTCCCCGTCAATGCGTCGGGGAGAGATTCCGACGCTAGCGTTTAGCGCATTGCACAATGGAGGCAGCGGATGCATTTCTCCGGCGCATCCGCTGCCCCATTGTAAGGTGCGGGGAGGTGGGGGCGGAGTTCCGGCCGCGCATGCGCGGTCGGAAAAAGCGGTCCGTCAGGAGCAAAAAACGTTACATGTAGCGTTTTTTGCTCCCGACGGTCCACAGAAGCACGATGCATCCGTCGCTCGACGGATGCGACGTGTGGCAATCCGTCGCAAATGCGTCGTCAATACAAGTCTATGGGGAAAAAACGCATCCTGCAAGCACTTTTGCAGGATGCGTTTTTTTTCTGCAAAACGACGCATCGTGACGGATTGCAGAAAACGCTAGTGTGAAAGTAGCCTTATAGAGGGATGCAGCACTCTTGAAACGAATCGTGAAGCCACCAGGAACCCATTATCCCCTAGAACTGTCACTGGAGTGCACAGAGTACAAGGTGTTCAGTGCTTAGAAACATGGCCAAAGTAAGGAAAGCTGAAACCCGACCACCACTGAACAAGAAACATCGAGACTGGGCCAAGAAATATCTGGAAACAGATTTTTCAAAGGTTTTATAGACTGATGAGAGGAGAGTGACTTGACAGATCAGATGGATAGGCCTGAGGCTAGAACAGTAAAAGGCAGAGATCTCCACTGGTTGAAGATGAACTCATAATCAACTCTCAAACCTATGGCCAAGACTTTCTTCAAGCAGTGGTATAGGAAAAAGTCTGCATTTTTCAAGAAAACCATGATTTTTATGTAGGACAATACTCCATCACATCACAGTCCTCCTCCCCTTGGCTAGCCAGTAAGGGCCCCAAAAATGAAGAATCAATGACACGAGCCCCTTCCTCACATGACCTAAACTCTGAGGGCACCTCATCAACAGGAGATTTAGGATGATGATGGAAAACAGTACACCTCTCTGCACAGTGTCTGGGAGGCTGTGGTTGGTGCTGCCCAAAACGTTGATCACCATCAGATTAAAAAAACGGACAGACATCATCATGGATGGAAGGCGTATAACGGTTACTGAAACGAAGGATGGCTGCAGTGGTCGCTGATATTTTCTCTGTATTTTTGTACATTCTGAGTTATTTGGTTATTATTCTCACTTTTACTGATGAAAAACACTTTAGATCAGAAAATTTAGGATTTTCATTCAGTTGCATAATAATTCTATACACTAATAGTTGCCTAATAATTCTATACACAAACATTATTGTAAGGAAGACAAAACTTTACTTTTACTTTCTTAGATTTTCAGGTTTACTAACCTTTTGGATTGACTGACAGCATTGCAGATGTTAATAATAAAATGAATCAACAAAATTACAAATTGCCTAATAATTGTGCACATGGTGTATACAGTGCTTCCCCCTCTGTGATTGCTGGGTGTGAGGAGAGAGCAGGAGCTCTGCATTGCAGCTAAGAAGTTGACTTTCCCCTGTAATTGTAGCCAATACTAGTCCCAGTTATAGAGGGAAATAAAAAGAAAAATGTATTAATAGGTTCAAATCCCCCCCCCCCCCCCCCAAAGGTCTTTTGAAGACCTCATGGGGTGCGCAGTGTGTATAATAAAAAAAATTAAAAAAACACCATAAATTAAAATCATTGTTTATTTGAACAGAAAAATATATATAAAAAATATAATATAATATTTATATTGTAAAAAAGGAACCAAACAATTTTTAAGGAATGGGGAAGACAATTTAAAATGGGGGTTTTTTTTTAGCTGTTTTTTTTGTGGCCATAAAATAAATAAATAAAAAAATACAAAAATAACAAAAATGAAACCCCATGCATTGCGAAAAGAGAGGCAAAATTATTTGACTACCCGAACGACAAAACGTTTAAGAACCAATAATAGCGCACATTTGATGAAATGTGTCTGATCAGGAACTTAGAAAAGTGAACAACCAGAAGCAACATCAATACAATATGCACTGCACAGAGTATATATCATATACAGCAAGAATAATTGTACCTCTTTTTGGAGCAAATTCCACTCGGTCTCACTGACCAGACGATAACCAGAAGGAGGCACATATGCACTCTCCATAATCTGAGTGACACTGGAAAGAAGAGAAGCAGTCTCCTCCTGCTCAGGAGTCATGGCTTTAATTGCTTTCTCCTGATCTTTGGTTAACATGAATCCACTTGGCATGTGCAAAGATCCAAGGGGAGAAGTGTCAAAATTCTCAGACACAGAATCAGCTCCAACCAGTGGGCCAAAATCCGACTCATCCAGATTCCCAGCAGATTTGGCTTTGTTATTATAGCCTAGAGTTTTTGCCTGCAGCGGCCCTGATGTACCCAGGCTGTCAGTAGACTGTGCTCTCCGGAGTCCATCTTTAAATAAGTCCTCTTGTTTGCCAAAATCTTCCCCTTCATGCAATGCCAAGTCAGCATCTAAGGAATGGATTGAGCCATGAGAGCTATTCATGAGACCCTAAAAAACAAACCCAATGAGCATAATTGAATGTAGAACATATAATAAACATAATAGCTTATTCCAACACAACAAAACCAAGACAAAGTAAATAATACAGTGCATTCATACCGGTTGAAAGCCTTGAATAAAATATATCTACAGACACAGTATTTAGTTCAAAGAATTAAATAAAAGTAAAAGCCATAAAAACTTTTTAAACAAGTTAATTCTTAACATAGAAAAAGAAAAGCAAAACAGGAATTCCTAATTCTGCAGACTTCAGAGGGGAATTCATCCAGCACTACTTGCTGGCTCAACCACAAGTATGCGGGATGTTCTGGGACATAAAGGGAAAGACAAAGTCAGGAGGAATCCTAAATGCTATACCAGTAGGATTTATTACTACTGTGTCCGATTGTCATCTCAATTCGTAGTTGCACAGTTAACTGCATGTTGCCTAGGTTACTGCCACCCTGCAGAGTATCAGCGGTGGCTGGTTTCCTTTGTAAGGCGCATGCTTTCAAGGTCTGCACTGGATCCGGCCGGGTCACTGGATCCAGCCGGGTCATTGGAACCGGCCAGGTCACTGGATCCGGCCGGGTCACTGGATCCGGCCGGGTCACTGGATCCGGCCGGGTCACTGCCACTGAGGCAAAGCCTCCTCTGCCACCAACATTAGAAAGTACACAATTCAGACTAGCAGCACGACTATGCCCCTGCACAAACTGTCAATATTCAACAGCGCACCACCCCTACAAGCAGGACGCCGGTAGGATGAGAACTGCACTCCTGAGAATAATCTGTCATAAATAACAAGACACACAACATGCCTGCAAAAATGGAAAAAAAAATCTATAGTGAAAACAATCTACATTACGTACTAAGCCGTCTTTTACTGAATTTTGACTGATAAGACATAAAAACCTCTTGTCTGTGAAGGTTTGAAAGCATTTCATTGTGAGTCGCAGTTCCAGGCGCTTTTGTCTCCTCTTCCTCCATTTGTATTCCTTCTTTTCGTTCACGATTTCTTTGCTCATCTTCCTCCTGAATATTAAAAAAACTATTATTCAGGTAGCATAATTATATTGGATTATATAAATAAGAAATGTGCCAACAGCAGTTATTACAATGTGGTAGGGGGGGGAGAAGAAGTGTGACTCAGTAGGTATATATTCCTTACAATGCAAAAGAAAAAAGTTTCACGGTAGAAGTGTCCATTATGTATTTTTTTAATTTCCCAGGTCATTCATATTTTTAAATAATCCTGAAATATTGCATTTTCTTCACTTGGTCAGTAAACATAGAAGGATTACCCTTCTAGTTCTGCGTTGATTACTTTTCAGCAGTTTCATTATCCAGCATGTTGCGGACAAACAACTGCTTCCTAAAACAAAACTGCCGCAGTGACAACAGCAACATGATGTCACTAATTACGGTAACCCTAAACCCTTATTCTGCCCCATAATGTTTATATGTCTCAACAGTGAATTATAAGAAAAAAAAGGCCTTTGTCCAGATGAAAGCATTCTCTTAAACAAGCTGTTCTAAGGTGTTTTGTACAATTAAAGGTGTAATCTGGCCTACTTGCTCCCTAACTGAATGGTGAATAAGACCAGTGACACTTCTACACATACCTGCCAGCTTGTGCGCATAAGCTGCAGATATCATGCACCTGTCATAGTCTAATGATAATGGTCGCTCGCTTGTGCATGCGAACTAACAGGTATCTGTAGAAGTGAGCTCACTGGTCCCGCTCACTACCTGACACGCTGAAGTGAGCATGGCCAGTTGACTTCTGTAAGCTCTGATGATAACATATATGTAGTATAAATGCCCTGAATAAACCACACAACATAAAGAGACCAGAAAAGCAAGACATCCATACCTTTTTGAGAAGTCTGTATTTTTACATTCCTGCAAGTATAAACTATTGTAAGAAAATAGTGTATTTCGGTTTTAACTATGTGCAACGGACCTGATCTTTCTTTTTCTTTTCTTCAACCTGTCGAAGTTGCTCTGTCGTCAGTACAGCCTCCATTCGTTTCATATCCTGCATCATCAAGCGCTGGGACTCTAAAAACTGATCATTTGCTTTCTGCCATGTGTGTTTCAGCTGATTGTGCTGCTGCCTTTCCTGTTCCAGGAGATGACAAACTGTGCTCAAAAAAGCAAAAGAAGTCAATGAAAAGTTCACTGATGATGCATAAGGCAAGACAGATCATAACCATAACCAAGATAGAGCTTTTTAGTAAAGCACATCATTCTACTGTTTACCAAAAACGGAATGGGGCCTACAAAGAAAAGAACACAATACCTACACTTAAATATGGTGGAGATTCAAAGATGTTTTGGGCTTGTTCTGTTGCCTCTGGCACTGGGTGCCTTGACTATGTGAAAGGCATCATGAAATCTGAAGATTACCAAAGGATTTTGGGTCACAATGTAGTGCCCAGTGTCAGAAAGCTGGGTTTGCGTCCTAGGTCATGGTTCATCCAGCAGGACAATGACCCCAAACGTACTTCAAAAAGCACCCAGAAATGGATGGAAACAAAGCGCTGGAGAGTTTTGAAATGGCCAGCAATGAGTCCAGATCAAAATCCCATTGAACACCCATAGATAGATCTTAAAATTGTTGTTGGGAGAAGACACCCTTCAAATATGAACTAGCGCAGTTTGAAAATGAAGAGTATCCAAAAATCCAGTTGAGAGGTGTAAGAAGCTTGTTGATGTTAGAGGAAGTGATTAATTGCACTTATTAATTCCAAAGGGTATGCAACCAAATAAGATGAGGGTGCCAAGAATTTTGTCCGGCCCAATTTTTAGGTTGTGTGTGAAATTATTTCCAATTTGCCTTTTTTTCCCTCTGTTTTTTTGCGTTGTTCCAATACACACAAGGAATTAAACGTGTACAACAAAACATGTGTAAGGGTACAGTATGTGCGCACCTTGAGTACTGTATGTACTTGCACAGATTTCTGCAAGGTTTCTGTACCTCTTGGCCGCTAAAATGCTGTGGAAAAATCTGCTGCATTTTTGCATGCGTTTGTTTACTGTACATTCAATGGGTCAAAAACGCACAAAGAATTGACATGCTCTGGATTTAAACACACAGAAAATCCTGAAATGAAAAATACTGATCATATGCACAACACGCTCATCGACTTTGCTGGCATAAGGATTCCCTAGCATTTTTGGGCCAAATCCAGGGGCGGGGAAAAAAACGCATCAAACACGCACCATGTGCACACATTCTAGTTGCAATAATTTTCTGGGAGAAATAATTCATTTTTTGGAACAATTTCAAGGGTGCCAACACTTTCGGCCATGACTGTATATATAGACACATACATATACCTGTAAAATTGAGCAAAGAAAGGTGGCACTCATCGAAAGCTTCAGAAACCATAATCCTTTATTCAGACAAGGACTTCAGGTGGAAAGGAGGGCAGAGGGTGTGCGGGAGAGTGATGAGCTGGGTGACACTCACCCCTTGCCCACCGTTCTTCCTGAAGTACTTGTCTGAATAAAAGATTATTGTTTCTGAAGCTTTCGGTGAGTGAAACCTTTCTTTGTTCAATTTTACAAGTATGCTCATGTGACTTTTCTCGGTGAAGCACCATTGGAGTAAGCTACAGACTGGCGATTGTTCCAGTTCAGGAATTGCATGATTCAAATACCTCTCACACAGTTATTCACATACATATAGCTACATATGTTTGTTTTACATACACACATTTTATACTTCTCAATGCCTTGCTAAAATGCTACACCACACATACAGTGGCATGTAAATGTTGGGTACCCCTGGTCAAAATTACGGTTATCGTAAACAGTTAAGCAAGTTGAGGATGAAATGGCCTATCAATAAAGATGGCAAATTTTCTGTGTATTTTAGGCAAAACAAATATATAGTCATTTTTAACATTTTAAAAATTACAAAAAGGAAAATTGGCTGATGCAAAAGATTGGGCATCCTTGGATATTTGTGTGTGCAAATAACTTTGACCAAGGTTTCAGACCTTAATTAGCCTGTTACAGTTATGGCTTGTTCACCATCATCGTTAGGAAAGGCCTTGGCTAACCTTGTGACAAAAAACAGCAGTCATTAGTTCTTATAAGCAGCGGCCTAGCACTCTGAAAATGCAAAGCAGGAGAAGGCTATAAGAAGATAGCAAAGAGTTTTCAAGTTGCCCTTTCCTCAGTTTGAAATGTAATTAAGAAATGTCAGTTAACAGGAACAGTGGAGGTCAAGATAAGGTTTGGAAGACCAAGAAAAATTTCTGTGAGAGCTGCTCGTAGGATTGCTAGAGAGGCAAATCATAACCCCCCGCTTGTCTGCAAAAGACCTTCAGAAAGATTTAGCAGACTCTGGAGTTGTGGCACATTGTTCTAGTTGTTCAGAAGAAAACCTCACCGAAAAATTCAGGGTCAGAAGTATGGCAAAGAACATCTAAACAAGCCTGATAAATTTTGAAACAAGTCCTCTGGACTGATGAGGTAAAAACAGAATTCTTTGCCACAAGGACCAAAGGAATGTGTGGGGAAAAAAGGGCACACAATTTCAGGAAAAAAAAAGATCTTGCCAATCATTAACGCATGGAGGTGAATCAATCATAGTTTGGAGTTGTGTTGCAGCCAATGGTACAGAGAACATTTCAGGTAGAGGGAAGAATGGATTCAATGAAATGTCAACAGGTTTTTGATGCAAACATAACACCGTCTGTAAAAAAAAACAAAAAAAAACTGAAGTTGAAAAGAGGATGGCTTCTACATATTGATTATGATCCTAATCAAACGCCAAAATTCACAATAGACTACCTCAAAGGGCACAAGCTGAAGCTTTTACAATGGCACTCGCAGTCCCCCGATCTGAACATCATTGAAAATCTGTGCCTAGACCGCAAAGTAACAATGCATGCAGGAATCTCACAAAACTGAGGGATTTTCATCAATTCTTCCTTGAAAAATGTTTCCAAACAAGATGACTCTCTGTTGGCTACACAAGCTGTGATACTTTCAAAAAAGGGGTGATACTAGGTACTAACCATGCAGAGTGCCCAAACTTTAAGATCAGCCCATTTTCATTTTTGTAATTTTTAAAATGTAAAAGATGAAAATATATATATTTTTTGCCTAAAATACAAAGGAAATGTGTCATGTTTAACTTTAGCCATGTTAGAAATCATTTCATCTTCAACTTGCTTAACTGTTCACAATCATAGTAATTTTGACCAGGGGTGCCCAAACTTTTACATGTCACTGTAGTATACAGGCATTTCACACTAGTCTAATGAGAGCTCCACACAACACCAACCTTCCTGAAGTGTAAATGTACAAGATAAAACAAAGTGACAAGGTGTAGCACTGAATACCTTCGTGTAACTCCTTCCGTAACTTCTCTGCATCCTCTTGCAAGACTGACTTTTGAGTGTTCAGAACCGCAACATACATCTCTAAGTCTGTCCGGCAAGATTTTTCAGCTTCCAGGTAATGATTCAGTTCCTTCATCTAGTAAATAACATTTAAACAAAAAAAAAAAGAAGATTGTGAGTGCTTTTTATATACTGTACTAATCGGTAACATATAACTCGCAAAGCTTTGAAGTTATATCATAAGAGGTCAGAAAGTCTAAAGTCAGACCATTGGCAGCATTTGTATGATAGATGAAGGGGTCACACTTTAGAGAGATATACCCGAGATGACAAATGTGTGACCACAAAGATTTATAGTGATTTTATCCCTTGTCCACAGCATCTATGGGATGTCGGAAGAGGTTCCCCACTCTGGACTACCCTTCTATGAGCCACATTGGAGGAGGGGCTGCTGCAGAATTACAGCTCCTATACTGGTGGTCCCAACTTGTTCATGTTTTACAATACTCCCATTAAGTTTTTCCTGTAGTGACAGCAAATTATAGACTTCAAAGATAGACTGTTATGTTATTTCATAACCAACAACTTCTCACTTATTAGGCCTTTGCATAATTAACCCCTTAGCGACCGAGCCAATTTTTACAATTCTGACCACTGTCACTTTATGAGGTTATAACTCTGGAACGCTTTAACGGATCCCGCTGATTCTGAGATTGTTTTTTCGTGACATATTGTACTTCATGTTAGTGGTAACATTTCTTCGATATTACTTGCGATTTTTTATGAAAAAAACGGAAATATGGCGAAAAGTTAAAATTTTGCAATTTTCAAACTTTGTATTTTTTTGTCCTTAAATCAGAGAGATATGTCACGAAAAATAGTTAATAAATAACATTTCCCACATGTCTACTTTACATCAGCACAATTTTGGAAACAATTTTTTTTTTGTTAGGGAGTTATAAGGGTTAAAAGTTGACCAGCAATTTCTCATTTTTACAACACCATTTTTTTTTTTTTAGAGACCACATCACATTTGAAGTCATTTTGAGGGGTCTATATGATAGAAAATAACCAAGTGTGACACCATTCTAAAAACTGCACCCCTCAAGGTTCTCAAAACCACATTCAGGAACTGAAACAATGTGGAAGGAAAAAATGAACATTTAACTTTTTTTTGCAAACATTTAAATTCAGAACCATTTTTTTTCTTATTTTCACATGTGTAAAAACAGAAATGTAACCATAAATTTTGTTATGCAATTTCTCCTGAACACGCCAATACCCCATATGTGGGGGTAAACCACTTTTTGGGCGCACCGCAGAGCTTGGAAGTGAAGGAGCGCCGTTTGACTTTTTCAATGCAGAATTGGCTGGAATTGAGATCGGACGCCATGTCACGTTTAGAGAGCCCCTGATGTGCCTAAACAGTGGAAACCCCCCACAAGTGGCACCATTTTGGAAACTAGACCCCTTAAGGAACTTATCTAGATGTGTGGTGAGTAGGGTTGAGCGAAACGGGTCGAAATTGTTCAAAAGTCGCCGACTTTTGGCAAGGTCGGGTTTCATGAAACCCGACCCGACCCCAGTGGGGGGGTCGGCCATGAAGTCGGCGATCTTTTGAATCTGGAATCGGAATTCCGATCCCGATTCCCGATATGTTTAAGATATCGGGAATTGGTATCGGAATTCAGATTAAAGTGTAAAATATAGAATTAAAATAAAAAATATTGCAATACTTACCCTCTGACGCGCCCTGGTACTAACCGGCAGCCTTCCTCCTTCGAATCCGCGCTTCTAGGACCTTGCCGTGACGTCGCGGCTTGTGATTGGCCGCGCGGCCGCCCATGTGACCGCTCGCGCGGCCAATCACAAGCCGCGACGTCACCCGCGACGTCACCGAAGGTCCTGGAAGGGCTGATTCTTAGGAAGGAAGGCTGTCGGAAGGAAGCAGGGCGCTTCCGAGGGTGAGTATATACCTAATAGGAATATACTCACCCTCGGAAGCGCCCTGCTTCCTTCCGACAGCCTTCCTTCCTAAGAATCAGCCCTTCCAGGACCTTCGGTGACGTCGCGGCTTGTGATTGGCCGCGCGAGCGGTCACATGGGCGGCCGCGCGGCCAATCACAAGCCGCGACGTCACCCGCGACGTCACCGAAGGTCCTGGAAGGCTGATTCTAAGGAAGGAAGGTTCCCGGTTAGTACCAGGGCGCGTCAGAGGGTAAGTATAAGGATATTTTTTATTTTAATTCTATATTTTACACTTAAATATGGATCCCAGGGCCTGAAGGAGAGTTTCCGCTCCTTCAGACCATGGGAACCATGGAAACCCAATGCACTGCATTGGGTTTCGAGTTTCGGCCGACCCCGACTTTTTTATAGGATCGGCCGATTTCACTCGACCCGACTTTTCCAAAAGTCGGGTTTCGTGAAACCCGACCCGATCCTATAAAAGTGAAGGTCGCTCAACCCTAGTGGTGAGCACTTTGAACCCCCAAGTGCTTCACAAAAGTTTATAACGTAGAGCCGTGAAAATAAAAAAATAAAAAATCACATTTTTTCTACAAAAATGATATTTTTGCCCACAAATTCTTATTTTCACAAGGGTAATAGGAGAAATTAGACCACAAAAGTTGTTGTGCAATTTCTCCTGAGTACGTCGATACCCCATATGTGGGGGTAAACCACTTTTTGGGCGCACCGCAGAGCTTGGAAGTGAAGGAGCGCCTTTTGACTTTTTCAATGCAGAATTGGCTGGAATTGAGATCGGACGCCATGTTGCGTTTGGAGAGCCCCTCATGTGCCTAAACAGTGGAAACCCCCCACAAGTGACACCATTTTGTAAACTAGACCCCTTAAGGAACTTATCTAGATGTGTGGTGAGCACTTTGAACCCCCAAGTGCTTCACAGAAGTTTATAACGTTGAGCCGTGAAAATAAAAAAATCGCATTTTTTCTACAAAAATGATCTTTTGCCCCCAAATTTTTATTTTCACAAGGGTAACAGGAGAAATTAGACCACAAAAGTTGTAGTGCAATTTCTCCTGAGTACGTCGATACCCAATATGTGGGGGTAAACCACTGTTTGGGCGCACCGCAGAGCTTGGAAGAGAAGGAGTGCTGTTTTACTTTTTCAATGTAGAATTGTCTGGAATTGAGATCGGACGCCATGTCGCGTTTGGAGAGCCCCTGATGTGCCTAAACAGTGGAAACCCCCCACAAGTGACACCATTTTGTAAACTAGACCCCTTAAGGAACTTATTTAGATGTGTGGTGAGAACTTTGAATGCCCAAGTGCTTCACAGAAGTTTAGAATGCAGAGTCGTGAAAATAAAAAATATCTTTTTTTTCCACAAAAAATATATTGTAGCCCCCAAGTTTTTATTTTCACAAGGGTAATAGGAGAAATTAGACCACTAAAGTTGTTGTTCAATTTATCCTGAGTACGCTGATGCCCCATATGTGGGGGTAAACCACTGTCTGGGCGCACGGCAGAGCTCGGAAAGGAAGGAGCGCCGTTTTGGAATGCAGACTTAGATAGAATGGTCTGTGGGCGTTATGTTGCGTTTGCAGAGCCCCTGATGTACCTAAACAGTAGTAACCCCCCACAAGTGACCCCATTTTGGAAACTAGACCCCCCCAAGGAACTTATATAGATATGTGGTGAGAACTTTCAATGCCCAAGTGCTTCACAGAAGTTTATAATGCAGAGTCGTGAAAATAAAAAATATTTTTTTTTTTCCACAAAAAAGATTTTGTAGCCCCAAGTTTTTATTTTTACAAGGGTAACAGGAGAAATTGGACCCCAAAAGTTGTTGTCCAATTTATCCCGAGTACGCTGATGCCCCATATGTGGGGGTAACGCACTGTTTGGGCGCACAGCAGAGCTCAGAAGGGAGGGAGCACCATTTGACTTTTTGAGCGCAAAATTGGCTGTCATGTTTGGAGACCCCCTGATGTACCTAAACAGTGGAAACCCCCCAATTCTAACTCCAACCCTAATCCAAACACACCCCTAACCCTAATTCCAACCCGATCCATAATCCTAATCACAACCCCAACGATAATCACAACCCTTACCCCAAAACAACCCGAATGTCAACCCTAACCATAACCCTAATCAAAACCCTAAATCCAACACACCCCTAATCCAAATCTCAACCCTAACCTCAAACCTAACCCTAATCCCAATACACCCCTAGTCCCAACCCTAACCTTAACCCTAATCCCAAACCTATCCCTAATCCCAAGCGTAACCCTAATGCCAACCCTAATCCAAACCCTAACCCTAATCCCAACTCTAACCCTAACTTTAGCCGCAACCCTAGCCCTAACTTTAGCCGCAACCCTAGCCCTAACTTTAGCCCCAACCCTAGCCCTAACCCTAAATTTAGCCCCAACCCTAACCCTACCTTTAGCTCCAACCCTAACCCTAACTTTAGCCCCAACCCTAAGGCTACTTTCACACTTGCGTCGTTTGGCATCCGTCGTAATCCCTCGTTTTGGACAAAAAAACGGATCCTGCAAATGTGCCCGCAGGATGCGTTTTTTGCCCATAGACTTGTATTGCCGACGGATCGCGACGTGCACTGGATCAGTTGTGTTTTGGGGGACCGTCGGCACAAAAAATCGTTCAATGTAACGTTTTTGTGTACATTGCGTCCGCCATTTCCGACCGCGCATGCATGGCCGTAACTCCGCCCCTCCTCCCCAGGACATAGATTGGGCAGCGGATGCGTTGAAAAACTGCATCCGCTGCCCACGTTGTGCACAATTTTCACAACGTGCGTCGGTATGTCGGGCCGACGCATTGTGACGGCCCCGTACCGTCGCAAGTGTGAAAGAAGCCTAACCCTATATTTAGCCCCAACCCTAACCCTAAATTTAGCCCTAACCCTAGCCCTAATTTTAGCCCCAACTGCTTTCTCCTGCCGGCCGGCAGATGGCGGGCGCACTGCGCATGCGCCCGCCATTTTGTTTCCCAAAGAAGACGCCGGCGGGCAGGAGAGGACGCAGGAGGACCCAGGGACACCGGTAAGTATAATAGGGTCCCCGAATCTCCCTATTTCTCTGTCCTCTGATGTGCGATCACATCAGAGGACAGAGAATTACACACCACTTTTTTGCGATCGCTGGTAAACAGTTAATTACCGGCGATCGCAAAACAGGCGTCGGTATAACCGACCCCGATCATGTTCTTTGGGGTCTCGGCTACCCCCGGCAGCCAAGACCCCAAAGATCCTCCCAGTGCCGGCCGGCGGGCGCACTGCGCCCGCCATTTTTTGGCCGGAAAAAGATGGCGGCGCCCATCGGGAGCCACGAGGAGCACCGGGGGAGACAGGTGAGTATTGGGGGGCTATCTGGGACCCCATTTCTCTGTCCTCTGATGTGCGATCACATCGGAGGACAGAGAAATTCAAAGGGAAATCGCTTTTTTTTTTTTATATCGCTGGTAAACGGTTAATTACCGGCGATTGCAAAAGCGGGGTCGGTAAAAAAAACCCCGAATCATGTTCTCTGGGGTCTTGGCTACCCCCGGCAGCCGAGACCCCGGAGAAAATTGGACTCTGGGGGGCGCTATTTACTTTTTCCACAGCGCCGTTAATTAACGGCGCTGTGGTTTAAGTACCCTTAACTGCCGCCGTTAAAAGGCGTATCGGCGGTCGTTAAGGGGTTAAACCAAAGTTTATTTACTAATAGCTGATGATCAGGGGTCCGAACTGAACCCACATGAGATGGGTTTACCATGAATGGAGTTATGAATTACGGTATGTCAATCAAAGGCTTAAATCATTTGAGCACTGACAGTGACCCCCTTTGAGCAGGGAGTTGAAACTAGCTATCCCAAGATAAATCAAACATTGTTTGTGTAGAGTAATTCTAAGGCTATGTGCACACGTTCAGGTTTTTTCGCGGTAAAAACGCTATAAAAACTCATTAAAAACGCATACATTATGCATCCTATCATTTAGAATGCATTCTGCATGCTTTGTTCACATGATGCGTTTTTTTCGCGAAAAAAAACGCATCGCCGTATAAAAAGCAGCATGTTCATTATTTTTGCGGATTTTCGGCGTTTTTCCCGCTATTCTATGCATTTGGGAAAAGACGCGTCAAAAACTCGTCAAAACGCATGAAAAAACGTGAAAAAAACGCATGTGGATTTCTGGCAGAAATATCCGGTTTTTGTCAGCAAAAATTTCTGCAAGAAATCCTAACGTGTGCACATACCCTAATTGTGCACTCCTGATAAAAAAAAAGAGGTCTATCTGACTTAAAGGGAACCTGTTATCACAAAAAACACTATTAACCTGTATATAATGGGTTAATCTGCAAGTTAACCTGCCGGGCTCCAGCAATTAGCCAAATGCTGCAGGGAGAAAATGAACCCTGACTGACAGTCACTCTGCATTGGAGCCGGCTGTCAGTCAGTCCCGGGGCGCAGTAACAGTTCCCGCTCTGTATACTCAGAGCAGTAACTGAACCAGCGCCGCTGCCATCCCCGTAACTAAAACCGAATGCTGCTGGAGGGAATAAAGTTAATAATTTTCTACCCGTAGTGTTCGGGTAATTGCGGCCACCGTGCAGGTTAATAATTTAACCTGCAGATTAATCCTATATCTGCAGGTTAACACAGTTTTTATAAAGAAAATCAATATTTTAAGGTTATCTTTATAATAATCCGAGTTTGTCACAATTCATTGATATATCCAGGATCAGCGAACATTGTCATATTGGAAAAATCATAAAAGTGATGGTAGCTGGCAGACAACAAGAATACAGTATCTTCCTGAATTATGAATATTATGACGCAGAGTAGGAATTCGGGACAAAACTTGTGTTTCATCACATATAATCAGCCATCCTCCAGTTATCTCAGCTGAGATATGGCGTTCTCCTCTGCCAGAAGTGCTCCTGGATCCAATTCTTAAGACGTGTCTGTATTGTATCCCGTTTATTAAATACTGTTTTTGCCTGTATACATGTCCTGTAATTTTTCCATCTTTTGTAAGTTTTATAAACGCTGTGTACTTTTTTATATTAAGTCTAAAATTTGAGATATTTAGAGCAGCAAGGAACAAACTTACTCACAAACCCCGAGAAGGGTGAATATAGATTGGTTGTGTATGCCATAATGCAAGAAAAGTACCCATCAAGTGCTCGGGAAAGCTAGGTAATGTGTATGCTAGTCTGTGACCCAGTGCAGGCGTTCCGATGGCCTATCAAAACGATGAGAAGTGGCAGTGAAAAGTGTTGCGTGCACTTAGCTCGTTGGACAAGTGGTGTGGAAAGTGGAGTCCCCTTATATAGTAGCAACCAAGAAAGGGATCATCTGCCAAACTCTTTATGTAAGCATTGCATTGATACCCATATGATTTGGATACCAAAATATTTGGCTTTTGCTTGCACCTTAGATGCCTCAAGCTCTTTTATCTTCTCTTCGGATTCCAAAAGCTTCTCCTTTAATGCACCAATCTCCTTTTCCATGGGCATGACTACAGATCGCAACTTTTCGGCATCTTCTTGAGCCTGTTTTTAAAAGACATAATTTATCATTTCTACAATAAGCATTATACCATGAACTGCTCAGGATTAATTACATACTGAATATAGCAAGTTAGCATTATTCATAGTATATTACATGGAGATTTGAGATATACGGTGGTGCTACTAAAGGGCTTCAGCAGATCTTCTGACTTTACCATGCAGGACAATGCGGTATTTGTATTAGTTATGGTCTCTTCTTTCGTTTTCTTCTTTTACTCTAATTTTCGGCTATTCTGGTGACTACTGATAAAATTAGTCTCTCGCAGATTCAGCTTTCAATCATTTTAGGTTCAATGGTCAATGTGGAACAAAGGAATACAGTAACTTGTGTAAGCAGTCTATTTCACACTTGGACAACTTGTGCCATCAAGTGAGGCCAGAAATCTAAGGCATTAAGTGACATGCAAATGAAAAGGTAATTGTTCTGCTGCAGTCTTTCACATTTTTTTTCTGGTGATCTGAAAACTTGATTCTACTGGTTTCTACACTGCCAAACTGGTAATGAAATCCTGTAAGACCAGCATGGCTGAAAAATGTTTAGAGGACAAAACAATTAGAGAGCTGGAAGATATCCAGTTAAAAAAAGGAAAGGTATAGAACGTCAAACACGTCATTACCAGCAAAAGGTTCTATATCAGTACATCTATATATGAAAGGCAATTTGACAATTTCCCATCATGGCCAATATTTTTTCTACAACTTCTTTTCCATCGCCTCTTTAACCCCTGACTTTGGACATACCCTGTACTTCATGGAAGGATTGATATCCTTTACTTTGGACGTACTGGGTATGCAATGGCTAAAATGTGGCACCATGTTGGGAGGAGGTCAATGTAATTGAATAATAAGGCTAGAAGCTTATTTTATGCTGTTGGCAGTTTTCCAGATTTGTCCCTCAATATTGTGTTCTGCAGTGACGTTCAATTTTGCAAGAAAAAAAAATAACACATTTTAATAAGCTTACAGCTTAGCACAACAACAAAAAATGAAAAAGTGAAAATGTTCATACCTTCTTCATGTCATTTTCCAGGTTTTCCTCTTGGTGACCTTCAGAAAGTCGCCTTCTAAGTTCTGCAATCTCCCGTTCCACAGACTCCCTGTACTGGCCCCACTGGCCTCGTTCCTGCTCCAATCTGCGATGAAACTGAAGTTCATATTCTCGCAGCGTCTCTATTAAAATACAGAAAAAAAAACATGATACGACAAACATGAAAATAAACATAAGTTTGTGACATTTTCCAGTATGAGGTCTGACATAGAAAAAAAAAAATGATACAAAAGTTATATTTACATAAATTATAATATAGCATTTTACATCAGCAGCAATAGTTACAGTAATACCCACCAACAGCTCTGGTAGCAGGATTGAGGCATCTAAACAATTGTAGAAGTTTTAAGGTACCGTCACACATAACGATATCGTTAACGATATCGTTGCTTTTTGTGACGTAGCAACGATATCGTTAAGGAAATCGTTATGTGTGACAGCGACCAACGATCAGGCCCCTGCTGGGAGATCGTTGGTCGCTGAGGAAAGTCCAGCACTTTATTTCGTTGCTGGATCTCCCGCTGACATCGCTGGATCGGCGTGTGTGACGCCGATCCAGCGATGTCTTCACTGGTAACCAGGGTAAACATCGGGTTACTAAGCGCAGGGCCCCGCTTAGTAACCCGATGTTTACCCTGGTTACCAGCGTAAACGTTAAAAAAACAAACATTACATACTTACCTTCGGCTGTCTGTCCCCGGCGCTCTGCTTCTCTGCACTCCTCCTGCATCCTGTGTCAGCGCCGGTCAGTCGGAAAGCACAGCGGTGACGTCACCGCTCTGCTTTCCGGCTGACCGGCGCTGACAGTGCAGAGGAAAGCAGAGCGCCGGAGGACAGACAGCTGAAGGTAAGTATGTAGTGTTTGTTTTTTTAACGTTTACGCTGGTAACCAGGGTAAACATCGGGTTACTACGCGCGGCCCTGCGCTTAGTAACCCGATGTTTACGCTGGTTACCGGGGACCTCGGGATCGTTGGTCGCTGGAGAGCTGTCTGTGTGACAGCTCTCCAGCGACCACACAGCGACGCTGCAGCGATCGACATCGTTGTCGGTATCGCTGCAGCGTCGCTTAGTGTGACGGTACCCTTAAGCAGAAGCTTATCTTCAGATGGAAAGTTGACAAAAGGCACAGATAACACTGGACTGAGTGATAGGAGAGCGGCCTAGATATTCCAATCGCAGAAATTCTAGTAAAGTCATATTGTAATCCGTTATCCTTCATTTACCTGTATCTCTACACACTATGCAGCACTGGCTCTTGTTTCTTTACAGTTCTTTGTGCCCAATAGTATTTATAGCTGCCGCATGTATTATTTATTATTCTTTGCTTATATTGCGATATCATATTCTTTAGCAGTTATCATCACTGTCCCCATAGGGACAGACCTCATCTGTTTCAGCATTTTCACATGGTAAAAACTGAACAGACGCCTTTTAAATGAGGAGCCATCTGTACCATACCTTTCATGATAGCCTGGAGAGAAGCCACCTCTTCCTGCCATTGTTTTTTCACTTCATCAATGGCTTCTTGCTTAGTGTTCTCAGACACTGTAGCTATAGCTTTGATGTTCTCCATCTCAGCTTGGGCTTGGGAGAGCTGGAGGTTCAACTGGGCGATCTCTTCTTGCGATGCTTGGACAGCTGCATGTTGCCGTTTTAGGTCTTCTGCACAGGAGGAGGAAGTCAACATGTCTTACAATCTGAAGACCGAATAAAATATTTGCACAAATACAGCCATCCAATAACAGAAACGAGTGTATTTGCAAAGAAAATTTCAGCACAGATGCACTAGTTTCTATTATATAACTATTTGCAAATTTCCTGATATAAAAGTGCAGGCAAGCATTTCATTAAATTGCGTAGATGCCTGGCACAGTAACAGTACAGTAGTTATAAGATAATGGAACTTTAACATCTTCCATTTAATCTCCCATAATACACCATGCTCTGGGAAGAATATCCTGCAAATTGTTTCTACTTTCAGGTCTGTATAAGGCATATGCAGCACTGTGTATTTTTATAGGGTTACTGAGTGATTTAAACTACTAAAGGGCTTATCCAGAACTATTTTTTTTTTTTACTAAGGGCTTAAAAACCAACAGGCAGGTAGTTGCTAACAGAGGTAACTACCTTCTTGTTCTACCAGCTCAGAGCAGTCACGACCGCTCCTGTCGGTGATTCAGCTGCTCCATGTCAATAGAACAGCTTTCCTTCTCTAGGCTGCTATTGACGGTCCGTGACTGCCGACGTCATGCGGATAGACAGCCAACACTGCAGTTTCACAGCTGGCTCCCCGATGACTATCTGCATTGAGCCGGCAGTCACTCAGCATGACATCAGCAGTCATGGCCTGTCAACAGAGCAGTGCGGAGCGGAAGAGAAGCCACTTCTTTGTTGAGATGTCAGCCAAGCCGCTGAATCACCCACAGGAGCGGTCTGACTGCACTGTGCTGACAGGGATCAGCACCGGGCAACAATATGACAGGTAAAGTCACAATTGTATAAATCACATTATACACTGCTCAAAAAAATAAAGGGAACAATAAAATCCCACGTCCTAGATATCACTGAATGAAATATTCCGGTTGCAAATCTTTATTCATTACATAGTGGAATGCATTGAGAACAATAAAACCTAAGAATGATGAATGTAAATCACAACTACCGTATTTTCTGGTGTATAAGACGACTGGGCGTATAAGGCGACCCCCAACTTTTCCATATAAAATATGGAATTTGGGATATGCCCGCTGTATAAGAAGGGGGTCATCTTATACGCCCAGTCATCTTATACGGCGTGTGGTTCCCAGGGTCTGGAGGAGAGGAGACACTCCTTCAGGCCCTGGGATCCATATTCATGTAAAAAATAAAGAATAAAAAATATGGATATACTCACCCCTCCGACGGACCCTGGCTCTCAGCGCTGCAAGCGTCTGCCTCCGTTCCTAAGATTGCAGTGAGTGAAGGACCTTCGATGACGTCGCGGTCAGGTGACTGGTCACCTGACTGCTCATGTGACCGCGACGTCATCGAAGGTCCTTCACTCACTGCATTCTTAGGAACGGAGGCAGACACTTGCAGCGCTGAGAGCCAGGGTCCTTCGGAGGGGTGAGTATATCCATATTTTTTATTTTTATTCTTTATTTTTTACATGAATATGGATCCCAGGGCCTGAAGGAGAGTCTCCTCTCCTTCAGACCCTGGGAACCATCCAGGATCGCTCCGTGCACCCGTACCCGGCGTATATGACGATCCCCGACTTTTGGGACAATTTTTAGGGGTTAAAAAGTCGTCTTATACGCCGGAGAATACGGTAATATCCCACGGAGGCCTGGAGTTGCAATAATGCTCAAAATCAAAGTGAAAAATTAAATTGCAGGCTGACTCAACTTCAGTGGATATGCCTCAAGACGAGAAAATGATGCTCAATAGTGTATGGCCTGCACATGCCTGTATGACCTCCCTACAAGGCCTGGGCATGCCCCTGATGAGGCAGCGGATGATCTCCTGAGGGATCTCCTCCCAGACCTGGACTAAAGCATCCGCCAACTCCGGGACAGTCTGTGGTGCAACGTGACGTTGGTGGATGGTGCGAGACATGATGTCCCAGATGTGTTCAATCGGATGTGTGCAAAACTGTAAAGCGCTGCGGAATATGTTAGCGCTATACAAAAATAAAGATTATTTCTTTATTATTTATTATTATTTAGGTCTGGGGAACGGGCGGGCCAGTACATAGCTTCTGCATTAGGAGGAACCCAGGGCCAACCGCACCGGCATATGCTCTCACAAGGGGTCTGAGGCTCTCATCTTAGTACCTAATGGCAGGCAGGCTACCTCTGGCAAGCATATGGAGGGCTGTGCGGCTCTCCAAAGAAATGCCACCCCACACCATTACTAACCCACTGCCATGCTGAAGGATTTTGCAGGCAGCAGATCGCTCTCCACGGCGTCTCCAGACTCGGTCACATGTGCTCAGTGTGAACCTGCTTTCATCTGTGAAGGGCACAGGGCGCCAGTGACGAATTTGCCAATCCTGGTGTTCTGTGGCAAATGCCAAGCGTCCTGCACGGTGTTGGACTGTCAGCACAACCCCCATCTGTGAACATTGGACACTTAGAACATCCTCATCGAGTCGGTTTCTAGCGATTTGTGCAGACACATGCACATTTGTGGCCGGCTGGAGGTCATTTTGCAGGGCTCTGGCAGTGCAACTCCTGTTCATCCTTGCACAAAGGCTGAGGTAGCGGTCCTGCTGCTGGGTTGTTGTCCTCCTACAGCCCCCTCCACATCTCCTGGTGTACTGGCCTGTCTCCTAATAGCGCCTCCAGCCTCTGGACACTACGCTGAAAGACACAGCAAACCTTCTTGCCACAGGTCGCATTGATGTGGCATCGTGGATGAGCTGCACTACCTGAGCCACTTGTGTGGGTTGTAAAGTCCGTCTCATGCTACCACGGGTGTGAAAGCACAACCAACATTCAAAAGTGAACAAAACCTCAGCCAGAAAGCATTAGTACTGAGATGTGGTCTGTGGTCCCCACCTACAGAACCACTCCTTTATTGAGTGTGTCTTGATAATTGCCAATAATTTCCATCTGTTGTCTATTCCATTTGCACAACAGCATGTGAAATTGATTGTCAAACAGTGTTGCATCCTAAGTGGACAGTATGATTTCACAGAAGTTTGATTTACTTGGAGTTATATTCTGTTGTTTAAGTGTTCCCTTTATTTTTTTGAGCAGTGTATATTCAATAAAGTAACAGGATAATCCTAGCCTAAGATGAAAAGTAAAACATCTAAAAAAAATTAAAAAGAAAAAAAGAAATGGAAAAATGTTCGTGCAACAAAGTATAAAAAAAAGCCAATTACAAGATTAACTAAACTCTGCGCATATTCGATTTGGCTGAAACAACTTTAACAACTCTTAACTTTAAAAAAAACAAACAAATGTACTTTGTTAACTATAACGTAACACACAAAAGTTGGCAAGTCTATTTTGACCAGTTTCATACAAGCTGGCCGTAACGTGGGCCCCGAAATGTGCCTACTGTACACAATGCTACTAACCAAAGAGATACAAAGTATCAGAACACACCACTCAAAAATAGTATAAAAAGATACCAACTTTTATTAAGAATACATACATGTTTTAAAAAAAAGAAAAGAAAGTAACAGCGATCAATACATAATAAGGGGAAGGATGATACCCGAGTAAGGTGCACACAGACCAGAGAATGAGGAAAAAGTAACAGGGGCATGGGGATGGCAAAGATATCCATACTATACCAGCTTCATAATAACAAGCCTAAAAAGGTTAACCATATTTGCCCAAGATGAAAAGTGCAAGTGCATAGCAGTTGGTAATATTATTAGCAGCACATACCCATGAAATCCACCTGTCCTCAGTCTCGCAAAAAGCCCCGACGCGCGTTTCGCAATCTTGCTTTGTCAAGGGGAAGGCAAGTTGTGCGTGTCATGTCTCTATTATGCCCCTAATATATAAAGCCCATTCATTAGCGCACCCGCCAATGCGGCATCGCGCATGGCACCGCCGCCCCCGGATCCCAGGTGCATCTGTTTCCGGCACTCACAATCGGCGTGCGGGGAGGAAATCCTCCATGACGTCATATCCGCACAGTCGATGGTAAAGAGGCCTTCAACAAAATGGTGGTTCCAGGGTGCGATGCGCATGCGCGTCGCCATCTTGTTAGGGCCCGATCTCAACACCATAGAAAAACAGATGAAAGAAAACAGCCGATCGCGCTGGTATACATAACCCCCAGTCCAGGCGGTAAGGAACGCGTTATAGGAAAAATATATGCGCTATACCATATCCATTTAATCAAAGATGAAACAAAGCCTTCAAACAAAATATTCTTAGTAGTTCCCAGGTAAAGTGCAGATGCGCACCGCCATCTTGTTGGGGCCGAATTTTAACAATATAGATGCAGCTTAAAGGCGCCGATACCAATAATATATGTAACCCCGGGTCCAAATGGTAAATAGCATATTGTGCATAGCAACAAACGCAGTATACCACCACCGCACAAGAAAGCAAAATATAATAGAAATACATTGATTAATATATATTAGATGTCAAAAAAGAGGAGGGGGAGAGAAAACAAATAACAAACAATGGGAAAAAGAATAGAAAGAGAACAATATCCTCATATCATTATCAGACAGAACATATAGATTCAAAAGAAAGTCCTCTTTCAAGATTCTTCAATCATCATTAGTGTGGCTTTTTCTCTACTAAGAGGTCCTTGATATGTTCCAATAGTGTCAGACGCCGTAGTGCTGTAGAATGGCAGGTGCTTTAAATCAGGGCATTAATTATGGAGCAATTTTCCGTAATAATTACTAAAACAAAAAATAAAGAGGAAAAAACCAACACAAGCATAAGTAAAGACATAAACACAAAATTAAATTAAAAAGCAGAGAACTATAAAAATGGAGCAAAGCTCAGTTTCTCGTTAAGCCCTGCAGGGGACATAGTACCAAGTTCTACAGTCCATCTTGTTTCAGTTTGTGCCAATAGTTGTTTTAAGTTGCCCCCTCTTATCCCCCCATGGATCCTATCAATGCCTTTGACCTTAAGGCCTCGGGGGTCAGAGTTATGATGTAATAAAAAATGTTTTGGCAACGTTTTTAGTGTAGACACATCCTCCACCTCCTTTGCAGCTTGAATATCCCTCACGTGCTCTCTAACTCTAATGCGCAGCTCCCTAGTTGTCAAACCAATATAAATTTTGGAACAGGGGCACTGTGCAAAATATATGACATGTGAGGTAGTGCAAGATATATAATGGACAATATTATATTCTTGTGTACCAGCAGCATTTTTAAAGGTCTTGGCCCTCACAATGTTAGATAGATTGCACGCCATGCAATCCCCACATGGGAAACAGCCCCATCTCTGTTTAGAGTTACCAAAAAAGCTCTTATGTGGGGCCACATAGTGACTCCTCACTAATTGGTCCTTCAAATTTTTGCTTCTTCTTGCAGTGATAAGGGGTCTTATAGAAATTTCTTTATTTAGTATAGGATCGGTTTGAAGAACAGGCCAGTGCTTGGTCAGAATCTGACGCATAGCACCCCACTGACAATTAAACGTTGATATAAATCTAATTTGGGTATCACTTTTGTCAGTCTGAGCGCTAGAATTGCAAAGTAATTTTTGACGCGGGGTATATTTGGCACGATGGTAGCCATATTTGATGTTTCTTTGGCTATACCCTCTTTCAATAAAGCGATTTTTTAGATCTTTTGCCTGCTCTTCAAACCTGTCTTCCGTGGAGCAAGTACGTTTTGCCCTAAGGAACTGGCCAATGGGGATTGCTTTAATAGTCGAATGAGCATGTCCCGAGGAGGCATGAAGAAAAGAATTAACAGAGGTATCCTTCCTGAAGATGTCAGTATGCACGGACCCTGACTCATCAACAGACAGAGCAATGTCTAAAAAGTCGATCCTGCGTTCATGCCATTTGTATGAAAGTCTAATGTTATAGACATTATCATTCAAAGATGACATAAAACTCTCCAATTCAGGGACCGTTCCCTGCCAGATGCTAAGAAGATCGTCAATATACCGAAACCAGCACTGCACATGGTCGGCGGCGCACGCCCCCTCCCCACGAAAAATCTCCCTCTCCCAAAAACCCAGGAAGAGGTTAGCGTAGGCAGGCGCACACGCCGCCCCCATGGCAGTGCCGCGTTTCTGCAGGTAGAAACGGTCCCTGAAAGTGAAGAAGTTATGGTACAATACAAATTGCAATAATTCTAACAAAAGATCGACAAAGGGTCCGTCCAAATTGCTCATCTCCAGGAAGTATCGTACGGCCTCTAGACCATGTTGGTGGTCAATACACGTATAAAGGGACTCGACGTCCGCGGTGACAAGGAGCATATCTGGATCCAGGCAAAGACCATCAACCCTAACCAGGACGTCCACGGAGTCCCTGACATAGGAGGGCAGCGTTTCGACCAAGGGTTTCAGGTAATAATCAATAAATTTACACACAGGGTCACACAGCCCTCCAATGCCAGAGACTATGGGACGTCCCGGCGGGTCGACGGGATCTTTATGAATTTTGGGGAGGAGGTAAAAGGTAGGAACCTTAGGGAATTTTGTCATTAAACCATCCAAAATCTTTTTGGGAATGAGTCCTTTCTCCCAAGCCTGGATCAGAATGGTATCGAGCAGGTGTGAGAATGCGGTCAGAGGATTCTGAGGAAGCAACAAATAGTAGTTTTTATCCCTGAGTTGTCTGAATGCTTCCTTTTCATATTTTTCTGTCGGCCAGATCACGACATTTCCCCCCTTGTCCGCTGATTTAATAACCACGTCATCTAATGATTTAAGTTGTTTCAAAGCACGTCTATGATCGTGACTGAGGTTATCATATCTTATTTTAGTTGGTATTTTCTTAAAATCCTCAGTCACCAGTCGTGCAAAAATATCAATTTGTGGACAGACGGACAAGGGGGGAAAGGTTCTAGATCTAGGCACGACAGCACTCGGGAACCCGACCGCATTTTCAGAATCCTGCTCACTCAGTAGGCCCTCCAATACCTCCAATGCCTCCAGCTCCGTGTCACCGCGGGCGTCGACATCCCCACCTGACCGATGATGCAGCCTCCTCAGGACAAGCTTCCGACAGAAGAGGTGAAGGTCTTTTACCGCTGTAAAATAATGGAAGTTGTTAGTAGGGGAAAAAGATAAACCAAAACTAAGAACCTCCTGTTGTGCTTGAGATAAGGTGTGTGAGGAGAGATTAATTACCTCCAAGTTATTACGGGCACTGCGAGTTTTCTTATAGTATTGTTGTGGAGGAGTAATTTTCCCTTTATTAAATTTATTGTTCCTCCTGGGATTTCTGGTGCTTGGTGCTGTGATGAGGTTTTCAGCAGATGGGGCACTACTACTGGGTCTTGGTTCGTCGATGGAAGTAAATGATGACATAGACCCTGACCTTGATCTATTTGATCTTCCGGTTTTATTAATTCTCCTCCATCTATATACCATTTTGTTCTGGAAGTCGAGATTGTCACGCTGGAACTTCCGAGATTTTACATTAACAATTTCTTTTTCCCATTTTTGAAAACATGATTCAAGATCTTTGTTAAACTCCTCCAGGGCCGCCCCTGATAGTTCTTTTTTAAGATCATTTTGAACATCTTCAATGTCTTTTTCAATGTCTTTAAGTTTGGCATCATCTATCTGCATCAAAATTTCCATAAAGCCTCTAGAACAACCATCAGCAACTTTTTCCCATTTGTCTTTTAATACTTCATCATTAACTGCAAAAGATGGAAATATCTGCACCCGCAGACCACGTGGGATAAGATTTTTAGACATATAGCGTTCTAAAAACGCACGATTCCACCACACCTTAGTACGCCTATGGAGGAGATCTTTAAGGCAGTTTGTTTGCTCCTGCATGTCTCTGCCATTTAAAATCGGACTCGGATCATCCTTAAATACCTCATTTAATTTATGGAGCCACGTTTGATCACGGGCTCGGTAATCCATATGTTTAGGATCAACAGCTGTGAAAAACACAACAACAATAACATGAACAAAAATATCCATAAACATACTAGTGCTAATCAAAGGGTTCCTCCACCAAGGTAGGAAATCCCACAAGAAGCATATATGGGGCGTGAAGAGCCAGTACTAACCAAAGAGATACAAAGTATCAGAACACACCACTCAAAAATAGTATAAAAAGATACCAACTTTTATTAAGAATACATACATGTTTTAAAAAAAAGAAAAGAAAGTAACAGCGATCAATACATAATAAGGGGAAGGATGATACCCGAGTAAGGTGCACACAGACCAGAGAATGAGGAAAAAGTAACAGGGGCATGGGGATGGCAAAGATATCCATACTATACCAGCTTCATAATAACAAGCCTAAAAAGGTTAACCATATTTGCCCAAGATGAAAAGTGCAAGTGCATAGCAGTTGGTAATATTATTAGCAGCACATACCCATGAAATCCACCTGTCCTCAGTCTCGCAAAAAGCCCCGACGCGCGTTTCGCAATCTTGCTTTGTCAAGGGGAAGGCAAGTTGTGCGTGTCATGTCTCTATTATGCCCCTAATATATAAAGCCCATTCATTAGCGCACCCGCCAATGCGGCATCGCGCATGGCACCGCCGCCCCCGGATCCCAGGTGCATCTGTTTCCGGCACTCACAATCGGCGTGCGGGGAGGAAATCCTCCATGACGTCATATCCGCACAGTCGATGGTAAAGAGGCCTTCAACAAAATGGTGGTTCCAGGGTGCGATGCGCATGCGCGTCGCCATCTTGTTAGGGCCCGATCTCAACACCATAGAAAAACAGATGAAAGAAAACAGCCGATCGCGCTGGTATACATAACCCCCAGTCCAGGCGGTAAGGAACGCGTTATAGGAAAAATATATGCGCTATACCATATCCATTTAATCAAAGATGAAACAAAGCCTTCAAACAAAATATTCTTAGTAGTTCCCAGGTAAAGTGCAGATGCGCACCGCCATCTTGTTGGGGCCGAATTTTAACAATATAGATGCAGCTTAAAGGCGCCGATACCAATAATATATGTAACCCCGGGTCCAAATGGTAAATAGCATATTGTGCATAGCAACAAACGCAGTATACCACCACCGCACAAGAAAGCAAAATATAATAGAAATACATTGATTAATATATATTAGATGTCAAAAAAGAGGAGGGGGAGAGAAAACAAATAACAAACAATGGGAAAAAGAATAGAAAGAGAACAATATCCTCATATCATTATCAGACAGAACATATAGATTCAAAAGAAAGTCCTCTTTCAAGATTCTTCAATCATCATTAGTGTGGCTTTTTCTCTACTAAGAGGTCCTTGATATGTTCCAATAGTGTCAGACGCCGTAGTGCTGTAGAATGGCAGGTGCTTTAAATCAGGGCATTAATTATGGAGCAATTTTCCGTAATAATTACTTTATTGAGTGTGTCTTGATAATTGCCAATAATTTCCATCTGTTGTCTATTCCATTTGCACAACAGCATGTGAAATTGATTGTCAAACAGTGTTGCATCCTAAGTGGACAGTATGATTTCACAGAAGTTTGATTTACTTGGAGTTATATTCTGTTGTTTAAGTGTTCCCTTTATTTTTTTGAGCAGTGTATATTCAATAAAGTAACAGGATAATCCTAGCCTAAGATGAAAAGTAAAACATCTAAAAAAAATTAAAAAGAAAAAAAGAAATGGAAAAATGTTCGTGCAACAAAGTATAAAAAAAAGCCAATTACAAGATTAACTAAACTCTGCGCATATTCGATTTGGCTGAAACAACTTTAACAACTCTTAACTTTAAAAAAAACAAACAAATGTACTTTGTTAACTATAACGTAACACACAAAAGTTGGCAAGTCTATTTTGACCAGTTTCATACAAGCTGGCCGTAACGTGGGCCCCGAAATGTGCCTACTGTACACAATGCTAGTATGAAAATGGTCTTTAGCCAAGTTCACATATAAAACTTTCTTATGGCAAACTTGATGCATTTGTCAAAGAACCTGAGCATAAAACCTAAATCTTGAATTGAACGGGGCTAAGGCATGTTTGTAATAAGCTTACCCTCTTTAGCCAAATAAAGTTCTTTAAATTTTGCTCTCTTTTGATTAAATTCTTGCTCTAGTTGTGCCTTAATCTGAAGATTTTCTGCATTCGTTCTTTCCAGTTCCTCAACACGTTTCTGCATATCATCTGATAATCAAGACAGAGAAAGGTTCATTTATTAAAAGTATATTATTCACAACATTTGGAAAATAATACAACTTTTTTATATACAGTAGAAGATCTTCTATTTTCGCAATGAAAGAACCTGGTAGGAGCAGAAATAGCTGCTATTTAAGAACTACACTATAATCTGGTATCACAAGACCAAGAACAGATACGGTAATTCAGATCAAAAAGTTAGGCTAAATTCCCACGAAGAGATTGGGGAGTTTTTCCATATAGGTAGTAGATTTTCTGCAACTTTTAGCTAAATTAGGTTACGGTACTTGCATTTTTCATTGAGTTTTTTATGATATGTTTTTGACACTGTGCTTTTTGTCTCTTGTTGATATGTAAGGTTTTAAATAAAGATGCTTTTTTTTGTTATACTTCTTGGGATTTGGTTTTGACAACATTTTATTTATACAGTCATATGCGGATTACATGCATTTTAGAGCATTCCACATCTGCGTTTTTACCTGCAGATTTTCTACTATGTGGAAATTCCGCACAGAACAGTCCGTGTACTAGCAAGAGAAATTAACATTCTGCGGACTGCAAACTCTAACTAACCCGTTTCTGACATTTGTCGTAATAATACGACTCTGTGCCCTGGGTCTATCTGACCAGCGACGTATTATTACTGCATAGCGATCCTTCGGTTTTTGCACCCAAAACAGAGAAAAAACGGATACCTGCATTTTGTGCTGCGTTTCTGCACTTACCCATTGTTTCCTATGGGTGAAAAAAACGCTGCAAATACACTGAAAGAAGTGACATGCACCAGTTTGCAAAAACGCAGCAGCTTTCTAAATCTATCAGGAAAATAAACCAGTGTGTGTGCATGAGATTTCTGAAATCTCATAGATTTTGCTAGTACTGTAAAACGTAGCTTAAAATTTGCATTAAAAAAACCCACTGCAAAAACGCAACTAGTGAACATAGCCTTATGATAGTTATCAGAACAGGATTTTCATGTTATGCACCCTTGTGTCCATCACATCACTAGAACAACATTTCATAGTCTGGAATAAACATTGATAGTTCCTATAGAAAAACAACAAGCAGTGATCTTGAAAATGTCCAAAACGCTGCATTCTAATTGCTGCACTTGTTTGTCAGTACATACAGATTCACTAGCATCTCCGCTACAGAAATTGGCACGCTGCGGCTCGTAACTAGAGGTGAGCGCATATTTCAATGTTCAGTTCACATTACGATCGCCGACTTTGCAATATTCGCTGATTAATTCGTCGAATATTGGCTGAACATAACCGAACGCCATTCATCTCGATGGGAGGCAAAAACAAAACGCATGCACAACACCTTATAACGGCCCCAAATGCTGCCAAACCCATCAAATGAGGGGCAGACACCAAGGAAGTGGCCTCAATTCACCCACAGTACAAACTGCAGCATGGCACTGCAGCAATCAGCTAAGCATGAAGTATCCGGGTCTGGGCCAGCATTTACAGAATTCAATTGAACATCACGGTAAGACAAGGTGGGCGTGGGATCGGTGTAGACAGCCTGTACTGGGAGCCCTGATACCACATGCAACACATCTACCTGCTTTCATGCTGAGCCACACTCAGGTGGCACAAATACAGGGATTTTTGTGTTATTCACCGTAAAATCCTTTTCTCCGAGTCATTCATTGGGGGACACAGGACTGTGGGTGTATGCTATTGCCGCCAGGAGGCTGACACTAAGTAGACAAAAAAAAAAGTTAGCTCCTCCTCCATAGTATACACCTTGACACTGGCCCTGACAGCTCCAGTTTGGTGCACAAGCAGTAGGAGATAGAGAAAACAAAACAGCATTAGAGCAAAGACAACATGTCTAGAATAACACTACAGCCTGAACAACTCCGTAGAAAAAATAACAAGAAGAAATAGGGAGGGCGCTGTGTCCCCCAATGAATGACTCGGAGAAAAGGATTTTACGGTGAGTGACACAAAAATCCCTGTTTCTCCATCGTCTCATTGGGGGACACAGGACTGTGGGATGTCCCAAAGCAGTCCCAGGGTGGGAAAAAAAGACTTACTGGAACAAACCCTTAGGCACTTACCGCCTATAGGTGCGATACCGCAGCCTGAAGAATTTTTCTTCCCAAACTTGCATCAGCAGAGGCCTGAGTGTGGATATTGTAATGCTTAGAGAAGGTGTGCAGGCTGGACCAAGTTGCCGCTTTGCAAACCTGTTCTGCTGAAGCTTGGTGCCGAAGTGCCCAGGAAGCCCCCACTGCTCGAGTAGAGTGTGCTCTGATCCCAGCCAGGATGGCTGCACCCTTGATGCGGTAGGCCTCCTGAATGGTGGCTCGTATCCATCTGGCTAAGGTCGACCTAGAGGCTGCGAATCCCTTCTTGTGACCCACCGGAAGAACGAACAGGACATCCGTCTGTCGAAAAGACGCGGTCCGAGAAACATATCTTCTCAGCGCTCTCACTAGGTCCAGAGTATGGAGAGCTTTTTCCACACGGTGAGAAGGAGCAGGACAAAAAGAAGGCAAGACTATGTCCTCATTGATGTGAAACGAGGAAACTACCTTTGGTAGAAAAGAGGGAACTGGTCTTAATACTACCTTATCTTGATGAAATTGCAGAAAAGGCGACTGGCAGGACAAGGCCGCCAATTCCGACACCCGCCTAATGGAGGTTATGGCTACCAAAAACAAAACCTTCCAAGAAAGATACGTTAAAGAAACTTCTTGGAGGGGCTCAAATGGGGCTTCCTGAAGAGTGCTCAAGACCAGATTAAGGTCCCAAGCCTCTAGCGGAGCTCTGTAAGGGGGGACCATGTGAGAGACTCCCTGCAAAAAAGTCTTGACCTGTGAAATGGTAGCAATCCTGCGCTGAAAAAGAACCGATAAGGCTGATATTTGCCTCCTAAGGGTACTTGGAGCGAGACCTGAGTCTAAACCAGTTTGAAGAAAGGCTAAAATATTAGGAACGGAGAACCGTAAAAGGAGGAAGACACTTCTTCCTGCACCATGAAAGAAAAACTTTCCAGGTGTGGTGGTAGATGCGTGCAGAAAGCGTCTTTCGAGCATTAATCATAGTAGAAGCTACCTTCTGAGAAAAACCGGCCTGGGTCAGAATCCAAGATTCAACGGCCAAGCCGTCAAACGCAGGGCCCCTAAGTTCTGGTGGAATATCGGCCCCTGCGACAGAAGATCCGGCCGCATTGGAAGCTGCCAAGGAACCCCGGCAATCAGCTGAATGAGGTCTGCGTACCATGACCTCCGAGGCCAATCTGGGGCGACTAGAATAAGGCCCTTAGACGGGATCTTGAACTGGGAAGACTGGACGGAAAAAAATGGCTTGGAGGGAGAGAGAGAAACTCTATTTTGTACCCTGAAACCACCAGTTCTCTCACCCATCTGTCGGATACGACTGACAGCCAGGACTGATGGAACAGAAGTAGGCGACCGCCTACCCTGTTGAAGACGACATGAGGCTGCCTCCAGTCATTTAGCCGAAGACCGCGGATATCTAGATCCCCTAGATCTTGATGGTTGATATCGCATTCTTGCCAATGGATTGGCTCTATATGAGACCTGGTGCTCCTTGTCTTGGTTAGACCGACTTGGAGGACCTGAGCTTGGGGCTGCAGACCACCGGGTGTTACAAAAGGATTTAAACCTTGCTTGAAATTGGCGACGAAAAGGTTGCTTAACCCTTTGTTGTGGAAGGAAATTACTCTTTCCCCCTGTGGTATCAGATATAAGTTGATCCAACTTTGCGCCAAATAATCGGCCACCTTGATAAGGAAGGGATGTAAGGGACTTTTTTGAAGTAGAATCTGCCCGCCAATTTCGCAGCCATAGAGCCCTTCTGATAGCGATAGCATTTGCAGCTGCCAATGCTGAACAATTTGCCGCATCCAAAGATGCATTAATCAAATAATTCCCAGCCAAGGATATCTGATTAGACATCTCTATCACTTCTACAGGAAACTCCCTATCCTGAAGAGCTTTAGTGACGGACTCTGACCAAGCTATCATAGCTTTGGCAACCCATGTCGCCGCAAAAGACGGCGCGAGGGCTGACCCTGAAGCCTCAAACACCGACCGAGCTAGACTCTCTAAGAGCCGATCAGTTGGGTCTTTAATAGTGGACCCATTAGGAAGAGACAACAGTGTGTTAGAGGCCAAACGGGACACGGGAGGATCCACAGAAGGAGATTCTGCCCATTTTTTACAAATTTCGGGAGCGAAAGGATACCTGGTACCCAGGGCCTTCTGGCCTAAGAAACGTTTATCCGGTCGCTCCATGTGACGTTGAACTAGATCCTCAAACTCAGGATGAGAAGAAAACACCTTATGAGGTTGCTTGAATCTTTTAAAAGACACCTTATGACCTGAAGGTAGGGTGACTTCATCCTCTACTCCCAAAGACTGGTTAACGGCCTCAATGAGACTGTCAACTGATCCCTGATAATCAGGAGCTTCCAAATCAAAAGACCCTTCAGAGTCAACGTCTGAACCATGTCCACTCACTTCCACAGGTGAGGGAGACCGAGAGACGGAATTCACAGATGCACCCGATGGATCGGGAGACGCTGTATGGGTACGCTTCCCCCGCGTCTGCCTAGAGGGAGTACGGCCCCTGCAGGCCGGAGGGTCATGAGAATCGGAGAATCTTCCCGAAGCAGATGGATGAACGTCCCCGACAGGGGCCTGAAGGGACTCAACTGCCTTTGTTAGGGACGCCATAGATTGCGTTAAGGATACGACCCACTCAGGGGGAGATGCCGCAGTCTCAGATACAGGCATACCCGGCAGAATAGCAGGCGGGGTAGCCGGCGGGGTAGCAGGCGGGGGCTCCTGGACGCGTTCGGAGTCGCAAGCCTCACAGAAGTGGCTAGTTTGCGCATGCGGAAAAGAAGCCCGGCAAGTAATGCATGAGGAATACAGGACGGAGTGAGACTTAGTCCTTCTAGACATGACTGACTATTGCTGCTGCTGCTGCTGCTATGAAACTCCTTATGAGCTACTGTGTCTAGAGCAAAAGACTGCTGTCAGGCTGAGGGAAGTAGCACTTACCCCAGTCCTGTGTCCCCGTCAGTTCTGAGCACCACACTAACCGAGCTCTGAGCAGAGAAAACATCCCTTATGAAGATCATGAAAAGGGGGAGGAGCCGGCATAAGGGACGCGCAGAAGGCCAAAGCAGGGGACTTGATTTTCCCCATACCTGCGCTCTCCTAGAAACGCTGGGAGCGCGAAACCGGAAGTACGCACCGGCGAAGGGGGCGGAACTTCCGCCCACAACCCTGCTGAAACTACAGCGACCATGATGCTGCGGGCTGCCTAAGAAAAGGACGCTAGGGGCGAAACTTCCGCCCATGATCCTGCAGGAAAACTACAGCGACCATGATGCAGCGGGCCGCCGGAAGAAAGATGCTAGGGGCGGGACTTCCGCCCGTGCTTTAGCTATGGAGAGATGATGGAACCGGCACTGCACTGAGTGTAGCATGGCGATTTACCACCTGAGACCGCGCGATGAAGCAGGAGGCCCCCCCCCCCCCCCGCAGCCTCTGACAACACGCAAGGTTAGAAAAGAGGCATACACATGAATTATATATATATATATATATATATATATATATATATATATATATATATATATATATATATATATATATATATATATATATATATATATACATATACATATATATACACACACGTATGGGAAAGGACGGTGCAGGCACCCTAGCTCCTTCACCTTTCAAAAGGTGAGGAGAGGGACCGTCTGCCTCCTTTAAGCACCGTAGTCAAATGCATTGGTGATCAAAGTGGAGGCTGCACGGACAATGCATGAATGCCTGTACAACCTAGGGTTTCGTTACCTCAGGGTGGTCAGGCTTTAAGCCCGGCAATCCCACGTCGCGGGAAAGGATACATGGAGGCGACACTCACACGTGCTCGCCCGTTGTTGGTTTGGGGAGATCGGACCCCTTCAAAAAGGGTCCGTCGCCCCTGTCTTATCTTCAAGGTAGAATGAATCTGGGAATACCCAGAGATGTGCCTCCTACGGACACTAAGCATAAACTGGAGCTGTCAGGGCCAGTGTCAAGGTGTATACTATGGAGGAGGAGCTAACTTTTTTTTTGTCTACTTAGTGTCAGCCTCCTGGCGGCAATAGCATACACCCACAGTCCTGTGTCCCCCAATGAGACGATGGAGAAATCAGTTTTGTAGACTACCATTGACAGAAAAATTTAAGGATAGTAACACAGGTAGTTGAGTCCAAGGAAGTGGAGGCCTGACGGTCTCGGAGGCCTACTGCTACAGGCAACATGCTTGAAGGAGAATCAACCAGGAGTATTCACATTTCAAAAAATTAATAGGGACTGATAGGTTTTCCACTACACCCAATCCAGCATATGGACACCCATCGAGGAGTGTTCACATTTAAGCAAATGGCCGTACACAAGAGAAGTGGCTTCAGTCTCAAAAGAGTAGAAATAGCATAATAGGGAGTAACAGGTCTTCCACTACACCCAATCCAACAGATGCACACCCAACCAGGAGTGTTCACATTTCAAAAAATTACTGGCAGACACCACAAAAGTGGCATCAATTTCACCACAGTAGAAATAGTGTAATAGGGACCGACAGGTCTTCCACTACACACAATCCAGCAGATGGACACCCAACATGGAGTGTTCACATTTAAAAAAATGAGGCCCTGACACCACCGAAGTGGCATAAATGTCATGAGAATAAAAATAGTATAATTGGGACTGAGACGTCTTCCACTACAGCTAACCCAGCAGATGTAGACCAACCATGACTGTTCACATTTCCTCAAATCTGTGTTAACATCAGCAGCAGCCACACTAAAGATATCACAGAGTGAAGTTACGGGACATTAAGCATCACAGTAAAAAATGCAATATCACCTAGTCTGTACAGCCTGGATTGGGGTGCAAAAGTCCTTGGAGATCTATGACTTGTTCATCTTAATGAAAGTTAGGCGGTCTACATTCAGGGGACCACCACCAGCAGAGCTGAAGACACATTCTGAGAGAACGCTGGCCGACAGGCACCATAAAACCTCCAAGGTGTGTGAGACGAGCTCAGGACACTCATCTATTTTGGAAGACCAAAATATGAAAGGGTCCAAACCCTCCCTGATAGTATTTATATTCAGTTCTAGATACTCCTGCACGATCTCCATTCGTTCACCATGTGTAAGACTTGGACTTCGTTGTGTTGGTGCACGAGTTGGTCTAAAAATAAAAGTGTTAAAGGACTCACAGAAGTTGCTTCTTCCACTTCCACTGCTGTTGCTGATGTTTTGGGGTTGATGAATTGACGTGCCAGAGGTTGGAAGTCTAGAGCTGCTTTGCGAACTGTGTGCTTCACTGCAGCTTTCGGTAAAAGCTTTCTTAACCCCTTTACCCCCAAGGGTGGTTTGCACGTTAATGACCGGGCCAATTTTTACAATTCTGACCACTGTCCCTTTATGAGGTTATAACTCTGGAACGCTTCAACGGATCCCAGTGAATCTGACATTGTTTTCTCGTGACATATTGTACTTCATGACAATGGTAAAAATTCTTTGATAGTACCTGCGTTTATTTGTAAAAAAAACGGAAATTTGGCGAAAATTATGAAAATTTCGCAATTTTCCAACTTTGAATTTTTATGCAATTAAATCACAGAGATATGTCACACAAAATACTTAATAAGTAACATTTCCCACATGTCTACTTTACATCAGCACAATTTTGGAACCAAAATTTTTTTTTGTTAGGGAGTTATAAGGGTGAAAAGTTGACCAGCAATTTCTCATTTCTACAACACCATTTTTTTTTAGGGACCACATCTCATTTGAAGTCATTTTGAGGGGTCTATATGATAGAAAATACCCAAGTGTGACACCATTCTAAAAACTACACCCCTCAAGGTGCTCAAAACCACATTCAAGAAGTTTATTAACCCTTCTGGTGCTTCACAGGAATTTTTTGAATGTTTAAATAAAAATGAACATTTAACTTTTTTCACAAAAAATTTAATTCAGCTCCAATTTGTTTTATTTTACCAAGGGTAACAGGAGAAAATGGACCCCAAACATTGTTGTACAATTTGTCCTGAGTACGCCAATACCCCACATGTGGGGGTAAACCACTGTTTGGGCGCATGGCACAGCTCGGAAGCGAAGGAGCGCCATTTGACTTTTCAATGCAAAATTGACTGGAATTGGGATGTTTCGTTTGGAGAGCCCCTGATGTGCCTAAACATTGAAACCCCCCACAAGTGACACCATTTTGGAAAGTAGACCCCCTAAGGAACTAATCTAGAGGTGTGGTGAGCACTTTGCCCACCAAGTGCTTCACAGAAGTTTATAATGTAGAACCGTAAAAATAAAAAATCATATTTTTTCACAAAAATTATCTTTTCGCCCCCAATTTTTTATTTTTCCAAGGGTAAGAGAAGAAATTGGACCCCAAAAGTTGTTGTACAATTTGTCCTGAGTACGCTGATACCCCATATGTGGGGGTAAACCACTGTTTGGGCAGATGGGAGAGCTCGGAAAGGAAGGAGCGCCGTTTGACTTTTCAATGCAAAATTGACAGGAATTGAGATGGGACGCCATGTTGCGTTTGCAGAGCCCCTAATGTACCTAAATAGTATAAACCCCTCACAAGTGACACCATTTTGGAAAGTAGACCCCCTAAGGAACTTCTCTAGATGTGTGGTGAGCGCTTTGACCCACCAAGGGCTTCACAGAAGTTTATAATGGAGAGCCGTAAAAATAAAACAAAAATTTTTTCCCACAAAAATTATTTTTTAGCCCCCAGTTTTGTATTTTCCCGAGGGTAAGAGGAGAAATTCGACCCCAAAAGTTGTTGTCCAATTTGTCCTGAGTAGGCTGATACCCCATATGTTGGGGGGAACCACCGTTTGGGCGCATGGGAGGGCTCGGAAGGGAAGGAGTGCCATTTGGAATGCAGACTTAGATGGAATGGTCTGCAGGCGTCACATTGCGTTTGCAGAACCCCTAATGTACCTAAACAGTAGAAACCCCCCACAAGTGACATGTAAGACTCATGCTGGTGTGGTAGTTGGAGGCAGGTATATCTCGCCCAGGTGTTTGTCCTATGTGAATTAGGCCACTCAGTATCTTCAGGGTGCTAATGGGTTAATGATTGCAGGAATAAAAAATGACCAGCTGGGGGTTTCCAGCATCAGCCTGGGGCACACAGATTGCCTGTCTGTGTGAGACAAACGTGAGTGAGAGCTATGTTCAAGAATTGTGTAATGTTAGCTGGGTGGGAGAAGCCCCCTCAGCTGTTGAGATAGCAACGTGTTGGTTTAGTTAGCGCCGGACAGGCTAGGATTTATTTTTATGTTTTGTTTTTCTATGTTGCTTTCACGTTAATAAATCTGACCTGAAGTCAGCTTGCTCAGAAACGTGCTGTACGCCTCAGATTCAATGCACAAACCACGTGGCCTTTGACCCCAGCAAAGGCGATCCCAGACTGTTGTCACAGACCCCATATTGGAAACTAGACCCCCCAGGGAACTTATCTAGATATGTTGTGAGAACTTTGAACCCCCAAGTGTTTCACTACAGTTTATAACGCAGAGCCGTAAAAATAAAAAATCTTTTTTTTCCCCACAAAAATTTTTTAGCCCCCAGTTTTGTATTTTCCCAAGAGTAACAGGAGAAATTGGACCCCAACAGTTGTTGTCCTATTTGTCCTGAGTACGCTGATACCCCATATGTTGGGGTAAACCCCTGTTTGGGCACACGGGAGAGCTCGGAAGGGAAGAAGCACTGTTTTACTTTTTCAACGCAGAATTGGCTGGAATTGAGATCGGACGCCATGTCGCGTTTGGAGAGCCCCTGATGTGCCTAAACAGTGGAAACCCCCCAATTATAACTGAAACCCTAATCCAAACACTCCCCTAACCCTAATTCCAACGGTAACCCTAACCACACCTCTAACCCTGACACACCCCTAACCCTAATCCCAACCCTATTCCCAACTGTAAATGTAATCTAAACCCTAACTGTAACTTTAGCCCCAACCCAAACTGTAGCCCTAACCCTAGCCCTAACCCTAACTCTAGCCCTAACCCTAACCCTAGCCCTAGCCCTAACCCTAGCCCTAATGGGAAAATGGAAATAAATACATTTTTTTAATTTTTCCCTAACTAAGGGGGTGATGAAGGGGGGTTTGATTTACTTTTATAGTGGTTTTTTTAGCAGATTTTTATGATTGGCAGCCGTCACACACTGAAAGACGCTTTTTATTGCAAAAAATATTTTTTGCGTTACCACATTTTGAGAGCTATAATTTTTCCATATTTTGGTCCACAGAGTCATGTGAGGTCTTGTTTTTTGCGGGACGAGTTGACGTTTTTATTGGTAACATTTTCGGGCACGTGACATTTTTTGATCGCTTTTTATTCCGATTTTTGTGAGGCAGAATGACCAAAAACCAGCTATTCATGAATTTCTTTTGGGGGAGGCGTTTATACCGTTCCGAGTTTGGTAAAATTGATAAAGCAGTTTTATTCTTCGGGTCAGTACGATTACAGCGATACCTCATTTATATAATTTTTTTATGTTTTGGCGCTTTTATACGATAAAAACTATTTTATAGAAAAAAATTATTTTTGCATCGCTTTATTCTCAGGACTATAACTTTTTTATTTTTTTGCTGATGATGCTGTATGGCGGCTCGTTTTTTTGCGGGACAAGATGACGCTTTCAGCGGTACCATGGTTATTTATATCTGTCCTTTTGATCGCGTGTTATTCCACTTTTTGTTCGGCGGTATGATAATAAAGCGTTGTTTTTTGCCTCGTTTTTTTTTTTTTCTTACGGTGTTTACTGAAGGGGTTAACTAGTGGGCCAGTTTTATAGGTCGGGCCGTTACGGACGCGGCGATACTAAATATATGTACTTTTATTGTTTATTTATTTAGATAAAGAAATGTATTTATGGGAATAATATATTTTTTTTCATTATTTAGGAATATTTTTTTTTATTTTTTTTTTACACATTTGGAAAAAAAATTTTTTAATTTTTTACTTTGTCCCAGGGGGGGACATCACAGATCGGTGATCTGACAGTTTGCACAGCACTCTGTCAGATCACCGATCTAATAGCAGTGCAGGCTGCTTCACAGTGCCTGCTCTGAGCAGGCTCTGTGAAGCCACCTCCCTCCCTGCAGGACCCGGATCCGCGGCCATCTTGGATCCGGATCTGGAGCAGGCAGGGAGGGAGGTAAGACTCTCGCAGCAACGCGATCACATCGCGTTGCTGCGAGGGGCTCAGGGAAGCCCGCAGGGAGCCCCCTCCCTGCGCGATGCTTCCCTGCACCCCCGGCACATCGCGATCATCTTTGATCGCGGTGTGCCAGGGGTTAATGTGCCAGGGGCGGTCCGTGACCGCTCCTGGCACATAGTGCCGGATGTCAGCTGCGATAGGCAGCTGACACCCGGCCGCGCTCCCCCCGTGAGCGCCGCCGATCGCGCTGGACGTACTATCCCGTCCGTGGTCATAGGGGCCCGCCCCACCTCGACGGGATAGTACATCCGATGTCAGAAAGGGGTTAAGGTTGTTTAAAAGTGTGTTTCGATACTCCAGCATTCGCGGGTCCCTTTCTAGGGCGGGAATCATCTGGCAAAATTTGGTTTTATAACGTGGATCTAACAGAGTGGCAACCCAGTAGTCAGCATTATTCCTAATCATAACTATATGCGGATCATGTTGCAGATAGTGCAGCAAGAAGGCCCTCATATGTCAGGCTCTACCATGAGGTCCAAGTCCATGCGGTGTTGGTGGCTGGGTAACAATGAGGCTCGTTTCCTCCGTCCCCTCCCGCCAACCATGAACAGAGAGGGGAGGATTTTCCTCTTCATCTGACAGCTGCTCGCCCATCACCTCTTCCTCCTCCATTTGATTCTCGGATCTTGCACCTTCGATAACAGTTTGTCTATTATCACCAGCCCCACTCGATCGCAGTAATCCACCCTACCTTGGCACCAACCTGTGTGCCAACAGCCTTGAACTCAGAGACAATGCTTTCCCTTCCGCATCCTCCTCTTCTTCTGGGACCACCATCTCCTCCCGCATGCTATTCAAACTCTGCTCCAGAATATAGATGACCGGAATAGTGATGCTGATGACGGCGGCGTCAGCGCTAACCATCTTAGTAGCCATTTTGAAACTGTGTGTAAGGGTGCAGAGGTCCTTAATCTGTGCCCACTCTGTAAATGTGATATGTGCCACGTCCATCCGTCACATATAGCTTGTGAAAAAATATTAATTAGAATGCTATACTCGTCCATGGGGCACAATAGAAGCAGTGTAGGACATGTGCCATGCTGGCTTTGCTTGTGGACCTCAGTAATGACAACAAAAAAGTGCTGGAAGCTAAATTTAACAGCCACACTGGACACTAGCTAGCTACACTAGCTGACTGATATACAACCACCTAACTAAGTAGATAAAATCTTGCTGCTAACAGTGCCAGCATTAGGAGCAGACTCTGTGCTGTTCGTATCAAAATGACGCCAAAACAACTATTTATATTGAGAGGGACATGTGATTTCAGCAGCCAATGACACAAGTCGTTGTGTCAGGACATTGTGGTTGTTTCCTGCGCCCTAATTGGCTAGCCGCAATGTGCACACACAAAGTTAGGGGAAAAAAATAACTGTTTACAAGAACGTCTCTGAGCTCTGCAAATCCCCTCATCAAACACGTTCCAAACGCTTATGATACATTATTATCGCTGCTAAAATGATGAAAATACTTTTGTGGCAACGCCAATATTTTACCACCTTTTACCTGAATGTTACCAATTTTATAAAATTTTGTTCGTGCTTCCGATCATGAATCCGAATGTGCCATATTTGTGCCGAATTTATGTTTGGTGATCGTTTTCCGAACAAATTCGCTCATCACTACTCGTAACCTGCACAGCGGGTGAGTTTACGCAGCGGTAACATTGGGCATGAGACTTCTAGAAATCCCATCCACTGGGCTTCTAATGTACAACACAGCTATTCCTGATGGTGGCACATAGCCCAATTCACTTGTTGCCGACCAAGAAAAAAACAACACATGACAAACAATGTTACCATGTGATATTTCGGAAACAGCTGCACTGCTCTTGCTGGCTCAGGTTAACCATGTGTTTATTAAATACTATTCGGCAAAGAGCCGAGCAGGAGTGACATAGCAAGCACTATGATATCACCATCAAGAAGATATGCCATTTCTTGAGCAATGGCCACAACTATAATTAGGAGATAAAACGTGCAGCATATCATTTGGTGTGATCAACAATTAAATGAGGTGTGCTATGTGTTACAGACATGGAAATGTACACGTGTGAGCTGAAGATAGGCTGTCATTATCTTCTGTCTCTACAGGCCACATGGGCAGCGAGAGTATTCACACCAGGTCGCCCAGCACTGTAAACACACGCCATAAAGCCCAACCTGCTGTTATCCCAAATCTCCCATCTATCTATAGGAGACACTGTATTAGAATACGTACATTCTTTAAAAAAAAAAAAACAGAGAGATGGCAGGAAAAACTGAGAAAAATTCATACTTTTTTATATGCATTTTTGCTTTTGTCTTTTTTCCCATTCATGTGACAAAATTGACATGCTGTAGAAAAAAACGCCTTGAAGGTTCGTATGGGAAAAAATAAGCAGCATATGTGCATGAAATTTCAGAAATCTCATTCACTTTGCCGATATGGTAAAACTCTGCAGGGTTGACACAGGGTAAATAACACGTCAAAATGTATCACATCATATTTTAGCCCTTTGTTATGCATGTATGCGGGTTCCACAAATGACCGTGCCACAGAAGCTTCATTGGGCACAGATAGAATCAACCACATTCGGATCCTTCAGACGGAACCTGAAAACCCACCTCACCTCTTCAGGAAAGCCTACAGCCTGCACTGACCCCGCTGCCTCCTCACCACTATCGAAGCTACCGCCTCACCAACACCGGAGCTCCTGCAACCCTCAACCTACTGTCCCCTTCCCCACCATCCTGTAGAATGTAAGCCCGCAAGGGCAGGGTCCTCGCCCCTCTGTATCAGTCTGTCATTGTTAGTTTGCTTACAGTAAGTGATATCTGTAATTTGTATGTAACCCCTTCTCATGTACAGCACCATGGAATCAATGGTGCTATATAAATAATAATAATATGAATAATAATAATAATAAAATGAGGAGCACTCTAGATTTGATGGCCAGGAATGTGGGAAAAACCAGGGTTACCGGTTACCGCCAAGAAGACACTTGACTTGGCACATGTACAGGAAGTTGCTTGGGTGAGTTCCTGGAGATTGCAAGTCTATGAAAACCTACGAGTGCCCAAGCTCTGCTGATGAGGTTGTGGACCTGGATTAGTTGATGTTGGCGGCATGTGGACTCTGTACTGCTCTACTAAAGCCCTCTCAGCGACTGTATAGCTGCCCAAATATAATGAATATAAGCCCCTGAGGCTTCTCTAGGGAGACTTGAATGAAGTAAACTATATGTGGACAGTTACCAGAGAAACCTGTGAAATAGCCATAGCTACATGTATATAGAGGACAGCTACATGTATATACAATCAGAGGGCTTTAGTGAAGCATTATATATATAGCCAAATGGCATCACCTTCAACAGCGGGATATGGCACCTGTAACTCTCTAGGATACCCCGTCTGCCGATGGAGGAAGAGGAACTTTGCAACTTCCATCTCAAGCATGCCAGCAATCCTGCCATGGAATTGTGCATCTCCCTGGTCCTTCTCCTGTACTTTGTACAGAAACATTACAGCGCAAAAGTTTTAGGCAGGTCTAGAAAAAAATGCTGCAAAGTAAGAATACTTTAAAAAAAAAAAAAACAATCTGTTCAGCTCTGTAACCTTAAAATAACCTTGCCGATACATAGCCTTTAAGGACCTGCGTTACAGGCAATTCCTAGAAATCTTTCTAAGGCTATGTGCACACGTTGCAGATTAGGCTTAGGAATTTCTGGTGCAGATTCTGCATCTCTTGGCAGAAAACGCATGTGCGGATTTGTCGCGGTTTTTGGGCGGATTTGCTTCGGATTTTTTGCGGATTTACTGTGTTTTTTTACCTCTGTGGATTTCTATAATGGAATGGGTACAAAACGCAGCAGATCCGCAAAAAAGAAGAAACATGCTACTACTTTTAATCTGCAGCGTTTCCGCACAGAATTTTCCGCACCATTGGCACAGCATTTTTTTTTTCACCATTGATTTACATTGTACTGTAAATCACTTGCGGATCTGCAGCGTTTCTGCACCGCAAAAAACTCTGCGGATTCGCAGGAAATCCGCAACGTGTGCACGTACCCTAATACCCAAACTGCCTGCTTGAAGGGAATCTGTCACCACTTTTGAGCTATGTAAAATGAATATAAAAAGTCTACAGCCCCTATTATATAATTTGGTTGTATAAAATAAGTATACTCTAAGGATGGAGCTACAGTAACGTTTAAAAAAATTGGTCCGTTGTTGATCCAGAAAAGTAGGATGAGTGTTATGCAAGTAGAATATGATTTTTCTCAACTATGACATGCGTATCCAATCTGTATGCAATGCATTTTTAACATCTTTTACATACTGCAATTCTCTATATAACTTAAAGCTAGTTTACAAAGTTTTCAATCTTATATACAGATATAAATAGATGGTTAGATAGATATGGGGCAAATGGATAAAGACAGATAGACAGATATTTAATAAGCTATGTGGAGCTTATCTGACAGCTTTTTAGGAATAAATGTAAAAAAAAAAAGAAAGAAAAAAAATTGTAATTTTACTAGCCAGCTAAGGAAAGCAGACAGCTGTGATCTGGTCTTATTAGACTGGTAAGGGGCCAATAACAATTGTGCTTCCAGGCCTAATAATATCAGCTTACAGTTGTCTGCTTAGCCTTTACAGGTTATTAAAAAGGAGAGGCTCTAAATCAAATAATGACATGGGATTTTTTAATGCCCGGCAAAGGCTAAACAGACAGCTGCATGTTGATAATAGATCGGGAAGGTCCAAAAATTTTTAGAGCACTTCATGCTTCCTTCTGCCGACAAGCTTTTTGGGAGTTGGAAATTTCATTCTCCAGCAGGACTTGGCACCTGTCCACACTGCCAAAAGTACCAATACCTGGTTTAAAAACAACAGTAGCACTGTGCTTCATTGGCCTGCAAACTCGCCTGATCTTAACCCCATAATCTATGAGGTACTGTAAAGAGGAAGATGAGAGACACCAGACAATGCAGACGAACTGCTATCAAAGCAACCTGGGCTTCCATAACACCTCAGCAGTGCCACAGGCTGATCCCCTCCATGCCACGCCGCATTGATGCAGTAATTGATGCAAAAGGAGCCCGACCAAGGACTGAGTGCATTTACTGAACATACATTTCATTAGGCCAACATTTCAGGTTTTAAAATCATTTTTCAAGCTGGTGTTATATAGTATTCTAATTTACTGAGATAATGACTTTTGGGTTTTCATTGGCTGTAAGCCATAATTATCACCATTAACAAAAATAAACACTTGAAATAGATCACTCTGTTTGTAATGACTCTATATAATATGAGTTTCACTTTTTGTATTGAAGAACTGAAATAAATTAACTTTTTGATGATATTCTAATTTTGTGAGATGAACCTGTATTTCAGAGATTTACACAGAAGTTCCAGTTTAAGCGCAGGATAAATGTGAGCTGAGCCTTAGGGTAAGTGCACACGTCAGTATTTTCTAACAGAAATTTCCTGACAAAAAACGGACATTTCTGCCAGAAATCCGCATGCGTTTTTGCTGTTTTTCTGCGTTTTTGACGCGCTTTTTGCGGATTTTTTTCTTTGCGTTTTTTTCCCCAATGCATTATATAGCGGGAAAAACGCGGAAAATCCGCAAAATTAATGAACATGCTGCTTTTTTTACCGCAATGCATTTTTTTGCGGAAAAAAAACGCATCATGTGCACAAAAATTGCAGAATGCATTCTAAATGATAGGATGCATATGTGAGTGTTTTTGTATGTGTTTTTATAGCGTTTTTTTTTTTTTCGCAAAAACACCTCAACGTGTGCACATACCCTAAGGGTACGTGTCCACGTTCAGGATGGCCGGCGGTTTTGACGGAGCGGTAAACTCGCTCCGCCCCCTTCTGAAGACGCAATTATGCCGGATGTGTTCATTGCACACATCCGGAATCATCGCACCCCACACATAGGGCCCTGTGTTATACCTTGCGGCGGCGCAGCGGCGCCGCAAGGTAAACAAACATGCTGCGATATAAAAAGACGCGCTGCATGTCCGGAATCGCAGGGCCGCCGGATGCGTTTTACCACGCATAGTGGAGACGGGATTTCATGAAATCCCCTACACTATGCTGTAACATCTGGACGCTGCGTGTCTGACGCTGCGTCTCTATGCAGCGTCAAACATGCAGCGTTTACTGAACGTGGAAACATACCCTTACTGTGATCTTTGGGAGGCAGAATGAAAAAAAAAATTCAATAGCAAGTGAAGAATTGGTTTTATTTATTTTTTTACACTGTTCCTCATGCGGAATAAGTGATTAGACGACTTTATTCTTCAGGTCAGTGTAATTACAGAGATACCAGATTTATATCGGGTTTTTATGTTTGGCTGCTGTCACACACTAAAAGACACTTTTTATTGCAAAAACTTTTTTTTTTTTTGCATCCCCATATTTAGATAGCTATGATTTTTCCATGTTTCTGCCGACAGAGTCAAGTCAGGGCTTGTTTTTTGCGGGACGAGTTTTTACTGGGCAGCACCGTGGGCAGCACGGTGGCGCAGTGGTTAGCATTGCAGCCTTGCAGCGCTGGGGTCCTGGGTTCTAATCCCACCCAGGACAACATCTGCAAAGAGTTTGTATGTTCTCTCCGTGTTTGCGTGGGTTTCCTCCGGGCACTCCGGTTTCCTCCCACATTCCAAAGACATACTGATAGGGATTCTAGATTGTGAGCCCCATCGGGGACAGTGATGATAATGTGTGCAAAACTGTAAAGCGCTGCGGAATATGTTAGCGCTATATAAAAATAAAGATTATTATTATTATTATTATTATTACTGGTACCATTTTGAGGCATGACATTTTTTGATTGCTCTCTATTCTGATTTTTGGAGGCAGAATGAACAAAAAACAGCAATTCAGGAATTTTTTTTTTTCAATGCATTTCACGTGTGCTAAAATTGATAAGGTAACTTTATTCTTTGGGTCAGTACGATTACAGCAACACCACATGTATATACCGTAGTTTTTTTTATGTTTTGGCACTTTTACACAATATAAACTATTTTATAGAAAAAAAGGATTATTTTTGCATTGCTTTCTTTTGATATAAGTTTTATTTTTCCACTAACAGCTGTATGGTATGGTATGTTTTTTGCGGGACAAGATGTAGTTCTCAGAAAAATCACTTATTTACATTAGTCTTTTTGATTGCAATTTATTCCACTTTTTGTTAGGCGGTATGATGATAAACCATAGAATTTTGCCTATGTTCACTGAAGGGGGTTAATTAACAGGACAGTTTTGTAGGGCGGTTTGTTCTGGATGCTTTGATACCAAATATGTGTACTTTTTAAATTTATTTTTACATAAAATGTATTTATTGGATTAATTTTTTTATTGTTCCTTACTATTTTTATATTTTTAAAATTTGTATTGAATCCTGAGATAAAATACTCAGCAAATACTGACCGTGTGCAAGTGGCCTATGCGAGCAGACCATTCTACTTTCATTTATAGGTAGGAAGACAACCAATACTATACAATAGAAGTTAATGAGAAGGATAAAAAGACACTTGGAAGCCACCGGTTGTTATTTTTAACATTTTTTAAAGCGTTTTCACTTCAAAAGGGCTAACACAATTTATTCATAGGTGAATAGGATTTAAAAATATGCAAAGAAGTTGCCAGTAAAAACAGCAAAAAAAAATGCTGAAAAAAAAATTACTCCGAAAGTAACAACAAAAAAGCTACGGTAAAAAAGATCCTTCGGGTGTACCAAACTCTAGAGAAAAGGAGTGATTCCTGAAGCGTCTTCCGCTTGAAAAACTGATGGTTTTGGCAGCCTCAAAAGATGCTATATGCACATAACTCCATAAGCCTACAAAATTATCTAGAAAAATCCAAAAGCTGCTGAAAAAAAGCCCCAAAAACACATAGAAAAAAAAAGCACAAAAACAGCTGAAGACTAATCAGATTTACAAAAGTTGTCTCTAATGGCCAATAGACAGTAGAGTAAAAATGGATGCAGTGATGACACACTGAAGGTAAAAACGGACACACCGATGGCACCAGTACCGTTTTTTTCCTGTACGTGGTAAAGAAGCATTACTTATACACCAACACTTTTACTTGGCATCTGTGCCAACTAGCTGACATACCCATTGGGCGTTCTGTGCCTTTTATAGTTACATTACATCATGTACTATTGTGCTGCCTAATTGTTTTAGCACTATTTTCTATACACCGGATGCAACTATTCACAGACACGGTGCAGACTGCCGTTTATATCTGTAGCTGCTTACAAAATATCTAGGGTGCACACGTACTGTTCCTCTATCCTTTTACATGTCAGTCTCTGATCCGAGTAATGGATCAAAATTACTCATACAAGTCAGTCTAAGGCTATGTGCGCTCATTCAGTACTTGCTTGCAGAAATTTCTGCGAGGTTTCTGGATCTCTTGGCAGCAAAAACACGCGTTCTGCTGCATTTTTGAGTGCGTTTATACCTTGGTTTTGTATGCGTTTTTTGCATGTGTTTTTGTACAGCGAAATAAACATTTAAAAAAAAACCTACGGTATTTTGTGATGTACCGTATATACTCAAATATAAGCCGAGAATTTCAGCCCATTATTTTAGGCTGAAATTGCCCCTCTCGGATTATACTCAAGTCATTCCCAGGGGTTGGCAGGGGAGGGGGAGCGGAGCTGTGTAATAATACTCACCTGCTCCTGGCGCAGTCTCTGCTCGTCTGTTCCCCGGCAGCTTCTTCCTGTAGTGAGCACGTGGCACCGCTCATTAAAGTAATGAATATGGACCCGACTCCATGCGGGGTGGAGCCGCATATTTATTACTGTAATGAGAGGTACCATGTGACCGCTCACTACAGGAAGAAGCTGCCGGCGCCGGGGAACAGACGTGCAGGGACCGCGCCAGGAGCAGGTGAGTATAACGCAGTGCGCTATATTCACCTGCTCCCCGTTCCACCGATGGGCGCCGCTGCATCTTCCCCGTCCTCTGCAGTGACGCTCAGGTCAGAGGGCGCGATGACGCGATTAGTGCACGCCGCCCTCTGCCTGAGTGTCAGCGCGGAGGACAGGGAAGACACAGCGGCGCCCATCGGTGGAACGGGGAGCAGGTGAATATAGCAAGTGACGGGGGCCTGAGAGGCGAGTATGTCTTTTTTTTTTATCGCAGCAACAGCATATGGGGCAAATGTCTGTATGGAGCATCTTATGGGGCCATGTGCAGCATTACATGGGGCTAATATCTGTATGGGGCCATGTGCAACATTATATGGGGCTAATATCGGTATGGGGCCATGTGCAGCATTATATGGGGCAAATATCTCTGGAGCATCTTATGGGGCCATAATCAGCATTTGTGCAGCATTACATGGGGCATATTTTAATATGGAGTATCTTATGGAGCCCATCATAAACTGTATGGAGCATTATATTATTATTATACATTTTTTTATATGGGGCATATTTTAATATGGAGCATCTTATGGGGCCATCATGAACTGTATGGAGCATTATATGGGGCTCCTGATTCAATATGGATATTCAAAAACACTTAACCTACTGATGTCTCAATTAATTTTACTTTTAGTGGTATCTATTTTTACTTTTGACATTTACCGGTAGCTGCTGCATTTCCCACCCTAGGCTTATACTCGAGTCATTAAGTTTTCCCATTTTTTTCTGGCAAAATTAGGGGGGGGGGTTGGCTTATACTCGAGTATATACGGTAATTTCTTGGCTCAACACCACCATTTTTATTCTGATGCAGTAGCATCAGAGTAATGGTATTAAGGCTTGGTGTCAGCAGCTGTCATTGATACCAAGCCCTATGCTTAGTAATGAAAATTTTCAGCCCGACACCCTCATTACTAAGACGGTAAGTAAACACAAACACACACATTGTCACCAACCTATGTAGGAGTGTTAACAGAATGAACCTAAGTCGGCTGTAACCAAACAGCAATTCTTATTTTGAGAAAAAAAAAATGTGTGGGCTCCTGCGCAATTTTCATAACCAGCAGAGGGAAAGCCGACGGCTGATGTTAATATTCTGGGTGTAAAGGTTCCTAGGCTATTAATATCTGCTCACAGTTGTTTGCTTAGCCTTTACTGGCTAATTTACAGGGTGACCCAAGAAAAAAAACGACTTAGGCTATGTGCACACGTTGCGGATTAGGCTTAGGAATTTCTGGTGCGGATTCTGCCTCTCCTGGCAGAAAACGCACCTGCGAATTTGTCGCATTTTTAGTGCGGTTCCGCAGCGTTTTTTGTGCGTTTTTGCGGCAGTTTTCTTGCGGATTCGCTGCGTTTTTTACCCCTGCGGTTTTCTCTAATGGAATGGGTACAAAAACGCTGCAGATTCACAAAAAAAGAAGTGACATGCTACTTTTAAACCGCAGCGGATTTTCCGCAAAGTGTGCACAGCATTTTTTTTCCCTCATTGATGTACATTGTACTGTAAATCAATTGCGGATCTGCAGCGTTTCTGCACATCAAAAAATGCTGCGGATCCGCAGAGAATCCGCAACGTGTGCACATAGCCATAGGGTCCCCCTATAAAATCTACCCAGCAAAGGCTAGGGACAGCTGTGGGCTGATAATAGCCTAGAGGGTCCATGGATATTTTCCCCCTACCCAGGCTAAAAACATAACTCTCAGTCACCCCAGAAAAGGTGCATCTATGCTGGCACTTAGCCTCGCTCTTCCCACTTACCCTGTAGCAGTGGCAAGTGGGGCGATGGATGGGGGGTTGATGTCACCTTTGTATTATCAGGTGACATCAAGCCCACAGGTTAGTAATGGAGATGCGTCAATAAGACACCCTAATTTCTAACCACATAGTGATATTATAAAAATACAGACCCAGAATAAAGTCCTTTATTTGAAATGACACAGACTCCTTTATTGAAACTAAATTAAACCATACTTACCGAACACCTAATCCACTGACGCCAATGTCTCCTGCAACAAAATAAAATAATAAATCACAATATTCTTCACCGGTCCGCAGAGGAGATAATCCATAATGTCCCACGATGATCCTGATGACTTTGAGAGCCGTGCTCACGAAGCAGTGGTGCCGTAAGGAAGATCACCAGAGCTGATGATATCCGGTGACCTCTGTCATGGCAGCTCAGTAATACAATGCGGAAGCGATTGACTCCTTTCAGTGTATCACCGGCAGCCAGGTAGTCACAGCTCCCAATGTTACTGTTACGTGAGATCGCCGTTGGACACTCAGGATTACATTGACTACGCCTGAGAGGCGAGTATATGGTGGTTTATTATTTTTTTATTTTTTCTAGGAGACATGGGCATCGGCATTTGGCGTTAAGGTGAGTATAATTTTTTTTTTTTTTTATTTCATTATGTATGTAATTATTTTACATGTTGTGTTTTACCGCAGGTCACAGTATCTCTGCGGGGTCACCCTAATATCCGACAGCATGACCCCGCAGCACTCTGACCGACAGTCTTACTGGCGGTAGCGTTACCGCAGGTCACAGTCACAGCTGCGGGGTCACGCTGACATCTGACAGTATGACCCCGCAGCACTCTGACCGACAGTCTTACCGGTGGTAGCGTTACCGCAGGTCACAGTCACAGCTGCGGGGTCACGCTGACATCTGACAGTATGACCCCACAGTGCTCTGACCGACAGTCTTACCGGCGGTAGCGTTACCGCAGGTCACAGTCACAGCTGCGGGGTCACGCTGACATCTGACAGTATGACCCCACAGTGCTCTGACCGACAGTCTTACTGGCGGTAGCATTAGCGCGGGTCACAGTCACAGCTGCGGGGTCACGCTGACATCTGACAGTATGACCCCACAGTGCTCTGACCGACAGTCTTACTGGCGGTAGCATTAGCGCGAGTCACAGTCACAGCTGCGGGGTCACGCTGACATCTGACAGTATGACCCCACAGTGCTCTGACCGACAGTCTTACTGGCGGTAGCATTAGCGCGGGTCACAGTCACAGCTGCGGGGTCACGTTGACATCTGACAGTATGACTCCACGGTGCTCTGACCGACAGTCTTACTGGTGGTAGCATTACCACCGATAAGAACCACCGCACCTGTGTTTTCCACGTTGTCACACAGATGACAGCCTGGGAAACACCATAGAATGCCGGTGAAAACACAAACAAAAACTGAGCAAATCTGCAAACATTTTTATACCTGCGTTTTTGCTGCGGATTTGACTGACTCAATTGAAGTCAAGGGGTGAAAACCGCTACAAATCCGCAAAAAAAATTGACATGCTGCAGAAAACAAAAAAAACATACTGCATATACTCAAAGGAAATTGACTGATCATGTGCACAACACTTCAGGATTGCCATTGAATTATCTTGCATAAAGTTTCCATAGCGTTTTTGGCCTATTTCCACGATGAGAAAACACATAAAAAATGCACCGTGTGCACATAGCCTTAGGGTCAGTAATAATGACTGACAGCACACAATGCCATCCATGATTGATATTGCAGTGGGTAGGAAAAGCCATTCTTTATCTTACGAGAAAATCACTGATGGAACAATGACGGTTAAAACTAAACTCTGATGAAATGCAGATCAGAGTAAAATATATTTTTATCTAGCAGAAAAATCACTAACGTCAGATCGAGGCCTAAAGATATTTCACACAAGTATTAATGTAACTGAGCAAGTAGCATGTTCTCAGTTTGCATTTTGGTCCCCGAGTTGCCAGATTTTGCCCCTAAAATACAACAATTTACCATCCTAAACAAATTACTTATCTACTGTTAAATTGTTGCTAGGACACCCACTAATCATCAGAACAGGTTCTGCCCATTCTGGAAACGGTGGGACCCAATGCGATCGCTTATTTCCAGCTGGAACACCCCTTTAAAAGCATAAATAGTGGAAAATAACTAAGTCTGTGTTCATATAAGCTACTATACGATGTGAAGAAAACAAAAAAACAGGAGTGTCGCAAATGTAAAAGCATAGACCCCTTTAGGTTATTTACTTGTGCCCAGATACTTAAAGGGATTGAACACTACTGCACAATCTCTTTTAAATTGCTCTAAAATGCATCATAAAGCAAAAAAGAATCCTATACTCCCTCCCAGAAGAGCGCCGTGTCCCTCGGTGATCATGTGATATTCAGAAACTTTGGCTCACTGCCTTTTATAGCTGTGCACTATAAGCATGCTCATTGATCTGTGCAGAGACCACTGTGCAGGGAAGGAGGTGGGCTGTAACCATCACCTTGTGAATAGTGTGATCCTGTGTTATCTATATATGGGAGATACCTCTCATTGCAAACAGCTATAGAAATGTGTCCTCTACAGAATGGAAGTTTCAGTCTATTATGATGATCAATGGAAGAACTGCAAGATTTCCCTTTAAATGTTTTTTCTAATGTTCCTCTTTCAAGAGCGCACAGCTCCCAGTCTCCTGTTTACCGGAGGGAAGAAAGAGTGCTCCTGAAGTGTGGACCAACCTCATAGTCGCACTCCAGGTCTGAACGGAGCGCTCTCCCACCCTGCTGGAAACAGTAGCTTTGCCCCTGCAACACTGAAGGAGCCGGGGGTCTTCAACACTGTTGGATAATAAAAGCTGAGCTAGACGGTAGAACATTACAGAATGATCTACATATGATGTCTACATGGGCAAAAACATGACAGATGATGTTTAATGTAGAGTAATGCACCAAGGACGGAGTAATCATATTGCTACATACATTAAGTGTGAGTATACTAGGGATACAGAACAGAAGGACTCGGGGATTCTGGTTACAAGTAAGCTGAGCAGCAGCACTCAATGTCAGGCAGCAGCCGCAAATGCAAACAAGAGTTTAGTGTATAAAAAATAAAATCCTGTCATCCAAATGTGATCCTCTATAAATCACTTGTAAGGCGACATCTATAATATGGGATCTAGTCTGGGGCTCCACATTATAAAAAGAATATTCGGAAGTTAAAGTCAGGTGGGCAATTAGATTATTACAAGGGATGGAAGGCCTTTCATATGAGGAGAGGTTGGAAAAGCTGGGCTTGTTTAACTTAGAAAAAGACGCGTGGTCAATACAAAGGACTGGCACATGACTTATTCCTTCCTAGGACCTTGCAAGGGACAATCAATATACGTGGAAGAAAGGCAACAGGCGGTTAAAAAGAAAAGGGTTCTTTAGGGTATGTGCCCACGCTGCGTCCAGGTGTGCGGATTTTTCCGCACTGATTTTGATAAATCCGCAGGGCAAAAATCACTGCATTTTTCCTGCGGATTTTCTGCGGTTTTTGTGCGGATTCTACTGCGGTTTTACACCTGCGTTTTTTTTTTAATATGGAGCAGGTGTTAAACCGCTGCGGATTCCGCACAAAGAATTGACATGCTGCGGAAAATAAACCGCAGCGTTTCTGCGCGTTTTTTTCCGCAGCATGTGCACAGCGGTTTTTGTTTTCCATAGGTTAACATGGTACTGTACACCACATGGAAAACTGCTGCAGATCCGCAGCGTCGAAAACGCTGTGGATCCGCAGTAAAAACCGCAACGTGTGCACATAGCCTTACAGTTAGAGCAGTCAGACATTAGATCAGGATTAAAAAAGGGATGAATGGTTTTCTCACAAGAAATGACATTGTGAGTTATAACTGTTTAGCAATAAATAGAGAAAGGTTAAACTTGATGGACCCATGTATCTATGAACATTTACCCTCAATCTCTGCCCACCAAGTCCCTCCTGCTTCCAAGTAGGGCTGTGGAGTCGGAAAGCCAAACCACCATCTCAAGACTCCTCAATTCCTCTGACTCAGACTCAGACTCCCCAGCACTGGTCACTACTGAGCATGTACATAAAGTGCAGCACGATTCATCTCACCTAAACCTCCGACTCCCCAGCACTGGTCACTACTGAGCATGTACGTAAAGTGCAGCACAGATTCATCTCAGCTAAACCTCCCACTCCCCAGCACTGGTCACTACTGAGCATGTACATAAAGTGCAGCACAGATTCATCTCAGCTAAACCTCCCACTCCCCAGCACTGGTCACTACTGAGCATGTACATAACCTGCAGCACAGATTCATCTCCACTAAAAGCGGAGATCAGGAACAGAACAGACATTTATAGGACATTTCATAACTTTCCCAAATTCTTATGAGAACAATTACAGACCCTCCAGCACTGAACTACTGTACCCAATGTTATATATTGTCGGAGTTAGTGCATTTTATACCGACTCCGACTCCAAACTCCTGATGCTGAGATCTCACACTGGTCTGTACAAGCTGCGGCTGTCTATCAGGTAGGGTGGGTGAAAACTGAATACACTTGAACTTATCAGCTCCCCCACTTTTTAATTGGACTGAAAACAATGCTACCCTTAAAGGGAATCTGTCAATAGACTCAACCCTCCTAAGCCGTCTATATGGGCATGTAGGTCATAGGAAGCTGAATAATGCCATACCTTGATATCTACAATCCGATGTCTTATTCCATAGAAATCCATATGTTTTTAATATGCTAATTAGCTCTTAAGATCTATGGGTTGGACAATGATCTCCCCAAGAATCTGTCTTTAGAGCTTATTTTAAATTAAAGGGGATGTTCCCAGTGTCAGATGTAACGGCTGCTCTCAGCAGAGCCATGTAGGATTATAACAGTACAGCAGAGCTAAGCTTGGTCTCATTATAAACACAGCTGCAGTTGTGGCTCTTCTTCAGCATGCGCAAGGATTTCTGTAACGGCGAGGGCGATTTCAGACGTCCGTACACATCAGAGATCGGATCGCAATGCACGGCTGCGGAGCTCCCGGCCTGAGCGTGACAGCCTCATAGAAATAAGTGAAGCTTTCATGCTCAGTTAGAAAAACCCGCAGCCAGTCCGTGCACTGTGGTCCGATGTGAACGGACGTCTGAATGTGCCCTCAGCCTCATTCAGATTAATAATCAGAATCCAATAATCAGTGGCTTTGTGTCACTTTAGGGTTTTTCCATGCCTAACGCTTATTCCCTGTTATTTAGACCAGCTAGGGCACAATGAGACAGGATGAGCCCACCCAGGAGACCCCTACATTCACCCCCCCAAACAGTATGAGGGGACAGAGGAACATGCACCATCAGCCTGAAAGGCTGGAGAGTAACATCCCACAATAGGAACCACTGATTCTAATGACACAATCCAGACCCGGATCCAATATCCCTGAGGCTGCGCTGCTCTATGTGTTTATGGCACCTGCTGTAAGAGGGTCCTGGGGCTGTGGTGACCCCGCACACACCTGAGCTCACGGACACTGACCTGCACTGTGTAATGGCAGGGATGGGGTCCCGGGGACACTATAGCAGGAGGGGGCCGGGACAATACCACCGGCAGCTCCCACCCAGCTAACCAGCAGCGTCACCCACTACATGACATGTGTCTGCTCCCAGCCGGTACAGGGCTCCCACCAAAACCGGCCACGGACAGCCAGGCATTCCCTGGCTCCTCACAAGCACTCACCGTCCGTGGGAGGAACGCGACCCGGTTCCGCCATCCTGACCGCCGAGCCGGTCGCTCTCACTGTCGGGAAACGTTTAGTTCAGAGCTCGGCCTGGGCATCCTCCAGAACCGCGTCATCCTGAGCGTGACAGCCGGCGCGCTGACGTCACTGGACGTGACGTTTCTCAGAGCTCAGCGCTTCTGGGAGACCATGTTGCTGTCTGGCAGTGGCAGCTGAGCGTGAGAGCGGCTCCTGTCTAGACAGCTGTGAGGAGCCTCTGCTGCCGGGGACCCCTGCTGTGAGGAGCCTCTGCTGCCGGGGACCCTGCTGTGAGGAGCCTCCGCTGCCGGGGACCCTGCTGTGAGGAGCCTCCGCTGCCGGGGACCCTGCTGTGAGGAGCCTCCGCTGCCGGGGACCCTGCTGTGAGGAGCCTCCGCTGCCGGGGGACCCCTGCTGTGAGGAGCCTCTGCTGTGAGGAGCCTCTGCTGCCGGCGACCCCTGCTGTGAGGAGCCTCTGCTGCCGGCGACCCCTGCTGTGAGGAGCCTCCGCTGCCGGGGGACCCCTGCTGTGAGGAGCCTCTGGTGCCGGGGACCCTGCTGTGAGGAGCCTCTGCTGCCGGGGACCCCTGCTGTGAGGAGCCTCTGCTGCCGGGAACCCTGCTGTGAGGAGCCTCTGCTGCCGGGGACCCTGCTGTGAGGAGCCTCTGCTGCCGGGGACCCCTGCTGTGAGGAGCCTCTGCTGCCGGGGGCCCCTGCTGTGAGGAGCCTCTGCTGCCGGGGACCCCTGCTGTGAGGAGCCTCTGCTGCCGGGGACCCTGCTGTGAGGAGCCTCTGCTGCCGGGGACCCCTGCTGTGAGGAGCCTCTGCTGCCGGGGGCCCCTGCTGTGAGGAGCCTCTGCTGCCGGGGGCCCCTGCTGTGAGGAGCCTCTGCTGCCGGGGACCCCTGCTGTGAGGAGCCTCTGCTGCCGGGGACCCTGCTGTGAGGAGCCTCTGCTGCCGGCGACCCCTGCTGTGAGGAGCCTCCGCTGCCGGGGGACCCCTGCTGTGAGGAGCCTCTGGTGCCGGGGACCCTGCTGTGAGGAGCCTCTGCTGCCGGGGACCCCTGCTGTGAGGAGCCTCTGCTGCCGGGAACCCTGCTGTGAGGAGCCTCTGCTGCCGGGGACCCTGCTGTGAGGAGCCTCTGCTGCCGGGGACCCTGCTGTGAGGAGCCTCTGCTGCCGGGGACCCTGCTGTGAGGAGCCTCTGCTGCCGGGGACCCCTGCTGTGAGGAGCCTCTGCTGCCGGCGACCCCTGCTGTGAGGAGCCTCCGCTGCCGGGGGACCCCTGCTGTGAGGAGCCTCCGGTGCCGGGGACCCTGCTGTGAGGAGCCTCTGCTGCCGGGGACCCCTGCTGTGAGGAGCCTCTGCTGCCGGGAACCCTGCTGTGAGGAGCCTCTGCTGCCGGGGACCCTGCTGTGAGGAGCCTCTGCTGCCGGGGACCCCTGCTGTGAGGAGCCTCTGCTGCCGGGGGCCCCTGCTGTGAGGAGCCTCTGCTGCCGGGGGCCCCTGCTGTGAGGAGCCTCTGCTGCCGGGGACCCCTGCTGTGAGGAGCCTCTGCTGCCGGGGACCCCTGCTGTGAGGAGCCTCTGCTGCCGGGGACCCCTGCTGTGAGGAGCCTCTGCTGCCGGGGGCCCCTGCTGTGAGGAGCCTCTGCTGCCGGGGGCCCCTGCTGTGAGGAGCCTCTGCTGCCGGGGGCCCCTGCTGTGAGGAGCCTCTGCTGCCGGGGACCCCTGCTGTGAGGAGCCTCTGCTGCCGGGGACCCCTGCTGTGAGGAGCCTCCGCTGCCGGGGACCCTGCTGTGAGGAGCCTCTGCTGCCGGAGGCCCCTGCTGTGAGGAGCCTCTGCTGTGAGGAGCCTCTGCTGCCGGGGACCCCTGCTGTGAGGAGCCTCTGCTGCCGGGGACCCCTGCTGTGAGGAGCCTCTGCTGCCGGGAACCCTGCTGTGAGGAGCCTCTGCTGCCGGGAACCCCTGCTGTGAGGAGCCTCTGCTGTGAGGAGCCTCTGCTGCCGGGGGCCCCTGCTGTGAGGAGCCTCTGCTGCCGGGGGCCCCTGCTGTGAGGAGCCTCTGCTGCCGGGGACCCCTGCTGTGAGGAGCCTCTGCTGCCGGGGGCCCCTGCTGTGAGGAGCCTCTGCTGTGAGGAGCCTCTGCTGCCGGGGGCCCCTGCTGTGAGGAGCCTCTGCTGCCGGGGGCCCCTGCTGTGAGGAGCCTCTGCTGCCGGGGGCCCCTGCTGTGAGGAGCCTCTGCTGCCGGGGACCCCTGCTGTGAGGAGCCTCTGCTGCCTGGGGCCCCTGCTGTGAGGAGCCTCTGCTGTGAGGAGCCTCTGCTGCCGGGGGCCCCTGCTGTGAGGAGCCTCTGCTGCCGGGGGCCCCTGCTGTGAGGAGCCTCTGCTGCCGGGGACCCCTGCTGTGAGGAGCCTCTGCTGCCGGGGGCCCCTGCTGTGAGGAGCCTCTGCTGTGAGGAGCCTCCGCTGCCGGGGGCCCCTGCTGTGAGGAGCCTCTGCTGCCGGGGGCCCCTGCTGTGAGGAGCCTCTGCTGCCGGGGACCCCTGCTGTGAGGAGCCTCTGCTGCCGGGGGCCCCTGCTGTGAGGAGCCTCTGCTGTGAGGAGCCTCCGCTGCCGGGGGCCCCTGCTGTGAGGAGCCTGAGGTGCCTCTGCCATTACCTGGAGCTCCTGCTTACAGTGACATTAAAACAATGGCGTTTGTGGAGAGAAATGTTACAGATTTTATTGCAAATTATTTTTGTAAATCTATGCAGTAATTTGGCGGGACCGGTTTTTGACCATATGGGCGGAGTTTTCGGGTGTTTGATTCACCCTTTCCTTACCCGCTGGCTGTATGCTGGCCGCAATGTTGGATTGAAGTTCATTCTTTGTCCTCCGTAGTACACGCCTGCGCAAGGCAATCTTGCCTTGCGCAGCGGTTTTACATCTGCTCCTTAATAGAAAACCGCAGGTGTAAAACCGCAGTGGATCCGCACAAAAACCGCGGTAAATCCGCAGGAAAAACACGGTGCTTTTGCCCTGCGGATTTATCAAATCCACTGCGGGAAAATCCGCAGAGGACCATTCTACGTGTGTACATACCCTTATACTTCTGAACACCACCATTGGTTTTCCTATATAATGTACTGTAAAAGTGGAAAAATAGTCAAAGAGCGGTGAAATTGAAAAAGAAAGTGCAATTCCACAATTTGTTTTTTTTTTTACCATGTTCACTAAATGCTAAAACTGCCATTATGATTTCCCAAGTCTTTACGAGTTTGTAGATACCTAATGTATATGTGTTTTTTTTATTTACGGTAAGTGGTGAAAAAAAAAAATCCAAGTCTCCGGGAATGGTTTTCACTTTACAGGTGTGCCCTGTCAGGTTTAATAAGTGGAATTTCTTGCTTTATAAATGGGGTTGGGACCATCAGTTGTGTTGTGCAGAAGTCTGGTGGATACACAGCTGATAGTCCTACTGAATAGACTGTTAGCTGCTTTTTTTCTTGCCATAATACAAATTCTAAGTAAAGAAAAACGAGTGGCCATCATTACTTTAAGAAATGAAGGTCAGTCAGTCCGAAAAATTGGGAAAACTTTGAAAGTGTCCCCAAGTGCAGTGGCAAAAACCATCAAGCGCTACAAAGAAACTGGCTCACATGAGGACCGCCGCAGGAAAGGAAGAACAAGAGTCACCTCTGCTTCTGAGGATAAATTTATCCGAGTCACCAGCCTCAGAAATCGCAGGTTAACAGCAGCTCAGATTAGAGACCAGGTCATTGCCACACAGAGTTCTAGCAGCAGACACATCGCTACAACAACTGTTAGGCCGGGATATTATTTAGCCGTAGATGGAGACGGTATGCCTGTGAACAGGAAGATGTTATCTATAAACATACAATCACGCTTCACCATAGGCACTGTTGTATGTTACGAATAGATGTAACTGTGTCACTGATACACTGTATGTTTATAGATAACATCTTCCTGTTCACAGGCATACCGGCTCCATCTACGGCTAAATAATATCCCCTCTATCCGTATAATACCTTTTTCAACCATTCCCTCTGATAGGCTCCACCCCCTGCCTCCTCCCCCATGTCCTTTACCATACTTTACGAATTTTGATACACTATGGTATTTCCAGTTTGCACTACATGTCTTATCCTAGTTTAGCCCCACAGTCTACTGAACTGCCGCATTATTATATTTTATTTTTTTATTTATTTTTCTATTTTACAACAGGCACCGGTTTACTTATATCATGTCGCACTAAGTCACATCCGGTGACTGCACTCATATGTCCGATACCATCCATACAGCCCTACGTTCCTCCACATATTCTATACCTAGGTGGAGCGCATACTGTGCTTTTGTACCGCACAGACATTTACTTCCGGCCCTTTACTAGGTCACGCGACGTCGCTTTCGGTCGGCGCACTCATATGTCCCATACTATTTACATAGCCCTCCGTTCCTCTGCATGATGTGCACAAATGTGGAACGCATACAGGGCTACTGAACCGCATTGACGGCTTCCGTTTTTTTTCCCCCCCCCCACTGAGTCGCGCGACGTCACATCCGGTTATGACGTCCCGCCCCCAGTCCACCCGGCTTCCACTCTATATGGTACTTAAACTCACAGGGCTCAGTACACCCCAGACTAGCGGTGGATACCGTGTCTGGAGGCTGGGTCCTTCGCTCCACATACCGGCCTTTATCAGGCAATGGATTTCTATACTTCCCTGCACATGTTAGTTTGAGCGTATTCTGTCCTAACAGCCATATCCCCCTTTTTTTAGCCCATTGGTGCTCAATTTGTAAATGTGGTCACCGCCCCACCACAACAGCATTCAAATTAAGGTACCTATCTTTATTAGCTATCGACAGAACACTCACTTTATACCATCACTTAGCTGTCCTCTACAGGCAGACTAAATACCTTTCATTGTTGCTTCACAGCTATACTATATATCACTATTAATGCCTTAAGGCTGTGTGCACACATAGCAGATTTTCCGCGTTTTTTTCACGGATTTTCGCTATAAAACCGCGAAAAAAACGCTCACATTAAGCATCCTATTTAATAGAATGCAATCCGCATTTTTTGTGCAAATGTTGCATTTTTTTCCTGAGCGGATTCGCATTCCAGAAAAAAACGCAGCATGTTCATTAAATTTGCGGATTCGCGGGGATTCTGCACACCTAGGAATGCATTGATCTGCTTACTTCCCGCATGTGGCTATGCCCACCATGCGGGAAGTAAGCAGATCATGTGCGGTTGGTACCCAGGGTGGAGGAGAGGAGACTCTCCTCTACGGACTGGGCACCATATCATTGTTAAAAAAAAAAAAATTAAAATAAAAAAATCGTGATATACTCACCTTTGATGGCCCCCGGAGTCTTCCTGCCTCTCAGCGGTGCATGCGGCCGCTTCCGTTCCTGTAGATGGTGTGTGAAGGACCTGCGATGACGTCGCGGTCACATGACCGCGATGACGTCGGGGTCACATGACCGCGATGACGTCGGGGTCACGTGACCACGACGTCATCGAAGGTCCTGCACACACACCATCTATAGGAACCGAAGCCGCTGAGGAGATCGGCTGTTTGCGGTAGGTGAGTATAACCATTTTTTTAAATTATTTTTAACATTTTATCTTTTACTATTGATGCGGCATAGGCTGCATCAATAGTAAAAAGTTGGTCACACTTGTCAAACACTGTTTGACAAGTGTGACCAACCTGTCAATCAGTTTTCCAAGTGATGCTACAGATCGCCTGGAAAACGCTAGCATTCTGCAAGCTAATTATGCTTGTAAAACGCTAGTTTTCTGCGGGAATATGCATGCCAATTCTGCATGCGATAGACCCGCGGCAGGAGGCGCAGAATTGCCACGGAAATTTCCGCAGCAATTCTGCAACGTGTGCACTTAGCCTAAGGCGTGGCGGCTCTCGTGAGTATGACACATATGTCCCTACCCTCCCTCTTCCACTCCTGTCCCATTTACCCTTATTTCTTCTTACACCATATTAGGCACGTTCCGTGTATTTTTTCTCCCGCATGAACTTTGCCATATTTGCTAGGATCAGCACGGTACGTTATTTGTCTCCTGTTATATCGGCTTTCTCATTTCCTCACTCTCACCATACTTCGTACTGAGCAGGGCTACTTGCCTTAACACCACTGCTATAAATTTAATTATGGTATGATCATATATAATGACCTAGTTTTCTATCAGTCTTTTGGTATTGTTTTTTTTGTCATTTTGTATATACTTTCTTTATTTTGTACTGGCTGCATCTTCTATTTTATTTATTTTTTGTTATGTTATTGTAGTGACTGATGAAAGCCCTTACGGACTGAAACGTTTCAAGTGCTACAAATAAATCAAACCTATCAATGCTTAAGTTGAGTGCTAGACTTCTTTATACTTGTGCAGCAGCTCAGTCGGAAGCCTCATCTAGGCGATGACTCCGTACCAGAGTCGGTGGTAGCCGTATTGGTGAGAGACGTGATTCTGCAGGCAAAGCCAGTCAGAAGAGCTCCAGGATGATTCATCAGCCTCCAGAGATCGTCCTTTGGCTGAGATATGTCTCCCTCATAATCTGGTACCATTCGATTGCTCCACACTGATAAGTGACCTTCATGAAAGTTCATTCAGTAATGTAGTCTTCCCCTTATCTCTCACAATTTCTGCCAGGGAAAGAAGTGTAAATCAAAACATAAGGAGCGTGCACTTTGCAAGTCAGTATTGCCGGACTCTTAACAAAAGAGACTGTGTTACCAATCGTGCATTGAGCAGACGGTAGCGGAATAAACCCCTAGTTTAGCTAGGTTAAGAGAGATTATCAGGGCGGAGGTTAATCCTTCTTGTGATGACCACTACATAATTGTTTGATCCATGTGGGAAATGTATGGTGTGCCCAACATTGAACGATCAACTACCTTTAGTTCCTTTGGTGGTCTCGATGAGTTTAAGATCACTCAATCCATCACGTGCTCCACAAAGGCAGTAGTTTACTGCGCCACATGCCCTTACCCAAAAATTCCCCCCTCCTCCTTTTTTCTCTCTTTTAAATACTTACCCTGCCTCTCAATCCTCTGCGCACGCACCTTGCCACTCTTGGTGCGTGCATCTCGGGGCGTGTCTTCAGGGTGGCGCCCTGGTCACATGACTCGTGCTCACATGACTCGTGGGTGGCGTTTCCTAGGTCTTGTGGCTGGGGTGCTGTCTTTGACGCGGTCCCACGGTGCTCCCATCCGGATTGCCGAGGTGACATGCGCTGCTGTGGATAAAGACAGGTTTGGGCCCCTGGCAGGTCCTAATTGTGGATGTTGTCAGGATTGATTACAATTTACCATTAGTGTGAGGACATTATGAAGGCATGAATCAAAATATAGGACCTTCCTACATTATCTTGGTTAATTAAAGATCTGGTGTGTGTGTATGGTGATTGGTGTATTGATGATTTAAATAGCTGTGCGTGCTAGTGTGATATCACCCCTGGAGGAAGGTAATTTGCTAAAACGTACGTCGGGCTCTTTGGTGTGCGCCACGTCCTAACTTTAGGTACTTCCTTAGTCATTTTCTCTTAGAGTGTCTTGCTTAGGATCTTTTGCAGGGGTTCATCCGGTATCTCACAAGATTTTTTTCCTTTGTGAACCATTCATTTTCTAGGTGCGTTGGGCTACATAGGTGTCGTTTTTATTTTTTAGCCCTAGTTTACATATACTCTACCCCTTATCTGTTCCTCCACACAATGTTAATTCTGTCTAATGTATGGGATTACAGCGCCACCTTGTGGTTTCCCACTTTTTGGCATTTCCATTTGCATGTAAATTTTGATATATTAATAACAGTTTCATTAATTGTTTATCATTTTTGGTTCTTGTGTTCATTTTTGTCTTTATGTGATTGCGCAAAGGGCTGAAAAAGGGACATTACTACTGTATTAGGACCAGAATAAGAAACATTACTACTAATTTGAGCATACAATTTTAGGACATTATTACCATATTGGGGCCAGAAAGGAGACAATATAATGTATGTAGGCCACAATGATGGGTATTATGCTATATGTTGACCACAATAGGCAAATTGTTACTATATTGTGGCCAGAGTGGTGGAAATTATACTGCATGGTGGATATTATTACTATTTTATTGCTAGAATGGGAAACAGTATTACAACATTGGGACCAGAATGGGTGACTTTATTACTATATTGGGGCCCAAATACGGGACATTATACCAAAGTATTATGCTGTGGGGCCATAGAAGAAGGACATCTATATGCAGACTAAATCGGCAACATTATACGGTATGAAGACCAGAATGGGGAACATAATAACTAGAATAGGGGACATTATTATTGTATTGGGGCCGTAATAGGGGATATTATACTGAATGGGTGACATTACATTGAATGGAGGACATTATATTGTATGGGGATCATTGAGAGGGACATTATACTGTATGGAAGACCACAGAGCGATGCATTATACTGGGTGGGGCCAGAATTAGGGCTATTCTTTTGCATGATGGCCACAGATGTGGACATTGCTACAATATTAGAGCCAGAATGAGGGCCATTATTACTATATCAAGGTCACTATGAGGGACATTATTGCTATATTGGGGTTAGTGTGAGACATTTCATTGTATAGGTGTCACAATGGGGGATACTACTACTGTATGGAGGACATTACATGTCTACACTAGTCAACTTGTAGCTTTAAATGTTTGCCAGACAGGAAGACCAGGGAATGCCGCTGTCTTTGCCATCGAGAGAGATCAAGGTGCAGAAATTTCAAGTTGCTTGTAGGTAAAAAAAAATATTTTATTCAAGCTGATAAAAACAAAATACACAACACGTTTTGGCTGTTTGCAGCCTTCTTCATGTATATGGAGAAAATTAATTTGATCACTCTTATATAGCCCTTTCCAGGTGTGAGAGAGGGAGAGGAGACAAAAGAGGAAGAGGAGTGATTCATCCTACATTGTTCTTTTAAAAAAAAAAAAAAATATATATATATATATATATATATATATATATATATATATATATTATAAAATAAATAATAATAATTGACCTCTTTATAGGAAACATGTCACTCTAATCACCGTAAATTCCCATATGGAGTCTAAAATGTATCCCAATAAATGACCTATCAAAAAAAAGGGATGAAAATAAGCAAACAAAAAAACTTTTACATAAAGGGAAAAAAACTTTTCGAAAGTTTTTTTTTACCTCCTTTCAATAGATAACAGAATAAAAAATGGGAGAAAAGACATATCTGTACGTAATATGTAAATATTGGTCCTATGTTGATAAGATTATTTTTGTTCTATTATTCACTATGTACTTTCTTATATATTATTTTTGTTTGTACCTAAACAATGAAGTCTATACAACTAGGACCATACATGACAAGTACTCATAGACATGCACATATACAGTACAAACCAAAAGTTTGCACACACCTCATTTAAAGATTTTTCTGTATTTTCATGACTATGAAAATTGTAAATTCACACTGAAGGCATCAAAACTGAATTAACACATGTGGAATTATATACTTAACAGAAAAGTGTGAAACAACTGAAAATATGTCTTATATTCTAGGTTCTCCAAAGTAGCTGACTATCGCAGCTGACATCCGGCACTATGTGCCAGGAGCGGTCACAGACCGCCCCCGTCACATTAACCCCCGGCACACTGCATCAAACATGATCGCAGTGTTCCGATGGTTTAGGGAAGCATCGCGCAGGGAGGGGGCTCCCTGCGTGCTTTCCTGAGAGCCTCTGAGCAGCGCGATGTGATCGCGTTGCTCCGAAGGTCTCCTACCTCCTTCCTCCCTGCAGCAGGCCCGGATCCAAAATGGCCACGGCATCCGGGTCCTGCAGGGAGGTGGCTTCTCAGAGCAGGCGCCAGGAAGCCTCCCTGCTGTGCACGTCAGATCGCTGATGTGACACAGTGCACAGCAAAGTGTCAGATCAGCGATCTTACACTATAGCATGATGCCCCCCCGGGGCAATGTTATAGTGTAAAAAAAAAAAAAATATTCACATGTGTAAAAAGAAATCCTAATATATATATATATATATATATATATATATATATATATATATATATATATATATATAATTTGTTCCTATAAATACATTTCTTTATCTAAATAAAAAACAATAAAAGTAAACATATTTAGTATCGCCGCGTCCGTAACGACTCGACCTATAAAACTGTCCCACTAGTTAACACCTTCAGTGAACACCGTAAAAAAAAAAAAGGCAAAAAACAACGCTTTATTATACCGCCAAACAAAAGGTGGAATAACACGCGATAAAAAAAATGATATCAATAACCATGGTACCGCTGAAAACATCATCTTGTCCCGCAAAAAACGAGCTGCAATACAGCATCATCAGCAAAAAAATAAAAAAGTTATAGTCCTCAGAATAAAGCGAAGCAAAAATAATTATTTTTTCTATAAAATAGTTTTTATCGTATAAAAGCTCCAAAACATAAAAAAATGATATAAATGAGGTGTCGCTGTAATCGTACTGACCCGAAGAATAAAACTGCTTTATCCATTTTAACAAACGCGGAACGGTATAAACGCCTCCCCCAAAAGAAATTCATTAATAGCTGATTTTTGGTCATTCTGCCTAACCAAACTCGGAATATAAAGCGATCAAAAATTGTCACGTGCCCGAAAATGTTACCAATAAAAACGTCAACTCGTCCCGCAAAAAACAAGACCTCACATGACTCTGTGAACCAAAATATGGAAAAATTATAGCTCTCAAAATGTGGTAACGCCAAAAATATTTTTTGCAATAAAAAACGTCTTTCAGTGTGTGACGGCTGCCAATCATAAAAATTCGCTAAAAAACCCGCTATAAAAGTAAATCAAACCCCCCTTCATCACCCCCTTAGTTAGGGAAAAATTAAAAAAATTATTTATTTCCATTTTCCGGTTGGGGCTAGGGTTAAGGCTACAGTTAGGGTTGGGGCTGAAGTTAGGGTTAGGGTTTGGATTACATTTACGGTTGGTAATAGGGTTGGGATTAGGGTTAAGAGTGTGTCAAGGTTAGGCACATCAGGGGCTCTCCAAATGCGACATGGCGTCCGATCTCAATTCCAGCCAATTCTGTGTTGAAAAAGTAAAACTGTGCTCCTTCCCTTCCGAGCTCTCCCGTGCGCCCAAACAGGGGTTTACCCCAACATATGGGGTATCAGCGTACTCAGGATACATTGTACAACAACATTTGGGGTCCAATTTCTCCTGTTACCCTTGGAAAAATACAAAACCGGGGGGCTAAAAAATTTTTGTGGAAATTTTTTTTATTTTCACGCCTCTGCGTTATAAACTGTAGTGAAACACTTGGGGGTTCAAAGTTCTCACAACACATCTAGATAAGTTCCTTGGGGGGTCTAGTTTCCAATATGGGGTCACTTGTGGGGGGTTTCTACTGTTTAGGTACATTAGGGGCTCTGCAAATGCAATGTGACGCCTGCAGACTAATCCATCTAAGTCTGCATTCCAAATGACCCTCCTTCCCTTCCGAGCTCTGCAATGCGCTCAAATGGTGCTCTCCTTTCCCCCCCCCCGCCCCCACAAATGGGGTATCAGCGTACTCAGGACAAATTGGACAACAACTTTTGGGGTCCAATTTCTCCTGTTACCCTTGGAAAAATACAAAACTGGGGGCTAAAAAATAATTTTTGTGGAAAAAAAAATATTTTTTTATTTTCACGGCTCTGCGTTATAAACTGTAGTGAAACACTTGTGAGTTCAAAGCTCTCACAACACATCTAGATGAGTTCCTTAGGGGGTCTACTTTCCAAAATGGTCTCACTTTTGGGAGGTTTCAATGTTTAGGCACATCAGTGGCTCTCTAAACGCAACATGGCGTCCCATCTCAATTCCAGTCAATTTTGCATTGAAAAGTCAAATGGCGCTCCTTCCTTTCCGAGCTCTGCCATGCGCCCAAACAGTAGTTTACCCCCACATATGGGGTATTGGCGTACTCAGGACAAATTGTGCTTTTGGGGTCCATTTTCTCCTGTTACCCTTGGTAAAATAAAACTAATTGGAGCTGAAGTAAATTTTTTGTGAAAAAAGTTAAATGTTCATTTTTATTTAAACATTCCAAAAATTCCTGTGAAACACCTGAAGGGTTAATAAACTTCTTGAATGTGGTTTTCAGCACCTTGAGGGGTGCAGTTTTTAGAATGGTGTCACACTTGGTTATTTTCTATCATATAGACCCCTCAAAGTGACTTCAAATGAGATGTGGTCCCTATAAAAAAAAATGGTGTTGCAAAAATGAGAAATTGCTGGTTAACTTTTAACCCTTATAACTCCCTAACTAAAAAAAAAATGTTTCCAAAATTGTGCTGATGTAAAGTAGACATGTGGGAAATGTTACTTATTAAGTATTTTGTGTGACATATCTCTGTGATTTAATTGCATAAAAATTCAAAGTTGGAAAATTGCGAAATTTTCAAAATTTTCGCCAAATTTCCGTTTTTTTTCACAAATAAATGCAGGTAATAACAAAGAAATTTTACCTCTGTCATGAAGTACAATATGTCACAAGAAAACATTGTCAGAATCACCGGGATCCGTTGAAGCGTTCCAGAGTTATAACCTCATAAAGGGACAGTGGTCAGAATTGTAAAAATTGGCCCGGTCATTAGCGTGCAAACCACCCTTGGTGGTAAAGGGGCTAAAAAAAAAAAAAAAAATTACATTATGCCTGTGGTCATTCATGCGTGCTCTCAGGGTCTGGGTGGTTCGACCCACATATTGTAGACCACAGACACAGGTTACCACATAAATGATGTGATCGGAATTGCATGTTAAGTTTTGTGAGATCCTATGTTTTTCTCCTGTACTATTATTCTATGTGCCCACATTGCAGAATTTTCTGCTTCAATTCTGCATACCCTTGACAGGAAAAACACATGCGGATTTAGATGCGTTTTTACAGTGTTTTCCATGCTTTTTAAAAGCGTTTTTTTTAATACATGTCTATGGGTGTGGAATTGCCGCGATTCCGCAAAAATAATGAACATGCTGCGTTTTTTACCGCAATGTGTTTCCATGGCGGAAAAAATCGCAGCATGGGCACATCAATTACGGAATGCATTAGAAATTAATGGGAAGCTGTTTGTAAGCGTTGTTTAAGCGTTTCCGCCACGGAAAATCTTGGCAAAAAGCTTAAACACAACGTTGGCACATAGTCTTAGGCTATGTGCCCACGTTGCATTTTCTAAGCGTTTTTGTTGAGTTTTTCCTCTGCGGAAATGCTTAAACGTTTACATAAAGCATCCCATTATTGTAAATGGCATTCCGCAATTGTGGCCATCAGGGCCGGCGTCAGCATCTGGTGTACCCGGGCAAGTGCCGGGGCCCTGGCGAGACGGGCGGCCCACTCACGCTGTCTGGGATAGAGGCGACTCACCCCCCACCAGCGCCGACTCATCCCCCCCACCAGTGCCGGCTCATCCACCCCGCCAGCGCCGCCGTATTCAACTATACCTGCATCTATGACACAGGTACAGTTGAATGCAATGATGGAGGAGAGCGCGTCAGATGATGCTCCCTCTCCCGTCATTCCGCTCTGCCTCTGACACTGCGGGTGGGCGATGAAATCATATCATCGCGTACCTGCTGTGTGACGAGCAGACTGCAGCCACTGATACCGAAGCCGGGCCAGGAGCAGTGCGAGGCACAAGGAGAGGTGAGGATTGTGGGTTGTTTTGTTTTTTAATCTATTAATGAGTGATAACTGGATTGTGGGGCCATTCTCCAGGGAGCTAAATTATATTCTATGGGGATTGTATTATATTCTATGGGGTGCTGTGCTGTATTATATTCTATGGGGGGTTGTGTTATGTTCTATTGGGGGCTGTATTACATTATATTCTATGGAGGGGCTGTATTACATTACATTTTATGGGAGCTGTATTACGTTCTATGGGGTGCTGTATTATATTCTATGGGGTGCTGTATTATGTTCTATGGGGGCTGTGCTGTATTATATTCTATGGGGGGCTGTATTATATTCTATGGGGGGCTGTATTATATTCTATGGGGGGCTGTATTACATTCTATGAGGGGTTGTATTATATTCTTTGGGGTGGCTGTATTACGTTCTATGTGTGGGCTGTATTATATTCTCTGGGGGGGCTATATTATATTCTATGGGGATGTATTATATTCTATGAGGGAGAATTGCTTCATACTCTTATGGGGCTACATTATATTCTATGGGGAGGTAGGCTGTATTATATTCTATGTATTAAATATATTCTATATATTAAATGTATTATATTCTATGGGGGGCTGCATTATACTACATGAGAAGGGCTGCATTGTATTCTATAGAGGGGCTACATTATATTCTATGGGGGGCTGCATTATAGTCTATGAGGGGGCTACCATATATTATATATGCAGGGACTGCATTATACTACATGAGGGGGCTGCATTATATTATCTGGGGGATTACATTATACTCAGGGGGCTGCAATATATTCTGTGGGGTGGCTGCATTATATTCTGCGAGGTGGCAGCATTAACCCCTTAATCCCATATGACGTACTATCCCGTCCAGGTGACCTGGGACTTAATTCCCAGTGACGGGATAGTACGTCATATGCGATCGGCCGCGCTCACGGGGGGAGCGCGGCCGGGTGTCAGCTGCCTATCGCAGCTGACATCCGGCACTATGTGCCAGGAGCGGTCACGGACCGCTCCCGGCACATTAACCCCCGGCACACCGCGATCAAAGATGATCGCGGTGTGCCGGCGGTGCAGGGAAGCATCGCGCAGGGAGGGGGCTCCCTGCGGGCTTCCCTGAGACGATCGGTACACGGTGATGTACTCACCGTGTACCGAGCGTCTTCTCCCTGCAGTCCCCGGATCCAAAATGGCCGCCGGGCTTCATCCGGGTCCTGCAGGGAGCACTTCCGGGTCAGGATCAGGCTACAGCTACAGCTCTAATCCTGCCCGGCTGTATGTCAGATCACCGATCTAACAGAGTGCTGTGCACACTGTCAGATCGGTGATCTGTGATGTCCCCCCCTGGGACAAAGTGAAAAAGTAAAAAAAAAAATTTCCACACTTGTAAAAAAAAAAAAAAATTTCCTAAATAAAGCAGAAAAAAAAAAATATTATTCCCATAAATACATTTCTTTACCAAAAAAAAAAACAAAAAAACAATAAAAGTACACATATTTAGTATCGCCGCGTCCGTAACGACCCGACCTATAAAACTGGCCCACTAGTTAACCCCTTCAGTGAACACCGTAAGAAAAAAAAAAAAAGCCAAAAAACAACGCTTTATTATCCTAACGCTGAACAAAAAGTGGAATAACACGCGATCAAAAAGACGGATATAAATAACCATGGTACCTCTGAAAGCGTCATCTTGTCCCGCAAAAAACGAGCTGCCATATAGCATCATAACCAAAAAAATAAAAAAGTTATAGTCCTCAGAATAAAGCGATGCCAAAATAATTATTTTTTCTATAAAATAGCTTTTATCGTATAAAAGCGCCAAAACATAAAAAAATGATATAAATGAGGTATCGCTGTAATCGTACTGACCCGAAGAATAAAACTGCTTCATCAATTTTACCAAACGCGGAACGGTATAAACGCCTCCCCCAAAAGAAATTCATGAATAGCTGGTTTTTGGTCATTCTGCCTCACAAAAAATCGGAATAAAAAGCGATCAAAAACTGTCACGTGTCCGAAAATGTAACCGATAAAAACGTCAACTCGTCCCGCAAAAAACAAGACCTCACATGACTCTGTGGACCAAAATATGGAAAAATTATAGGTCTCAAAATGTGGAGACGCAAAAACTTTTTTGCTATAAAAAGCGTCTTTTAGTGTGTGACGGCTGCCAATCATAAAAATCCGATATAAAAAACGCTATAAAAGTAAATCAAACCCCCCTTCATCACCCCCTTAGTTAGGCTAGGTTCACATTGCGTTAATGGGTTAACGCTAACGGACAGCGTTGCACGGCGAAAATGTCACAATTAACGCCGTGCAACGGGTCCGTTAGCACAACCATTGACAGCAATGTGATTTTCGGGTGTAGCGCATCGCTAGAGCGTGCCATTTTCGGCTCGCGCTAGCAAGGTGCCATTCTTTTGTAGCGCGCCTCAGACTGCTTGCAGCGTCCGCGGCGCGCCCGAGGTCCGATCCCCGATCTTCCAGAGCGGGGACGTTAACGTGACCACTAAACACGACACCTAAAAAGACATTGCGTTAGCGCAATCCGCTAGTGCTAAACGGATTTCCCTAACGCAATGTGAACCTAGCCTTAGGGAAAAATAATAAAATTAAAAAAAATGTATTTATTTCCATTTTCCCATTAGGGTTAGGGCTAGGGTTAGGGTTTGGATTACATTTACGGTTGGGATTAGGGTTGGGATTAGAATTAGGGGTGTGTCAGGGTTAGGTGTGTGGTTAGGGTTACAGTTGGGATTAGGGTTAGGGGTGCGTTTGGATTAGGGTTTCATTTATAATTGGGGGGTTTCCACTGTTTAGGCACATCAGGGGCTCTCCAAACGCGACATGGCGTCCGATCTCAATTCCAGCCAATTCTGCATTGAAAAAGTAAAACAGTGCTCCTTCACTTCCGAGCTCTCCCGTGCGCCCAAACAGGGGTTTACCCCAACATATGGGGTATCATCGTACTCGAGACAAATTGGACAACAACTTTTTGGGTCCAAGTTCTCTTGTTATCCTTGGGAAAATAAAAATTTGGGGGGCTAAAAATCATTTTTGTGGGAAAAAAAAGGATTTTTTATTTTCACGGCTCTGCGTTGTAAACTGTAGTGAAACACTTGGGGTTCAAAGTTTTCACAACACATCTAGATAAGTTCCGTGGGAGGTCTAGTTTCCAATATGAGGTCACTTGTGGGTGGTTTCTACTGTTTGGGTACATCAGGGGCTCTGCAAATGCAACGTGACGCCTGCAGACCAATCCATCTAAGTCTGCATTCCAAATGGCGCTCCTTCCCTTCCGAGCTCTGCCATGCGCCCAAACATTGGTTCCCCCCCACATATGGGGTATCAGCGTACTCAGGACAAATTGAACAACTTTTGGGGTCCAATTTATTCTGTTACCCTTGTAAAAATACAAAGCTGGGGGCTAAAAAATCATTTTTGTGAAAAAAAAAAAGAATTTTTATTTTCACGGCTCTGCGTTATAAACTGTAGTGAAGCACTTGTTGGGTCAAAGTGCTCACCACACATCTAGATAAGTTCCTTAAGGGGTCTACTTTTCAAAATGGTGTCACTTGTGAGGGATTCCAATGTTTAGGCACATCAGGGGCTCTCCAAACGCAACATGGCATCCCATCTCAATTCCAGTCAATTTTGCATTGAAAAGTAAAATGGCGCTCCTTCCCTTCCGAGCTCTGCCATACGCCCAAACAATGGTTAACACCCATATATGGGGTATCAACGTACTCAGGACAAATTGGCCAACAATTTTTGAGGTCCAATTTCTTCTCTTACTCTTGGGAAAAAAAAAAATTGGGGGCAAAAAGATCATTTTTGTGAAAAAATATGATTATTTATTTTTACGGCTCTGCATTATAAACTTCTGTGAAGCAATTGGTGGGCCAAAGTGGTCACCACACATCTAGATAAGTTCCTTAAGGGTGTCTACTTTCCAAAATGGTGTCACTTGTGGGGGGGTTTCAATGTTTAGGCACATGAGGGGCTCTCCAAACGCAACATGGCGTCCCATCTCAATTCCTGTCAATTTTGCATTGAAAAGTCAAATGGCGCTCCTTTCCTTCCGAGCTCTGCCATGCGCCCAAACAGTGGTTTACCCCCACATATGGGGTATCAGCGTACTCAGTACAGATTGTACAACAATGTTTGGCATCCATTTTATCCTGTTACCCTTGGTAAAATAAAACAAATTGGAGCTGAAATAAATTTTGTGTGAAAAAAAGTTAAATATTCATTTTTATTTAAACATTCCAAAAATTCCTGTGAAACCCCTGAAGGGTTAATAAACTTCTTGAATGTGGTTTTGAGAACCTTGAGGGGTGCAGTTTTTAGAATGGTGTCACACTTGGGTATTTTCTATCATATAGACCCCTCAAAATGACATCAAATGAGATGTGGTCCCTAAAAAAAAATGGTGTTGTAAAAATGAGAAATTGCTGGTCAACTTTTAACCCTTATAACTCCCTAATAAAAAAAAAATTTTGGTTCCAAAATTGTGCTGGTGTAAAGTAGACATGTGGGAAAGGTTACTTATTAAGTATTTTGCGTGACATATCTCTGTGATTTAAGGGCATAAAAATTTAAAGTTGGAAAATTGCAAAATTTTCTAAATTTTCGCCAAATTTCCGTTTTTTTCACAAATAAACGCAAGTTATATCGAATAAATGTTACCACTAAAATGAAGTACAATATGTCATGAGAAAACAATGTCAGAATCGCCAAGATCCGTTGAAGCGTTCCAGAGTTATAACCTCATAAAGGGACAGTGGTCAGAATTGTAAAAATTGGCCCAATCATTAACGTGCAAACCACCCTCGGGGTTTAAGGGGTTATACTATATGTGGGCTGCTTTATACTCTATCGAGAACTATGGGGAATACATTATACTATATGAAGAACTATGGGTGCATTATACTATGGGAAGTGAATTGTACTACATGAATGACTATGGCGGTGCATTATACTATATGGAGCACTATGAGGAGTGTATTATACTATATGGAGTACTGAGCAGTGTATTTTAATATATGAAGAACTATGAGGAGTGTATTATACTATATGGAGGACTGAGGAGTGTATTATACTATATGGAGGACTGAGGAGTGTATTATACTATATGGAGGACTGAGGAGTGTATTTTAATATATGGAGGACTGAGGAGTGTATTATACTATATGGAGGACTGAGGAGTGTATTATACTATATGGAGGACTGAGCAGTGTATTATACTATATGGAGGACTGAGGAGTGTATTATACTATATGGAGGACTGAGGAGTGTATTATACTATATTGAGGACTGTGGTGAACATTATAATATATGGATGGAGGACTATGGGGTGTATTATACTAAACAAACTGCTGCCTATTCATCAAGTTGTATGCATACAGGTGCTGCTCACAAAATTAGAATATCATCAAAGTTAATTTATTTCAGTTCCTCAATACAAAAAAATGAAACTCCCATATTATACAGTCATTATAAACATAGTGATCTATTTCAAGCGTTTATTTCTGTTAATGTAGATGATTATGGCTTACAGCCAATGAAAACCCAAAAGTATTCTATTATGTTGACTTGCCTCTAATATTACAGGTACTGATACCCTGAGACCTGTGGACTTTAGATCACCAGAGTTTGCCATCTGCTAAAGCACAGGATCTACATGTCACCTACTCCAAGAGTGACACAGTCCAGAAACGCCACTATCAGGACTTATTTTCCAGAACACACACGTGGACTAGTAGGTGACTAAGTGACCAATCATTACTATATATTAGGTCGGACTCGGAGTTCCCCTTGCGAGAGCCTCGCATCACTTCACCCTGCACAGCTGCCCGTTCTTTGGACAGGAGTGTGCAGCTGCATAGAAATATGGACGTTTCGGGTGATGCAATGCAAGGCTCGCGCATCGCTCTCGCATAATTGGCATATAGTGGGTTGACTCATGTAAAGCCCTTCTGCGGTATGGTATTGTAGAATTTACAATAGTTATCACTCATGTAAGAAGTGAAATTTGGAATTGTACTATACATATATTTCTCTGCTGTATCTGTGCATCATGAATCGTGGTATGTGTTAAAGGGGCCCACTGAGACTCTTTCGCCCAGAGCCCTCAAAAACCTGGAGCCGGCCCTGGTGCCCATGCTGCGTTTTTTTGCGCAACGGAAAAGCATTGCGGAAAAAAAAACGCAGCATGTTCATTAATTTTGCGGAAAATCTGCGATTTTGCCACTATAGAATTGTATTTGGACACATGGAAAAAAAACACATGAAAACCGTGACAAATACGCAAAAAAAAAAACCGCTAAAAAACCGCAAGTGGATTTCCTGGCAAGGGAGTCCGGTTTTGATGCCAAAAATTCTGCAAACATTCTGCAACGTGGGCATATAGCCTTAGACTTAATTTCTTTAGCTCCATGATTTATAATTCTGCAACAGCAGCAGCGTTTTTTTTAATAAAGCATTTAGAGACTACCCCCTTCCCTTTATAAACCGATGGATCAGCACTGATTTTTTGGGGGGGCCTTTTATCTTCAACTTACTTGGAGGTATGTTTTTTTTACCGTTGCAGCCTTTCTGAAGGTGATTTATGGTTCTTTTGGTGAAATTGTTTTTATTATAGGATCCTGGGCAGCACGGTGGCTCAGTGGTTAGCACTGCTGCATTGCAGTGCTAGAGTCCTGGGTTCTAATCCCACCAAGGACAACATCTGCAAGGAGTTTGTGTGTTCTCCCTGTGTTTGCTGGGTTTCCTCCTGGTACTCCGGTTTTCTCCCACATTCCAAAGACATACTGATAGGGTATTTAGATTGTGAGCCCCATTGGGGACAGCGATGATTATGTGTGCAAAACTGTAAAGAGCTGTGGAATAAGATAGCGCTATATAAAAATAAAGACTATTATAAGTACCAATATTTCTTTAGGTTGTTACGGATATACTGATTACCCCAGTTATATGCTGTGATAAAATTGTGTCTCCAAAGGTTTTTATCCTCCTTACTTTGTTCTACCATCTTATTTTGTTTATTGAGACAATCCAATTTTGTTACATTAACCCCTTCACGCCACGGCCCTTTTTCATTTTTGCGTTTTCGTTTTTCGCTCACCTCCTTTCCAGAGCCATAACTTTTTTACTTTTCTGTCAATATGGTCATGTGAGTGCTTATTTTTTGCGGGACGAGTCGTGCTTTTGAACAACACCATTGTTTTTACCATGTCTTGTACTGTAAAACGGGAAAAAATTCCAAGTGTGGTGAAATTGCAAAAAAAGTGCAATCCCACACTTGTTTTTTGTTTTGGTTTTATTGCAATGTTCACTACATGCTAAAACTGACCTGATATTATGAGTCTCCAGGTCATTACGAGTTCATAAACACCTTATTTTTTGCTTGCCGAGCTGACGTTTTTAATGATACCACTTTTGTGCAGATACTTTCTTTTGATCGCCCCTTATTGCATTTTAATGTAATGTCGCGGCAACCAAAAAAACGTAATTCTGGCATTTCTAATTTTTTTCTCGCCTCGCTGTATAGCGATCAGGTTAATGCTTTTTTTTTATTGATAGATCGGGCGATTCTGAACGCGGCGATACCAAATATGTGTACGTTTGATTTTTTTTTTTTTATTGTTTTATTTTGGATGGGGCGAAAGGGTGGTGATTTAAACTTTTATATTTTTTTATTTTTTTCATATTTTTAAAAACTTTTTTTTTACTTTTGCCATTCTTCAATAGCCTCCATGGGAGGCTAGAAGCTGGCACCACTCGATCTGCTCAGCTACATAGCAGCGATCATCAGATCATGTGACGGGGGTCGGCGATGCGCTCATTTCCGGCCGCGTGGCCGGAAGGGGTAGTTAAATGCCGCTGTCAGCATTTGACAGCGGCATTTAACAGGTTAAAAGCGGCAGGTGAATCGCGATTTCACCCGCCGCTATTGCGCGCACATGTCAGCTGTACAAAACAGCTGACATGTCGCGACTTTGATGTGGGCTCACCGCCGGAGCCCACATCAAAGGGGGAGACACGACATGTGCAGTGCTAGTACTGCGCATGTCATGAAGGGGTTAAAATATTTTTGGAAGGCTGTTTCCACAATTCCAATGGGATATCTTTTTTCTTTAAACTTTTTTTCAATAATTTTTGGTTGGTTAATGTAATCAGACGTTAAAGTACAGTTTCTTCTGATTCGGTGAAATTGGTTTGATGGCATATTCTACACTGCTCAAAAAAATAAAGGGAACACTTAAACAACAGAATATAACTCCAAGTAAATCAAATTTCTGTGAAATCAAACTGTCCACTTAGGAAGCAACACTGATTGACAATCAATTTCACACGCTGTTGTGCAAATGGAATAGACAACAGATGGAAATTATTGGCAATTATCAAGACACACTCAATAAAGGAGTGGTTCTGCAGGTGGGGACCACAGACCACATCTCAGTACCAATGCTTTCTGGCTGATGTTTTGGTCACTTTTGAATGTTGGTTGTGCTTTCACACTCATGGTAGCATAAGACAGCCTCTACAACCCACACCAGTGGCTCAGGTAGTGCAGCTCATCCAGGATGGCACATCAGTGTGAGCTGTGGCAAGAAGGTTTGCTGTCTCTGTCAGCATAGTGTCCAGAGGCTGGAGGTGCTACCAGAAGACAGGCCAGTACACCAGGAGATGTGGAGGGGGCCATAGGAAGGCAACAAGCCAGCAGCAGGACAGCTACCTCAGCCTTTGTGCAAGGAGGAACAGGAGGAGCACTGCCAGAGCCCTGCAAAATGACCTTGCACAAATGTGCATGTGTCTGCACAAACGGTTAGAAACCGACTTCATGAGGATGGTCTGAGTGCCCGATGTCCACAGATGGGGGTTGTGCTCACAGCCCAACACCGTGCAGGATGCTTGGCATTTGCCACAGAACACCAGGATTAGCAATTTCGCCACTGGCGCTCTGTGCTCTTCACAGATGAAAGCAGGTTCACACTTAGCACATGTGACAGAGTCTGGAGACACCGTGGAGAGCAATCTGCTGCCTGCAACATCCTTCAGCATGACTGGTTTGGCAGTGGGTCAGTAATGGTGTGAGGTGGCATTTCTTTGGAATGCCGCACAGCCCTTCATGTGCTCGCCAGAGGTAGCCTGACTGCCATTAGGTAGCGAGTTGAGATCCTCAGACCCCCTGTGAGACCATTATCTTAGTGCGGTTGGTCCTGGGTTCCTCCTAATGCAGGACAATGCCAGACATCATGTGGCTGGAGTGTGTCAGCAGTTCCCGCAAGATGAAGGCATTGAAGCTATGGACTGGCCCGCCCATTCTCCAGACCTGAATCCGATTGAACACATCTGGGACATGTCTCGCACCATCCACCAACTGACAGTCTGCACCACAGACTGTCCAGGAGTTGGCAGATGCTTTAGTCCAGGTCTGGGAGGAGATCCCTCTGGATACCATCCGCTGCCTCATCAGGAAGCAAGGCCAGGCGTTGTAGGGAGATCATACTGGCACGTGGAGGCCACACACACTACTGAGCATCATTTCTTTGTCTTGAAGCATTTCCACTGAAGTTGGATCAGCCTGTAACTTTATTTTCCACTTTGATTTTGAGCATTATTCCAACTCCAGACCTCCGTGGGCTATTAGCTGTGATTTACGTTGATCATTTTTAGGTTTTATTGTTCTCAACACATTCCACTTTGTAATTAATAAAGATTTACAACTGGAATATTTCATTCAGTGGTATCTAGGATGTGGGATTTTAGTGTTCCCTTTATTTTTTTGAGCAGTGTATTTCCATTGTGGGAAATGAGCACTGTTGAAATCTAGATACCCATTTCCATCAACTGTTTTGAAGTGTGTTTTGCTCACTCCTATCTGTAAGAAATAATTCCGAATCTAGATATATTATTTTATCACTCGCAGTGTGAGCCATGAATGTAAGGCCCCACTCATTGTCATTGAGTTATCACAAATGTTATAGTTATAGTTATAGTTTCCTGTTCCGTATCACTCAATATGATGATCAGATCATCAATATATCTGCGATAGTATTTAATTAATGTTTTATACTCATCTGCCATAACTGACGATAGGGACTCAAATAGCCCCATAGACAAATTTGCGAAACTTGGGGCGACTCGAGTCCCCATTGCGGTCCTAAGCCGCTGCAGGTATAGTTTATCTTCAAATATAAAAAGGTTATGCTACAATATAAAATGCAGACCTGCCAGCAAAAAAAGGTTTTGTTCCATTTTTAAGGTAGGAGCTGTGTTCAGGTAAAATTCTACACATTCTAGTGCCATTTTGTGTCCAATATTGGAATAAAGTGCTGTGACATCCAGTGTTATAAGTAAATAATTCATCTCCCATAAAATTTCTCTTGTCTCTCTAATCGGCTCTCAAATATGAGGGAAGTTTTCTCCTTTAGGAACTTAAATGCTGTTCAGCTTTAAATGTTTGCCAAACAGCAGTTGTTTTAAAATCCTGTTTATACATATTTGTGCAGGTCATCATGATTACTGTCTGTGACAATAAACAATAGGGAGCAGTGAGCATGGTAAATTGTATATAATGGGTGATAACTGCAAATTATGTTAATAAACAGGTGGTATGGATGATTACTGCAATAATTAGAGTGCTTATAATCTAAAGGTGAGATGATGAATGATTTCTGCCATATTTACTGTGATTACGTATGTGGTTTATTCACAACTGCCTGCTGATATATATTTATGTGTATAGTTTTTTAATTGCTGGATGCTTGTACATACTTATGCATACCAGGGGCCGACACAGACAGAGGAGAACCCCTGTGTAGAACAATATATGGACCCTTTGCATCTCATCATAATGCACAAATCCAGGTAGAACTGGACCTCTTTACCTCTTGAGCTTCTGTGTGGCTTTACAGGTTGCACCAATGGTATATCCGCCCCAGATGGATACGGTGTCTTCATTTCCAATATGCAGTGGGTACGTAAAGTATTCAGACCCTTTAAAATTTACACTCTTTGTGTCATTGCAGCCATTTGGTAAATTCAAAAAAAGTTCATTTTTTTCTCATTAATGTACACTCTGCACCTCATCTTGACTGAAAAAAAAACAGAAATGTAGACATTTTTGTAAGTCTAATATATAAAGCTGAATGTGTGTATGTGTGTATGTCCGGGATTGGCATCTGCACCGTCGCAGCTACAGCCACAAAATTTTGCACAGTCACACGTCTGGACCCCGAGAACGTCATAGGCTATGTTGTGAAGTGAAATTTTAACCCCGCGCGTTCCAATTCACCAAACAATTTTGCCCCTATCTACATAATGTGGAAAAAGTGAAAGGAAAAGTGTTGGAGGCGTCGCAGCTACAGCCACAAAATTTTGCACAGTCACATGTCTGGACGCCGAGAGCGTCATAGGCTATGTTGTGAGGTTAAATTTTAACCCTGTGCTTTCCAATTCACCAAACAATTTTCCCCCTATCTACATAATGGGGAAAAAGTGAAAGGAAAAGTGTTGGAAGCGTCGCAGCTACAGCCACAAAATTTTGCACAGTCACACGTCTGGACCCTGAGAGCGTCATAGGCTATGTTGTGAGGTGAAATTTTAACCCCGCGTGTTCCAATTCACCAAACAATTTTGCCCCTATCTACATAATGGGGAAAAGTGAAAGGAAAAGTGTTAGAGGCAAATTGACAGCTGCCAGATATGAACAAGGGGGACTTAAAGAATGAGAGCGATGGCGCCAAAGAGTATATACCGTACAGTTGCTAAGGTGGGGCCCCGACATGGGATACTCACCACACACGGGGATATAAACACACACACAAAATGTGCCACACACTACCACATGCTTGAACACATATTACCCTCAGCACACATTTCACCACAAATACACCAACCTCGCCACATAAAAGTCGAAACACAAAAGTCGCCACTCAAAACTCGCCACGCGCAGAACTCGCCACATGCAAAAACTAGGCTCTTGCAAAACTCGCCACAAGTGCAAAACTCACCTCATGGAAAACTCGCCACACGCAAAACTTGCACACGTGGAAAAATTGCCACATGCACAAAAGTTGCAACACATGCAAAAGTTGCCTCACACAAAACTTTCACATACTCAAAAGGCACCACACATAAAACTCGCCATGCGCAAAACTCGCCATGCGCAAAACTTGCTGCACACAACTTGCTACACTAACCTGTCACATGCAACTCGACACACAAAAAGTTGCTACACGCATGTTGCCACACAAAACTCATCTCACAAAAGTCGCTACATGCATGTCGCCACACGCAACTCAACACACACAACTTGACAAACGAAACTCGCACTAAAACACACACAAGTCTGGTATTATCCTTCAAAAATAAAAATCTGATTAATAAGCAGACAAACTACAACAAATGTACCATATAGGAAATACGGCAGCTGTCAGTCACATGACCTGTCTATTATGTGTATGTGTGAGCTAATATATATTGCCAGGGGGAGGGCTTCCTGTTGGCTGGGGATTTATCAGGCTGCCAATTTAGCTTACAAATACTGAGGTAAAAATACTGAGCAAATAACGTGTGAACGAGGTCTAATACAGGAGGAGATGACACACAGGTATATACTATATACAGGGGAGATGACACACAGATATATACTATATACAGGAGAGATGACACTCAGGTATATACTATATAGAGGAGGAGATGACATACAGGTACATATATATACAGAAGGAGATGACATACAGGTATATACTATATACAGGAGGAGATGACACACAGGTATATACTATATACAGGAGCAGATGACCTACAGGTATATACTATATACAGGAGGAGATGACATACAGGTATATGCTATATATAGAAGATGACATGCAGGTATATACTATATACAGGAGGAGATGACACAGATATATACTATATACAGGGGAGATGACACACAGGTATATACTATATAGAGGAGGAGATGACAAACAGGTATATACTATATATAGAAGGAGATGACATTCAGGTATATACTATATATAGGGGAGATGACACACAGCAGGTATATACTATATACAGGGGAGATGACATACAGGTATATACTATATACAGGAGATGACATACAGATGTATACTATATATAAGGGAGATGACAAACATGTATATACTGAGGTGATGAGGTGAAAATGAGAGGTGTGAGGTGAAAATGAAAAGGTGTGAGTGCAATATGAGAGGAGTGAGGAAAAATAGTGGAGTGATCAGAAAATGACAGATGTGAGGTTGAAATGACAAGTGTTAGGGGGGAATGAGTGGAGTGAGGGAAAAAATGAGAGGTGTGAGGGAGAAAATGAGAGATGTGAGGGGAAAATGAAAGATGTGATTGGGAAAATGAGAGGCGTGATGGGAAAATAAGTGAAGTGAGGTGCTATAACTAACCACAGATATTTACTATGCCCAGGCAACGCCGGGCTCTTCAGCTAGTTTATTATAAAAGAAAAACTAAAATATCACATGGTCATGATTATTCAGACCCTTTGCTCAGACACTCATATTTAAGTCACATGCTGTCCATTTCCTTGTGATCCTCCTTGAGATGGTTCTACTCCTTCATTGGGGGCCAGCTGTGTTTAATTAAACTGATAGGACTTGATTTGGAAAGGCACACACCTGTCTATATAAGAGCTCACAGTGCATGTCAGACCAAATGATAATCATGAGGTCAAAAGAACTGGCCAAAGAGCTCAGAGACAGAATTGTGGCAAGGAACAGATCTGGCCAAGGTTAGAAAAGAATTTCTGCAGTACTCGAGGTCCCTAAGAGCACAGTGGCCTCCATAATCCTTAAATGAAATAAGTTTGGGACCACCAGAAGTCTTCCAAGACCTGGCCGTCCAGCCAAACTGAGTAATCGTGGGAGAAGAGCCTTGGCGAGAGAGGTAAAGAAGTACCCCAAGATCACTGTGGCTGAGCTACAGAGATGCTGTAGGGAGATGGGAGAAAGTTCCACAATGTCAACTATCACTGTAGCCCTCCACCAGTTGGGCTTTTATGGCAGTTTGGCCTAACGGAAGGCTCTCCTCAGTGCAAGACATATGAAGGCCCGCATAGAGTTTGCTAAAAAAAAAACACATGAAGGACTCCCAGACTATGAGAAATAAGATTTTCTGGTCTGATGAGGCGAAGAGAGAACTTTTTGGTGATAATTCTACGCAGTATTTGTGGAGAAAAAAAAGGCACTGCTCATCATCTGCCCAATACAATCCCAACAGTGAAACATGGTGGTGGCAGCATCATGCTATGAGGGGTGTTTTGCAGCTGCAGGGACAGGACGACTGGTTCCAATTGACAAAAACAAATGCGGCCAAGTACAGAGATATCCTGGATGAAAACCTCTTCCAGAGTGCTCTGGACCTCAGACTTGGCCGAAGGTTCACCTTCCAACAAGACAATGACCCTAAGCACACAGCTAAAATAATAAAAGAGTGACTTCAGAACAACTCTGACCATTCTTGACCGGCCCAGCCAGAGCCCTGACCTAAACCCAATTGAGCATCTCTGGATAGACCTGAAAATGGCTGTTTACCAACATTCACCATCCAACCTGAAGGAACTGGAGAGGATCTACAAGGAAGAATGGCAGAGGATCCCCAAATCCAGGTGTGAAAAACTTGTTGCATCATGCCCAAGAAGACTCATGGCTGTTCTAGCTCGAAAGGGTGCATCTATTCAATACTGAGCAAAGGGTCTGAATACTTATGACCATGTGATATTTCAGTTGATTTTCTTTTTTAACCCCTTTACCCCCCAAGGGTGGTTTGCACCTTAATGACCGGGCCAATTTTTACAATTCTGACCACTGTCCCTTTGAGGTTATAACTCTGGAACGCTTCAACGGATCACAGTGATTCTGACATTGTTTTCTCGTGACATATTGTACTTCATGACAATGGTAAAAATTCTTTGATAGTACCTGCGTTTATTTGTGAAAAAAATGGAAATTTGGCGAAAATTATGAAAATTTCGCAATTTTCCAACTTTGAATTTTTATGCAATTAAATCACAGAGATATGTCACACAAAATACTTAATAAGTAACATTTCCCACATGTCTACTTTACATCAGCACAATTTTGTAACCAAAATTTTTTTTGTTAGGGAGTTGTAAGTGTTAAAAGTTGACCAGCAATTTCTCATTTTTGCAACACCATTTTTTTTTTAGGGACCACATCTCATTTTAAGTCATTTTGAGGGGTCTATATGATAGAAAATACCCAAGTGTGACACCATTCTAAAAACTACACCCCTCAAGGTGCTCAAAACCATATTCAAGAAGTTTATTAACCCTTCTGGTGCTTCACAGGAATTTTTTGAATGTTTAAATAAAAATGAACATTTAACTTTTTTTCACACAAAATTTAATTCAGCTCCAATTTGTTTTATTTTACCAAGGGTAACAGGAGAAAATGAACCCCAAACATTGTTGTACAATTTGTCCTGAGTACGCCGATACCCCACATGTGGGGGTAAACCACTGTTTGGGCGCATGGCAGAGCTCGAAAGCGAAGGAGCGCCATTTGACTTTTCAATGCAAAATTGACTGGAATTGAGATGGGACGCCATGTTTCGTTTGGAGAGCCCCTGATGTGCCTAAACATTGAAACCCCCCACAAGTGACACCATTTTGGAAAGTAGACCCCCTAAGGAACTTATCTAGATGTGTGGTGAGCGCTTTGACCTATCAAGGGCTTCACAGAAGTTTATAATGGAGAGCCATAAAAATAAAACAAAAATTTTTTCCCACAAAAATTATTTTTTAGCCCCCAGTTTTGTATTTTCCCGAGGGTAACAGGAGAAATTGGACCCCAAAATTTGTTGTCCAATTTGTCCTGAGTGCGCTGATACCCCATATGTGGGGGGGAACCACTGTTTGGGCGCATGGGAAGGCTCGAAAGGGAAGGATCTCCATTTGGAATGCAGACTTAGATGGAATGGTCTTGAGGTGTCACATTGCATTTGCAGAGCCCCTAATGTACCTAAACAGTAGAAACCCCCCACAAGTGACACCATTTTGGAAACTAGACCCCCTAAGGAACTCATCTAGATATGTTGTGAGAGCTTTGAACCCTCAAGTGTTTCACTACAGTTTGTAACGCAGAGCCGTGAAAATTAAAAAAAAAAAAAACTTTCCCCCAAAAATTATTTTTTAGCCCCCAGTTTTGTATTTTCCCGAGGGTAACAGGAGAAATTGAACCCCAAAATTTGTTGCCCAATTTGTCCTGAGTGCGATGATACACCATATGTGGGGAGAACCACTGTTTGGGCGCATGGGAGGGCTCGGAAGGGAAGGAGTACCATTTGAATGCAGACTTAGATGGAATGGTCTGCAGGTGTCACATTGCGTTTGCAGAGCCCCTAATGTACCTAAACAGTAGAAACCCCCCACAAGTGACACCATTTTGGAAACTAGACCCCCCAGGGAACTTATCTAGATGTGTTGTGAGAACTTTGAACCCCCAAGTGTTTCACTACAGTTTATAACGCAGAGCCGTGAAAATAAAAAATCTTTTTTTCCCCACAAAAACAATTTTTTAGCCCCCAGTTTTGTATTTTTCCAAGGGTAACAGGAGAAATTGGACCCCAAAAGTTGTTGTCCTATATGTCCTGAGTATGCTGATACCCCATATGTTGGGGTAAACCCCTGTTTGGGCACACGGGAGAGCTCGGAAGGGAAGAAGCACTGTTTTACTTTTTCAACGCAGAATTGGCTGGAATTGAGATCGGACGCCATGTCGCATTTGGAGAGCCCCTGATGTGCCTAAACAGTGGAAACCCCCCAATTATAACTGAAACCCTAATCCAAACACACCCCTAACCCTAATCCCAACAGTAACCCTAACCACACCTCTAACCCTGACACACCCCTAACCCTAATCCCAACCCTATTCCCAACTGTAAATGTAATCTAAACCCTAACTGTAACTTTAGCCCCAACCTTAACTTTTGCCCCAACCCAAACTGTAGCCCTAACCCTAGCCCTAGAAGAATGGAAATAAATACATTTTTTAAATGTTTTAATTTTTCCCTAACTAAGGGGGTGATGAAGCGGGGGGTTGATTTACTTTTATAGCGGGTTTTTTAGCGGATTTTTATGATTGGCAGCCGTCACACACTGAAAGACGCTTTTTATTGCAATAAATATTTTTTGCGTTACCACATTTTGAGAGCTATAATTTTTCCATATTTTGGTCCACAGAGTCATGTGAGGTCTTGTTTTTTGCGGGACGAGTTGACGTTTTTATTGGTAACATTTTCGGGCACGTGACATTTTTTGATCGCTTTTTATTCCGATTTTTGTGAGGGAGAATGACCAAAAACCAGCTATTCATGAATTCCTTTTGGGGGAGACGTTTATACCGTTCCGCGTTTGGTAAAATTGATAAAGCAGTTTTATTCTTCGGGTCAGTACGATTACAGCGACACCTCATTTATATCATTTTTTTATGTTTTGGCGCTTTTATACGATAAAAACTATTTTATAGAAAAAATAATTATTTTTGCATCGCTTTATTCTCAGGACTATAACTTTTTTATTTTTTTGCTGATGATGCTGTATGGTGACTCATTTTTTGCGGGACAAGATGACGTTTTCAGCGGTACCATGGTTATGTATATCTGTCTTTTTGATCGCGTGTTATTCCACTTTTTGTTCGGCGGTATGATAATAAAGCATTGTTTTTTGCCTCGTTTTTTTTTTTTTTTCCTTACGGTGTTTACTGAAGGGGTTAACTAGTAGGCCAGTTTTATAGGTCAGGCCGTTACGGACGCGGTGATACTACATATGTGTACTTTTATTGTTTGTTTGTTTTATTTAGATAAAGAAATGTATTTATGGGAATAATATTTTTTTTTTCTTTATTTAGGAAAAAAAAAATTATTTTTTTTTTACACATTTGGGAAAATTTTTTTTTACTTTTTTACTTTGCCCCAGGGGGGGACATCACAGATCAATGATCTGACAGTTTGCATAGCACTCTGTTAGATCACTGATCTTACTTACAGGGCTGCAGGCTTCACAGTGCCTGCTCTGAGCAGGCTCCGTGAAGCCACCTCCCTCCCTGCAGGACCCGGATGCCGCTTTCCATCTTGGATCCGGGCCTGGAGCAGGCTGGGAGGGAGGTGAGCAGACCCTCGCAGCAACGCGATCACATCGCGTTGCTGCGGGGGGCTCAGGGAAGCCCGCAGGGAGCCCCCTCCCTGCGCGATGCTTCCCTGCACTGCCGGCACATCGCGATCATGTTTGATCACGGTGTGCCAGGGGTTAATGTGCCGGGAGTGGTCCGTGACCGCTCCTGGCACATAGTGCCGGATGTCAGCTGCGATAGGCAGCTGACACCCGGCCGCGATCGGCCGCGCTCCCCCCGTGAGTGCCGCCGATCACGCTGGACGTACTATCCCGTCGGTGGTCATAGGGGCCCACCCCACCTCGACAGGATAGTACGTCCGATGTCAGAAAGGGGTTAATTTTCAATAATCTCTACATTCCTGTATTTTTTTCGGTCAAGATGGGGTGCAGAGTGTACATACGGTTTGTACACCACTCATATATATTTGCATATATAGTTTATTCATTGCTGGATCTAGTATATACTTATGTATACAGTTTCTTCACTGCTGATATATATTTGCATGTATGGTTTATTCATTTCTAGATGCTGGTATATACAGTTAAGTCCAGAAAAAATTGGACAGTGACTGAATCTTCGTGACCTTCAATACCACTATTTTTCATTTAAAATGAAAGAGTTGAGATGCAATTGAAGTGTAGTTTTTCAGGATTAATTGAGTTGAACAAAAATATCCTGTGATATGTTTATGAATTGCAATCATTTTTCTACAACACCTCCTCATTTCAGGAGCTCTAAAGTAATTGCACAAATTAACCTTTGCCGTAAATAAAATGTTCATTTTTAATGGTTTGTCGAGAATCTTTTGTAGGCAATGACTGCCTGACGTCTGGAAGCTATGGACATCACAATATGCTGGGTCTCTTCCTTTGTAATACTTTACCTGGACTTTAATGCAGCTGACATCAGTTGTTGAATGTTTTTGCGTCTTTCTACCTTAGGTTTTGCATTAAGCATGTGAACTGCATGCTTGACAGGGTTGAGACCTGGTCATTGACTCAGCATTGCAGAATATTCCACTTCTTTGCCTTAAAAACTCCTGAGTTGCTTTCACAGTATGTTTTGTGTCATTGTCCATCTGTACTGTGAAGCGCTGTCCTATCAATCTTGCTGCATTTGGTTGAATCTAAGCAGAAAGTATTGTCCTGTACGCTTCAGAATTTATCTACTTCTGTCTTCAGTCACATCATCAATAAACATTAGTGACCCAGTGCCATTGGAAGCCATGCGTGAACATGCCACCATGTTTTACAGAGGATTTGGTGTGCTTTAAATCATGAGTTTTTTTAAGCCTCCCCCATAATTTCTACTTCTTATCATTCTGGTTGATTTTAGTTTCATCTGTCCAAAGAATGCTTTTCCAGAACTCCGTAAAACAGCAGGCACGAGCTCTGATGAGTGAACTGCATCACTAATCAAAGCGCGGTGGCTGCTGGATGTGCGCACGGAGGTGGCGCAAAGGGGGGTGAAAAAGAAAAGTGGAAAACAGCAAGCACGAGTGCTGATCGGTGAAGTGCGTCACCAATCAACGCTGCTGCTGGATGTGCGCATGAAGGTGGCGTAAAGGGGGGTGGAAGGGAGTAAAAAGAGGGGGAAGGGGGATTGGGGCGGATGAGGAGAGAGATCGGGCAGGGATCAGGGATCAAACACTTGAAGTTGTCTCTCTTCTTTCTTCCTTTGCTCTTCCTTCATCTGGGAGGGGAATTGTGGAGGGGGGTAAAAATGGGGTAGAGGGGGATTGGGGTGGAAGAGAGATGAGACAGGGATCTTCTTACAGATGGCTTGTCTTCTCTGTCTTTTTTTTCTTCTGTCCTGTCTTCTTTCTTCTCTGTTTTTTGTTCTTCTTTCTTCAGCAGTGAGGGATTGTAGTGTCGCAGGCTTCTGTGGCACCTTAAGGCCCAGCACAGTGATTATCCAATAGCGTGACGGCTCTGCAGAAATCCTCAGCTACTAGGATGTGCAGCGCGATTACAGACAGGTCACAGAGCGGTCACACCGCTTCTGTGGCCTGTCATTTGTGCGATCAATGATGACATCGATCTCACCAATCGGAGCTGGCCCTTATGACGCTGGCGTTGCCAGGCACCAGCCTAGGATCGGTGCTCTTACATCTTCAATCCTAGGCAGGTCACAGCCAAGGTACAGCCAGGTTACAGCACGGTCACACGGCGGCTGTGCCCTGTGATTGGCGCGATCAATGTAATCGTTGATTACAGCTTATGATCGGTGCTCTTGGGAGCACCGATCCTAGGCTGGGACATCAGTGTTTCTGGCAATCTGATTGCCTGAAACACTGAGAAATGCTGTGATTGGCCGTTCAGAATTAAACAGCCAATCACAGTGATTGTGGTTGCAGGGTGACACCCCCCCAGGATGACGACGCCATCTACCTAGAGGTAAGATGACACCGGAATTTTAATGTGATCATCGCAACTTTGGTTGCAGTAAAAAAAATGACGTAATAATCTGTCCCTGGTCAAATAGGCCCAGAGCACATGGACGGATTACTACGTCTAATGTCAGAAAGAGGTTAATTACCCAAGCTCACCAGCGCTTTTTTTGCAGAATGTATAAAATTGTTGATTGGGCCACTTCTAACATTTCTACTATCTCTCTGATGGATTTATTTTTTTAAGCCTAATAATACTCTGTTTCTCTTCCATTGAGAGCTTCTTTGACTAAGTGTTGTGTTCACAGCAACATCTTCCAAATGCAAATGCCACACATGGAATCAGCTACACACTTTTTACTTTCTTAATTAATGATGGACTAACAAGGGAATAGCCCATGCAGCCCATTAAAGAGCTTTTTAGATAATTGTCCATTTACTTTTGATCATTTGAAAAACAGGCAGCTACATATTAAAGAGCTGCAATCCCTAAACCATCTGCACTTTAAGCCCAACTTAATTTCATACCTGTATCTTGAATATATTTTGGTAAAATGCTAAAACTTGTGTCACTTTCAAAATATTTCTGGACCTAACTATATCAATATATGCATGCGCTTTCTTAACTACTGATATCCATATGTGCGTTTGGTTTATTTATTGCCAGATACTTTGTGTGAATGGGTGGAAGCAGAAAACCTATAATCAGCCCGGATATCAACACAGCAACAATCAGGCTTTTCATCTTTCAACCATAAGGAAGTTGACCCTTGTGGAGCCAAGAAGCTTCTTTTAAAGGGAGCGTGTCAGAAACCTTATCCCGCTCCAAATCATTGATATGATTGTGAAGCCCTATAAAAGATACATCAGTTAATCCTTTTATGACCCCAAAGTGCGCTGCTCCAGCAGCATAGAAATCGCGCTTTGAAGCTGTGTCTGATTATTGCATTTAGGCGTCAAGATGCACTTCTAGCTTCTCAGCCTCACGCTGTATTTCCTACCTATCAGCATCCTATTCTGGTTGATTGACAGGTGATTTGCTCTGGTACATGGCCACTAACCTGTCAGTTGGGAGGGTGGAGCAAGGCAGGGAATACAGCATGAGGCTGAGAAACTAGAAGTGCATTGTTACGCCACAATGTACTAACCAGACACAACTTTAAAAAGTGATTTCTCACTTTGCGAATACTTTAGGATAGACCGGCTTATCTCTTAAAGGGCTACAAAATCATATACTTTTTTTGTGTGTTTTTTTTTTTTGTCGGGGGTTTTGACAGGTTCCCTTTAACAAGTCTCATAGCTCTCCACTTAGAGAACAGTCTCTACACTCAAGTTTCACCTGTCACACATGTATGACATTTTTCAGTGCACAAAATAAGACTTCACTGAATCATACACCCATCACATTACTGTGTTTGCCCAACCGTACCCTTAATAAACCGTACAGTAATTTATCAATAATTCTAATAAAAAGGCAAGTGAACACTTTTGACTAATTCTAACTTCTGTTTTGTTTAGTCATTTAAATGAAGAGGTAACATGCACATGCCCACAACTCGACAAACAATAGACTGTTAAGCCCCTATCAAGTTTAGTAAGCTATTTTTTCTTTTTTAAGAAAAATAAAAGTAGCATGCCAAAATTGTATATTAAAATGCATGTAGCAACCCGATGGCTAGCTTTAGACTCTAGTTTTAATTCCTAGATTATCTTGAATTTTAGTTTTCATTTTGGTTTGATTTGACTACTTTTCTGCAGCTACTATTCTATCTGCTTCCTAAAATTAGATTGTGGACCTGTTGGTTGAACTACATTCACAGTCTCCTATTACCCAAGTCAGGATAATCACAGTCAAAAGTCGTAAGAAAATAATTTAATTCAGTCAAACAATAATGAGAATTGCATTAACCGGATGTGGAAAGGAGTGTTTCAAAATCTGGTGAACTAAGTCCTTTCTTCCTAGACTAAGACCATGCGGTGTAAAACAAGAAGTAGAATCATTAGAGCCACGGTCACTTACAAGGCAGACAGTAAGTTTGATATTTCTTTAAACATTTAAAGCTACTTAGATGCATCCTTAGTTTTCAGCTGGTTTAAATTAAAAAGGTTTTTCCAAAATCATAATTTATTCCCTATGGAACTGTCGGGAATAGTCGGGGCAGTAGTTGTCTTTTTCAGACAGTATTAAAGACAATGAATTAAGTTGTGGTCTAGCATGTACACCTTCACTCAATACAGGGCTCTGCAGATCCTGGTCTCTGTGATCTAGAGACCCATCTTCTGGATTGCTAAGGGTGCCAGGAGTCGGACCACAAGCAATTAGTAAGCTTTATTAATGATATGGGACAACTTACAATTTTGTGAATAAGTCTTTAGTTTTGTAAGAGTCAAGGCTTAGAATATATATGTATGTATATATATATATATATATATATATATACATACACACACACACACACACACACACACACACAAAAAAGTATTTAGACAGCGACCAATTGTTCAAATTCTCCCACTTAAAAAGATGAGAGAGGCCTGTAATTGACATCATAGGTACACCACAACTATGAGAGTTAAAAAGAGAAAACAAAACCAGAAAATCACCTTGTCTGATTTGGCAAGATTTATTTTGCAAATTATGGTGGAAAATGAGTATTTGGTCATTAACAAAAGTTAATCTCAATATTTTGTTATATATCCTTTGTTGGCAATGACAGTGGTTAAACGTTTTCTGTAAGTCTTGACAAGGTTGGCACACACTATTGGTGGTATGTTGGGCCATTCTCCCATGCAGGTCTACTCTACAGCAGTGATGTTTTGGGCCTGTCGCTGGGCAACTCGGACTTTCAACTCCCTCCAATGGTTTTCTATGGCATTGAGATCTGGAGACTGGCTAGGCCACGCAAGGACCTTCATATGCTTCTTACGAAGCCACTCCTTCATTGCCCTGGTGGTGTGCTTGGAATCATTATCATGCTGAAAAAAACAGCCACATTTCATTTTCAATGCGCTTGCTGATGGAATGAAGTTTGCACTAAAAATCTCACGATACATGGCCCCATTCATTCTTTCATGTACACGGATCAGTTGTCCTGGGCCCTTTGCAGAGAAACAGCCCCAAAGCATAATGTTGCCACCCCCATGCTTCACAGTAGGCTGTTGTGAATTCCGCTCTTGGGCTCCCTCCGGTGGTTGTAAGTGGCACTTTTGTGAGTTCTGCTCTTGGGCTCCCTCTTGTGGTTTCTAGTGGTATGGTTGCTCCTTGGAGTTAGCTGTCATCAGCTGCCTCCACTTATTGTCCGCTATTTAAGTCTGGCTCTTTATTCAGCCTGTGCCACTTGTCAATGTTCCTAGCTGGATTCACATCTCTGCTTGGATTCTCCTGGTTTCCTGACCAGTTCTGCAAAGATAAGTTCTGGCTTTGCTAATTTCAGTCCACATGTTGTGGACTTATTGTTCTGTGCATTCTATATTTGTCCAGTTGTCAGTATGGATTTTTTCTGTTAGCTGGAAGCTCTGGGAAGCAGATTTACCCTCCACACCTTTAGTCAGGTGTGGAGATTTTGTAAACTCTGTGTGGATTGTTTTGTAGTTTTTATACTGACCGCACAGTATCCTTTCCTGTTCTATCTATCAAGCTAGACTGGCCTCCTATGCTAAAATCTGATTTCATTTCTGCGTATGTTATTTTCCCCTCCTCTCACCGTCAATATTTGTGGGGGGCTATCTTTCCTTTGGGGATTTTCTCTGAAGCAAGATAGGTTTCCTGTTTCCATCTTTAGGGGAAGTTAGATCTTAGGCTGTGCCGAGGGGTCTAGGGAGCGTCAGGTACCCCCCACGGCTATTTTTAGTTGCGCTGCTAGGTTCAGGGTTTGCGGTCAGTACAGATACCACCTCCTTCAGAGCTTGTCTCATGTTGTTCCTAAACCACCAGATCATAACAGTAGGCATGGTGTTCTTTGGATGCAACTCAGCATTCTGTCTCCTCCAAACACGACGAGTTTTTTGTTTCTACCAAACAGTTTTACTTTGATTTCATCAGACCATATGACATTCTCCCAATACTATTCTGGATAATCAAAATGCTCTCTAGCAAACTTCAGACAGGCCCGGGCATGTGCTGGCTTAAGCAGGGGGACACGTCTGGCATTGCAGGATCTCAGTCCCTGGTGGCGCGGTGTGGGTTACTGATGGTAGCCATTGTTACGGTGGTCCCAGCTCTATGCAGGTCATTCACTAGGTCCCCCCATGTGGTTCTGGGATTTTTGCTCACCGTTTTTGTGATCATTTTGACCCCACTGGGTGAGATCTTGTGTGGTCTTGTATGTCTTCTATTTTCTTTTATTGCTCCCACAGTTGATTTCATCACACAAAGCTGCTTGTCTATTGCAGATTCAGTCTTGCCAGCCTGGTGCAGGGCTACAATTTTGATCATTGTGGCCAAAGAGTTCTATTTTAACATCATTGATCCACAGAACTTGTTTCCAAAATGCATCACGCTTGTTTAGATGTTCTTTTATATACTTCCGATTTTGAATTTTATGGTGAGGACACAGGGGAGGTTTTCTTCTGATGACTCATCCATTAAGGCCATATTTGTGCAGGTGTCTCTGAACAGTAGAACAATGCACCACAATTCCAGAGTCTGCTATATCTTTCTGAAGGTGTTTTGCAGTCAACAGGGGTTCTGATTTGCTTCCAGACCTTATCTTGACCTCCACTGTTCCTGTTAGTTGCCATTTCTTATTACATTTCGAACTGAGGAAAGGGCAACTTGAAAATGCTTATAGTCTCCTGTTTTGTGAGCCTCCACCATTTTAATTTTTAAAGTGCTGCTAAGAAGAACTCATGGCTGCTGGTTTTGGCACAAGGTTAGAGGAGGCTGGGCTTTTATTAAGGCTGGTCAATTTGCATCACCTGGCCTTTTTGTAATGATGATAGTGAACAAGCCATAACCGTAACAGGCTAATTAAGGTCTGAAACTTTGGTCAAAGTTATTTGAGCACACAAATCTTCAAGGGTGCCCAAACTTTTGAATCGGACGATTTTTCCTTTTTGTAATTTTTTTTATGAAAAAAAAGATAATATATTTTTTTTTATCTAAAATACAAAGGAAATGTATCATCTTTAACTTTAGGCCTTTTAGAGATCATTTAATTTTCAACTTGTTCACAATAACAGTAATTTTGTTCAGGGGTGCTTAAGCTTTTATATGCCACTGTACATATATAAGCATGTAAATGGAAAGTTATAATTTCATTAATTCTTCTTAAATTTACTAATTGAAATACTTTCCCACAATTACTGTAGAATTCAGAGCCAGATGCAGTTGTATTATTTCAGTTTGTATTTTTCCTATTTATGACTATTAAAGTTTTATATGCATATATTTATCGCTAAATTACAGTTGGACATAATTGATTACCATTCAACAAATAGTAAGGTTGCACCATAATATACAAAGAAGTATGACTCTAGAACATTGAAACTGCATTGCTGCCAAAGGAAATAGGAAAAAATTGAAAAAAGTGCTATATAATATACACATAAAATATTTATCTACAAAAATTGCTATGAAAAAAGGAAGGTACTTCGCGCATAAATTGGCCAATGTATGTGAGCTCCAGGATTGAAAGTTGAGAGTTCAGTTCTCAGGTGATTTTGCATGTAAAGGTTGGTAAACTCTTAAAACATAATGCAATGACGACTTGTCTGATCTTCACAGTGCTCTATTTCTCAGACTTGAATAATCTCATTCACATCTTCACTCAAGTGTAGGTACAAAGAAGGTGTCCAATTCTCTATTAATTCCACACCACACTCTGTCGGTAATTGACCGCACCATGATTTTATATGCGCATTGTAACAAGTTTTATTCTGTGAGTATAATAAAAGCTTTCTTGCATCAAACTAATTTCCACAGAACTTTATTATCAGATGGATGTGTTCCTCCTCTATCCTAGTTTAGTGTTATATGGCGACTTTGACCACTACACCTGTCTTGCAGCCAAGCTACACTCAGTGCCGCTTCTATATCGCAGTACAATACAAGTGAATGGGGTCACATTGTGAATCCGGGGAATGTGATTGCGACAAGCAAGTCACAATAAAATCTAATGAGTTTGGACTTCTCGCAACACTGACATGTGGAGGAAGCGAGAGAACAGCCGCATCTCAGACTTCCAGCGGAAGACTCATTTGTTCGACAAACAATGTCACGCGATCCACAGGAGAGCCTGCACCGAAATCACTGGAATGGCGCTGAGGGTGAAACATAGGGATTGAGAAGGGGTTGTCAGAGTAGTGGCCAACCTCTTTAATTTAACTTTTAAGTGTAGCCAAATTAGCTGTGCTGCTGCACTGGGACTTTTTACCAGGCTTTTTATTGTTTTTGCTAAAAAAAAAACCATCTACTCACCATTCCTTGTAGTTTTTATGGTATTGTTTGGAAAAACACTAACATATTTGGTTATATTTTGAATATATATTGCTACACATTGCAGGAAAAAAATCATTCACATGAACTATCACATATTTGTATTGCGGTACTCAGGGGTTCTTACGTGTCAAAAAGGGTTGGAAAAATACTTTGCAATATATATACAGTTTTAGATTGAATTTCTTGCTACACATTCCAGGAAAAAAAATATAATTTACACGCAACTATAATGTAACAGCACTTCATTTTTTGGAAGAAGTTGTGGTCAGTTTCCAACTCTTACTCAATACAGAGCTTTTAGTGTTTATGATATGTCATGTTACTATGTACAATTGCAATTTCCTGTAGACAATATACAGCTGACAGACTACAGCAGGGCCTTTATTAGGAGATATTTTTTATTTGCCCTTATTTTTACTTCTAGTAAAGCTCTACAAAATGAAATCAAACACGTCTAAACGGGAAGAAATGTCAATTTTACCCCATGTTTACATGGCAGGCGGTGCACATGTGTCTGTGCACATCGCTACATTACACTCCTTCAATCTATCAGGAGCTGGTCTGGGGTCAAAATTTCAGATTCAGCTGGGAACCCTGATGAGAACATCTGCAGTTGTAAGGATAGGTACACACAGGGAGTTTTTGCTGTGTTTTTTATGCAAATTTTCAGCTGCTTTTTACAGTACCAGTAAAGCCTATGAGATTTCAGAAATTTCGTGCACAGACAAAACTCACAGCTGAGGGCTGGAACCCCCAGTTGTCAGCTTCAGCAAGGATACTTATCAAGAATAAAGGGGTCCTCACGTTTAAAAAAAAAATAAAAAATTTCAATAAATAATTTAACTAAACGGCGTGCCCCCCCCCCCCTTCATTTGTGACAACCAGCCTTGCTAAAGCTCACAGCTGGGGGCTGGTATTCTCAGGCTGGTAAGGGGCCATGGATATAGGCTCCCCCAGCCTAAAAATAGCAGCCCACAGCTACCCAGAAAAGGCGCATCTATTAGATGCGTCAATTCTGGCGCTTTGCCCGACTCTTCCCACTTGCCCTGTAGCGTTGGCAAGCGGGGTAATAAGGGGTTAATGTCACTTTGTTATTGTAAAGTGACATTAAGCCGACTTAGTAACAGAGAGGCGTCAAAAAGACACCTATCCATTACTAATCCTATAGTAATTAAAGGGTTAAATAAACACACACACATGTGGAAAAATGTCTTTTAATGAAATAAAACACCACACAGTTTTGACCATATTTTTATTGTTCTGCCATTCCAAAGCGAAGCCCTCAATCTTCTGTAATAAAAATAAAATAAAAAAGCAAAAGTATACTCCCTGATCTGTCGCAGTCCAATATACAGTATTGAGTGTCCCACACAGTATCTGGGGGAGATAAAGCTTACAACCAGGAGTGATGCTAATGCGATCGCTCCCGGCTGTAAGCGACTGGGTAATGAATGGGCAGGCTCAGTAACGAGCGGTGAAGTCACCGAGCCTGCGCTCCCTGACAGCCTGATCTATTCTATCAATCTATCCTATCAATCTATATTCTATCAATCTATCCTATCAATCTATCTATTCTATCAATCTTTCTATTCATTCTATCTTCAGGGAGTTGTGTTTTTTCTCTGTGTACACTCTTTATTTGCATGCACAAAAAGAAAAAAAAAGCTGCAAAAAACGCACCTAAACCTGCATTTTTAGCGCAGCTTCTTTCCTGCCAAGATGATCAGGTTTTGCTGCAGAAAAAAAAATGAAGGACGGAAACCATGGGTGAGCTGCTTCTCCATAACACCCTGGCACTTTACAAACACATCGTGTCCCAGCTCATAAGTGTTGTGCTGTGTACATTGCATTGTACTCACTTGCAGGTCAGGGGCCTTAGCTATCTCCTCGTCCTCAGTTCAAGGAACAGCTGCACACACAACAGGCGACACCCGGTTCGTTTTAACAAGTTCAGCTTTACTGGACAGTTCAAGTACATCAGTCTTTAACACACAGTATTGGGTACAAAACACTCCGAATCTTGTTCCAACAACACAGTACATTTCAAGCATTTGCTTATGTTCAGCTGCTTCACCCTTTCGTTGGCCACTCCACTCCCGAGGAGATCTAACTGGAACCGTACAAGCTTTTCCCTCCTTTTCTTCTCTTGGATGTCTCCTGCCATCCTCTTAGCCTTGACTGTGTCCGGGTCCAGGGGTTTCTCCAACACATACACTTGCAGCCATGGTGTCAGGGCCGCTTCCTGAATGGGCACCTCTTTGGGGGCCTGTCAGGTACTCACCGTCCATTGTGCCATCAAGGAGTTCAGACATTCAGCCCAGCTGCAGGGACTCAGCCACACTGACATGGCCGCTTCTATCTTGGGATCCGGCTCCTTACTTGGGACCTCTGGTGGGATCCCTGGCTTCTACAGTCCTCCCGGCCACACCTCCTCCAACTGCTGCACCAGCTGCCACTTCCATTCAGACTTTTCTGGTCCCCCACAATGCGCCACACCATACCGATGACTGTATCTCTCTCGAGTCACTCTAAACCACTCCATGACTTTGCTGCTCCTTCTTAATTTTCATCAGCAATAAGCATATTACGCTTACTATGCCTATCACTGTTTAATCTGCTCTATGTCCTAAACTCTAAACTATATCTTATACTTATCCTACACCTGAATCATCAGTACGTATCACATTATACTCTGCAACATTACACTCTATACATTTGACATGTCACCATAAAGCACAATAAAAACGTATTACAGTATTCATACTACACAATTGTTATCTTAAGGAACATTTGTCTTAGGCTACTTTCACACTTGCGTCCGTACGGGTCCTGTTATGGACCTGGTGGTTAAGAGCACCCGGAACGACCTGATGGTTAAACTCACACAGGACAAGCTCTGGGAAGTGGGAACTCTGCTGACCGCAACCCCTAATCCTGTCACACAACTAGAAATAGCCGTGGAGCGTACCTAACACGACCTAGACGCCTCTTCACAGCCTAAGAGCTAACTAGCCCTAGAGATAGAAAATAAAGCCTACCTTGCCTCAGAGAAATTCCCCAAAGGAAAAGGCAGCCCCCCACATATATTGACTGTGAGTTAAGATGAAAGTCACAAACACAGAGATGAAACAGGTTTCAGCAAAGGGAGGCCAGACTTACTAAACAGACTGAGGATAGAAAAGGTATCTTTGCGGTCAGCACAAAAGACTACAAAAAACCACGCAGAGTGTGCAAAAAGACCTCCGCACCGACTCACGGTGCGGAGGTGCCACTCTGCATCCCAGAGCTTCCAGCTAGCAAGACAAAATCATGATAGCCAACTGGACAAGGAAACAATGAACAAATAATTAGCTAGCAGTGACTTAGCTTCTGCTGGAGTAGACAGGTCACCAGAAAGATCCAAGAGCGAACTAAACCAGTACAAGAACATTGACAGCTGGCAAGGAGTAACGATCTGAGTGGAGTTAAATAGAACAGCCAGCCAAAGAATAAACCATCACCTGTGGAAGGAACCTCAGAAGCAGCAGCTCCAGTCACAGCCACCAGAGGGAGTTCATGGACAGAACTCGCCGAAGTACCATTCATGACCACAGGAGGGAGTTCGAAAACAGAATTCACAACAGTACCCCCCCCTTGATGAGGGGTCACCGAACCCTCACCAGAGCCCCCAGGCCGATCAGGACGAGCCAAATGAAAGGCACGAACTAGATCGGCAGCATGAACATCAGAGGCAAAAACCCAGGAATTATCTTCCTGACCATAACCCTTCCACTTGACCAGGTACTGGAGTTTCCATCTCGAAATACGAGAATCCAAAATCTTCTCCACCACATACTCCAACTCCCCCTCGACCAACACCGGGGCAGGAGGATCAACGGAGGGAACCATAGGCGCCACGTATCTCCGCAACAACGACCTATAGAACACATTATGGATGGCAAAAGAAGCTGGAAGGTCCAAACGAAATGACACAGGATTAAAAACTTCAGAAATCTTATATGGCCCAATGAAACGAGGCTTAAACTTAGGAGAGGAAACCTTCATAGGAACATGACGAGATGACAACCAAACCAAATCCCCAACACGAAGTCGGGGACCAACACAGCGCCGGCGGTTAGCGAAACGTTGAGCCTTCTCCTGGGACAATGTCAAATTGTCCACCACATGAGTCCAAATCTGCTGCAACCTGTCCACCACCGTATCCACACCAGGACAGTCCGGAGGCTCAACCTGCCGTGAAGAGAAACGAGGATGGAAACCAGAATTACAGAAAAAAGGCAAAACCAAAGTAGCCGAGCTGGCCCGATTATTAAGGGCGAACTCAGCCAAAGGCAAGAAGATCACCCAATCATCCTGATCAGCAGAAACAAAGCATCTCAGATATGTCTCCAAAGCCTGATTAGTTCATTTGGTTTGGCCATTTGAGGATGGAAAGCCGGAGAAAAAGACAAATCAATGCCCATCTTAGCACAAAAGGACCGCCAAAACCTCGAAACAAACTGAGAACCTCTGTCCGAGACGATGTTCTCCGGAATGCCATGCAAACGAACCACATGCTGGAAAAACAATGGCACCAAATCAGAGGAGGAAGGCAATTTAGACAAGGGTACCAAATGGACCATCTTAGAGAAGCGATCACAAACCACCCAAATGACCGACATCCTTTGAGAGACAGGGAGATCTGAAATAAAATCCATGGAAATATGCGTCCAGGGCCTCTTCGGGACCGGCAAGGGCAAAAGCAACCCACTGGCACGAGAACAGCAGGGCTTAGCCCGAGCACAAATCCCACAGGACTGCACAAAAGAATGCACATCCCGTGACAAAGAAGGCCACCAAAAGGATCTAGCCACCAAATCTCTGGTACCAAAGATTCCAGGATGACCCGCCAACACCGAACAATGAACCTCAGAGATAACTCTACTAGTCCATCTATCAGGGACAAACAGTTTCTCCGCTGGACAACGGTCAGGTCTATCAGCCTGAAACTTCTGCAGCACGTGCCGCAAATCAGGGGAGATGGCAGACAAAATTACCCCCTCTTTGAGAATACCCGCCGGCTCAGGAACACCCGGAGAGTCAGGCACAAAACTCCTTGACAGGGCATCAGCCTTCACATTCTTAGAGCCCGGAAGGTACGAAACCACAAAATCAAAACGGGAGAAAAACAGCGACCATCGAGCCTGTCTAGGATTCAACCGTTTGGCAGACTCGAGATAAGTCAAATTTTTGTGATCCGTCAAGACCACCACGCGATGCTTGGCTCCTTCAAGCCAATGTCGTCACTCCTCGAATGCCCACTTCATGGCCAACAACTCTCGATTGCCAACATCATAATTGCGCTCCGCAGGCGAGAATTTTCTAGAAAAGAAGGCACATGGTTTCATCACCGAGCCATCAGAACTTCTTTGCGACAAAACAGCCCCTGCTCCAATCTCAGAAGCATCAACCTCAACCTGAAACGGGAGCGAAACATCTGGCTGGCACAACACAGGGGCAGAAGCAAAACGACGCTTCAACTCCTGAAAAGCCTCTACAGCCGCCGAGGACCAATTGACCACATCAGCACCTTTCTTGGTCAAATCCGTCAATGCTTTAACAACACTAGAAAAATTAGCGATGAAGCGACAGTAAAAATTAGCAAACCCCAGGAACTTCTGCAGGCTCTTCACAGATGTCGGCTGAGTCCAATCATAAATGGCCTGAACTTTAACAGGGTCCATCTCGATAGTAGAAGGGGAAAAAATGAAACCCAAAAATGAAACCTTCTGAACCCCAAAGAGACATTTCGACCCCTTCACAAACAAGGAATTAGCACGAAGGACCTGGAACACCATTCTGACCTGCTTCACATGAGACTCCCAATCATCTGAAAAGACCAAAATATCATCCAAATATACAATCATGAATCAATCCAGGTACACTCGGAAGATGTCATGCATAAAGGACTGAAACACAGATGGAGCATTAGAAAGCCCGAATGGCATAACCAGGTACTCAAAATGGCCCTCGGGCGTATTAAATGCTGTTTTCCATTCATCGCTTTGTTTAATTCGCACAAGATTATACGCCCCTCGAAGATCTATCTTGGTGAACCAACTAGCCCCCTTAATCCGAGCAAACAAATCAGACAGCAGCGGCAAAGGGTACTGAAATTTGACTGTGATCTTATTAAGAAGGCGGTAATCAATACAAGGTCTCAAAGAGCCATCCTTCTTGGCCACAAAAAAGAACCCTGCTCCCAACGGTGATGACGACGGGCGAATATGACCTTTCTCCAAGGATTCCTTTATATAACTCCGCATAGCGGCGTGCTCTGGCACAGATAGATTAAACAGTCGGCCCTTAGGAAACTTACTACCAGGAATCAAATTAATAGCACAATCGCAATTCCTATGAGGAGGTAAGGCACCGGATTTGGGCTCTTCAAATATATCCCGGTAATCTGACAAAAACTCAGGGACTTCAGAAGGAGTGGAAGGCGAAATTGACAGCAATGGAACATCACCATGTACCCCCTGACAACCCCAGCCGGACACAGACATAGATTTCCAATCCAATACTGGATTATGGACCTGTAGCCATGGCAACCCCAAAATGACCACATCATGCAGATTATGCAACACCAAAAAGCGAACATCCTCCTGATGTGCAGGAGGCATGCACATGGTCAATTGAGTCCAGTACTGAGGCTTATTCTTGGCCAAAGGCGTAGCATCAATTCCTCTCAATGGAATAGGATACTGCAAGGGCTCCAAGAAAAAACCACAGCGCCTGGCAAACTCCAAGTCCATCAAATTCAGGGCAGCGCCTGAATCCACAAATGCCATAACAGAATAGGAGGACAGAGAGCAAATCAGAGTAACGGACAAAAGAAATTTAGACTGTACTGTACCAATGGTGGCAGACCTAGCGAACCGCTTAGTGCGCTTAGGACAATCGGAGATAGCATGAGTGGAATCACCACAGTAAAAACACAGCCCATTCCGACGTCTGTGTTCTTGCCGTTCCGCTCTGGTCAAAGTCCTATCACATTGCATAGGCTCAGGCCTATGCTCAGAGAATACCGCCAAATGGTACACAGCTTTGCACTCACGCAAGCGCCGATCGATCTGAATGGCCAAGGACATAGACTCATTCAGACCAGCAGGCGTGGGAAATCCCACCATGACATCCTTAAGGGCTTCAGAAAGACCCTTTGTGAAAATTGCAGCGAGGGCACACTCATTCCACTGAGTAAGCACAGACCACTTTCTAAACTTCTGACAGTACACCTCCGCTTCATCCTGACCCTGACACAAAGCCAGCAAGATTTTCTCTGCCTGATCCACTGAATTTGGTTCATCATAAAGCAATCCAAGCGCCAGAAAAAACGCATTAACATCACGCAATGCAGGATCTTCTGGCGCAAGGGAAAATGCCCAGTCTTGAGGGTCACCACGCAACAAAGAAATAATGATTTTTACTTGTTTGAACGGGGTCACCAGAGGAGCGGGGTTTCAAAGCTAGAAACAGTTTACAATTATTTTTGAAATTCAGGAATTTAGATCTATCCCCATAAAACAAATCAGGAACTGGAATTCTAGGCTCTAACATCGGATTCTGAACCAAAAAATCTTGAATGTTTTGTACCCTTGCCGTGAGATGATCCACACAAGAGGACAGACCCTGAATGTCCATATCTACACCTGTGTTCTGAACCACCCAGAGGTTAAGGGGAAAAGAAAGGCAAAAAAACACTGCAGAGAAAAAAAAATGGTCTCAGAACTTCTCTTATCCCTCTATTGAGATGCATTAATACTTTGGGCCAGCTGTATTGTTATGGACCTGGTGGTTAAGAGCACCCGGAACGACCTGATGGTTAAACTCACACAGGACAAGCTTTGGGAAGTGGGAACTCTGCTGACCGCAACCTTTAATCCTGTCACACAACTAGAAATAGCGGTGGAGCGTACCTAACACGACCTAGACGCCTCTTCATAGCCTAAGAGCTAAATAGCCCTAGAGATAGAAAATAAAGCCTACCTTGCCTCAAAGAAATTCCCCAAAGGAAAAGGCAGCCCCCCACATATATTGACTGTGAGTTAAGATGAAAGTCACAAACACAGAGATGAAACAGGTTTCAGCAAAGGGAGGCCAGACTTACTAAACAGACTGAGGATCTTTGCGGTCAGCACAAAAGACTACAAAAAACCACGCAGTGTGCGCAAAAAGACCTCCGCACCGACTCACGGTGCGGAGGTGCCACTCTGCATCCCAGAGCTTCCAGCTAGCAAGACAAAATCATGATAGCCAACTGGACAAGGAAATAATGAACAAATAATTAGCTAGCAGTGACTTAGCTTCTGCTGGAGTAGACAGGTCACCAGAAAGATCCAAGAGCGAACTGAACCAGTACAAGAACATTGACAGCTGGCAAGGAGTAACGATCTGAGTGGAGTTAAATAGAACAGCCAGCCAAAGAATAAACTACGTCACCTGTGGAAGGAACCTCAGGAGCAGCAGCTCCACTCACAGCCACCATAGGGAGTTCATGGACAGAACTCGCCAAAGTACCATTCATGACCACAGGAGGGAGTTCGAAAACAGAATTCACAACAGGGTCCATCGCTAAGCATCGGCGTGACGTACCAACGCACGTTGTGAAAATTTGGCACAACGTGGGCAGCGGATGCAGTTTTTCAACGCATCCACTGCCCATTGTAAAGTCCCGGAGAGGAGGGGGCAGAGTTCCGGCCGCGCATGCGTGGTAGGAAATGGCGAACCCGACGTACGAAAAAATGTTCCCTTGAACGTTTTTTCGTGCCGATGATCCGCCAAAACACGACATATCCAGTGCACGACGGACGCGATGGATGGCCATCCATCACAATCCGTTGCTAATACAAGTCTATGAGAAAATGCAGGATCCTGCATTCTCAAAAAAACAACGGATTGTGATGAAAGCTGAAAAACGCAAGTGTGAAAGTAGCCTTAAGGAACAAGAACATGACAGTCTCTTACACAGTGACCATAGACAGCAGCAATGCCATACCTTTTACTGGACCAAGCAATCTTGTGATTGCAAGGTTTTACTAAATTGTCTCTCCACCATGTAAGACCTACATCAGCTCTGCTAATGGCTGAAATCATGCTTGAGGGCTGTTTTCCCCCGTAATGGAGGATTCTATAGCTCCTAGTAACAATAAATACTGTACAACAACAAAAAAAAATTTATAGCCACCTAGATGTCTTTTATGAGCTATTGAGGGACATATTACATAACAAACAAGATATCAAATAAAATAAATGAAAATATATAATATTAATAATCACTTTATAATTGAGTATGGTATAGCACTGCAATTCAAACATTACATTAAAAAAATCTACACAGTAAGTTAGTTGTAACATTTTGTGAACAGTATAAAAAAAAAGATGTAAGAATCGCTTTGTCTGCATTCGCATCATAAAAATATTTGAGCACATTACACGGTGATTTATAAATGCCCCTAAACCAATGCCAACAATTAACCCCTTTCTGACATAAGATGTAATAATCTGTCCATGTGCCCGGGGCCTATTTGACCACCAACGGATTATTACGTCTGTGTGATTGCCCGTGCACACAGATGGTGTGTGGGCGATCGCCGCCGGGTGTCAGCTGACATTCGGCACTAAGTGCCAGGAGTGGTCACACACCGCTCCCAGCACTTTAACTCCACTGTTGAAATAAAATTTTAAAAACGCTGGAGTGGTTCTTTAGTCTATCAGCCGAACCTGTTGATATCTGCAGATTCCAACAACATTAGTCTAATTTGTATTGGGCATTAAGTCAAGCAACTTAATAGTCAAGTGCAATATGACAGACTACTAGGAGTTTTTGTAAGGTCCAAGCTATCAAAACCAAAACAGTTTTGGGCATTCAATGTGTATTGCAATTCTGACATTTAGGAAAGAGACTAGAATTTAGTCACTTTAACAGATAAAGTCTTGTATAGGTATAAATATTTTCAGCAGTATTGACATTTTTAGTAGTACAGTATGGCCTAGAAAAGAGAGATGGAAAGTTTTACACTTAGAGAGGAAGAAGATCACCATTTTTACTAAGGGAGTGAATTTATTAATGCATAAATTGTATCATGGACAGAGCTTGATAGTTCACTGCTTTATAATCAAAGTGATTATGGATAGGAAGGTTAGGTGTTGAGTGTCCTTGTGTGGTAGTTTGTGCAAAATTACAGGAGGACACGCATCTAGGGAGAAGTAGTGTAAATAGAGTCCAATGGACCCTAGCGCAAAATTTGAACCTGTCTCCCTCTTCATGTTGGCCAGATGTATGGGCCCCTGTAACATTCTAAATCCTATAAGGACATACTTGTTGCTTCCCATTATGTAGTAATGTCCCCCATCATGTAATAGTATCCTCCATTTGGGCCGCTTCCAGATTTACATGTGCCCCATTCCTGGACCCTTCCAGGAATATATGTACACATCTTGGGCCCCTCCTTGGTATGTATGTGTAACATGGGGCACGGCAATAGCCGTTGGCGAAGTATTCGTTTCTTATTCCCCAGCACATGACATGAAGGTGAAGGTCCTTAGTGGGTGTTTAGACTTGTGCTGTGGATGCGCTACACCTTTGCAGGTTGCATGTCACCGGTAATATTGGTGTGCCAGGACCAGGTGTTGGATATTTCAATGAGAGAGACCACTGTTCAAAAATAAACTTTTTACCTTTTTACCAAACAGGAACTTGGATGGGAAAATTAACAGTAGATAACGGGTTCACAACTTTTTAAACATTTCCTTCATGATACGGAGAATTTTCCACACAGTTTCAATTCCTTCCTCTTTACTCGATTATTCTCTATCTTTACCGTTCCTCTTCACTTGACCACAACTCAGCCCAGTACTACAGTTTGTAGGACCTTCTGTATGCTCAACTCACGATTCCGCGTCCTTCTTCCCTTAGGGGAGCTACTTTATCAATATGGCCTTAACCTATCTCTTCTGTCTCTGGCACTCTGAAACCCCCACTTTGAGCACTCTCTATGTCTTGCGTACCCTGTCCCGTTTAGGCCTGTTACCTCTCTGAGTTGTAAACTAGATCATACTGCTAGGCGTCTTGACCCAGGACCCTTCTCCCATTACTCTAGTCCTTCAGTCACTTCTCTGCTCAGGCTATCGCTATCCTCTATCTTTTTCTTCTCTCTCATTAGGGACATCCACATCATGTGGCACTGCTCACATTAGACCATTAGGTCTTTTCTCTACACTGAGCCCATTCTGACTTTCTGACAGGCATTGTCTCTTGTCCCTTCATCGTGGGTTCCTTCCTGGTACATATGCCTCCCATCCTGGGTTTTTTCCTGAGACGCACATCCAGATGAAATAGGCTGGATTAGGTCCTCTTTAAGCTTAAAGGAATTACCATATTTTGCGGATTATAAGACGCACCCAAAATTTTGAGGAGAAAAATAGGAAAAAGACTTTTTTTTTCATAAAATGGTGGTGCTTCTTATAATCCATGCATCTTGTTGCTTACCGGGGTGGTGGCTGCGGTGAAGCGGGGTCCCAGGGTCGCCGCTGGAGGAGGCAAGAGTGGAGCGTTGTTGCAAGCCGCAGGCTGGGATGAAGGGGTGTAAGGATGAGCGGTGTAGAGCGCCGCTGCGGTGTCTCATGCTGTGGGTGTCCGGTGCTGCATGGGCTCTGCCAAAATTTTGTGAAAGCCCAGAGCCCCAGCAGTGACTATGGTTTCCTATGCAATGGACAGGACTCCGGGAAAATGGGTGCCGGCCTGGGGCGGCACATGCGCAGACGGAGATCTCTGCACCAAGATCTCGGGAAATTGTTTTGGGGGGGGAAAAAAGTGTCTTATAATCTGAAAAATGCGGTAAACTAGCTCTGCAGTTGCTGGCTGGTGTCAGGGATTATAATGCAGCTGGCATCCAATGCATGTGAAGCAGGCTTACTTCCTGAGCACGCTCCATACTACTCGTTTTGATTTCTGACGAACATGTTGAAATGTGGTTAGCAAATGGGCCTCGTTCCAATTACTTTCCTCTGAATGATTTATCAAGAGAGCAGAATAGCATCACTTCCATTGTTGTTTTCTGCTATAACTACCATGGAGTGCAGAATGCTGATCTGATTAACAAAATTATCTATGATTGGTTAATTACAGTGGGGAAAATAAGTGTTCGATACACTGCCAATTTTGCAAGTTTTCCCATCTACAAAAAATAAAAAGGTCCGTAATTTTTATCGTAGGTACATTTCAACTGTGAGAGACAGAATAAAAAAAATAAAAAACAGAAAATCACATTGTATGATTTTGAAATTGCTTTTAATTGCATGACATAAGTATTTAATCACCTACCAACAGCAAGAATTTTGGCTCACGTGTCTTAATCACACCTGTTTGAACCCATTACCTGTATAAAAGACACCTGCACCTGTCAACACAATCAATCACACTCCAACCTCTCCACCATGGCCAAGACCAAACACCTGTCTAAGGACACCAGGGACAAAATTGTAGACATGCACAAGGCTGGGATAGGCTACAGGACAATAGGCAAGCAGCTTGGTGAGAAGGCGACAACTATTGGCACAATTGTTATAAAATGAAGGACACACAAGATGACTGTCAATCTTCCTCGGTCCGGGGCTCCATTCAAGATCTCTCCTCATGAGGTAAGGATAATTCTGAGAAAGGTCAGGAATCAGCCCAAAACTACATGCGAGAACCTGGTCAATGTTCTGAAGAGAGCTGGAACCACAGTCTCAAACATTAACGTCAGTAACACACTATGCCATCATGGATTAAAATGCTCCAGGGCACGCAATGTCCCTCTGCTCATGCCAATACTTGTCCAGGTCCATTTGAAGTTCACCAATGACCATCTGGATGATCCAGAGAAAGGAAGGGAGAGGATCATGTGGTCAGATAAGACCAAAATAAAACTTTTTGGTATCAACTCCACTCACCGTGTTTGGAGGGGAAGGAGGATGACTTCAGCCCTTAGAACACCCAACCGTGAAGCATGGTGGGGAAAACATCATACTTTGGGGGTGCTTTTCTGGAAAGTTTTTCTATTGCATTAAATACTTATTTAATTCAATAAAATGCAAATTAAGTAAGTAAAAATCATACAATGTGATTTTCTGGATTTTTTTTTTCAGATTCTGTCTTTTAAGAAAATTACAGACTTCCATTATTTGTAGGTAGCAAAACTTGCAAAAGTGTATCAAAGGCTTATTTTCCCCACTGTATGTTCTCTGTTGAGCATTTCATTAGCGGGTTCCATCTGAATAGCATATACTTAAAATTTTGGTCTCTGTTTGACTTCCTTTTCAGTAGTGTTCATCTTAATATGCAATAAAAATACAAATATCTGCTGTAAATAGGGAACAGTTCAAATTTACTCAAAGTTTTGGCTATTCGCTGCTGTTCTGGTACATGGATTTAGTTTTCAACAGGGGCCATATGAGAGACCGTGACTGTTGTAGAGGACAGAACCAATAGGCTGAAATTAATTATGCTCAATATTAATATTTACATATTAATTATTATTATTATTATATTAATGTTAATTCAATCACTTACTATTGAGAAAAATGAAGTATGCTGACTCACTGCTACTGCATGTTACGATAGCTATTATAACCTATGTTCTTACCTGTACCAATGAATCAAAACTATATACCATATATAGGGAGGAAAATAGGAAAAAAATGTGTTGTTTTTTTTTTAAAGATGCATGTTATAACAATAGCTTACCTGGCTGGCAGCAGTGGTGGAGAGGGGTCCCAGGTGGCAGGGTCACTGTTGGCGGTGGAAGGTCACTGCTGGTGGATGTGCTGCAGGCTCCAAACTGGTAGGACGGGCTGTTCAGCAGTGTCAAGAGTTTGGCCATGGCTGTGGGCCCCATGCTGGTACGATGAGGTGTTAAGGTACCGTCACACTGAACGATATCGCTAGCGATCCGTGACGTTTCAGCATCCTGGCTAGCGATATTGTTCAGTTTGACAGGCAGCAGCGATCAGGATCCTGCTGTGCCATCGTTGGTCGGCGCAGAAAGTCCAGAACTTTATTTCGTCGCTGGACTCCCGCAGACATCGCTGAATCGGCGTGTGTGACGGCGATTCAGCGATGTCTTCACTGGTAACCAGGGCAAACATCGGGTTACTAAGCGCAGGGCCGCGCTTAGTAACCCAATGTTTACCCTGGTTACCAGTGTAAATGTAAAACAAAAAAAAAACACTACATACTTACATTCCGGCGTCTGTCCTCTCCGGCGCTGTGCTTCTCTGCACTGTGTAAGCACAGCGGCCAGAAAGCACAACGGTGACGTCACCGCTGTGCTCTTCTTTCCAGCCGGCGCTTAGTGCAGAGAAGCACAGCGCCGGAGAGGACAGACGCCGGAATGTAAGTATGTAGTTTCCTCATGGGGAGAGTGATGTCATGCTTGGAAACGAGGAAGGATCCCTTTAACAGGTATTCACAAACATGCAACATGTTCTTACTCCAGGCCAGAAGGGGGAGCTCTGATCCAGATTGTGGATGGCTCCCCTATATATATTATGGCTGGAGGGAAAATAGTTTGTCACAGGGAGTCTGTTGTGATTTGGTAATTCAGTACCACAAAGGACATAGAAGTCAGAGCACATACAGTGACCTGACAAAACCCAAAAACATAGAACGAGCTCTGAGACGTGGGAACTCTGCTGACCGCAATCCCTAATCCTCTCCAACCACACTAGAGGCAGCCGTGGATTGCGCCTAACGCTCCCTATGCAACTCGGCACAGCCTGAGAAACTAGCTAGCCTGAAGATAGAAAATAAGCCTACCTTGCCTCAGAGAAATACCCCAAAGGAAAAGGCAGCCCCCCACATATAATGACTGTGAGTTAAGATGAAAAGACAAACGTAGAGATGAAATAGATTTAGCAAAGTGAGGCCCGACTTTCTGAACAGAGCGGGGATAGGAAAGGTAACTTTGCGGTCAACACAAAACCCTACAAACAACCACGCAAAGGGGGCAAAAAGACCCTCCGTACCGACTAACGGCACGGAGGTACACCCTCTGCGTCCCAGAGCTTCCAGCAGGCAAGAAAAACCAAATAAGCAAGCTGGACAGAAAAAACAGATAACAAAAATAACACAAGCGAAACTTAGCTATGCAGAGCAGCAGGCCACAGGAACGATCCAGGAGGAAGCAAGTCCAATACTAGAACATTGACTGGAGGCCAGGATCAAAGCACTAGGTGGAGTTAAATAGAGCAGCACCTAACGACTTCACCACATCACCTGAGGAAGGAAACTCAGAAGCCGCAGAACCACTTTCCTCCACCAACGGAAGCTCATAGAGAGAATCAGCCGAAGTACCACTTGTGACCACAGGAGGGAGCTCTGCCACAGAATTCACAACAGTACCCCCCCTTGAGGAGGGGTCACCGAACCCTCACCAGAGCCCCCAGGACGACCAGGATGAGCCATATGAAAGGCACGAACAAGATCGGGAGCATGGACATCAGAGGCAAAGACCCAGGAATTATCTTCCTGAGCATAACCCTTCCACTTAACCAGATACTGGAGTTTCCGTCTTGAAACACGAGAATCCAAAATCTTCTCCACAATATACTCCAACTCCCCCTCCACCAAAACCGGGGCAGGAGGATCAACAGATGGAACCATAGGTGCCACGTATCTCCGCAACAATGACCTATGGAATACGTTATGGATGGAAAAAGAATCTGGAAGGGTCAAACGAAAAGACACAGGATTAAGAACCTCAGAAATCCTATACGGACCAATGAAACGAGGTTTAAACTTAGGAGATGAAACCTTCATAGGAATATGACGAGAAGACAACCAAACCAAATCCCCAACACGAAGTCGGGGACCCACACAGCGTCTGCGATTAGCAAAACGTTGAGCCTTCTCCTGGGACAAGGTCAAATTGTCCACTACATGAGTCCAAATCTGCTGCAACCTGTCGACCACAGTATCCACACCAGGACAGTCCGAAGACTCAACCTGCCCTGAAGAGAAACGAGGATGGAACCCAGAGTTGCAGAAAAACGGCGAAACCAAGGTAGCCGAGCTGGCCCGATTATTAAGGGCGAACTCAGCCAAAGGCAAAAAGGACACCCAGTCATCCTGATCAGCAGAAACAAAGCATCTCAGATATGTTTCCAAGGTCTGATTGGTTCGTTCGGTCTGGCCATTAGTCTGAGGATGGAAAGCCGAGGAAAAAGACAAGTCAATGCCCATCCTTGCACAAAAGGCTCGCCAAAACCTCGAAACAAACTGGGAACCTCTGTCAGAAACGATATTCTCTGGAATGCCATGTAAACGAACCACATGCTGGAAGAACAATGGCACCAAATCAGAGGAGGAAGGTAATTTAGACAAGGGTACCAAATGGACCATCTTAGAGAAGCGATCACAAACTACCCAAATGACTGACATTTTTTGAGAGACGGGAAGATCTGAAATAAAATCCATAGAGATATGTGTCCAAGGCCTCTTCGGGACCGGCAAGGGCAAAAGCAACCCACTGGCACGAGAACAGCAGGGCTTAGCCCGAGCACAAATCCCACAGGACTGCACAAAAGAACGCACATCCCGCGACAGAGATGGTCACCAAAAGGATCTAGCCACCAACTCTCTGGTACCAAAGATTCCAGGATGACCAGCCAACACCGAACAATGAACCTCAGAGATAACTTTATTCGTCCACCTATCAGGGACAAACAGTTTCTCCGCTGGGCAACGATCAGGTTTATTAGCCTGAAATTTTTGCAGCACCCGCCGCAAATCAGGGGAGATGGCAGACACAATTACTCCCTCTTTGAGAATACCCGCCGGCTCAGACAAACCCGGAGAGTCGGGCACAAAACTCCTAGACAGGGCATCCGCCTTCACATTTTTAGAGCCCGGAAGGTACGAAATCACAAAGTCAAAACGGGCGAAAAACAGCGACCAACGAGCCTGTCTAGGATTCAACCGCTTGGCAGACTCGAGATAAGTCAAGTTCTTATGATCAGTCAAGACCACCACGCGATGCTTAGCTCCCTCAAGCCAATGACGCCACTCCTCGAATGCCCACTTCATGGCCAGCAACTCTCGATTGCCAACATCATAATTTCGCTCAGCAGGCGAAAACTTCCTGGAAAAGAAGGCGCATGGTTTCATCACCGAGCAATCAGAACTTCTCTGCGACAAAACAGCCCCCGCTCCAATCTCAGAAGCATCAACCTCGACCTGGAACGGAAGCGAAACATCTGGTTGACACAACACAGGGGCAGAAGAAAAACGACGCTTCAACTCTTGAAAAGCTTCCACAGCAGCAGAAGACCAATTGACCACATCAGCACCCTTCTTGGTCAAATCGGTCAATGGTTTAGCAATACTAGAAAAATTGCAGATGAAGCGACGATAAAAATTAGCAAAGCCCAGGAACTTTTGCAGACTTTTCAGAGATGTCGGCTGAGTCCAATCATGGATGGCCTGGACCTTAACAGGGTCCATCTCGATAGTAGAAGGGGAAAAAATGAACCCCAAAAATGAAACCTTCTGAACACCAAAGAGACACTTTGATCCCTTCACAAACAAAGAATTAGCACGCAGGACCTGAAACACAGTTCTGACCTGCTTCACATGAGACTCCCAATCATCCGAGAAGACCAAAATATCATCCAAGTATACAATCAGGAATTTGTCCAGGTACTCTCGGAAGATGTCATGCATAAAGGACTGAAACACTGATGGAGCATTGGCAAGTCCGAATGGCATTACTAGGTACTCAAAATGGCCCCCGGGCGTATTAAATGCAGTTTCCCATTCATCGCCTCGCTTAATACACACAAGATTATATGCACCACGAAGATCTATCTTGGTGAACCAACTAGCCCCCTTAATCCGAGCAAACAAATCAGATAACAGCGGCAAGGGATACTGAAATTTAACCGTGATCTTATTTAGAAGGCGGTAATCTATACAAGGTCTCAGCGAACCATCCTTCTAGGCCACAAAATAGAACCCCGCTCCCAATGGCGACGATGACAGGCGAATATGCCCCTTCTCCAAGGTCTCCTTCACGTAACTCCGCATAGCGGCGTGCTCAGGCACAGATAAATTAAACAGTCGACCTTTTGGGAATTTACTACCAGGAATCAAATCGATAGCACAATCACAATCCCTATGCGGAGATAGGGCATCAGACTTGGGCTCATCAAATACATCCCGGTAATCAGACAAGAACTCTGGGACCTCAGAAGGGGTGGATGACGAAATAGACAGAAATGGGACATCACCATGTACCCCCTGACAACCCCAGCTGGACACAGACATGGATTTCCAATCTAATACTGGATTATGGACTTGTAGCTATGGTAACCCCAACACGACCACATCATGCAGATTATGCAACACCAGAAAGCGAATAACCTCCTGATGTGCAGGAGCCATGCACATGGTCAGCTGGGTCCAATACTGAGGCTTATTCTTGGCCAAAGGCGTAGCATCAATTCCTCTCAATGGAATAGGACACTGCAAGGGCTCCAAGAAAAACCCACAACGCCTAGCATACTCCAAGTCCATCAAATTCAGGGCAGCGCCCGAATCCACAAATGCCATGACAGAATAAGATGACAAAGAGCAGATCAAGGTAATGGACAAAAGAAATTTTGACTGTACCATACCAATGGTGGCAGACCTAGCGAACCGCTTAGTGCGCTTAGGACAATCAGAGATAGCATGAGTGGAATCACCACAGTAGAAACACAGCCCATTCTGACGTCTGTGTTCTTGCCGTTCAACTCTGGTCAAAGTCCTATCGCACTGCATAGGCTCAGGTTTATGCTCAGATAATACTGCCAAATGGTGCACAGATTTACGCTCACGCAAGCGTCGACCGATCTGAATGGCCAAAGACATAGACTCATTCAGGCCAGCAGGCATAGGAAATCCCACCATGACATCCTTAAGGGCTTCAGAGAGACCCTTTCTGAAGATAGCTGCGAGCGCACCTTCATTCCACTGAGTGAGCACGGACCACTTTCTAAATTTCTGACAATATACCTCTATCTCATCCTGACCCTGACACAGAGTAAGTAAATTTGTCTCTGCCTGATCCACCGAATTAGGTTCATCGTACAGCAATCCGAGCGCCAGGAAAAACGCATCAATATTACATAATGCAGGATCTCCTGGCGCAAGAGAAAATGCCCAGTCCTGAGGGTCGCCACGTAAAAAAGAAATAATGATCCTAACTTGTTGAACTGGGTCACCAGAGGAGCGAGGTTTCAAAGCCAGGAATAGTTTACAATTATTTTTGAAACTCAGAAATTTAGTTCTATCTCCAAAAAAACAAATCAGGAATAGGAATTCTTGGTTCTAACATAGAATTCTGAACCACAAAGTCTTGAATATTTTGTACTCTTGCCGTGAGCTGATCCACACTTGAAGACAGACCTTTAATATCCATCGCTACACCTGTGTCCTGAACCACCCAAATGTCTAGGGGAAAAAAAAGGCAAAACACAGTGCAGAGAAAAAAAATGGTTGCAGCACTTCTTTTTTTCCCTCTATTGAGAATCATTAGTACTTTTGGCCTCCAGTACTGTTGTGATTTGGTAATTCAGTACCACAAAGGACATAGAAGTCAGAGCACATACAGTGACCTGACAAAACCCAAAAACATAGAACGAGCTCTGAGACGTGGGAACTCTGCTGACCGCAATCCCTAATCCTCTCCAACCACACTAGAGGCAGCCGTGGATTGCGCCTAACGCTCCCTATGCAACTCGGCACAGCCTGAGAAACTAGCTAGCCTGAAGATAGAAAATAAGCCTACCTTGCCTCAGAGAAATACCCCAAAGGAAAAGGCAGCCCCCCACATATAATGACTGTGAGTTAAGATGAAAAGACAAACGTAGAGATGAAATAGATTTAGCAAAGTGAGGCCCGACTTTCTGAACAGAGCGAGGATAGGAAAGGTAACTTTGCGGTCAACACAAAACCCTACAAACAACCACGCAAAGGGGGCAAAAAGACCCTCCGTACCGACTAACGGCACGGAGGTACACCCTCTGCGTCCCAGAGCTTCCAGCAGGCAAGAAAAACCAAATAAGCAAGCTGGACAAAAAAAAACAGATAACAAAAATAACACAAGCGAAACTTAGCTATGCAGAGCAGCAGGCCACAGGAACGATCCAGGAGGAAGCAAGTCCAATACTAGAACATTGACTGGAGGCCAGGATCAAAGCACTAGGTGGAGTTAAATAGAGCAGCACCTAACGACTTCACCACATCACCTGAGGAAGGAAACTCAGAAGCCGCAGTACCACTTTCCTCCACCAATGGAAGCTCATAGAGAGAATCAGCCGAAGTACCACTTGTGACCACAGGAGGGAGCTCTGCCACAGAATTCACAACAGGAGTCAGTCTGTGAGAGAGACAGGGGAAGACATTGCAGACGAGAACATCTGCAGCTCCTGTGAGAAAAAATGGGGCCGTGCAGACCGAGTTCTGCAGCTCCTGGAAAGGAAAGAAAGGATGGAACAGTTTGTAGAGAGCGTGAAGGAGGTAGGAGCAAAGGAGTGTGAAGAGCTGGAGAGAAGTTGGACTGAGCTTCCTCCACACTGAAGCACAGGAAATCGGTGGCCGGAAGACCGAGGTTGTGGGAGTAAATCTATGCCCCACGACAGAAACCGGCGAACAGCAGACTGCAAGTCAACTGTTCACCATTAACACCCGAAGGCACAGTAACACATAGAGCCCGGGTCGTGATAGAGATCCTGTAAAAACGCTCCCGTTACCCGCCATGCGGGTTAGTGTCCTGTTGTGAATTCCGTTCTTGGGCTCCCTCTTGTGGTTTCAAGTGGTATGGCTGCTCCTTGGATTTAGCTGTCTTCAGCTGCTTCCACTGATTGTCTTTTCTGCTCGGCTATTTATGCCTGGCTTTCTTCAGCCAGTGCCACTTGTAAATGGTTCCTGGTTGGATTCACATCTCTTTGGATTTCCCTGTTATCCTGACCAGTTCAGCAAAGCTAAGTCCTTGCTTGCTCTTTTCTGTCCACAGGTTGTGGACTTATCCGTTCTGTGCTTGCTATGTTTGTCCAGCTTGTCAGTATGATTTAATTCTGTTGCTGGAAGCTCTGGGAAGCAGATTTACCCTCCACACCTTTAGTCAGGTGTGGAGATTTTTGTAATCTCTGCGTGGATTTTTGTAGTGTTTTATACTGACCGCACAGTATTCCATCCTGTCCTATCTATCTAGCTAGACTGGCCTCATGTGCTCATCCTGGTTTCATTCTGTGTATGTCTTTTCCCTCTCCACTCACAGTCATTACTTGTGGGGGGATAATCTATCCTTTGGGGATTTTCTCTGAGGCAAGATAGCTTTCCTGTTTCTATCTTTAGGGGTAGTTAGCTCTTAGGCTGTGACGAGGTGCCTAGGCAGAGTTAGGAGCATCCCACGGCTATTTCTAGTGTTGTGTTGAGCTTAGGGACTGCGGTCAGTACAGATACCACTTCCTTTAGAGCTCGTTCCATGTTGCTCCTAAACCACCAGATCATAACAGTACAAGTGGCCAAAAATGAATTAAATGCATCTCAAAAGAAGGAAAAAATTCTGAGCCATTTTTTTCTGTGCACTCTTTTGTCTTTTTTTTCTCTTGACATTTGGGTGGTGCAGGATTTGTGCTCTGGCATGGATGTTCAGGGTTTGTTTTCTCGTGTGGATCAACTTGCTGCAAGAGTACAGAGTATCCAAGATTATATTGTCCAGACTCCGGCTTTGGAGCCTAAAATTCCTACTCCTGATTTGTTTTTTGGAGACAGATCCAAGTTTTTGAACTTTAAAAATAACTGCAAATTGATTTTTGCTTTGAAACCCCGTTCTTCTGGTGATCCCATTCAGCAAGTTAAAATCATCATATCCTTGTTGCGTGGTGACCCTCAGGACTGGGCATTCTCCCTTGAATCAGGGGATCCAGCATTGCTGAATGTAGACACATTTTTTCAAGCGCTCGGATTATTGTATGATGAACCTAACTCTGTGGATCATGCAGAAAAAACCCTGTTGGCCTTGTGTCAGGGTCAGGAAGTGGCAGAATTATACTACCAGCAATTTAGGAAATGGTCTGTGCTCACTAAATGGAATGAGGATGCTCTGGCTGCTATTTTCAGAAAGGGTCTTTCTGAAGCCCTTAAAGATGTTATGGTGGGCTTCCCTACGCCTACTGGTTTGAGCGAATCTATGTCTCTAGCCATTCAGATTGATCGGCGTTTGCGCCAGCGCAAAGCTGTGCACCATATGGCAGTGTCCTCTGAGCAGAGTCCTGAACCTATGCAATGTGATAGGATTTTGACTAAAACAGGACGGCAGGAATTCAGACGTCAGAATGGGCTGTGTTTTTACTGTGGTGATTCTGCTCATGTTATTTCTGATTGCCCTAAACGTACTAGGAGGGTCGCTAGGTCTGTTACCATTAGTACTGTACAGCCTAAATTTCTTTTATCTGTGACCCTGATTTGCTCATTGTCGTCTTTTTCTGCCATGGCATTTGTGGATTCAGGCGCTGCCCTGAACCTAATGGATTTAGAATTCGCCAGGCGCTGTGGTTTTTCCTTGCAGCCTTTACAGAGCCCTATTCCTTTGAGGGGCATTGATGCTACTCCATTGGCCAAGGATAAACCTCAGTACTGGATGCAGATGACCATGTACATGGCTCCAGCACATCAGGAAAATTGCCGTTTTCTGGTGTTGCATAACCTGCATGATGTTGTTGTACTGGGTTTTCCATGGTTACAGGAACATAATCCGGTGCTGGATTGGAAAACTATGTCTGTGACAATTTGGGGTTGTCAAGGGGTACATAGTGACGTTCCATTGATGTCAATTTCCTCTTCCCCCTCTTCTGAGGTCCCTGAGTTTTTGTCGGATTTCCAGGATGTATTTGATGAGCCCAAGTCCAGTTCCCTTCCTCCACATAGGGACTGGGATTGTGCTATTAATTTGATTCCAGGTTGTAAGTTCCCTAAGGGCCGACTTTTCAATCTGTCTGTGCCAGAGCATGCCGCCATGCGGAGCTATGTTAAGGAATCTTTAGAGAAAGGGCATATTCGGCCGTCTTCGTCACCATTGGGAGCGGGTTTCTTTTTTGTTGCTAAGAAGGATGGCTCCTTGAGACCCTGTATAGATTATCGTCTTCTTAATAAGATCACGGTCAAATTCCAATACCCCTTGCCTTTGCTTTCTGATTTGTTTGCTCAGATTAAGGGGGCTAGTTGGTTTACTAAGATTGACCTCCGAGGGGCATATAATCTTGTTCGTATTAAACAGGGTGACGAATGGAAAACTGCATTTAATACGCCCGAAGGCCATTTTGAATACCTTGTGATGCCATTCGGGCTCTCTAATGCTCCATCTGTGTTCCAATCCTTCATGCATGATATTTTCCGCAATTATCTTGATAAATTCATGGTTGTATATTTGGATGATATTTTGATTTTTTTCGATGATTGGGAGTCTCATGTGAGGCAGGTCAGGATGGTGTTCCAGATCCTTCGTGATAATGCTTTGTTTGTGAAGGGGTCTAAGTGCCCATTCGGAGTTAAGAAGGTCTCTTTTTGGGGTTTTATTTTTTCTCCCTCGTCTATGGAAATGGATCCTGTTAAGGTCCAAGCTATTCATGATTGGATTCAACCCACATCTGTGAAGGGCCTTCAAAAATGTTTGGGCTTTGCTAATTTCTATCGCCGTTTCATTGCCAACTTTTCCAGTGTGGTTAAGCCCCTTACTGATCTGACGAAGAAAGGCGCTGATGTGACGAATTGGTCCTCTGCGGCTGTTGAGGCCTTTCAGGAGCTTAAACGCCGATTTACTTCTGCCCCTGTGTTGCGTCAGCCGGATGTTTCTCTTCCTTTTCAGGTTAAGGTCGACGCTTCTGAGATTGGGGCGGGGGCCGTTTTGTCTCAGAGGGAATCTGATGGTTCTTTGATGAAACCGTGCGCTTTTTTTTTCCAGAAAGTTTTCGCCTGCGGAACGCAATTATGATGTCGGCAATCGGGAGTTGTTGGCTATGAAGTGGGCGTTTGAGGAGTGGCGACATTGGCTTGAGGGAGCTAAGCACCGCGTTGTGGTCCTGACTGATCATAAGAATCTGATTTACCTCGAGTCGGCCAAGCGGCTGAATCCTAGACAGGCTCGATGGTCCCTGTTTTTCTCCCGTTTTGATTTTGTGGTCTCGTATCTTCTGGGATCTAAGAATGTTAAGGCTGATGCCCTCTCTAGGAGTTTTTTGCCTGATTCTCCTGGAGTCCTTGAGCCGGCTGGCATTCTTAAGGAAGGGGTGATTCTTTCTGCCATCTCCCCTGATTTGCGACGGGTGCTTCAGGAATTTCAGGCTGATAGGCCTGACCGCTGTCCTGTGGGGAAGCTGTTTGTTCCTGATAGATGGACAAGTAAGGTGATTTCTGAGGTTCATTGTTCAGTGTTGGCTGGTCATCCTGGGATTTTTGGTACCAGAGATTTGGTTGCTAGGTCCTTTTGGTGGCCTTCCTTGTGGCGCGATGTCCGTGCTTTTGTGCAGTCCTGTGGGACTTGCGCCCGAGCCAAGCCTTGCTGTTCCCGCGCCAGTGGGTTGCTTTTGCCTTTGCCGGTCCCTGAGAGGCCCTGGACGCATATTTCCATGGATTTTATTTCGGATCTTCCTGTTTCCCAGAAGATGTCTTCTGGGATTGCCTAAGTTGCCTTCCTCCTCAGATCTGGTTCCGTTGTTTTTTCAGCATGTGGTTCGTTTGCATGACATTCCGGAGAATATTGTGTCTGACAGAGGTTCTCAGTTTGTCTCTAGGTTTTGGCGGGCCTTTTGTGCTAGGATGGGCATTGATTTGTCTTTTTCTTCGGCATTTCATCCTCAGACTAATGGCCAAACTGAGCGTACTAATCAGACCTTGGAGACCTATTTGAGATGCTTTGTGTCTGCTGATCAGGATGATTGGGTGTCTTTCTTGCCGTTGGCCGAGTTTGCCCTTAATAATCGGGCTAGTTCGGCTACTTTGGTTTCACCTTTCTTTTGTAATTTTGGTTTTCATCCTCGTTTTTCTTCTGGGAAGGGTTGAGCCTTCTGATTGTCCTGGTGTTGATTCTGTGGTGGACAGGCTGCAGCAGATTTGGACTCATGTGGTGGACAATTTGACGTTGTCTCAGGAAAGGGCTCAACGTTTTGCTAACCGCCGTCGGTGTGTTGGTCCCCGGCTTCGTGTGGGGGATTTGGTTTGGTTGTCTTCTTGTCATGTTCCTATGAAGGTTTCGTCCCCTAAGTTTAAGCCTCGGTTTATTGGTCCTTATAAAATTTCTGAAATTATTAATCCGGTGTCTTTTCATTTGGCTCTTCCAGCCTCTTTTGCCATTCATAATGTTTTCCATAAATCTTTGTTGCGGAGGTATGTGCTGCCCCGGTGTTGATTGAGGGAGAGTTGGAATATGAGGTTGAGGAGATTTTGGATTCTCGTTTTTCGAGGCGGAGGCTTCAGTATCTTGTCAAGTGGGAGGGTTATGGCCAGGAGGATAATTCTTGGGTTGTTGCCTCCGATGTCCATGCCACCGATTTGGTTCGTGCTTTTCACTTGTCTCGTCCTGATCGGCCTGGGGGCTCTGGTGAGGGTTCGGTGACCCCTCCTCAAGGGGGGGAATACTGTTGTGAATTCCGTTCTTGGGCTCCCTCTTGTGGTTTCAAGTGGTATGGCTGCTCCTTGGATTTAGCTGTCTTCAGCTGCTTCCACTGATTGTCTTTTCTGCTCGGCTATTTATGCCTGGCTCTTTCTTCAGCCAGTGCCACTTGTAAATGGTTCCTGGTTGGATTCACATCTCTTTGGATTTCCCTGTTATCCTGACCAGTTCAGCAAAGCTAAGTCCTTGCTTGCTCTTTTCTGTCCACAGGTTGTGGACTTATCCGTTCTGTGCTTGCTATGTTTGTCCAGCTTGTCAGTATGATTTAATTCTGTTGCTGGAAGCTCTGGGAAGCAGATTTACCCTCCACACCTTTAGTCAGGTGTGGAGATTTTTGTAATCTCTGCGTGGATTTTTGTAGTGTTTTATACTGACCGCACAGTATTCCATCCTGTCCTATCTATCTAGCTAGCTAGACTGGCCTCCTGTGCTCATCCTGGTTTCATTCTGTGTATGTCTTTTCCCTCTCCACTCACAGTCATTACTTGTGGGGGGATAATCTATCCTTTGGGGATTTTCTCTGAGGCAAGATAGCTTTCCTGTTTCTATCTTTATCTTAGGCTGTGACGAGGTGCCTAGGGAGAGTTAGGAGCATCCCACGGCTACTTCTAGTGTTGTGTTGAGCTTAGGGACTGCACCAGATCATAACAGTGTCCTACCTAAAGGGGGACAGAGAGAAAGTGAGGACCTTGTGTAAGGCCTAAGGTGGAAAGGGACTACAACACAGCGCTAGAATGAAGGCTTCCAACCCCACCTGGTTAGGGGGATTCCAGACTCGCTTCCAAGCCAGCCGGGCCATGACACGCAGCTGTGATCCGATACCTTGGACTGTGGCTGCCTAAATTCTACAGTATAGAGACTGCAACTTTTGTCCTCTTTTTCTTTCTATACCATCTACCATCTCTCCCTACTACATCAAGAGCCCTGGGGACCCAGCTTCACCTGTGGGAAGCCATACCATCCTTGCTACCACAACATCATCCCAGAGGACCCCTTTAAGCAGCGTCGGTCACTCCTGACTGAGTACCACAGGTGGCGTCATGAACAAACTTTGTTTAAACCCCTTTAAGGACCGTCCCCTTAACATGGGCAACCAGGGCCACAGACCGGGTCACTGCCGCCGTGACACATCCCTTTAAGTGCCAGACCCGATACCGACTACCCCACGGCCCGGGCGTTCCATACTTTCCATACTTTGTAATGCTGTGGACTCCGGGAAAATTGCGGCGCATGCGCAATTGAGAGCTCTGGAACCATGATCTCAGGAGATGAAATCTCGGTGCTGACATCTCAATTTGCACATGCGCCGCCTCCGGCAGCCATTTTCCCAGAGTATACCACATAGAAGACTATGGAAAGTGTGGTGCTCTGGGCTTTCACAAAATGTCAGCGGAGCCCCCTCATCCCTGAAATCTTGTGGTACCAGTCTGGGGCCCTCAGCCATCGCTCGACTCCTGCCTCTGCCTCCGTCAGAAGCTTCCGGCAGCAGCGACCCTGGGACACCGCTCCACTGCAGCTACAATTTGGATTTTAAGGCGCACCCCATTTCCCCTCCAAATTTTGGTGCCATTTTTTTTTCTATAATCCAAAAAATAGGGTAATTTACTTCTTTTGATACATTAATACATTTACAAATCGTTTACTCCTGTTATCCAGCCCTTATCAAACAGAAATATACAATGTACTGTGTCAGAGAGCAGGCTAAATAGCAGAACACAATGAATAATTATATTTACCAAACATAGCACAAGAGTACAATACACAGCACAGGTTACCTTACACTATACATCATACTCCCACCCCACGCTATCATTCCAGAATATTACAATAACAAGTCACACAACAAAAAATTACAATCAGCAAAGAATAGGGTTTATCTACTACTCGGATAACCCCTTCTCAATCATCATAGTTCCCACATGTAAAATAATAACAGCTATGCTCCATTCCAGTGATGTTGGCACCTTCTCTTCTTGGACCTATATAACATTGTTATGTCACACGAACACTGCAGCCAATCTACGGCTGCTTCCTTCGGATGTAACTGACATTTGGAGGAACTCATATAGAAGCAGCACCATCTCACTTCTTCTGGGCATTAATAACCTACAGAAGAAAAGGTCCTCCTATGACTACTGAAATGTAAATGAATTAATTTTATTGATACAAATATAAATAAAAACATGTCAAATACAGAGATGCCAAATACCCAGATAGAAAAAGAAAACACTGAACCAAAACATGTCCAGTTTCAATGACTAGTATCATATACGGCTGCACGTGAAGTCTAGACTCTGATGCGACTCAATGTTCAAGTTAGTATATCGCTATGTCTATGTGATATCCAACATAGGAAATGTCTATCTATCCTGTACCAGAGTAGATAACTCGCTTAGGGCATAGATCATAACCTGGATTATTATAATCATTAAGAGTAGAATAAGATGTAGCAAGAAATAAAACAAAAGTTAGATATGCATATATGCGATCAATATCAACTGAACAGAAATGATTGTATGAATTCACCGTGTCAAAAAACTGTACTTAGAAAATTGTCTTTAATTACGTCTTAACGCAGTAAAAGTGATAATCTGGGACCACTACCGCCATGAAAAAGAAGATACCAGGAGGTGCCTGTATCTATCACTAACCTGAACTGTTCCTACCTACCAGCGGAGGTTGGCACCCTACACCTGCGCAAAGGCGCCCCGCTCACCGTCTTCTCTCCCTCCTACTCCTATCCAGCCCTGTAGGGATGGGGAAAGAATAAGGAGAGACAGTAGAATTCAAACTTGTTTGGACAGTAGCTCACAATTATTGTGGGAAAGTAGTATATCGCTTTTTGTTTACTGCCAAATCTTAATCAACAAAGGTAGTAAATCACATAATGTGATTTTTTTAACATTTAAAACTACCCAAGGTGAAGGGGTTTAAATAAATTAAAAGTTCAGCACCTGTTTACACTACGGGTACCGTTACACTAAACGACTTACCAACGATCACGACCAGCGATATGACCTGGCCGTGATCGTTGGTAAGTTGTTGTGTGGTCGCTGGGGAGCCGTCACACAGACAGCTCTCTCCAGCGACCAACGATCAGGGGAACGACTTCGGCATCGTTGAAACTGTCTTCAACTATGCCGAAGTCCCTGGGTAACCAGGGTAAACATCAGGTTGCTAAGTGCAGGGTCGCGCTTAGTAACCCAATATTTACCCTGGTTACCATTGTAAAAGTAAAAAAAAAAAACCACTACATACTCACATTCTGATGTCTGTCACGTCCCCCGCCGTCAGCTTCCCTGCACTGTGTCAGCGCCGGCCGTAAAGCAGAGCACAGCGGTGACGTCACAGCTGTGCTCTGCTTTACGGCCGGTGCTGACAGTCAGTGCAGGGAAGCTGACGGCGGGGGACGTGACAAACATCAGAATGTGAGTATGTACTGTTTTTTTTTTTTACTTTTACAATGGTAACCAGGGTAAATATCGGGTTACTAAGCGCGGCCCTGCGCTTAGTAACCCGATATTTACCCTGGTTACCAGTGGACACAGCGCTGGATCGGCGTCACACACGCCGATCCAGCGATGACAGCGGGTGATTAGCGACCAAAAAAAGGTCCTGATCATTCCCCAGCGACCAACGATCTCCCAGCAGGGGCCTGATCGTTGATCGCTGTCACACATAACGAAATCGTTAGCGGGATTGTTGCTACGTCACAAAAAGCGTGACGTTGCAACGATATCGTTAACAAAATTGTTATGTGTGAAGGTACCTTTAGTCTATGTTTGGATGTGACGGTCAGTTTTTTGAAGTTTGTATTCATTAGCCTTCTGACTGAGCACTCCGCATTTTAGCCACAGGTGTTTTTAATCCCAGCAGGACCACTACCCCTCCACAGAGATATAGATTTCAGTCTAACAGAGGATTTATGTTCCCATACAGATGAAAACTTTATTTTAAGTGAGGAAAGGCATTGCTAGGTCCTGGAAACGAGAAATGAATTCTACTGTCTCTCCTTCTTATCCTTTCCCCATCCCTACAGGGCTAACCTGAACAACAGTGGAGGCTGGCACCCTACACCTGCGCAATGGCGCCCCCGCTCACCGTCGACTGTCCCTCCTACTTCTATACATCCCTACAGGGCTGTATAGAAGTAGGAGGGACAGTTGACGGTGAGCGGGGGCGCCATTGCGCAGGTGTAGGATGCCAACCTCCACGGTTGTTCAGGTTAGTGATAAGTACAGGCACCTCCTGGTATCTTCTTTTTAATGGCTGTAGTGGTTCCTGATTATCATTTTTACTGCGTTAAGACGCAATTAGAGATATTTTTCTAAGTACAGTTTTTTTGACATGGTGAATTTTTGCTATGATTTTTCTGTACAGATACATTTTTCTAGCTGCGATTGTTTGTTTAGAAATCATTGTATGGTAGTATATTAATGTATCGTGGCAAAATGGCTATTAAAGATTAGAGCCTAGAAAAATTCTAATGGACACTCCTTTAAAAATATAACCTATAAGTGACACAAAGTCGGAGTCGAAGAAGGTAAATAAATATATCAATGTGTTTATTACAAAATACAGTACATTGGCATACAAAATAGTAATGGGTATGAGTAATGAAGGCCAATACATACGGTATGCTGTCATCCACACGGGCTACTATGTAAGATGGCCTTTTTGTGTATATACTCTCTTTACTTGTATTTTCATGATACGACTCTTGTGTGCAAACCTGACAGGACTCGCATCCTGTTACATTTTTTGCCTATAGATATTATACTCTACTCAATCTGCCTAAATAGTTCTATGGACATAGTATTTTTGTAATGGCCATTCTCCACCTGATTAATTTTTAATACAGTTGCCAGTCTTTTTCTGTCCCACACCTATATACATCATTATTCTTGTTAGTACCTTATATAACTATTTTGTGGTCAGGGCCGGCTCCAAGTTTTTGTGGGCCCCGGGCGAAAGAGTCTCAGTGTGCCCCTCTAACAGATACCACAATTCATGATGCACAGATACGGCAGAGAAATATAAGTGTAGTTCAATGTCAAGATTTCACTTACTACTTACATTACATGAGTGATATCAATAGTTCAGAAACTAGACACTATAGGACTCCATACATTATTATGGGCACCCCATAGTGCTCCATACAGTATAATGAGCCCCATATATTGCTCCATTCAGTATAATGAGCCCCATATAATGCTCCATACAATATATGATGAGCACCATATAATACTCCAGTATATGATGGACCCCATATATTGCTCCAAACAGAATAGGCCCCATATAATGCTCCATATATAATGGGCTCCATATAACGCTCCATATATACAGGTGCATACAAAATTAGAATATCATCAAAAAGTTAATTTATTTCAGTTCTTCAATATAAAAAGTGAAACTCATATATTATATAGAGCCATTATGGAGATATCCATTTCAAGTGTTTATTTTTGTTAATGTTGATGATTATGGCTTACAGCCAATGAAAACTCAAACGTCATTATCTCAGTAAATTAGAATACTTTATAACACCTGCTTGAAAAAATGATTTTAAAATCCGAAATGTTGGCCTACTGAAATGCATGTTCAGTAAATGCACTCAATACTTGGTCGTGGCTCCTTTAACATCAATTACTGCATCAATGCGGCGTGGCATGGAGGCGATCAGCCTGTGGCACTGCTGAGGTGTTACGGAAGCCCAGGTTGCTTTGATAAGCAGCCTTCAGCTCGTCTGCATTGTGTCTGGTGTATCTCATCTTCCTCTTGACAATACCCCTGCTTCACACTAGACCTCACGCAGCTTGGATTGTGTGCCTCTCCACTCTTCCTTCAGACTCTGGGACCTTGATTTCCAAGGTCTAGTGTGAAGTATCCACAATCAGTGATGGTTTGTGGAGCCATGTCATCTGCTGGCATAGGTCCACTGTGTTTTATCAAGACTACAGTCAGTACAGCCATCTACCAGGAAATTTTAGAGCACTTCATGCTTCCCACTGCAGACAAGCTTATTGTAGATGGAAATTTCATTCTCCAACAGGACTTGGCACTTGTCCACACTGCCAAAAATACCAATACCTGGTTTAAAAAAACAATAGTATCACTGTGCTTGATTGGCCAGCAAACTCGTCTGACCTTAACCCCGTAGATAATCTATGGGGTATTGTCAAGAAGAAGATGAGAAACACCAAACCCAACAATGCAGACGTTCAGCGGCATATGATACTAATCATTGAAACTTTATCCCAGACACGTTTTGGTTTAGTCTTTTCTTTTTCTATCTGGGTATTGGTATCTCTGTATTTTACATGTTCATTTATATTTGTATCAATAAAATTCATTCATTTAAATTTCAGTTGTTGTTGAAGGATCTTTTCTTCTGTAGGTTATTGTTGCTATTAAGGGACTCCGTATTATTGCCTATGGGCATCATAGGTTCATATTATTAAGGGTGTTAGTTTGTTAGAAGGAAATGAGAGGAAATCGGACGCTGATTGGCTGCAGTGCTCACATAAGATCAGCATACGTGCTTTAATTTTATATGGGTAAATGTAGTGATTGAGAAGTTGTCCTAGTATTGAGTTTATATTCCAGAGCATCCACATACCTTGTGCAAAGGGGCAATGCAAAAAGATGCACAAAGATGTTTCTACCACCATTGGCATTGTAACGTCAGCATCTCTACATGCCTCCGCTCCTCCCACCCTGTAGGGACACCGACTTGCTCATCGCCCAGGCCACCCTGCTGTAACTCCTGCTCAGTCTCCTGTGTCCCAAGGTCCCTCTGGTCTCCTGGCAGCGCGCTTAGGGCGTGCGCTTGTACACTTCCTATCTCAGCAGTGCGCACACTCCCAATTTGTCCCCAGCCAATAGCTGGGAGGCGCTTACTACTTAAGGCACCTCCACCTGTTGGGAGGTACATGAGCACCAATTAGTCAGTCTGCAAGCTGCTAGTCTGTTAGGTCTCTGTACCTTTCCAGCCTTTCTGTACCAGTACCAGCTTTGTCTGAATCAGCACCTGATCCTGAATCTGTACTTGTGGCACCTGAACCTGAAACTGCTATGGCGGTACCTGATCCTGAAGCCGCACCTGCGGGACCTGATCCTGAAACCACTTTGGTGGTACCTGAACCTGAAACTGCACATGGTGTATCAGAACCTGAAACTGCACCTGCAGTACCTGAACCAGGACCTGTACTTGAGACCCGCATTATATGGACCAGCTTCAGTGTCTGAACCAACTCCAATATCTGTTCCATCAGAATCCGGTTCTGCCTTGGACTCCGAGTCTGTGTACACTATCCTGTCTTTTGGGGTCAGCTGTTGAGGCATCTGGCATCCTCCTGTGTCTCAAGTTTAACTCCACCATCAGGGGCTCTAGTGAAAACCTAGGTGTTATGCTCCTTCAGGCTCTCCCCGACCGGTGGCGCAGTGAGTCCACGATCCACCAGCATGACAGTAACCTTGGGCAGTAACAGGTTTTGCACCAAGTTGTGCACATCTGTCCAGGATGTGCACAAATGATCAGTTGTTTCCAAAGTGTGTGTTTCACCACATATTGTAGGTTTCTCTAAGTTCCCCAGTGATAATCAAGAATGGTGTGCAAAACTGCAGCTTGATGAATCAGTGTTAAAATATACTATGTAGAAGTAGAACTGTCAAGCTAAGAGACTGTTCCTGTTTCTGTGTAAACACAAAGCTATGTGCCTTAGTATTGACATGTAACCATCAAAACTACATCAGGTCTGTTGTGTAGCCATGAAGCTAGTACCTGCACTAACCACTATGCTTAGCTGCAGAATCTGGATATATCTGTTTCAAATTAACCCTGTATTGTATGTGTTCATCACTGGCCATCATTCAGCTAGGAGACTTGCTTGGTGTCAAAGTGCTACACATAAGTTCTAACCCACTTATAATGATAGGCCCTTTTAACCCCTAGTCAACATCCACCACACATGTTAAAGTGATTCTAAAAAAAGGACCATACAATTAGGGTTGAGGGATGGAGTGGCTCAAGATCTGAACCCCAGTGGTTGCCTTCACAACAATACAGCTAAAATTCTGCTGCACTGTCCCAATAGGAGCTAGTACTAATAGTGTCCATTTAGATCTCTAGATATCACAATCAGGGTGCCGATGGTTGCCACTTACCATCCACTGTGCTCAGTCAGTCCCTGTGCCCTACTGTAAAGCTCTGAGGCTGGCTGAGCAAAACAAGTTTTGAAATGAGCATGCAGCATGACTGAATTTTTTTTCTTCTGCTTCAGTCCTGCTATGCAGCTGAGTGAGTAGATCAGTTATGTTTGTTCAAGCTGCTTCTCAGCCAGAAAGTCTAGACAAACATCTACAGCAGTATTTCATCAGGCTGCAACCTCGTTCTGACACATCACTAGGATGTGTTGCAGCATGAAATATGTGATGGTGTCCATTTTAATCAAATTCTCAATTGAGCCTCCTTCATGATGTTTGACGTAAATCAGCCATCTGATTAAATCTGATTTAATCAGTCATCATGCGCCTTGATCAGCTGCGAGTGGAGCACTGCTCCACCTGCAGCTGTTAACCGGTTAAATCCTGCTGTCAATCACTGACAGCGGGATTTAACAAGCGCCAGCTAGAAGCTTGTAATTCACAGCGCCCCTGTCACTAGATCACGGGGCGCCGATGGGTTCTCATAACAGATAGGGTTCTACAGAAGACCCCCGTGTCTGTCATTATGATCCTCCTTCATAGGAGATCATGTTTTTGGTACACATAGCAGTGTTGATACACTGCTATGTATAACACAAGGGATCAGACAATCGCAGCTTTCAGTCTCAATAGAAGACTACTCAGTTCAGGGAAAGTGAGAAAAAGTATTTAAAATATAGAAAAAAACCCACAAAGGTTCAAATCACCCCCTTTTTCAACATTAAACATAAAACAATTTAAAAAAACACACGTTTGGTATCGCAGTATTAGTGAAAGTCAGATCTATAAAAATATAAAATAAATTAATCAGATCGTTAGACAGCATAACAATAAAAAAATCATAACGCCAAAACTACATTTTTTGGCTGCAGCAGCATTGCAATAAAGTGCAATGAGAGGTGATCAAAACATTGCATCTAAACCAAAATAATAGCAGTAAAAACAACAGTTCAGGGCGCAAAAAAATAGCTCTCATACAGCCCCATATCCCAAAAGGTGGAAACTTTATGAGTCATTGAAAATGGCGACATAAGTGATTTTTTTTCTACAAATTTCTGAATTTTTTTCACCTATAAAATATATAAACTATACATGTTTGATATCTGCGTACTCGTACTGACCTGGAGAATCATATTTCCAAGTCAGTTTTACCATATAGAGAACATAGTAAATAAAAAAAAGCAATTTTGAAATTGCACTTTTTTGCAATTTCAACGCATTTGGAATTTTTGCCTTCATTCCAGTGCATCACTTGATAAAATGAATGGTGCCATTCAAAAGTACATCTCGTCTCGCAATACAACAAGCCCTCATATGGATATGGTGATGAAAAAATAAAAGAAGTTATGGCTCTTGGAAAAAACTAGCTGCAAAAACTGGATATATCTGTTTCAAATTAACCCTGTATTGTATGTGTCCATCACTGGACATCAGGCTGGCTGAGCAGAACAAGTTTAGAAATGCAGAGCAGATAAGGAGTGGCTCAGACTGTTATATACAGGTGCTCAGGAAAAATATCTTAATAGTCTCGAAAAAAATCCGGCACACTGTAGAAATGAGCACGCAACTGGACTGAAGCGGAAGAAAAAAAGCCCGTTAAAAAAAATACATTGTTTATAAATGTAGCTATGTGTTTATTGTTGAGAAAAAAATAGCACTTACAGATCATGCAGTCTGAGCATTATATTATATACCCAGGCTATAAACTGTAGTATAGTGCATGGTATGCAATGCTTTATTTAAATTTTCTTCTCCTACAGGTGTGAAAACTAATGGAATGGTACAGGCAGTATTTTTGGCTCCTGGTTTTTGGAGGCATTATCCTTGTCATAGCCATCATCAGCTTTGTTATGGTTTGCTTGTGTAGAACACAGCTTTCAAGAAGTAAGTTAACAATCTGGGAAAAATTGAAAATGTAGTTTGTCTTAGGGTACCGTCACACTATACGATTTACCAACGATCACGACCAGCGATACGACCTGGCCGTGATCGTTGGTAAGTCGTAGTGTGGTCGCTGGAGAGCTGTCACACAGTCCCCGGGTAACCAGGGTAAACATCGGGTTACTAAGCGCAGTGCCGCGCTTAGTAACCCGATGTTTACCCTGGTTACCAGCGTAAAAAAAACAAACAGTACATACTAACCCATTCCGGTGTCCGTCAGGTCCCTTGCCGTCTGCTTCCCGCACTCACTGACTGCCGGCCGTAAAGTGAAAGCACCAGCACAGCGGTGACGTCACCGCTGTGCTGTGCTTTCACTTTACGGCCGGCAGTCAGTGAGTGCGGGAAGCAGACGGCAAGGGACCTGACGGACACCGGAATGTAAGTATGTAGTGTTTGTTTGTTTTTTACGCTGGTAACCCGGGTAAACATCGGGTTACTAAGCACGGCCCTGCGCTTAGTAACCCGATGTTTACCCTGGTTACAAGCGAACGCATCGCTCGATCGGTGTCACACACACCGATCCAGCGATGACAGCGGGAGATCAAGCGACGAAAGAAAGTTGCAAACGATCTGCTACGACGTACGATTCTCAGCAGGGTCCCTGATCGCTGCTGCGTGTCAGACACAGCGATATCGTAACGATATCGCTGGAACGTCACGGATCGTACCGTCGTAGCGACAAAAGTGCCACTGTGTGACGGTACCCTTAGGTTGAGTTCGCCACCCCATGTGGTAAAGCTTAACTTCCATTTACACCAATGCAATTGTACTACTGTTTTAACCAAACTAAAATACAGTTTCACACCACAATCTAGTGTGAAGAAGGGTACATGTAACACTAAGGGAAATTTGTGTTGTAAAAAAAAACAGCACCAATCAAACCATAAAACATTCACAACTTTATGCTGTACCAAATATCTGACTAAACACAAGTAAAGCAGTGTAAAAAAAATATAATTCTAAATAAAACAACAAAAAAGTATCTGGGTCAAACGTTGCACCTTTCTGGCTGCAACAAGCTGTGGGGTGGGATGGGGTCTGGGATGGAAACACTGAACAATATTCCCCTCCCCCCCCCCCCCCCGAATGTTTCCAACCACTTAATCGAACTTACAGTACAAAAGCATAAGACTCCACAGTCATGTGCTATCTGCCATAAGACTGTTAGAAGGTTTGTCCAGGACTTACCATATACATTGATAACTTATTCTAAAGATAGTTCGTCAATAACCAAAACCCAGCACCCGGAATAATCAGCTGCTTGTGTATACCCCACTGGAGCATAAGCTCCAGTGTACTACAGAGGCGGAAGACAACACAAATAGAAATGAGTCAATACATTTGCGTGAAATTCAATTCATCTTGAATTTTACAAAAATCTTCATTGACCAAAATGTGGACTTTTTGCAATTCGCTTCTGCGCAGATTTAGCAAAATGGAGGCTACTGGTTGGAATTTTAAACTACCATCAACAGGTAAAAAAAATAAAACAATCCTTATACTTACCTTACCGCTTACCTTTCCAGCCCTTCTGCTACTCATCACCATCTATCTCAGGGGTGTCAAACTGCATTCCTCGAGGGCTGCAAACAGGTCATGTTTTCAGGATTTCCTTGTACTGCACAGGTGATAATTTAATCACCTACACAAATAATGAGTTGGTGATTAAATTATCACCTGTGCAGTACAAGGAAATCCTGAAAACATGACCTGTTTGCAGCCCTCGAGGAATGCAGTTTGACACCCCTGATCTGCAACATTTTCTGATCCCCCACCGATCACAACGGAATAACTAAGTCTCTCCTCAACTGGGACTTCTCGAATCAAATTTCCTGCGGAAAAACGCGCAAACAAGCACATTTTTAATAATCTGCTCATTTCCAATTGGTTAGAATCCTTTCTTGGAATCCACAACTTAGTTCCTGCAGTAATCCTACAGTCATCTGTACTTGCTTCTTCATGTATTACTGTCTGTGGATTAAAGGGGTTGTCAAGGACTTAAACACTGATTGGATAGGTTATCAATATCAGATCGCTAAGGGTCCATGATCCGGAACTTCCATAAATGATCTGTTTACAGATTAAACTACAAACAGCATATATTAATAATCCATTCTAATGATAGTTTAGCAATGTAAAAGTACATTACAACCCCTGTAATACACATATAGTGTAGCAGGAAGAGAAAAGGACACATGAATGCAGCATTATTTAATATATAGTTTGTATAATAAAATCGCAAATTCCCTGGTGAACTGCGCCGAATCTCCTTTTTGCCAGATGATAATACTAGGGAATGTTTACTGGCAAATATGATCCTTCAGCTATGTTATAAAAAGTAGTTTTTTTTTTATTTATGTTGCATGAGATTTCTAGTGTGACATCAATATGACAGTACCATTCAACATTAAAAAAAATAGCAATCAACATATTTTTAATGCTTATTTGTAACATTTTATAAAATGACATAATTAAAGCATCATTCAAATTCTACATTGTTATTTTTCTTATTCTTCAAGGAATAACATTGCGACTTCAAAGGACTGCAAAACAAGAGAAAAAACAGACACGCGTCCAAAATGTATCAGTTATAGCAGAGTGAGTTATTGTCTAACCTTATGGCTTCTGACTACTGAGGTGTCAAAAGTTGGTGCATTGAGAAAAAAATTTAAATTACGTTTTATTCACGTTTTTCACAGGCTGAACAGGTACCTAGTGCCGCCATCAGGGTATTGCTGCCCTTACTGGCGTATGGAGCCCGGCGAGGAGGGGACCGGGTACAAGGGGGAAAATTTGGCCGTTCGCAAAGTAACTAAACATGCGTCCTCGGACACATGTTCAGTTGCAATCTATTGCTGTGCAGGACCTGCTTCCTTCACTGCAATAGGAGCAGCCAGCCAATCATCGGCACACACATCGCCGGCGTATGACACCACTGTCGTGCATCAGCGTGTCCTTACCTCAAATGGTCAAGGAAGGGAACGCCACTGGACTGTGACCAGGTATGGATAAAGTTTGTTTTTTTGTACTGAAATCCGTAATATGAGGAGACATATGGGGTGGGGCAGGATGGAGACATATGGGGGGCAGGATGGAGAGATATGGGGGAAGGGTGGAGACATATGGGGGAGCAGGAGGGGAACATATGGGAGAGTAGGATAAAGGGACTTATATGGGGGCAGGATGGAGAAATATGGGGCCACTATGAGAGGACATATATGGGGGCAGAATGGAGACATATGAGACCACTATGAGAGGACATATATGGGGGCAGGATGGAGACACTTGGGGCCAGGATGGGACAACATATATGGAGCAAGGATGGGAGGATGTATATGGGGCAAAGATGTGAAAACATATGAGGGAGGATGGAGACACATGGCACCATGGTGGGAGGGCATATGTAGCAAGATGGAGAGACACATGGGGCCAGGAATGAGATATGTATACCAGGATGGGGGACATTACTATAAAAAGGTGCTAGGATGTAGGGCATTATTTCTATAGTGGCTAATTAAAGGATATTATTACTGCTGTGATGTATTTTATTTTTGAGGATACTGTTTTCAGTGGGGGGGGGGGAGTCCTGTTACTGTACAGGGCAACACTGTCACTTTTTTCTTCATCTGGCGTAGTGTAGAAGTTGGGGAAAAATTGGGGAATGTGCTCTAGATAACGGTGTTATTTTCTGCAGAGATGAGAGCTGGCTGATGGCGGTCTGCACTGGATAATGAGGCAAATCGAAAATGAATACCTTCAACTATAGCCATCACTGGTAAGTCAGCATGTTATCTGTACACGTACACTATGCACTATGAAGTATTTATAGAGCTCCTGTGTATAATGTCACCGGTGATCCCTGTATTACCTGTACACTGACACTATATACAGAGCTCCTGTGTATAATGTAACTGGTGAGTTATTGTATTACCTGTACACTATATGCTATATACAGAGCTCCTGTGTATGTCACTGGTGATCACTGTCTTACCTGTACACTATATACTATAGACAGACCTTTAGTGTATAAAGTCACTGGTAATCATTATATTACCTGCACAATATATAATATATACAGAGCTCCTGTGTATAAAGTCATTTGTGGTCATTGAATTACCTTTACACTGACATGTATAATGTCACTGGTGAGTCAGTGTGTTACATGTACACTGACACTATACACTGTATACTATCCACAGAGCTCCTGTGTATAATGGCACTTATGGTAATATCAGTATTGTGTTTTTTTTTTTAGTAATGTTAAGTATTGTAGCATCCGTTCACTATGTGGGGGTAATTTGGGGTCTGGTCATGGTGTGGTGCTATTTGTCCCTTGTATGTGGTATTATTCGGTTACTATGTGGTGGTAATATATGGTGTGGTGATATTTGTTCTCTGTATGTGGTATTCGGTCACTATATGGTGGTAATATATAGTCTGGTCATGGTGTGATAGTATTTCTCCCTTGTATGTGGTATTATTTCATCAATATGTGGTGGTAATATGTGGTCTGATCATTGTGTGGTGGTATTTGTTTATTTTATGTGGTACTAGTTGGCCCGTGTGAATTGTTCGCACATTAGTTGTCAGGGGCGCAGCCAATTTCAGGAAAATCAAGCTGGTCAAATGTAAATGTATTTAATGAGATGATGAACACAGAGAGCTATGTGTGTCACTGACATATATATGTGTGTTTTCACGAATATTTGAGCCCATGGATCCATTATATGTCCATTTTGCAAGCCGGTGAGAAAATCTCACCATATGGATGTCACACGGATGCTTACATGCGAGAAAATCGCATCCTCGCACTGCACACGGATGGCATAAGGATCACCATCAGGGAACATTTCTGCAATTCTCGTCCGTGTAAGGCTGGTTTCACATTTGCGGTTTTTGCTGCTGCGTTTTAGCGCAAAAAAACGCATGCGTTTTTTTCCTATACTTAACATTAAAAACGCATGCTTTTATTGCATGCGTTTTGCCGCCGCATGCGTCTTTTCTATGCATGCGTTGTGTTGCAGAAATGCAACATGTAGTAATTTCTAGCGGCGTTTTTTTGCGGCAAAAAAATGTATTGCTGTTGTGAGGTTCCAAGGGGAGAAATACTAGAAAACAGATATGTTTCTCCCCGTTTCATTTCATATGTATCACGGTATTGATTGTGAAGCTGTTTATTTCACTGTAATCTGGTCCTGGTTTTCCTTAGTGATCAGCCTGAAAGGACTGGTGCTTCCCTTCCACACATTCAATCCAGCTTTTGACTCCTAAATGATTCAGCTGATATAATCAGGAACTGCTGGGATCTCAGTCTCTCATCTGCTGGTCTGGAAGCTGACACAGTAAAGGTACCTTCACACTAAACGACGCTGCAGCGATCCAGACAACGATCCGCATCGCTGCAGCGTCGCTGTTTGGTCGCTGGAGAGCTGTCACGCAGACAGCTCTCCAGCGACCAATGATGCCGGTAACCAGGGTAAACATGGGGTTACTAAGCGCAGGGCCGCGCTTAGTAACCCGATGTTTACCCTGGTTACCATCCTAAAAGTAAAAAAAACAAACGCTTCATACTTACCTTCCGCTGTCTGTCCCCGGCGCTGTGCTTCTCTGTACTGGCTGTGAGCACAGCGGCCGGAAAGCAGAGCGGTGACGTCACCGCTCTGCTTTCCGGCCGCTGTGCTCACAGTGAGTGCAGGAAAGCACAGCGCCGGGGACAGACAGCGGAAGGTATGAAGCGTTTGGTTTTTTTTACTTTTAGGATGGTAACCAGGGTAAACATCGGGTTACTAAGAGCGGCCCTGCGCTTAGTAACCCCATGTTTACCCTGGTTACCAGCGAAGACATCGCTGAATCGGTGTCACACACGCCGATTCAGCGATGTCAGCGGGAGAGCCAGCGACCAAATAAAGTTCTGGCCTTCTAGCCCCGACCAACGACATCACAGCAGGATTCTGATCGCTGCTGTCTGTCAAACTAAACGATATCGCTAGCCAGGACGCTGCAACGTCACGGATCGCTAGCGATATCGTTTAGTGTGAAGGTACCTTAAGGTTGCACAAACTTCTTTCTTGTTGTGTAGGTTTATTTTGCAGTTAGTATCTTGTTGTTAGTTAGTGGCCAGACGGCCTTAGACATTTTATTTCATGTTTGGCACGTGTAACATTGTACGGCAAATGTGTACAATAAATACACCTGACACATACCTGTGTGGAACTTGCTAGCCTGCTATTGTTCGTTGTGACTCCATAGCCACCTGCTTGGGCCAAAGCAGAGATCCCTGATGAGCTATATTCCCACAAATGGTGGAGAATGCGGGCATAGTGGCTGTTGGACTGTGACTGCAGATAAAGTGCTCTGTGTATGTCCTGGCTGAAAGTTCCGGTGCTTTTGAAGAGCTAAGAGTCCAGTAATATGGAGGAACTAGTGAAACAGTTACTGCAGGCAAATGTTCAACAAAAGCAGACTAATACTTACTTCCAGCAAGCCCTGGACCAGCAAAACCAGATTCAGCAAGAGCAGTTGAATGCAATAAAGCAGGCTTTGATTCGGCAGCCCCGAGATGAGAGGGATCATGCACAAAGTGTTGCTGGTGCACGGAAAGCCGTACAAAAAACCCTGCTTAAAATGACTGCTGACGATGATGTAGAAGCGTATCTCACCGTATTTGAACATATTGCAGAACGTGAGCATTTACCGGTGGACATGTGGGCTGAAGTGGTTGTGCCATTTTTGAGCGGGGACCCACAAAAGGCCTATTACGATCTAAGTGGAGTGGATGCTATGGATTATACCAAATTAAAAGGTGAAATCCTGGCAAGGCTGGGAGTAAACACATACGTACGAGCACAGAGGGTACATTTATGGACTTTTGTGGAAGATCAGCCAGCCCGCTCACAAATGCATGATCTTATCCATCTAGTAAAAAAATGGCTGCAACCAGAGATTTTGACATCAGCAGAGATGGTGGAACGTGTTGTTCTAGACAAGTACCTGCGGTCCTTGCCCCCTAAGATACAGAGATGGGTTGGACAAGGTGACCCATATACAGCCGACCAGTTGGTGAATATGGTCGAACGCTACAATGCTTCCGAAAGCCTACTCCAAGGGACGTTATCACCTCGCTGGGCTCCCAAGAAATCGCCAGAAAATACTGCGAAACCTACTTCATCTTCAAAAGAAAAGAACGTTGCAATAAGGGGTAGCAGGCCCACAAAGAACTATGGAGGCGGTACAGTCTCACAGCAAATCAGCAGACCCTATCAGGCGTCTCCAGCGAGGAAGCAAGGTCCTATACAATGTTGGCGATGTCGCGGGCTTGGCCATGTAGCAGCTAACTACCCAATGACTACAGAGCCAATGGACTGTAACGCTATGAGACGCCTTTCGTTATATGTACAGTCAGTATGTGTTGCAGAGGTCCTCACAGGAAATGAACGACACGTGTGTTGCCTCGAGGTCGACGGCCATAGTGTGAATGCCGTCTTGGATTCCGGCAGTCAAGCAACTCTGGTACATGCCAGTTTGGTGGACCCTAGAGCCCTAAGGAACTCAACCCTGGGCATTAGTTGCATCCATGGCGATATAAAAAACTACCCCACTGCCTGGGTCACCCTTGCCACGCCAGTAGGAACCAAAAGACATCAAGCGGCAGTCCTAAAGTCTATGGGACATGATGGAATATTGGGGAGAGACTTTCCCTTATTTTGGGACTTGTGGAGCCTTAAAAATGGCATGAGCACTCTAGTTGAGGAGGGTGCCGCGGGGCTAACCCCTGAGCTATTGCAGCAAGAGGGGGGGGGAGTCCATCTCAGAGGTAACTCCAGAATCTGTAGACTCACCTCTGGCTGTATATGCAGGCGACGCAAGTGAACTAGAGGAGGCTATAGAAATGCCAGGTCTTGAGGTGGCCCGTGGTAAGTTCGGGACCACTCAACACCAGGACCCTACTCTGACAAGGGCATGGGAAAATGTAAAGGTCTCTGAGGGAAGACCATTGTACCCAGGGGCTCAAAATGAGTTCCCACATCTACCTGTGCAACAGGGTATGCTGTATCACATAGACAAAGTGCGAGGGGTGGCGGTAGAGTAACTAGTGGTGCCCAAGTCCTTTCGCCAGGTAGTTTTGGAACTGGCACATAAACATCCCTTGGGGGGACACCTGGCTGGAGAAAAAACAAAACACCGTATTCTGCAGCGTTTCTTTTGGCCGGGTCTAGGGGGGGACGTGACCCGGTATTGTCAGTCCTGTCCTACGTGTCAATTGACCACACCTATGTCACATTTTAGAAGCCCCCTTGTGCCCTTACCAATAATAGAGGTGCCTTTCGAGAGGATAGCAATGGATATAGTGGGTCCATTAGTTAAATCTGCCAGGGGACAGCAGTACATTTTGGTAGTACTAGATTATGCCACTCGTTACCCTGAAGCAGTGCCTCTGCGGAATGCCAATGCGAAAGCAATTTCAAAGGAGCTTGTTAATATGTTTTCTCGCACCGGCATTCCGAAAGAAATACTAACAGATCAGGGAACCCCTTTTATGTCTCGAATACTTAAGGACTTGTGTAAGCTACTAAAAATCTCCCACTTGCTTACTTCAGTATATCACCCTCAGACTGACGGGTTGGTGGAGCGATTTAATAAAACCTTGAAGGGAATGTTGAAACGGGTAGTAGATAAGGACGGGAGGGATTGGGATGCTCTCCTACCATATCTCCTGTTCGCTATACGGGAAGTACCCCAATCCTCCACAGGCTTTTTGCCTTTTGAGTTAGTTTACGGGTGATGTCCTAGAGGCCTGTTAGATATTGATAAAGAGACTTGGGAACAAGAGGTGACTCCTTATCGCAGTGTAATTGATCACGTAATGCTTATGCAAGATAGAATTGAGGCGGTCATGCCAATAGTTAAAGAATGTTTAGAACGGGCGCAACAGGCCCAAAGCACGGTATATAACCGAGCGGCTAAAACACGAGTCTTTCAACCTGGAGACAGGGTGTTAGTATTAGTACCTACTGTAGAAAATTAATTTCTTGCGAAGTGGCAGGGCCCATACGAGGTGTTGGAGAGAATAGGTGAAGTGAATTATAAGATATATCAACCAGACAAGAGGAAAACCGAACAAATCTACCACATAAACTTGCTTAAGGCCTGGCGGGATAGGGAGAGTCTAAGGACAAAAGCCACCCTTAATGATGGACCTCGTAGGGCACCCCCATCTGTGGTAAATGACCCCCAGGTAGCATTGCCAGAGGTGGGTATTGCAGGGACATTATCCGAAAGTCAAAAACGAGAGACCAAGGAATTTATACAGAAAAACGCAGAGGTTTTTTCAGAGCTTCCTGGCCGTACTCACTTAATTAAACATGACATTGTTACTGATCCACAGGCCCGTGTACGACTAAAACCATATCGAATTCGGAGGCTCGGAGACAAGCCATTGCCCAGGAAGTCGAGAAAATGTTAGAACTTGGAGTCATTGAAGAGTCCCGGAGTGATTGGGCTAGCCCAATCGTGCTGGTGCCCAAACCCGATGGGACTATTCGATTTTGTAATGATTTTCAGAAATTAAATGAGGTATCGAAGTTTGATGCCTACCCGATGCCGAGAGTTGATGAACTTATAGAGAGACTGGGTTCGGCCAGGTACATATCCACTATCGACTTAACAAAAGGTTATTGGCAGAGTCCCCTCACGGATTCAGCCTAAGAGAAAACGGCCTTTGTAACACCCCAGGGACTGTTCCAGTACCGTGATATGCCATTTGGGTTACATGGTGCTGCAGCCACCTTCCAACGTCTAATGGATATTGTCCTAAAACCTCACGTTCAGTATGCGTCCGCATACTTGGACGATATCATTGTCTTTAGTGATGACTGGGACACACATTTGTCAAAAGTACAAGCCGTCTTGGACTCAATAAAAGCTGCTGGGTTAACTGCCAATCCTAAGAAATGTACTTTTGGATTGGAAGAAGCTCGCTATCTGGGATATAGCATAGGGCGAGGAGTCATAAAACCACAGACCAATAAGGTGGACGCTATTCAGAATTGGCCACGACCGGTCACCAAAAAGCAAGTCGGAGCCTTTTTGGGGATCGTTGGTTATTATAGGCGGTTCATCAAACATTTTGCCACCATCGCGGCCCCTCTCACAGATCTTACTAAGGGCTCGAAATCTATCACAATAAAGTGGAACACAGAAGCAAAGAAGGTCTTTCAGTATTTAAAAACGGTCCTCTGTGACCAACCAGTGTTGGTTGCCCCTGACTTTAAACGGGAGTTTATTGTCCAAACGGACGCCTCTGGTGTCGGCCTCGGTGCAGTATTGTCACAGGAAGTGAATGGCGAGGAACACCCAGTGGTCTATCTAAGCAGAAAGCTTACTAGGGCAGAAAAGAATTATAGCGTGGTTGAGCGGGAAGCCCTGGCTATAAAATGGGCCCTATACACCTTACGCTATTATTTACTAGGTCGCCAATTTAGGCTAGTAACGGACCATTCACCCCTAACATGGATGTCCCGCGCAAAAGAGGGCAATGCGAGGGTGACACGCTGGTTCTTGGCATTACAACCTTTTAACTTTTCCGTTGAGCACAGGGCAGGCGCAGCGCACGGGAATGCAGATGCGTTGTCTAGGACACATTGCTTGGCAGCTCGTTGTGTCCGACCCCACGGGCTCGAACAGAGGAAGGGGGTATGTGAGGTTCCAAGGGGAGAAGTACTAGAAAACAGATATGTTTCTCCCCGTTTCATTTCATATGTATCACGCTATTGATTGTGAAGCTGTTTATTTCACTGTAATCCGGTCCTGGTTTTCTTTAGTGATCAGCCTGAAAGGACTGGTGCTTCCCTTCCACACATTCAATCCAGCTTTTGACTCCTAAATGATTCAGCTGATATAATCAGGAACTGCTGGGATCTCAGTCTCTCATCTGCTGGTCTGGAAGCTGACACAGTAAGGTTGCACAAACTTCTTTCTTGTTGTGTAGGTTTATTTTGCAGTTAGTATCTTGTTGTTAGTTAGTGTCCAGACTGTCTTAGACATTTTATTTCATGTTTGGCACGTGTAACATTGTACTGCAAATGTGTACAATAAATACACCTGACACATACCTGTGTGGAACTTGCTAGCCTGCTATTGTTCGTTGTGACTCCATAGCCACCTGCTTGGGCCAAAGCAGAGACCCCTGATGAGCTATATCTCCACACTGTCTATGTAAACGCATGCGTTTTTAAGCACATGCGTTTGGTTGCGTTAAAAACGCATGCGTTTTTATAGAAAAAAACAGAAAACACACTGATATGCCACCCCCCACCATCAAGGTGATAAAGGGATCCTAACCCTAACCCTAAATGGATCCTAACCCTAACCCTAAAGGGATCCTAGCCCTAAAGGGATCCTAACCCTAAAGGGATCCTAACCCTACCCTAGGGATCCTAACCCTAACCCTACCCCTAGGGATCCTAAGCCTAAAGGGATCCTAACCCTAACCCTAAAGAGATCCTAACCCTAAAGGGATCCTAACCCTAACCTTAAGGGTTAGGATCCCTTTAGGGTTAGGGTTAGAATCCCTAGGGTTAGGATCCCTAGGGTTAGGGGTAGGGTTAGGATCCCTAGGGTTAAGGTTAGGGGTAGGGTTAGGATCCCTTTAGGGTTAGGATCCCTTTAGGGTTAGGGTTGGGATCCATAGGGATCCAACCCCTAACCCTAACCCTAGCTATTTCTGTTTATAGTGGGTTTTTTACTTGATTTTGATGATTGGCAGCTGTCACACACTTCTCAGCATGCGTTTTAAAAACACAAACGCAGGCAAAAACGCATGTAAACACGTCAAAATGCCGCGTTTTTTTTCACATGCAAAAACGCATGCGTAAAAAAAACGCAGCATTTGCATGCGTTTACATGCGTTTTTTGCACCACATGCGTTTGCGTTTAAAACGCTGCATTTTTAAACGCAAATGTGAAACCAGCCTAAAATGGACCGATTTTTTTATACATTGTGTGTGACTCCAGCCTAAAGGAGATCCCCCAACATTAAACATAATGGTATTTTACTTACTGATCAGAAGGGGTCTGTTTGTCAGGACCTTGCAAAAGAACAGGGGCATCAGCATTTTTTCCCCGCCACAGCAGCACTGCCATCTATCTGCAGTGTAGGGAAGTGCAACACAACCCTATGTATGTGAATGGAGCAGCTCGCTGTACAGCAGTGCCACTTTGACAGTAAAAATGATGAAGGAGAATTGACCCCATAACTGAGCATATTTACACCATTGTATAATAATTGGGAATATTCCTTTAAAAAAAAAGTAATATCTGCAGATTATTTTACCATTTTTCCCTACGGTTGGATTTTTTTTTTCAATTTTTGCAAGGTTGTTTCCACCAATCTCTCCCATCGGGAAACAATGTACAGTCCAAGTTATGTCAACGCTGCAGTTTTTTTTACTTGGAACCAGAGGTAACTCCAGGTCACCAATAAGCTGCAACCTTAGAAGGAAGATAGACTTTTCAATGACTGTCCAATAATACGGAAAATCTGATGGTTCAGAACCTGTCCGGTCCCTTTTAGGCTGCATTCATTTATATCTTCAGTTTTAAAGCTGAAGTCTCAAACAGGTAAAGTTCTACTTTTATTCTACTTCCACATATGTAGCAAATATTTTATATGTACCTGCCTGAAATCAGCTGGGCAAGGAGTTTGGCAAGCTGGAAAAGCTCTCAAGGCAAATGTTAGCATTTGTTTCAGCTTTGTGGTATTGTGCTTTGGGGTAGTGTTGTGCCACCTGCAGGTCATTTTTCCTTACTGCAGGTTTATGAAAATTAATGTTTAATCCCTTTCTGACCTTGGACAGGATAGTACGTCCGAGGTCAGATCCCCTGCTTTGATGCGAGCTCAGGCAGTGAGCCCACATCAAAGCCGCGACATTTCAGCTGTTTTGAACAGCTGTCATGTGCGCGCAATAGGGGCGAGTGGAATCGCGATCCACCCACCCAGGGCCGGCGTCAGCACCCGGCGCACCTGGGCAAATGCCGGGGCCCTGGGGAGAGAGGGGGCCCACTCATGCTGTCATAGATACAGCTAGGAGAGCAGAGCAGGAGAACATGCTCTCTCCGCCCACAAAGTCACTGCTGGCTGCCTTCTCTTAACCCCTATGTGCCAGCTCTGACACAAGCATCTTCTCACTCAGTCAGTGCAGCCAGACAGGCACACATAGGGGTTAAGAGAAGGCAGCCAGTGTGATATTGTTTGTGGGCGGAGAGAGCACGTTCGCTGGCTGCAGTGCTGAACTTATCAGGCAGATTCCGGAGGAGCTGCTACCAGTGCCTGAGTGAGTGCAAAGGTATCTAGCAGTGATTGCAGTTGGTCTTGTGGTTCAGTCTGCTGCTGTCTGTCTCCGCTGCCTAAAAATGTGGGTATTGTCTGGAGGAGCAGCTTGTGGGGTGCAGCCTGCAGCCCTCCCAGAATACATGCATGCTGCACCAAACCTGCACCAGTGGGGTAGGAAGAAGCTTAACCCTTTCCCATCTGTATGAAGGTTATTGCTGAACCTTAAAGATAACAATCCGACCCGCATAAATGGGGTTAATCAAATGCCAGGAGGAAGGGGAGCTGCTGCCATGGATAAAACTGAGCTGTGGGCTGTACGTTGGGGCCCTGTGGCCCCAGGCTGGTGACTGGAGGGACTCTGCCCAGTGCTGGCATGTGGGTGATTTCTGCTCCGGAGTCTCAGCTTCTCTCCTCCACATCACACTGTGCAGTCACAGCAACATTGGTTGTCTCTGTCCAGGTCCCAGCAGCTGCCACTGCTCCCACCAAGGACATGGCATCACTTAACCCTTCCCCTGCAGCCACTGGCAACAAATCCACATTATTCCTTGATTAAATCAGGTTCCAACCCAATAGAGGAGCAGACATTTCCTGCTGCCATTAGGGTCCTGGAGGGGGTGACCTGTGACATTGGCTGCCCTGCTACTCTGTAGTGGTGGGTGACAAGGGTAACATGAGGTAATGATGAATGAGAAATGCACAGGATAATAGTGAGCGCGACAGAGGGCAGTGTATGGTATGGAGCAGTCAGGGGGTGGGCTGCAGCCTGCAGGATCCCCCCATACTGTACATGACTGCTTGGGACAGGGAGGCATTTAATGAGCTTCTAATGACGGGGCACTAATTGAGTCATTAGGGTTTGTGGAAAGGATTCAGCATCAGATCCCTCATTAATGCCCGAGCCGCCTGTTACTTTGTAGCACAGATCTGTTAGGGCCGCAAAAACAGAAAAGATTTTCTGATACAACAACGCCCTGCTCACGACACTGCACAGCACCTCTCCTGTACATATGCACTGCACAGCACCTCTCCGCCTGTGTATATACACTGGACAGTACCGCTCCTCCTGTATATGTACACTGCACAGCACCTTTCCTCCTGTATATATACACTGCACAGCACCTTTCCTCCTGTATATATACACTGCACAGCACCTCTCCCCCTGTATATATACACTGCACAGTACCGCTCCTCCTGTATATGTACACTGCACAGCACCTTTCCTCCTGTATATATACACTGCACAGCACCTTTCCTCCTGTATATATACACTGCACAGCACCTTTCCTCTTGTATATATACACTGCACAGCACCTCTCCCCCTGTATATATACACTGCACAGCACCTCTCCCCCTGTATATATACACTGCACAGTACCGCTCCTCCTGTATATATACCCTGCACAGTACCACTCCTCCTGTATATATACACTGCACAGCACCTCTCCCCCTGTATATATACACTGCACAGCACCTTTCCTCCTGTATATATACACTGCACAGCACCTCTTCTGTATATATACACTGCACCTTTCCTCCTGTCCTATATATACACTGCCCAGCACCTTTCCTCCTGTATGTATACACTGCACAGCACCTCTCCTGTATATATACACTGCACAGCACCTTTCCTCCTGTATATATACACTGCACAGTACCACTCCTCCTGTGTATATACACTGGACAGTACCGCTCCTCCTGTATATGTACACTGCACAGCACCTTTCCTCCTGTATATATACACTGCACAGCACCTTTCCTCCTGTATATATACACTGCACAGCACCTCTCCCCCTGTATATATACACTGCACAGCACCTCTCCCCCTGTATATATACACTGCACAGTACCGCTCCTCCTGTATATATACCCTGCACAGTACCACTCCTCCTGTATATATACACTGCACAGCACCTCTCCCCCTGTATATATACACTGCACAGCACCTTTCCTCCTGTATATATACACTGCACAGCACCTCTTCTGTATATATACACTGCACCTTTCCTCCTGTCCTATATATACACTGCCCAGCACCTTTCCTCCTGTATGTATACACTGCACAGCACCTCTCCTGTATATATACACTGCACAGCACCTTTCCTCCTGTATATATACACTGCACAGTACCACTCCTCCTGTCCTGTATATATACACTGCAGAATTTACAATAGCTGTCACTCATGTAAGAAGTGAAATCTGGCATTGTACTATACATTTCTCTGCCGCATCTGTGCATCATAAATTGGGGTATGTGTTAAAGGGGGGGGGCCTACTGAGACTCTTTCGCCCGGGGCCCTCGAAAACCTGGAGCCGGCCCTGCACCCACCGCTATTAACTAGTTAAAAGCCGCTGTCAAACGCTGACAGCGTCATTTAACTACTGCTTCCAGCTGCGCGGACGGAAATGTGCTCATCGCAGACCCAGCCACATGATCGGGGGTCAGCGATGCGTCGGCATAGTAACCAGAGGTCTCCTTGAGACCTCTATGGTTGCTGATGCTGGCTTGCTGTGAGCGCCACCCTTTGGTCGGCGCTCATAGCAAGCCTGTAATTAAGCTACATAGGAGCGATCTGATGATCGCTGCTGTGTAGCAGAGCCGATCAGGCTATGCCAGCTTCTAGCCTCCCATGGAGGCTATTGAAGCATGGCAAAAGTAAAAAAAAGTTAAAAAAATATGAAATAAAAAAAAATATATAAAAGTTTAAATCACCCCCCTTTCACCCCATTTAAAATAAAACAATAAAAATAAAATAAAATATACACATATTTGGCATTGCTGTGTTCAGAATTGCCGATCTATCAATAAAAAAAAGGATTAACCTGATCGCTAAACGGCGTAGCGAGAAAAAAATTCAAAATGCCAAAATTATGTTTTTTTGGTCTCCGCGACATTGCATTAAAATGCAATAACTGGCGTTCAAAAGAATGTATCTGCACCAAAATTATATCACTAAAAATGTCAGCTTGGCACGCAAAAAATAAGTCCTCACCCGACCCCAGATCACGAAAAATGGAGACACTACGGGTATCGGAAAATGGTGCAATTTTTATTAGCAAAGTTTGGAATTTTTTTTCACCACTTAGATCAAAAATAACCTAGACATGTTTGGTGTCTATGACCTCGTAATGACCTGGAGAATCATAATGGAAGGTCAGTTTTAGCGTTTAGAGAACCTAGCAAAAAAGCCAAACAAAAAACACGCATGGGATTGCACTTTTTTGCAATTTCACCGCACTTGGAATTTGTTTCCCATTTTCTAGTACATGTCATGGTAAAACCAATGATGTCGTTCAAAAGTACAACTTGTCTCGCAAAAAATAAGCCCTCACATGGCCATATTGACGGAAAAATAAAAAAGTTATGGCTCTGGGAAAGAGGGGAGCGAAAAACGAACACGGAAAAACGGAAAATCCCAAGGTCATGAAGGGATTAAAGTGTATTTTGTGATCACATCGTGGATATGTGGTTTGTTTGGCTATTTTCTTGCTGAAGGGGGCAAGTTTACCTTTCAAATGGTGTATCATTTGTGTGTGTGGGTGCAGTATGAACAGAGATACAAAGTAATCACCGAAAAAGAGTGTTTTGAAATAATATACAAGGATTATTCGGTCACTATGTGGTGGTAATATGTGGTCTAGTCATGGTGCGACAGTATTTATTCCTTGTATGTGGAATTATTAGATTACTATGTGGTGGTATTTTGTGATCTAGTCATGGTGCGACAGTATTTGTTCCTTGTATGCAGAATTATTCGGTTACTATGTGGTGGTAATATATGTTCTGGTCATGGTGTGACTAATTGTTCCTTGTATGTGTAATAATTTGGTCAGTGTTTGGTGGCAATAGGTGGTCTGGCCATGATGTGACGGTATTTGTTCCTTGTATGTGGAATTATTTGGTTACTATGTGATGGTAAAATGTGGTCTGGTCATGGTGTGACGGTAATTGATCCTTGTATGTGGTATTATTTGGTCACTATGTGGTGGCAATATGTGGTCCGGCCATGGTGTGACGGTATTTGTCCTTTGTATATGGTATTATTGGTCATTTAAAAAAATGTATGCTACACATTCCCTTAAAGAAAGATAAATAAAAATATGCCTAAAAAGTGTAGTGTGTATTTTAACAAATATTTAATAGGTTAGAGTAGCCTGGCCAAAAGAGTCTACCTTGTCATGGTGGCAGGCTTAAAAATCTTTTGGCCAAAACAAAATCTAATGGCTATGTATGTGATAGGGTGTTCGATGGGAACTGTTAATGTGTGATTGATTAGGATGTGGTGCAGAAGTGGAGTTTTTACAAAAGTGGGCAGCGGGACTGTGGAAGGTTCGAGGTGCTTCACAGAATTTTATAAACTTGATCTATGAAAATGAAAAAAATATATAATTTTCCCACAAAAATATTGTTTTAGCCCCAAATTTTTGATTTTCACAAGTGTAAGAGGAGAAATTGCACAACAAATTTTGTGGTCCATTTCCTACTGAGTACACAAATACCCCATACGTGGTTGAAAACTACCTTTGAGGCACAGCGCAAAGCTTTGAAGGGAAGACTTGGAGATCAGATTTTGCTGGAATGGTTTGCGGTTGGCATGTCACATTGGCAGAGCCCCTGAGGTACCAGAACACCAGAAACCCCCCGTACGTGACCTAATTTTACAAACTCGACCCCCAAAGAATTCATCTAAAGGGTGAAGTGATCATATTGACCCCACATGTGCGTCTCAGAATTTTATACAATTTGGCAGTGAAGAAAGAATAATTACATTTTGACCACCAAAATGTTGTTTTAGTCCCAAGTTTTTATTTTTTTCTATGGGCTAATAGGGAAAAATGGATCTCACACTATTGTAAAAATTTCACCTGAGTGCACCAATACCCTTCATGTAATCAGGAAAAACTTTTAAGGCACAGTACAAAGCTCAGAAGGGAAGGAGCGTCATATTATAGTGCAGATGTTACTGTTATGGATTGCGGGTGCCAAGACCCACTGATAGAACCCTAGAGATGCTAGAATAGCAGAACCACCCATAAGTTACCCCATTTTACAAACTACACCTCTCAATGAATTTATCAAGTGGTACAGTGATCATATTGTCACCACAGGTGTAATACAGATTTTTATACCATTGGCCAGTGAAGAAAAAATAATTACATTTTTACCACCCAAATTTTGTTTTAGCACCATATTTTACATTTTCATGTGGAAGTGGGTAAAAAAGGAACCAAAATTTGTACCACAATTTCAGCTGAACATGAAAATAACCAATATGTGGCTGTAAAATACTGCTAAACCATACTGCAGGACCTGAGAAGGATAGAGCGCTATTTAACTCCTGGAGCACAGATTTTTCTAGAATAATTTGCGGACTCCATATACAGAGCCCCTAAGTGCTAGAAGAGCAGAATCGCCCCCCTCAAGTGACCCCATTTTTGGAAATTATACCCCTTTGGAAATTTATCTACAGGTGTAGTGACGATTTTGACTCCATGGGTGTTTTCCAGAAACAAGCAGCAGTGGATGTTGCTGAGTGAAAACTGCAAACTGCAGTTGTAGTCCTCAGTACATTGCAGTCCCCAGTACATTGTAGTGACCGTATTGGTCAGTGTAGTGCCTAGCTCATGCTTCCGGAGACACGCACCATTAATTAGACAGGCTCTCATTGCTACAGAAATGCCAAACATGTGGACGCTGAATGTGGTTTAGGCACACTGGGGCTCAGAAGAGAAGGGGGAATTTGGATTTGGGAGAGCAGAATTTACTGAATCTCTTTTGTGGGGCGAGAAGCCACATAGCTTTTGAACTACCAGTAACGTGGAAGCAGGGTTGGACTGGAGTGTCTGGGGCCCACAGGGCGAATGGACTCTAGGGGCCCACCCTACAACTAGAAGCAAATATCTGTAAGTCGTTATCCCCAACCTGCACATCTACTGTGCGCCACCATAACTGAGATGTACAATTACGGTAGTTTACATTAAAGGGGTTCTTTGGTTAAAGCAAGTTATCACCGATCCATGGGCTCCACAGGATAGGTGATCACTTAGGTATGACCATTAGAAACTACACCTATCAGAAGAATGGGGAAGTTTTATCCTTGACAGGACACTTATCCCATTTTAAATGGAGCGGCAGGTGGGATGTCTTACCGCAGCTTCATTCATTCTTTTGGAGGCTTCCTGAAAAAAATAAGTGCAGCCACTGAGGGAATGAATAGATCAGTGGTCAAGTTGGACATGCCACTCCAGTCTAATGGGGATAAAAGTGCCACATTCTGCCGATTGGGCCCAAGTATTCTGACCCCCACCAATCAATACGTTATCACTAATCCTGAGGAGAGGTGATTACTTTTTTCACAGAAGAACCCCTATATCTCTGTAAATGCATCTATTCTGTATACCAAGTAATTAATCTCTAATGGAAATAAAGAGCCTTCTCCTAATTAATATCAGAGAGAATAAATGACCGCCATACACAACACAATCCACTATACCAAGACCAATACTACCACATACAGGGAAGAAATACCACCATACATGACCAGACCACATAGTGACCAAACCACATACAAGGGACAAGTACAGCTACACCATGACCAGATCACATATTACTACCACATAGTGACTGAATAATACCACATACAAGGAACAAATATGCCACACCATATACACAGGAGCTCTGTATATAGTGTATAGTGTACGTACAGGTAATACAGTGATCACCAGTGACATTATACACAGGAGCTCTGTATATAGTATACAGGTAATACAGTGATCACCAGTGACATTATGCACAAGAGCTCTGTATATAGTGTCAGTGTACAGGTAATACAGTATATAGTGTGCGTGAACATGTAATACACTGACTCACCTGTGACGTCTGTAGTTGAAGTCCTTCATCTTCGCTTTTCTTCTTCATCCAGTACAGACCACTATCACGTCTTCCAGCCAGGACTTGTCTCTGCAAAAAATAACACAGTCATCAATAGCTGATCACTTCCAGAGCACTTTCCTCACTTTTTCCCTGACTTATACAGTATGGCAGATGAAGAAAAAAAGCGACATAGTGCCGCCCTGCACAGTAACAGGACCTTTCTTTTGTTCCCTCCATGGAAAACATTTTCCTAAAAAGTAAATTATATTACAGTAGTAATAATGTGCCTAATTGGATCCTAAAGAAATTATGTTCCCTGTTGTGAATTCTGTGGCTGAATTCACTCCTGTGGTCACAAGTGGTACTGCAGCTTCTGAGCTTCCTCCCTCAGGTGTTCTGGTGAGCTCGTTAACTGCTTCATTACTTAACTCCGCCTGATGCTGCTATCCTTGCTCCTTGTCAATGTTTCAGTGTTGGATCTGAGCTTCTCCTGATTGTTCCTGTGACCTGCTGCTCTGTATAGCTAAGTGCTTTTTGCTTTTTTGTTGCTTTTTTTCTGTCCAGCTTGTCTTTTGTTTTGCTGGAAGCTCTGAGACGCAAAGGGTGTACCGCCGTGCCGTTAGTTCGGCATGGTGGGTTTTTTTTGCCCCCTTTGCGTGATTTTGCTTTAGGGTTTTTTGTAGACTGCAAAGTTCGCTTTACTGTCCTCGCTCTGTCCTAGAATATCGGGCCCCACTTTGCTGAATCTATTTCATCCCTACGTTTTGTCTTTTCATCTTACTCACAGTCATTATATGTGGGGGGCTGCCTTTTCCTTTGGGGAATTTCTCTGGGGCAAGTCAGGCCTATTCTTCTATCTTCAGGCTAGCTAGTTTCTTAGGCTGTGCCGAGTTGCCTAGGTAGTTGTTAGGCGCAATCCACAGCCGCTTTTAGTTGTGTTTAGGATAGGATCAGGTGTGCAGTCTACAGAGTTTCCACGTCTCAGAGCTCGTTCTTGTATTTTTGGGTATTTGTCAGATCACTGTGTGCGCTCTGATCGCTAAGCACACTGTGTTTCTGGATTGCCTTCATAACACCTGTCATTAGCAAACATAACAGTACAAGGAGCCACACTAATGATTCTCAATAGAGGGAAAGAAAAAGTTCTGACATCATTTTTTTTTTTTTTTTTTTTCTGCTCTGTGTTCACTTTTTTTTTTTTTCCCCTAGACATTTGGGTGATTCTGGACACAGGTGTGGACATGGATATTCAGGGTCTGTGCTCTTCAATGGATAATCTCGTTATAAATGTACAAAAAATTCAAGATACTATTGATCAGAAATCTATGTTAGAACCAAGAATTCCTATTCCTGATTTGTTTTTTGGAGATAGAACTAAGTTTCTAAGTTTCAAAAATAATTGTAAGCTATTTCTGGCCTTGAAACCTCATTCTTCTGGTAATCCTATTCAACAGGTTTTGATTATTATTTCTTTTTTGCGCGGCGACCCTCAAGACTGGGCATTTTCTCTTGCGCCAGGAGACCCTGCATTGAGTAGTGTCGATGCGTTTTTCCTGGCGCTCGGATTGCTGTACGATGAGCCTAATTCAGTGGATCAGGCTGAGAAAAATTTGCTGGCTTTGTGCCAGGGTCAGGATGATATAGAAGTATATTGTCAGAAATTTAGGAAATGGTCAGTACTCACTCAGTGGAATGAATCTGCGCTGGCAGCTTTGTTCAGAAAGGGTCTCTGTGAGGCTCTTAAGGATGTCATGGTGGGATTTCCTATGCCTGCTGGTTTGAATGAGTCTTTGTCTTTGGCCATTCAGATCGGTCGACGCTTGCGCGAGCGTAAATCTGTGCACCATTTGGCGGTACTGCCTGAGGTTAAACCTGAGCCTATGCAGTGCGATAGGACTATGACTAGAGTTGAACGGCAGGAATACAGACGTCTGAATGGTCTGTGTTTCTACTGTGGTGATTCCACTCATGCTATTTCTGATTGTCCTAAGCGCACTAAGCGGTCCGCTAGGTCTGCCGTCATTGGTACTGTACAGTCCAAATTCCTTCTGTCCATTACCTTGATATGCTCTTTGTCGTCGTTTTCTGTCATGGCGTTTGTGGATTCGGGCGCTGCCCTGAATCTGATGGATTTGGATTATGCTAAACGTTGTGGGTTTTTCTTGGAGCCTTTGCGGTGTCCTATTCCATTGAGAGGAATTGATGCTACACCTTTGGCCAAGAATAAACCTCAATACTGGGCCCAGCTGACCATGTGCATGGCTCCTGCACATCAGGAAGTTATTCGCTTTCTGGTGTTGCATAATCTGCATGATGTGGTCGTGTTGGGGTTGCCATGGCTACAAACCCATAATCCAGTATTGGATTGGAATTCCATGTCGGTATCCAGCTGGGGTTGTCAGGGGGTACATGGTGATGTTCCATTTTTGTCGATTTCGTCATCCACCCCTTCTGAGGTCCCAGAGTTCTTGTCTGATTATCAGGATGTATTTGAAGAGCCCAAGTCCGATGCTCTACCTCCGCATAGGGATTGTGATTGTGCTATCAATTTGATTCCTGGTAGTAAATTCCCTAAAGGTCGATTATTTAATTTATCCGTGCCCGAACACGCCGCTATGCGCAGTTATGTGAAGGAATCCCTGGAGAAGGGACATATTCGCCCATCGTCATCACCACTGGGAGCAGGGTTCTTCTTTGTAGCCAAGAAGGATGGTTCGCTGAGACCGTGTATTGATTACCGCCTTCTTAATAAGATCACTGTTAAATTTCAGTATCCCTTGCCATTGTTATCTGACATGTTTGCTCGGATTAAGGGGGCTAGTTGGTTCACTAAGATAGATCTTCGTGGTGCGTATAATCTGGTGAGAATCAGGCAAGGAGATGAATGGAAAACTGCATTCAATACGCCCGAGGGTCATTTTGAGTATCTAGTGATGCCGTTCGGACTTGCCAATGCTCCATCTGTGTTTCAGTCTTTTATGCATGACATCTTCCGTGAGTATCTGGATAAATTCCTGATTGTTTACTTGGATGACATTTTGATCTTCTCAGATGATTGGGAGTCTCATGTGAAGCAGGTCAGAATGGTTTTTCAGGTCCTGCGTGCTAACTCTTTGTTTGTGAAGGGATCAAAGTGTCTCTTCGGTGTGCAGAAAGTTTCATTTTTGGGGTTCATCTTTACCCCTTCTACTATCGAGATGGATCCAGTTAAGGTCCAAGCCATCCAGGATTGGATTCAGCCGACATCTCTGAAAAGTCTGCAAAAGTTCCTGGGCTTTGCTAATTTTTATCGTCGCTTCATCTGTAATTTTTCTAGCATTGCCAAACCATTGACCGATTTGACCAAGAAGGGTGCTGATTTGGTTAATTGGTCTTCTGCTGCTGTGGAAGCTTTTCAGGAGTTGAAGCGTCGTTTTTGTTCTGCCCCTGTGTTGTGTCAGCCAGATGTTTCTCTTCCGTTCCAGGTCGAGGTTGATGCTTCTGAGATTGGAGCAGGGGCGGTTTTGTCACAGAGAGGTTCTGATTGCTCAGTGATGAAACCATGTGCTTTCTTTTCCAGGAAGTTTTCGCCCGCTGAGCGTAATTATGATGTGGGCAATCGAGAGTTGCTGGCCATGAAGTGGGCATTCGAGGAGTGGCGTCATTGGCTTGAAGGAGCTAAGCATCGCGTGGTGGTATTGACTGATCATAAGAACTTGACTTATCTCGAGTCTGCCAAGCGCTTGAATCCTAGACAGGCCCGTTGGTCGTTATTTTTTGCCCGCTTCGACTTTGTGATTTCGTACCTTCCGGGCTCTAAAAATGTGAAGGCGGATGCTCTGTCTAGGAGTTTTGTGCCCGACTCTCCGGGTTTATCTGAGCCAGCGGGTATCCTCAAGGAAGGAGTCATTGTGTCTGCCATCTCCCCTGATTTGCGGCGGGTGCTGCAAAAATTTCAGGCGAATAAACCTGATCGTTGTCCAGCAGAGAAACTGTTCGTCCCTGATAGGTGGACTAATAAACTTATCTCTGAACTTCATTGTTCGGTGTTGGCTGGTCATCCTGGAATCTTTGGTACCAGAGAGTTAGTGGCTAGATCCTTCTGGTGGCCATCTCTGTCACGGGATGTACGTACTTTTGTGCAGTCCTGTGGGATTTGTGCTAGGGCTAAGCCCTGCTGTTCTCGTGCCAGTGGGTTGCTTTTGCCCTTGCCGGTCCCAAAGAGGCCTTGGACACATATTTCGATGGATTTCATTTCTGACCTTCCCGTTTCTCAAAAGATGTCAGTCATTTGGGTGGTCTGTGACCGCTTTTCTAAGATGGTCCATCTGGTGCCCTTGGCTAAATTGCCTTCCTCCTCTGATTTGGTACCTTTGTTCTTTCAGCATGTGGTTCGGTTGCATGGCATTCCTGAGAATATTGTTTCTGACAGAGGTTCCCAGTTTGTTTCAAGGTTTTGGCGAGCCTTTTGTGGTAGGATGGGCATTGACCTATCCTTTTCCTCGGCTTTCCATCCTCAGACTAATGGCCAGACCGAACGAACCAATCAGACCTTGGAAACATATCTGAGATGTTTTGTTTCTGCAGACCAGGATGATTGGGTGTCCTTTTTGCCGTTGGCTGAGTTCGCCCTTAATAATCGGGCCAGCTCGGCTACCTTGGTTTCTCCATTTTTTTGCAATTCTGGGTTCCATCCTCGTTTCTCTTCAGGACAGGTTGAGTCTTCGGACTGTCCTGGTGTGGATTCTGTGGTGGATAGGTTGCAGCAGATCTGGACTCAGGTAGTGGACAATTTGATCTTGTCCAAGGAGAAAGCTCAACTTTTCGCTAATCGCAGACGCCGTGTGGGTCCCCGACTTCGTGTTGGGGATCTGGTTTGGTTATCTTCTCGTCATATTCCTATGAAGGTTTCCTCTCCTAAATTTAAACCTCGTTTTATTGGTCCGTATAGGATTTCTGAGGTTCTCAATCCTGTGTCTTTTCGTTTGACCCTCCCAGACTCCTTTTCCATACATAATGTATTCCATAGGTCGTTGTTGCGGAGATACGTGGCACCTATGGTTCCATCTGTTGAGCCTCCTGCCCCGGTTTTGGTGGAGGGGGAATTGGAGTATATTGTGGAGAAGATTTTGGATTCTCGTGTTTCTAGACGGAAACTCCAGTATCTGGTTAAATGGAAGGGTTATGCTCAGGAAGATAATTCCTGGGTTTTTGCCTCTGATGTTCATGCTTCCGATCTTGTTCGTGCCTTTCATGCGGCTTATCCTGGTCGGCCTGGGGGCTCTGGTGAGGGTTCGGTGACCCCTCCTCAAGGGGGGGGTACTGTTGTGAATTCTGTGGCTGAATTCACTCCTGTGGTCACAAGTGGTACTGCAGCTTCTGAGCTTCCTCCCTCAGGTGTTCTGGTGAGCTCGTTAACTGCTTCATTACTTAACTCCGCCTGATGCTGCTATCCTTGCTCCTTGTCAATGTTTCAGTGTTGGATCTGAGCTTCTCCTGATTGTTCCTGTGACCTGCTGCTCTGTATAGCTAAGTGCTTTTTGCTTTTTTGTTGCTTTTTTTCTGTCCAGCTTGTCTTTTGTTTTGCTGGAAGCTCTGAGACGCAAAGGGTGTACCGCCGTGCCGTTAGTTCGGCACGGTGGGTTTTTTTGCCCCCTTTGCGTGGTTTTGCTTTAGGGTTTTTTGTAGACTGCAAAGTTCGCTTTACTGTCCTCGCTCTGTCCTAGAATATCGGGCCCCACTTTGCTGAATCTATTTCATCCCTACGTTTTGTCTTTTCATCTTACTCACAGTCATTATATGTGGGGGGCTGCCTTTTCCTTTGGGGAATTTCTCTGGGGCAAGTCAGGCCTATTTTTCTATCTTCAGGCTAGCTAGTTTCTTAGGCTGTGCCGAGTTGCCTAGGTAGTTGTTAGGCGCAATCCACAGCCGCTTTTAGTTGTGTTTAGGATAGGATCAGGTGTGCAGTCTACAGAGTTTCCACGTCTCAGAGCTCGTTCTTGTATTTTTGGGTATTTGTCAGATCACTGTGTGCGCTCTGATCGCTAAGCACACTGTGTTTCTGGATTGCCTTCATAACACCTGTCATTAGCAAACATAACAGTTCCCCACTTGTCACCATAAGCTAATATAGCATGTTCCTCAAGATTTAATAATCTTGTCCAGCCTGGCCCCTTTTATTTTGCAATATGCCCCAGCCTGGCCCCCTATGTCCCTTGTCCAGCCTGGCCCCCAGATGTCCATCCTGTCCCCCAGCTATCCATATTGGCCTCCATATGTCCCTGTCCCCCTATATACATGGATCCTGGCTCTTTGTCCTGCCCCCATATGTATTCATCCTGGACCCCCATATGTATCCATCCTGGTCCTTTGTCCTGCCTCCCCATATAGCCTGTTATGATCTAGTGGTTTAGGAGCAACATGGGACGAGCTCTGAAGGAAGTGGTACCTGTACTGACCGCAGTCCCTAAGCTCAACACAACACTAGAAGTAGCCGTGGGATGCTCCTGACACTCCCTAGGCACCTCGTCACAGCCTAAGATCTAACTACCCCTAAAGATAGAAACAGGAAAGCTATCTTGCCTCAGAGAAAATCCCCAAAGGATAGATTAGCCCCCCACAAGTAATGACTGTGAGTGGAGAGGGAAAAGACATACACAGAATGAAACCAGGATGAGCACAGGAGGCCAGTCTAGCTAGATAGATAGGACAGGATGGAATACTGTGCGGTCAGTATAAAACACTACAAAAATCCACGCAGAGATTACAAAAATCTCCACACCTGACTAAAGGTGTGGAGGGTAAATCTGCTTCCCAGAGCTTCCAGCAACAGAATTAATTCATACTGACAAGCTGGACAAACATAGAAAGCACAGAACGGATAAGTCCACAACCTGTGGACAGAAAAGCGCAAGCAAGGACTTAGCTTTGCTGAACTGGTCAGGATAACAGGGAAATCCAAAGAGATGTGAATCCAACCAGGAACCATTTACAAGTGGCACTGGCTGAAGAAAGAGCCAGGCATAAATAGCCGAGCAGAAAAGAATCAGTGGAAGCAGCTGAAGACAGCTAAATCCAAGGAGCAGCCTTACCACTTGAAACCACAAGAGGGAGCCCAAGAACGGAATTCACAACAGTACCCCCCCCTTGAGGAGGGGTCACCGAACCCTCACCAGAGCCCCCAGGCCGATCAGGACGAGCCAAGTGAAAAGCACGAACCAAATCGGCGGCATGGACATCGGAGGCAACAACCCAAGAATTATCCTCCTGGCCATAACCCTTCCACTTGACAAGATACTGAAGCCTCCGCCTCGAGAAACGAGAATCCAAAATTTTTTCAACCTCATATTCCAACTCTCCCTCAACCAACACCGGGGCAGGAGGATCAACCGAGGGAACAATGGGCACCACATATCTCCGCAACAAAGATCTATGGAAAACATTATGAATGGCAAAAGAGGCTGGAAGAGCCAAACGAAAAGACACCGGATTGATAATTTCAGAAATCTTATAAGGACCAATAAACCGAGGCTTAAACTTAGGGGAAGAAACCTTCATAGGAACATGACGAGAAGACAACCAAACCAAATCCCCCACACGAAGCCGGGGACCAACACACCGACGGCGGTTAGCAAAACGTTGAGCCCTTTCCTGAGACAATGTCAAATTGTCCACCACATGAGTCCAAATCTGCTGCAGCCTGTCCACCACAGAATCCACACCAGGACAATCAGAAGGCTCAACCTGCCCAGAAGAAAAACGAGGATGAAAACCAAAATTACAAAAGAAAGGTGAAACCAAAGTAGCCGAACTAGCCCGATTATTAAGGGCAAACTCGGCCAACGGCAAGAAAGCCACCCAATCATCCTGATCAGCAGACACAAAGCATCTCAGATAGGTCTCCAAGGCCTGATTAGTTCGCTCAGTTTGGCCATTAGTCTGAGGATGAAACGCCGAAGAAAAAGACAGTCAAGACCACAACGCGGTGCTTAGCTCCCTCAAGCCAATGTCGCCACTCCTCAAACACCCACTTCATAGCCAACAACTCCCGATTGCCGACATAATTGCGTTCCGCAGGTGAAAACTTTCTGGAAAAAAAAGCACACGGTTTCATCAAAGAACCATCAGAACCCCTCTGAGACAAAACGGCCCCTGCCCCAATCTCAGAAGCGTCAACCTCAACCTGAAAAGGAAGAGAAACATCCGGCTGACGCAACACAGGGGCAGAAGTAAATCGGCGTTTAAGCTCCCGAAAGGCCTCAACAGCCACAGAGGACCAATTCGTCACATCAGCGCCTTTCTTCGTCAAATCAGTAAGGGGCTTAACCAGACTGGAAAAGTTGGCAATGAAACGGCGATAGAAATTAGCAAAGCCCAAAAATGTTTGAAGGCTCTTCACAGATGTGGGTTGAATCCAGTCATGAATAGCTTGGACCTTAACAGGATCCATTTCCATAGACGAGGGAGAAAAAATAAAACCCAAAAAAAGAGACCTTCTGAACTCCGAATAGGCACTTAGACCCCTTCACAAATAAAGCATTATCACGAAGGATCTGGAATACCATCCTGACCTGCTTCACATGAGACTCCCAATCATCGGAAAAATCAAAATATCATCCAAATATACAACCATGAATTTATCAAGATAATTGCGGAAAATATCATGCATGAAGGATTGGAACACAGATGGAGCATTAGAGAGCCCGAATGGCATCACAAGGTATTCAAAATGGCCTTCGGGCGTATTAAATGCAGTTTTCCATTCGTCACCCTGTTTAATACGAACAAGATTATATGCCCCTCGAAGCTCAATCTTAGTAAACCAACTAGCCCCCTTAATCTGAGCAAACAAATCAGAAAGCAAAGGCAAGGGGTATTGGAATTTGACCGTGATCTTATTAAGAAGACGACAATCTATACAGGGTCTCAAGGAGCAATCCTTCTTAGCAACAAAAAAGAAACCCGCTCCCAATGGTGACGAAGACGGCCGAATATGCCCCTTCTCCAAAGATTGCTTAACATAGCTCCGCATGGCGGCATGCTCTGGCACAGACAGATTGAAAAGTCGGCCCTTAGGGAACTTACAACCAGGAATCAAGTTAATAGCACAATCACAGTCCCTATGTGGAGGAAGGGAACTGGACTTGGGCTCATCAAATACATCCTGGAAATCCGACAAAAACTCAGGGACCTCAGAAGAGGGGGAAGAGGAAATTGACATCAAAGGAACGTCACTATGTACCCCTTGACAACCCCAACTAGTCACTGACATAGTTTTCCAATCCAGCACCGGATTATGTTCCTGTGACCATGGAAAACCCAGTACAACAACATCATGCAGGTTATGCAACACCAGAAAACGGCAATTTTCCTGATGTGCTGGAGCCATGTACATGGTCATCTGCATCCAGTACTGAGGTTTATCCTTGGCTAATGGTGTAGCATCAATGCCCCTCAAAGGAATAGGGCTCTGCAAAGGCTGCAAGGAAAAACCACAGCGCCTGGCGAATTCTAAGTCCATTAAGTTCAGGGCAGCGCCTGAATCCACAAATGCCATGACAGAAAAGGACGACAATGAGCAAATCAGGGTCACAGATAAAAGAAATTTAGGCTGTACAGTACTAATGGTAACAGACCTAGCGACCCTCCTAGTACGTTTAGGGCAATCAGAAATAACATAAGCAGAATCACCACAGTAAAAACACAGCCTATTCTGACGTCTGAATTCCTGCCATTCTGTTCTAGTCAAAATCCTATCACATTGCACAGGTTCAGGACTCTGCTCAGAGGACACTGCCATATGGTGCATAGCTTTGCGCTCGCGCAGACGCCGATCAATCTGAATGGCTAGAGACATAGATTCGCTCAAACCAGTAGGCGTAGGGAAGCCCACCATAACATCTTTAAGGGTGTTATGACAGGCAATTCAGAATCACAATGGACATGGAGGTCAGAGCACATACAGTGAACTGACAATAACCCAAAATAATAGAACGAGCTCTGAGACGTGGGAACTCTGCAGACCGCAATCCCTAAGCCTATCAAACCACACTAAAGGTAGCCGTGGAGCGCTCCTGACCAGAACCTAGGCGCCTCGTCACAGCCTGAGAAACTAGCTAATCCTGAAGATAGAAAAATAAGCCTACCTTGCCTCAGAGAAATTCCCCAAAGGAAAAGGCAGCCCCCCACATATAATGACTGTGAGTAAGATGAAAACACAAACATAGAGATGAAACAGATTTAGCAAAGTGAGGCCCGACTAGCTGAACAGAACGAGGATAGGGAAGATAACTTTGCGGTCAGCACAAAAACCTATAAAAAACCACGCAGAGGGGACAAAAAGACCCTCCGCACCGATTAACGGTACGGAGGTGGTCCCTCTGTGTCTCAGAGCTTCCAGCAGGCGAGAAAAACCAATAAAGCAAGCTGGACAGAAAAATAGCAACAAAATACCATAAGCAAAACTTAGCTTTGCAGAGCAGCAGGCCACAGGAATGATCCAGGGAAAAAAACAAGTCCCACACTGAAACATTGACAGGAAGCATAGATCAAAGCATCAGGTGGAGTTAAGTAGAGAAGAAGCTAACGAGCTCACCAGATCACCTGAGGGAGGAAACTCAGAAGCTGCAGTACCACTTTCCTCCACAAACGGAAGATCCCAGAGAGAATCAGCCGAAGTACCACTTGTGACCACAGGAGTAAACTCTGCCACAGAATTCACAACAGTACCCCCCCCTTGAGGAGGGGTCACCGAACCCTCACCAGAGCCCCCAGGCCGACCAGGATGAGCCACATGAAAGGCACGAACAAGATCGGGAGCATTGACATCAGAGGCAAAAACCCAGGAATTATCCTCCTGAGCATAACCCTTCCATTTAACCAGATACTGGAGTTTCCGTCTTGAAACTCGAGAATCCAAAATCTTCTCCACAATATACTCCAATTCCCCCTCCACCAACACCGGGGCAGGAGGCTCAACAGATGGAACCATAGGTGCCACGTATCTCCGCAACAATGACCTATGGAATACGTTATGTATGGAAAAAGAATCTGGAAGGGTCAGACGAAAAGACACAGGATTAAGAACCTCAGAAATCCTATACGGACCAATAAAACGAGGTTTAAACTTAGGAGAGGAAACCTTCATAGGAATATGACGAGAAGATAACCAAACCAGATCCCCAACACGAAGTCGGGGACCCACACGGCGTCTGCGATTAGCGAAAAGTTGAGGCTCCTCCTGGGACAAGGTCAAATTGTCCACTACCTGAGTCCAAATCTGCTGCAACCTGTCCACCACAGTATCCACACCAGGACAGTCCGAAGACTCAACCTGTCCAGAAGAGAAACGAGGATGGAACCCAGAATTGCAGAAAAATGGTGAAACCAAGGTAGCCGAGCTGGCCCGATTATTAAGGGCGAACTCAGCCAAAGGCAAAAAGGACACCCAGTCATCCTGATCAGCAGAAACAAAGCACCTCAGATATGTTTCCAAGGTCTGATTGGTTCGCTCGGTCTGGCCATTAGTCTGAGGATGGAAAGCCGAGGAAAAAGACAAGTCAATGCCAATCCTACCACAAAAGGCTCGCCAAAACCTCGAAACAAACTGGGAACCTCTGTCAGAAACAATATTCTCTGGAATGCCATGCAAACGAACCACATGCTGGAAGAACAAAGGCACCAAATCAGAGGAGGAAGGCAATTTAGACAAGGGTACCAGATGGACCATCTTAGAAAAGCGATCACAGACCACCCAAATGACTGACATCTTTTGAGAAACGGGAAGGTCAGAAATAAAATCCATAGAGATATGTGTCCAAGGCCTCTTCAGGACCGGCAAGGGCAAAAGCAACCCACTGGCACGAGAACAGCAGGGCTTAGCCCGAGCACAAATCCCACAGGACTGCACAAAAGCACGCACATCCCGCGACAGAGAGGGCCACCAAAAGGATCTAGCCACTAACTCTCTGGTACCAAAGATTCCAGGATGACCAGCCAACACCGAACAATGAAGTTCAGAGATAACTCTATTCGTCCACCTATCAGGGACAAACAGTTTCTCCGCTGGGCAACGATCAGGTTTATTAGCCTGAAATTTTTGCAGCACCCGCCGCAAATCAGGGGAGATGGCAGACACAATTACTCCTTCCTTGAGGATACCCGCCGGCTCAGATAAACCCGGAGAGTCGGGTACAAAACTCCTAGACAGAGCATCCGCCTTCACATTTTTAGAGCCCGGAAGGTACGAAATCACAAAGTCAAAACGGGCAAAAAACAACGACCAACGAGCTTGTCTAGGATTCAAGCGCTTGGCAGACTCGAGATAAGTCAAGTTCTTATGATCAGTCAATACCACCACGCGATGCTTAGCTCCTTCAAGCCAATGACGCCACTCCTCGAATGCCCACTTCATGGCCAGCAACTCTCGGTTGCCCACATCATAATTACGCTCAGCAGGCGAAAACTTCCTGGAAAAGAAAGCGCATGGTTTCATCACTGAGCAACCAGAACCTCTCTGCGACAAAACAGCCCCTGCTCCAATCTCAGAAGCATCAACCTCGACCTGGAACGGAAGAGAAACATCTGGTTGACACAACACAGGGGCAGAAGAAAAACGACGCTTCAACTCTTGAAAAGCTTCCACAGCAGCAGAAGACCAATTGACCACATCAGCACCCTCCTTGGTCAAATCGGTCAATGGTTTAGCAATACTAGAAAAATTGCAGATGAAGCGACGATAAAAATTAGCAAAGCCCAGGAACTTTTGCAGACTTTTCAGAGATGTCGGCTGAGTCCAATCATGGATGGCTTGGACCTTAACAGGATCCATCTCGATAGTAGAAGGGGAAAAGATGAACCCCAAAAATGAAACCTTCTGCACACCAAAGAGACACTTTGATCCCTTCACAAACAAAGAATTAGCACGCAGGACCTGAAAAACCGTTCTGACCTGCTTCACATGAGACTCCCAATCATCCGAGAAGATCAAAATGTCATCCAAGTACACAATCAGGAATTTATCCAGGTACTCTCGGAAGATGTCATGCATAAAGGACTGAAACACTGATGGAGCATTGGCAAGTCCGAACGGCATCACGAGATACTCAAAATGACCCTCGGGCGTATTAAATGCAGTTTTCCATTCATCACCTTGCTTAATTCGCACCAGATTATACGCACCACGAAGATCTATCTTTGTGAACCAACTAGCCCCCTTAATCCGAGCAAACAGATCAGATAACAATGGCAAGGGGTACTGAAATTTAACCGTGATCTTATTAAGAAGGCGGTAATCTATACAAGGTCTCAGCGAACCATCCTTCTTGGCTACAAAAAAGAACCCTGCTCCTAATGGTGACGATGACGGGCGAATATGCCCCTTCTCCAGGGATTCCTTCACATAACTGCGCATAGCGGTGTGCTCAGGCACGGACAAATTAAACAATCGACCTTTTGGGAATTTACTACCAGGAATCAAATTGATAGCACAATCACAATCCCTATGCGGAGGTAGGGTATTGGACTTGGGCTCATCAAATACATCCCGGTAATCAGACAAGAACTCTGGGACCTCAGAATGAGTGGATGACGAAATTGACAGAAATGGAACATCACCATGTACCCCCTGACAACCCCAGCTGGACACCGACATGGATTTCCAATCTAATACTGGATTATGGGCTTGTAGCCATGGCAACCCCAACACGACCACATCATGCAGATTATGCAACACCAGAAAGCGAATAACCTCCTGATGTGCAGGAGCCATGCACATGGTCAGCTGGGCCCAGTATTGAGGCTTATTCTTGGCCAAAGGCGTAGCATCAATTCCTCTCAATGGAATAGGACACTGCAAGGGCTCCAAGGAAAACCCACAACGCTTAGCATATTCCAAGTCCATCAAATTCAGGGCAACGCCTGAATCCACAAATGCCATGACAGAATATGATGACAAAGAGCAGATCAAGGTAACGGACAGAAGAAATTTTGACTGTACAGTACCAATGGTGGCAGACCTAGCGAACCGCTTAGTGCGCTTAGGACAATCAGAGATAGCATGAGTGGAATCACCACAGTAGAAACACAGACCATTCAGACGTCTATGTTCTTGCCGTTCAACTCTGGTCAAGGTCCTATCACACTGCATAGGCTCAGGTTTAAGCTCAGGTAATACCGCCAAATGGTGCACAGGTTTACGCTCACGCAAGCGTCGACCGATCTGAATGGCCAAAGACATAGACTCATTCAAACCAGCAGGCATAGGAAATCCCACCATGACATCCTTAAGGGTTTCAGAGAGACCCTTTCTGAATATTGCTGCCAGCGCAGATTCATTCCATTGAGTGAGCACTGACCACTTTCTAAATTTCTGACAATATACCTCTATCTCATCCTGAGCCTGACAAAGAGCCAGCAAATTTTTTTCTGCCTGATCCACTGAATTAGGCTCATCGTACAGCAACCCAAGCGCCAGGAAAAACGCATCGATATTACTCAATGCAGGATCTCCTGACGCAAGAGAAAACGCCCAGTCCTGAGGGTCGCCGCGCAAAAAAGAAATGACGATCCTAACCTGTTGAATTGGGTCACCAGAAGAGCGAGGTTTCAAAGCCAGAAATAGTTTACAATTATTTTTGAAACTCAGAAATTTAGTTCTATCTCCAAAAAACAAATCTGGAATAGGAATTCTCGGTTCAAGCAAAGAATTCTGGACCACAAAATCTTGAATATTTTGAACTCTTGCCGTGAGCTGATCCACACATGAAGACAGACCTTTAATGTCCATTGCTACACCTGTGTCCTGAACCACCCAAATGTCTAGGGGAAAAAAAAGACAAAACACAGTGCAAAGAAAAAAAAATGGTCTCAGAACTTCTTTTTTCCCTCTATTGAGAATCATTAGCACTTGTGGCTTCCTGTACTGTTATGAAAGGCAATTCAGAATCACAATGGACATGGAGGTCAGAGCACATACAGTGAACTGACAATGACCCAAAATAATAGAACGAGCTCTGAGACGTGGGAACTCTGCAGACCGCAATCCCTAAGCCTATCAAACCACACTAAAGGTAGCCGTGGAGCGCTCCTGACCAGAACCTAGGCGCCTCATCACAGCCTGAGAAACTAGCTAATCCTGAAGATAGAAAAATAAGCCTACCTTGCCTCAGAGAAATTCCCCAAAGGAAAAGGCAGCCCCCCACATATAATGACTGTGAGTAAGATGAAAACACAAACATAGAGATGAAACAGATTTAGCAAAGTGAGGCCCGACTAGCTGAACAGAACGAGGATAGGGAAGATAACTTTGTGGTCAGCACAAAAACCTATAAAAAACCACGCAGAGGGGACAAAAAGACCCTCCGCACCGACTAACGGTACGGAGGTGGTCCCTCTGCGTCTCAGAGCTTCCAGCAGGCGAGAAAAACCAATAAAGCAAGCTGGACAGAAAAATAGCAACAAAATACCATAAGCAAAAGTTAGCTTTGCAGAGCAGCAGGCCACAGGAATTATCCAGGGAAAAAACAAGTCCCACACTGAAACATTGACAGGAAGCATAGATCAAAGCATCAGGTGGAGTTAAGTAGAGAAGAAGCTAACGAGCTCACCAGATCACCTGAGGGAGGAAACTCAGAAGCTGCAGTACCACTTTCCTCCACAAACGGAAGATCCCAGAGAGAATCAGCCGAAGTACCACTTGTGACCACAGGAGTGAACTCTGCCACAGAATTCACAACATAAGGGCTTCAGAAAGACCTTTTCTGAAAATAGCAGCCAGAGCATCCTCATTCCATTTAGTGAGCACATACCATTTCCTAAATTTCTGGCAGTATAATTCTGCCGCTTCCTGACCTTGACACAGGGCCAACAGGGTTTTTTCTGCATGATCCACAGAATTAGGTTCGTCATACAATAATCCGAGCGCTTGAAAAAATGCGTCTACATTCAGCAATGCCGGATCCCCTGATTCAAGGGAGAATGCCCAGTCCTGAGGGTCACCACGCAGCAAGGATATGATGATTTTAACTTGCTGAATGGGATCACCAGAAGAACGGGGTTTCAAAGCAAAAAACAATTTGCAGTTATTTTTAAAGTTCAAAAACTTGGATCTGTCCCCAAAAAACAAATCAGGAGTAGGAATTCTAGGCTCCAAAGCCGAAGTCTGGACAACATAATCTTGGATACTCTGTACTCTTGCAGCAAGTTGATCCACACGAGAAAACAAACCCTGAACATCCATGCCAGAGCATAAATCCTGAACCACCCAGAGATCAAGAGGAAAAAAAAAAAGACAAGACAGAGCACAGAAAAAAAAATGGCTCAGAATTTGTTCCTTCTTTTGAGATGCATTTAATTCATTTTTGGCCACTTGTACTGTTATGATCTGGTTGTTTAGGAGCAACATGGGACGAGCTCTGAAGGAAGTGGTACCTGTACTGACCGCAGTCCCTAAGCTCAACACAACACTAGAAGTAGCCGTGGGATGCTCCTGACACTCCCTAGGCACCTCGTCACAGCCTAAGATCTAACTACCCCTAAAGATAGAAACAGGAAAACTATCTTGCCTCAGAGAAAATCCCCAAAGGATAGATAGCCCCCCACAAGTAATGACTGTGAGTGGAGAGGGAAAAGACCTACACAGAATGAAACCAGGATGAGCACAGGAGGCCAGTCTAGCTAGATAGATAGGACAGGATTCTATACTGTGCGGTCAGTATAAAACACTACAAAATATCCACACAGAGTTTACAAAAATCTCCACACCTGACTAAAGGTGTGGAGGGTAAATCTGCTTCCCAGAGCTTCCAGCTTCACTGAATTAATTCATACTGACAAGCTGGACAAACATAGAAAGCACAGAACGGATAAGTCCACAACCTGTGGACAGAAAAGAGCAAGCAAGGACTTAGCTTTGCTGAACTGGTCAGGATAACAGGGAAATCCAAAGAGATGTGAATCCAACCAGGAACCATTGACAAGTGGCACAAGCTGAAGGAAAGAGCCAGGCTAAATAGCCGAGCAGAATAGACAATCAGTGGAAGCAGCTGCTGACTGCTAAATCCAAGGAGCAGCCATTCCACTTAAAACCACCGGAGGGAGCCCAAGAGCAGAACTCACAAAAGTGCCACTTACAACCACCGGAGGGAGCCCAAGAGCAGAATTCACAACAATAGCCATCCTGCCCCCCTATAGCCATCCTTGACACCCATATATATGCACCCTGGCTCCACCAAATATCTATCCTGGGACCCAAATATATATGCATCTTGGTCCTTTGTCCTGGCCCCCCCATATGGATCCATACTGGCCTCCCATATGTATCCATTTTGGTCCCCCATATGTATCCATCCTGGCTCGCCCATATATCCATCCTTGCCCCCCGGGCCCCATATGTATCCATCCTGGCACCCCATATGTATCAATCTTGGCCCCCCATATGTATCCATCCTGGTCCTTTGTCCTGCCCCACATATATCCATCCTGCCCCCCATATATCCATCCTGGCCCCTTGTCCTGGCTTCATGCACAGAGAGAAAAAAAAAGTTACCTTACCTGCCTGTGCTCCCGTCCTCCTCTGCAGGTCTGGCACACTCACAGTAAAATGGCCACCGACCTAACAGAGTCTGGCAGCTGAATGTGTGCACCCATTGCATTCGGCGCATGACACTGACGTCATACATCTGTGATGATTGGCACACACTTGTCAGTATTGATTGGGACATGCAACGCAGCGGTTCAGGTAATGAACGCTGCGTGCGCGCGTCCCTGCACATACACTGCCTGCGCTTTTTTTTCTTTTCTTCCCCTCCTTCTTCCCATAGCTATCTTCCTGGTCCACTGCAAGGGCCGACTGGGGATTTCCCTGATACCCCGCCAGGCCAGTCCGACCAGACGTGGAAGCCCCTGTCTTTCCATTGACAGATGAGGGACCTGAGTGGGAGCTTCTTTTGTGGATTGATTTGAAGATTTTATTAGGATTCGGAAGATTTTACATAACTTTTGGGATCATGTTTATCCTGTGCTTTACGTTGAGCACTTACATTGGGGTTTCCATCTAAATCTCTGATTGACATAATTCAGTTGAAAACCCAAGGGATCCATTCACTATAATGAGGTAGCAGAGTTCCACTGGACTATGTCTGGCCTCTTTTCAACATTGTCCTTTTACTCAGAGGTGCACAAAACTGTGGCCAGCAGCTTCTGGATCACAGGTCCGACCCTGTCCACAGTGTCTCCATCTGCCTCATTATAGTGTTATAGGGAATTTTCTGCCAGGGGTTCCATCTGAATCGCTTATTTCAGAGATTTACACGAAAACTTCAAGTAAGCGTTCAGCATAGAGCGCATGATAAATGTACGGAGGATAAATGACGAGTTGATGCTTGTATTCATCATAGAAAATATTAAGAATCTCTAAGGCCCTAATGAAAGGGGTGCTCACCCCTCCTCTTCTCCTCTCCTTTCCTACAGATTTCCTGTGAGGAAGGAAACAGCTGACAATTTGAATCTCCTAGACTCAGATTAGTACACACAATGGACATAAAGGAGCAGGAAATCTTAATTAACAAGCAGGAGCTCCTGTTAGGAAAAAAGACCCATGCAGTGCCAAGGAAAATGCCTATTGTGTATAGACAAAGGGTTATAGTTTGGACAGGTAAGGCTACTTTCACACATCAGGTTTTCGCTGTCAGGCTCAATCCGGCTAAATTTCAAAAAATTTGCACTTCCGGCTGTTTGCTAGAATGGAAGCTTATGGGAGCCGGAAGGTGCCGGATCTGGAAAATGACGGATTCCTGTGCCGGATTCCGTTTTTTTAAACTGAACATGCTCCAAATTTTTTTTACCCAATTATCTAGATATGCTAGTCGGATCAATCGAAAAAACGGATCCGTCGCATCAGTTTTTCACAATCTGCGCCGGATCCGTTTTTTCCAACATTTGCCGGATTATGCCTGATGCAAAAAATCTGATGTGTGAAAGTAGCCTAATAACGACAGGAGAACTCTTTTCAGAGGGCTGGACAACAATAGGGTACCTATGATTACACATAAAAAGCAGAGTGGAAGGGTCTTTGTTCCCAGGAAATGCATTTTGAATTCAAATGACACTGTGGTTTCCTGCAAGGAAAATGCTACAAGAGCCAGACCAGATTTTATGTCTCCAAAAGAAAGAGACAGACATTTTTAGCATCAGGGTGAGCTAGATAAAAAAAGATGCACATTTTCTCATATCTGGAACCCCTGTATCTGTGATCTTTTCAAGAGAAGTTATTGCATTCGAGAATTTCATAAAATCCTAAGGGGCAGAGAACAACCCAGAGTCCGGCTCATGTGAGGTCATCATGAGGAGAGTGGTGTGTGAGTGCAACTCAGGTGCTACTAAAATATCAAGCTGAATTATGATCTTGGTTCCTGTAGAGAGATACATGTCGTGTTTATATGAATCCCATTCCCTGAACATCCCCAAGCGAAGCGCTCTCCTTTGGCTAAGTTGACTCATCTCTGTGAGTGACCCAGTAAGTTCTTTTATTAACCTCTTTTATTTTCTGCAACTGTAGATGCTGCATTATTTTTGTCCCCTTTGTAAAATCTTTTGTATATATTTTTTTAAACATTACCTAATTTTGGATTAAATATAAAATGTAATTGTTCTGTTCCTTTTCTTCTGTAAGTTGTTCCCCCTTGGCGATACGCTATCTACCAGTCAACCTGTAAAAACGATTGGTGGTGGGAACTAATACTTTTTCCGGGGTTATAGTGGAGTTAGCAGTGACCTTACTGGGTTATATACAGGAATCGGAGGTGTATACATCGTACGCTCACTGTTAGTTTCCCGATAACCGGCCTATTAGAGAAAACAGCCTGCGACCTTTTCTGTTAAAGGGAACCTGTCACCTGAATTTGGCGGGACAGGTTTGCGGTCATATGGGCGGGGTGTTCAGGTGTTTAATTTACCCTTTCCTTACCCGCTGGCTGCATTCTGGCCACAATATTTGGTTGAAGTTCATGCTGTGTCCTCCATAGTACACGCCTGCGCAAGGCAATCTTGCCTTGCGCATGCGCAGTATGATTTGCCCAACTGTGTGCAAAGCCGAAAAGCATTAGTGCGCATGCGCCGGCGCACTATGTCCCGGAAGTATTTCGCTGTGTTCTGGGACATAGGGCGCCGGCGCATGCGCACTAATGCTTTTCGGCTTTGCCCACAGTTGGGCAAAGCATACTGCGCGTGTGCAAGGCAAGATTGCCTTGCGCAGGCGTGTACTACGGAGGACACAGCATGAACTTCAACCCAATATTGCGGCCAGCATGCAGCCAGCGGGTAAGGAAAGGGTGAATCAAACACCCGAAAACCCCGCCCATATGACCGCAAACCTGTCCTGCCAAATTCAGGTGACAGGTTCCCTTTAATCAACTGTTCTCATATTTAATGATATGCAGATGTGATTGTGCAGGAAAGGGGTGTGCTATGACACTGCCTACTGTGAACGGTAGATTCTGTTGTCTCTCATTATAACCCTGCTTGTTATGATAATGAGGTGACTGCTGAAAAGGAACAGCGAGCGGGTACGCAGCATCTGATGTCACTGATGTCAGTCGCGGCCAGTCCCCTCTGCTGCGGCCATACAGTGTAAGTAGCTGCAGCTGTTTATACATTGGCTTGGCTGTGCTCCCTTAGCACAGGCTACGCAGAGCGTCTCATCCAATCCAGACCCCCCCTTCTTTGTTTCTGCTCACTGGGCCCCATACACAAGTAAAGCCAGTAATTTTCTGATGGCGGCCTTGTGTGTCATAAAACTTCCCTGCCCCTGTTTACATCCTGTGTATATTATATATACAGTAGGTACGGAAAGTATTCAGACCCCTTTAAATTTTTCACTCTTTGTTTCATTGCAGCCATTTGGTGAATTAAATAAAGTTCATTTTTTTCTCATTAATGTGCACTCTGCACCCCACCTTCACTGAAAAAAAAAACAGAAATGTAGAAATTTTTGCTAATTTAATAAAAAAGAAAAACTATATGCATATATCTTTACCTTTTCATCCAAACACCCCCTAACCCTTCTTTTTTATTTTATTGACACATACTAAGCACTAAATCTTGTTCTTTCTGTAAACCAGTAATTTATGTGTAATCATCCCATCTTTCCATACTATGCTTTTGACTTACATAATTATATTTACTCCCATAGTGACAGTTTGAGAAAGATTTAAGCAAATCGAAATGTCACAAAAGTCACAATCAAGGAACACCTCTTTGAATTCATCATTTGTCGTTACACTGGGTGAATAAACTTTACAATTCTGCATAAATTTTAGTGTGCTGTGAATTCTCTCTAATATACAATACAGACACTCAGTCAAATGAAAGGGACTTCCCAGTACTTTTACATTGATTGCCTATTTAAAGGGAGTGAACGTGCTCGGATAACGTGTTATCCCAGCAGGCTCAGGTTTATCCGAGTATCTTGGGCATTCTCAGATTATATATTTGAGTCCCTGCGACTGAATGTTTTGCAGCAGTAGACAGCCACAACACATGCATGGATTGCTTGTTTGTTTGGCAATCCCTGCATGTGTTGTAGCTGCCAAACATGCAGTCGCAGGGACTCAATGAGCACACCCAAGATACTCGGATAAATCTGAGCCTGCTTGGATAGCACGTTATCCGAGCACGTTCGCTCATCACTATTGTCTATCCTTAGCTCAGTTTCCTGAATACTGAGATTAAATTACAGCACTTAAAAGCCACTGTCAGTGATTGACAGTGGGATTTAAGTGGTTAACAGAAGCAAACACTGCTTTTGGAGACAGATGCTGGCTATGTAAAACACCAGGCATCTGCTGAATATTTATGCAGACTCGGCTCCTGAGCCTGCTCCACCCGCCTTGATATATCCATCATGGAGCGTTAAAGGGACACTGTCACCTGAATTTGGAGGGAACAATCTTCAGCCATGGAGGCGGGGTTTTTGGGTGTTTGATGCACCCTTTCCTTACCCGCTGGCTGCATGCTGGCTGCAATATTGGATTGAAGTTCACTCTCTGTCCTCCATAGGACACGCTTGCGCGAGGTAAGATTGCCTTGTGCAGGCGTGTACTATGGAGGACAGAGAATGAACTTCAATCCAATATTGCAGCCAGCATGCAGCCAGCGGGTAAGGAAAGGGTGCATCAAACACCCAAAAACCCCGCCTCCATGGCTGAAGATTGTTCCCTCCAAATTCAGGTGACAGTGTCCCTTTAAAGGATTCAAGCACATTGCATCATATAGTGGTGCTTGAAAGTTTGAGAACCGTTAAGAATTTTCCATGTTTCTGCATAAACCTGACATGAATTTACAACAGATTTTCAAAAATATCCTAAAATTAAAGAAAACCAAACAAGTCAAAGATCTCAGACTTTGTCATTTTTTAATTGAGGAAATTCTAAACCTGTGTAAGTCTGTGGTTAAATTTCCACTTACATGGTTCTGCATTGTTTCTGGCACAACCACGCAAGGTCCACACATTCATGTGTTCTACAAAGCAATTTTTTATTTATTATGTACTACTGCAAAATAAAAATAGCTTTGCCCTTTAGAGTGAATGTATAACCAATGGTATTTAAAACCTTTTTTTGCTTTAAAGATTATATTTTTACAATTGGACAAATTGCAAAATGTAACATTTAATATTTTTAGGTTTTCGAAGGCATATCACTTTCATTTTGTAATGTATTTCTTATATAGTTATGTGTATGTTTTAAATTGTTATGCAACAACGTGTCATAGTCAAAAACATCAACTGCTGGCTTCGTCTCTACGCTAATAAGGGGTCCGCCCAAACATTGAAAATCCACCCTATGCTTTTATTCTTAGTCCGTCACAACGGACATCGTCCAAACTCCTATTTATCGTTAAGACTGCCAGACAGTGAAATGTGACTCATCTCCACATGTACTCATGGGCTGCTGATGGATTTCCATGGCAGTCATGGTCCTAACAAAGTCTCCCAGGCCTACCTCATAAGACCTGTCTAAGACTGGGTTCAGACAAGTGTATGCAAAATCATACGTTTTTCATCCTGAAAAAAAATGGGAACACCTTATCGTGTGGCACATGTGCATTTTTGATATACGCATTGTATTGTTATGTCTGTTTTTACCTCCATATGGCATCTTTTTTTTATAATAAAAGAAGAAATACAGTTTCCTATGTTAATAATTGTAATGGATCCATGAAAAACACATGACATATGACTGGTAATTCATATAGGATAATTTTTTTGCACACACATTGACTTATTATTGGAGAGTCTGTTCCAAAATAAGGATCAAAGTGGTACATGCTGCCATTTTTTACATGTATACCATTGGTTTATGTTATATAATGTTCACTTTGTCTTGGTCAGTGTGCTATCTGTACGCTACCTGTTTTGCTTATGGTCTGCAAAGAGAGGTCTGGTATACTCATCTGAGTGAGCCCCAAGATATATTCCCTTCCAATAGGGCATCCTCTGAAGCTTCCTCCCTCTCTTCTCACCTCATGGATTATATGGACTGCTTATCTATCTATTATCTATCTAATCGCTATTTTGTTTGTTACCTATTTTCAGCAACGGCTTTTATAAGTCAACAGCTCAACCCACAATAAAATTACCAGAAACACTCGGCCTTCAGTATGGTAAATATATTTGTCACACATTTGTTTTTATTACAAATATCATCTTAGCCCATGTCTGTCATGCCCCTAGGCTATAATTAGTCAGATACATGCCAAAGTGTCCGTTTAGGCATGTATTTGGCAAATACACATTGGCTTACATTTCTCTCATCTGTATTGAAAAGTGCAGGTAATACAGTCTAATGTATAGACATGCTGAGTCCAAGTGGGGCATTGGTCTTTTAGAGCTTTTTTTTCATTTTAGCGAGTGAGTGGTCCTGAGTAAGTGACCCCTTAAATGGGGTCTACAGTATATAATTTAAAATGAAATATGAACAACAACAAGAGTTATTTTTATTTTGTGTCTTCAGCAGCACACTTATGTCTTTCACCTCTTTGTTGCTGGGGGGTGGGCACTCCCCTTTGAGTGATAGTTCCAGTTCAGAAGTGTTGAGCAAATGCTACTTTGACACATGAACATATAGAGATACAGGGCCAATAAATAGGCATATTTACTGAGAGCAGTGATTGGGAGAACTGCTCTGGAAACTGCAGATGGTGTGTGCCAGTGGGGAAAGGGTGGTAAGTAGGGTGCAGGAGTGAAGTGATTGTGATTTTGCAAAACTGACAACAGGTCTGCATTAGGGATGAGCGAGTGTGCTCGTTACTCGAGTTCTCCGAGCACGCTCTGGTGGTCTCCGAGTATTTGTGACTGCTCGGAGATTTAGTTTATGTTAACGCAGATGCATGATTTACAGCTGCTAGACAGCTTGAATACATGTAGGGATTGCCTGATTGTTAGGGAATCCCCACATGTATTCAAGCTGTCTAGAAGCCACAAATCATGCAGCCTCATTGACATAAACTAAGTCTCCGAGCACGCCGAAATACTCGGAGGCCACCTGAGCATGCTCGGAGAAACTCAAGTAACGAGCACACTTGCTCATCACTAGTCTGCATCTGTCAGGGAGAGGGAGGGAAGTGAGCAGCTTATTGTTGTACGGAAATCAATGGGATGGAGAGAACTGGAATCTCAGGAGTTAACTCTTCAGCTTGGAATGTAACTACTGTACATACCAAGCCATGCTCTCGTGGTGGATTTCCTTGGAAACAAGCTGTACTCTATGTAAGAGAAAAGCTGTTATAAAAATAGATAGAAAGGTCAGTTGTAAAGGTGCTTGTTATCATGCTGTCTAACAATATATCTCAATTTCACAACCTGAGAATACCCCCTTTAAGAAATGGCATCAGACTTCACCATTAGGCCGGCGTCACACTTGCGAGATTTACGGACGTAAGAGCGCAGAACCTACGTCCGTAAAACTCGCCAAACATACGGCACAATGATTCTCAATGGGTCTCGCCCTATCAGCCGTATATTACGGATCCGTAAAAACCTAAGGAAGGTGCATCATGTTTTTTGGGGGACAATAAAGTTTATCAGCATGCACAAGTGACACAAAATACAACAAAAACGCAACTAATGTGCAGCAAAACCTGCTATTTTTAACCCCTTCCCGACCTGTGACACAGCGTATGCGTCATGAAAGTCGGTGCCAATCCGACCTGTGACGCATATGCTGTGTCACAGAAAGATCGCGTCCCTGCAGATCGGGTGAAAGGGTTAACTCCCATTTCACCCGATCTGCAGGGACAGGGGGAGTGGTAGTTTAGCCCAGGGGGGGTGGCTTCACCCCCTCGTGGCTACGATCGCTCTGATTGGCTGTTGAAAGTGAAACTGCCAATCAGAGCGATTTGTAATATTTCACCTAAAAAAATGGTGAAATATTACAATCCAGCCATGGCCGATGCTGCAATATCATCGGCCATGGCTGGAAATACTAATGTGCCCCCACCCCACCCCTCCGATCGCCCCCCCAGCCCCCCGATCTGTGGCCCGCTCCCCTCCGTCCTGTGCTCCGCTCCCCCGTCCTCCTGTCCGCTCCCCCCGTGCTCCAATCAAACCCCCCCGCACTCCGATCCCCCCCCGTGCTCCGAACCACCCCCCCTGCACACCGATCCCCCCCCCTGCACACCGATCACTCTCCCCCATGCTCCGATCCCTCCCCCCCCGTGCTCCGACGCCCCCCCGTGCCCTGATTTCCCCCCCCTGTGCCCTGATCTCCCCCCCTTATACTTACCGATCCTGGCGGGGTCCGTCAGTCTTCTTCCCCGAGCGCCGCCATGTTCCAAAATGGCGGGCGCATGCGCAGTGCGCCCGCCGAATCTGCCGGCCGGCAGATTCGTTCCAATGTGAATTTTGATCACTGTGATATAATCTATCACAGTGGTCAAAATAAAAAAACAGTAAATGACCCCCCCCCATTTGTCCCCCATAGATAGGGACAATAATAAAATAAAGAATTTTTTTTTTTTTTCACTAAGGTTGGAGTTAGGGGTAGGGTTAGGGGTAGGGGTAGGGTTAGGGGTAGGGTTAGGGTTAGGGTTAGGGTTAGGGGTAGGGTTAGGGTTAGGGGTAGGGGTAGGGTTAGGGGTAGGGTTAGGGTTAGGGTTTCGGTATGTGCACACGTATTCTGGTCCTCTGCGGATTTTTCTGCAGCGGATTTGATAAATCCGCAGTGCTAAACCGCTGCGGATTTATGGCAGATTTACCGCGGTTTTTCTGCGCATTTCACTGCGGTTTTACAACTGCGATTTTCTATTGGAGCAGTTGTAAAACCGCTGTGGAATCCGCAGAAAGAAGTGACATGCTGCGGAATGTAAACCGCTGCGTTTCCGTGCAGTTTTTCCGCAGCATGTGTACAGCGATTTTTGTTTCCCATAGGTTTACATTGAAATGTAAACTCATGGGAAACTGCTGCGGATCCGCAGCGTTTTCCAAAGCGTGTGCACATACCTTTAGAATTAGGCTATGTGCACACGGTGCGGATTTGGCTGCGGATCCGCAGCGGATTGGCCGCTGCGGATCCGCAGCAGTGTTCCATCAGGTTTACAGTACCATGTAAACCTATGGAAAACCAAATCCGCTGTGCCCATGGTGCGGAAAATACCGCACGGAAACGCTGCGTTGTATTTTCCGCAGCATGTCAATTCTTTGTGCGGATTCCGCAGCGTTTTACACCTATTCCTCAATAGGAATCCGCAGGTGGAATCCGCAGGTGAAATCCGCAGGTAAAACGCAGTGCCTTTTACCCGCGGATTTTTCAAAAATGGTGCGGAAAAATCTCACACGAATCCGCAACGTGGGTACATAGCCTTAGGGTTAGGGTTGGGTTGGAATTAGGGTTGTGGTTATGGTTAGGGGTGTGTTGGGGTTAGGGTTGTGGTTAGGGGTGTGTTGCGGTTAGGGTTGTGGTTAGGGTTACGGCTACAGTTGGGATAAGGGTTAGGGGTGTGTTGGCGTAAGAATTGAGGGGTTTCCACTGTTTAGGCACATCAGGGGGTCTCCAAACGCAACATGGCGCCACCATTGATTCCAGCCAATCTTTTATTCAAAAAGTCAAATGGTGCTCCTTCCCTTCCGAGCCCCGACGTGTGCCCAAACAGTGGTTTACCCCCACATATGGGGTATCAGTGTACTCAGGACAAACTGGGCAACAATTACTGGGGTCCAATTTCTCCTGTTACCCTTGAGAAAATAAAAAATTGCTTGCTAAAACATCATTTTTGAGGAAAGTAAAATTATTTTTTATTTTCACGGCTCTGCGTTGTAAACGTCTGTGAAGCACTTGGGGGTTCAAAGTGCTCACCACATATCTAGATAAGTTCCTTGGGGGGTCTAGTTTCCAAAATGGGGTCACTTGTTGGGGGTTTCTACTGTTTAGGCACACCAGGGGCTCTGCAAACGCAACGTGACGCCCGCAGACCATTCCATCAAAGTCTGCATTTCAAAACGTCACTACTTGACTTCCGAGCCCCGACATGTGCCCAAACAGTGGTTTACCCCCACATATGGGGTATCAGCGTACTCAGGACAAACTGGGCAACAATTACTGGGGTCCAATTTCTCCTGTTACCCTTGAGAAAATAAAAAATTGCTTGCTAAAACATCATTTTTGAGGAAAGAAAAATGATTTTTTATTTTCACGGCTCTGCGTTGTAAACGTCTGTGAAGCACTTGGGGGTTCAAAGTGCTCACCACATATCTAGATAAGTTCCTTGGGGGGTCTAGTTTCCAAAATGGGGTCACTTGTGGGGGGTTTCTACTGTTTAGGCACACCAGGGGCTCTGCAAACGCAACGTGACGCCCGCAGACCATTCCATCAAAGTCTGCATTTCAAAACGTCACTACTTGACTTCCGAGCCCCGACATGTGCCCAAACAGTGGTTTACCCCCACATATGGGGTATCAGCGTACTCAGGACAAACTGGGCAACAATTACTGGGGTCCAATTTCTCCTGTTACCCTTGAGAAAATAAAAAATTGCTTGCTAAAACATCATTTTTGAGGAAAGAAAAATGATTTTTTATTTTCACGGCTCTGCGTTGTAAACGTCTGTGAAGCACTTGGGGGTTCAAAGTGCTCACCACATATCTAGATAAGTTCCTTGGGGGGTCTAGTTTCCAAAATGGGGTCACTTGTGGGGGGTTTCTACTGTTTAGGCACACCAGGGGCTCTGCAAACGCAACGTGACGCCCGCAGACCATTCCATCAAAGTCTGCATTTCAAAAGTCACTACTTCCCTTCTGAGCCCCGACGTGTGCCCAAACAGTGGTTTACCCCCACATATGGGGTATCAGCGTACTCAGGAGAAACTGGACAACAACTTTTGGGGTCCAATTTCTCCTGTAACCCTTGGGAAAATAAAAAATTCTGGGCTAAAAAATTATTTTTGAGGAAAGAAAACGTATTTATTATTTTCACTGCTCTGTGTTATAAACTTCTGTGAAGCACTTGGGGGTTCAAAGTGCTCACCTCACATCTAGATAAGTTCCTTTCGGGGTCTAGTTTCTAAAATGGGGTCACTTGTGGGGGGTTTCTACTGTTTAGCCACATCAGGGGCTCTGCAAACGCAACGTAACGCCCGCAGAGCATTCCATCAAAGTCTGCATTTCAAAATGTCACTACTTGACTTCCGAGCCCCGACATGTGCCCAAACTGTGGTTTACCCCCACATATGGGGTATCAGCGTACTCAGGAGAAACTGTACAACAACTTTTGGGGTCAAATTTCTTCTGTTACCCTTGGGAAAATAATAAATTGCAGGCTAAAAAATCATTTTAGAGAAAATAAAATTTTTATTTTATTTTCATGGCTCTGCGTTATAAACTTCTGTGAAGCACTTGGAAGTTCAAAGTCCTCACCACACATCTAGATTAGTTCCTTTGGGGGTCTAGTTTCCAAAATGGGGTCATATGTGGGGGATCTCCAATGTTTAGGCACACAGGGGCTCTCCAAACGTGACATGGTGTCCGCTAATGATTGGAGCTAATTTTCCATTTAAAAAGCCAATTGGCGTGCCTTCCCTTCCGAGCCCTGCCGTGCGCCCAAACAGTGGTTTACCCCCACATATGGGGTATCAGCGTACTCAGGACAAACTGGACAACAACATTTGCGGTCCAATTTCTCCTATTACCCTTGGCAAAATAGGAAATTCCAGGCTAAAAATCATTTTTGAGGAAAGAAAAATTATTTTTTATTTTCATGGCTCTGCATTATAAACTTCTGTGAAGCACCTGGGGGTTTAAAGTGCTCAATATGCATCTAGATAAGTTCCTTGGGGGGTCTAGTTTCCAAAATGGGGTCACTTGTGGGGGAGCTCCAATGCATAGGCACACAGGGGCTCTCTAAACGCGACATGGTGTCCGCTAACAATTGGAGCTAATTTTCCATTCAAAAAGTCAAATGGCGCGCCTTCCCTTCCGAGCCCTGCCGTGTGCCCAAACAGTGGTTTACCCCCACATATGAGGTATCGGCGTACTCGGGAGAAATTGCCCAACAAATTTTAGGATTCATTTTATCCTATTGCCCATGTGAAAATGAAAAACTGAGGCGAAAAGAATTTTTTTGTGAAAAAAAAAGTACTTTTTCATTTTTACAGATCAATTTGTGAAGCACCTGAGGGTTTAAAGTGCTCAATATGCATCTAGATAAGTTCCTTGGGGGGTCTAGTTTCCAAAATGGGGTCATTTGTGGGGGAGCTCCAATGTTTAGGCACACGGGGGCTCTCCAAACACGACATGGTGTCCGCTAACGATGGAGATAATTTTTCATTCAAAGAGTCAAATGGCGCTCCTTCCCTTCCGAACCTTACCATGTGCCCAAACAGTGGTTTACCTCCACATGTGAGGTATCGGTGTACTCATGAGAAATTGCCCAACAAATTTTAGGATCCATTTTATCCTGTTGCCCATGTGAAAATGAAAAAAATTGAGGCTAAAAGAATTTTTTTGTGAAAAAAAAGTACTTTTTCATTTTTACGGATCAATTTGTGAAGCCCCCGGGGGTTCAAAGTTCTCACTATGCATCTAGATAAGTTCCTTGGGGCGTCTAGTTTCCAAAATGGGGTCACGTGTGGGGGAGCTCCAATTTTTAGGCACACGGGGGCTCTCCAAACGTGACATGGTGTCCGCTAAAGAGTGGAGCCAATTTTTCATTCAAAAAGTCAAATGGCGCTCCTTCCCTTCCAAGCCCTGCCGTGCGCCCAAACAGTGGTTTACCCCCACATATGAGGTATCAGCGTACTCAGGACAAATTGGACAACAACTTTCGTGGTTCAGTTTCTCCTTGTACCATTGGGAAAATAAAAAAAATGTTGCTAAAAGATAATTTTTGTGACTAAAAAGTTAAATGTTCATTTTTTCCTTCCATGTTGCTTCTGCTGCTGTGAAGCACCTGAAGGGTTAAAAAACTTCTTGAATGTGGTTTTGAGCACCTTGAGGGGTGCATTTTTTAGAATGGTGTCACTTTTGGGTATTTTCATCCATATAGACCCCTCAAACTGACTTCAAATGTGAGGTGGTCCCTAAAAAAAATGGTTTTGTAAATTTCGTTGTAAAAATGAGAAATCGCTGGTCAAATTTTAACTCTTATAACTTCCTAGCAAAAAAAAATGTTGTTTCCAAAATTGTGCTGGTGTAAAGTAGACATGTGGGAAATGTTATTTATTAACTATTTTGTGTCACATAACTCTCTGGTTTAACAGAATAAAAATTCAAAATGTGAAAATTGCGAAATTTTCAAAATTTTCGCCAAATTTCCGTTTTTATCACAAATAAACGCAGAATTTATTGACCTAAATTTACCACTAACATGAAGCCCAATATGTCACGAAAAAACAATCTCAGAACCGCTAGGATCCGTTGAAGCGTTCCTGAGTTATTACCTCATAAAGGGACACTGGTCAGAATTGCAAAAAACGGCCAGGTCATTAAGGTCAAAATAGGCTGGGTCATGAAGGGGTTAAGCAGTTTCTTTACTGTCAAAGAGAGCAGGTTTTGTCTGTAGAAAAAGAAAATATGAAACGTGTGCGTATGGCCAATGTTTCTCTACACTTCTTCCATTTCATTCTATGGTTTACTTTGCAGGTACCATTAGAGAAAAAGTTATTGCAAACCAACAAATGTACTCCACTGTAAACAAAGAGCAAAGAGTAACTCTTCAGAAACAAGAAATACGTGAGTATTACATTACTAAAATTCCCAGAGAACATTTTCTTACAGTCTTAAAGGGAATCTGTCAGCAGGTTTTCGCTATGTGATCTGAGAGCAGATGACGCAGGAGCAGAGACCCTGATTCCAGGGATGTATCACTTACTGGACTGCTTGGTGCAGTTTTGATGGAATCCCCGTTTCCTCTGTTATAGGCCGGTTTCACACATCAGTTTATTTCCAGTACTGGAAAAACCGGTTTGTGTCGCCATTTTTCGTGAGTGGTAACATTTTATTTTTCATCAAGTGAGATGCTTGAGGGCTCTGATCCTACATTATGCTGCTCACAGATTAAGGCCGGTTTCACACGTCAGTGGCTCCGGTACGTGTGGTAACAGTTTCCTCACGTACCGGAGACACTGACTCACGTAGACACATTAAAATAAATGTTTCTCTGCAGGTGTCCGCGTGTTTTCGGGGACTGTGTGTCCGTTTGCAAAACATGGAGACATGTCAGTGTTTGTGGGAGCGCACGGATCACACGGATCCATTAAAGTCAATGGGTCTGTGTAAACACGTACCGCACACGGATGCTGTCCGTGTGCCATCCGTGTGCTGTCCGTGTGCGTTTTTCCTGTCATAGGGTTAAAATTGTAAAAATTGTTGCAATACACGAACACGGACACACGTATAGCACACGTACAGCACATAGACAGCACACGGACCCTAAAAACATACTTACGGACATCACACGGATGGCCTACGTGAGCACACGGACACGGATAACTCCGGTACCGTTTTCTCCTGTATCGGAATTATCTGGACGTGTGAGACTGGCCTAAATAGCAAAATCCTGCTGACATATTCCCTTCAACAGTTATCTAAGTATATATTTTTGTTTCCACAGATTTTGAATATAATGCACGTAAATATGATGTAGATTCACACGTGCATAATGGAAATGACAGATTTTCCTCTGCGTCTTATGATTCTGTTGGACCCATCACAGGTATTGATTACACGCATTAAGATACAAGAAGTGGGTTATATATTTCTGAGATTTAACGTGATTACAGTACTTACTGACATTTTTCACGTGCCTTATTTTTAAGGGATTTTTTGGCACCTTTTGTTGTCACTAAAGGGGTTGTTCAGGTCACCAATATAAGTTCGATGGGGATCCAATTTGACCTGGCACACCCCATTGATTAGCTGATATCAGCAGATGCTGATAATGTAAGTTAGGTTTATTTGTGTTTTTCATTGCATTTCTTTTGCATAAATTTCTGTCATTTTTTTCTGCTTCAGTTTTTGTTTCCTTTTGGTATGTCATGTTTGTCAGCTGCTTTGTTTTGGACTCTTCCTGTTATGTAGCTTTGATGAACCTTTATTGACAAAGTCATCTCTTTTTTAACTCTGGCTTTTCCTCATCTCTTTCAAGTCTATGGGGAAAATCCAGAAATAAAACACATACCGTATTTACCGCAATAGAAAGTTACCGTATATGTTGCAGAGTTCAAAAATGCACTGCACGCCTGCTTCTGCAGCGTAAAAACTAGTACCATGGGAATTTGATTTCTATAAATTCCATTCATTTTGCTAGAACTGTAATAGGCTGTGTTTTTTGCATAGCTATAGTAAGCAGCAGAAAAAAAATCACCAAATGCTCATCAGGGGAGCTTTGCCTTAAAGGGAACCTGTTAGGTTGGATAACAAATAACTCGCGGATATAGGGGTAATCTTCAGGTTAATAGCATTAGGGTTCATACCCATTAACATTAAAAAATAAAGGTCCAATTTTGTTCCAGAAAAGTGGGACAAGTGTCATGCGATTTTCTTGCAAGTACAAACTCAATTTTTGCAAACACCTAGCATCCGCTTTGCATGCAAATGCAATCCGATTGCAATGAGTTTTTAACATGAGCTCTTAGATGGAGCAATTCTCTATGTAATTTACACATAGTTTTCCAAGGAAATATTCTTCAAGATATATATATATATATATATATATATATATATATATATATATATATATGTTTATAGCCTGGGAAGGGAGTAATACAGATGGATCTTTCCATCTTTCCATCTTTTCTATTAGCATCAGCTCACAGATGTAAACATATCCTTTACTGGTTATTAAAATGGGGACCCCCCAAATAAATGACAAATTCACTCTACAATTAAAGACCAGTAAAAGTTAAGCAGACAGCTGTGGGCTGATATTAATAGCCTAGGAAGATTGTTATGGATATTCGCCCCATCCTAGTCTAAAAACATCAGCTCTCAGTCGCCTCAGAAATGGGGCATCCAGGAGATGCACCAAATCTGGCACATAGCCTTGCTCCTCCCACTTGCCCTTGTGTGGTGGCAAGTGGGGTGATAGTATCTGGGTTGATGTCACCTTTGTATTGTCAGGTGACATCAAGCCCAGGAGTTAGTAGTGGAGAGACATCTATAAGATGCCCTTATTACTAACCCCATGGTCAAATTGTGGAAAAAATAACACCCAGAATAAAGTCCTTTCTTTGAACAAAAGACACAGACTCCTTTATTGACTCTTAATTAACCAATAACACTTACCTTATGCCCAACCCACTGAAGCCATTGTCCCCTGTAAAATAATTAAAATTATAAACAACCATATTCCTCACCTGTCCGCCGAGAAGATAATAATCCAATTTTTCCATGATGCATCTAGCTCTGCTACACCTAGATGACAGGCTGCAACTATAAAGCCTGCCATCCAGCAGAGACACTGATTTGCATGTGCTTGCTCAGCTCAGTGCCTCATGGTAATGTGGTAAAGTTGAGCGGGATTCATATCCAATGAACTCCTTTCACTTCACTATCATCACCATGTACTTGAGATAGTTGTCATGCTCACGGTGCCATCAGAAAGATCATCAGAGTTCAGAGTCAATAAACTCAGTTCAACTCAACGACGACAGCACAAGCGCCGTTATAAATTGTTCCCATGGCGCTTGCGTGGACATAATTGAGTTGAGAGGGGTTAATTGGCTTTTAACTCCAATTAGCTTTCTGACAGCACCACTAGCATGAGAACCATCTCACATTCGCGGTAAAGTCAATGAGTTGAAAGGATATCACCCAAAGGCACTGAACTGTGCAAACACGTGTCTCTGCTGGATGGCAGGCTGTATAGTCGCATCATGCAACAATGCAGCTGCCATCCAGATGTAGAAGAGCTAGACAAGTCACAGGACAATTGGAATATTATCTTTTCGATGGATATGTGAGGAATATGGTTGTTTATTACTTTAATTCTTTTACAGGAGACATTGGCTTCAGTGGAATGGGCGTGCGGTGATTAAACTGTACATGTTTTTGGAACATTTAGATTCATTAAGAGCTGATGTTTTTACTCTGGGAGGGGGTCAATATCCATGGCCCCATCCTAGGCTATGGATATCAGCCTGCAGCTGTCTGACTAGCCTTTGCTGCTTATTAACCCCTTCCTTACATCAGATGTAATATTCCATCCATGTGACCTGGGCCTATTTGACCATGGACGGAATATTACGTCATTTTTTAAAATTCCAGTGCCATCTTACCTGTGGGTAGATGGTGTCATCATCCTGGGAGGTGTTGCTGCCCTCCCACAACCAAGATCGCTGTGATTGGCTGTTCAATTCTAAACAGCCAATCGCAGCATTTCTCAGTGTTTCAGGCAATCAGATTGCCTGAAACACTGATGTTCTAGCCTATGATCGGTGCTCCAAGAGCATAGATCCTAGGCTTGTACCTAGTAATGCCAGACATCTGATTGGTGCGATCAATGTCATCAGAAGAGAAGACAAGACAGAAGAAGACAAGAAAGAAGAAAGACAACTAGTGTAAGTGTTTTGATCTCTGATCCCTGCTCGATCTCTCCTCATCCACCCGAATCCCCCGCTTCTCCCCATTCACCACTTCCCCCTCTTGTTAACCCCCTCCACCCCCCCTTTGCGCCACCTCCGTGCACTCATTCACCAGCCGCCAAGCGTTGATTGGTGATGCAGTTCACCAATCAGCACCCGTGCCTGCTGTTTTCCACTTTTCTTTTTCACCCCCATTTGCGCCATCCCTGTGCGCACATCCAGCAGCTGCCGTGCTTTGGCTAGTGATGCAGTTTACTCATCAGAGCTTGTGCCTGCTTTTTTACAAACTTTTCTTTTTTGCCACCTCCGTGCGCACATCTGTAATCTTGTCTGAAGAAGGAGCCTCTGTGCTCTGAAAGCTTGCAAACATATTATTTTCTGGTTAGCCAATAAAGGTATCACTCCCAGAATACTTCTGTCATCATTGGGCAGAAAAGTATTCACAACAAACTAGTTTAATTGTAGTCCAAAATGCTAAGTTTAAATCATAGACATGTTTAGAAATAGCCAAAATCTTCATGTACTTTGGTAAAGTTTTGCCATTTAAATATTCATATTTTACATGCATTTTCATGGCATTTATTGATTTTTTTCATTTTTTAAACCTATGCGTTTTATAACTTGAGATTTCTGTGTGTTGCTTTTTTTTCACAAGATTTAAAAGAAAGAATACAACAAAAAACACAAATCAAATTAACCCTTCAACGGGTTAAAAAACAAACAAACCCTCAGCCCAGTTTAAAAAAATAAACAAAAAAACTAACCTTGCCTGGGGATCTTTGAGAGTACTGATGAATTTTGTTTTTGTGATTTTGTTTCAACTTCCTTTTCTTCCTTAAACATTATTTTTCCATTAAAAAAACCACATGAGGACTTGTTTTTTTTAGCAAGATATAGTGATGACTGATGCCTTTCACTTTAGTAAATATTGCACTAAAAAAGGGGAAAATAATTTCTAAAAAAGATGAAATGATAAAAAAATGCAATTTTTCAATTCCCATGTTTTTTTGTGTGTGTTTAATTGATTTTGGTGACACTAATCCTGTGTGTATGTATTTATATACGCTGCTCTAAAAAATAAAGGGAAAACTTAAACAACAGAATATAACTCCAAGTAAATCAAACTTCTGTGAAATCAAACTGTCCACTTAGGAAGCCACATTGTTTGACAAATCAATTTCATACGCTGTTATGCAAATGGAATAGAGAACAGATGGAAATTATTGGCAATTATCAAGACACACTCAATAAAGGAGTGGTTCAGCAGGTGGGGGCCACAGACCACATCTCAGTACCAATGCTTTCTAGCTGATGTTTTGGTCACTTTTGAATGTTGGATGTGCTTTCACACTCGTGGTAGCATGAGGCGGACTCTACAACCCACACAAGTGGCTCAGGTAGTGCAGCTCTTCCAGGATGGCACATCAATGTGAACTGTGGCAAGAAGATTTGCTGTGTCTGTCAGCGTAGTATCCAGAGGCTGGAGGCATTACCAGGAGATAGGCCAGTACACCAGGAGACGGGGGCAGTAGGAGGGCTACAACCCAGTAGCAGGAACGCTACCTCAGCCTTTGTGCAAGGAGGAACAGGAGGAGCACTGCCAGAGCCCTGCAAAATGACCTCCAGCAGGCCACAAATGTGCATGTGTCTGCACAAACGGTTAGAAACAGACTCCATGAGGATGTTCTGAGTGCCCGACGTCCTCAGATGGGGGTTGTGCTCACAGCCCAACACCATGCAGGATGCTTGGCATTTGCCACAGAACACCAGGATTGGCAAATTCACCACTGGCACCCTGTGCTCTTCACAGATGAGAGCAGGTTCACCATGAGCACATGTGACAGACGTGACAGAGTCTGGAGTCACTGTGGAGAGCGATCTGCTGCCTGCAACATCCTTCAGCATGACCGGTTTGGCAGTGGGTCAGTAATGGTGTGGGGTGGCATTTCTTTGGAGGGCTGCACAGCCCTCCATGTGCTCACCAGAGATAGCCTGACTCCATTAGGTACCGAGATGAGATCCTCAGACTCCTTGTGAGACCATATGCTGGTGCGGTTGGCCCTGGGTTCCTCCTAATGCAGGACAATGCCAGACCTCATGTGGCTGTAGTGTGTCAGCAGTTCCTACAAGATGAAGGCATTGAAACTAAGGACTGGCCCACTCGTTCCCCAGACCTGAGTCCGATTAGGCACATCTTGGACATCGTGACTCCCACCATCCACCAACATCACATTGCACCACAGACTGTCCAGGAGTTGGCAGATGCTTTTAGTCCAGGTCTGGGAGGAGATCCCTCAGGAGACCATCCGCCGCCTCATCAGGAGCATGTCCAGGTGTTGTAGGAAGATCATACAGGCACGTGAAGGCCACACACACTACTGATCATCATTTCCTTGTCTTGAGGCATTTCCACTGAAGTTGGATCAGCCTGTAACTTCATTTTCCACTTTGATTTTGAGCATCATTCCAACTCCAGACCTCCGTGGGATATTAGTTGTGATTTACGGTGATCATTTTAAGGTTTTATTGTTCTCAACACATTCCACTATGTAATGAATAAAGATTTACAACTGGAATATTTTATTCAGTGATATCTAGGTTGTGGGATTTTAGTGTTCCCTTTATTCTTTTGAGCAGTGTATATTACACATATACTGAGCTTAGTATATATATTTATTTATTTACAGTGGCATGGAAAAGTTTGGGCATCACTAGTCAAAATTACCTAAATACAAAGGAAATCTGTCATCCTTAACTTCAACTTGCTTAACTGTTCACAATAACAGTAATTTTGACCAGGGTGCCCAAACTTTTACAAGTTTGGATACACCTTCTCATTTAAAGGTTTTTCTGTATTTTCATGACTATGAAAGTTGTAAATTCACACTGAAGGTATCAAAACTATGAATTAACACATGCGGAATTATATACTTTACAAAAAAGTGTGAAACAACTGAAAATATGTCTTGTATTCCAAGTTCTTCAAAGTAACCACCTTTTGCTTTGATGACTGCTTTGCACACTCTTGACATTCTCTTAATGAGCTTCAAGAGGTAGTCACCGGAAATGGTCTTCCAACAATCTTGAAGGAGTTCTCAGAGATGCTTAGCACTTGTTGGCCCTTTTGCCTTCACTCTGCGGTCCAGCTCACCACAAACCATCTCGATTGGGTTCAAGTCTGGTGACTGTGGAGGCTAGGTCACCTGGCGTAGCACCCCATCACTCTCCTCCTTGGTCAAATAGCCCTTACACAGCCTGGATGTGTGTTTGGGGTCACTGTCCTGTTGAAAAATAAATGATGGTCCAACTAAACGCAAACTGGATGGAATAGGATGCCGCTGCAAGATGCTGTGGTAGCCATGCTGGTTCAGTATGCCTTCAATTTTGAATAAATCCCCACAGTGTCACCAGCAAAGCACCCCCACACCATCACACCTCCATGCTTCACGGTGGGAACAAGGCATGTAGAGTCCATCTGTTCACCTTTTCTGTGTCGCACAAAAACACGGTGGTTGAAACCAAAGATCTCAAATTTGGTCTCATCAGACCAAAGCACAGATTTCCACTGGTCTAATGTCCATTCCTTGTGTTCTTTAGCCCAAACAAGTCTCTTCTGCTTGTTGCCTGTCCTTAGCAGTGGTTTCCTAGCAGCTATTTTACCATGAAGACCTGCTGCACAAAGTCTCCTCTTAACAGTTGTTGTAGAGATGTGTCTGCTGCTAGAACTCTGTGTGGCATTGACCTGGTCTCTAATCTGAGCTGCTGTTAACATGCAATTTCTGAAGCTGGTGACTCGGATAAACTTATCCTCAGAAGCAGAGGTGACTCTTGGTCTTCCTTTCCTGGGGCGGTCCTCATGTGAGCCAGTTTCTTTGTATGCGCTTGATGGCTTTTGCAACTGCACTTGGGGACACTTTCAAAGTTTTCCCAATTTTTCGGACTGACTGACCTTAATTTCTTAAAGTAATGATGGCCACTCGTTTTTCTTTATTTAGCTGCTTTTTTCTTGCCATAATACAAATTGTAACAGTCTATTCAGTAAGACTATCAGCTGTGTATGCACCAGAATTCTGCTCAACACAACTGATGGTCCTAACCTCATTTATAAGGCAAGAAATCCCACTTCTTAAACCTGACAGGGCACACCTGTGAAGTGAAAACCATTTCCGGTGACTACCTCTTGAAGCTGATCAAGAGAATGCCAAGAGTGTGCCAAGCAGTAATCAAAGCAAAAGGTGGCTACTTTGAAGAACCTAGAATATGAGACATATTTTCAGTTGTTTCACACTTTTTTGTTAAGTACCGTATATAATTCCACATGTGTTAATTCATAGTTTTGATGCCTTCAGTGTGAATTTACAAAAATCTTTAACCCCTTCCCGACCTGTGACACAGCGTATGCGTCATGAAAGTCGGTGCCAATCCGACCTGTGACGCATATGCTGTGTCATAGAATGATCGCGTCCCTGCAGATCCGGTGAAAGGGTTAACTCCCATTTCACCCGATCTGCAGGGACCGGGGGAGTGGTAGTTTAGCCCAGGGGGGGGTGGCTTCACCCCCCCGTGGCTACGATCGCTCTGATTGGCTGTTGAAAGTGAAACTGCCAATCAGAGCGATTTGTAATATTTCACCTAAAAAACTGGTGAAATATTACAATCCAGCCATGGCCGATGCTGCAATATCATCGGCCATGGCTGGAAACACTTTTGTAGGGGTAGGGTTAGGGGTAGGGTTAGGGGTAGGGGTAGGGTTAGGGGTAGGGTTAGGGATAGGGTACGGTATGTGCACACGTATTCTGGTCCTCTGCGGATTTTTCCGCAGCGGATTTGATAAATCCGCAGTGCTAAACCACTGTGGATTTATCGCGTATTTACCGCGGTTTTTCTGCGCATTTCACTGCGGTTTTACAACTGCGATTTTCTATTGGAGCAGTTGTAAAACCGCTGCGGAATCCACAAAAAGAAGTGACATGCTGCGGAATGTAAACCCCTGCGTTTCCGTGCAGTTTTTCCGCAGCATGTGTACAGCGATTTTTGTTTCCCATAGGTTTACATTGAAATGTAAACTCATGGGAAACTGCTGCGGATCCGCAGCATTTTCCGCAGCGTGTGCACATACCTTTAGAATTAGGCTATGTGCACATGGTGCGGATTTGGCTGCGGATTCGCAGCGGATTGGCCGCTGCGGGTCCGCAGCAGAGTTCCATCAGGTTTACAGTACCATGTAAACGTATGGAAAACCAAATCCGCTGTGCCCATGGTGCGGAAAATACCGCGCGGAAACGCTGCGTTGTATTTTCCGCAGCATGTCAATTCTTTGTGCGGATTCTGCAGTGTTTTACACCTGATCCTCAATAGGAATCCGCAGGTGAAATCCGCACAAAAAACACTGGAAATCCGCGGTAAATCCGCAGGTAAAACATAGTGCCTTTTACCTGCGGATTTTTCAAAAATGGTGCGGAAAAATCTCACACGAATCCGCAATGTGGGCACATAGCCTTAGGGTTAGGGTTGGAATTAGGGTTGTGGTTAGGGTTAGGGGTGTGTTGGGGTTAGGGTTGTGGTTAGGGGTGTGTTGGGGTTAGGGTTGTGATTAGGGTTACGGCTACAGTTGGGATTAGGGTTAGGGGTGTATTGGGGTTAGTGTTGGAGGTAGAATTGAGGGGTTTCCACTGTTTAGGCACATCAGGGGGTCTCCAATTGCAACATGGCGCCACCATTGATTCCAGCCAATCTTTTATTCAAAAAGTCAAATGGTGCTCCCTCACTTCCGAGCCCCGACGTGCGCCCAAACAGTGGTTTACCCCCACATATGGGGTACCAGCATAGTCAGGACAAACTGTGCAACAATTACTGGGGTCCAATTTCTCCTGCTACCCTTGAGAAAATAAAAAATTGCTTGCTAAAACATCATTTTTGAGGAAAGAAAAATTATTTTTTATTTTCACGGCTCTGCGTTGTAAATGTCTGTGAAGCACTTGGGGGTTCAAAGTGCTCACCACATATCTAGATAAGTTCCTTGGGGGGTTTAGTTTCCAAAATGGGGTCACTTGTGGGGGGTTTCTACTTTTTAGGCACACCAGGGGCTCTGCAAACGAAACGTGACGCCCGCAGACCATTCCATCAAAGTCTGCATTTCAAAAGTCACTACTTCCCTTCTGAGCCCCGACGTGTGCCAAAACAGTGGTTTACCCCCACACATGGGGTATCAGCGTACTCAGGAGAAACTGGACAACAACTTTTGGGGTCCAATTTCTCCTGTAACCCTTGGGAAAATAAAAAATTTTGGGCTAAAAAATTATTTTTGAGGAATGAAAACGTATTTATTATTTTCACGGCTCTGCGTTATAAACTTCTGTGAAGCACTTGGGGGTTCAAAGTGCTCACCTAACATCTAGATAAGTTCCTTTCGGGGTCTAGTTTCCAAAATGGGGTCACTTGTGGGGGGTTTCTACTGTTTAGCCACATCAGGGGCTCTGCAAACGCAACGTGACGCCCGTAGAGCATTCCATCAAAGTCTGCATTTCAAAACTTCACTACTTCACTTCCGAGCCCCGGCATGTGCCCAAACAGTAATTTACCCCCACATATGGGGTATCACTGTACTCAGGAGAAACTGGACAACAAATATTGGGGTCAAATTTCTCTTGTTACCCTTGGGAAAATAAAAAATTGCGGGCTAAAAAATCATTTTTGAGAAAAGAAATTTTTTATTTTATTTTCATGGCTCTGCGTTATAAACTTCTGTGAAGCACTTGAGGGTTCAAAGTGCTCACCACACATCTAGATTAGTTCCTCTGGGGGTCTAGTTTCCAAAATAGGGTCATTTGTGGGGGATCTCCAATGTTTAGGCACACAGGGGCTCTCCAAACGCGACATGGTGTTCGCTAATGATTGGAGCTAATTTTTCATTTAAAAAGCCAAATGGCGTGCCTTCCCTTCCGAGCCCTGCCGTGCGCCCAAACAGTGGTTTACCCCCACATATGGGGTATCTGCGTACTGAAGACAAACTGGACAACAACATTTATGGTCCAATTTCTCCTATTACCGTTGGCAAAATAGGAAATTCCAGGCTAAAAAATAATTTTTGAGGAAAGAAAAATTATTTTTTATTTTCATGGCTCTGCGTTATAAACTTCTGTGAAGCACCTGTGGGTTTAAAGTGCTCAGTATGCATCTAGATAAGTTCCTTGGGGGGTCTAGTTTCCAAAATGGGGTCACTTGTGGGGGAGCTCCAATGCATAGGCACACAGGGGCTCTCCAAACGCGACATGGTGTCCGCTGTTATGACCTGGTGGTCAGGACAATAATGGACCTGGTGGTTAAGAGCACACGGAATGACCTGATAGTTACTGATAATAAGGACGAGCTCTGGGACGTGGGAACTCTGCTGACCGCAATCCCTAATCTTATAACGCACACTAGAAATAGCCGTGGATTGCTCCTAACGCTCCCTATGCAACTCGGCACAGCCTAAGGAACTAGCTAGCCCTGAAGATAGAAAAATAAAGCCTACCTTGCCTCAGAGAAATTCCCCATAGGAAAAGGCAGCCCCCCACATATAATGACTGTGAGTAAAGATGAAAATACAAACACAGAGATTAAATAGATTTAGCAAAGTGAGGCCCGACTAACTGAACAGACTGATGATAGGAAAGGTTGCTTTGCGGTCAGCACAAAAACCTACAAAAAGACCATGCAGAGGGCGCAAAAAGACCCTCCGCACCGACTCACGGTGCGGAGGCGCTCCCTCTGCATCCCAGAGCTTCCAGCAAGCAAGACAACAATAAAAATAGCAAGCTGGACAGAAAAATAGCAAACCAAAGAAAAACAAGCAGGAACTTAACTTCTGCTGGGAAGACAGGTCCCAAGAACGATCCAGGAGAGAACTAGACCAATACTGGAACATTGACAGGTGGCATGGAGCAAAGATCCAAGTGGAGCTAAATAGAGCAGCCAGCTAACGAATTAACCTCGTCACCTGTGGAAGGAAACTCAGAAACACCCACCAGAGGAAGTCCATGGACAGAACCAGCCGAAGTACCATTCATGACCACAGGAGGGAGCCCGACAACAGAATTCACAACAGTCCGCTAACAGTTGGAGCTAATTTTCCATTCAAAAAGTCAAAAGGCGCGCCTTCCCTTCCGAGCCCTGCCGTGTGCCCAAACAGTGGTTTACCCCCACATATGAGGTATCGGCGTACTCGGGAGAAATTGCCCAACAAATTTTAGGATCCATTTTATCCTATTGCCCATGTAAAAATGAAAAAAGTGAGGCGAAAAGAATTTTTTTGTGAAAAAAAAGTACTTTTTCATTTTTATGGATCAATTTGTGAAGCACCTGAGGGTTTAAAGTGCTCACTAGGCATCTAGATACGTTCCTTGGGGGGTCCAGTTTCCAAAATGGGGTCACTTGTGGGGGAGCTCCAATGTTTAGGCACACAGGGTCTCTCCAAACGCGACATGGTGTCCGCTAACGATGGAGATAATTTTTTATTCAAAAAGTCAAATGGCGCTCCTTCCATTCCGATACTTACCATGTTCCCAAACAGTGGTTTACCCCCACATGTGAGGTATCGGTGTACTCAGGAGAAATTGCCCAACACATTTTAGGATCCATTTTATCCTGTTGCCTATGTGAAAATGAAAAAATTGAGGCTAAAAGAATTTTTTTGTGAAAAAAAAGTACTTTTTCATTTTTACGGATCAATTTGTGAAGCACCTGGGGGTTTAAAGTGCTCACTATGCATCTAGATAAGTTCCTTGGGGCGTCTAGTTTCCAAAATGGGGTCACTTGTGGGGGAGCTCCAATTTTTAGGCACACGGGGGCTCTCCAAATGTGACATATTGTCCGCTAAAGAGTGCAGCCAATTTTTCATTCAAAAAGTCAAATGGCGCTCCTTCCCTTCCAAGCCCTGCCGTGCGCCCAAACAGTGGTTTACCCCCACATATGAGGTATCGGCGTACTCAGGACAAATTGGACAACAACTTTCGTGGTTCAGTTTCTCCTTTTACCATTGGGAAAATAAAAAAATTGTTGCTGAAAAATCATTTTTGTGACTAAAAAGTTAAATGTTTATTTTTTCCTTCCATGTTGCTTCTGCTGCTGTGAAGCACCTGAAGGGTTAATAAACTTCTTGAATGTGGTTTTGTGCAGCTTGAGGGGTGCAGTTTTTAGAATGGTGTCACTTTTGGGTATTTTCAGCCATATAGACCCCTCAATGTGACTTCAAATGTGAGGTGGTCCCTAAAAAAAATGGTTTTGTAAATTTCGTTGTAAAATTGACAAATCGCTGGTCAAATTTTAACCCTTATAACTTCCTAGCAAAAAAAAAAATTGTTTCCAAAATTGTGCTGATGTAAAGTATACTTGTGGGAAATGTTATTTATTAACTATTTTGTGTCACATAACTCTCTGGTTTAACAGAATAAAAATTCAAAATTTGAAAATTGCAAAATTTTCGCCAAATTTCCGTTTTTATCACAAATAAACACAGAATTTATTGACCTAAATTTACCACTAACATGAAGCCCAATATGTCACGAAAAAACAATCTCAGAACCGCTAGGATCAGTTGAAGCGTTCCTGAGTTATTACCTCATAAAGGGATAACATAACAGAATTGCAAAAAACGGCAAGGTCTTTAAGGTCAAAATAGGCTGGGTCATGAAGGGGTTAAATGAGGTGTGTCCAAACTTTTGGTCTGTACTGTACATATATACTCTGTAAATACACATAACTTTCTATATATCAGTCGATGGAGCTGTGTGGGGCTTGTGTTTTTTATATTATTTTGTGATACATATGGTATTTTATCACTTTTTTTGAAGGTTCACATGTTCTAGTTCTTATTTTCAGCCCGAGTGCTATCTGTATAAAAATGGACAGCACTTGGACCAATGTTTTTGAGGCAGCACATAGGAGCAATGTTTTTCACAGATCTAATCTGTGTGTGAAACTGCAGCATGCACTAGTTTATTTTCTAGTGTCGGATGAGAGTCACCATTTAAGTTAATGGCTGCGCAAAAAAATATCTGATGCCAAATGGAGTCATCTTATAGCAAAAGTTTTCTTTTATGGATGCATTGCAATTCTTTAACATAGGAAACTACAGAAACTACAATGGTTTTGTAAATTACTAATCATCGCTGCTGTAAAAAATAAAACAGAAGGATGGTGTACGTATTGCACATAGATAACAAAAAAAATAAACATTTTGAGTTTTCTGGAATTAACTGACAATTTTTTTTATATGGTCATGTGACAATTTTTGGTGGAGAGGCGTGACGATTCAATAAAAAACAACAATTCTTTTACCATATGGGTTAAATAATTTAATACTTTGATAAATCAGACTTTTTATAAACGTGGTGATGACAAATGTGCTTATTTTCCTTCTTTATTTTTGGATGGGGAAAAGGAGGATTATTTTAGTACTTTTTCATTGACTTACATAGTAACATAGTAACATAGTTAGTAAGGCCGAAAAAAGACATTTGTCCATCCAGTTCAGCCTATATTCCATTATAATAAATACCCAGATCTACGTCCTTCTACAGAACCTAATAATTGTATGATACAATATTGTTCTGCTCCAGGAAGACATCCAGGCCTCTCTTGAACCCCTCGACTGAGTTCGCCATCACCACCTCCTCAGGCAAGCAATTCCAGATTCTCACTGCCCTAACAGTAAAGAATCCTCTTCTATGTTGGTGGAAAAACCTTCTCTCCTCCAGACGCAAAGAATGCCCCCTTGTGCCCGTCACCTTCCTTGGTATAAACAGATCCTCAGCTAGATATTTGTATTGTCCCCTTATATACTTATACATGGTTATTAGATCGCCCCTCAGTCGTCTTTTTTCTAGACTAAATAATCCTAATTTCGCTAATCTATCTGGGTATTGTAGTTCTCCCATCCCCTTTATTAATTTTGTTGCCCTCCTTTGTACTCTCTCTAGTTCCATTATATCTTTCCTGAGCACCGGTGCCCAAAACTGGACACAGTACTCCATGTGCGGTCTAACTAGGGATTTGTACAGAGGCAGTATAATGCTCTCATCATGTGTATCCAGACCTCTTTTAATGCACCCCATGATCCTGTTTGCCTTGGCAGCTGCTGCCTGGCACTGGCTGCTCCAGGTAAGTTTATCATTAACTAGGATCCCCAAGTCCTTCTCCCTGTCAGATTTACCCAGTGGTTTCCCATTCAGTGTGTAATGGTGATATTGATTCCCTCTTCCCATGTGTATAACCTTACATTTATCATTGTTAAACCTCATCTGCCACCTTTCAGCCCAAGTTTCCAACTTATCCAGATCCATCTGTAGCAGAATACTATCTTCTCTTGTATTAACTGCTTTACATAGTTTTGTATCATCTGCAAATATCGATATTTTACTGTGTAAACCTTCTACCAGATCATTAATGAATATGTTGAAGAGAACAGGTCCCAATACTGACCCCTGCGGTACCCCACTGGTCACAGCGACCCAGTTAGAGACTATACCATTTATAACCACTCTCTGCTTTCTATCACTAAGCCAGTTACTAACCCATTTACACACATTTTCCCCCAGACCAAGCATTCTCATTTTGTGTACCAACCTCTTGTGCGGCACGGTATCAAACGCTTTGGAAAAATCGAGATATACCACGTCCAATGACTCACCGTGGTCCAGCCTATAGCTTACCTCTACTTAATTTTTTTTTACTTTTTTTTTACTTTTCACATTATATCTTTAGTCCCAGTGGGGAACATGAACCTGTGATTGTTTGGTATCTTGTATTACTTTGTATGCTGCAATACTAATGTATAGAAGTGTATAGTATATTATATATTACGGTCACATCACTTCACAAGAATACCAAGATGGAGGCGGCAGTTGGGGAGAGAGGTGTCATCAGCACCCGAATGGATTCCCCATTGCAATCGAGCCACTTAAATGCTGCCAGTGATTGCTAGCTCTGATCGCTGCCATTACAGGCAGGTGCTGGGCATGAAACACAGCCAACACCTACACTTTGTGTAGTGGGCTCAACTTCTAAGCCCGCTCCATACTCCTACAACCTCTACATGATGGATATATGTGTCATGGAGGTGGAAACAGTTATATTTTTTAAAATAAGGAACAGGGATGCAATAAAGGTCTGTAAAATGCTACAAAATAGTAAAAAACAAAAATGCCAGTATTAGAACTGCAACTTTGAGAAATGGAACAATTACAAAAACACAATTAACCCCATAATGACCGGGGGTATTTTTGCTTTTGCTTTTTTTTTCTGCTCCCCTTCTTCCCAGAGCCATAACTTTTTATTTTTCAGTCAAAATGGCCATGTGAGAGCTTGTTTTTTTGCAGGACAAGTTATTTTTTGAATGACAACATTGGTTTTGACATAGCATGTACTGGAAAACAGGAAAAAATTCCAAGTGTGTTGAAATCGCAAAAAAGCGCAATTCCACAGTTGTTGTTGTTGTTGTTGTTTTTTTTTTTTAACCATGTTCACTAACTGCTAAAACTGGCCTGCCATTATGACTCTCCAGGTCAATACGAGTTCATAGACACCAAACATGTCTAGGTTCTTTTTTATTTAAGTGGTAATACAAAAATGGCACTATTTTCCGAGACCTGTAGCGTCTCCATTTTTTGTGATCTTGGGCTGGTTTATTGCATTTTACTGCAATGTAGCAGCAACCAAAAAAAGAAATTCTGGCTTTTTTAAATTTTGTTAGGCAGTTTACCGATTGGGTTAAAAAAAAATTTCATATTCATAGATCGGGGGCTATTCTGAAAGCAGCGATACCAAATATGTGTATATTTGATTTTTTTATATTGTTTTATTTTGAATGGGGCAAAAGGTGGTGATTTCAACTTTTATATATTTTTTAACCCCTTTACCCCCAAGGGTGGTTTGCACGTTAAGGCTGCCGTCACACTAGCAGTATTTGGTCAGGATTTTACATCAGCATTTGTAAGCCAAAACCAGGAGTGGAACAATTAGAGGAAAAGTATAATAGAAACACGTCACCACTTCTGTATTTATCACCCACTCCTGGTTTTGGCTACAAATACTGATGTAAAATACTGACCAAATACTGCTAGTGTGACGGCAGCCTAATGACCGGGACAATTTTTACAATTCTGACCACTGTCCCTTAAGGTACCTTCACACATAACGATATTGTTAACGATATTGTTGCTTTTTGTGACGTAGCAACGATATCGTTAATTAAATCGTTATGTGTGACAGCGACCAACGATCAGGCCCCTGCTGGGAGATCGTTGGTCGCTGAATAAAGTCCAGAACTTTATTTTGTCGCTGGACTCCTGCTGACATCGCTGGATCGGCGTGTGTGACACCGATCCAGCGATGTCTTCACTGGTAACCAGGGTAAACATCGGGTAACTAAGCGCAGGGCCGCGCTTAGTAACCCGATGTTTACCCTGGTTACCATCCTAAAAGTAAAAAAAAACAAACAGTACATACTTACCTACGGCCGTCTGTCCTCCAGCGCTGTGCTCTGCTCTCCTCCTGCACTGGCTGTGAGCGTCTGTCAGCCGGAAAGCAGAGCGGTGACGTCACCGCTCTGCTTTCCGGCCGCTGTGCTCACAGTCAGTACAGGAGGAGAGCAGAGCACAGCGCTGGAGGACAGACGGCTGTAGGTAAGTATGTACTGTTTTTTTTTTTTTACTTTTAGGATGGTAACCAGGGTAAACATCGGGTTACTAAGCGCGGCCCTGCGCTTAGTTACCCGATGTTTACCCTGGTTACCGGCATTGTTGGTCGCTGGAGAGCTGTCTGTGTGACAGCTCTCCAGCGACCAAACAGCGACGCTGCAGCGATCCGGATCGTTGTCGGTATCGCTGCAGCGTCGCTAAGTGTGACGGTACCTTTAATGAGGTTATAACTCTGGAATGCTTCAACGGATCCCCTCTTATCTCCTCTTCCCACAATCGCATGCAAGATTTCTCTCGCGCATCACTCCTACTCTGGAACTCTCTACCACAACATATCAGACTCTCGCCTACCATCGAAACCTTCAAAAAGAACCTGAAGACCAACCTCTTCCGGCAAGCCTACAACCTGCAGTAACCACCGATCGACCAAACCACTGCACGACCAGCTCTATCCTCACCTACTGTATCTTCACCCATCCCTTGTAGATTGTGAGCCCTCGCGGGCAGGTTTCTCTCTCCTCCTGTACCAGTTGTGACTTGTATTCTTCAAGATTATTTTTCCCCTTTTTTATTATGTATACCCCTCCTCACATGTAAAGCGCCATGGAATAAATGGCGCTATAATAATAAATAATAATAATAATCCTGATGATTCTGACATTATTTTCGCATGACATATTGTATTTCATGATAGTGGTAAAATTATTTGTAAAAAAATGGAAATTTGGCAAAAAGTTTGAAAATTTCGCAATTTTCCAACTTTGAATTTTTATGCCCTTAAATCACAGAGATATGTCACACAAAATAGTTAATAAGTAACATTTCTCACATGTCTACTTTACATCAGCACAATTTTGGAACCAACATTTTTTTTTGTTAGGGAGTCATAAGGGTTAAAAGTTGACCAGCAATTTCTCACCATTTTTTTTAGGGACCACATCACATTTGAAGTCACTTTGAGGGGTCTATATGATAGAAAATACCCAAGTGTGACACCATTCTAAAAACTGCACATCTCAAGGTGCTCAAAACCCTTCAGGTATTTCACAGGAATTTTTGGAATGTTTAAAAAAAATGGAAAAATATTTAGAATTGAGAGTCCTCAGTGGTTGATACCTTTTAATGGCTAACTGAAAAGATGGTAACAAATTGCAAGGTCTCGAGACTACTCAGGTCTCTTCATCAGGCATAGACTATGCAGTCTATGCCTGATGAAGAGACCTGAGTAGTCTCGAAACCTTGCAATTTGTTACCATCTTTTCAGTTAGCCATTAAAAGGTATCAACCACTGAGGACTCTCAATTCTAAATATTTTTCTATGTACTGGCTCACACGGTACCAAGATATATATCTTTCCTGTAAAAAGAGTGAACATTTAACTTTTTTCACAACAAATTTACTTCAGCTCCAATTTGTTTTATTTTACCAAGGGTAACAGGAGAAATTGGACCCCAAAAGTTGTTGTACAATTTGTTCTGAGTATGCTGATACCCCATGTGTGGGGGTAAACCACTGTTTGGGCGCATGGCAGAGCTCGGAAGGGAAGGAGCGCCGTTTGACTTTTCAATGCAAAATTGACTGGAATTGAGATAGGACACCATGTCGTGTTTGGAGAACCCCTGATGTGCCTAAACAGTGGAAACCCACACAAGTGACAACATTTTGGAAAGTAGACCCCCTAAGGAACTTATCTAGATGTGTTGTGAGAACTTTGAACCCCCAAGTGTTTCACTACAGTTTATAATGCATAGCCGTGAAAATAAACATTCTTGAGATGTGCAGTTTTTAGAATGGTGTCACACTTGGGTATTTTCTATCATATAGACCCCTCAAAGTGACTTCAAATGTGATGTGGTCCCTAAAAAAAAAATGGTGTTGTAAAAATGAGAAATTGCTGGTCAACTTTTAACCCTTATAACTCCCTAACAGAAAAAATGTTGGTTCCAAAATTGTGTTGATGTAAAGTAGACATGTGGGAAATGTTACTTATTAAGCATTTTGTGTGGCATATCTCCGTGATTTAAGGACATAAAAACTCAAAGTTGGAAAATTGCGAAATTTTCAAAATTTTCGCCAAATATCCATTTTTTTCACAAATAAACGCAGCTAACATCAAACATTTTTTACCACTATCATGAAGTACAATATGTCACAAGAAAACAATGTCAGAATCATCGGGATCCGTTGAACCGTTCCAAAGTTATAACCTCATAAAGGGACAGTGGTCAGAATTGAAAAAATTGGCCCGGTCATTAACGTGCAAACCACCCTTGGGGGTTAAGGGGTTAATATATAATTGTCCCAAGACAGGGTTATGATTAGCCTGACATATATGTTTGGCCAATTCACATTGGTATACATTTGCCTCAGCTATATTAAAAAGTACAGACAGGTGCACAGAAAATTTAGCATACATCATGTAGTGCTTGCATGGATAAGCTGGGTCCGATAAAGTCAGGTATTGCTCTGTTAGATCATCTCTCTTTTGTAGAAAACAAAAAGAGACCCCATCTGTTTTGTCTGTTTTAAAAAGGCATATGGACAGGGTTATCTTCATGAGAGAAAACCATTAAGAAATGCCATAACACATTACTATTAGAGTGTCTCAGTAATGTTCCTTTTTTTCTCGAGATCATGGAGATAGTATACATGGTCTATTCATTCTGCTGTGGTTTTGTTTACAGATACCATTCGACAAAAAATTATTACAAACCAACAAATGTACTCCACTGTAAACAAAGAGCAAGTCACTCTTCAGAAACAAGGAATGAGTGAGTATTAGGCTATTAAATGGTTATTCTCAAGTTGTCTTTTGAGCAGCTCAGAGCTTTGCAGTCTCCTTACTTCCTAGTTGCTTGGGGGGCAGGTACTTCTTGTGTAATAGTTTGTTTGGGTCCTAGAGCTTCTTCCTGCTACTTACATAGATAATCTGTCATTGTTTTCTCTGAAGTCCACATTAATATCACTATATTTACATATGCATTTGAACAAGCATATGGCTCAGGAAAGTTAGAAGAGTGATCATGTGATCTTCTCTGGAAACTGACAATGCTGGGAGCTGAGGATTGTGATTTTACCAGCCTAATTACAGCAGCTAAAATCCATGGACTGGAGAGAGCTGACTGGGATGTTAGGAGTTAACTCCTCAGGCGGGAATGTAGCTACTCTGCATACCTGGCCAGGCTTTGGTGGTCCATCTCCTTGGAAATATGCTGCACACTATGTAAGATAAAAGCTCTCATAACAGGAGAATGACAGCAAGTAGGAAAAGCAAGTCAGTTGTAAACTTGCTTATTTTCAAGCTGTTTAATTAAAGCAATTTAATAATGTGAGACTACCCCTATAAGATTGCCATAGATATTTACTTACAAATAAATATTTTTGTTTTCACAGATTCTGAATATAATATACAAAAATATGATGTGGATTTTCACGTAACCAACAAAAATAACAGATTTTCTTCTGCATCTTATGATTCTGTTGGACACAGCACAGGTATTGATTAAATATACAGTATAAAGATGCAGAAATTGGCTTAGGCTATGTGCACACGTTGCGGATTAGGCTTAGGAATTTCTGGTGCGGATTCTGCCTCTCCTGGCAGAAAACGTACCTGCGGATTTGTCGCGTTTTTTGGGCGGTTCCGCAGCGTTTTTGGGCGTTTTTGCTGCGGTTTTCTTGCGGATTTGCTGTGTTGTTTACCCCTGCGGTTTTCTATAATTAAATGGGTACAAAAACGCTGCAGATTCACAAAAAAGAAGTGACATGCTACTTCTTTTAAACCGCAGCGGATTTTCCGCAAAGTGTGCACAGCATTTTTTTTTCTCATTGATTTACATTGTACTGTAAATCAATTGCGGATCTGCAGCATTTCTGCACTGCAAAAAACGCTGCGGATCTGCAGAGAATCCGCAACGTGTGCACATACCCTTATACATTTGTATGAGTTATATTACCATTATAGTACTAACATTTTTCATATGCCCTATTTTTAAGGATTTTCTCAGAGATGTTGATGTCAGTGAAATACAAATTACCACACACTATCCATTTAAATCATCTGCCACTCCAGCTTTGCTAGTTCCATATTCCCCATTAACTCCTTGCCAACACTGGATGTACCGGTACATACTATTTTGCTTGGAGTTCCTCAAATAGAACTATAGGCTACAAAGTACGTCCAAAGGAGCTCTGCTTCCACATTCACCACCAGTAGCTTAGGTTAACTGATAGCCAATCAATAGTGATCACAGCATTTAGAAGGTTGTGAAAGTGAGAGGTAGCCCTTTTTCCTTTGTGAAAATGAAAAATGTTGGGCTAAAGCAATATTTTAGTAAAAATTGTAAGTTTGCATTAATTCCCATGACGCATCTGAAGGATTAACAATACTTGGGGGGTGTAAATATTAAAAGGGGGTTTTGTTTTCAGGTTTTTTTCGATACATAGGCCCCAAAGTCACTTTAGCAGTAAAGTGGTCCCTAACAATATAGGTTTGGTAAATTTTATTGAAAATGAAAATTTTTTACTAAAGATTTCAGTCTAAACATGAGAAAAAAACAAAATAAAATGAGCATATTCCCAATAGTAAATAAATAAGTAAATACTAATAGTACATTTAACCCCTTAGTGACAGAGCCAATTTGGTACTTAAAAGGAACCTGTCACCTGAATTTGGCGGGACTGGTTTTGGGTCATATGGGCGGAGTTTTCAGGTGTTTGATTCACCCTTTCCTTACCCGCTGGCTGCATGCTGGCTGCAATATTGGATTGAAGTTCATTCTCTATCCTCCATAGTACACGCCTGCACAAGGCAAGATTGCTTTGCGCAGGCGTGTACTATGGAGGACAGAGAATGAACTTCAATCCAATATTGCAGCCAGCATGCAGCCAGCGGGTAAGGAAAGGGTGAATCAAACACCCGAAAACTCTGCCCATATGACCCAAAACCAGTCCCGCCAAATTCAGGTGACAGAGTCCCTTTAATGACCGAGCCAATTTTTGCAATTCTGACCACTGTCACTTTATGAGGTTATAACTCTGGAACGCTTCAACGGATCCCGCTGATTCTGAGACTGTTTTTTTTCGTGACATATTGTACTTCATGTTAGTGGTAACATTTCTTCGATATTACTTGGGATTATTTATGAAAAAAACAGAAATATGGCGAAAATTTTTAAAATTTTGCAATTTTCAAACTTTGTATTTTTATGCCCTTAAATCAGAGAGATATGTCACAAAAAAATAGTTAATAAATAACATTTCCCACATGTCTACTTTACATCAGCACAATTTTGGAAACAAAATTTTTTTTTGTTAGGGAGTTATAAGGGTTAAAAGTTGACCAGCAATTTCTGATTTTTACAACACCTTTTTTTTTAGGGACCACATCACATTTGAAGTCATTTTGAGGGGTCTATATGATAGAAAATAACCAAGTGTGACACCATTCTAAAAATTACACCCCTCAAGGTTCTCAAAACCAAATTCAAGAAGTTTATTAACCCTTTACATGCTTCACAGGAACTGAAACAATGTGGAAGGAAAAAATGAACATTTAACTTTTTTTTGCAAACATTTTAATTCAGAACCATTTTTTTTATTTTCACAAGTGTAAAAACAGAAATGTAACCATAAATTTTGTTACGCAATTTCTCCTGAATACGCCAATACCCCATATGTGGGGGTAAACCACTGTTTGGGCGCACCGCAGAACTTGGAAGTGAAGGAGCGCAGTTTTACTTTTTCAATGTAAAATTGGCAGGAATTGAGATTGAACGCCATGTCGCGTTTGGAGAGCCCCTGATGTGCCTAAACAGTGGAAACCCCCCACAATTGACACCATTTTGGAAACTAGACCCATTAAGGAACTTATCTAGATGTGTGGTGAGCACTTTGAACCCCCATGTGCTTCACAGAAGTTTATAACGTTGACCTGTGAAAATTAAAAATCGCATTTTTTCTACAAAAATGATCTTTTGCCCCCAAATTTTTATTTTCACAAGGGTAACAGGAGAAATTAGACCACAAAAGTTGTAATGCAATTTCTCCTGAGTACGTCGATACCCAATATGTGGGGGTAAACCACTGTTTGGGCGCACCGCAGAGCTTGGAAGAGAAGGAGTGCCGTTTTACTTTTTCAATGTAGAATTGTCTGGAATTGAGATCGGACGCCATGTCGCGTTTGGAGAGCCCCTGATGTGCCTAAACAGTGGAAACCCCCCACAAGTGACACCATTTTGGAAACTAGACCCCTTAAGGAACTTATCTAGATGTGTGGTAAGAACTTTGAATGCCCAAGTGCTTCACAAAAGTTTAGAATGCAGAGTCGTGAAAATAAAAAATATTTTTTTTTCCACAAAAAAGATTTTTTAGCCCCCAAGTTTTTATTTTCGCAAGGGTATCAAGAGAAATCGGACCCCAAAAGTTGTTGTCCAATTTGTCCTGAGTAGGCTTGTACCCCATATATGGGGGTAAACCACTGTTTGGGCGCACGGCGGAGCTCGGAAGGAAGGAGCGCCGTTTTGGAATGCAGACTTTGATAGAATGGTCTGCGGGCGTTATGTTGCGTTTGCAGAGCCCCTGATGTACCTAAACAGTAGAAACCCTCCACAAGTGACCCCATTTTGGAAACTAGACCCCCCAAGGAACTTATCTAGATGTGTGGTGAGAACTTTGAATGCCCAAGTGCTTCACAGAAGTTTAGAATGCAGTGTCGTGAAAATAAAAAAATATTTTTTTTCCACAAAAAAGATTTTGTAGCCCACAAGTTTTTATTTTCGCAAGGGTAACAGGAGAAATTGGACCCCAAAAGTTGTTGTCCAATTTATCCCGAGTACACTGATGCCCCATATGTGGGGGTAACCCACTGTTTGGGCGCACGGCAGAGCTCAGAAGGGAGGGAGCACCATTTGACTTTTTGAGCGCAAAATTGGCTGTCGTGTTTGGAGACCCCCTGATGTAACTAAACAGTGGAAACCCCCTAATTCTAGCTCCAACCCTAACCCCAACACACCCCTAACCCTAATCCCAACCCAATCCATAATCCTAATCACTAACGCTAACGATAATCACAACCCTTACCCCAAAACAACCCTAATGTCAACCCTAACCATAACCCTAATCAAAACCCTAAATCCAACACAACCCTAATCCTAATCTCAACCCTAACCTCAAACCTAACCCTAATCCCAATACACCCTTAATCACAACCCTAACCTTAACCCTAATCCCAAACCTAACCCTAATCCCAAGCGTAACCCTAATGCCAACCCTAACCCTAATACCAACTCTAATCCAAACCCTAACCCTAATCCCAAATCTAACCCTAACTTTAGCCCCAACCCTAACCCTAAAGCTACTTTCACACTTGCGCCGTTTGGCATCCGTCGCAATCCGTCGTTTTGGACAAAAAACGGATCCTCCAAATGTGCCCGCAGGATGCGTTTTTTGCCCATAGACTTGTATTGCCGACGGATCGTGACGGATGGCCACACGTCGCGTCCGTCGTGCACTAGATCAGTTGTGTTTTGGCGGAGCGTCGGCACAAAAAACGTTCAATGTAACGTTTTTTTGTATGTCTCGTCCGCCATTTCTGACCGCACATGCGTGGCCGTAACTCCGCCCCCTCCTCCCCAGGACATAGATTGGGCAGCGGATGCGTTGAAAAACTACATCCGCTGCCCACGTTGTGCACAATTTTCACAACATGCGTCGGTATGTCGGGCAGACGCATTGCGACGGCCCCGTACCAACGTAAGTGTGAAAGAACCCTAACCCTGAATTTAGCCCCAACCCTAACCCTAGCCCTAACCTTAGCCCTAACCGTAGCCCTAACCCTAGCCCTAACACTAGCCCTAACCCTAGCCCTAACCCTAGTCCTAGCTCTAACCCTAGTCCTAACCCTAGCCCTAACCCTAGCCCTAACCCTAGCCCTAACCCTAGCCCTAACCCTAACCCTAGCCCTAACCCTAACCCTAATTTTAGCCCCAACTGCTGTTCTCCTGCCGGCCGGCAGATGGAGACAGATGGCGGGCGCACTGCGCATGCGCCCGCCATTTTCTTTTGCCGGCGGCCAGGAGGAGCAGCAGGAGGACCCAGGGACACAGGTGAGTATGATAGGGTCCCCGAATCCCCCTATTTCTCTGTCCTCTGATGTGCGATCACATGAGAGGACAGAGAATTACACTTTGACTTTTTTTTTTTTGCAGTCGCCGGTAAACAGTTAATTACCGGCGATCGCAAAACAGGGGTCGGTAAAACCGACTCCGATCATGCTCTTTGGGGTCTCGGCTACCCCCGGCAGCCGAGACCCCAAAGATTCTCCCGGGGCCGGCCGGCGGGCGCACTGCGCATGCGCCCGCCATTTTGAAGATGGCGGCGCCCTCCGGGAGCCACGAGGAGCACCGGGGGAGATAGGTGAGTATCGGGGGGCTATCTGGGACCCCCTTTCTCTGTCCTCTGATGTGCGATCACATCGGAGGACAGAGAAATTAAAAAGAGATTGCGTTTTTTTTTTTGCGATCGCCGGTAAACGGTTAATTACCGGTGATCGCAAATGCGGGGTCGGTTAAAAACCCCCCAAATCATGTTCTCTGGGGTCTCGGCTACCCCCGGGAGCCGAGACCTCGGAGAAAATCCGACTCGGGGGGGGGGGGGGGGGCGCTATTCACTTTTTCCACAGCGCCGTTGATTAACGGCGCTGTGGTTTAAGTACCCTTAGTGGCCGCCGTTAAAAGGCGTATCGGCGGTCGTTAAGGGGTTAAATAACCTAGTGTACTTAGGTTACACTGTTTTGATTAAAAAAAAGTAAAAGCCATCCCACTGCGAAAAGGTGTACCCAGTCTGGACTGGTCCTATCTTGTCTCTAGTATTAAAACCTTACCTTGTGTCAGGCAACATCAATGCAGCTAAGGGAAGAGCAGGACAGGGGTCCAACTGTTCAGACACCTGCCCATGGGAATCTTTGTAGATGAAATGCTTAGCTCCAAAGTACGAAGTGCAAGAAACTACAGCAAAACCAAAGAAATTAGCCAGAACTAGGGCCGGACTGGCTATCTGGCAAATGCCAGAAGGGCCTGTCTGGTCATTGGCTGCCTTGTCTGCTACATTGTTAGCAGAATCTGTGTTCTCAAGAAATCCATACTGTTAAGAGTTGTGATGGAGCACAAAGTCGCTGACTCCGTCACTTACCCTAGCAGGCCACATGTATCATTAGAAATATTGGTCTTGTAGTAAATCTTGCTTTCCTCCATCCAGGATAATAATAGTAAAATATCCCCATCTAGTGCTCAGGGGTGGGGAAACCATGGGTCCGTGTGATTTCAAATACCAGAGCTGAATTTCAGCCCCAGTCCGTACCTGGCCAGAACATAAGTGGGTATACGTGCAATGTGTAAGAGCAAGTTCACACTGTGGCGATTTCACAGCCAAAACCCAAGAAAAAAAAACAAAATGAGCAAATACCCTTGAAAATAAATCCACAAGGTTCATAATTACTAAGCTAGTTTAGCCATCAATAAACATTAAATGGCACATAGCAGATGCACGTTAGATGAATTGCATAAAGAAGAAAAAAATGAGTTTTTAAGCTATATCAAATTCTTGATTTATTAGTAACAAATATCATAAAAATACAAGGAAAAATACAAGGATTTACAAGAACAGTACATTAGTGATCAGCAGAATTTGCAACAATATAAGTAGATATGAATGTATAAAGCGCATTTAAGCATAAATATAACAGACACAGTGGTCAGCAAGCGTACATACAGGTGTACAATTTGAAAAATTTGACCTGGTCAGGAAGGTGAAAACAGGCTTCAACAGGAAATGGTTAATTTCTGTTTATTACAATATGTTAGTATGGCATATCACTGCAGCGGTAACATTTTTATTACCTGAAAACTCTTTTGACTGCTACAAGACTGCCCACTGCCCCCATGACATACACGCGTAAAGTGCCCCAGCGAGGTAGTTGTGGGCGAGTTGCTGCTCCCACTCGCTTTGGCACTATACAATTTGTATCTCTGACACTTTGTGCTGCTGTGTATGGGGTGCATCACAATTACTTCTGGCCTACAGGCCTCCATTGGCTTCATGCTTTCCTCTCCTGAAACCTTGGCATCAATCGAGGGGACACAGGTTTTGTAAAAACAATCAAAATTTTACTGGGCAATTGGCTGTCTTTACAAACAGGCATATAGGAAAAGGCCCAACAGGTTGTCATCTTTACCACAGGTTCTGGACACAACTTCAGCCCTGGTTCTTGGTATGGGTAGAGTGTGCCTCTTCCTATCTTCTCTGGCACCAGAAATTCATCTCCAACCCTAGCAGTTCACCCAGATTGCAATATCTTCTGCCTTATGTAGTCTGATTCCAGCTTTCCCTATAGCTTCACAAGCTGAGTTTGCTCAAAGGCCCCGACGTCCATCTTGAGGTTCCCCAGGCTGGCAGACGGGATCACATGGAAGGGTATTTTTGGTAATCCACTGCCCCGAGTATTAGGCCCACATTGTCTCTAACATCCCAATGCATGAGACTTGTGTTGCCATTTCACACTACTGTCCTGCACTGAACTGTCACTTTCTCAACTTGACACAAAAGGTACCGTCACATTAAGCGACGCTGCAGCGATCTAGACAACGATGTCGATCGCTGCAGCGTCGCTGTGTGGTCGCAGGAGAGCTGTCACACAGACAGCTCTCCAGCGACCAATGATGCCGAAGTCCACGGGTAACCAGGGTAAACATTGGGTTACTAAGCGCAGGGCCGCGCTTAGTAACCCAATGTTTACCCTGGTTACAAGTGTAAATGAAAAAAAAACAAACACTACATACTTACACTCCGGTGTCTGTCCCCCGGCGTTCTGCTTCCCTGCACTGTGTAAGCGCCGGCCGTAAAGCAGAGCGGTGACGTCACCGCTGTAACCTGCTTTACGGCCGGCCAGCGTTGACACAGGATGCAGGAGGAGTAAAGCAGGTTACAGTGGTGACGTCACCGCTCTGCTTTACGGCCGGCGCTTACACAGTGCAGGGAAGCAGAACGCCGGGAGACAGACACCGGAATGTAAGTATGTCGTGTTTGTTTTTTTTTACATTTACACTGGTAACCAGGGTAAACATTGGGTTACTAAGCGCGGCCCTGCGCTTAGTAACCCGATGTTTACCCTGGTTACCAGTGAAGACATCGCTGAATCGGCGTCACACACGCCGATTCAGCGATGTCGGCGGGTGATCCAGCGACGAAATAAAGTTCTGGCCTTTCTGCTCCGACCAACGATGTCACAGAAGGATCCAGATCGCTGCTGCGTGTTAAAACACAACGATATCGCTATCCAGGACGCTGCAACGTCACGGATCGCAATCGTTATCGTTGTTAAATTGTTCAGTGTGAAGGTACCTTAACTCAGTTCCCCCTCCCCAAACTGGGCCGGCTTTACAGTTAACCCTGCATAGGCTAGACTGAAGCCCCACTGGTTGTTACCCTTAACAACATGCATAAATATACAATACATTTAACCCCTTAGAGTGTCAGCAAGCAGATTATCAGCTCGACCACTCCTACAAAAAAAATTACAGACTTCTCCATTTTTTGTAGGTGGCAAAAACGTGCAAAATCGGCAGTGTATCAAATACTTATTTTCCCCACTGTACATCTACAATTGTATGGTTTAAAGATGCAAATGTAATGAAATATCAGAAGGGAATGACAGAGGGAGTGGTGAACTGTGTTAGTGACTCACTGACACTGCTCACCTGTGTACCTGCACACCAGCTATCAATGTGCTGAATATCAGGGACAGCAGCCAGAGTTAGCTATATTTTTTTCCTTGAGGAGGCAAGATGTAATACCCTAGATCAGGGGTTCCCAACCTGTAGCTCAGGAGCCACATGTGGCTCACGGTCCCATGAATTGTGGCTCGCGGCTGTCAGCTTGGTTCATTAGCTCCAGTTTTTGCAAACAGGTATGAAGAGCACATCTGAAAATGGTGAATTTTGTGAGCAGCCCTGCACAATAGAGCAGATTTGGACGCACATACAGTGGGGCAAAAAAGTATTTAGTCAGTCAGCAATAGTGCAAGTTCCACCACTTAAAAAGATGAGAGGCGTCTGTAATTTACATCATAGGTAGACCTCAACTATGGGAGAGAAACTGAGAAAAAAAAATCCAGAAAATCACATTGTCTGTTTTTTTAACATTTTATTTGCATATTATGGTGGAAAATAAGTATTTGGTCAGAAACAAAATTTCATCTCAATACTTTGTAATATATCCTTTGTTGGCAATGACAGAGGTCAAACGTTTTCTGTAAGTCTTCACAAGGTTGCCACACACTGTTGTTGGTATGTTGGCCCATTCCTCTATGCAGATCTCCTCTAGAGCAGTGATGTTTTTGGCTTTTCGCTTGGCAACACGGACTTTCAACTCCCTCCAAAGGTTTTCTATAGGGTTGAGATCTGGAGACTGGCTAGGCCACTCCAGGACCTTGAAATGCTTCTTACGAAGCCACTCCTTCGTTGCCCTGGCTGTGTGCTTTGGATCATTGTCATGTTGAAAGACCCAGCCACGTTTCATCTTCAATGCCCTTGCTGAAGGAAGGAGGTTTGCACTCAAAATCTCACGATACATGGCCCCATTCATTCTTTCATGTACCCGGATCAGTCGTCCTGGCCCCTTTGCAGAGAAACAGCCCCAAAGCATGATGTTTCCACCACCATGCTTTACAGTAGGTATGGTGTTTGATGGATGCAACTCAGTATTCTTTTTCCTCCAAACACCACAAGTTGTGTTTCTACCAAACAGTTCCAGTTTGGTTTCATCAGACCATAGGACATTCTCCCAAAACTCCTCTGGATCATCCAAATGCTCTCTAGCAAACTTCAGACGGGCCCGGACATGTACTGGCTTAAGCAGTGGGACACGTCTGGCACTGCAGGATCTGAGTCCATGGTGGCGTAGTGTGTTACTTATGGTAGGCCTTGTTACATTGGTCCCAGCTCTCTGCAGTTCATTCACTAGGTCCCCCCGCGTGGTTCTGGGATTTTTGCTCACCGTTCTTGTGATCATTCTGACCCCACGGGGTGGGATATTGCGTGGAGACCCAGATCGAGGGAGATTATCAGTGGTCTTGTATGTCTTCCATTTTCTAATTATTGCTCCCACTGTTGATTTCTTCACTCCAAGCTGGTTGGCTATTGCAGATTCAGTCTTCCCAGCCTGGTGCAGGGCTACAATTTTGTTTCTGGTGTCCTTTGACAGCTCTTTGGTCTTCACCATAGTGGAGTTTGGAGTCAGACTGCTTGAGGGTGTGCACAGGTGTCTTTTTATATTGATAACAAGTTTAAACAGGTGCCATTACTACAGGTAATGAGTGGAGGAAAGAGGAGACTCTTAAAGAAGAAGTTACAGGTCTGTGAGAGCCAGAAATCTTGATTGTTTGTTTCTGACCAAATACTTATTTTCCACCATAATATGCAAAAAAAATGTTAAAAAAACAGACAATATGATTTTCTGGATTTTTTTTTCGCAGTTTGCCTCCCATAGTTGAGGTCTACCTATGATGTAAATTACAGACGCCTCTCATCTTTTTAAGTGGTGGAACTTGCACTATTGCTGACTGACTAAATACTTTTTTGCCCCACTGTATACTGGTCTTAGGGGTTTTGAGATGATTTAAGTATGGTACGCTGGAGACAAGATGACACCACCCATTCATAGGAGATGTTTGAAGCTGGATGTAACAGTGTCTTGGGAGTGCTTTATAGGAGAATACCGAATGGGGGGTATTGTTGAGACCCCTGGATCTTTGTATTCTGCTTTGGGGCGATTTTTGTGGAAAAACTTTGGTTACTATTATGCCTGTAATGGGGGGCTTTGGTTGCCGAAATTGTGAGGGGAGCGGGAGCTGAATGTGGCTCGCTACCCTCTCTGAAGGCTGAATGTGGCTCTCAAGGTCAGAAACGTTGGGGACCTCTGCCCTAGACAGTTGCCTACCGTTGCCTCCCTGTCATACCAGCCTTGTGTGGAAAACAAAGATCAGCATGGTCACATACTAGTAAACATGTTTCAACAAATACAGTAGTTTTACTTCAATAGAGTGACACTCCTCCACAGCAATAAAAAAATGCTATCATTTTCCATTAGAGCACTATGAAGCTAGGCTAATGTATAACTATCTTCTGTATATGCTTTTATATCTACAATTTTTTTTTTCAGTGTGTAATAAAGACCTGGAATACATTGAAGTACTTTCAGAAAATGAAGATTATGATGATGTGGAAATAATCTGACCTTGTAATATTATTAAATCCCAAACGAAATAATATATATATATATATATATTTTTTTTTTATCAAGTTGATTGCTCTAAACTGTAATATCCAAATGCGGTGCTGAACACTGAAAAAGAGCTGTCAGTGCAGTATACATTTATTCCCAGTGATAATGCTTTCTAGGAATATCCTTCAGTGTTTGAGGACAAGTATTGTCCGAGAAATTCATAAATTTTTATAACTGGAAACACATTTTTGTAAAGATCAAAATGAATAATATGATGTGTGTGTGTATATATATGTATGTGTATATATATGTATGTGTATGTATATATATATATATATATATATATATATATATATATATATATATATATATATATATATATATATATATATATATATCTAGGAAAACAGCACAAAAATCAAAGAAAAGCAGGCTTTAATGCCTGAACGGCTTGGCAACGTTCTCTTGAGAAAGGATACTATATCCAAAACGTTGCCACGCCATTCAGGCATTAAAGCCTGTTTTTCTTTGATTTTTGTGCTGTTTTCTTTTTTTTTATTTCTATTATTGGAAGCCATTTGAACACTGGCTGGGAAAGTGCTGCACGACAACTGCGGTAATACGTGATGCTGTTCCAATTTTGACATATATAATTTGTATTTATTTTATTAAATCCATTTCAAATTGATATATTTCATAAATAATATACTATAAAAAGAAGCTATTGCAATAAAATATGTTCTGAATAAAATCCTGATACATTACTTCTCTGTTTTCTCTATTTTCTGGTTAAAAAAACTGCAAATATCTAAAAATGACAATCACAGCATGAGGTATTGCATATTATGGCCAAATAGGAAGCATTTATATACTTCATGCCCGACAGAATGTGAGACTACCGTCAAAGTCTACCGAAAGCGGTCTTTTAAAGGGACACTGTCACATGAATTTGGAGGGAACAATCTTCAGCCATGGAGGCGGGGTTTTTGGGTGTTTGATTCACCCTTTCCTTACCCGCTGGCTGCATGCTGGCTGCAATATTGGATTGAAGTTCATTCTCTGTCCTCCATAGTACACGTCTGCGCAAGGCAAGATTGCAGGGGTTAGCTATCCTACTTGGCGATAGATGTGGAACCTATATAGGGACACTTAGGGTACCGTCACACAGTGCCATTTTGATCGCTACGACGGCACGATTCGTGACGCTCCATCGTTGCTCGATTATCGCTCCAGCGTCGTACACTGCAGTCACACTTCACAATGCACGGCGCTGGAGCGATAATTTTATGACGTATTTGCGATGTAGAAGTCGTATGGGACAGTCGTACGGTCATGTCACACAAGACAATTCAGAGCACATTTTGCATAATCTGTGCGTGACGTTGTTCACGAGGGGCGTGTTGTGCTGCTAGCTAAAGTGTGCTGATAGGCCATAGGTTATGTGCACACAATTGGTTGGAAAATTTGTCACCTGAGCGCTATTGTTCTCGACGCCACCTCACAGCTTTGAAAATTTCCTTTCTTCACTTTGTACTTGGACACTTGGTGGACCTGGACGTCGGATTTTGTATTTCCCAGACTATTCCATGCTTTGCACCGCAGCTTCGAGGTATGTAAACCGCTTGGGCGTCGTGGATGGAACGCTGTATGGTCGGCATGAGCGCTTCGTTCTGCCGCTGAAGCGAAGCGGATGGTACGCTGTTGTGACTGGTGGGCTAGGGCGTGGCAGATGGAACGATGTATGGTCGGCATGAGCGCTTCGTTCCGCCGCTGAAGCGAAGCGGATGGTACGCTAGTGTGGTTAGGGTGTGGCAGATGGAACAATGTATGGTCAGCATGAGCGCTTTGTGCTGCCGCTGTAGTGAAGCGGGTGGTACGCTGTTGTGGCTTATGGTGGGCTAGGGCGTGGCAGATGGAACGATGTATGGTCGGCATGAGCGCTTCTTTCCGCCGCTGAAGCGAAGCGGATGGTACGCTAGTGTGGTTAGGGTGTGGCAGATGGAACAATGTATGGTCAGCATGAGCGCTTTGTGCCGCCGCTGTAGTGAAGCGGGTGGTACGCTGTTGTGGCTTATGGTGGGCTAGGGCGTGGCAGATGGAACGATGTATGGTCGGCATGAGCACTTCGTGCCGCCGCTAAAGCGAAGCGGATGGTACACTGTTAAAAGTAGTGTTTAAATTACTATTTGTCAAACGCCTAACTTTTTTTGTTGTTATTTTTCAGATGTCTAATCGCGTTGAGTTTATCCGTGATTTCATAGAGATCTACCAGTCTTTTCCCTGCCTCTGGAAGATTAAATCTCCAGAGTATTGCAACAGGGAAAAGAGGAAGGAGGGATATTCGAAGCTCATTGAATTTTACCATCTCCATGCACCTGAAGAGCAAGCCAACGAAGCGGTTATTAAGAAGAAAATTCAGGCGCTGCGCACGGTGTGGAGGAAAGAGCTTAATAAGGTCCTGCACACTTCTAAGTCCGGGGCTTCAACGGAAGAGGTGTACGTGCCCAAGCTCTGGTACTTTGAGCATCTGAATTTTCTTAGGGACCAAGAGGTGCCACGGACATCTACGTGTTTTCGCTCATTGGCACCTGTGGAACAGACTATATCAGAGAACCTCATCGAGCAGGACTCTCAAGGGCAACAAGTAAGTACCTCTGTGCACTACAGGTTCACCAATGTGTCCTATAATTAGATATAATTTATCTGCATTTTCAGTTTTATCCTTCTGATTATACCATCAATTTGAAGTTATAACATTTTCCTGTACACATAAGTAACCCTGTCGCATTAAAGTATTATATGGCGACCTTCATAAGTATTAAATGGCGACCTTCATAACCCATACCATCTAAACTAATTGAAAGTAGTATCGCTTCCAGCTGCAGATAAGTATTCTTGGTGAAACTATTTCGACCATAAAATGATAATCAGGTTCCCCTAGTAGTCAGAACAGTGTAGTGCAAAGTAATAAATAAATGGGAATGTTAAATAATATTACTAATATAAAAATATATTACAACATTTTCGCATGTATACGAATATATAGTTTGAATGCGGTTAGGGTGGTAAAAATTTTATATTTTCGGGTTAATAACTTCATTTTTTATTCTCCCCAGGAGGACAGTGCACAGGACAGTGCACAGGACAGTGCACAGGACAGTGCACAGGACTGCTCGACGAGTCAAATTGTGGAGGCTGCACCTGCCCGGACTCAATGGAGGCAAGGTTCAAGGAAACGTAAAGCCACCTCTGACGTCTCCCTTGAACTTTTGACCCTGGCCAAACAGGCGTTAACGAACAATGTCAGCCCTGCGTTGCAGGGCTTTGGACACTACATAGTAGACAAACTGTCAAAAATGGACGAGAGGCAAAGAACTCTTACAGAGCGTCTAATTTTGGATGCTGTAAATAAGGGTTCTGATGGCACTTTGGATGAGCACACTCGTTTGGTTTGTTCCTGCCAATGGAGCGGCCAGAGTCTTCATATTTTAATGGTTGGTCACAGACACCAATACGCCACAATGTCCCCATTTCCCACTTCTGCCCGCCACCCCCTAACTCCTACACGCCCATTCCTTCTCACATGGCTTCGACCATCCCATCAGGCACCAAAATTTTCTAAATGAGGATTCGGCGTATCACGAATTGTGAATTTTTTTTTTCTTTAATGTTTTTTTTTGGTCTTGTGAATATAGTGTGTTTAATAAAACCTTTTTCTTGAACTTCAACCTCGACAGCTTGATTGGTGGGTCTCGATCACAGAGACAAAATGGGTCCACAGCACAGTATGAGGGCAGAAATTAACTTCACAAAGAAATGTACTTTTCAAAATACAAAACATTGAAAATAGAATTAAAGTATATATATATTTTTTTATTCTACAACATAAACTTAGGCAGACAGGACGACATTAGATCTGCCTAGGGGTCTCCACTTCCCCCTTCCCTAGTGTTAAGTTCCCTTCCCCTTATCACTTTGTGTTGCGCTTAATCTTTCCTACACTGTGCGTGAAATTATCACCGGCTGTGCATATTTAAAGAAAAAAACCTGACACGTGGTTTTTTGTGTGTTTTTTCTGGTGTTTTTTTTTTTTAATTTTTCTCCCTTGGTATGGATCCGGTTGCAACTCTAACAGAGCAGCTGCGCTGTCTGTCTCTTGAGGTGAATGACCTCCGCTATGAGGTTCAGCAGCAGTGACAGCAGGGTGCTGATGTTGTGGTCTCTGCAGGTAGGCTGGTCCATCCTATACCCAAAGTTGCCCTCCCAGATTTTCGGGAGTAAGGAACAAGTTTTTTGTGTTTAAGGAAGCTTGCATACTTTATTTTAAGCTTCCTCCTTACTCCTCTGGAAATGAAGAGCAATGACTGGGTATTGTGATTTCTCTGCTACAGGATGATCCACAGTCCTGGGCGTTCTTTTTGCCACAGAATCAGGTTTGTCTCCAGTTTGTGGAGGGATTTTTTTTGGGGCTCTTGCCCTTGTCTATGATGGCTCTGACCGAGTCGCCTTGGCTAAGTCCAGGTTGCGTTGCTTTCGTGCAGGGGGATCGGTCACTGGAGATGTATAGCTCCGAATTCCGCAGGTGGGCAACTAATACTAAGTGGAATGACCCAACTCTCAGAAGTCAATTTCTTCAGGGCCTCTCTGAAAGGTTGCAGGATGCTTTGGCAGTGTATGAAACCCCAGAGTCCTTGGAAGCTGCTATGTATTTGGCTATTCGTGTGGATAGACATCTTAGGGATAGGTGGGCAAGACCACCTTCTCCGCAGCCTCTTTTTTGGGGTATTACCCCTTTGCCAGGGGAGCAGTCTATCGGTAAACCAGTACTGAGGAGGGCGGAGGAACCTATGCAATTAGGGGGTGCTTCTGCATCGGACATTTCAAAGGAGGTTCGCAAGAAAATGGAAGGGGGGGGGTTGTGGAAAAAAGGGACATTTTATTGGGGCCTATCCTTTGATGCCTAAACAAAGGGAGCCTCGTTTAATCCTTGGTAGTCTGAAGTTAAATGAGCAAGGGGTGCATTTTTCATCAACCTGCAGTTCCCGGTTTGTCCTGCCAGCAGAAGTGGTGCTGGAGAGCAAAGCCAATGAGATTTCTGTGTCTGTTGACAGTTGAGCTGGAGTTAGCATGGTTGATGCTGAGTTTGCCAGAACTCATGGGCTGGTTTATTGTGATTTAGCTAAGCCCACTTCCATCTTCGCAATTGACGCCACTTGCACAGGAAGCTTTCTATCACATTGTATGTAATGTAAGACTGAGGGTGGGGTTGGTTCATTGTGAAATAATTCCTTGCTGTGTCCTGGATGGTCTCGCCACTCCAACTGCATTAGACCTTCACTTGTTGGTGAAACATAATCTGTTGGTGGATTGTCAAGACAGGGAGGTCATTGGCAGGGTTCTTTTTTGTGAAGAAGAAAAATAACGGTAAACGTCACTGTTTAGATTTCTGGGAATGAAATAAAATTACCATCCAAGATTCATACCCACCTCCTCTGATTCCTCATCTGTTCAGCCAGGTTGAGGGAGTTAAGGTGTTCTCCAAGTTGGATTTAAGGGTGCCTACAACCTGGCTAGAATCAGAGAAGGGGATGAATGAACAGCATTCAATTTCCCTGAGGGTCATTTGAAGAGTCTGGTTATGCCTTTCGGTCTGACCAATACACCTGCGGTATTCCAGCATTTTATTAACAATATTTTACATAATTTGGTGGGTAGGTTTGTGGTGGTCTATCTTGCTTAAGTCACCTGATTTGGAGACACATTGTGAGCATGTCAGACAGGTGCAGAAAATATTTAGAGATAACAAATTGTATGTCAAACTGGAAAAATGTGTTTTCGACGTCCAGGAGGTGCAGTTTTTGGGGTACCAGTTGTCATCTTCAGGTTTTCGGATGGATCCGGAGAAGATTCCTGATGTCCTTGATTGGGACCATCCAGAGAACCTGAAATCCCTACAACGTTTTTACTAATTTTTACTGGAAATTCCGAATTATTCAGTAATTGTGAAAACCCTTTACTGGTATGACAAAGAAGGGGTCTGACTTTTCCAAATGGTCGAACACTGCCCTGCAAGCTTTTTACTCCCTGAAGAGCCCTTTCACCACGGCTCCTATACTTAGTCAACCCAAGGTTTCCCAACCCTTTGTTGTAGAGGTTGGTGCGTCGGTGGCGGGGGTTGGGGCTGTGTGGTCTCAGGGTCCGTCCCCTGGCAAATGGTGTCCATGTGCCTTCTTTTAAAAAAAAAAGTCTTTGCCAAAAGCTCCCTATTACCCACATCATAATTTCTCTCGGCCAATCAAGCTGGCATTTGAAGAATGGCAACATTGGTTGGAGGGGGCTGTCTATGCTATTACTGTTATCACTGACCATAAGAACTTGTCATATCTTCAATTGGCTAAACGTCTCAACTCGAGACAGGCTAGATGGTCCCTGTTTTTTTTACTAGGTTTAATTTTGTGGTCACTTTCCATCCAGGGCTCAAAAATGTCAAGGCTGATGCTTTGTCCCGGACCTTCACTGGGGTGGTGACCATGAGGATCCTGCCCCGATTTTGTAGAAGGGGCGACTCATTTCCGCGTTGAGCTGGAGGGTGAGGTGTTGGGGCCCAGGGGGATGTCCCTGCCTCCTGCCCTCCAGGAAGGTTATTTGTACCATCAAATCTGCACCGCAAAGTAATAAGGGAACATCAGAGCTCTGTGCTTGCTGGTCATCAAGGTAGTAAAGCAACCACGAACCTCCTTTCTCATTGTTTTTGGTGGCCGGAGTTGCACCAGGATGTGGTTGAACAAGTATCTGCTTGTAGTGTCTGAACTACCCATCCGTGTGGTCTTCTTCTTCTATTACCTATTTCAAGCAGACCATGGACACACTTGTCCATGGATTTTATTACTGACCTACCAGTGTCTGCAGCCAAGACTATGGTTTTGGTGGTTGTAGATAGGTTTAGTAAAATGGTCCATTACGTCGCATTACTTCTGAGGCTTGCTTGCCAAGACTCTTGCTCAGGTGTTTATGAGATTGTGAGGCTTCACGGGGTTCCCTGTGATTTGGTGTTATATCGGGGGACCCGGTTTGTTTCCAAGTTCGGGAGGGCTTTCTGCTCTCAACTGGGGGTGCAGCTGTCCCTTTCATCTGCCTTCCATCCCCAGTCGAATAGACAGACCGAGTGCGTTAACCAGAATTTTGAGACCTACCTTAGGTGTTTTATTGTCGAAAATCAGGAGGATTGGGTATCCTACTTACCGCCGGCAGAATTTGTTATAAATAATCACCATCAGGAATCTACTGGCAGGTCACTGTTCTATGGTGCATACGGGTATCTTCCCCATTTTGGTAGTTTTAGCGTGGGAGAGGCTTTGGGAGTTCCTGAAGAGAAACGTTTTGGTTTGTCGCTCTCCTCAGTGTGGCAGGGGGTCCTGAGTTATTTGAAGATAATGGGAGACAGGTACAAACCAATGGCTGACAGAAAACGCGTGCCAGGTCTGTACCTGAATGTGAAGGTTCCTTCCTGGAAGTTGGGACCTAGATTCATTGGTCTTTATAAAATAACTGCCGTCATTAATCCAGCTCGTTTTGACTTGAGCTACCTCAGGCTCTAAAAATCCACAATATCTTCTACAGGTCTTTGCTCATGAAATATGTGGAACCTCTTGAACAATCACCCCTAACGCTCCCCCCCATAATGGTTGATGGAAATCTTGAGTTTCAGATTTTGAGGATTGTAGATTCTCGCATCCAATGTCATTCCCTACAATACTTGGTGCAAAAGGTTATGGCCCAGAGGAAAGGATGTGAGTCTCGGCCTCAGAGGTGAATGCCCCTAAGCTGGTTTGTTCATTTCACACCTCTTGTGCCAAGAGGCCTGGTCCTGAGTGTCAGGAGGCCACTCGAAGAAGGGGGGTACTTGGAGACTTGAAGCTATAGCAGTCAGCTATCTTCCTCTTTCGTGTTTGGAAGACATCTGTGTTTCTCTCACAGTCTACTCAAGCTAAGTGTTCACCTTGTTTGTGTATCATCTGTCATTAGTGGTAGTGGGGATTGACTAATGAGTATCCTGTCCTTCCCTTTGCAGGGCTTATCACCAGGGTCAGGTAGGGGTTAGGTATCCTGCTCGACGATAGGTGTGGAACCTATATAGGGACACTTAGATCAGACAGGGTGACATTAGATCTGCCTAGATCTTCCCTAGTGTTGGGTTCCCCTACCCTTATCCCTTGGTGTTGCACTTAGTCTTTCCTACACTGTGTGTGACAGTCAGGCTGTAAAAAAAGACTGGTGTTGGCAGCTAATAAATCTTTCTTGGGTCATCATGGAGTTTGCAGTGACCATATTGGAGGTATATACAAATATTCCATGAGTTGAAAACGGATGTGTACATACTAGACGCTCACTGTTAGTTTCCTGACTTTTAGAGAAAACAGCCTGGGGCCTCCTCCGTTAATTGTTGGTTAATCATGCAATTGTCCAGACAATAGGGCGCAGCAGATAGCTGTTCACTCCAAAGATAACAGCCGATGAATCTGAGATACAACCTCCCTTGGCTGTGATCTTTGACAAATTGGTGGCAGCGATGGGATTCTGAGTGATCCATCCGATGTCCTCTCCTTGACATAACCCATAAAAAGGAGATTTTTGTGTACTCACCGTAAAATCTTTTTCTCCGAGTCAATCATTGGGGGACACAGGACCATGGGTGTTATGCTGCTTGCCACTAGGAGGACACTAAGTAAACACAAAGAATTAACTCCTCCTCCGCAGTATACACCCCTTGACTGGCCAGTAATGACCCAGTTCAGTAGCAAAGCAGTAGGAGTATAAGAAAAACCAAGACAAGTAAACTATGTCAAAAACTGAGGAACAAACCACAGCAACAACCAATAGGCTAACAGGGTGGGTGCTTTGTCCCCCAATGATTGGCTTGGAGAAAAAGATTTTACAGTGAGTACACATAAATCTTCTTTTCTCCCACGCCTCATTGGGGGACACAGGACCATGGGACGTCCTAAAGCAGTCCCTGGGTGGGGAGCAATTGCACTGCTAAAACCCCATGTACCACTGGCTTACTGTCTGCAGAATGCGCCTGCCAAGGGCAGCGTCTGCCAAAGCCTGGGTATGAACGTGATAGTGCTTCATGAAGGTATGCAGACTGGACCAAGTCGCAGCTTTACAAAGCTGTTGTGCTGAAGCCTGGTGCCGAATGGCCCAAGAAGCACCGACCGAGTCGAATGCACCTTAATCCCTGCTCTGACAGGGGTGTTCCTGACGCGCTAGGATTCCTGAATAGTGGAGCGAATCCACTTGGCTAGAGTGGCCTTTGAGGTGGGTAGACTTTTCCTATGTCCCTCCGGAAGCACGAACAGGACATCCGACTTACAGAAGGGAGCCGTGCGAGATATGTACCGCCGAAGAGCTCTAACCACATCCAGAGTATCATGGCAAGACAATGTACTCATTTAGATGAAAGGAGTAGACGACTCTAGGTAGGAAAGAGGGAGAGGTTCTCAAAACTACCTTGTCTGGGTGAAAAATTAGAAAAGGGGGTCGACAAGAGAGGGCCGCCAACTCAGAAACTCTCCTGATTGAAGTAATCACCACGAGAAAGACCACCTTCCATGAAAGGAGGGTGAGAAATGTCCTACAATGGTTCGAAAGGGGCCTCCTGAAGAACTCAAAGAACTAAGTTAAGATCCCATGAAGCCAAAGGCATTCTATAGGGAGGGACCACCCAGGAGACTCCTTGGATGAACGTCTTAACCGGCAGTCTGAAAGCGATCTTTCGTTGGAATAGAACAGACAATGAAGACACTTGTCCTTTGAGCGAGCCTAGGGCAAGGCCTGACTCTAAACCTGATTGGAGAAACTCCAGAATGGACGGAATGGAAAACACCAGAGGAGAACGTCCATGGGCATGGCACCATGAAAAGAAGATGCGCCTGGAGCGATGATAAAGGCGCATGGATACAGGTTTCCTAGCACGAATCAAGGTAGAAAAAACCCCTGGAGAGAATCTGGATTGGGCTAAAATCCAGGTTTCAATGGCCATGCCGTCAAAGACAGGGCCCCGGAGTTCTGGTGGCAAATTGGGCCCGGTGAGAGAAGATCCATGCGATCTGGAAGACGCCAGGGGACGTCGGTGACCATTTGGACGAGTTCTGCGTACCATGCTTGGCGCGGCCAGTCCGGCGCGACGAGGATCATTGGTCTCCCCTCTGCCTTGATCTTCTTGATGACTCTCGGGAGCAGTGGAAGAGGCAGAAATATGTATGGCAGCTGGAACTGATGCCACGACAGGACCAGAGCATCTGCTCCGATGGCGCAAGGATCGCGGGATCGAGCAATAAACTGGGGAACCTGGTTGTTTAGCCTTGAGGCCATGAGATCCACATCCAGCGTCCCCCAGCAAAGACAAATCTGCTGGAAGTCTTCCGGATGGAGGGACCACTCACCCGAGGCAAGACCTTGGTGACTGGGGAAGTCCACTTCCCAATTCTCCACACCCGGTATGTGGATCGCCGAGATGAGTGAATAATTCGTCTCGGCCCAGCGTAGCATGTGGGAGACTTTGAGCAAGGCTGACCTGCTGCGGGTTCCCTCTTGCCGGTTGATATACTCCACAGCTGTGGCGTTATTGGATTGGATTCTGATGGCATGGCCTGCGAGGAGGTGGTGAAAGTTGCATAAGGCAAATGTAACATAGTAACATAGTTAGTAAGGCCGAAAAAAGACCTTTGTCCATCCAGTTCAGCCTATATTCCATCATAATAAATCCCCAGATCTACGTCCTTCTACAGAACCTAATAATTGTATGATACAATATTGGTCTGCTCCATGAAGACATCCAGGCCTTTCTTGAACCCCTCGACTGAGTTCGCCATCACCACCTCCTCAGGCAAGCAATTCCAGATTCTCACTGCCCTAACAGTAAAGAATCCTCTTCTATGTTGGTGGAAAAACCTTCTCTCCTCCAGACGCAAAGAATGCCCCTTTGTGCCCATCACCTTCCTTGGTATAAACAGATCCTCAGCGAGATATTTGTATTGTCCCCTTATATACTTATACATGGTTATTAGATCGCCCCTCAGTCATCTTTTTTCTAGACTAAATAATCCTAATTTCGCTAATCTATCTGGGTATTGTAGTTCTCCCATCCCCTTTATTAATTTTGTTGCCCTCCATTGTACTCTCTCTAGTTCCATTATATCCTTCCTGAGCACCGGTGCCCAAAATTGGACACAGTACTCCATGTGCGGTCTAACTAGGGATTTGTACAGAGGCAGTATAATGCTCTCATCATGTGTATCCAGACCTCTTTTAATGCACCCCATGATCCTGTTTGCCTTGGCAGCTGCTGCCTGGCACTGGCTGCTCCAGGTAAGTTTATCATTAACTAGGATCCCCAAGTCCTTCTCCCTGTCAGATTTACCCAGTGGTTTCCCGTTCAGTGTGTAATGGTGATATTGATTCCTTCTTCCCATGTGTATAACCTTACATTTATCATTGTTAAACCTCATCTGCCACATTTCAGCCCAAGTTTCCAACTTATCCAGATCCATCTGTAGCAGAATACTATCTTCTCTTGTATTAACTGCTCGAATCTCCAAGATATTGATTAGAAGACGCGACTCTCTTGTGGAATAATGACCCTTTGCCGTGTGGTGATTGAAAACTGCCCCCCAGCCCAAAAGGCTGGCATCGGTGGTCACCACTAACCAGCGCACTGGGAGAAAAGACTTCCCTTGGTCCACGGAGGACTGCAGCGTCCATCACCTGAGGGTCTGCCTGACCTGTGGGGAGAGGCGAAAACGACGGTCAAGGGAGAAAAAACTCCTGTCCCAGGCTAACAGCAGTGCCTGTTGCAGGGGACAGAGATGGAACTGAGCAAACGGAACGGCTTCCATCGCTGCAACCATTTTCCCGATGATGCGCATCGTGAAGCGAATGGAGTGAGGGACTGGGCGGGATAGCTTGTGTGCTCCCTGTTGTAAGGACAAGACCTTCTCTGGAGAGAGAATGACTAACCCGCAGGAAGAGTCCAAAATCATGCCTAGGAAGCAGATTTGCTGAGCTGGCACTGGAGATGATTTCTCGAAGTTGATTTTCCAACCCAGGCGAGAAAGAGAATCCACGGTGATACTTACAGACTCCTCGCAAGGCAGAATGAGACGGACCCTCGATTAATAGGTCGTTCAGATACGGAAGAACTACCACTCCCCGAGCGTGAAGAATGGTCATGACGGCTGCCATGACCTTCGTGAAGACTCTGGGGGCAGTGGTGAGTCCGAAGGGCAAGGCCACAAACTGGAAGTGTTCTTCCTGGACTGCAAAGCACAGGAACTGCTGATGAGATGGAAAAATTGGGATATGTAGATAAGCATCCTTGATGTCTATGGATGCAAGGAACTCTCCTTTTTCCAGGGACGCAACAACGGAACGGAGCGAGTCCATCCTGAAGTGTCGGACCCGTACGAACTTGTTTAGCAGTTTCAGGTCCAGTATGGGCCGTAGAGTGCCGTCCTTCTTTGGGACCATGAATAGGTTGGAGTAAAACCCCTTGAACCTTTGGTCTCGAGGGACCGGAACGATGACACCGTCCCTTTGAAGCGCCTGTATGGCCTGAAGAAGATGTGACGCCCTTGATTTGGGGGAGAAGACTGGAAGAAGCACGGAGGGGGATGGAAGAAAACTCGATTTTGTATCCGGAAGACATGAGCTCTCCGACCCACTCTTCGTGAACGACTGAGAGCCAATTTTGACGGAACGACAGACGTCCGCCTACTTTGTGTCCGCCGGACACGTCGACGAGTCATTGTGTAAAAGGTTTAAGGGATGCAGATGCCTTAGGGCCAGAAGGTCTCGGTCTGGGTTTCCAGGAACAGTTATGTCTGCATGAGACCTGGGGATATCGGTTTTCACGCCGTCCTGAACCAGGGGAAATGGAGGACCAACTGGAGTTGTTACGAAAGGACTGGAATCGAAACTGTTGTTGATTCCAAAAAAGGCCGGGCAGGTTTTTGCTGGGGAAGAAATTTACTCTTCCCTCCAATAGCGTCAAATGATTTGGTCCAGTTTCTCCCCAAATAAACGGCCAGCTTGGTAAGGTAAAGAAGTCAGCGACTTTTTAGAAACAGAATCTGCTCACCAATCACGGAGCCACAAGGCCCTCCTGATGGAGATTGCGTTTGCAGCCGCTTGCACTGCGCAATTAGCCGCACCTATGGAAGCGTTAACTAAGAAATCTCAAGCCTGAGCTATCTGGTTAGTTAGTCTGGCCACCTCTGGGGGGAGATTACTGTAGTGGATGGTAGAGGTTAACACCTCTGCCCAGGCAACCATTGCCTTAGCCACCCAGGTAGCGGCAAAATATGGAAGGAGAGCTGCTCCTGAGGCCTCAAAGACTGAGCGAGCCAGGTAGTCAATTTGACGGTCAGAAGGATTTTTGACTGATGAACTGTCGGACAGAGATAAGACTGTTTTGGATGCGAGTCGCGATATGGCTGGATCCACAGGAGAGAGAAGCAACTCCTTTATAAGGTCCTTGGAGAAAGGATATTTAGCTTCCATGGCTTTTTGAGCCATAAATCGCTTCTCCGGGTGTTCCCTGTATTTTTGGACAATGTCCTGAAACTCAGGGTGATTAGCAAATATCTTTTGAATGTGTTTAGTCTTTTTAAAAGACACGACGTGTTCCTGAGTGGATACAGATTCCTCGTCCACCATTAGTGTTTTGTTGACTGCCTCAATAAGAGAGTCAAGTGTCTCCTGACCGATAGAGGAGTCTTGGGTTAAAGATTCCTCCGACTCATATTTCGAGTCATGTACGCTGCGACCCTCGGGGGAGCGAGAAGATGAGCTTGCAGATGCTGAAGCTCGAGCATGTACGGGAGACTAGGGAAGGGTTCTTTTTCTGGCACCCCGAGATTGCTTTAGTACAGTTCGCCCCCTGTGGACGGACGGCCCCTCACCGGCGCCAGATTCCGTCGCAGTCGACGGAGGTGAGTTCTGGCTTAGAGAGGATCCCGGAAAGAGTCCAATGCCTTGACCAAGGAATCCATTGAACGTGACAAGGACGCGGCCCACTCAGGAGGGTTAGGCTCGACAGGGTCAGTGGAGACATTGGAGATGGAGGCAGAAGGCGGCTGCGCACAGGCCGGGTCACAGTTCTGGCACAAAGGGGTATTGTGGGCACGTGGCAGCGCAGAATTGCAAGTGGCACATGAAGTAACAGTGTGCTTTTTATTGCCCTTTTTAGCCTCCTTAGATTGAGACATAGTGTATGTCTATTATCCAGTAACTGCTAATAGCAGGGCTATGGGTGCAGAGAAGGGGTTAAGCTTTTCCTTATGGAGTGGAGCAGCTTACCCACGGTCCTGTGCTGGTGTCCCCAGTGAGGAAGAGAGGGAAGTAGTGTTTTCGGCTGAATTTCCCCGCAGAAGTGGAGTCCCAAGATGGCGCCCGAGTTTTGCAGGGCTCTTCTCGTTCAGAGCGAGAAGTGCCTGAGTAGTGGGCAGGGCTCCGGCGATGGGCGGGATTTTTGAACTGCGGCCTAGTCCAGCTGAAGAAGTCGGGGACAAAATTTGTGGAGCCGGCCGGCGGAGCGTGCCAGCGGTCGCGCCTAATGAGCGCCACTGGCATCTAGCCAGCGGTACCTCTTCCCAGGGACCCGGACCGCACCTTCCCACGCCGGCAGCGTGAGGAAGGGTAGTACTCACCGAGTAAAAAAAAAAAAAAAATCACATTTTTTCCACAAAAATGATTTTTAGTCCCAATTTTTATTTTCACAATTGTAACAGGAGAAAATGGACCCTAAAAGTTGTTGTGCAATTTATCTGGAGTACGCCGATACCCCATATGTGGAGGAAAGCCACACCCCTCAAGGAATTTATCTAGACGCATAACTATATAGTAATGATTATAATGCTTTTGGTTTTACTGGTGTATGAATTTATAAAATGGTGTTATTTGTAAGTTGTGTAGAGTACAGCAGATTATAAAAGTGTGTTGTGTCAACAGAGTAACAAATTTTATTAATTTGTGGCAGTGTGGTACTCTTTGAAGCAATCCTTAATGTTTTGGATTCCCCTCTTGGAGCATACTCTGCACCGGGTTTGTGTTCTGTCCTTCTTTGCTTTTTGGGGAACCTCTGCTGGTAAATGTTGACCTGGGACAATACGGGCATTATCAGTTTCAGAAGTACTGGGACCCTCACCTTCCTGAGTGCAAAACATTAGGGCCTTCATGACTACCTCCTGAAACTGAAGGAAGGCCTCTGTATTGCCTGCAAATTGAAACAGCGCAAAAGCATTGTACAGTGCCATCTGTACAATGTGCATGGCCAGTTTTTTGTACCATACTTTCGCATTTCGCCTGGCACTGTATGGTTTGAGGACCTGATCTGAGAAATCTACACCCCCATGTATTTATTGTAATCCAGGATACGATCTGGCTGTGGGACTTGTGTTGTGTTACCTCAGACAGTGACATGGGAGTGGATGTCACGGTGTATGGTGGCCAAGATAAGAGCATCCTTTTGTTCTCATACTTGACCACCAGCATGTTGTCACTGCATTGGGCTCTGCTTTCTCCCTTTCTCAGCATTTGCCCAGTTAGCTGCTTGGAGAGGCCTTTCTGGTTTCTTCACACAGTGCCACATGCAACTGTACCTCTGACAGTGGCTTGAAGAGCGGAATGACGGTGCAAAAGTTATCAATGTAGAGGTGATAACCCTTAGCTAGCAGTGGGTGCAGCAATTCCCACACAATTTTCCCACTCACCCCCAGGACATGGGGGCGTTCAGGGGGGGTCAATCTGGGTAGCCTTCCCTTTGTATACCCTAAATCTGTGGATGTACCCTGAGGTTCTCTCGCACAGCTTGTACAGTTTAATTCTATACCTGGCCCTCTTACTGGGCAGTGTAGAGATCTATACTCACTCAGCTGCTCTGAAGGTAGGCACAGTAGGCGGTTTTCATGCAATAGTCCATGCAAATTTCTTTCACTTCATAAACCACTCCGGGAGGCAAAACAAAACAGAGCCATTTCTGACAGTGAAAAAAAAAAAACTGAAAATAGTCCACGTGGTATTGTGGGTCCACCCAATCAGGTCAGTGCCTTTAGCAACACACAAACCATGCCCCTGGGGTTGGAATATGTGAGCAGTCATTCCCACCCATCCCTTATGACCACTCCTAAAACCCAGCCCGGGAATGGCATGAGCCGCCAGCTGGTTCCTAGTTCTTTCACAGCACGTTACTCGACGTGGCCACCACCTTCGAAGCGAACAGCAAGCATAACAGAGGGAGAAGCCACATAGCCTTACACTTGCCTTTATCCCCTTTGAGTCACTCACCTGCCCTCTAGGCCAAACCTAAATCCCCTCTCCTAAAATGGGTCATAATTCCTTAAAGGACGTTACTGAGGAGGCAGCCAGGCCCCTGCTACACATTGAGACCAAACACAGCTTCGCTACCTGGCTCCTACTAGCTATTCTACGTATCTTTCCACCCTGAGGTGCTAGAACAGATCGAGACCCTGGAAGGCATTTGGTCCATTTCAGAGATCTCAAATATGTAACCAGTGTGTGGCTTGGACATACGATAAGTCCATATTCTCCTTATGAAATCATAGCTGACTCAACAAATCAGTTAGACTGCATAGTCTCCACAGGCGGGGGGTTGTCTTCCTATAGAAGCTCTGATCCGAGCTAGCTGATGGGAGTATGAATTTCTTTTTTGAAGCGGATACGGCTGCCCCCCCATGGTGAGCAGGCATCCTATTACAGCTGCAAAAAGGAAGGGGGTTTTATAATCCCATGCCAAATAGGAAACAAATGATTGGCAAGAAATTATATCTCCAATATTCTTCACACTTACATTTTATAGCAGTTAGTAAATGTCAAAACTAACACGGACTCATTCTTGTCCTCCTCAAAGATTTTTCTTTTTACTTTTGTGTTGTAATACTTCCAATCGCTGTTGAAGACAGTTTGACCTATAATTTATATGCACAAGAGAAAGTCCATACCTTTTAAAATAAAAAAAAGCATGTACCGGTATATCTCCAAAACCAGCTTCTCCAACATGACAGAAGATCAGCTCTCCACCCTCCTGTCAAGATCACACCTCACCACTTGCACGCTTGACCCACTCCTGTCCCACCTCATCCCTAACCTCGCCACAGTCTTCATCACAACCCTAACACACCTCTTCAACCTCTCACTCACAACTGGTGTCTTCCCTTCATCCTTCAAACATGCCAAGATCACACCCATCCTCAAAAAGCCCTCCCTTGACCCATCCTCTGTGTCTAGCTATTGCCTGATATCTCTTGTCCCTTATGCCTCAAAACTACTGGAACAGCATGTCCATCTTGAACTGTACTCCCACCTCTCCTTCTGCTCCCTTTGACCGGTTACAATCTGGCTTCCGACCCCATCACTCAACTGAAACTGCCCTATCTAAAGTCACCAATGACCTAATAGCCGCCAAGAGCAAGCGACACTACTCTGTCCTCCTCCTCCTCCTGGACCTGTCTTCTGCCTTTGACACTGTGGACCACTCGCTCTTGCTACAGATGCGCTCATTTCATGGCATCACAGACTTGGCCCTATCCTGGATCTCATCATATCTAACAGACCAAACATTCAGTGTCTCCCTCTCACCACTTCCTCACCTCGCCCCTTGTCTGTCGGCATTCCTCAAGGCTCAGTTCTAGGACCCCTACTCTTCTCCATCTACACCTTCGGCCTTGACAATAAATGGCTTCACCCAACCACTAACCATAAGTGGAGAAAAACTTTTGGTGTCATCATTCATATTCTCTGAAAAAAGGACAACAAAGCAAGAATTCTGGCGGGGCATGTAAACTTTTGAGCACGGCCGTGTACTATAAATATATATATATATATATATATATATATATATATATATATACATACATACACACATATCTATATCTATACAGTACAGACCAAAAGTTTGGACACACCTCATTTAAAGATTTTTCTGTATTTTCATGACTATGAAAATTGTACATTCACACTGAAGGCATCAAAACTATGAACTAACATGTGGAATTATATACTTAACAAAAAAGTGTGAAACAACTGAAATTATGTCTTATATTCTAGGTTCTTCCAAGTAGCCACCTTTTCCTTTGATGACTGCTTTGCACACTCTCGGCATTCTCTTGATGAGCTTCAAGAGGTGAATTCATAATTTTGATGCCTTCAGTGTGAATGTAGAATTTTCATAGGCATGAAAACACAGAGAAATCATTAAATGAGAAGGTGTGTACAAATTTTTGGTCTGTACTGATATATAATACAGTACAGACCAAAAATTTGTACACACCTCCTCATTTAAAGATTTCTCTGTGTTTTCATGCCTATGAATATATATATATATATATATATATATATATATATATATATATATATATATATAATGTCCCCACCCCAATCATGTCAGAAGAGAAATTATTTTAATAGCAGGCAAATTTTTTTTCATGTAATCGCCATTACTCATTGAATAACAGTGATCACATGATCGGAGACCAGAAAATCCAGCCCTGATCAGGTTTTCCAGGGTCTCTGCTACCCCCAGTAGCCGAGACACCTGAAATTTTTGCACTCTGGGGGATGCTATACCCTTATTCCCGATTGCAGTTTTAAAAAGGCAATGAAGGAATAATGCCCACTGTTTTAATGCGTATCGGTAGTAGTTAAGAGATTAAAACACCCGTGAGACCACAATAGTCCTTCCATCCTTTCTCTATTTAATGTCTTCACTTTTTCCATTGGGCCACAGTACGATAATAGTTCCGCATTTTAGATTTTGGAACTTGAGCAAATAACTTGTGTAACTAGAACTTTCATACGTCATCTCCACACTTTTTGCATCCTAGTGGTCTAAGCAGGAAACCATTAATGTCTCATGGCAAAATAAAAAAGGAACACCATAGAGTCTGTGCAACATTCGTCAGTTATTTATTTCAGGACTAGCACATTTACAGCAGATACACTAAGCAAGTGGAGGAAGATTACAGAAAACAAGAACCATATACATAATTCTGTCCAAATTAAATACAGTAAGTAAAAATAAGTATACAGTGCTTGGCAAGTTAAAACACCAACAAAAAATGTGTTGTATCATACAATATCTTTACAAGTGCAAAGGTTACAAAACATGACCGACATAACAGATCTTCCAGCTGCATTAGTAGTCATTGCCTTCATTTACCAGGGATAACAGTTTTATGTTTCTTTAAATAAGCAGGGGTTACTGCAGAGATGGCTCTTTACATCATTTCTTTGTAACAGTTGTTCGTTTCATCACTTCACCATTCAGGTCTATTGAAAGGAAAGGAATCCACATGCAATTTTCTAGCAGCCAGGCTTACAAGGCATTCTGTTTCTTCAGGCAGCTATAACGTTTGAAAGGCCGAACAATACTTACGTTACACTGAACATGTAAGCACTTCTAATCTGAACTGATTTTTCTTAAACTACCGCATGGTGTTTAGGTTATACCCACTATGGGAACAGTAATTAACACAGATTTGTACAAAGGATACCAGGAAAATATTAAAACATAATCTAATTATCAATGAATATATGATAGGTCTTACTGGGGTTTACAGTGAAAGGAGATTACAGAGTTTAATCCCCCACAAAAATAATTCTAATTAATTCTTACTATTTACCGATACTGCTGTCTTGTATTGTTCTAACTCGAAGCTGGAGATTTCATCAGTTTTACTTCAATGTACAACAGAAGATATTTTCTTAATAACTTTAAAGTACTTTGCGTTTATTGGTAGATTAATATTTATTCATAGCTGTTCTGCGGAGAGATACCACATAGCTTCCTAGGATAAAAAAGGGTTGCTAATCCAAAACAAGCAAGCATATGGATCCTTAACTTTTTCATCATTTTTGCCTTTCTCATTATGCTTTTAATTGCACAGTAAAGTTAGGTTTTATTTTTTTCTTATTGGTACTGTAGTTTAGTACTCACATACTCATTTTTTTACATGGAAACTAGCCTGGTGTGTGTTCCATACCACTTGCACCACACTCTTACCAGACATGGTCTTTTAGGGCGGCTTCTACATGGATCTATATAGATTTCCCTCCAAATTCCCTTTTCCATTGTCTCTACTGGAGGGTGGGGAGATGATGTATAAATAGATTAACCAATAAATGGGCCATTTATTCTATTGGAGGGTGAGCTGATTAAAATCCTTTTCTTTTTCCATCCCTCACCAGTACAATGAAGGTTGCAATCCACATTCTGAAACACCACCACATTTTCTAAATATGTTGTAAAATGGTGACAAAAGAGACACACCTTAAATTATGAAGAAATACAGCAATCATGTGTTAACAGGTGGTCATGACAGAATTTTTTGTGGCTATGTTCATTTTTTAAAAAGGCATATGCTCTAGGTATGGTATTGTTCTATAGACTTGTGTAGGAAGAAAATGCCTGAAAAATTGTAACACGTGTGCAACTGAAAAAAAAAAAAAAGCTACAAAAAATTCTTGTAAAGACTAATTAATAGTGATGAGCGAATGCGCTCGTTACTCGAGATTTCGGGTGACCTCCGAGTATTTTTTAGTGCTCGGAGATTTAGTTTTCATCGCCGCAGGGAATGGACCTGTAGAAGCACAAGCCACGCGCAAAACGGCCGTAGTCGGTTTTGTCTTTTGTCTCCCCTTGCTAAAACTTCCCTTGTACCTGCACAAATCATATGGGTGGTCCAGAATTGTTTAAAGGCATAGTAATCTTAGTGTATGTAAACTTTTGACTTTGCAGTAATTAATAAAAATGCCTTAAAACATTCTCTCTCATTATTCTGGCATTTGGCAAATATTAATAATTATGGTAATCCTAACTTACCTAAAACGGGAAAGGTTTATTCTGATTTCATGTCAGATATTGAGAAAAACATGCATGTGTGTTTTTATATTGTTATGTAAACTTCTGGTTTCAACTGTATATCAGTTCATGGTAAGAGCATGCGATAATACCGTAGATAGAAATGTGGAGAGTGATTACAAGTGGCATAATAACTCCAAAAACAGATCCATAATTAAAGGCGTTGCCCATTACTTTAATATTGATGGCCAAATATAAGGATAGTGCATCAATAAAAGATTGGTACAGGTGCCACACTAAGCGCCCCGGCCAATCAGCTGTTTCTGGTGCCAACCGAATGTAATCAGTTGCAAAGCTACATAGCTCCATCAACGGCACAGTGGCCACACCAGGGTACTACATATCTATCACTATTCACTTGAATAAAGGAAGATGTTCCGTGTCCGACCTCGGCCACTATGCAGGAGCTGTGCTATGATGCTCCGCAACTGATCACATCCATTTGGCACCCGGTGGGGGTTGCTGGGTGTCTTACCCTTACCAAACTGATATTGATTAACTATCCTATTATTAAAAAGAAAATGTGCTTCAATAAAATAACGCCCTAAAATGCCCAAACTGGCTTTATGATATGCCATCTTACAGGCATTGCACACGTATAACAATCCGTTCTGGCATTTAAACGGACACAAATCTAGAATATGATTGCTATTTACTCCTGGTTAGACAAGAATTTTCATTCCAAATTTCTAAATGTAGATTTAATATAAATGGAGATCACATATGTAAGGTGTATTTACATATTCAAAGTTCTCATACATTTTCAGGAAAACTTTCACAAATAAAGCTTTGTGCTAAATGTGTTTTCTGCACTTAGCAAACTACCATAGTTAAAAATATCAGTAATCTTAATGTCTGTGCCATTGGCAAGGTGATCACTTGAAGTTTTTCTATTATGTAAGTTAGGGAATAGATAAATGTTCTCTCCTTGCAACTGGTTGGAGGGTTTTAAAAAGATGTGATTCAAAGGTAAGGGCTTACTATATGCAAAGTCACAAATGATGCAAACCTAGAAAAAAACTAAAAAATAACCCGAGGTAACACTATAGTGTAGTCTGCTAGTTAACATTTTGTCAATAATCATTATAAACATAAATAAAAGTTAATATTTAAAAATGAAATTATACACTTTAATCTGTAATTTTCTACGTACAATGGTCTCATATTATATAGCATTTATATAATTATATTAAAGCATTAACCAGTGACTCGCCACACTGGTCATTGGCTATTTAACATTTTGGGAAGAATTTACTTTTGTCTTTTGTTATGTTCCAAGTGCGTTAGGAGTATTCCCTTTCACCAGTTTTAGGTTTAAAGGGAACCTGTCAAATTCATATTGATTCATTCTTGGGTTTTGCGCTTGGATGGCCCTGGCACTCCCAATAGAATGAACTGAGAAGCAGTGAGCATGATTGACCACTGTTCCATTCAAGAAGGGACCCCAGCAATCTGGAAGTTATCCCCTATGCAATGGATAGGAATAACTTCCAATACTTGAAGATACTCCCCTTTAAGCATTCATTTTCAAATAATTTACGCCAGGTTTCAGATGATCCATGTTTTTGGTCCATTTGCAAGGTAGATAGTACACGGGAAAATGGTCTTGTTCAGATTAGCTTAAAAAATGCAGCATGCACTAGTCTTTTCTGTTTTTCAAAGGAGACTCATCCATACAACTGAATGGAGCCGTCATATTGACATTACACATTTTTAAAGTATCCATTAATAGGAAATGGAATTGGACCTTTTAGTAATTTTTGAATTGTGGATGTAAAAACAGACGTCATATGGCTTTCACCTGGACGAAAAACCCAACAATTTTCATAGACTCGTCTGAACCCGGACGTACTGCTTAAATGAGTCGTACTAATAAAATTATTAAATGTATATTTATATTTCAAAGAAACAAGGGCACAAGCACATCCCATAAAGGCACTCCTATCAATCATTCGTATATAATATATTATTATATATTACATAATGGCATTTAGACTATTTTAGGTCAATTCTAAAAAATATAGAGAATATTGATAACTATAGGTGCAAATAACTCAATTTTCATACTTTAAATTCATATATTATTTGATCGATAAGGCCATTTTATTCACATATTGTTAACTGAACTCTGACCTTGAGTGTTACGTGTATCTGAAGCTGCATTTTATTACCTAAAATAGGTAAAAAGGAGCAAGGGGAGACTGCAAGATGACGGTGATCACATGTACATCTAACTTTTGCAGTAAGCTTAGTAAGTCATGGATGCAAGAACTAAAAAAAAATAAAATTCAGTAATCACTGTACAATTATCAGTAAATGTGACACTTGCTAAATTATTAAACAGAATAACAGTGATCAACCATGAGTATTAGATCACTTTCATCTTATTTTAAAAAATAATAATAATTTTAATGTTACCGTAATTGGTTTTTGCTTTAGGGGAATTTATAATTTTTATTCTAATCTTTACCATAGCACACATTAAACATTTGTAACAAAATAAGAAAAAAAAAATCACTAGGCGTTGTGACTTATTTCACAACTAAAATGGAGAAAATTTATTTAGAGACTTGACACTGTTTGATTGAGTTTTTGCATATCCTAAGTATCATAGTTCAAATACCTGATACTTATATATTCTAAAATTGAAAGTCGAAACTATGGAACTTGATGCGTTTCGGAAACTGTACTCACGGCAAAGTATGCCAACAAACTAAATGTGAAACTTTGAAAATATGTGCTTGTAAGCACTGGAGTACATGAAATATGATATTTAATGAGTACCGGTAATTAATATTGTAATTTACTGTTTATCCTCTTAAAAAACAACCTATGAGGTGATCACCTTAAGCCCACATGCTTTATTAAAATGTGCTCCTGAATATGTTTATTTCACAAGCGACTGGCTTACACCCTTTTCGTTACTCCACATTCTAGCTTGGAAAATCACTGTCTACGTTTCAAACAAGTCACCGGTTGTGCACATAAAAAGTGTTTTACCAATGAAATCTGCAGCTCATCATCCAAAATCGGTTACTTATTTTTTTTGCTCAAAAAACAAACAAACAGTGGGGTGATAATAAAACCATAGACTTAACAATACTGCTCCTTCAGTCTAACCTGAAGATCACTAGGAAGTTTAGAACGAGTTCAACTCATAAGTAGCCTTGTTGGTGGGAGGTGCGCCTAACACATTATGCAAAATGATCTTCTTGTGCATGCTGTTTATAGATCGGTGTCTCCAGAGTCCATCAAAGAACATCATCTTTTATATATACATGGACAAATGCAAATCTGCAGCTATCGAAAGAGGAGTTTCACATGGCAGAAGCTAGGTTTCTACTTTTCCGTAAGTCCCTTCAGGAGGCCTGTAATGCTTTGGGAAAGCTTTCAGCTGCAGACTGTTAAACGCATATTTGCGACATCCAACGTTCTTCATGGTGTTTTCTCGCCGACAGCCCTCACTACGGAAAAACAAAATACAAAAACAGGCACAACAAAAGAAAATAAAACTTGCACAAATAACAAAAGAAAAGCATGGGCAAAAGCAGTAGCCAGAGGAGCAATATTAAATGAGGATGTCCGAGAACACATGCTAAGGTCATGGAATGTGCAGGGTAACATTTCCAGCAGCTGGTTTCTGGTGGAATAAAAACATGTGTCATTTATTAGATTTTGTGTTGAGATGTAAAGCATGACAGTATGTGGGCTATAGCAGCTGGGATTCCAGGAGAAAAGAAAAAAGGGTCAAATGATAGTTTTTGTGAAGGTGCAAACTTTGAGGTGTTCAGAAAAGATGGAAAACAAAACACTCTTTCTTTTAGGCATTGACAGAACAATTACAGAGAGAACATATAAAGGAGTTAAACCTCGGAGCACACCATGTCCCCTAAACTCATAAGTTTTGGGACCATGCCAGACCTTCAGAAAAAGTTGGAGCAAAGAATGAAGTAGCCCCAAAAAAGCATTGTATCCACATGTATGGCAGACCTACTAGAGTGAAACAATACATTATACTATTATACTATATCTGGTAACTAGCTGATTAAGGGCCTTGGCTCTTCTTCACCTTTTCTCTGGCTACTAAAAAGGATCCCAAATATCAGTTCCCAGATTGCTCCATACTGTAATACCTACAACCCCTATAAATGAGTTGTCCCATGATAGACAACCCATGGCATTCAGGTGATCACTGCTGGTCTCTGTTGGCATCCCGGCAAACACCAGGTTTGCCAGCCAAGCATTTCCTCTGCAGTGCCCTATGCAGAAGAAATAATATGTAATTCAAGGATGGCTCAAGTCGTCCAGATTGGGAGCTGCTCTTAGAGTATCACTTGTTATTCTGGTTAATAGAGGGAGCAGCTAACCTCCCTCTATTCCCAATAGGGCACACGGATTATTTAATATTACTACGTCTGAGCTTCAGTCTCCAGTAGGCGTACTTGCCCAAAATGACGCACGTCAGAACACGCATTCGCTCTATTGGCACCATTATAGTCTATGGGCCCATTGGCACATACCTCAGAATCCCGTTTTACGGAGAGTTCTGACATAAGCCCCAAAGAAATCACCGAACGGGTGCTTGAAAGCACCCCTATATAAGTAAAAAAAGATACACTAAAACGGAGCTGAAGCTTATGGTATGTACGGAACATATACAGCCATAGCATTGAATAATTTCCTTCAAACACATCACGTAGTAACCAACAGTAGACATGTCATTGAGCTGTAACACTTGACTAACTCATGACTAAGAACTACTTCTACACTTTCTCCTCTACCTAAAATAACAATGAATATATTGCATAAAATGGAAGTCAGACATCCGTATAAATAAATAGTACACAGCTGGAACAGCCAGCACATTCAAGCCTAGGTTTTACTCATTTACCAGGCCATATATAAACACAAAAACAATAAGAAATGTCCGTTTCTTAAACATATGAAGTACCACTTAATGCTACAAAATGGTTTGCATTCCGTAGATCAAAAAGAAGATTTTTTTTACAAAACAAGTCATGAGTGAGGGTATAAAATAGGTTAAGCCATCCAATATTCCTATTTATATATCTGTTGGTCAGGGTAAATGGTTTTTCCAGTTTTTATGTCTATTTGGTCCTCAAATGAATAGGGTTTTTATAGTAGTGAGGTGTATTGATCAGGCACACATCTCTTCTGCCAGGTTTCAAGGGCTTTGATGTATACAGAAAGTGCATGGATTGACTTAGGGACCTTATCAGCATAAAGTGGAAAAAAACATTTACAAGGTATTACATTTTTGTGGTCTTACTACCTTGTGAAGACAAATGGAAGGAAAATTTTGATTTCTATTTCTAAAAAGCAAGGATAAATCTAAACTGCTGTTAGAATTAAGGGAGATGTAGGATCCAATAATATAAATACAAATAACACAAGCTACAAATTCCAATTTGACCACAGGTATCAATTTACATCTATATAAATGCACAAATAAGATCATATCTGGTCCATTATGTGAAATAAAAGCTTATCAATAAAATAGGATGATGGGTATCCAACATAGTAAAATCTCAATCTTCTACGAACATGGAAGAATAGCAGAATAAAAAAAATAAAATGAAAACTTTATATTGGGCATTTTTCTATGCAAAGGCACTTTTCGGGGAGCAAACAATGGCTTTGGACATCCATGTCACTTCCAAATTGCACAGGTGCCCGAAGTAATGGGAAACATAGAAGGTGCAAGAGCTATATCGCAAGGCTATATGTATATAGACTATATAAACATGGAAGCACAACAGGCAGCAGGTGAGGAAGATTGGGTTTTTTTTGTGTTAAAAATGTTACATAAAAATATATATTTTCAAAGTGCATGCATCTTTAGAGTAGTCAAGCCTCAGATTGATCAGAACTGACCATGAAAGCAAGTGTGCAGCTATGACCATGCTGCCAATAGATGAAGCCTCAGATAGACCTGCATCTATGACTTGGCCATTGAGGAAGAGATGGGTAAATACCTTATATCTTATAAAGTATGTCGCGAAAGCAGCATGAATAGTACAAAATTCAATAGAATACTGAAGATTGGTACAAACGCTACATAGTGCCAATGTATGGTACTATAGGTACAAAGCAGCATCAAGGACATGAGGTAAGTAGTAAGCTGAACGTAAATACATATCTACAACAATGGTCTGCCCAATTCTTATGAGCTACCTCAAATTTAAAGTGTAAAATGAAAACAGTAAGGCATTAAATATAGGACATAGCTCAGTCAACAGTGTGACAAACTCCTACGATCCCATTAAGCTTTGTATTTCCAAGCATAAATACTTCTGCCTCTTCTTCATTTGCAACGAAATCTGGAAACTAAGTACGCAATGCTGAGGAACACCCAGACTATGAGCAAATTTGGGCTGAATGCTAACAATGGAATAGAGTAGAGGAGACTGGGATCCAGCCTAAAATCTCGGATCGGAACCAAGCCACTCAAGTTCTTCTGGGTGACTATTTCTCGAGTTCCAATGCTGCAAAGAGGATAATTTAGGATTGCAAATGAAAAAAACAAACAAACATGGCCCCTCGCCCAAAAAAAAAAAATGGAACATACAAAAAATTGGGGTAAATAGCAAACAAAAAAACAAAAAAAATGCATCAAAGGAGAGTCACAGAATATTGGAAACATACATTTAAAGATGATGTAAGAAAACCAAAAGTAGCAATGTGGAATCAAAAAAGAGAAAAGAGAGAATAAAAGAGAAATCATAAGAATGCATCATAGACAAGTGAAGCGAAAAAGAAAAAAAACTGGAAGACTTCCATGTTTGGTTCAGTGCAAAGAGCCACTTAGTCCATGCTGCCATGCATCATCATGCTGCTAAGCAGTGGCTTCTGAAATGCAAATAGACCATCAACAAACCAGTACAAGATTTGACCCTTTCAATCTCAGAGAAAGAAATGTTAAAGAGCAACCATCGTTTTAATTTTCATTTAACAAATTAACAGTAAATGTGGAAATAAGAAACGTTGTAAAATATTGTTTTACATAAATTTGCGTTCTTCTCCTGGACTGATTTTCAAATCTCATTTCAATGGTAAAAGATGTAAAATCTGTATTCAATGAAAACAGAGTTTCACATTACTGACTTAGGAGATTACAGTTGGTGTTTAGAAGATTCTATGGAGAGTGGAAAGGGAGGAGGAGAAGAAAGGCACTAGAGGCAAACAGACATTGTACTGTAAGTTTTCCTCTAAATCTAGGGGAAAAAAACAGAACTGCCATTTCAGGGGAACTTCCTGCAGGTTGTCTGTGTCAGCCTCTAGACCAGGGGCAGCGAACCTATGACATGTGTGCCAGAGGGGGCATGCGCGCCATCTCCTCAGGACTAGGACCGCCACCACTCTTCTCAGCCCCCTTGCCATGTCCCTCATCACTAGCACTATGGCCACTCTCCTGTGCACGTGTGCCATCCCATCAGGCCATCAATCTGCTCATGCGCTGAGGAGAGTTGTGGCGCTAGTGCCCACAGGTAGGATTGTGAAATATGAAATATGAAGAGACCATATCAGCACTGCAACTGGCAGAAGTGAGTAGTTACCGTATATACTCATATATAAGACGAGTTTTTCAGCACATTTTTTCATGCTGAAAACGTTCCCCTCGGCTTATACACGAGTCATTGTCCCAGAAGACGGCGGGGGAGGGGGAGCGGTGGAGCAGTGGGTCCCAAGGAGGCAGAAGCCGGCTGCTGCAGTTAAAGCCTGTGTTCGCTGCTAAAGATAAATTACTTTTATAGCGCGCAGTGTCAGCAGCAGTAGCCGGCTTCCAGCAGATGCCGGGCTATCACGGGTAACCGCGTATTAAGGTAAAGAATATTCACCTCTCTCCACTCCCATAGGCATATGGGAGTGGAGAGAGATGAATATTCATTACCTTAATGAGCGGGGACACGTGATTGTCTGGCCGCAGATGCTGCTGGCACAGGAACAAGATGCTGCGAGGGAGCGCAGAGAAGGTAAGTAGGATTCTTGTTTGTTTTTTTTAATGCTTTTCTCATGAGGGGTCATACATACAAGGATAGGGATGAGGAACCATGCAAACTAGGACAGGGATGAGGAGCCATGCCGACAAGGATGGAGATAAGGAGCCATGCCGACAAGGATGGGGATAAGGAGCCAGGCAGACAAGGATGGGGATAAGGAGCCATGCAGACAAGGATGGGGATAAGGAGCCATGCAGACAAGGATGGGGGATAAGGAGCCATTCATACAAGGATGGGGATGATGAGCCATGCAGACAAGGAAAGGGATGAGGAACCATGCAGACAAGGATGGGGGTAAGGAGCCATGCAGACAAGGATGGGGATAAGGAGCCATGCAGACAAGGATGGGGATAAGAAGCCATGCATACAAGGAAAGGGATGTGGAGCCATGCAGACAAGGGTGGGGATAAGGAGCCATGTAGACAAGGATGGGGATGAGGAACCATGCATACCATAATAGGGAATAGGGGACAATGCATAGCCTGCTTATACTCTAGTCATTAAATTTTCCCAGTTTTTCATAGCAAAATGAGGTGCCTCGGGTCGGCTTATACACGAGTATATACTTTTATATTTTTAATGTGGGGCACATTATACAGTATGGAGCATCACGTGGGGCCATTAAACAGTACGGAGCATCGTGTGGGGCCATTATACAGTATGGAGCATTGTGTGGGGCCATTATAAGAGTATGGAGCACTGTGTGGGGACATTATACAGTATAGAGTATTATGTGAGGCCATTATACTGTATGGAGCACTATGTGGGGCCATTTTATAATATGGAGCATTGTGTGGGGCCATAATACTGCATGGAGAACTATGTGGGGCCATTATACATTTATGGAGCACTGTGTGGGGTCATTATACAGTATGGAGCACTATGTGAGGCCATTATACAGTATGGAGCATTATGTGGGCACATTATACAGTATGAAACACTATGTGGAGCTATTATACAGTATGGAACATCATGTGGGGCCATTATACAGTATGGAGTATCGTGTGGGGCCACTATACAGTATGGAGCATCGTGTGGGGCCATTATACAGTATGGAGCATCGTGTGGGGCCATTATAAGAGTATGGAGCACTGTGTGGGGACATTATACAGTATAGAGCATTATGTGAGGCCATTATACTGTATGGAGCACTATGTGGGGCCCATTACACTTTATGCAGGACTATGTGGGGGCTATTACAATGTATGGAGGACTATGTGGAGCCAATATACTTTATGGAGATCTGTGTAGAGCCACTGTATTGTATGGAGGACGTTATGTGCCTGTTATACTGTATGGAGGGCTGTGTGGAGATTACAGTTGGAGAATCATACTTTGGGGGTCACCATTCTTTGTTATGGGGAACTGAGGGAGGTGGGTACAGTAGGGTCATCATACTGTGCGTGTGGAGTTCACTATGGGGATATCATACTGTGTTTGGGAGCACTTTTGTTTGCATCACACCTTATCTGCTGTAATCAAGGTTTTTTTATCCTTTGCTAATATATATATCTACTATATAATTGTCTAAGGGTCACTTCCGTCTGTCTGTCCTTCTGTCACGGATATTCATTGGTCGCGGCCTCTGTGTCATGGAAATCCAAGTCGCTGATTGGTCGCGGTAAAACAGCCACGACCAATCAGCGACGGGCACAGTCCGGCGGCAACATGGCCGCTCCTTCCTCCCCGCAGTCAGTGCCCCCTCCATACTCCCCTCCGGTCAGCGCTCACACAGGGTTAATGGCAGCGTTAACCGACCGCGCTATGCCGCGGTGTAACGCACTCAGTTAACGCTGCTATTAACCCTGTGTGACCAACGTTTTACTATTGATGCTGCCTATGCGGCATCAATAGTAAAAAGATCTAATGTTAAAAATAATAATAAAAAAAAAAAATCGTTATATACTCACCGTCCGTCGACCTCCCTCGGATCCACAACAGGCCTTTCCCGCTCGTGACGCTCCGGTAACCGGTCCATGCTGCGATCTCGCGAGATGATGACGTAGCGGTCTCGCGAGACCGCTACATCATCATCTCGCGAGACCGCAATGCACTCTTCAGATCGGAGCGTGCGAGGACTCAGCGTCGGTAACCGCTTCGCTTGGATCCAGGGGCTCCAGAAGGTGAGTATATAACTAATTTTTATTTTAATTCTTTTTTTTTTTTTTAACAGGGATATGATGCCCACATTGCTATATACTACGTGGCTGGGCAATATACTATGTCACTGGGCAATATACTACGTGGCTGGGCAATATACTACGTCACTGGGCAATATACCAGGGGTGTCAAACTGCATTCCTCGAGGGCTGCAAACAGGTCATGTTTTCAGGATTTCCTTGTACTGCGCAGGTGATAATTTAATCACCCACACAAATAATGAGTTGGTGATTAAATTATCACCTGTGCAGTACAAGGAAATCCTGAAAACATGACCTGTTTGCAGCCCTCGAGGAATGCAGTTTGACACCCCTGCAATATACTACACGGCTAGGCAATATACTACGTGGCTGTGCTATATACTACGTGGACATGCATATTCTAGAATACCTGATGCGTTAGAATCGGGCCAACATCTAGTATAAATGTATATATATATATACATATAGTAGGGTAGGGGTCCTAGAGTAGAGTAGGGGTCCTAGAACAGAGCCTTGAGGAACACCGACTGACAAGGGGCGAAGTGAGGAGGTGGTGTATGTATGTACATGTGTGTATATATATATATATATATATATTTACATACACATACATACACATATACATACATACATACATACATACACCACCTCCTCACTTCGCCCCTTGTCAGTCGGTGTTCCTCAAGGCTCTGTTCTAGGACCCCTACTCTTCTCCATCTATACTTTCGGCTTGGGACAGCTCATAGAATCCCACGGTATGCAGTACCATCTCTACGCTGATGACACGCAGATCTAGCTATCCGGACCTGACCTCACCTCCTTACTTACCAAAATCCCGCACTGTCTGTCTGCTATTTCAGCCTTCTTTTCTGCTCGCTTTCTACAACTGAACACCGACAAAACAGAATTCAACATCTTTCCCCCATCTCACTCTACCCCTCCACCAGACCTATCCATCAATGTCAATGGCTGCTCACTTTCCCCAGTCCAACACGCCCAGTGCCTCGGGGTGATCCTCGACTCTGCCCTCTCCTTCAAGCCACATATCCAAGCCCTTGCCTCCTCCTGCCGTCTCAAACTCAAAAATATTTCCCGGATCCGTGCTTTCCTTGACCGCGACACAGCAAAAACGCTAGTGCATGCCCTTATCATCTCCCGCCTCGACTACTGCAACCTCCTACTCTCTGGACTCCCCTCTAGCACTCTGGCACCGCTCCAATCCATCCTACACTCTGCTGCCCGACTAATCTACCTGTCTCCCCGCTATTCCCCAGCCTCTCCCCTATGTCAAGCCCTTCACTGGCTTCCTATCGCCCAGAGACTCCAGTTCAAAACCCTCACAATGACATACAAAGCCATCCACAACCTTTGTCCTCCATACATCTGTGACATGGTCTCCCGGTACCTACCTACACGCAACCTCCGATCCTCTCAAGACCGCCTTCTCTACTCCCCTCTCATCTCTTCTTCCCACAACCGCATCCAAGACTTCTCCCGTGCTTGCCCCATACTCTGGAACTCTCTACCCCAACACATCAGACTCTCGCCTACCATAGAAACCTTCAAAAAGAACCTGAAGACCCACCTCTTCCGACAAGCCTACAGCCTGCAGTGATCCTGAAGTTACTGAACCGCCGCGCAACCTGCCCTACCCTCTCCTAGTGTTTCATCACCCCTCCCCTGCAGACTGTGAGCCCTCGCGGGCAGGGTCCTCCCTCCTTATGTACCCGTGTGCCTGTTATCTGCTCATGTTTAATGTATTTGTCTATATTTGCCTCGTATTCACATGTAAAGCGCCATGGAATAAATGGCGCTATAAAAATGTATAATAATAATAATAATAATTTATATATATATATATATATATATATATATATATATATATATATGCTTTTTACTGCTGTTACCGTTACATAACTTATTATATTATGCCACTATAATTCCAAAAGTTAATCGTTTTAGTTGATAAGGAAAAAATTCCTCAATTGTAGACATTTTTTTTTAACAAATATCAAGGTTGGACTGTAACTTTCTGCAAGCTTTTAACTTTGGCCCTCTGTGTATTTGAGCTTAATATCCCAGCCTTAAAGAGTTTGTTCTCATCATGATAAAGGGTTACAATTGGAAAGAGGTTGTAAAAACAAACAACTTTGAAGTTTTACTTTTGATTAGAAATCCTCTCCATTCTCAAGAACAGACCTTCACTACAATTGGTGGCTAGTATCTTAGGCTTGGAGTGCAGCACTTACAAGCTCTTTGATACGGACTCTACAGCGTGCTAATATACAAGTTGTCTTTCTAATCTAAAACCTCAGTATTCAGGGCACTTTGCGAAAAATAAGTGGGTTTTGGATTGCAATTTGGGCACTCTGTCTCTAAAAGGTTCACAATCACTGCTCTAGACCCTCCCCTCCCCCATAGACACTTAAAAGCATCAGCAGGCATCTACTATCTCAGTAGTGTAAAAATCTGTCTTCACTGAAAACAGATTTTTCTCCTGAATTGACAGAGAAAGAAGCAATGGTTACTCTTTAAAGCTGTCAGAGGATGTTGTCTGAGAAAGTTGTATTCTGCTGTTAAAGATTTCTCATTACTATAAAAATGTTCTGATGACAAGACCTCAGGGAATTAACATTAATTGCTTGATGAAAATTTGGCTATGTGTATGCTATTCTGAGATAATATCTACCTTATAATAAACTGGAGATGATATAAAAGGCCAAATACATTACTATCAAATTCTAAACACCGTTTTGAAATTGTAGAACCAATGGAAATGAAAAGATCAAAAAAATAGTTCAAAAATAAAAAAGATTGCTTCTAACAAATGGTTATTTACTGGTTATGTACACAGACACACTGTATCCATCTCATAGGCAAAACTGTCCTATATACAAAACAGCCACTCTGTACACAGACGTACTAATAAAAATGACTGACGTAAAAACAGTAGTACATGACCTAATGTTCACCAATAGCTGGGTCTACATCTGCCTCCTACCATAGCAATAAAAGTTACCGTATTTTTCAGACTTTAAGACGCACTTTTCCCCCAAAAATGGGGGGGTGCATCTTATATTCCAAACGCAGGCTTACCAGGGGGTTGCGGCAGTGGTGTAGCAGCATTCCTTCCTCAGTGCTCCATTTTCCTGAGGCTGTGGGCATCAGGAAAATATCCGCCGAAGGCTGCGTTTGCGCAGATTGAGATCTCGGCAGCCCTCGGTCTCAGGAAAATGGCCACCGCAGGCCACGCGTACGCAGATTGAGATTTCAGCGGCCCTCGGCTACAGGAAAATGGCCGCCAAGAAACCAATGATGCACTCAGCTCTACTCACCATTGCAACCGGTCTGCAGGATCGCCACATTTCTGCAACGGTATTCTGAGGAAGGGACCCTGCTCCATGCAACGCACTCTACTCTGCCTCACCGCCTACACCGGACCTGCAGCATCGCACCGCTGGGATACCCCGGGACTGCAGCATTGCCCCACTTCTACCGCCGCCGGCTCCTGAGGAAGGGACCATGCCTCCCGTGACCCTTCTCTACCACCGCCAGCCCTCAGGTAAGATAGCTTAAATTTGCCTGATAAGATGGACCTCATCTTATAAAAATCTTTTTTGCTATTTTCCACCCCAAAATTTGGGGTGCGTCTTATAGTCCGGTGCTTCTTACAGTCTGAAAAATACGGTATATTATTAAAGCAACCCTTCATCGTGGAACCGAAAAGTGACTAACCCACTGCTTCTTTGGTTAAATTTGTTATTTGCTTCTCCTGCTTCCTAGATAGCTGCTGAATTGGTATCAGGAGGGCAGTAGTACCAGTAAGTCTAAATATCATCCCTGACTTTGATATCTGACAACACAGGAAAGTTAGTAGAAGTGTAGTTTAGACTTACCATTGCACTCTACAAACCACTGTGCCAGCCATCTTGGAAATATAAGGAACATTATAAGGTACATTACAAAATACAGTGACAAAATCACTGGCAAAGTACTGAAGGGAATATATGTTTTCACTGAGGCTATTAGCTTCAGTGATTGAAACCTGGAAGTTTGCTCCAGCACACTAAGTGCTGGGAGGGGTTTTTCGGCCATTTTAAGGGCTAGGTTTTTCAGTGAACAGCTGAAGAGCGGGTGGGAGACTGTTCACCATATCTCCTCCCCAGGGTGGGGTTTAGAAGGTAAATAGTCAGCCTTCCGATACGCCTTTTAACGGCGGCAGTTAAGGGTACTTACGCCTCAGCTCCGCTTTTTAATGACGCTGAGAAATAAGTGTATAGCGCCCCCCCAGAGTCAGAATTTCTCCAGGGTCTCGGCTACCTGGGGTAGCTGAGACCCCAGAGAACATAATTTGGGTCGGTTTTTATCGACCCCAGTGTTGCTATCGCCGTTATTAACAGTATAATGATGACCTAAAAAAAAAAAATTTAAAAAAATGAAGTCAGATTTCCCATTTAATTTCTGCCTCCTCTGATGTGATCGCTCATCAGAGAGAAATGGGGTCCCCCGATCCATCCCCCCGAGGCTGCTGGCGTCTTCTTCTGGGAAGAAAATGGCGGGCGCATGTGCAATGCGCCCGAGATCTACCGGCCGACACCTGGCAACAATAGGAAATTATTCCTATTGGTTTATTTTGATCACTGTGATAGACCCTAATAAAAAATAGTAAATAAATCCCCCTTTATCACCCCCTTAGTTAGGGAAAAATAATAAAAAAAAATATAGATTTATTTCCATTTTCCATTAGGGTTAGAGTTGGGCTAAAGTTAGGGTTAGGGTAGGGCTAAAGCTAGGGTTGGGCTAGGGTTGTGGCTATGGTTGGGATTACGGTTAGGATTGGGATTAGGGGTGTGTTAGGGTTAGGCTAGTGGTTCGGGTTATGGTTGGGATTAGGGTTAGGGGTGTGTTGGGGTTATGGTTGGAGTTAGAATTGGGTGGGGTTCCACTGTTTAAGTACATCAGTGGGTCTCCAAATATGACATGGAACCACAAATGATTCCAGGCAATTTGGCATTCAAAAAGTCAAACGGTGCTCCCTCCCTTCTAAGCCCTGCCAAGCGCACAGTGGCTTTCCTCCACTTACAGCAGGGGTGTCAAACTGCATTCCTCGAGGGCTGCAAACAGGTCATGTTTTCAGGATTTCGTTGTACTGCACAGGTGACAATTTAATCACCAACTCATTATTTGTGTAGGTGATTAAATTATCACCTGTGCAGTACAAGGAAATCCTGAAAACATGACCTGTTTGCAGCCCTCGAGGAATGCAGTTTGACACCCCTGACTTACAGGGTATCGGAGTACTCAAAAGAAATTGTACAACAAAGTTTGGGGTCCATTTTATCCTGATACTCTTGTGAAAATAAAAAAAATTGGTTCCAAAGTAAATTTTTTGTGAAAAAAGCAAAATGTTCATTTTTTCCTTCCACAGTGCTTTAGTTCTCGTGAAGTACCTGAAGGGTTAATAAACTTCCCTAGCAACCCCCACATGTACTTATGCTAGCTAACAGATGTAAATCATTCAGCTGCGGCAAGAAAAACTAAATCTCCGAGCACTAAAAAATACTCGGAGGACCCCAGAGGATGCACGGGAAATCTCGAGAAACGAGTATATTCGCTCATCACTAGTGCTGATGTAAAGTAGACACGTAGGAAATGTTATTAACTATTTTGTGTGACACTACTCTCTGATTTTAGGGTACAAAAATTAAAAAAAAGTTTGAAAATTGCAATATTTTCTAAATTTCTGCCAAATTTCAATTTTTGTTCATAAATAAGCGCAAGTTATAGCGAAGAAATGTTACCACTAACATGAAGTACAATACGTCACGAAAAAACATTCTCAGAATCAGTGGGATATGTTGGAGCGTTCCAGAGTTAGAACCTCAAAGTGACAGTGGTCAGAATTGTAAAAATTGGCTCGGTCATTAAGTACCACATTGGCTCTGTCACTAAGGCTAGGGTCACATTGCGTTAGGGCAGCATAGCGCTATGGACTGCGCTAACGCAATGTCCCAAAAGGGATCGCGTTTGCCGATCCCGCTAGCGCAGATCACTCAAATGACGGCACATCTATAGCGCACGCCCAATGTGGGCGTGCGCTAGTGATGCGTTCGCCATTACAATCAATGGCGGCGTTAACGGACTACGTTACACCGCGTTATGCCGCGGTGTAACGTAGTCCGTTAAACGTACCGCCATAAAGCAGTGTGACCCTAGCCTTATAGAGGTTAAACCATACTGAACCTTGTTGTTGTATCCAAAGTGGGCATATGGACTGTGCTATATTTTATCTTTTGCTTTCCCGTTATGCCAGAAAGGCCATGTTTATTTTGTGGAACCTGCAGTGGGTTATGCTGCATATAATCCAGCAGAAGAAAGGTGCCTGTGTCTGCCTCTCTGAGCAGCCGAGTGTGCCAATCTTCCACAATACATAGTCACTATTCAGTGCCAGGGTGGAGGGTCACTTTAAATCATAAAGCACAAAAACACAAGTCTAATCCAGTTTCTAACTGCAAGATAGATATAGACAATATACTCCTCAGTCTCATTATTCTACTTACGATCCCACTACAAAAAACACTATACATTTCTGTTAAATATTCCAACTATTACTTAAGCCTTGTGCACAACTTTTACGCTGAGACAACTGAAAATCCCACCACTTCACTAACAAAGGAGTTACCAACTTATCTTTATTTTAAAAGATGTGTTGGGGACAGGATTGCCGTAAGTGGAATTTTGAGTTCTACAAATCGAAGGCTGGGGAATTGGATCACCTCTTACCCCCCATTGTGAACAGGTAACTGAATCAAGTTGAAGAGCAGACATAGAATTCTAGTTTACAGAATCCATGGATATGTCCATGATCAGGGAGCCTATTCACATCTGGGGGTAAAATTGCAAACATTTTGGTAGCGGGCAATCCACAGGAGCTCAATATCTCTCTGAATTATGGATATATCATTTCATGTGTGGTAAAGTATAGAACACTTAAAGGATGTTCAGTGCGATGAGGGCCAAACTGATTCTCTAAGAGGTTTCTGGGGGAAAATATGACCCAGATCAGAAATAAGGGCTAAAACTGAATTTGAATCGAATTTCATCAGCCGCCCCTCTGTAGAGGGAGGAGTACGGGGTGTTGGGAAGACCTTTTATCACGTCATCTAAGGAATATCCTGGTCAGACACAGAGAAGGGCAACGAGTATTGCAGATCTGTTCTTATTTCCTGACGCTTCTCCTCCACCAGAAGTTCTCACGGATCCAATTTATTAGACGCATCTGTATTTTATCCCTAATATTTTGCAGTGTTTTAACATATGTACGGTATATCTTTTTGTATTTTCACTTTTTTTTACCACAGTACTTCTTTTTTATATTAAATCTAAAATGTTATCTGTTTTTCCCTTGTTGCTCTAACATCCCCACAAACTCGAGGAGAGAAAAAATAGCTAGGTGGTGTTACCTTGTAGCCAGAGCTTGGGAAAGTGTTGTGAATTCTGTGGTCGAGCTCCCTCCTGTGGTCATGAGTGGTACTTCGGCTGGTTCTGTCTATGAGCTTCCTTTGGTGGATGTGAGTGGGGCTGCGGCTTCTGAGTTTCCTTCCTCAGGTGACGAGGTTAAGTCTTAGGTGCTGCTCTATTTAACTCCACCTAGTTCTTGTTCCTTGCCTCCAGTCAATGTTCCAGTATTGGTCTTGCTCTCTCCTGGATCGTCTTGTGGCCTGTCTGCCCTGCATAAGCTAAGTTCTGCTTGTGTTACTTTTTGTTTGCTATTTTTTCTGTCCAGCTTGCTATATTGGTTTTTCTTGCTTGCTGGAAGCTCTGGGACGCAGAGGGAGCACCTCCGTACCGTTAGTCGGTGCGGAGGGTCTTTTTGCGCCCTCTGCGTGGTTGTTTGTAGGTTTTTGTGCTGATTGCAAAGCTATCTTTCCTATCCTCGGTCTATTCAGTAAGTCGGGCCTCACTTTGCTAAAATCTATTTCATCTCTGTGTTTGTATTTTCATCTTTACTCACAGTCATTATATGTGGGGGGCTGCCTTTTCCTTTGGGGAATTTCTCTGAGGCAAGGTAGGCTTATTTTTCTATCTTCAGGGCTAGCTAGTTTCTCAGGCTGTGCCCGAGGCGCCTAGGTCTGGTCAGGAGCGCTCCACGGCTACCTCTAGTGTGGTGTGATAGGATTAGGGATTGCGGTCAGCAGAGTTCCCACGTCTCAGAGCTCGTCCTATGTTATTAGTAACTATCAGGTCACTTTGTGTGCTCTTAACCACCAGGTCCATTGTGTTTCTGAACCACCTGTTCATAACAGGAAAGCTGCGTGTGCCAGTGTAGCAGTGTGCTGCCCAGTGCAGGCACCTTTCTGGCCTGGTGGAACGGCAAATGGTGGCAGTGTAAAGTGTGGCATGGATGTGGGGACAGTCTGTGGCGTGCGCTTAGCTAATTGTTGGCCTATCACAATAAGTGAACGTTGGATGAGTGGGAAGCAGAGTCACATTCTAGGTACGTGTGTCGTGAGCAAGTTGGAGGCAGCAGTAGTGGTGTTCGTGACAATATTTTAGTACCGTACTTACTAATATATACTGTAAGTATTACAGGTTCTCTTTTTGGATATAAAAGTGCCAGTCTACTCAAAGATTGTACAGTTGTCCTATTCTCAAAATGGCTGCTGTTGGAGGGTCATGTGACCAGACCTGTCCACCATCCTCTTCCAATTGAAAACCGGCTTTCCCATGTTCAGTGTTTTTCAATTGGAGGAAGCCTGAACATCAGGTCTGCAGACTTAAAACATGGGTACAATAGGTCTTTCTGAAAAAGGCCTAACTTTGTAAACACGTCTTATTGCCTGTACGATGGTACAAGAGCTGCGTTCACAGTTCTTCTGGTTGTCACAAGAAATAGTTTACAATGAAATTACTGTATATGGCTGGTGGACCAAAACAACTGATAGAAGTGGAACGAGTGGAAAGTATATTTTATGCAGTGATAAAATTTGCAAGTCGTAGATATGAAGCCTTCAGAATGATGAATGCAGCTGTATTAGCATTGGTATTAAACATTTCTGTCGATTAATTCTAGATGCAAGACGATTCCCTGAAGAGGAACTTTTAAATTCAGTTTTGCTGGTGTCCGAGATGCTGTTATTTGCGCCAAACTTGGCAAAATTTCACACAATATCCAAGAAATGTGACCCCTCTTTGCCTCTGTCACCTTTTTAATGCCATAGAGTGAGTTTGTGACCGTTTTGTGCAACTGTTTTAGCTATTCATAAATCTGCCTTACAGCTCATTTTCATAGCTATCCACACCCAGATTAAGCTACTTTGTGGTATAAAATATAAAAAAAAGTCTCAAGATATTCTATTGAAACCATACTTCGCTTTGTACGCATGCTAAGGCAGGAATTTTGAGCTTCTGCCTCCTGAGCTGCACTCTTCTCAGTGGTCTTTTTAGCAATCGGTGTGAGTCTCAGAACTCGGACCTTCACCGATCTGCAGGGAATTGAAGGGCCCAAACAATACAACATTAGTTTCATAAACTTACTCTTAAAACAACATTAACCAATTCATCTACTTTACAGTATATGCTGTTTTCACGCAGTGGTATGTAAATAGCCTCATATAACGTCGGAAGTTCTAACGTTAACTTAGGAGAATTGGATAAATGTTTATGCTCCAGTACAGAAAAGAAAGTGAATAAATCTGTCATATGCTCAAGTTTTAGAAAATAGAAAGGGTCAAAAAAAGGATAAAAGGGGATGAAGAATTTGCATGTAGCAAAAACATTTGATAGACATGTATGGAGGGAACAAGACTGAGAAGCTTTCTACACTACATGGGGAAAGAGGTTGCAAAATTGGAATCTGTTAGCTGGATTCTCACACCTCAAACTACTTACGGTATATGCGCATGTAGCTCTTTCAAAGAGAAGCTCAGCAATACCCCTACATGACCAGTCTGCTTCTCCATTATTGTGAAATTAGCGTTTGATTTGATATGCAAAATGAGGTTGTATATTTGAAGCCTCTGTCACTCCAGCTCTATTCTTCACCCAATGTCACCTCTACCTGCTTGACTGACAGTTAATCTGAAGTCAAACAGCATAGAGGCTGTCCGACAAGCAGGAGGATGCGGTGCTGGGCAGGGAATAGATCTGGAGTGACAGAGGCTTCAGATCTACTTATAGCTCATTGGCCTCATTTGCATATAAAGTCAAATGATGATTTCTCCGTAACGGAGGAACGCAATAACCATGTAATGGTATGGCTGGACTTGTCTTTGAAAGAGCTACATGCACATATAAATAGTTTATGGTGGGAAGTTCTTCTGACAGATTCCCTTTAAGCTTTATGTGGTAAGTGGTGCGCAGGGGTTAAATGCCAAGGCAATGTTTTAATGAGAACACTGAAAGGATATAAATCACAACTTCTCTTTTATTCCACAGTAACATCCCTGCTGCTGCTGCACACAGAACATAAGTGCGGATATACTGTACAAACAAGGCGAGATGGAGGGGTAGGAACAGTCATGACAACCAACCACACAGCCTCGGTGACCTGACAAGTAAAAGCTGGTATATGTCTAGAGCCGATGTGGGTACCCGACACCTTCCAGCCGTATAACAAAAGCAACAGGTGACCCAATCCTTCTCTAGACGATATGACTAGCAAACCAGGGCAACCTGCAGATGCATTCCCAGGAACCACAGTTTTCTGACCATAAAAACCCAGTGATCAGGTCTCCAATTAATTTAAGTGCAGAAAAAGAGAATTTTTTTTGTCATTATTACTACATTAAAACTTTCATCTTTATTTCATAATAAACTATATATAACGTTTAGAGCTTTGCTTCTTTCTGACCCAGTTACCTGGATTTTTTCTGGGAAGTACACATCTGTAGCTCACCTGGTTGCTGTAGTGAGGGCAAATAAAGCCATTGAGCAAGCGAGATTTTGCTTACCTTCGCATGCACTCCAGAGCTTGTGTAAAAACCTGTGGCGCCATTCCATGCTCATGTTGTAGAATCAAGCATTGCTCCAACGTCACTGACATGGCTGTACGGTCCTTGGCACTCTTACAGCTTGTAAATCGAACACCATTTAGTCGTCTACATATCTAAGAAAGTGGGAGAACTCACGTGACATAACAGAAGAAAATCGCCTTCCAAAAATACTTTCCAAAATGATGACGTAGCACTGTTGGAAAACTACAAAACAGAACAATGTGGAGGAACTGCCCGGAATGGATATATTCCTTTTTACTGGGGTGCTCCAAGGCACATATCCATACAATGTATCAAGAGCTATGGATCCACATGGAAAATGCTTTACGTGCATAGTACTCTATCTTGAATCAAAAAAATTCTAATAACTTCAACATATTCTTAAAGATTTGTATAATGGAGTCAGAATAATATTATTGTGAAATGATGTAAATAGTTAACTCATTGCTTTATATATTATATCATGGACATACACGGATTTACACAGTTTGTATACAGAATATCCAGTGCTATCTCACTAATAATGAACTAGTAAAATTGCCTACCTCAGCAGCTTGCCATAGGATGTCAACATTTTTGTTCTTCCTTGCATTGACATTCTGTCCAAGGAACCGAAGCAGCTCGGGGAGACATGTTTGACTCCGAGACCGTGGGAGACCTAAAATAAACAAATAATCAAAGCAAATCTAAAAAAGTAACATTAATCTATATATTAACCATTTCCATAGCATTGTGTTACTGCTGGACCATATTCCATATACATACAATTCCATCTCCCGTATTCATGTATATTCCTATGGAAAGTGGCATCAAGGCAGGAGTGGCACCGTGCTGAATGCAGGCTGTAGGCCCGTATCAGATATTCTACACTAATGATAATGTAGGGTCACCTTAGGGTTATATATTTATAAGAAAATAAAACTACACAGATTACATATTCATACAAGTGCACAATGGACTGAACCCAAAAGCACCAATTCACATAGGCAACTTTCCACGTGAACGGTGCACTAAGTGTAAAAGATTGCAGTGTGCCCTATAGGGATGATTGTATGAAAAAGGACAAAGCCAATTCACAAGGCAGATGTAGTTAAAGAGGATCTCTCCCCAAATTTTTCAAGTTGAACTGGACACAGAATGCAATATTAACTGTAGAGCAGAATTTTTTTTTATTATTTCACCTCTATGTTGTGGAAACATTAGCAATTAAAGTATCAAAGTATTTAGCACCTAATGAGTTAACCAAGTTGGTGTTATCAAATAGATTTCACTGGGGGCGGGTACTTTCTCTTGCAATATGATGCTGACCAATCATAAGCAAGTAAAAACATGCAAGGGAAAGAAGAACTTGCCTCACAGCAACTTAAAGGGACACTGTCACCTGAATTTGGAGGGAACAATCTTCAGCCATGGAGGCGGGGTTTTTGGGTGTTTGATTCACACTTTCCTTACCCGCCGGCTGCATGCTGGCTGCAATATTGGATTGAAGTTCATTCTCTGTCCTCCATAGTACACGCCTGCGCAATGCAAGATTGCCTTGTGCAGGCGTGTACTACGGAGGACAGAGAATGAACTTCAAGCCAATATTGCAGCCAGCATGCAGCCAGCGGGTAAGGAAAGGGTGAATCAAAAACCCCAAAACCCCGCCTCCATGGCTGAAGATTGTTCCCTCCAAATTCAGGTGACAGTGTCCCTTTAAGCTTCTCAGTGAGTGAATGTAATGATACAGCTCTGACTCCTGCATGAGTCAGTGGTGGGAGGGGCAGTGCAGCTGAGTTTAGTTGTGTCAAGTTGCAAACCCTTATATCAACTCTCCTGATTACTGTGTCTGAGAGCAATCATGGCTTATTTCAGAGTAACTTGTACTCCCTCTGCAGTGAGATCAGAGATGTAATTACATCTCACACAGAAACAATCTGCTCGGATCTCACTGCAGAGCAATTACAAGTTGAGCACAACAGCCATTAGCGTGATTACAGACACAGCTACGGGCAGGTATTGTAGGATGAGGGATAGTGTAGTCAAGCTGACCGTGCTATGAGAGGATGAACGCAGATAGAAGGGTTTGTAATGTGACACAGGTAAGCTCAGCTATGCTGTCCCTTCCCTACAGGGACCTTATCTGAAAGGTATTAGTTATTCATGCCTTCTAATCATGCAGGAAGTTTCAGGGCTGTCTGCTATAGTGGGGACATGTTCTGCTTTCCTGCTGCGTACTTATGATTGGTCAGCAACATACAGGAAAAAGAAATACACGCCAGTGAAAACTATCTGGTAAAGTCTACTTGGTCTTAAAAAAAACTCAATAGGTGCGTGACTGCTAAGATCTCGGCAAGGGAGAGGCGCAATAATAAATAAATTTAAAAAAGTTTTATCCCACTTTGCAGTCAATATTACATGGTGTGTCCAGTTCAACATGAAAAATTGTGGTGAAAGATCCTCCTTAACCAAACGAAAAGAAATACACTGAACATGTGTTACAGACTTGACCATGTTAACACATTCGTAGATTTGCTGCCGATTTGTAGTGTGAATTATGCATCAAAAATCTGCAGTAATTTACTGTACAATACAAGTGAACGGGATTTGCAAAACTGAGATAATGCTGCAGATTTCTACAATTCTAGAATGCTAACTCACTGCTAGTCTGGATTTTCACAGTGGATATTGCTTTTTAATACAGTAGGGCGAATCCAAATTGATCTTTGTACCGGATTTGAGCCCAAATTTCCAGTGGAAATTTTTCACATTGTGTGAACATAGCCTTACAGGGAAATACAAGAATTAACTAAAATTAGTACATTCACATATTGTTTCTTATTTGCCATAAATTACAATAATTCAATAGAAACTTACAGTCTTCCGGTAAGACTTCCTTGAACTGTTCATAGTAAGAATTAAGTCGTACCAAGCTTTCAATGTTTATAACTTCCTGCAGCGATGTATCTCCAAATCTTGGTTCATAAAAAACCAACATATGCAAAATATTATAGTGCTTGTCAAACTATATACTTAAAAACAGCACACAAGTCATATGTACAGCTAATCATTGGTGTATACCATAGTAAAAGTTAGAAGACAATAGTACGGTAATAGATATAGAACTGGTCTACAATCCCAAGCAGAGGACTACAAATGGCTGCCCACACATTTCTGTCATGACTTCTCATTTGGATACAGAAAAAAACAAAAACAGCACATCTTCCTGACACTCCAGCAACAAGGTTCGTACAGGCTGCATATAGCACATGCCTACCCATACAGCTTGGGCAACCACAGTCATCTAAGAATGACATAAAATATTAACCACACTCTCAAAAATACTCTATAATAGAAAAAAAAAACACAAAAGAAACACTTCTATCCATCCATCCATACACGTGATCATGCTTACTTTTCTGCCAGTGTCTGCTGTTCATTGATCCCAACGTTAAATAAGACTGGCTGAACCCTTAGCAGCATCCCACTTTGAATCTCGCGAGGAAGGGCATCAAACAAGGCGCTCGGCAATGGGATGCGAACATTAAATCCATCACTTGAAAAATACATAACATATCACACATAAAAAAAAAAACACTTTGCTATTCTGTTCTCTAAAAATGTTTATTGTGCATATACGGTATTTAAAACGGCAGTAGGTTTAGATGTTCATTAAGAATCAACAGAATCTACAAGGATCAGTAACAAAATGGATTGGTCATCAATCTATATAATCGTCTAAGGGGTACTTCCGTCTGTCTGTGTCTGTCTGTTACGGAAATCCTGGGTCACTGATTGGCACAGGCACAGTCCGGCCATGAATTGCCCCCTCCCTACTCCCCTCCAGTCAGTGCCCCCTGCGTGCTTCACTGCTGACACATGACCCGCACATGGTGCACCAGGTTATAATGGGGAGGAAGCAGCGAGCGCTCACAATGCAGGACACGGAAATACAACGGGGAGATCACAGCGGCCGCCATCATCTGACCTGTGCCCGGGGCTCCGCACACTCCCGGGAGCAGCCACGATGTCATCCGCCAGTAGCGGCCTCCGTGCCGGACTACAGGAAGGGCGGACTATCACCCGCACGTGAACAGCTCTTCGGAGCCAGCCCATGTGCCGGCACTGTGAAGTCCTGCAGGGCGCCCCGTGCGAGCCACACTCCCGGCCGGGCCCTCGGCTTCTACGTCATCTACACACGTGTCCTGTTATTGTTATGCGCGGACCGTGTGCTGCTCCTAAACTGCCAGAGATGGCGCCTCCGCTGCTCTCACCACCGCCCGTACATCTGCTCCTCTGATGGACGGACGGGCCGGGGACGGTCTCCAGAAAGCTGCCGCCACGGCCCCCCTCCATAATCCCCTCCAGTGTTATATACGTCGCTGTGCTATATCCTGCGCGGGCTGTGCTATATCCTGCCTGGGCTGTGCTATATCCTGCGTGGGCTGTGCTATATACTACTATACATATTCTAGAATGCCTGTTGCATTAGAATTGGGCCACCATCTAGTATAGTATATCCTTTAAAAACTGAATCCATGATACCAGTATATTCAGAGCTTTAGAGAGTGAACATCCAACGTTGAACTCTAGTTTGTTTATTTTTTTTATCTAAACAGGTAAAAACTTCTTCCACGTCTGTTTCCTTGATATATCTTTATAGCAGTTGGAGGTCCGTTTTTCTGATACAGAGCTCAAAATTCAATAGAATTACAAGAATTTAAAAATGATGGGCAGCAAGAATCAGAGTCATCATTTCAGGAAGGAATGTTTTATTCAGAAATACTGTGTTATTTGAGAGAAATCATACACTTAACATCCACATTGGGACCATGCCACCCGAGTGACTGGTCCAAGAGGCTAGCCTCCTGACAGAGAGACCGGTCACTCAAAGAAGAGCCAGGCAGGCTGAATTCTCCAGCCATGTGGACTAGTCACCTAAGCGGCATGGTCCTTGGCCAGCTGATAAACCCACGTTTTCTCTAAAACGTCACAGTGCAACAGAGTGAAACATAGTCGCCTAAAACGACAGAGCCAGTGTCACGATTCCACCACTCATTGTGTCTTTGACGCAGTGAGTGACAGTTTAGCTGTCCAATCTGGGGAATGTGGCGTGCTTTAAATGACATGTTAATTACTAGCAGCCACCACTAGATGGCACACAGGAGCTTTTTGCATACTATTTTTACATTGAATGGCACAGCAGTGAGTAAGCTTCTTAGCTCCCTCTAGTGTACGTTGCAGGCAGTCAGCATCTTTACATTAATATCTATGCTGAAGGTCCCAAGCTTTGCATCAGCAAAACCGAGCTCTGATAATTATAAGGATATATTAGGAAATTAACCAGCACATCATTCTGAACCTAACAATGGCATGGTGTTAAAGTTTTGATTTACTATCAAATATTGTAAAAAAAAAAAAAATTCACAGAAAACACTAAGATGTTTTTATTTAAGAATCACTGATATGTGTTAGATTATGGGTTTGGTGTATCAAATTAGCTATGGACATAAATCATTTTTCTATGAATTCATAAGCAACAACTAAAGCATTAAACTTGACCATGATTAAGTAGAAGAATGTGGAAAATGTAATTATAAATATGCTTTACTGCAAATCCTCTAGTAATTTCATGGATAACAATGATTATATATGAGCTTACTACTATACAGGTCCTTCTCAAAAAATTAGCATATAGTGTTAAATTTCATTATTTACCATAATGTAATGATTACAATTAAACTTTCATATATTAGATTCATTATCCACCAACTAAAATTTGTCAGGTCTTTTATTGTTTTAATACTGATGATTTTGGCATACAACTCCTGATAACCCAAAAAACCTGTCTCAATAAATTAGCATATTTCACCCATCCAATCAAATAAAAGTGTTTTTTAATAACAAACAAAAAACCATCAAATAATAATGTTCAGTTATGCACTCAATACTTGGTCGGGAATCCTTTGGCAGAAATGACTGCTTCAATGCGGCGTGGCATGGAGGCAATCAGCCTGTGACACTGCTGAGATGTTATGGAGGCCCAGGATGCTTCAATAGCGGCCTTAAGCTCATCCAGAGTGTTGGGTCTTGCGTCTCTCAACTTTCTCTTCACAATATCCCACAGATTCTCTATGGGGTTCAGGTCAGGAGAGTTGGCAGGCCAATTGAGCACAGTAATACCATGGTCAGTAAACCATTTACCAGTGGTTTTGGCACTGTGAGCAGGTGCCAGGTCGTGCTGAAAAATGAAATCTTCATCTCCATAAAGCATTTCAGCCGATGGAAGCATGAAGTGCTCCAAAATCTCCTGATAGCTAGCTGCATTGACCCTGCCCTTGATGAAACACAGTGGACCAACACCAGCAGCTGACATGGCACCCCACACCATCACTGACTGTGGGTACTTGACACTGGACTTCAGGCATTTTGGCATTTCCTTCTCCCCAGTCTTCCTCCAGACTCTGGCACCTTGATTTCCGAATGACATGCAAAATTTGCTTTCATCAGAAAAAAGTACTTGGGACCACTTAGCAACAGTCCAGTGCTGCTTCTCTGTAGCCCAGGTCAGGCGCCTCTGCCGCTGTTTATGGTTCAAAAGTGGCTTTACCTGGGGAATGCGGCACCTGTAGCCCATTTCCTGCACACGCCTGTGCACGGTGGCTCTGGATGTTTCCACACCAGACTCAGTCCACTGCTTCCTCAGGTTCCCCAAGGTCTGGAATCGGTCCTTCTCCACAATCTTCCTCAGGGTCCGGTCTCCTCTTCTCGTTGTACAGCGTTTTCTGCCACATTGTTTCCTTCCAACAGACTTACCATTGAGGTGCCTTGATACAGCACTCTGGGAACAGCCTATTTGTTGAGAAATCTCTTTCTGGGTCTTACCCTCTTGCTTGAGGGTGTCAATGATGGCCTTCTTGACATCTGTCAGGTCGCTAGTCTTACCCATGATGGGGGTTTTGAGTAATGAACCAGGCAGGGAGTTTATAAAAGCCTCAGGTATCATTTGCATGTGTTTAGAGTTAATTAGTTGATTCAGAAGATTAGGGTAATAGGTCGTTTAGAGAACCTTTTCTTGATATGCTAATTTATTGAGACAGGTTTTTTGGGTTAATCAGGAGTTGTATGCCAAAATCATCAGTATTAAAACAATAAAAGACCTGACAAATTTCAGTTGGTGGATAATGAATCTATAATATATGAAAGTTTAATTGTAATCATTACATTATGGTAAATAATGAAATTTAACACTATATGCTAATTTTTTGAGAAGGACCTGTACATTTGACATTGGTTAAGTACAATAATTGTTTTTCTTGGCCCTTACATTTTCTTAATTGACATTATTACTGAGTTTCGACTAATTAACACAAGTTACATTAACTCACCGATTTCCAGTTATCACCGGCAACATATCAGTGGAGGAGTTCGATATGGCCTGGGTGACTTTGAAGGTCACATTCCTCAAGTCCATGATGCCCAAACTCATGTCTTCTAACATGGCCAGCTCTTCTCCTAAAGGGAAAGGTTGGACAACAACAGGACACGTGTTGGAAAAAATAACAGCATGAATTGCTGTAGAAAATTCCAGAAATTGCAGAGATTATGCGTAAATGCAAGTCTTTCCTGTTCTACAACAAGTTGCTGATTCAGGTAGCCCCAACCCTAACTAAAAGCATTTGTAGCAGTCACTGACAATGGTCATTGTAGAGGTACGCCGTAGCCATCTGAATGTATAGAAGAAACGATCACTGAACTTATGTGAGCATACTGTAATGGCGTCAGTCATTTTCCTCGTATGCAAAAAACTGACGGATTTCCATTAGCCTTAGGGATCAGATTTTCACCAGTTTGATAAGTGTCAGTTTTTACCATCAAAGTTTCATAAAGAAAAACTGATGGAGATTCCTCAAGTTTCTCTTCTTAAACAGTCCATCAGACTGCTATCCAATTTTTTCACGGCTCAAAAGACTTACATTAGTTTGATCCATGACAAGATAAAAATCAGGCAAGTCTCCATGTTTTGGACCAGCAAAAATCCACAGACATATAAACAACCCCATATACTATAATAGGTACAAGTTATATATGTGAAAAACACTGATAGAACTTGTAAGTGAAAAACTGCCGTCTGAAAGAGGCCTTAGTGGCACACTGAAAGCTTCTGATATTTCATATATTAATCTTATAGGCTCAGTCCTGGTTCTCAACCGTATGGCACCATAAGGCACAGCTGTAGTGTACCCTGCGCAACACTCACCATACGTGCTGAGGAGACTTTCAAACTGTGCCAGAAGACCAATCGTGTATAACTGGCGCAGGAAGCCATCGTCATGCAGACAGTTCCTCAGCTTGATAATGAAGCCACAGATCAGCGCTGTTAACTAAAACAGATACACATGGTGAAGATGATGTCAAATATAGCAGTTCTTTTTCTATGTACGGTAATTCTAAAGAAGTTATCTAAGGATGTGAACGTATATAAGGGGTGTCATCCCATTTCCAGCTCAATCTGAATTAATTTTTTTTTTTTGCAACTCCAACAAGTCTTTTCTTGGTTGACAATATTTTTCAACCAATTTATTTATTAGGGTGCAACAAATACCGGTTTTTACGTACCGGTAATAGGATTTTACGGAACCACGACAGCACCCCTACGAGAGAGGGGATCCGCCCACCTTCCGGACAGGAACCTACAGGATTTAAAGGGGCAGTCCCCCTCACCACTCCAGTTTGTGTTTCAGAGTATAAGGGACACCGCCATTGAGTTAGTACATAAACATATATACTTAAACATTACTAAATACTATCACCTCCTAATGAGTGATTTTTTAACAAGCACACTTTCCCCAAAAGGGTGCAGAAACCAGTGATCAACTACGGGGGGGAATGTGCGGGTGCTGTCGTGGCTCCGTAAAATCCTATTACCGGTACGTAAAAACCGGTTTTCCTATCGCCACGACAGCACCCCTACGAGAGATTTTCAAAGATCAATCACCTGGGAGGGACTACAGCAATAAGTACTGTACGGCCAAAAACTAAATTGGCCTCTGAAGATAAGTCAAGACAATAATGTCTATAAAAGGTGGAAGGAGATTACCACGTTGCCGCCTTACATATTACGTCTATGGAGACGTCCGCTCTTTCCGCCCAGGATGAGGCCATTGCTCGAGTGGAGTGGGCCCTGATGCCATCTGGTGGTGTCTGGCCTTTAGCAGTATAAGCAAGATATATGGCATCTCTTATCCATCTGGCGATAGACGCTTTAGTTACACTCGCCCCTTTCCTTGGATTCTGAAAGGAGACAAACAGAGCCCTACTCTGCCTCCATGGTTCTGTTTTGTGTAGGTACTCTAATAGAGTTCTTCTGAAATCTAACATGTGATATTTCTGCTCGTCAGCTGAATTCGGACTGTCACAGAAAGATGGTAAAATTATTTCCTGACTTCTATGAAATTTGGAAGCTACTTTTGGTAGGTATGCTGGGTCTGGTTTTAATACTACCCTATCTTGAAAGACCATTAAATAAGGAGGATCTATCGACAAAGCTTGTAAGTCACTCACTCTCCTAGCAGAGGTCAGGGCTACTAGGAAGGCTGTTTTTAAAGTTAAATTTTTTATGGAGACAGAATCTAATGGCTCAAAGGGGGGTTCTGTTAAGGCGTCTAAAACCAAATTGAAATCCCATGGTGGTAATCTAAGGATAAACACTGGGTTACTACGTTCAGTGGCCCTAATAAATCGGGAAACCCATCTATTTCCCGCCACATCGCTGTTATATAACGCTCCCAAAGCTGATACTTGGACTCTAAGGGTATTTACCGCCAAGCCCAATTCTCAGCCCTTCTGTAAAAACTCCAGAATAGCCGGAATTGGGACCTTGCCTGAAAAGGGATGTTGGTAGAAGGCAAGGAACTTTTTCCAAGTTTTAGCATAGATTTTAGTGGTAACTTCTTTCTGGCTATTTAAAAGGGTAGATATGAGAGCCTCTGAAAACCCTCTTCTCCTCAATAACTCCCTCTCAAATTCCACGCCGTCAGATGCAGGGATTCCACATTGGCGTAACGGAATGGACCCTGAGAAAGAAGCTCCGGGCTGGTCGGCAGTACCCAGGGGTCGAACACAGACATTGCCCTGAGTAACGAGAACCATGCCCTCCTGGGCAAAAAGGGGGCAATCAGGATCACTCTCGCTCTCTCCTCCCTGATCTTCCTGAGGACTATAGGGATCAGACACATTGGGGGGAACGCATAAGCCAGAGGGAAATCCCTGTGTATTTGAAGGGAGTCTATTATACAGGGCTTGTCCGCCACCTGAAGAGAAGCGAACTTCCTGGTCTGTCTGTTCTCTCTCGTTGCAAATAGATCGATAACGGGCAACCCCCATAGGTCTACTATCTGTTTGAACACCCGTCGATTCAGAACCCATTCTCCCTGACGTAGAGAATGACGGCTGAGGTAATCTGCTTCTGTGTTGAGCTCTCCCCGAATGTGAACAGCTGATAGAGAGCGAAAGTGGGCTTCGGCTACTTTGAGTATGTCTGTGGCGGTGTTCATTAGGGATCTTGACCTTGTACCCCCTTGATGGTTGAGATACGCCACTACTGTTGTGTTGTCTGTCTGGACTCTTACATGTGAATCCTGCAGAGATGGAAGCAACCTGAGTAAGGCCTTCTTTACTGCCGTGAGCTCTTTCCAATTTGAGGACTCTTGAGCCTCTAAGAGAGACCATTGCCCTTGAGTCCAAACATCTCCTATATGAGCTCCCCAACCTATTGGACTGGCATCGGTTGTGACCGTGTTGTCTGGTACTATACTCCAGCGTACTCCTTTTTCTAAATGTATCCTGTTTAACCACCATCTCAGACTGTGTAGAGTGGCGGTGGACAGCCTGAGTCTTCCGCCTAATTGCCCTTGAAGACTCCTCTCTGCATCCAAGACTTGGGCCTGCAACACCCGAGTGTGGAATTGAGCCCACTGGACGGCTGGTATGCAAGACGTTAGGGATCCCAGAAGGGACATAGCGTCTCTTAAAGTCAGATCTGGCTTCCTTGTTACCGTACTGACTTTGTGCACAATCCTCTGCTTTTTGTCTTCCGGAAGGAAACATTGTTGCTCTTCCGAATCTAGCAGAATACCCAGGAAGGTCTGAGTTGTTGATGGTTCCAATCTCGATTTTTCCATATTGACTATCCACCCCAAGTCCTGTAAGGAAGATATTACATGATTTAGGCGAGTACTACACTGAAAAAAACGAATTTCCCACTACCAGGAAGTCATCCAAGTAGGGTACAATTAATGTATCCTGTTCTCTGACATGGGCCATTACTTCCGCCATGACTTTAGTAAACACCCTCGGTGCCATAGATAGACCAAATGGCATTGCAGTAAACTGAAAGTGTCTGACCTGGTCGTTTAAGCGCACCGCCATTCTGAGGAATTGTTGATGATCCTGGTGAATGGGCAGATGGTAATACGCATCTTTTAAATCCAGGACTGTCATATAACATCTGGGAAAAAGAAGTTTAGTCGCCGTTTTAATAGATTCCATCTTAAAGGCATGATAATTTAGATGTTTGTTCAATCTCCGTAAATTTATGATGGTTCGAAAGGATCCATCTGGCTTGGAGATTAAAAATAAAGGGGAATAGAACCCTTTCCCCTGTTGATGTTTCGGAACCTCCACTATAACTTCCTTCCGTCTTAACATATGGACCTCTTTTTCAAGGGCTTTTTGTTGGTCTAAGGAATCAGGGGCAGTCAAGATATAAAAATCAGAAGGTTTCTCCCGAAACTCTAATTTTAACCCTGAATCAATTATACCTAAAACCCAATTGCTCGCAGTTATTTTAGCCCACTGCGCATGGAAATATTTTAACCTGCCCCCTACTGGAAGATCTTTACTAGCGATAATATCTTCTTCTTCTTGAGGAAGATGATGAGGCATTAAAGTTCGAACCTTTCTTTTTCGGGTCTGTTGGTTCCCAGTCTCGGTTGTGGTAAGGTCTTCGGTATTGGAAGCGTCTCCTGAAGGTAGAATTGAAAGCTTTAGGAAAACCTTTCTTCCTATCCTCAGCTTTAGCTAGGATATCATCCAATACCGGGCCAAACAGGTACTCACCCCTACACGGTATTGTACACAGTTTAGCTCTCGCCTGGGCATCTCCTTTCCAGGTTTTAAGCCATAAGGCTCGGAGAGAAGCGTTTGAGAGGCCTGCTGATCTTGCCGCTAATTTTAAAGAATCCACCGATGCATCCGCTAAATACGCCACCCCTTCCCGTATTTGCGAAAGGGAGTTCAGCATCTTGTCTCTGGGTACCTTGGATTTCAGCTGTTCCTCCAGCTGTGATATCCACACCATGACGGATCTAGCCGTACACGTGCTAGAGATAGCAGGCTTAAATGCTCCCGCAGAGGATTCCCACACTTTTTTCAAAAATATGTCGGCCTTTCTATCAGACGGATCTTTCAGAAGGCCCACATCCTCCAGAGGCAAAGCACCGGCTTTAGACGTAGAAGCCACCGCTGCATCCACTTTTAGAACTTTCATCCATTCTGCCAAATCATTGTCGTCAAAGGGATATCTTCTCTTAGCTGATGACGGCAGGAAACCTTTATCCTGCTTATCCCATTCCCGCTTTATAAGGGACTTAACTATATCTACCACCGGGAATGCCTTACGACTCTTCTGGCACAAGCCCGCAAACATTATGTCCTGTGCGGACCTTGGTTCCTTGCTCTCTGCAACACCCATGGTAGCTCGGACTCCTTTAACTAACATGTCCATGTTTTCCACCGAGAAACAAGGCCTTCCCTCTTCATCTGAGGAGGATGGAGATGAGGAGCGGGAACATTCCCCTTCTTGTAGGGACAGACTAGATCCTGGAGATAAGTTCCTGCCCGACCTTTCCTGGCGGCTGCCTCTAAGGGAATAACTTATTTCCTCCCTGATGACCGCTCTAAGGTCTGATGACCGAAGGGGAGCTTCCTCTTCTAAGGTCTGACAGAAGCAAGCCTGACAAAGCCTCTTGGTATAACTGTCAGGCATTGGAGTCATGCATAGAGCACATTGCTTGTGCTTAGATTTAACTGTTTTTTTCCCCTAAAACAAAGCACAAATAACAGACCATATCAGCACCAGGTGTCTAGTTAACACTCACCATTAAGGCTGACTCTGTGAATACTGGTTCTGGAGGAGTAGGATCCAAATGTGACGCTGGGGCGCTCGCACGCTGCTGCCCCCGCTGCTGCTGCTTCTCCTTGAGCGGCCGCTACCGCTCTTACTGCGCTGCTCCGTTCCCTCTCCATGAGGGTGCTCGGCGTCCCCTACTGAGGACATGGCTGCACAACTCATTCCATAGGCGCCGCTCTTTTACAGCGCTGCAGCGCTCCTCCCCCGGCTTACCCCGGAAGTGTACGAACTACTTCCGGGTTCACCAGCGCCGGTGTGGACGCTGCACACCGCGCTCAACTGCAGACCAGGACGGCACTGCCCGACTCCTGGGACGCGCTCCGTATGGCCAGACGAGGGGGGGTCTGCGCGCAGGACACCCCCGACGCTGCTTCCGAGCCCCCGATTCTGCCGTTCTAAAAGATACTGCGCAGAGGCATGGAGGCCCGGGTAAGACTGCTGCTGCCGGCTCCCGCCGTCCGGACAGGAACCCAAACTGGAGTGGTGAGGGGGACCGCCCCTTTAAATCCTGTAGGTTCCTGTCCGGAAGGTGGGCGGATCCCCTCTCTCGTAGGGGTGCTGTCGTGGCGATAGGAAAATACCTCTGAATGCTTCTGGCACCAAGATGCAAATTCATTCCGAGAGGGGGAGGGGGAGAGAGAGACAACGAGAGGGGGAGGGGGAGAGAGAGACAACGAGAGGGGGAGGGTGAGAGAGAGAGACAACGAGAGGGGGAGGGTGAGAGAGAGAGACAACGAGAGGGGGAGGGTGAGAGAGAGAGAGACAACGAGAGGGGGAGGGGGAGAGAGAGCGACAACGAGAGGGGGAGGGGGAGAGAGCGACAACGAGAGGGGGAGGGGGAGAGAGCGACGAGAGGGGGAGGGTGAGAGAGAGCGACGAGAGGGGGAGAGAGCGACAACGAGAGGAGGAGGGGGAGAGAGAGCGACAACGAGAGGGGGAGAGAGAGAGACAACGAGGGGAAGAGAGACAACGAGAGGGGAAGAGAGAGAGACAACGAGAGGGGGAGAGAGAGAGACAACGAGAGGGGGGGAGAGAGAGAGACAACGAGAGGGGGAGAGAGAGAGACAACGAGAGGGGAAGAGAGAGAGACAACGAGAGGGGGAGAGAGAGAGACAACGAGAGGGGGAGAGAGAGAGAGAGACAACGAGAGGGGGAGAGAGAGACAACGAGAGGGGGAGAGAGAGAGACAACGAGAGGGGAGAGAGAGAGACAACGAGAGGGGGAGAGAGAGAGACGAGAGGGGGAGAGAGAGAGAGACAACGAGAGGGGGAGAGAGAGACAACGAGAGGGGGAGAGAGAGACAACGAGAGGGGGAGAGAGAGACAACGAGAGGGGGAGAGAGAGAGACAACGAGAGGGGGAGAGAAAGAGACAACAAGAGGGGGAGAGAGAGAACGAGAGGGGGAGAGAGACAACGAGAGGGGGAGAGAGAGAGACAACGAGAGGGGGAGAGAGAGACAACGATAGGGAGAGAGAGAGAGAGACAACGAGAGGGGGAGAGAGAGAGAGAGACAACGAGAGGGGGAGAGAGAGAGAGACAACGAGAGAGAGACAACGAGAGAGAGACAACGAGAGAGAGACAAGTGGGAGAGAACGAGAGAGAAATGCAGAAAGAGATCTCTAAAGATCAACTTCAAATTACTCTGGTAAAAAGTTTCCAAATTACCCTGCAGTGTCGCCAGAGGGGAAATAAAGCATTGCAACTACATTCTCTTAAACATCCTTTAAGGTGCTGGTTAAGTAATCTGACCCCTAGACATCTGGCTAAGTCTACGTTCACACTAGCGTTCGGCTAGTGTGCGTCGCGCTAGCGTCGGGCGACGCAGCGGCGACGCACGCGTCATGCGCCCCTATGTTTAACATGGGGGACGCATGCGTTTTTGCTTGTTGCGTTTTCCGACACATGCGTCTTTTTTTACGCTAGCGTCGGACCAAGAAAACGCAACAAGTTGCATTTTTCTTGCGTCCGATTTTCGTCAAAAAACGACGCACGCGTCAAAAAACGCAGCGTTTTTGCATGCGTTTGCATGCGTTTTTCGGTGCGTTGTGCGTCGCGTCGGCGCACAACGCTAGTGTGAACGTAGCCTTATGGATCACAAGTGGCCGAGACAGATTGGGAGATGACCCTGTTAAAGCTTGAACAGTCTACAGATGAAACCCTACAAAACACTAGAGTATTCGCACAGGTGAGGAGTGAAACCCTGGTCATATATAGTATGGGTTCAGCATATATAGTATGGGTTCAGCTTGTAGATAGCTGTGGGAGACTGGCAATGAATGTTCACATACCGTCTGACAGAAGACAACATCTCTGCGGTACTGGAGGCTCAAGCACAAGGCGATTGTTGGAGCACTGTCCTGCATGAGTAGAAAGACCATGGCTTTCTTTGCTTTATCACTCATCATGGCCACACAGTCTGTCAGTGTACTCAGTAAGGGGTAAAGGGCCTCACTCCATTCCCCTACAGAAAACCAGAGCTTATTAGCATAAATACCTGTCAACAACTGATAGTTATTCCATAATAAAAGAAATAGTAAGGGCAAATACATGTACTTCTCAAAAATATGAAACCTTCAGCCAATATTCTGTCAGCAGAGAATGACTGGTGAAACCAAGCACAGGCTATTGGTGCACCCCTGGTGTGGCTACACATTTAAGTGCACCTTCCTACCTACTTATTTTTTATTCATCTATGTCCCCTTTCTGAAGCCACAGGTGTCAATCAAAGAAGAGGGGGTAGAGATAAGGGGATAACAAGTAGGTGGAAAGGGGAACTTAAATGGTTGCCCACGCCAAGGATGCACTGAGCGCCTGGTGCTTTAGGGGTTACATTTTTGAGATCGGACCTCCAACTGATGACCAAACACACACAGATTCTGTACCCATGCAATCATTCGGACATCCATGTGATATACTGAATGATGACACTCAATGTCCAAGCTTTCCGTTTTTATTAGTGTGCCTTCCATCTAATGGAACTTTATTTAGAGTGAATCACTGGGAGCTTTCAAAAGTGTCACATTGATGCCAAAACTATCAGTGAATTGAAGCAACACAAGAGAAGAATAATCTGAAATATTTTCCGTCCCAACATAAAGTTCAAAAACGGCATACAAAAGGTCATCATGACGGCAACTGTGAAAGCCCCCACTAGTACCGGGAGCAAGCACCACACGAGTGTGAAACGGAGAACGATTAACCCTCTACAAGCAGCGTGACCTGCGGGAGCAAAACTGGGGGCTCAGAGGAAACCAGAATTAGTGGGGGAAAAGAAGCCATGAATGGAAAGTAGCACATACCTGGTCCAGGTTCTTCTGCACCCGAGCTGCTATCTGCACAGAAATGGAGGGGCAACATGCACGATTAAGGAGCAGCAAATAAAATTATCATACCAAAAAGAAAGAAATAAGCACAAATGGGGTCCGTCACCCCAAACTGACATGTTTGCCATGTAGGGAATACAGCCTCTATGAATAGCCGCACCTTTTCTCTTAAAAATCGACTCCTCCTTTTCTGCATAAAATTAACTTTGTTATGAGGGGCTAATTAGGTGCACTGATCCTCCAACTCATTTTGCAAGTGGCTGCCTACTTCATTATTTACTGAGAGCAAATGCCTGAAAACAAGGGGGAGACCCACATGCAAAATGTGTGGGTGGAAAGGTGCAGTTTGCTGGTCATCCAAGCCAAGGGTGCATCCTAATGAGCATATATCAATTACATTTTTCTTGCAAAACAGAGGAGGCGATTTTCAGAGGAAAGGTGCATTTTTGATATGCGCTATATTCCCCACATAAAATATCACTTTGTGGGGACAGACTCCCTTTAAAAACTTGCTAGCAAATCAGGTTTATTTAAGCATTGTAGTAGATAATGTAGTACTAAGCTTGTGAAGGAACACTGACAGAAAGCAGAAGGAGCTTGCAGACAGCTTATTTGTAGCACGCCAGGGCTTACTTCTAGCTGGAGATCCATGCAAGGGATTCATTATGTAATAAGTAATAATTAGTGATGAGCGAATATACTCATTACTCGAGATTTCCAGAGCACGCTCGGGGGTCCTCAGAGTATTCTTTAGTGTTCGGAGATTTAGTTTTTCTTTGCCGCAGCTGAATGATTTACATCTGTTAGCCAGCATAAGTACATGTGGGGATTCCCTAGCAACCAGGCAACCCCCACATGTACTTATGCTAGCTAACAGATGTAAATCATTCAGCTGCGGCAAAAAAAACTAAATCTCCGAGAACTAAAAAATACTCGGAGGACACCCGAGCGTGCTCTGGAAATCTCCAGTAACGAGTATATTCGCTCATCACTAGTAATAATAATATTAGGAAGTATCTTCAATTAGGAATGTAGTACAGTTATGATTCACTATGCTGCTTACCACATGTTAATGGCGTTAGGTATCCATGGTTATGACCACTCATACTTGTATAGTGACAGTTAGTTAGCTGTTGGTGGTTGTAACCATGAACAACTAAGCCACTACATTGCCCTGCATGTGGGGTAAGAGACAGAGCGAATCAGAAAAACTATACTACATTTATAATTGGAGGTATTTGCTAATGTTATTATCATACCTACTTCATAGGATCTTGGTTATGGGAATACTCCTTTAAATCTAAGTTCATAACAATGGGCCTTAAATCAATATTCTTCATAACCAGTCTGCTGAATTGACATGAAGAAAATCTTTGGAGCTCTTGGCATCATGGCCCTTCAAAACTGCAATATTTTGAGGTAGTTGCTAGTTAGCTGCCTGTTGTGCCGAGCGCAGGTCTCCGCCAGCACAGAGTCGTCACAAACGTCTGCTGACGACATGTCAACAGAGAGGTGGTTTCTTTTCCTGCTGACAGGGTGGGAAAACTGGTGTCATGCTGATTGACAGCTGTCTCCCAGCTGTCTAATTGGGGAAAGTCAGCTGTCAATCAGCATGACGCCAATAGTCAGGTCCTGTCAGCATGAAGAGAAATTGCAGCTTTCTTGACAGGGATAGGCTGCATCACTAGCAGGAGCAGTTAGGGTATGTGCCCACGTTGCGGATTCGTGTGTGGATTTTTCCGCACAGATTCCTGTGTTTTACCTGCGGATTTACCACGGTTTTTGTGCGGATTCCACCTGCGGTTTTACAGGTGTAAAACGCTGCGGAATCCGCACAAAGAATTGACATGCTGTGGAAAATAAACCGCAGAATTTTCCACAGCATGTGCACTGTGAATTTTTCATACGTTTACATGGTACTGTACAACACATGGAAAACTGCTGCGAATCCGCAGCATCAAATCCGCAACGTGTGCACATACCCTCAATAACCGGCGCCGGGTACAACAATAAGATACTTGCCTCTTTTAGCAACTACCTGCCTGTTAGTACATAGGCACTTTTTTTTTTTTTAAAGTCCCAGATATCCCCTTTAAGCTATGTAACACTAAAGCATCCTTGACATGGTAGGTATTTTCATTACAAATTACAGCTACCTGATCAGTTTCATTCCCCTTTGTCAGTACACTCTACACAAAAGTCCAATTTTAACAGCCAAGAGAGAAATTCCGTGAAATGTTATGTTCACACGCAGAGCAGACACAACTCAAGCAGGCGTGCACACAGTAATTACAGCAGGAAAATGAGAGTCGCAATACCAGAAATGGCTTCCAAACATGCATCACTGGACATTACTGTCTACGGACCTGTCTTACTTATCTCCTGAGTGTTAATATCCGATATTATATTACTTTGACTAATTATTATACATTTTTGCCCTTTTAATTTTCATTTAACAGTACAGAATGTCACAGTGTGAGAATTAATTAAAGGGGTTGATCTTACTAGGCATGAATAGATGTAAAGTAAACATACTGTTTGTTCAGCAACTCCACAGATCCGGCGCAGGTGACTTCAGAGGTCTGCGGCGGTTCTGAAAGCAATGCAGAACAGCCGCATCCGGTGATTGGCTACAGTAGTCCGGTGACTAGAAGAACGTGTCACAAAAACATCCAATTACGTGTTCCTCTAATCATCTGACCACTGCGGACAATCACAGGCTGCAGCGGTCTCAGTAACTTCTGAACAGAGCAGACATCACTTCCAGAGCTGCTGCAGACCTCCAATGCTTCCTGCCCAGAGTCCATAGGGGTGCTGAAGTGAGACTGGGGCTATGGTAATTATTTAAAGAAATTCATGCCTTTAAAAAAATGGATTCAAGTGTCTGACAACCATTTTCATGTCCTGATGTATAAAGACTGAATGCCACGATTGACATGTTTGTGTTCTGGGAATCACTATATGCCAGTCTGGTATTGTGAAGTCAGTGCTGAAGGAGCAAGGATGCTGAGGAGAAAAGTCACCACCATACGCACTTGTCAACTGAGAAGGATGGCATGCAGGAGATGGTGGAGATGATGTGGATGATAACACAGCCTCGTCATCGGAGGCCTCGGGGTTTATCCAATATGCTCTGCGTCTCTCATTACCTTTCTTGCTAGTACAGCTTATCTCACATTGGAAGACGTCTTCACAGCTGTCACTATGCAGACGCTCTTTTTGGAGAAGCTTGTCTACCCTCTGAATAATACACTCCAGGCTCTTCTCAACATTTGACCACACTTTCTCCTACAAGCAGCAGAAATATATAGTAGGCATACATCATAAACCCGAACGCAGAATAAACAATAGCAACCATTAGAATCATACAAATGATATACGTCAGGGTCTTTAACCAGTACATACCCGTGCTATATGTCTCCCCCCTTCCTGACAAGGCACACCTTCAAGTTTTTTCATACATGATCCTTTTCGTGTATATAGTGAGAAACTCCGATTCCTCCCTTATAACCAGCTCCTCCCCCTGACGCAGAATAAGTCTTTAGAAGAAGCTATGTCATTATCAAGCAGATTAACCCTTTAGAAGCAGCTATGTCTTCCTGTAGCAAATGAACCCTTCAGTCACCTATATCCTCCTCCCTTAGCTGGGCCATATAACAGACATTTTTCTGCCCATTCGGATACACTGGTGAATTATTTCACCGCGCATAACTCACTTTTGACAAATTTGTAAGAATAATATCTAAATCTATTATTATTGTGTTCTGTGGACGAGCAACTGAACAAAGATGTAGAACAGGCACATTGCTCTGTATCCCGCCAGCTCCCTGCCATTCAATTGCTAGGGAGAAGAATAAGCCCCCCATTCCTGGTGCGCAGTTATATGAGAACTGCAACTAGATTTTGATCTCACTATGATAAAATTAAAGGAAAACCTGCATTGCTAAGGGAAATAATCTGATGTTCTAATAATACATATTCGAGATAAGACTTATACTTTCATCTAACGCTAATTTCGGGAGTTTTTATTAAGAACATAGAAATCATTTTTAAGATTGCACAATACATTAATAAAATGTTGAAATTATTCTGTAAAACCAGATCCTTACCCACTCTTCCTCATGCCAGTCCACCTGCAACGATGATCTGCTGTTTCTTCCTGTCCACCGGGCCACCAGAGTATCCTGGTCATTCCTCAGCACAACTTGGTCTGCCTCCCCTGACGTAGGAGAGGCTTTGGAGGCTATGTAGTCTGGGCGAGCAGCATTAAGTCCATGGATTGCATTGGCTAATAGTTTGCAGTCACATACAGTGACAAGCTGTCTGGTCTGGGCACAATGAAAAGAAAAAAATGGCATACAGCAACATATTAGGACTTACGTATTTTTGGATCGTAGAATTAATATTGCAAAGTCTCGAGTCCCACTATTCTCAGCTACCCATCATTCTTCCGTTAAATCCTCTGCCCACATATCGTGCCCAGACTCCCTTGTTCAGGTCAGTGGAGTTGCACCTGACCAGAGTGCGCGCTGAATTAAATGAGGCTGTCAGGGCAATATGATGTCGTAAAGTAAGCACATCTCTATGTATGGAGGCTAGCTCTGAGAAGAAGGTAAGGTTCCAAAATTCAATGGCTACATTTCAATAAATTGATTTTTTAGATTATGTAAAATAGGTGCTTGCTGCCCTTTGGGTCATGGGGAGAACCTCTCCTCAGTCAATCTCCCTGCCCAGCTTCATCAGTGGCTTCACTTGGGCTAAAGGTACCGTCACATTAAGCGACGCTGCAGCGATATAGACAACGATGCCGATCGCTGCAGCGTCACAGACAGCTCTCCAGCGACTAACGATGCCGAAGTCCCCGGGTAACCATTGTAAACATCAGGTTACTAAGCGCAGGGCCGCGCTTAGTAACCCGATGTTTACCCTGGTTACCATTGTAAATGTAAATAAAAAAAAACACTACATACTTACATTCCGGTGTTTGTCGCGTCCCCCTGCGTCAGCTTCCCTGCACTGTGTAAGCGCCGGCCGTAAAGCAGAGCGGTGACGTCACCGCTGTGCTCTGCTTTAAGGCCGGCTGGCGCTGACAGTGCAGGGAAGCTGACGCCGGTGGACGCGACAGACACCGGAATGTAAATATGTAGTGTTTTTTTTTTTTTACATTTACAATGGTAACCAGGGTAAATATCGGGTTACTAAGCGCGCCCTGCGCTTAGTAACCCGATGTTTACCCTGGTTACAAGTGAAGACATCACTGGATCGGCATCACACAAGCCGATTCAGCGATGTCAGTGGGTGATCCAGCGACAAAATAAAGTTCTGGCCTTCTAGCTCCAACCAGCGATGTCACAGCAGGATTCAGATCGCTGCTGCGTGTCAAACACAACGATATCGCTATCCAGGACGCTGCAACGTCACGGATCGCTATCGTTATCGTTCTAAAGTTGCTCAGTGTGACGGTACCTTAATACAGTCTCAATTGTAATCATGTAGATTGACTGAAGATCTTATCTCCTGGAGTTTCCATCTCACTATTCTGTGAATGCGCTAAAACTAGGGCAATCCAAGCAATCAAGGGAGTTAGGTCAAGAACATGCTGGTTCACCTTGCTCCAGTTGACTCACGGTGGAACATAGTTCTTCTTCAGCTGGTATATATTTCATAAAGGATTTTTTTCTTGAGATGCAAATCATGTTTTTTGGAACTTCAAGCCCTAAGTGATGAGCTTACTTCATAATGTAATATCGCCCTGAATGACTCTCTTTTAATTTGCGCTTATACACACAGTAACAGATGCAATGCATGAGTGAATACACCACCTAGGCTTCAAAAATGGGCCAAATCTGATCAAGTAGTTTGCAGGCAGCATATTTCTCATGCAGATTTAGGTCTTTCTTCACAGATTCTACGAAAAGCGCTGAAACAAAAATAATGCTGTGAGATATCGTCTTGTAAAATGACTGCCAATGATTTCTAATGGGTGCTGATAAGATGCACTTGCACTTGAAGATCATCGATAAAAGAGCAAACCCTTCGTCAGGTGAAACCATATTTAAGCAAGATTAAAAAAATGTTGTTCTTGACATCGCTTTGGTCCTGCCAAGAACAATGGCAGCCTATGTGGACCGAACAATCTAATAGATCGTACAGTGCACATTGGAAGTGCGGTCTGGCTGTGTAAACAGGCAATTAAATGACCGGCGATAAAGAAAAACAAGTTGCTGATTGGCGGTCATTAAATGGCACACATCAACTAATGGAAACAGAACTTTAACGTCTATCATGCTCAGATTCAGTCATTGTATGAAACAGAAATCTGCCCAAAATTCTAAAAATGTAACAAACAAAACAAGTTGCTTTACCTTATCTGCTAAAATAGCAAGCGTCCTCTCAATACCATTGGCTGATCGGTCCTTCGCCGCTCGGGACAGCCGCTCTGCATAATAACTGACCTGTGTCTTCAAAGTATTAATGTGGGCAATGATCTCCTTGGCGCGAATGATATCTTGTGGGATGTAAACAATGGACTGAGGGCAGGCGGTTGTGCTGGAAATAAATGACAACACAGAGGAAGGAGAAATTACCGCCGATCACTGAAATAAATACATACGACTGACTGCGAAATATGTTACAGCAAGTGGACATGGCGCCTGACATGGTGTACATGACAATGATTCCTTATCTTATGTGGTCACGAGATAACTGCCGTTAAACAAGAGCCGTGGAGAAAGACAGAACCAGAAAGAAGTTTTATCATTGGGTGCAATGTGCTGTCACACTATGAAAAGTGCATAAAATACAATGTATCTGCTAAAAATCCAGCAAGAATAAGAAGCAGAGATCAGGCAATGGCCTTGCGAATACAGCATGCAGTGTTACTTGCAACAGTCATTTATACATCATTTTACTATCGAGAGCGATATAGTTCAAAATAATTACAACTAATTTATATGACCATTTTACCCTTATCAAATGAGATAATTTACATGTATCTACTCGATGGTAAGGATATGTGCCCACGGTCAGTACTCGCTGCGGGTTGGACGTTGCGTACTTGTGCAGTGTCCAGCTGTTAGAGCATAGTGGATGGGATTTCAAGAAATCCCTTGTCCAGTATGCGTGCACAGTCACCGCAGAGACTGACATGTGGCGCGTCTTTCCAGACCGCCGCATTTCTAATTATCATGCGGAGACCAGAGTCTCTGCAAGATAAATCTCACCCATACAATATATTGAAAGCAATGATTCCTCATGGTTCAGTGAACACATGCGGATTCACCTGTGTTCAATAGCCGGCAGCGCTTTGGACCAGCAAACATGTGCTGCGTCCAAAGCGCTGCCAATTACTGACCATGTGCACATACCCTAATAGTTTTTTTTGGTGTTAAGGCAGATCGAACCTTCACATTGACCTCATATCACAGAACGGAGTTGAGAATGTGGAATTGAGTGTTAGGGCAGAGACAGACTGCCGTATAACTTGTGTGAGGATCACAATGTAAACCTCGTACTGGTTGGCAGCTCTCCTGACCTGAGCTTGACGACTGCATAGAAATACATCACACAGTCATGTTCAGGTAAGGAGAGGTGCCAGGCCAGTCCGTGCAGTGCGATGCGATAATCACACGAGTTATACAGCAGTCTGTCTCTGCCCTTAACGGTCCCCTAACTAATTCAGAGTTACAGAAGTCGGACCGATGGTCTAACATTTATCACCTATCCCATGTACTGTATAAATTATATGGCTGGAATATTCCTTTAATATATTCCTAAAGACTCTTGGGTAAGTGCAAAGGTGACTTATTTTAGCTCTAGATATTTATTAAAGGGATTGTCAACCACAGAGGAAGTTTTTGGACGAATCCGAAGGGTGCGCAATGTACACAACACTAGGATTCAGCCCATTTGCTGGTTCCAACAGTGGTCACATGAAAGAGTCTGTGATCTGCATAGTTGCAGTCATGAACCGAAGAGTCTCAACCACTTCTCTCAATAGATTGTACCAAGAGGTTTCTGTATTTTCGCCATGTGACCGCCATTATGCAAATAGCATACTTGTGGTCATGTGACTGGAACCCACAAGCAGAGCGGAATCCTAGCAGAGTGTACATTACACAACATTAGGAAACAGCAGGGCTTGGTGAAAATATTCTCAGGGGTGTGCAACGCCTATAAAGGGAAACGGTCACCAGGTTTTTCCCATCTAATTTGACAGCAGCATCATATGGATACAGAGAGACCCTGATTACAGTAATGTATCACTTACTGGGCTGCTTGATTTAATTTTGAAAAGATCTCTCTGTTTTAACAGCAGATTATGACTACAGGACAAGTAGACCCATTGCCATGTAGTCTTCCATATTCATTAGCTCTGTTTCCCCAGCCCCATCACTAATAAGCAGCTTTCTGCCTATGCACAGTGTACACAGAAAACTGACAATCAGTGATTGTGTAGGGTTGTCCAGAATTTAGCATTCAGAGATCTACAGCAGGTGAAATAATGATTTTATCAAGACTGCAACAATCAGCCCAGTAAGTGATACATCACTGGAGTCAGGATCTCTCCCTCCTACTTCAGGCTGCTCTTAGATTAGGTAGCAAAAACTTAGTGAGAGATTCCATTGAAATTCTACAACATTGCTGCAGATTTTAATTGATTGACAAGTAGAAAAAAGTTTACCTTTAGTAAAAATGTTGCAAAACAAATAATTTACTGATAAACAGATTCTATAATTTACAACAATACACCGTGTTCCAAATTATTATGCAAATTGGATTTAAGTGTCAAAGATTTAATGGTTTTGTTTTTCAAATAAACTCGTGGACGGTATTGTGTCTCAGGACTCAATGGATCTTAAACACATGTGATAATTAGTTTTCCAGGTGATTATAATTAAAGGAAAAGTACTTAAAAATGATGTTCCACATTATTAAGCAGGCCAAAGGTTTCAAGCAGTATGGGAAATAAAAAGGATCTCTCTGCTGCTGAAAAGCGTTAAATAGTGCAATGTCTTGGACAATGTATGAAAACATTAGATATTTCACGAAAACTTAAGAGTAATCATCATACTGTGAAAAGATATGTGACTGAAATAGCGCACAGACAGAGTTCATGCAGATAAAGGCATTATGAGAAAGGTTTCTTCCAGACAAATTCATTGGATTAAGAGAGCAGCTGCCAAAATACCATTACAAAGCTGCAAACAGATATTTGAAGCTGCTTGGTGCCTCTGGAGTCCCACGAACCTCAAGGTGTAGGATCCTTCAAAGGCTTGCTGTGGTGCATAAACCTACTATTCGGCCACCCCTAAATAGCGTTCACAAGCAGAAATGGTTGCAGTGGGCCCAGACATACATGAAGACTGATTTTCAAACAGTTGTGTTTACTGATGAGTGTCGAGCAATACTGGATGGTCCAGATGGATGGAGTAGTGGATGGTTGGTGGATGGCCACCATGTCCCAACAAGGCTGCGATGTCAGCAAGGAGGTGGAGTCATCATGTTTTGGGCCGGAATCATGGGGAACCAGCTGGTAGGGCCCTTTAAGGTTCCTGAAGGTGTGAAAATGACCTCTGCAAAGTATATAGAGTTTCTGACTAACAACTTTCTTCCATAGTATAAAAAGCAGAAACGTGCCTTCAGGAGCAAAATCATCTTCATGCATGACAATGCATACTGCAAAGAATACCTCTGAGTCATTGGCTGCTATGGCATATTTATGGGCATAAAAGGAGATAAACTCATGGTGTGGTCACCATCTTCCCCTGACCTCAACCCTATAGAGAACCTGTGGAGTATCATCAAGCAAAAGATCTATGAGTGTGTGAGGCCGTTCACATCAAAACAGCAGCTCTCGGAGGCGATTCTGACTTCATGCAAAGACGTACAAGCAGAAACTCTCCAAAAACTCACAAGTCCGATGGATGCAAGAATTGTGAAGGTGATATCAAAGAAGGGTTCCCATGTTAACATGTAACTTGGCCTTTTAGGATGTTTTGCAGTTAAATAGCTTTTTTGTTCAGTGAATGTGACCTCCTAATGCTGCAAATTCCACAAATGAGCATTTTCAGTTCTTTAAAATATAAAATGTTTAGACATTCTACTGTGCCTAATAATTGGGAACAGTGCATTTTGAGTTTTTATTCATTTTGGAGATTATACTGTTATCATTGGGAGGTTTCTTCAATAAAATTTGATGTATAATTTAACGGGTGATGACTTTTATTAGACTGACTGTCATTTGCACCGACCATTTAGGAAAATCCGAGAAAAATATAATTTGCATAATAATTTGGAACACGGTGTACAAACATTTTTTTAAAATACACTCCTAACTAAGCACAGGAGAAGACTACACTACAGTACTTAAATATCAAGAGGATCTATATCTAATATGTATTTGCCATGACAGGTACATGCTAAAAAATAAACCCGGCTTTTTCTAAAAGCATCTAACAGCACAGACAATGATGCAGGAGAATATCCCATGTCCAGGTGTGGCTATGAAGAGAAGCAGCAATAGCATTTTGGCTTCCTCTGCCCATTCTAATAGCTGGAAGGATAGAAAAGTGTATTTAAAAGAAAGCACCACAATGCAATAATGGAAACATCCACACAAAACCACAGACGTATCACAAAATGCATGGGAAAACAAATATGGTGTCATGGATGCTGCACAGCAGACTCACCAACTTTCCTCATAACTGCTATAAGGAGCCAAGAAACAAAGCGGAAAATTAGATCAAAAGCGATTTTTTTTGTTTCTTTAAAAGCTTAACAAAAAACAGCTGAATTTTGGGGTAGGGTCCAGATTCTTAAAACCATTGTCAACCAGCGGATATTGCTACGGGAACTTGTGTCTGCTCCGGAATGGACATTTGGGCAAGCTAGGTTCACACCAGGTTTTAGATCAACATTATGGACATATACATGCCCACAGGATATCAGTAACCAAGCTTGTGCTGAATCATTATGGAATAGGTTTGGCCAGCATACATCAGTATACACTTGTCTAAACTGTATTTAATTTACAATTGAGCCAAAAAGATTAGCAGGATCCTGGTCCAGTGCCACGCCAGTAGTCCGTATGTGCAAGACCAGGGCAATGTGAACCTTCTACTTCAAATGACAGGACGCCTCTTCTGATTAGAAGGCTCCAGAACATCAGCACAATGACATGAGGGCATACTAAGCAGAAGAGGCGCTGGGGTGCCGCAGGTAGTTCGCCACACCCTGGTCCAGCAATCATGAAATACCGACTTGGACATTGGACCAGGGTCCTGCAAAACTTTTTGTTCAACTCTAATTAAGATGCTTTTTCAACTACACCTTTCAAAAACACTATGCCAAATATTTTTTTCCATAAGTGAAATTAGTGGCAGGTGTATGGACCGCAGGGGCATGTTTTGGGCAGACTATCTTCTCATGGTGAGCACTTGGCGAGAGCGGTTCTACATAGTGGCTATTGCTCTGCCTAATGGAAGGGCACTCCGAGCTGGAAGTGCAAGTGGACAGGGTTGTACATAATAGACATCCTTTTGTAAGCATACAGTCAGTAGATTGAAATACTTAGAATTATCAAAGGTGTTCCACAATAGCTTGCCATCTAGTCAAACACAATGATTTGAAGAGTCCATATAATTCCATTCTACCAGCTGATCTGACATTGGGTATGGAACGATGCAGAGGTCTGATAAGGATCATATTTTATTAAGTGGTTCGCCGCATGTAATTATCTTTAGAAGTACAGGACATGGACTTGTAATCTAGTTACCAATATAATGTTATTACTGGATCCATACTTTGTGCAGTCCTCTGTTTTTTTTACAGTCTAATTGACTGTGGAGGACTCCAGTCCAGACCATGGCTGCTGGGGGAGGGTCACGTAACCAGGCCCATCTGTCCATTGATAATATAGTGCGAAGAGGAATGTGTCTGGTCACGTAACGGTCTTTGCTCCGGACAGTGAATGAAGAAACAGATCACATATAAAAGCAAAAGGGGATCTAGGATCCATGTTCATGAAAGTGGTGACGGTCCCAGCTGTGGAACCATCAGCCACCACCAGAGATTGTAATTGTGGGACAACCTTTTAAAAGGTCTCGTGCGGATGCTTTTGCAATTGTGCTGCCTCATGTCAGACTGAATGGCAGAAGAACTGAATTAAAGGTAATTAATAGTGATGAGCGAGTGTACTCGTTGCTCGGGTGGTCTCTGAGTATTTGACTGCTCGGAGATTTAGTATTCCTTGCCTCAGCTGCATGATTTACGGCTGCTAGCCAGGCTGCGTACATGTGGGGGTTGCCTGGTTGTTAGGGAATCCCCACAAGTGTTCAAGCTGTCTAGTAGCCGCAAATCATGCAGCTGAGGCAAGGAAAACTAAATCTCCGAGCAGTCACAAATACTTGGAGACCACCCAAGCATGCTCGGGAAAACCCGAGCAACGAGTACACTGGCTCATCACTAGTAATTAATGATACTTTAAGCTTGTCATTAGAAAAGATCTAGTGGATCATGTCAGAAGGCCGTACATGGCTGTTTATGATTAAAAAAATAAATAGTTCAGTGATGTAATTAAACCCTTGCTTACTTTTTCTTTGCGTCTTCAAACTTGTGTAACATCTTCCGCAATCCACCAGACTTAAAACCTTGGCAATGTGCAGCCGGTGCTCCTATTGTGACTATGTCATAGTTTTGATCTGAAGTCAAAAGTTTATGAGGTTTAGTATTCTTTTTAAACGCAAGTTATTGCATTAAAAAAAAAAAAAAAACTATGGTCAAAACTGGTAACTGGTGCAGTGTGTTATGCCAAGGCCGTGAGTGGACCACATTTTGCCCACAGTATCTGCGTGTGGTTTCCCAGCTCATCCGATTCCATGATATTAGGCCAAAGTAGCCGGTTACCGCCATATAACAAAATATTGGGACAGTAGAGTAAATTGCACAAAGAGTATTAACTGGCACGTACCCTTAATATAGGTGTTTGATTATGGACTGTACTATAGTCAGAAACTGAGGTGAATGCCTGATATAAGCAGATGTAGATTTAGGCCAAAATATGAAACATTTTCTGGCATCAGGCTTGAAGGGGTTTTCTCAACATGTATCTTAAAGAGAACGTTCCTGGTTGTTGGGGAAAAGGGGGTTAATGACTGAATGAAAGTTCAGGCCAGCAGCAATTTTTGTGCTGGTGGTCGGGAGGTGGACTGTGGTGATGAGCAAGTGTGTTCGGATAAGGTGTTATCTGAGCATGCTCGTGTGCCAACAGAGTGTCTCCGACGTGCACGAAAAATATATTCTAGTCCTTGCAGCTGTATATGTCTACCGGCTGTCCGACAGCCCCAACACATGCAGGGATTACCTAACAGGCACATTCGCTCATCACTAGTGGGCAGTACTGTAGAATGGCTCCTCTACTGTGGATATACAAATGGATGGGGTGGTAGAGAACAGTGCATCAAAGGTACCATGTGGTCTCAGCGTAAACTACACTGCAGCAACTGCATGTTTGGCCACTGCTGCGAAACAGCAGTAGTGGCCTGTTACCTTGGAAACGTGCTTTGGAAACATACAGTAAATACAACAGAAAAGATCACATAGCAGGAGAATTGAGGTAGATAAAAAAAACACAGTGTACCTGCGTATACCTATTTACTAACATCAGAGCACACCATTAACCCCTTAGTGAGAGCCAATTTGGTACTTAATGACCGGGCCAATTTTTGCAATTCTGACCACTGTCACTTTATGAGGTTATAACTCTGGAACGCTTCAACGGATCCCGCTGATTCTGAGATTGTTTTTTCATGACATATTGTACTTCATGTTAGTGGTAATATTTCTTCGATATTACTTGCGATTATTTATGAAAAAAACCGAAATATGGCGAAAATTTTTAAAATTTTGCAATTTTCAAACTTTGTATTTTTATGCCCTTAAATCAGAGAGATATGTCATGAAAAATAGTTAATAAATAACATTTCCCACATGTCTACTTTACATCAGCACAATTTTGGAAACAAAATTTTTTTTTGTTAGGGAGTTATAAGGGTTAAAAGTTGACCAGCAATTTCTCATTTTTACAACACCATTTTTTTTTAGGGACCACATCACATTTGAAGTCATTTTGAGGGGTCTATATGATAGAAAATAATGAAGTGTGACACCATTCTAAAAACTACACCCCTCAAGGTTCTCAAAACCACATTCAAGAAGTTTATTAACCCTTTACGTGCTTCACAGGAACTGAAACAATGTGGAAGGAAAAAATGAACATTTAACTTTTTTTTGCAAACATCTTAATTCAGAACCATTTTTTTTATTTTCACAAGTGTAAAAACAGAAATGTAACCATAAATTTTGTTATGCAATTTCTCCTGAATACGCCAATACCCCATATGTGGGGGTAAACCACTGTTAGGGCGCACCGCAGAACTTAGAAGTGAAGGAGCGCCGTTTGACTTTTTCAATGCAGAATTGGCTGGAATTGAGATCGGACGCCATGTCACGTTTAGAGAGCCCCTGATGTGCCTAAACAGTGGAAACCCCCCACAAGTGACACCATTTTGGAAACTAGACCCCTTAAGGAACTTATCTAGATGTGTGGCGAGCACTTTGAACCCCCATGTGCTTCACAGAAGTTTATAACGTAGAGCCGTGAAAAAAAAAAATTGCATTTTTTCTACAAAAATGATCTTTTTGCCCACAAATTTTTATTTTCACAAGGGTAACAGGAGAAATTAGACCACTAAAGTTGTTGTGCAATTTCTCCTGAGTACGTCGATACCCAATATGTGGGGGTAAACCACTGTTTGGGCGCACCGCAGAGCTTGGAAGAGAAAGAGTGCCGTTTTACTTTTTCAATGTAGAATTGGCTGGAATTGAGATCGGACGCCATGTCGCATTTGGAGAGCCCCTGATGTGCCTAAACAGTAGAAATCCCCCACAAGTGACCCCATTTTGGAAACTAGACCCCCCATGGAACTTATCTAGATGTGTGGTGAGAACCTTGAATGCCCAAGTGCTTCACAGAAGTTTATAATGCAGAGCCGTGAAAATAAAAAATATTTTTTTTTCCACAAAAAAGATTTTTTAGCCACCAAATTTTTATTTTCACAAGGGTAACAAGAGAAATTGGACCCCAAAAGTTGTTGTCCAATTTGTCCTGAGTATGCTGGTACCCCATATGTGGGGATAAACCACTGTTTGGACGCACGGCAGAGCTCGGAAGGAAGGAGCGCCGTTTTGGAATGCAGACTTTGATAGAATGGTCTGCGGGTATTATGTTGCGTTTGCAGAGCCCCTGATGTACCTAACCAGTAGAAACCCTCCACAAGTGACCCCATTTTGGAAACTAGACCCCCCAAGGAACTTATCTAGATGTGTGGTGAGAACTTTGAATGCCCAAGTGCTTCACAGAAGTTTAGAATGCAGAGTCGTGAAAATAAAAAATATTTTTTTTTCCACAAAAAAGATATTGTAGCCCCCAAGTTTTTATTTTCACAAGGGTAACAGGAGAAATTGGACTGCAATAGTTGTTGTCCAATTTATCCCGAGTACGCTGATGCGCCATATGTGGGGGTAAACCACTGTTTGGGCGCACGGCAGAGCTCGGAAGGGAAGGAGCGCCTTTTTGGAATGCAGACTTTGATAGAATGGTCTGTGGGCATTATGTTGCGATTGCAGAGCCCCTGATGTACCTAAACTGTAGTAACCCCCCACAAGTGACCCCATTTTGGAAACTAGACCCCCCAAGGAACTTATCTAGATGTGTGGTGAGAACTTTGAATGCCCAAGTGCTTCACAGAAGTTTAGAATGCAGAGTCGTGAAAATAAAAAATATTTTTTTTTCCACAAAAAAGATATTGTAGCCCCCAAGTTTTTATTTTTACAAGGGTAACAGGAGAAATTGGACCCCAGAAGTTGTTGTCCAATTTATCCCGAGTACGCTGATGCCCCATATGTGGGGGTAACCCACTGTTTGGGCGCACGGCAGAGCTCAGAAGGGAGGGAGCACCATTTGACTTTTTGAGCGCAAAATTGGCTGTCGTGTTTGGAGACCCCCTGATGTACCTAAACAGTGGAAACCCCCCAATTCTAGCTCCAACCCTAACCCCAACACACCCCTAACCCTAATCCCAACCTCATCCATAATCCTAATCACTAACCCTAACCATAATCACAACCCTTACCCCAAAACAACCCTAATGTCAACCCTAACCATAACCCTAATCAAAACCCTAAAGCCAACACACCCCTAATCCTAATCTCAACCCTAACCTCAAACCTAACCCTAATCCCAATACACCCCTAATCACAACCCTAACCTTAACCCTAATCCCAAACCTAACCCTAAACCCAAGCGTAACCCTAATGCCAACCCTAACCCTAATACCAACCCTAATCCAAACCCTAACCCTAATCCCAGCTCTAACCCTAACTTTAGCCCCAACCCTAGTCCTTACTTTAGCCCCAACCCTAACCCTAGCCCTAGGGCTACTTTCACAATTGCGTCGTTTGGCATTCCGTCGCAATCCGTCGTTTTGGACAAGAAACGGATCCTGCAAATGTGCCCGCAGGATGCGTTTTTTGCCCATAGACTTGTATTGCCGACGGATCGTGACGGATGGCCACACGTCGCGTCCGTCGTGCACTGGATCAGTTGTGTTTTGGAGGAGCGTCGGCACAAAAAAACGTTCAATGAAACCTTTTTTTGTACGTCACATCCGCCATTTCTGACCGCGCATGCGTGGCCGTAACTCCGCCCCCTCCTCCCCAGGACATAGATTGGGCAGCGGATGTGTTGAAAAACTACAGCTGCTGCCCACGTTGTGCACAATTTTCACAACGTTCGTCGGTATGTCGGGCCGACGCATTGCGACGGCCCCGTACCGACGTAAGTGTGAAAGAAGCCTAACCCTAAGTTTAGCCCCAACCCTAACCCTAAATTTAGCCCCAACCCTAACCCTAAATTTAGCCCCAACCCTAGCCCTATCCCTAACCCTACCCCTACCCCTAATTTTAGCCCCAACTGCTGTTCTCCTGCCGGCCGGCAGATGGAGACAGATGGCGGGCGCACTGGGCATGCGTCCGCCATGTTCTGCTGCCGGCGGCCAGGAGGAGCAGCAAGAGGATCCAGGGACCTAGGTGAGTATGCTAGGGTCCCCGAATCCCCCTATTTCTCTGTCCTCTGATGTGCGATCACATCAGAGGACAGAGAATTACACTTTACTTTTTTTTTGCGGTCGCCGGTAAACAGTTAATTACCGGCGATCGCAAAACAGGGGTCGGTAATACCGACCCCGATCATGCTCTTTGGGGTCTCGGCTACCCCCGGCAGCCGAGACCCCAAAGATTCTCCCGGTGCCGGCCGGCGGGCGCACTGCGCATGCGCCCGCCATTTTGAAGATGGCGGCGCCCACCGGGAGACACGAGGAGCATCGGGGGAGCTAGGTGAGTATTGGGGGGCCACCTGGGACCCCTTTTCTCTGTCCTCCGATGTGCGATCACATCGGAGGACAGAGAAATTAAAAAGAGATCGCTTTTTTTTTTTTTTGCGATCGCCGGTAAACGGTTAATTACCGGCGATCGCAAATGCGGGGTGGGTTAAAAAAACCCCGAATCATGTTCTCTGGGGTCTCGGCTACCCTCGGCAGCCGAGACCCCGGAGAAAATCGGCCTCTGGGGGGCGCTATGGACTTTTTCCACAGCGCCGTTAATTAACGGCGCTGTGGTTTAAGTACCCTTAGCGGCCGCCGTTAAAAGGCGTATCGGCGGTCGCTAAGGGGTTAATAAAACCGCCTAACCTAATAGTTGCTGGCTATGCCCCTCGCAGTAAATCATATGCATCTTTTAACAACTTTTGGCATGGATTGCAACTTTTTTAGTGCTCAGTTTATATTAAAAATGAGAATATATGTGGCCATTAACTTGAAGCAGCAGGGTGCCTCAGTGGTTAGCACCGCAGCTTTGCAGCGCTGGGGTCCTGGGTTCACATCCTTCCTCTTCATGCAGCCAAGTCTAAGGGTCAGCTGAGAAACTGGTTGCTAGGGATTCACGACAACCCTGTCACACATTGTTCAACACACGAGGAAAATGCAGTCGCTCCCTATCTAACGCTGAGGTATGAATAAGATTTCCTCTAACAATAGCAGGTCCACTATATATGAAAGCAATACCTGATGTGGATTCATCCTGAACTCTCATTCTCTGGATGTGTAAATTGGTGGGAACGAACTCGAGTTTCCTGTCCGCTTTTAAGCTACTTGCTTTAAAGGAAACACCTGGAAAACAAAATCATTTCAGAATACAGTACTTATGAGGAGACAGTTTGCATACTTCATTTCCTAGAGGAACATGCATGGCTTTTAAGTCTCCTCACTCTGCCAGGCTTGACATGTGAATCTCCACAAGGAGAAATGTCACCCCTTAGACCAGGGGTGGGGAACCTCAGGCCCCAGGGCCATTTACGGCCCTCGATGACTTATCAGGCCCCCGAGCTGATTCTCAGGGACCACATTCTTGGGCAGGGAGCTGTATTTTGATTGCCACGAGATCATTAATTTCTTCTTGCTCTGTTAGCACACACATGCAGTGTTCACTACTGAACAATGAAGGGCATGCAATGAAAGATTACGTCCTGACACCAGTGCCAGAGTCAGGATGTACTTTGTGGCGGAGTATGTACGGCCCCCGAAGGATGGTATAAATTTCCAAATGGCCCTTGGTAGAAAAAAAAAAAAGATTCCCCACCCCTGCATTAGACCAAAGTACAATACTTGAAATTTGACATACACGTTCATATTAATATAGTATTTAGAACAGTAAATGCAAAAATGGCCTTGTTTTCACCTGACGGTTATCTATAGTGTATAGGTGGACTTAGATTTCCGGTAAAGCGTGCCAGGAGAGGGTGCAACAGTAACTGGTCAGATATAGTGACTGGTTGTTGCCTATTTTCACCTCCAAAGCAATTCCAGATTTAAAGGGAATCTCTCACCAGGTTTTTGCTACCCCATACGAGACATCTGCATAATACAGAAATAAGAGATCTTGATTACGGCAATGTGTTACTAATTGGGCTGCGTGCGGCAGGTTTTTTTTAATAAAATCACTTATATCTGCTACAGAGCTATCAGTTCTCTGAACGGTAGACACAATGTTCTTTATGTATACTGTGCATAGGCAGAACCCTGCCAATCAGTGTGTGTGTGTGCGTGTGTGTGTGTGTGTGAGTGAGTGAGTGAGTGAGTGAGAGTGTGTGTGTGTGTGTGTGTGTGTGTGTGTGTGTGTGTGTGTGTGTGTGTGTGTGTGGGGGGTTATACAGAGCTTATGAATATGGATGACTGGCAGCAGGTTTACTAATGATATTCTCCTGCTGAGAAAACTGTGATATTATTAAAACTACCAGAAGCAGCCCACATCGCTGGAATCAGAATCTCTGTCTCTGCATTATGCTGCTCTCCGAGTAGGTGGCAAAAAAACAGCGACAGGTTCCCTTTTAAGCAAGGTAAAGAGGATATCTCATCAAAGACATGCCCTTAAATATGGGAGGCACTGAAGCAATCTGCTGACTGCTAGTGATACCCCTCCTAAAATCTCATTTTGGAGGGGGAAATTGTTGTCACCTGATCTCATCCCCATCAATGGCTGCAGCAGCAGAAGTAATTACATGGTGACCATTTATGTGAATAAATATGTAAGCGTTCACAAGATGCAAGAGGTGCTGCTTGTTAGAGGGTCTCATCACATAGAAGCATATGGACAGGGGTACCCCTGATTCACTGAATAATGAAACTTCTACAACATTCCAATATTGGACTTTTTAGATTTCCGCTCCTTACTTGAATATAAGCTCTCCCTGATACAATTCCATGGCTCGGAAACATAAATTCTATGAATTAGCCTTACGATGCTTCTACACAGATCGCGACTTCAGTGGGAAAAAATATAGTTCTTACCGATAACGGTATTTCTCTGAGCCCATGACGGCACCACGGAGAGAGGGGATCCGCCCACCAAGGACAGGAAACCTACGGATAAAAAGGCGGTACCACTCTCCTGCATCAGTTGTTTTACATAGAGAACGATGGGAGACTACTAAGACATTTGTTAAATTTAACTGTTTATCATAACGAGATACCGCGTGACTTTAAAACTATGAATAGACTATGGCACTATTTTGATGTGAGCACCCACAAGTGAAGGGAGGGAATGTACGGGTGCCGTCATGGGCTCAGAGAAATACAGTTATCGGTAAGAACTATATTTTTCTCTGATCGCCCATGACGGCACCACGGAGAGAATTGCATAGATAGTACATTCAGGGAGGGACCACCGCCTCCAGAACCCTTTTACGGAAAGTAAGGTCTGAAGAGGAGATTAGGTCCAATCTATAGTGCCTATAGAATGTGGATGGTGAGGACCAGGTAGCAGCTCTACATATCTGGTCAATGGAAGCTCCAGCCTTCTCCGCCCAGGAAGTTGCTACTGCCCTCGTTGAGTGAGCCTTAACCTCCCCGGGAACGGACATCCCACTTGCCGAGTATGAGAGACTGATGGCGTCCGTGATCCATCTTGCTATGGTGGCTTTAGATGCTTTTTTCCCCTTCCGGGGACCCTGGAAACACACAAACAGAGAGGAATCCTCCCTACTCTCTCTAGTGACTTCTAGGTAATGTAAGAGACATCTTCTTACATCTAGTGTATGTAATGTTTGTTCCTCCTTGTTTTTAGGGTTGTGACAGAAGGAGGGGAGAGATATCTCTTGAGACCTGTGAAATTTTGAAGCCACTTTCGGGAGATATGCTGGGTCTGTTTTTAAAATGACCCTATCCTCTAGAAATTGTGTGTAAGGAGGGTTAACTGAGAGAGCCTGTAAGTCGCTAACCCTACGGGCAGAAGTGAGGGCGACTAACAGAGCTGTTTTGAGAGATAGGTTTTTTATTGTAGATTCGTGTAATGGTTCGAATGGTGGACTAGTCAGGGCTTTAAGGACCAAGTTTAAGTCCCATTGAGGAACTACTTTTACCGGAAGAGGCCTCGATCTTCCTGCCGCCCTGATGAATCTAGAGACCCACCTATTTGAAGCTAAGTCAAAATTGAATAGGGCTCCCAATGCCGCCACGTTAACTTTTAGGGTGCTAGTGGCTAAACCCATCTCCAACCCGTTCTGTAGGAACTCTAATATGGAATTAAGGGGAATTTCTTTCCCTATTTTTGCACCTGATGAAGACAGAAACTTTTTCCATATCTTGCCATACTGTTTTGTTGTAACTGGCTTCCTACTTTGTAACAAAGTTGAGATTAACCCCGGGGAGAACCCCCTGCTTTCTAATGGTTTCCTTTCAAGAGCCAAGCTGTCAAGTGCAAGTTCTTGACTCGTGGATGACAGACTGGGCCCTGTGACAACAGATCCTGGAGGTCTGGTAATACCCAAGGGTCGGATATTGACATCTTCCTCATCCATGAGAACCAAGGTCTCTTCGGCCAGAACGGGGCAATTAAGATGACCAGCGCCCCGTCCTCCCGAATCTTCCTAAGCACTGCTGGAATCAGAATGAGAGGAGGGAAGGCATAGACCAGATGGTGACCCCAAGACATCAGGAAAGCGTCCACAGCTACTGGGTTCCCCAGGGGAGATAGGGAGCAAAAGGAGGCTACTTTTTTGTTTAGATGGCTCGCAAAGAGATCTATTTTGGGAACACCCCATTTCTCTGTGATCTGGGTAAATATCGCTTGATTTAGTTCCCATTCCCCCTGTTTTAGGCTGGACCGGCTGAGGAAGTCTGCTTTGTAATTGTCTACTCCCTTTATGTGCAGGCTTGTTAGGGATAAGAGATTGCTCTCGGCTATTTGTAGAATTGAGTTGGTCACTTCCATTAGATTTTTCGAACGGGTGCCCCCCTGGTGATTTAGGTAAGATACTACCACCCGGTTGTCCGACATCACCCTTACATGGTGAGAGTGAAGGACCCCCAAGAATTCCTGAAGGGCAAATTTTACCGCAAGAAGTTCTTTCATATTGGAGGATTTGTTTGCTAGAGACGGAGACCAAATGCCCTGGGCTACTAGGTCGCCCAGATGAGCCCCCCCACCCTGAGGGGCTTGCGTCCGTAGTCAGGACCTTCGAGATTTGAATTACCCATGGGACTCCCTGGGAAAGATTTTCCTGCGATTTCCACCATGTCAGAGAGTGATTGGTGCGAGGAGATAGAGTTAACCGCCCGTCTAAATGCCCTCCTAGATGGATTTGCTCCGATAATATCTGCCATTGAAGATCTCTTGAATGTAATTGGGCCCACTGGACCGCGGGGATGCAAGAGGTCATGGAGCCTAAGAGGGACATGGCCTGACGGAGTGTTATGGAGGGGAGAGATTGGACTCTTGATACTAAACTTTTTAGTTTCTGTATCTTGTTCTCCGGGAGCCGACATTCCATTTTTTTGGAGTCTAGAGTAAGACCTAGGTACTCCTGGACCTGAGAAGGCATTAGTCTGGATTTTTCTATGTTTATTAGCCAACCCAGTTTCTTTAAGGAATGTATCACTATTGCCAGTTGATCCTCGCAATGTTGCGGGGAGGAGCCTATCACCAAGAAATCGTCCAGATATGGTACGATTAGGGTATTTTCTTCCCTGAGGTGAGCCATTACCTCCGCGATCAGTTTTGTGAAAACCCTCGGGGCTATGGCAAGACCAAATGGTAGAGCTGAGAACTGGAAGTGATTTAGGACTCCCCTGATGTGAACTGCCATCCTGAGGAATCTCTGGTGATCCTTGTGTATTGGGACGTGCTAATATGCGTCCTTCAGGTCTAGGACCGCCATGAAGCATTGGGGAAACAACATTTTGATAGATGACTTTATCGTTTCCATCTTGAATGCTTGAACCTCTAGATAATAGTTTAGATTTTTCAGATTTATAATGGTCCTGAAGGAACTGTCTGGTTTTTTCGTCAGAAATAGAGGGGAATAGTACCCTTGCCCTCTTTCTTGAGGGGGAACCTCCAGGAGTACTCCCTTTTTTACTAACCCGATAACCTCGCTTTCTAATGCCAACTGTTCTTCTGCCGAAGATCTTGTAGATGTCATCGTAAAAGAAGGACGGGGGCATCTTTTGAATGTTAACCTCAGTCCTGATTCTATGATGTTTAGTATCCATTGACTGGAGGTAATCTTTTCCCAGGCTGGGAGAAAGAGAGATAATCTCCCTCCCACCTGGGGCGAACCTTCATTGAGAAGGTTTCTTGTTATCGTTGGGATTTTTGTTAAAGATAAACCCCTTATTTTTGTTCCTCTTGTCCTCCCATTTTCCCTGGAAAGGGCTTCCGGTAAGAGGGGAGACCCAGAGAGGGAAAGGACTTTTTCTTGTCCCCTGCTTTTTCCAAGATGTCGTCTAAGGTAGAACCGAACAAAAATTCTCCTTCGCAGGGGATAGTACACAGTTTTGTTTTTGTTTGCAGATCGCCAGGCCAGTTCTTAAGCCAGAGGGCGCGCCTGGCCGCATTAGCAAACACTGCTGACCTGGCGGCTAATCTGATAGAGTCAGCCGAGGCGTCAGCCAGGAAAGCCGCAGCCCCCCGTATTACTGGTAAAGTATTCAGCATCGAGTCTCGGGAAGTCTTCCCCTTTAATTGACCCTCCAGTTGATTTAACCAGATCATTAGGGAGCGAGACGTGCATGCAGCTGCTACTGCTGGTTTTAGGCTTCCTCCCGCTGACTCCCAAGAGCCTTTCAGGAAGGCGTCCGCCTTCTTGTCCATGGGGTCTTTTTGGACCCCCATGTCCTCAAACGGGAGAGCGAATTTTTTTGATGCTTTAGCTATTGCTACATCTAATTTAGGGGCTTTCTCCCAAAAGGAGCAAGATTCATCCTCGAAGGGGTATTTCCTTTTTGGAGTTAGGAGAGTCTTTTTCATGGGTTTTTTCCATTCTTTCTTAATTAAAGCTGCAATTGCGTCATTAAGTGGAAAAGCTCTTCTCTTTTTTTGTTCTAGGCTCCCAAACATGATGTCTTGTGCCGATTTTTTAGGGTGGGAGTCTACTAACCCCATAGTACTTCTCGCTGCCTTTATGAGACAATCAGTGTCCTCTAGCGGGAAACAATTGTGCCCCCCCGAGGAAGAAGTGGATGATGAAGATTAGGAGGAGGAGTCGGAGGATACTGAACTCGCACTATCGCTGTCAGATTTTGAGACCGGAGACGGGGACCTGTGTCTGTTCCTTCTCCGTTTTTTTAACCTTTTTAGGGATCTAAAGGTGTCTTCCACTTGCTCCTTAATCAGGTTTTTTAGATCGGATGCAAACCCAGGCAGGCTTTCAGATACTGTCTGTTGTATGGAAGAATTACATAGCCGCTTCTCCCAGGCGGGTGGAAGATCTTCTCTACAGATGGCACAGATTTTGTGCTTTGTTTTACCTACGCTTTCCCTCCCCTAGAAGAGACAAATAATAATCTTACTGTCTCTGACTTTCACGAAGATCCACTTACCACCTCCAGGACCCATAAATACCGGTTGGGGATTCTCTGCCTCTGGCTTTTTCCCCGACGCCGTACTGGACTCCTTACTGTGTTGGGACCGTTGGCGTTCTTTGCTGGTGTCCTGGTGTCCTTTCTGCTGTCGCCTTTTTTGCTGCTGCTGCTGCGACGATGCTATAGGTGGAGGTGATTCTGGCAAGGGTGATGCCGGGTCGCTCATACTGCTGCTGGTCTGCGGTCGCTGCTAATAACGCTTTCTGCGCTGGTGCTGCGACGACTGGTAGCTCCTGAGGCTCCTGCTGATATATTGCAGAGCCACTGGGAGGAAGTAACTTCTCCCATTCAAATCTTCCCAGCCGCTCTTTTTTTTTTTTTTTTTTTTTCATTCTCCCGGCGCCTGCGCAGTAGCGCCCAGCCGACGGCGAGGAGCGCCGAACGCCGGCGCCTGCGCAGTCTAGCTTCTGCGGCATCGCAGATCGTCTACGCCTGATCGGTAATCCCCCGACGCCGCCTGCGCAGTAGCGCCCAGCCGACGGCGAGGAGCGCCGAACGCCGGCGCCTGCGCAGTCGAGCTTCTGCGGCATCGCAGATCGTCTACGCCTGCCCCCAACGCCGCCTGCGCAGTAGCGCCCAGTCGACGGCGAGGAGCGCCGACGCCTGCGCAATCAGGCTTCAGCGGCGCCTGCGCAGATTCGACCGCCGGCGTCTCGCGAGACCAGCGCAAATCCGGGCATGCGCCGGACTTTCAAGATGGCGCCCGGAGTGCAGATATGGCGCTGCTGACCGGCGCCCCCGGTCCTATGCAGTCCCTACCGTGCGGCTCTGCATGCCTGATGGCAGTGCAGTGTGCAGGCTGACGCTTGTATGGGGAGGGCCGCGCCGCACCTCCCGCAACCACAGAGGGACCCCCCTGGATGTTGCCGCTGCTGCATCTTACCTGGGGAGGTGACCGCGAACTCCTTGTCACCTCCCCCGCACACCCTAGAGGCCCACTAGCCCCCAGCGGTGGCGCTTCGGGTCACCACCCCAGCCGAGGCAGAGGGACCCCAGCTTCCTGAGTCGGACTGGTTGGCCCCGGAATTCCAACGTTGATCTGGTAAGTCCGTAGGTCTCCCATCAAGGACAGGAAACCAACTGATGCAGGAGAGTGGTACCGCCTTTTTATCCGTAGGTTTCCTGTCCTTGGTGGGTGGATCCCCTCTCTCCGTGGTGCCGTCATGGGCGATCAGAGAAAAAAGGACTATGAATTTGTGGCAAAATCTGCACTGGTTGCATATAAATCCACTGTGGATTTTGGAGTTTTTTTGTATTATAAAAACAAGAACAGAGACCCCAAAATCTGACGGTAAATCTCTGCAGCTGACCTTTGTACTGATGAAGATTAGTCAGATTATCCTGGTATGTTAGAATAATCGTCTGATACTGAGTTACTATCTGCCGACGAAGGTTCTCCCAGCACGGAGACAGTTCCCCCAGTTCCTCAAGTTCGCACACCCTGTGCAAGACAAGATTGGGAAAATCTCATTATAAGGGAAACATCAACTTAATGTAAAGCGAAATTTAGTAATATATTATTATTTGAAATTTCAGCATCCGCCTCTGCTTACTTCTACATTGTTTTAGCATCCTACCCCTCTCTGCACAGGGAAAAAGGGGTCTGACGACTAACCCTGCTCAACATGCCTGGTGCTAAATAAGGTGTAAAACAGAAGGGGGCTGGCTGAGCTAATCAACGAGGCAGTCAGCCAGCACCCTTCGTACAGGGGCAGGAGATTGGATGGGTCATGTATTTATAGTATCTAAGAATACATACAATCCCAATTTTCCATGACCATCTATGAGGACTGTTGGTACAATGCTGGAAATTTACATTTTTTTATCTGCTATGAGAAAATGTATTTCCAGGATGAATGTTGCAAGCTGATGCAATTAACCACAGTTACGGAAAAGGTGGTAATCGAACAAGACTTGAATTTTTGACATTTCTCCATTGATACATAGAGTAAGCACAGTAGAAAGTTTGCAATGCTTGCTATTCAGCCCCAGAAGTACCTTTGCCTGATATGGTGCATCTACACAATGAGTCAATATTTGACCATTTTATCCCCCTCTGTATCCCCACCATGGTGCTGCTGCAATTTTTTTAAAGGCTCTAGCCTTAATCAGTCTCCTTCCCCCACTGGCAGCAAACAATGTAGTGACTTTTTTTGTATACTTGTGCAAGCAGTCACCTAAACCTCACCTTGCTGCATCCTCTTCAAGTAGGAGCTTAACAAATTGTCTAGGTATGTTCAAGGAGAGGATACTCTCAGCCATTTGCTCTAATATGCGGAGGTGATTTCCGTCTGTTGTAGGAAAACGGTACATACGACAGATCGCTCCACCAAACACTGCAATGAAGAAGAAGGAAAAATATTATGTAGTAAAACGGCTTGTTAATTAGGAATTGTGTCGTACTGGGAAATCTTCATCCACCGGTTTAAACATGCGACAAATAGAACAGGCAGATTAGAAAAATATATTCAATCGATAGGCTGTGTGAGATTTGGCTAAAAGACATAACCACTGGGGTTTTCTGTTTTAAATAATAATAATACACCCCTGATTGGTCCTAAAGAAAAATTGGTATTAAGCAATTTTAAAGGGGTTATCCACTACCTGATCAACCCTTTTGGAAATAGTAGTCCTCATTGCAAACTAAAAATAATATATATTCACCTGTCACAACTTTCTTGCTTCAGCGATGTAATTGACGGATATTTTGGGGCTCGCATAACATGGTTAGGCCATGTGAGCCCTGCAGCCAATCAGCGACTCCCACTTTCTCTGGACAAGCGAAGACGTGAGAGCGTAGCAGCCCACCAGCCACCACTGATTGGCAGCAGGGCTTGCGTGACATAATGTAACCTGGCACTGATAACACTGGAACAGTGCCAAGAAGGAAGGCAAGTACATTACCTTACAAAAGCATTTGACCCCCTGGAACTTTTCAACCTATTCAACCATATCTTGCTTCAAACATAAAGATACCAAATGTAAATTTTTGGTGAAGAATCAACAACAAGTGGAACACAATTATGAAGTTGAACTAAATTTATTGGTTATTTTAAATGTTTGTGGAAAATCAAAAACTGAAAAGTGGGGCGTGCAATATTATTCGGCCCCTTTACTTTCAGTGCAGCAAACTCACTCCAGAAGTTCATTGTGGATCTCTGAATGATCCAATGTTGTCCTAAATGCCTAATGATAATACATATAATCCACCTGTGTGTAATCAAGTCTCCATATAAATCCACCTGCTCTGTGATAGTCACAGGGTTCTGTTTGAAGCACAGAGAGCATCATGAAGACCAAGGAACACAACAGGCAGGTCCGTGATACTGTTGTGGAGAAGTTTAAAGTTGGATTTAGATACAAAATGATTTCCAAAACTTTAAACATTCCAAGGAGCACTGTGCAAGCGATCATATAGAAATGGAAGGAGCATCATACCACTGCAAATCTACCAAGACCCGGCCGTCCCTCTAAACTTTCATCTCAAACAAGGAGAAGACTGATCAGAGATGCAGCCAAGAGGCCCATGATCACTGTGGATGAACTGCAGAGATCTACAGCTGAGGTGGGACAGTCTGTCCATAGGACAACAATCAGTCTTACACTGCACAAATCTGGCCTTTATGGAAGAGTGGCAAGAAGAAAGCCATTTCTCATAGATATCCATAAAAAGTGTTGTTTAAAGTTTGCAACAAGCCACCTGGGAGACACACCAAACATGTAGAAGAAGGCGCTCTGGTCAGATGAAACCAAAATCGAACTTTTTGGCAACAATGCAAAATGATATGTTTGGCGTAAAGGCAACACAGCTCATCACCCTGAACACACCATCCCCACTGTCAAACATGGTGGTGGCATCATCATGGTTTGGGCCTGCTTTTCTTCAGCAGGGACAGGGAAGATGGTTAATATTGATAGGAAGATGGATGGAGCCAAACACAGGACCATTCTTGAAGAAAACCTGTTGGAGTCTGCAAAAGACCTGAGACTGGGACGGAGATTGGTCTTCCAACAAGACAATGATCCCAAATATAAAGCAAAATATAAACAAACATATCCAGGTGTTAGAATGGCCAAGTCAAAGTCCAGACCTCAATCCAATCGAAAATCTGTGGAAAGAGCTGAAAACTGCTGTTAACAAACGATCTCCATCAAACCTCACTGAGCTTTAGCTCCAAGGAAGAATGGGCAAGAATTTCAGTCTCTCGATGTACAAAACTGATAATGACATACCACAGGCGACTTGCAGCTGTAATCGCAGCAAAAGGTGGCGCAACAAAGTATTAAATTAAAGGGGCCGAATAATATTGCATGCCCCACTTTTCAGTTTTTGAATTTCCACAAAAATTTAAAATAACCAATAAATTTCGTTCAACTTCACAATTGTGTTCCACTTGTTGATTCTTCACCAAAAAAATTACATTTGGTATCTTTATGTCTGAAGCATGATATGTGGGAAATGGTTGAAAAGTTCCAGGGGGCTGAATACTTTCGCAAGGCATTGTATATGTCATTTTGGTTTTACAAGAGGGACTACTTCATTTAAAAAGAGGGCTGTCCAGGTAGTGGGAAACCTCTATTAGACAGGTCAAGAGTACTGTACAAGGAGTATTGTAACCCTGTTACTGTGCATTAAATTATACCTATACCACTTTCCAAAGCATTATGGGTGCAAAACCCACCTTTATTAGCTGCTAATGATGTATTAAATACATTTACAAATATGAACCAACTGAAGTGAAGAGGACAAAATTAGGTTTGCGTGTTAGTCCATATAAGAAGCCATGCAACCTGAATTTTTAGATATTTAAAAAAAACAAAAAACAAAAAAAACACTAAACATACAGTTTCAGATCGAATTATATAAAATTTCAATAATTGGTGAAACAAGTGAGATATGGGAACAAATAAATAACAGTACTAGAAGGAATTAATAGATATCAGTAGACATAATAGTTTGGATTGTCCAAGACAAAAAATTTGGCTGAAATAGAACACAACTATTACAGAAAACAAGAAGTGGATAACAAGTGACATCAAAGTACGGTACCAACCGGTGGAAAGACAGAGGGGAGGAAGAATGGGGGGCAATATGGATCAGGGGGATGTGATGTGGAATGCGCATTTTGGTGTGATGAGATTTGGGATTTGTTAGTCCATGGTCCCCAAATTTTGAGAAACTTTAGATGAGTATGGTATTCCCAGATAGGAGACTTCTTCAATGTGATGTAATAGGTGGATTTTATAATCCACTATAATAATAATAATAATAATATCCAGTCTGAGTGGGAAGGAGGTGTTGTTTCCAGTGTAGGGGGATTAAGAGATATGTAGCTCCTAACAAAAGAGCAAGCAAATCGTGCTTTTTAGGACTGAAATATTTTGTGGGCCTACATAGTAGGATTTCCGCTGGGGTTAGAGTATGTTTAATAAGTCCTAATTATATCTCCGCCCAGAACAGTTATTTTGGGGCAGAACCAAAAGATATCACATCTCCCACATAGGTTGGACTTTACTAAACCTAACTGGTGTAATAGTTCAGGAGTCCTGTACCATCATCATAGTAATTTATTGGAATTATCTGCCAAAAGTATGTATCTGGAGAAACCATGTGAGTTGGATAGAATGGACTTTATATCAACATCAGATAGGTTGATGCTTAATTCTTTTTCCCATGAAAGAAGAAACATCGGTTTATAAGAGTTGGTTGGTGAGATCAAATTCCTTTTGGGAACAAGGAAAAGAAGATTTGAGATCAGATCTCTGACATTTGGAAATTTTGCTTTAAAAAGGATCAGGATGCGAGAGGCATAATTTCGCTGTAGGAAGTTATAGAGGTGGCGAGTTGCTTCTTCTGGACAGGAGTCTATCATAGGAATTTTGTTAGATAAGAATTGGGTGATATAGGTAGGCATGTTGGACCATAAGTTATACACATCAGTAGTAGTTGAGATCCATAAAATATGGGATAGTGGGGATACGGGCAGCACGGTGGCGCAGTGGATAGCACAGCAGCCTTGCAGCGCTGGAGTCCTGGAAAGAGTTTGTATGTTCTCTCCGTGTTTGCTGGGTTTCCTCCGGGTACTCCCGTTTCTTCCCACATTCCAAAGACATACTGATAGGGAATTTAGATTGTGAGCCCCAACAGGGACAGCGATGATAATGTGTGCAACCTGTAAAGCGCTGCGGAATATGTTAACGCTATATAAAAATAAAGATTATTATTATTATTATTATAAGGGCTAAAGCTGAGGGAGTCAATGTAGGAGATAAGACATGGATAACTTAATAGCTAGACAAGTTGAAGACCGGACTACGGCCGTTTCACGCAAAATGCGCTTCCACGGGTCCAGGTGCCTGGACCCGTGGAAGCGCATTTTGCGTGAAACGGCCGTAGTCCTTCTCCTCTCCCCCGCACCCAATCCTCTTTCCTGCCGCCTCTCCGCATAATGTCTCACATCGCTTTAAGCGAATAAAGGACACTATCTTCAGCAAGAATCTGGTGAGTGCTGCATCTTTTGTTATTTAACAAGTTGGAAAGTCTGTCTGCTTTATATGCTAAGCACCACCCGGCATCTGCAAACACATAGACTTGTGGCTTGAAGTTTATGCCGAGACTTCTCCTACACTGTTACTGCCTGTGAAGATTAACACATCGAGTGCCGCTCAGTTCCTTTTCTGCGGGTCAGTGAACTTTCAAGTTGAAGACCGCCTTCTCTCCTCCACACTTATTCATTCCTCACCTAATCGCCTCCAAGACTTCTCTCGAATATCCCCCATCCTCTGGAATTCTTTGCCCCAACAAATCTGAATGTCCACCACATTCGGATCCTTCAGACGGAGCTTGAAATCCTCTCTTCCAGAAAGCCTACAGCCTTAACTGACCCTGCTGCCTCTTCACCACTAGAGCTGCTGCAACCCCCATCTGACTGTCTCCATCCCCACCATCCTGTAGAATGTAAGCCCGCAAGGGCAGGGTCCTCGCCCCTCTGTATCAGTCTGTAATTGTTAGTTTGCTTACTGTAAGTGATATCTGTATTTTGGATGTAACCCCTGCTCATGTACAGCACCATGGAATCAATGGTGAGATATCTATAACGCTGGGAGCGTCACTCTGTCCGAAGCCTTTATAGACTGCGCAAGCACAAGAGCCGGCGCAGTCTGGACCCCACAGAGTGACGCTCCCAGGAGATCGCAGTATGCGTAAGCACTGAACGCACACCGCGATCTCCAACGGAGAAGCAGGGACGTGCCAGGAGGGTGAGTATAAGCTATATTCACCTGTCCCGTTCCAGCGCTGCGCGCCGCTCCATCTTCCGGGTCCTCTGCCTGTGACGTTCAGAGGGCTCGATGACGCGCTTAATGCGCGCCGCCCTCTGACTGAACAGTCACAGCCAGAGGACCCGGAAGAAGCGGCACGCAGCACTGGAACGGGACAGGTGATTATAGCAAGTGCTGGGGGGCCTGAGCTAGCGGCGACTCCGGCACCTGACCCCCACAGCGAGCCTGTGTCCCCGCCTGCTCAGGCCCCCCAGTACTCGGCGCCCAGCGATGATAGGTGAATATGTTATTTTTTTTTATATATACAGTGGGGCAAAAAAGTATTTAGTCAGTCAGCAATAGTGCAAGTTCCACCACTTAAAAAGATGAGAGGCGTCTGTAATTTACATCATAGGTAGACCTCAACTATGGGAGACAAACTGAGAAAAAAAAATCCAGAAAATCACATTGTCTGTTTTTTTATCATTTTATTTGCATATTATGGTGGAAAATAAGTATTTGGTCAGAAACAAACAATCAAGATTTCTGGCTCTCACAGACCTGTAACTTCTTCTTTAAGAGTCTCCTCTTTCCTCCACTCATTACCTGTAGTAATGGCACCTGTTTAAACTTGTTATCAGTATAAAAAGACACCTGTGCACACCCTCAAACAGTCTGACTCCAAACTCCACTATGGCGAAGACCAAAGAGCTGTCAAAGGACACCAGAAACAAAATTGTAGCCCTGCACCAGGCTGGGAAGACTGAATCTGCAATAGCCAACCAGCTTGGAGTGAAGAAATCAACAGTGGGAGCAATAATTAGAAAATGGAAGACATACAAGACCACTGATAATCTCCCTCGATCTGGGGCTCCACGCAAAATCCCACCCCGTGGGGTCAGAATGATCACAAGAACGGTGAGCAAAAATCCCAGAACCACGCGGGGGGACCTAGTGAATGAACTGCAGAGAGCTGGGACCAATGTAACAAGGCCTACCATAAGTAACACACTACGCCACCATGGACTCAGATCCGGCAGTGCCAGACGTGTCCCACTGCTTAAGCCAGTACATGTCCGGGCCCGTCTGAAGTTTGCTAGAGAGCATTTGGATGATCCAGAGGAGTTTTGGGAGAATGTCCTATGGTCTGATGAAACCAAACTGGAACTGTTTGGTAGAAACACAACTTGTCGTGTTTGGAGGAAAAAGAATACTGAGTTGCATCCATCAAACGCCATACCTACTGTAAAGCATGGTGGTGGAAACATCATGCTTTGGGGCTGTTTCTCTGCAAAGGGGCCAGGACGACTGATCCGGGTACATGACAGAATGAATGGGGCCATGTATCGTGAGATTTTGAGTGCAAACCTCCTTCCATCAGCAAGGACATTGAAGATGAAACGTGGCTGGGTCTTTCAACATGACAATGATCCAAAGCACACCGCCAGGGCAACGAAGGAGTGGCTTCGTAAGAAGCATTTCAAGGTCCTGGAGTGGCCTAGCCAGTCTCCAAATCTCAACCCTATAGAAAACCTTTGGAGGGAGTTGAAAGTCCGTGTTGCCAAGCGAAAAGCCAAAAACATCACTGCTCTAGAGGAGATCTGCATGGAGGAATGGGCCAACATACCAACAACAGTGTGTGGCAACCTTGTGAAGACTTACAGAAAACGTTTGACCTCTGTCATTGCCAACAAAGGATATATTACAAAGTATTGAGATGAAATTTTGTTTCTGACCAAATACTTATTTTCCACCATAATATGCAAATAAAATGATTAAAAAAAAGACAATGTGATTTTCTGGATTTTTTTTTCTCAGTTTGTCTCCCATAGTTGAGGTCTACCTATGATGTAAATTACAGACGCCTCTCATCTTTTTAAGTGGTGGAACTTGCACTATTGCTGACTGACTAAATACTTTTTTGCCCCACTGTATATCGCAGCAGCATACGGGGCATATACTATGGAGCATCTTATGGGGGCCAGAAACCTTTATGGAGCAGCATACGGGCCATATACTATGGAGCATCTTATGGGGGCCATAAACCTTTATGGAGCAGTGTACGGGGCATATACTATGGAGCATCTTATGGGGGCCATAAACCTTTATGGAGCAGTGTACGGGGCATATACTATGGAGCATCTTATGGGGGCCAACAACCATAATGCAGCAGCATACGGGGCATATACTATGCAGCATCTTATGGGGGCCATCAACATTTATGGAGCAGTGTACGGGGCATATACTATGGAGCATCTTATGAGGGCCATCAACTATAATGGAGCAGCATACGGGGCATATAGTATGGAGCATCTTATGGGGGCCATCAACCATAATGCAGCAGCATATGAGGCATATAGGCATATACTATGGAGCATCTTATGGGGCCATCAACCTTTATGGAGCAGTGTATGGGGCATATGGATGGGAGCAGCAAATTACAGAACGGTGGCGCAGGATGGGAGCAGCACATGACAGAACGGGGGTGCAGGATGGGAGCAGCACATGACAGAACGGGGGTGTAGGATGGAAGCAGCACATGTCAGAATGGAGGCGCAGGATGGGTGCAGCACATGTCAGAATGGGGAAGCAGGATGGGAGCAGCACATGACAGAACAGGGGCGCAGGATGGGTGCAGCACATGACAGGATGGGGGCGCAGGATGGAGCAGCACATGACAGGATGGGGGCGCAGGATGGAGCAGCTCATGACAGGATGGGGATGCAGGATGGAGCAGCACATGACAGGATGGGGACGCAGGATGGAGCAGCACATGACAGGATGGGGACGCAGGATGGAGCAGCACATACCAGGATGGAGACCATATACCAATATAAATGCTCGCCACCCGGGCATAGAACGGGTTCAATAGCTAGTTAATAAATAATAATAAGTGATGCTAAACAAGCTAGAGCTATGAGGAGGTAGGGCACCGGTCCAGATGTATGCATGAGCGTTTTTACCTAAGGCCTCGTACCCACTTGCGTTTAAACTTGGCGAGTGCAATGCAAGAAAAAATAAATAAATAAAAATCGCATTGCATTAGCACCAAACGTTATTCAATGAGGTAGTTCAATTGTGCCTATTTTTTCTCAGTTGTATTCAGCATGAGAAAAACAAAAAAATTGCAACATGATGTCATTTCACTCCAAAATAAATAATAAAATGGACAGCACATGAGTGCTAAAAAATCGTCCCATTCTCTTGTATGAGAATGTGACCGATAATTTATACACAAGTGTGAGCCAGGCCTAGAGGTATTCTATGTCCGAACAGTTAAATCATCTGTTTAGATGGATAGCTTTATAGGAAGTGTAGACATCTGGGAGACCAATGCCCACACAACCTTTATAGTCAGATTAGTGTAGGACAGAACTTTGGAAACCACTGTACTTACCTGATTTTAATAGTGTATCTTTTCTTAGTGATGCATATTTTGAGCGAATTCCTAAAGATTCTGTTAAACTTTCATCAACGGGAATTACTGTCTAAAAAAAAAAGAAAGCATACCTCAGAAAATAAAGTACTATAGAAATGCTTAATCTTGGGTGGCCCACCCAGTACATGACGTCAGAATGCATTAAAGACAGCCAAACCCGCCAATTTCAGCAGGACCCGCTGGCCATAGAAGTCCTCATTTAAACATCACTGATTTTTTCAGAAAGCAAAAAAATGACCGATGTTCATCAGTCTTTTGGATCAGATTTTCATCAATGCTTGGGGTAAGTGTGTTAGATCACAGAAAAAAAATACAATAAAAATATGACATTTATTACATACTAGATGGTGGCCCGATTCTAATACATCGGGTATTCTAGAATATGCATGTCCACGTAGTATATTGCCCAGCCCGCGTAGTACATTGCCCAGCCCACGTAGTATATTGCCCAGCCCGCGTAGTATATTGCCCAGCCCGCGTAGTATATAGCAATGTGGGCATCATATCCCTGTTAAAAAAAAAAAAGAATTAAAATAAAAAATAGTTATATACTCACCTTCCGTTGCCCCCGGATCCAGGAAGCGTTTACCGGCGCTCCTCGTGCGCTCCGGTCTCCAGAGTGCATTGCGGTCTCGCAGATGACATAGTGGTCTCGCAAGACCGCCATGTCATCATCTCGCGAGATCACAATGCATGGACCGGTCACCGAAGCGTCGCGAGGAAGCGGGAAAGGCGCCGGAAGGTGAGTGTATGATGATTTTTTATTTTTTTTAATTATTTTTAACATTAGATCTTTTTGCTATTGATGCTGCACAGGTAGCATCAATAGTAAAAAAGTTGGTCACACAGGGTTAATAGCAGCGGCGTTAATAGAGTGTGTTACACCGCGGCATAACACGGTCTATTAGCGCTGCCATTAACCCTGTGTGAGCGCTGACTGGAGGGGAGTATGGAGCGGGCACTGACTGTGGGGAGGAAGGAGCGGCCATGTTGCTGCCGGACTGTGCCCGTCGCTGATTGGTCGTGGCAATGTTCGTGGGCGTTTTGCCACGACCAATCAGCGACTTGGATTTCCATGACAGACAGAGGCCGCGACCAATGAATATCCGTGACAGAAAGACAGACAGAAAGACAGACAGACAGACGGAAGTGACCCTTAGACAATTATATAGTAGATGCTTTAAAAAATGTATACAGAGTAGAACTAAATAAAATCTGGGGGCATCACTTGCGTATTTAGGGTGCAACCTCTGCGGCAAGGTAGGGTACAGTTCCCCATCAGCTCTTTATAGGGCACAATAGTATCAATTTCTTTATTGCTTCACTCCTTTTCCTGTAAAGGGGTCTACGACACAACTGGATGCTAATCCAGATTTTATTTAGTTCTACCATGTAAACATTTTTAATACATATCTAATAAATTTAATGTTTTGTTGTAGCATTTTTTCTATTTAGATACTACTTTAACATTTTTTCAATGAAAATTGGTAAGTGCGTTAGTTTTTACCATCAGTGTTTCATCAGTTTTTCTCAAATGCAAAAAATAAAACTGAAGGAGGTTTCTCAAGCTTTTTGGACACCACATGATTGGCATCGGAGTGTCGTCACAGTTTTTTCATGGACCCATAGTTTTGCATTGCCAAGTTGGATCCTTAATTCTAATCAAAAACTGGACACGTCTACAAGTTTTGGTGTGGACAACTAGTATAGCAGTCCCAGTTACAAGGGAAAAAAGATGAAAATAAAAAAATTTATATATTGAGATGCCACCCCATAGATTTATTTTATGATCTTATGGGAGGCTCAATGTGTAAAATAAATGAACAAAAAATGAATAAGTTAATATAATATAGCAAGTAAAATATAAATAAATAAAAAAAATAAGTAATAATGCAAAAAAATAAATTAAAAAAAATTGGCCAATATATAAAAATAATTGCTACAGAATAAAAAACAAATTTTTAAAATGCATTTCAGTGGTCCTTTGTGGTCATAAATTAAAAACATGAAAATGTGGAGGAAAAAAATAACAACATGATAGTGACAAAACTGAAACAAACTCCATGTGTCCCGAAAAAAAGATGGAAAACGTATTTGAATGCCAGAGTGAGAAAAAAAAAAGTAAAGCTTTTTAAACTGCACTTATGAAAAAAATCCGAAAAAAGTGCCTGGTCGGGAACGGGGATTGGGTGGGGTGGGGGGGGGACTCCTATCCATCAGTTTAAAAATCAAATTGATGGATAGGAGTCCAATGAAATATCAAACATTTTTCTATAAATATGAAGAGTTATCCTAGAAGCATAACACAAGGGTGCATGTATTTGGCTGGTGGGAAATATAACACAATTACATCACACTTCAATATCTTCTGGCCATGCGCTCCTTTTATAATAACACAAACTTTATATAATCTGGCAGGATGACAGGCTACAAAAGTAAGACAAAAATTCTGTCAAATGCCAGAAAGTGCGACTAACGGGAGAAAATGAACTTGAAAACCACTGGATTTCAGTTATGGGGCAGTCTGATTGACAGCTCACTGTTCACAGACACACTGCTGAGCTGGATGTCAGTCAGTGCGGGGCGCGCATACAGCCGCCACTCAATATGTGACTGAAGCTGCATCGACTGCGCCTCTCTGAATGAAGCTCCCGGGAGGAACAAAGTTCATCCTCCTGCATAGATGTGCTTCCAGTAAGGCGGGGAGCAAGTATTTTAACGCTGTTCACCTGCAGTTTGGCCCTATATAGGCAGGGTGATAACATTTGGTTCCCTTTTCCATAGTTGGGAAAACCATGATATTTGGCTTACTGATCCAATAAGAAAAATGTATTGATAGAAATAGGCGAGTAATGATTCGGCCTTTCCAATGTCAAAGAACACCAGCGTTGGTTCCAAAATCTGATCTATCAATACTTACTCTCCCATTAACAGTATCTGACGATCTGGACACAGGCGCTTGCTGATCAACTTTCTCCTCCATTTGCCAGCCTATCACCGTAATATTTCCGACACGCTGCAGCTCAGCAGACCTGTAGAGAAGAACACAGGCTTCACGTTCAAGAAGACCCAACAGCATAGAGAGGAATTCATTGTTTATAACGCCAGAACTATTTTGAATTCATCTTTATTGCTACGGGCTCCAACTTTTCACCCTAACTCATCCCAAAGGAGAACATTTTTCTTTGCTACCCAATTTTTTACTAAATTGGATGTATGTGGTTTGGGATCATTGTCTTGCTGGAATCAATAGCCCCTGCCTACTTTGGTTTTACCATGTGGCAGCATTACATTCCCCAGTATATCTTTGTACATGGTGGCATTCATATTTCCATCAACTCTATGCAGAGGGCCAATGGCAGATGCAGAAAAGCATTACAATGGCACACCACCAAAAAAATAAAACTTTAGGCACAATTCAACTACCCGTGACAAAATATACAAAACATTTGGCCCAGCAAATGTTGAAAACAAATACATAAAGGGATAAAACAATGTTAAATACAATTTTCACCCTTATAGCTGAAAACCATTTGCTTCCGGTTTGCTAAAATCACCAGGAAAATGGCAGCACAACAACCAGACAGAAGTAATCACACTTACACCTGTATCTAACACACACCATGGACCGATTAAGGGTAACATAGTAACATAGTAACATAGTTAGTAAGGCCGAAAAAAGACATTTGTCCATCCAGTTCAGCCTATATTCCATCATAATAAATCCCCAGATCTACGTCCTTCTACAGAACCTAATAATTGTATGATACAATATTGTTCTGCTCCAGGAAGACATCCAGGCCTCTCTTGAACCCCTCGACTGAGTTCGCCATCACCACCTCCTCAGGCAAGCAATTCCAGATTCTCACTGCCCTAACAGTAAAGAATCCTCTTCTATGTTGGTGGAAAAACCTTCTCTCCTCCAGACGCAAAGAATGCCCCCTTGTGCCCGTCACCTTCCTTGGTATAAACAGATCCTCAGCGAGATATTTGTATTGTCCCCTCATATACTTATACATGGTTATTAGATCGCCCCTCAGTCGTCTTTTTTCTAGACTAAATAATCCTAATTTCGCTAATCTATCTGGGTATTGTAGTTCTCCCATCCCCTTTATTAATTTTGTTGCCCTCCTTTGTACTCTCTCTAGTTCCATTATATCCTTCCTGAGCACCGGTGCCCAAAACTGGACACAGTACTCCATGTGCGGTCTAACTAGGGATTTGTACAGAGGCAGTATAATGCTCTCATCATGTGTATCCAGACCTCTTTTAATGCACCCCATGATCCTGTTTGCCTTGGCAGCTGCTGCCTGGCACTGGCTGCTCCAGGTAAGTTTATCATTAACTAGGATCCCCAAGTCCTTCTCCCTGTCAGATTTACCCAGTGGTTTCCCGTTCAGTGTGTAATGGTGATATTGATTCCCTCTTCCCATGTGTATAACCTTACATTTATCATTGTTAAACCTCATCTGCCACCTTTCAGCCCAAGTTTCCAACTTATCCAGATCCATCTGTAGCAGAATAATATCTTCTCTTGTATTAACTGCTTTACATAGTTTTGTATCATCTGCAAATATCGATATTTTACTGTGTAAACCTTTTACCAGATCATTAATGAATATGTTGAAGAGAACAGGTCCCAATACTGACCCCTGCGGTACCCCACTGGTCACAGCGACCCAGTTAGAGACTATACCATTTATAACCACCCTCTGCTTTCTATCACTAAGCCAGTTACTAACCCATTTACACACATGTTCCCCCAGACCAAGCATTCTCATTTTGTGTACCAACCTCTTGTGCGGCACGGTATCAAACGCTTTGGAAAAATCGAGATATACCACGTCCAATGACTCACCGTGGTCCAGCCTATAGCTTACCTCTTCATAAAAACTGATTAGATTGGTTTGACAGGAGCGATTTCTCATAAACCCATGCTGATATGGAGTTAAACAGTTATTCTCATTGAGATAATCCAGAATAACATCCCTCAGAAACCCTTCAAATATTTTACCAACAATAGAGGTTAGACTTACTGGCCTATAATTTCCAGGTTCACTTTTAGAGCCCTTTTTGAATATTGGCACCACATTTGCTATGCGCCAGTCCTGCGGAACAGACCCTGTCGCTATAGAGTCACTAAAAATAAGAAATAATGGTTTATCTATTACATTACTTAGTTCTCTTAGTACTCGTGGGTGTATGCCATCCGGACCCGGAGATTTATCTATTTTAATCTTATTTAGCCGGTTTCGCACCTCTTCTTGGGTAAGATTGGTGACCCTTAATATAGGGTTTTCATTGTTTCTTGGGATTTCACCTAGCATTTCATTTTCCACCGTGAATACCGTGGAGAAGAAGGTGTTTAATATGTTAGCTTTTTCCTCGTCATCTACAACCATTCTTTCCTCACTATTTTTTAAGGGGCCTACATTTTCAGTTTTTATTCTTTTACTATTGATATAGTTGAAGAACAGTTTGGGATTAGTTTTACTCTCCTTAGCAATGTGCTTCTCTGTTTCCTTTTTGGCAGCTTTAATTAGTTTTTTAGATAAAGTATTTTTCTCCCTATAGTTTTTTAGAGCTTCAATGGTGCCATCCTGCTTTAGTAGTGCAAATGCTTTCTTTTTACTGTTAATTGCCTGTCTTACTTCTTTGTTTAGCCACATTGGGTTTTTCCTATTTCTAGTCCTTTTATTCCCACAAGGTATAAACCGCTTACACTGCCTATTTAGGATGTTCTTAAACATTTCCCATTTATTATCTGTATTCTCATTTCTGAGGATATTGTCCCAGTCTACCAGATTAAGGGCATCTCTAAGCTGGTCAAACTTTGCCTTCCTAAAGTTCAGTGTTTTTGTGACTCCCTGACAAGTCCCCCTAGTGAAAGACAGGTGAAACTGCACAATATTGTGGTCGCTATTTCCTAAATGCCCAACCACCTGCAGATTTGTTATTCTGTCAGGTCTATTAGATAGTATTAGGTCTAAAAGTGCTGCTCCTCTGGTTGGATTCTGCACCAATTGTGAAAGATAATTTTTCTTGGTTATTAGCAGAAACCTGTTGCCTTTATGGGTTTCACAGGTTTCTGTTTCCCAGTTAATATCCGGGTAGTTAAAGTCCCCCATAACCAGGACCTCATTATGGGTTGCAGCTTCATCTATCTGCTTTAGAAGTAGACTTTCCATGCTTTCTGTTATATTTGGGGGTTTGTAACAGACCCCAATGAGAATTTTGTTACCATTTTTCCCTCCATGAATTTCAACCCATATGGACTCGACATCCTCATTCCCTTCGCTAATATCCTCCCTTAAAGTGGACTTTAGACAAGACTTTACATAGAGACAAACCCCTCCTCCTCTCCGATTTTTACGATCCTTTCTAAACAGACTGTAACCCTGTAAGTTAACTGCCCAGTCATAGCTTTCATCTAACCATGTCTCGGTTATTCCCACTATGTCAAAGTTACCTGTAGATATTTCTGCTTCTAGTTCTTCCATCTTGTTTGTCAGGCTTCTGGCGTTTGCGAGCATGCAGTTTAGAGGATTTTGTTTTGTTCCAATCTCCTCACTGTGGATTGTTTTAGAAATGTTCTTACCTCCCTTCTGAGTATGTTTTCCTGGGTCGTCTTTGTTCGAGTCTAATGTTTTTCTTCCCGTCCCCTCTTCTTCTAGTTTAACGCCCTCCTGATGAGTGTAGCGAGTCTTCTGGCGAATGTGTGTTTCCCAGGTTTGTTGAGGTGTAGTCCGTCTCTGGCGAGGAGTCCATCATACCAGTAATTCACACCGTGGTCCAGGAATCCAAATCCTTGTTGTCTGCACCATCGTCTTAGCCAGTTGTTTGCATCAAGGATCCTGTTCCATCTCCTGGTGCCATGCCCGTCTACTGGAAGGATAGAAGAAAAAACTACCTGTGCATCCAGTTCCTTTACTTTCTTCCCCAACTCTTCAAAGTCCTTGCAGATTGTCGGTAGGTCCTTCCTTGCCGTGTCATTGGTGCCAACATGTATCAAAAGAAATGGGTGGACGTCCTTGGAGCTGAAGAGCTTTGGTATCCTATCGGTCACATCCTTGATCATCGCACCTGGAAGGCAGCATACTTCTCTTGCAGTTATGTCCGGTCTGCAGATGGCTGCTTCGGTGCCTCTCAGTAGTGAGTCTCCCACCACCACCACTCTTCGTTGCTTCTTGGCTGTACTTTTTGCTGTCACTTGTTGCTGTGTGACCTTTTCTTTTTTGCTTGCTGGTATTGCTTCATTCTTAGGTGTGCCATCTTCATCCTCTACAAAGATTTGATATCGGTTCTTCAGTTGTGTGGTTGGTGATTTCTCCATGGTCTTCTTGCTTCTTTTGGTCACATGCTTCCACTCATCTGCTTTTGGAGGTTCTCTGACACTTTTTGCACCTTCTGTGACCAGTAGAGATGCTTCTGTTCTGTCTAGAAAGTCTTCATTCTCTTTGATGAGTTTCAAAGTTGCTATTCTTTCTTCCAGACCCCGCACCTTTTCTTCTAAAAGGGCCACTAGTCTACACTTCTGACAGGTGAAATTGGATTCTTCTTCTGGTCGATCTGTGAACATGTAGCACATGCTGCAGCTCACCATGTAGGTTGTCACATCTGCCATGTTGCTCCTAGATCCTGCTGACTTGCTGTGTGTTTTCCTTCTTGTGTAATCTACTCAGCCAAGCTCTCTTGCAATAATGTCCTACAGGCAAAAATTCGCGCGCCTTATGGCGCGCGGTTTGGTGATGCTTTCGAAGCAGCTGGTCCCGGCTGTACCCAACGATCTTCTAGCTTAGGGAGACTTCGCTTCTCCCAGAAGGCACCTGGAATATGCAAATTAGCCTCCTGAAGCTTGAATCCCTGGTTTGGTGATGCTTTCGAAGCAGCTGGTCCCGGCTGTACCCAACGATCTTCTAGCTTAGGGAGACTTCGCTTCTCCCAGAAGGCACCTGGAATATGCAAATTAGCCTCCTGAAGCTTGAATCCCTGGTTTGGTGATGCTTTCGAAGCAGCTGGTCCCGGCTGTACCCAACGATCTTCTAGCTTAGGGAGACTTCGCTTCTCCCAGAAGGCACCTGGAATATGCAAATTAGCCTCCTGAAGCTTGAATCCCTGGTTTGGTGATGCTTTCGAAGCAGCTGGTCCCGGCTGTACCCAACGATCATCTAGCTTAGGGAGACTTCGCTTCTCCCAGAAGGCACCTGGAATATGCAAATTAGCCTCCTGAAGCTTGAATCCCTGGTTTGGTGATGCTTTCGAAGCAGCTGGTCCCGGCTGTACCCAACGATCTTCTAGCTTAGGGAGACTTCGCTTCTCCCAGAAGGCACCTGGAATATGCAAATTAGCCTCCTGAAGCTTGAATCCCTGGTTTGGTGATGCTTTCGAAGCAGCTGGTCCCGGCTGTACCCAACGATCTTCTAGCTTAGGGAGACTTCGCTTCTCCCAGAAGGCACCTGGAATATGCAAATTAGCCTCCTGAAGCTTGAATCCCTGGTTTGGTGATGCTTTCGAAGCAGCTGGTCCCGGCTGTACCCAACGATCTTCTAGCTTAGGGAGACTTCGCTTCTCCCAGAAGGCACCTGGAATATGCAAATTAGCCTCCTGAAGCTTGAATCCCTGGTTTGGTGATGCTTTCGAAGCAGCTGGTCCCGGCTGTACCCAACGATCTTCTATGTGCTGACGTAGATGGAACCTCTGTGGATTTTTCCGCAGCTGTTTTGAGAAATCCGCAGGTTAAAAGCACTGCGTTTTACCTGCGGATTTACCGCGGATGTTATGCAGATTCCACCTGCGGATTCCTATAATGGAGCAGGTATAAACCGCTGCGGAATCCACACAAAGAATTGACATGCTGCGGAATAAACAATGCAGCGTTTCCGCGCGTGTTTTTCTGCCGCATGTACATTGCGGGTTTGGTTTTCCATGGGTTTACATGGTACTGTAAACTCATGGAAAACAGCTGCAGATCCGCAGCGGCCAATCCGCAACGTGTGCACATACCCTTATTGTTCAATAATTGCATTTGATTTTTTTTTTCCAAGTCACTTTTCTTTTCACTTGTGATATTTGTTGAAATATCATCTGTCTTGCACCAAGATCTTCAAAATGCCGCACATATTAATGAATTTTGAGCAAAATTAAAAATGCTCTTTATTTTTTCACAAAAAAAAAAAAAAGTACAAATCTACAGGATTTGGTGCAAATCAAAAATAGCCTAAAAACACCAAACTCCCCACGCACCCCCCAAAAACAAACCGCAAAAGCAATGAGTTGGGCCTAATAAACATAAGCAAGTACAACATTGGTCTCGTACATACGCTGCCCTCTAAATCTTCCTTTATTTACTGCAATCGGAATACGTTTTTATTGCGTTTTCAGATCTTAGTTAAAGGGAATCTGTCACCAGGTTTTTGACACCTAATCTGAGAGCAGCATGATGTAGGAAAAGAGACCCTGACTTCAGCAATTGCGTCACTTTTTTTTTATTTTTTTAATAAAATCACTTTTTATCAGCAGAAGATTATCACTAGAGGACTAGTAAAGCTGCTGCCAGATAGTCCTTCATATTCATGAGCTGTGTATAACCCCACACCAACCACCTTTCTGCCTATGCACAGTGTACACAGAAAGCTGTCAATCAGTGATGTGGGCAGGGTTATACAGAGCTCAGCATTCAGGGTTAAATCCGCAGGAGATAAAATAGGAATTTTATCAAAACTGCAAGCAGCCCACTAAGTATACGTTCCCATGATGAGCTGTTGATGCTGCAGAAAATCTGTATGTAAATTCGGCTACTTGCATTTTTTTCATTGTATTTTTTAGTGCATTTTATTGCGTTTTTTGGCATCTCTTGTTGGTATGTCATGTTTTATATAAGGCTGCTTTTGTTTTTTATCCATCCATCTATTTGGCTTTGACAAAACTTCATGTGTGGAATACATACAGTTTAGAGCGTTTCCACTGTGGGGATATTAAATTCAGCGTACCTGCAAGAGAATTTGCAAATGTGAAACGCACTGTAGATCAGTAGGAAAAAAAAAAAAAGCATGAGATTTCTATAAATCCCATCCACTTTGCTGGAACTTTAAGGTGCTGAGTTTTTGAAGCAGCAAAAATCCAGTGTCAAAAACTTGCAGCAAACTCATTGTAGGAACACAGCCCAAGGATACATCACTGGAATCAGGGTCTCCGCACCGACATCATGCAGTTCTCAGATTCCATAGAAAAACCTATACCCGACAAGTAGCAGTACATAATATCATACAGTTAACACTGACCATAATGGTAAATGTAACCTGTAGTTTTTCTCTTGCAGCAAATCTTTCACTATAAACTTTCCGGAGCCCAACAAGTACATCTGCATGGAAAGAAGACATGATGATTACTTAGATCATAGTTTTAAAGTTCAAGGTTGTTTTTATCATGTTGTAATACACTTTCCGATGTATCAGCTGCCAACATGACACCTGCCATGCCACATTAATAGCACATAGCCTCTTCAGAGGAAGAAGACAGGAACTCTAGTGCCATATATCGGAGCTAGCAAGCCTGAAAGTCAATATCCACTCTATAAAGGGAAGCGGCCAGTCATCAGGATTAGCCCCTAAAAGGTATTAGGAGCGCTTTATCAGCTTCCTAATCCACAAATGATGCCGGTTCCAGCGCTAAACGCTATATGTGTCTGTCCATGCTCTCCTTGCCTACAGTCACCGGACTAGTCCGGGACCGCTGTCAAATAACGCCTCTGCATGGAGAGGGGGGAATGGTTGGTGGGAGGGCTGATAAGAGTCATAAAATGCTCCAAATAAATAAAAAAAATTGTGGACCAATTGTAATTTGTAGTATTATACTGGTGAACGCACCAGCAATGAGGAAAAGATATATGTCTAGCAAAATAGTTCAGGTCTGTACTTACAAAGGGGCTTAGTCTAAAACAAGAAGGAGAAAAGATCAGGAGTGCGGTACAAGGTGTCTGTCACAGATATGACCGATCAGGATGGAATGGGGCCTAGCAGACACAAATGACTTATCATGGGTCTCCGAAAACCGCACAGCCTTGGTCTTTGGCCCATCCATCCTTTTCTATTGTCATAATACTACGCACTGTATTCTGCAGGAAAGTCATGGAAATTGGATTTGTCTATGCTCTGTAGACTGTCTAAAAAAAATTACCACTGCCGAAACGAGGGGAAAGTCTGATACAAATATATTATCACTGCTGGTCCCAGATACAAAACGCTATATTCAGACGAGCCTTCACTTAAATGTTGCAGGGTACGTGCCCACGATCAGGAAAGGGCAGCGCTTTGGACGCAGTGTATATTCGTTGCGTCAAAAATGCTGCGATCAATCACAGTTCTATTCGCATGTGTTCACTGCACAATGTGGATTTTCCGCATACAACACATTCTATTGTGGAAATTGACATGCTGCGGCTAGTTCAACCCGCGCCATGGGCGAGACTACAATGCAGCGGTGAAAAGAAGCACAGTGGGCATGGGACTGGTATTGTAAAATGCTGCTGTTCCTGATCGTGGGCTCGTTCCCCAACTTATTTCAGCCCCTTTAGAATTTCCTTTTTATAAAAAGAAAAAAAAGAAATGATGTAAGACACTTACAGTTCCCTGAGATCGGTCTTTGACATCATACACAGACAGCTTAATCTGCGTCATCTGATTTATAAGAGAGTCTTGGAAGAAGGCAATGCTGCTAAGAAATATAGGATTACTTGTCCCCTGTAAGAGAAATGAAATTCAAACAACCGGTTAATGTTCCTTCTTCTGCAGTCAAGGAAACTATCCTGGTTTGTTGCAAACATACTGGGATAATGGCAAGAATATCTGCTACATTTTACAGAGAAACCCAAGGAATGACTGGCCTTCTAGGGCACAATACCACTCTTGTGTTTGACGTTCAAGCTCATGTTACAAATGAGCGGCGCCGTGCCAGGAACAAACATTATGGCCTAACTCCTAGAATAACTTGCCAGCTAGTAACATAACAGCTCCGCTCTTCTACTATAACTACTAGTTGTGTCAGGACAACGTTAGTCATTTTAAGGGCAGAGAATGAATACCTGAATGTAAGCAGCGCCCCAGTCTCTAGATATAAGATCGCATGCTGCGTGCTGATTTTATAGCAGATCTGTCACCAAATTTCACAATACACACTGGTTACATTCGTCCCTGCACCAACATTTGAAGCCTATGTACGTTACATGTGGCTTACCGGTGTATTGAGCTGTCACCTACCTAAAACAGCAGCAATACGAGTTAGCTCAGATCACTGATGTTTAACCACTTAGATACCACGTCAATCTACGATAGCTGCATTTAAAAGGAACTGGCCATTTAAAGAAATAGCGTTAAAATCATGGCTGCCTTTCTTATAGGAGCAGCAGCCACAGGGAGAACATTAGCTTATATCCTCCCTGAAGCTACTCGCTTCCAGTCATAGAGGCAGTGCAGGGATCGGTGATCACTATATTGTGAGTGTTGTAATCACTCCCCGGCAATTTGATTTACAGCCTGCCCTGCATCGTAAGTGTGCAGCAACTTCATTCAGTTCCACCTTCCCTGCCTCGCTGTATGTCCTTCAATGCAGCTAAAAATGAGAGAAGACTTTCAAACTGCCTAAAGAAAACCTACTTGGGTAGTTACAGTCACTGATAAAACATAACTTTTCATTTAAATGTAGTAAAAGAAAAAGAGGATGACCTCATATAATGACAGTACAAGGAATATATTCCTTGTCCAGTCGAATTAAGTCCTTTGTGGTCCTAGATAGTTCCTAATATCACCCTGCATAGATGTATGCTTCCAGATAGAGATGGGTTGTTGGGAAACAAAGTATCTCAGTCTCCAGGACTAATGAGCCAAAAGGACCAACAGAATAAAGGAAAGAAAAAGCATGGTATGCACATTAACTAACTGCCTCTGTGCTGCTAAAAAGTAGACATAAGGCATAAGACAAATGCAAAGAATATATATACAGAAGTAGACGGATACAACCAAATGCATAGAAACCTAGTGACAAACTAACAACTGAGACTGCTGTATACATCACATAGGAAACACTTAAACTGGTGTATAGATCACATAGCATACACCAAAACTCTACTTTATACATCACATGGTATTCACAGAGACTACCGTTTACATCACATGATATACAAAGACTGCTGTATATATCACATGGGATACAATAAGACTCTGCTGTATACATCACATGACATATACAGAGACTCTGCTGTAAACATCACATGGGACATACATACTGCTGTATATACATCACATGGAACCTACAGAATGCTGTATACTTCACAGAGAACACACTAAGACTAATGTATACATCACATGGGATACACACAATGCTGAATATATCACCGGTATTCACAGACTGCTGTATACATCACATCGAATATATAGACTGCTGTACACATCACACTGGATAAACAGACTGCTGTATACATGACATGGGATACAATGAGATTCTGCCGTAAACACATGGGATAGACCAAGACTCTGCTGTATACATCACATGGGATACACACAATGCTGAATATATCACTGGTATTCACACACTGCTGTATACATCACATGGAATACATAGACTGCTGTATACATCACACTGGATAAACAGACTGCTGTATACATGACATGGGATAGACCAAAACTCTGCTGTATACATCACATGGGATACACAGACTGGTGTAAACATCACGAGAAACAATGAGACACTGCAGAATACATCACATTGGAAACACCGAGCGTCTCCTGTATGCATCACATTAGTACACAGACTCTGATGTGTACATTACATATGATATACTGAAACTCTGCTGTAACTATATCATTTAATAATAATGTTAAGCTGGAATGCTTTAACAGGGTTAGCCACTTAATTTTTATTTGCCAAATGTGTTGGAAACGGGATTTTGTGGCACTTGATAATTTATAAATATTACAAATTCTCCTGCTGCAATTATTAGGGAAGGTCTGGTCACAAGCTTCTCCAACAGCAGGCATTTAAAGGAAACATGCCAGCAGGTTTTTGCTACCTCATCTGAGAGAAGCCCGATGTAGGGGCAGAGACCCTAAATCCAACAATGCATCACTTAGTTTACTGGGTGCAGCAGCTCTAACACAATCAGAATTGATAGATTTAGCATGCAACTAACCCCTCCCCCCTCCAGGCTCTGTGTGTACATAGTCTATTGATAAGGAGCAGCTCATCACAGGTGGGAGCAGAGTCACACTAGAGGTCACATGCACATCAGACGGCAATGATAATGTACTAGTGATACAACCATCACTGCAAATAAACAACAGCACATAGCTTGATAAATGACACATCGTTGAATTCTGTTTTAACCCCTACATCATGCTGTGCTCAGATTACATAGCAAAAACCTGCTGACAGATTTTTTTTAATGGACAGTAGAGCTATGCAATCTATGATGAAACCTGCAATAACAAATGAAATTAATAATGAACCTTTCAATAATGTCATTTACTAGTGTAGTTTCCTAAAGTAGGCTGCATTGCAGTGAAATTAATGGGTAGTCTGGTGTCTGTATTTTCCAAAAGAGATGGTCATAACTCTGAGTGATGTGAACATCCCTTTATAAAAAAGTGAAGGGATGGTCACTAACACAATAAGCAAAGGCTGGCATAGGAGAGGTTCAGACCTAAGCGGATGTTTCATAGACAATAAAGGTGTTGTCCATTCCTGGACAACCCCTTCTTAATTACACTATATAAACTAAAAAGAAAATAGACATATGCCCACAATCCAGACTGGTGCGACGCTATCACTACAATTCCTGGAAGTCATATATCCGTTGATTGGCTGCAGCCCTTCAGTATTCTATCCAGCAGATGTCCGTCCTGGTGGAATACTCAAGGGCTGCAACCAATCCGTAGACATGGGGCTACCAGGAATTACAACAGCGGAATCGCTAGTGTGGCGAGGAGAGGAGAATGATTTTGTATTTTATTTGATACTGGGCAATTAAGCCATTAAGGAGTGGAGATAACCACTACCCATATCACCAGTTAGGGCAAACAAAAGTAAAAAAAGTGGGCATAGATCTATGCTTGGTGTATTGTACCCACACAATAGCCAGTCCGCTAGTGGTTTTAGTGCAGTACCCTTCGGACAGCACATTCTCACCTCGATGATCTCGGTCTGCGCATGCTTTGTCCAGAAAGCCTGAGGAGGCGTTGTGACACTAACAGCAACAAAACTATTTGGCTTCCGCTCAAGTGATGGAGTAGTCAGTTCACTACATGCTGAAAAGAAGGAAAAAAACAGGTTAGGTCCCATCATTGACAAGAAAAACGTACAACGGACAGTAAAGTTTATGATCACGCTTGCGCACATATAAAGTTATTAAATATAGAAGCACACTTACTTTTAATGGGGCATTTACAGCTGTAAAGAGTGTGACTAATTACATACAGCATCATGTGACTTTATGACGACTCAAGACAAACTTCAAGGTTATCGATTTGTCCAGTTAAGAAGCATAAGCGATGGAAATCAATTTTACCTGCTATGGTGAAAACTGAAGTGATAAAAAGTGTCTCAAAGAGGAGACAGAAAGACAACCCCACAAAGGGAAGGTTTCTGCAGGTGGTCACCACAGACAATTACGCTCTCCTTATCTTTCCCGATTCTTCTCTAGTTTTGTGTTTTACTTGATTACTCGTCATAACTAGTAATATGAGGTGGGACGTGCAGCCCATTTAGGTATTATAGGCAACCCAGCTCCTTGAGGATGCCACTTCCATACATTCCATCGCAAGAAGCTTTTTTGCCTCCCAGGACAGTCTTAAGAGTAGGAAGCAGAAAGATGTTAGGACACAAGCCGTTCGACAAAAAGAGCAGGACAGGGCCATGGAAGAGCATCAACCCACCACGTGGCATGGGAGCATGACATCCCACAGTGGAAGTTATATTCACATCTCAACTCTGTGTAGTTTGATTCACATTTGCCAGACATCAAAATTGACAGGTCCATTAATGGCACATTGCTCTCTTCACAAAGGAGAGCAGATTCTCAGGAAAATGTGATAAATATAAGAGAGTCTGGAGAAACGATGGTGAACGTTCTTTTGCCCACAACTTCATCCCACATGACCGGTATGATGGTGGGTCAGTGATTGACTGGGTAGGCATATCCTTGGAGGGTAGCACAAATCTTCACGTGAACCAACGGTGACCTGACAGCTGTAAAGTACCAGGATGAATCCTCAGAACTATTGTTAGACCTTACATTGAAGCAGTGGCCTTTTGTTCCTCCTGGTACAAGGCATTTGCCCAGACTCATGTGGCCAAAGAGTATAAGCAGTTCATGAGTGATAAAAGGCCCTTATGTTTTGGAAGCATGAATCCAATTGAGAACTTCTGGGACATTATATATCCGGTCATCTGACACAAACAACTAGCACCACAGACTGACTGCCCAGAGCTCACTGATTTGATCCAAGTCTGGGATGAGATCTCTCAGGACACCATCTGCCGCCTCATCAGGAGCAAGCCAAGATGTTGTTTGGAGCATACACAGGTATGTGGGGACAACACACTACTGAGTCACATTATGAGTGGCCTTATTGAAAGTTATGCAGATTGGGTCACTCCATGGTTTTCGGTGCGTTTTGGAATCCAGCCATCATTTGGTTGACGATTTTGGTTTTAACTGACTGTTCATACATCATTTTGTCTCAATAATACAATTTTTAAATGCTAAAGATTTTCAACTTAAATTTTTCATTCCGATGTGTAAACTAGGTGTTGCGTAATTTTTGAGCAGGTAACTGTAAAGTAAATTAGTCCCATAACATATAGTGAATGTCGGCACTGCAAACACTTCAAACCACTGGTGCAGCAATATACAGGAATCTAGAAAATGTCAAACAGCAATCTTTGGAAAAGCTCAGCAAAAAGACAGCAGGCTTTAGATACTTCATAGAAGAAAAGTCCAATTGCTGCACTGAACAAATGAAGCAAATCTTCTTACTGTGGCAAATACAGGACGGGAAGTAGCAGCAAATAACACATGGCTTACGGACATCATAAAGACACTTCCTTGGGGCTTCACCTGAAGACCGGTGGAAGCGTCATGGATGACGGGAATCAGCCGATGGCTATGGGTTGCGTTAACTAGCTGCCTTATATATGCCACAATAAAGAAGATTGTTTCATTCCGTGAGTATGGCAACTGCATTTGTCATCTACAAAGTACTCTAAAATAAAGTTACAATATCTACAGCATTTTAAAAGTAAAGTGCGGTTTCTTAAAACTTACCCAAACTAAATTCCAAAATTGGTTCATCTGGATCCTGGAAATTCCCTAATAATAAAAAGTAAATGTAATTAAATATTGATGAGATAAATTACCATAGTAATAGTATACAAAGGATCCTACACTACGTAAAGCCTGCCTTGAGGAGCACAAGCTCCATGTGTAGCCGCATCATCACTGCTGATTATCTCTTCCTCACCTAGTACTTTCAGTAAAAGAATGCCAGCCCCACCTGTCGCTCATAGTACCTTCCGGGCTGCATACAAGCTTTATATTTCAGGAATTCTGCCGAGAGGTTGGCAATGATTGCTAACACCATTGCACATCGCTCCAAGAATTCATCTATACATCGAGCTCAAAGTACATAGCTCAGACAGAGGAGCAGGAAACATTAATAGCCTTGGAAGGGGTTTTCCACTTTCAGTAAAGATACCCCCAAACACTCAATACATATAATAATGCAGATAGTACTCACATTACCCATTTCTGCTGCTGTTCTGGTCTCTGCGTATTGGTGGCAGCTGTAACATCATGAGCACAGTGCACATTACCTCTGCAGACAATCACTGATCTCACAGGCTTATGCCATTTACATCGGCAAAGCTACTGCGGCGATGATATGAATTACAGTAATATCATAGATAACAGAAACATTGCACTCCATCCTACAGGAATGATAGAAAGCAGGAGAAGGCTCACTTATGGGGGTACTACGGCTCATAAAACAGTCAGTGTTCTGGGAACTTTGTAAGGCAGCGTTCAGACGCATTGTTTCTTTGCTGCTTTTTTTATTAATGCAAATTTAAAGCTGCATTTCACAGTACCACCAAAAGGTATGATATCAGAAATCTCATGCACACGCATGTTTTTTTCCTGAATGAAATTGAGAACGGCAACATTTTTTTACAAATCTGTAGTGTGTCAATTCTTTCAGCTTTTTGCAGCATTTCTCAACCATACACTGCAATGAAAAAATGAAAACATGCTGCAAAAAACACAACGGCGTTTTTTGGAGCGTATTTGCTGCATCTGTTAAGTGTTTTTGTTGAATGAAACTAATTTAATTAAACATGAATTGTAGACAAATCAGATATGTAATCCATACCCAAAAATGCTGCAAAAAAAAAAAAAGCATGAAAAAGCTGCAGACACGCTGAAAAACAGGTGTTTTGAAAACAGCGTCTATACTGCATTGTGAAAACGTTTTAAGTGAACATAGCCTAACTGGGTCTGCTAATATTTAATCAGAACCTAGACAAAGATGACATCTTATTTCACATCTTGGCAGTTGACTGATTTTATATTCTTTTATTAGGATGCCATCTGTAATGGGCTAAAATCTATAAACAACTCCACAAATTTAGTGGCGTTAACAAGCCCAGTATGTGTTTAGATGCCTATCTCCAGCCGTGGTACAGGCTAAACAATATGTACAGCCCCCCATCTAGATCAAGGCAGCATTGCAGGCCCCCATACAATGCCAGGATCCCCCCAAAAAAAGAAAATGGGAAAGAAAACATTTTCTCTTTAAAGCAATATGAAAAAAGGAAAAAATGAGACTATACCGTAAGTTGTACTACTGCATTCCAGCCATCAACATTGCCAGAAAAATACTTTAACAACTATACAGAGAGAAAAGTTTGCATACCCCACGTGGACATCAGTGCGCATCTCCACTGCGTGCAGAATTATTAGGCAAGTTGTATTTTGATCACATGATACTTTTTATACATGTTGTCCTACTCCAAGCTGTTCAGGCTTGAGAGCCAACCACTAATTAAGTAAATCAGGTGATGTGCATCTCTGTAATGGGGAGGGGTGTTGTCTAATAACATCAAAACCCTATGTAAGGTGTGCTTAATTATTAGGCAACTTCCTTTCCTTTGGCAAAATGGGTAAGAAGAGAGATTTGACGGGCTCTGAAGTGTCCAAAATTGTGAGATGTCTTGCAGAGGGATGCAGAAGTCTTGAAATTGCCAAACTTTTGAAGCGTGATCACCGAACAATCAAGAGTTTCATGGCAAATAGTAAAAAGGGTCACAAGAAGCGAGTTGGGCAAAAAAGGCTTAAAATAACTGCCCATGAATTGAGGAAAATCAAGCGTGAAGCTGCCAAGATGCCATTTGCCACCGGTTGTGCCATATTTCAGAGCTGCAACGTTACTGGAGTAACAAAAAGCACCACAAGGTGTGCGATACTCAGGGACACAACCAAGGTAAGGAAGGCTGAAAAATGGCCACCTTTGAACAAGAAACATGAGATAAAATGTCAAGACTGGGCCAAGAAATATCTTAAGACTGACTTGTCAAAGGTTTTATGGACTGATGAAATGAGAGTGACTCTTGATGGGCCAGATGGATGGGCAAGAGGCTGGATCAGTAAAGGGCAGAGAGCTCCACTCCGACTCAGACGCCAGCAAGGTGGAGGTGGGGTACTGGTATCATCAAAGATGAACTTGTAGGACCTTTTCACGTTAAGGATGGAGTGAAGCTCAACTCCCAGACCTACTGCCAGTTTCTGGAAGACTTCTTCAAGCAGTGGTACAGGAAGAAGTCGGTATCGTTCAAGAAAAACATGATTTTCATGTAGGACAATGCTCCATCACAAGCCTCCAACTACTCCACAGCGTGGCTGGCCATTAAAGGTCTCAAAGAAGAAAAAATAGTGACATGGCCCCCTTGTTCACCTGATCTGAACCCCATAGAGAACATATGGTCCCTCAAAATGTGAGATCTACAGGGAGGGAAAACAGTACACCTCTCGGAACAGTGTCTGGGAGGCTGTGGTGGCTGCTGCACGCAATGTTGATCGTAAACAGATCAAGAAACTAACAGAATCTATGGATGGAAGGCCGAGTGTCATCATAAAGAAACGTGGCTATATTGGTCACTAATTTTGGGGGGTTTTGTTTTTGCATGTCAGAAATGTTTATTTCTAAATTTTGTGCAGTTATATTGGTTTACCTGGTGAAAATAAACAAGTGAGATTGGTTTTTATTAATTTGCCTAATAATTCTGCACAGTAATAATTACCTGCAAAAACAGATATCCTTCCAAGATAGCCAAAAAAAAACCACTCAAACTTCCAAAAATATTAAGCTTTGATATTTACGAATCTTTTGGGTTGATTGAGAACATAGTTGTTGATAAATAATAAAAATAATCCTCTAAAATACAACTTGCCTAATAATTCTGCACGCAGTGTAGTATTCCACTAAGGCTAGGTTCACATCAATACACTGCTCTCCACTGAGCACTACTTTGGGGTTTGTAGCAATCCCCCCCAAAAACTGTATTCCGACGAGAACCCTGGCAGAGCCACTGCCCCAATGTTTGTTTACAGGCTGCAGCGGTGACTTCACAGCTACAGCACACATCACCACTGCAGCTAATCATTAAGCTCTGCCTCTTGCCATCTACATCAGCAAGGAAAGATGAGTACCAGCTCAGTTTGTTATTTTAGATTTCTGCAAGAGTATGGAGCAAAAAAAGGTTGAAAGTGAAAAATCCTTTTAATGGCTTTCTCCACTGCACAAACTATCCATTTGTGACCTGTAAGGGTTTGACTGGTGCGACTGCCGAAATGGGAAAAAAGGAGACTACAGTGATCCAGTGATGAGTGAAGGGACAGTTTTAAGAGGTGGTAGCGTGAAGGGACAGTATGGAGAGATGGGAGTGTGAGGGACACTACGTAGAGGTGGGAGAGTGAAGGAACAGTATTGGAGAAGAAAGCCTGACAACTCCCAGGTTTATGCAATACAAATGTATAAAGGGCTGACCTGACATTGCAATTGATTGCTGTACTAAGCTTGGTGCTATTTTCATGTACTGACTGTGGATCTGGTGTTACATTCATGTACTGACAGTGCTTTTGGTTATGGATTCATGTACCGATGATGGTTCTGTTGAATGATTCATGTACTGGCAGTGGTTCCGGTGAAGGAGTAATATACTGACGGCGCACCGGATCTTGGACACATGTAGCAATCGATAACTGGTCTTATGATGTGTTACATGGCTATGTTAAAACTCCTCCAAACTTGGCATTTTCGGAACTTGGAGTTTTTGGAACAGAAACGGCATAGACACTCTCCAAATCCTTCTCAAAAACTCAAAATTTGGCTTTGTTGATGTATGTGTGTAGTGACAGTAGTTCTGGGGAGCTATTCATTTAAGCACCCCTTTTTCATTTTTTGGCAGCCCTTGAGATTGGTTCAGTATAACGATGTGACCCTTGGACTAAAAAATGTTGTGTGCCTCTTTTCTATCCTATGAGAAACTATTAAGCATTGAACAGCGTCGGACTGGAGCACCTTGGGCCCACCAGAGAAAATCATTCTTGGGGCCCACTATGTAGCTACATATAAATAGATACAAGACCACCAATTGTGCGGTAAAAAGCACCAATATCAGGGTATAATATAAGGTAGTACACGTCTTAATTATGTAGCAAGGGTTAAGGTAGTCCCCTCGCAGAATATAATTTAGCCCCTCACAGAATATAATTTAGCCCCCTCATAAAATATAACGCAGTCCCCTCTAATAGAATATAATGCAGCACCCCACAAAATATAATGCAACCCCCTCAGGTATAACGCAGTCCCCGCCATAGAATATAATATAGCACCCTCATAGGGTGTAATGCAGCCCCCACAGAATATAATGTAGTCAACTGAGGTAATGCAGCCCCACCACAGAATATAATGCAGCCCCCCCATAGAGTATACTGTAGCCCCCTCACATAGTATGATGTAGCCCCCCATAATATAATGTAGTCCCCTGAGAATAATGCAGTCCCCCCACAGAATATAATGTAGCCCATCACCTCCATCATTGCCTCCCCACCATCATTACCTATCACCTCCATCATTCCCTCCCTCACCATGATTGCCCATCACCTCCTTCACTGTCACCCCCACCATCACTGCTGATCACTTCCATCATTGCCTCCCCTCACCTCCATCATTGCCTCCCCACCACCCCCCATCATTGCCCATCACCTCCATCATTGCCTCCCCCACCATCATTGCCTCCCCTCACCCTCATTGACCATCACCTCCATCATTCCCTCCCTTACCATGATTGCCCATCATCTTCATCATTGTCTCCCCCACAATCACTGCCCATCACTTCCATAATTGCCTCCCCTCCATCATTGCCCATCACCTCCGTGATTGTCTTCCATCCACCATCATTGCCCATCACCTCCATCATTGTCTCCCCCAACCACAATCATTGCCCATCACCTCCATCATTGTCTCCCCCCACCAATATCATTGTCCTTCACCACACACACACAGCTCACCGCAGCTCATCACACACACTCTCTCACACACACACACACACAGGCAGGCACGCAGCACAGCTCACCTCCCCGCAGCAGCAGCTCATTCCAGCAGCCTCTTCCTCGCTGGATTCCTGGAAGCTTTCTGACTGAGACAGCAGCACGCTAGATGATGACGTCATCCAGCTGGGCTGTCTCAGACAGGAAGCAGGATGCTGGGAGGTGAGCTGCTCTGAGAGTCTGTGTGCCTGCGTGTGGGTGTGGGTGTGTGTGGTGCGGCTTTACATGCGGGCAGTGTTAGCCTCACCCTGTGGCTAATGCTTCCCACTATTAAAGAGAAAAGGTATTCATGCCTCTTCCACGCCCATAGGGGCGTGAGGAAGCGTGAATATTCATTTGGCTTTAGCAGCGGGGACAGGATCCTGTCTCCAGCTGCTGCTACTAGCACCTACTGGCTCAGGGCGGGCCCCCTTGACTCAGGGACCCTATAGCCACTGGCAAGGGGCACCTGGAGCAGTGGGGGCCCTAGGCAGCTGCTGGCCAGTATGCCAGAAAGTGTCAGTGCCTGGGCCCACCGGAGAATCCTCCGGTTCTCCGGTGGGCCAGTCCGAGCCTGGCATTGAAGAAATATATATTTATTGAATCTCCAGAATACAGGTTGACTATCACTAAAGGCAATATCATTATGATCCAAATTCTTTTTACCAGAAGTACTTACCTGCCAGTGACAATCCTAACATTTCAGAAGTAACATCGATGGTAGAATGAGGCCTGGCCGCATGGCGAGGACTACGTTGTCTTGCCATCATTTCGGCATGAGTGGGGCACGATCACTATCTTCTAGGCTTTCGACAAGAGTTTTTATCCTTGAATTTTTAAATTGCCAGTGAAAGAGAGCCACAACTGGAAAAAAGATTATCAAACATTAGAAGAAAAAAATATATAATAATAATAATAATAATAATAATATACAGCTACTGTATATTATATATAGCTGGATATTCCATAGTCGGATCTTCTTTAAACATTGTTAGAGATTAACTTTTAGGAGATAGTCTGCTATACTGTAGATACAGTAAAAGGTGGCTATAAAAAAACACAAGGAAATACGCAGTACTAAAAACAATGTTGGGGTTAGAAAGGTTAATCCTATACCATTTTTTCATATGTGACAGAGAGAATGACCTAGAAAGTAAAACAGTAATCACCTACATTCCAAAACTCAAGGACACTCAGTAAAGTTTTTAGTGGAGCCCTAAGACTCTGCAGAATTTGGGAAAGTCAGTACAAATACTTAGCACAAGTCACTAAGTTATATAATGGAAATCCAGTGCAGTTAAAACAGTTTGAGACACTTTAATCGAATAAAAAAAAAAAATATTCGTGGGCAATATGTAATGCCTTATAACGATATAACATTGCCTTGGTATAGTTCGTATAAAACCAGCTTTAAAAAGGTAGAGAGTTTTCGTGACCTCTCTACACTACATCCCCAATAAGGAGTACAATAAATGTAATAAAATAGGTAGATTATTATTTTCTCTTTAAAATCCTTGTTAAAGAAACAGGCCATGGTTTGAATAGGTCATATGAGTGAAGTCAATGCAGACAAGATCGACATAATTGTGTCATAAAATACATTGTTGACAATAATTAACAATAATGAGGATGATAAAAATCATATGCCTTCTGGTAATAATGATGACGTAACATTCAGTTTTACCTCAGGCCAGAAAATGAGATGGTTTTATTTCGCTTGATCTAGAGTAAGGAATGTTATGCGGACGTTTACTAGCCAGTCTGAAATCACTCATGTTTCAAAACCAATAAGTTCTATAGTTACATACGAATATATAATGTTCAGCATAAATGAGTACACCCCAACAGATTTGTCAAAAAATTTCCTTTCAGAATCAACATTTTCTGTGGGATACCATTCTAATCTAATTGAAACAAGATTTGTTGCTTTGCACATCCCAAAAAAATAGTTTTCCTAACAAATTCAGTGAAGACCGGGTCGCAAAAAGAAGTACACCCCAATGAAAATCTTAGGTCCACAGCTAAAGTTTAGACTTCAAAATTCTAATTAACAAAAATCCAACCACAGGAAATTAAATAATTGACAATAAAATGCTGTTACTTAAAGAAAACCTCTTCCCATTTCATACTGTCAGTAATTGCACCACATGGAAGAGAAATGTCACAAGACCTGAGAAAGAAAATCTTTTCTTTACACAAGAAGGGTAAAAAACTACAAGAAGAACAACAAAGCTTTGCTAATCAGTCAGAATTCTGTAGCAAAAGGGACACAAAAATTTAACAAAGCACGAACTGAAGCCATCTCAGAGAGACATCCAGACCGACCACGGAAGTTAACATCTAAACGGGAGCGTCTTCTCATGAGAAAGATTGAAGAAAATCGACATGCAAGTTAACTGCAACTAGCTAAAGAGGTAAAAAGCCAAACAGATATGAGTGTTTCTCGCGACATAATACACACAGCAAGAAGTGGCATGCATGGGCGTCATCCATGAAGGAAGTCTCTCCTAAAGCTCATGAACAAAAAATCTGCCCACAATTTGCCAGGCCCATGGTGATGAATATGAAGACTACTGGACGCTATACTCTGGAGTAATGAGACCATGATAAATGTTTTTGGAACCGATGCCTTCAAAACTGTATAGTGTCGCAAAGGTTAAGGAGAACAAAGAAAAATGCATGGTGCCTACTGCAAAATATGGTGGTGGCAGTGTCCTCATGGGGGGCTGCACGAGTGCTGCTGAAAAAGTGAAGTCTTCTAAGTCCAGAAACTGTAATATTTGATGTGTTTTTATTTTTCAAAACACTGATTTGCACTCTGTAATGTTACATAGGGCTTATGGAATCAGAGACCTGTCAGCAGAATACCGAATCAGAGCATCACATGAAGACCCCCCCCCCCCCCACAGGCCGGCCCAGGGCACGGGCATATCATTAACTAAAAACTGAAAATAAAGATTAAAATGATACCTTGGTTGATAAAATCCATTGTTTAATCAGTATAATGGCATTGACCTGACACTGTCTGTAGGTTACTGTTAATAATCTTGCTGACAGGTTCCCTTTAAAAGGCCTCTGGTTCTGTAATGAGATTCTATGGATAGGTAAAACCAAGATTAACACTACAGTGATGAGAAGTGACGGTCTGTGCCAAGTCGTGTAGGACGGGTCATGTTACAGTAATGGGTCACTGGTGTCTACTTATGATGTAACTGAATAAGAGTCTTAGGATGAATTCTGAAGTGTTCAGAATGTACCAAAGTCAGGTAGGCTAGGGTTAAATCCTAGCACTGCAGGTCTTGCTTACATGCACTTGGCTAGCTTTGAGTACGAACCAGGGTTTCTATTCACTGGAGGTGTGCCAATCTGCTGGATGTTGAGCAAAGTCAAGTGTGCTGCTGGTGAGTGACCAGCCAAATGTGAGCTGTAGCCGAGAAAGACGTGCCAGGGTCTCTCTCTAAATGGAGACTGCACGGCTCAGCTAGGAAAGCTGAGCAGTTTGCATGTTGGAGCGTCAGAGTAAGGTATGGAATCTGTAGCCTGTTCAGTGTGAACTGTGCATGGAGTTGAATAGTGAAGAGGATACTGAGACATGGTAGGATCATACCTCTTCGGTGTATAAAATTTGCTCTGAGAGAAAGGACAGTAATCTGTTCAGGTGAGCCCGCACTGTCATGTGTGTTCTACTGAATGAACTGTTTTTGCTGTAATACCTTTGTGCCCAGAAGAGGCTGTCTTGTTTTTTTAATTCCTTGGAGTTTTATGAAAGCTATAAAACTGCACCTGTTTGGGCCAATCTGCATTGCCTGTGTGAACGCTACGTAATGCCGACCTGAGAGAGTGAAACCCTACAATAGGTATTCATTCCGCTCAAAACCAGACCAATGCTGGAAAATTGTTAGCACGGTGATTCACAGTACAGATGCTTTCCATGTTGTTTCGGGGTATTAGTCAACAGATTCTAACAAGGTAGAGTGACGGAATATTCTTGTATGGCAGCGCTGTTCATCTGACCTCACATTTTGTGGGGATGCTTTTTTCTTACCGAAAAGAAAACTGAAGACAGAAAGACCCACAAGCCAGCAGGAAATACACAGACTGGCAACAAAGCCACAGTCACAAACCAGCAGACGTTTGCAGGCAAAGAATCTCAAGAGAGGAAATGCTCCTTTCCAATTCCAGGTATAACAGCCACCAACTGGGCTGCTGCTATATCTCTACATTTGAGCCTGTGAAAATGGATGGGCTATGTGAAAAATGTCTGTATTTACTAAATGATGCATGTGGTTTCTCTAAAACCCCTTGAACTAAAGCTAACTTGATGTTTTTTTTCTCCAATGCATACAAATAAGTTACAGAAATCCACAGAAACCAAGGAAAGACCTACCCACAGGCCACCCCGAAGCACAAACAGGTTGTGTCTCTCTATGATGAGGAACATGTTTGTGCTTCGGGGTGGATTGTGGGCAGGACTTCCCTTGGTTTTCTGGCCTAGAGCACCAAGATAAGCCTTTGCCTACAGTCCTGCCCCGGAGCGCGGGCATCTCATTAACTGAAAATTTCTAACACTGATTACACAAGAACCACAAGACATATTTCTTCACCCCAGGTATCATTTTAATCAGTTTACCAGCACCAACCTGACAATGCCTGTAGTTTACTTAACAAAATCCTGCTGACAGGTTCTCTTTAAGAGTTTCAAAAATGTCAAGTGGTTAAAAGAGGAGAGCTAACCATTCTTCAGAAGTTTTACACTTGTAAGACACGCCATACTGTACAATAGAAATCAACGGGAAGGCAAAAAATACAAAACACCAGATGCCTGGGTGTCATTTGCACATTCCCCAACATAGATTCGTTGATTGGAGAAAAAAAAAGACATTTATGGGTCTTACAATATGCCAACACAGCATTTTGTATTGTTTTTTTAAGCTTTTTTTTGTTAGATAATAAACATGTAACACACCAAAAAAAAGATGTACTTCATATTGCTGTACTCATATGGACCTGCAGAAAACAATTCACTGATCTTTTTTTTACCACAGAATGGCTACTGCAGAATCAGAAGCCAGCTGGGAGTACTTACTTTCATGTCGTATAAATTCTACATGATCGCAATGTTTCCCTCCGTTTTCCAATCATGCGTTACCCCCTGCAAAACAAAAGCATAAATCGATAAATTAATGTAAATTCTAAGTGACCACAGTCATACGATGCTGCCATGTCAGTCCAGTCATGTGGGTCTATGCCAGTTTCATGGTCGTTAGTTGCTTTTTAGGACAACGATGTGAGATATAGATTATTTTTTCGGTATACAGCCATTTTAAGCTAACAGTAGTCTATTCCATTTGTATTTCCTTCTGACTTAATGTTCTGGCTATATTTAGTCCCTCAACACTTTGGTAATTACGCTTGAAGTAACAGGAGTGCTCACCAGGAAGCAGCAAGGTATAAATGGCAGCCTTGGGAAGGCGAGGGAGAAGACACATTACTTAGAGTAGAAGAGTTTATGATGATGGGCAGCCATCACTGAGAAAATATATCCAGGAATTAACATATAACAGAAATGTGGTGGCACATATGAAGACTTATGAAGTTGTGGCAACTAGTGATGAGCAAATGTGCCCAGATGAGGTGTTTGTTAGGCAATCCCTACATGTGGTGCGGATGTCGACCATCCAAAAATAATATTCGCAAATATCTCCAACTAGAAAATGTAGCATAGTTCTGAAGGTTCTTCTTAAGTATCCATGGTTATAACCACTAACAACGGTCACTATATGACTGGTCATAACTATGGATTCCTAAGCTACCGCAACGCCCTGCACAAGGGGTAAGCAACATAGCGAATCAGAGGAACCATACTACATTTTTAATCGGAGATATTTCCTAATATTACACCTTCTACATATTGGGATAGGATCTTGGAGACAGGAAAACCCCTTTAAGTTGGCCAAACACACTGATATTGATTGGATAAACCGACAGTCTAATATGTACGGAGGAAAAGGAACTGGCCTTTGGGCTGTTCTTCCAGGAGGTACGTTGTCATCAGAGAAGTCTGGCAGTGACTTTCTAACAGAGGACACAGAAGTGCTCGGCCAAGAATTCCTGTCTGTGGGATAGTTGGGAGTTCAGCCGACAGCTATCTCGTGTGTATGGGGGCCATTAAACTGAAAAGATGACTGCCAGAGGGGAGAAAGAAAAAAAAAAAAACCAAAGCATGCACAATTTGCATTCATTGTTCGGATTGCACCCAACCATACAAGTTAATGAGTCTGCGAAAAACATCAGACAGACTGCACTCGGATGACATCCGAGTCCGGTGCGACTTTCACCAACTGACAGAATAGATAAATTGTTTTTCCCAATTTCTCCTCATCTGAGAAAAAATGGATCCCACTATAATCACTCTCTATCAGAGTTTGATCAGAGTGTGATTAGCATTAATCGGACCAATTTTCTTGGATGCGAGAAAATACTGCGGTGTGACTCTAGCCTAACTAACAGACTTTTCCTTTTATGGGCTAAAAAATAAGGCTTCATCCTGGACGAAGCTTTCTGAGCGAAACGCGAGTCGGGTGTGGTGGGCACCTGGATAGCTACACTTTGTGGTAAATATGTAAGGTTTTATTTGATCTCTTTAATATTGTTATCGCATGGGTTTATTATTAGCACTGCCACTTTGGTTTGAATGATATGATGATATACTGCCTTGGATATAAGGGTATATTTCCTATGGAACTTAATTTGATAGTCTATAGTGTCTACAAGCACTTGCACTTTACAGTTCTTTGGATGTTATGTGTTTATATGCATCATGTACTCCCAGGGATCGTTTGAATGAGAGAGATCAATTTATTGCCTTTATATCCACGTGTTATACAAGATCAATTTATTGCCTTTATATCCATGTGTTCCCACCTTTTTTCCTGTTCATGGTTCTGTTTCCCCTCTTGATGTTGCTCAGGACTATATGTATGATTAATTTTGTATTTTAAATTTGTTTAATAAAATTTTTTTAGCCCATAAAAGGAAAAGTCTCTTATCTTCGTGTTTGCTTTCAATTATCCCCTGTCCTTGGGTGTAGTTACAGTGGGATTGTAGGTTTCTTTTGGGGCGATCTAGCAGAAGTCAGGGAAAGATGGAGTTTAACAGGCCTGATGCTTTGATCATGTGAATGCTTTTATCACATTAACTAGATGGCAGCCCGATTCTAAAGAATCGGGAGTCTAGAATCCATATATACTTTATTTATTCAAATGTAAGAATAATACAATTAATAAATAATAGTAAGAAAGAACAAAAAATGGCTGCACTCACCAGCTCGTCAATTCTTGTTATTTAAGGTACAGTTACACAGGATCCATGAACATGCTTATGAGGGGAGGGATGAAAGACATCAGACGACAACTTTCTGCATCATTACCATACTTTATATCAGACCTGATCTTACGTGCGCCATCAGCAGCTTTGGGCTCTGTGTCATTAGTATACTTAACAGTATCCAGGCGCTTGCATCTCTCCTCTGTACTCTTGTTAGCACGCTGTTTGCGCTTACGTGCGGCATCGATGGCTTTTCGCTCTGCATCATTACCATACTTTATATCAGACCTGATCTTACGTGCGCCATCATAAGCTTTGGACTCTGTGTCATTAGTATACTTAACAGTGTCCATGCGCTTGCATCTATCCTCAGTACTCTTGTTAGCACGCTGTTTGCGCTTACGTCCGGCATCGGCGTCTTTTTGCTCTGCATTATTAGTATACTTTCTATCAGACCTAATCTTACGTGCGCCATCAGCAGCTTTGGGCTCTGTGTCATTAGTATACTTACTATTAGAGCTCATGTTGGCTAAGCTAAACAGCTTTAAGCGTGGTGGTGGCAAACAACAGGTTAATAAGAGGCAGTGTCAGGTAGTAGGAAAATAGCCAGTTAATAATAGGCAATAGTTCTTTGCAGGAATGCAGATATTAATAAATAGGCAGTTTATATTGCAGAGAAATTGCTGGGCAATAATGGACAATGTCCTTATGTGGCAAATAATAGAGCAATATACCCAATGTGGCAAAGAAGAGGTTAATAAACGGCAGTCTCTCAGTATAACAGTCAGTGAATAATAGGCAGTATATGGAGAAAACACCAAACAAAAGTTCAAAATTGGTGTGAAAATGTCACTGAACCACTTCACAACTAAATATATATAGTTTTGGTAAATGGTATTATCATTTTTTTGACGAAATTCGGCAGGAGCTTGAAGAGCAACGTCACTGGGCCCGCCTCCACGCAGTAGAAACTTGCTGTGAGGTAAAAATTCAAAAATCACAACAAAATGGCGGGCGGAGTGTGTCACAGTACGGCACGTTTCTGATTGGTCGCTCGCAGCAGGCGGCAACCAATCAGTCACTGGACACTGTTGACGTCACTTAGCTCCGGACATTAGCTCCGGACATTAGCTCCGGACAAAGCCACGGAAGTTGGCACAAATTGCAGGAAGTAGTATTCTAGGCAATTATATATTAGATGGTACGCTCACATTGGCGTATAACACGGCCGAGTGATGTTTTATCGGATAGCACTCAGCATCCTGTGATACTATAGGCCAGGTCAGATCTGCGATTATTTTCTCATGCCGATTTAGAAAACAATCGTAGCATGCTGCGTGTAGCGCCGATATTCGGATCACGCGCACCCATACAAGTCTATGGGTGCTTGTGAAACATCGGACTGCACTCAGACATCATCTGAGTGCAGTCCGATATATACTGACAGACTATAAAGAAATTAGGTTCTCCATCTTCTCAGCACCTGTGCTATGATTTTCTTATGCAAGAGAATTGGATCCCACTCGGCTCAAACTCTGAGCCGCATGTCATTAACATCCGTCCGAAGCGTGTAAGAGGGTCAGCTCCTTTAAAACATATCTAAGTGTTTCTCCTATTTTTACATGTAGATCAGACACCCAAACCCAGAAAGCACTTTAAATCCCTTATTTGCATATGTGCCGGGTTCACATTCCTGTTACTTCCTTTTTTGATATTTGTGTAGATAGAGATGGATTTTTTCATGTTTGGTAGCATAGCCAATACGCTGAGTGTAATCAACCTTACTTGCTGCGACTAGAGAAACCTGAGAGATGGAGGAGGGAAGGAAGACCTGGCTGACAGATGAGAGAGCCCCATGAGAACTAATATGGCTGACAATGACAGCGGTCACATTACCAATGGATGTGTAGAGGAATCGCTGTGGATTATAGGCAAAAAATATGCAAGTAGAAGCAAAGTGGATGACATCTGAATAAATCCTACCCGAACCCTGAACATTTTCTGCGCAGAAAGCGACCTGCGCATTCTACGGCAAAATTTGTTGCAAATTTTCACGTCTGAATTCGATAAGTAAGCCAATATCCAGACAAAACCATGAATTTTGCTGCAGATTAAACACAAAAACAGAGAAAAATCAGTAAATAGAGATAGCAACATTACTTCTCTGGTTCCCTTGCCGATCCCTGCACACACTGCTGCCACCAATGTGGGTCCATACATAGGAAGTCTAGTGCTACTGACTATTACTGTGTCCCACCTTTATGTTTAGGCTGTCCTATATATCTGTGACTAAAAACAACTGCATAGCAATCATAGGCTGCGGAAGTCTATAGTGTAGTCACAGGAAAGGGCTGCGGCACACGTCAAGTTACTCGATCACTGGAAGCTGATCGCCAGAAAATGTTGTTATGTGGTGAATATAATGAGTTTTTATTTTGCCAGAGAAGTGTAAAGCTTGAAAGAGTCACTGTATTATTCTATAGCTTCTGAAATCAGCATAATGTAGGAAAGAGACCCTGATTCCAGCTATGTATCATTTAGTTTACTGGGTGCAGCAGTTGCGATACAGAGTTTTCAGATGAAGCATACAGTGGGGCAAAAAAGTATTTAGTCAGTCAGCAATAGTGCAAGTTCCACCACTTAAAAAGATGAGAGGCGTCTGTAATTTACATCATAGGTAGACCTCAACTATGGGAGACAAACTGAGAAAAAAAAAATCCAGAAAATCACATTGTCTGTTTTTTTAACAATTTATTTGCATATTATGGTGGAAAATAAGTATTTGGTCAGAAACAAAATTTCATCTCAATACTTTGTAATATATCCTTTGTTGGCAATGACAGAGGTCAAACGTTTTCTGTAAGTCTTCACAAGGTTGCCACACACTGTTGTTGGTATGTTGGCCCATTCCTCCATGCAGATCTCCTCTAGAGCAGTGATGTTTTTGGCTTTTCGCTTGGCAACACGGACTTTCAACTCCCTCCAAAGGTTTTCTATAGGGTTGAGATCTGGAGACTGGCTAGGCCACTCCAGGACCTTGAAATGCTTCTTACGAAGCCACTCCTTCGTTGCCCTGGCGGTGTGCTTTGGATCATTGTCCTGTTGAAAGACCCAGCCACGTTTCATCTTCAATGCCCTTGCTGATGGAAGGAGGTTTGCACTCAAAATCTCACGATACGTGGCCCCATTCATTCTTTCATGTACCCGGATCAGTCGTCCTGGCCCCTTTGCAGAGAAACAGCCCCAAAGCATGATGTTTCCACCACCATGCTTTACAGTAGGTATGGTGTTTGATGGATGCAACTCAGTATTCTTTTTCCTCCAAACACGACAAGTTGTGTTTCTACCAAACAGTTCCAGTTTGGTTTCATCAGACCATAGGACATTCTCCCAAAACTCCTCTGGATCATCCAAATGCTCTCTAGCAAACTTCAGACGGGCCCGGACATGTACTGGCTTAAGCAGTGGGACAAGTCTGGCACTGCAGGATCTGAGTCCATGGTGGCGTAGTGTGTTACTTATGGTAGGCCTTGTTACATTGGTCCCAGCTCTCTGCAGTTCATTCACTAGGTCCCCCCGCGTGGTTCTGGGATTTTTGCTCACCGTTCTTGTGATCATTCTGACCCCACGGGGTGGGATTTTGCGTGGAGCCCCAGATCGAGGGAGATTATCAGTGGTCTTGTATGTCTTCCATTTTCTAATTATTGCTCCCACTGTTGATTTCTTCACTCCAAGCTGGTTGGCTATTGCAGATTCAGTCTTCCCAGCCTGGTGCAGGGCTACAATTTTGTTTCTGGTGTCCTTTGACAGCTCTTTGGTCTTCACCATAGTGGAGTTTGGAGTCAGACTGTTTGAGGGTGTGCACAGGTGTCTTTTTATACTGATAACAAGTTTAAACAGGTGCCATTACTACAGGTAATGAGTGGAGGAAAGAGGAGACTCTTAAAGAAGAAGTTACAGGTCTGTGAGAGCCAGAAATCTTGATTGTTTGTTTCTGACCAAATACTTATTTTCCACCATAATATGCAAATAAATTGTTTAAAAAACAGACAATGTTATTTTCTGGATTTTTTTTTCTCAGTTTGTCTCCCATAGTTGAGGTCTACCTATGATGTAAATTACAGACGCCTCTCATCTTTTTAAGTGGTGGAACTTGCACTATTGCTGACTGACTAAATACTTTTTTGCCCCACTGTAGCTCAGAAAGCTAACCCCGCCCACACCCAAGATTAGCAGCTTTCTGTGTACATTGTCTATTGACAGTGAGCTGCTAATCAATGCTGGGGGCGGAGTTAGACCAGGATGCAGGTGCCCTGTAGTCTGGGCAGTGTTTATCTCCAGCTGATAAAGAGCTCATTGCATTGAAACAACACACAGTCTAACAAGTGACACATCCCTGAAAACAGTGTCTCAGACCCTACCTCATGCTGCCCTCAGATGACATTAAAAAAAAACTGCTGACATATTCCCTTTATGTTTATATAAAATCAGGTATCACTGGATTCAAACTAAATTTAGTTCACATGGCCAAAACGTTCCAATACCCTGATGCAGAACAATATGACCTTCCTACTAGAATTCCTTTTTTGGCAGCACAATATTTGGTCAGAAACCCTACTGAATAATCACAATGGAAAAAAAATACTTCTGTACGTATCCATATTCAGAGGAGTATCTAGGAGGGTAGGCGGAGCAACTGCTCAGGGTGCAGCTGTCAAGGGGGCACCATTAGGCTGCCTAATTAGGCAGTCTGAAGTGTCTCCCCGGCGGCAGCATGATGATGCCTCCCCCCAGACTCGGAGAGGTCACTCGCCGGCGCTGCAGAGGTGTGCATTGGTGGTAAGTGATCCAGAGCTGAAGACCCCAAAGATTCAGTGTAACGAGAAAGATTTGGGGTGGGGGTAGTGTTATGATCCGGTGACCTTGGAGCTGCATGAGAACTTTCACTGGAGAAAGTGGCCACTATACTGACCGCAACCCTGAACTTAACACCGCAACTAGAAGTAGCCGTGGAGTGTACCTAACACACCTAGACACCTCATCACAGCCGGAGGACTAAATTCCCTTAAAGATGGAAATGGAATACTATCTTGCCTCAGAGAAAATCCCCAAAGGATAGACAGCCCCCCACAAATATTGGCGGTGAGTCGGAGAGGAATAAACATACACAGGCAGAAAAAACAGGATTTAGCACAGGAGGCCACTCTAGCTAGATAGGACAGGATAAGACAGAGTTCTGTGCGGTCAGTATTAAAACCCTTCAAAAAATCCACAGCAGAATATACAAAAAACTTCCTACATCTAATTAAAGATGTAGGAGCGTATATCTGCAGCTCCAGTGAATCCTACAAACAGAGCAAGAATAAACTGAAACAAGCACACAACAGTGTGCCACAGATACAAAAACCAAACACTTATCTTAGCTGAAATTGGCAGCTAAGCAGGTGAGGCCAGGCAGAGATCCAATACTTCCAAAGAAACATTGACAACTGGCCAGGGCTAAAGGATCCAGCACACCTAAATATCCCAGTCAGAATTGTAATTATCCGATACACTTGGCCAGGACTGCGAGTCAGAGACAACTGCATTCCCACCAACAACCACTGGAGGGAACCCAAGAGCAGAATTCACAACAGTACCCCCCCCTTGAGGAGGGGTCACCGAACCCTCACCAGGGCCCCCAGGACGATCAGGACGAGCCAGATGAAAGGCACGGACCAAATCAGCAGCATGGATTATCAGAGGCAAAAACCCAAAAATTATCCTCTTGGCCATAACCCTTCCATTTGACCAGGTACTGAATCCAAAATCTTCTCAACAACATATTCCAACTCCCCATCAACCAAAACAGGGGCCGGAGGATCAATAGAGGGAACAACGGGCTCCACATACTTCCGCAATAAAGATCTATGGAATACATTATGGATAGCAAAAGAGGCGGGAAGTGCCAGACGAAAAGACACCGGATTAATAATCTCAGAAATCCTATGAGGACCAATAAACCGAGGCTTAAACTTAGGAGAAGAAACCTTCATAGGAACATGACGGGAAGACAACCAAACCAGATCCCCAAGCCGAAGCCGGGAACCAACACACCGATGACAGTTAGCAAAACGCTGAGCCTCCTCCTGAGACAACACCAAATTGTCCACCACATGAGCCCAAATCTGTTGCAACCTGTCAACCACAGAATCCACACCAGGACAGTCAGAAGGCTCAATCTGCCCAGAAGAAAACCGAGGATGAAAACCAAAATTACAAAAGAAAGGCGAAACTAAAGTAGCCGAACTAGCCCGATTATAAAGGGCAAACTCGGCCAATGGCAAAAAAGCCACCCAATCATCCTGATCAGCAGACACAAAGCATCTCAAATAAGTCTCCAAAGTCTGATTAGTTCGCTCGGTCTCGCCATTTGTCTGAGGATGAAATGCAGAAGAAAAAGACAAATCAATGCCCAGCTTGGCACAAAAGGCCCGCCAAAACCTAGAAAAACTGGGAACCTCTGTCGGACACAATATTCTCCGGAATACCATGGAAACGGACCACATGCTGAAAAAACAACGGAACCAAATCAGAAGAAGGCGGCAATTTAGGCAAAGGCACCAAATGAACCATCTTAGAGAATCGGTCACAAACAACCCAGATAACCGACATCCTCTGGGAAACAGGAAGATCGGAAATAAAATCCATAGAAATATGCGTCCAGGGCCTCTCAGGGACCGGCAATGGCAAAAGCAACCCACTAGCACGGGAGCAACAAGGCTTGGCCCGCGCACAAGTCCCATAGGACTGTACAAAAGAACGCACATCACGCGACAAAGGCGGCCACCAAAAGGACCTACCAACCAAGTCTCTGGTACCAAAAATGCCAGGATGACCAGCCAACACGGAACAGTGAACCTCAGAAATCACTCTACTAGTCCATCTGTCAGGAACAAACAGTTTCCCCACAGGACAACGGTCAGGTTTGTCAGCCTGAAATTCCTGAAGAGCCCATCGTAAATCAGGAGAAATGGCAGAAAGGACCACCCCTTCATTCAGAATACCGACCGGTTCCAAGACCTCAGGAGAATCAGGCAAAAAACTCCTAGAGAGGGCATCAGCCTTAATATTCTTAGAACCCGGAAGGTACGAGACCACGAAATCAAAACAAGAAAAAAACAAGGACCATCGAGCCTGTCTAGGATTCAACCATTTGGCAGACTCAAGGTATATCAGATTTTTATGATCGGTCAAGACCACAATACGGTGCTTAGCTCCCTCAAGCCAATGTCGCCACTCTTCAAACGCCCACTTCATAGCCAACAACTCCCGATTGCCGACATCATAATTGCGTTCAGCAGGCGAAAACTTACGGGAAAAGAAGGCACACGGTTTCATTAAGGAACCAACAGGATCCCTCTGAGACAAAACAGCCCCTGCCCCAATCTCAGCAGCGTCAACCTCAACCTGAAACGGAAGAGAAACATCCGGTTGACGCAACACAGGAGCAGAAGTAAAACCATGCTTAAGTTCCTGAAAGGCAGAGACAGCCGCAGGGGAGCAATTCGCCACATCAGCGCCCTTCTTCGTCAAATCAGTCAAGGGTTTAACCACGCTGGAAAAATTAGCAATGAAACGGCGATAAAAATTAGCAAAACCCAAAAATTTCTGAAGGCTCTTCACGGATGTGGGCTGAATCCAATCATGAATGGCCTGAACCTTAACAGGATCCATCTCTATAGACGAGGGAGAAAAAATAAAGCCCAAAAAGGAAACCTTCTGCACCCCAAAAAGACACTTAGACCCTTTCACAAACAAGACATTGTGACGAAGGATCTGAAATACCATCCTGACCTGCTGCACATGAGACTCCCAATCATCGGAAAAAATCAAAATATCGTCCAAATATACAATCAAGAATTTATCAAGATAATCCCGGAAGATATCATGCATGAAGGACTGAAAAACAGATGGAGCATTAGAGAGTACGAATGGCATCACAAGGTATTCAAAATGGCCTTCGGGCGTGTTAAACGCAGTTTTCCATTCATCACCCTGCTTAATACGAACAAGATTATAAGCCCCCCGAAGGTCAATCTTAGTAAACCAACTAGCTCCCTTAACCCCTTAGTGACAGAGCCAATTTGGTACTTAATGACCGAGCCAATTTTTGCAATTCTGACCACTGTCACTTTATGAGGTTATAACTCTGGAACGCTTCAACGGATCCCGCTGATTCTGAGACTGTTTTTTCGTGACATATTGTACTTCATGTTAGTGGTAACATTTCTTCCATATTACTTGCGATTATTTATGAAAAAAACGGAAATATGGCGAAAATGTTTAAAATTTTGCAATTTTCAAACTTTGTATTTTTATGCCCTTAAATCAGAGAGATATGTCATGAAAAATAGTTAATAAATAACATTTCCCACATGTCTACTTTACATCAACACAATTTTGGAAACAAAATTTTTTTTTGTTAGGGAGTTATAAGGGTTAAAAGTTGACCAGCAATTTCTCATTTTTACAACACCATTTTTTGTTTTTAGGGACCACATCACATTTGAAGTATTTTTGAGGGGTCTATATGATAGAAAATAATGAAGTGTGACACCATTCTAAAAACTACACCCCTCAAGGTTCTCAAAACCACATTCAAGAAGTTTATTAACCCTTTACGTGCTTCACAGGAACTGAAACAATGTGGAAGGAAAAAATGAACATTTAACTTTTTTTTTGCAAACACCTTAATTCAGAACCATTTTTTTTATTTTCACAAGTGTAAAAACATAAATGTAACCATAAATTTTGTTATGCAATTTCTCCTGAATACGCCAATACCCCATATGTGGGGGTAAACCACTTTTTGGGCGCACCGCAGAACTTAGAAGTGAAGGAGCGCCGTTTGACTTTTTCAATGCAGAATTGGCTGGAATTGAGATCGGACGCCATGTCACGTTTAGAGAGCCCCTGATGTGCCTTAACAGTGGAAACCCCCCACAAGTGACACCATTTTGGAAACTATACCCCTTAAGGAACTTATCTAGATGTGTGGTGAGCACTTTAAACCCCCATGTGCTTCACAGAAGTTTATAACGTAGAGCCGTGAAAAAAAAAAAAAAAAAAAAAAAAAAAAAAAAAAAAAAATCGCATTTTTTCTACAAAAATGATCTTTTTGCCCACAAATTTTTATTTTCACAAGGGTAACAGGAGAAATTAGACCATTAAAGTTGTTGTGCAATTTCTCCTGAGTACGTCGATACCCAATATGTGGGGGTAAACCACTGTTTGGGCGCACCGCAGAGCTTGGAAGAGAAAGAGTGCCGTTTTACTTTTTCAATGTAGAATTGGCTGGAATTGAGATCGGACGCCATGTCGCGTTTGGAGAGCCCCTGATGTACCTAACCAGTAGAAACCCTCCACAAGTGACCCCATTTTGGAAACTAGACCCCCCAAGGAACTTATCTAGATGTGTGGTGAGAACTTTGAATGCCCAAGTGCTTCACAGAAGTTTAGAATGCAGAGTCGTGAAAATAAAAAATATTTTTTTTTCCACAAAAAAGATATTGTAGCCCCCAAGGTTTTATTTTCACAAGGGTAACAGGAGAAATTGGACTGCAATAGTTGTTGTCCAATTTATCCCGAGTACGCTGATGCGCCATATGTGGGGGTAAACCACTGTTTGGGCGCACGGCAGAGCTCGGAAGGGAAGGAGCGCCTTTTTGGAATGCAGACTTTGATAGAATGGTCTGTGGGCATTATGTTGCGATTGCAGAGCCCCTGATGTACCTAAACTGTAGTAACCCCCCACAAGTGACCCCATTTTGGAAACTAGACCCCCCAAGGAACTTATCTAGATGTGTGGTGAGAACTTTGAATGCCCAAGTGCTTCACAGAAGTTTATAATGCAGAGTCATAAAAATATATATATATATTTTTCCACAAAAAGGATTTTGTAGCCCCCAAGTTTTTATTTTCACAAGGGTAACAAGAGAAATTGGACCCCAGAAGTTGTTGTCCAATTTATCCAGAGTATGCTGATGCCCCATATGTGGGGGTAACCCACTGTTTGGGCGCACGGCAGAGCTCAGAAGGGAGGGAGCACCATTTGACTTTTTGAGCGCAAAATTGGCCATCGTATTTGAAGACCCCCTGATGTACCTAAACAGTGGAAACCCCCCAATTCTAGCTCCAACCCTAACCCCAACACACCCCTAACTCTAATCCCAACCTGATCCATAATCCTAATCACTAACCCTAACCATAATCACAACCCTTACCCCAAAACAACCCTAATGTCAACCCTAACCATAACCCTAATCAAAACCCTAAATCCAACACACCCCTAATCCTAATCTCAACCCTAACCTCAAACCTAACCCTAATCCCAATACACCCCTAATCACAACCCTAACCTTAACCCTAATCCCAAACCTAACCCTAAGCGTAACCCTAATGCCAACCCTAACCCTAATACCAACCCTAATCCAAACCCTAACCCGAATCCCAACTCTAACCCTAACTTTAGCCCCAACCCTAGCCCTAACTTTAGCCCCAACCCTAAGGCTACTTTCACACTTGCGTTGTTTGGCATCCGTCGCAATCCGTCGTTTTGGACAAGAAACGGATCCTGCAAATGTGCCCGCAGGATGCGTTTTTTGCCCATAGTCTTGTATTGCCGACGGATCGTGACGGATGGCCACACGTCGCGTCTGTCGTGCACTGGATCAGTGTTTTGGCGGACCGTCAGCACAAAAAAACGTTCAATGTAACGGTTTTTGTACGTCGCATCCGCCATTTCTGACCGCGCATGCGTGGCCGTAACTCCGCCTCTCCTCCCCAGGACATAGATTGGGCAGCGGATGCGTTGAAAAACTACATCCGCTGCCCACGTTGTGCACAATTTTCACAACGTGTGTCGGTATGTCGGGCCGATGCATTGCGACGGCCCCGTACTGACGTAAGTGTGAAAGAAGCCTAACCCTAAATTTAGCCCCAACCCTAACTCTAAATTTAGCCCCAACCCTAACCCTAAATTTAGCCCCAACCCCAACCCTAAATTTAGCCCCAACCCTAACCCTAAATTTAGCCCCAACCCTAACCCTAAATTTAGCCCTAACCCTAATCCTAGCCCTACCCCTAACCCTACCCCTGACCCTACCCCTAATTTTAGCCCCAACTGCTCTTCTCCTGCCGGCCGGCAGATGGAGACAGATGGCGGGCGCACTGCGCATGCGTCCGCCATGTTCTGCTGCCGGCGGCCAGGAGGAGCAGCAAGAGGATCCAGGGACCTAGGTGAGTATGCTAGGGTCCCCGAATCCCCCTATTTCTCTGTCCTCTGATGTGCGATCACATCAGAGGACAGAGAATTACACTTTGACTTTTTTTTTTTTTTTTTTTTGCGGTCGCCGGTAAACAGTTAATTACCGGCGATCGCAAAACAGGGGTCGGTAAAACCGACCCCGATCATGCTCTTTGGGGTCTCGGCTACCCCCGGCAGCCGAGACCCCAAAGATTCCTGCGGTGCCGGCCGGCGGGCGCACTGCGCATGCACCCGCCATTTTGAAGATGGCGGCGCCCACCGGGAGCCACGAGGAGCATCGGGGGAGATAGATAAGTATTGGGGGGCTACCTGGGACCCCTTTTCTCTGTCCTCCGATGTGCGATCACATCGGAGGACAGAGAAATTAAAAAGAGATCGCGTTTTATTTTTTTGCGATCGCCGGTAAACGGTTAATTACCGGCGATCACAAATGCGGGGTGGGTTAAAAACCCCCCGAATCATGTTCTCTGGGGTCTCGGCTACCCCCGGCAGCCGAGACCCCAGAGAAAATCCGACTCTGGGGGGCGCTATTTACTTTTTCCACAGCGCCGTTAATTAACGGCGCTGTGGTTTAAGTACCCTTAGCGGCCGCCGTTAAAAGGCGTATCGGCGGTCGCTAAGGGGTTAATCCTAGCAAACAAATCGGAAAGCAAAGGTAAAGGATATTGAAACTTGACCGTGATCTTATTCAAGAGGCGATAATCAATACAGGGTCTTAAGGAACCATCTTTTTTAGCAACAAAAAAGAACCCCGCTCCCAATGGTGAAGAAGATGGCCGAATATGCCCTTTCTCCAAAGACTCCTTAATATAGCTCTGCATGGCGGCATGTTCAGGTACAGACAGGTTGAAAAGTCGGCCCTTAGGAAACTTACAGCCTGGAATCAAGTCAATAGCACAATCACAGTCCCTGTGTGGTGGAAGGAAACTGGACTTGGGCTCATCGAATACATCCTGAAAATCAGACAAAAACTCTGGAATTTCAGAAGAGGAAGAAGGGGCGATAGACATCAGAGGAACATCATTATGAACCCCCTGACAACCCCAACTAGTCACAGACATGGATTTCCAATCCAAAACAGGATTATGTACCTGAAACCACGGAAAACCCAGCACGATAGCATCATGCAAATTATGCAACACCAGAAATCGACAATCTTCCTGATGGGCTGGCGCCATGCGCATGGTCACCTGTGTCCAAAACTGGGGCTTATTTTTAGCCAAGGGTGTAGCATCAACGCCCCTTAAAGGAATAGGGTTCTGCAAAGGCTGCAAGGGAAAACCACAACGCCTGGCAAACTCAAAGTCCATTAAGTTCAAGGCGACGCCTGAATCCACAAATGCCATGACAGAAAATGATGACAATGAACACATCAAGGACACAGATAACAGAAATTTAGGTTGTACAGTACTGATGGTAAATGAACTGGCGATCCTCTTGGTCCGCTTAGGGCAGACAGAAATGACATGGGAAGCGTCGCCACAATAATAACAGAACCTATTGAGACGTCTGAAACCTTGTCGTTCTGTTTTAGACAGAATCCTATCACACTGCATAGGCTCAGGAATTTGCTCTGAGGATAACGCCATAGCGCGCACAGTTCTGCGCTCCCGCAAGCGCCGGTCAATCTGAATGGCCAGAAACATAGAATCACTCAGATTGGAGGGTGTGGGAAACCCCACCATAACATCTTTAACGGATTCAGAAAGACCCTTTCTGAAAATTGCAGCCAAAGCATCATTATTCCATTCAGTCAATACAGACCATTTTCTGAATTTCTGACAATACAATTCTGCCGCCTCTTGACCCTGAGACAGGGCCAACAAGGTCTTCTCAGCTTGATCCACCGAATTAGGTTCATCATACAGTAATCCTAACGCCTGAAAGAAGGAATCTACATTAAGCAAAGCAGGATCCCCAGATTCCAGGGAAAATGCCCAATCCTGTGGATCACCAGGCAGCAGGGAAATGATGATTTTAACTTGTTGAATGGAATCACCGGAGGATCGAGGTTTCAAGGCAAAAAACAGTTTACAGTTATTTTTAAAACTCAAAAATTTGGACCGGTCACCAAAAAACAAATCAGGAGTAGGTATCTTCGGTTCTAAAGCAGGAGTCTGAACAATGTAATCAGAAATACCCTGTACTCTAGCAGCAAGCTGGTCTATACGAGAAGCTAATTCCTGAACATTCATGCTAGCACAAGGCTCTTCAGCCACCCAGAGATAAAGAGGGAGGAGAAGACAAAACAGACTGGAGAAAAAAAAATGGCTCAAGATCTTTCCTCCCTTCTTCTGAGATGCAATTAACTCATTGTTGGCCAGTTGTACTGTTATGATCCGGTGACCTTGGAGCTGCATGAGAACTTTCACTGGAGAAAGTGGCCACTATACTGACCGCAACCCTGAACTTAACACTGCAACTAGAAGTAGCCGTGGAGTGTACCTAACACACCTAGACACCTCGTCACAGCCGGAGGACTAAATTCCCTAAAAGATAGTATTCCGATTTCCATCTTGCATCAGAGAAAATCCCCAAAGGATAGACAGCCCCCCACAAATATTGGCGGTGAGTTGGAGAGGAAATAACATACACAGGCAGAAAAAACAGGATTTAGCACAGGAGGCCACTCTAGCTAGATAGGACAGGATAGGACAGAGTTCTGTGCGGTCAGTATTGAAACCCTTCAAAAAATCCACAGCAGAATATAAAAAAAACTTCCTACATCTAATTAAAGATGTAGGAGCGTATATCTGCAACTCCATTGAATCCTACAAACAGAGCAGGAATAAACTGAAACAAGCACACAACAGTGTGCCACAGACACAAAAACCAAACACTTATCTTAGCTGAAATTGGCAGCTAAGCAGGTGAGGCCAGGCAGAGATCCAATACTTCCAAAGAAACATTGACAACTGGCCAGGGCTAAAGGATCCAGCGCACCTAAATATCCCAGTCAGAATTGTAATTATCCGATACACCTGGCCAGGACTGCAAGTCAGAGACAACTGCATTCCCACCAACAACCACTGGAGGGAACCCAAGAGCAGAATTCACAACAGGGTAGGGGTGTGAGAGATTTAGTGTGGCGAGGAGGGGTGGAGAGGATTTGAGAACACAAGTTTGGGGAGGAAGGAAGGGACAGTTGCAGACAATTTGAGAACAGGTATTTTATGTATTCAGGAAGAAAAATAGTTTTTCACCACCTGAAACAAGCAAAACAGTAACTGTCACCCAACAGGGTCTATCCAGCAGATGGCACACTGCACACACAATAGGATGGGGAAAGGAAGGCCCTAACAATAGGGAACGATGGATGAGACACCTCCTGAGCTCTAATCTGAACCTGTCCCTGCACTCCCCTAACGCCCTAAGCGGGTCCATTCCCCCTCTACCGCAGTCACGTACCTCGTCCCTTACGGTCACCTCACAATGTCCTGGCCGGAAAGGAAGCTAGCCTCACCACTTCAGATGATACTAGCATGGGATAGTGATAAGCACGAGACACACAAGGTAAATACACAAATCTTAGCTCCAGACTAGCTCCACACAGCAGAGGATACGGAAACAGGACCCAGAAATCCACAGGAGAAGCAGATTCAGCGCTGACACCAGAGAGCTGCAATTGCAAGGCTGGTCTACATGGAAAACTATAACCAACAATCAGCTGATGTGTCAGGTAACTATTTAAAGGATGGTGTTAGCGGTCACCACCCACATCAGCTGACCAGCAATGCAGTAGCTGCCAGCAAGGAAACAGACATTAACCCTTGCTGGCCTGAAAGGAAAAAAAGCTACATTTAAATTATAGCGGAACCAGAGCTGCCACGAATCCAAACCTGAATTGTGACAGTGACAATGCAGTGACATGACAAGAATCTGCACAATTAATCATACGCTAAATAGTTGCAATTCAAATTTATGTATGAGATATCCAAAATGATTGTCTATAAAATGAAGGCAGTCTCAAGTTCAAAGCAGAAGCGAATAATGAGATATGGAGCATGAAAGTCAAAAGTACAAAACATTGTTACCCTTTTGCTCTTCAAAGTATATATATTTTCATCTTTTACATTTTAAAAATTGAAAAAGGAAAATGGGCACATGTAAACGTTTGGGCACCCTTGAGCACCCTTGGAGATTTGTGTGCTCTGATAACTTTGACCAGGGTTTCTGACCTTAATTAGCCTGTTAGAGTTATGGCTTGTTCACTAGGATAGTTACAAAAGGCTATGTGATGCACATTTCCCAGCTTTATGAAAACCCAGCCTCCTCTAACCTGGTGTCAAAAAAACAGTAGCAGAGCACTCTGAAAATGAAAATGGTGGAGGCCAACAAAGCAGGAGAAGGCAATAAGATAGCAAAGCGTTTTCAAGTTGCCCTTTCCTCATTTCAAAATGTGATTTAGAAATGGCAGTTAGCTGGAACATTGTAGGTCAAGAAAAGGTCTAGAAGACCAAGCAAAATTTCAGTGAAAGCTGTTTGTAGGATAGCTAGAGAGGCAATTCAGAACCCCTGCTTGACTGCAAAAGACCTTCAGAAAAATTTTACAGACTCTGGATTTGTGGTACATTGTTCTACTGTTCAGAGACACCGGCACAAATATGGCCTTCATGGAAGAGTCATCAGAAAAAAAACCTCTCTTGCATCCTCACAAAAAAATTCAGCATCAGAACTATGCAAAAGTGCATCTAAACAAGCCTGATGCATTTTGGAAACAAATCCTGTGGATAGATGCGGGGTTAAAGGGACACTGTCACCTGAATTTGGAGGGAACAATCTTCAGCCATGGAGGCGGGGTTTTGGGGTTTTTGATTCACCCTTTCCTTACCTGCTGGCTGCATGCTGGCTGCAATATTGGCTTGAAGTTCATTCTCTGTCCTCCGTAGTACACGCCTGCGCAAGGCAATCTTGCATTGCGCAGGCGTGTACTATGGAGGACAGAGAATGAACTTCAATCCAATATTGCAGCCAGCATGCAGCCAGCGGGTAAGGAAAGCGTGAATCAAAAACCCCAAAACCCCGCCTCCATGGCTGAAGATTGTTCCCTCCAAATTCAGGTGACAGTGTCCCTTTAAGCTTTAGTCACACTAAACGACTTACGAACCATCACGACCAGCGATACGACCTGGCTGTGATCGTTGGTAAGTCGTTGTGTGGTCGCTGGGGAGCTGTCACACAGACAGCTCTCTCCAGCGACCAACGATCCGGGGAAAGACTTCGGCATCGTTGAAACGGTCTTCAACGATGCCGAAGTCCCCCTGCAGCACCCGGGTAACCAGGGTAAACATCGGGTTACTAAGTGCAGGGCCGCGCTTAGTAACCCGATATTTACCCTGGTTACCATTGTAAAAGTAAAAAAAAAAAAAAAAACACTACATACTCACATTCTGATATCTGTCACATCCCCCGCCGGCGTCCACAGGGTTAAAACTGCTTTCGGCAAGAGCGCTGCTAATGCACGCGCTGCTGCCGAGAGCTTCCCTGCACTGACTTGTCACATACTGACACATTAGCAGCGCTCCTGCCGCAGTTTTAACCCTGTGGACGTCGGGGGACGTGACAGACATCAGAATGTGAGTATGTACTGGTTTTTTTTTTTTAACTTTTACAATGGTAACCAGGGTAAATATCGGGTTACTAAGCGCGGCCCTGCGCTTAGTAACCCAATATTTACCCTGGTTACAAGTGAACACATCGCTGGATCGGCGTCACACACGCTGATCCAGCGATGACAGCGGGCGATCTGCGACCAAAAAATGGTCCTGATCATTCCCCAACGACCAACAATCTCCCAGCAGGGGCCTGATCGTTGGTCACTGTCACATATAACGAGATCGTTAGCGGGATCGTTGCTACGTCACCAAAAGCGTGACGTTGCAACGATATCGTTAACGATATCGTTATGTGTGATGGTACCTTTAAAATGGGGCTGGATGAATCATGCTTTGGGGTTGTGTTGCAGCCGATGGCACAGGGAACATTTCACGGGTAGAGGGAAGAATTGATTTAATGAAATTTCAACAAATACTTGATGCAAACATAACACCACATGAAAAAAAGCTGAAGTTAAAAAGAGGAGGCTTCTACAAATAGATAATGATACTAAACACAAAAGTCAAAATCCACAATAAACTACCTCAAAACGCGCAAGCTGAAGGTTTTACAATAGCCCTCACAGTCCCCTTATCTGAACATCATTGACAATCTATGGCTAGACCTCAAGAGAGCAGTGTATACAAGACGACCCAGAAATGTCACAGAACTGGAAGAATCTTTTAAGGACGAATTGATGAAAATCCCTCAAACAAGAATTGAAAAACTCTTGGCTGTCTACAAAAAGCTGTGATACTTACAAAAGGGGTGCTATTAGGTGCTAACCATACAGAGTGACCAAACTTTTGCATCGGCTCATTTTCCTTTATGTAATTTTGAAAATGAAAAAAAAATGAAAATTTTTTTTTTTGCCTGTAATAAAAAAAAAAAAAAAAAGCGTCATCTTTAACTTTAGGCCTTTTAGAGATCATTTCATCTTCAATCTGCTTAACTGTTCACAATAACAGTATTTTTGACCAGGAGTGACCAAACTTTTACAAGCCACTGTAGTGAGGGACAATAATTTATTCGGGGCCCAATATAGGGCAGATATTTTAATTTAGGAACATTATAATGACACTGCTATTTTTAAGGACATTGTGTGGGGATTTGCTGTACAAGATGGAAGTCTGAAGAGACAAGCTGTGGCTTTAACCCCTTCATGACCCAGCCTATTTTGACCTTAAAGACCTTGCCGTTTTTTGCAATTCTGACCAGTGTCCCTTTATGAGGTAATAACTCAGGAACGCTTCAACGGATCCTAGCGGTTCTGAGATTCTTTTTTCGGGACATATTGGGCTTCATGTTAGTGGTAAATTTAGGTCAATAAATTCTGCGTTTATTAGTGATAAAAACGGAAATTTGGCGAAAATTTTGAAAATTTCGCAATTTTCACATTTTGAATTTTTATTCTGTTAAACCAGAGAGATATGTGACACAAAATAGTTAATAAATAACATTTCCCACAGGTTTACTTTACATCAGCACAATTTTGGAAACAAAATTTTTTTTTGTTAGGAAGTTATAAGGGTTAAAATTTGACCAGCGATTTGTCATTTTTACAACGAAATTTACAAAACCATTTTTTTTAGGGACCACCTCACATTTGAAGTCAGTTTGAGGGGTCTATATGGCTGAAAATACCCAAAAGTGACACCATTCTAAAAACTGCACCCCTCAAGGTACTCAAAACCACATTCAAGAAGTTTATTAACCCTTCAGGTGCTTCACAGCAGCAGAAGCAACATGGAAGGAAAAAATGAACATTTAACTTTTTAGTCACAAAAATTATCTTTTAGCAACAATTTTTTTATTTTCCCAATGGTAAAAGGAGAAACAACCACGAAAGTTGTTGTCCAATTTGTCCTGAGTACGCTGATACCTCATATGTGGGGGTAAACCACTGTTTGGGCGCACGGCAGGGCTTGGAAGGGAAGGAGCGCCATTTGACTTTTTGAATCAAAAATTGGCTCCACTCTTTAGCGGACACCATGTCACGTTTGGAGAGCCCCCGTGTGCCTAAAAATTGGAGCTCCCCCACAAGTGACCCCATTTTGGAAACTAGACGCCCCAAGGAACTTATCTAGATGCATAGTGAGCACTTTGAACCCCCAGGTGCTTCACAAATTGATCCGTAAAAATGAAAAAGTACTTTTTTTTCACACAAAAATTCTTTTAGCCTCAATTTTTTTCATTTTCACATGGGCAACAGGATAAAATGGATCCTAAAATGTGTTGGGCAATTTTTCCTGAGTACACCAATACCTCACATGTGGGGGTAAACCACTGTTTGGGCACATGGTAAGGCTCGGAAGGGAAGGAGCGCCATTTGACTTTTTGAATGAAAAATTATTTCCATCGTTAGCGGACACCATGTCGCGTTTGGATAGCTCCTGTGTGCCTAAACATTGGCGCTCCCCCACAAGTGACCCCATTTTGGAAACTAGACCCCCCAAGGAACTTATTTAGATGCCTAGTGAGCACTTTAAACCCCCAGGTGCTTCACAGAAGTTTATAACGCAGAGCCATGAAAATAAAAAATAATTTTTCTTTCCTCAAAAATGATTTTTTAGCCTGGAATTTCCTATTTTGCCAAGGATAATAGGAGAATTGGACCCCAAATATTGTTGTCCAGTTTGTCCTGAGTACGCTGATACCCCATATGTGGGGGTAAACCACTGTTTGGGAGCACGGCAGGGCTCGGAAGGGATGGCACGCCATTTGGCTTTCTAAATGGAAAATTAGCTCCAATCATTAGCGGACACCATGTCACGTTTGGAGAGCCCCTGTGTGCCTAAACATTGGAGATCCCCCAGAAATGACCCCATTTTGGAAACTAGACCCCCAAAGGAACTAATCTAGATGTGTGGTGAGGACTTTGAACCCCCAAGTGCTTCACAGAAGTTTATAACGCAGAGCCATGAAAAAAAAAAAAAAATTATTTTCTCAAAAATGATCTTTTAGCCTGCAATTTTTTATTTTCCCAAGGGTTACAGAAGAAATTGGACCCCAAAAGTTGTTGTCCAGTTTCTCCTGAGTACGCTGATACCCCATATGTGGGGGTAAACCACTGTTTGGGCACATGCCGAGGCTCGGAAGTGAAGTAGTGACGTTTTGAAATGCAGACTTTGATGGAATGCTCTGTGGGCGTCACGTTGCGTTTGCAGAGCCCCTGATGTGGCTTAACAGTAGAAACCCCCCACAAGTGACCCCATTTTGGAAACTAGACCCCCAAAGGAACTTATCTAGATGTGTGGTGAGCACTTTGAACCCCCAAGTGCTTCATAGAAGTTTATAATGCAGAGCCGTGAAAATAATAAATACGTTTTCTTTCCTCAAAAATAATTATTTAGCCCAGAATTTTTTATTTTCCCAAGGGTTACAGGAGAAATTGGACCCCAAAAGTTGTTGTCCAGTTTCTCCTGAGTACGCTGATACCCCATGAGTGGGGGTAAACCACTGTTTGGGCACACGTTGGGGCTCAGAAGGGAAGTAGTGACTTTTGAAATGCAGACTTTGATGGAATGGTCTGCGGGCGTCACATTGCGTTTGCAGAGCCCCTGGTGTGCCCCCCAAGGAACTTATCTAGATATGTGGTGAGCACTTTGAACCCCCAAGTGCTTCACAGACGTTTACAACGCAGAGCCGTGAAAATAAAAAATCATTTTTCTTTCCTCAAAAATTATGTTTTAGCAAGCATTTTTTTAGATTCACAACGGTAACAGGAGAAATTGGACCCAGTAATTGTTGCGCAGTTTATCCTGAGTATGCTGGTACCCCATATGTGGGGGTAAACCACTGTTTGGGCGCACGTCAGGGCTTGGAATTGAAGGAGCACCATTTGACTTTTTGAATACGAGATTGGCTGGAATCAATGGTGGCGCCATGTTGCGTTTGGAGACCCCTGATGTGCCTAAACAGTGGTAACCCCTCAATTCTAACTCCAACACTAACCCCCCCACACCCCTAACCCTAATCCCAACTGTAGCCATAACCCTAATCACAACCCTAACCCCAACACACCCCTAACCCCAACACACCCCTAACCCTAACCCCCAACCCTAATTCCAACCCTAACCCTAAGGCTATGTGCCCACGTTGCGGATTCGTGTGAGATATTTCCGCACCATTTTTGAAAAATCCGCGGGTAAAAGGCACTGCGTTTTACCTGCGGATTTTCCGCGGATTTCCAGTGTTTTTTGTGCGGATTTCACCTGCGGATTCCTATTGAGGAACAGGTGTAAAACGCTGCGGAATCCGCACAAAGAATTGACATGCTGCGGAAAATACAACGCAGCGTTTCCGCGCGGTATTTTCCACACCATGGGCACAGCGGATTTGGTTTTTCATATGTTTACATGGTACTGTAAACCTGATGGAACACTGCTGCGGATCCGCAGCGGCCAATCCGCACCGTGTGCACATAGCCTAATTCTAAAGGTATGTGCACACGCTGCAGAAAACGCTGCGGATCCGCAGCAGTTTCCCATGAGCTTACAGTTCAATGTAAACCTACGGGAAACAAAAATCGCTGTACACATGCTGCAGAAAAACTGCACGGAAACGCAGCGGTTTACATTCCGCAGCATGTCACTTCTTTGTGCGGATACCGCAGCGGTTTTACAACTGCTCCAATAGAAAATCGCAATTGTAAAACCGCAGTGAAATGCGCAGAAAAAAACGCGGTAAATCCGCCATAAATCCGCAGCGGTTTAGCACTGCGGATTTATCAAATCCGCAGCGGAAAAATCCGCAGGGGACCAGAATACGTGTGCACATACCGAAACCCTAACCCTAGCCCTAACCCTAACCCTACCCCTAACCCTACCCCTAACCCTATTCTAACATTAGTGAAAAAAAAAAATTTCATTATTTTTTTATTGTCCCTTATTGTCATTTATTATTTTTTTTATTTTGATCACTGAGATATAATCTATCTCAGTGATCAAAATGCACTTTGGAACGAATCTGCCGGCCGGCAGATTCGGCGGGCGCACTGCGCATGCGCCCGCCATTTTGGAAGATGGCGGCGCCCAGGGAGAAGACGGACGGGACCCCGGCAGGATCGGTAAGTATGATGGGGTGGGGGGGGACCACGGGGGGGGGGGATCGGAGCACGGGGGGGGGAATCGGAGCGCGGCAGGCGTGGAACGGAGCACGGGGGCGTGGAACGGAGCACGGGGGGGCTGGAACGGAGCACGGGGGGGTGGAACGGAGCACGGGGGGGTGGAACGGAGTGCAGGGGGGGTGGATCGGAGTGCAGGGGGGGTGATTGGAGCACGGGGGGAGCGGACAAGAGCACGGGGGGGAGTGGAGCACTGGACGGAGGGGAGCCGGAGCAGTGTACCGGCCAGATCGGGGGGCTGGGGGAGCGATCGGTGGGGTGGGGGCACATTAGTATTTCCAGCCATGGCCGATGATATTGCAGCATCGGCCATGGCTGGATTGTAATATTTCACCAGTTATCATAGGTGAAATATTACAAATCGCTCTGATTGGCTGTTGAAAGTGAAACTGCCAATCAGAGCGATCGTAGCCACGAGGGGGTGAAGCCTCCCCCCCTGGGCTAAACTACCACTCCCCCTGTCCCTGCAGATCGGGTGAAATGGGAGTTAACCCTTTCACCCGGCCTGCAGGGACGCGATCTTTCCATGACGCCACATAAGCGTCATGGGTCGGATTGGCACCGACTTTCATGACGCCTACGTGGCGTCAAAGGTCGGGAAGGGGTTAAAAAGTCATCACAGCTTCTGGACAAGATGAATAAAAGAAAGAACGATGCCAATCAGAAACAACGTCTACTATTAGGTATCAGAATGTAAATTTTTTTTGTGATACTAATTCTCATATTTTTATATATGTTAGGAACGCTAAAGGAATTGTCCATGTTTGTGATGAGTCTGCAGTCATTCTATGTGACTGCAGACTTCTGAATTCTCATAGCACATGCACTACACACTGTCAGGATTCTCTGGTGCTGGTGATTTACACACATGTGGTCATGTGACGACTAGACATGTGTGGCCTCACTCAATGAAAATGAATTGAGCGAGGACGTACACGTCTAGTCGGAATGTAGCCAACTGGTGCTGACATGACCGTCCACTCTTGCCACCACCAAGGAAGGATAAAAAAAAAAAAAAAAAAAGTGCAGTGCATACGCAGTGAGAACTCAAAAGCCTGCAGTCACCTAGAGTGACTCCAGACTCATCTCAAACCTGGACAAGCCCTTTAATTATAAAATAAAGCACTGAAGCATGCCAATCCTAATAGCGTGTAAAATACTCACTGTCCGGATTCCGCTCTGCTTCATAGAATCACAGCATGTTAGAGTTGGAAGGGACCTCTAGGGTAATTGTCTCCTACCCCATGCTCAATGCAGCACAGAATTCACTAAACCATCTCAGACAGATGTCTGTTCAGCCTCTGTTTAAAGACTTCCACTCACACAAAAAAAAAAAATCACCATCTCTCGCGGCGTCCTGTTACACTCATTTGTCACCCTGTCAAAAAATAATTTCTAATATCTAATCTGTATTTTTTCCCTTTTTGCTTCATTCCATTGCTCCAAAATGAGAATAAAGATGATCCCTCTACACTGTGACATCCGTTCAGATATTTGTGGACACATATTAAGTCTCTTTTTTGCAAGCTAAACATTCCCAGATCACTAGTTCCTGATAGGTGTTCTCTGAATTTAACACATTTTCAATGTCTTTTTTAAAATGTGGAGCCCAGAGCTGGATACAGTATTGCAGATGAGGCCTGACCAAGGAGGGGGATAATTGCTTCGCTTAATCTAGACTTCTCTTAATACATCCTAGAATAGAGAGGAGCGAATATGTTCGAAAACGATCGCCAAATCCGAATTTGCCATATTTGTGCCATACTGGTACCCTATCCTATAGGAAGTAGCAATTCTAAAAGTCAATGTTGACCCTTTAACGAGCCTTGTCAAGGCTCGTTAAAGGGTCAACATTAACTTTTAGTATTGGTGGGCGTGGTGACATCGCTGTTTCTTCCCCAGCTTTCCGTTGGTGGCGTAGTGGTGTGCGCATGTCCAAGTGCCGAAACCACTGCGCGCACGTGAAGAAACAGCGCGCGATCTGCGCTATTACCCTTGTCATCGGTGGGGGCGGCCATCTTCCTGGGGCCGAGCGTGCGCAGATTTAGTGCTCTGCTGCACGGGGCTTCAGGAAAATGGCCGTCGCGATATCCATCTGCGCACGCGCGGCATCCCGCGGCCATTTTCCTGAAGCCCCGTGCAGCAGAGCACTCCATCTGCGCACGCGCGGCCCCAGAAAGATGGCCGCCCCCACCGATGACAAGTGTAATAGCGCAGATCGTGCGCTGTTTCTTCACGTGCGCACAGTGGATTCGGCACTTGGACATGCGCACACCACTATGCCACCAACGGAAAGCTGGGGAAGAAACAGCGATGTCACCACGCCCACCTGACCTGACCAGCCTGATTGACAGGCGAAAACGGCGACTTTGGTAATGTATTTCGCAGCATAGGTGGGGAATCAGGATACACTACATACACTATTGTAACGCACAGCGCAGGCCCTATTTAACAGTATTTTTATCTCAATCTGAAAAAACGGGGTGACACTAGAGTTCTAGTCCTCTTCCTCTCTGAAGAGACAATTTGCATATTTTCCAGAGGATGCGATTTCCTCATTTCGGCATGCTTAACATGTCACTCTCCGTAAGAAATGTTATCACTTGGATCCCGGTCAGAAACCTCTCACACAGCCAAAGTAGATCTCAAACTTTGCACCGACGAGGGGCAGCACCCCAAAATACAGTGTCTGCAAACTGAGATTCTGGTTTTGGCTTTTATACTAAGTCATGTGACAAGGCTCGTTAAAGGGTCGACATTGTTAGGATTGCTACTTCCTACTGCACTAGAGTTTTAGTTCTTTTTCTGTCTGAAGAGGCAATTTGCATAGAACACTAGGATGTAATTCATCTGGACCAGGAGATTTAAAATTAGCTAGGTGTTCTCTCACCATCTCTCGGTTTATAAATAGTGTAGATTATTTTGTTCCTTCGATAGACCATGAAGATCAGTTGATGTTACAATTGCTTTCTTAGAGAACACGGATGCACGATAGGAATTTAAAAGTTTGGCCTTCTCAACGTCATGTTTGATCACTTCACCCTTTTCATCGTGTACTAATCCTATAGCATCTTTGACTTTTCTATTGCTTTTGAGATACCCCCCAAACCCTTTTTTTGCCTTTTGGGCTCCCTTACAAGCTATACTTCATAACTGGCTTTAGCTCTTCTAACGCTTGCCCTGCATTCCCTGCAAACAGCATTATATTGTTCTTTAGATATGCCCCCCTCTTTCCATTTGATATACATTTCGTTTTCATCTTTAATAAGTGATTACGTTCTGTGTTCATCCACCCTGGTTTCATCCAAACTTAATTCTTGCCCCTGGTGACAGAAAAGATACACCTCTGTGTACACTACATATCTATATACACTCCCTGACAGACGTTATGTCGCTTATCCATGTTAGGTAAATAAAAGCTTATAACCGGCAGTCAAATTCATCCATTGGTTGTATAAATTATTCTTTTGAAGGCTGAAACCCTCCGAAATCTGGTTTAGGTTAAAAAAATAAAACATCAATGCAGAAATATTGATCAGTTAATGGACATTAATGGACACAGAATGGTCAGATTTTGGCAAGACAAAAGTTTTGTCGCTCACAAAAAGTAATGTGATATTCAAACAAATAATTAACTTAAATACAAATATATGTTGCATAACATTGGTGAATGAAGTTGTGGTGCTATTAGAGTCATATTCAATACTTTGTGTGACTTCCATGAGCTTGAAGGACTGCATCCATGCGGTTCAACAATGATTCATAAAATGTATTAATGAAGTCATCAGGAATAACAAATAATGCAGTCTTACATGCCTCCCAGAGTTCATCTAGATTCTTTGGTTTTGTCTTCCAAGCTTCCTATTTCATCCTACCAAAAACATGCTCAATGATGTTCATGTCTGGTGACTGGGCTGGCCAGTCCTTGAGCACCTTGATCTTTTTAGCCTGGAGGAACTTTGTTGTAGAGATGGATGAATGAGATGGAGCACCATCCTGTTACAGAATTTGACCCCTTTTATGATTTGGAATATAAGAGGTAGCTTATACTTCTTGATATTTTAGGCTATTGATATTGCCTTCCACCTTGCAAATGTTTCGCACACCCATACGAGCTCCAGTAGGTCTCCTGCAGTATTTGCAGCAGCTGTGGTGTAATTCTACTGAAGATTCATGAGAGAATTCCACCTTCTGCCACTTTTCCAGCGTCCATCTGTTTAGCAGGCTGTGGGACTTTGCAAATACCACAATGTTTGTTTTTTTTTTAGCCTTTTATTTAGTGCTGGCTTCTGGGCACTGATTCGACCATGGAGGCCATTTCGAGACAGAATCCTACAAACTGTTCTAGTTGACAGAGGGACTTGAGGTGACTAGGCCTGTTGGAGCTATGCTGCAGTGGAAGAGGAGCTTGCTTTGGATTTTCTAACCAACAAACGTTCCTCCAGAGCAGTTGTCTTGCGGGGTCTGCCGGACCTGGGCTTGTCAAACACATCTCCAGTCTCTTCAAGTCTTTTTTTAATTCTTTGTACTTGACGCTGAGACACATTAAAGGTGCCAGCCACTGCAGTGGATCTGGTCTTCAGCCTCTTGATAATCCAGGCTTTAGTCGCAGGGTGGAGTGTTATGTTTGCTAATGACAGGTGTTATGAAGGCAATCCAGAAACACAGTGTGCTTAGCGATCAGAGCGCACACAGTGATCTGACAAATACCCAAAAATACAAGAACGAGCTCTGAGACGTGGAAACTCTGTAGACTGCACACCTGATCCTATCCTAAACACAACTAAAAGCGGCTGTGGATTGCGCCTAACAACTACCTAGGCAACTCGGCACAGCCTAAGAAACTAGCTAGCCTGAAGATAGAAAAATAGGCCTGACTTGCCCCAGAGAAATTCCCCAAAGGAAAAGGCAGCCCCCCACATATAATGACTGTGAGTAAGATGAAAAGACAAAACGTAGGGATGAAATAGATTCAGCAAAGTGGGGCCCGATATTCTAGGACAGAGCGAGGACAGTAAAGCGAACTTTGCAGTCTATAAAAAACCCTAAAGCAAAACCACGCAAAAGGGGGCAAAAAAAACCCACCGTGCCGAACTAACGGCACGGCGGTACACCCTTTGCGTCTCAGAGCTTCCAGCAAAACAAAAGACAAGCTGGACAGAAAAAAAGCAACAAAAAAGCAAAAAGCACTTAGCTATACAGAGCAGCAAGTCACAGGAACAATCAGGAGAAGCTCAGATCCAACACTGAAACATTGACAAGGAGCAAGGATAGCAGCATCAGGCGGAGTTAAGTAATGAAGCAGTTAACGAGCTCACCAGAACACCTGAGGGAGGAAGCTCAGAAGCTGCAGTACCACTTGTGACCACAGGAGTGAATTCAGCCACAGAATTCACAACAGTACCCCCCCCTTGAGGAGGGGTCACCGAACCCTCACCAGAGCCCCCAGGCCGACCAGGATGAGCCGCATGAAAGGCACGAACAAGATCGGAAGCATGAACATCAGAGGCAAAAACCCAGGAATTATCTTCCTGAGCATAACCCTTCCATTTAACCAGATACTGGAGTTTCCGTCTAGAAACACGAGAATCCAAAATCTTCTCCACAATATACTCCAATTCCCCCTCCACCAAAACCGGGGCAGGAGGCTCAACAGATGGAACCATAGGTGCCACGTATCTCCGCAACAACGACCTATGGAATACATTATGTATGGAAAAGGAGTCTGGGAGGGTCAAACGAAAAGACACAGGATTGAGAACCTCAGAAATCCTATACGGACCAATAAAACGAGGTTTAAATTTAGGAGAGGAAACCTTCATAGGAATATGACGAGAAGATAACCAAACCAGATCCCCAACACGAAGTCGGGGACCCACACGGCGTCTGCGATTAGCGAAAAGTTGAGCTTTCTCCTGGGACAAGATCAAATTGTCCACTACCTGAGTCCAGATCTGCTGCAACCTATCCACCACAGAATCCACACCAGGACAGTCCGAAGACTCAACCTGTCCTGAAGAGAAACGAGGATGGAACCCAGAATTGCAAAAAAATGGAGAAACCAAGGTAGCCGAGCTGGCCCGATTATTAAGGGCGAACTCAGCCAACGGCAAAAAGGACACCCAATCATCCTGGTCTGCAGAAACAAAACATCTCAGATATGTTTCCAAGGTCTGATTGGTTCGTTCGGTCTGGCCATTAGTCTGAGGATGGAAAGCCGAGGAAAAGGATAGGTCAATGCCCATCCTACCACAAAAGGCTCGCCAAAACCTTGAAACAAACTGGGAACCTCTGTCAGAAACAATATTCTCAGGAATGCCATGCAACCGAACCACATGCTGAAAGAACAAAGGTACCAAATCAGAGGAGGAAGGCAATTTAGCCAAGGGCACCAGATGGACCATTTTAGAAAAGCGATCACAGACCACCCAAATGACTGACATCTTTTGAGAAACGGGAAGGTCAGAAATGAAATCCATCGAAATATGTGTCCAAGGCCTCTTTGGGACCGGCAAGGGCAAAAGCAACCCACTGGCACGAGAACAGCAGGGCTTAGCCCTAGCACAAATCCCACAGGACTGCACAAAAGTACGTACATCCCGTGACAGAGATGGCCACCAGAAGGATCTAGCCACTAACTCTCTGGTACCAAAGATTCCAGGATGACCAGCCAACACCGAACAATGAAGTTCAGAGATAAGTTTATTAGTCCACCTATCAGGGACGAACAGTTTCTCTGCTGGACAACGATCAGGTTTATTCGCCTGAAATTTTTGCAGCACCCGCCGCAAATCAGGGGAGATGGCAGACACAATGACTCCTTCCTTGAGGATACCCGCTGGCTCAGATAAACCCGGAGAGTCGGGCACAAAACTCCTAGACAGAGCATCCGCCTTCACATTTTTAGAGCCCGGAAGGTACGAAATCACAAAGTCGAAGCGGGCAAAAAATAACGACCAACGGGCCTGTCTAGGATTCAAGCGCTTGGCAGACTCGAGATAAGTCAAGTTCTTATGATCAGTCAATACCACCACGCGATGCTTAGCTCCTTCAAGCCAATGACGCCACTCCTCGAATGCCCACTTCATGGCCAGCAACTCTCGATTGCCCACATCATAATTACGCTCAGCGGGCGAAAACTTCCTGGAAAAGAAAGCACATGGTTTCATCACTGAGCAATCAGAACCTCTCTGTGACAAAACCGCCCCTGCTCCAATCTCAGAAGCATCAACCTCGACCTGGAACGGAAGAGAAACATCTGGCTGACACAACACAGGGGCAGAACAAAAACGACACTTCAACTCCTGAAAAGCTTCCACAGCAGCAGAAGACCAATTAACCAAATCAGCACCCTTCTTGGTCAAATCGGTCAATGGTTTGGCAATGCTAGAAAAATTACAGATGAAGCGACGATAAAAATTAGCAAAGCCCAGGAACTTTTGCAGACTTTTCAGAGATGTCGACTGAATCCAATCCTGGATGGCTTGGACCTTAACTGGATCCATCTCGATAGTAGAAGGGGTAAAGATGAATCCCAAAAATGAAACTTTCTGCACACCGAAGAGACACTTTGATCCCTTCACAAACAAAGAGTTAGCACGCAGGACCTGAAAAACCATTCTGACCTGCTTCACATGAGACTCCCAATCATCTGAGAAGATCAAAATGTCATCCAAGTAAACAATCAGGAATTTATCCAGATACTCACGGAAGATGTCATGCATAAAAGACTGAAACACAGATGGAGCATTGGCAAGTCCGAACGGCATCACTAGATACTCAAAATGACCCTCGGGCGTATTGAATGCAGTTTTCCATTCATCTCCTTGCCTGATTCTCACCAGATTATACGCACCACGAAGATCTATCTTAGTGAACCAACTAGCCCCCTTAATCCGAGCAAACAAGTCAGATAACAATGGCAAGGGATACTGAAATTTAACAGTGATCTTATTAAGAAGGCGGTAATCAATACACGGTCTCAGCGAACCATCCTTCTTGGCTACAAAGAAGAACCCTGCTCCCAGTGGTGATGACGATGGGCGAATATGTCCCTTCTCCAGGGATTCCTTCACATAACTGCGCATAGCGGCGTGTTCGGGCACGGATAAATTAAATAATCGACCTTTAGGGAATTTACTACCAGGAATCAAATTGATAGCACAATCACAATCCCTATGCGGAGGTAGAGCATCGGACTTGGGCTCTTCAAATACATCCTGATAATCAGACAAGAACTCTGGGACCTCAGAAGGGGTGGATGACGAAATCGACAAAAATGGAACATCACCATGTACCCCCTGACAACCCCAGCTGCATACCGACATGGAATTCCAATCCAATACTGGATTATGGGTTTGTAGCCATGGCAACCCCAACACGACCACATCATGCAGATTATGCAACACCAGAAAGCGAATAACTTCCTGATGTGCAGGAGCCATGCACATGGTCAGCTGGGCCCAGTATTGAGGTTTATTCTTGGCCAAAGGTGTAGCATCAATTCCTCTCAATGGAATAGGACACCGCAAAGGCTCCAAGAAAAACCCACAACGTTTAGCATAATCCAAATCCATCAGATTCAGGGCAGCGCCTGAATCCACAAACGCCATGACAGAAAACGACGACAAAGAGCATATCAAGGTAATGGACAGAAGGAATTTGGACTGTACAGTACCAATGACGGCAGACCTAGCGGACCGCTTAGTGCGCTTAGGACAATCAGAAATAGCATGAGTGGAATCACCACAGTAGAAACACAGACCATTCAGACGTCTGTATTCCTGCCGTTCAACTCCAGTCATAGTCCTATCGCACTGCATAGGCTCAGGTTTAACCTCAGGCAGTACCGCCAAATGGTGCACAGATTTACGCTCGCGCAAGCGTCGACCGATCTGAATGGCCAAAGACAAAGACTCATTCAAACCAGCAGGCATAGGAAATCCCACCATGACATCCTTAAGAGCCTCAGAGAGACCCTTTCTGAACAAAGCTGCCAGCACAGATTCATTCCACTGAGTGAGTACTGACCATTTCCTAAATTTCTGACAATATACTTCTATATCATCCTGACCCTGGCACAAAGCCAGCAAATTTCTCTCAGCCTGATCCACTGAATTAGGCTCATCGTACAGCAATCCGAGCGCCAGGAAAAACGCATCGACACTACTCAATGCAGGGTCTCCTGGCGCAAGAGAAAATGCCCAGTCTTGAGGGTCGCCGCGCAAAAAAAGAAATAATAATCAAAACCTGTTGAATAGGATTACCAGAAGAATGAGGTTTCAAGGCCAGAAATAGCTTACAATTATTTTTGAAACTTAGAAACTTAGTTCTATCTCCAAAAAACAAATCAGGAATAGGAATTCTTGGTTCTAACATAGAGTTCTGATCAATAGTATCTTGAATTTTTTGTACATTTATAACGAGATTATCCATTGAAGAGCACAGACCCTGAATATCCATGTCCACACCTGTGTCCAGAATCACCCAAATGTCTAGGGGAAAAAAAAAAGTGAACACAGAGCAGAAAAAAAAAAAAAAAATGATGTCAGAACTTTTTCTTTCCCTCTATTGAGAATCATTAGTTTGGCTCCTTGTACTGTTATGTTTGCTAATGACAGGTGTTATGAAGGCAATCCAGAAACACAGTGTGCTTAGCGATCAGAGCGCACACAGTGATCTGACAAATACCCAAAAATACAAGAACGAGCTCTGAGACGTGGAAACTCTGTAGACTGCACACCTGATCCTATCCTAAACACAACTAAAAGCGGCTGTGGATTGCGCCTAACAACTACCTAGGCAACTCGGCACAGCCTAAGAAACTAGCTAGCCTGAAGATAGAAAAATAGGCCTGACTTGCCCCAGAGAAATTCCCCAAAGGAAAAGGCAGCCCCCCACATATAATGACTGTGAGTAAGATGAAAAGACAAAACGTAGGGATGAAATAGATTCAGCAAAGTGGGGCCCGATATTCTAGGACAGAGCGAGGACAGTAAAGCGAACTTTGCAGTCTACAAAAAACCCTAAAGCAAAACCACGCAAAAGGGGGCAAAAAAAACCCACCGTGCCGAACTAACGGCACGGCGGTACACCCTTTGCGTCTCAGAGCTTCCAGCAAAACAAAAGACAAGCTGGACAGAAAAAAAGCAACAAAAAAGCAAAAAGCACTTAGCTATACAGAGCAGCAGGTCACAGGAACAATCAGGAGAAGCTCAGATCCAACACTGAAACATTGACAAGGAGCAAGGATAGCAGCATCAGGCGGAGTTAAGTAATGAAGCAGTTAACGAGCTCACCAGAACACCTGAGGGAGGAAGCTCAGAAGCTGCAGTACCACTTGTGACCACAGGAGTGAATTCAGCCACAGAATTCACAACAGTGGAGGTCTGGGGTGCTGGGTTTCTTTTTAGGGCAGTCTCACACGTCCAGATAATTCCAGTACCGGAATTATCTGTGTCCGTGTGCCGGTGCGTTTCTGTGGCACATCGGTGTGGCACACGTGTGCCGCCCGTGTGCCCACTGGGTACCACACGCACCGTGCCAGAGACAGTGCTAAAGTTTAGCGCTGTCCCCTGCATCGTGCAGAAGCCCCATTCATATCTTCCCTGCAGCAGCGTTTGCTGTAGAGAAGATATGGGAGGTGGAGCCGCATATTCATTACTGTAAATGAGCGGCCCCACGTGACCGCTCATACAGTACAAGGTGCGGCCAGAACAGGAAGCAGCGGGGGAGCCGGGAGCTGGGTGAGTATTTTAATCACAGTGGGGGAGGGAAGAGGGGGGGGAGGGGGAGAGGGGGGGGGGGAGAGGGGGGGAGAAGAGGTGGGAGGGGGGTGATGACCTGGATCTTGATTTTACACACTATTATTCATATCTTCTCTACAGCAAACGCTGCTGCAGGGAAGATATGAATGGCGGATTCAGTACCAGTGGGGGGGACAGCTCTTAATGTAGCGCTGTCTCCTGCACGGCATACGGACAACGTCCGTGTGCGGTACGTGTTTTACACGGACCCATTGACTTTAATGGGTCCGTGTAATCCGTGCGCTCCCACGAACACTGACATGTCTCCGTGTTTGGCACACGGAGACACGGTCCGCAAAAAATCAATGACATCTGCACAGATGAATTGATTTTAATGTGTGTACGTGTGTCAGTGGCTCCCGTACGTGAGGAAACTGTCACCTCACGTACCGGAACCACTGACGTGTGAAACCGGCCTTATACACACACACATTAATTAACCGATCATTTACTGAGCACAGGTGAGGATGTAAACTAGGATTTGGTGCATTACATGACCAGGTGACAAAACTTTTGTCTTGCCAAAATCTGACCGTTCTGTGTCCATTAACTGATCAATATTTCTGCATTGAAGCCAATTTATTTTATTTTTTTTAACCTAAACCACATTTCGGAGTGTTTCAGCTTTCAAAAGTATAATTTATACAACCAATGGATGAAGTTAACGTCAGGTTATAAGTTTTTATTTACACAACATGGATAAGCGACATAACTTCTGTCAGGGAGTGTAGGTATCCACTATCCAGCCTATACTGTGTACCTATACAGTATATTTAGGATAACTAATATTCCCTTTAGGATACAGAATGGAAAGTCATTTTCACTTAGCAATTCAATTTTCTGCAAATAAATACAAACCTGCTGGGAATGGAGAATTTAAATTCAGAAATGAATTGTCTTGTCACTGGAGATTCATAAAATGAGGGCAAACATTTGAAAAATCTCATTTATGCAATGTTTCTGTCTGCTGTGAATTGCACTGCTGAGCAGGTTAATCAGGTAGATGAAAACGTATCGACATAACCTCATTTGTTCCTAGAGTGGCCACTAGACAATATTACATTTAACTTGTAATTGAGCAATTTGTCTGAGGAAGTACAAGTAAAAATACAGCTCAAAGACATCAAATAAAATAAGATATATACTAATAATATCTACCGTACAAAGTATTTAATAATATAGGGACAGAAAGTTTCCATTACATTTTTGCATAGACATTTCTGATCCGTAAAAAAACACAACTACTACCCTGCCTGAATACACAACTCAGACAGGCCTGAAATGATGTGTACTCAAAAAAAAAAAAAATTATTTTGCGCCAATGCATGTTTAACCCCTCTGTGACCTTAGACGTACTATCCCGTCGAGGTGCCCTGGGCTTATCTGACCCTGGACGGGATAGTACGTCATAGCCGATCGGCCGCGCTCACGGGGGGAGCGCGGCCGATCGCGGCCGGGTGTCAGCTGCTTATCGCAGCTGACATCCGGCACTATGTGCCAGGAGCGGTCACGGACCGCCCCCGGCACATTAACCCCTGGCACACCGCGATCAAAGATGATCGCGATGTGCCGGCGGTGCAGGGAAGCACCGCGCAGGGAGGGGGCTCCCTGCGGGCTTCCCTGAGCCCCCCGCAGCAACGCGATGTGATCGCGTTGCTGCGAGGGTCTCCTCACCTCCCTCCCTGCTCGAGCCCCGGATCCAAGATGGCCGCGGATCCGGGTCCTGCAGGGAGGGAGGTGGCTTCACAGAAGCCTGCTCAGAGCAGGCACTGTGAAGCAGCCTGCACTCCTATCAGATCAGTGATCTGACAGAGTGCTGTGCAAACTGTCAGATCACTGATCTGTGATGTCCCCCCCTGGGACAAAGTAAAAAAGTAAAAAAAAAATTTTCCAAATGTGTAAAAAAAATAAAAAAAAATATTCCAAAATAATGAAAAAAAAAAAAAAATATTATTCCCATAAATACATTTCTTCATCTAAATAAAAAAAAAAAACCAATAAAAGTACACATATTTAGTATCGCCGCGTCCGTAACAGCCCGACCTATAAAACTGGCCCACTAGTTAACCCCTTCAGTAAACACCGTAAGAAAAAAAAAAAAAAAACGAGGCAAAAAACAACGCTTTATTATCATACCGCCGAACAAAAAGTGGAATAACACGCGATCAAAAGGACAGATATAAATAACCATGGTACCGCTGAAAGCGTCATATTGTCCCGCAAAAAAAGAGCCGCAATACAGCATCATCAGCAAAAAAATAAAAAAGTTATAGTCCTGAGAATAAAGCGATGCAAAAATAATTATTTTTTCTGTAAAATAGTTTTTATCGTATAAAAGCACCAAACCATAAAAAAATGATATAAATGAGGTATCGCTGTAATCGTACTGACCCGAAGAATAAAACTGATTTATCAATTTTACCAAACGCGGAACGGTATAAACGCCTCCCCCAATAGAAATTCATGAATAGCTGGCTTTTGGTCATTCTTCCTCACAAAAATCGGAATAAAAAGCGATAAAAAAATGTCACGTGCCCAAAAATGTTTTCAATAAAAACGTCAACTCGTCCCGCAAAAAACAAGACCTCACATGACTCTGTGGACCAAAATATGGAAAAATTATAGCTCTCAAAATGTGGTATTGCAAAAAATATTTTTTGCAATAAAAAGGGTCTTTCAGTGTGTGACGGCTGCCAATCATAAAAATCCGCTACAAAACTCGCTATAAAAGTAAATCAAACCCCCCTTCATCACCCCCTTAGTTAGGGAAAAATAAAAAAAAATGTATTTATTTCCATTTTCCCATTAGGGCTAGGGTTAGGGCTAGGGTTAGGGCTAGGGCTAGGGTTAGGGCTAGGGTTAGGGCTAGGGTTAGGGCTAGGGTTAAGGCTAGGGTTAGGGCTAGGGCTAGGGCTAGGGTTAGGGCTAGGGTTAGGGCTAGGGTTAGGGCTAGGGTTAGGGCTAGGGTTAGGGCTAGGGTTAGGGTTAGGGCTAGGATTAGGGCTAGGATTAGGGTTAGGGTTAGGGTTGGGGCTACAGTTAGGGTTGGGGCTAAAGTTAGGGTTAGGGTTTAGATTACATTTACAGTTGGGAATAGGGTTGGGATTAGGGTTAGGGGTGTGTCAGGGTTAGAGGTGTGGTTAGGGTTACCGTTGGAATTAGGGTTAGGGGTGTGTTTAGATTAGGGTTTCAGTTATAATTGGGGGGTTTCCACTGTTTCGGCACATCAGGGGCTCTCCAAACACGACATGGCGTCCGATCTCAATTCCAGCCAATTCTGCGTTGAAAAAGTAAAACAGTGCTCCTTCCCTTCCGAGCTCTCCTGTGTGCCCAAACAGGGGTTTACCCCAACATATGGGGTATCAGCGTACTCAGGACAAATTGGACAACAACTTTTGTGGACCAATTTCTCCTGTTACCCTTGGGAAAATACAAAACTGGGGGCTAAAAAATAATTTTTGTGGGAAAACAAAAAGATTTTTTATTTTCACGGCTCTGCGTTATAAACTGTAGTGAAACACTTGGGGGTTCAAAGTTCTCACAACACATCTAGATAAGTTCATTGAGGGGTCTAGTTTCCAATATGGGGTCACTTGTGGGGGGTTTCTACTGTTTAGGTACATTAGGGGCTCTGCAAACGCAATGTGATGCCTGCAGACCAATCCATCTAAGTCTGCATTCCAAATGATGCTCCTTCCCTTCCGAGCCCTCCCATGCGCCCAAACGGTGGTTCCCCCCCACATATCGGGTATCAGCGTACTCAGGACAAATTGGACAACAACATTTAGGGTCCAATTTCTCCTGCTAACCTTGGAAAAATACAAAACTGGGGGCTAAAATATAATTTTTGTGGAAAAAAAAATATTTTTTATTTGCATGGCTCTGCGTCATAAACTGTAGTGAAATACTTGGGGGTTCAAAGCTCTCACAACACATCAAGATGAGTTCCTTAGGGGGTCTACTTTCCAAAATGGTGTCACTTGTGGGGGGTTTCTACTGTTTAGGTACATTAGGGGCTCTGCAAACGCAATGTGACGCCTGCAGACCATTCCATCTAAGTCTGCATTCCAAATGGCGCTCCTTCCCTTCCGAACCCTCCCATGCGCCCAAACGGTGGTTCCCCCCCACATATGGGGTATCAGCGTACTCAGGACAAATTGGACAACAACTTTTGTGGTCCAATTTCTCCTGTTACCCTAGGGAAAATACAAAACTGGGGGCTAAAAAATAATTTTTGTGGGAAAAAAATTTTGTTTTATTTTTATGGCTCTGCATTATAAACTTCTGTGAAGCCCTTGGTGGGTCAAAGTGCTCACCACACATCCAGATAAGTTCCTTAGGGGGTCTACTTTCCAAAATGGTGTCACTTGTGGGGGGTTTCAATGTTTAGGCACATCAGTGGCTCTCCAAACGCAACATGGCGTCCCATCTCAATTCCTGTCAATTTTGCATTGAAAAGTCAAACGGCGCTCCTTCCCTTCCGAGCTCTCCCATGCGCCCAAACAGTGGTTTACTGCCACATATGGGGTATCAGCGTACTCGGGACAAATTGGACAACAACTTTTGAGGTCCAATTTCTTCTCTTACCCTTGGAAAAATAAAAAATTGGGGGCAAAAATATAATTTTTGTGAAAAAATATGATTTTTTATTTTTACGGTTCTGCATTATAAACTTCTGTGAAGCACTTGGTGGGTCAAAGTGCTCACCACACCTCTAGATAAGTTCCTTAGGGGGTCTACTTTCCAAAATGGTGTCACTTGTGGGGGGTTTCAATGTTTAGGCACATCAGTGGCTCTCCAAACGCAACATGGTGTCCCATCTCAATTTCTGTCAATTTTGCATTGAAAAGTCAAACTGCGCTCCTTCCCTTCCGAGCTCTCCCATGCGCCCAAACAGTGGTTTACTGCCACATATGGGGTATCAGCGTACTCAGGACAAATTGGACAACAACTTTTGAGGTCTAATTTCTTCTCTTACCCTTGGAAAAATAAAAAATTGGGGGCAAAAATATAATTTTTGTGAAAAAATATGATTTTTTATTTTTACGGTTCTGCATTATAAACTTCTGTGAAGCACTTGGTGGGTCAAAGTGCTCACCACACATCCAGATAAGTTCCTTAGGGGGTCTACTTTCCAAAATGGTGTCACTTGTGGGGGGTTTCAATGTTTAGGCACATCAGTGGCTCTCCAAACGCAACATGGCGTCCCATCTCAATTCCTGTCAATTTTGCATTGAAAAGTCAAATAGCGCTCCTTCCCTTCCGAGCTCTCCCATGCGCCCAAACAGTGGTTTACTGCCACATATGGGGTATCAGCGTACTCAGGACAAATTGGACAACAACTTTTTGGGTCCAATTTCTCCTGTTACCCTTGGTAAAATAAAACAAATTGGAGCTGAAGTAAATTTTTTGTGTAAAAAAGTTAAATGTTCATTTTTATTTAAACATTCCAAAAATTCCTATTAAACACCTGAAGGGTTAATAAACTTCTTGAATGTGGTTTTGAGCACCTTGAGGGGTGCAGTTTTTAGAATGGTGTCACACTTGGGCATTTTCTATCATATAGACCCCTCAAAATGACTTCAAATGAGACGTGGTCCCTAAAAAAAAATGGTGTTGTAAAAATGAGAAATTGCTGGTCAACTTTTAACCCTTATAACTCCCTAACAAAAAAAAAATTTGGTTCCAAAATTATGCTGATGTAAAGGAGACATGTGGGAAATGTTACTTATTAAGTATTTTGTGTGACATATCTCTGTGATTTAATTGCATAAAAATTCAAAGTTTGAAAATTGCGAAATTTTCAAAATTTTCGCCAAATTTCCGTTTTTTTCACAAATAAACGCAGGTACTATCAAAGAAATTTTACCACTATCATGAAGTACAATATGTCACGAGAAAACAATGTCAGAATCACCAGGATCCGTTGAAGCGTTTCGGAGTTATAACCTCATAAAGGGACAGTGGTCAGAATTGTAAAAATTGGCCTGGTCATTAACGTGCAAACCACCCTTGGGGGTAAAGGGGTTAATGAAAGGTGAAACAAAATATTATTTTCACAAAAATCCTAATTTTGTATTTCCCAAGTAAAACGTATGTCTAAAAAATAAAGGAAAGAAAAAAAAAAGTGTGCGTAGTGCGATCACACGAATTCTGAATGTGATAGAACTGCATTGTTAATGGGGTCATGAGTACAACTGTGAAAGTAGACTCAGTGGGCTTCAATTCAGAGCACAATACAGTTCTGTATTGCAAGTCTATATACACATGGTCATATACGTGAGGTTCAAGGATCCTGTAACATCCAGCCACTGATCAGGCTACTTCCACCATGCAGACCTTCGGACACAACACTGTTCAGCTGCGGTACTGAGGTGCACAGTGCTTATTGCTTCATTATGTACAGTAGCTACAAGAAATATTGGTGCCAGTATACGGGAAAAGTACCCTCACTACACGAAGATTCGGAAATAGAAAAATGAACAAAGTGTTGACTATTCACAAGATTGATGATCTATCAGATTTGTGGGGGTCAACAACTGGCATTTCCACTGATCAACTGTTAACATTTCATGCTCAACTGTAGGCCTCTTTCACACATCAGTTTTTTTTAGCATCAGTCACAATCTGTCAAAGTGTTGAAAAGACGGATCCCATGCAGATTTTTTTAAAAACTGATGCACTGGATCTGAGGGAGAGAGAGAGAGAGAGAGAGAGAGAGAGAGAGAAGCTCCAAAGCTTCAATAATAACGTGTATGAACTTAACCCAGAAGGAGTACACCTAATGGTAAGAGACCTTAAAGGGAACCTGTCACCCCGTTTTTTCAGATTGAGATAAAAATACTGTTAAATAGGGCCTGCGCTGTGCGTTACAATAGTGTATGTAGTGTACCCTGATTCCCCACCTATGCTGCGAAATACATTACCAAAGTCGCCGTTTTCGCCTGTCAATCAGGCTGCTCAGGTCAGGTAGGCGTGGTGACATCGCTGTTTCTTCCCCAGCTTTCCGTTGGTGGACATGCGCACACCACTACGCCACCAACGGAAAGCTGGGGAAGAAACAGCGATGTAACCACGCCCACCTGACCTGAGCAGCCTGATTGACAGGCGAAAACGGCGACTTTGGTAATGTATTTCGCAGCATAGGTGGGGAATCAGGGTACACTACATACACTATTGTGACGCACAGCGCAGGCCCTATTTAACAGTATTTTTATCTCAATCTGAAAAAACGGGGTGACAGGTTCCTTTTAACGACATTCTATTTGCCATGGCAGAAATGTCTGACCTGAAAAGAAGCATCAACAAGAGGCCGAGTGAACAAAATCCCAACAACTGGTTTGACAAAGAATGCAAGATCACCAAGAATGCAAGACCATACGGAAGGCCCTAAGAATGTCCTCAAATAAACACAGAAACCCCAACAACTCTGAGAGAAGCCTACCACACCGTACAACGAAATTACAAAGCCATCCTCAAAGAAAAAGCAAAACCACATCTCTACCAAGCTCCTCCAACTCCAAGTTGCCCTTGAAGACAACAAAATTTGGGAACTGTGGAATCAACTTGGATCCAAAAGCAACAGACTCCGCATCCAGAGCGGCAACATCTGGCTCCAGTACTTCAAGGACCTTTACAATGACATCCCAAGTGAAGATATGAACCCGGCACAAAAAGAGCTTGTGAAAAAACTGAAAGATATGGAGGAAAAGTTCAAAGATTTCCAAAATCCTCTGGATACACCAATCACAGTGTCAGAAATAACCAAAAAGATTACACAGATAAAAAGGTAAAAAAGCCAGCGGTCCAGATGGGACCCTCACAGAAATGCAGCCCTCTAGACATCCAGGCTGCGATAAAACTATTTAATATTGTACTCCAGGCTGGCTGCTTCCCCAAAAACTGGAACCAAGGCCTCATAACCCCTATAAACAAAAACGGGGACAAGTACGACCCAGCAAACTACCGGGGGATGTGTGTCAGCAGCAACCTGGGTAAACTCTTCAACTGCATCCTGAAGAAGGGGATCTTCACCTTCCTCACCGAGCACAACGTCCTCAACAAGAGCTAAGCAGGGTTCATGCCGAACCACCGCACCACTGACCACATCTACACTCTGCTCATCAAGAGCCACATCCACAATACAAAGAACGGGAAGATATACGCTTGCTTTGTGGACTTCAAGAAGGCCTTCGACTCAGTGTGGCACCCAGGACTATTACTAAAACTGCTGGGGAGCGGAATAGGAGGCATAACATATGAGGTTATCCGAAGCTCCTACACTGAGAACAGTTGCAGTGTGAAGGTCAACGGAAGGAGGACGGCCTATTTCCAACAGAGCCGAGGAGTGAGACAGGGCTGCAGCCTCAGTCCAACGCTCTTTAACATCTACATCAATGAGCTGGCAGTGGCCCTAGGGTCCTCCTCAGCACCAGGACTCACCCTCTATGACACCCAGGTGAAATTTCTGCTGTATGCGGATGACCTTGTGCTGTTATCACCAACTGAGAAAGGCCTCCAAGATCATCAGAAAATCCTAGAGGCCTTCAGCAGCACATGGGCACTGCCAATCAACCAGAAGAAAACTAATATCATGATTTTCCAGAAAAGAAAGCAGAAACCTACTGGCCATCCTACCTTTATGATAGACAACCGTCTACTTACAGAAACCAACAGGTACACTTACCTGGGCCTAGAACTCAGCCAGTCAGGGAGCTTGTAGCAAGCCATAGAGTTACTAAAAGACAAAGCATCCAAAGCCTTCTATGCCATCAGAAGGCATCTGTACCATCTCAAGGCACCAGTAACCGTCTGACTTAAAATCTTTGACCCCCATCATTGCCCCAACCCTTCTGTACGGCAGTGAGGTCTGGGGTCCAGTCTCATACCCAAACTGGTCTAAGTGGGACCCTGGGCAGACTGAAATATTCCACCTAGAGTTCTGCAAGTATCTTCTCCAAATCCATCGGACCACATCAAACAGCGCCTGCCGAGCAGATTCACACTACACATCGCAATAAAGAAGAAGGCACTGTCATTCAAGGCTCATCTACAAAGTAGCAGTCCCAGCTCCTACCATCACAAAGCCTTCCTACACCAGGAAGCCTCCCAACAAAAAGTACCCAAAGCCAGTCTCACCAAGCCATCAACCTACATGGCCTGACAAAAGGTCAAATCCAGAAGATGGTACACAAAATCAAAGAGGAATATCTCAGCATCTGGAGGAATGACAAACAAATCCAAGAAACTGACGATATACCAGAACCTACAGAGGGAGTACAAACCGTCCCCATATCTAGAGAAACTAGAAAACTCCAAAGAGCAACAGATCGTGAGCCGATACAGATTGAGCGCCCACAGCCTACTCATCGAATCCGGGCGGCACCGATAGAACTACAAGCCCCAAGAGAGCAGACTCTGCCAGCAGTGCCCCCAGGAGGCCATGGAGGATGAGGCCCACTTCATGCTGAGGTGCCCCAAATACTCCGCAGTGAGGGACACTCACTTCAAGAGACTGTCTGATCTCCTCCCAGACTTCACCGCCATAGAGGAAGAGAAACTGCCGATAACACTGGGGAAAGAGGAAAGTGCAGTGGACATAGCAGCGTAATATGTAAGTGCCTGCCACAGACTAAGAGGAGCCTGATATGTCATGGACTCCTGTACTCCACCCTGGACATATCCCTATCCCCCAGACTAAAGAGCCTGATATGTCAAGGAGTCCTATACCCCACCATGGAAACATCCCCTATCCTCTAAAAGGAGTCTGATATATCCTGGACCTCTATATGCCTCCCTCACCCCCGTATTTTTAACCATATGCTTTGGCAATGCTAACGTGTACTTAAGGTACCGTTACACTTAACGATTTACCAACGATCACGACCAGCGATACGACCTGGCCGTGATCGTTGGTAATTCGTTGTGTGGTCGCTGGAGAGCTGTCACACAGACAGCTCTCCAGCGACCAACGATGCCAAAGTCCCTGGGTAACCAGGGTAAACATTGGGTTACTAAGCGCAGGGCCGCACTTAGTAACCCGATGTTTATCCTGGTTACCATTGTAAAAGTAAAAAAAAAAACACTACATACTTACATTCCTGTCACGTCCCCCAGCATCAGCTTCCCTGCACTGTGTAAGCGCTTTCCGGAAGGCAGGGCGGTGACGTCACCGCTGTGCTCTGCTTTACGGCCGGACGGCGCTGACACTGGGGGACGCAGGGAAGCTGACGATGAAGGACGTTACAGGAATGTAAGTATGTAGTGTTTTTTTTTTTTTTTTTTTTTTACTTTTACAATGGTAACCAGGGTAAACATCGGGTTACTAAGTGCGGCCCTGCGCTTAGTAACCCGATATTTACCCTGGTTACCAGTGAAGACATCGCTGAATCGGCGTCACACACGCGGTGAGCGGGTGATCCAGCGACAAAATAAAGTCCTGATCATTCCCCAGCGACCGACGATCTCCCAGCAGGGGCCTGATCGTTGGTCGCTGTCACGCATAACGATTTCGTTAACGATATCGTTGCTACGTCACAAAAAGCAACGATTTCGTTAACGATACCGTTATGTGTGACGGTACCTTTAGGGTACCGTCACACAGTGCAATTTTGCTCGCTACGACGGCACGATTCGTGACGTTACATCGTCGCACAATTATCGCGCCAACATCGTAGACTGCGGTCACACTTCGCGATGCACGGCGCTGGAGCGACAATTTCATGACGTATTTGCGATGTAGAAGTCGTATGGGACAGTCAAAGAGGCCTAATCTGCAGCTCCATTCAATGTGTATAGGCCACTGATGAGTAATACAGAACAGCTCAGATTAGAAAGAAAGCAGAAAACGAGCTGTTCTGCAGTACCCAGCAGTGTCTGTTACACACTGTGTAGAGCTGCACATTGCAGCTCCATTCACTAGGTATCCATCTGACTGCCAACGGGGCCTATGACTGCTGATCGGTAGCGGATGGAGGGTGGATCCTTTCACCACTTTTGGGATGGTAAATTGGCTACATTGTGGTAAAGGGGCTGAAGAGCTATATAATCTGAAGCTCTTATCTTTTTATCTACTCTTCATTGCAAACATAATGGCATTAAAACCTTAAAGGCTCCTTCATCCAAAGGGGTCGTTAGCAGAGATTCTTCTCAGGGGGGCATTTACTTTTTTCCCCCTTTATGACGTTGCTCATTCATAAGAGACAACGTCATACAGGGGAAAAAAATAGCAAACAGACATGAAAATATCATAACCGGCTTTTCCAATGGTAAGACTACGTCTAACCTTATCACACGGTCATCACAAGGGTCGTGACAGAAAGAGAGATGCACTGGATCTATCCCAGATATTGATATTACCGTTCATCTCTCCTCTTTTCTTGATACTTCCAATGACAGTCAGCACCGGGAGTGAGGAGATCTCCGTGTGATAAGGTCAGATTCATCAGTATCACCATATCACACTGGCAACTCCGGTTCTGACCTTCTGTGGGAACAGCACATATTCGGGGATAGATGCTCTTTCAGCTTTATCACTGAATTTCCAAAACAGCAAATGTACAAGGCATGGATGTCATAGCGGGTCAGACAGTTTGCATTGCACTGACAGGTTCCAGGCTGACCAACTATTTGAATTGCAAACAGGGTTTTGTACATCACTATTGTACCGCTCCTAATCTTGGTATTGATACAAGGTAAGCACCTGTACACAAATATCTCCTGGTAACCCCATGTCTAGAAGCAAATGTGTACAGAAACAGAAAGGGAGAATTTATACTGGAGAAAATTAGGAATAAAAAAAGAAAAGTTTTCATTGTACATTGAATGACCGGAAAATGGTTTCTGCCTTTTCAGAAAGTCAACCACCAAAAAAATAAAAAATAAAAAATAAAAAAATGATGAAACGTTCTTAAAATATATTTAAAAAAAATGTTTGCTTGTTTTAATATACGAGACATATTTTTTGTCTTGTTTATTTGCTGTATTATACAGCATTGTGGAAGATGTACTGATACTGGCACAATATCCGAGTGGTGCGCCAGTCTATATAACTGGTGCACACAATTAATTATTATGAAGCACGGTAAGGTGGTGGAAATCTACTATATAATTGTCTAAGGGTCATTTCCGTTTTTCTGTCTGTCCTTCTGTCTGTCTTTCTGTCACAGATATTCATTGGTCGCGGCCTCTGTGTGATGGAAATCCAAGTCGCTGATTGGTCGCGGCAAAACAGCCACGACAAATCAGCGACAGGCACAGTCCAGAAGAAAATGGCAGCTCCTTACTCCCCGCAGTCATTGCCCGCTCCATATTCCCCTCCAGTCACCGCTCACACAGGATTAATGACAGCGGTATCGGACAGCGTTATGCCACGGGTAACGCACTCTGTAACCGCTGCCATGAACCCTGTGTGTCCCCAACTTTTTTACTATTGATGCTGCCTATGCCAATAGTAAAAAGATCTAATGTTAAAAATAATAAAAAAACAAAAAACCTGCTATACTCACCCTCCGTAGTCCGCCGAGCCGCACGCGCCTGCCGCCATCTTCCATTCCCGGCGATGCATTGCGAAATTACCCAGAAGACTTAGCGGTCTCGTGGGACCGCTAAGTCATCTGGGTAATTTTGCAATGCATCTCTGGGAACGGAAGTTGGCGGCAGCCGCGCGCGTATCGCCGGAGCTTCGCTGGATCCCAGGGGTGAGTATATAACTATTTTTTATTTTAATTTTTTTTTTTTTTAACAGGGATATGGTGCCCACACTGCTGTATACTACGTGGGCTGTGTTAGATACCGTGTGGCTGCTATATACTACATAGGCAGTGTTATATACTATGTGGGCAGTGTTATATACTACGTGGGCAGTGTTATATACTATGTGACTGGGCAATATACTACGTGGGCTGTGCTATATACTGCGTGGGCTGTGCTATATACTGCGTGGGCTGTGCTATATATTACGTGGCCACTGTTATATACTGCGTGGGCAGTGTTATATACTACGTGGCTGCCATATACTGCGTGGGCAGTTTTATATACTATGTGGCTGCTATATACTGCGTGGGCTGTTATATAGTACGTGGCTGTGTTATATACTGTGTGGCCACTGTTATATATTGCGTGGCCTGTATTAACGCATCGGGTATTCTACAATGTGTGTGTATGTTTGTACATAGCAGCCACATAGTATATAGCACAGGCCACGTAGTATTTGTCTGCTATATACTACATGGCTCCTATATACTACGTGGCCTGTGCTATATACTATGTGGCTGCTATATACATACATAAATACATATTCTAGAATACCCGATGCATTAGAATCGGGCCACCATCTAGTATTTTAACAATCTTTATTTTTAATAATAGTAATAATCTTTATTACTACTCCTTGCAGATGTTGTCCTGGGTGGGATTTGAACCCAGGACTCCAGCGCTGCAAGGCTACAGTGCTAACCACTGAGCCACCGTGCTGCCCCAAGAATTTTCCTTATTCTTTTTGTCAAACCTTAAAAGCACAAACAAGCAAGCAGGCATTTGTAAAGGTAAGCCACAAAGTAATGACAGCTAACTTATCAGCATGCTATTTTCTGGGGAATCCTCAACCAGACTAGCAGTAGTTCTATAAGGAGGCCAAGGACCCTCACTGTAGCTGCACAGGCTGCATATGTAGTATGAATGAACCATAGATAACGATGGAGTGGAGGTTAAGCAGGCACACGTCTACTCTTTCAGAATGTGGCCGCCCCAAAAGTTGGACCTGAAACAATCAGCAAATTACGGTATCTCCTTTCCAGGGATGAAAACAGAAATCATGGGGCCCCAAATAAAAAGTCCTAATCGGGCCTTCTTTCTGTCCCTCCACCAAAAACAAAAAAAAATTTGGTGCAGTAGGAGATGTCACAATGCATAGGCGCTGTCACAGAAAACATCAACTATCAAATATTAAAGATAGGGAGTGGGGTATGTATTACAGTAACTGTGCTCCTACTGAAGTCAATCAGCATTCTACCCACTACGATAACCCTTTTCTGGCCCCCATAGATTATGATGCCTACAAATATGCCTTGCCCTCACACACAGCACGATAAGCCCAGAGTGAATACCCCTACACATTTTGCCTCCATGCGCACAGTAAGATAATCTCAGTGACCGCAGAAAAGCATAATGCCACCACAATCACCCCTACACAGTATGATGCCCCAACAATCCTCCCCATGCACATATTGATGTCCCAACAGTGACCCCCCTCCCCACAATATGAGGCCCAAAGTTCCCCTGCGTACATTATCGAGACCCCACACAATATGATCTCTCCATAACTTGATGTCTCCACAGTCCCTCACACACATTGTAAGGTCCCCTCCATGTCCCCACCCACTTAAAGGCTACTTTCACACTTACGTCTGTTAGAATCAGTCACAATCTGTCAAAGTGTTGAAAAGACGGATCCTGGGCAGATTGTAAAAACGGATGCACTGGATCCTGTTTTTTGACGGATCTGTCAATGCAGCAGCTGCAGGAAAAATGGGTTAAATTAAAGGAATAGAAATCCTTCCATGCCGCTCAGTATAAAAAAAACGGAATCTGTTGTTGGATTCCATCATTTGACGGACAGCAACGGATCCTGCGCCCATAGGCTTCCATTCTAGCCAACGACGGACGCCGCAGGATCCGTCACTGTACGTTTTTTCGACGTAGACAAAAAACGTAATACACACACAGAAGAACTGCTGCTTCCAAAAGTACCAGAAACATTTTCAGTCTAGTCAAGTGAGGAAGAAGAGGGAGATTGGTGTCATGAATCATCTCACTCATGACCCAGACTTTCTGTCGGCAACCTAAACTGAACAACACTTTCACAATCTTATTAAAGATTTGGATCTGCCCAATGTTAAAGGGAACCTGTCACCTGTTTCGGCCGCTATAGGATGCGGCCACTGCCTTTCAGGGCTTATCTACAGCATTCTATAATGCTGCCGATCCGACCTGCAAGGAAAGAAAAATAAGTTATATTATACTCACCCGGGAGGCGGTCTGGTGCAGTTCGGTCCGATGGGTGTCACAGGTCCGGGTCCAGCATCTCCCATCTTCTTGCGATGACGCCCTCCTGTTGATTCATCGCTCCCCGGCATCGCGCTCCTGCGCAGCCGTACTTATCTGCCGTGTTGAAAGCAGAGTAAAGTACTGCAGTGTGCGGGCGCTGGGCCTCTGACCTTTTTTTCGGCACCAGCGTACTGCAGTACTTGGCTTTGCCCTCAACAGAGCAGAGAAGTCCTCCTGTGCAGGAGCGCAGATGCCGGGGACCGATGAAGAAGCAGTAGGACAACATCGCAAGAAGATGGGAGGCGCCGGACCCAGACCTGCGACACCCCTCGGACCGAACCGCCCCCCATTCCACTGGTGAGTATAATAAAACTTATTTTTCTTCACTTGCAGGTCGGATCAGGAGCTTATCTACAACACTATAGAATGCTATAGATAAGGCTTCTTTCACACTTGCGTCGGTACGCGTCTGTCGCTAAGCGTCGGCGCGACGTACCGACAGACGTTGTGAAAATTCGGCACAATGTGGGCAGCGGATGCAGTTTTTCAACGCATCCACTGCCCATTCTAAAGTGCCGGGGAGGAGGGGGTGGAGTTCCAGCAGAGCATGCGCAGTAGGAAATGGCGGATGCGACGTACGAAAAAACGTTCCCTTGAACATTTTTTCCTGACGGTCCGCAAAAACACGATGCATCCAGTGGACGACGGACATATGTTGGGGGGAAAAAAATCACTGTTTTGGCGCACGACAGGGCTCTGTAGGGAAGGAGCGCCATTTGACTTTTTGAATGAAAAATTAGCTAAAATCTTTAGTGGACACCATGTCGCGTTTGGAGAGCCCCTGTGTTTAAGATTGGAGCTCCCTCACAAGTGACCCCATTTTGGAAACTAGACCCCCCCCCCCAAGGAACTTATCTAGATGCATAGTGAGCACTTTGAACCCCCAGATGCTTCACAAATTGATCCGTAAAAATGTAAAAAGTACTTTTTTTTCTCACAAAAAATTTTTAGCCTCAATTTTTTCATTTTCTCATGGGCTACAGGATAAAATGGATCTTAAAATGTGTTGGGCAATTTCTCCTGAGTACACAGATACCTCACATGTGGGGGTAAAACAATGTTTGGGCACACGGCAAGGCTCGGAAGAGAAGGAGCGCCATTTGACTTTTTGAATGAAAAATTACAGGAGAAATTAGACCCCCAAAATTGTTGTACAATTTTTCCTGAGTATGTTTATGCCCCATATGTTTGGGTAAACCACTGTTTGGGCGCATGTCGGGGCTCGGAAGGAAGGGAGCACCATTTGACTTTTTGAATGCAAGATTGGCTGGAATCAATGGTGGCGCCATGTCGTGATTGAAGACACCCTGATGTGCCTAAACAGTGGAAACCTCTCAATTCTAACTCCAACACTAACCGTAATCACAACCCTAACCCCAACACACCCCTAACCACAAACCTAACCCCAACACACCCCTAACCCTAATCCCAACCCTAACCACAAGCCTAACCCTCACCTCAACACACCCCTAACCCTAATCTTAACCCCAATTCCAACCCTAACTCTAGTTCCAGCCCTAACCCTAAAGCTATGTGCCCACGTTGCGGATTCGTGTGCGGATTTCTCCGCACCATTTTTGAAATATCTGCAGGTAAAACGCACTGCGTTTTACTTGCGGATTTACCGTGGATTTCCAGTGTTTTTTGTGCGGATTTCACCTGCGGATTCCTATTGAGGAACAGGTGTAAAACGCTGCAGATTCCACACAAAGAATTGACATGCTGCGGAAAATACAATGCAGCATTTCCGCACGATATTTTCCGCACCATGGGCACAGCGGATTTGGTATTCCATAGGTTTACATAGTACTGTAAACATGATGGAAAACTGCCACGAATCCGCAGTGGTCAATCCGCTGCGGATCCGCAGCCAAATACGCACATAGCCTAATTCTAACCCTAATTGCAACCCTAACCCTAATTGCAACCCTATCCCTAATTCTAACCCTAATTCTTACCCTAACCCTAGTTCTAACCCTAACCCTAGTGGAAAAAATAAAAATAAATATATTTTATTTCATTATTTTCCCTACCTATGGGGGTGATAAGGAAAGGGGGGGGGGGCTTTACTATTTTTTTTATTTTGATCACTGTGATATAACCTATCACAGTGATCAAAATGTACCTGGAATGAATCAGCCGGCCGATTCGGCGGGCGCACTGCGCCCGCCATTTTGGAAGATGGCGTCGCCCATCGCTGAAGACAGACAGACACTGGGAGGGACACCGGGACTTGGTAAGTATGGGGGGAGTGGGAGATCGGACAGCAAGGGGGTGGGGGGGTCGGAGGGGAGGCCGGGGCAGGCGGAGGGGAGAGGAGGGCAGCGGAGCACAGAACGGAGGGGAGGAAAGACTGACAGCGGTGGCAGATCGCAGCTGTCAGTCGGTGGAGGGGGCAGATTGCGGTCTCCAGCCATGGCCGATGATATTACAGCATTGGCCATGGCTGGATTGTAATATTTCACCAAGTTTCATAGGTGAAATATTACAAATTGCTCTGATTGGCTGTTTCACTTTCAACAGCCAATCAGAGCGAACGTAGCCACGTGGGGGCAAAGCCACCCCCGGGCTGAAGTACCACTCCCCCTGTCCCTGCAGGTTGGGTGAAATTGGAGTTAACCCTTTCACCCGATCTGCAGGGACGCAATCCCTCCATGACTCCACATAGGTGTCACAGGCCGGATTGGCACCGACTTTCATGACGCCTACGTGGCGTCAGAGGTCGGGAAGGGGTTAAGGTTAAGCTGTTAGATTCCACTGCTGTAGCCTGGAACCTCTCAGCGGGAGATATTCGGATTTCTTTGTTCTGCAACCATGATAAAGATCTTGTCCAACACTCCTTCAAGGAGGGCGATCTTGTGGCATGCAACATCAACATTTTAAATGGAAGCTCTGAAGATAAGTCATAATCCAAAGAAATGGAGGCTCTTCATCGATTTGTCCAAAACAAGCCTAAAAGCGGTCTTTCTGCATAATGGCAATGCACTAGGTCCAATTCCAGTTGGTTGTCCAGTCGGCATGAAAGATACCTATGACAATGTGAAACAGCTGTTGAGGTGCCTGAACTATGAACAACATTTGTGGCTCCTCTGTGAGTAGTTGAAGATGGTTTCCTCTTACTTGGTCTCCAGGGTGGATACACAAAGTACTACTGCTTTCTGTGTGAGTGGGATAGTCGTACAACTGGAGATTGAGTTGCAGTCTATATACCACTGCATGTAGGGTTAGTGAGGCCCTTGTGTATCTAATCAGTTTGGATGCAGCTGCACATGGGTGAAAAGCATATAAGCATAAAAGAACTACCTGTATTTAAATGCGCTTTCTCAAACCATGTTTGAGTGTAAAATTAGGAGCAAACAAACACATTATTGGTCCTTGCAATTCTAGTACCATCTTAAGACTTTAGCCTTAATGCACATGCATGTGTTACAGCTTCATTTGATCCAGGTCTGAAAGAGGGCTACAGTAGAAGTGCATGAGCTCTTTGTTGCTCCTTCACATGGGTCTCATCTGACATGAAATCTGAAAGAAGAAGCATGATATACTCAACTGGTGGCTGTATGTACGGATTTATCTTCAGACGATTACCTTACATACACCACTTGAGAGCCCCGTATGGTAGCACAGTTAGGCTATACAGCTCTGCACTAAAGTTGTACTGCCTACGCGCACTGTTGTACCAGCCTTGTGCACATGGATCTGTCCTTCGAATTCACAAATTGCAAAACATGTAAATTGGTTAGGGAGATCTCCATCTGAATCTTTAGGGATTTTGAATGTTAATATTATGTTGATGTCTGGCAGAACGTTTACAAAAAAAAAAAATGGTAATAGGCAGCATGGTAGCTCCGTGATTAGCACTATTGCTTTACATGTACTGCTACATACTTGGGCAGTTAACTGGTTCATGCAGCTTTACATGAACACCCGAGCCTTACACTATGGCCGCTCCGAATAACTAAAGCAATTGTTACCATCCACCTCTCGTGTCTCCCCTTTTCCTCATAGTCTGTAAGCTTGCGAGCAGGGCCCTCATTCCTCCTGGTATCTGTTTTGAACTGTATTTCTGTTATGCTGTAATGTCTATTGTCTGTACAAGTCCCCTCTATAATTTGTAAAGCGCTGCGGAATATGTTGGCGCTATATAAATAAAAATTATTATTATTATTATTATTACAAAGATCAAATCCCACCAAGGACAACATCTGCAAGGAGTCTGTATGTTCTCCCCGTGTTTGGTGGGTTTCCTCCGGGTACTCCGGTTTCCTCCCACACTATAAAGACATATTGATAGGGAATTTAGATTTTGAGCCCCAATGGGGGCAATGATGGTAATATCTGTAAAGTGCTGAAAAATATATTGGCAAAATATAATAAGCATAAATAAATACCCTATTAATTTGACAAGTCCCACAGAATGTGGATCTCTGCGTTTTTTCCCCCTGTGGAATCATTAGTTTGGCTTCCTCTGCAGAGAAGTCTGATGCAATGATGGGACTTAAAAAGCAAGAAGGGACCAGACAGGTCTTTGGACTATAATACAAGTACTATTTTTTGCCACCTACAATAATTAGAGACTACGTAAAAGATGCGGTTCAGATTCTATTGGAATAAAAAGTGTTTAGTTTTCTGCATCTAACCCAATTTTAACTTTTTAGATGTCCTTCACAAATGCTATACATTGCATACATCTCAGTATCTCTGCGGGTTCATATGTTCTATGCTGCGCTATTGAAGAGCCAGGACTATTTCTAACAGCAATTTCCTGCAATGTAGAGAAGCCTGGATTCCCAAATTACGTGACGCAATCACTTTATTGGACTTACGGTACATGGTATTTTGGCTCTTGGTACCGAGACCCGAGACGCCATGTAATATGTGAAATAGAGTGATTGTTTCTGAACATCCAACCTTCTCCACATAGGGGATGTTGCCACTAGAAATAGCACTTTGGTCAGATTGGAGGTTAAATTGGACAATTGCCGTAGCCAGACTTTGGTGGCTTGAAGTCCACTGATTTCTCAACCTTCATGGTGGAGTTGTGCCCAACCATTGTTCAACACAACAAGGCGAGTTATACCTCCTCGTTTTCAATCATTCATATTATCATGCTGCACATAGACAGCGCCCCCTCTTTCCTGAAGTTTTCTTGCATAATTGCACTCGTCCAACATGTTTCATTAGGCCTTTTTTTTTTCTATGACTGGACACTAGCAAGACTTTTTCATCAAAAGTAAAAAAATCAAATACAAATATTCAAGTTCTTGTGCTGCCCGATAATACAAATTGACAACATTAATTACCTTTGGGAATAGAGTGACAATTATTATGTTGGAAAGGCCTGACTATACTGTACATTATGGGGTTATGTTGAGTTGAGGCTTTAGATAAATGCTGCCAATTTAAATGACAATCCCGTTAATTACCCACAATTAATACATAAGGATGCAATGAAGCTAGTAAACCTCCACCATGGAACAGCTGCACACCTAAGCCATCTGACATCAGGTTTATGGAATACAATTAATTCATATTTGGATATTGTCCTGGAGACAAATGAGCCGCTATTAATAGGCACACAAGGAACGGAGCGGCTTCGGAGAAGGTCAGAAGGATTGCTCAGTTTCCACAAATTCCACGTATGAAACTGCTTTGACTCCGCAAGTGAAGTCACCTAGATAGTGTAGATAGTGGGCATCACGACCAATAGGGAATCGTGCGGAATACAAGCTATACAATTGTTTGCCTTCTGAGGAAAAATGGCCTTGATCATAGCAACAGATTAAGAGTAAGTTCACTCGCCGATGTGAGCTGCCCCATAGAGCAGGGGTCCCCAACTCCAGGCCTCGAGGGCCGCCAACAGTGCAGGTTTTCAGGATTTCTTTAGTATTGCATCGGTGGTAATGTGATCATCTGCACAGGTGATGATTCCAACCCCTGTGCAATGCTAAGGAAATCCTGAAAACCTGCACTGTTGGCGGCCCTCGAGGCCTGGAGTTGGGGACCTATGCCATAGAGTAACGCTGGGCTGAGTGAAATGCAATGTTTTATCCCATAGCACTCAGCCGTATTGTACGGTACTGTGACTCCAACCTGAAAATTGCAAAGATGCAGCAATGATCTCAAGACACATACTGTGTCATTGGGAACATCTTGATAGACACTTTCTCTTACTTTTGCCAAAGATTGAATTACCGTATATAAGCCGATCCGAGTATAAGCCAAGACCCCTAATTTTGCCACAAAAAAATATGAAAACTTAATGACTCGAGTATAAGCCTAGGGTGGAAAATGCAGCAGCTACCGGTAAATGTCAAAAATAAAAATAGATACCAATAAAAGTAAAATTAATTGAGACATCAGTAGGTTAAGTGTTTTTGAATATCCATATTGAATCACGAGCCCCATATAATGCTCCATACAGTTTATGATGGGACCCATAAGATGCTTCATATTAAAATATGCCCCATATAATGCTGCACAAATGCTGATTATGGCCTCATAAAATGCTCCATATAATGCTGCATAAATGCTGATTATGGCCCCATAAGATGCTCCATAGACTTATGCCCCATATGCTGTTGCTGCGATTAAAAAAAAAAAAAAAAAAAAATCACACTCACCTCTCGTTGCTCAGGCCCCCGGCACTTGCTACAGTCACCTGTCCGCGTTCCACCGCTGGGCGCAGCTGTGTTTTCCGCATCCTCTGCACTGACTGTTCAGGCAGAGGGCAGCGCACACACGAATCGCGTCATCGCGCCCTCTGACCTGAGCGTCACTGCAGAGGACTCGGAAGATGGAGCGGCGCCGAGGGTGGAACAGGGGACAGGTGAATATCGCGCAATGCCCCCGTCATACTCACCTGCTCCTGGCGTGGTCCCTGCACGTCCCTGGTTCTCCGGGCGCTGACAGCTTCTTCCTGTATTGAGCGGTCACATGGTACTGCTCATTACAGTAATGAATATGCGGCTCCACCCACATTTTTTATGACAACATTTGCAATGTAAAAAATATATATACACACACACAAACACGGAATAGTCACTTTATTAGAGCTGACTGCCCTTTCACGGACGGAGCTTGCTGTATAAAAATTAGACATGTGGCTCACGTGCAGAAGAAAATTCAGTGAACAATTTGTGTAGATCAGTTTCACTGTGAATCCATGATATTAGAATGGGAAATTCCAGCAATGAGCATCTCCGAACGAGGCACAAACATCGTTACTAGACTAGTTGGAGCCAGTACTTTAAAATTGACAATCTTATGGGTTTTTTTGTGCAATGGTGTTGAGAATATGACAAGAATGATGTGATCAAGATGAAAAATCCACAGAAAGGGGATTCTGAAAAGGGTCAGAGCAGGATGTCAAAAATCATCCCGACGAACAGATGGTGCCCAGTAAAGCATATTGCTGCAGAACACAACACTGATGTTCCGACTATCATGTCAGAAGGAGAAAAGACTGGAGAGAGAAAGCGCCATATAGGGCCTTATGTTAAAAGAATCGCACAGTTGTGCTCACTGGTCGAGTTGTGTGCACACAACCACTAGCCAATATTAAGGCTGCTGCAGACCCACGAGGAGATATACTGTATGTATAAGTAGTGGAGAAACAAATGGGTTTATTCTGAGCTACCTTGGAAGAAAGGATGATGGATGCTAATCCAAGTATAAGTGATTTATTGGTCAACGCGTTTCGAAGTCTAAAACCTCTTCTTCAGGACAACCAGTTATACTCGGATTGGCATCCTTCATCCTTTCTTCTATGGCAGCGCAGAATTAACCCATTTGTTTCTCCACTACTTACATAATGATCATGTCAGAACGCACCTCGCCATTCCTAAGCATGCATGGTCTCCCAACAGCAGATGACCACTGCAGTCTAAGGTAGACAGAAAGACCAGACCCCAGTATGTAATAGAGTGTAACAACTGGATATTACATTGTCACATTAATCCAGATTTCCCATTGCTCCATGCTGACAAGAGGGTCAGAATTCGGCACATGCAGCATGATGAACCTTTCTATGAGCCCCAAGTGTGCAATATTCAGTTTGATACCCGTGGATACGTTTGTATAGTGAGACTATTGAGAGTTCAATCTTTTATGGTAGATATTTAAACTATAGCAGAAAGACATTTTAAGCAGGACAATTCTCCATGCTACAAGGGTCATATAGTCATGGATGGGTACAAGAAACAAGGCAGGGAGTTTTCCGTGTTTCCCTTAATCTTGCAGGGGTGGTCCAAAGTAGAAAGTCATTTTCATCCTAAATCCCTATCTATTTAATGCCATAATCTAAACTATTTTCTAATATACTTGAGTTATAAAATTCCTAGACTTCCCTACCTACACTAACTTCTTTTCTAATTTTTTCTACTTCCTTCTTGATGAAGCTTCGTTTAATAATCCCAGCGCATGCTGGTATACTCAAACAAATCATCATGAGGGGACAGAGGCTGTTGTCACTTCTGGAGGCCCTGCCCTCTCGCTGAAACGAAGCATCATCAGTGTCAGAGACTTGTCACTTCTGTAGGCCCTGCCTTCTCGCTGAAACGAAGCATCATCAGTGGCAGAGGATGTTGTCACTTCTGTAGGCCCTGCCTTCTCGCTGAAACGAAGCATCATCAGTGGCAGAGGCTGTTGTCACTTCTGTAGGCCCTGCCCTCTCGCTGAAACGAAGCATCATCAGGGGGCAGAGACTTGTCACTTCTGTAGGCCCTGCCCTCTCGCTGAAACGAAGCATCATCAGTGGCAGAGACTTGTCACTTCTGTAGGCCCTGCCTTCTCGCTGAAACGAAGCTTCATCAGTGGCAGAGGATGTTGTCACTTCTGTAAGCCCTGCCCTCTCGCTGAAACGAAGCATCATCAGTGGCAGAGACTTGTCACTTCTGTAGGCCCTGCCTTCTCGCTGAAACGAAGCATCATCAGTGGCAGAGGATGTTGTCACTTCTGTAGGCCCTGCCTTCTCGCTGAAACGAAGCATCATCAACGGCAGAGGCTGTTGTCACTTCTGTAGGCCCTGCCCTCTCGCTGAAACGAAGCATCATCAGTGGCAGAGGCTGTTGTCACTTCTGTAGGCCCTGCCTTCTCGCTGAAAGGAAGCATCATCAGGGGGCAGAGGCTGTGGTCACTGTTGCAGTCCCAGCCTTCTCGCTGAAAGGAAGCATCATCAGGGGGCAGAGGCTGTGGTCACTGCTGCAGTCCCAGCCTTCTCACTGAAACGAAGCATCAGCGGCAGAGGCTGTTGTCACTTCTGGAGGCCCTGCCCTCTCGCTGAAACGAAGCATCATCAGCGGCAGAGGCTGTGGTCACTTCTGTAGGCCCTGCCCTCTCGCTGAAACGAAGCATCATCAGCGGCAGAGGCTGTGGTCACTGTTGCCGTAGGCCCTGCCCTCTCACTGAAACGAAGCATCATCAGGGGGCAGAGGCTGTGGTCACTGCTGCAGTCCCAGCCTTCTCGCTGAAACGAAGCATCAGCGGCAGAGGCTGTTGTCACTTCTGGAGGCCCTGCCTTCTCGCTGAAACGAAGCATCATCAACGGCAGAGGCTGTTGTCACTTCTGTAGGCCCTGCCCTCTCGCTGAAACGAAGCATCATCAGCGGCAGAGGCTGTGGTCACTGCTGCCGTAGGCCCTGCCCTCTCACTGAAACGAAGCATCATCAGGGGGCAGAGGCTGTGGTCACTGCTGCAGTCCCAGCCTTCTCGCTGAAACGAAGCATCAGCGGCAGAGGCTGTTGTCACTTCTGGAGGCCCTGCCCTCTCGCTGAAACGAAGCATCATCAGCGGCAGAGGCTGTGGTCACTGCTGCCGTAGGCCCTGCCCTCTCGCTGAAACGAAGCATCATCAGCGGCAGAGGCTGTGGTCACTGCTGCCGTAGGCCCTGCCCTCTCACTGAAACGAAGCATCATCAGGGGGCAGAGGCTGTGGTCACTGGTGCAGTCCCAGCCTTCTCGCTGAAAGGAAGCATCACAAGGGGGCAGACGCTTTATTCAGGTATCCTAGAATGCATTGGCGGAGAATCACGGAGGGCAAGTAAAACAAACTGAGGACAGGGGTGTTCCAAAATTGTAAAACGACTTCTGAAAAGTAACAAAAAGCTTAATTTAAAGTGGTATTCCTAACAGGGTTGCCAACCTTGTGGGAATTCCTGGACAGTCTACAAAAATAAGGGACTTTTTCCAGTGTAGCCCATTATTTATTTATTAATTTAAATTTTTAAGATGAACAAATTGTGACTGTAATTATTTAGTTTTTAAGATTCACACTAACTGCTGACCTGTGTTCTGGTCTTTGGATATATTATATTTTACTATTGAAATTATTATGGTTTTCCAAAATGTCGTTAAAAATATTATCTGCCAATAAACTGTACCTTTATTACCACCCAAGATGTTAATGAAACATTTGTAGAATATGTCATTACATTATCATTGAGCAATGGTTCGAGGTCCTTTTGTAATTTTCCCTGTATAGCCTTGCACCTGAGCATTTTCTTTGTGGGCAACACTACACAGAACCATTCAAGTAAATGAGCTGGGTTGTAGCGCTCCACGTGGTTTAATTAGAACTGCTGATTAGTGATGAGCGAGTGTGCTCGTTACTCGAGTTTTCCATGCATGCTCAAGTGTTCTTCGAGTATTTTGGGCGTGCTCGTAGATTATGTTTGAGTCCCCGCAGCTGCATGATTTGCAGCTGCTAGACAGCCTGAATACATGTGTGGATACATGTGTGGATTCCTTAACAGACAACCTGAACACATGCAGGGGTTGCCTAACAGCCCCAAATCATGCAACTGCGGGGACTCAAACATAACCTACGAGCATGCCAAAATACTCAAAGAACACTTGAGCATGCATGGAAAACTCGAGTAACGAGCACACTCGCTCATCACTACTGCTGATCACTCATTATAGAAATCAATGGAGGAGTAAATAGTCCTGCACCCTGTCTACTAAGAAAAGAAAAATCTATGCCATCATTTCCAATTGTATAGAAATACAATATATAGTTTTTTTTAACTATCAAAGTTTCAACAATGATTTTCTCATATGATTTGAAAGAAAATATAAAAACTGAAAAGCTGCTCTTACAGATTATAACATTAAAAATGGATAGAACACGAATGGCAACCATGTGCTGTCCATGAATTTCACAGACCCATAGACTTGCATGGGTTTTTGTAGACCACTAGTCCATAAAAAACATATGGACTTGGGAACAGCCCCATAGGCTACAACAGGTACGTGATCTATGGATAGAACATGTATGTGAAAAATTTGACATCTGCATGAGGCCTAATACTAGTGGCAGGGCTTGTGCATTAACTGTGGAACTTCTACACGATAATCACAGGATCGGGGTCAAATAGAGTCATTGAACGAGGAAGTCAGGCTGTGAGAAAAAAAAACATTTTAATATGTAGCAAAAAAAAACAAACAAAAAAAAACAGCACTATATATAGAAATAACACTGGAGGAGGGGATTTGTGAAAACTTGTCAACGTAATAGCAATCCAATTACAGCTGTCACTTCAAAAGCACAGGCTAAAATAGCATCCAATTTGGGGACAACCACTTCTCAATCCCTACATTTTCCCCCTATAAAATAATACCACTTAGGCCGGCGTCACACTCAGCGTATAAAAATACGGTCCGTAATTTACGGCCGTAATACGCAGAAAAGTCCCCAAAATAGTGGTCCGTATCTCCTCCGTAGGCAGGGTGTGTCAGGGTATTTTGCGCATGGCATCCTCCGTATGTAATCCGTATGGCATCCGTACTGCGAGATTTTCTCGCAGGCTTCCAAAACCGACATACGGCTATACAAGGGATCCATGTGCTCCTAAAAACACACACACACACATATATATATATCTATATATAGATATATATAGATATATATATATAGATATATATATATATATAGATATATATATAGATATATATATATATAGATATATATCTATATATATATATTTCATCCAGCGCAAGATAGCTTTAAAGCCGGTAATTCTATTGCCGGCTTTTGCTTTCTCCTTCCTAAACCCGACATGATATGAGACATGGTTTACATACAGTAAACCATGTCATAGCCCCATTTTTTTTTTGCATATTCCACACTACTGTTGGTAGTGTGTATGTGCAAAATTTGGGCTGTCTAGCTATTAAATTAAAGGGTTAGATGGCGGAAAAAATTGGCGTGGGCTCCCGCGCAATTTTCTCCACCAGAGTAGTAAAGCCAGTGACTGAGGGCAGATATTAATAGCCTGGAGAGGGTCCATGGCTATTGCCCCCCCCCCCTGGCTAAAAACATCTGCCCCCAGCCACCGCAGAAAAGGCACATCTGGAAGATGCGCCTATTCTGGCACTTGGCCACTCTCTTCCCATTCCCATGTAGCGGTGGAATATGGGGTAAAGAAGGGTTAATGTCACCTTGCTATTGTAAAGTGACATTAAGCCAAATTAATAATGGATAGGCGTCAATTATGACACCTATCCATTATTAATCCAATTGTATGAAAGGGTTAAAAAAACACACAAACATTATTAAAAAGTATTTTAATGAAATAAACACACAGGTTGTTTTAATATTTTATTGCTCTCTCAATCCACCTGAAGACCCTCGCTCTGTAACAAATTAAAAATAATAAACCAACAATATACATACCTTCCGTTGATCTGTAACGTCCCATGATGTAAATCCATCTGAAGGGGTTAAAATATTTTACAGGCAGGAGCTCTGCTATAATCCAGCTGTGCTCGTGCCTGTAAAACCCCGGGGAATGAAGGTAATGTAGGTTAATGACCTATAGTTACCTTCATTTGCGGTGATGCGCACTCTGCTGGATGTCCTCATATGAACTCGAGCCTGGGAGCTTTCCAGGAAAGTTCCAACGCTCGAGGTAATTTGAGGCACTAGCTCTCCTGGGGCTTGTGTGACTTTCTGGACATCAAGCTGGAGATCGACGGCACAAGTCGGATCCAGACTCACGTTTTCAGGAATTCGACAGCAGTCAATGCTTTACTGAACGCTGACTCTGCATCTGCACACAATCCCGCCACCATTGGGGCCGTCCCGGTCGGACAATTCCTAAGAATGAGGCGGATTTGCTCCACTGATGATAGATTTTTTGCACAAGCGGCTGACCTTGAGGGGCGCTTTAGAGACCGCGGATTCAGTCGTAGAAGCATTAGGCGGGGTTTTGAGAGAGCCAGGAGGACGCCCCGTAGGGACCTATACTGATGACAATGGACAGAGGAGGATGGATGGAGATAAAATTAGGTTTATTGCAACATATACCCACGAATGGTCCAACATGAGAGATATACTTAAGAGGCATTGCTCGGTTTTGATGACCGAACCCTCTCTGGCCCATGCCTTGGGTGACTTCCCATTAATGACCGCCAAAAGATCCCCGAATTTGGGTAGCTTGCTTGTCCGCAGTCATTATGTTCCATCTATAGCTAATCCCTTTTGCACCAGGGGTCCATTGCTTGGCTCCTTTCAATGTGGCCACTGCCTGGCATGTGAGAATATTGTGCGGGCCACAACCTTTAAATCTTCCGATGGCAGAAAGGAATTTTCTATTCGACAACACATCACGTGTGGCACGTTCAACGTTGTCTATTATGCCACATGTGGATGTTCTCTGATTTATATCGGATTAACGTCTAGGGAGTTACGGGTACGTGTCCGTGAACACGTTAGGGACATACATGCTGCAAGGGCAATGGACGATGCCTCTGACCTGAAGACAATTCCCCGCCATTTCAAACAATTTCACGACTGATGCGGGGACTCTTCGGGTCAGAGGCATCGAGAGTATTCACCTTGGAGTTAGAGGTGGCAATTATAAAAAGGTCCTTGCCCAACGTGAAGCAGGCTGGATTGTCCGTGTGGATACCATGGCACCTGAAGGACTACCTGAGTCCTTAAGTTTTTCCTCCTTTCTCTAATTTGTTTTTATTAGCGTTTTGGTGCCCTATTTCGGTGCCCTCCTTCCACCAGGCTCAACCCCCCCCCCTTTTATTTCTTTGCCTCTCTTGTTCTCTCTATTATATTCATGTGACGTTACTTCTGTTTGTGTTCATCTCCTGCCCTCCGTATTTACATCTCCCCCTTAGTGTGGGTACCCATTGGGGATCCCCCTTTTATGTTTTTAACGTCTTTTCTATTTCTCATTAATGGTCATTCCTTTGCATGTTTTTTAGCTGCACTCTAATTGATGACTGAGTTATTGGTACCCGTCAATTTTCACATCATTTTGGGCCGGAGCAGACCTTTCCTTCAATTACGTTGAAGAGGTCATCTCCCCACAATCAACATATATCTGAATATCAAGTTCTCCTTCGTATTATGGTTTATGCTGCTCCGATTGTATTACTATTAAGGCTGAATTATGTGGTTATTTATATTTACTTGCCGTTTTTGTAACTAATGTTTCACTATACATTCGCTGGGCATGTTCATATAAGGGGCCAGATCATTCCTGTGTCAATCCTCCCCTCCATCTCAGGCAATACTTTGGTTGTACCAGTGGGAGGCTTTACATTCCTGGGCTGGCCCACCGCGGTGGTGCGCATGCGCTGTGCCTCCCCCCCTTGGCCCCAGTCACAGCGGCGTCTTTCCTGCCTCGCGCGTGTGCTCTGGGTTTTCCTCTCCCAGGCGCCCCCGCGATGCGTGACGCGAGGCTCGGTGTATGGCACGCGCTGAGCATTCCGCGGTTATTGGCCGGGTCCCAGCAGGTGCTTTGTCACATGACTGCCGACCGGCCCTATTTAAAGGTGCCAAGTACACTCAGTGTCATCCCCCCTTGAAAAAGCTACTACATCCGTGGGCGAAACGCGCATCGGGGTTTGCGCTGGAGGATCCCATCCGGTGTGCCCTGTCCTGGTGCCTCGCATTGGTAAGTGCTGCTCTGCAAACTTGTCATTTCACGCCGTCTGGCATCTTTTACTTATGGGCATAGTTACACATGGACTTATAGAAGCACGCCTCTATTATCGGTATGCATGTTGGCCCCACAGACAGTGCACACCGGGGGACACCCATCTATTTTTAATCATCCTTGAGCACTGTATTTGATATTATATTTTGGATATTGTCTGCACTTTAAAATTATATGTAATTTAATAAAGCATTACTACCTTTTGACTACCTATATGCTTCCCAGTGTACTCCTTGTTTACGGTTCTTATGGAGCTGGTTCTTTTGTTTGGTGAGGGGTTGTCTTGCTCTATCTAGTGCTCTAATCCCCCCCTTGGATCCAATATGTTGCCTGGTCTTGTTACCATTCAGCTGCGGCAATAAAAATTAAATCTCCGAGCACTTAAAAATACTCAGAGGACCCCAGAGCATGCTCGGGAAATCTCGAGTAACGAGTATATTCGCTCATCACTACAGGACACGCCACAAGCGAATATCAGACTTGGCTTTCTCTGTGTGTGACGTGATGCTGCTTTCCTCACTAATCTCACTGCTGAAACCTACACTTATTATAACCGGGAAAGAGGAGTAGAGCAGAGCTGTGTGTAATTACAAACACCTCTGCATCTGAATCTCTCATCCCATGGCACTGTCAGCTCTGCTCTACAGATGCATAGGTGCTTGTAATGACACCACTATTCTCTACAGATGCTTAGGTGTTTGTAATGACACACAGCTCTGCTCTACAGATGCATAGGTGTTTGTAATGACACACAGCTCTGCTCTACAGATGCATAGATGCTTGTAATGACACACAGCTCTGCTCTACAGATGCATAGATGCTTGTAATGACACACAGCTCTGCTCTACAGATGCATAGATGCTTGTAATGACACACAGCTCTGCTCTACAGATGCATAGATGCTTGTAATGACACACAGCTCTGCTCTACAGATGCATAGATGCTTGTAATGACACACAGCTCTGCTCTACAGATGCATAGATGCTTGTAATGACACACAGCTCTGCTCTACAGATGCATAGATGCTTGTAATGACACACAGCTCTGCTCTACAGATGCATAGATGCTTGTAATGACACACAGCTCTGCTCTACAGATGCATAGATGCTTGTAATGACACAGCTCTGCTCTACAGATGCATAGATGCTTGTAATGACACACAGCTCTGCTCTACAGATGCATAGATGCTTGTAATGACACACAGCTCTGCTCTACAGATGCATAGATGCTTGTAATGACACACAGCTCTGCTCTACAGATGCATAGATGCTTGTAATGACACACAGCTCTGCTCTACAGATGCATAGATGCTTGTAATGACACAGCTCTGCTCTACAGATGCATAGATGCTTGTAATGACACACAGCTCTGCTCTACAGATGCATAGATGCTTGTAATGACACACAGCTCTGCTCTACAGATGCATAGATGCTTGTAATGACACACAGCTCTGCTCTACAGATGCATAGATGCTTGTAATGACACACAGCTCTGCTCTACAGATGCATAGATGCTTGTAATGACACACAGCTCTGCTCTACAGATGCATAGATGCTTGTAATGACACACAGCTCTGCTCTACAGATGCATAGATGCTTGTAATGACACACAGCTCTGCTCTACAGATGCATAGATGCTTGTAATGACACACAGCTCTGCTCTACAGATGCATAGATGCTTGTAATGACACACAGCTCTGCTCTACAGATGCATAGATGCTTGTAATGACACACAGCTCTGCTCTACAGATGCATAGATGCTTGTAATGACACACAGCTCTGCTCTACAGATGCATAGATGCTTGTAATGACACACAGCTCTGCTCTACAGATGCATAGATGCTTGTAATGACACACAGCTCTGCTCTACAGATGCATAGATGCTTGTAATGACACACAGCTCTGCTCTACAGATGCATAGATGCTTGTAATGACACACAGCTCTGCTCTACAGATGCATAGATGCTTGTAATGACACACAGCTCTGCTCTACAGATGCATAGATGCTTGTAATGACACACAGCTCTGCTCTACAGATGCATAGATGCTTGTAATGACACACAGCTCTGCTCTACAGATGCATAGATGCTTGTAATGACACAGCTCTGCTCTACAGATGCATAGATGCTTGTAATGACACACAGCTCTGCTCTACAGATGCATAGATGCTTGTAATGACACACAGCTCTGCTCTACAGATGCATAGATGCTTGTAATGACACACAGCTCTGCTCTACAGATGCATAGATGCTTGTAATGACACACAGCTCTGCTCTACAGATGCATAGATGCTTGTAATGACACACAGCTCTGCTCTACAGATGCATAGATGCTTGTAATGACACACAGCTCTGCTCTACAGATGCATAGATGCTTGTAATGACACACAGCTCTGCTCTACAGATGCATAGATGCTTGTAATGACACACAGCTCCGCTCTACAGATGCATAGATGCTTGTAATGACACACAGCTCCGCTCTACAGATGCATAGATGCTTGTAATGACACACAGCTACGCTCTACAGATGCATAGATGCTTGTAATGACACACAGCTCCGCTCTACAGATGCAAAGATGCTTGTAATGACACACAGCTCCGCTCTACAGATGCATAGATGCTTGTAATGACACACAGCTCCGCTCTACAGATGCATAGATGCTTGTAATGACACACAGCTCCGCTCTACAGATGCATAGATGCTTGTAATGACACACAGCTCCGCTCTACAGATGCATAGATGCTTGTAATGACACACAGCTCTGCTCTACAGATGCATAGATGCTTGTAATGACACACCACTATTCTCTACAGATGCATAAATGCTTGTAATGACACACAGCTCTGCTCTACAGATGCATAGATGCTTGTAATGACACACCACTATTCTCTACAGATGCATAAATGCTTGTAATGACACACAGCTCTGCTCTACAGATGCATAGATGCTTGTAGAAAAATATTTAGAATTGAGAGTCCTCAGTGGTTGATACCTTTTAATGGCTAACTGAAAAGATGGTAAATTGCAAGCTTTCAAGACTACATACGTCTCATCATCAGGCAAAGACTAAAACAAATTCTGAAGAATCACATATTTATGCACAACATAGTATAGAAAAAAAAAAGGGAAAAAAAAACATGGATAAGCCAGGTGACATGAAGCAGAATTACCATGGGTGATAAACAGTTACGTCCATAAATATTGGGCCAATTCTTAGATAAGGATTGTTTTATTGTCCTGTGATTAGGGTCTCTGTTGCGGTGACCCTTTATGGTCTGAGGGGCAAAACGGTTTATCACCCATGGTAATTCTGCTTCATGTCACCTGGCTTATCCATGTTTTTTTTCCCTTTTTTTCTATACTAGGTTGTGCATAAATATGTGATTCTTCAGAATTTGTTTTAGTCTTTGCCTGATAAAGAGACGTATGTAGTCTCGAAAGCTTGCAATTTACCATCTTTTCAGTTAGCCATTAAAAGGTATCAACCACTGAGGACTCTCAATTCTAAATATTTTTCTATCTACTGGCTAACACGGTACCAAGATATATTTCTTTCCTGTATCAAAATAGATGCTTGTAATGACACACAGCTCTGGTCTACAGATGCATAGGTGCTTGTAATGACACACAGCTCTGCTCTACAGATGCATAGGTGCTTGTAATGACACACAGCTCTGCTCTACATATGCATAGGTGCTTGTAATGACACACAGCTCTGCTCTACAGATGCATAGATGCTTGTAATGACACACAGCTCTGCTCTACAGATGCATAGGTGCTTGTAATGACACACAGCTCTGCTCTACAGATGCATAGGTGCTTGTAATGACACACAGCTCTGCTCTACAGATGCATAAGTGCTTGTAATGACACACAGCTCCGCTCTACAGATGCATAAGTGTTTGTAATGACACACAGCTCCGCTCTACAGATGCATAGGTGCTTGTAATGACACACAGCTCTGCTCTACAGATGCATAGGTGCTTGTAATGACACACAGCTCTGCTCTACAGATGCATAGGTGCTTGTAACGACACACAGCTCTGCTCTACAGATGCATAGGTGCTTGTAATGACACCACTATTCTCTACAGATGCATAAGTGTTTGTAATGACACACAGCTCTGCTCTACAGATGCATAGATGCTTGTATTGAAACACAGCTCTGCTCTCCTATCCTCTTGTGATCACAGCAGATGCCAGCAGGGAGATCAGTAAGGAGAGCAGAGCTGTGTTTCATTTCATGTCTTTACAGGATAAAGCATGGACTGACAACTTCTCTGCATCACCAGATCTCTCATTTCCCTTCTCTGCTCCATCCTACTCACACTTCTTATACAATTACCTCTTTACACTGCACTCCCCCACTTTTCTTACCAGTTTCCCTCTTGATCCGCCCCTTTCTGTACCAATTGTCCTGTTACTGTTGCAGAGCTGAGGATGATCTTTTTCAAGGGACAGTCTCATGACTTAAAGGGATATTCCAATCTCGTGAATAAATGTGTAGCACGTGCAGATACCACCAATCTGACTTGCATCTATTTCAACAGCAGGACCCCATTATATGCTTCCGTCAGTGGAGAGTAGGTCGGAATTGCCATACAAATGAAAGGGAATACCAACCATCTCTCCATACCTGACAGAGGAAGGCATCCTAATCCTTTGTGAAAGTATACATGAGCACACCGTGTCTGATTGACAGCTCCACAGAATATACTTGAACTTATAAGATATTTCAATCTATAGCTGAACTCATAAAATGCTTATTTTAATATGATAAAGCAATTTTGACAAGAAACACACCAATCCCATCAGGTCTCAGATATATACTGTATAATAGATTGTGCACTTTACATTGTGAAATCTGGGGATAGATATGATTTTTATACACGGAGTCCGTTATGAGAATAGCGCAATACAAATGTATTACTAGTCGTAATGTATGAAACTGTCTGAAATAAAAACTGTCTTTGTTATCCACAGCAACCAATCACAGAGCAGCTTTTATTTTGCTCTTGAAAATCTGCCAATATATCTTTCCCTTAATGACGTAGTGTAAAACAAGACAGCACATTAGGGTAGGTTAAGAGTATTTACTATAAATTAATTAAGTTTCCCATTCTTTTGAATATTAAAATGCATCTACACTGGACAAGTCAATTTTTTCATTGCGTTTATTATCAAATGTGTCAATTCTTTGGCATGTTTCCAAATTTAAATTGGGAAAAAGTGTCTTTTTATCATGCTATTTTATGCACTTTTTAGTAAGATTTTTACAGTGGAAACAGGCTAAAAAAAAATTAAAATAAATAAATAAAAATACACAGGCCTTAGAGCTAAACCCCATGTAATAATTTAGACTATTCTTGCATGAAGTGTTTTTGCTGCAGCAAAAACCTACTCTCTTGACAGGAAAAACGCCGCACCCAGTTTTTGTGGTGTTTTATTACGCATTTTTTGCACACTTTTTCTGAGGTGAATGACATGTGTCTATAGTACATATTTAATAAAGTTAGTTTTGCCAAAAACGTTGTTGCATTTATCGCAGCATTTTTTACTGTCTCATTGCTTTCTATAGGTGACTAAACACTGAAAGAATTTACATGGTGTCAATTTAAAAATTTAGTCTATTAGTCCTTTCTGGAGCTTGTCACCAAGTCCTGCTGCCGGGGAGGAAGGGGGCAGAGTGGGATGGCAAACAGGATTCTTTTAAAAATTAGGTAATAACATTTCTCTTTGTCTAATTGGAATTACTCGAGTCTTCCATGCTAAGCTATGTCCTAAGACAAGGGGTGAGGCTGTGGTGGGATCGGTATCATTGGGTGCATCCAGGGTTGTCGCCTGCTCGGAGCAGAGTAGAGGGATCTTATATATAATTGTCTAAGGGTCACTTCCGTCTGTCTTTGTCTTTCTGTCTGTCACGGATATTCATTGGTCGCGGCCTCTGTCCTGGAAATCCAAGTCGCTGATAGGTCGTGGCTGTTTTGCCGCGACCAATCAGCAACGGGCAGAGTCCGGAAGAAAATGGCCGCTCCTTACTCCCCGCAGTCAGTGGCCGGCGCCTGCATACTCCCCTCCACTCACTGCTCACACAGGGTTAATGCCGGCGGTAACGGACCGCATTATGCCGCGGGTAACGCACTCAGTTACCGCTGCTATTAACCCTGTGTGTCCCCAACCTTTTACTATTGATGCTGCCTATGCGGCATCAATAGTAAAACAATGTAATGTTAAAAATAATTTAAAAAGAAAAACGGCTATACTCACCCTCCATAGTCCGCCGAGCCACACGCGCCTGCCGCCATCTTCCGTTCCCAACGATGCATTGCGAAATTACCCAGAAGACCGCTAAGTCATCTGGGTAATTTCGCAATGCATCCTGGGAACGGAAGATGACAGCAGCCGCGCGCCTATCGCCGGAGCTTCGGGGGATCCCAGGGGTGAGTATATAACTATTTTTTATTTTAATTATTTTTTTAACAGGGATATTGTGCCCACACTGCTGTATACTACGTGGGATGTGTTACATATCGCGTGGCTGCTATATACTACATAGCTGGGCAATATACTACGTAGCTGGGCAATATACTACGTAGCTGGGCAATATACTACGTAGCTGGGCAATATACTACGTAGCTGGGCAATATACTACGTAGCTGGGCAATATACTACGTAGCTGGGCAATATACTACGTAGCTGGGCAATATACTACGTGACTGGGCAATATACTACGTGTCTGTGCTGTATACTACGTCGCTGGGCAATATACTACGTATGTGTGCTGTATACTACGTGGCTCTGTGCTGTATACTACGTCGCTGGGCAATATACTACGTAGCTGGGCAATACACTACGTAGCTGGGCAATACACTACGTGACTGGGCAATAAACTACGTGACTGGGCAATATACTACGTCGCTGTGCAATATACTACGTGGCTGTGCAACATACTACGTGGCTGGGCAATATACTACGTCGCTGTGCAATATACTACGTGACTGGGCAATATGCTACGTGGACATGCATAGTCTAGAATACCCGATGCATTAGAATCGGGCCACCATCTAGTGTAGTAATAAATGCCTAAAGCGCTTCATCCTGGCAGCAAAGAAAGTGAAAAAGATTTAGGGACACGCTCCTGACCACAGATTGAAATCAGAAGTTGGTGACAATTATTGTAAGAACTATGCAGAAGAGCAGAAGGTGGCGGCGACAGGAAATTTTGTGTTGCCCTTAGTCATAAGAAGTTATTCACCATGTAATTGTCACCTTATAAATAGAATGTTATCTGCAAGTAATAACCAAAGAAAAATATTGCTTAAAAACCACAAATGAAAGCAAATGTGGGAGGAAAAGGAAGTAACATTTCGCAGCAGCAAGAAGGAACTTTTACACGTTGCTTCAGTAACTGCTCTGTATTGCAATTTAGAACATTAGATTTCTCAAGCATGGAAGTATTTTTACTGTAAAAGGTTGTAAAATATAGTTTACCAACCACTTAAAGGACTTTTCAGGAGTAGGCAACACCAAGAAAAGTGTCCTTCAATGGAGGTCTTCAAACAGAGGCTGGACAGACAGATGATCCTCCTTAAACTGTGTGCACACATTGCAGATCTGGGGCGTTTTTTCTATACGGATTTGGAACAAAACCTGTTGCACACGATGAGTATTCGTGACTTGCAGATTTGGTGCAGACAATGATCTGGAGCATGTCAATTCTCTGTGCGTTTTTTGCCTGCGTTTTTCACCTCACTCAAATCAGTGAAAAAAATAGGGCAGTGAAAAAAAACGCAGACGAAAACATGCGTTTCTGCTGCTGCGTTTTTCCTGCCAAGAGATGCAGGAATTTTACTCAACGTGTGCACATAGCCTTAGGGGATGTAAGGAGGTGGAAGTGTTGCCCACGTTACACCTTGAAGATATGTAAAAAATGATGGCGTTTGAAATGTTTAATGATTAATATTTGGGGGTATAACAGTTGTGTTCTACCCAGTTTTATATGGTTAACAGGAATAGTTGGAGTTAACAGTTGGGACTAGCCCACACACACACATACAACAGAGTTTCTGTGTAGAATGACAGGGACTAGCCTGCAGCAGTAGCAGACCCCAGGTCTGACTGAGGAGCAGAACCGCGTTCAGTGGGTGTCCTGTGCCAATAGGGAGACGACCGAGCGGATAGTAAGATCCTACAGAGAAGGGAGTCGCAGTCTGGAGTAGATCCAGAGTGAAACACAGGAAAGAAAGAATTTGCTGGGCCTGGGCAGGAAGCCTAGCGGGACGCTACGGAGTTGTCTGTCAGTTGGGTAACAGGACGGAGAAGGAAGAATAAGCGAGATGAAGAGGAAATCCCATGGGGTGGTCCAGAGGAGTCAGTAAAAAGAACAAGGAACCACTGGTGGAACTATAGGACTCTTGTTTGCTTGACTGTAGTGCCGTAATTGGGGATGAGGAGGCTCCTGGGACAGTGTGCTGGGCTGTGTTGAGGTAGAAGAGCTAAGTGAAGTGAAAACCAGAGTGACTCCCGCAAAGGGAGGAAGAAGTGTGTGATATTGTTCCATGTAATAACGGAAACGTCCATAAAGATGAATGCCTACTGTCTGCTGTACATAGTTCCTCAGAAGTTATTCCTCAGTAAAATACATTTATTTATAAACTGTGGCCTCTCTCATTGAACCCTGCAACACCGTGTCCTGTGCGGCCGAAAACAACGGCACCATATGGTCAGCAAAGTTGTACCGCCATCCCAGCTGAAGTTCACACACCCAGTCAGGATCCAAATTTCCATGTAGAAAGCCAGGGCGTGAAAGACTAGTAACTCGTCTACACCACATTACACACTACTCTGCCTCCCAGCTTAGGGCTTGCCTGAAGATAAACTTTGCGGTTACTTATGTACTTACCGTATATACTCGAGTATAAGCCGAGATTTTCAGCCCACTTTTTTGGGCTGAAAGTCCCCCTCTCGGCTTATACTCGAGTCATACCCAGGGGTCGGCAGGTGAGGGGGAGCGGGGGCTGTCTAATTATACTTATCTGCTCCTGGCGCGGTCCCTGCAGGTCCCTGGCTTCCCGGCACCGGCAGCTTCCTCCTGTACTGAGCGGTCACATGGTACCGCTCATTACAGTAATGAATATGCGGCTCCACCTTCCCATAGAGGTGGAGCCGCATATTCATTACTGTAATGAGCGGTAACGGTGACCGCTCACTACAGGAAGAAGATGCGGCGCCGGGGGAAGCAGGGACTGCACAGCGCCAGGAGCAGGTAAGTATAACGAGGAGGGGGAGCGCTGCACTGGGCGATACTCATCTGCTCCTCGTTCCGGCGCCGCTCCATCTTCAGCAGTGGCGCTCAGGTCAGAGGGCGCGGTAACGTCGTTAGTGCGCGCCATCAGCCTGAACGCCAGTGTTGAAGATGGAGCAGAGCCAGAATGATGAGTAGGTGACTATTCAAAGTGCCGGGGGCCTGAGCGACGGAGAGGTGAGTATGCGATTTTTTTTTTTTATCACAGCAAATGGGGCAATTGTCTGTATGGAGCATCTATGGGGCCATAACGTTTGTGCAGCACTATATGGGGCCATAAGGTTTGTGCAGCACTATATGGGGCCATAACGTTTGTGCAGCACTATATGGGGCCATAACGTTTGTGCAGCACTATATGGGGCCATAACGTTTGTGCAGCACTATGTGGGGCCATAACGTTTGTGCAGCACTATGTGGGGCCATAACGTTTGTGCAGCACTATGTGGGGCAAATATCTTTATGGAGCATCTTATGGGGCCATAATCAGCATTTGTGCAGCATTATATTGGGCATCTTATGGGGCCATCAAACTTTATGGAGCATTATATGGGGCTCCTGATTCAATACGGATATTCAAAAACACTTAACCTACTGATGTCTCAATTAATTTTACTTTTATTGGTATCTATTTTTACTTTTGACATTTACCGGTAGCTGCTGCATTTCCCACCCTAGGCTTATACTCGAGTCATTAAGTTTTCCCAGTTTTTTGTGGCAAAATTAGGGGGAGGGAGGGCGGGCAGTGCGGTCACCCACCTTGGGAATCCCAGCCCCACAGTGTGTTATGCATTATGGACAGTGCGGGGCTAGGATTCATAGGCAGGGCGGCCGCACAGGCGCAGTCTCCAAGCCTGGCTGGGACGTCAGACGGCCAGAGCTTACTGCGCCTGCCCCACACAGTTATACACAGCGCAGGCGCCGCTTTTGAAGCGAAAAAAGCGCGAAGGGGGCGGCGCCGAAAGCCCCTGAAGATGTGAGTGACGGCAGAGTACCGGTTCAAGCTGGGGAGTGAGGACCCGCCTCCATGGACAAAGAGGTATTTTGGATAAGTTTCAAAGCGCTTTATTTTGGGAATACATTAACAAAAAACTAAAAGAGCTACCTTGTTAGACTGCAGCATTACTGCTGCACAAGGTGGCTCTTTTGGTTTATAACGGCTGGAGGGGGGTGACAGTGGCCCTTTAAGCTTTTATTGCTGGTCAAGAGGCTGCATATTGTATGAATTACCTACTGGGATTATGTGACTGATGTCTTGTGGTTTTCATATGCAAAGGATTAAAACTACCGGACAAAAAGTAGCATTACCATACAGTCATGGCCAAAAGTTTTGAGACTGACACAAATTTTGTGTTTTACCGTGTGTGGCTTCATTGATTTTAGCGCTTTTAGTTTATAACGGCTGGAGGGGGGTGACAGTGGCCCTAAACGGAACCTGTCAGGTCCCCAGTGCCCCCAGAACCACCAGCAGTTGTGTCTACATAGCTAAGCACCCTGCCTAACAGTCCTTGTATTATATTACACACATATACAGATCTTTAGAAAGAGTACTTCTAATGTCCGCTTAGGATACAGTTGTGCTCAAAAGTTTGCATACCCCGGCAGAATTTTTGCTTTCTTGGCCTTTTTTTTCAGAGAATATGAATGATAACACCAAAACTTTTTCCTCACTCATGGTTAGTGGTTGAGTGAAGCCATTTATTGTCAAACTACTGTGTTTTCCCTTTGTAAATCATAATGACAACCCAAAACATCCAAATAACCCTGATCAAAAGTTTACATACCCTGGTGATTTGGGCCTGATAACATGCACAGAGGTTGACACAAATGGGTTGAATGGCTACTAAAGGTAACATCCTCACCTGTAACCTGTTTGCTTGTAATCAGTGTGTGCGCATAAAAGCTGAGTGAGTTTCTGGGATCCAGACAGACTCTTGCATCTTTCATCCAGCCACTGATGTTTCTGGATTGCGAGTCATGGGGAAAGCAAAAGAATTGTCAATGGATCTACGAGAAAAGGTAGTTGAACTGTATAAAAACAGGAAAGGGATACAAAAAGATATCCAAGGAAATGATAATGCCAGTCAGCAGTGTTCAAACTGTGATTAACAAATGGAAAATTACGGGCTCTGTGAAAACAAAACCACGCTCAGGTAGAACAACAAAAATGTCATCCACAACTGCCAGGAAAATTGTTCGGGATGGAAAGGAAAACCCACAATCAACATCAGCTGAATCTTGCCTTGTGCAGGCGTGTACTATGGAGGACAGAGAATGAACTTCAATCCAATATTGCAGCCAGCATGCAGCCAGCGGGTAAGGAAAGGGTGAATCAAACACCCGAAAACCCCGCCCCTATGGCTGAAGATTGTTCCCTCCAAATTCAGGTGACAGAGTCCCTTTAATGGCAAGCATATACAAACATTATATACAATCAAATACCATATCTTTAATAAAGTAACAATCCAGATATCACACGTGAGAAAATCTATTTTTTTTTTTACATTTTAACCCCTTCATGACCCAGCCTATTTTGACCTTAATGACCTGGCCGTTTTTTGCAATTCTGACCAGTGTCCCTTTATGACGTAATAGCTCAGGAACGCTTCAACGGATCCTAGCGGTTCTGAGACTGGTTTTTCGTGACATATTGGGCTTCATGTTAGCCGTCAATTTAGGTCGATAATTTTTGTGTTTTTTTGTGAAAAAAAAAAATGGAAATTTGGCTAAAATTTTGAAAATTTCGCAATTTTTATTCTGTTAAACGAGAGAGTTATGTGACACAAAATAGTTAATAAATAACATTACCCACATGTCTACTTTACATCAGCACAATTTTGGAACCAAAATCTTTTTTTTTTTTCTAGGAAGTTATAAGGGTTAAAATTTGACCAGCGATTTCTCATTTTTACAGCAAAGTTTACAAAACCATTTTTTTTTTTAGGGACCACCTCACATTAGAAGTCAGTTTGAGGGGTCTGTATGGCTGAAAATACCCAAAAGTGACACCATTCTAAAAACTGCACCCCTCAAGCTACTCAAAACCACATTCAAGAAGTTTATTAACCCTTCAGGTGCTTCACAGCAGCAGAAGAAACATGGAAGCAAAAAAAATGAACATTTAACTTTTTAGTCACAAAAATGAATTTAGGAACATTTTTTTATTTTCCCATGGGTAAAAAGAGAAACTGGTCCCCAAAAGTTATTGTACAATTTGTCCTGAGTACACCGATACCCCATATGTGGAGGAGAACCACTGTTTGGGCGCACGACAGGGCTCGGAAAGGAAGGAGCGCCATTTGACTTTTTCAATGAAAAATTGGCTCCAATCTTTAGCGGACACCATGTCGCGTTTGGAGAGCCCCTGTGTGCCTAAACATTAGAGCTCCCCCACATGTGACCCCATTTTGGAAACTAGACCCCCCAAGGAACTTATCTAGATACATAGTGAGCACTTTCAACCCCCAGGTGCTTCACAAATTGATTTGTAAAAATTAAAAAGTACTTTTTTTTCCCACAAAAAATGTATTTTAGCCTCGATTTGTTCATTTCCACATGGGCAACAGGATAAAATGGATCCTAAAATTTATTGGGCAATTTCTCCTGAGTACACTGATACTTCACATGTGGGGGTAAACCACTGTTTGGGCACGCGGCAGGGCTCGGAAGGGAAGGAGCGCCATTTGACTTTTGAAATGAAAAATTGGCTCCAATCTTTAGCGGACACCATGTCGCGTTTGGAGGGCCCCTGTGTGCCTAAACATTGGAGCTCCCCCACATATGACCCCATTTTGGAAACTAGACCTCCCATGGAACTAATCTAGATGTGCGGTGACCACTTTAAACCCCCAAGTGCTTCATAGAAGTTTATAACTTAGAGCCGTGAAAATAAAAAATCATTTTTCTTTCCTCAAAAATGATGTTTTAGCAAGCAGTTTTTTATTTTCACAAGGGTAACAGGAGAAATTGGACCCCAATAGTTGTTGCCCAGTTTGTCCCGAGTATGCTGGTACCCCATATGTGGGGGTAAACCACTGTTTGGGCGCACGTTGGGGCTCGGAAGGGAGGCAGCACATTTGACTTTTTGAACACAAGATTGGCTGGAATCAATGGTGGCGCCATGTTGCGTTTGGAGACCCCCTGATGTGCCTAAACAATGAAAACCCTTAAATTCTAACTCCAACACTAACCCCAACACACCCCTAACCCTAATCCCAACTCTAGCCATAACCCTAATCACAACCCTAACCCCAACACACCCCTAACCACAACCCTAACCACAAGCCTAATCTTAACCCCATTTCCAACCCTAGCCCTAATTCCAACCCTAAGGCTATGTGCCCACGTTGCGGATTCGTGTGAGATTTTTCAGCACCATTTTTGAAAAATCCGCAGGTAAAAAGGCACTGCGTTTTACCTGTGGATTTACCGCGGATTTCTATTGAGGAACAGGTGTAAAAGTAAAAACGCTGCGGAATCCGCACAAAGTTGACATGCTGCGGAAAATACAATGCAGCGTTTCTGCGCTGTATTTCCCTCACCATGGACACAGCGGATTTGGATTTCCATAGGTTTACATGGAACTGTAAAACTGATGGAAAACTGCTACAAATCTGCAGCGGCCAATCCGCTGCGGATCCGTGGCCAATCCACACCGTGTGCACATAGCCTAATTCTAAGGGTATGTGCACACGCTGCGGAAAACGCTGCGGATCAATGTAAACCTATGGGAAACAAAAAACGCTGTGCACATGCTGCGGAAAAAACTGAGCGGAAACGGTTCACATTCCGCAGCATATCACTTCTTGCTGCGGATTCCGCAGCGGTTTTACAACTGCTCCAATAGAAAACCGCAGTTGTAAAACCGCAGTGAAATCCGCAGAACAACCGTGGTAAATCCACAGCGGTTTTGCACTGCGGATTTATCAAATCCGCTGCGGAAAAATCCACAGAGGACCAGAATACGTGTGCACATAGCCTTACCCTAGCCCTAACCCTAGTGGGAAAAAAGAAAAAAATATATATATTTTCCTTATTTTATTATAGTCCCTACCTATGGGGGTGATAAGGGGGTGGTTCATTCACTATTTTTTTTATTTTGATCACTGTGATAAAACCTATCACAGTGATCAAAATGTACCTGGAACGAATCTGCCGGCTTGGCATATTTGGCGGGCGCATTGCGCATGCGCCCGCCATTTTGGAAGATGGTGGCGCCCATGGAGAAGACAGACGGACACCGGGGGGCTCGGTAAGGAGCACAGGGGGTGCTGGGGCTTTGAATCGGAGCACGGGGGGACCGGACAGGAAGACGGAGGGGAGCGGACCACAGAACAGAGGAGGTCGGTGGCGGTGGGGCAGATCAGTGTTTCCAGCCATGGCCGATGATATTGCAGCATCGGGAATGGCTGGATGGTAATATTTCACCACTTTTCATAGTTGAAATATTACAAATTGCTCTGATTGGCTGTTGAAAGTGCAACAGCCAATCAGAGCGATCGTAGCCACGTGGAGGCAAAGCTACCCCCCTGGGCTAAGTACAACTCCCCCTGTCCCTGCAGATCTGGTGAAATTGGAGTTAACCCTTTCACCCGATCTGCAGGGATGCGATCATTCTGTGACACAGCATATGTGTCACAGGTCGGATTGGCACCGACTTTCATGACGCATACGCTGTGTCACAGGTCGGGAAGGGGTTAAGGAAGTGCAACCCCCCACGTAAAAAAGGAGGGAACTAAGGGTGCGGTCATGGGCCTCCGAAAAATGCTGCTACCGGTAAGTAGCTTAATGCTTTATTCGCACTCCCATGACAGCACCACGAGAGATTTACAGAGATGTAAGCCACCTTAGAGAGGGACTATAGCCTGCAGCACCCTTAACCCGAAGGTAAGATCTGAGGAGAACCCCAAGTCCAACCGATAGTGTTTGAAATAGGTGGAAGGGGATGACCAGGTGGCCGCCTTACATATCTGGTCGATTGACACTCCAGACCTTTCTGCCCAGGATGATGCCATGGCCGGGGTGGAATGCGCCCTCAGATTCTGCGGATCCAGACCCCTACCTGCTGTGTAAGCCAGAGAGATAGCCTCCCTAATCTATTTGGCTAGTGTGTGTTTTGATACTCTAAACCCTTTCCTAGGACCTTGGAAGGATAAGACCCCCATACGTCACCCCAGCCCGCAGCACTTCCTGTCAGCGCTGGGAGCAGCATCGGACGCCCGGCTAGCCAGCAATATACCGGGTGGCGCCACCAGAATGCCGCCGCACAATACACACCCCACAGTACCAGCCCGCCCAGAAGGAGGAAACACCAGGGGAATATACTTACCCCGCGCTGGCCCGGAGACAGAACACCACCGGCGACTGCTCCCTGCTGTGAACATCACCGCCGTGCAGCCCTGCCAGGACCACCGTGACGTCCCCAGGATCTCCGCATGGGCCGAGGTAGGATACCCCCGCTACCTGAATCGGCCGGCCTGGGATCCTTGAAATTTCTGTAGGATCCAGTCCCTTTATGAACAGGAAACCAACTGATACGTGGGAGAGGTGTCGCTCTTTTGTATCTGTAGGTTTCCTGTTCCTAATGGGAGGATCCCCTCTCTCGTGGTGCTGTCATGGGAGTCGAAATATAAAGCCATTACTGCGCAATGCCACAAAGTATCCCATCTACAATACACAAAACAGCACAGAGACAAGTCTCAAAACTTCTGGAACAAGGTAATTTGGAGTGGTGAGACCAAAATTGAACTTTTTGGCCACAACCATAAACGTTACATTTGGAGAGAGGTCAACAAGGCCTATGAGGAAAGGAACACCATTCCTATTGTAAAGCACGGAGGTGGATCGCTGATGTTTTGGGTGGTGTGAGTTACAAAGGCACAGGAAACCTGGTCAAAGTTGAAGGAAAGATGAATGCAGCACGTTATCACTAAATACTTGAGGCAAATTTGAAAGAATCAGGAAGCTGCTTATATGACGTACTTGGATGTTCCAACATGACAACGATCCAAAACACAAGGCCAAGTCGACCTGTCATTGGCTACAGCAGAACAAAGTGAAGGTTCTGGAGTGGCCATCTCAGTCTCCTGACCTCAATATCATTGAGCCACTCTGGGGAGATCTCACGTGCGCAGTTCATGCTAGACATCCCAGGAATTTACAGGAACTGGAGGCTTTTTGCCAAGATGAGTGGGCAGCTTTACCATCTGAGAAAATAAAGAACCTCATCCACAACTACCACAAAAGACTTCAAGCTGTCATTGATTTTAGCGGAGGCAATACACTGTATTAAGAAATGGGGTATGTGAACTTTTGATCAGGGTCATTTCACCCAACCACTAACCATGAATGGAGAAAACGTTTTGGTGTTATCATTCATATTCTCTGAAAAATGCCAAGAAAGCAAACATTCTGCTGGTATATGTAAACTTTTGAGGACAACTAACACAAACGAGAGAATAAGTGGCATCAGAATGAGACCTTACATACAGAGGCGTAACATGAAGCACATGGGCCCCAATGCAAAATCTCCAACAGGGCCCCCAACTATCACACATACATTGGGCAGCCTCATATACACGATATATCACCCACTCCTTCCATCCATCACACAAACACGATATAGCAGTGTATACAGGTGACCCACTCCTTCCATCCATCACACATACACGATATATCAGTGTATACAGGTGACCCACTCCTTCCATCCATCACACATACACGATATATCAGTGTATACAGGTGACCCACTCCTTCCATCCATCACACATACACGATATATCAGTGTATACAGGTGACCCACTCCTTCCATCCATCACACATACACGATATATCAGTGTATACAGGTGACCCACTCCTTACATCCATCACACATACATTGGGCAGTCTCACATACATGATATATCAGTGTATACAGGTGACCCACTCCTTCCATCCATCACACATACATTGGGCAGTCTCACATACATGATATCAGTGTATACAGGTGACCCACTCCTTCCATCCATCACACATACACGATATAGCAGTGTATACAGGTGACCCACTCCTTACATCCCTCACACATACACGATATATCAGTGTATACAGGTGACCCACTCCTTACATCCATCACACATACATTGGGCAGTCTCACATACATGATATATCAGTATATACAGGTGACCCACTCCTTCCATCCATCACACATACCCGATATATCAGTATATACAGGTGACCCACTCCTTCCACCCATCACACATACACGATATATCAGTATATACAGGTGACCCACTCCTTCCATCCATCACACATACACGATATCTCAGTATATACAGGTGACCCACTCCTTCCATCCATCACACATACCCGATATATCAGTATATACAGGTGACCCACTCCTTCCATCCATCACACATACACGATATATCAGTATATACAGGGGACCCACTCCTTCCATCCATCACACATACCCGATATATCGGTATATACAGGTGACCCACTCCTTCCATCACACACATACACGATATATCAGTATATACAGGTGACCCACTCCTTCCACCCATCACACATACACAATATATCAGTATATACAGGTGACCCACTCCTTCCATCCATCACACATACACGATATATCAGTATATACAGGGGACCCACTCCTTCCATCCATCACACATACACGATATATCAGTATATACAGGTGACCCACTCCTTCCATCCATCACACATACCCGATATATCAGTATATACAGGTGACCCACTCCTTCCATCCATCACACATACACGATATATCAGTATATACAGGGGACCCACTCCTTCCATCCATCACACATACACGATATATCAGTATATACAGGTGACCCACTCCTTCCATCCATCACACATACCCGATATATCGGTATATACAGGTGACCCACTCCTTCCATCCATCACACATACACGGTATATCAGTATATACAGGTGACCCACTCCTTCCATCCATCACACATACACAATATATCAGTATATACAGGTGACCCACTCCTTCCATCCATCACACATACACGATATATCAGTATATACAGGGGACCCACTCCTTCCATCCATCACACATACACGATATATCAGTATATACAGGTGACCCACTCCTTCCATCCATCACACATACCCGATATATCAGTATATACAGGTGACCCACTCCTTCCACCCATCACACATACACGGTATATCAGTATATACAGGTGACCCACTCCTTCCATCCATCACACATACACAATATATCAGTATATACAGGTGACCCACTCCTTCCATCCATCACACATACACGATATATCAGTATATACAGGGGACCCACTCCTTCCATCCATCACACATACACGATATATCAGTATATACAGGTGACCCACTCCTTCCTTCCATCACACATACCCGATATATCAGTATATACAGGTGACCCACTCCTTCCATCCATCACACATACCCGATATATCAGTATATACAGGTGACCCACTCCTTCCATCCATCACACATACACGATATATCAGTATATACAGGGGACCCACTCCTTCCATCCATCACACATACACGATATATCAGTATATACAGGTGACCCACTCCTTCCATCCATCACACATACCCGATATATCGGTATATACAGGTGACCCACTCCTTCCACCCATCACACATACACGATATATCAGTATATACAGGTGACCCACTCCTTCCATCCATCACACATACACAATATATCAGTATATACAGGTGACCCACTCCTTCCATCCATCACACATACACGATATATCAGTATATACAGGTGACCCACTCCTTCCTTCCATCACACATACCCGATATATCAGTATATACAGGTGACCCACTCCTTCCATCCATCACACATACATGACATATCAGTATATACAGGTGACCCACTCCTTCCATCCATCACACATACACGATATATCAGTATATACAGGTGACCCACTCCTTCCTTCCATCACACATACATGACATATCAGCGTATACAGGTGACCCACTCCTTCCTTCCATCACACACAGGGCATCACGTCCTTACATGCAGATACAGGGCAGTACAGCAGATTTCTGACCAGGCAGTACCACATTTAAAGGCACAGGATCAGTAGAACGAGAAGCCTTATTCTGTGACCGGCCCATCACGTCTAGAACGAGGCTGCCGGAGACGAGCAGGGTCGGAGCCTGGACTTTGTCTCCGGGCCAGTGCTCTGCAGGCCCCCGGGCACCGAGTCCCCATCCCAGGCGGCACTGACGTGTGTGACAGCTCCCATGTACACGCAGTGCCCGGCTGCCAGTCACCCGCAGACGCGCGGTACTTACCTCCATGCCGGGTGCCGCCGCTGCAGGGGAGACCGGGTGTCGGGCAGCAGCCACTCCTTGCAGGTTGATGATGCGTTCTTCTCAGCAGCAGCATTACAGCCCCAGCACAGATTCCAGCCCCGCCCCCTGACGTCACTGGCCCCGCCCCGTAGCAGAGCTGCTGTCTGGGGACTGGCCATGGATTGTGTATTGAGGTCAGAGCTGAGGCTGCTCCTCCTGTCAGCCGGTGACATTCTGCCCTCCTCAGCCTACAGGGGCTTCCGAGCTGACCGACTGCAGGAGTGTGGCTTCTCCGTACTGGTGGGCTACATGGGGGGTCTAATGAGTAGTGTGCTGTTACCTGTCACTTCTCCTGCCATGTCTGCTTACCTTTCACCTCAGCAATACTCAGAGCTGCAGTCCAAATACCACCCACCATATACTAGAGCAGGATGTTCATTAAAGGAGGCATAATAAATCCTGACGATAGCCTTAATGACCTCCTATGGCCAGTGCCAGACTGGGGTGGTAAGGGGCCCAAGGGTAACTGGGGGCCATAGATCGGCTACATGCAAGAATTACAGTACCCATTCACAAAATGGCCCCTGCTTCTACAAAATAACAAATTGGGTACGGCCCACCAGAAGATTCACCTGCTTTCCCGTGGGCTAGTCCGCACCTGCCTTCGGCAAATGTTGTTTGTCCAATAGAAGCTGTGCAACTGATCTAAATTAATAAGCAGCCGCAATTTAGGGAGGAAGGGAACTTGCCAGAGAGCCAATCAAATATCTGCCTATCACCCAAAAGCAGCGCGTCCTGCATATGTCTGTCTGCTTTCCACCGGAGATGAAGGCACCAATCAGCTGTCGTCGTTCAGCCTCGACCCTAATTATGCTACTACATGTGCGCCCAGAACTCTGATCCACACCATTAAGGCTGTGTGCACACGTTGCTGATTTTTCACGTTTTTTTCCCGATGAAAATGCTATAAAACCGCAAAAAAAGCATACATTATGCATCCCATCATTTTTAATGAATTCCGCAATATTTGTGCACATGATGCGTTTTTTACGCAGCATGTTCATTAATTTTGCGGATTTTTTGCGGATTTCCCACTACATAATGCATTGGGAAATGTCCGGAAAAATCCGCAATTAGGCTGGTTTCACACTTGCGTTTTAAAACGCAGCGTTTTAAACGCAAACGCATTTGGTGCAAAAATGCGTTTAAACGCAGCGTTTTTTAAGCGCATGCGTTTTTTGCGTTTAAACACTTTTTTTCCTGCGTTTGCGTTTTTGAAACGCATGATGAGAAGTTTGTGACAGCTGCCAATCATCAAAATCAACTAGAAAACCCACCATAAACATAAATACTTAGGGTTAGGATCCCTAGTAACCCTAGGGATCCTAACCCTAACCCAAACTCTAATCCTAACCCTAACCCTAGGGATCCTAACCCTAACACAAACCCTAACCCTAGGGATCCTAACCCTAACACAAACCCTGAACCTAACCCTAGGGATCCTAACACAAACCCTAACCCTAGGGATCCTAACCCTAACACAAACCCTAACACAAACTCTAACACAAACCCTAACCCTAGGGATCCTAACCCTAACACAAACCCTAACCCTAGGGATCCTAACCCTAACACAAACCCTAACACAAACTCTAACCCTAAAACACAAACTCTAACCCTAGGAAACCTAACCCTAACACAAACCCTAACTCTAACCGTAACCCTAAGCCCTAAGGGATCCTAACTCTAAGGGTTAGGGTTAGGATCCCTAGGGTTAGGATCCCTAGGGTTAGGGCTAGGGTTTGTGTTACAGTTTGGGTTAGGGTTTGTGTTAGAGTTTGTGTTACAGTTTGTGTTTTAGGGTTAGGGTTAGGGTTTGTGTTAGGGTTAGGATCCCTAGGGTTAGGGTTACAGTTTGTGTTAGAGTTTGTGTTACAGTTTGTGTTTTAGGGTTAGGGTTTTTGTTAGGGTTAGGATCCCTAGGGTTAGGGCTAGGGTTAGGGTTTGTGTTAGGGTTAGGATCCCTAGGGTTAGGGTTTGTGTTACAGTTTGTGTTACAGTTTGTGTTTTAGGGTTTGTGTTAGGGTTAGGATTAGGATCCCTAGGGTTAGGGCTAGGGTTAGGGTTTGTGTTAGGGTTAGGATCCCTAGGGTTAGGATTAGGGCTAGGGTTTGTGTTAGGGTTAGGATCCCTAGGGTTAGGGTTTGTGTTAGAGTTTGTGTTAGAGTTTGTGTTACAGTTTGTGTTTTAGGGTTTGGGTTAGGGTTAGGATCCCTAGGGTTAGGGTTAGGGTTAGGATCCCTAGGGTTAGGGTTTGTGTTAGGGTTAGGATCCCTAGGGTTAGGGTTAGAGTTTGTGTTACAGTTTGTGTTTTAGGGTTTGGGTTAGGGTTAGGATCCCTAGGGTTAGGGTTTGTGTTAGGGTTAGGATCCCTAGGGTTAGGGTTTGTGTTAGGGTTAGGATCCCTAGGGTTAGGGTTAGAGTTTGTATTACAGTTTGTGTTAGAGTTTGTGTTACAGTTTGTGTTACAGTTTGTGTTACAGTTTGTGTTACAGTTTGTGTTACAGATTGGGTTAGAGTTTGTGTTTTAGGGTTAGGGTTGGGGGATGGCTTATAAGTGTGTATTCTTGTGTTTTTCTATAAAAACGCATGCAAACGCATGTGCTTAAAAACGCATGCGTTTACATAGACATCAATGGGGTTTTTTACCGCGAAAAAACGCATGCGTTTTTTCGCGGCAAAAAAACGCTGCTCGCCGCTAAAATTACTACATGTTGCATTTCTGCAACAAAACGCATGCAGTGAAAAAACGCATGCGTTGCAAATACGCGTCAAAACGCATGCAAAAAAAGCATGCGTTTTTAATGTTAAGTATAGGGGAAAAAAACGCATGCGTTTTTTTGCGTTTTTTACCGCAAAAACGCAAAAAAAAAACCGCAAATGTGAAACCACCCTAAACGCGCCAAAAACGCAGTAAAAACGTGCAAAAAATGCATGCAGATTTCTTGCAGAAAATCTCAGGATTTTCTCAGGAAATTTCTGCAACGTGTGCACATAGTCTAAAAGGTTATTCCCATAAGGAAGGGGTATAATTCTAAGGGGGCTAGTAAAAACAAGCAACTTTTTATTCAAACAAACAAACAAGTGTGTTCTGTATTGTTTGCTGCTTGTTGCCTGGGTAACCGGCCAATGCTGCGGTCACTTTCCTATAGCTTGTTTGAGCATGATGTTAGGTTACGTTCACATTAGCGTTTCCCGACGCAGCGTCGGGAAACGCAGCGGCGACGCAGCGGCGACGCATGCGTCATGCGCCCCTATATTTAACATGGGGGACGCATGGACATGCGTTGTGCTGCGTTGTGCGACGCATGCGTTTAGCATCTGATTCCAGGCAGCCCCACATATAACAACCTCAGGACCGCACAGTAACGGCTAGTGGCTCAACGATGTTCAGGGTTGAACTGTCATTCAAGCAGGAGCACACAGCTCACTGACAAGCAGATGGTCAGGGTTTTGGGGAGCCAAATAGTTCTAAAAGAAAATACACAAAAATCAATAGGTCATTTTCTGATGATAGCTTCCCTTTAACTCCTTTACGCCGTGGCCATTTTCCTCCACTTCTTCCAAGAGCTATAACTTTTTAAATTTTCAGTTAATATAGCCGTATCAATGCTTTTCTTTTGTGGGACGAGTTGTACTTTTGAATGACACCATTCACTTTCACACATAGTGTACTGAAAAACAGGATAACAAAATTCCAAGTGTGTGGAAATGACATTAAAAAAAAAGGAATTTTACTATAGTTTTTTTTTTTTTCATTTCCATGTTCAAAATATGGTAAAACTGACCTGGCAATATGATTCTCCAGGTTAGTACGAGTACGCAGATACCAAATATGTCTAGTTTTTATCTAAGTGGTGAAAACAATTTGGAAATTTTTAAGAGAAAACATTTTTTTGCTTTTGTCGCCATTTTCCGAGACCTGTAATGTTTTCAGTTTTTGGGATGTGGGGCTGTGGGAGGGATTATTCTTTGCAAGCCAGCATCAAAGGCAGGGAATGGACATATGACTTCAGTTCACGTCTTATGTCAAAAAGGAGATAAATTAAGTTATTAAAAGTAATTAGCAATAAAGCTATTTATTTTACTCACTTATATAGTGCCATTAAATGTCACAGTGCTTTACAGATAAAATCACTGTCCCCATTGGGGCTCACAATGTAAATTCCCTATCAGTATATCTTTGGAGTATAGGAGGAAACTGGAGTACTCGGAGGAAACCCACGCAAACACGGGGAGAACATACCAACTCTTTGCAGATGTTTTCTTTGGGAGAATTTGAACCCAAAACCCCAGCGCTGCAACACAACAGTGTTAACCACTAAGCCACCGTCCTGATGTTTGCCAAAAGGGAGTATTCTTGACAGACCGGGCAGTAGGGTAGTGCTGCCAATTAGCACAGAATCTATTATTCAGCAACCAACGGGCTTTGGGAATCCAAAACATGAATGATATTCCTAAATGAAAATGTATCTGGAAGAGAATAAAGGGGACAATCGAAAACTTGAAAAGCTGGGGATATCGTAATACAATGTGTCCCCCTTACATTCTTGCACTGCAGGCATTGCCAACATTATCTGAGAGTATAAGGATATAATCAAAAATAAGATGGACCAAACAAGGCAAGTCTTTACTGTTCTACCACCACTACCCTTTTGTATACCAGACCAATGCCCTTCCCCCATAACCTCCCTCTCCAACATCACTGAAGAGGAGCTTGCTCTTCTCCTCTCCAAATCGCACCTCACCACTTGTGAACGTGACCCCATCCCACCTCCTCCACAACCTCACCACCACACTTATCCCATCTCTTCAACTTATCACTAACTTCTGGTACCTTCCCTTCGGCTTTCAAACATGCCACAATCACACCTATCCTTAACAAGCCATCCCCTTACCCGATCGCCCCTTATCGCTGCTCCCATTCGCTTCCAAACTCAAAGAAGTGGGGGGTGGAGATTGAGGGAAAACAAGCAGGTGTGAAGGTGTGTTCAAAAGATTAGCCCCACCATGAAGCACCAAGCACGGAATTTAGTTTGAACAGTCATTCTGTGCTGACAGAGTTCTTTTGGTTCATCTTCCCACCTGCTTGTTTCCCATCTTACTCCACCTCCCATCATCTTTTATTGACAGCTCAGGCTTTATAGAGTGAGATAAGGGCAGGGATAGAAGGAAAAGAAGCATGTAGGGAGGTGCACTGAAATGTTTGGCCATGATGCACCGAGCGTCTGTACTTGGTTTGAACAGTCATTCTGTGCTGTCAGTCCCTTTAACGCCACAAGTCATGTGGAGTAAATGCGCCATAAGTGACAACAACATTAATTAGGTGTGTTCTTTAATTGCTCAGGAAGGGCAGTAGACACCTATCCATACAAACCTGTTTAGAACTCAATTATGTTTCATCATGCTCAGCATCAGGACAAGGTATTTTGGTGCACTGGGCAGATGAAGCCAATGGCACCTCCCCCTCCTGCTTCAGGACAAGGCAATGGGTCAGACACTAAGGTAACAGGATCCCCATTGCATCCCTCATCTGATGGGTCAGGTAATAAGCTCTGAACACCACTTTCACTAGAATTGTTATCTTTTTCACCAAGAAATACCAGCAAAAGTAAAAAGTGGTGTGTCTCAACATGGAGTGCAATTTCAAAGTTACCTATAGAATCTTTGTTAAAGAACCATTTACACAATACAAGGGACAGTTAGCAATATTCATCCCCCACATCCTATATTTTAAATGTCAGATAAATGGAAACAATATAGCTTAACTATAATGTGGGCCGGTGCCGGTTGGTGTTAATTAAGGTGTCCAGCATTTGGTGAATACCCTCATGGAAACTAAGAAGCTCTGGAGACAGAAAGTTCACAGAAAAGTAGGGCATTACCATCTGTTAAAGAACAAGTGAAAGCAATGGTTGCGCTCACCTGAAGGTGTTGTGTGTACATCAAATCTGATAGGAATTGTCTCTTTCTATTCGACCCATCTTGTCTAGATGCCATGATGACTTTCCACATCCACAGCTCGTCTTTGCAGACTTCCATCTCTTCGGGTCTTCTGCAGCACATCTTGACACAGTGCCCTTAAAAAAATTGTTATTAAAATGGCCTCTGCATAAAAATATCTCTCCATAATATGAGCTAAATAAGCCGCCTATGCTATATGGCCTATACACTGTCTAACCTTATGAACTACACCTGCCACACTGCCATTATCAGCTATAACTGCCACACCATCCACCCTTATCAACTAAGGCCTATACCATGGCTGTCCCCTCTCTAGTTTCCCCTCACACTCTCAATATCTCCATACTGTCGACCACGCCATACTAACCTCTCTCCATATTTTGCCCTGTTTCACACTGCCTACTTTCCATATCCATACTATGTCTTATATTTCCCACCACGCTGCCCTCTCCAAACTGTAGCAACTCCACACACAGACCTCCATATATGGTATGATGGCACCCACAGCACCCCATTCAGTGTAATGGCCACCTAGTTTCCGATACAGTACAATGTTCTCCACATTTCTCCACGCAGTATGATTTCCATCAACAGCCCCCAGTATAATGTCCCCCCAAAGCACCCTAAACAGTATGAGTACCACAACCCCTCATTTATGGTGATGTCCACCACAGCACTTCATGTGATGTCCCTCACAGCTCATTTGATGTCCCCCCCAAAGCGCCTGATTTGATGAGCACCACATTTGATGTCCCCTACAAACCCACAATTGATAGCCCCACTCATCCACATATCTAATGGACCCACACAACTTTACATTTAATGTCCTTTACTAAACCACATTTGATTGACCACAAACTCCCTCATTTGATGGCCCTAGTCAGCCACATATCTGATGTCCCTACAGCATCCATTTACTGGACAAATAATAAAAGAATTAAAAAGAATGTTTTTATACTCACCTGATGGAAGCTCACTGTATACCACAGTTGTCATCTTTTCTTCTGTCTTGAATAACAGTGGGAGCTGGACAGCACAATGCACTGACGGCAATGCACTTCCCGAATGTCCCTTGCGAGCACAGTCTCCAACAGGGTGCATGGCCATTTTTTTCTCATTACGCCATTTACCGATCTCATTAATTTATTTTAGATTTTGATAGATCGGACTTTTACAGACACAGCGACACCAAACGAGTATTTTTTTTTATTGTTTTATTTTCAATGGCGGCAAAAGGGGGGCGATTTGAAGTTTTGTGGGTGTTTTTTCATATTTTAAAAACTTTTTTACTTTATTGTATTCAATAGTCCCCTTAGGGGACTAGGAGCTGCGATAGTCTGATCGCTTGTGCTATATATAGAGAAAATCACAATCTCCTATTAACACCAGCCATGGACTGGTTTTCACAGGATGATCATAATGACAGACACGGGAATCATCAGTAGACCCCAGCTGTCATGGCAACACATTGGTGCCACCCACGATTACATCACAGGCATGCCGATGGGCGGATGGAGTGATGCGCCAGCTTGCCGCCTCATGTTAAATGCCGCTGTCAGAGACTGACATAGGAATTTAACGGGTTAACAGCCATGGGCAGGGCTCTGTTCCACCAGTGGCTGTTAACTCCTTTACGACCTTGTAGAGAATAGGTACAGCACAGCTGAGCAACATAGTAACAGAGACTTGATACACTAAAGATGAGCAATAAAGTATTGGACACTGATGGTAACTTCCTGACAGGGGTCATTGCTAGGGTCAGGAAAGATCAGGGGCTGAGGCCCCGAAGCATATATTTTACAGGCCACTGCCCCCCACGCCAAAAAATAAATGTAACACCACTGCTAATACAGCGATAACTTTCTGAGTACAGATAATGTAGTAGATGTCATCTGCAGACCTATGTAACCCCACAGTTAAGGCCCCAGTCACAGGATAGTGTCTCTGGTACGTGTGATGACAGGTTCCACTTGTATCAGAGACACTTACACACGTAGACCGATTCAAATCTATGGATCTGTGCACATGTCAGTGTGTTTCCACAGACAGTGTGCAAAACATGTTGACTTGTCCCTTTTGTGCCAGCAGCACAGACTGCAATATGTCCCGCACACATTTGTGTGTCATCAGTGTTACACGTACCGGTGCCTGGGAAAATCGGCGGAAAGATGATGATTGCTGTGATTTTTTTTATTTTTTGGTTAATAACTAGGTAAGAGAGTCGCAGAGTGTTTTTTTTTTAATTAAAGGACTTTATGTGTGTCTTTATTAAATTTGACTATGGGGTTAGTAATGGGGGCGTCTGATAGATTGAGGTCAGCATTCATAAAACAGCCGACATCAACCTCAAAACTATTACCCCACTTGCCACCGCACAAGGGCAAGTGGGAAGAGCTGAGGCTATGCACCAGAATTGGCACATCTAATGGATGCACCATTTCTGGGGCGGCTGAAGGCTGATGTTCTTAGTATGGGGGGGGAAAGGGGCGCTAATATCCATGGATCCGTCCATGCCTATTCATATAAACCCACAGCTGTCTGTTTAGCTTTTGGTGGTTAGTAGATATAAAGGGGACTAAACGTCATTTTTAGGGGGTGATCCCCCTATAATAACCAGTAAAGGCTAAGCAAACAGCTGTGAGCTGTTATTAATAAACTGGGAACCATTATGGCTATTGGCCCAGAGGAGAAACGGGGTCAGTGGGTGATCTCGTCTGCTGGCCCGGCTGCCTTTTTGCAAGACTGCATGGACCAGGGATCATACCACTGAACGCCCGCTCTATCTCCACGTGGGAAATACACTACACAGACAACACAGGGTTTGGGTAAAACAGTGTGGCAATACTTTATTGAACCACAACACCCAATAGCAAACAGAACAATCCCAGCAATTACCCCAAGATGGTGCACATTACAGGGTCTCACCCTTCCGCTGACTCGCCGGGATACTGGTAGCTTTATGTCCGAACTCCCAGGTTTGCTACGCCACATGTGATATGCACGCAGAGAGGAGGTAACGTCAAGCATAGGGAGATAACCGAGAGCAGTCCTGTGTTCTTTCAGCCAGGTCCGATGTACCCTCAGCTGAGATCCTGATGAGTGACACCAGCCAGAAGAAATTCAGTCTCTTTTATACCCGAGGAAGATAGCCGTAGGCACTACTATAAATTGTGGTGCACAAGTAGGTGCCCAAACCGTACTTTTGTTGTAGATAAACTTGGCACACACGTGGTCAAATGAAAGTGAGATTTAATTGAAAGAGAGTACATACAATATTGATGTTTCGGTCTTAGGTTAGACCTTCATCAATGTACCTCTCTTAGAGTATTTCATAGATTGACGTTCTAATAGGAGATTAATCCCTCTGCTTGTGGCTGGTACAGCTATAAATAGCAGGCTACACTTGGCGCCGGTGCTGTGCTATGCGGATGCGGCATCCACCGCTCGTCCTCAGAACGTCCTATTAAAACGTCAATCTATGAAATACTCTAAGAGAGGTACAGTTGTTACAGGCAGGGGCAGCTGCATTAGCAGGCTCCTGCTTGTAAAATTATTTAACACCTTCAGATGGATTTACAGCGTGGGACAAGACTGAACGACGGAAGGTATGGGATATTGTTGGTTTTTTATTTTAACTTTGTTTCAGGTGACAAGGGTCTTCAATAGGATTGAGAGTATAATAAACTATTACAACACCCTGTGTCTTTATTTCAATAAAATACTTTTTTCCTAATGTGTGTGTGTTTTATTAACCATTTACTGCTATTGGATTAATAATGGATAGGTGTCTTATTGATGCCTCTCCATTATTAACCTGGCTTAATGTCACCTTACAATAGCAAGGTGACATTAACCCCTTATTACCCCATATCCCACCGCTACAGGGGAGTGGGAAGAGAGAGGCTAAGTGCCAGAATAGGCGCATCTTACAGATGTGCCTTTTCTGGGGTGGCTGGGGGCAGATGTTTTTAGCCAGGGGGGGTCCTATAACCATGGTCCCTCTCTAGGCTATTAATATCTGCCCTCAGTCACTGGCTTTCCCACTCTGGCAGAGAAAATTGCGTGGTAGCCCACGCCAATTTTTCCGTGACTTAACCCTTTATTTTAACAGCTAGAGCTCCAAAATTTTGCACACAGACACTTGGAACATTATTAGTTAGGAATATGTACAAAAATAAGGGATATGAAATAGTTTACTGTATGTAAACCATGTCTCATATCCTGTCGGGTTTGAGAAGGAGATAGCAAAAGCCGGCAATTGAATTACCGGCTTTTAAGCTATCTAGCGCTGCATTAAATATAAATATATATGTGTCTCACTGACATATATATATATATATATATATAGATAGAGAGAGAGAGAGAGAGAGACTGTATATATGTTTTCACGAATATTTGAGCCCATGGATCCATTGTATGTCCGTTTTGCAAGCCGGCGAGAAACTCTCGCTGTACGGATGCCATACGGATTACATACAGAGGATGACATGCGTAAAATACGCTGCCACACCCTGCCTACAGATGACATACGGATCACTGTTTTGGGATAATTTCTGCGTATTACGCATGTAAAATACGGACCGTATTTCCCTACGCTGAGTGTGACTCCGGCCTTACACAATATATTAAATGGTATATCAGTTTGCAAGTCTGTCTTCTTGATCTACCAGATATAAACACTTAAATCCACAAGCCAATATACAGATAAAAAGTCAATTCTTCTTGGTCTGCAAAAACATGGTTGTCTGGGAAATTAAGATATAATCTAGTTTCTTCACAGGCCCCTTCCAAGAATATTAACAACAACCCCCAGCTGTCAGCTTTCCCTCAGCTGGGGGGATTCCAGGCTGTTTTTTAAAAGCAGTTATTTATTTAATACGCACGATACACAGATGGCCGGTGCTGACTACAACACTCATCAGCGTCACCTAGTCTCGCTGATCACAGGGACACCAGGCGACATTAATGAGAGATGCATTTAGCATCCGGCACCTGGGAACAGTGCTAACTGTACTGCTTTTTCCCAGGCGCTGTTATGTGTCACACTGATGGATGCCACACATATGTTACACAAGGGCACGATTAGCGCCAGTACTGATTTTTCCAGTACCATAAATATCAGGCTGTGTGAAGGAAGCCTAACACAGTGATTACACTCGTAAACAGAACCGAATCGAAGTGCAAAGATACATGTAACATGTTGGAAAAAGTGCATTGCTTGCAAACTGCTGTCCAGATAATTCTGCATCGCATTGGCAAAAAACTGTGAATGTAATAAATCTAATATCAGACACGACTTTCTCACCTGTATTCTGAAGTAATTAGAGTATGTTCATACTCAGCGTTTTTCAGCAGCCAATACCTTTAGGCGGTAAAAAAAAAAACGCCAGTTTTTTCACTTGTTTAAAGAGTTAGTTTTATTCCCCAAAACGCAGCAAAAATGCTTAGTTGCATTTTTGCATTCTCATTACTTTCTATGGATGAATAAACGCTGCAAAAACATGGAATGAATTGATGCTGGGGATTTTAAAAATGTTGTACTTCTCCAATTTAGTCAGGAAAAAAAAAAAAACTGAATGTGTATGAAGTTTCTGAAATGTCATAGCTTTTGTTAGTACTGTAAGAAGAAGCTTTTAAACTGCATAAAAAAAGCAGCAAAAAACGCAACCGTGGCCATGTTCATACTTTGCATTTTTTCTGCATTTTTTTTTCAGCAGTCAAAACCTGCTCTCTTGGCAGGTAAAAGGGTGCATTCAAAACACCCGTTTTGCTGCATTTTTGTTTCTTTGCTGAATTTTTTGGGGAACAGATTACATGTGGGTTTTGTCTACAATACGTGTGATAAAGTTAGTTTTATTCACCAAACGCATTTCAGAAATGTTTGTTGTGTTTTATTACAGTGTTTTTCTACTTTCTCACTGCTTTCCATGGGTGAAAAATGCTGAAATAACTGATATGCTACATATTTTTTTTTTTTTTTTTAAAAAGCTGCAGTTCTCAAAATTTTTTTCTCGGGAAAAAAACGTGAGCATGAGAAGTCTCAACTTTTGCAGGTACTGTAAAAATAAACTTTTAATTTGCATAAAAAGTACTGCAAAAAAAAAAAACTTGCTGCATGTGAATATAGCCTAAATATCTAAAATTAATCTGTTGCATAAGTGATGCTATTGGAAGCAGAGGGACATCACTGATTATTATTAGGTGCTTCCGGGTTCTGTTCTGTTCAGTTTTAGGATATAACAGTTCTGCCTGCTGCTCATTTTCTTCCATTCTAAATAGGGAAAATTAGAGGAACCCAGACGCATCCCACAATAATTAATGGGGCTCCTCTGCTTCCATTTGTATCAGTTATGCAATGGATTAATCTCAAAGCATTAATTCCATTTGTCTCATTCTAAAAATTAAAAAGGCAAATGTAAGGGTAATGTCAGAATGTCATTGAGAAGTAGCCTAAAGCCAATTGTTAGTCTCTTAACCTGCACTAAACCTTATAAGCACACGAGGCTGCGGAGTTCAGATCCGAAAATCAACGGATGGTCCAGGTATTGTGCTCTGTACATGGACAGTGAAATACAGCTGTCTACACCTAGCCTAAGGCACACAAGCTTTTTTTTTTACCTTTTAAGGACCTGTGCATTTTTCTGCGTTCGTTGTTTCCTCCCCTTGTTCTAAGAGCCCTTTTTATTTTTAGCCATACGAGGGATTATTTTTTTTCAGGACAAGTTGTAGTTTTGATTTACACTCATTTTACCATATAATGTATTGGAAATGGTGAATAAAAACAAGCGAGATGAAATAGTAAAAAAAAAATATAATTCCACCATTTATTTTTTTTATTACAGTGCTCATTCTGCTCTAAAAATGCCCGGGTAATGATTCTCCAGGTCCGTACAATGACCCCCCCCATACCATAAGTGCACAAATTGCATTTTTGCTGCTGTTTTTCTATGCATTTTTGTCGTGTACAAAACAGGGTTTTAGTATTCTAGCAAAGTGAATGAGAGGTCTTATTTTTTCCTTGCAGATCTCAAGCAGTTTCAAATCTCCAATATGTCAGTTCTTTGCTATTTTTTTGCAGCATTTTTTCAACTATTCAAATGAGGGGAAAAAGACGCATTAAAAATGGTTACAAAAGACCCAAAAACGACATAAAAAGAACTTGCCTTAGTTAAAGTCAGTGTTCATGACTCCACCATAGGAATGAAACAGGGCAAAAATGGTCTGCATGGCAGAGCTCCAAGACGAAAACCACTGCTGAGCAATAAGAACATCAGACACACACCAGGGCAACATCACACAGATAGGAAACACACACCAGGGACGTCTTCATACAGACATGAAATACACACCAGGAATGCCATCGCACCAGTACTCCAAATCATGGACATGATACACAACCCAGGGACGCCATCACACGAACATGATATACACACCTGGGTCGCCATCATACAGACATCACACACACACACACACACACACACACTTGGGACGTCATCACACACAAACATGAAATACACACCAAGGATGCCATCACATGGACATCATACACCCACTGGGTACACGGTCAGACGCATGCCATCATATGGACATAATACCCACACCAGGGACGCCATCATAAGGACATCACACACAAACATACTCCAGGGACGCCGTCAAACAGACATGATACACACACCAGGCACACCATCACGTGGACATCATACACACACCAGGGATGCCATCATTTTGACATGATATCTGTATGAACACACAAATAATACACACATCGCAGACATGGTATCTGCATATGCAGCGCCCCAGGATCCTGGCCGTTGCAGTAATGTCATTTTCCTTTAGACTGATGTTACGTTTGGAGGCAAAGAAGGACAACTGCATCCAGGTATCACAAACATGCAACACATTTCACACTCCAGGCCACCAGGGGGAGCTCTGCTCCTATTAGGTCACTCCCCACACTTTGGTAAAACTGGTGATCTGTAGGGAAAGTTAGAGTTGATGGCTGAGCTTCGCTCAGGTAGTTGGTCCCTGGCAGGAGTGAGATCCTGTCAGAGATTGAGGAAGAAGGATACGGAGCTGTGCGTGCCTGAGAGCTGCAGCTTCCAGAAAGAGACACTGAAGGAGAACTATATTGCAGAGAGGGTGAAAGAAGTCGTAGCAAAGGAGTGGATACCAGGAGGGGATCAGCCCTACACAGGCTGCCTCCTTCTGAGGCGCAGGATCCCGGTAGCTGGAACACCGAGGGAGCAACAATCCTGTATGCCTTGCTCCAGAGACCGGCAGGACAGCTAATTTCACGTTACCTGTCCGCCCCTACACCCAGGAGGCAAGGTGGCACCCCTTAGAGGCTGGGGCATGATAGAGTCCCTGTAAAACACCTCAAGCCACCAGTCACACGGGTTTGTCCTATCCATCTGGGGGACAGAGAGAGAGAGACTTAACATCTACAACATCTGTGAGGACCTTATGAGAAGCTTAGCAGTAAGGGACAACAACACCATGGCGCTAGAGGAAGGCTACTGATTTCCCCCTGGATAAGGGGACTCTGGACTTGCCTCCAAATCGGCCTGACTCTGTCTGCTCTGTGATCTGGTGCTCTGGACTGTGGACGCTGAAGTCTTCAGTAAAGGTAAAGAGACTGCAACCTTGTGTCCTCGTTTTTCACTGCGCCTCTCACCATCCACCATCTATACACCGGGAACCCTGGGGATACACTTCATCTGTGGGAAGGTATACCACCTAGCTGCCATAACATCACCCCAGCAGACCCCTTAAAGCAGCGTCGGTCACCCTGACCGAATACCACAGGTGGCGTCACAAACATTTCCCCTTTAAAGACCTTTCCCTTTTACACGGACATCCCAGGGCCACGGACCGGGTCAGCCACCGTGACATCTCCCTGTGAACCGAAGGACCCGGTACGAGTACCCCACGGCCCCATGGGGGCGCTCCAAACTTTGGCGTCACGAACAGGATCTACTTAAGCCTGAAAATCGGGTCATGTGCGCCTAGGGACTGTGCCAGAAATGTGCTTGAACTGTGATTTACTAAAGGACTGTGTATGGCAAAAGGCCGCCAATATTCCCGCCAAAACCGCCGCCATTACAGCGCCACGAGGAGCGCTGGAGAAGAAGGGCGTGCCATCGTGGGCATGAACTAACAGAGCGCAAAAAATAATTGCAGCCCAGTCTAAATATTTCTGTACCTTGAGGGCGTGGCCGTCAGCAGCCGAGATCCGCCTCCTGAACCTCAATGGAGGAAGGAGACCAAAAAAAAGAAACCGCCCCCGGAGGAGAGCGGGAAAGAGACCAGGAAGGAGCCAGCCACTAGGAGGACGCCATGGCCAGCCGCCCAGAACCAGAGCATAGGGTGGAAGCAGGGGACTCCCCCAGCCAACTGGAGAGACACCGCGGCCAGACATCACCCGTGGGCCCTGACTTCCTGCAGGCCGGTGTGGAGGAGCTCATGGACCAGCTCCTGCGGATGCAGCTGGGCGCCAAGGCCATGTGTCGGCCGGCGCCCGTGGAAGACCAACCAGCACCGCTCCCAGCACCGCTTCCAGAGCCGCTGCCAGCACCGCTGCAGACTCCGCCACCGATGGGACCGACCGGCACCGAAGACACCGTTGCGGCAGGTAGGAACACCAACCCTGCCCTGGTGACCGACGAGCTGTTAATAGGCCCTGTCGCAGCGCCACCTCCCCGCAGGTCCAGTCAGGTCCAGCCAGCTCCGACATCTTGAACCCTGGGACCAGGCCATGGGGATGGAGCAGTTTTTAAAGGCCCCGATCCAACCCGCCAGCCTGTGCCGCTGGGTGAATCCCGGACCAGACTTTATAGGGTTCCCCGGGGCGGAGAAGCAGAAGGGAGAGACTGTGGAGGTCCTGAGTCGGGAGGACTACCAATGCCAGCTCACCCGTAAATGGGAAGAAAAAGAGGAGAAACAGCAGGGCCAGCGCAGAGCCTTCGATAAGAGGGATTTGCAGGCCAAAGCCAAGGCCCGCAAGGACCGCACCGTTAACCAGGCCTCGCGTAAGCAGGGCACAGTGGTTACCTTTTAAGTTGCAAGGAGGATGGGGCTTCATAAAGGAGCAGGGGTTGTACGCCGAAGTGTTCGTTAATCGGAGGGATGTGGAATCCCATCTCTGGGAAGGACACCCAGACAGGGACCTGTATCTAGGAGATATTGTCACCTACACGAGGCACTTTGGTTGGTTTGCTTTGAATGTGCACAAGCGTAGAGACCCTATGACACCCAGCTCCAACACACCGGCCATGCCTCCTCATGTTGCAACAGCGCCGCTTTGTACTAAAACAGCCGATACTACCACTACTCATACAGTCACTCTTGCCTGCACCCTTACAAAGACCACCGTGTGTACCATCACAACCACAGAGACTGCGGTAATGACAGGACCAACTGTAACCTGCTCCAAAGCTGTTCCGGAACAGAACTCAGTGGGCACTCAGAGCCCCATCTGGATAGAGGGAGCCCCATTTGTAGCACCTGGTAGCCGCCAGTACCCTAAAGGGCTACCTCCACCAGTGCTACCTCTAGAGTTGCAATAAGTGAGATCTGACAAGACTGTAAATAGTTTATGTTCGTAATTCTGCTGCTAAAGCTTGTTACACCCAGCCAGGGTATTTCTTAAAGTGGTCCCGTGTTAAAGGGATCCTGTGCTTTTGCACAAGTTACTTCCCATTTAAAGAACATTGGAATCATGGATGTTGAATGATTCACGAACTGCTTGTAAATAGTTTGAACCTTCTAAAAGGTGCTTCCTGTTATGATCCGGTGACCTTGGAGCAGCATGAGAACTTTTACTGGAGTAGGTGGTCACTATACTGACCGCAATCCTGAACTTAACACCGCAACTAGAAGTAGCCGTGGAGTGTAGCTAACAATCCTAGACACCTCGTCACAGCCGGAGGACTAAATACCCCTAAAGATAGAAATAGGAATACTATCTTGCCTCAGAGCAGATCCCCAAAGGATAGACAACCCCCCACAAATATTGGCAGTGAGTCAAGAGGAAAAAACATACACAGGCAGAAAAACAGGATTTAGCACAGGAGGCCACTTCTAGCTAAATAGGACAGGATAGGACAGAGTTCTGTGCGGTCAGTATTAAAACCCTTCAAAAATATCCACAGCAGAATATTCAAAAACTTCCTACATCTAACTAAAGATGTAGGAGCGTATATATGCAACTCCAGCGAATCCTACAATCAGAGCAGGAATACAAACAAAAACAAGCACACAGCAGTGTGCGACAGAGACAAAAAACCAAACACTTATCTTTGCTGAATTTGGCAGCTAAGCAGGAGAAGCCAGAAAGTGATCCAACACTTCACAAGGAACATTGACAACTGGAAAGGGCTAATGAATCCTGCACACCTAAATATCCCAGTCAGAATTGTAATCAGCAGATACACCTGGCCAGGACTGCAACTCAGAGACAACTGCATTCCCACCTACAACCACTGGAGGGAACCCAAGAGCAGAATTCACAAAAGTACCCCCCCCCCTTGAGGAGGGGTCACCGAACCCTCACCAGGGCCCCCAGGACGATCAGGATGAGCCAGATGAAAGGCACGGACCAAATCAGCAGCATGAACATCAGAGGCAAAAACCCAAGAATTATCCTCCTGGCCATAACCCTTCCATTTGACCAGGTACTGAAGCTTCCGCCTCGAAAAACGGGAATCCAAAATCTTCTCAACAACATATTCCAACTCCCCATCAACCAACACAGGGGCCGGAGGATCAACAGAGGGAACAACGGGCTCCACATATTTCCGCAACAAAGATCTATGGAAGACATTATGGATAGCAAAAGAGGCCGGAAGCGCCAGTCGAAAAGACACCGGATTAATAATCTCAGAAATCCTATAAGGACCAATAAACCGAGGCTTAAACTTAGGAGAAGAAACCCTCATAGGAACATGACGGGAAGACAACCAGACTAGATCCCCAACCCGAAGTCGGGAACCAACACACCGACGACGATTAGCAAAACGTTGAGCCTCCTCTTGAGACAACACCAAATTGTCCACCACATGAGCCCAAATCTGCTGCAACCTGTCCACCACAGAATCCACACCAGGACAGTTAGAAGGCTCAACCTGCACAGAAGAAAAACGAGGATGAAAACCAAAATTACAAAAGAAAGGCAAAACCAAGTTAGCCGAACTAGCCCGATTATTAAGGGCAAACTCGGCCAATGGCAAGAAAGCCACCCAATCATCCTGATCAGCAGACACAAAGCATCTCAAATAAGTCTCCAAAGTCTGATTAGTTCGCTCGGTCTGGCCATTTGTCTGAGGATGAAACGCAGAAGAAAAAGACAAATCAATGCCCAGCCTAGCACAAAAGGCCCGCCAAAACCTAGAAACAAACTGGGAACCTCTGTCAGACACAATATTCTCCGGAATACCATGCAAACGGACCACATGCTGAAAAAACAACGGAACCAAACCTGAAGAGGAAGGCAATTTAGGCAAAGGCACCAAATGAACCATCTTAGAGAACCGGTCACAAACAACCCAGATAACAGACATCTTCTGGGAGACCGGAAGATCAGAAATAAAATCCATGGAAATATGCGTCCAGGGCCTCTCAGGGACTGGCAATGGCAAAAGCAACCCACTAGCACGGGAACAACAAGGCTTGGCCCGCGCACAAGTCCCACAGGACTGCACAAAAGAACGCACATCACGCGACAATGAAGGCCACCAAAAGGACCTACCAACCAAATCTCTGGTACCAAAAATGCCAGGATGACCAGCCAACACGGAACAGTGAACCACAGAAATCACTCTACTAGTCCATCTGTCAGGAACAAACAGTTTCCCCACAGGACAGCGGTCAGGTTTGTCAGCCTGAAATTCCTGAAGAACCCGTCGTAAATCAGGGGAAATGGCAGAAAGGACCACCCGCTCTTTCAGAATACCGACCGTCTCTAAGACCCGAGGAGAATCAGGCAAAAAACTCCTCGAGAGGGCATCAGCCTTAATATTCTTAGAACCCGGAAGGTACGAGACCACAAAATCAAAACGGGAAAAAAACACGGACCATCGAGCCTGTCTAGGATTCAGCTGTTTAGCAGACTCGAGGTAAATCAAATTCTTATGATCGGTCAAGACCACAATACGGTGCTTAGCTCCCTCAAGCCAATGTCGCCACTCCTCAAACGCCCACTTCATAGCCAACAACTCTCGATTGCCGACATCATAATTGCGTTCAGCAGGCGAAAACTTACGGGAAAAGAAGGCACACAGTTTCATTAACCCCTTCCCGACCCATGACGCCACGTAGGCGTCATGAAAGTCGGTGCCAATCCGACCCATGACGCCTATGTGGCGTCATGGAAAGATCGCGTCCCTGCAGATCGGGTGAAAGGGTTAACTCTCATTTCACCCAATCTGCAGGGACAGGGGGAGTGGTAGTTTAGCCCAGGAGGGGTGGCTTCACCCCCCCGTGGCTACGATCGCTCTGATTGGCTGTTGAAAGTGAAACTGCCAATCAGAGCGATTTGTAATATTTCACCTATTATAACTGGTGAAATATTACAATCCAGCCATGGCCGATGCTGCAATATCATCGGCCATGGCTGGAAACACTGGTCTGCCCCCACCCCACCGATCGCCCCCCCAGCCCCCCGATCTGTCCGGTACACTGCTCCGGCTCCCCTCCGTCCTGTGCTCCGCTCCCCCCGTGCTCTTGTCCGCTCACCCCCGTGCTCCAATCACCCCCACGTGCTCCAATCACCCCCCCTGCACTCCGATCCACCCCCCCGTGCTCCGTTCCACCCCCCGTGCTCCGTTCCACCCCCCCGTGCTCCGTTCCACCCCTCCCGTGCTCCGATCCACTCCCCCATGCTCCGATCCCCCCGCCCCCGGGCTCCTCCCCACCCCATCATACTTACCGATCCTGCCGGGATCCGTCCGTCTTCTCCCTGGGCGCCACCATCTTCCAAAATGGCGGGCGCATGCGTTCCAAAGTGCATTTTGATCACTGAGATATAATCTATCTCAGTGATCAAAATAAAAAAAATAATAAACGACCCCCCCCTTTGTCACCCCCATAGGTAGGGACAATAAAAAAAATAAAGAATTTTTTTTTCCCACTAATGTTAGAATAGGGTTAGGGTTAGGGCTAGGGTTAGGGTTAGGGGTAGGGTTAGGGGTACGGTTAGGGGTAGGGTTAGGGGTAGGGGTAGGGCTAGGGTTAGGGTTTCGGTATGTGCACACGTATTCTGGTCCTCTGCGGATTTTTCCGCTGCGGATTTGATAAATCCGCAGTGCTAAACCGCTGCGGATTTATGGCGGATTTACAGCGTTTTTTCTGCGCATTTCACTGCGGTTTTACAACTGCGGTTTTCTATTTGAGCAGTTGTAAAACCGCTGTGGAATCCGCATAAAAAAGCGACATGCTGCGGAATGTAAACCATGTGTACAGCGATTTTTGTTTCCCATAGGTTTACATTGAACTGTAAACTCATGGGAAACTGCTGCGGATCCGCAGCGTTTTCCGCAGCGTGTGCACATACCTTTAGAATTAGGATATGTGCACACGGTGCGGATTTGGCGGCGGATCCGCAGCGGATTGGCCGCTGCGGATTCGCAGCAGTGTTCCATCAGGTTTACAGTACCATGTAAACCCATGGAAAACCAAATCCGCTGTGCCCATGGTGCGGAAAATACCGCGCGGAAACGCTGCGTTGTATTTTCCGCAGCATGTCAATTCTTTGTGCGGATTCCGCAGCGTTTTACACCTGTTCCTCAATAGGAATCCGCAGGTGAAATCCGCACAAAAAACACTGGAAATCCGCGGAAAATCCGCAGGTAAAACGCAGTGCCTTTTACCCGCGGATTTTTCAAAAATGATGCTGAAAAATCTCACACGAATCCGCAACGTGGGCACATAGCCTTAGGGTTAGGGTTGGAATTAGGGTTGTGGTTAGGGGTGTGATTAGGGTTATGGCTACAGTTGGGATTAGAGTTAGGGGTGTGTTGGGGTTAGTGTTGGAGGTAGAATTGAGGGGTTTCCACTGTTTAGGCACATCAGGGGTCTCCAAACGCAACATGGCGCCACCATTGATTCCAGCTAATCTCGTATTCAAAAAGTCAAATGGTGCTCCCTCACTTCCGAGCCTGTTGTGAATTCTGTGGCAGAGCTCCCTCCTGTGGTCACAAGTGGTACTTCGGCTGATTCTCTCTGTGAGCTTCCGTTGGTGGAGGAGAGTGGTACTGCGGCTTCTGAGTTTCCTTCCTCAGGTGATGTGGTGAAGTCGTTAGGTGCTGCTCTATTTAACTCCACCTAGTGCTTTGATCCTGGCTTCCAGTCAATGTTCTAGTATTGGACCTGTCTCCTCCTGGATCGTTCCTGTGGCCTGCTGCTCTGCATAGCTAAGTTCCGCTTTTGCTATTTTGTTTGCTGTTTTTTCTGTCCAGCATTGCTTATTTGTTTTTTCTTGCTTGCTGGAAGCTCTGGGACGCAGAGGGTGTACCTCCGTGCCGTTAGTTCGGTGCGGAGGGTCTTTTTGCCCCCTTTGCGTGGTTGTTTGTAGGGTTTTGTGTTGACCGCAAAGTTACCTTTCCTATCCTCGCTCTGTTCAGAAAGTCGGGCCTCACTTTGCTAAATCTATTTCATCTCTACGTTTGTCTTTTCATCTTTACTCACAGTCATTATATGTGGGGGCTGCCTTTTCCTTTGGGGTATTTCTCTGAGGCAAGGTAGGCTTATTTTCTATCTTCAGGCTAGCTAGTTTCTCAGGCTGTGCCGAGTTGCATAGGGAGCGTTAGGCGCAATCCACGGCTGCCTCTAGTGTATGGTTGGAGAGGATTAGGGATTGCGGTCAGCAGAGTTTCCACGTCTCAGAGCTCGTTCTATATATTTGGGTTATTGTCAGGTCACTGTATGTGCTCTGACTTCTATGTCCATTGTGGTACTGAATTACCAGATCATAACACGAGCCCCGACGTGTGCCCAAACAGTGGTTTACCCCCACATATGGGGTACAAGCATACTCAGGATAAACTGCGCAACAATTACTGGGGTCCAATTTCTCTTGTTACCCTTGTGAAAATAAAAAAATGCTTGCTAAAACATCATTTTTGAGGAAAGAAAAATGATTTTTTATTTTCACGGCTCTGCGTTGTAAACGTCTGTGAAGCACTTGGGGGATCAAAGTGCTCACCACATATCTAGATAAGTTCCTTGGGGGGTCTAGTTTCTAAAATGGGGTCACTTGTGGGGGGTTTCTACTGTTTAGGCACACCAGGGGCTCTTCAAACGCAACGTGACGCCCGCAGACCATTCCATCAAAGTCTGCATTTCAAAAGTCACTACTTCCCTTCTGAGCCCCGACGTGTGCCCAAACAGTGGTTTACCCCCACACATGGGGTATCAGCGTACTCAGGAGAAAGTGGACAACAACTTTTGGGGTCCAATTTCTCCTGTAACCCTTGGGAAAATAAAAAATTCTGGGCTAAATAATTATTTTTGAGGAAAGAAAACATATTTATTATTTTCACGGCTCTGCATTATAAACTTCTGTGAAGCACTTGGGGTTCATAGTGCTCACCACACATCTAGATAAGTTCCTTTCGGGGTCTAGTTTCCAAAATGGGGTCACTTATGGGGGGTTTCTACTGTTAAGCCACATCAGGGGCTCTGCATACGCAACGTGACGCCCACAGAGCATTCCATCAAAGTCTGCACTTCAAAACGTCACTACTTCACTTCCGAGCCCCGGCATGTGCCCAAACAGTGGTTTACCCCCACATATGGGGTATCAGCGTACTCAGGAGAAACTGGACAACAACTTTTGGGGTCAAATTTCTCCTGATACCCTTGGGAAAATAAACAATTGCAGGCTAAAAGATCATTTTTGAGAAAATAATTTTTTTTTAATTTTATTTTCATGGCTCTGCGTTATAAACTTCTATGAAGCACTTGGGGGTTCAAAGTCCTCACCACACATCTAGATTAGTTCCTTTGGGGGTCTAGTTTCCAAAATGGGGTAATTTCTTGGGGATCTCCAATGTTTAGGCACACAGGGGCTCTCCAAACGTGACATGGTGTCCGATAATGATTGGAGCTAATTTTCCATTTAAAAAGCCAAATGGCTGCCTTCCCTTCCGAGCCCTGCCGTGCGCCCAAACAGTGGTTTACCCCCACATATGGGGTATCAGCGTACTCAGGACAAACTGGACAACAACATTTGGGGTCCAATTTCTCCTATTACCCTTGGCAAAATAGGAAATTCCAGGCTAAAAAATCATTTTTGAGGAAAGAAAAATTATTTTTTATTTTCATGGCTCTGCGTTATAAACTTCTGTGAAGCACCTGGGGGTTTAAAGTGCTCAATATGCATCTAGATAAGTTCCTTGGGGGGTCTAGTTTCCAAAATGGGGTCACTTGTGGGGGAGCTCCAATGTTTAGGCACACAGGGGCTCTCCAAACGCGACATGGTGTCCGCTAACAATTGGAGCTAATTTTCCATTCAAAAAGTCAAATGGCGCGCCTTCCCTTCCGAGCCCTGCCGTGTGCCCAAACAGTGGTTTACCCCCACATATGAGGTATCGGCGTACTCGGGAGAAATTGCCCAACAAATTTTATGATCCATTTTATCCTATTGCCCATGTGAAAATGAAAAAATTGAGGCGAAAAGAATTTTTTTGTGAAAAAAAAGTACTTTTTCATTTTTACAGATCAATTTCTGAAGCACCTGAGGGTTTAAAGTGCTCACTAGGCATCTAGATAAGTTCCTTGGGGCGTCTAGTTTCCAAAATGGGGTCACTTATGGGGGAGCTCCAATTTTTAGGCACACGGGGGCTCTCCAAATGTGACATGGTGTCCGCTAAAGAGTGGAGCCAATTTTTCATTCAAAAAGTCAAATGGCGCTCCTTCCCTTCCAAGCCCTGCCGTGCGCCCAAACAGTGGTTTACCCCCACATATGAGGTATCAGCGTACTCAGGACAAATTGGACAACAACTTTCATGGTTCAGTTTCTCCTTTTACCATTGGGAAAATAAAAAAATTGTTGCTAAAAGATAATTTTTGTGACTAAAAAGTTAAATGTTCATTTTTTCCTTCCATGTTGCTTCTGCTGCTGTGAAGCACCTGAAGGGTTAATAAACTTCTTGAATGTGGTTTTGAGTACCTTGAGGGGTGCAGTTTTTAGAATGGTGTCACTTTTGGGTATTTTCAGCCATATAGACCCCTCAAACTGACTTCAAATGGGAGGTGGTCCCTAAAAAAAATGGTTTTGTAAATTTCGTTGTAAAAATGAGAAATCGCTGGTCAAATTTTAACCCTTATAACTTCCTAGCAAAAAAAAATTTTGTTTCCAAAATTGTGCTGATGTAAAGTATACATGTGGGAAATGTTATTTATTAACTATTTTGTGTCACATAACTCTCTGGTTTAACAGAATAAAAATTCAAAATGTGAAAATCGCGAAATTTTCAAAATTTTCGTTTTTATCACAAATAAACACAGAATTTATTGACCTAAATTTACCACTAACATGAAGCCCAATATGTCACGAAAAAACAATCTCAGAACCACTAGGATCCGTTGAAGTGTTCCTGAGTTATTACCTCATAAAGGGACACTGGTCAGAATTGCAAAAAACGGCAAGGTCTTTAAGGTCAAAATAGGCTGGGTCATGAAGGGGTTAAGGAACCAACAGGATCCCTCAGACAAAACGGCCCCTGCCCCAATCTCAGAAGCGTCAACCTCAACCTGAAATGGAAGAGAAACATCCGGTTGGCGCAACACCGGAGCAGAAGTAAATCAATGTTTAAGCTCCTGAAAGGCAAAGACAGCCGCAGAGGACCAATTCGCCACATCAGCGCCTTTCTTCGTCAAATCGGTCAAGGGTTTAACCACGCTGGAAAAATTAGCAATGAAACGGCGATAAAAATTTGCAAAACCAAAAAATTTCTGAAGGCTCTTCACGGATGCGGGCTGAATCCAATCATGAATGGCCTGAACCTTAACCGGATCCATCTCTATAGACGAGGGAGAAAAAATAAAGCCCAAAAAAGAAACCTTCTGCACCCCAAAGAGACACTTAGACCCTTTCACAAACAAAGCATTGTCACGAAGGATCTGAAATACCATCCTGACCTGTTGCACATGAGACTCCCAATCATCGGAAAAAATCAAAATATCGTCCAAATATACAATCAAGAATTTATCAAGATAAATCCGGAAGATTTCATGCATGAAGGACTGAAAAACAGATGGAGCATTAGAGAGTCCGAATGGCATCACAAGGTATTCAAAATGGCCTTCGGGCGTGTTAAACGCAGTTTTCCATTCATCACCCTGCTTAATACGAACAAGATTATATGCCCCTCGAAGGTCAATCTTCGTAAACCAACTAGCTCCCTTAATCCTAGCAAACAAATCGGAAAGCAAAGGTAAAGGGTATTGAAACTTGACCGTGATTTTATTCAAGAGGCGATAATCTATACAGGGTCTCAAGGAACCATCTTTTTTAGCAACAAAAAAGAACCCCGCTCCCAACGGTGAAGAAGATGGTCGAATATGCCCTTTCTCCAAAGACTCCTTAATATAGCTCCGCATGGCGGTATGTTCAGGCACAGACAGGTTGAAAAGTCGACCCTTAGGAAACTTACAGCCTGGAATCAAGTCAATAGCACAATCGCAGTCCCTGTGCGGTGGAAGGAAACTGGACTCCGAATGCATCCTGAAAATCAGACAAAAACTCCAGAATTTCAGAAGAGGAAGAAGAGGAGATTGACATCAAAAGAACATCATTATGAACCCCCTGACAACCCCAACTAGTCACAGACATGGACTTCCAATCCAACACAGGATTATGTACCTGCAACCACGGAAAACCCAGCACGATAGCATCATGCAAGTTATGCAACACCAGAAATCAACAATCTTCCTGATGGGCTGGCGCCATGCGCATGGTCACCTGTGTCCAAAACTGGGGCTTATTTTTAGCCAAGGGTGTAGCATCAATGCCCCTTAAAGGAATAAGGTTCTGCAAAGGCTGCAAGGGAATACCACAACGCTTGGCAAACTCAAAGTCCATTAAATTCAAGGCGGCGCCTGAATCCACAAACGCCATGACAGAAAATGATGACAATGAGCAGATCAAGGACACAGATAACAAAAATTTAGGTTGTACAGTACTGATGGTAATTGAACTGGCGATCCTCTTTGTCCGCTTAGGGCAGACAGAAATGACATGAGAAGCGTCGCCACAATAATAACACAACCTATTTTGACGTCTGAAAACTTGTCGTTCCGTTCTAGACAGAATTCTATCACACTGCATAGGCTCAGGAATTTGCTCTGAGGATAACGCCACAGCGCGCACAGTTCTGCGCTCCCGCAAGCGCCGGTCAATCTGAATGGCCAGAGACATAGAATCACTCAGACCGGAAGGCGTGGGAAACCCCACCATAACATCTTTAACGGATTCAGAAAGCCCCCTTCTGAAAATTGCCGCCAAAGCATCATTATTCCATTTAGGTTCATCATATAATAATCCCAAAGCCTGAAAAAAGGAATCAATATTAAGCAAAGCTGGATTCCCAGATTCCAGGGAAAACGCCCAATTCTGCGGGTCGCCACGCAGCAGGGAGATTACGATTTTTGCCTGCTGAATGGAATCACCAGAGGATCGAGGTCTCAGAGCAAAAAACAGTTTACAGTTGTTTTTAAAACTCAAAAATTTGGACCTGTCACCAGAAAACAAATCAGGAGTAGGAATCTTCGGTTCTAAAGCAGGAGTCTGAACAATATAATCAGAAATACCCTGCACCCTAGCAGCAAGCTGGTCTACACGAGAAGCTAATTCCTGAACATTCATGCTTGCACCAGGCTCCTCAGCCACCCAGATATTAAGAGGGAAGAGAACACAAACAGACTGGAGAAAAAAAAATGGCTCAAGACCTTTCTTCCCTTCTTGAGATGCATTTAACACTGCAGTGTGTCTTCAAGAAAATGGCGCCGGAAAGCGCGGACTGCGCAGGCGCTGATTCCTGCTGCCGAGATCGGCGCCTGCGCAGTCTGCGCTTTCCGGCACCATTTTCTTGAAGACACTGCAGTGTGTCTTCAAGAAAATGGCGCCGGAAAGCACGGACTGCGCAGGCGCCGATTCCGGCAGAGGAGGACGAAAAAAATGGGTGGAAAGGAATGGCGTAATTAACAAATTGCTGTGGCATGAAGTGCCACAGCATAATCAGGGCGCAAATATGTGCACGGTGTCCCCCTGCTCCCGACCCCTGTTCCCGGCAGTCCACGCCTTCCGGCGCCATTTTTTTTCCTGAGACTCTATAATGTAACGCTAGGAGCGTCGCGCCTGCACAGTCTATAAAGGCTTCGGACAGAGTGACGCTCCCAGCGTTTTATTATAGATAGACATATATATATATATATATATATATATATGTCTAAGTGGTACTTCCATCTGTTTGTCTGTAACGGAAATCCCGCGTCACTGATTGGTCGTGGCCGGCCGGTCGCGACCAATCAGCGACAGGCACAGTCCGGCCGCGAATTCGCCCTTCCTTACTCCCCTCCAGTCAGTGCCCCATAGCGGTTTAACAGTCCGTTAAACGGGCTGCGTTACACCCCGGCATAACGCCCCAGTCTGTTAACGCTGCTATTAACCCTGTGTGACCAACTTTTTACTATTGATGCAGCCTATGCAGCATCAATAGTAAAAAGATCTAATGTTAAAAATTAAAAAAAATTAAACACGGGTATTACATACCTGGTAATGTGTTTTTTCATGAGACATGACGGCACCACGAGAGAGAGGGGATCCGCCCATCAAGGACAGGAAACCTTCAAGATAAAAGGGGCGGCTCCTCTCTCCACATCAGTTGTTTTACAGAGTACGAGAGGAACTCCGCTGGTTAGTGTACACATAAATAATACCTCCTATACGGTTCTATTCACCGATACCCCAGGGAGTGTATAATACAAATAATGCTAATAATGCACCCAACTAATGACGTGATCAAAAGGGTGGGAATATAAGGGTGCCGTCATGTCTCATGAAAAAACACATTACCAGGTATGTAATACCCGTGTTTTTCCATCATACATGACGGCACCACGAGAGAGTTACAGAGATTTGTATTCTCTTCTAGGGAGGGATCACTGCTTGCAGGGCTGCCACTAGAAATTTCGGGGCCCCATACTGGCAAAATTTTCGGGGCCCCCTTGAAACTCCGCCCAGGCTCCACCCCTCGAACTGTCCACAGTCCCACCGCTCTCTCTTGGAAAATCTCCACTTCTCACCTATCACACATTAACAGTTCCCATCACCAGATCACACATATAGCCGGCAGCTTTTGTTTTGGCCAAAAGATTTTTTAAGCCGCCACCATAACACGGTAGACACTTTTGGTCGGGCCCTACTCTGCTGTAACCTATTAAATATTTGTTAAAATATGCAATACAATTTAGGTATATTTTTATTTATTTTTCAATTTTTAAAATGACCAATAATACTACATACAAGGAACAAATACCACAGCACTATGACCAGACCACATATTACCACCACAGTGATCGAATAATATAAAATACAAGGAACAAATACCGCTACACCATGACCAGACCGCATATTACCACCAATGACTGAATACTACAATACTGATCAGTAATAAAAAAAAAACCCCACAATACTATCACCATCAGTGCCATTATACACAGGAGATCTGTACTTAGTATGCAGTGTCTGTGTACAGGTAATACAGTGATCACCGGTGACATTGTACACAGGAGCTCTGTATATAATGTATAGGTAATACAGTGATCACTGGTGACATTGTACACAGGACCTCTGTATATAGTATACAGTGTATAGTGTCAGTGTATAGGTAACGCTGACTCACCAGTGACGTCTCTAGGTGAAGTCCTTCATCTTTCATCCAGCACAGACCGCCATCACTTCATCCAGCCAGGACTCATCTCTGCAGGAAATAACACAGTTATCTCAAGTTCTGCTTGTAGAACACATTACTTAATTTTCCCAGCCTTTACATTACACCACATGAAGAACGCAACACAGTATCACTCTACACAGTAACAGGACCGCCCCCCCATTTAAAACAGTATACTCAAAAAATAAAATAAATGCATCACTGCAATAATAATATCCCTTAATTAGCTCCTATGGTAATATTCGCCATCCTAGCCCCCGTGTGTCTCATTCCTGGCGTCAGCCATATGTTCTCCCATCCTGCCCCATATGATCTCCCCATCCTGCCCCATCTGTCTCCATCGTATCCATCCTGCCCCATCTGTCTCCAATCCTGCCCCATCTGTCTCCATTCTGCCCCATCTGTTTCCAATCCTGCTCCATCTGTGTCCAGCACTCTGCCCCATCTGTGTCCAGCACTCTGCCCCATCTGTGTCCAGCACTCTGCCCCATCTGTTTCCAATCCTGCCCCATCTGTTTCCAATCCTGCCCCATCTGTGTCCAGCACTCTGCCCCATCTGTGTCCAATCCTGCCCCATCTGTGTCCAGCACTCTGCCCCATCTGTTTCCAATCCTGCCCCATCTGTGTCCAGCACTCTGCCCCATCTGTGTCCAGCACTCTGCCCCATCTGTGTCCAGCACTCTGCCCCATCTGTTTCCAATCCTGCCCCATCTGTGTCCAGCACTCTGCCCCATCGGTGTCCAATCCTGTCCCATCTGTGTCTAGCACTCTGCCCCATCTGTTTCCAATCCTGCCCCATCTGTTTCCAATTCTGCCCCATCTGTGTCCAGCACTCTGCCCCATCTGTGTCCAGCACTCTGCCCCATCTCTGTCCAGCACTCTGCCCCATCTCTGTCCAGCACTCTGCCCCATCTCTGTCCAGCACTCTGCCCCATCTCTGTCCAGCACTCTGCCCCATCTCTGTCCAGCACTCTGCCCCATCTCTGTCCAGCACTCTGCCCCATTTGTTTCCAATCCTGACCCATCTGTTTCCAATCCTGCCCCATCTGTGTCCAGCACTCTGCCCCATCTGTGTCCAGCACTCTGCCCCATCTGTGTCCAGCACTCTGCCCCATCTCTGTCCAGCACTCTGCCCCATCTCTGTCCAGCACTCTGCCCCATCTCTGTCCAGCACTCTGCCCCATCTCTGTCCAGCACTCTGCCCCATCTCTGTCCAGCACTCTGCCCCATCTCTGTCCAGCACTCTGCCCCATCTCTGTCCAGCACTCTGCCCCATCTCTGTCCAGCACTCTGCCCCATCTATGCCCCATCTCTGTCCAGCACTCTGCCCCATCTCTGTCCAGCACTCTGCCCCATCTGTTTCCAATCCTGACCCATCTGTTTCCAATCCTGCCCCATCTGTGTCCAGCACTCTGCCCCATCTGTGTCCAGCACTCTGCCCCATCTGTGTCCAATCCTGTCCCATCTGTGTCTAGCACTCTGCCCCATCTGTTTCCAATCCTGCCCCATCTGTGTCCAGCACTCTGCCCCATCTCTGTCCAGCACTCTGCCCCATCTGTGTCCAGCACTCTGCCCCATCGGTGTCCAATCCTGTCCCATCTGTGTCTAGCACTCTGCCCCATCTGTTTCCAATCCTGCCCCATCTGTGTCCAGCACTCTGCCCCATCTCTGTCCAGCACTCTGCCCCATCTCTGTCCAGCACTCTGCCCCATCTCTGTCCAGCACTCTGCCCCATCTCTGTCCAGCACTCTGCCCCATCTCTGTCCAGCACTCTGCCCCATCTGTGTCCAGCACTCTGCCCCATCTGTGTCCAGCACTCTGCCCCATCTGTGTCCAGCACTCTGCCCCATCTGTGTCCAGCACTCTGCCCCATCTGTGTCCAGCACTCTGCCCCATCTGTGTCCAGCACTCTGCCCCATCTGTGTCCAGCACTCTGCCCCATCTGTGTCCAGCACTCTGCCCCATCTGTGTCCAGCACTCTGCCCCATCTGTGTCCAGCACTCTGCCCCATCTGTGTCCAGCACTCTGCCCCATCTGTTTCCAATCCTGACCCATCTGTGTCCAGCACTCTGCCCCATCTCTGTCCAGCACTCTGCCCCATCTCTGTCCAGCACTCTGCCCCATCTCTGTCCAGCACTCTGCCCCATCTCTGTCCAGCACTCTGCCCCATCTGTTTCCAATCCTGCCCCATCTGTTTCCAATCCTGCCCCATCTGTGTCCAGCACTCTGCCCCATCTGTGTCCAGCACTCTGACCCATCTGTTTCCAATCCTGCCCCATCTCTGTCCAGCACTCTGCCCCATCTCTGTCCAGCACTCTGCCCCATCTGTTTCCAATCCTGCCCCATCTCTGTCCAGCACTCTGCCCCATCTCTGTCCAGCACTCTGCCCCATCTGTTTCCAATCCTGCCCCATCTCTGTCCAGCACTCTGCCCCATCTCTGTCCAGCACTCTGCCCCATCTCTGTCCAGCACTCTGCCCCATCTCTGTCCAGCACTCTGCCCCATCTCTGTCCAGCACTCTGCCCCATCTCTGTCCAGCACTCTGCCCCATCTCTGTCCAGCACTCTGCCCCATCTCTGTCCAGCACTCTGCCCCATCTCTGTCCAGCACTCTGCCCCATCTCTGTCCAGCGTTCTTCCCTGGGCCCCCCGGATCTCCGCTCTCAAGGAAAAAAAAAAAAAAAAGTTCTTACCTGGCCGTGCTCCTGCGGCGGGCGAAGTTCTCTGTCTCTACGCAGCTGCAGCGTGCACTCGTCGGCGACTGACAATGACGTCAGACGCCGGCGACATGCACGCACGCTGCGGCTGACGTCAGCTGCCAGCCTCAGATTGGCTGGCGGCTGTTAACTATTGACGTGCGGGCCCGCACGTCAATAGCTTTGAACAGCTGCAGCATCGGCGCTAAGGGCCTGGTTAGCCTGCGGCTGCCGGTAGGGGCCCGGTGAGATGAGACGGGGCCTGATGCGGGCCCACTCTGCCCACCGGGCCCGATACGCCAGTCACGGCCGTCATGCCCTGATGGCGGCCCTGTAAAATGCTCACATATATACATACAGTATACCAGTATATGACGTCTTCTCACGCATTATAGGTGAGGTGTGTTATTAAAGATAATTCATAAAAATACACACATGCATTGTGTGCTGGCATTAGGGTACAGGGTGCAGCACTCCTCTGCAGACATGGCATCTCTACACTGATAGAACTATAATATATATACATACACATATACACACACACACTGTACACTATACATTACGTACAATATATACTACAGATACAAGGATCATATATATATATATATATATATATATATATATACACACACACACTGTACACTATACATTACGTGCAATATATACTACAGATACAAGGATCATATATATATATATATATATATACACACACACACTGTACACTATACATTACGTACAATATATACTACAGATACAAGGATCATATATATATATATATATATATATATATATATATATATATACACACACTGTACACTATACATTACGTACAATATATACTACAGATACAAGGATCATATATATATATACACACACTGTACACTATACATTACGTACAATATATACTACAGATACAAGGATCATATATATATATATATATATATATATATATATATATATATATATATATATATATATATATATATATATATACACACACTGTACACTATACATTACGTACAATATATACTACAGATACAAGGATCATATATATATATACACACACTGTACGCTATACATTAACTACACTATATACTGCAGATACACTATTACATATACAAGGATCATCTCCAGTATATCCATACACTTATTTACAAACAAGAAAATACATATACTGCACACTATATATTACATACACTATATACACATAGTATTATATATACTTACCTATCCTGCAGGGCCTTCACCACCTGCACCATTATCCCAGGACAGCGGACAGCCAGGGCAGCAGTCAGCAGGAGACTATCATAAGAGCGGCTGCTTCCTCTTCCAGTGCAAACTCTTGGTCACCCCCTCCCCCGGTCCCGACTGCAAGTGATGAGTACAGGGAGACTTCCTGCACAGCAGTTTCCTAGCACTGGTGTTATGGAGGGACAGTGTAGTGTGGGGCCCTGCCGGCAGCTTGATCCCACAGGAATAGTGGGGCCCCGGGGTCCCTCCTGCAGCCCAGTGAGAAGCCCTAGTTCTGGAGCCACTAGGAGGCAGCACCACAGAATTGCTGACCTTTCCTGGCTTCAATCTCTTCCTGCAGAGCTCCGGTCACTGCTGCTGTTATGTTCTGGACTAGGTGAGGGTGAGAGATGATGGAGGCGGAGCCTCTGCTGGAGGCGGCACCGAGCTCTGCACAGAGCAAAAGCCCAGGTCCTTGTGCAGCGTCTGCTGCAGTGAGTGCGGCCACATCAGGCAGGAGCGATGATCACCTCATAATGCCTCCAGCCCAGCAGGAAAAGAGGTGGGGCCCAAAGTGTATGAGACATGCTGACTGCGTGTCTGGTCAGTCCGGGCCCTCCCTCCTTGCCTCTCCTCACCGGGCCCCTTACACATGTAATGGCTGTAATGCCCTGATGGCGGCCCTGACTGCTTGTAACACTCTTCTCCCAAAAGTGAGATCAGAGGTAGCAGATAGGTCTAGTCTATAATGTTTAAAAAATGTAGATGGAGAGGACCAAGTGGCCGCCTTACAGATTTGGTCGATGGTAGCATCTGCTCTCTCCGCCCACGACGTCGCCATGGCCCTCGTGGAGTGGGCTTTCAGACCCTGTGGAACAACCCTGCCTGCACTACTATATGCTAGAATAATGGCCTCTCTCACCCATCTAGCTATAGTCTGTTTTGAGGCTTTAAGGCCCTTCCTTGACCCCTGGAATGAAACAAATAAAGCCCTCTGTTTCCTCCAGGATTTAGTCACCTCTAGATACTGTAGGATACATCTCCTAACGTCTAGGCAATGGAGTCTCTCCTCTTTTTTGTTACTGGGATTGGGACAGAAAGAGGGTAGGGTTATATCCTGAGCTCTATGGAATCTCGATACCACTTTGGGGAGATATGCCGGATCTAATTTTAATACAACCCTATCGTCCATAATTTGTGTGTAAGGGGGGTCAGCTGACAACGCGTGTAAATCCCCCACCCTACGGGCCGACGTAAGTGCCACTAACAAAGCTGTTTTTAATGTTAGTATTTTATCAGAAGTTGTATTTAACGGCTCAAAGGGGCTTTCCGTCAGGGCAGTTAACACTAGATTTAGATCCCATGGTGGAGGAGTAGGAGATGGGACAGAGTCAGCTCTACTACAGGCTCGGATAAACCTCACCACCCACCTATTACTTGCCAGGTCACAGTTGAATAGGGCTGCTAAGGCTGAAATGTGTACTTTGAGGGTACTAACAGCTAACCCCAGATCTAAGCCCTTCTGCAGGAACTCCAGTATTGCCACTATCGGGACCTCCCCTTCCCGTATTGGCCCTGAGCTGGACAGGAATTTCTTCCATATCCTCCCATAGATCTTGGTCGTTACTGGTTTTCTGCTGCTGAGCAAGGTGGATATTAACCCAGCTGAGAACCCTTCTTTCTCTAGTAACGACCGCTCAAATGCCAGGCTGTCAAATGAAGCCCGGAGTTCTGCGGGTGGTTGAAGGGACCCTGAGTTAGAAGGTCCTGGTCTTCCGGGAGAACCCACGGGTCCGTCACTGACATCACTCTCAGCCAGTAGAACCACGGTCTTTTCGGCCAGAAGGGCGCTATCACGATCACTCTGGCCTTGTCTTCCCTGATCTTCCTCAGAACCACTGGGATTAGACATATCGGTGGGAAGGCATACAGGAGTCCAGATGTCCATTTTATGCTGAAGGCGTCTACTGCCAACGGCCTGTCTGTAGGGTTCAGGGAGCAGAATTTTTGGACTTTCTTGTTGACTTTTGAGGCAAAGAGGTCCACCCTGGGTTTTCCCCACATGTGCACTATCCGTTGAAAAACGGACTTTTTTAGGGACCATTCCCCTTGCCTCAAGTGGTTCCTGCTTAGAAAGTCTGCCTTTATGTTGTCCACACCTCGGATATGCAGGGCCGATAATGACAGGAAGTGCTTTTCGGCTAGAGACATGAGTCTTGTTGTTATGTGCATCAGTGCCCGAGAGCGGGTGCCTCCCTGGTGGTTCACGTATGCGACCGCTGTTCGGTTGTCCGATAGGACTCTCACATGATGCCCTGCCAAGTGTGGAAGTAATCTCTCTAGCGCCCTTTCTATTGCTAGGAGCTCCCACTCGTTTGAGGATAGATCTTTCTCCTCTTGAGCCCAGGGGTCTTGGACCCATAGTGTGTCTGAGTGAGCTCCCCATCCCCATGGACTGGCGTCCGTTGTGATTACCATGGAGGCTGTGAATGTCCAGGGAACTCCTCTGGGGAATGACTCTATCTGTAACCACCATCTGAGAGATTGGAGCACAGAGAGTGGTAGAGTGAGCTTCTGCTCTAACTGTCCCTGAAGTTCTCGGTCGTTCTGCAGCACACACCATTGCAGTTCTCTTGCATGGAACTGGGCCCATTTTACTGCCGGTATGCAGGAGGTTAGGGACCCCAACACCGACATGGCACTTCTTAAGGTCATTTCCGGCTTTTTTAATGTGGCCATAATCATCTGTTTGATTTTTTCTTCTTTTTCTTCTGGGAGGCGGCACTCCTGTGCCACGGAGTCCACCGTTATCCCCAGGAAATTCTGGATCATTGCCGGCTCTAGCTTGGACTTCTTCAGATTTAGTTGCCATCCCAGTGTCTGAAGAGTGTCCATCACTATCCTGACCTGCTCCTGACAGTGAGAAAAGTTCTTTCCCACTATCAGGAAGTCGTCCAAATAGGGAATTATTAGAGTGTCTTTTTCCCTGAGATGTGCTGTGACCTCTGCAATCAGCTTCGTAAATACGCGTGGGGCGGTTGCTATCCCAAAGGGCAGAGCCCTGTACTGGAAGTGACGCAGCTGGAACCCCATCTGAACTGCCACTCTGAGGAACTGATGATCTTGTTGTCTGATTGGGACGTGATAATAAGCGTCCTTGAGGTCGAGGACGGACATGTAGCATTGGGGATAGAGAAGTTTCACCGCCGATTTTATGGTTTCCATCTTGAATGATGGTACTACAAGAAATTTGTTGAGGCCTTTTAGATTTATAATTGTCCTCCAAGAGTTGTCCGGTTTTTTTATGAGAAAAAGAGGGGAATAAAATCCTTCCCTCCTTTCGTCTATAGGAACTTCTTCCAAGACGTGCTTGTCTAGGAGTGATGTTACTTCCCCCTCCAGACTGTCTTGCTTCTCTTGGGAGGACTGTACCGGGGTCTGCATATACCTTCTTGGAGGCCAGTGGTGAAACTTTATTCTTAGGCCTGATCCTACGATCTGCCGGATCCATATGCTGGAGGAGATCCTCTCCCAGGCTGGAAGGAAGTGAGAGAGCCTCCCTCCCACCTGAGAAGGACCGTCACTGGGAGGGTTTTTTGGTGTCTCTGGGGGACTTGCCGAAATAGAAGCCCTTTCCTCCCCTGGGTCGCTTGTCCAGGTTGCTTCTGTCTCGGTCCCTGTACTGCTGTCTTCGGAATCTTTGGCCTCTCCGAAAGGAGCGACGAAAGGGCTGAAACGGCTGTCTTGGAAAGTTCTTCTTTTTATCCCCGGCCTTCTCCAGTACCTCATCTAATGCTGGTCCGAACAGGAAGTTTCCCTCACAAGGCAAAGAACAAAGCTTCATTTTGGCCTGAGTGTCCCCTGGCCAGCATTTAAGCCATACGGCACGGCGTCCAGTGTTAGCTAACGCTGCTGATTTTGCTGCCAGCCTAGCAGAGTCTGCTGATGCTTCAGCCAGAAACATAGCCGCTGCCCTCATAGTTGGAAGTGACTCTAAAATAGCTTCCCTGGGAGCTTTTTGCTCCACCTGTTCCTCCAGGTTGTCTATCCAGATCTTAAGGGATCTGGCGACACAAGTGGCCGCGATAGCTGGCCTTAGTGCTTCCGCTGAGGCTTCTCAAGCTGTCTTCAGGGAACTGTCCACCTTCCTGTCCAGAGGTTCTTTTAGAGAACCTAGGTCCTCGAACGGCAGGGAGGATTTCCTGGCCACTTTTGAGACCGCCACATCGATTTTTGGGGCTCTGTCCCAAGATGAGGATGCTTCCTCTTCAAAGGGATACCTTCTTTTTAGGGAGGTAGTTATCTGGGACCTTTTTTCTGGCTTTTGCCATTCCCTTTTGATCAGTTCTTGTATTTGATCGTTAACAGGGAATGATCTCCGTTTCTTCTTTTGTAGGCCACTGAACATGAGTTCTTGGGCTGTCTTTTTGGCCTTCTCCTCTACCAGCCCCATGGTAGAGCGAACAGCTTTAATAAGTTTATCTGTAGCCTCTGCTGGAAAGGTGTCTTCCTCCTCAGAGCTACTATCAGAAGAGCGGGCCGTATCAGAATCCTGCTGTGACCCCGAGGAATCCCTTTGGGATGCTATAGAGGGGCTGGATCTGTCCCTAGATCTGGCATCTGTGTCAGGTGTCTGTAATGCTCTTACGGACTTAGAGACTTCGGACTGAATCAGAGATCTTAGGCTGTCCGTAAAGGAGGGTGTTTTCTCCGCCACAGTCTGGTTAATACAGTCCTGACACAGTCTTTTACCCCAAGATGACATTAAAGGCTTTTTACATAAGCCTCCCTCTCCTAGTGTATCCTCACCCACCCCCTGCAGACTGTGAGCCCTCGCGGGCAGGGTCCTCCCTCCTTATGTACTCGTGTGCCGTGTTATCTGCTCATGTTTAATGTATTTGTCTATATTTGCCCCGTATTCACATGTAAAGCGCCATGGAATAAATGGCGCTATAAAAATGTATAATAATAATAATAATAATAAGGGACATTCTCTATTTTTAGTCTTCGCCTTATACTTTTTAGGGACCTCCTATACTCCACCCCGCAATGTATATAAGAAAAGAGGGGAGAGACGGAGATAAGAGAAGAGAAAAGAACAGACATTAGCGTGCTGGACTTTCTCGTAGTTCACTCACCACTCGGACGTTTTCAAAGTACGGGTACCGGATCCGGAGGTTGGCTGGTTTTCTCCGTGTCTCCCAATGAGACTAGGGACCCCTCCTTGTTACGCCGATCCGTCCGTATACTGTCCGAGCGGCTTTTGCTGCTGACATGGCGGGTCTGGCTCTTTTCGCTTGAGCGAGACCGCCTCTCCTGCACCTCCTGCTGTGGCATCAAATGCTCTGGCGAGAAACTCTCCATTATACACACCAGCACACAACAAGAGTAGTCACCTTCAACCTGACCTGGTTTTAGTGACACAGGGCAGCACTTCTAGCTCGTTTAAATAGATTCACTTTTTTTTTTTTTAATGAATCACCTGGTTGATCCTGCCTTTATTGGCTGCTCAGCACCAAGTGTATTTAACTACCTGGCTGATCGTGCCTGCACCACCTCCGTGCATGTAATCAATCAAACATCTGGTTGATCCTGCATCTGCCACCGCTAGCGCAATGCTGCTGTATAAACAAAGCATGCCCCTGGCACCACTTCCGGGGCGCGCTCCTAATCATTCACCTGGTTGATCCTGCCTCTGACCCAAGTGCCACCGCTGGGTTCTGCGCGCGCACCCTGCACTTACTTCCGGTGCGCGCTGCTCTGTCGCCCTCCAGCGTCCATGCACTCACCTTCCAGGCGCGCATCCGGCCCTTACTTCCGGTGCACGCCGAAGATTCCTGTCCTCCTGCCCCAGTGCCCTGCACAAACGTTCCGAGCGCTGCTGCCCAGCGATGTGCGCACGAGCGGCCGCCTCCTGGAATCATGGCTTCGGCCAGGCAGGAAACTCTGCAGTGTCCCCTCCGTCCGACACGCCACGCTCACCTCCAGATCCATGCTGTCAGATACCGCTCCACACCTCTCCGCTTGTCTCAGGTACCGATCCAGGAAGGAAGGAGAGGGAGGGAAGGGGAGGGGGTGGGCTGGGGGGACCATCTGCAGTGCTCAACAGGGATGGCATAAAACCTCCAAGGAGCCTTACCTAGCCTGGGCACCGATGTGTCTCACAGGCTGCATGGCCACCATAGTCAACAGGGAGGGAGCACCTTTGTGACCTCCGAGGACAATTGGCAGGTGGATTTTTTTTTTGGTAAAAGGGAAGGCCTCCGAGGCTCCAACTTCACCCGGGCATTCGCCTCGCGGGCTGTGGCCATGCTTCGCTCAGGGGGGGCATGGTATACATTGACCCCCGAGGCGACTACGGGTACCTGGTGACGGGTGCAGCAGACAGCGCCTGCCCAAATCCACCCGACCCAGATCCCGGCATCCTCTTCAGTCTTCATCAGATGTCTTCCATCTTGAGGGTTCCCCGTCAAGGACAGGAAACCAACTGATGTGGAGAGAGGAGCCGCCCCTTTTATCTTGAAGGTTTCCTGTCCTTGATGGGCGGATCCCCTCTCTCTCGTGGTGCCGTCATGTATGATGGAAAAAAATCATTATATTCTCACCTTCCGGCGCCTTTCTTTTCTCGCAAGACTGCTACATCATCACATGTTATTGCTGCAATGCATTCTTGGGACCGGAGGGTCGCAAGGAGCATCGCTAAATGCCTGGGCTGGATCCAGGGGCCGCCGGAAAGTGAGTATATAACTATTTTTAATTTTAATTCTTTTTTTTAACAGGGATATGGTGCCCACATTGCTATATACTACGTGGGCTGTGTTACATACGGTGTGGCCTGTGTTATATACTACGTCTCTGTGCTATATACTACGTGGGCTGTGTTACATACTACATGGCTGTGCTACATACTACGTGGCTATGCAATATACTACGTGGCTGGGCAATATGCTACATGGCTGGGCAATATGCTACATGGCTGTGTTATATACTACGTGGCTGTGCTACATACTACGTGGGCTGGGCTATATACTACGTGGCCTGTGTTATATACTACGTGGGCTGTGTTATATACTATGTGGGCTGTGTTATATACTGCGTGGGCTGTGCTATATACTACTATACATATTCTAGAATACCGAATGCGTTAGAATCGGGCCACCGTCTAGAGTGTATATATATATATATATATACACACAATAACAGTAATTTTGACGAGGTCTGCTCAAACTTTTGAATGCCCCTGTATGTATGTATGTATGTGTATAGATATATATATATATACATATATATATCTATACACATACATACATACATATACACATACATACATACAGGGGCATTCAAAAGTTTGAGCAGACCTCGTCAAAATTACTGTTATTGTGAACAGTTAAGTAAGTTGAAGATTAAATAATCTCTAAAAATGCCTAAAGTTAAAGATGACTAGTGATGAGCGAGTATACTCGTTGCTTGGGTTTTCCCGAGCACGCTTGGGTGGTCTGCGAGTATTTGTTAGTGCTCGGAGATTTACAGCTGCTAGCCAGCCTAAGTACATGTGGGAGTTGCCTGGTTGCTAGGGAATCCCCACAGGTATCCAAGCTGACTAGCAGCAGTAAATCATGCAGATGCGGCAACAAAATCTAAATCTCTGAACACTAACAAATACTAGGAGACCACCCGAGCGTGCTCGGGAAAACCATCACTAAAGATGACGCATTTCCTTTGTATTTTAGGCAAAAAGAAAATATATATTTTCATCTATTACATTTTAAAAATTACAAAAAGGAAAATTAGCTGATGCAACAGTTTGCATGGTTAGCACCCACTTTTGAAGCCAGCCAAATCTTTCAATTCCTGTTTGAGGGATTTACATCCATTCTTCCTTGGAAATTTCTTCCAGTTCTGTGATATTCTTGGGTTGTCTTGCATACACTGCTATTTTGAGGTATAGCCACAGATTTTCAATGATCCGTTTGCGGTCCGTTCCTCGCTAGCGCAGATCCCCGATCTGCGCTAGCGGTATCTGCAAACGCGATCCCTTTTGGGACATTGCGTTAGCGCAGTCCATAGCACTATGCGCTAAACGGACTGCCCTAACGCAATGTGACCCTAGCCTTACAGTTAACTGCCATTTCTGAATTAAATTCTGAACTGAGGAAAGTGCAACTTGAAAACGCTTTGCTATCTTCTAATAGCCTTCTCTTTGTGGGCCTTCACCATTTTCAGAGTGCTAGGCAGCTGCTTAAAAGAACCCATGGCTGCTGTTTTTTTGGCATAATGTTAGAAGAGGATGGGTTTTTATAAAGCAGGGAAATTTGAATCACCTGGTCTTTCCTAACGATGATGGTGAACAAGCCATAACCCTAACAAGCCAATTAAGAAACAAAGTCAAAGTTATCTGAGAACACAAATCTTCAAGGCTGCCCAAACTTTTACATTGGCCCATATTCCTTTTTGTGATTAAAAAAAATAAATTAACTGGACTTACCGGTAATTCAGTTTTTAGGAACCCTCCATGACAGCACCACAAGAGGTTTCTCCCCACCCTAATAAGGACAGGAAACACAAAGAATGTCAAATAGCCCGCCCCACTTCCTCTCTATTGAATACTTCAATATTTATTTACACCAAGGAATTATACAAACAAAAATAGTAGGGCGGAAATGACCCATGCTGTCGTGGAGCATTCGTAGAAATCGAATTACTGGCAAGTCTAATTCTATTTTCACAAGTAACCCTCTACGACATCACCACTGGAGGAAAACCAAAGAATACGGTTTTAGAGAGGGACAGCAGCCTGGAGAACTTTTCTCCCAAAGGCCAAATCTGTATTAGAAATTAGGTCTAATCTCTAATGTTTAGATAATGTATGGATGGAGGACCAGGTAGCAACTCTGCAGATCTGTTCAATGGAAGCTCTTGCCCTTTTAGCCTATGAGATGGATACAGCTCTGGTGGAGTGCGCTGTGAACTTCTCTGGAGGTACCAAGTTCTGTTTCTTGTAATCTCTGCAAATCACTTTTTTGATCCAATTTGTCTGTATTGTTGGATGAAGATATTCTGATCCTTCCTACAGGTTTTTGATAGTTGGATAGTGAAGGAGAGCTCTACGTGTGTCCAGAGTATGGACGCCATTTCTCTATTGTTAGATGGATTTTGGCAAAAATAAGGTAAAACAATCTTGAGACCTATGGAACTCCGAGGCTACTTTAGGTAGAAAAGATGGGTCCAAGTGTATAATGATCCTATCTTCTGGAGTTCTTAAAGAAGGTTCTCTGGTCGAGAGAGCATGTAGCTTACTGATTCTTCTCGCTGTTGTGATTGCCACCAAAAAAGCTGTTTTCCAGGACAGTTTGTCTATGTCTATAGTGACTATAGGCTCAAATGGTGTAAGTACCTTTGAGGACTACATTCAGATCCCAGGTCAGGACCAAGTTGGATACTTTCGGTTGTAATCGAGAAGCTGCTATCACAAACCTTCTGGTCCAATGATGCCAGGCTTTGGTCAAAATATGAACTAAGGGCTGCCATTTCAAGTTATAGCTTGCTGGTCTTTAATCCCCTTTCCAGACCACTCAGTAGGAAGTCTAGAATTTTGGCCATGTTTGGATGTAGAAGATCTGGAGGGGTAGAGCCAGAAATAAAGCTTTTCATGTTTTGTTATTGATGGAATTTGTTATCGGATTTTTACTGTTCTGAAGCGTATACATGACCTTGTCGGAGAGACCCCTAGCTTTTAGGATGACGGACTCAGAAGCGAGGTTGCAAGTCTTAAGGCTAGAGGACCTGGGTGATAAATTGGCCTTTTGTGAAAAAGGTTGCTGATTGATGGGAGATCAGGGGACCTTCTATTTTTAGTCTGTTCAATGTTCCAAACCCGCTACTCTTTGGCCAGAGAGGTGCCACTAGGATTGTCCTTATCTTGTCCATTCTGATTTTATGTAATGTTCTAGGCACAATGGGAATTTTTTGACCAACATCTGAAATACTTCCGTTTTTAGGCTCCATTCCCTTGGGTGTTGTGACGCTAGTCACTAATCACGGACAAGCTGTGAGGAGAGAAGTCAGATGTTCCGAAGTCAGTACCAAGAGAGCACATAGCACACTAAGGGAAAAGACGAAGGTGTAAGTCAGAGCACAGTCCAGGGTCAGAATACCAAAGGAAATAATGGATTAGAAAAGGGGCAATAACAATCGTGTAGTCAGAACACGGCCCAAAGATCAGGCAGCAGTAGATCAGAACTTTCAGCATAGCAATCTGGCGAACACACACCAGAGAGCAGAAGCTTTTGACTGGCAGTAATCTGGGCTATACAGCTCACCTAAATATCAAGGCTATTACTAAGAACAGGGAGCACCTGGAGAAGTCTCTGCACCTCCCAGTCTCAAATAGGTTAATTAAGCTGTCAATCAAAGCACCGACAGCTCAGCATGCCCCAGCACAGGATAGGATGACAGAGTTGTAAATCACCGAGCCCAAACGCACTGTGTTAGGGTTGGCGGAATACACCGAGTAAATATATATTGAATAGTAGGTGAGTAGTGTATAATTCATAGGTTTCGTCAAACTCAATCTGACAGGTGCCCCGCCCCTATCAAAGTGTATCAAAGTGTGTAACCCCTCCCCTCCTCCTGTCAGCCAGCTGTCCCTGAGGCTGGCTCATTTCCCCTTTTGATATCGTTTGATATACTTTAATTTGTTGTAGTTTTGATATTATTCCTCGTATTTTGTTTTTATACATAGTCCGAGTTTGATTCTGTAAGCTGTGTTTTGAGAACTTATATAACACATGTTTATAATTATAGCCTAGTCGTGTATTTATTTTACACGTGGTTTATAACACCTTTCTCATTTGTTTTATATTAGATTTTATACGTAGCCCGAGTTTGATTCTGCAAGCTGTGTTTTATTCAGTGTATTCATATAGTGGAGAACTTAAAGCTGTCTATTTGTTTTTGTAAATGGTGAACACTAACTAAATGGTGAACATTACCTAAATGTTTAGGTTAACTGCGGTTCAGAGGTTTATAACACCTAGGTCAATTGTTGTTGTATTTGCGTACCCAATAAATGTTTATTTTCACAAGCAGAAGAGGCAGCTTTTCTGTTTGTACATGTATTGTACCTGAAGGTTATTGCGGGTCATGTGCCCAGGCATTGGTTTTTATAACGCCGAATGTTTGATATTTGCTTTCTCTTTTTTGTGTCCTGAAGATGGCATCTGAGAAGTTATTTAGCTGTTATCTGTGGGGCATTGTAAGCTGTGTTTATTCACAGTGTAGCAGATTTTCTCCTTGTGGCTGCCTTATATACACAAACAGAAGAGTTACTGGACAACTTATTTCTGATATATATATATATATATAATATGCACCAATGTTACAACACAAGCTATAATATGACCCAATGTTACAACACAAGTAAGAAGCGGCGTGTTTTATACGAATAAAAACCAAAGACACGATATTGTAAAAATGTAAAAAAATTTATTTCTCACAATAAAGCAACATCTCAAAGACATTTCAATACTATAAAAAATTCTTACAGAATATAAAAAGTAAAAAACATTAAATAGTACAATGAACAATTACACTTCTTACAAAATAATTAATATAGCGTTACAAGGCGTGTACAGCATTTATCCAGTACATTCTTTACACAGATTAGAATGTAGAATGTTAGCCCGCAAGGCCTGGGTCCTCTGTATCAGTCCGTCATTGTTAGTTTGTTTACTGTATGTGCTATTTGTAACGTGTATGTAACCCCGTCTCATGTACAGCACCATGGAATCAGTGGTGCTATATAAATAAATAATAATAATATATATATTTAGCTTTCTTACATGTGATACATGAAAGATAAATATCTTTGTACCGTGTTACAATGAAATTTCTCCCTATCTAAAAGCAAAAAGGCGCGCCTAATTACCCATGATGAGGTGAAGAGCAGGGCCATTATCGGTTAGCGGCTCCACGGCTTCAATGCGCTCATAATTCTGCGTTATGAAATTATTGCGCCAATCGGGCGACATACACGGCTCTTAAATAAGAAAGAATGCGTGAATATATAATTAATATAAATTACTTATAATATAATGACTCAATCAGAATGAGTCAATACTCTGCACATTATACGCGTATAATACCTAGTTGTGTGCTTGCAAGAAGGGGGCTGCATTGATCGCAAGGGTATTGGGCGTCCATCTTAAATAAATAGGGGAAAAGTTTTATCTATAACTGCTCCTCCAATAAATACAGTTTAAAACTACGTTACAAAAATATGCGTTACAGGCAATGATAATATTATGCCGCAAATAAAACAGTAACACTTACTTTTTCAGAGAGTAGCGCAGCTGTTCAGAGGCCCTACATTAAACACTTACTTTTTCAGAGAGTAGCGCCGCTGTTCAGAGGCCCAGAAAAATGTTGTTTAAGATTCTGCTTCTCAAGCTTGGAGGAACTATCCATGTATTTAAAGAGAAATTACCACCCACCGTGACCACACCTACAGGGAATCCGCATTATACGGCACCCGTGACTAATTGCTAACACATGTCAGATAGCAATGGTGGTTATGCCCCCGCCAATGCATCTAGCTGACAGTATAACACTAACTTATTAAACAAATAACATCCTTAATTATGGTTTTAGAGATGCATAGTTAAATATAATTAAGCAATTGCGAATAATAAGCCAACTGTCTTATATACTTACATTTAGAATAGTTCTTCTTTTAGTCTAGTCTGGCTTCTGGTGCATGTCTGCTGTACTATAGTGGTACAGCCAGCTGTATTTATCCTGAGTGTCAGAAAACAAGCCAGCTGTTAACACCCAGAAACACACCCAGTTACGACTAGTGTTGAGCATTCCGATACCGTAAGTATCGGGTATCGGCCGATACTTGCGGTATCGGAATTCCGATACCGAGATCCGATACTTTTGTGGTATCGGTATCGGATACATAGAGATGTGTAAAATAAAGAATTAAAATAAAAAATATTGATATATTTACCTCTCCGGCGGCCCCTGGACTCAGCGCGGGTATCCGGCAGGCTTCGTTGTTCAAAATCAGCGCTTTTAGGACCTGAGAAACACGTCCTGGCACGATATTGTAAAAAATTAAAAAAAAGATTTATTTCTCACAATAAAACAACAGCTCAAATTTTAAGTTAGCTAACAGCATGATGCTGGCAAATGCATCTTTGCGGTATCTGATAACGACACGATGAACAAAGGACTGCGCCTGAAAATCTTGATGTCACAAAATCTGATACGGCTCGATCATTATTCTCCATGTCAGACGTAAAATTTTGTAAAATCTTCTTAAATGGAAAGCCTCGCGCTAAATGGTATAATACATATATGCAATAATGACCGCATACACGGCTATACAAATCTTGAATTTGTGGGTCATCGGTGTTATCTGCGGGGCAGCTGCCTGGAGGTGTTATGGTATATAATTATATCCTAGGATCTGTACGACTACATACAGCGTGTTATGTTCATTAAAATGTTTTATTGTCAGAACTAATTGGAAATAAAGAACACATTTTAAGCTAACCGCACTCACTTTACACAAACAGAAAAAAGGAAACACTTTAAGTTAGCTAACAGCATAATGCTGACAAATGCATCTTTGCGGAATCTGATAACGACACGATGAACAAAGGACTGCGCCTGAAAATCTTGATGTCACAAAACCTGATACGGTTTGAAGCGTAGGTTTATCTGCGTGTCATTTGCCCATGATATTTGCTTTCTCTTTTTTGTCATTAACAGTAAATTGTAAGCTGTGTTTATTCACAGTGTAGCAGATTTTCTCCTTGATTGTACTCAATACTGTGCAAAGGGTCTCAATACTTATGTCCGTGTGATATTTCAGTTTTTCTTTTTAATAAATTCACAAAAAATCTACATTTCTGTTTTGTTCAGGCATGACGGCGTGCAGGGTGTACATTAATATATATATCTCAGAATGCAGCTGAATAGTATTGCTAATTAGGCCATATAAATAGAAAATTATGTAGAAACCCAAAGTTTTGATAAGTGTATGAAAATACACCAATATTAACTATTTGTGCTATTTTAGGCGTAAATTTGTCCTATATGTATAGCAGACAGGAGTTGGGGTGATGAAATATGTGTTACAAGCGTAGTGAATTGCAGATATATTCTACAGTGTATGTCATTTTGAGAAATGTGTGGCATAACAATTACCTATTACGGCCACTAGATGGCAGAATATCATATTAATTATACATTGGGGTTTACTTTTGGAAACTTACAAATTCCTATAATTATGCTTATACCTTAGGCGTGTATTTACATGGCACTGTAATTCGCACTTTTACAGACTATATGTGGATTACAGCCGGTATACAGTAACAGCCGGCATGACTGAGTGTAATATTGTACTCAATACTGTGCAAAGGGTCTCAATACTTATGTCCGTGTGATATTTCAGTTTTTCTTTTTAATAAATTCACAAAAAAAATCTACATTTCGGTTTTGTTCAGGCATGACGGCGTGCAGAGTGTACATTAATATATATATCTCAGAATGCAGCTGAATAGTATTGCTAATTAGGACATATAAATAGAAAATTATGTAGAAACCCAAAGTTTTGATAAGTGTATGAAAATACACCAATATTAACTATTTGTGCTATTTTAGGCGTAAAATTGGCCTATATGTATAGCAGTCAGGAGTTGGGGCGATGAAATATGTGTTACAAGCGTAGTAAATTGCAGATATATTCTACAGTGTATGTCATTTTGAGAAATGTGTGGCATAACCAATTACCTATTACAGCCACATTTCTATGCAGTGTATTTTAGAACCAGTGTTTCTGGCTGCAGACTGTAATGTGTAAGGTATTCTCATTTTTATATATTGTATTTTATAACACACCATGCCGTTTATATAATAATCACAGTTGTGTCTCTACAGGACAACGTGGCTTACAAAGACATTTCAATAATATAAGTGTGAAACTGACAGACAAGCACAGCTGTGTCTCTACAGGACATGCTGGTCACTAGACAGCCAGAGTTTCTGTGGGGGAGATATACTAACAGAGGTTCTGTTGACCCAATAAACCGGTGTAGAACGTACACAGAGAGCAACTTACAATATTTACTAAGGTAGCGGAAATGAGTTTACTGCAGTTATCAGAGCATTGTATTTTATTTGACAGCCACAAGTCACACAGGTCATGATGATAGTGTATCTGCAGCATGTTATTTGGAAATAAAGAATCCTTTTTTGTATTCGCCCGCATTTTATATAAAATCTGCATAAAAAAAATCTTCTTGGCTACACCAAAACACGTAAGAAACAAATGTATAGCTTTTAGATCTACCGCATCCGCAGATATTATTTCAGCGTTCTTTAATTCTACATTATTTCAGCACATATTAATTTCACAACTTTTATATGATATTTATAACACTCATTTTATATGAGTTTTCTAACACATTCTCACGGGGATATTATATATATATTTTGTGTTTTGCGCAATTATTTGACACTGTAATTCGCATTTTATATAAAATATGCATAAAAAAAATCTTCACATTCTCACGGGAATATTATATATATATTTTGTGCTCTGCATCATTATTTGACACTGTAATTCGCATTTTATATAAAATCTGCATAAAAAATCTTCTTGGCTGCACCAAAACACGTAAGAAACAAATGTATAACTTTTAGCGCTGTCGCATCCGCAGATATTATTCCAGCGTTCTTTAATTCTACATTATTTTATCACATATTAATTTCACAACTTTTATATGATATTTATAACACATTCTCATTTGTAAGGGATTTATAACACAATATTGTAAAATCATTTATTGGTTCGCGGCCTTACTAATATCCTTTAAAAATAAATTCAGCATTATTATTCCATGCTGTAACATTTCTATTCTGCAGCCGCCTGTTTAGTAAAAATTCAGCATTCTTTTTATATCTTTGGTTTATATTATATTAGCTTTTTGAAAATCCCGGGAGTGCCATCTATCTAGCCATAGTATTTTTGTTATCTCAAAAGGGTGTGACACAGTCACATATATTATTCCAGCATTCTTTAATTCTACATTATTTTAGCACATATTAATTTCACAACTTTTATATGATATTTATAACACTCATTTTATATGAGTTTTCTAACACATTCTCACGGGGATATTATATATATATATATATATATATATATATATATATTTTGTGTTATGCACCATTATTTGACACTGTAATTCGCATTTTATATGCCGCTGCTTTTTCTTGTTTTTTGTGTAAAAATCTCTGGCAGACAGGCACAGCTGTATCTCTACAAGACATGCGAGACACACCAGAGACATTGGAAATTGGGGTTTATAATGTCGAATTCAGAAAATAACCATTTTATATTGAATGACTAATGATTTCTATAGGCCTACTTTACTATGAAATTATGCATAAAAAATCTTCTTGGTTAACCCAAAACCGTAAGAAACAAACGCATAACTTTTAGCTCGAACACATCAGCATATATTATTACAGTTTTTGCTGAATTAAAAATTATACAGTTATTTCATATTTTTGGGGCTTAATGACAGGAGGAATTATTGATAGAAACCCAGAGTTTTGATACGTGTATGAAAATACACCAATATTAACTATTTGTGCTATTTTAGGCACAAATTTGGTCTATATGCATAACAGTCAGGAGTTGGGGCGAAGAAATATGTGTTACATGCGTAGTGAATTGCAAATATATTCTGAAGCGTATGGCATTTTGAGAAATGTGTAGCATAACCAATTACCTATCACGGTCACTAGATGGCAGAATATAATATTAATTATACATTGGGGTTTACTTTTGGAAGCTTATAAAGGCGGTGTGTATGTGCACAGGATGACTTATTTTGTTTTTTATAGTCACTAATATCCATATTAAATGCCTCTTTAGCTTTATGAGTAAGAGACAACCTACAAATAGAATCCTTTTCCCTAGTAGTTTTATATTCTATGTCTGATATATTTCTACACAAAGCTACAAAACTATTTTGTAGTTTATAATGTATCACAGTAGTTTCATGTGAAGTTACATCTTAGGTTCTGTTCAGACTATTGTAATATCTGTAGCTTAAAATAGAGCCAAATAGCTACTTTCAAACACGGACATACACCATTGATTTTCGTCACAAATGGATCCAATATACACTATATCTCGTGTCACGGTTTATTTTTCCGCGTTACGGTTTATAGTTATAATCATTTAAATAATAATTTTCTCATTAGATATGTGACTCGCGATATTTATTTGCTTTGGCTAGATCATTTTCAGTTTAACAATACATTTTATCACAAAAATGACCTTATCTGGGGCCCTAGAAACAACCTAGCAGCATTAGTAAGCCCCTTTCTTTTTACATTATCAAGAATCCTTGGGTTAAGATAACGTAAGTTTATATGCATAAAGCATTTAATATAGTGCACCAAACATGATATGGTTTTTGATTTCTATGAACTGTCGCAAACAAATCATATAAGGTTAAAAATATGAATATTATTGAATATAATGTTACTTTTGTTCATGTACTACTGGTTTCTTCCTCAGTTGTGATTTTTACCTTTTCTATATAAATATGGGTAAATGAATTGGCCATTATAGATTTATGGCGCTGTAAAGAGAGAGGAGAATTACAGAAAGGAGATGGCTGCAGGCAAACACACACACCTTTGTTTCCTGAACGCATCATTCACTGTGAAATAATGCAAAAATTCATCTTTGTATTGACGGTGGCAGCAACATTTTGCCATTATATGTTTATCGTGTCAATGCTGTCGAGGTCTAAAATGTAATCGCACTATACACTATGTGTGTTGTGTGTGATGCATGTGTTGTATGTGTTCTGTGTGTTGTGTGTGTGTGTGTGTGTATGTTTGTCGTGTGTGTTGTATGTGTTGTGTGTGTTTTGTATGTTATGTGTGTTTGTTGTGTGTGTGTGTGTGTGTTCTTTATGTTGTGTATGTATGTTTGTTGTATGTGTTGTGTGTGTGTTTTGTATGTTATGTGTGTTTGTGGTGTGTGGGTTCTGTGTTGTGTGTTCTGTATGTTGTGTATGTATGTTTGTTGTATGTGTTGTGTGTTTTCTGTATGTTATGTGTGTTTGTTGTGTGTGTGTGTTTGCCTGCAGCCATCTCCTTTCTGTAATTCTCCTCTCTCTTTACAGCGCCATAAATCTATAATGGCCAATTCATTTACCCATATTTATATAGAAAAGGTAAAAATCACAACTGAGGAAGAAACCAGTAGTACATGAACAAAAGTAACATTATATTCAATAATATTCATATTTTTAACCTTATATGATTTGTTTGCGACAGTTCATAGAAATCAAAAACCATATCATGTTTGGTGCACTATATTAAATGCTTTATGCATATAAACTTACGTTATCTTAACCCAAGGATTCTTGATCATGTAAAAAGAAAGGGGCTTACTAATGCTGCTAGGTTGTTTCTAGGGCCCCAGATAAGGTCATTTTTGTGATAAAATGTATTGTTAAACTGAAAATGATCTAGCCTAAGCAAATAAATATCGCGAGTCACATATCTAATGAGAAAATTATTATTTAAATGATTATAACTTTAAACCGTAACGCGGAAAAATAAACCGTGACACGAAATATAGTGTATATTGGATCCATTTGTGATGAAAATCAATGGTGTATGTCCGTGTTTGAAAGTAGCTATTTGGCTCTATTTTAAGCTACAGATATTACAATAGTCTGAACAGAACCTAAGATGTAACTTCACATGAAACTACTGTGATACATTATAAACTACAAAATAGTTTTGTAGCTTTGTGTAGAAATATATCAGACATAGAATATAAAACTACTAGGGAAAAGGATTCTATTTGTAGGTTGTCTCTTACTCATAAAGCTAAAGAGGCATTTAATATGGATATTAGTGACTATAAAAAACAAAATAAGTCATCCTGTGCACATACACACCGCCTTTATAAGCTTCCAAAAGTAAACCCCAATGTATAATTAATATTATATTCTGCCATCTAGTGACCGTGATAGGTAATTGGTTATGCTACACATTTCTCAAAATGCCATACGCTTCAGAATATATTTGCAATTCACTACGCATGTAACACATATTTCTTCGCCCCAACTCCTGACTGTTATGCATATAGACCAAATTTGTGCCTAAAATAGCACAAATAGTTAATATTGGTGTATTTTCATACACGTATCAAAACTCTGGGTTTCTATCAATAATTCCTCCTGTCATTAAGCCCCAAAAATATGAAATAACTGTATAATTTTTAATTCAGCAAAAACTGTAATAATATATGCTGATGTGTTCGAGCTAAAAGTTATGCGTTTGTTTCTTACGGTTTTGGGTTAACCAAGAAGATTTTTTATGCATAATTTCATAGTAAAGTAGGCCTATAGAAATCATTAGTCATTCAATATAAAATGGTTATTTTCTGAATTCGACATTATAAACCCCAATTTCCAATGTCTCTGGTGTGTCCCGCATGTCTTGTAGAGATACAGCTGTGCCTGTCTGCCATTGATTTTTACACAAAAAACAAGAAAAAGCAGCGGCATATAAAATGCGAATTACAGTGTCAAATAATGGTGCATAACACAAAATATATATATATATATATATATATATATATATATATATATATATATATATAATATCCCCGTGAGAATGTGTTAGAAAACTCATATAAAATGAGTGTTATAAATATCATATAAAAGTTGTGAAATTAATATGTGCTAAAATAATGTAGAATTAAAGAATGCTGGAATAATATATGTGACTGTGTCACACCCTTTTGAGATAACAAAAAATACTATGGCTAGATAGATGGCACTCCCGGGATTATCAAAAAGCTAATATAATATAAACCAAAGATATAAAAAGAATGCTGAATTTTTACTAAACAGGCGGCTGCAGAATAGAAATGTTACAGCATGGAATAATAATGCTGAATTTATTTTCAAAGGATATTAGTAAGGCCGCGAACCAATAAATGATTTTACAATATTGTGTTATAAATCCCTTATAAATGAGAATGTGTTATAAATATCATATAAAAGTTGTGAAATTAATATGTGATAAAATAATGTAGAATTAAAGAACGCTGGAATAATATCTGCGGATGCGACAGCGCTAAAAGTTATACATTTGTTTCTTACGTGTTTTGGTGCAGCCAAGATTTTTTATGCAGATTTTATATAAAATGCGAATTACAGTGTCAAATAATGATGCAGAGCACAAAATATATATATAATATTCCCGTGAGAATGTGAAGATTTTTTTATGCATATTTTATATAAAATGCGAATTACAGTGTCAAATAATTGCGCAAAACACAAAATATATATATAATATCCCCGTGAGAATGTGTTAGAAAACTCATATAAAATGAGTGTTATAAATATCATATAAAAGTTGTGAAATTAATATGTGCTGAAATAATGTAGAATTAAAGAACGCTGAAATAATATCTGCGGATGCGGTAGATCTAAAAGTTATACATTTGTTTCTTACGTGTTTTGGTGTAGCCAAGAAGATTTTTTTTATGCAGATTTTATATAAAATGCGGGCGAATACAAAAAAGGATTCTTTATTTCCAAATAACATGCTGCAGATACACTATCATCATGACCTGTGTGACTTGTGGCTGTCAAATAAAATACAATGCTCTGATAACTGCAGTAAACTCATTTCCTCTACCTTAGTAAATATTGTAAGTTGCTCTCTGTGTACGTTCTACACCGGTTTATTGGGTCAACAGAACCTCTGTTAGTATATCTCCCCCACAGAAACTCTGGCTGTCTAGTGACCAGCATGTCCTGTAGAGACACAGCTGTGCTTGTCTGTCAGTTTCACACTTATATTATTGAAATGTCTTTGTAAGCCACGTTGTCCTGTAGAGACACAACTGTGATTATTATATAAACGGCATGGTGTGTTATAAAATACAATATATAAAAATGAGAATACCTTACACATTACAGTCTGCAGCCAGAAACACTGGTTCTAAAATACACTGCATAGAAATGTGGCCGTAATAGGTAATTGGTTATGCCACACATTTCTCAAAATGACATACACTGTAGAATATATCTGCAATTCACTACGCTTGTAACACATATTTCATCGCCCCAACTCCTGACTGCTATACATATAGGCCAATTTTACGCCTAAAATAGCACAAATAGTTAATATTGGTGTATTTTCATACACTTATCAAAACTTTGGGTTTCTACATAATTTTCTATTTATATGTCCTAATTAGCAATACTATTCAGCTGCATTCTGAGATATATATATTAATGTACACTCTGCACGCCGTCATGCCTGAACAAAACCGAAATGTAGATTTTTTTTGTGAATTTATTAAAAAGAAAAACTGAAATATCACATGGACATAAGTATTGAGACCCTTTGCACAGTATTGAGTACAATCAAGGAGAAAATCTGCTACACTGTGAATAAACACAGCTTACAATTTACTGTTAATGACAAAAAAGAGAAAGCAAATATCATGGGCAAATGACACGCAGATAAACCTACGCTTCAAACCGTATCAGGTTTTGTGACATCAAGATTTTCAGGCGCAGTCCTTTGTTCATCGTGTCGTTATCAGATTCCGCAAAGATGCATTTGTCAGCATTATGCTGTTAGCTAACTTAAAGTGTGTTTCCTTTTTTCTGTTTGTGTAAAGTGAGTGCGGTTAGCTTAAAATGTGTTCTTTATTTCCAATTAGTTCTGACAATAAAACATTTTAATGAACATAACACGCTGTATGTAGTCGTACAGATCCTAGGATATAATTATATACCATAACACCTCCAGGCAGCTGCCCCGCAGATAACACCGATGACCCACAAATTCAAGATTTGTATAGCCGTGTATGCGGTCATTATTGCATATATGTATTATACCATTTAGCGCGAGGCTTTCCATTTAAGAAGATTTTACAAAATTTTACGTCTGACATGCAGAATAATGATCGAGCCGTATCAGATTTTGTGACATCAAGATTTTCAGGCGCAGTCCTTTGTTCATCGTGTCGTTATCAGATACCGCAAAGATGCATTTGCCAGCATCATGCTGTTAGCTAACTTAAAATTTGAGCTGTTTTATTGTGAGAAATAAATCTTTTTTTTTTTATTTTTTACAATATCGTGTCTTTGGTTTTTATTCGTATAAAACACGCCGCTTCTTACTTGTGTTGTAACATTGGGTCATATTATAGCTTGTGTTGTAACATTGGTGCATATTATATATATATATATATATATATATATATATATATATATATATATATATATATATATATATATATATATATCAGAAATAAGTTGTCCAGTAACTCTTCTGTTTGTGTATATAAGGCAGCCACAAGGAGAAAATCTGCTACACTGTGAATAAACACAGCTTACAATGCCCCACAGATAACAGCTAAATAACTTCTCAGATGCCATCTTCAGGACACAAAAAAGAGAAAGCAAATATCAAACATTCGGCGTTATAAAAACCAATGCCTGGGCACATGACCCGCAATAACCTTCAGGTACAATACATGTACAAACAGAAAAGCTGCCTCTTCTGCTTGTGAAAATAAACATTTATTGGGTACGCAAATACAACAACAATTGACCTAGGTGTTATAAACCTCTGAACCGCAGTTAACCTAAACATTTAGGTAATGTTCACCATTTAGTTAGTGTTCACCATTTACAAAAACAAATAGACAGCTTTAAGTTCTCCACTATATGAATACACTGAATAAAACACAGCTTGCAGAATCAAACTCGGGCTACGTATAAAATCTAATATAAAACAAATGAGAAAGGTGTTATAAACCACGTGTAAAATAAATACTATAATTATAAACATGTGTTATATAAGTTCTCAAAACACAGCTTACAGAATCAAACTCGGACTACGTATAAAAACAAAATACGAGGAATAATATCAAAACTACAACAAATTAAAGTATATCAAACGATATCAAAAGGGGAAATCAGCCAGCCTCAGGGACAGCTGGCTGACAGGAGGAGGGGAGGGGTTACACACTTTGATACACTTTGATAAGGGCGGGGCACCTGTCAGATTGAGTTTGACGAAACCTATGAATTATACACTACTTAGGTGCGTTCGCAACCCGGGGTCCACCGTGCAGGAGATAATCCTGCTGCTAGTAGATGGCGGTACTATATAGCGGTATAAGCAAACTCTGTTACTTCACAGAGACGCTTGAGAATAGAGAACGCTGTGCCCTGTTAACCTCACAGGGGAACAGCTAGCAAATAGAGTCAACAATGGTCATGCAGTCAGCAAAGCTTACACACAACTCCTCACCGGAGGTGCCGGTATGCTAGGGGCTTATTTCAGCCAGGCCCTGAATCCACTCACACAAAACTCCTCACCGGAGGTGCCGGTATTCTAAGGGCCTATTACAGCCGAACCCTGAATCCACAAGCATAAGACCACACTAGCGCAGAGCACATAGCTTTAGTTGATACTAGCGCATGGTCGTGCGGCCATGCAAACCTTTTATAGTTGCAGCTTCAGGACCTTCCTAGAGGACCAATGGTAGCTGCTGCAGTACCTGAGCATGTGACCCCTGACCTCCAATGAGAGGTGTTACCTTGGGCATGCTGAGAAGGGGAAAAGCAGGACTTAGTCCCAGAAATGTCTGCTCGCCGCTGACCAGTACTGGCTACAATGGCTGAGCCTGGAAAGGCAGCAGTAACCATCCGCACAGTATCAGGCTGAGTCAGACGCTGGGACCGACGTCTCCGCTGAGCAGGCTCCACTGCAGCTGGAGAAGAATAGGAGACCGCAGTGGAGATGGCCCGAGATTCCCCCTGTGCGGAGGCGGGAACTTGACCCCTAACACACTGAGCCGATGAACTGTGACAGGCGTATGTTTTATTTGCCAAGATAGTCTGCCCAGACGTTGTTTGGATCCTTTAGAATTGAGAGTCCTCAGTGGTTGATACCTTTTAATGGCTAACTGAAAAGAGGGTAACAAATTGCAAGCTTTCGAGACTACTAAGGTCCCTTCATCAGGCATAGACTAATACAAATTCTGGTTGAATCCTTTAAATTTTGACCAAGCAAAACTCTGGTTGAGTTAGTTTTTAGGCTTTTGTATCTCGTACTTCCCTGGTGGCATAGGTGAGGTACGGTAGTCATGTTTTCTGAATATATTCTTACATAAGTTCCCTGCACCAAGGTTACCTCAGCCTTGAGGGACTTCTCCACTGGTTTCAGTTCACTGAAATTGGATGACCAAAGGCTGATGTCTTGAGACCCTATCCCCTAGAATGAGTATTAGGAGACTGTGGCTCCTCATCCTCTTTTGCAGCCATCTGTTGTGATGGTCGATATGGGATTATGATTCCAGGATACTCCTCTGTTCAAAGTTTTGGTATTGAGCCACCAGATGAGTGAAGCTTTTACTCGGCCCAGTAAATGGATTGTTCTGTTTAGGGATCCGGGAGAATCCTTACCAGGAGGACAGGATGTGCTTCTGTTGGATTATTTTATGGGCCTGAGCCCAAGCTACCACCTGGATACATGAGGTCATAGAGCCCAAGACTGACATTGCGAATATCAGATACTTTCAGTCGTAAGTGGATCTGTTTTGTCTCTTGATAACCATGATATCTGATTTTGGGAATCCAACAAAATCCTTAAGAATATCTTTCTTATAGAAGGGACTACGTCCGATTTTTAATAGCTCACCAGCCACCCCAAAGATGTCAGGATCGAAGGGTTTGTTGTATGTGTTCCAAGTATACGAACGGACAGGGCTATCCTGAGAAAGTTGTTGAAGTAGGGGTTGATTCAGATGTTCTGGTTTCTGATGGACACTACTACCTCCACCATGATCTTCGTAAATACTCGAGGCGCTAATGAGGGGGCTGACTTTGTGAGGGAGGAAAGCGCCTCTTCCTGACCACCGTGGTTTCTGGCAACGTTTTTTTTTTTTAATCAGACGCTTTCTCCAGTAACTCATCCAATGCTGGTCCAAACATATATTCTCCTGTGAAGGGAACAGAGCAGAGCTTGAGCTTGGAGGTTATGGTCACTGCTCCACAACTTTAGCCATAGTGCACGTCTCGTTAAAATTGACAAGACTGAAGACCTTGCCGCTATTCTTACAGACTCTGCGTAGGTGTCAGCGGACTGACCTTCTGAAGCAGAGGTAGGGATTATACTAGCTCTTCTCTTGAGGTCCCCATGCTGAGCTGTTTTTCCAGCTGGTTCAACCACTGGAACACAGACCTTGCTATACACGTAGACACCACATTTGTGTTCAACATGGCTGCTGAAGTCCCCCAGGATTTCTTTAGCAGGCTGTCCATTTTATGATCCATTGGATCCCTCAGTTGAGAGTAATCTTCAAATGGCAATGCCTTTTTTTGCCTCTTGAGCCAACTGGATATCTTCTTTTGGTATTTCTGACCAACACTTAGATATTTCTTCCTCTAGTAGGAATCTATCTTTCACTTCTTTTGATATCTCGAAGCACCTCTCTGGAAGCTCCTACTTATCTAATATTAGAAGTTGGATATTTTCGTATATAGGGAATACCATTCTCTTTTTTTGTCTTAAAACCCCCAAACCTCTCATTCTGGACTCTTTGTAGTTTTCTTTTCTTCCACATCCATAGTATCAGTTATCACTGCTGTGAGAAGTTCCTCCTTGTCTTCTGATGAGAGATAACATTTATTTCCCTGATTTGGGTCTGTGCCTGCAGCCAACTCACCTTCTTCTCACCACTCAACAGTGAGTGATGGCTCCTGATGGGGGTCACCGTAAATGACTATGAGAATGAGGCTAGGGATGACTTGACCTCCTGACGGATCAGCCTTTATAGTTCTTCCATCAAGGAGGGCTGTTCCTCTTTTACAATTCTATCTGTGTAGCTTTGACACAGATGTTTTTTCATGGGAAGATGGCAACATTTTAAGACAGATGGCAACCTTGCGGACTGACATCTAGTCTTTACTTTTTGGAGCAGGAACTTAGTCTCCCTGAAAAAGAGAGAAGGGAGCCATCTAGGTATATTGAAAAATCCTGCTCCAAAGATGAAGAGACCTACCCATGCCATGTGCTTACTGGGTTTGAGTTGGCACTGGGATCTGCAGATGCAGAGCAAGAAAATTGACCACCCTCCCTGATAGGAAAGATCCTAAATTATGGCGTTTTCAGTCTCGGCTCCTTAAGACCAGATGCTGGGACTCTTGTAGAAGATAATAGGGCTGCCATAACCCCCCAAAAATCCATGTGACAGATGCCATGCGTAGAACGCAACCGGAAGTGATGAAGGACCTGCGACTGATGGAAACTTCTGGTATTCGCACGCTGGATTCAGAGAGGGGAGGAGGAGAGCCAGGGAGCTCTGGGAGGCCCCCTGGCTCGCAACCACACTGCTTTACCTGGAGGCACAGGAAGAGCTGTGATGTCCTGTGTCCCAGAGGAGACAGGAACAGCTACCAGAGAAGGCCGGAGTGATTGTCCTCAGCTGCCTGACCTAAAGGTATATAGGACAGTGACTGTTGCCAGTCAAAGAGCACTACAGGATGACCTCATGCCCCATAGGAACAGGAAAAACACTGGAGAGAGGAAGTGGAATGGGCTATTTGACCTCTTTGTGTTTTCTGTCCCTATTAGGTGGGGAGTAACCTCCTGTGATGCTGTCATGGAGGATGACTTGAGAGAATGACAATATATTTTATTTCGCCTAAATTACAAAGGAAATGTGTGATCTTAACTTTAGGTCTTTTAGAGATAATTTTATCTTCAACTTGCTAAACTGTTCACAATAACATTAATTTTGATCAGGGGTGCTCAAACTCGTACATGCCAATGTATACTCACTTCTTCACCATCATGTATCCAGTGTCAGTAGTGGGGGTAGGCCTGATGTTGGAAATCAGCAACCAGAGTGGCTGTACACAGGAGACCTCCTGTCAGCCCTGCAATATAACTACTAAATCCCCATCCCCTTGTCCCAACTGCTGAGCTGCTGGTTACATTACAGGAGGAAGCAGCTCCTATGAAAGAACAGCAGCCAGAGATGGGAAAGGGCTGCACTTTTCTCTTTTCCTCAGGGCTGGCAGCTTGTTGTCTTCCACAAACTTGGCCTCACACTCTTTCCCCTCACCTCCTCATGATGCTGTGCAGTTGCTCTGCACATGGATGGAGGATTACTCTACTGTAACTGATACCGATGAAAGGGCTAGGGAGTGTGAGCAAAAGCTACAAGTTGATCACACATCAGCACCGCAGGACTGAGTCAGGGAAACCCTGTGTGTCTGCAAAAAATAAAAAAGCCAACTAGAGATTCAAGGGGTAGGGCACTCATGATCTGGGGCCCAGACTCTGGATCTAAGTGCATAGCGACATCTCTGTTTCCTGAATTCTCAAGTGACATCCAGTTTCCTGAGCAGAGTTTATATTCCCCGGCAGCATAATAACATCAGAGCACAATAGATTTGTTTTGCAACTCAACACACCAGAGGACACAGGGCCGGATGGAGAAAAGGAGTGATGCAGCATTTGGCACTATAATTGGGGCAGGTAACTGGTAGTAAGTAGTGAGGAGCGAACGTACTCGGATAAGGAGTTATTCGACCAAGCTTGTGTGCTAACCAAGTGTCTTCGGCGTGCTCGAAATACATGATCGAGTCCCAGCGGCTGCATGTCTCGCGGCTGTTAGGCAATCGCTGCATGAGTTGCGGATGTCGAACAGTTGTGAGACATGCAGCCGGGGGACTCAAACATATTTTTCAAGCACGCCGAAGACATTCGGTTAGCACATGAGGAATAAACTGTACAAACTTAGGAGTGCAGCTCTTAAAAATAGGAAAGAAGAAAGGAATAGGCATCAGTTTTGTGTTGCTTCCAGTTTTAATGCTAAATTTGTCCAACAAAAATATTACATATTTCACAAAAAAAAAACTGGTGTGAAACTAGCATAAGTGCCTGAATCTTTACAACTATGTTCACATTGGAGCTAGAGGCACGATTTAGTCTTAGGCCTCATTCAGATATTAGTGATTTTTCTCAGACAATAATGGTGCCAACAGCGCAAACGTATGTTCTGCCGTGCATCATTTTTGGGAATGTACGCCTACTGGAGGCGGATACTCAGATGCAGTCTACTACGTCAGAGTGTCTGCCTCCAGTAGGTGTACACGCCTGAAAATGATGCACGGCAGAGTGCACATTCATCACTCTGTTGGCATATATGGGTCAGACGTATGGTTAACTCCCCAGCAAGAATCTGGCCTAACTGATGTTATGCATGCCACGGTTTTTCACAAGTGTGATGGCCTCTGATGCACCACTAACTACATAAACCTACCATATAAAGTTATGATTACAACACTTCAACAAAATAAGTGAGAATGAGAAAGAAAGATAAAAAGTCTAGGAGATAATACTCTGCAGTTATAAAAAAAACAAAACCCCAAACAATATTTTATTGTATATTTTATTAGGAATTAATCATTAACAAAGTTCACAATTGTTCCTGATCACGCTCCTCACCCCTACTCTACTGCATGGTTAGCCGACATAATAGTGCATATCTTCACTATACAGAACCCCTACTACAAGAAGACTGCTGGATACTGCAACATTCGGGATCATCTTCATCATGTCAGTAGCCCTTTCTTCCTCGGAAACGTGCTCTGTTGTCCAACTACGAGAAACAGATGAACAAGACAGTTAAAGAAACCAACCAGTGAAAAAGAAATCTGATACAGGGTTCAACTCAACTAAGTTTATTATGGTGGAGTCGGCAATCAGGCATCCTTTTTGCAATATTTGTCAATGTGTTTGGAAACAGATCCGTCAGAGCTCTAGTAAATAGCAGGAGTCGCGACATCAGCGTAAACAAAGCCCTATATATCCCTATAGGTAACTGACTATACCATACAAGTAGAGACTCTTGTAGCTTTACCAGATGCGATCCACTATACCCATTGGTGCACATTTCCTTGCAGAAGGTAAATACATATAACATACTAACTAGTTTTATGCGTTACAGAAAACGGCAAGCCTCTGCTGGTGAAAGCAAATCTCATGTACGGAGACCAAGCTGCAAGTTTATAAAGGAAAAATGAATAAAACAGACCCAATGCATTACCCTAAACAAAATGTCCTACACAAGGCACTTACTATTGATCTTTTACATTCAAAGAAGGTGACCTGCAGAGCCTTACAGTGGCCTTCTCTGAGACACTCCTTGGGGGTCTTTCCTTCCTATACAAAAAACATTTATAAGGGTAAGAAAAGCTCCATATGTACTGCTCATTATACAATATAGGTAAAATACACACATGTATGTAATAATGGTGGCTTTCGCAAATTTCTCTCAGAATTAATCAATCACCAAGTGGATGCATCTCAGATGTCACCAATGATGTGCTGCTCATGTTCTTCACTGACCCATTCATGTGACTTGGCATATTGGGTCTTCAGAAGTAAGACTCATCCCAATTTGCTTTTATTGTTATTTCAGCAAATCCGACGTGTGAGAAGACACATGGAATGCAATGTGTCAGTAAGCGGTTAATACACTGATGTGTGAATAAGCCCTAACATCACACATATGAGCAACGCGCCATTTTGTAATATTGTAGTAACTTCCGAAACTTTTGTAAATGACCCCTGGATACGAACATAAAACCGATGATACCACTCCGCTGTTGGAACGTCCCACAATCTGATGTTATCATTGGGAAGCAGTTATCACCTTCATATTTTTCCTGCAATGACTCTGCAAATCAAATAATGAATTTCAGAGTAGCCATTAAAAACAAATGGCCGCCATGTTATAAAGGCCTAAGCCAAGTAACCTCTCTGTGATGTTTATATGCGTTAATCCTTTCATACCCGGCAATTTTCCATTTTTCATTTCAGTCTTTACTTCTTCTTTAAGGACCACAATTTTCTTTATTTTTCCACTCACTAGCTTTATGAGGGATGAGTTTTTTGTGGGATAAATTGTACTTTTGAATGACATCATTAAAACTATTATGTAATGCACTGGAAAGTGGGGAAAAAAAAACTTCAAGTGCGTTGATATTGCAAAAATAAGTGCATTTCCACAATTGTTATTTTTTTTTTTTTTATTATTTACCATGTTCACTATATGGTAAAACTGACCTGGCAATATGATTTCCCTTGTCAGTACGTGCATGCAGATACCAAACAGATAAAAATAAAAAGTTACGGTAATTGTTTTATTTTTAATGGGGCAAAGGGGGTGTTATTTGAACTTGTGCCATGTACAGAAAAAAATCACAACCTCCTATGTATGCCAGCTACAGGTGACCCCCCCACCCAACCTTCAGCTGTCATGGCAAACCATAGGCGCTCGATTATGTAAAGGTGCATCCGCAGTGTGTCTTCAAGAAAACGGCGCCGGAAAGCGCGGACTGCGCAGGCGCCGATTCCGGCACCAGGAGGAGCAAGACCATGGCGCCGGAAAGGAATCAGGTGGCGCAAGTAACAAATTGTTGTGCCATGAGGCTGTGGCACTTCATGCCACAGCTATTTGTTACTTACGCCACCTGATTAATTTCCGCCGCCATTTTCTTTCTCCTCCTGCTCCCGGAATCGGTGCCTACGCAGTCTTCAAGAAAATGGCGCCGGAAAGCGCGGACTGCGCAGGCGCAGATTCCGGCAGCAGGAGGAGAAAGAAAATGGTGGCGGAACACAACCAGGTAGCGTCTTCACAGGATCCCGCCCTCATTACGTTGTGGCACTTCATGCCACAGAGATTTCTTACTTTTAGGCCCCCTGACTCCGGGCAATGAATGTCTCCCTTCTCCCGCAATCGGCGCATGCGCAGTCCGCGCTTTCCGGCGCCATTTTGTGGGAAACCTCAGTGTGTCTTCAAGAAAATGGCGGCGGAAAGCGCAGACGCAGATTCCTGAAGCACCAGTCTGCACTTTCCGGCTCCATCAACCATAATGGAGCAGTGTACGGGGGCATATACTATGGAGCATCTTATGGGGGCCATCAACCATGATGGAGCAGTGTACGGGGCATATAATATGGAGCATCTTATGGGGGCCATAAACCTTTATGGAGCAGCGTATGGGGCATATGGATGGGAGCAGCAAATTACAGAACGGTGGCGCAGGATGGGAGCAGCACATGACAGAACGGGGGTGCAGGATGGGAGCAGCACATGACAGAACGGGGGCGCAGGCAGCACATGTCATAATGGGGGCGCAGGATGGGAGCAGCTCATGACAGGATGGGGACGGAGGATGGAGCAGCACATGACAGGATGGAGACCATATACCAATATAAATGCTCGCACCCGGGCGTAGAACGGGTTCAATAGCTTATATATATATATATATATATATATATATATATATATATATATATATATATATATATATATATATATATATATATATATATATATATATATATATATATATATATATATATCGGTCCAATATCTACTATACATGTGTTCGCAAAAATAATGGACCTTATAGTGGTCTAATAGAAAACTCCTATAATATTGCACATGCTGAAATGGCAGTAGATAATATTGTCTTAGAAGTAATACATGCAAACTATTTAGCTACCACAAATAACGAAACAGGAGCCCACAGGTAATGAAAGCTTACAAAAGCAGAAGCTAGAAGTGCTTCACGACCTACACTAAGGAGGTAATTGCCAGTTTTGGTCACATTCATGGATGTAGCGGTAGATGTGCATGTATATTTATGCTCTACTGAGATTACAAATGCTGAACTTCAATTAGTAGGACAATATTTATTGACAGCTGCTTATTGCAAAACAGATTAAGAGATTAGGACTGTTGAATTTCTCATCAGTGGGACAGGCAGTAGGTCCCCCATAATAATAATAAAAAAAAAAAAAGATTGTTGACGAGATCGGTAAAAATTCACATATGGCAAGTGGGCATTGTGGCTTACTGGTAATGTGATAATGTGACATCATTACCCCAGAATGTAAACATCAGGGTGGTGAGTACCAAAGCAGAATTCCAAATGTCAACTGCTTAAAGGGAACCGGTCACCAGTTTTTTCCTGGCTGAACTAAGACTAGCATCTTAATCAGCGCCTGTGCTGCATTCCATAACGGGGTATATAGCCACCTGACTCCCACTGTATACCCCCCAAAAACCTTTCGAAACTCTCCTGGGCTCTATTTAAATCCTGCTGTTTCGGTCAAATAGGTGTCCTTGCTGAGGAGTCTATCCCTCCTCCCAGCTTCACATCGAAGTCCTCCTGCTCTGACTGATGTGGAGGACGCCTCCTGCGGCATCCACAGTCGGGCAAAATCTCACGCTTGTGCCTGCCTACTTTGCTTGACAAAGGTCTTCGGACCGAAACGTTGCCACAGGAGGCAGAATAAACATGTGAGCTGCTTTTCACTATCCGGTGTGGCGCTGTCCTTTTCTTCAGTTTGGATTTGGATGTTCTGTCTGGGATAGACCCCCTGGTGAGGACGTGCGCCCCGATGTCCATAGAGACTATATAATTATAGGGTGCGGCTTTACTGCTTTCTTTGAAACTTGCCTACTTTGCTCTGCCCTACTGAGAGCAGAGCAAAGTGCACAGGCGCGAGATTTCGCCCGGCTTTGTGGATGACGTAGGAGGCATCATCCATCATCAGACCGGCAGGATTTACATACAGCAAGAGAATTTCAAAAGGTTTTTGGGGGACATACAGACGGAGTCAGGGGGTTATATACATCTTTATGGAATGCAGCACAAGCGCTGGATAAGGTGCTAGTCTTAATTCAGACATAAAAAAATGATTCCCTTTAAAGGGTTAATCTGGTACTTAAAATGTCCTTTTTAAATCTCTATCTTTACACACTCACCACTTTTATGATTAACTTTATTATAAAATACCCTACACTTGTCCCCATCTAATCCCAAAATGTGATTTTTTTTTTTAATACATTTCCTGTGACTATTTGTTTGAAAAGAGACTAAAAAAAAAAAACAACAGAGGAAGCTGGGACTGTCTCCACTCCTTGCAGCATCCATCTCTCCTCCTGGAACAGGACATCACAGGGGCAACGCTGCAGTAACTACAATGTCTTGCTTCGCCATCCTCTGAAGATGTTCTAGATCCATGGTCATGGTCATGGAATCAGCAGGAAAGGTGAGAGAAGATCCAGCACTCTGCTTCTATCTTGGCTGCCACATCTTACAACCGTGAAACAAGATGTTGTCAGGGGGCAGCTATAGAGGCAGAGTGTGACACCAGCGCCGCCCCACAGCTTCTAGCACCAAACACAAATGAATCATCATCAGTGGGCAGTGCTGGTGTCAGTCACTGCTTCTATCACTGCCCCCTAATCATGTCTCCTTTCACAGGTAGAAGATGTGGTGGAGATAGAATCGGAGTGCGGGCGCTGCACTCACCTCCCACATAGTATCTATTACCATCATTCTAGGACATCTTCAGATGGTGGCGATGCAAAAACCTGTAGTGAATAACTGTAGTGCAACACCCTGATTACGTCCTATTCGAGGCGGGGTAATAAAACGCTGCAGGGGCCTCAGCTCGGCTGTGACATCCTGTTTAGACTCCTCTGAAATCAAACATCACAGAAAGAAAAGTAAAAAAAAACATATTTAGGCATTAGATAGATAAGGAGAAGTATAACATTGTATATTAACCCCTTAATGACCGCCAATACGTCTTTTAACTGACCTGAGATATAAGAGAATAGCCTCCCCATACAGATGACAATGCAGCATCTGTTGGTTGTACACTATAGCTGACAACTTGCTGTATCAGCCACAATCAGTATCTGCGCCTTCTAAATCTGTTTAACCCCTTAGATGCTGCTGTCAATAGTGACTACATCATTATAAATGGTTAACAGAGTGTGGGGGCTTCTTCTTGATCCCAATTGGTGCCCTCAGATCATGATTTTGTTGTCCTGATGTTTGCCATGGCAATTCATGACCAAATAGCGGCCTTAGAGTCTGCCGGCTATAGTAATCTGTTTAGAAGTTAGCAACATTTAGGTGGTAAAAATACACATTTTCATTTCTGCCATGCCATTTTGCATTAATTCCTGTAAAGCACCTGAAGGGTTAATAAACTACCTGACAGCAGTTTTCAATATGTTTAGGGGTGCTGTTTTTAAAATGGTATCACGTTTGGGGGTTTCCCAATATATGGGACCCCTAAAGTCACTTTAAACATGGATAAGTCCCTAAAAAAATAAATGTGGTAAATTTCTTTGAAAAAATGAAAAATTGCTGCTACATTTTTAAACCTCCTAAAATGCTAACAAAATAAAATAACATTTTCCAAATGGTGCTGATGTATAGCCGGCATATGGGAAATGTTATTTATTAATGGTTTGCTGTTGTATGACTATCTGGATTAAAGGGATAATCATTCAAATTTAGAAAATTGCTAATTTTGTAACATTTTTCTCAAATTTTTTATATTTTTTATAAATAAACACAAAAAATGTTGAACTAAATTTACCATTATCATAAAGTATAATGTGTCACGAAAAAACAATCTCAAAATCACTGGGATTTGTTGAAGCGTTGCAGAGTTATTACCACATAAAGTGACACTGGTCAGATTTCAAAAATTTGGCTCGGTCACTAAGGGGTTAAGGCAAATTATAAAAGTGGTTCGAGTGTAAAGATAAACATTTAGAAAATCCATTTTTTAGGTATAGGACCACCCCTTTAACACCTAATATAGCCTAATATTACATTTTACCCTTGGGCATACATACCAAACACCTGAGTTCCTAAAAAGTAAATAAAGTCCCACAGGCAGATAAAACTGTTTGAAAATTGGAGCCTGCCCAACTAACCTGCACACTTAGGCTTGAAGGGTTTGTCTAATTTAGTACAAAATGGGCCACTTCACTGAAATAGTCTGCATGTCTTTTTACTCCATTCAATCTCAGCAAGCAGCCTGAATGGTAATCGTCATTCAACTCCTTTGCTAGAATTCATCAGTTACATGGTTCCCAGTACTTAAGGTACCGTTACAATAAACGACTTACCAACGATCACGACCAGCGATACGACCTGGCCGTGATCGTTGGTAAGTCGTTGTGTGGTCGCTGGGGAGCTGTCACACAGACAGCTCTCTCCAGTTACCAACGATCAGGGGAACAACTTCGGCATCGTTGAAACTGTTTTCAACGATGCCAAAGTCCCCGGGTAACAAGGGTAAACATCGAGTTACTAAGTGCAGGGCTGCGCTTGGTAACCTGATATTTACCCTGGTTACCATTGTAAAAGTAAAAAAAAAAAAAAAAAAAACACTACATACTCACATTCCGATGTCTGTCACGTCCCCCGCCGTCAGCTTCCCGCACTGACTGTGTCAGCGCCGGCCGTAAAGAAGAGCACAGCGGTGACATCACCGCTGTGTTCTGCTTTACGGCCGGCGCTGACAGTCAGTGCAGGGAAGCTGACACCGGGGGACGTGACAGACATCGGAATATGAGTATGAAGTGTTTTTTTTTTTACTTTTACAATGGTAACCAGGGTAAATATCGGGTTACTAAGCGTGGTCCTGCACTTTGTAACCCGATGTTTACCCTGGTTACAAGTGAACACATCGCTGGATCGGCGTCACACACGCCGATCCAGCGATGACAGCGGGTGATCATCGACCAAAAAAAGGTCCTGATCATTCCCCAACGACCAACGATCTCCCAGCAGGGGCCTGATCGTTGGTCACTGTCACACATAACGAGATCGTTAGCGGGATCGTTGCTACGTCACAAAAAGCATGACGTTGCAACGATATCGTTAACGAAATCGTTATGTGTGAAGGTACCTTAACTGTTGTAGCTCCGGGGGGGAGGATCTCTGAAGAGGTTTATCTCAGCAGAGGTGCGATAGTATAGAGATGTAATCAGGACAGCATCTTTGATCACCTTCTCCACACCAGGATGTGTTGAGCAGCTGACCCTAAGGCTACTTTCACACTAGCGTCGGCCCGTCGCAGTGCGTCGGGCCGACGTACCGACGCATTCGGTGACAACGCAGCACAACGGGGGCAGCGGATGCATTATTACAACACATCCGCTGCCCCATTGTGAGATGCGGGGAGGAGGGGGCGGAGTTCCAGCAGCGCATGCGCGATTGGAAATGGTGGACACGACGCACAAAAAAGTTACATGTAACTTTTTTTGTTCCGACGGTCCGCCACAACACGACCCAACCGTCGCACGACGGTTGCGACGTGTGGCAATGCGTCGCTAATGTTAGTCTATGGGGAAAAAACACCAGGGTTACTTACTGGTAACAGGTTTTTCCGGAACCCATGACGGCACACCTGAGAGAGGGGATCCGCCCAGCCAGGACAGGAAACCCTACTGAAAATAAAAGGGCGGTACCTCTCCCTCGCTTCAGTTGGTTTTCAGAGCATGAGAGGCCCCCCTGGTTAGTACACATGGCAATCCAACACCACATCATATTAACTAAAAAAAGCACCCAAAACAATAGTGCACACCGAAAAGGTGATAAAGGGGGGGAATATACAGGTGCCGTCATGGGTTCCGGAAAAACCTGTTACCAGTAAGTAACCCTGGTGTTTTCCCTTCCCCCATGACGGCACACCTGAGAGACTTTTGTAGAATGAAACCTTAGGGAGGGACCACCGCTTGGAGTACCCTTCTACCAAAGGTTAGGTCAGCAGAGGAGGAAAGGTCTAGCCGGTAGTGCTTGAAAAAAGTTGAAGGTGAGGACCAGGTAGCAGCCTTGCAAATTTGATCAATTGATACCTCAGCCTTTTCCGCCCAGGAGGTAGCCATGGCTCTGGTAGAGTGAGCCTTGATGCCTTCAGGAACCGGAGTGCCACCCGCAGAGTAGGATAAACTAATGGCCTCCCTAATCCATCTAGCAATAGTACTTTTAGCTACCCCACACCCTCTTTTGCTACCCTGAAAGGCTATGAATAGGATTTGGTCTTTCCTCCACTGACTAGTCATAGATATGTATTGTAACATAGATCTTCTCACATCTAGCATGTGGAACTTTTGTTCCCCTGGATTTTTGGGATTACTACAGAAAGATGGTAAGGTAATCTCTTGACTCCTATGGAACTTTTGAACCACCTTGGGGAGATAAGCCGGGTCTGGTCTTAGAACGATCCTGTCATCAAAAACCTGAGTATAAGGAGGGGATATTGACAGGGCTTGCAAATCACTTACCCTACGTGCCGATGTTAGGGCTACTAGAAGAAAGTAACTTAGGTGATAACTCCTGTAAGGGCTCGAAAGGGTGTTTAGTTAGAGCTTCTAAGACCAAATTTAGATCCCAAGGAGGGATTTTTGGGATAACGACCGGCCGAGATCTACTGCAAGATTTTATGAATCGTGAAACCCATCTATTTGAGGCAAGATTACAGTTATACAGGGCCCCCAAGGCTGAAACCTGAACTTTAAGGGTGCTGGTTGCTAACCCAAGATGTAATCCTGCTTGCAGAAATTCTAGGATAGGACCCACTGGAGCCACCTCCCCCAATGGTTCACCCAGGAAGTCAAGAAATTTTTTCCATGTCCTACCATAGATTCTAGAAGTTATGGGTTTTCTGCTTTTCAACAGGGTGGAGATTAATCCTGGAGAGAATCCATGGCGACTTAGTAACGCCCTCTCAAATTCCAGGCTGCCAGATGGAAGCCCTTCACCTGAGAGTGGGTTACTGGGCCCTGGGTTAGTAGGTCCGGAATTTCTGGCAAAATCCATGGTCTCCTTGGCCAAAATGGAGCTATGAGGATAATTTTCGCCTGATCCTCTCTGATCTTCCGGATCACAGCTGGGATCATCACTATCGGGGGGAATGCGTAGGCCAGAGAAAACTTCCAAGGTATTAGTAGGGCATCTACTGCGAAGGGATGTTCTTTTGGATTTAAGGAGCAGAACTTTCTGACTTTTTTGTTGTGTGAGTTGGCAAACAAGTCTATTTCTGGTGAGACCCAGGCTTGGACTATTTGCTGAAATATCTGGGGGTTTAAGGACCATTCCCCCTGTCTTAAGCCTCTGCGACTCAGGAAGTCTGCTTGAGTGTTTTCTATGCCCCTGATGTGTAGTGCCGACAGAGATAACAGGTGTTGTTCTGCCAGTTGGAAGAGGAGTTTTGACGCATTCATGAGGCCTTTGGACCTCGTCCCCCCCTGATGATTGACATATGCCACCACTGCTCGATTGTCTGTTAGGATTCGAGTATGGCGACCTTGGAGTAAAGGGAGAAAATGTCTTAGGGCTTTCTCCACTGCCCACAGCTCTTTTTCGTTTGATCCATAGTTCTTTTCTCGTATGGACCAGGTACCTTGTACAGAGTGAGATCTCAGATGAGCTCCCCAACCTGTACCGCTTGCGTCGGTCGTGATGATGTCTATGACCGGATTTTTCCACCGGACCCCCATTGTCAGGTGGTGTTCTACAGTCCACCAAGCTAGGGAATCCCTTACGCTCAGGGAGAGACATAGATTTCCCTCTAAATGCCCTCTTAACAGTCTTTGAGCTGAGAGAACTTCCCACTGTAGATGTCTTAGGTGGAATTGTGCCCATTCTACTGCCGGTATACACGATGTTAACGAGCCTAGAAGGGACATCGCCTTTCTGAGAGTCATTGCGGGTTGACGTATTGCTATACTGGTCAGGTTTATTATCTTGTCCACTTTGTTTTGTGGAAGGAGGCAGAGCTGACGCTCGGAGTCCAGTATTAACCCCAGGAAGGACTGTATTTTTACTGGCAGTAGTCTGGATTTGGGGATGTTTATTATCCAACCCAGCTCCATTAGAGTTGATGTTACCACTGATATATTTCCGATATTCCTGATGTATTGGTATATGGTAGTAAGCATCCTTTAAGTCTATTACTGCCATGAAGCAGTGCTGGAAGAGAAGTTTTATGGTCGTGTTTATAGACTCCATCTTGAAAGTGTAGTTCTCTATGGATTGGTTGAGCTTCCTTAGATTTATAATAGTTCTCCAAGAACCATCCGGTTTTTGGATCAAGAAGAGGGGGGAGTAAACCCCGTCTCCCTCCTCCTGAACCGGGACTTCCTGAAGAACCTTTTTGTGGACAAGTCCCAAGATCTCGGTTTCTAGGGCAGATTGTTCCTGCTGAGACTTCCGACGAGGAGTTATTATGAAGTTTCGTCTGGGAGGACAGACGAATTTTATTTTTTGGCCGTCTCTGATGATGTTCGTGACCCAGATACTGGGGGAGATATTTACCCAGGCCGGAAAGAAGAGGGAGAGTCTTCCTCCCACTTCTGGCGTAATGTCATTGGGGGGATTTTTTTGCCGATGTGGAGGGGCCTTTAAACATATAGCCCGATCCTCTTTTATCTCTAAAGTCCCAATTTTTCCTCTCCCCTGGGGGGGCGACCTCTATTATATCTTCTCCTCCGAAAAAAAGGTTTTTTAGGATCTTTAGGGATGTTGGGAAAACCTTTCTTCTTATCTCCTGCATGTTCCAGGATGTCTTCAAGTTTTTTCCCGAAGAGAAGTTGGCCGTCACATGGAATAGAACACAGTTTGTGTTTAGATGGCAAATCCCCCGGGCAACCTTTGAGCCAGAGGGCTCTTCTTGCCGCGTTGGACAAACCCGCGGCTCTTGCTGTTAGTCTTGCGGAATCCGCAGAAGAGTCTGCCAAAAAAGCTGCTGCTCCTTGTAGCAAAGAAATATTTGCAAGGATGTCAGTTCTGGGTACTTTGTTTTTCAGCTGATCTTCTACCTGTTGTAGCCAGACCATTAGGGCACGGGCCGTACATGTTCCCGCAATCGCCGGCTTAAGGCCCCCCGCTGAGGCTTCCCAGATGTGTCTCAGGAAACTATCTGCTTTTTTATCAAGCGGGTCTTTGAGAACACCAGAGTCCTCTAACGGAAGGGATGATCTTTTTAAACATTTGGCTACTGCCCCGTCAATCTTAGGGATTTTCTCCCAGGACTCAGAGTCTTTATCCTCAAAAGGATATCTCCTTTTGGATGAAGAGGGCAAGGAACCCATTTTTTCGGGCTTTTTCCACTCTTTGTCAATTAATGCTTTTATTTTTGCATTAACCGGAAACGTGCGTTTCCTTTTCTCTTCTAGGCCACCAAACATGACATCTTCTAGAGACCTAGGTGTCTTCTCCTCTTTAAGCCCCATTGCAGATCTAACTGCTTTAACCAATTTATCCATGTCCTCAGTTGGGAAACATGGACGACCTCCTGAATCACTGTCCGAGGAGGAATCTGAAGACTGGACAGAGGCCGAGGAGGTAGAGGGAGACCGGGATGTTTTATGACTCCCCTGTCTCTGAGAGGCATCTGAGTCTGTGGACGCCTTACGGCTTCTCCTTCTTGGTTCGCTAAGGGCCAATTTCAAGGAGTCTTTTATTTCAGCCTGTATTATGGCTTTTAGGCTAGTGGCAAAATTAGGGGTCTCTTCTTGTATGGTTTTAGTAATGCAGTCAGCACAGAGATCCTTCTGCCACTGAACTGCGAGCGGGTTTCTACAAAGGGCACACTCTCGGTTCTTTGTTTTACCAACCGCTTTCCTGGACGCCTAGTGATCAAAACAGACAAAAATGGACCCTGTTACCATAAAGGTTACATTCACGTAGATCACTCACCACCACCGACAATCAAGGGTACCGATTTTGGAGGCTGGACAGATGCACGTGAAGCGTCCCTCCTGGACGTCGACGAATCCTGCCGGACAGAACGACTGCTGATTCTACCACTTGAGCGGCTGCTCTTGGTATGCTGGTGGCTCGGCAAGGCATCTGGTGAGAGCTCCATTTGCTGCTGCTGCTGTGAAGGCGGCTGCTGCTGCTCCTGTTGTCCTACTTCCATGGTGAAGTTTATGGACATGAGCGCGTCTTCTGTGGTCTAACCCCCTTTTATGGGGGGACCACTGCACTCCCCGCCTCCTTCGGTGCCCAAAATAACCCCCTCCCACTCTCTGCCGTGCCGCCGGAGTTCCCTTTCACCAGCCGGCGTTCTCATCATGGGCGCCGCCATCTTGGATCCGGCGCCCGCCCCCGACGTCACGCGGGCACGCCCATTCCCAGCGTGCCTTGCGCGTGACGTCAGACGAGCGACCCGGAAGCGGCCACCGCACCTGGACGCCGGCAGAGAGGGGAGGGCGGCGTGGCAGCCATGGAAGGGAACCCAGCCCTCTGACCACGCTGCTCAACGCCCGCTCGGACGCAGAGACCCGGAGGACCTGCGGACGGCGCTTCCAGACCCCCGAACCCGACGCACAGGCGCTGCCTGTTCTTCCACGCCGGGACGGGACCTGGGTAAGTGAACCGCTGTGTTCAGTAAGAGGGTCCCTGTCAGGACAGGAAACCCAACTGAAGCGAGGGAGAGGTACCGCCCTTTTATTTTCAGTAGGGTTTCCTGTCCTGGCTGGGCGGATCCCCTCTCTCAGGTGTGCCGTCATGGGGGAAGGGAAAACGCATCCTGCAGCCAACTTTGCAGGATGCGTTTTTTCACCAAAACGACGCATTGCGACGTGCGTCGTACGAGTCCTAGTGTGAAAGTAGCCTAATTTATAACGAACCAGCTCCCATAATCCTGCTCTCCCCTCCATGCACTGGGGGCCTATAAATTTAGATTCATTCTTAGGGGTGCACGCGTACTAGTGTGAAAGTAGCCTAATTTATAACGAACCAGCTCCCATAATCCTGCTCTCCCCTCCATGCACTGGGGGCCTATAAATTTAGATTCATTCTTAGGGGTGCACGCATGTGTGGGGTCGCACGCATTCAGCAAAGCATCAAGTTAAAGGGCAGTTATTCCATGGCAGTTAGTCAGGTAACCCACACTCTGCTCTCCCTTCTATCCATGTGCTTTATTCCTATCCTCCTATGTTCCCTTGCTATCCACATTCACCGCCCAATCCCCCCTCCAACACGACTCATACACATTATTATTATTATTTATTTATATAGCACCATTGATTCCATGGTGCTGTACATGAGAAGGGGTTACATACAAGTTACAAATATCACATACAGTAAACAAACTAACAATGACGGACTGATACAGAGGGGCGAGGACCCTGCCCTTGCGGGCTTACATTCTACAGGATTATGGGGAAGGAGACAGTAGGTTGAGGGTTGCAGGAGCTCTGGTGTTGGTGAGGCGGTAGCTCCGGTGTTGGTGAGGCGGTAGCTTCAATAGTGATGAGAGCTCCTCTCTCCTTCCCTCTCCCATGCACTTCTCACCTTCCTGAAAAACCTCAGTCCATCTTGCCCAAACACTCTGCACAAAAAAACTTCATACACTTCCAAAAACTACTTGCTTTTTATCTTATTACTCCTACTGATTTCAGGGGACATCTCCCCCAACCCCGGTCCTCCATCCCCCAACGGCTACCCTACCTCATTTCAAAACCATACTAACCTTATTAATATTCCTTGCACTCCCTCACCTCTCTTTCAATTTTGCCCTTTGGAAACCATAGTCTGTAAGTAACAAGCTTCCTTTTCCTGCACAACTACTTTCTGAACAACTCTCTCAATCTGTTGGCCCTCACTGAAACCTGGATCCAGGACTCTGACACTGTCTCCCCCTCTGCCATTTCTCATGGTGGCTTACAATTCTCCCATTCCCCGAGACCCACAAACAGACATGGCGGTGGAGTCGGAATACTCCTGTCTCCAAAATGCACCTTCCAGGTCATCCTCCAGTTCCGTCACTCGCATTTCCTTCTTTTGAGGTCCACACCATCAGGCTCTTCCGTCCCTTCTCCCTCAGAGTAGCGGCCATATACTGGCCCCCAGGCCCACCCACCCATTTCCTGGACCATTTCTCTGCCTGGCTTCCGCACTTCATGTCCTCAGAACTTCCAACCCTTATCCTGGGAGACTTCAACATCCCCGTTAACAGCCTTACTTCCACATCTGCGTCCCAGCTTCTATCACTAACCACTTCTCTCGGCCTCTTACAGCTCTCAACCTCTGAGACACACAAGGACGGTAACACCCTTGACCTGGTCTTTGTCCGGCTCTGTTCAATCTCCTGCCTAAATAACTCACCTCTTCCCCTCTCTGACCACAACATTCTCTCCTTCACGCTCACAAATCCTCGCCCACCCCAGCACACTCGTACCTGCCATTCAGTCAGAAATCTACACGCCATTAACCCTCATACACTCAGACTCCCTACACTCATCATTGTCCCCAATCTCCTCTATTTCCTGTCCTGATCTCGCTGTACATCACTTCAATGACACTCTTAGAAGCATCCTGGACCAAGTAGCTCCCCTCACCCTCAGAACCTCCAAACACAGAGTAAAACAGCCCTGGCTCACATCGCAAACCCGATTTCTCCAGCAATGCTCTACGTGTGCTGAACGCTTATGGAGGAAAACTCGCACACCAGAAGACTTCATACACTTCAAATTTATGTTAAGGACCTATAACTCTGCCCTTCACCTCGACAAACAGACCTACTACATGACCCTGATCTCCTCACTAGCCAAAAACCCCAAGAAACTTTTTGACACCTTTCACTCTCTCCTCAGGCCAAAAGCACAAGCCCCTATCACAGACATGTGTGCTGATGACCTGGCCTCCCACTTTATAGAGAAAATAGATAACATCCGTCAGGAAATCCGCTCACAGCCACCAAATGCAGTGACTCCCATCCCTCCCTGTATTTCCCCTGGCTCACTCTTCACATTCGATCCCATCACAGTTGAAGTCTCCAAGCTCATCTCTTCTTCTCGTCCGACTACATGCACTACTGACCCCATTCCCTCTCATCTCCAGTCTCTCTCTCCAGTTGTCACAACTCACCTAACTACAATCTTTAATCTCTCCCTCTCCTCAGGCATTTTCCCCTCCTCCTTCAAACACTATCATTACTCCATTACTAAAGAAACCCGCCCTCGACCCATCCTGCACAAAACTACAGACCAGTCTCCAATCTCCCCTTCATCTCTCTACTCATTCCCTCCTAGACCCTTCACAGTTCGGTTTCCACCCCCTACATTCAACAGAATCTGCACTCATCAAAGTGACCAATGATCTTCTGACAGCAAAATGCAATGGTGACCACTCTCTGCTCATTCTTCTCCACATTTCGACACTGCTGACCACCCTCTCCTACTCTCTAGGCTCCAGTCACCAGGTATTAAGCACACTGCTCTCTCCTGGTTCTCTTCCTACCTTTCTGACCGCTCTTTCAGTGTTCTGTTCTCTGGCTCCACATCATCTCCTCTTCCTCTCGCTGTTGGGGTACCTCAGGGCTCAGTCCTTGGCCCCCTTCTCTTCTCTCTCTAAACGACCTCAATTGGACAGACCATCAGCAGATTTGGCTTTCAGTACCATCTTTATGCCAACGACACACAACTATACAAGTCATCCCCTGACCTTACCCCCGCTGTACTACAGAACGCCAGTGACTGTTTGTCCATAGTCTCCGACATCATGTCCGAACTCTATCTGAAACTCAACCTCTCAAAAACTGAATTTCTTCTGCTCCCGCCGTCTACCAACCTCCCTAAATCTGACATTTCCCTCTCCGTGGCACCATAATAACACCCCAGCAGCAGGCACGCTGTCTGGGTGTTATACATGACTCCGATCTCTCCTTCACATCCCATATACAATCTCTTGCCCGCTCTTGCAGCTTACACCTAAACAACATCTCTAGAATCCGCCCTTTTCTCACCATGGAAGCAACAAAAACCCTCACTGTCGCCCTGATCCACTTCAACCTGGACTACTGCAACGCTCTATTAATTGGCCTCCCCCTCACTCGACTTTCCCCTCTCCAGTCTATCCTTAATGCAGCAGCCAGGGTCGTCCATCTGGCTAATCGTTACTCAGATGCATCTGCTCTTCGCCAGTCGTTACACTGGCTGCCCATTCATTACAGGATATAATTCAAAGTACTTGTTCTCACCCACAAAGCTCTCCACAATGCGGCACCTCCATACATCTCCTCCCTCATTTCGGTCTAACCGACCGCTGCGCTCTGCAAATGACTTTCGATTAACCTCTGCACTAATCCGTACCTCCCACTCCCGACTCCAAGACGTCTCCCGTGCTGCGCCAATCCTCTGGAATGCTCTACTCCAAGATATTAGGAGCATCCACAATTTGCATAATTTTAGGCGCACCCACAAAACATATTTGTTCAGAGCGGCCTATCACGTTCGGGTCATTCCATATCAAGTGATCCAAATATGAATTTTTTTTTTACCTTATGTCTTTAGATTTTTTTTATTTTTTGTTTTTATGAAGTACAACTTTAGTTAATTACAAATTAAAAGTTTAGAATTTTTTTCTTCATCAGTTAATTTTTTACAGATTTTTAAAGTTTTGAAAAAGCACGGATTTTGGCCTGGTATGGCTTTACATTTTTTATCATATCTTGGGCTAGAATTAAGATATAGAGGTGGGAGAGGCATCATTTTTCTCAGAACGGTACCAGCTTTCATTTGATATGTCACAAGACTATGTTTCTTTATATTTTGTTTTGGAAAAATCAAATTAAAAATTTTGATGCGCAATTCTGAAAAAAACGTATGTTTTAAAATTGTGAAAACATGCATGTGTGTTACTCGTGTCCTTGTTTATATTTGGACCGGGACTCAACTTGGGATCTATCAAATTTGTATTTTTTTTAAGCCTTGAATCATCTGATTTTATGTTTGTGTGAGTTTCTTCCTTTTTTCTTTTCAAATTACAACTTATTGCATTCAACATTTATATGTAACAGTAAAGAAAGACAAAAAACAAATACCGAAGTGCCAGAATAAATACATCTTAACCCCTTCATGACCCAACCCCTTCATGACCCAGCCTATTTTGACCTTAAAGACCTTGCCGTTTTTTGCAATTCTGACCAGTGTCCCTTTATGAGGTAATAACTCAGGAACGCTTCAACGGATCCTAGCGGTTCTGAGACTGTTTTTTCGTGACATATTGGGCTTCATGTTAGTGGTAAATTTAGGTCAATAAAATATGCGTTTATTTGTGATAAAAACGGAAATTTGGCGAAAATTTTGAAAATTTCGCAATTTTCACATTTTGAATTTTTATTCTGTTAAACCAGAGAGTTATGTGACACAAAATAGTTAATAAATAACATTTCCCACATGTTTACTTTACATCAGCACAATTTTGGAAACAAAATTTTTTTTTTGCTAGGAAGTTATAAGGGTTAAAATTTGACCAGCGATTTCTCATTTTTACAACGAAATTTACAAAACCATTTTTCTAGGGACCACCTCACATTTGAAGTCAGTTTGAGGGGTCTATAAGGCTGAAAATACCCAAAAGTGACACCATTCTAAAAACTGCACCCCTCAAGGTACTCAAAACCACATTCCAGAAGTTTATTAACCCTTCAGGTGCTTCACAGCAGCAGAAGCAACATGGAAGGAAAAAATGAACATTTAACTTTTTAGTCACAAAAATTATCTTTTAGCAGCAATTTTTTTATTTTCCCAATGGTAAAAGGAGAAACTGAACCACGTAAGTTGTTGTCCAATTTGTCCTGAGTACGCTGATACCTCATATGTGGGGGTAAACCACTGTTTGGGCGCACGGCAGGGCTTGGAAGGGAAGGAGCGCCATTTGACTTTTTGAATCAAAAATTGGCTCCACTCTTTAGCAGACACCATGTCACGTTTGGAGAGCCCCCGTGTGCCTAAAAATTGGAGCTCCCCCACAAGTGACCCCATTTTGGAAACTAGACGCCCCAGGGAACTTATCTAGATGCATAGTGAGCACTTTGAACCCCCAGGTGCTTCACAAATTGATCCGTAAAAATGAAAAAGTACTTTTTTTTCACAAAAAAATAATTTTAGCCTCAATTTTTTCATTTTCACATGGGCAACAGGATAAAATGGATCCTAAAATTTGTTGGGCAATTTCTCCTGAGTACACTGATACCTCATATGTGGGGGTAAACCACTGTTTGGGCACATGGTAAGGCTCGGAAGGGAAGGAGCGCCATTTGACTTTTTGAATGAAAAATTATCTCCATCGTTAGCGGACACCATGTCGCGTTTGGAAAGCTCCTGTGTGCCTAAACATTGGCGCTCCCCCACAAGTGACCCCATTTTGGAAACTAGACCCCCCAAGAAACTTATCTAGATGCATATTGAGCACTTTAAACCCCCAGGTGCTTCACAGAAGTTTATAACGCAGAGCCATGAAAATAAAAAATAATTTTTCTTTCCTCAAAAATGATTTTTTAGCCTGGAATTTCCTATTTTGCCAAGGATAATAGGAGAAATTGGACCCCAAATGTTGTTGTCCAGTTTGTCCTGAGTACGCCGATACCCCATATGTGGGGGTAAACCACTGTTTGGGTGCACGGCAGGGCTCGGAAGGGAAGGCACGCCATTTGGCTTTTTAAATGGAAAATTAGCTCCAATCATTAGCGGACACCATGTCACGTTTGGAGAGCCCCTGTGTGCCTAAACATTGGAGATCCCCCAGAAATGACCCCATTTTGGAAACTAGTCCACCAAAGGAACTAATCTAGATGTGTGGTGAGGACTTTGAACCCCCAAGTGCTTCACAGAAGTTTATAACGCAGAGCCATGAAAATAAAAAAAAAATTATTTTCTCAAAAATGATCTTTTAGCCTGCAATTTTTTATTTTCCCAAGGGTATCAGGAGAAATTTGACCCCAAAAGTTGTTGTCCAGTTTCTCCTGAGTACGCTGATACCCCATATGTGGGGGTAAACCACTGTTTGGGCACATGCCGGGGCTCGGAAGTGAAGTAGTGACGTTTTGAAATGCAGACTTTGATGGAATGCTCTGTGGGCGTCACGTTGCGTTTGCAGAGCCCCTGATGTGGCTTAACAGTAGAAACCCCCCACAAGTGACCCCATTTTGGAAACTAGACCCCAAAAGGAACTTATCTAGATGTGTGGTGAGCACTTTGAACCCCCAAGTGCTTCACAGAAGTTTATAATGCAGAGCCGTGAAAATAATAAATACGTTTTCTTTCCTCAAAAATAATTATTTAGCCCAGAATTTTTTTAATTTTCCCAAGGGTAACAGGAGAAATTTGACCCCAATATTTGTTGTCCAGTTTCTCCTGAGTACGCTGATACCCCATATGTGGGGGTAAACCACTGTTTGGGCACACGTCGGGGCTCAGAAGGGAAGTAGTGACTTTTGAAATGCAGACTTTGATGGAATGGTCTGCGGGCGTCGCGTTGCGTTTGCAGAGCCCCTGGTGTGCCTAAACAGTAGAAACCCCCCACAAGTGACCCCATTTTAGAAACTAGACCCCCCAAGGAACTTATCTAGATATGTGGTGAGCACTTTGAAGCCCCAAGTGCTTCACAGACGTTTACAACGTAGAGCCGTGAAAATAATAAATCATTTTTCTTTCCTCAAAAATGATGTTTTAGCAAGCATTTTTTTATTTTCACAAGGGTAACAGGAGAAATTGGACCCCAGTAATTGTTGCGCAGTTTATCCTGAGTATGCTGGTACCCCATATGTGGGGGTAAACCACTGTTTGGGCACACGTCGGGGCTCGGAAGTGAGGGAGCACCATTTGACTTTTTGAATACGAGATTGGCTGGAATCAATGGTGGCGCCATGTTGCGTTTGGAGACCCCTGATGTGCCTAAACAGTGGTAACCCCTCAATTCTACCTCCAACACACCCCTAACCCTAATCCCAACTGTAGCCATAACCCTAATCACAACCCTAACCGCAACACACCCCTAACCACAACCCTAACCCCAACACACCCCTAACCCTAACCACAACACACCCCTAACCACAACCCTAATTCCAACCCTAACCCTAAGGCTATGTGCCCACGTTGCGGATTCGTGTGAGATTTTTCAGCATCATTTTTGAAAAATCCGCGGGTAAAAGGCACTGCGTTTTACCTGCGGATTTTCCACGGATTTCCAGTGTTTTTTGTGCGGATTTCACCTGCGGATTCCTATTGAGGAACAGGTGCAAAACGCTGCGGAATCCGTACAAAGAATTGACATGCTGCGGAAAATACAACGCAGCGTTTCCGCGCGGTATTTTCCGCACCATGGGCACAGCGGATTTGGTTTCCATATGTTTACATGGTACTGTAACCTGATGGAAAACTGCTACGAATCCGCAGCCAAATCCGCACCGTGTGCACATAGCCTAATTCTAAAGGTATGTGCACACGCTGCGGAAAACGCTGCGGATCCGCAGCAGTTTCCCATGAGTTTACAGTTCAATGTAAACATATGGGAAACAAAAATCGCTGTACACATGCTGCGGAAGAACTGCACGGAAACGCAGCGGTTTACATTCCGCAGCATGTCACTTCTTTGTGCGGATTCCGCAGCGGTTTTACAACTGCTCAAATAGAAAATCGCAGTTGTAAAACCGCAGTGAAATGCGCAGAAAAAACGCGGTAAATCCGCGATAAATCCGCAGCGGTTTAGCACTGCGGATTTATCAAATCCGCTGCGGAAAAATCCGCAGAGGACCAGAATACGTGTGCACATACCGAAACCCTAACCCTAACCCTAACCCTACCCCTAACCCTACCCCTACCCCTAGCCCTATTATATCTCAGTGATCAAAATGCACTTTGGAACGAATCTGCCGGCCGATTCGGCGGGCGCACTGCGCATGCGCCCGCCATTTTGGAAGATGGCGGCGCCCGGGAGAAGACGGACGGACCCCGGCAGGATCGGTAAGTATGATGGGGTGGGATATTGCAGCATCGGCCATGGCTGGATTGTAATATTTCACCAGTTATAATAGGTGAAATATTACAAATCGCTCTGATTGGCTGTTGAAAGTGAAACTGCCAATCAGAGCGATCGTAGCCACGGGGGGGGGGGGGGTGAAGCCACCCCCCCCTGGGCTAAACTACCACTCCCCCTGTCCCTGCAGATCGGGTGAAATGGGAGTTAACCCTTTCACCCGATCTGCAGGGACGCGATCTTTCTGTGACACAGCATATGCGTCACAGGTCGGATTGGCACCGACTTTCATGACGCATACGCTGTGTCACAGGTCGGGAAGGGGTTAATCATCATAACAACTTGCTCAGCATTTTCAACCTGAATTCTTTGAACAAGCCAAAAGATAAAAGGTGATCACATCCTCAGGTGTGGTTTTCTAAATAGTCTGATCCTAATTATATGTTAAAAACAAGATTAAAAGAACCAATATTTCTACCACCTATTTATATATGGAACAATTTTTTTTCTACTACATCACTAAACATGTCATTTCTGAAGTGTTTAAGAAGAATAGTACAGTAGTTAAATCCTCGTTCTATAAAATATGAACTAATCAAACAATTAATAGTAGGTTTTTACACTGGCCTGTTATCATCAATGTGTCCCTTCTAGTGGGTGAAATGTCATCTTGTCCATAAGGGCTCACTAGCAATGGCCGTTTCCTTCTGTGTCAGAGTATGTGCGGCCGGTCATGGTGTCCGGCTCCACCTGAGTTATATCCGATTTTTGTTCACTTTTACAATGTCTGATTTTCAAGGACGGCGCTTGTTGTGAATTCTGTGGCAGAGCTCCCTCCTGTGGTCACAAGTGGTACTTCGGCTGGTTCTCTCTGTGAGCTTCCGTTGGTGGAGGAAAGTGGTACTGCGGCTTCTGAGTTTCCTTCCTCAGGTGATGTGGTGAAGTCGTTATGTGCTGCTCTATTTAACTCCACCTAGTGCTTTGATCCTAGCCTCCAGTCAATGTTCTAGTATTGGACCTGTTTCCTCCTGGATCGTTCCTGTGGCCTGCTGCTCTGCATAGCTAAGTTCTTCTTTGCTATTTGTTTGCTGTTTTTTTCTGTCCAGCTTGTCAATTTGTTTTTTTCTGCTTGCTGGAAGCTCTGGGACGCAGAGGGTGTACCTCCGTGCCGTTAGTTCGGTACGGAGGGTCTTTTTGCCCCCTTTGCGTGGTTTTTGTAGGGTTTTGTGTTGACCGCAAAGTTACCTTTCCTATCCTCGCTCTGTTCAGAAAGTTGGGCCTCACTTTGCTAAATCTATTTCATCTCTACGTTTGTCTTTTCATCTTAACTCACAGTCATTATATGTGGGGGCTGCCTTTTCCTTTGGGGTATTTCTCTGAGGCAAGGTAGGCTTATTTTCTATCTTCAGGCTAGCTAGTTTCTCAGGCTGTGCCGAGTTGCATAGGGAGCGTTAGGCGCAATCCACGGCTGCCTTTAGTGTGGTTGGAGAGGATTAGGGATTGCGGTCAACAGAGTTCCCACGTCTCAGAGCTCGTTCTTGTTTTTTGGGTTATTGCCAGGTCACTGTATGTGCGCTGACCTCTATGTCCATTGTGGTACTGAATTACCTTTCATAACAGGCGCTAGACCAGAAAGTGCAGAATATCGTAGTTACTTACCGATAACGGTATTTCTCTGAACCCATGACGGCACTAACGAGAGAGAGGGATCCGCCCTCAGGGACAGGAAACCCACAGGTTAAAAAGGCGGGACCTCTCCTCCACCTCAGTTGGTTTACAGAGCCTTGCAGGGAATTTCTGCTGTAACTTAATTGGTTATTTTTACACAACAAAATATAACTGTATAACTTATATAAGCTCCTCTATATATATATACACACATTTTTTTTTTTTTTTTTATGCACACCTCGTGACTTAATTTATAAGTAGTGTGGACACCCATACGTGAAGGGAGGGAATATACAGGTGCCGTCATGGGTTCAGAGAAATACCGTTATCGGTAAGTAACTACGATATTCTCTTACCCCATGACGGCACTAACGAGAGAATTTCAAAGAATGAAAATTTTAGGGTGGGACTACTGCCTCAAGAACTCTCCTACCAAAAGTTAAGTCTGAGGGAGAAGATAGATTAAGCTGATAGTGCTTGAAGAATGTAGAGGGGGAAGACCAAGTGGCTGCTCTACATATTTGATCTATTGATGCTCCACCACGTTCAGCCCAAGAGGTTGCCACCGACCTGGTTGAATGAGCCTTAATTGTGTCCGGAGCTTGTTCTCCGGAAGAGGTATATGACATCTTGATGGCATCTCTTACCCACCTCGCCAACGTGGCTTGTGACCCTTATTTGGTCCCTGAAAGCAGACAAACAGAGCCCTCCCTTTCCTACACTTCCTTGTGGCTGATAGATAGTGTGTTAGACATCTCTTTACATCTAGAGTGTGTAGAGCCTCCTCTTTTTTGTTTTTTGGATTGGAGCAAAAAGATGGTAACGCTATCTCTTGAGATCTGTGGAATTTTGACGCCACTTTGGGAAGGTAAGAAGGGTCAGTTTTGAGGATTACTCTGTCATCTAATATTTGTGTTAGAGGTGGGTAGGCTGATAAGGCCTGCAGATCACTAATCCTGCGAGCTGAGGTTAGGGCCACCAATAAACAGGTTTTCCAAGATATTATTTTTATTGAAGCCTGAGATAAAGGTTCGAACGGCGCTTTAGTTAGTGCTGAAAGGACTAAGTTCAGGTCCCAGGGAAGAGCGGTGAGATGTATAACTGGTCTGGACCTAGTAGATGCTCTAATAAATCTTTTTACCCAGTGATTCCCCGCCAAATCCTGGTTGTAAAGGGCACCCAATGCTGCAATCTGAACCTTCAGAGTGTTTGTTGCTAGGCCTTTCTCTAAACCTTTTTGAAGAAATTCTAAGATTTCCTGAATTGGCATCTGATTTGATAGGATAACTCCTGACGTGGAGAGGAACTTTTTCCAGACTTTGCCGTAGGCTCTGGTAGTTATAGGTTTTCTACTGGCCAGCAGGGTAGAAATTAGATTTGAAGAAAACCCCCTTTTTGTTAATAGTTCCCTTTCAAAAGCCAGGCCGTCATGTGCAAACTTTTTATTTGAGGGTGATTCACTGGCCCTTGATGCAGAAGGTCTGGGATATCTGGGAGTACCCATGGATCCGCTATGGACATTAGGCGTAGCCATGGGAACCATACTCTTTTCGGCCAGAACGGAGCTATCAGTATCACTTTGGCTCTGTCTTCCCTGATTTTCTTCAAGACTAAGGGAATTAGAGCTATCGGAGGAAACACATAAGCTAGATGGAATTTCCATGGAATTAACAACGCGTCTATAGCCACTGGACTCTGTTATGTTTGTTAATGACAGGTGTTATGAAGGCAATCCAGAAACACAGTGTGCTTAGCGATCAGAGCGCACACAGTGATCTGACAGATACCCAAAAATACAAGAACGAGCTCTGAGACGTGGAAACTCTGTAGACTGCACACCTGATCCTATCCTAAACACAACTAAAAGCGGCTGTGGATTGCGCCTAACAACTACCTAGGCAACTCGGCACAGCCTAAGAAACTAGCTAGCCTGAAGATAGAAAAATAGGCCTGACTTGCCCCAGAGAAATTCCCCAAAGGAAAAGGCAGCCCCCCACATATAATGACTGTGAGTAAGGTGAAACGACAAAACGTAGGGATGAAATAGATTCAGCAAAGTGGGGCCCGATATTCTAGGACAGAGCGAGGACAGTAAAGCGAACTTTGCAGTCTACAAAAAACCCTAAAGCAAAACCACGCAAAGGGGGCAAAAAAAACCCACCGTGCCGAACTAACGGCACGGCGGTACACCCTTTGCGTCTCAGAGCTTCCAGCAAAACAAAAGACAAGCTGGACAGAAAAAAAGCAACAAAAAAGCAAAAGCACTTAGCTATACAGAGCAGCAGGCCACAGGAACAATCAGGAGAAGCTCAGATCCAACACTGAAACATTGACAAGGAGCAAGGATAGCAGCATCAGGCGGAGTTAAGTAATGAAGCAGTTAACGAGCTCACCAGAACACCTGAGGGAGGAAGCTCAGAAGCTGCAGTACCACTTGTGACCACAGGAGTGAATTCAGCCACAGAATTCACAACAGTACCCCCCCCTTGAGGAGGGGTCACCGAACCCTCACCAGAGCCCCCAGGCCGACCAGGATGAGCCGCATGAAAGGCACGAACAAGATCGGAAGCATGAACATCAGAGGCAAAAACCCAGGAATTATCTTCCTGAGCATAACCCTTCCATTTGACCAGATACTGGAGTTTCCGTCTAGAAACATGAGAATCCAAAATCTTCTCCACAATATACTCCAATTCCCCCTCCACCAAAACCGGGGCAGGAGGCTCAACAGATGGAACCATAGGTGCCACGTATCTCCGCAACAACGACCTATGGAATACATTATGTATGGAAAAGGAGTCTGGGAGGGTCAAACGAAAAGACACAGGATTGAGAACCTCAGAAATCCTATACGGACCAATAAAACGAGGTTTAAATTTAGGAGAGGAAACCTTCATAGGAATATGACGAGAAGATAACCAAACCAGATCCCCAACACGAAGTCGGGGACCCACACGGCGTCTGCGATTAGCGAAAAGTTGAGCTTTCTCCTGGGACAAGATCAAATTGTCCACTACCTGAGTCCAGATCTGCTGCAACCTATCCACCACAGAATCCACACCAGGACAGTCCGAAGACTCAACCTGTCCTGAAGAGAAACGAGGATGGAACCCAGAATTGCAAAAAAATGGAGAAACCAAGGTAGCCGAGCTGGCCCGATTATTAAGGGCGAACTCAGCCAACGGCAAAAAGGACACCCAATCATCCTGGTCTGCAGAAACAAAACATCTCAGATATGTTTCCAAGGTCTGATTGGTTCGTTCGGTCTGGCCATTAGTCTGAGGATGGAAAGCCGAGGAAAAGGATAGGTCAATGCCCATCCTACCACAAAAGGCTCGCCAAAACCTTGAAACAAACTGGGAACCTCTGTCAGAAACAATATTCTCAGGAATACCATGCAACCGAACCACATGCTGAAAGAACAAAGGTACCAAATCAGAGGAGGAAGGCAATTTAGCCAAGGGCTCCAGATGGACCATTTTAGAAAAGCGATCACAGACCACCCAAATGACTGACATCTTTTGAGAAACGGGAAGGTCAGAAATGAAATCCATCGAAATATGTGTCCAAGGCCTCTTTGGGACCGGCAAGGGCAAAAGCAACCCACTGGCACGAGAACAGCAGGGCTTAGCCCTAGCACAAATCCCACAGGACTGCACAAAAGTACGTACATCCCGTGACAGAGATGGCCACCAGAAGGATCTAGCCACTAACTCTCTGGTACCAAAGATTCCAGGATGACCAGCCAACACCGAACAATGAAGTTCAGAGATAAGTTTATTAGTCCACCTATCAGGGACGAACAGTTTCTCTGCTGGACAACGATCAGGTTTATTCGCCTGAAATTTTTGCAGCACCCGCCGCAAATCAGGGGAGATGGCAGACACAATGACCCCTTCCTTGAGGATACCCGCTGGCTCAGATAAACCCGGAGAGTCGGGCACAAAACTCCTAGACAGAGCATCCGCCTTCACATTTTTAGAGCCCGGAAGGTACGAAATCACAAAGTCGAAGCGGGCAAAAAATAACGACCAACGGGCCTGTCTAGGATTCAAGCGCTTGGCAGACTCGAGATAAGTCAAGTTCTTATGATCAGTCAATACCACCACGCGATGCTTAGCTCCTTCAAGCCAATGACGCCACTCCTCGAATGCCCACTTCATGGCCAGCAACTCTCGATTGCCCACATCATAATTACGCTCAGCGGGCGAAAACTTCCTGGAAAAGAAAGCACATGGTTTCATCACTGAGCAATCAGAACCTCTCTGTGACAAAACCGCCCCTGCTCCAATCTCAGAAGCATCAACCTCGACCTGGAACGGAAGAGAAACATCTGGCTGACACAACACAGGGGCAGAACAAAAACGACGCTTCAACTCCTGAAAAGCTTCCACAGCAGCAGAAGACCAATTAACCAAATCAGCACCCTTCTTGGTCAAATCGGTCAATGGTTTGGCAATGCTAGAAAAATTACAGATGAAGCGACGATAAAAATTAGCAAAGCCCAGGAACTTTTGCAGACTTTTCAGAGATGTCGGCTGAATCCAATCCTGGATGGCTTGGACCTTAACTGGATCCATCTCGATAGTAGAAGGGGTAAAGATGAACACCAAAAATGAAACTTTCTGCACACCGAAGAGACACTTTGATCCCTTCACAAACAAAGAGTTAGCACGCAGGACCTGAAAAACCATTCTGACCTGCTTCACATGAGACTCCCAATCATCTGAGAAGATCAAAATGTCATCCAAGTAAACAATCAGGAATTTATCCAGATACTCACGGAAGATGTCATGCATAAAAGACTGAAACACAGATGGAGCATTGGCAAGTCCGAACGGCATCACTAGATACTCAAAATGACCCTCGGGCGTATTGAATGCAGTTTTCCATTCATCTCCTTGCCTGATTATACGCACCACGAAGATCTATCTTAGTGAACCAACTAGCCCCCTTAATCCGAGCAAACAAGTCAGATAACAATGGCAAGGGATACTGAAATTTAACAGTGATCTTATTAAGAAGGCGGTAATCAATACACGGTCTCAGCAAATCATCCTTCTTGGCTACAAAGAAGAACCCTGCTCCCAGTGGTGATGACGATGGGCGAATATGTCCCTTCTCCAGGGATTCCTTCACATAACTGCGCATAGCGGCGTGTTCGGGCACGGATAAATTAAATAATCGACCTTTAGGGAATTTACTACCAGGAATCAAATTGATAGCACAATCACAATCCCTATGCGGAGGTAGAGCATCGGACTTGGGCTCTTCAAATACATCCTGATAATCAGACAAGAACTCTGGGACCTCAGAAGGGGTGGATGACGAAATCGACAAAAATGGAACATCACCATGTACCCCCTGACAACCCCAGCTGGATACCGACATGGAATTCCAATCCAATACTGGATTATGGGTTTGTAGCCATGGCAACCCCAACACGACCACATCATGCAGATTATGCAACACCAGAAAGCGAATAACTTCCTGATGTGCAGGAGCCATGCACATGGTCAGCTGGGCCCAGTATTGAGGTTTATTCTTGGCCAAAGGTGTAGCATCAATTCCTCTCAATGGAATAGGACACCGCAAAGGCTCCAAGAAAAACCCACAACGTTTAGCATAATCCAAATCCATCAGATTCAGGGCAGCGCCCGAATCCACAAACGCCATGACAGAAAACGACGACAAAGAGCATATCAAGGTAATGGACAGAAGGAATTTGGACTGTACAGTACCAATGACGGCAGACCTAGCAGACCGCTTAGTGCGCTTAGGACAATCAGAAATAGCATGAGTGGAATCACCACAGTAGAAACACAGACCATTCAGACGTCTGTATTCCTGCCGTTCAACTCTAGTCATAGTCCTATCGCACTGCATAGGCTCAGGTTTAACCTCAGGCAGTACCGCCAAATGGTGCACAGATTTACGCTCGCGCAAGCGTCGACCGATCTGAATGGCCAAAGACAAAGACTCATTCAAACCAGCAGGCATAGGAAATCCCACCATGACATCCTTAAGAACCTCAGAGAGACCCTTTCTGAACAAAGCTGCCAGCGCAGATTCATTCCACTGAGTAAGTACTGACCATTTCCTAAATTTCTGACAATATACTTCTATATCATCCTGACCCTGGCACAAAGCCAGCAAATTTTTCTCAGCCTGATCCACTGAATTAGGCTCATCGTACAGCAATCCGAGCGCCAGGAAAAACGCATCGACACTACTCAATGCAGGGTCTCCTGGCGCAAGAGAAAATGCCCAGTCTTGAGGGTCGCCGCGCAAAAAAGAAATAATAATCAAAACCTGTTGAATAGGATTACCAGAAGAATGAGGTTTCAAGGCCAGAAATAGCTTACAATTATTTTTGAAACTTAGAAACTTAGTTCTATCTCCAAAAAACAAATCAGGAATAGGAATTCTTGGTTCTAACATAGATTTCTGATCAATAGTATCTTGAATTTTTTGTACATTTATAACGAGATTATCCATTGAAGAGCACAGACCCTGAATATCCATGTCCACACCTGTGTCCAGAATCACCCAAATGTCTAGGGGGAAAAAAAAAGTGAACACAGAGCTGAGAAAAAAAAAAAAAATGATGTCAGAACTTTTTCTTTCCCTCTATTGAGAATCATTAGGTGGCTCCTTGTACTGTTATGTTTGTTAATGACAGGTGTTATGAAGGCAATCCAGAAACACAGTGTGCTTAGCGATCAGAGCGCACACAGTGATCTGACAGATACCCAAAAATACAAGAACGAGCTCTGAGACGTGGAAACTCTGTAGACTGCACACCTGATCCTATCCTAAACACAACTAAAAGCGGCTGTGGATTGCGCCTAACAACTACCTAGGCAACTCGGCACAGCCTAAGAAACTAGCTAGCCTGAAGATAGAAAAATAGGCCTGACTTGCCCCAGAGAAATTCCCCAAAGGAAAAGGCAGCCCCCCACATATAATGACTGAGTAAGATGAAACGACAAAACGTAGGGATGAAATAGATTCAGCAAAGTGGGGCCCGATATTCTAGGACAGAGCGAGGACAGTAAAGCGAACTTTGCAGTCTACAAAAAACCCTAAAGCAAAACCACGCAAAGGGGGCAAAAAAAACCCACCGTGCCGAACTAACGGCACGGCGGTACACCCTTTGCGTCTCAGAGCTTCCAGCAAAACAAAAGACAAGCTGGACAGAAAAAAAGCAACAAAAAAGCAAAAGCACTTAGCTATACAGAGCAGCAGGTCACAGGAACAATCAGGAGAAGCTCAGATCCAACACTGAAACATTGACAAGGAGCAAGGATAGCAGCATCAGGCGGAGTTAAGTAATGAAGCAGTTAACGAGCTCACCAGAACACCTGAGGGAGGAAGCTCAGAAGCTGCAGTACCACTTGTGACCACAGGAGTGAATTCAGCCACAGAATTCACAACAGGACTCCCCCGAGGATCTATCGAGCAGAAGGCCTCCGTTTTCCGATTTTGATTGTTTGCAAATAGATCTATATCCGGGGCCCCCCAAAGATCCACTATGCGTTTGAATATACTTGTATTTAACTCCCATTCCCCCTGTTTTAATTGGGTTCTGCTTAGAAAATCTGCAGTTTGATTTTCTGACCCTTTTATGTGAAGGGCTGTCAGGGAGGACAAGTTGGCTTCTGCTTGTGACATGATGAAATTTGTCACTTTCATTAGGGATTGAGACCTCGTCCCTCCCTGATGGTTTAAATATGCTACTACCACCCTGTTGTCCGTCAGTACTCTCACGAGGTGGGAACGGAGGGAAGTTAAAAAATGATTGATGGCGTACTGAACTGCTAAAAGCTCCTTCATGTTTGAAGTAAGGTCTTTTTCTTCTACTGACCAAGGACCTTGGGCAATTTGCCTGTTTAGGTGGGCCCCCCACCCCCAAGGGCTTGCGTCTGTGGTCAGGATTATCGAGACCGGCCATACCCATGGAACCCCCCTCCTGAGATTGGACGGGTCTGTCCACCAAGCTAAGGAAGTTTTTGTCCGAGAGGATATTTTTAATTGCTTTTCTAAATTTCCTCCTGCGTGGGATACCGCCTCTAGTATTTCCCACTGGAGATCTCTCGAGTGGCTCTGAGCCCACTGTACCGCTGGGATACAGGATGTCATCGACCCCAGTATGGACATGGCTCTCCTTAGAGAGATCAGAGGAGAGATACTCAACTGATTCACTAGATGTATCATGTTGGATACTTTTTCTTCCGGCAGACGACACTCTTGTTTTGTTGAGTCTATTACTATCCCCAAGTACAACTGTACTTGAGATGGGATAAGCCTGGATTTTTCCAGGTTCAAAAACCATCCTAGATTCGATAGGGCTACCATCACTCTGTTTAGTTGCTGGCTGCAATGTAGAGAGGAACTGCCCATCACTAGGAGGTCGTCCAGATAAGGCACAATCAATATGTTTTGTTCCCTTATATGGGCCATTACTTCCGCCATTAATTTTGTGAATACTCTCGGGGCAATGGCTAGACCAAACGGAAGAGCCCTGTATTGGTAATGTTTCAGTTCCCCTTGTATCATTACTGCAACCCTGAGATATTTCTGGAAATCCGGATGGATTGGCACATGATAGTATGCGTCCTTTAAGTCTATAACAGTCATGAAACAAGACGGGATAAGGGATCTGACACATGATTTTATTGTCTCCATTTTGAATTTTTCTATTACCAGGTATCTGTTTAGTTGTTTCAAATTTATAATTACTCTGAAAGTTCCGTCCGGTTTTGTTCGAAGAAAGAGCGGAGAATAAAACCCCCTCGTCTCTTCCGGTTGTGGAACTTCCTGTAAGACTTTCTTCTCCAGAAGACTGAGAACTTCTCTCTGGATGCTCAGCTGCTCGATCTCTGACTTTCTTCGTGGTGTGACCACAAACTGATTGTGTGGCATTGTGTGAAAGCTTAGTTTTAGGCCCGTCTTTATGATGATTAGAGTCCAGGCACTTCCAGAAATTTTTTCCCAGGTTGGAAGAAAGTGGGTCAGTCTCCCTCCTACCTGGGGCACACCCTCATTGTGGCTGTTTTTTATTATCCGGCTTGCTGAACATGAAACCTCCTCTTTTGAATTTTCTGTCTTCCCACCCCTCCTTTTGATTTTTTTGGGGGCGTCTTTGTGTGAACCTCCTTCCTCGAAAGGGCCGCCTATAAGCTTGATTTAGGAATCCCGGAAAGGCTTTCTTTTTATCAACCGCTTTTTCGAGGACATCGTCTAGGGTGGGACCGAACAAATATTCACCTTCACACGGAATGGAACACAACTTAGCTTTAGTTTGCAGGTCCCCCGGCCAGCACTTTAGCCATAATGCTCTCCTAGCCGCATTTGAGAAGGAAGCCGATCTTGCCGTCAGTCTAACTGAGTCTATTGAGGCATCTGCTAAATATGCAGCGGCCCCTCTCATCGCTGACACGGAGTCTAGTATAGACTCTCTCGGGGTTTTATTTTTTAATTGAGTCTCTAAATGATCCAGCCAGACCATTAGTGCTCTAGCTGTACACGTAGCAGCTATACCGGGTTTTAGCCCCCCGCTGGCGGCCTCCCAGGACCCTTTTAGGAAGACATCGGCCTTTTTATCCATAGGATCCTTGAGGGTCCCCATATCTTCAAAAGGCAGAGCGAACTTTTTAGAGGCTTTCCCGATGGCGACGTCTAATTTTGGCGCTTTTCCCCATGAGGCGCAGGCTGGGTCATCAAATGGGTATTTCCTTTTGGGTGTTAACAGTACTTTTTTGTCTGGTCTTTTCCACTCCTTTTTTATAAGGGCTTGAATTTTTTCATTTAATGGGAACACTCTGTACTTCTTTTGTTCCAGGCCACTAAACATAAGATCTTGTACAGATTTTTTGGAACGAGTGTCTGCCAGACCCATTGTCGCCCTAACCATTTTCACCAACGCATCCGTTTCATCTATTGGGAAACAGTTGCGACCGCTTCTGAAGATGCGGAGGAGGATGATGAAGCTGTAGAGCTATCAGAATCCCCACTCGTACTATCTCCCTCGCTGGAGCTGTAATCTGGAGATTTTTCTTTATGTTTTCTTTTACGGTTTTTTACGCTTTTTAATGCGTCTGCTACTTGGGTTTTAATTAAATCTTTTAATTCAGATGTGAAACTTGGTGTCTCCTCATCAATGGTGTTCTTAATACATGGCGCACAGAGTTTTTTAACCCATGAATCCGGCAAATCTGCTGAACAAAGCGGGCATACTCTATGTTTACTTTTCCCCTGGCATTTCTTTCCCTAGGAAACAATAAACCCCTATTAGAATTTACACTTTCACGGAGGTCACTTACCCTCCTAATGTGAGGAAGATACCGGCTGTGGCTTTGAGGATGCCTCCTCCACTTGAACCACCGTCTCCCTCCTGGATCCACCAGAGCCTCTGCTACGCTGGGATCCTGAGCTGCTGCGCTGCGTGGGTTTTCTTGAGGAATGGCGCTCCTTCGGGTTCTTTGTCACAGGGGCCTGTGAAATTTCTTCCACCGACTGCTCTATTCCACTCATGGTGGTAATCTCTGAGCAGCGGTATACCCCTTTCCTTCTGGATATATACTAATGGAGCGGCGCCAGGCAATTTCCGGTTTACCCAGAGGTGCCCTGCGCCGCCCCGGAAGTGACCCCCACGCCTGCGCAGTAAGTCGCCGAACCCCGCGCGCGCGCTCACTGTTTGCCGGCTCACAGGAGGGACGGAGCTTCCGCAGCCGCCGCTGCTCCCAGCGTTCTCCTGTCGGTGACCGGCGTCACCACCTCCTGTGTGCCTTATGGATCGGTGGAGAAAACCTCCAGGTAGCCGCCGCTACCTATTGCCGATCATCCCTTTGAAAAGGAAGAGGCAGGCTTTCTCGGCATCCTCTTCACTGCCTCCCCTCTGCGCGCATCTACGAGGCCCGCCGACCCCGGATCGCGCCCTCAGGGAGGAATCCACCTGAGACCGTGGCAGGGCCCCCCGCTGCCTGAACTCGGCCTGATGGTCCCTGGACTCCTGGATGGTGAGTTGTGGGATCCCCGTCGCGGACAGGAAACCGAACTGAGGTGGAGGAGAGGTCCCGCCTTTTTAACCTGTGGGTTTCCTGTCCCTGAGGGCGGATCCCTCTCTCTCGTTAGTGTCGTCATGGGGTAAGAGAAAAGTCACTTCTACGTCTTCATTTTCACAATCTTTGGAGAGTCCAGTAGCCGCCAGCGCCGATCATATTCACAGGTCACATAGCCAGTTGTGTCATCCATTGCCGATCTTGTGCTGCCTTCTACCACTTCATGGTCGTCACTCTCTTTATTTCCACTACATGGGATGACAGTCCGGTATTGCCGAGTCCCTGTGATGGGTTCTGCTTCCTGTAACTGATGTTATAACAAACTCTCCTCCTCTTCATAGTCCTGGTTTGTACAATACATGAACTGGATGTTAAGAATATTTTTCTCCCTCCATTTGAGGAGTTGCCTGGGTGATCGGATTTGGTGTGAATACGGTCTGTGGAGGCCGAGCTGCCGGACGGTCATCTGCCCTGCAGTCACTGTCTACCCCTGGTCATTCTCAGCCCTAACAAAGCTTCTCCTCTGTCCTCTCCTGCTTCTAAGTGGTAACATAATAAAATAATACAGTAATATCCAGCAATCACGGATTATTTGGTAAATCTAGACCCCACACTGTTAGACCACAGGCTGAACAGATCTGAAATCAAGATTTTTGAACTGACACTGTAATAGTTTTATTTTTTAAAATATGATCCCATCACGATCCCAGCTTGTATTTTGGTACAGATGTTGCTAGGAGCATAGCAGGCACATGTGCAGTTTTTAAAATTTTTAAATTAAACGTTTTTTTCGGAAATGCGTTTTAAAGTTTTGCGCTTGCGTTCGCATAGGTAAAATATTATCAAAGATACTCTTGTGACATATCTGGTGAAAGCCTGTACAGTTCTGCGTAGAATGGTGTTTATTTTGTTTCTCTATCTCTTTTCTAGCCTGAGTTATGGGGAGAAATGTAAAGGCAGGCAACACCGAAATTCGCACTTTTTCCAAACTTTGAAAATCAATAAAAAATTTTAAAAAAAAATCTAGAATTTTTTCTTCACATTTTGCATTCTCTGACACACTTTTACCAAATAACAAAATCTCAAAAGAATTAAAAATATAGTGGTAAAAATCATTGGTTCACTTGACATGGAATGACCCGTTCCCTAATCAGTCATTTTATGTTTGTGTGTGTAGCCCACTCACTATCTCCATCTTTCCCCCATCCCATGAAGATGGCTGGACCATCATGGTAAATACATCATTGTAAATAAGCTCCTGTACTTTGTATCTCCCCCACCTCATTGTAGATTGTAAGCTCTCACGAGCAGGGTCGTCTTATTTTTCTTTAATTATTGTACTGTTAACCTTGTTACTTATGACTTGCGTTTGAAACTGTTAAACTGTAAAGCGCTGCGGAATATGTTGGCGCTATATAAATAAAGATTATTATTATTATTCTGCTCACCACTTGGGAGATACAGGATGATTCACTTGCATTTTCTTCTCATCGTTGTTCAAGATTCATAACTTTTAATTTTTCTGTTGGCATAGCCGTGAGGAGGGCTTATATTTTTTCAAGTAGGAGTTTTAGTTTTGAGTGACATCAATCATTCTACAATATAATGGCTTTCTATGGCATTGATATACGTGACTGGGATCTCCTATGGTCCTAAGGAGTATGACCTCACAGCGTCACTGTTCTGGTGTAACACCCAAAAAATGAGTAAAGAAAAAGAAATTGGGTTGTGCCTCCATTTGTTGAGATCCATAACTTTTGTATTTTGCCATTGATGGGCTTGTTTTTCCTGTGTGGAGCTAATACTTTTATTGGTACTGTTTTGGGGCACATGCAACGATTTGATCACTTTTTTTTTTTTGCACACAAGAACTATTTAAGTTTATCACTGTCGTCGGTCTGACTTGGAAAATCATACTGCCAGGTCATTTTTGCAGCATAGTTACAGTAACACTGTGAAATAAGAAAAATAACAAGAAGACTCTTGGAAGAAGGGGATAAAAGAAACAAAAGCGCAAAAAATAAAAATTGGCAAGCTCTTGAGGGGTTAAGCTTTTCTGAGCAGGTGACACTAGATGGATAGGGTGTTGCTGGCACTGATTACGGGCAGCAGGGTGACGCAGTGGTTAGCACTGCAGCCTTCCAGCGCTGGAGTCCTGGGTTCTAATCCCACCCAGGACAACATCTGCAAAGAGTTTGTATGTTCTCCCCGTGTTTGCGTGGGTTTCTTCTGGGCACTCTGGTTTCCTCCCACATTCCAAACACATACTGATAGGGTATTTGGATTGTGAGCCCCATCTGGGACAGCGATGATAATGTGTGCAAAACTGTAAAGAGCTGCGGAATATGTTGGCGCTATATAAAAATAAAGATTATTATTATTATGGGGGCATTTCATTGTGGCACTATTTAAAGGGGCAGTCTCACATGTCACTCAGCATGCAGGGCTAGTGCAGCCTCACAGTGTCTTCTGCTGCCATGGTCTGACACAGCTGACCACAGTGCTGGCACTAGGGGGTAGAATAGGGAGGACATACCAATACACAGGCACTGTCCAGCAGGCGCCATGGCCTGACACAGCTGACCACAGTACTGGCACTAAGGTGTAGAATAGGGAGGACATACCAATACACAGGCACTGTCCAGCAGGCACCATGGCCTGAGACAGCTGACCACAGTACTGGCACTAGGGGGTAGAATAGGGAGGACATACCAATACACAGGCACTGTCCAGCAGGCGCCATGGCCTGACACAGCTGACCACAGTACTGGCACTAAGGTGTAGAATAGGGAGGACATACCAATACACAGGCACTGTCCAGCAGGCGCCATGGCCTGACACAGCTGACCACAGTACTGGCACTAAGGGGTAGAATAGGGAGGACATACCAATACACAGGCACTGTCCAGCAGGCGCCATGGCCTGACACAGCTGACCACAGTACTGGCACTAGGGGGTAGAATAGGGAGGACATACCAATACACAGGCACTGTCCAGCAGGCACCATGGCCTGACACAGCTGACCACAGTACTGGCACTAGGGGGTAGAATAGGGAGGACATACCAATACACAGGCACTGTCCAGCAGGCACCATGGCCTGACACAGCTGACCACAGTGCTGGCACTAGGGGGTAGAATAGGGAGGACATACCAATACACAGGCACTGTCCAGCAGGCACCATGGCCTGACACAGCTGACCACAGTACTGGCACTAGGGGGTAGAATAGGGAGGACATACCAATACACAGGCACTGTCCAGCAGGCGCCATGGTCTGACACAGGTGACCACAGTACTGGCACTAGGGGGTAGAATAGGGAGGACATACCAATACACAGGCACTGTCCAGCAGGCGCCATGGTCTGACACAGGTGACCACAGTACTGGCACTAGGGGGTAGAATAGGGAGGACATACCAATACACAAGCACTGTCCAGCAGGCACCATGGCCTGAGACAGCTGACCACAGTACTGGCACTAGGGGGTAGAATAGGGAGGACATACCAATACACAGGCACTGTCCAGCAGGCGCCATGGCCTGACACAGCTGACCACAGTGCTGGCACTAGGGGTAGAATAGGGAGGACATACCAATACACAAGCACTGTCCAGCAGGCACCATGGCCTGAGACAGCTGACCACAGTGCTGGCACTAGGGGTAGAATAGGGAGGACATACCAATACACAGGCACTGTCCAGCAGGCGCCATGGTCTGACACAGGTGACCACAGTACTGGCACTAGGGGGTAGAATAGGGAGGACATACCAATACACAGGCACTGTCCAGCAGGCGCCATGGTCTGACACAGGTGACCACAGTACTGGCACTAGGGGGTAGAATAGGGAGGACATACCAATACACAAGCACTGTCCAGCAGGCACCATGGCCTGAGACAGCTGACCACAGTACTGGCACTAGGGGGTAGAATAGGGAGGACATACCAATACACAGGCACTGTCCAGCAGGCGCCATGGTCTGACACAGCTGACCACAGTACTGGCACTAGGGGGTAGAATAGGGAGGACATACCAATACACAGGCACTGTCCAGCAGGCACCATGGCCTGACACAGCTGACCACAGTACTGGCACTAGGCGGTAGAATAGGGAGGACATACCAATACACAGGCACAGTCCAGCAGGCGCCATGGTCTGACACAGGTGACCACAGTACTGGCACTAGGGGGTAGAATAGGGAGGACATACCAATACACAAGCACTGTCCAGCAGGCACCATGGCTTGAGACAGCTGACCACAGTGCTGGCACTAGGGGGTAGAATAGGGAGGACATACCAATACACAGGCACTGTCCAGCAGGCGCCATGGCCTGACACAGCTGACCACAGTGCTGGCACTAGGGGGTAGAATAGGGAGGACATACCAATACACAAGCACTGTCCAGCAGGCACCATGGCCTGAGACAGCTGACCACAGTGCTGGCACTAGGGGTAGAATAGGGAGGACATACCAATACACAGGCACTGTCCAGCAGGCACCATGGCCTGACACAGCTGACCACAGTGCTGGCACTAGGGGGTAGAATAGGGAGGACATACCAATACACAGGCACTGTCCAGCAGGCACCATGGCCTGACACAGCTGACCACAGTACTGGCACTAGGGGGTAGAATAGGGAGGACATACCAATACACAGGCACTGTCCAGCAGGCACCATGGCCTGAGACAGCTGACCACAGTGCTGGCACTAGGGGGTAGAATAGGGAGGACATACCAATACACAGGCACTGTCCAGCAGGCACCATGGCCTGACACAGCTGACCACAGTGCTGGCACTAGGGGTAGAATAGGGAGGACATACCAATACACAGGCACTGTCCAGCAGGCACCATGGCCTGACACAGCTGACCACAGTACTGGCACTAGGGGGTAGAATAGGGAGGACATACCAATACACAGACACTGTCCAGCAGGCACCATGGCCTGACACAGCTGACCACAGTACTGGCACTAGGCGGTAGAATAGGGAGGACATACCAATACACAGGCACTGTCCAGCAGGCACCATGGCCTGACACAGCTGACCACAGTACTGGCACTAGGCGGTAGAATAGGGAGGACATACCAATACACAGGCACTGTCCAGCAGGCACCATGGCCTGACACAGCTGACCACAGTACTGGCACTAGGGGGTAGAATAGGGAGGACATACCAATACACAGGCACTGTCCAGCAGGCGCCATGGTCTGACACAGCTGACCACAGTACTGGCACTAGGGGGTAGAATAGGGAGGACATACCAATACACAGGCACTGTCCAGCAGGCACCATGGCCTGACACAGCTGACCACAGTGCTGGCACTAGGGGTAGAATAGGGAGGACATACCAATACACAGGCACTGTCCAGCAGGCGCCATGGCCTGACACAGCTGACCACAGTGCTAGCACTAGGGGTAGAATAGGGAGGACATACCAATACACAGGCACTGTCCAGCAGGCACCATGGCCTGACACAGCTGACCACAGTGCTGGCACTAGGGGGTAGAATAGGGAGGACATACCAATACACAGGCACTGTCCAGCAGGCACCATGGCCTGACACAGCTGACCACAGTGCTGGCACTAGGGGTAGAATAGGGAGGACATACCAATACACAGGCACTGTCCAGCAGGCACCATGGCCTGACACAGCTGACCACAGTACTGGCACTAGGTGGTAGAATAGGGAGGACATACCAATACACAGGCACTGTCCAGCAGGCACCATGGCCTGACACAGCTGACCACAGTACTGGCACTAGGCGGTAGAATAGGGAGGACATACCAATACACAGGCACTGTCCAGCAGGCACCATGGCCTGACACAGCTGACCACAGTACTGGCACTAGGCGGTAGAATAGGGAGGACATACCAATACACAGGCACTGTCCAGCAGGCACCATGGCCTGACACAGCTGACCACAGTACTGGCACTAGGGGGTAGAATAGGGAGGACATACCAATACACAGGCACTGTCCAGCAGGCGCCATGGTCTGACACAGCTGACCACAGTACTGGCACTAGGGGGTAGAATAGGGAGGACATACCAATACACAGGCACTGTCCAGCAGGCACCATGGCCTGACACAGCTGACCACAGTGCTGGCACTAGGGGTAGAATAGGGAGGACATACCAATACACAGGCACTGTCCAGCAGGCGCCATGGCCTGACACAGCTGACCACAGTGCTAGCACTAGGGGTAGAATAGGGAGGACATACCAATACACAGGCACTGTCCAGCAGGCACCATGGCCTGACACAGCTGACCACAGTACTGGCACTAGGGGGTAGAATAGGGAGGACATACCAATACACAGGCACTGTCCAGCAGGCACCATGGCCTGACACAGCTGACCACAGTACTGGCACTAGGCGGTAGAATAGGGAGGACATACCAATACACAGGCACTGTCCAGCAGGCACCATGGCCTGACACAGCTGACCACAGTACTGGCACTAGGCGGTAGAATAGGGAGGACATACCAATACACAGGCACTGTCCAGCAGGCACCATGGCCTGACACAGCTGACCACAGTACTGGCACTAGGGGGTAGAATAGGGAGGACATACCAATACACAGGCACTGTCCAGCAGGCGCCATGGTCTGACACAGCTGACCACAGTACTGGCACTAGGGGGTAGAATAGGGAGGACATACCAATACACAGGCACTGTCCAGCAGGCACCATGGCCTGACACAGCTGACCACAGTACTGGCACTAGGCGGTAGAATAGGGAGGACATACCAATACACAGGCACTGTCCAGCAGGCACCATGGCCTGACAAAGCTGACCACAGTACTGGCACTAGGGGGTAGAATAGGGAGGACATACCAATACACAGGCACTGTCCAGCAGGCGCCATGGTCTGACACAGCTGACCACAGTACTGGCACTAGGGGGTAGAATAGGGAGGACATACCAATACACAGGCACTGTCCAGCAGGCACCATGGCCTGACACAGCTGACCACAGTACTGGCACTAGGGGGTAGAATAGGGAGGACATACCAATACACAGGCACTGTCCAGCAGGCACCATGGCCTGACACAGCTGACCACAGTGCTGGCACTAGGGGGTAGAATAGGGAGGACATACCAATACACAGGCACTGTCCAGCAGGCACCATGGCCTGACACAGCTGACCACAGTACTGGCACTAGGGGGTAGAATAGGGAGGACATACCAATACACAGGCACTGTCCAGCAGGCGCCATGGTCTGACACAGCTGACCACAGTACTGGCACTAGGGGGTAGAATAGGGAGGACATACCAATACACAGGCACTGTCCAGCAGGCGCCATGGCCTGACACAGCTGACCACAGTACTGGCACTAGGGGGTAGAATAGGGAGGACATACCAATACACAAGCACTGTCCAGCAGGCACCATGGCCTGACACAGCTGACCACAGTACTGGCACTAGGCGGTAGAATAGGGAGGACATACCAATACACAGGCACTGTCCAGCAGGCGCCATGGCCTGACACAGCTGACCACAGTACTGGCACTAGGGGGTAGAATAGGGAGGACATACCAATACACAGGCACTGCCCAGCAGGCGCCATGGCCTGAGACAGCTGACCACAGTGCTGGCACTAGGGGGTAGAATAGGGAGGACATACCAATACACAGGCACTGTCCAGCAGGCGCCATGGCCTGACACAGCTGACCACAGTGCTGGCACTAGGGGGTAGAATAGGGAGGACATACCAATACACAGGCACTGTCCAGCAGGCGCCATGGCCTGACACAGCTGACCACAGTACTGGCACTAGGGGGTAGAATAGGGAGGACATACCAATACACAGGCACTGTCCAGCAGGCGCCATGGCCTGACACAGCTGACCACAGTGCTGGCACTAGGGGGTAGAATAGGGAGGACATACCAATACACAGGCACTGTCCAGCAGGCGCCATGGCCTGACACAGCTGACCACAGTGCTGGCACTAGGGGGTAGAATAGGGAGGACATACCAATACACAGGCACTGTCCAGCAGGCGCCATGGCCTGACACAGCTGACCACAGTACTGGCACTAGGGGGTAGAATAGGGAGGACATACCAATACACAGGCACTGTCCAGCAGGCGCCATGGCCTGACACAGCTGACCACAGTACTGGCACTAGGGGGTAGAATAGGGAGGACATACCAATACACAGGCACTGTCCAGCAGGCGCCATGGCCTGACACAGCTGACCACAGTGCTGGCACTAGGGGGTAGAATAGGGAGGACATACCAATACACAGGCACTGTCCAGCAGGCACCATGGCCTGACACAGCTGACCACAGTACTGGCACTAGGGGGTAGAATAGGGAGGACATACCAATACACAGGCACTGTCCAGCAGGCGCCATGGCCTGACACAGCTGACCACAGTACTGGCACTAGGGGGTAGAATAGGGAGGACATACCAATACACAGGCACTGTCCAGCAGGCACCATGGCCTGACACAGCTGACCACAGTACTGGCACTAGGGGGTAGAATAGGGAGGACATACCAATACACAGGCACTGTCCAGCAGGCGCCATGGCCTGAGACAGCTGACCACAGTACTGGCACTAGGGGGTAGAATAGGGAGGACATACCAATACACAGGCACTGTCCAGCAGGCGCCATGGCCTGACACAGCTGACCACAGTACTGGCACTAGGGGGTAGAATAGGGAGGACATACCAATACACAGGCACTGTCCAGCAGGCGCCATGGCCTGACACAGCTGACCACAGTACTGGCACTAGGGGGTAGAATAGGGAGGACATACCAATACACAGGCACTGTCCAGCAGGCGCCATGGCCTGACACAGCTGACCACAGTGCTGGCACTAGGGGGTAGAATAGGGAGGACATACCAATACACAGGCACTGTCCAGCAGGCACCATGGCCTGACACAGCTGACCACAGTACTGGCACTAGGGGGTAGAATAGGGAGGACATACCAATACACAGGCACTGTCCAGCAGGCACCATGGTCTGACACAGCTGACCACAGTACTGGCACTAGGGGTAGAATAGGGAGGACATACCAATACACAGGCACTGTCCAGCAGGCGCCATGGCCTGACACAGCTGACCACAGTACTGGCACTAGGGGGTAGAATAGGGAGGACATACCAATACACAGGCACTGTCACGCAGGCACCATGGTCTGACACAGCTGACCACAGTACTGGCACTAAGGGGTAGAATAGGGAGGACATACCAATACACAGGCACTGTCCAGCAGGCGCCATGGCCTGACACAGCTGACCACAGTACTGGCACTAGGGGGTAGAATAGGGAGGACATACCAATACACAGGCACTGTCCAGCAGGCACCATGGCCTGACACATCTGACCACAGTACTGGCACTAGGGGGTAGAATAGGGAGGACATACCAATACACAGGCACTGTCCAGCAGGCACCATGGCCTGACACAGCTGACCACAGTACTGGCACTAGGGGGTAGAATAGGGAGGACATACCAACACACAGGCACTGTCCAGCAGGCGCCATGGTCTGACACAGCTGACCACAGTACTGGCACTAGGCGGTAGAATAGGGAGGACATACCAATACACAGGCACTGTCCAGCAGGCGCCATGGTCTGACACAGCTGACCACAGTGCTGGCACTAGGGGGTAGAATAGGGAGGACATACCAATACACAGGGACTGTCCAGCAGGCGCCATGGCCTGACACAGCTGACCACAGTGCTGGCACTAGGGGGTAGAATAGGGAGGACATACCAATACACAGGCACTGTCCAGCAGGCGCCATGGCCTGACACAGCTGACCACAGTACTGGCACTAGGGGGTAGAATAGGGAGGACATACCAATACACAGGCACTGTCCAGCAGGCGCCATGGTCTGACACAGCTGACCACAGTACTGGCACTAGGCGGTAGAATAGGGAGGACATACCAATACACAGGCACTGTCCAGCAGGCACCATGGCCTGACACAGCTGACCACAGTGCTGGCACTAGGGGGTAGAATAGGGAGGACATACCAATACACAGGCACTGTCCAGCAGGCACCATGGCCTGACACAGCTGACCACAGTACTGGCACTAGGGGGTAGAATAGGGAGGACATACCAATACACAGGCACTGTCCAGCAGGCACCATGGCCTGACACAGCTGACCACAGTGCTGGCACTAGGGGGTAGAATAGGGAGGACATACCAATACACAGGCACTGTCCAGCAGGCGCCATGGCCTGACACAGCTGACCACAGTACTGGCACTAGGGGGTAGAATAGGGAGGACATACAAATACACAGGCACTGTCCAGCAGGCGCCATGGCCTGACACAGCTGACCACAGTACTGGCACTAGGGGGTAGAATAGGGAGGACATACCAATACACAGGCACTGTCCAGCAGGCGCCATGGCCTGACACAGCTGACCACAGTACTGGCACTAGGGGGTAGAATAGGGAGGACATACCAATACACAGGCACTGTCCAGCAGGCGCCATGGCCTGACACAGCTGACCACAGTACTGGCACTAGGGGGTAGAATAGGGAGGACATACCAATACACAGGCACTGTCCAGCAGGCGCCATGGTCTGACACAGCTGACCACAGTGCTGGCACTAGGGGGTAGAATAGGGAGGACATACCAATACACAGGCACTGTCCAGCAGGCGCCATGGCCTGACACAGCTGACCACAGTACTGGCACTAGGGGGTAGAATAGGGAGGACATACCAATACACAGGCACTGTCCAGCAGGCACCATGGTCTGACACAGCTGACCACAGTACTGGCACTAGGGGTAGAATAGGGAGGACATACCAATACACAGGCACTGTCCAGCAGGCGCCATGGCCTGACACAGCTGACCACAGTACTGGCACTAGGGGGTAGAATAGGGAGGACATACCAATACACAGGCACTGTCCAGCAGGCACCATGGTCTGACACAGCTGACCACAGTACTGGCACTAAGGGGTAGAATAGGGAGGACATACCAATACACAGGCACTGTCCAGCAGGCGCCATGGCCTGACACAGCTGACCACAGTACTGGCACTAGGGGGTAGAATAGGGAGGACATACCAATACACAGGCACTGTCCAGCAGGCGCCATGGTCTGACACAGCTGACCACAGTACTGGCACTAGGCGGTAGAATAGGGAGGACATACCAATACACAGGCACTGTCCAGCAGGCGCCATGGTTTGACACAGCTGACCACAGTGCTGGCACTAGGGGGTAGAATAGGGAGGACATACCAATACACAGGCACTGTCCAGCAGGCGCCATGGCCTGACACAGCTGACCACAGTGCTGGCACTAGGGGGTAGAATAGGGAGGACATACCAATACACAGGCACTGTCCAGCAGGCGCCATGGCCTGACACAGCTGACTACAGTACTGGCACTAGGGGGTAGAATAGGGAGGACATACCAATACACAGGCACTGTCCAGCAGGCGCCATGGTCTGACACAGCTGACCACAGTGCTGGCACTAGGGGTAGAATAGGGAGGACATACCAATACACAGGCACTGTCCAGCAGGCACCATGGCCTGACACAGCTGACCACAGTGCTGGCACTAGGGGGTAGAATAGGGAGGACATACCAATACACAGGCACTGTCCAGCAGGCACCATGGCCTGACACAGCTGACCACAGTACTGGCACTAGGGGGTAGAATAGGGAGGACATACCAATACACAGGCACTGTCCAGCAGGCACCATGGCCTGACACAGCTGACCACAGTGCTGGCACTAGGGGGTAGAATAGGGAGGACATACCAATACACAGGCACTGTCCAGCAGGCGCCATGGCCTGACACAGCTGACCACAGTACTGGCACTAGGGGGTAGAATAGGGAGGACATACCAATACACAGGCACTGTCCAGCAGGCGCCATGGCCTGACACAGCTGACCACAGTACTGGCACTAGGGGTAGAATAGGGAGGACATACCAATACACAGGCACTGTCCAGCAGGCGCCATGGCCTGACACAGCTGACCACAGTACTGGCACTAGGGGGTAGAATAGGGAGGACATACCAATACACAGGCACTGTCCAGCAGGCGCCATGGTCTGACACAGCTGACCACAGTGCTGGCACTAGGGGGTAGAATAGGGAGGACATACCAATACACAGGCACTGTCCAGCAGGCGCCATGGTCTGACACAGCTGACCACAGTACTGGCACTAGGGGGTAGAATAGGGAGGACATACCAATACACAGGCACTGTCCAGCAGGCACCATGGTCTGACACAGCTGACCACAGTGCTGGCACTAGGGGTAGAATAGGGAGGACATACCAATACACAGGCACTGTCCAGCAGGCACCATGGCCTGACACAGCTGACCACAGTGCTGGCACTAGGGGGTAGAATAGGGAGGACATACCAATACACAGGCACTGTCCAGCAGGCGCCATGGCCTGACACAGCTGACCACAGTACTGGCACTAGGGGGTAGAATAGGGAGGACATACCAATACACAGGCACTGTCCAGCAGGCGCCATGGTCTGACACAGCTGACCACAGTACTGGCACTAGGGGGTAGAATAGGGAGGACATACCAATACACAGGCACTGTCCAGCAGGCACCATGGTCTGACACAGCTGACCACAGTGCTGGCACTAGGGGTAGAATAGGGAGGACATACCAATACACAGACACTGTCCAGCAGGCACCATGGCCTGACACAGCTGACCACAGTGCTGGCACTAGGGGGTAGAATAGGGAGGACATACCAATACACAGGCACTGTCCAGCAGGCGCCATGGTCTGACACAGCTGACCACAGTACTGGCACTAGGGGGTAGAATAGGGAGGACATACCAATACACAGGCACTGTCCAGCAGGCACCATGGCCTGACACAGCTGACCACAGTACTGGCACTAGGCGGTAGAATAGGGAGGACATACCAATACACAGGCACAGTCCAGCAGGCGCCATGGTCTGACACAGGTGACCACAGTACTGGCACTAGGGGGTAGAATAGGGAGGACATACCAATACACAAGCACTGTCCAGCAGGCACCATGGCTTGAGACAGCTGACCACAGTGCTGGCACTAGGGGGTAGAATAGGGAGGACATACCAATACACAGGCACTGTCCAGCAGGCGCCATGGCCTGACACAGCTGACCACAGTGCTGGCACTAGGGGGTAGAATAGGGAGGACATACCAATACACAAGCACTGTCCAGCAGGCACCATGGCCTGAGACAGCTGACCACAGTGCTGGCACTAGGGGTAGAATAGGGAGGACATACCAATACACAGGCACTGTCCAGCAGGCACCATGGCCTGACACAGCTGACCACAGTGCTGGCACTAGGGGGTAGAATAGGGAGGACATACCAATACACAGGCACTGTCCAGCAGGCACCATGGCCTGACACAGCTGACCACAGTACTGGCACTAGGGGGTAGAATAGGGAGGACATACCAATACACAGGCACTGTCCAGCAGGCACCATGGCCTGAGACAGCTGACCACAGTGCTGGCACTAGGGGGTAGAATAGGGAGGACATACCAATACACAGGCACTGTCCAGCAGGCACCATGGCCTGACACAGCTGACCACAGTGCTGGCACTAGGGGTAGAATAGGGAGGACATACCAATACACAGGCACTGTCCAGCAGGCACCATGGCCTGACACAGCTGACCACAGTACTGGCACTAGGGGGTAGAATAGGGAGGACATACCAATACACAGACACTGTCCAGCAGGCACCATGGCCTGACACAGCTGACCACAGTACTGGCACTAGGCGGTAGAATAGGGAGGACATACCAATACACAGGCACTGTCCAGCAGGCACCATGGCCTGACACAGCTGACCACAGTACTGGCACTAGGCGGTAGAATAGGGAGGACATACCAATACACAGGCACTGTCCAGCAGGCACCATGGCCTGACACAGCTGACCACAGTACTGGCACTAGGGGGTAGAATAGGGAGGACATACCAATACACAGGCACTGTCCAGCAGGCGCCATGGTCTGACACAGCTGACCACAGTACTGGCACTAGGGGGTAGAATAGGGAGGACATACCAATACACAGGCACTGTCCAGCAGGCACCATGGCCTGACACAGCTGACCACAGTGCTGGCACTAGGGGTAGAATAGGGAGGACATACCAATACACAGGCACTGTCCAGCAGGCGCCATGGCCTGACACAGCTGACCACAGTGCTAGCACTAGGGGTAGAATAGGGAGGACATACCAATACACAGGCACTGTCCAGCAGGCACCATGGCCTGACACAGCTGACCACAGTGCTGGCACTAGGGGGTAGAATAGGGAGGACATACCAATACACAGGCACTGTCCAGCAGGCACCATGGCCTGACACAGCTGACCACAGTGCTGGCACTAGGGGTAGAATAGGGAGGACATACCAATACACAGGCACTGTCCAGCAGGCACCATGGCCTGACACAGCTGACCACAGTACTGGCACTAGGTGGTAGAATAGGGAGGACATACCAATACACAGGCACTGTCCAGCAGGCACCATGGCCTGACACAGCTGACCACAGTACTGGCACTAGGCGGTAGAATAGGGAGGACATACCAATACACAGGCACTGTCCAGCAGGCACCATGGCCTGACACAGCTGACCACAGTACTGGCACTAGGCGGTAGAATAGGGAGGACATACCAATACACAGGCACTGTCCAGCAGGCACCATGGCCTGACACAGCTGACCACAGTACTGGCACTAGGGGGTAGAATAGGGAGGACATACCAATACACAGGCACTGTCCAGCAGGCGCCATGGTCTGACACAGCTGACCACAGTACTGGCACTAGGGGGTAGAATAGGGAGGACATACCAATACACAGGCACTGTCCAGCAGGCACCATGGCCTGACACAGCTGACCACAGTGCTGGCACTAGGGGTAGAATAGGGAGGACATACCAATACACAGGCACTGTCCAGCAGGCGCCATGGCCTGACACAGCTGACCACAGTGCTAGCACTAGGGGTAGAATAGGGAGGACATACCAATACACAGGCACTGTCCAGCAGGCACCATGGCCTGACACAGCTGACCACAGTACTGGCACTAGGGGGTAGAATAGGGAGGACATACCAATACACAGGCACTGTCCAGCAGGCACCATGGCCTGACACAGCTGACCACAGTACTGGCACTAGGCGGTAGAATAGGGAGGACATACCAATACACAGGCACTGTCCAGCAGGCACCATGGCCTGACACAGCTGACCACAGTACTGGCACTAGGCGGTAGAATAGGGAGGACATACCAATACACAGGCACTGTCCAGCAGGCACCATGGCCTGACACAGCTGACCACAGTACTGGCACTAGGGGGTAGAATAGGGAGGACATACCAATACACAGGCACTGTCCAGCAGGCGCCATGGTCTGACACAGCTGACCACAGTACTGGCACTAGGGGGTAGAATAGGGAGGACATACCAATACACAGGCACTGTCCAGCAGGCACCATGGCCTGACACAGCTGACCACAGTACTGGCACTAGGCGGTAGAATAGGGAGGACATACCAATACACAGGCACTGTCCAGCAGGCACCATGGCCTGACAAAGCTGACCACAGTACTGGCACTAGGGGGTAGAATAGGGAGGACATACCAATACACAGGCACTGTCCAGCAGGCGCCATGGTCTGACACAGCTGACCACAGTACTGGCACTAGGGGGTAGAATAGGGAGGACATACCAATACACAGGCACTGTCCAGCAGGCACCATGGCCTGACACAGCTGACCACAGTACTGGCACTAGGGGGTAGAATAGGGAGGACATACCAATACACAGGCACTGTCCAGCAGGCACCATGGCCTGACACAGCTGACCACAGTGCTGGCACTAGGGGGTAGAATAGGGAGGACATACCAATACACAGGCACTGTCCAGCAGGCACCATGGCCTGACACAGCTGACCACAGTACTGGCACTAGGGGGTAGAATAGGGAGGACATACCAATACACAGGCACTGTCCAGCAGGCGCCATGGTCTGACACAGCTGACCACAGTACTGGCACTAGGGGGTAGAATAGGGAGGACATACCAATACACAGGCACTGTCCAGCAGGCGCCATGGCCTGACACAGCTGACCACAGTACTGGCACTAGGGGGTAGAATAGGGAGGACATACCAATACACAAGCACTGTCCAGCAGGCACCATGGCCTGACACAGCTGACCACAGTACTGGCACTAGGCGGTAGAATAGGGAGGACATACCAATACACAGGCACTGTCCAGCAGGCGCCATGGCCTGACACAGCTGACCACAGTACTGGCACTAGGGGGTAGAATAGGGAGGACATACCAATACACAGGCACTGCCCAGCAGGCGCCATGGCCTGAGACAGCTGACCACAGTGCTGGCACTAGGGGGTAGAATAGGGAGGACATACCAATACACAGGCACTGTCCAGCAGGCGCCATGGCCTGACACAGCTGACCACAGTGCTGGCACTAGGGGGTAGAATAGGGAGGACATACCAATACACAGGCACTGTCCAGCAGGCGCCATGGCCTGACACAGCTGACCACAGTACTGGCACTAGGGGGTAGAATAGGGAGGACATACCAATACACAGGCACTGTCCAGCAGGCGCCATGGCCTGACACAGCTGACCACAGTGCTGGCACTAGGGGGTAGAATAGGGAGGACATACCAATACACAGGCACTGTCCAGCAGGCGCCATGGCCTGACACAGCTGACCACAGTGCTGGCACTAGGGGGTAGAATAGGGAGGACATACCAATACACAGGCACTGTCCAGCAGGCGCCATGGCCTGACACAGCTGACCACAGTACTGGCACTAGGGGGTAGAATAGGGAGGACATACCAATACACAGGCACTGTCCAGCAGGCGCCATGGCCTGACACAGCTGACCACAGTACTGGCACTAGGGGGTAGAATAGGGAGGACATACCAATACACAGGCACTGTCCAGCAGGCGCCATGGCCTGACACAGCTGACCACAGTGCTGGCACTAGGGGGTAGAATAGGGAGGACATACCAATACACAGGCACTGTCCAGCAGGCACCATGGCCTGACACAGCTGACCACAGTACTGGCACTAGGGGGTAGAATAGGGAGGACATACCAATACACAGGCACTGTCCAGCAGGCGCCATGGCCTGACACAGCTGACCACAGTACTGGCACTAGGGGGTAGAATAGGGAGGACATACCAATACACAGGCACTGTCCAGCAGGCACCATGGCCTGACACAGCTGACCACAGTACTGGCACTAGGGGGTAGAATAGGGAGGACATACCAATACACAGGCACTGTCCAGCAGGCGCCATGGCCTGAGACAGCTGACCACAGTACTGGCACTAGGGGGTAGAATAGGGAGGACATACCAATACACAGGCACTGTCCAGCAGGCGCCATGGCCTGACACAGCTGACCACAGTACTGGCACTAGGGGGTAGAATAGGGAGGACATACCAATACACAGGCACTGTCCAGCAGGCGCCATGGCCTGACACAGCTGACCACAGTACTGGCACTAGGGGGTAGAATAGGGAGGACATACCAATACACAGGCACTGTCCAGCAGGCGCCATGGCCTGACACAGCTGACCACAGTGCTGGCACTAGGGGGTAGAATAGGGAGGACATACCAATACACAGGCACTGTCCAGCAGGCACCATGGCCTGACACAGCTGACCACAGTACTGGCACTAGGGGGTAGAATAGGGAGGACATACCAATACACAGGCACTGTCCAGCAGGCACCATGGTCTGACACAGCTGACCACAGTACTGGCACTAGGGGTAGAATAGGGAGGACATACCAATACACAGGCACTGTCCAGCAGGCGCCATGGCCTGACACAGCTGACCACAGTACTGGCACTAGGGGGTAGAATAGGGAGGACATACCAATACACAGGCACTGTCCAGCAGGCACCATGGTCTGACACAGCTGACCACAGTACTGGCACTAAGGGGTAGAATAGGGAGGACATACCAATACACAGGCACTGTCCAGCAGGCGCCATGGCCTGACACAGCTGACCACAGTACTGGCACTAGGGGGTAGAATAGGGAGGACATACCAATACACAGGCACTGTCCAGCAGGCACCATGGCCTGACACATCTGACCACAGTACTGGCACTAGGGGGTAGAATAGGGAGGACATACCAATACACAGGCACTGTCCAGCAGGCACCATGGCCTGACACAGCTGACCACAGTACTGGCACTAGGGGGTAGAATAGGGAGGACATACCAACACACAGGCACTGTCCAGCAGGCGCCATGGTCTGACACAGCTGACCACAGTACTGGCACTAGGCGGTAGAATAGGGAGGACATACCAATACACAGGCACTGTCCAGCAGGCGCCATGGTCTGACACAGCTGACCACAGTGCTGGCACTAGGGGGTAGAATAGGGAGGACATACCAATACACAGGGACTGTCCAGCAGGCGCCATGGCCTGACACAGCTGACCACAGTGCTGGCACTAGGGGGTAGAATAGGGAGGACATACCAATACACAGGCATTGTCCAGCAGGCGCCATGGCCTGACACAGCTGACCACAGTACTGGCACTAGGGGGTAGAATAGGGAGGACATACCAATACACAGGCACTGTCCAGCAGGCGCCATGGTCTGACACAGCTGACCACAGTACTGGCACTAGGCGGTAGAATAGGGAGGACATACCAATACACAGGCACTGTCCAGCAGGCACCATGGCCTGACACAGCTGACCACAGTGCTGGCACTAGGGGGTAGAATAGGGAGGACATACCAATACACAGGCACTGTCCAGCAGGCACCATGGCCTGACACAGCTGACCACAGTACTGGCACTAGGGGGTAGAATAGGGAGGACATACCAATACACAGGCACTGTCCAGCAGGCACCATGGCCTGACACAGCTGACCACAGTGCTGGCACTAGGGGGTAGAATAGGGAGGACATACCAATACACAGGCACTGTCCAGCAGGCGCCATGGCCTGACACAGCTGACCACAGTACTGGCACTAGGGGGTAGAATAGGGAGGACATACAAATACACAGGCACTGTCCAGCAGGCGCCATGGCCTGACACAGCTGACCACAGTACTGGCACTAGGGGGTAGAATAGGGAGGACATACCAATACACAGGCACTGTCCAGCAGGCGCCATGGCCTGACACAGCTGACCACAGTACTGGCACTAGGGGGTAGAATAGGGAGGACATACCAATACACAGGCACTGTCCAGCAGGCGCCATGGCCTGACACAGCTGACCACAGTACTGGCACTAGGGGGTAGAATAGGGAGGACATACCAATACACAGGCACTGTCCAGCAGGCGCCATGGTCTGACACAGCTGACCACAGTGCTGGCACTAGGGGGTAGAATAGGGAGGACATACCAATACACAGGCACTGTCCAGCAGGCGCCATGGCCTGACACAGCTGACCACAGTACTGGCACTAGGGGGTAGAATAGGGAGGACATACCAATACACAGGCACTGTCCAGCAGGCACCATGGTCTGACACAGCTGACCACAGTACTGGCACTAGGGGTAGAATAGGGAGGACATACCAATACACAGGCACTGTCCAGCAGGCGCCATGGCCTGACACAGCTGACCACAGTACTGGCACTAGGGGGTAGAATAGGGAGGACATACCAATACACAGGCACTGTCCAGCAGGCACCATGGTCTGACACAGCTGACCACAGTACTGGCACTAAGGGGTAGAATAGGGAGGACATACCAATACACAGGCACTGTCCAGCAGGCGCCATGGCCTGACACAGCTGACCACAGTACTGGCACTAGGGGGTAGAATAGGGAGGACATACCAATACACAGGCACTGTCCAGCAGGCGCCATGGTCTGACACAGCTGACCACAGTACTGGCACTAGGCGGTAGAATAGGGAGGACATACCAATACACAGGCACTGTCCAGCAGGCGCCATGGTTTGACACAGCTGACCACAGTGCTGGCACTAGGGGGTAGAATAGGGAGGACATACCAATACACAGGCACTGTCCAGCAGGCGCCATGGCCTGACACAGCTGACCACAGTGCTGGCACTAGGGGGTAGAATAGGGAGGACATACCAATACACAGGCACTGTCCAGCAGGCGCCATGGCCTGACACAGCTGACTACAGTACTGGCACTAGGGGGTAGAATAGGGAGGACATACCAATACACAGGCACTGTCCAGCAGGCGCCATGGTCTGACACAGCTGACCACAGTGCTGGCACTAGGGGTAGAATAGGGAGGACATACCAATACACAGGCACTGTCCAGCAGGCACCATGGCCTGACACAGCTGACCACAGTGCTGGCACTAGGGGGTAGAATAGGGAGGACATACCAATACACAGGCACTGTCCAGCAGGCACCATGGCCTGACACAGCTGACCACAGTACTGGCACTAGGGGGTAGAATAGGGAGGACATACCAATACACAGGCACTGTCCAGCAGGCACCATGGCCTGACACAGCTGACCACAGTGCTGGCACTAGGGGGTAGAATAGGGAGGACATACCAATACACAGGCACTGTCCAGCAGGCGCCATGGCCTGACACAGCTGACCACAGTACTGGCACTAGGGGGTAGAATAGGGAGGACATACCAATACACAGGCACTGTCCAGCAGGCGCCATGGCCTGACACAGCTGACCACAGTACTGGCACTAGGGGTAGAATAGGGAGGACATACCAATACACAGGCACTGTCCAGCAGGCGCCATGGCCTGACACAGCTGACCACAGTACTGGCACTAGGGGGTAGAATAGGGAGGACATACCAATACACAGGCACTGTCCAGCAGGCGCCATGGTCTGACACAGCTGACCACAGTGCTGGCACTAGGGGGTAGAATAGGGAGGACATACCAATACACAGGCACTGTCCAGCAGGCGCCATGGTCTGACACAGCTGACCACAGTACTGGCACTAGGGGGTAGAATAGGGAGGACATACCAATACACAGGCACTGTCCAGCAGGCACCATGGTCTGACACAGCTGACCACAGTGCTGGCACTAGGGGTAGAATAGGGAGGACATACCAATACACAGGCACTGTCCAGCAGGCACCATGGCCTGACACAGCTGACCACAGTGCTGGCACTAGGGGGTAGAATAGGGAGGACATACCAATACACAGGCACTGTCCAGCAGGCGCCATGGCCTGACACAGCTGACCACAGTACTGGCACTAGGGGGTAGAATAGGGAGGACATACCAATACACAGGCACTGTCCAGCAGGCGCCATGGTCTGACACAGCTGACCACAGTACTGGCACTAGGGGGTAGAATAGGGAGGACATACCAATACACAGGCACTGTCCAGCAGGCACCATGGTCTGACACAGCTGACCACAGTGCTGGCACTAGGGGTAGAATAGGGAGGACATACCAATACACAGACACTGTCCAGCAGGCACCATGGCCTGACACAGCTGACCACAGTGCTGGCACTAGGGGGTAGAATAGGGAGGACATACCAATACACAGGCACTGTCCAGCAGGCGCCATGGCCTGACACAGCTGACCACAGTACTGGCACTAGGCGGTAGAATAGGGAGGACATACCAATACACAGGCACTGTCCAGCAGGCACCATGGTCTGACACAGCTGACCACAGTACTGGCACTAGGGGGTAGACTAGGGAGGACATACCAATACACAGGCACTGTCCAGCAGGCGCCATGGCCTGACACAGCTGACCACAGTACTGGCACTAGGGGGTAGAATAGGGAGGACATACCAATACACAGGCACTGTCCAGCAGGCGCCATGGCCTGACACAGCTGACCACAGTACTGGCACTAGGCGGTAGAATAGGGAGGACATACCAATACACAGGCACTGTCCAGCAGGCACCATGGTCTGACACAGCTGACCACAGTACTGGCACTAGGCGGTAGAATAGGGAGGACATACCAATACACAGGCACTGTCCAGCAGGCACCATGGCCTGAGACAGCTGACCACAGTACTGGCACTAGGCGGTAGAATAGGGAGGACATACCAATACACAGGCACTGTCCAGTAGGCACCATGGCCTGACACAGCTGACCACAGTGTTGGCACTAGGGGGTAGAATAGGGAGGACATACCAATACACAGGCACTGTCCAGCAGGCGCCATGGCCTGACTCAGCTGACCACAGTACTGGCACTAGGGGGTAGAATAGGGAGGACATACCAATACACAGGCACTGTCCAGCAGGCGCCATGGTCTGACACAGCTGACCACAGTGCTGGCACTAGGGGGTAGAATAGGGAGGACATACCAATACACAGGCACTGTCCAGCAGGCACCATGGCCTGACACAGCTGACCACAGTACTGGCACTAGGGGGTAGAATAGGGAGGACATACCAATACACAGGCACTGTCCAGCAGGCACCATGGCCTGACACAGCTGACCACAGTACTGGCACTAGGGGGTAGAATAGGGAGGACATACCAATACACAGGCACTGTCCAGCAGGCGCCATGGCCTGACACAGCTGACCACAGTACTGGCACTAGGGGGTAGAATAGGGAGGACATACCAATACACAGGCACTGTCCAGCAGGCGCCATGGTCTGACACAGCTGACCACAGTGCTGGCACTAGGGGGTAGAATAGGGAGGACATACCAATACACAGGCACTGTCCAGCAGGCGCCATGGTCTGACACAGCTGACCACAGTACTGGCACTAGGGGGTAGAATAGGGAGGACATACCAATACACAGGCACTGTCCAGCAGGCACCATGGTCTGACACAGCTGACCACAGTGCTGGCACTAGGGGTAGAATAGGGAGGACATACCAATACACAGGCACTGTCCAGCAGGCACCATGGCCTGACACAGCTGACCACAGTGCTGGCACTAGGGGGTAGAATAGGGAGGACATACCAATACACAGGCACTGTCCAGCAGGCGCCATGGCCTGACACAGCTGACCACAGTACTGGCACTAGGGGGTAGAATAGGGAGGACATACCAATACACAGGCACTGTCCAGCAGGCGCCATGGTCTGACACAGCTGACCACAGTACTGGCACTAGGGGGTAGAATAGGGAGGACATACCAATACACAGGCACTGTCCAGCAGGCACCATGGTCTGACACAGCTGACCACAGTGCTGGCACTAGGGGTAGAATAGGGAGGACATACCAATACACAGGCACTGTCCAGCAGGCGCCATGGCCTGACACAGCTGACCACAGTGCTGGCACTAGGGGGTAGAATAGGGAGGACATACCAATACACAGGCACTGTCCAGCAGGCGCCATGGCCTGACACAGCTGACCACAGTACTGGCACTAGGCGGTAGAATAGGGAGGACATACCAATACACAGGGACTGTCCAGCAGGCGCCATGGTCTGACACAGCTGACCACAGTACTGGCACTAGGCGGTAGAATAGGGAGGACATACCAATACACAGGCACTGTCCAGCAGGCGCCATGGCCTGACACAGCTGACCACAGTACTGGCACTAGGGGGTAGAATAGGGAGGACATACCAATACACAGGCACTGTCCAGCAGGCACCATGGCCTGACACAGCTGACCACAGTACTGGCACTAGGGGGTAGAATAGGGAAGACATACCAATACACAGGCACTGTCCAGCAGGCACCATGGTCTGACACAGCTGACCACAGTACTGGCACTAGGCGGTAGAATAGGGAGGACATACCAATACACAGGCACTGTCCAGCAGGCGCCATGGTCTGACACAGCTGACCACAGTGCTGGCACTAGGGGGTAGAATAGGGAGGACATACCAATACACAGGCACTGTCCAGCAGGCGCCATGGTCTGACACAGCTGACCACAGTACTGGCACTAGGGGGTAGAATAGGGAGGACATACCAATACACAGGCACTGTCCAGCAGGCACCATGGTCTGACACAGCTGACCACAGTGCTGGCACTAGGGGTAGAATAGGGAGGACATACCAATACACAGGCACTGTCCAGCAGGCACCATGGCCTGACACAGCTGACCACAGTGCTGACACTAGGGGGTAGAATAGGGAGGACATACCAATACACAGGCACTGTCCAGCAGGCGCCATGGCCTGACACAGCTGACCACAGTACTGGCACTAGGCGGTAGAATAGGGAGGACATACCAATACACAGGGACTGTCCAGCAGGCGCCATGGTCTGACACAGCTGACCACAGTACTGGCACTAGGCGGTAGAATAGGGAGGACATACCAATACACAGGCACTGTCCAGCAGGCGCCATGGCCTGACACAGCTGACCACAGTACTGGCACTAGGGGGTAGAATAGGGAGGACATACCAATACACAGGCACTGTCCAGCAGGCGCCATGGCCTGACACAGCTGACCACAGTGCTGGCACTAGGGGGTAGAATAGGGAGGACATACCAATACACAGGCACTGTCCAGCAGGCACCATGGCCTGACACAGCTGACCACAGTGCTGGCACTAGGGGGTAGAATAGGGAGGACATACCAATACACAGGCACTGTCCAGCAGGCGCCATGGCCTGACACAGCTGACCACAGTACTGGCACTAGGGGTAGAATAGGGAGGACATACCAATACACAGGCACTGTCCAGCAGGCACCATGGTCTGACACAGCTGACCACAGTACTGGCACTAGGGGTAGAATAGGGAGGACATACCAATACACAGGCACTGTCCAGCAGGCACCATGGCCTGACACAGCTGACCACAGTACTGGCACTAGGGGGTAGAATAGGGAGGACATACCAATACACAGGCACTGTCCAGCAGGCGCCATGGTCTGACACAGCTGACCACAGTACTGGCACTAGGGGGTAGACTAGGGAGGACATACCAATACACAGGCACTGTCCAGCAGGCGCCATGGCCTGACACAGCTGACCACAGTACTGGCACTAGGGGGTAGAATAGGGAGGACATACCAATACACAGGCACTGTCCAGCAGGCGCCATGGTCTGACACAGCTGACCACAGTACTGGCACTAGGGGGTAGACTAGGGAGGACATACCAATACACAGGCACTGTCCAGCAGGCACCATGGCCTGACACAGCTGACCACAGTACTGGCACTAGGGGGTAGAATAGGGAGGACATACCAATACACAGGCACTGTCCAGCAGGCGCCATGGTCTGACACAGCTGACCACAGTACTGGCACTAGGGGGTAGAATAGGGAGGACATACCAATACACAGGCACTGTCCAGCAGGCGCCATGGCCTGACACAGCTGACCACAGTACTGGCACTAGGGGGTAGAATAGGGAGGACATACCAATACACAGGCACTGTCCAGCAGGCGCCATGGCCTGACACAGCTGACCACAGTACTGGCACTAGGGGTAGAATAGGGAGGACATACCAATACACAGGCACTGTCCAGCAGGCGCCATGGCCTGACACAGCTGACCACAGTACTGGCACTAGGGGGTAGAATAGGGAGGACATACCAATACACAGGCACTGTCCAGCAGGCGCCATGGTCTGACACAGCTGACCACAGTGCTGGCACTAGGGGGTAGAATAGGGAGGACATACCAATACACAGGCACTGTCCAGCAGGCGCCATGGTCTGACACAGCTGACCACAGTACTGGCACTAGGGGGTAGAATAGGGAGGACATACCAATACACAGGCACTGTCCAGCAGGCACCATGGTCTGACACAGCTGACCACAGTGCTGGCACTAGGGGTAGAATAGGGAGGACATACCAATACACAGGCACTGTCCAGCAGGCACCATGGCCTGACACAGCTGACCACAGTGCTGGCACTAGGGGGTAGAATAGGGAGGACATACCAATACACAGGCACTGTCCAGCAGGCGCCATGGCCTGACACAGCTGACCACAGTACTGGCACTAGGGGGTAGAATAGGGAGGACATACCAATACACAGGCACTGTCCAGCAGGCGCCATGGTCTGACACAGCTGACCACAGTACTGGCACTAGGGGGTAGAATAGGGAGGACATACCAATACACAGGCACTGTCCAGCAGGCACCATGGTCTGACACAGCTGACCACAGTGCTGGCACTAGGGGTAGAATAGGGAGGACATACCAATACACAGACACTGTCCAGCAGGCACCATGGCCTGACACAGCTGACCACAGTGCTGGCACTAGGGGGTAGAATAGGGAGGACATACCAATACACAGGCACTGTCCAGCAGGCGCCATGGCCTGACACAGCTGACCACAGTACTGGCACTAGGCGGTAGAATAGGGAGGACATACCAATACACAGGCACTGTCCAGCAGGCACCATGGTCTGACACAGCTGACCACAGTACTGGCACTAGGGGGTAGACTAGGGAGGACATACCAATACACAGGCACTGTCCAGCAGGCGCCATGGCCTGACACAGCTGACCACAGTACTGGCACTAGGGGGTAGAATAGGGAGGACATACCAATACACAGGCACTGTCCAGCAGGCGCCATGGCCTGACACAGCTGACCACAGTACTGGCACTAGGCGGTAGAATAGGGAGGACATACCAATACACAGGCACTGTCCAGCAGGCACCATGGTCTGACACAGCTGACCACAGTACTGGCACTAGGCGGTAGAATAGGGAGGACATACCAATACACAGGCACTGTCCAGCAGGCACCATGGCCTGAGACAGCTGACCACAGTACTGGCACTAGGCGGTAGAATAGGGAGGACATACCAATACACAGGCACTGTCCAGCAGGCACCATGGCCTGACACAGCTGACCACAGTGTTGGCACTAGGGGGTAGAATAGGGAGGACATACCAATACACAGGCACTGTCCAGCAGGCGCCATGGCCTGACTCAGCTGACCACAGTACTGGCACTAGGGGGTAGAATAGGGAGGACATACCAATACACAGGCACTGTCCAGCAGGCGCCATGGTCTGACACAGCTGACCACAGTGCTGGCACTAGGGGGTAGAATAGGGAGGACATACCAATACACAGGCACTGTCCAGCAGGCACCATGGCCTGACACAGCTGACCACAGTACTGGCACTAGGGGGTAGAATAGGGAGGACATACCAATACACAGGCACTGTCCAGCAGGCACCATGGCCTGACACAGCTGACCACAGTACTGGCACTAGGGGGTAGAATAGGGAGGACATACCAATACACAGGCACTGTCCAGCAGGCGCCATGGCCTGACACAGCTGACCACAGTACTGGCACTAGGGGGTAGAATAGGGAGGACATACCAATACACAGGCACTGTCCAGCAGGCGCCATGGTCTGACACAGCTGACCACAGTGCTGGCACTAGGGGGTAGAATAGGGAGGACATACCAATACACAGGCACTGTCCAGCAGGCGCCATGGTCTGACACAGCTGACCACAGTACTGGCACTAGGGGGTAGAATAGGGAGGACATACCAATACACAGGCACTGTCCAGCAGGCACCATGGTCTGACACAGCTGACCACAGTGCTGGCACTAGGGGTAGAATAGGGAGGACATACCAATACACAGGCACTGTCCAGCAGGCACCATGGCCTGACACAGCTGACCACAGTGCTGGCACTAGGGGGTAGAATAGGGAGGACATACCAATACACAGGCACTGTCCAGCAGGCGCCATGGCCTGACACAGCTGACCACAGTACTGGCACTAGGGGGTAGAATAGGGAGGACATACCAATACACAGGCACTGTCCAGCAGGCGCCATGGTCTGACACAGCTGACCACAGTACTGGCACTAGGGGGTAGAATAGGGAGGACATACCAATACACAGGCACTGTCCAGCAGGCACCATGGTCTGACACAGCTGACCACAGTGCTGGCACTAGGGGTAGAATAGGGAGGACATACCAATACACAGGCACTGTCCAGCAGGCGCCATGGCCTGACACAGCTGACCACAGTGCTGGCACTAGGGGGTAGAATAGGGAGGACATACCAATACACAGGCACTGTCCAGCAGGCGCCATGGCCTGACACAGCTGACCACAGTACTGGCACTAGGCGGTAGAATAGGGAGGACATACCAATACACAGGGACTGTCCAGCAGGCGCCATGGTCTGACACAGCTGACCACAGTACTGGCACTAGGCGGTAGAATAGGGAGGACATACCAATACACAGGCACTGTCCAGCAGGCGCCATGGCCTGACACAGCTGACCACAGTACTGGCACTAGGGGGTAGAATAGGGAGGACATACCAATACACAGGCACTGTCCAGCAGGCACCATGGCCTGACACAGCTGACCACAGTACTGGCACTAGGGGGTAGAATACGGAGGACATACCAATACACAGGCACTGTCCAGCAGGCACCATGGTCTGACACAGCTGACCACAGTACTGGCACTAGGCGGTAGAATAGGGAGGACATACCAATACACAGGCACTGTCCAGCAGGCGCCATGGTCTGACACAGCTGACCACAGTGCTGGCACTAGGGGGTAGAATAGGGAGGACATACCAATACACAGGCACTGTCCAGCAGGCGCCATGGTCTGACACAGCTGACCACAGTACTGGCACTAGGGGGTAGAATAGGGAGGACATACCAATACACAGGCACTGTCCAGCAGGCACCATGGTCTGACACAGCTGACCACAGTGCTGGCACTAGGGGTAGAATAGGGAGGACATACCAATACACAGGCACTGTCCAGCAGGCACCATGGCCTGACACAGCTGACCACAGTGCTGACACTAGGGGGTAGAATAGGGAGGACATACCAATACACAGGCACTGTCCAGCAGGCGCCATGGCCTGACACAGCTGACCACAGTACTGGCACTAGGCGGTAGAATAGGGAGGACATACCAATACACAGGGACTGTCCAGCAGGCGCCATGGTCTGACACAGCTGACCACAGTACTGGCACTAGGCGGTAGAATAGGGAGGACATACCAATACACAGGCACTGTCCAGCAGGCGCCATGGCCTGACACAGCTGACCACAGTACTGGCACTAGGGGGTAGAATAGGGAGGACATACCAATACACAGGCACTGTCCAGCAGGCGCCATGGCCTGACACAGCTGACCACAGTGCTGGCACTAGGGGGTAGAATAGGGAGGACATACCAATACACAGGCACTGTCCAGCAGGCACCATGGCCTGACACAGCTGACCACAGTGCTGGCACTAGGGGGTAGAATAGGGAGGACATACCAATACACAGGCACTGTCCAGCAGGCGCCATGGCCTGACACAGCTGACCACAGTACTGGCACTAGGGGTAGAATAGGGAGGACATACCAATACACAGGCACTGTCCAGCAGGCACCATGGTCTGACACAGCTGACCACAGTACTGGCACTAGGGGTAGAATAGGGAGGACATACCAATACACAGGCACTGTCCAGCAGGCACCATGGCCTGACACAGCTGACCACAGTACTGGCACTAGGGGGTAGAATAGGGAGGACATACCAATACACAGGCACTGTCCAGCAGGCGCCATGGTCTGACACAGCTGACCACAGTACTGGCACTAGGGGGTAGACTAGGGAGGACATACCAATACACAGGCACTGTCCAGCAGGCGCCATGGCCTGACACAGCTGACCACAGTACTGGCACTAGGGGGTAGAATAGGGAGGACATACCAATACACAGGCACTGTCCAGCAGGCGCCATGGTCTGACACAGCTGACCACAGTACTGGCACTAGGGGGTAGACTAGGGAGGACATACCAATACACAGGCACTGTCCAGCAGGCACCATGGCCTGACACAGCTGACCACAGTACTGGCACTAGGGGGTAGAATAGGGAGGACATACCAATACACAGGCACTGTCCAGCAGGCGCCATGGTCTGACACAGCTGACCACAGTACTGGCACTAGGGGGTAGAATAGGGAGGACATACCAATACACAGGCACTGTCCAGCAGGCGCCATGGCCTGACACAGCTGACCACAGTACTGGCACTAGGGGGTAGAATAGGGAGGACATACCAATACACAGGCACTGTCCAGCAGGCGCCATGGCCTGACACAGCTGACCACAGTACTGGCACTAGGGGTAGAATAGGGAGGACATACCAATACACAGGCACTGTCCAGCAGGCGCCATGGCCTGACACAGCTGACCACAGTACTGGCACTAGGGGGTAGAATAGGGAGGACATACCAATACACAGGCACTGTCCAGCAGGCGCCATGGTCTGACACAGCTGACCACAGTGCTGGCACTAGGGGGTAGAATAGGGAGGACATACCAATACACAGGCACTGTCCAGCAGGCGCCATGGTCTGACACAGCTGACCACAGTACTGGCACTAGGGGGTAGAATAGGGAGGACATACCAATACACAGGCACTGTCCAGCAGGCACCATGGTCTGACACAGCTGACCACAGTGCTGGCACTAGGGGTAGAATAGGGAGGACATACCAATACACAGGCACTGTCCAGCAGGCACCATGGCCTGACACAGCTGACCACAGTGCTGGCACTAGGGGGTAGAATAGGGAGGACATACCAATACACAGGCACTGTCCAGCAGGCGCCATGGCCTGACACAGCTGACCACAGTACTGGCACTAGGGGGTAGAATAGGGAGGACATACCAATACACAGGCACTGTCCAGCAGGCGCCATGGTCTGACACAGCTGACCACAGTACTGGCACTAGGGGGTAGAATAGGGAGGACATACCAATACACAGGCACTGTCCAGCAGGCACCATGGTCTGACACAGCTGACCACAGTGCTGGCACTAGGGGTAGAATAGGGAGGACATACCAATACACAGACACTGTCCAGCAGGCACCATGGCCTGACACAGCTGACCACAGTGCTGGCACTAGGGGGTAGAATAGGGAGGACATACCAATACACAGGCACTGTCCAGCAGGCGCCATGGCCTGACACAGCTGACCACAGTACTGGCACTAGGCGGTAGAATAGGGAGGACATACCAATACACAGGCACTGTCCAGCAGGCACCATGGTCTGACACAGCTGACCACAGTACTGGCACTAGGGGGTAGACTAGGGAGGACATACCAATACACAGGCACTGTCCAGCAGGCGCCATGGCCTGACACAGCTGACCACAGTACTGGCACTAGGGGGTAGAATAGGGAGGACATACCAATACACAGGCACTGTCCAGCAGGCGCCATGGCCTGACACAGCTGACCACAGTACTGGCACTAGGCGGTAGAATAGGGAGGACATACCAATACACAGGCACTGTCCAGCAGGCACCATGGTCTGACACAGCTGACCACAGTACTGGCACTAGGCGGTAGAATAGGGAGGACATACCAATACACAGGCACTGTCCAGCAGGCACCATGGCCTGAGACAGCTGACCACAGTACTGGCACTAGGCGGTAGAATAGGGAGGACATACCAATACACAGGCACTGTCCAGCAGGCACCATGGCCTGACACAGCTGACCACAGTGTTGGCACTAGGGGGTAGAATAGGGAGGACATACCAATACACAGGCACTGTCCAGCAGGCGCCATGGCCTGACTCAGCTGACCACAGTACTGGCACTAGGGGGTAGAATAGGGAGGACATACCAATACACAGGCACTGTCCAGCAGGCGCCATGGTCTGACACAGCTGACCACAGTGCTGGCACTAGGGGGTAGAATAGGGAGGACATACCAATACACAGGCACTGTCCAGCAGGCACCATGGCCTGACACAGCTGACCACAGTACTGGCACTAGGGGGTAGAATAGGGAGGACATACCAATACACAGGCACTGTCCAGCAGGCACCATGGCCTGACACAGCTGACCACAGTACTGGCACTAGGGGGTAGAATAGGGAGGACATACCAATACACAGGCACTGTCCAGCAGGCGCCATGGCCTGACACAGCTGACCACAGTACTGGCACTAGGGGGTAGAATAGGGAGGACATACCAATACACAGGCACTGTCCAGCAGGCGCCATGGTCTGACACAGCTGACCACAGTGCTGGCACTAGGGGGTAGAATAGGGAGGACATACCAATACACAGGCACTGTCCAGCAGGCGCCATGGTCTGACACAGCTGACCACAGTACTGGCACTAGGGGGTAGAATAGGGAGGACATACCAATACACAGGCACTGTCCAGCAGGCACCATGGTCTGACACAGCTGACCACAGTGCTGGCACTAGGGGTAGAATAGGGAGGACATACCAATACACAGGCACTGTCCAGCAGGCACCATGGCCTGACACAGCTGACCACAGTGCTGGCACTAGGGGGTAGAATAGGGAGGACATACCAATACACAGGCACTGTCCAGCAGGCGCCATGGCCTGACACAGCTGACCACAGTACTGGCACTAGGGGGTAGAATAGGGAGGACATACCAATACACAGGCACTGTCCAGCAGGCGCCATGGTCTGACACAGCTGACCACAGTACTGGCACTAGGGGGTAGAATAGGGAGGACATACCAATACACAGGCACTGTCCAGCAGGCACCATGGTCTGACACAGCTGACCACAGTGCTGGCACTAGGGGTAGAATAGGGAGGACATACCAATACACAGGCACTGTCCAGCAGGCGCCATGGCCTGACACAGCTGACCACAGTGCTGGCACTAGGGGGTAGAATAGGGAGGACATACCAATACACAGGCACTGTCCAGCAGGCGCCATGGCCTGACACAGCTGACCACAGTACTGGCACTAGGCGGTAGAATAGGGAGGACATACCAATACACAGGGACTGTCCAGCAGGCGCCATGGTCTGACACAGCTGACCACAGTACTGGCACTAGGCGGTAGAATAGGGAGGACATACCAATACACAGGCACTGTCCAGCAGGCGCCATGGCCTGACACAGCTGACCACAGTACTGGCACTAGGGGGTAGAATAGGGAGGACATACCAATACACAGGCACTGTCCAGCAGGCACCATGGCCTGACACAGCTGACCACAGTACTGGCACTAGGGGGTAGAATAGGGAGGACATACCAATACACAGGCACTGTCCAGCAGGCACCATGGTCTGACACAGCTGACCACAGTACTGGCACTAGGCGGTAGAATAGGGAGGACATACCAATACACAGGCACTGTCCAGCAGGCGCCATGGTCTGACACAGCTGACCACAGTGCTGGCACTAGGGGGTAGAATAGGGAGGACATACCAATACACAGGCACTGTCCAGCAGGCGCCATGGTCTGACACAGCTGACCACAGTACTGGCACTAGGGGGTAGAATAGGGAGGACATACCAATACACAGGCACTGTCCAGCAGGCACCATGGTCTGACACAGCTGACCACAGTGCTGGCACTAGGGGTAGAATAGGGAGGACATACCAATACACAGGCACTGTCCAGCAGGCACCATGGCCTGACACAGCTGACCACAGTGCTGACACTAGGGGGTAGAATAGGGAGGACATACCAATACACAGGCACTGTCCAGCAGGCGCCATGGCCTGACACAGCTGACCACAGTACTGGCACTAGGCGGTAGAATAGGGAGGACATACCAATACACAGGGACTGTCCAGCAGGCGCCATGGTCTGACACAGCTGACCACAGTACTGGCACTAGGCGGTAGAATAGGGAGGACATACCAATACACAGGCACTGTCCAGCAGGCGCCATGGCCTGACACAGCTGACCACAGTACTGGCACTAGGGGGTAGAATAGGGAGGACATACCAATACACAGGCACTGTCCAGCAGGCGCCATGGCCTGACACAGCTGACCACAGTGCTGGCACTAGGGGGTAGAATAGGGAGGACATACCAATACACAGGCACTGTCCAGCAGGCACCATGGCCTGACACAGCTGACCACAGTGCTGGCACTAGGGGGTAGAATAGGGAGGACATACCAATACACAGGCACTGTCCAGCAGGCGCCATGGCCTGACACAGCTGACCACAGTACTGGCACTAGGGGTAGAATAGGGAGGACATACCAATACACAGGCACTGTCCAGCAGGCACCATGGTCTGACACAGCTGACCACAGTACTGGCACTAGGGGTAGAATAGGGAGGACATACCAATACACAGGCACTGTCCAGCAGGCACCATGGCCTGACACAGCTGACCACAGTACTGGCACTAGGGGGTAGAATAGGGAGGACATACCAATACACAGGCACTGTCCAGCAGGCGCCATGGTCTGACACAGCTGACCACAGTACTGGCACTAGGGGGTAGACTAGGGAGGACATACCAATACACAGGCACTGTCCAGCAGGCGCCATGGCCTGACACAGCTGACCACAGTACTGGCACTAGGGGGTAGAATAGGGAGGACATACCAATACACAGGCACTGTCCAGCAGGCGCCATGGTCTGACACAGCTGACCACAGTACTGGCACTAGGGGGTAGAATAGGGAGGACATACCAATACACAGGCACTGTCCAGCAGGCACCATGGTCTGACACAGCTGACCACAGTACTGGCACTAGGGGGTAGAATAGGGAGGACATACCAATACACAGGCACTGTCCAGCAGGCGCCATGGTCTGACACAGCTGACCACAGTACTGGCACTAGGGGGTAGACTAGGGAGGACATACCAATACACAGGCACTGTCCAGCAGGCGCCATGGCCTGACACAGCTGACCACAGTACTGGCACTAGGGGGTAGAATAGGGAGGACATACCAATACACAGGCACTGTCCAGCAGGCGCCATGGTCTGACACAGCTGACCACAGTACTGGCACTAGGGGGTAGAATAGGGAGGACATACCAATACACAGGCACTGTCCAGCAGGCACCATGGCCTGACACAGCTGACCACAGTACTGGCACTAGGGGGTAGAATAGGGAGGACATACCAATACACAGGCACTGTCCAGCAGGCGCCATGGTCTGACACAGCTGACCACAGTACTGGCACTAGGGGGTAGACTAGGGAGGACATACCAATACACAGGCACTGTCCAGCAGGCGCCATGGCCTGACACAGCTGACCACAGTACTGGCACTAGGGGGTAGAATAGGGAGGACATACCAATACACAGGCACTGTCCAGCAGGCACCATGGCCTGACACAGCTGACCACAGTACTGGCACTAGGGGGTAGAATAGGGAGGACATACCAATACACAGGCACTGTCCAGCAGGCACCATGGTCTGACACAGCTGACCACAGTACTGGCACTAGGCGGTAGAATAGGGAGGACATACCAATACACAGGCACTGTCCAGCAGGCGCCATGGTCTGACACAGCTGACCACAGTGCTGGCACTAGGGGGTAGAATAGGGAGGACATACCAATACACAGGCACTGTCCAGCAGGCGCCATGGTCTGACACAGCTGACCACAGTACTGGCACTAGGGGGTAGAATAGGGAGGACATACCAATACACAGGCACTGTCCAGCAGGCACCATGGTCTGACACAGCTGACCACAGTGCTGGCACTAGGGGTAGAATAGGGAGGACATACCAATACACAGGCACTGTCCAGCAGGCACCATGGCCTGACACAGCTGACCACAGTGCTGACACTAGGGGGTAGAATAGGGAGGACATACCAATACACAGGCACTGTCCAGCAGGCGCCATGGCCTGACACAGCTGACCACAGTACTGGCACTAGGCGGTAGAATAGGGAGGACATACCAATACACAGGGACTGTCCAGCAGGCGCCATGGTCTGACACAGCTGACCACAGTACTGGCACTAGGCGGTAGAATAGGGAGGACATACCAATACACAGGCACTGTCCAGCAGGCGCCATGGCCTGACACAGCTGACCACAGTACTGGCACTAGGGGGTAGAATAGGGAGGACATACCAATACACAGGCACTGTCCAGCAGGCGCCATGGCCTGACACAGCTGACCACAGTGCTGGCACTAGGGGGTAGAATAGGGAGGACATACCAATACACAGGCACTGTCCAGCAGGCACCATGGCCTGACACAGCTGACCACAGTGCTGGCACTAGGGGGTAGAATAGGGAGGACATACCAATACACAGGCACTGTCCAGCAGGCGCCATGGCCTGACACAGCTGACCACAGTACTGGCACTAGGGGTAGAATAGGGAGGACATACCAATACACAGGCACTGTCCAGCAGGCACCATGGTCTGACACAGCTGACCACAGTACTGGCACTAGGGGTAGAATAGGGAGGACATACCAATACACAGGCACTGTCCAGCAGGCACCATGGCCTGACACAGCTGACCACAGTACTGGCACTAGGGGGTAGAATAGGGAGGACATACCAATACACAGGCACTGTCCAGCAGGCGCCATGGTCTGACACAGCTGACCACAGTACTGGCACTAGGGGGTAGACTAGGGAGGACATACCAATACACAGGCACTGTCCAGCAGGCGCCATGGCCTGACACAGCTGACCACAGTACTGGCACTAGGGGGTAGAATAGGGAGGACATACCAATACACAGGCACTGTCCAGCAGGCGCCATGGTCTGACACAGCTGACCACAGTACTGGCACTAGGGGGTAGAATAGGGAGGACATACCAATACACAGGCACTGTCCAGCAGGCACCATGGTCTGACACAGCTGACCACAGTACTGGCACTAGGGGGTAGAATAGGGAGGACATACCAATACACAGGCACTGTCCAGCAGGCGCCATGGTCTGACACAGCTGACCACAGTACTGGCACTAGGGGGTAGACTAGGGAGGACATACCAATACACAGGCACTGTCCAGCAGGCGCCATGGTCTGACACAGCTGACCACAGTACTGGCACTAGGGGGTAGAATAGGGAGGACATACCAATACACAGGCACTGTCCAGCAGGCACCATGGTCTGACACAGCTGACCACAGTACTGGCACTAGGGGGTAGAATAGGGAGGACATACCAATACACAGGCACTGTCCAGCAGGCGCCATGGTCTGACACAGCTGACCACAGTACTGGCACTAGGGGGTAGAATAGGGAGGACATACCAATACACAGGCACTGTCCAGCAGGCACCATGGTCTGACACAGCTGACCACAGTACTGGCACTAGGGGGTAGAATAGGGAGGACATACCAATACACAGGCACTGTCCAGCAGGCGCCATGGTCTGACACAGCTGACCACAGTACTGGCACTAGGGGGTAGACTAGGGAGGACATACCAATACACAGGCACTGTCCAGCAGGCGCCATGGCCTGACACAGCTGACCACAGTACTGGCACTAGGGGGTAGAATAGGGAGGACATACCAATACACAGGCACTGTCCAGCAGGCGCCATGGTCTGACACAGCTGACCACAGTACTGGCACTAGGGGGTAGAATAGGGAGGACATACCAATACACAGGCACTGTCCAGCAGGCACCATGGCCTGACACAGCTGACCACAGTACTGGCACTAGGGGGTAGAATAGGGAGGACATACCAATACACAGGCACTGTCCAGCAGGCGCCATGGTCTGACACAGCTGACCACAGTACTGGCACTAGGGGGTAGACTAGGGAGGACATACCAATACACAGGCACTGTCCAGCAGGCGCCATGGCCTGACACAGCTGACCACAGTACTGGCACTAGGGGGTAGAATAGGGAGGACATACCAATACACAGGCACTGTCCAGCAGGCACCATGGCCTGACACAGCTGACCACAGTACTGGCACTAGGGGGTAGAATAGGGAGGACATACCAATACACAGGCACTGTCCAGCAGGCACCATGGTCTGACACAGCTGACCACAGTACTGGCACTAGGCGGTAGAATAGGGAGGACATACCAATACACAGGCACTGTCCAGCAGGCGCCATGGTCTGACACAGCTGACCACAGTGCTGGCACTAGGGGGTAGAATAGGGAGGACATACCAATACACAGGCACTGTCCAGCAGGCGCCATGGTCTGACACAGCTGACCACAGTACTGGCACTAGGGGGTAGAATAGGGAGGACATACCAATACACAGGCACTGTCCAGCAGGCACCATGGTCTGACACAGCTGACCACAGTGCTGGCACTAGGGGTAGAATAGGGAGGACATACCAATACACAGGCACTGTCCAGCAGGCACCATGGCCTGACACAGCTGACCACAGTGCTGACACTAGGGGGTAGAATAGGGAGGACATACCAATACACAGGCACTGTCCAGCAGGCGCCATGGCCTGACACAGCTGACCACAGTACTGGCACTAGGCGGTAGAATAGGGAGGACATACCAATACACAGGGACTGTCCAGCAGGCGCCATGGTCTGACACAGCTGACCACAGTACTGGCACTAGGCGGTAGAATAGGGAGGACATACCAATACACAGGCACTGTCCAGCAGGCGCCATGGCCTGACACAGCTGACCACAGTACTGGCACTAGGGGGTAGAATAGGGAGGACATACCAATACACAGGCACTGTCCAGCAGGCGCCATGGCCTGACACAGCTGACCACAGTGCTGGCACTAGGGGGTAGAATAGGGAGGACATACCAATACACAGGCACTGTCCAGCAGGCGCCATGGCCTGACACAGCTGACCACAGTACTGGCACTAGGGGGTAGAATAGGGAGGACATACCAATACACAGGCACTGTCCAGCAGGCACCATGGTCTGACACAGCTGACCACAGTACTGGCACTAGGGGTAGAATAGGGAGGACATACCAATACACAGGCACTGTCCAGCAGGCACCATGGCCTGACACAGCTGACCACAGTACTGGCACTAGGGGGTAGAATAGGGAGGACATACCAATACACAGGCACTGTCCAGCAGGCGCCATGGTCTGACACAGCTGACCACAGTACTGGCACTAGGGGGTAGACTAGGGAGGACATACCAATACACAGGCACTGTCCAGCAGGCGCCATGGCCTGACACAGCTGACCACAGTACTGGCACTAGGGGGTAGAATAGGGAGGACATACCAATACACAGGCACTGTCCAGCAGGCGCCATGGTCTGACACAGCTGACCACAGTACTGGCACTAGGGGGTAGAATAGGGAGGACATACCAATACACAGGCACTGTCCAGCAGGCACCATGGTCTGACACAGCTGACCACAGTACTGGCACTAGGGGGTAGAATAGGGAGGACATACCAATACACAGGCACTGTCCAGCAGGCGCCATGGTCTGACACAGCTGACCACAGTACTGGCACTAGGGGGTAGACTAGGGAGGACATACCAATACACAGGCACTGTCCAGCAGGCGCCATGGCCTGACACAGCTGACCACAGTACTGGCACTAGGGGGTAGAATAGGGAGGACATACCAATACACAGGCACTGTCCAGCAGGCGCCATGGTCTGACACAGCTGACCACAGTACTGGCACTAGGGGGTAGAATAGGGAGGACATACCAATACACAGGCACTGTCCAGCAGGCACCATGGCCTGACACAGCTGACCACAGTACTGGCACTAGGGGGTAGAATAGGGAGGACATACCAATACACAGGCACTGTCCAGCAGGCGCCATGGTCTGACACAGCTGACCACAGTACTGGCACTAGGGGGTAGACTAGGGAGGACATACCAATACACAGGCACTGTCCAGCAGGCGCCATGGCCTGACACAGCTGACCACAGTACTGGCACTAGGGGGTAGAATAGGGAGGACATACCAATACACAGGCACTGTCCAGCAGGCACCATGGCCTGACACAGCTGACCACAGTACTGGCACTAGGGGGTAGAATAGGGAGGACATACCAATACACAGGCACTGTCCAGCAGGCACCATGGTCTGACACAGCTGACCACAGTACTGGCACTAGGCGGTAGAATAGGGAGGACATACCAATACACAGGCACTGTCCAGCAGGCGCCATGGTCTGACACAGCTGACCACAGTGCTGGCACTAGGGGGTAGAATAGGGAGGACATACCAATACACAGGCACTGTCCAGCAGGCGCCATGGTCTGACACAGCTGACCACAGTACTGGCACTAGGGGGTAGAATAGGGAGGACATACCAATACACAGGCACTGTCCAGCAGGCACCATGGTCTGACACAGCTGACCACAGTGCTGGCACTAGGGGTAGAATAGGGAGGACATACCAATACACAGGCACTGTCCAGCAGGCACCATGGCCTGACACAGCTGACCACAGTGCTGACACTAGGGGGTAGAATAGGGAGGACATACCAATACACAGGCACTGTCCAGCAGGCGCCATGGCCTGACACAGCTGACCACAGTACTGGCACTAGGCGGTAGAATAGGGAGGACATACCAATACACAGGGACTGTCCAGCAGGCGCCATGGTCTGACACAGCTGACCACAGTACTGGCACTAGGCGGTAGAATAGGGAGGACATACCAATACACAGGCACTGTCCAGCAGGCGCCATGGCCTGACACAGCTGACCACAGTACTGGCACTAGGGGGTAGAATAGGGAGGACATACCAATACACAGGCACTGTCCAGCAGGCGCCATGGCCTGACACAGCTGACCACAGTGCTGGCACTAGGGGGTAGAATAGGGAGGACATACCAATACACAGGCACTGTCCAGCAGGCACCATGGCCTGACACAGCTGACCACAGTGCTGGCACTAGGGGGTAGAATAGGGAGGACATACCAATACACAGGCACTGTCCAGCAGGCGCCATGGCCTGACACAGCTGACCACAGTACTGGCACTAGGGGTAGAATAGGGAGGACATACCAATACACAGGCACTGTCCAGCAGGCACCATGGTCTGACACAGCTGACCACAGTACTGGCACTAGGGGTAGAATAGGGAGGACATACCAATACACAGGCACTGTCCAGCAGGCACCATGGCCTGACACAGCTGACCACAGTACTGGCACTAGGGGGTAGAATAGGGAGGACATACCAATACACAGGCACTGTCCAGCAGGCGCCATGGTCTGACACAGCTGACCACAGTACTGGCACTAGGGGGTAGACTAGGGAGGACATACCAATACACAGGCACTGTCCAGCAGGCGCCATGGCCTGACACAGCTGACCACAGTACTGGCACTAGGGGGTAGAATAGGGAGGACATACCAATACACAGGCACTGTCCAGCAGGCGCCATGGTCTGACACAGCTGACCACAGTACTGGCACTAGGGGGTAGAATAGGGAGGACATACCAATACACAGGCACTGTCCAGCAGGCACCATGGTCTGACACAGCTGACCACAGTACTGGCACTAGGGGGTAGAATAGGGAGGACATACCAATACACAGGCACTGTCCAGCAGGCGCCATGGTCTGACACAGCTGACCACAGTACTGGCACTAGGGGGTAGACTAGGGAGGACATACCAATACACAGGCACTGTCCAGCAGGCGCCATGGTCTGACACAGCTGACCACAGTACTGGCACTAGGGGGTAGAATAGGGAGGACATACCAATACACAGGCACTGTCCAGCAGGCACCATGGTCTGACACAGCTGACCACAGTACTGGCACTAGGGGGTAGAATAGGGAGGACATACCAATACACAGGCACTGTCCAGCAGGCGCCATGGTCTGACACAGCTGACCACAGTACTGGCACTAGGGGGTAGAATAGGGAGGACATACCAATACACAGGCACTGTCCAGCAGGCACCATGGTCTGACACAGCTGACCACAGTACTGGCACTAGGGGGTAGAATAGGGAGGACATACCAATACACAGGCACTGTCCAGCAGGCGCCATGGTCTGACACAGCTGACCACAGTACTGGCACTAGGGGGTAGACTAGGGAGGACATACCAATACACAGGCACTGTCCAGCAGGCGCCATGGCCTGACACAGCTGACCACAGTACTGGCACTAGGGGGTAGAATAGGGAGGACATACCAATACACAGGCACTGTCCAGCAGGCGCCATGGTCTGACACAGCTGACCACAGTACTGGCACTAGGGGGTAGAATAGGGAGGACATACCAATACACAGGCACTGTCCAGCAGGCACCATGGCCTGACACAGCTGACCACAGTACTGGCACTAGGGGGTAGAATAGGGAGGACATACCAATACACAGGCACTGTCCAGCAGGCGCCATGGTCTGACACAGCTGACCACAGTACTGGCACTAGGGGGTAGACTAGGGAGGACATACCAATACACAGGCACTGTCCAGCAGGCGCCATGGCCTGACACAGCTGACCACAGTACTGGCACTAGGGGGTAGAATAGGGAGGACATACCAATACACAGGCACTGTCCAGCAGGCACCATGGCCTGACACAGCTGACCACAGTACTGGCACTAGGGGGTAGAATAGGGAGGACATACCAATACACAGGCACTGTCCAGCAGGCACCATGGTCTGACACAGCTGACCACAGTACTGGCACTAGGCGGTAGAATAGGGAGGACATACCAATACACAGGCACTGTCCAGCAGGCGCCATGGTCTGACACAGCTGACCACAGTGCTGGCACTAGGGGGTAGAATAGGGAGGACATACCAATACACAGGCACTGTCCAGCAGGCGCCATGGTCTGACACAGCTGACCACAGTACTGGCACTAGGGGGTAGAATAGGGAGGACATACCAATACACAGGCACTGTCCAGCAGGCACCATGGTCTGACACAGCTGACCACAGTGCTGGCACTAGGGGTAGAATAGGGAGGACATACCAATACACAGGCACTGTCCAGCAGGCACCATGGCCTGACACAGCTGACCACAGTGCTGACACTAGGGGGTAGAATAGGGAGGACATACCAATACACAGGCACTGTCCAGCAGGCGCCATGGCCTGACACAGCTGACCACAGTACTGGCACTAGGCGGTAGAATAGGGAGGACATACCAATACACAGGGACTGTCCAGCAGGCGCCATGGTCTGACACAGCTGACCACAGTACTGGCACTAGGCGGTAGAATAGGGAGGACATACCAATACACAGGCACTGTCCAGCAGGCGCCATGGCCTGACACAGCTGACCACAGTACTGGCACTAGGGGGTAGAATAGGGAGGACATACCAATACACAGGCACTGTCCAGCAGGCGCCATGGCCTGACACAGCTGACCACAGTGCTGGCACTAGGGGGTAGAATAGGGAGGACATACCAATACACAGGCACTGTCCAGCAGGCACCATGGCCTGACACAGCTGACCACAGTGCTGGCACTAGGGGGTAGAATAGGGAGGACATACCAATACACAGGCACTGTCCAGCAGGCGCCATGGCCTGACACAGCTGACCACAGTACTGGCACTAGGGGTAGAATAGGGAGGACATACCAATACACAGGCACTGTCCAGCAGGCACCATGGTCTGACACAGCTGACCACAGTACTGGCACTAGGGGTAGAATAGGGAGGACATACCAATACACAGGCACTGTCCAGCAGGCACCATGGCCTGACACAGCTGACCACAGTACTGGCACTAGGGGGTAGAATAGGGAGGACATACCAATACACAGGCACTGTCCAGCAGGCGCCATGGTCTGACACAGCTGACCACAGTACTGGCACTAGGGGGTAGACTAGGGAGGACATACCAATACACAGGCACTGTCCAGCAGGCGCCATGGCCTGACACAGCTGACCACAGTACTGGCACTAGGGGGTAGAATAGGGAGGACATACCAATACACAGGCACTGTCCAGCAGGCGCCATGGTCTGACACAGCTGACCACAGTACTGGCACTAGGGGGTAGAATAGGGAGGACATACCAATACACAGGCACTGTCCAGCAGGCACCATGGTCTGACACAGCTGACCACAGTACTGGCACTAGGGGGTAGAATAGGGAGGACATACCAATACACAGGCACTGTCCAGCAGGCGCCATGGTCTGACACAGCTGACCACAGTACTGGCACTAGGGGGTAGACTAGGGAGGACATACCAATACACAGGCACTGTCCAGCAGGCGCCATGGCCTGACACAGCTGACCACAGTACTGGCACTAGGGGGTAGAATAGGGAGGACATACCAATACACAGGCACTGTCCAGCAGGCGCCATGGTCTGACACAGCTGACCACAGTACTGGCACTAGGGGGTAGAATAGGGAGGACATACCAATACACAGGCACTGTCCAGCAGGCACCATGGCCTGACACAGCTGACCACAGTACTGGCACTAGGGGGTAGAATAGGGAGGACATACCAATACACAGGCACTGTCCAGCAGGCGCCATGGTCTGACACAGCTGACCACAGTACTGGCACTAGGGGGTAGACTAGGGAGGACATACCAATACACAGGCACTGTCCAGCAGGCGCCATGGCCTGACACAGCTGACCACAGTACTGGCACTAGGGGGTAGAATAGGGAGGACATACCAATACACAGGCACTGTCCAGCAGGCGCCATGGTCTGACACAGCTGACCACAGTACTGGCACTAGGGGGTAGAATAGGGAGGACATACCAATACACAGGCACTGTCCAGCAGGCACCATGGTCTGACACAGCTGACCACAGTACTGGCACTAGGGGGTAGAATAGGGAGGACATACCAATACACAGGCACTGTCCAGCAGGCGCCATGGTCTGACACAGCTGACCACAGTACTGGCACTAGGGGGTAGACTAGGGAGGACATACCAATACACAGGCACTGTCCAGCAGGCGCCATGGCCTGACACAGCTGACCACAGTACTGGCACTAGGGGGTAGAATAGGGAGGACATACCAATACACAGGCACTGTCCAGCAGGCGCCATGGTCTGACACAGCTGACCACAGTACTGGCACTAGGGGGTAGAATAGGGAGGACATACCAATACACAGGCACTGTCCAGCAGGCACCATGGCCTGACACAGCTGACCACAGTACTGGCACTAGGGGGTAGAATAGGGAGGACATACCAATACACAGGCACTGTCCAGCAGGCGCCATGGTCTGACACAGCTGACCACAGTACTGGCACTAGGGGGTAGACTAGGGAGGACATACCAATACACAGGCACTGTCCAGCAGGCGCCATGGCCTGACACAGCTGACCACAGTACTGGCACTAGGGGGTAGAATAGGGAGGACATACCAATACACAGGCACTGTCCAGCAGGCACCATGGCCTGACACAGCTGACCACAGTACTGGCACTAGGGGGTAGAATAGGGAGGACATACCAATACACAGGCACTGTCCAGCAGGCACCATGGTCTGACACAGCTGACCACAGTACTGGCACTAGGCGGTAGAATAGGGAGGACATACCAATACACAGGCACTGTCCAGCAGGCGCCATGGTCTGACACAGCTGACCACAGTGCTGGCACTAGGGGGTAGAATAGGGAGGACATACCAATACACAGGCACTGTCCAGCAGGCGCCATGGTCTGACACAGCTGACCACAGTACTGGCACTAGGGGGTAGAATAGGGAGGACATACCAATACACAGGCACTGTCCAGCAGGCACCATGGTCTGACACAGCTGACCACAGTGCTGGCACTAGGGGTAGAATAGGGAGGACATACCAATACACAGGCACTGTCCAGCAGGCACCATGGCCTGACACAGCTGACCACAGTGCTGACACTAGGGGGTAGAATAGGGAGGACATACCAATACACAGGCACTGTCCAGCAGGCGCCATGGCCTGACACAGCTGACCACAGTACTGGCACTAGGCGGTAGAATAGGGAGGACATACCAATACACAGGGACTGTCCAGCAGGCGCCATGGTCTGACACAGCTGACCACAGTACTGGCACTAGGCGGTAGAATAGGGAGGACATACCAATACACAGGCACTGTCCAGCAGGCGCCATGGCCTGACACAGCTGACCACAGTACTGGCACTAGGGGGTAGAATAGGGAGGACATACCAATACACAGGCACTGTCCAGCAGGCGCCATGGCCTGACACAGCTGACCACAGTGCTGGCACTAGGGGGTAGAATAGGGAGGACATACCAATACACAGGCACTGTCCAGCAGGCACCATGGCCTGACACAGCTGACCACAGTGCTGGCACTAGGGGGTAGAATAGGGAGGACATACCAATACACAGGCACTGTCCAGCAGGCGCCATGGCCTGACACAGCTGACCACAGTACTGGCACTAGGGGTAGAATAGGGAGGACATACCAATACACAGGCACTGTCCAGCAGGCACCATGGTCTGACACAGCTGACCACAGTACTGGCACTAGGGGTAGAATAGGGAGGACATACCAATACACAGGCACTGTCCAGCAGGCACCATGGCCTGACACAGCTGACCACAGTACTGGCACTAGGGGGTAGAATAGGGAGGACATACCAATACACAGGCACTGTCCAGCAGGCGCCATGGTCTGACACAGCTGACCACAGTACTGGCACTAGGGGGTAGACTAGGGAGGACATACCAATACACAGGCACTGTCCAGCAGGCGCCATGGCCTGACACAGCTGACCACAGTACTGGCACTAGGGGGTAGAATAGGGAGGACATACCAATACACAGGCACTGTCCAGCAGGCGCCATGGTCTGACACAGCTGACCACAGTACTGGCACTAGGGGGTAGAATAGGGAGGACATACCAATACACAGGCACTGTCCAGCAGGCACCATGGTCTGACACAGCTGACCACAGTACTGGCACTAGGGGGTAGAATAGGGAGGACATACCAATACACAGGCACTGTCCAGCAGGCGCCATGGTCTGACACAGCTGACCACAGTACTGGCACTAGGGGGTAGACTAGGGAGGACATACCAATACACAGGCACTGTCCAGCAGGCGCCATGGCCTGACACAGCTGACCACAGTACTGGCACTAGGGGGTAGAATAGGGAGGACATACCAATACACAGGCACTGTCCAGCAGGCGCCATGGTCTGACACAGCTGACCACAGTACTGGCACTAGGGGGTAGAATAGGGAGGACATACCAATACACAGGCACTGTCCAGCAGGCACCATGGCCTGACACAGCTGACCACAGTACTGGCACTAGGGGGTAGAATAGGGAGGACATACCAATACACAGGCACTGTCCAGCAGGCGCCATGGTCTGACACAGCTGACCACAGTACTGGCACTAGGGGGTAGACTAGGGAGGACATACCAATACACAGGCACTGTCCAGCAGGCGCCATGGCCTGACACAGCTGACCACAGTACTGGCACTAGGGGGTAGAATAGGGAGGACATACCAATACACAGGCACTGTCCAGCAGGCGCCATGGTCTGACACAGCTGACCACAGTACTGGCACTAGGGGGTAGAATAGGGAGGACATACCAATACACAGGCACTGTCCAGCAGGCACCATGGTCTGACACAGCTGACCACAGTACTGGCACTAGGGGGTAGAATAGGGAGGACATACCAATACACAGGCACTGTCCAGCAGGCACCATGGTCTGACACAGCTGACCACAGTACTGGCACTAGGGGGTAGACTAGGGAGGACATACCAATACACAGGCACTGTCCAGCAGGCGCCATGGCCTGACACAGCTGACCACAGTACTGGCACTAGGGGGTAGAATAGGGAGGACATACCAATACACAGGCACTGTCCAGCAGGCGCCATGGTCTGACACAGCTGACCACAGTACTGGCACTAGGGGGTAGAATAGGGAGGACATACCAATACACAGGCACTGTCCAGCAGGCACCATGGCCTGACACAGCTGACCACAGTACTGGCACTAGGGGGTAGAATAGGGAGGACATACCAATACACAGGCACTGTCCAGCAGGCGCCATGGTCTGACACAGCTGACCACAGTACTGGCACTAGGGGGTAGAATAGGGAGGACATACCAATACACAAGCACTGTCCAGCAGGCACCATGGCCTGACACAGCTGACCACAGTACTGGCACTAGGGGGTAGAATAGGGAGGACATACCAATACACAGGCACTGTCCAGCAGGCGCCATGGTCTGACACAGCTGACCACAGTACTGGCACTAGGGGGTAGAATAGGGAGGACATACCAATACACAGGCACTGTCCAGCAGGCGCCATGGTCTGACACAGCTGACCACAGTACTGGCACTAGGGGGTAGACTAGGGAGGACATACCAATACACAGGCACTGTCCAGCAGGCAGCTCTTGAGATCCTCCTTCACCCCAGCACAAGGGTGTGTATCCTCCACCTTCTCCTCATAGTACTTAGGCATAGTTCCTGGTCTGGTCGGCTGCTACATTTGACACTTTCACATGGGCAGCGCCATGTTTTTCCCAAAATGCAAAGCGAGGATTTCTGTCGCAAAAAAACCTCCCTTCCCAGTCGAGAAAGGTCCAAAACGTCATCGCCGTGCGCGAGCACATAGGAACGCGCCACTTCCGAGGGCTGAAGACTACATTTCCCGTGAGCCCTCGGCGGTAGGCATACTTCCGGCTGCTGCCGACGTCACTGGGCTCTACGTGTTCTGCTGCGCTGTGTTGCAGGAAGCAGTGTGGGTGCGGGGCTTTACCAGGTGAGATGTTGGGCGAGTGGGGGGCCCAGTCACGTGACACTGGCAGGTCTGTCCTGGAGCTGGCTCTGTGGTATGAGGGGCTGGAGTGTGACAGCCTCTTCATTTACCCTGTGAGAATGGCGCGGAGTGGGTTAACAGTGGCATGTCCCACTGACCCTCCTCTCCACGGTCATGTGATACTATGCTTGCTCTGGGGTCGCCATGGCAGTGTCATTGTGTGGACTCCCCGGTCTGTGACCTGCACTCGTCTATTAGATGCCTAAAGGGGTGTTCCTGCCAAATCCCTGTGTGATGGAGCAGAGCCACTGACCCCCCTCCTGTGTATAGTTAATGTGTTTAGTGGCTTAGGAAAATCCCTTTAAGGGGGCAGTAAGACCGCCCCAATAGTGACCTAGACTATTTCTAGTAGCCTTCAATGACGCTGACACAAGCCCCCCATGGTCTAGCTTAGTACTAGTGGCCCCGTGCAGTGATGAGACTTTCTCTAATAAATAAAGATGATGATGATTATTATTATTATTACATGGCATTAGCCCATCAGGTGACTTCCCTCACTATTTGGGTTTATTCTGTGTCTTTCCACAAACTGCACATAGGCCCATCACCTTCTGTGTACCTTACGTTTTATTAAACGGTGGCTCATACATGTAAAACTGAAACCTTTCTTACTCTGGTCCACTTTACTGGCAGATCTCGCCCAATTATATGGTTGTGCCACTACTTTAATAATGACGACCTATTCTGTGGATAGGTCATCAATATCCAATTGGTGGGAGGCTGAAACCCAGCACCCCTATCGATCAGCTTTTTTCAGTGCTGGTAGGGGCTGCATGTCACAGCACAGCTCCATCAGCTGCAGTGATCAATGTCAGGTAATGTACTTACTGCCAGGTACATTTCTATTCCAAATCAGGCTGTTCTTTGGTACCCAGCAACAGCAACTACACAGTTGATGCAACTGCTGACATCTGGCTGCTGCTGGCCCTGATAACAGCCCCTTACTGTATAATATGAGCCTGGCTCTCCTGTTTTAAATAACTTCCAACATTTCTTTGCTTTTATTGTTTAGGATCACACCTCATGGTCTTCCACTAAGACCTGCGGGGAGTTGTTCACAATACTTGAACAGGTAAGTTATTGTTATTCTTCACATTGAGATATTTTGTTGATACCTACAGCAAAGGGTCATTTACACTGCAAGATACTCATTAACAAGCGTTGTTAACGGACATTTGACATACCTATACGTCATGGTCGGATAGGGGTTCTTGATTGATGATGCATTGGTACGTCTTGGCGATCGTACGTGGCACATTAGCAGTGACAGTGCGACTGCCGCTTATGTGATAGCCGAGCCCCAACTGTCACAGAATGGAGCAGTGCCCACATCGCTCTCAGCTGTTTAACCACCTAAGGCTGGTTTCACATTTGCGGTTGAGTCCGCAGCGTATTGTCCGCAAACACATACAAAAATGCATGCAAACCCATGATAACGCAGCGTTTTTTATCCACATCAGCTTATGCATGATGGCAAAAAATTGCAGCGTTTGCGCTTTTTATGCGCATGCGTTTGATATTTCCAGGAGGGCGTGTCTAAATCAGTTCCCGGACATGCGCAGTACACAAGCGCATCAAAAGCATGCGTTCCCATAGACAGTAATGCGTTTTTTTAACGCACTTATCCACATGCTCATGCATGCGCATATTTGACGGAAATTTGCCTCCTCCGAAATTGCAACATGTTGCGTTAGCCGCGCCCCGCCGCACACCGCGAAAAACGCATGCGTAAGCTAACACAGGCGAACGTATTCAAACACATGCACCTGCGTCTACAATGTTAAACATAGGAAATGAAGACGCATGCAGATGTATGCGTCAGAAACGCTGCGGACACTACCACAAATGTGAAACCAGCCTAAACGCCAGAATTGATATTGATCACGGTATTTAGGAGGCTGGGAGAAGGAGGGGACTCTTACTCCCTTCCGATCAGTGTCCCCACAGTGTCATCGTATTGGCCCGATTTGTTGTCATGGTAAACTGAGGTCGCCATGATGTCCTCAGGGGCTGTCAGCAACAGTGTCCTGCTTAGACCATGCCAGCAGCATGGTCTAAGAGGCTTCTGTCAGTGTAAGGCTGCCGTCACACTAGCAGTATTTGGTCAGTATTTTACATCAGTATTTGTAAGCCAAACCCAGTTTTGGAACAATTAGAGTAAAAGTATAATAGAAACATATGCACAACTTCTGTATTTATCACCCACTCCTGGTTTTGGCTTACAGATACTGATGTAAAATACTGACCAAATACTGCTAGTGTGAAGGCAACCTAAGGCCGGCGTCACACTACCGTGTTTTACGGACGTAAGAGAGGTTCTGAAAATACGGATTGCATACGGTACAATGCTTCTCTATGCCCCAGCTCCTATCAGCCGTATTTTACTGATCCGGTCTTCTACGGCCGTAGAAAATCGCAGCATGCTGCGTTTGTCACCGTATTGCGCAAAAAATACGCCAATGAAAGTCTATGGGGGCGAGAAAAATACGGATTACACACGGACCAGCAGTGTGACTTGCCAGAAATACGCAGCGGTGTTAGAGAGAAAAGCCGGCAATTCAGTGTGGTGTACAGTAAAATCACACTGACAGGTTAGAATAGAAATAGGTATTATATATATATAATATATAATTTCATCCAGCGCGATATAGCTTAAAAGCCGGTAATTCAATTGCCGGCTTTGCTGTCTCCTTCCTAAACCCGACATGATATGAGACATGGTTTACATACAGTAAACCATCTCATATCCCCATTTTTTTTGCATACTCCACACTAGTAGTGTTAGTAGTGTGTATGTGCAAAATTTGGGCTGTCTAGCTATTAAATTAAAGGGTTAAATGGCAAAAAAATTGGCGTGGGCTCCCTCGCAATTTTCTCCACCAGAATGGTAAAGCCAGTGACTGAGGGCAGATATTAATAGCCTAGAGAGGGTCCATGGTTATTGCCCCCCCCCCCCCCCCCCGGCTAAAAACATCTGCCCCCAGCCACCCCAGAAAAGGCACATCTGGAAGATGCGCCTATTCTGGCACTTGGCCACTCTCTTCCCATTCCGTGTAGCGGTGGGATATGGGGTAATGAAGGGTCAATGTCACCTTGCTATTGTAAGGTGACATTAAGCCAGATTAATAATGGAGAGGCGTCAATTATGACACCTATCTATTATTAATCCAATAGCATGAAATGGTTAAAAAACACACACAATATTGCAAAGTCTTTTAATGAAATAAACACACAGGTTGTTGTAATATTTTATTCCACTCTCAATCCAGCTGAAGATCCTCGACCGGTAACAAATCTAATATATAAAGCTGAATGTGTGTGTGTGTGTGTGTGTGTGTGTGTATGTCCGGGATTGGCATCTGCACCGTCGCAGCTACAGCCACAAAATTTTGCACAGTCACACGTCTGGACCCCGAGAGCGTCATAGGCTATGTTGTGAGGCGAAATTTTAACCCCGCGCGTTCCAATTCACCAAACAATTTTGCCCCTATCTACATAATGGGGAAAAAAGTGAAAGGAAAAGTGTTGGAAGCGTCGCAGCTACAGCAACAAAATTTTGCACAGTCACACGTCTGGACCCTGAGAGCGTCATAGGCTACGTTGTGAGGTGAACTTTTAACCCCGCGCTTTCCAATTCACCAAACAATTTTGCCCCTATCTACATAATGGGGAAAAAGTGAAATGAAAAGTGTTGGAGGCAAATTGACAGCTGCCAGATGTGAACAAGGGGGACTTAAAGAATGAGAGCGATGGCGCCAAAGAGTATATACCGTACAGTTGCTAAGGTGGGGCCCCGACATGAGATACTCACCACACACGGGGATATGAACACACACACAAAATGCGCCACACACTACCACGTGCTTGAACACATATACCACCCTCAGCACACATTTCACCACACATACACCAACCTCGCCACATAAAAGTCGAAAAACAAAAGTCGCCGCTCAAAACTCGCCACACGCAAAACTCGCCACATGCAAAAACTAGGCTCACGCAAAACTCGCCACAAGTGCAGAACTCACCTCATGGAAAACTCGCCACACGCAAAACTTGCACATGCGGAAAAATTGCCACATGCACAAAATTTGCAACACATGCAAAAATTGCCTCGCACAAAACTTGCACATACTCAAAAGGCACCACACAAAACTCGCCATGCGCAAAACTTGCTCCACACAACTTGCTACACTAACCTGTCACATGCAACTCAACACACAAAAAGTTGCTACACGCATGTTGCCACACAAAACTCATCTCACAAAAGTCGCTACATGCATGTCGCCACACACAACTCAACACACACAACTTGACAAACGAAACTCGCCCTAAAACACACACAAGTCTGGTATTATCCTTCAAAAATAAAAATCTGATTAATAAGCAGACAAACTACAAGAGCAACAAATGTACCATATAGGAAATACGGCAGCTGTCAGTCACATGACCTGTCTATTATGTGTATGTGTGAGCTAATATATACTGCCACGGGGAGGGCTTCCTGTTGGCTGGGGATTTATCAGGCTGCCAATTTATCTTACAAATACTGAGGTAAAAATACTGAGCAAATAACGTGTGAATGAGGTCTAATACAGGAGATCACACAGGTATATAATATATACAGGGGAGATGACACACAGATATATACTATATACAGGAGAGATGACACACAGGTATATACTATATAGAGGAGGAGATGACATACAGGTACATACTATATACAGGAGGAGACGACATACAGGTATATACTATATACAGGAGGAGATGACACACAGGTATATACTATATACAGGAGCAGATTACCTACAGGTATATACTATATACAGGAGGAGATGACACACAGGTATATACTATATACAGGAGCAGATTACCTACAGGTATATACTATATACAGGAGGAGATGACATACAGGTATATGCTATATATAGAAAATGACATACAGGTATATACTATAGACAGGAGGAGATGACACACAGATATATACTATATACAGGGGAGATAACACACAGGTATATACTATATACAGGAGGAAATGACATACAGGTATATACTATATATAGAAGATGACATACAGGTATATACTATATATAGGAGGAGATGACATACAGGTATATACTATATATAGGAGGAGATGACATACAGGTATATACTATATACAGGGGAGATTACACACAGCAGGCATATACTATATACAGGGGAGATGACATACAGGTATATACAGGAGATGAAATACAGGTGTATACTATATATAAGGGAGATGACAAACATGTATATACTGAGGTGAAAATGAGAGGTGTGAGGTGAAAATGAAAAGGTGTGAGTGCAAAATGAGAGGAGTGAGGGAAAATAGTGGAGTGATCGGAAAATGACAGATGTGAGGTCGAAATGACAACTGTTAGGGGGGAATAAGAGGAGTGAGGGAGAAAATGAGAGGTGTGAGGGAGAAAATGAGAGATGTGAGGGGGAAAATTAAAGATGTGATTGGGAAAATGAGAGGCGTGATGGGAAAATAAGAGAAGTGAGGTGCTATAACTAACCACAGATATTTACTATGCCCAGGCAACGCCGGGCTCTTCAGCTAGTCTATATATATAATTGTCTAAGGGTTTTTCCGTCTGTCTGTCTGTCCTGGAAATCCCGCGTCTCTGATTGGTCGAGGCCGCTAGGCCTCGACCAATCAGCGACGGGCACAGCGACGATGATGTCATAATGGTTGCCATGGCGACAATGGTCGAGGCAACCTTTGACATCATTGTCGCCATGGCAACCATTATGACATCATCGTCGCTGTGCCCGTCGCTGATTGGTCGAGGCAACCTTTATGACATCAATCAGCGACGATGATGTCATAATGGTTGCCATGGCGACAATGATGTCATAAAGGTTGCCTCGACTAATCAGCGACGGGCACAGTTTGCCGCGAATTCTGGAATCATCATTGTCCATATACTACGGGGACATGCATATTCTAGAATACCCGATGTGTTAGAATCGGGCCACAATCTATATATATATATATAATTGTCTAAGGGTTTTTCCGTCTGTCCTGGAAATCCCGCGTCTCTGGTCGAGGCCTGGCGGCCTCGACCAATCAGAGACGGGCACAGTATCGACGTAGAAACCCGCGTCTCTGATTGGTCAAGGCCGCCAGGCCTCGACCAATCAGCGATGGGCACAGCGACGATGATGTCATAAAGGACTTAGAAATCCCGCGTTTCTGATTCAGCGATGGGCACAGTATCGATGTAGATGTCATAATGGTTGCCATGGCGACGATGATGTCATAAAGGTTGCCTCGACCAATCAGTGACTGGGAACAGTCTGCCGCGAATTCTGGAATCATCATTGTCCATATACTACGGGGACATGCATATTCTAGAATACCCGATGCGTTAGAATCGGGCCACAATCTAGTTATAAATAATAAACCAACAATATCTCATACCTTCCGTCGATATGTCCCACGATGTAAATCCATCTGAAGGGGTTAAATTATTTTACAAGCAGGAGCTCTGCTATAATGCAGCTGTGCTCGTGCCTGTAAAACCCCAGCGAATGAATGGAAAGTAGGTCAATGACCTGTAGTTACCTTCAGTTGCGGTGATGCGCCCTCTGCTGGATGTCCTCATATGAACTCGAGCGTGGGAACTTTTCTGAATATTTTCCCAGCCTCGAGGTCATATGAGGACATCCAGCAGAGGGCGCATCACCGCAACTGAAGGTAACTACAGGTCATTGACCTACTTTCCATTCATTCGCTGGGGTTTTACAGGCACGAGCACAGCTGCATTATAGCAGAGCTCCTGCTTGTAAAATTAGTTAACCCCTTCAGATGGATTTACATCGTGGGACATATCGACGGAAGGTATGAGATATTGTTGGATTATTATTTTTAATTTGTTACAGGTCAAGGGTCTTCAGGTGGATTGAGAGTGGAATAAACTATTACAACAACCTGTGTGTTTATTTCATTAAAAGACTTTGCAATATTGTGTGTGTGTGTGTGTGTGTGTGTTTTAACCATTTCATGCTATTGGATTAATAATGGATAGGTGTCATAATTGACGCCTCTCCATTATTTATCTGGCTTAATGTCCCCTTACAATAGCAAGGTGACATTAACCCTTCATTACCCCATATCCCACCGCTACATGGGAATGGGAAGAGAGTGGCTAAGTGCCAGAATAGGCGCATCTTCCAGATGTGCCCTTTCTGGGGTGGCTGGGGGCAGATGTTTTTAGCCGGAAGGGGGCAATAACCATGGATCCTCTCCAGGCTATTAATATCTGCCCTCAGTCACTGGCTTTACCATTCTGGCGGAGAAAATTGCGCGGGAGCCCACGCCAATTTTTTCCGCCATTTAACCCTTTAACCCCTTTCTGCCAGCTGACGGAATAGTACGTCAGCTGGCAGATCCCCTGCTTTGAGGTGGGCTCCGACGGTGAGCCCACCTCAAAGCCGCGACATGTCAGCTGTTTTGTACAGCTGACATGTGCGCGCAATGAGCGCGAGCGGAATCGCGATCCGCCCGCGCCCATTAACTAGTTAAATGCCGTCGTCAAGCGCTGACAGCGGCATTTAACTAGCGCTCCCGGCCGCGCGGCCAGGAATGCTCGCAATGCGGACCCCCGTCACATGATCGGGGGTCAGCAGTGCATCGCCATAACTACCAGAGGTCTCCTTGAGACCTCTATGGTTGTTGATGGCCGATTGCTTTGAGCGCCACCCTGTGGTCGGCGTTCAAAGCAACCCTGCATTTCTGCTACATAGAGGTGATCTGTACTTCACCTCTATGTAGCAGAGCCGATCGAGTTATGCATGCTTCTAGCCTCCCACGGAGGCTATTGAAGCATGCCAAAATTAAAAAAAAAAAAAAGTGATTAAAAATATAAAAAAAATAAAAAAATATATAAAAGTTCAAATCACCCCCCTTTCGCCCCAATCAAAATAAAACAATTAAAAAAAAAAATCAAACATACACATATTTGGTATCGCCGCGTTCAGAATCGCCCGATCTATCAATAAAAACAAAGGATTAACCTGATCGCTAAATGACGTAGCGAGAAAAAAAATCAAAACGCCAAAATTACGTTTTTTTTGTCGCCGCGACATTGCATTAAAATGCAATAACGGGCGATCAAAAGAACGTATCTACACCAAAATGGTATCATTAAAAACGCCAGCTCGGCACGCAAAAAATAAGCCCTCACCTGACCCCAGATCACGAAAATGAAAGACGCTACGGGTATCGGAAAATCGCGCATTTTTTTTTTTTTTTAGCAAAATTTGGAATTTTTTTTCACCACTTAGATAAAAAATAACCTAGACATGTTTGGTGTCTATGAACTCGTAATGACCTGGAGAATCATAATGGCAGGTTAGTTTTAGCATTTATTGAACCTAGCAAAAAAGCCAAACAAAAAACAAGTGTGAGATTGCACTTTTTTTGCAATTTCATCACACTTGGAATTTTTTTCCTGTTTTCTGTTACATGGCATGGTAAAATCAATGGTATCGTTCAAAAGTACATCTCGTCCCGCAAAAAATAAGCTCTCACATGGCCATATTGACGGAAAAACAAAAAAGTTATGGCTCTGGGAAGGAGGGGAGCAAAAAACAAAAATGAAAAAGCGGAAAAAGCTCCGGGGTGAAGGGGTTAATAGCTAGACAGCCCAAATTTTGCACATACACATTACTAACATTAGTAATGTGGAATATGGAAAAAAAGGGATATGAGATGGTTTACTGTATGTAAACCATGTCTCATCTCATGTCGGGTTTAGGAAGGAGATAGCAAAAGACGGCAATTGAATTACCGGCTTTTAAGCTATATCGCGCTGGATGAAATGGATATATATATAAACTCAATGTGGACAAATCTGAACTCATCATCTTTCCTCCATCCCACAAATCTTCCTTACCTGACCCATCTATCGCAGTCAATGACATCATGCTTTCCCCCGTACCCGAAGTCCGCTGCCTCGGAGTAACCTTCGACTCTGCCCTGTCCTTCAAACCACACATCCAAGCTCTTTCCACCTCCTGTCGCCTCCAGCTCAAAAATATCTCCAGGATCCGTCCTTTCCTCAACCCCCAATCTACTAAAATGCTTGTGCACACCCTCATCATCTCCCGCCTTGACTACTGCAACATCCTTTTCTGTGGCCTCCCTGCTAACACCCTTGCACCTCTCCATCCTTAACTCTGCTGCCCGACTAATCCATCTCTCTCCTCGCTACTCCTCCGCTTCCCGCCCTGCAAATCTCTTCACTGGCTCCCATTCCCTCAGCTTATCCAGTTCAAATTACTAATACTGACCTACAAAGCCATCCATAACCTGTCTCCTCCATATACCTCTGAACTAATCTCACAATATCTTCCCTCACACAATCTCCGGTCCTCCCAAGACCTCCTTCTCTCCTCCACACTTATTCGCTCCTCATCCAATCGCCTCCAAGACTTCTCCCGAATATCCCCCATCCTCTGGAACTCTCTGCCCCAACATGTCCGACTATCAACCACAGTCGGATCCTTCAGACGGAATCTGAAAACTCATCTCTTCAGGAAAGCCTACAGCCTGCACTGACACCGCTGCCGCCTCATCACTATCGAAGCTACCGCCTCACCAACACCGGAGCTCCTGCAACCCTCAACCTACTGTCTCCTTCCCCATAATCCTGTTGAATGTAAGCCCGCAAGGGCAGGGTCCTTGCCCCTCTGTATCAGTCCGTCATTGTTAGTTTGTTTACTGTATGTGATATCTGTAACTTGTATGTAACCCCTTCTCATGTACAGCACCATGGAATCAATGGTGCTATATAAATAAATTATATATATATATATATATATATATATATATATATATATATATATATATATATAATGTTCAGTACATATGTTTTTGGGAGCACTTGGATCCATTGTATGTCCGTATGTCGGTTTTGCAAGCCTGCGAGAAAATCTCGCAGTACGGATGCCATACGGATTATATACGGAGGATGCCATGCGCAAAATACGCTGACACACCCTGCCTACGGAGGAGACACGGACCACTATTTTGGGGACTTTTCTGCGTATTACGGCCGTAAATTACGGACCGTATTTTTATACGCTGAGTGTGACGTCGGTCTAATACTAACAAATATATAGCATGTCAGTGCACTATAACAGCGATCAGATTAATAAAAGTTAAAGTCCTATAGAGGGACTGAGTAAAAAAAAAATCAAACCCATAAATACATACTGCATTTTGCAGATTATAAGACGCACCCCAAATTTTTCGGGAGGAAAAAAAAATGTTTTTAAAAAAATGGTGATGCGTCTTATAATTCGCTTTTACAATAGCTTACCTTGAGGGCAGCGGCCTTGGAGCGGGCTCCCAGGTGGCAGGGTCGCTGCTGCAGGAAGCTGACGGCCCCAGACTAGTAGAAGGTGGTGTTCAGCTGTGTGGGTGCTCCCCCGACATTTTGAGAATGCCCAGAGCTCCCGCACTTTCCTTGCTTTTCAATACAGTGGACTCTGAGAAAATGGCTGCTAGTGGTGGGCATGCACAGTTGAGATCTTGGTGCCGAGATTTCAATCTGCGCATGCGCTGCCTCTGGCCATCATTTTCATTGAGTCTGCCGCATTGCAAAGCATGGAAAGTGCGGGGGCTCCGGGTTTTCACAAAAATGTCAGCAGAGCCCCCACTCCTCTGATCATCCCTTCCTACCGGCCTGGGACCTGCAACATCTCCCCAATCCTGCCACCGCTGCCAGAAGCTTCCTGCAGCAGCGACCCTGGGACCCCACTCCACTGCAGCCGGTAAGCTACACTCCGATATTTTGTCATTTTCACGGCTCAACGTTGTAAAATTCTGTGAAGCACCTATGGATTCAAGGTGTTCACCACACCTCTAGATAAATTCCTTGAGGGGTGTAGGTTATAACATGGTGTCACTTATGGGGGGTTTCCACTGTTTAGGAACATCAAACTCAACATGGCGTCCACTATCTATTCCCGTCAATTTTAAACTCCAAAAGTCAAATGGCGCTCCTTCACCTCTGAGCCCTGCCATGCGCCCAAACAGTAGTTTTCCACCACATATGGGGTATCGGCGTACTCAGAAGACATTGCACAACAAACTGTGTGATCCATTTTCTCCAGTTACTCTTATAAGAAATGAAAACTCTGGAGCTAATGCAACACTTTTTTTGAAAAAGTAAAATTTTCATTTCTCTAGTCACCTTCCACGACAGCCACTTTAGAGGTTGTCTTCCCCGCCCTAATAGGGGACAGGAACACAAAGAGGTTAAATACCCCTCCCCTTCCTGCAACCACCAGTGTTTTCCTGTCCCCTATGGGGCATGAAGAGGATCTGAAGGGGCTGCCGTGGTCGGCGATTGGAGCTCCACATATACCTGACAAGCCGGGCAGCTGAGGTCGGTCTCCCCCTCTTCTGGTGCTGCTCCCGTCTCCTCGCTTCGGCGGGACTCGGACCTTCCCGCGCCTCCTCTGGGGGTAATGCGGGGTGGTGACGTGCATACCGGGGGCCTCCTGTAGCCCCCCGGTTTCCTCCTTCCATGCTGCACGTCGGAGGTGGCGCGTCTCGGATGCTGTGGCGTTTGCTGCTTCACTTCTGGGTGACGTGCGTCACTTCCGGGTCGTCCTAGGTGCTTTCCACAATGGAGCGCACGCGCGCCTGCCGGCGTTTTCTTGTGGCTCGTCGGCCGGCCTGCCAAGGCAGCAATACCGGGGCGTTCCGGGAAGGATCCCCCCAATCGGGCAAGGGGAGGAGGAGCACAATGACGCTGGCCCACGATCCCATTTAAAAGATCCGGTTGGCAAGGTAAGCCTGTCTGACAGCCACTTCTGTGATGGATATGGACAGTGACAAACTCCCTTGCTCTGCATCTGCAGAACTCCGCGTACCCCCTCCTACCGTAAGTAGTAGGTGTTGGGCCCAGCTATCCTATGTGCATTCCTACAAGCGGCTTAGCACACCCTTTTTCTCTCTTATCGGTAGAAAAATTCTCTGACCCTAGGAGGACAAGCCGCAAACGTAAAGTGTGTGCAGCCAGACTCCCATCTACTTATGGGAAAAAACTCTGCCAATCCTGTACAGATGGGGTCCTATGCGCTGAGCAGCCCTCTCTTCTGGATAGCATTAGATCCCTCATTAAAGAGGAGGTCCACTCTTCCATTGCTACCTTCACCCAGATCCCGGTGCCTCAACCGCCTCCTCATAAAAAGAGGAAAATGGCCCCAGTAGAATCCGATTCAGATTCGGGAGAGATTCGGTACTCTGATTCGGAGGATGCTTGGGAAAATGAAGGCCCCACCCCCACCCTTAAATCAGGTACCAAAAAATATTATTTTAATTCTGAGGATATGAGTGATCTAATCAGTGTAGTAAGAGGCACCATGGGGGTGGAGGACTCACGGTACAGGACGAAATGTTTGAGGGTCTAAAGCCAAAAGATCAAAAAGGCTTTCCTGTGCATAAGAATATCCAGAATCTAATTCTACATGAATGGGGCCTCCCTGAAAAGGGTCTTACTGTTCCCTCAGAGCTAAAGAATCGATTTCCCTTATGGGAGACCCTAAAAGTGGATGTGCAGGTGTCCAGAGTAACTAAGAAAACAGCCCTTCCCTTTGAGGACTCTTCCCAGCTCAAGGATCCGAAGGATCGAAAGATAGAGAGCTTATTAAAAATGGGACACCTCCACAAATTTACTAAAATCTAACATAGCCTCCACTTGCGTGGCCAGATCCCTGTTCGTCTGGTTACGCAAGCTGGAAGATCATTTAACACAGGGCACCCCAAGAGAGGAGATTTTAGACTCCCTACCCCTGCTACAGAAAGCAACTGGGTTTCTAGCCGATGCCTCGGTTGAATCTGTCCGAGTAGCCGCAAAAGCTGCCGTCCTCTCCAACTCGTCCAGGAGAGCACTGTGGATAAAATCCTGAGGGGGCGACTTCGTCTCCAAGTCTAAGTTGTGTAACATCCCCTTCCAGGGCCATAATGTATTTGGACCCATTCTGGATGATATCTTGGATAAGGCAGCAGATAAAAAGAAATCTCTCCCTGAACAAAAAATTCCTAAACGCTTTTTTCGCCCCTCCCGTGACCAATCTTCACAGAAAGGAAAAGGCAAAACAGGGAGATGGAGTTATCCCAAAGGAGGCAGGGGCAAGAACATCCTTGTCTCTCAAACTCAACAAACCCCAGATAAGCAATGAAGACTCTCTGGTCGGGGGTCGTCTCTCTCTTTTTCACCCAGTGGCAATCCCTCTCCGCAAATCAGTTGGTCCTTCGTACCATACGAGATGGACTAAAAATAGAATTCGAGAAACCTCCCCCACAATGCTTGAGGAAAACCTCCCAACAAACTCCACACTTCCAAGACTCTTTGTTGAAGGGTCTACAAAATCTGCTCCATTCAAATGTGATATCGCAGGTGTCGAAGCTGGAGGAAGGACGTGGCCATTATTCACGTCTCTTTCTAATAACAAAACCGTCGGGGAAGAACAGAATCATCATAAACCTGAAACCATTAAACAAATCAGTCCGGTACAGAAGATTCAAGATGAAAACAATCAGGTCAGTAATCCCCCTCATCGGACAAAATTGGGTAATGGCGACTGTGGATCTGAGGGATGCGTACTACCATGTACCAACCCACCCAGAACACAGAAAATTCCTCAGATTCGCAGTCTCCTAGGGGCAGCAAATCAGACATTTCCAATTCAATGTCCTACCATTCGGCATCTCATCAGCCCCACGGGTCTTTACAAAAATGGCGAAAGCAATGATTTTCATCCGTCAACAGGGAATATGCATTGTCCCATATTTGGACGACTTTCTCATTATGGCGCCGTCTACCCCCTGTCTGGAAACAGATGTAAAAAGGACACTGGAGATATTACAGTTCCTGGGCTGGATCCCGAATCTGGAAAAATCAGAGATCCACCCCTCCACAAGGAGAACATTTTTGGGGGTTCTACTGGACTCAAAAGAAAGGACATCGTTTCTACCCAGAGATCATCAGATCAACCTTGTCCGCAAAGTAACCAGATTCAAGGACCAGCGAGCACCAACCCTCAGAGAGTCAATGTCTGTGCTAGGGTCTCTAACCGCATGCATCCAGGCGGTTTCCTGGACTCAGGCTCACACGCGAACCCTTCTGACTTATGTGCTTCTACAGTCCAGGAGATGGCAGATTCAATTGAATCAAAAAATTCTTCTCCCTGGCCTTGTACAATAAGCTCTAAAATGGTGGTTAGATCACCAAAATATTCAGAAAGGGGTCAGCTGGGATCAGTTTCCCCTAAAAATACTCCGCTCAGATGCCAGCAAGAGAGGCAGTGGTAGAGGGTTTCCACTTTCACGGACGCTGGACATCAAACATCAGCAACAGTTCCTCAAACCTAAGAGAACTGAAGGCTGTGGAAGAAGCCCTGAAAGCGTCATCTGCGCTGATCAAAAATCACCATGTTCGTGTCTACTCGGACAACATGACCACAGTAGCCTACCTACGACACCAGGGGGGAACGAAGTATACCGGTCTGAAGGAAATGGCAGCAAGAATTTTCTTCTGGGCAGAGAAAAACCTTCTGTCAGTCACAGCAGTACATCTAAGAGGATTAGACAATACTCAGGCAGACTTCCTAAGCAGGAAAGACATACATCCAGGAGAGTGGTGTCTGGACCAAACAGTATTCCGGTCCCTAACCTCAAGATGGGGAACTCCAGAGGTGGATCTGTTTGTTTCCACCTTCGCATTTTGTCCGTTGGCATTCTTCTCCCTTTATCACACTGATGGGCGCAGGGAATACCGTATATACTCGAGTATAGGCCGACCCGAGTATAAGCCGACCCCGAATTCTGCCACAAAAAACTGGGAAAACTTATTGACTCGAGTATAAGCCTAGGGTGGGAAATGCAGCAGCTACCGGTGAATTTCAAAAATAAAAATAGATGCTCCATACCGTTCATTATTGCCCCATAGATGCTCCATAGAAAGCTGTGCCACATATAATGCTCTGCACCGTTCATTATGGCCCCATAGATGCTCCACATAAAGCTGTGCCACATATAATGCTCTGCACCGTTCATTATGGCCCCATAGATGCTCCACATAAAGCTGTGCCATATATAATGCTCTGCACCGTTCATTATGGCCCCATAGATGCTCCATATAAAGCTGTGCCATATATAATGCTCTGCACCGTTCATTATGGCCCCATAGATGCTCCATAGAAAGCTGTGCCATATATAATGCTCTGCACCGTTCATTATGGCCCCATAGATGCTCCATAGAAAGCTGTGCCCCATATATAATGCTCTGCACCGTTCATTATGGCCCCATAGATGCTCCATAGAAAGCTGTGCCATATATAATGCTCTGCACCGTTCATTATGGCCCCATAGATGCTCCATAGAAAGCTGTGCCCCATATATATTGCTCTGCACCGTTGATTATGGCCCCATAGATGCTCCATATATAATGCTGCTGCAAAAAAAAATAAAAAAATCACATACTCACCTCTCTTGCTCAGGACGCCGGCGTTTTTCAATATTTACCTGCTCCTCGTGCGGCTCCGTCTCCAGCACTGACCCTCAGCAGAGGGCGCGCACTGACTACGTCACTGCGCCATCTAACCTGAGTGTCACTGCTAGAGGACGCTGCAGACGGAGCCGCACCGGAGCGAGGAGCAGGTAAATATCGTGCAGCGCTCCCCTCCCGGTATACTTACCTACTCCCGGTGCGGTCCCTGCAGTCCCTGCTTCTCCGGCGCTGCATCTTCTTCCTGTATTGAGCGATCACAGTTACCGCTCATTTACAGCAATGAATATGCGGCTCCACCTCTATGGGAGGTGGAGCCACATATTCATTGCTGTAATGAGCTGTACCATGTGACCACTCAGTACAGGAAGAATCTATGCCATCCCTAGACATTTTTGGCTCCATCATAATTGTGATGCCACCTTATTGAGAATAAGGGGCATTGACTTTCTAGATATCAATATTAGAGGAGGCAAACTATCACAAAAATTAGCCCAGCTAGAATCTCGCTGGATTTGGACATTGAACATTATACATCCAAATGGTTTAAACGAACAAATTCGTTTTGTCCCATTTCTCTGATGTTGATGACTGTGAATATCTAGTCCAGCTGACACATGTGAATTTCTCCAGCTTTGTGTTTTTATTAATTTTTAACTTTTATATCTTAGGTTTTTGTCTGAACCAATCTGTGTCCCCGATATGTGATTAACTATATATACATCTATGAGTTGGACCTTTATGTGGTAAATCTGAATATTAAACAGAGTCCATCGGATTACTTAAATTCCATCAACACCAATTGGAACATCATGAAGTCATGTGCTGTTATTTATAATAATCGGCTATCATTAGGAAGTATACTATATTAGCATGCATAGTTTATTACTAATAATTATGATTTATAAGAAATATTGTCTTACGATATAACTATGTATGTGATATGCGCCGATAGTCCGCCGGGTACGCATGCGCGTTGTGCCGCTCTGTGTCCTTTGGCTTTCGGCGTCATTGGGAGGTGTGGTTCCGGGGCACATGATGTATCCCGGTCCCGCCCTCTGCTGACGCCGATGCCAATCGACAGGGGCCGGAATTCAGCGGCGCATGCGTCAAGATCTGAGTGGCTTACATGTCTGTAAGAGGCACATCGGGATAAGCTGTGGCTCCTCCCTGCTATGACGCGATCGCCAGGTGTTACAATTTGGCCTCTAATGGGAGGAATGGTGCTGTTATGTTGTGCGCATTGAAAGGTCTTGGCTACACTAAGGTCGGGCTTTTACTTACCAGTACTTACCGTATATATACTTGTTGGTACACTTTGGTTCCTTGGTGACGGCAGTGTGTATGGTTGCTATGACAATAGACATCACTTCCGGGTTGTCCCCTATTGGTTCCGGCTCCCTTTTTATACCGTGCACGATAGATTCCGACATGCCCCCTGACGAAGGCTGTGCCGAAACGCGCGTCGGGGTGATGTGGACGGCGCTGACGGGTCCCCTGATTACTTTGTTTGGTAGTGGACGGCTGCACATTAGGTAAGCTCATGGCGTGTATACTTTGTATAGAGCAAGGAGTTTGATACTATGCCAGGTCTCAGTGCTTGGCCAGTATAACATACATATGCTAATGTCTTTAAACTTGTATGATCTTGAAATACCGTCATACCATCTGTTTGGGGATACATAATACCGATACTACAAGGGTCTAGTACTTTGACTCTGTGTAAAAATACTTGAATATATAATAACGCCAGACCTTCCATGTCCCGTTTTGCTGTTGAAATTTATGCATATGTCCTTTGGGAATACCCACTAATGCACCTGTTTTTATTGCATTTGTATAATAAAATTTATCACATTTTTCTAATACATTTTGGCCTATTGATCGTTTTTGTTCGTTGTGTGTTTTCGTTTATATTTATAATGATTGGCCTATCATTGTAGTCCGCCAGATGTAGCATAAGTATGTGTACTTATTGTGTCATTAACACTAGTGGGATATTAATCACTTAAACAATGCTACTAATGTGCGTGTTGAGATATGTGCACCTGCTGTAAATGTCTGGATTTGCAGATGTCAGCTTTCCTATTCTCTCTGCAGGCCATATGTGAAGCCACATCATTGCCCACAAGATGCTGCCTACCACGTTAGTGAATTCTCGGACACAAGGCAATGGTACACTAAGTTCTCGGGATGCAGCACGACACACAGCCGGAGCCAAGCGCTACAAGTACCTGCGGAGGCTTATTCACTTCAGACACATGGACTTCGAATTCGCCCTCTGGCAGATGCTTTATCTTTTTACTTCTCCACAGAAAGTGTACAGAAACTTCCAATACAGGAAGCAGACCAAGGACCAGTGGGCGAGAGATGACCCGGCGTTCCTAGTCCTGCTAAGTATTTGGCTATGTGGTAGGTTGTATTAAGACATGGGGCTGTCTGTTGCAGGATGGTGTCGTTTTGTCTAAACCTCTATTAATTATTCAGTTTTAACTTAGATTGATTCTTATTTATATGTACCCTTTGCTTTCCTCTTTCTGTTCACATACACTTTGTTTTCTTTTTTCTTCTTCCTTCCTTCCCAGAGCCATGGAAGCAAAGGAAGGAACCTGCAAATACATGCATTGCAAGATATGGGCGCACAAGCTAACGGTATATAGAGTGTTAAAGTATCAGTTAACCCTAATAATATTGCACATTCTCAATAGGCCTAGTAGCAGATAGACAGAAGCTTGTATTGCATACATGCAAGAAATATCCATAGTACATCGGCAAGTGTATACCTGATCAGATGGCCGGGTCTGTGTAGCTCAAAGGCTTTTCCCAGCTGAAACGCACGTCGGGGAGGGCGCGCTGCTACAGAGACCCGGCCATCTGATCAGGTATACACTTGCCGATGTACTATGGATATTTCTTGCATGTGTGCAATACAAGCTTCTGTCTATCTGCTACTAGGCCTATTGAGAATGTGCAATATTATTAGGGTTAATTGATACTTTAACTCTCAATATACCCTGTTAGCTTGTGCGCCCATATCTTGCAATGCATGTTTTTGGCGGTTTCGTCCCTTGCTTCCATGTACCCCCAGTGATTAATAAAGATTTTTTTGGAACTTTATATAATAATGTTTGGGAATTTTTGATGGTCGTTTTCTTCGTTTGTATATTATAGTGCAATATTGCAGTATATAAAGAAAATGACTGTCTCTTATGAAGTCTACAGGCTGGCATCACAGGAGGGCTAAGATGGCAGCCATAGGGGCCTTCGGCAATGCGACTGCATTGGTCGATTGGAAATAGCATAATTCAAATTCCATAGTCAAGCGCAGGTCCCTCCTGTTACTGGCAGATGGCGGCTGTCTAACACTGCTGGCATCTGCCAGGTTTAGTGGGGACATAGCTCTTATGCCGCCTCTAACTCTACTGGCCACCAATAGTCGATTTGTCTGTCACATGGTCCAGTGAAATTTTTTAGGAATTATGAAATGAGCCACCTAACCAGAATTTGGCTCAATATTCGCTTATATTTATCTAATTCTGAGCTTTTTCTTTTAGCATTGTACTTGGGGAAGATTGGGATTCTCCCTCTACACAGTTTCTTATATAGATACACATATTTCTTCCTCTTTTTGCACAGTGTCTACTTTAATGTTTGGACTTGTTTTGGAAATGGAATTTGTGGAAATCTTAAAGCTTCTCCTCTGGATTGTGTTTATTGACTGTGTTGGTGTCGGGCTACTGATCGCCACTCTCATGTGGTAAGTAAATGACTGACTACAATGTAGAAGCGTATCACACTCCATATTGAGTTCTAACGCCATTACTTGATATACTAATTAGAAGCCTCACACATGAATTGATGTCCATGAATGCAGATAATTCACTAGTGCAGTGTTTTCAGTCATGAATATGTACGGACTGGTTGCATTGGGTTCCCTTGGTTCATATTTAACATTTGAACTTACGTTAAAACCATAATGACAAAACCATTGGCATATTTTCAATTCAGCACTAGCGTGCTGTACTCCTGAAATGATGTCTTCAAAATCTAAAACGCCAATTCTTTAAAAGTTACAATTAACTTAGAAGTAAAAGAGTGTGGCTATTAACTACACGTGAGGACCCCCTCTCCCAAACAATAAACTTTTGGGTGGGCCACACTTTACTCTGCACTGACATTGTAAAACGTCAGTGCAGAGTAAGCATCTTGCATGAGATGTGCAGCTGTGGGGGACGGTAGCTGTCAGACACAGCCAGACTCCACAAAGAAGGCAAACATGGTTTATTACCATATTTGCCTTTCCAGTGGTTGTATGCACAACTCTGAACCAGTGCTTCTGTATACAGATTAGGAATTACTGATGATTCTTCCTCCTGTAGACCCAGTGATCAGTGGGTGTAGAGAAGGAACAAGAGCTGCTAGGTTCTAGGAGACCCAGTTAGCTCTACTGTGCATCCAGGAAGCTATATTTCCCCTCTAAGTAGGGTTACTATGCCAGCCCCGATTACAGGAAAAATAAATGAAATAATGTATTATAGATCTTTCAAGATCTTATGGGAGGCACAGTGTGTTGGAGTGTGTGGAATAAATAGAAAAAAAAAGAAAAATAATTTTTGTTTCTATAGTGCCAACATATTCTGCAGCACTGTACAATTTTAGAGGGCACTTGTACAGACAATAAAGACATTATAGAGTAGTGCATAGTTCACACATGCAAAGAGGAGTGAGGGCCCTGTTCGTAAGCTTACAATATGTGAGTAATTTAAAAAATAAACAAAATAAAAAGTAAAATGCCAGTCCGAATTACTGTTTCTAGTCCTGCAAAAATCTATACATTTCTACATGAAGTGGAACATAATTTAAAATGTTTTAGTGGTCCTTTGGTTAAAAAAACAAACAAACAAACAAAAAAAAAACAAATCGGGACAAATAGACATGTTTTTCCTAATTTTCTTTACATTTTCCCCTGATATCACCAAAACAGAAAAGATTCTAAAAATGAAGCCCCATGTTTGATTGACAAAAGAGGCAAAACTTGTTTGAGTATCCATACGAGAAAATTTGCAAATGTGACTGGTTAGGAACGAGGGAAAATGGCCCAGTCCCGAAATGGTTAAGCTATGATGTTCAAACAAAGCACACCCAAACCAGTGCACGCCAGATAACTAAGATATAAATACACCTTCTTGTATCATCAATTTTTACTAATGTAGTATTAAAATGTTAATGGGAAAGACACAAAATAATATTTGGAAAATATCTCAAGATGCAATGAGTAAATATTGCAATATAGTCGATTACCACAAGATGGAGTATAGGGCAGCAAAAGCCCAAGATGGGCATGTACCCCTAAGACTATGTGTGCACATTGAGTATTTTTTTTTTTTTTTTGCAGAAATTTCTGCAACTCTTGGCGGAAAAAGTGCACGATTTTGCGTTAGTTTTTGTACAGCAATGGATGCTTTTTTGAGCTAAATATTTAAAAAAAAAAAAAAAAAGTTTTGTGATGTAATTTCTTGGTTCAACACTGATGCAGTAGCATCAGGGTAATGGGATTAGGGCTTGGTGTCAGCAGCTGTCATTGACACCTAGCTCTAAGCTTAAGGGTACCGTCACACTATACGATTTACCTACGATCACGACCAGCGATATGACCTGGCCGTGATCGTAGGTAAATCGTAGTGTGGTCGCTGGGGAGCTGTCACACAGACAGTTCTCCAGCGACCAACGATCCCGAGGTCCCTGGGTAACCAGGGTAAACATCGGGTAACTAAGCGCAGGACCGCGCTTAGTTACCCGATGTTTACCCTGGTTACAAGCGTTAAACTAAAAAAAAAACAAACAGCACATACTTACATTCTGGTGTCCGTCAGGTCCCTTGCAGTCTGGTTCCTGCACTCAGTGACTGCCGGCCGTAAAGTGAAAGTGAAAGCACAGCCGCTCTGCTTTCACTTTACGGCCGGCAGTCACAGTGCGGGAAGCAGACGGCAAGGGACCTGACGGACACCAGAATGTAAGTATGTGCTGTTTGGTTTTTTTTTAGTTTAACGCTTGTAACCAGGGTAAACATCGGGTAACTAAGCGCGGTCCTGCGCTTAGTTACCCGATGTTTACCCTGGTTACAAGCGAACGCATCGCTGGATCGCATCGCTAGATCGCTAGATCGGTGTCACACACACCGATCTAGCGATGACAGCGGGAGATCCAGCGATGAAAGAAAGTTCTAAACGATCTGCTACGACGTACGATTCTCAGCAGGATCCCTGATCGCTGCTGCGTGTCAGACACAGCGATATCGTAACGATATCGCTGGAACGTCACGAATCGTACTGTCGTAGCGATCGAAATGTTATAGTGTGACGGTACCCTAAGGTACCTTCACACTGAGCAACTTTAGAACGATAACGATAGCGATCCGTGACGTTGCAGCATCCTGGATAGCGATCTCGTTGTGTTTGACATGTAGCAGCGATCAGGATCCTGCTGTGACATCGCTGGTCGGAGCTAGAAGGCCAGAACTTTATTTCGTCGCTGGATCACCCGCTGACATCGCTGGATCGGCGTGTGTGACGCCGATCCAGCGATGTGTTCACTTGTAACCAGGGTAAACATCGGGTTACTAAGCGCAGGGCCGCGCTTAGTAACCCGATGTTTACCCTGGTTACCATTGTAAATGTAAAAAACAAAACAGTACATACTCACATTCCGGTGTCTGTCACGTCCCCCGCCGTCAGCTTCCCGCACTGACTGTGAGCGCCGGCCGTAAAGCACAGCGGTGACGTCACCGCTGTGCTGTGCTTTACGGCCGGCGCTGACACAGTCAGTGCGGGAAGGTGACGGCGGGGCACGTGACAGACACCGGAATGTGAGTATGTAGTGTTTTTTTTTTTTTTGTTTTTTTACATTTACAATGGTAACCAGGGTAAACATCGGGTTACTAAGCGCGGCCCTGCGCTTAGTAACCCGATGTTTACCCTGGTTACCCGGGGACTTCGGCATCATTGGTCGCTGGAGAGCTGTCTGTTTGACAGCTCTCCAGCGACCACACAACGACTTACCAACGATCACGGCCTGGTCGTGATCGTTGGTAAATCGTTTAGTGTAACGGTACCTTTAGTAATGAAAAGGTGTCAGCCCAACACCCTCATTACTAAGGTGATAAGTAAACATAAACATAAACTCGCACATGGTCATCAGCCTATGTTGGAGCATTAACAGAACGAAGGTACATAGGCGGTAACCAGACAGCAACTGTTAATTTTAAAGAAAAAAAAATTGCGTGGGCTCCTGCGTAATTTTAATAACCAGCAGAGGGAAAGCTGACAGCTGAGGGCTGATGTTAATATTCTGGGAAGGAGCCAATAGCCATAAAGGTTCCCAGGCTATTAATATCAGCTCACAGCTGTTTGCTTAGACTTTACTGGCTTGTTTAAGGGGGACCCCAGGAAAAAAATGATGTAGGGTCCCCAAGTGTTTTTGCTGCGGATTTGATTGACTCAATTGAAGTCAATGGGTGAAAAACGCTGCAGAAACGCAAAAAGAATTGACATGCTGCAGAAAAAACACACTGCAAATACTTAAGAAAACTTACTGATCATGTACACAGCACTTCAGAATTGTCATTGAATTAGCTTGCATAAGGTTTCCATAGCGTTTTGGCTCGATTCTGCGCTGAAAAAATGCTGTGAAAATGCATCAAAAACGCAGTGTGTGCACATAGCCTAACATAAGTAATCTCAGGATTACAAGAGATGCCAATCAGTGAAAAAAATAGCTTTTTTTTTTTTAAGCAATGTATACTCTATACGTTATAACCTGATGAAGCGTTCGCTGTTTAATAGTCAAAATTTCTATTACTTTTCATATTGAAAAAATAACTGGATTTAACATCCGATTTCAGCAGTACATGTTTATGAACACAAGATATTCTCTTTCCCCTTGTCTAAAAATGTAGCCTCTCAATCTACAAGTCATACCAAATGCAGGCACGGTGGATTTAGGTTGATCCCCCACAGAAAATGCAGATTTTGTACAGTTCAAGCAAATGGAGATTTACAGAAGATCAAGGCTGTCATTCATATGAATCAGCTTGTAACATGTCTAAGCTCTATTATAAGGCCATGTGCACACGTTCAGGATTTTTCACGGTTTTTTTTTCGCTTTTTTTCAGCCGTTTTCCAGGGAAAAAAACACTTTAAAAAACGCATACATTAGCATCCCATCATTTTTAATGCATTCTGCAATTTTTGTGCACATGATGTGTTTTTTTTCTGTGAAAAAAACGCATCGCGGTAAAAAACGCAGCATGTTCATTAATTTTGCAGATTTTTCGCTGCTGTTTAATGCATTGGGAAGCTCCGGGAGAAAAATGCGTGCGGATTTCTTGCAGAAAATGTCTGGTTTTGTTCAGGAAATTTCTGCAAGAAATCCTGACGTGTGCACATAGCCTAATGGCGGGAAATGTCTGGTTACCAGCTGTAATTTTCAGAACAGACGTGTGCTGACTGGTGGGTCTAACAACACTAGAAAAGTGCTGGAGCAGAATCAGTAATACTTAGTTTTTGGGGGGCTCTTAATATTTATATCTTCAACATGTATGATAAAATAAAGATAAAGGAGTCAATTCCTTTAAGGTGCTAAAGTTGTTGCTCAAAGTGGAACTTCCACTGTCTCTGTTGCAGGGATGTGTTTGGAGGGGGCTGTCTTTTTTTTTTTTTTTTTTTTTTATTAAGTACTTGAACCAGCCCCCTTCTGTCACCTATGTGTATTTGAAAATAAAAGTAAATGATTTGTTTTTTCTTTAGTTATAAACAATAAACCAGTATTCAAGAGTTAGGGTTTCTGGACATGTGTATGAAAAGCTTACTTTCTAACATTCATCTGTTCTATTTCAGGTTTATTTCCAACAAGTACCTGGTAAAACATCAGGGCCGGGATTATGATGTGGAATGGGGTTATGCGTTTGATGTCCACTTGAATGCATTCTATCCACTTCTGGTCATCCTGCACTTCATCCAGTTGTTTTTTATCAAATGTAAGGAAGTTACCTTTACATGGGTGTTTTCTATCTCTGATTATAGGTTGCACACAATCTCCAGGATGAAAACATAACCGTGCTGTGTAGAGTATCAAAACCACATTGGTGAAGTCTTTGGGGGAGTTTGGGGGTGAAATAATTATTATAATAATATTCTTAACTTCCTTTCCGAATTGTATTATTACCCCTGGAATATCCGTCCATTTTCTCACTGCGTTCCTCGTCTGACTGTGTCTTGATTCTTTCCACTTTATTTTGCAGATGTGGTCTTGCCAGAATGGTTTATTGGATACTTTGTTGGGAACACATTCTGGTTGATTGCAATCGGTTATTACATCTACATAACATTCCTTGGATATAGCGGTATGTAACTGGGTCGAGTTTTCGTCTTTCTGTATGCAGTTATTAAAAATGGTTGTCTAAAATTATCTTTAGGTTGCATTCACACTTTCATGAAAAAAAGATCTGAGTCCGATCTGTGAAAATTAGATTATAGACTTTTCTGATCCGTTTTGTGAATCAGACTTGGCCATTAAAATCACTGTGGATCCATGAAATACGGATGGAAAAGTGAAGTAAAAAGAATTTCTTCCATTTTTTTATCTTTTTTTTTTTTTCTATTGATCCAATTGTTAGCATCAGTGGATAGAAAAAAGTTCAGACAGTTAGTGATGAGAAAAAAATAGATGCAAAACAGATGTCAAAAAAGAGAGAGAAAAAAAGGTCCATTCTTTTGTATTCAAAGCGGATTTGGGAGCGTAGCTTTATAAGACCCTTTAAGGAAACAAAACAGACCCCAATATAGACAAAGGGATACGTATGATGGTTGTTGTGTCTGTCATGTGACAAATACAGTTTGCAACCAAACTGCTGGTTATTCCGGTGTTGTATTCCTGTATGGATAGTGGCTCTGGTGATGTGTTCCTTTTCGGAGAATGGTTCTAGTGACGTACTCATGTAGTGATGGTTGTTCTTATTCTGTGTTCATGTACTACTGATGGCTGTACTGATAGATTCATATAGTTTTGATGCTTCTGGTGTTGTATTCATCATCAGAACTACCATCCATACGTGAATACGAAACCAAAATCATCATCCGTACATAAACGGAACCCCAGAGCCATCAATAGTTCATAACTATGGCACAAGAACCATCATCAGTAAATAAATCATTAGAAGCTTAGTACAGCAATCAATTGTAATGTCCAGTCAGCCGTATATACATTTGTATCACATGAACCTACAACTCCCAGTATGTCCTTAGCAATGGTAAGGAGATGCTGAGAGTTGTTGACAGCCATTATCAGTCTGCAGACCATACAGGAACCACAGTACTGATGAGACTCGGGCAGTATTCCAAATAAACATTTACATCCAGGTACCTTTTTATAGGTTCATCTCCATCTTGTTTAGATGCCAGGATGACTTTTTACATCCACAGCTTGTCTGGTTTTCAGCTGCACATCCTGACATAGTGCAAATAAAAATAAGTGTCATTAAAATGCCATAAATAAAAATCTGTCTATACTGTGCCCTAAATTAGTCTCCTATTGGATATGGGCTGCACGTTGTCTGCCCTTGTGAGCTACACCCGCTACACTATCCGCGTATTTGAGATATAACGGCAATATAATCCGCCCTTATGAACCATTGCCTATATTATGACTGTGCTCTCTCTAGTTTTCCCTTACACTCTTGCTATCTCCATACTGCCATGCTAACTTCTCTCCATATTGTACCCCTACTTCATATTGCCCTCTCTCCACACTCTGCCCTCATACTGCCCATAACGTTGTCCCCTACAAACTGTACCCCCCCTCCTCACTGTCACCCAACACAGTGTGATCGTCAGCTCAGCCATTTATGTAGTATATCTACAACAGCCCTTCAATATACACTATGATGCCCACAATAGCCCCTCATGCAGTATGATGTCCACCACAGCCCCCCATATATAGTGTGATGTCGACCACAGCCCCCATACAGTCTGATGTCTACACATCAGCGTAATCCAGTCTCCCCGTACACCTCAGGCTCCTCTCCTATCATGGATATCAGTGGGCGCGTGATGCAGTGTCGGGACTGCGGGCATCGTCTCCAAGGGTGCAGACCAGAAGTAGCCTGCGTTCTGCTGATTAGCTCCTCTGCTCCTGTCCAGGGTGGCGCTCACATCAATTGCATTCGCGTCTGATACAGTTTAATACAATGGAGTGCAGGGACCGAGTAACAGCCAGGGTGCCGACAGAGAGATCGGTGAGCAGTGTAAGTGACTCATTGACACTTTCTGTACCTGCTCCCTGGCTATCTGTGCGCTGAATGTCTGAGACTGGAGGAAGGTACCGGTTGGCTGCAGACATTCAGCAAGTCGTTAGTTTTTTGTTTGTTTTTTTCCTCCCAAAGTGTGCCCCTCCCCCAGGTGCCTACCCCTTTTCCCAGCCCTGACTGGCTGCAGTAGAAGGCTCCGTCCAAAGCCCCATGTGTGTAGTAGAACATCAACATTGATAAGCTTCGCTGCCTTTTGGCTTCAGCCAGCCGGTAGCCAAAGATGGAAATAACTATGGAAATTTAAGGTGTCCATACAGATTGCACCGAGCGCACCTTTATTTTCTATGAGGGAGTGCTGCCAGACTCCTCCAGCAACGTCTTCCCTCCGATGATGAGCTCATCTGTCAGGGGGCCACTGACACTCTACATCAGGAGTTCAGAACCTGTGTCCCGGGCCCACAGGCGGCCCTCAACGCCTCTCCATGCAGCCCTCAACTATGTGGTCATAGACTTGCCTCTCATGGCTGCTCATGTGTGTTGTATTTTCCATGTTAAAGATTATGGGAGTGTCTGGTAGCACTATAGGGCTGGGTAACTGCTAATGGTGCACTGTGACCATGTCATCGTCTAGGTAAGGAGTAGATGAATATGCAAAGATGACTTCCACAAACAAAACGTTCAATTAATATTGATTATTTGTATTATTAGTCTACTATTAGTTGCATTATTAAAGCCAATTATAAATACGGATATACATAATTATTGTTCATACGTGATCTAAAGCTCATATATCCGGGGCTCCACTGGTGATAAATGTGCTGGGGATGTTAAGAGCCTCTTCAATGGTATATAAGGTATTTAAATAAAGAGTAGATGCATTAAAAATCATATAGTTCATGAGAAAACACAAACTATAGGTGCTGAGTGCTTATATATAAAGAGTGTAAGGAGTTCACAGATATTTGTGCCACAAAGGTAGGTTAGTAAATCACTATATGGATCATGTTTAACATCAAGCGGGCACAGACTCGGGCTAGGTAGGTAGAGTATATAATAATGATCTCAGCCACAGGTGAGTCGGACTCCCTTAGGTATGTGCCCATAGGGTACGATCCCTTAGGAACGTTTCAGGGGGGAAAACAATACAGGTAACTCAGGTAAGTTTTGATACCTTGCCTGTGAGTCTTCTGTGCCCGGTTTGATGCAAAATATGATCCATATACAGTGTTTTATTACTAAGCTACTGTGGAAGCACATGTATCATTGTACTCCTGCATTGCCAAGAACAGCAGAAGATGGCGGACAATAACTAAGGCCGGGATCACACATGCGAGAAACACGTCCGTGTCTCGCATGTGAAAACCAAGCTCTGGCGCCAGCACTTGGGAGCGGAGCGTGCGGCTCCATTCGTTGCTATGCGGCTGCACGCTCCGCTCCAGAGTGCCGGCGCCAGAGCTTGGTTTTCACATGCGAGGCACGGACGTGTTTCTCGCATGTGTGATCCCGGCCTAAGTATTCTTCTACAGACAGGGAACATAATTAGTAATACCACTCTGGCAATTAAACAATAAAAAATGTATATGTAAGGTGAAAGCTTATTTTGAGAATTGTCCTGTAAAGTACACTTTTCTGTTTTCTCTCCTCAGCACTGCCATTCTTGAAAAACACAGTCACATTACTCTATCCATTCGCAGCTTTGATATTGCTGTATGTCTTGTCATTGGCTCTGGGATGGAACTTCACAGCCACACTCTGTGCTTTCTACAAGTACAGAGTGAACTGAAGATCGGGTGGCTTTATTGTTAATTATTGTTAATTTTGTATAAATTGTATATATCCCCTTTTTGTGGTAGAATATAGTTAAAGTTTCTCTTTTAAAAAAAATGATTTGTTTTCTCCTTTCTTTGTAAAAAAAGGTAATAAAATACTTCTTTTTTTTTTTTTACAAGTAGGCCCTTGGAATCAACTCAACGGTCTACACCGATTGTTGTCCAATTTCTTCTGTTTCACTGATTCTGGAACAGTTTTTTTTCTTTTGTATACGAGCAGCATTTTGGAAAAGGATGGACACAGGGAAAAAAAAAACGGTTCCAGGATTAGTGAAGCAGAAGAAACTGGTGAAGATACTCAGTTTAAATAACAATAATAATTAAAAAAAAAAACCTGTAAAAGACGTCCTTTTTAAGATTTGATTCTGCAGCCCACGAGATGCACACACCTTCATACTACATGAACATACATGCTATTTTTCTAACCTTTATGCTATGTCACAGACCTCTCACTCTGTGATTTAATTTCATTATGCTCTTTGCAACCAATTTCCAAATATAAAAAAACCATGAAGATTGACAAGACACAGATTTATTTATTTTTTAAATGTAATGAAATTATAAGGTACACTTATCCACATATATCTCCATGTTATGTTGTTGTTCTACAAGTCTCATTAAAGGAAAGCCGTAATCAGAAAATGCGCTATTGATTTATTTTTAGCCATTTTTTTTTTGTATAGGACAAAAATAGAGATCTTCAATTTTTATATTGGCCACTGGATTTTTTTTTTTTTTTTGGAGGGGGCCTCTAACTACCTGTCAGTTCAGAAACACATGAACGCATTTACATTGCCCACAATGAACCGAATCCGACCCTGTCTTTTGTATTGGAGCATCTAATTAGCGTGTGCAAAGGTAATTGAGAAAGTGGGGGTGCAGGGTCAACTGAGACATCACCTATTATGATTTAGCTGTGTGTACAGGTGTTACCTGTCATTGTAATGATAAGAAACCGCTGTAAACTTTCTGAAAGGATGGGAAGTATGATTTTATTTTTTTTAAAAGCCCCAGTGGCCGGAGTAAAAATTCCATTTTTTTTTTTAAAGAAAGATTGTTATATTGACAAACCTTTACCCATTATTATTTTTTATTTTCTTTTTTTAATACATGCAGCACAAAAATATGATATAAACAATGTCATTTTCTGAGGATAGTTTCCCTTTAAAGGGCTGGACATTGATATATCGCCACCTGCAATGGGTGGCAGTAGCCAGACAGATCGTCTTCTTCTTGGAGAGTTAATTTGTAAGTATGTAGGTTCTTGTTTGAAACTCGTATCTTATAGAGACAGTACATTAGTAATTAATCAAACCAATTAACTTACCATTTCAGTGAAGCATGAATTGTGAACCTGCAAGTCTTGCTCCTGAAGGCAGTTCTAATATCGGGTCTGAGGGGAGACAACCGTAAGAAGGACCTCTCCCCCCACAGAGGCAGTGTTCACCTTTAGCCTCTTGGGGAGAGCTTCTAGATCAGGGTTGTTCCTAGAAAATAGATCCTCTAGGAGACATCAGATTGTAGCTTTAACCCCTTAAACCCCAAGGGTGGTTTGCACGTTAATGACCGGGCCAATTTTTACAATTCTGACCACTGTCCCTTTATGAGGTTATAACTTTGGAACGCTTCAACGGATCCTGATGATTCTGACATTGTTTTCTTGTGACATATTGTACTTCATAATACTGGTAAAATTTCTTTGATATTACCTGCTTTTATTTGTGAAAAAACGGAAATTTGGCGAAACGTTTGAAAACTTCGCAATTTTCCAACTTTGAATTTTTATGCCCTTAAATTCTTATGTCACACAAAATAATTAATAAGTAACATTTCCCACATGTCTACTTTACATCAGCACAATTTTGGAACCAAATTTTTTTTGTTAGGGCATTATAAGGGTTAAATTTGACCAGCAATTTCTCATTTTTGCAACACCATTTTTGTTTTTAGGGACCACATCTCATTTGAAGTCACTTTGAGGGGTCTATATGATAGAAAATAACCAAGTGTGACACCATTCTAAAAACTGCACCCCTCAAGGTGCTCTAAACCACATTCAAGAAGTTTATTAACCCTTCAGGTGATTCACAGGAACTTTTGGAATGTTTAAAAAAATGAACATTTAACTTTTTTCACAAAAAATTTATTTCAGCTCCAATTTGTTTTATTTTACCAAGGGTAACAGGAGAATTTGGACCCCAAAAGTTGTTGTACAATTTGTCTTGAGTACGCCAATACCCCAGATGTGGGGGTAAACCACTGTTTGGGCGCATGGCAGAGCTCGGAAGGGAAGGAGCGCCGTTTGACAAAAATGCAAAATGCAAAAATTAACTGGAATTGAGATGTCGTGTATGGAGAGCCCCTGATGTGCCTAAACATTGAAACCCCCCACAAGTGACACCATTTTGGAAAGTAGACCCCCTAAGGAACTTATCTAGATGTGTGGTGAGCACTTTGACCCACCAAGTGCTTCACAGAAGTTTTATAATGCAGAGCCGTAAAAATAAAAAATCATATTTGTTCACAAAATGATCTTTTCGCCCCCAATTTTTTATTTTCCCAAAGGTACCAGAAGAAATTGGACCCCAAAAGTTGTTGTGCAATTTGTCTTGAGTACGCCGATATAAACCACTGTATGGGCGCATGGCAGAGCTCGGAAGGGAAGGAGCGCCATTTGACTTTTCAATGCAAAATTTACTGGAATTGAGATGGGACGCCATGTCTCGTTTGGAGAGCCCCTGATGTGCCTAAACATTGAAAAACCCCACAAGTGACACCATTTTGGAAAGTAGACCCCCTAAGGAACTTATCAAGATGTGTTGTGAGAGATTTGGACCCCCAAGTGTTTCACTACAGTTTATAAAGCAGAGCCGTGAAAATACAAATTCTTTTTTCCACAAAAATTATTTTTTTAGCCCCCAGTTTTGTATTTTCCCAAGGGTAACAGGAGAAATTGGACCCAAAAAGTTGTTGTCCAATTTGTCCTGACTACGCTGATACCCAATATGTGGGGGGAAACCACCGTTTGGGTGCATGGCAGAGCTCGGAAGGGAAGGAGCACAGTTTGGAATGCCGAATTAGATGGATTGGTCTGCAGGCATCATGTTGCATTTGCAGAGCCCCTGATGTACCTAAACAGTAGAAACCCCCCACAAGTGACCCCATATTGGAACTAGACCCCCCAAGGAACTTATCTAGATGTGTTTTGAGAACTTTGAACCCCCAAGTTTTCACTACAGTTTATACCGCAGAGCCTTGAAAACAAAAAATCTTTTTTTCCCCCATAAAAATGTTTTTAGCCCCCCAAATTTTTATTTTCCCAAGGGTAACAAGAAAAATTGGACCCCAAAAGTTGTTGTCCAATTTGTCCTGAGTACGCTGATACCCCATATGTTGGGGTAAACCCCTGTTTGGGTACACAGGAGAGCTCGGAAGGGAAGGAGCACTGTTTTACTTTTTCAACTCAGAATTGATTGGAATTGAGATCGGACGCCATGTCGCGTTTGGAGAGCCCCTGATGTGCCTAAACCGTGGAAACCCCCAATTCTAACTGGAACCCTAACCCAAACACACACCTAATCTCAACCCTAACATGCAACTAATCCCAACCACACCCCTAACTCCAACACACCCCTAATCTCAACCGTAAATGTAGCCCAAACCCTAACTAGCCCCAACCCCAACTTTAGCCCCAACCCTAACCCTAATGGGAAAATGGAAATAAATACATTTTTTTAATGTTATTATTTTTCCCTAACTAAAGGGGTGATGAAAGGGGTTTCATTTACTATTTATAGCTGTTTTTTTTAGCGGATTTTTATGATTGGCAGGGGGGCGGCATCATGTTCGTGTCAGATTGCTGAGCACAGCACTGTGTCAGATCAGCGATCTGACAGGCAGTGCTGCAGGCTTGCAAGCGCCTGCTCTGAGCAGGCGCTTGCAAGCCACCTCCCTACAGGACCTGGAAGGAGCCCCGCCGCCATTTTGGATCCGGGGCCTGCTCCGAGGGTCTCAGGGAAGCACGCAGGGAGCCCCCACCCTGTGCGATGCTTCCCGATGCCGCCGAAACGCTGTGATCATGTTTGATCGCAGTGTTCCGGGGATTAATGTGACCGCTCCTGGCACATAGTGCCAGATGTCAGCTGACACTCGGTCGCGCTCCCCCATGAGGTGCTGTCCCATCACTGGGAATTAAGTCACAGGTCACCTCGACGGGATAGTACGTCAAATGGGATTAAGGGGTTAGAGAGGTTTTCCCATAAACAAAAGTGCATTTTAATCAATAGATCTTGGAATAATAATAAGTTGCACAATTGGATGGCTTTGTTAAATGCTCCTGTGCTGAGATAATCTTATAAATGTGCCCCTGCTGTGTACTGTGTAATGGCTGTGTCTGAATGTGCAGGAACATGGTCTGATCATACCACAGCTCCTGGGTGGGGGAGGACAAAAGAGAGTATACAGACAGGACAACAGGGAACACAGATGATTCTTTTTGTGAGGTAAAACATTTCACTGCCTGTTTTTAAACAATGTTCTACTTCAAATTAAAAATCAGCTGTGATCCCATGCTGTCCTGTCTGTACACTCCTCTGCTTCCTCTCCTGCCCAGGAGCTGTGGTATGATCAGACCATGTTCCTGCACGGTCAGACACAGCCATTACATAGCAGGGGCACATTAAATAAAATGTTCCTGTGCTATGTACTGTGTAATGGACAGAAAACCCCTTTTAAGTAGCAGAATTTTGGGGGGCGTGGGAAAAGCTTAAAAGAAGCAGATGCATTTTGGAGAACAGTATGGCGGGTGAAGAAAACACTTGAAAGTGAAGCAATAAACGTGAGAGGTGTCTAAGCGGATGAAGAGAGCGGAAGATGAAGTGTGGTTAGTACCTGAGGGTGAAAAAGGCAGGCACTGTCATGTATGGTGCGTCATCTGTGGAACAGCTAAGTGACATTTATATTTTTAAATAAATGGTTCAACAATTTTTCTCTATACTGGTTATTTTACTCATATAGCATCATTAATTCCACCGTACATCATCGATGTCCCCAGTGCAGCACATTATCTACCTTCCTTATAGGAATGTCTTTGGAGTGTGGAGGAAACTGGAGCAAACCCATGTAAACACTGGGAGCACATACAAACTTCTTGCAGATGTTGTCCTTGGTGGGATTTGAACTCTGGATGCACTGCAAGCCTACAGTGCTAGCCACCGTGCTGCCCACCATTTTAGAATGTCTACCTAAAATTAACGGTTTGGCTGTATAGACGCTGTTAGACTGCATGTACAGATCAATATTAACCCCTTTACTCCCAAGGGTGGTTTGCTCGTCAATGACCAGGCCAATTTGTACAATTCTGACCACTGTCCCTTTATGAGGTTATAACTCTGGAACGCTTCAACGGATCTCAGTGATTCTGACATTGTTTTCTCGTGACATATTGTACTTCAAGATAGTGGTAAAATTTCTTTGATATTACCTGCTTTTATTTGTGAAAAAATCGGAAATTTGGCGAAAATTTTGAAAATTTCGCAATTTTCCAACTTTGAATTTTTATGTAATTAAATCACAGAGATATGTCACACAAAATACTTAATAAGTAACATTTCCCACATGTCTACTTTACATCAGCACAATTTTGGAACCAAAATTTATTTTTTGTTAGGGAGTTATAAGGGTTAAAAGTTGACCAGCAATTTCTAATTTTTACAACATTTTTTTTTAGGGACCACATCTCATTTGAAGTCATTTTGAGGGGTCTATATGATAGAAAATACCCAAGTGTGACACCATTCTAAAAACTGCACCCCTCAAGCTGCTCAAAACCACATTCAAGAAGTTTATTAACCCTTCAGGTGTTTCACAGTAAGTTTTGGAATGTTTAAATAAAAATGAACATTTAACTTTTTTTCACAAAAAATTTACTTCAGCTCCAATTTGTTTTATTTTACCAAGGGTAACAGGAGAAAATGGACCCCAAAAGTTGTTGTACAATTTGTCCTGAGTACGCTGATACTACATATGTGGGGGTAAACCACTGTTTGGGCGCATGACAGAGCTCGGAAGCGAAGGAGGGCAATTTGACTTTTCAATGCAAAATTGACAGGAATTGAGATGGGACGCCATGTTGCATTTGTAGAGCCCCTGATGTGCCTAAACAGTGAAACCCCCCACAAGTGACACCATTTTGGAAAGTAGACCCCATAAGGAACTTATTTAGAGGTGTGGTGAGCACTTTGACCCACCAAGTGCTTCACAGAAGTTTATAATGCAGAACCGTAAAAATAAAAAATCATTTTTTCACAAAAATTATCTTTTTGCCCCCAATTTTTTATTTTCCCAAGGGTAAGAGAAGAAATTGGACCCCAAAAGTTGTCGTACAATTTGTCCTGAGTACGCTGATACCCCATATGTGGGGGTAAACCACTGTTTGGGCGCATGGGAGAGCTCGGAAGGGAAGGAGCGCCGTTTGACTTTTCAATGCAAAATTGACAGGAATTGAGATGGGACGCCATGTTGCATTTGTAGAGCCCCTGATGTGCCTAAACAGTGGAAACCCCCCAATTATAACTGAAACCCTAATCCAAACACACCCCTAACCCTAATCCCAACGGTAACCCTAACCACACCTCTAACCCAGACACCCCCCTAGCCCTAATCCCAACCCTATTCCCAACCGTAAATGTAATCCAACCCTAACTTTAGCCCCAACCCTAACTTTAGCCTTTACCCTAGCCCTAACCCTAATGGGAAAATGGAAATAAATACATTTTTAAAAAATTTTAATTTTTCCCTAACTAAGGGGGTGATGAAGGGGGGTTTGATTTACTTTTATAGCGGATATTTAGTGGATTTTTATGATTGGCAGCTGTCACACACTGAAAGACGCTTTTTGTTGCAAAAAATATTTTTGCGTTACCACATTTTGAGAGCTATAATTTTTCCATATTTGAGTCCACAGAGTCATGTGAGGTCTTGTTTTTTGCGGGACGAGTTGACGTTTTTATTGGTAACATTTTCGGGCACGTGACATTTTTTGATTGCTTTTTATTCCGATTTTTGTGAGGCAGAATGACCAAAAACCAGCTATTCATGAATTTCTTTTGGGGGAGGCGTTTATACCGTTCCGCATTTGGTAAAGTGGATGAAGCAGTTTTATTCTTCGGGTCAGTACGATTACAGCGATATCTCATTTGTATCATTTTTTTATGTTTTGGCGCTTTTATACGATAAAAACTATTTGATAGAAAAAATAATTATTTTTGCATCGCTTTATTCTGAGGACTATAACATTTTTATTTTTTTGCTGATGCTGTATGGTGACTTGTTTTTTGCGGGACAAGATGACGTTTTCAGCGGTGCCATGGTTATTTATATCTGTCTTTTTGATCGCGTGTTATTCCACTTTTTGTTCGGCGGTATGATAATAAAGCGTTTTTTGCCTCGTTTTTTTCTTTTTTTCTTACAGTGTTTACTGAAAGGGTAACTAGTGGGACAGTTTTATAGGTTGGGACGTTATGGACGCGGCGATACTAAATATGTGTACTTTTACTGTTTGTTTGTTTTTTTATTTAGATAAATGTATTTATGGGAATAATTTTTTTTTTCTTTAGTTATTTAGGAATTTTTTTTTTTTTTTAACTCATGTGGACATATTTTTTTTTAAATTTTTTACTTTGTCCCAGGGGGGGACATCAGTTTGCTGATCTGACAGTTTGCACGGCACTCTGTCAGATCAGCGATCTGACTTACAGCAGTGCAGGCTTACCAAGCGCCTGCTCTGAGCAGGCACTTGGTAGCCACCTCCCTCCCTGCAGGACCCGGATGCCACGGCCATATTGGATCCGAGCCTGCTGCAGGGAGGAGAGGTAAGAGACCCTCGCAGCAACGCGATCACATCGCGTTGCTGCGGGGGTCTCAGGGAAGCCCGCAGGTAGCCCCCTCCCTGCGTGATGCTTCCCTATACTGCCAGCACACCGCGATAATGTTTGAGATGCTCCATATAAAGCTGTGCCATATAGAATGCTCTGCACCATTCATTATGGCCCCATAGATGCTCCATATAAAGCTGTGCAATATAGAATGCTCTGCACCGTTCATTATAGCCCCATAGATGCTCCATATAAAGCTGTGCCACATATAATGCTCTGCACCGTTGATTATTGCCCCATAGATGCTCCATATAAAGCTGTGCAATATATAATGTTCTGCACCGTTGATTATGGCTCCATAGAAAGCTGTGCAATATATAATGCTGCTGCAGTAAAAAAAAAAAAATCACATACTCACCTCTCTTCGCTCAGGACGCCGGCGCTTTCAATATTTACCTGCTCCTCGTGCGGCTCCGTCTCCAGCACTGACGCTCAGCAGAGGGCACGCACTGACCACGTCACCGCGCCATCTGACCTGAGCGTCACTGCCAGAGGACGCTGGAGACGGAGCCGCACCGGAGCGAGGAGCAGGTCAATATCGTGCAGCGCTCCCCTCCCCGTATACTTACCTGCTCCTGGCGCGGTCCCTGCAGTTTCTGCTTCTTCCACCGCTGCATCTTCTTCCTGTATTGAGCGGTCACAGTTACCGCTCAGAGCAATGAATATGCGGCTCCACCTCTATGGGAGGTGGAGCCGCATATTCATGACTGTAATGAGCGGTACCATGTGACCACCCAGTACAGGAAGAATCTGCAGCGCTGGAAGAAGCAGGGACTGCAGGGACCGCGTCGGAAGCAGGTAAGTATAACTAGACAGCCCCCGCTCCTCCTCCCCTACCGACCCCGGGTATGACTCGAGTATAAGCCGAGAGGGGGACTTTCAGCCCAAAAAAATGGCCTGAAAATCTCGGCTTATACTTGAGTATATACGGTAAATTGACTAGGGTAACGGACGGGTGTATTTCTTCCTAAAGGGGAACCTTCCAAAGACATACTGATAGGGAATTTAGATTGTGAGCCCCATTGGGGACAGCGATGGTAATGTGTGCAAACTGTTAAGCGCTGCGGAATATGTTAACGCTATATAAAAATAAAGATTATTATTAGCTTTGAACTTGTCTACAAGGTTGCTCTTTAAAACCAAATTAAGAATCAAATGAATCAGTTTGAAGATACGTTGTAATGCCTTTTAATGAGCAACAAAGTCTAATCCACATTGTAACTTTATAGCAGAGATCAGAACAGAATCTTAGTTATTTTGTATATTCAGCTTCCTTCATATGTTTATTTCTAGTCTTTGGACAGTTTCTTGCACAGACTGAGAATAAGGCTTCTGCAGATATCAGATGTGGCTGCAATGATTAAAAAAATAGTCTCTAATAAGAATCAAGGAGTTAGGCTATGTGCACACGTATAGAGCTCCTCTGCGGATTTTTCAGCAGCGGATTTGATAAATCCGCTGCGGTTTTTCCTGCGGATTTATCGCAGTTTCTCTTGCGGATTCCACTGCGGCTTTACACCTGCAGTTTTCTAGTGGACCAGGTGTAAACTCGCAGCGGAATCCGCACAAAGAATTGACATGCTGCAGAATGTAAACCGCTGCGTTTCCGCGCGTTTTTTTCCGCAGCATGTGCACTGCGGATTTCGTTTTCCATAGGTTTACATTATACTGTAAACGCATGGGAAACCTCTGCGGACCCGCAACTGCGGAAACGCTGCGTGTGCACATACCATTAATATTCTTCGGTTCTGATTTCTAATCATTGACTGAACTTCTAGAATTTATGTGGTAAATAATTTGACTACCTGTGAGAGTTGTATGTCAGCTAGTACAGAAAATATCTAGGGGCATAAAATGGAGACGTAAAATGAAGTAGTGATGTGCATGAGGTTGAGGAGACAAATACTTTAAAATGATTCTAATTGAAATTCTAAGATCCGATGTGAAAGCAAGCGGATTCACAGTTACAAATATTCTTCACCCTTCCTAACCTCAAGTGTTACACTATATGTCATTGAGCCTTGCAACATGCCTAGTCCTACAGCAATTGCTGGTGTGATAAGAGATGGGAGGGGAGGACTGCTGCCAGCATGATAAGAAATGGGGATGTTTTTATTTGAAACTATCAGCATTTTATATTTCTAACAAATACAAGGGTGACTAAAAGTCCATGAAAAAATAAAGAAGCTCACAGCCAGGATTGTTAAGGATACACCGGAAAGTTGATGAATGGCTATCAATTCCTGCTGATGAAGTTTATCTATTGTAGAACCAAAGAAGGAAAAGGATTTTCAGGCACATCTATCCATAAAACATTTTTATTAGAAATGTATTAAAAAACAGGAGGATATATCAAGAGGATAAAACCTTACGCGTTTCTGGTGTACACTACTCTCTTAGGGCTCTTTCACATGTCAGTTTCTCTGGTACATGTGGTGACAGTTTTCACATGCACCGGAGTCAGACACATAGACCCATTTAAGTGAATGGGTCTGTGAACCTATCAGTGAGTTTCCACGGACTATGTGACCCACATGTAGACATGTCCATTTTTTTACCGGGCAACACAGGCCCCAAATCGTCCCACACAGACGACACACCGGGATGTCATCCATGTGACACATCCCGGCACCTGAGAAGCAGCAGTACAGTAAGCGCTGTTCCCCGCTGCTGGGTGCTGAAGTCTGCTCGCATCATTCTTCTCTGCTCTGGTGGGGAGAATGATGAGGTGTATTCAAGTGAGAACGACGACAGCTGATGGGACAAGTACTGCTATCAGCCTACACCTTCTGCCACTAATAACATTGACAGCAGGAGCGGCTGATGGGAGTATTCCTCACCCGCCGCATGCGCTATAAATAAATGAAAAAACAGCATGGGTTCCCCAGTATTTTCTCTAACCAGCCAGGCAAAACTCACACCTGGGGGCTGCAACCCTCAGCCGTAAGCATTAGCAAGGCTGGTTATCAAGAATAGAGTAGTCCCCATGCGGTTTTATTATTTAAATAATTTAAAAAAAACTGTCCCTCCGATTTTTGACAACCAGTTTTGCTAAAGCAGAAATCTGGGGCTGGTCTTCTCAGGCTGGTAAGTGGCCATTGATATTGACCCCCAGCCTAAAAATAGCAGCCCGCAGCCACCCAGAAAAGGCTCATCTATTAGATGTGCCAATTCTGGCGCTTTGCCCTGTTCTTCCTACTTGCCCTGTAGTGGTGGCAAATGGGGTTTATATTTGTGGGGTTGATGTCACCTTTGTATTGTCAAGTGATATCAAGCTCACAACTTAGTAATGCAGAGGAGTCTGTAAGACACCTATCAATTACTAATCCTATAGTTGTATTGTAAATAAAGACAGCAAGAATAAAATCTTTTATCTAATATATACAGTGGGGCAAAAAAGTATTTAGTCAGTCAGCAATAGTGCAAGTTCCACCACTTAAAAAGATGAGAGGCGTCTGTAATTTACATCATAGGTAGACCTCAACTATGGGAGACAAACTGAGAAAAAAAAATCCAGAAAATCACTGTCTGTTTTTTTTATCATTTTTTTTTTGCATATTATGGTGGAAAATAAGTATTTGGTCAGAAACAAACAATCAAGATTTCTGGCTCTCACAGACCTGTAACTTCTTCTTTAAGAGTCTCCTCTTTCCTCCACTCATTACCTGTAGTAATGGCACCTGTTTAAACTTGTTATCAGTATAAAAAGACACCTGTGCACACCCTCAAACAGTCTGACTCCAAACTCCACTATGGTGAAGACCAAAGAGCTGTCAAAGGACACCAGAAACAAAATTGTAGCCCTGCACCAGGCTGGGAAGTCTGAATCTGCAATAGCCAACCAGCTTGGAGTGAAGAAATCAACAGTGGGAGCAATAATTAGAAAATGGAAGACATACAAGACCACTGATAATCTCCCTCGATCTGGGGCTCCACGCAAAATCCCACCCCGTGGGGTCAGAATGATCACAAGAACGGTGAGCAAAAATCCCAGAACCACGCGGGGGGACCTAGTGAATGAACTGCAGAGAGCTGGGACCAATGTAACAAGGCCTACCATAAGTAACACACTACGCCACCATGGACTCAGATCCTGCAGTGCCAGACGTGTCCCACTGCTTAAGCCAGTACATGTCCGGGCCCGTCTGAAGTTTGCTAGAGAGCATTTGGATGATCCAGAGGAGTTTTGAGAGAATGTCCTATGGTCTGATGAAACCAAACTGGAACTGTTTGGTAGAAACACAACTTGGCGTGTTTGGAGGAAAAAGAATACTGAGTTGCATCCATCAAACACCATACCTACTGTAAAGCATGGTGGTGGAAACATCATGCTTTGGGGCTGTTTCTCTGCAAAGGGGCCAGGACGACTGATCCGGGTACATGAAAGAATGAATGGGGCCATGTATCGTGAGATTTTGAGTGCAAACCTCCTTCCATCAGCAAGGGCATTGAAGATGAAACGTGGCTGGGTCTTTCAACATGACAATGATCCAAAGCACACCACCAGGGCAACGAAGGAGTGGCTTCGTAAGAAGCATTTCAAGGTCCTGGAGTGGCCTAGCCAGTCTCCAGATCTCAACCCTATAGAAAACCTTTGGAGGGAGTTGAAAGTCCGTGTTGCCAAGCGAAAAGCCCAAAACATCACTGCTCTAGAGGAGATCTGCATGGAGGAATGGGCCAACATACCAACAACAGTGTGTGGCAACCTTGTGAAGACTTACAGAAAACGTTTGACCTCTGTCATTGCCAACAAAGGATATATTACAAAGTATTGAGATGAAATTTTGTTTCTGACCAAATACTTATTTTCCACCATAATATGCAAATAAAATGTTAAAAAAAACAGACAATGTGATTTTCTAGATTTTTTTTTCTCAGTTTGTCTCCCATAGTTGAGATCTACCTATGATGTAAATTACAGACGCCTCTCATCTTTTTAAGTGGTGGAACTTGCACTATTGCTGACTGACTAAATACTTTTTTGCCCCACTGTATATATAAAGCTGAATGTGTGTGTGTATGTCCGGGATTGGCATCTGCACCGTCGCAGCTACAGCCACAAAATTTTGCACAGTCACACGTCTGGACCCAGAGAGCGTCATATGCTTTGTTGTGAGGTGAAATTTTAACCCCGCGCGTTCCAATTCACCAAACAATTTTGCTCCTATCTACATAATGGGGAAAAAGTGAAAGGAAAAGTGTTGGAGGCAAATTGACAGCTGCCAGATGTGAACAAGGGGGACTTAAAGAATGAGAGCGATGGCGCCAAAGAGTATATACCGTACAGTTGCTAAGGTCGGGCCCCAACATGGGATACTCACCACACACGGGGATATGAACACACACACAAAATGCGCCACACACTACCACGTGCTTGAACAGATACACCACCCTCAGCACACATTTCAGCACACATACACCAACCTCGCCACATAAAAGTCGAAACACAAAAGTCGCCACATGCAAAACTAGGCTCACGCAAAACTCGCCACACGTGCAAAACTCACCTCATGGAAAACTCGCCACATGCAAAACTTGCACACGCGGAAAAATTGCCACATGCACAAAAGTTGCAACACATGCAAAAGTTGCCTCACACAAAACTTGCACATACTCAAAACGCACCACACATAAAACTCGCCACGCGCAAAACTTGCTGCACACAACTTGCTACACTAACCTGTCACATGCAACTCGACACACAAAAAGTTGCGACACTCATGTCGCCACACAAAACTCATCTCACAAAAGTCGCTACATGCATGTCGCCACATGCAACTCAACACACACAACTTGACACATGAAACTCGCCCTAAAACACATACAAGTCTGGTATTATCCTTCAAAAATAAAAATCTGATTAATAAGCAGACAAACTCCAAGAGCACCAAATGTACCATGTAGGAAATACGGCAGCTGTCATTTACATGACTTGTCTATTATGTGTATGTGTCAGCTAATATATACTGCCGGGGGAAGGGGGGGGGTGTTTCCTGTTGGTTGGGGATTTATCAGGCTGCCAATTTAGCTTACAAACACTGAGGTAAAGGTACCTTCACACTCAGCGACGCTGCAGCGATACCGACAACGATGTCGATCGCTGCAGCGTCGCTGTTTGGTCGCTGGAGAGCTGTCACACAGACAGCTCTCCAGCAACCAACGATGCCGGTAACCAGGGTAAACATCGGGTTACTAAGCGCAGGGCCGCGCTTAGTAACCCGATGTTTACCCTGGTTACCAGCGTAAAAGTAAAAAAAACAAACACTACATACTTACCTTCCGCTGTCTGTCCTCGGCGCTGTGCTTTCCTGCACTGACTGTGAGCACAGCGGCCGGAAAGCAGAGCGGTGACGTCAGCGCTGTGCTTTCCGGCTGGCCGGCGCTCACAGCCAGTGCAGGAAAGCACAGCGCCGTGGACAGACAGCGGAAGGTAAGTATGTAGTGTTTGTTTTTTTTACTTTTACGCTGGTAACCAGGGTAAACATCGGGTTACTAAGCGCGGCCCTGCGCTTAGTAACGCGATGTTTACCCTGGTTACCAGTGAAGACATCGCTGAATCGGAGTCACATACGCCGATTCAGCGATGTCTGCAGGAGGTCCAGCGACGAAATAAAGTGCTGGACTTTCTGCAGCGACCAACGACATCACAGCAGGATCCTGATCGGTGCTGCCTGTCGAACTGAACGATATCGCTAGCCAGGACGCTGCAACGTCACGGATCGCTAGCGATATCGTTCAGTGTGACGGTACCTTAAAAATACTGACCAAATTATCGTGCGAACGCGGTCTAATACAGGAGGAGATGACATACAGATATATACTATATACAGGGGAGATGACACATGTATATACAGGAGGAGATGACACACACATATACACTATACACAGGAGGAGATGATATACAGGTATATACTATATACAGGAGGAGATGATATACAGGTAAATACTATATACAGGAGGAGATGACACACTGGTATATACTATATACAGGGGAGATGACATACAGGTACATACTACACTGTGTTCCAAATTATTATGCAAATTGGATTTAAGTTTCATAAAGATTTAATTTTTTGGTTTTTCAAATAAACTCGTGGATGTTATTGTGTGTCAGGGCTCAATGAATCACTGAAATCAAACTTAAACACGTGATAATTAGTTTTCCAGGTGATTCTAATTAAAGGAAAACTACTTAATGATGTTCCACATTATTAAGCAGGCCACAGTTTTTAAGTAACATGGGAAATAAAAAGGATCTCTCTGCTGCTGAAAAGCATCAACTAGTGCAATGCCTTGGTCAAAGGATGAAAACATGAGATATTTCTAGAAAACTTAAGCGTGATCATCGTACTGTTAAGAGATATGTGACTGAATCTGAGCACAGACATGTTTGTGCTGATAAAGGCAGAATGAGGAAGGTTTTTGCCAGGCAAGTTCATCGGATTAAGAGACCACTTGCTAAAAAGCCATTACAAACAAGCAAAGAGATATTTGAAGCTGCTGGTGCCTCTGAAGTCCCTCGAATCTCAAGGTGTAGGGTCCTTCAAAGGCTTGCTTTGGTTCATAAACCTACTATTCGGCCACCCCTGAACAGTGTTCACAAGCCGAAACGGTTGCAGTTGGCCCAGACATACATGACGACTAATTTCCAAATAGTCTTGTTTACTGATGAGTGTCAAGCAACCCTGGATGGTCCAGATGGATGGAGTACTGGATGGTTGGTGGATGGCCACCATGTCCCAACAAGGCTGCGACGGCAGCAAGGAGGTGGAGGAGTCATGATTTTGGGCCGGAATCATGGGGAAACAACTGGTAGGGCCCTTTAAGGTTCCTGAAGGTGTGAAAATGACCTCTGCAAAGTATGTAGAGTTTCTGACTGACAACTTTCTTCCATGGTCTAAAAAGCAGAAATGTGCCTTCAGGAGCAAAATCATCTTCATGCATGACAATGGACCATCTCATGCTGCAAAGAATACCTCTGAGTCATTGGCTGCTATGGGCATAAAAGGAGATAAACTCATGGTGTGGCCTCCATCTTCACCTGACCTCAACCATACAGAGAGTATCATCAAGCAAAAGATCTATGAGGGTGGGAGGCCATTCACATCAAAACAGCGGCTCTGGGAGGCTATTCTGACTTCATGCAAAGAAATACAGGCTGAAACTCTCCAAAAACTCTGTTAGGAGGTTTTGGAGTTGAATAGCTTTTTTTGTTCAGTGAATGTGACCTCCTAATGCTGCAAATTCCACAAATGAGCATTTTCAGTTCTTTAAAACATATCAAATGAATAGAAATTCTACTGTGCCTAAAAATTTGGAAGAGTGCATTCTGAGTTTTTATTTATTTTGGAGATTATACTGTTATCATTGGGAGGTTTTTTCAATAAAATTTGATGTATACTTTAACCCCTTCATGACCGGGGGATTTTTCGTTTTTCCGTGTTCGTTTTTCGCTCCCCTCCTTCCCAGAGCCATAACTTTTTTATTTTTCCGTCAATTTGGCCATGTGAGGGCTTATTTTTTGCGGGACGAGTTGTACTTTTGAACGACATCATTGGTTTTAGCATGTCGTGTACTAGAAAACGGGAAAAAAATTCCAAGTGCGGTGAAATTGCAAAAAAAGTGCAATCCCACATTGGTTTTTTGTTTGGCTTTTTTGCTAGGTTCAGTAAATGCTAAAAATGACCTGCCATTATGATTCTCCAGGTCATTACGAGTTCATAGACACCAAACATGACTAGGTTATTTTTTATCTAAGTGGTGAAAAAAAATTCCAAACTTTGCTTAAAAAAAAAAATAAAAAAAAATTGCGCCATTTTCCGATACTCGTAGCGTCTCCATTTTTCGTGATCTGGGGTCGGTTGAGGGCTTATTTTTTGCGTGCCGAGATGACGTTTTTAATGATAGCATTTCGGTGCAGATACGTTCTTTTGATCGCCCGTTATTGCATTTTAATGCAATGTCGCGGCGACCAAAAAAACGTAATTCTGGCGTTTCGAGTTTTTTTCCCGCTACGCTGTTTAGCGATCAGGTTAATACTTTTTTTTATTTGATAGATCGGGCAATTCTGAGCGCGGCGATACCAAATATGCGTAGATTTGATATTTTTTTTATTGATTTATTTTGATTGGGGCGAAAGGGGGGTGATTTAAACTTTTATGTTTTTTTTATTTTTTTCACATTTTTTTAAACTTTTTTTTTTAACTTTTGCCATGCTTCAATAGCCTCCATGGGAGGCTAGAAGCAGGCACAGCACGATCGGCTCTGCTACATAGCAGCGATCTGCTGATCGCTGCTATGTAGCAGAATTGCACGTGTGCTGTGAGCGCCGACCACAGGGTGGCGCTCACAGCGACGGGCAATCAGTAACCATAGAGGTCTCAAGGACCTCTATGGCTACAATGGAGACGCATCGCCGACCCCCGGACATGTGACGGGGGTCGGCGATGACGTCATTTCCGGCCGCCCGGCCGGAAGCGGTAGTTAAATGCCGCTGTCTGCGTTTGACAGCGGCATTTAACTAGTTAATAGGTGCGGGCAGATCGCGATTCTGCCCGCGCCTATTACGGGCACATGTCAGCTGTTCAAAACAGCTGACATGTCCCGGCTTTGGTGCGGGCTCACCGCGGAGCCCTGCATCAAAGCAGGGGAGCCGGCATCGGACGGTATAGTACGTCCGATGCCGGTAAGGGGTTAACGGGTGATGACTTTTATTAGACTGACTGTCATTTGCACCGACCATTTAGGAAAATCCGAGAAAAATATAATTTGCATAATAATTTGGAACACAGTGTATATACAGGGGAGATGACACACAGGTATATACTATATACAGGGGAGAGGACACACGTATATACTATATACAGGGGAGATGACACAGGTATATACTATATACAGAAGGAGATGACACACAGGTATATGCTATATACAGGGGAGAAGACACACGTATATACTATATACAGGGGAGATGACACGTATATACTATATACAGGGGAGATGACATACAGGTACATACTATATACAGGGGAGATGACAGGTATATACTATATACAGGGGAAATGACACAGGTATATACTATATACAGGAAGAGATGACATACAGGTACATACTATATAACATAAAAATTGGAGGGCACCACCTCACATATAACCTATAATCAGGAATGTCCCGAATCCCCCTCAACATGAATAAAGTCACCAGAAAACCACATAGAAGAAAGACATGTTGTAAAGGAGATCAACAGGACTAAATGGTAAGCAAAAATATCAAAAAGTTTTTATTGCACAACATGATAAGCAAACAACACCGTTAAAAGCAATTAAAAACTACCCGTGATAACAGGAATGCAAAACATATCCCACAGACTGAAGTATAGTAATAACAATTGGCACCTGAGAAGTAAAGGACACAATTATTGACAACAGGACATCTCCATAATCAAAGTAATAAATCAGTTTGTACCAGATTGCTTATATATATATATATATATATATATATATATATATATATATATATTATATATATATATATAAAATGGGATAACAATATGGAATGCCTGTCAAAACTAATGCCTACCAAACATGGTGCATGAAAGGCGTGGAGTATATGGATCACATACAAGTATATGCTCTCTCTCACATACAACTCCTACCATATAAACAGTGAGGACATATCTGCCCGACTACCATGCCAACATAGTGACTGCTGCATATTGAGTAAGATAGCCCAAGCAGAAAAGTGCAACATAGCCCCACGGACTTCCCTTGGCACCTAGACTGACAGGACGGACTGGACCTTATGAATTACTTGTCATCGCTCTGAATCAGAAGCTGACTGGGTTTTGTTCAGGCAACATCCCATGTCAGGGGGTGTTGCGGGGGGAAGATTCAGGGGGTCCCTGTCAGGCGTGGGAACCTGGCAGGCACCTAGCGACAAGGATAGAACGTCACGGAGCCCGCCTGCGCTATCTGCGGCGGCATCCAAAGAAAGGACACGAAGCAAAGGATATTGTGGACAGTGAGAAACGAGATCAAAGCACAAAGGAGAGCCAGTAGGAGTCGTGCCCGGAGATCGGCAACATCCTACTGAGGCGCGTAGCCGGTGCCCAAAACACAGAGGAAGTAACTGACTTTATGCCTTACTTCAAATACCGCAGGACAGTTAATTATAGGTTGGCTGTCTACCTTACATCACCTAAGCAGACATAAGGGGCAACGCGTGGAGAGGGGCATCTCTAGGGTCCCGGAAGAGCTCCGAGCCTTCCCGTCAAACGGGTGCGTCCTAGCCATAACAAACCTGGGGGACGGAGAATAGAAAGGACTAGAAAGAACTGGAATGAATGAGAACAGAAGTTGTGAGGAGTATCCCGAATGCTCAGCAAGGAAGCACTGCAACACACAGGCGCTAGTGGTAGGCCACGATTTCCACCTGCAAAGGGAACTCTGGATGTGCCTTCAGACCGGCCGGTCTCAGACAGCCCTGTTAACAGTGCTCTGGATTGTGGATCCTGAAGCCTTCAGTAAAGAGACTGCAACCTTGTGTCTTCGTTATTGACTGCACCTCACACCATCGCCATCTACATTATCGGGAAGCCCTGGGGACACACTTCACCTGTGGGAAGGTATACCATCTAGCTGCCATAACATCACCCCAGTGGACCCCAAGCAGCGTCGGTCTCACTGGCCGAATACTACAGGTGGCGTCACGAAACCTTGACAAACTACCATCACCCCTTTTATTGGATGCTCCTTAGCAGGGTCATGGACCGGGTCCAGCCACCGTGACAACCCCAGAACTGAGACAGAGAGGACTAGTACCGAGTAACCTGCGGCCCGGTGTCTGGGGGTGCTCCATATATACAGGAGATGACACAGATATATACTATATACAGGAGGCGATGACACACAGGTATATACTATATACAGGAGGAGATGACACGTATATACTATATACAGGAGGAGATGACAGGTATATACTATATACAGGAGCAGATGACACACAGGTATATACAGGAGATGACACACGTATAGACTATATAAAAGAGGAGATGACACATCGGTATATAGAGATGACATACAGCAGGTATATACTATATACAGGGGAGATGACATACAGGTATATACTATATACAGATGATGACATACAGGTATATACTATATATAGGAGGAGATGACATACAGGTATATAGTATATACAGAAGAGATTACATACAGGTATATATTATATACAGTATACAGGAGATGAGACATAGGTATATACAATATACAGGAGGAGATGACATACAGCAGGTATATACTATTTACAGGGGAGATGACATACAGGTATATACAGGAGATGACACAGGTGTATACTATAAGGGAGATGACAAACATGTATATACTGAGGGGAAAATGAAAGGTGTGAGGTGAAAATGAAAAGGTGTGAATGCAAAATGAGAGGAGTGAGGGAAAATAGTGGAGTGATCAGAAAATGACAGATGTGAGGTCGAAATGACAAGTGTTAGGGGGGAATAAGAGGAGTGAGGGGGAAAATGAGAGGTTTAAGGGAGAAAATGAGAGGCGTGATGGGAAAATAAGAGAAATGAGGTGCTATAACTAACCACAGATATTTACTATGCCCAGGCAACGCCGGGCTCTCCAGCTAGTTAGAAATAAAACAAAAGTTTTCCATTTTTATTTAAAACCCAGTTATACTCACCTAACACTTAATTCCACGGAATCCCTCACCTCCTGTAATAAAACTAAAATAAAAAAAAACAAACAATATCCCTCACCTGTCTCTCATTCTGTCCCACGCCGTGATCCATATCTAGAGGATTAATAGTTTTCATCATGGACGGTGCCAAGATGCAACCATCCAGGCTGAGAACCACTGGTGATGAGCTGCTGCAAGCGCAGCATCATTGACCAGCGCTGACAATCATGGTTACCGCTGTTGTGGTAGATGGGGGTGTTTGCTTTTTGGTCCATCTCTATACTGCACTGTAGGAACCCCTTCTCGACCATGACATACACTTACGTAAAATGTCAAGAAGTGGTTAATGAAAGAATTTTGGTGCATTGCATAAGAAAGGAAGGAGGGCACTCACGGATCTGAAGCTTGACTTGACTTTATTGAATGCTCATAAAAACATCATGGCCGGGAGAGTGAACAAGGAGCTCCTGTGAGCAGTGTGGAGACGATGGCCGTTGTCTCCACACTGCTCACAGGAGCTCCTTCACTCTCCCGGCCATGATGTTTTTATGAGCATTCAATAAAGTCAAGTCAAGCTTCAGATCCGTGAGTGCCCTCCTTCCTTTCTTATGCAATGCACTGACTCATGTGATTTCTGGAGGAGCACCCGGCAGCTTGTGGTGGAATTTGGACTGTTTTGCTGTATGGAAGCACTTGATGTGCGCAGAGGCTGGGAATCTCCAAGTGGAAGGTAGTGCCGTCCCTCTTTTTTCTTTTTCTTTTGTTAAAGAATGAAAGAATTTTGTTCAAGCATTGGATGATCATTAGACAGTTTACACTAAAAGATTAACGTGAACCAAATGTTCTTAGGAACGCTCCTTAATGATATTCTTTCAATGTCAATGCAGCCTTAGTCATTGACAAATTAAAACTTGGCTTATTAAGGTGACACTGATTCCCGTGTTTGACGTTACTTTTGAGAGGCAGCAGCATGCTTAGACAAGATTGCCACGGAATGGTCTATTTGCCATAAGAATATGGTCAGGTAATGAAACAAGTCCTGGATACAACTCAGTGTTATAATATTTTGCTAACAAGGTCTTCTAAAGAGCAGTGTATTAGTGAACCATATTTCTGCTTTACCACTTGAGTACTGAGGGATGTAAAGAATTTCCCAGTAAGCTACAATTTTGCCAGGAAAAAGTTGCTTTCCTGGGTAATTGTATTTTATGAGACTCCAAATATACTGCATCTCTCCAAATAGAGTATCAGTGATGTAGACGCAACCATACTCACAGAATGCCAAGCAGTTCAAAGCGTTTATGGGATTAGTTGGGTATTGTTGACAGTGGATGCCAAATATGTCTCAACTTGCCCATAATATGGGATGATATGGTTAGCTGCCGCGCCAATATATCCTAACTATTGATGAGAGAATATACTCGTTACTCTGGATTTCCCGAGCACACTTGGGTGTCCACCGAGTATTTTTTAGTGCTCGGAAATTTAGTTTTCATCGCTGCAACTGAATGATTTACATCTCTTAGCCAGCATAAGTACATGTGGGGATTCCCTAGCAACCAGGCAACACCCACATGTACTTATGCTGGCTAACAGATGTAAATCATTCAGTTGCGGCAATAAAAGCTACATTTCCAAGCACTAAAAAAATACTCGGAGGTCACCCGAGTGTGCTCGGGAAATCTCGAGTAACGAGTATATTCGCTTATCACTAATCCTAACCCTAAAATGAGACCTTAGTTGTCGGGATTTAACTACATCTCAGTATGATGTTATCGCAATATAATAAGACTTTGTTTGTCAGGATATCTTAATATATACTTACCTTGTAATGTCTTTACATCCTGTTCCATCCAGATGTGTCCGGATCCCAGAATTCCAAGCGGCAAAAGTTCACCGACCTACATATTGGGACACCCGAGTGATGGGTGTCTCAATATGGAAACTGCTGGTGATACCACCCTCTTGCATGGTACCACCAGCGGAGCACCGTTACACCACACAATCTGTATACGCCGTACGCACCACACACACACACTATATACACACACCACACACACTGTATATGCTGTACGCTGCCTCTTGCGCGGTACCACCAGTTGAACACCGTCGTGAACACCGCCGCCAGGATCTGACGAATGATTCACTGACCACCGCCATCTTTGTACAGGAGGAGCGCATGCACAGTGTTAATGTGACCACCGCTGTCTGTCTGCAAAGATGGTAGCGTTCTGATTTACTGCGCCTGCGCGAATTCCACGTAGGCGCAGTGACTCATTTGTCTGATCCCGGCGGCAGATGCGCAATGTGTCTACAGGCAGAGGAAGCCGGTCATATTAAAGGGGTTTGCCCACGAACAAATGTTCATTTTAAAAATTGTCTGTGTCTGACCGTGTACAAGAGCACATGGGGTACACAGGTCAAAGAAGCGATGACATGAGAGGAGAAGACAGCAGATGGGGGAGAGAAAGCGTACAGGGGTGAGAGAGACAGAGCACAGGGGGGTGACAGCTCAAACAGGACAGCACATGAGGGGAGAACACAGTACAGGAAGGAGAGAGACAGCAGACAAGGGGGATAGCACATGGGGAAGATAGGTCGAAGAAGAGAGCACAGACGGGAGAAGTCAGCACATGGGGAAAGAGAGAGAGTGGATAGATGGGTGAGCACATGGGGGGAGAGATTCTCAACGCTGCAAAGCCTGCCCCCATTGTGACATTACCACCCTCCCGATGCGATAGCATCGGGCCTCCATCCAGTAATACATAATTGGGATCTTAATATAGTAATACACCAATATCCTAGGGCATATACTGACTAAGCAAAGTTTAAAAGTTTTTTCCTGTATATAGTCTAATTAAAAGTTAATTTTTATAGCCTTTAGATGGGGTTTATTTGCCTTTGGCAATCTGTTATTAAACGGCTTGTAAGCCAGAACCGAAGTCAGGCAACTGATGTATGATGTAACTTTACCTCATGTCAGGAAGGGGTTAAAAATGAGCTAGTTGGACCTTTTCAGGTTGAAGATGGACTCAAAAACAACTGCGAAACCTACTGCTAGCTTTTAGAAGATACCTTCTTCCCACAGTGGTACAGGGAAATGTCTGAATCTTTTAATAATACCATGATTTTTATGCAGAACAATGATCAATCACATCCATGTAAGTCCATAATAACATGGCCGCTTTCTCACCTGACCTAAACCCTTTTCAGAACTTGTGGGCCCTTCTTAAACGGGGAATTTACGGGGAAAGGAAACTGTATACCTGGGAGGCTGTGGTTGGTGCTGCCCAAAAATTTGATCATCAACAGATGAAGAACCTGACAGACTCCATGGATGGAAGGTTTATGACAGTTATTAAAAAGATGGGTGGCTATACTGGTGACTGATATTTGTTTTGAAATGTCAAGTGTATTGAGTTTTATTATTCTCATTTTGAGATGAAAAACAATTTAGATGGGAAAACTTGTTTTCATTCAGTTGCAGAATAATTCTGCACACAGGTATTCTCCTAAGAGACAAAATCTCACCTGTACCAAAATAATGGGAAGAAAGTATGGAGAAGGCTCGGAATGGCGCATGATCCAAACAAACCACATCCTCTGTAAAACATGGTGGAGGAAGTGTGATGGCATGAGCATGCATGGGTTCCAATGGCACTGGGTCACTAGTGTTTATTGGTGATGTGACTGAAGACAGAAGAAGTTGTATTAATTCTGAAGTGTACAGGGCTATTCTTTATGCTCAGATTCAACTAAATGCAGCAAGGTTGATTGGATAGTGGTAAACTTAAGGCAGAAAAACCCACAAACAAGCAACAACTGAAGTCAGCTGCAGTAAAGGCCTGGCAAAGCAACAAAAATGAGGAAACTCAGCGTTCGGTGATATCCATGGCTTCCAGACATCAGGCAGTCACTGTCTGCAAAGGCTTCTTCTACAAAGTATTAAATATGTACATTTTATTTATGATAAAGTTAAATTGTCCAATTTCTTTTGAGCTCCTGAAATTAATAGGATTTGTAGAAAAATGGTTGCAATTCCTAAATGTTTCACAGGATATTTTGTTAAACCCCTTTAAACTTGAAAGTCTACACTTCAATAGTATCTCAGTTGTTTCATTTTAAATACAAATTAGCACCATGTAGAGCCCAAATCACGAAGATTTGGTCACTGTCCAAATATTTCTGAACCTGACTGTGTGTGATCAGCTTTGTTGCAAGTTAATATTTTTGATAAATGGATAACCCCTTTAACAATAGCAAAGAAGAAGTTATTATTCAAACATCATCCAATATCGATAATGCACTGTATGTCTTGTAAGTTGAATATCATTTGTAGGCACTTTTATCGCACTTTTTTGAGTTTAATAACTTTACAACTGAGCAATATTGCAAATCATACAAAACACTTTATTGGTTCAGTCTTCTATTATGTAACACTTCATTTTAACATTTAGGATGCACGTAAAATGTATGAAAGCAATCATTGCAGATGCATCAACTTTACAGAATGTACAGTAGTCGTCCATGCCAGGCCACATGACCAACTGCACTTGCGATGGGCATGGCCAATCCTGGCAAACAGTTAAACACAGGGCAATATTCCAGTACACATGCAAATACAGGATTTTTATTCGATTATAGCCTATAGGACAATATTCATGGAAATTGTTCCTTTAATCTATATAGGCCCACAATTTTGTGTGCATTAATTAGTATTTTTTTTTTTAAAGGACTCCATTTTTATGACACCAAGTTTAAACGGTTTGCATAGCCTTCAGATGAACTTTCCAATCTATTGCTATGTGACAACATGCTGTTACTTACTGTTCACAAGGAGTCAGAACACTAAAATCCCACTGATTAATAAAATTATGGGGCCACATTGCCCTGTAACATTGTAAGAAGCTAAATAGCGGCTCTTTTCGCAGCACCTGGACAGGACTGGCACTATACAGAAAAAATGCTAAAGGGGACTTGGTGTTTGTGGTCAGACCCCTTTGCTTAGGAAAATAAGATCCTGCGTTATACAATTACTATAACAATTAGACCACCCATTCTCCTGGCTCCCTCTCCCACTATAAGTGGTGGCTAAAAACTTTGGAGATACCCTTTAAAAATACAATTTTGGCTGCTAATAGAAACCAGTTGGAGGAGCAGAATAACTTACTGCATATGATGTAAGCTTTACTATTGGTTTAGTGCAATAACTCCTAAATCTCCCTCGAAACAGTGAAAATAGTGCCATGTGACTATATAAACTGACTTTTAACCCCTCTAAACATTCATTTTCAATCCCATAGCCACGTTTACACAAGCGTTTGCTTACTTTTGAAGAGAAGAAAGACTGTGCAGCAACTTAGGTCTAGTTGGGTTTCACTTTGAATTAAAGAGTACCCTTTGTTTTATGATTCCATAAATCAATAGTAGACATCAAAATCAGAAACTCAGGAATACATTTTATCAGAAAAATCTGCTTCTTCTCCTCCTGGACTGATCATTCTCAATACTGTCAATTAAAGTGTAAAATCTGTTAACTGAATAAAATAATTGCTATTAGTGTGATCGGAGACAGCAGCTGGTGCTCATCGGATGCTATGGAGAGGAGCTAGAGGCAGACACAGACACTGTCAGGTTGGCGCTGTTATACTTATCAGGCCGGTGTCACACTTGCGTGTGCAATGTGAGAAACTCGTGCGAGTCTCTCGCATCAATACCCGGCACTGCCGCCGGCACTCGGGACCGGAGCATTCAGCTGCATAGAAATACATGCAGCCGCACACTCCGGTCCCGAGTGCTGGCAGCAGTGACACCACAAGTGTGACACCGGCCTTACACTAAGTACACGCATGCACCTTTCTCTTTCGCTTCATTGGGGGGACACAGGAAACCATGGGTGTATGCTGCTGCCACTAGGAGGTTGATACTATGCAAAAAAAAAAAAGGGTTAGCTCCTTCCCAGCAGTATATACCCAACTGGCAGAAAGCTAATCAGCTAATCAGTTTTAGCTTAAGGTACCTTCACACATAACGATATTGTTAACGATATCGTTGCTATTTGTGACGTAGCAACGATATCGTTAATGAAATCGTTATGTGTGACAGCGACCAACGATCAGGCCCTTGCTGGGAGATCGTTGGTCGCTGAATAAAGTCCAGAACTTTATTTCGTCGCTGGACTCCTGCTGACATCGCTGGATCGGCGTGTGTGACACCGATCCAGCGATGTCTTCACTGGTAACCAGGGTAAACATCGGGTAACTAAGCGCAGGGCCGCGCTTAGTAACCCAATGTTTACCCTGGTTACCATGCTAAAAGTAAAAAAAAACAAACACTAGATACTTACCTACAGCCGTCTCTCCTCCAGCGCTGTGCTCTGCACTCCTCCTGTACTGGCTGTGAGCCGGAAAGCAGAGCGGTGACGTCACCGCTCTGCTTTCCGGCTCACAGCCAGTACAGGAGGAGAGCAGAGAAGCAGAGCGCAGCGCTGGAGGACAGACAGCGGTAGGTAAGTATCTAGTGTTTGTTTTTTTTTACATTTAGCATGGTAACCAGGGTAAACATTGGGTTACTAAGCGCGGCCCTGCGCTTAGTTACCCGATGTTTACCCTGTTACCGGCATCGTTGGTCGCTGGAGAGCGGTCTGTGTGACAGCTCTCCAGCGACCAAACAGCGACGCTGCAGCGATCCGGATCGTTGTCGGTATCGCTGCAGCGTCGCTTAATGTGAAGGGGCCTTTAGTGTCAGTAGGAGGTGGACACGGGCTGCTCTCAGCCCCGTATCTACCTTAGGTTTTGTTGCTTTTTATTAATGATCTCTATTTTTCAGATACAGCTTGTGATCTGGGCGATGGAGTGTAATGGGTCACTCCGCTTTCCTCAGTGTGTTATGCATTATGCACAGTGCGGGGCTGGGATTCACAAGCTGGGTGGCCGCACAGGCGCAGTCTGCGAGACTGCATCTGAGGTCAGACGGGCAGCGCTCACTGCACCTGCCCCAGGCAGAAAACAGCGCAGGCGCCGGATTTGATTTGAAAACAGCGCGGAGGGGGCGGCGCCCTGTGCCGAAGAAGCCTTCGGCTGTGTGGCATGTGCAGAAGGGGGGTTAAGACCTGCCTCCACGACTAAAGACAGGTATTTTTGCGAAATTATAAAACGCTTTATTTTTGCTTTGACTGCAACAATAACTAAAAGAGCTACCTTGTCAGAATGCAGCATTACTGCTGCACAAGGTGGCTCTTTCAGTTTCTAATGGCTGGAGGGGGTGACAGAGTCCCTTTAAAGCCTGGAATGCGGACTCAGCATCACAAAGTCCCTCACAGGCCTTTCCGTCCACGGTTCTCGCCTATTTGGTGAAGAACTAGACAAGATAATTTCCAATGCCATGGGGGGAAAAAGTACGTTTCTACCACAACAGAAGGAAGTGTACGCCCCGTCGTACAGTTCCTTTTCGCTCCTTTTGGAGGTTTCAACCACAGGGTAACCCCCACCAGGACAAATCCCCAGCACGTCAACAAAGGAAAAGACTCTCCTTTAAGCCCGCTCCGACCTGGCGTTCAAGACCTACACAACGCCGGCCCTCCAGGCCAAGCTCCAACAGATTCTCTTCAGCATGATGGGTCGCCCCCCACCTGGGAAGTCTCCCAGGGTAGGTGGTCGTCTCCTTCAGTTTCGGGACGAGTGGTTATCCGTAGTCGTCTCCTATGGTTACAAAATAGAATTTTCTACTCTCCCTTAATCTCGCTTCTTCAAGTCCAGTCCACTAAAAAAATCCCTCTCATTTTGGGTTTTTTTCCAAGGTTATCGACTCCCTCCTCCAGACCGGTGTCAGTCTCCGTCCCCAGACGAGAACACTTCTCAGGTTTTTATTCAAACCTGTTTGTCGTTCAAAAGAAGGACTGCTCAGTTCGTCCCATTCTGGACCTCAAACTCCTGAACAGATATGTACGACTGCGAAACTTCAAGATGAAGTCCCTCCGATCCGTGATAGCCTCCATGGAACCAGATGAATTCCTCTGCTCGGTGGACAGTCAAGATGCCTACCTGCACATCCCTATCTTTCAACCGCGCAAGAAATTCCTTTGTTTCGCCATTCAGCGGCTCTACTTCAAGTTCTCGGCACTACCTTTCGGATTGGCCACTGCCCCCAGAGTTTTTATCAAAGTGATGTCGACAGTGATGGCCATTCTACGCAGCAGAGGCATAATCACCATTTCCCATTTAGACGACATCCTCATCAAGGCCGGAACCTTCTCGGAATGTCAGGACAATCTGCATATCACCCTGGACGTTCTCGTTCGGTTGGGCTAGATTGTCAACACCGTGAAATCCTCTCTGATCCCGGTCCAACGTCTTGTGTTTTTGGGAATGCTCTTCGACACCTCACAAGCAAAGATCTTCCTACCCAAGGAAAAATCCCTAGCTCTCATGCACGGAATACGGTCTCACAGAATCTCCTCTCCCCGCTCCCTCCGCTTCTGCATGAGCATACTACGTAAGATGGTTGCTTCAATGGAAGCATTTCCATTTGTGCAGTTTCACAAGCGCCCTCTCCAACTCTTCCTTCTGGCGAGATAGGACAATTCGATCAGTTCTCTGGATAGGAGTATCTCGATCCAGCCGCGGATAAAACTGTCCCTGATACAGTGGGAGCGACTTCAGTCGATTCATCTTGGGAGGTCCTTCCTTCCCTTTCACTGGAAGATCATAACAATGGACGCCAGCCTTCTCGGCTGGGGAGAAGTGTTCCAAGATTTGACGGTCCAGAGTCGGTGGTCAGCTCAGGAATCCACCCCACCCATCACCATTTTAGAACTCCGAGCAATATTCCCCTCCCTGCTACATTGGCAGGAGCTCCTTCACAGATGTCCAATTCGAGTCCAATCCGACAACGCCAAGCGGTGGTGTACATCAACCACCAAGGGGGAACTCAAAGGCGGGCAGTGATGTCAGAGGTCGCTGGGATCCTGTCTTGGGCCGAGCTGAATGTTCCAGCAATTTCCGTGGTGCACATACCGGGAGTCGAAGATTGGGCGGCAGATTTCCTCAGCTGAGAGGGGCTTGCTGCAGGTGAATGGTCTCTGAACCCGTCAGTCTTTCACATGATCTGCCTCAGATGGGGAACTCCAGACGTCGACCTAATGGCATCCAGGCTCAATCACAAGGTTCCGCAGTTTGTGTCCAGGTTCCGCGACCCGCAAGCAATCGGATTCGATGCGCTAGCGATATCTTGGGCACAGTTCTCTCTTCCGTACCGGTTTCCACCTCTACCGCTGATCCCCAGGGTAGTAAAGATAAAAGCGGAGGGTATTCCCGTGCTCCTCATCGCCCTGGATTGGCCACGGAGACCCTGGTGCGAAGAGTTGGTCAACCTTCTAGCGGACACGCCATGAAGACTCCCGGATTGCCCGGACCTTTTGTCACAGGGGCATGGTCGTTGAAAAGCCGCGGTTTTAAAATCATCTGGTTTCTCCGATCAGGTCATGCAAACTATGATCAAAGCAAGGAAGCCTTCGTCTTCCCGAATTTACCACCGAACATGGAAAGCATACTTCCGCTGGTGTGAAGCTCACCAAACCGCTCCAATGGTCTTTCATCTCCCATCCATCTTGTCCTTTCTACAATCGGGTCTGGAGTCCGGACTGTCCCTTAGTACTGTTAAGGGACAGGTTTCGGCTCTGCCAGTCCTGTTCCAAAGGAATTTGGTCGTTCGAAGACAGCTCAAAACTTTCATCCAGGGTGTTTCTCACTCCGTTCCCCCCTACAAGGCCCCAGTGGATCCCTGGGACCTTAATTTGGTAATTGACGTCTTACAGCAGTCTCCGTTTGAGCCACTGCGTGAGATCTCTTTCACATTCCATTCCTGGAAGGTCGCTTTCCTGGTCTCTATCACTTCAATTAGAAAGGTCTCTGAGTTAGCAGCGCTTTCTTGTCGTTCCCCTTACATGATTTTTCACCAGGACTAGGTAGTCCTACGTCCGGTTCCATCTTTTCTTCCCAAGGTGGTTTCCGGTTTTCATTTGAATGAAGACATTGTGCTTCCATCTTTTTGTCCATCTCACCCTCGAGAGCGGTTGTTGCACAAACTGGATCTAGTAAGAACTTTACGTGTTTATCTGTCCAGAACTGAGCCTTTCCAGCGCTCAGATTCTCTGTTCATTATCCCAGAGGGTTCACGAAGGGGTCTTCCTGCGACCCGGTCTACCATTGCTCGATGGATCCGTTCCACCATTCTGGAAGCTTACCGTCTAAGAGGTAGGGCACGTCCACTGAGGATTACGGCACACTCCACGGGTTCAGTAGGGGCCTCCCGGACAGTTTGCCATTAGGCATCAGCCTCGCAGCTCTGCAAGGCTGCTACATGGGCCTCCATTCATACCTTTATTAAGTTCTACAGGGTTCACACTCATGCTTCATCTGATGCGAACCTTGGTAGAAAGGTCCTGCAGACGGCAGTGGCCTGAGTTTCTGACTTGAAGGTATTATACTTCTTCCCACCCTTGGGACTGCTTTGGGACGTCCCATGGTTTCCTGTGTCCCCCAATGAAGTGAAAGAGAAAACTAGATTTTGGGTACTCACCGTAAAATCTGTCTCTTGGAGCCTTCATTGGGGGACACAGCACCCGCCCTTGTTTAATGTTGTATCAGGTTCTGTTATTATCTGTTACATTCTCTGCTTCTCCTTCTGCTTTCTCACTAACTGATTAGCTTTCTGCTGGATGGTGGGTATATACTGCTGGGGAGGAGATCACTTTTTTTTTTTTGCATAGCGTCAACCTCCTAGTGGCAGCAGCATACATCCATGGTTTCCTGTGTCCCCCAATGAAGGCTTCGAGAAACAGATTTTACGGTGAGTACCCAAAATCTAGTTTTTTGTCATTACATTTAAAAGGGGTTGTCCAAAAGAACATAAAATTCTCCATTTTTCTCCAGAAATAGCACCATGTGTGTTCAGCTGCAATACCAGATTCACCCATGAAGACTCAAAGGGGTTTTAAGAGGAAAAAAATTGCATTTTAATTAATAGATCTTGGAATAATAATAAGATCCACAATTGGATTTGTTAAAAAAAAATGTTCCTGTCTCAAAATAATCTTATAAATGTGCCCCGGTTATGTCTTATCTGCTGTATCTAACCATACAAAGCTGCTCCAGTTCACAGATGGCACAAACCACAGCTCCTGGCCAGGGGAGGACCCACAACTCACTTAGGATAATTGACTATACAGATAACATAGCAGTGACTTATGCGGCTTTCTGTCAGATAACTAATTTGTCTGCCTGTTTTGTCACAGAAGCAAGTGTTTCTGCCAGGTCACCAGCCCTCTGAGCCCATCATAAATCAAGTCAGTGATGAAGGAGCTCTGGCAGGTACTGCTGAACTTATGTCACTGACTTGATTTATAGTGAGTTCATAAGGCTCGGGCAGAAACACTCGCTCCTATGATGAAACAGACAGGGAAATGTGTTACCGCACAGAAAGAAGCAGCTGTGTTGTCTGTATTCGGTCTGATGCTTCTTTCTCTGGCCAAGAGTTGTGGTATATGCTGACCAATAAGTGGAGCACGTCTTCATGGATCACTCACAGCAAATGAAACAGTAGATAGCAGGGGCACATTTATAAGATTATCTTAACACAGGAACATTTTTTTTTACACTGATTTCTCAATTAAAGAGGAATGGACTGGCAATAAAAAGGTATTTGGGGGGTTTAAATCATGCTGGCAGATTCTCTTACGAGATCTTGGTTCTGCAGCCTGTACATAATCTTGCTGGCATAAACTATGCTTCTCATACTGAAATCAAAACAATAATCAACAAGCGTACCATAGAAATATGGCCGAGAGTCAATACCCATCACTCCTCCAGTATCACTGCCCAGGTTCACCGGACCAACAGAACAACTCCACGAGACGTGTAGAACAAAAAACATGGAGTGAAAAAAGTCCCACAGAACATAATAGTAATTAGAAAAAAAAAATGTTATTAATACAAAATTACATATAAATCAATTTAGTAAAATGTTATTGTTGCACATACAGAGAGGAAATATTGAGGAGACATGCAAGTACATCGGGTTACATAGGAGAAACTAGGTAAATCCAGAGTAGGCTAGATAGGAATGATAATCAAATGACCAAAATATCCTTATATCCTAGAGGAGCCGAAAAAATACATAGGTGCAAGAGAGCAGTACCCCATAATCACTGCTAATGAAGTAGTCATTCCCACATGCTTACCCATATGTGAACGGATGGTCCACCCAGCTCGCCCAGCGGCCCCTTGACAAACGTTTCGCGCTCCAGCTTTCTCAAAATGGGGTCAAGGGGCCGCTGGGCGAGCTGGGGGAACCATCCGTTCACATATGGGTAAGCATGTGGAAATGACTACTTCATTAGGAGTGATTATGGGGTACTGCTCTCTTCCACCTATGTATTTTTTCGGCTCCTCTAGGATATAAGGATATTTTGGTCATTTGATTATCATTCCTATCTAGCCTACTCTGGATTTACCTAGTTTCTCCTATGTAACCCGATGTACCTGCATGTCTCCTCTCTGTATGTGCAACAATAACATTTTACTAAATTGATTTATATGTAATTTTGTATTAATAAAAAATTTTTTTTTTCTAATAACTATTATGTTCTGTGGGACATTTTTTTTACTCCGTTTTTTTGTTCTATATGCTTCTCATACTGACTGGCCTTTGATTCTTTTACATACTATCCCTTTCAAAGTACACTTGGCATTGCATATTACAAGAATGGACAGTAGAAAGACGTTTCTTCTCCATAACATGGAATGACAGGCAATTTTGATGACCGAATTTAAAATACTTAAGAAAAACAAATCGGATGTAACCTGAGGTTACTACAATTCAGAATCAGCTTGTTTCTCCCCTTTAAGATACATGTGTATGTCATATACAGACAAATGTGACAGTAAGAAGTCCATCAATCACTGTACACCACAAATGTGTTTTCATTAATCATAAATATATTAGCTGGTTGTGTGAATAGATTTTATATATATCTTCTTTATAGATTTATGTCCCTGATTATCTACAAAATTCACATATTAGTAGAACAAAATAGATTTATTTTACTTACATCCCTCCAACAAAATGCATTGCCTGTGATATACTTTAATGGTATTGTTCTGTCAGTCTTTGTAAAAAAAAAAATAATGATAATGTGTGAGAACGTACATGTAACATCCTGATATTGCACTGAACAAGCTGTAGTTCAAATACATAAATTAGAGATATTTTCTAAAGTTTTCTTACGGAATATTTATGGAATCTATGGCCCCTTTGAAAAATACTATATAATGTTTGGGATTTTGTCAATGAGAAGCATACATACAACCTTCTATCTACAGTAGGTTACACAGAGGTAGAACTGGAAAGAAACAAAACATTCAAATTAAGGTTCATGCAAATGTATGTAACAGGCAGTGACGATAGTCAGGTGTCTGTTCACAAATGGCAGTTCTTGAATTGGTTCTTGTAGAAAAATATTCCGATCAGTCCAACGGTACCTTTTTTATATGGATCTAAATGAAAAAACCAGAAGAGACATTATAAAAAGTGTGCACATGACGTAAGTAAACTGGAGAAACGTGGAGCTCAGTAAAGTGGGTTGACGAAGGCCAGGCGCAACATAATTTATTGTGACACGAAACATGATGTCCGAGATGCTAGCATGTGGAAAGAGGATTGCAGGGCTCTGGTCCATCGGCCACAGACTACTAACTCGGCCACTAAACCAGGGTCCTGCAAATCTTTTTGCTCATTACCAAAATGCAATACAATGAGTAAATTCTTGTGTGATTAGAAGACATTCGGTCCAAACTTTCATTCAAAACCTTACCCCTTAGGGAAGCAGCTACATTTTTCAAATTTGACGTGTGTCATGTTAAGTTGAAATGTGGAAATTACTTTGGAATATTTGTATTCACCCAAAGTTCTTCTGTTGTTTTTTGTTGTTTTTTTTTTTCCATAGTGGTTAAGGCTACTTTCACACTAGCGTTAACTGCAATACGTTAAAATGCGTCGTTTTGCAGAAAAAACGTATGCAGCAAAATATTTTGCTGCATACGTTTTTTCCCCATAGACTTGTATTGGCGACGTATTGCGACGGATTTGCATTCGTCGGTATACGTCTTTCGACGGATGCGTCGAAAAGAGGCGACACGTCGTCTGGAAAAAAGAAGATTGTAACGTTTTTTGTCTCCGCCAATAAAACGTGTCTCGGCGCATTCGTCGGCATGCGTCTTTTGCTAGAATGAAAGTCTATGAGCGACGGATGCGTCGAGACACGTCGTACGACGCAATGCAGCGCTGCAATACGTTTTTTTCTACTGAGCATGCTCAGAAACAGGTGTTTTTATCTAAATGGCCAGACATCCCCAAATCTATATAAACCTGGTCTGGGCCTTCAACCCCCACATATGCCAGCAAGACTCAGAGAGAAGAAGAAGCCTCCAGCCAGCCGGACACCAAGAGCCCAGCCTGGACACCAAGAGCCCAGCCGGACCCCAAGAGCCCAGCCTGGACCCCAAGAGCCCTGCCGGACACCAAGAGCCCTGCCGGACACCAAGAGCACAGCCTGGACACCAAGAGCCCAGCCGGACCCCAAGAGCCCAGCCTGGACCCCAAGAGCCCTGCCGGACACCAAGAGCCCAGCCGGACCCCAAGAGCCCAGCCTGGACCCCAAGAGCCCAGCCGGACACCAAGAGCCCAGCCTGGCAGCAAGGACCAGACACACTACAACAGTGTGAGTATATTATAATAATAATAATAATAATAATAATTTTATTTATATAGCGCCAACATATTCCGCAGCGCTTTACAAATTATAGAGAGGACTTGTACAGACAATAAACATTACAGCATAACAGAAATACAGTTCAAAACAGATACCAGGAGGAGTGAGGGCCCTGCTCGCAAGCTTACAAACTATGGGGAAAAGGGGAGACACGAGAGGTGGATGGTAACAATTGCTTTAGTTAATTGCCAATTGCCATTTGTGTGTGTGTGTGTGTGCGCATTTGTGTATGACGTACTGACTATAGCAAGAGCTTATAAAACCTGAATCCAACCTGAGGCCTGCCGTCATCCTGCAACAGCCATTGCCATGCTACAGTCCAGATCCACCGTGAGGCCTGCCACTGTGAAGATATCAAGCTCCAGCCGGAGGACTGATGGCCGTGTGTGTGTGTGTGTGTGGGTGTGTGTGTTTATTTTTGTACTGCTGTGTGCTTTTGTATGTATGTGTTCACGTGCCTGCACCTTATTATGCCTTCGTCAATATTGCGACTGTTCATGTGTTATGCTTGCGTTATGACTCGGCTTGCAGGTATGTTTGTGTGCGTCTTGTTGGTTGCATGTGCATTTGTCAATGCCATATTGGTTAATATTGATTTTTGATGTATTTACTAATTAAGGTACCGTCACACTGAGTGACGCTGCAGCAATACCGACAATAATCCGGATCACTGCAGCGTCGGTTTGGTCGCTGGAGAGCTGTTACACAGACAGCTCTCCAGCAACCAACGATGCCAGTAACCAGGGTAAACATGGGGTTACTAAGTGCATAGCCGCGCTTAGTAACCCGATGTTTACCATGGTTACCAGTGTAAAAGTAAAAAAAAAAAAAGGTAAAAAAAAAAATATCCGCTGTCTGTCCCCGTGCTGTGCTTCTCTGCATTGTGAGCGCCAGCCAGCCGTAAAGCAGAGCAGAGCGGTGACGTCACCACTCTGCTTTCCGGCCGCTGTGCTTATACAGGGCAGAGAAGCAGAACGCCGAGGGACAGACAGCGGAACATAAGTATGAAGTGTTTGTGTTTTTTCTTACTTTTACACTGTTAACCAGGGTAAACATCGGGTTAATAAGTGCAGAGCCGCGCTTAGTAACCTGATGTTTACCCTAGTTACCAGTGAACAAATCGCTTAATTGGCGTCACACACGGCGATTCAGCGATGTCTACATAAAGTCCAGCAACGAAATAAAGTTCTGGACTTTCTGCAGCGACCAATGACATCACAACAGGATTCTGATCGCCGCTGTGTGTCAAACTGAACGATATCGCTAACCAGGACGCTGCAACGTCACGGTTTGCTAGCGATATCGTTCATTGTGACGGTACCTTTAAGGTACCGTCACACTTAGCGACGCTGCAGCGATACCGACAACGATCCGGATCGCTGCAGCGTCGCTGTTTGGTCGCTGGAGAGCTGTCACAAAGACCGCTCTCCAGCGACCAACGATCCAGAGGTCCCCGGTAAACCAGGGTAAACATCGGGTAACTAAGCGCAGGGCCGCGCTTAGTAACCCGATGTTTACCCTGGTTACCAGCGTAAAAAAACAAACAGTACATACTTACATTCAGCTGTCTGTCCCCTGCCGTCTGGTTACTGCACTGAATGCTGGCCGTAAAGTGAAAGCAGAGCACAGCCACAGCGGTGAGTCATCGCTGTGTGACTCACCGCTGTGCTGTGCTTTCACTTTCACTTTCCGGCCAGCAGTCAGTGCAGGAACCAGACGGCAGGGGACAGACAGCTGAATGTAAGTATGTACTGTTTGTTTTTTTACGCTGGTAACCAGGGTAAACATCGGGTTACTAAGCGCGGCCCTGCGCTTAGTTACCCGATGTTTACCCTGGTTACCAGCAAAGATATCGCTGAATCGGTGTCACACACGCCGATTCAGCGATGTCTGCGGGGAGTCCAGCGACCAAATAAAGTTCTGGACTTTATTCCCCGACCAGCGACATCACAGCAGGGGCCTGATCGCTGCTGCGTGTCACACTGGACGATATCGCTAGTGAGGACGCTGCAACGTCACAGATCGCTAGCGATATCGTCTAGTGTGACAGTACCTTTAGTATAGTGTTTTGTGCACCTTTTTTTTTTTTTTTGTTTATTAAAATGGATGTATTATTGCAAAGTCTAATGGTCTGCAGCTTGAGGTTATATTTTTTTTTTTTAAATTTACTTAACCATTCCCATTCGATGTACTTGTATTTTAAAATAAAGAGCATTTCTGCTCCATTGTGATTTAAAAAAAAAAAAAAAGAAAAAAATTATATATTAATAAAATGTTTCTTAAAAAATTGTCCGTAGTATAATTTCTTAAAGGTAAATTTAAATCAGGTGTATGTACCAATGGTTACACATGCAATACAGAGTTGTTTGAGTGGTCATTTTTTAATAAAGGTTATCCTTTGAAATTTTATTTCGGGGAGGTAATTGTTTTTTTTTTAAAACATAAAAATATTTTTAAAGGTGTCTCACAGTTTACCTTTTTTTGTTTTTGGGACATGGAAAAGAATGGTATAACGTGCACCAGTTTTTGGGTTTGGGTGTTCACATATTTTTCTCATTTTAACATGGTGTTTAGTGGTAAACATTACCTATTTCTGCTTTGGTCTAACTTTCAATCCATTATACTTATTATATTGCAGATAGAGTAGGGACCACACTGACCGGCATAAGCCACCTGGACCACAGCCACCTGGCCCACATCCAGAAAATCTGAAAAGTAAGTTTTGAAGACCCCAAATCTGCTACTTCAATGTGTAGAGCAGATTGCAAGTGTCTTTTAACTTACAGACCTACCAGGACCACAGCCACCTGGACCACAGCCACCTGGACCACAGCCACCTTGACCACAGCCACCTTGACCACAGCCACCTGGACCACAGCCACCTTGACCACAGCCACCTTGACCACAGCCACCTTGACCACAGCCACCTGGACCACAGCCACCTGGACCACAGCCACCTGGCCCACATCCAGAAAATCTGAAAAGTAAGTTTTGAAGACCCCAAATCTGCTACTTCAATGTGTAGAGCAGATTGCAAGTGTCTTTTAACTTACAGACCTACCAGGACCACAGCCACCTGGACCACAGCCACCTGGACCACAGCCACCTTGACCACAGCCACCTTGACCACAGCCACCTGGACCACAGCCACCTTGACCACAGCCACCTTGACCACAGCCACCTGGACCACAGCCACCTGGACCACAGCCACCTGGACCACAGCCACCTTGACCACAGCCACCTTGACCACAGCCACCTGGACCACAGCCACCTGGACCACAGCCACCTTGACCACAGCCACCTTGACCACAGCCACCTGGACCACAGCCACCTGGCCCACATCCAGAAAATCTGAAAAGTAAGTTTTGAAGACCCCAAATCTGCTACTTCAATGTGTAGAGCAGATTGCAAGTGTCTTTTAACTTACAGACCTACCAGGACCACAGCCACCTGGACCACAGCCACCTGGACCACAGCCACCTGGACCACAGCCACCTGGACCACAGCCACCTGGACCACAGCCACCTGGCCCACATCCAGAAAACCTGAAAAGTAAGTTTTGAAGACTCCAAATCTGCTACTTCAATGTGTAGAGCAGATTGCAAGTGTCTTTTAACTTACAGACCTACCAGGACCACAGCCACCTGGACCACAGCCACACAATGTCCTCTTCCGGCAGCCCTCCTCCACAGCAACAGCAGGTATCGGTAAGTAAAAAAAATTTTTTTGTTTTTTTTTTTAAATTTACATCATTTTGAGTCACTACATGCATTTATTATGTTTAAACAGGAATCAGAATCCGATGAGGAGCTGTCGGAAGGGACCGAGACGGGTGGAGACATCGAAGTGGAGGAGGAACCAAGTGTAAGTAGTGGTGAAACACTTGCTTCACACATCACACTGCACCGTACACAAAACAGAATTTCATATATAACGTAACACAGAAAACATATACATACATTAAAGCTAATTTTTTTATCCTTTATTTCAGTCTCCTGCTGCTGCTGCTGCTGCTGCTGCTGCTGCTGCTGCTGGTGCTGCTGAACGTCCAGCACAGCATGAAGGTTCTCCCAGGCGCTCCCAGAGTCGGCGGACTCGACGCCGCGGTCGGCCATCAGTGAGTCGGTTTTTTGTGGGGCTTCAATTGTTAATTTTTTGCTTTCAGTCTACTAATTTTTAATTCTTTCTTTTTTTTTTGTTCTAACAGGCTTCACAGTGTGCTCCCGAATACGATTCAGATATCGATATTGAAGCCCTCATCGAGGAGGTTCGTGAACGGGAGCCACTGTGGAACATGGCTGACCGCAGGCATGCTGATACCAGTGTCACCCGTCGGCTCTGGTTGGAAGTATGCCGGAACATCTTTGCGAGGTGGGAGGACCTTCTTCCACAGCAGCAGAGCAAACTATGTAAGTATTCACTTTTCAGTGATGTTTTGAGCTGAATGTAATGTCTTGCATTTACGAATATTTTTTTTTTTTTCTTCATTCCTGTCTTCACAGGTACCAAGGTTAGGAAGCGGTGGCGGTCATTGAGGGATCGCTTTAAGAGGGAGTTTAACGAGGAGATGCAGGCCCCGAGTGGCTCAGCAGCAAGGAAGAAGAGGAGGTACAGATATGGCCCGAACCTCTCCTTCCTGAGGGAAACCATGCTGAGTAGAGTGTAAGTATTCAACATCACAGTAAGAACCTGTCTAATCACAAAACTTTTGTTTCAGTCCGGCCTTTTTCATATCAATATATTAACTTATTTTTTTTTCTTTCACAGCACCTACTCCAGCCACCGTGCGCCTGCATCTACCTCTGCACCCTCTGAAGCGATCCCTCCTGAGTCCGCCACCGGGGACCACGTCGGTAGGCCCCACACCTCTCACCCCTCTGTCCCCTCCACTTCATCCGCCTCTACCAGTGGAGTGCAGCCTTCCTTACTCGCATCTGATGGTCAACAGATAGCGTTCCCTTTACCCCACCCCTCTGACCCTGCCACCTCTACACCACCGGTAGGTTCATGGCGGCAGCGTCAGAGGGGTCAGGAAAGGAGCTATGCTCCTGAGTTCTTGCATCTAAATGCAGGCTTCCAAAATTCATTTAAAATTTTGGGAGAACAAGTGACTGCTGGTTTCAGCATGATGCAATCACGCATGAGTGAAAACCACCATGAAATCAGCAGTCGCTTGGATAGACTGCATTTAGATGTAAGTCAAGCTCCAGCCAATCTTTTTTTTCAGTCCATGCTCAGGAGCATGGAAAAGCTTTCTTTTGATCAGCAGATGCGGGTAATGAATAGCTGCCATAACGCTCTGCTGAAGGTAATTAACGAACCCCAATCTACCCCCACACCTCCCCACACATCCCAGTCCCAATTTCAACACCATGCCCCACAATATCACCGCCAGTCCCAATATCCACATCACTCTCAATATCAACATCACTACCAATACCCAACCCGGCCCACAACCCAAATGTATTCACCCGTGTTTTCTTCATCTTTGCCCAGCTTTCCTTCCCCAGTAAGTTTTCCACCTACCCCAACACAACACCCCTCTGGTCAGCCTCCTGTTTTCCCCCCCCCTTCCACTACAGACGCAACAGGTAGGGTTTCCCCAATCCCACCTACCGACGTGGTCCAACCTTCCAGCCCCTCCTCCCATAGTTACTCCACCCAACAATACCAGGACCTGTGAACCTGGAATGTACTTGTACATAGTTTTTTTTTGCCAAAAAAAGAAAGGTTCTTTAAATTACCAAAAAAAAAATTGTGTGGGAAAATTACCCACAAAAAATATATTTTTTGAAATAAACATAATTCTGGTTTACAATCTACTGTGTGTGTGTGTTCATTAATTAAGGTAAATATGAAAGGTTAAGTGAAAAGAAACACCAGACGTTTTCAAGGTTTAACAAAATGGTTTTATATTATATTAGCAAGCAAACCACACACACTTTTTTTTTTTTTTTTTTTGTGGCAGTTGCTACCAAAAAATTTTGGAAAAAAAAAAGAAAAAAAATTAAAAAAAAGTCACACAATTATGTCTTGCCATGGAATCCGCCCAACAGGTGACAAAAAATATTCAGCAAACTGTTCCCTCATCCTAGTAACAGAACCGGTGGAGCGAACAGAGGCACTTCGGTAATCCCACAAGGATGTCTCCAATTGTTCGTCATCCAAGGTAACGGGCTCCTTTGAAATAACAAAATTATGGAGCACCACACATGCCTTGACAACATCGTCTACAGTTTTTGTATCCAGTTTTATTGCCGTCAGCAGAACTCTCCACTTTGCTGTCAAAATACCGAAAGAGCACTCTACCACTCTTCTTGCTCTGGTAAGACGGTAATTAAATACCCGCTTGGTGCGGTGTAATTCACGGCTGCTGTATGGTTTCAGTAGGTGCGGCGACAGTTGAAAGGCTTCATCACCTACACACACATAGGGCAAGGCTGGTTCACTGGTTCCTGGGAGCGGTCTTGCTGGCGGGAAATTGTATGTATCTCCATACAGGCAGCGACCCATCGGAGAGTTTTTAAACACTTGGGAGTCGTTGGACCGGCCATACGCTCCTATATCCACAGCAAGGAATCGGCAGTTGGCGTCAGCAATAGCCATGAGTACAATTGAGAAGTATTTTTTATAGTTATAGTACTCTGATCCTGTTCCTGCCGGTTTTGCAATCCTAATGTGTTTGCCGTCCACAGCACCAACACAATTTGGAAAATTACACATTCGCTCAAATTGTTCGGAACTTCTCATCCAGATTTCCATTGTTGGTTGTGGGATATACTCCAGCTGTAAAGTGTCCCAAATCGCACGACATGTGTCCTTCACAATTCCGCCAATAGTGGAAATCCCCAGCCGGAATTGGAAATGGAGTGAAGTCAAAGACTCACCCGTAGCTAGGAAGCTGCAGGGAAAAATAAAAAAAAATGTAAAAAAAAATTGCACAGACCATCAACCAAGAAAAACAAGTGGAATGGCCTCAAACCAACAAATTACATGCTACAGTAAATGCGGCGCAATGTGTCAGCGCAGTATTCTCTGCAGCATGTAATAACATTCAATATGACCAATGACACAAGAAAAAAAAACAAGTGGAATGGCCTCACATAAACCAACAAATGACATGCTACAGTAAATGCGGCGCAATGTGTCAGCGCAGTATTCTCTGCAGCATGTACTCACATTCAATATGAGCAATGACATAAAGAAAAAATGCTTACCGCAGTGTCACCATGAGCCGCTCCGCCGGTGTGATGGCAAGCCTCATCCTTGTGTCCTGCCTTTGGATGACATCCTCTATTTTTCCAACCAAATAATCGAAATGTTCCATCCTCATCCGTACATAACTAAAGAATTTTTGGGGGTTGCACCGCAACTCCAGATAGAGAGTGGACTGGACACCCCTGGTCATCCGCAGCTCATTGATTGGATGTATCCAGAATCGTCGCCTTCTCCGTTGCATCATCCGTCTTTCTGCTGCCGCCTCCTTCTCCCGCACTATGATATCCAGGCGATTCGTCTCAAATATAACTTCAGTAACCAAACTCGAAATCCTCCCAATTACACCATCCATCATTGCCACTAAACTAAAACCCTCAAAGATGTGCTGTAAATACAGTCAGTATATAGATTTCCCTAGTTTCCAGTAGCCAATCAAATTTTGGTGCCTCCCATTTTAAAAACGGATCCGTCGTAAAAACGTATGCAACGGATGGAAAAAACGTATGCAACGTATGCAACGCATCCAGCATTTCAACGGAACCGTTTATCGGATTTGCGACGGTTTTGCGACGGATCCGTCGAAATGCTGTATTCGTTGCATACGTTTTGCAGTTTTTTGACGCATCCGTTTTTTCGGGAAAAAGACGTTTTTGGGACGGATTGCAGTTAACGCTAGTGTGAAAGTAGCCTTATTTAGGTCAATACATTTTATGCTTATTTATAAACAGTTTTCAATATATATATTCTCTACTTGTGGAACAGACAATAATACCAGACAAATTAGTTAAAGAGGATCTTTCACCAATGGACTCACTATGTAATAGTGGCTGCAGAGTAGAATAAAATGTGTTTGTTTTTTATTTCACCACTATGTGGAGATATTCGCAATTAAAGTATTTGACCTCTAATGAGTTAATGCTCATTAAGTCCAACTGGCTGGTATCAGATAGTTTTGAGGGGAGGGGTGGTGTACTACTTCTCCCTGTATGATGTTGCCTAACAGGCAGCAACATTCAAAGGAGAGAAGACAAACCCACCATTGATTGTAGCAGATTTCTCAGTGTGTAAGATGTAATGTTACAAATCTGATCTCCTGGTCTAACCTCCTGGGTCATCCCATGTCAAGTGAACCAATGATTTTTACCTCTATATTTGTAATTCTTTTGAGATTTCGTTATTTGGTAATAGTGTCAGAGAATGCAAAATGTGAAGAAGAAAAAAAATTCTAGATTTTTTTTTTCTTTTTAATTGATTTTGAAATTTCGGAAAAAGTGCGAATTTCAATGTTGCCCGCCTTTACATGACTCGTCATAACTCAGGCTAGAAAAAAGATAGCGAAATAAAATAAACACCATTCTACTCAGAACTGTACAGGCTTTCACCAGATATGTCACAAGAGTAGCTTTGTTAATATGCAAAATTTAAAAATGCATTTATGAAAAAAACGTTTCATTTAAAAATTTCAAAAACTGCACATGTGCCTGCTATGCTCCTAGCCACATCTGTATTAAAATACAAAATACAAGTTGGGATCATATTTAAAATAATAAAACTATTACAGTGTCAATTCGAAAATCTTGAATTCAGATCTGTTCAGCCTGTGGTCCAGGGTGGATAAAAATCAATGTTTTTAAAAAAAAAAAAAAAAAAAAAAAAAAAAAAAATCGGATTTTTTTTTTATTTAAATCGGATTTTTTTTATTTAAATCGGATTTTTTTCAGTAAACTGCTTTTTGAGGAAAATATTTTACCATCCAAAGGTTCTTCCATCATGAGATAAAGCTGAGTTGTTTAACTCAGTAGAATAAAGGCTGTACAGGTCCTTCTCAAAAAATTAGCATATAGTGTTAAATTTCATTATTTACCGTAATGTAATGATTACAATTAAACTTTCATATATTATAGATTCATTATCCACCAACTGAAATTTGTCAGGTCTTTTATTGTTTTAATACTGATGATTTTGGCATACAACTCCTGATAACCCAAAAAACCTGTCTCAATAAATTAGCATATCAAGAAAAGGTTCTCTAAACGACCTATTACCCTAATCTTCTGAATCAACTAATTAACTCTAAACACATGCAAAAGATACCTGAGGCTTTTATAAACTCCCTGCCTGGTTCATTACTCAAAACCCCCATCATGGGTAAGACTAGCGACCTGACAGATGTCAAGAAGGCCATCATTGACACCCTCAAGCAAGAGGGTAAGACCCAGAAAGAAATTTCTCAACAAATAGGCTGTTCCCAGAGTGCTGTATCAAGGCACCTGAATGGTAAGTCTGTTGGAAGGAAACAATGTGGCAGAAAACGCTGTACAACGAGAAGAGGAGACCGGACCCTGAGGAAGATTGTGGAGAAGGACCGATTCCAGACCTTGGGGAACCTGAGGAAGCAGTGGACTGAGTCTGGTGTGGAAACATCCAGAGCCACCGTGCACAGGCGTGTGCAGGAAATGGGCTACAGGTGCCGCATTCCCCAGGTAAAGCCACTTTTGAGCTACAGAGAAGCAGCACTGGACTGTTGCTAAGTGGTCCCAAGTACTTTTTTCTGATGAAAGCAAATTTTGCATGTCATTCGGAAATCAAGGTGCCAGAGTCTGGAGGAAGACTGGGGAGAAGGAAATGCCAAAATGCCTGAAGTCCAGTGTCAAGTACCCACAGTCAGTGATGGTGTGGGGTGCCATGTCAGCTGCTGGTGTTGGTCCACTGTGTTTCATCAAGGGCAGGGTCAATGCAGCTAGCTATCAGGAGATTTTGGAGCACTTCATGCTTCCATCGGCTGAAATGCTTTATGGAGATGAAGATTTCATTTTTCAGCACGACCTGGCACCTGCTCACAGTGCCAAAACCACTGGTAAATGGTTTACTGACCATGGTATTACTGTGCTCAATTGGCCTGCCAACTCTCCTGACCTGAACCCCATAGAGAATCTGTGGGATATTGTGAAGAGAAAGTTGAGAGACGCAAGACCCAACACTCTGGATGAGCTTAAGGCCGCTATTGAAGCATCCTGGGCCTCCATAACATCTCAGCAGTGTCACAGGCTGATTGCCTCCATGCCACGCTGCATTGAAGCAGTCATTTCTGCCAAAGGATTCCCGACCAAGTATTGAGTGCATAACTGAACATTATTATTTGTTGGTTTTTTTGTTTGTTATTAAAAAACACTTATTTGATTGGATGGGTGAAATATGCTAATTTATTGAGACAGGTTTTTTGGGTTATCAGGAGTTGTATGCCAAAATCATCAGTATTAAAACAATAAAAGACCTGACAAATTTCAGTTGGTGGATAATGAATCTATAATATATGAAAGTTTAATTGTAATCATTACATTATGGTAAATAATTAAATTTAACACTATATGCTAATTTTTTGAGAAGGACCTGTATATGTGTAACATTCACAATGTCATGCTCTTCCAGAGGTTTCTGTAGGATTAGTGGGCAGTTTCTCTCCTATATTATCACAGACGCCCGCATTACTTACGCAGTTCTCAAAACTGAATTTGACTCCGCAGAGGTCCCAGCCTCTTCTTCACGGCAAAAATGTTACAACATGAACAGAGTTGAGAAATGACCTTAATCCTATTGTTCTACAAACCTATGAATACAGAATCAACCCCTTCAGTGCCAAGTCCAAGAAGTTAGACAATATGTTTCTGATTTTTGGAGTGGAATAGATATGCACAACACAAGAAGAATGTGAATCTAAGTGTGAGGAGGAGGAAGGGCAAGCAGACAAGAAAATTAAAGTGAAACTTTGAGCACAATACTGTAGCATAGCCACAGACAGACAAGTCTGGATCTGTTTGTGTGTACGATCTGAGGTTTATTACATTCTTTCCTTATAATGGCAGCAGGCCGTAAAAGAGACCCAGTTTGGGAATATTTTAATGAAGCTTGCCCTTCCTCCTCCTCACACTTAGATTCACATTCTTCTTGTGTTGTGCAGATCTATTCCACTCCAAACAATCAGAAACATATTGTCTAACTTCTTGGACTTGGCACTGAAGGGGTTGATTCTGTATTCATAGGTTTTTAGAACAATAGGATTAAGGTCTTTTTCTCAACTCTGTTCAGGTTGTAACATTTTTGCCGTGAAGAAGAGGCTGGGACCTCTGCGGAGTCAAATTCAGTTAGGTAGAAACTTTGATTTAAATCACTGATTTAAATCAAGCCTTACTGACTAGTGATTTAAATCGTGATTTAAATCAGTTAGATTTAAATCAAATCCACCCTGCCAGTGTGGTCTAACAGTGTGTGGTCTGGATTTACCAAATAATCCAGGATTTTTAGATATTACTGTATTATGTTATTATGTTACAGCTTAGAAGCAGGAGAGGACAGAGGAGAAAGGTTTGTTAGGGCTCATGAGAATGACCAGGGGTAGACGGTGACTGCAGAGCAGATGACCGGCCGGCACCTCGGGCCTCCAGAGGCCACATCCACTCCAAATCTTAACACCCAAGAAACTCCTCAAATGGAGGGAGAAAAATATTCTTAACATCCAGTTCATGTATTGTACAAACCAGGACTATGAAGAGGAGGAGTTTGTGAAAACCTCGGTTACAGGAAGCAGAAAGGGGACTCAGCAATACCGGACTGTCATCTCATGTAGGGAAACAGAAATAAAAACAAGGGTTTTTTCATTCAGCAAAGACAGTGAAGTCCATGACGTGGTAGAAGGCGGCACAAGATCGGCAATGGATGACATAACTGGTGATGTGACCCCTGAATATGATCGGCGCTGGTGGCGGCTACTGGACTCTCCAAAGATTGTGAAAATGAAGATGTAGAAGTGACTTTTTTGCACATTCTGGTCCAGCGCCGTCCTTTGTGTATCCAAGGAAACCAGACATTGTAAAAGTGAACAAAAATCAGATATTGACTCAGGTGGAGCCCAACACCATGACAGGCTGTCCATTGCTAGTAAGCACTTATGGAAAAGATGACATTTCACCCACTAGAAGGGACACAATGATAGAAGGCCAGTGTAAAAACCTACTATTAATTGTTTGATTCGCTCATATTTTATAGAACGAGGATTTAACTACTGTACTATTCTTAAACACTTCAGAAATGACATTTAGTGATAGAATAGAAAAAAAATGGTTAACTTATAAATAGGTGGTAAAAATATTGGTTCCTTTAATCTTGTTTTTAACATGTAATTAGGATGAGACTATTTAGAAAATCACACTTGAGGATATGATCACCTTTTTTTCTTGTTCGATGCATTCAGGTTGAAAATGCTGAGCAAGTTGTGTTATGATGATTAAGATGTATTTATTCTGGCACTTCGGTATTTATTTTTTGTGTTTCTTTATTGTTGCATATAAATGTTGAATTCAATAAGTTGTAATTTGAAAAGAAAAAAGGAAGAAACTCGCACAAACATAAAATCCGATGATTCAAGGCTTAAAAAAGAAAATGAAATTTGACAGGTCCCAAGTTGAATCCCTGTACAAATATAAAGGACACAAGTAACACATGCATTTTTTCAGAATTTTAAAACATGTTTTTTTCACAATTGCGCATCAAAATTTTGAATTTGATTTCTCCAAAACAAAATGTAAAGAAACAGTCTTGTGACATATCAAATGAAAGCCGGTACCGTTCTGAAAAAATAATGCCTCTCCACCTCTTTAACTTAATTCTAGCCCGAGATATGATAGAAAATGTAAAGCCATACCAGGCCAAAATTCACGCTTTTTCAAAACTTTAGAGGTCTGTAAAAAATTGATGAAGAAAAAAAATTCAAAACTTTTAATTTGTAATTACCGTATATACTCGAGTATAAGCCGACCCGAGTATAAGCCGACCCCCCTAATTTTGCCACAAAAAACTGGGAAAACTTATTGACTCGAGTATAAGCCTAGGGTGGAAATGCAGTGTTTATACTGGCCCCATAGATGCCCCAATACAGTGCTCTGCAGTGTTTATACTGGCCCCATAGATGCCCCAATACAGTGCTCTGCAGTGTTTATACTGGCCCCATAGATGACCCAATACAGTGCTCTGCAGTGTTTATACTGGCCCCATAGATGCCCCAATACAGTGCTCTGCAGTGTTTATACTGGCCCCATAGATGCCCCAATACAGTGCTCTGCAGTGTTTATATTGGCCCCATAGATGCCCCAATACAGTGCTCTGCAGTGTTCATAGTGACCCCATAGATGCCCCAATACAGTGCTCTGCAGTGTTCATAGTGGCCCCATAGATGCCCCAATACAGTGCTCTGCAGTGTTCATAGTGGCCCCATAGATGCCCCAATACAGTGCTCTGCAGTGTTCATAGTGGCCCCATAGATGCCCCAATACAGTGCTCTGCAGTGTTCATAGTGGCCCCATAGATGCCCCAATACAGTGCTCTGCAGTGTTCATAGTGACCCCATAGATGCCCCAATACAGTGCTCTGCAGTGTTCATAGTGGCCCCATAGATGCCCCAATACAGTGCTCTGCAGTGTTCATAGTGGCCCCATAGATGCCCCAATACAGTGCTCTGCAGTGTTCATAGTGGCCCCATAGATGCCCCAATACAGTGCTCTGCACTGTTTATATTGGCCCCATAGATGCCCCAATACAGTGCTCTGCAGTGTTCATAGTGGCCCCATAGATGCCCCAATACAGTGCTCTGCAGTGTTCATAGTGGCCCCATAGATGCCCCAATACAGTGCTCTGCAGTGTTCATAGTGGCCCATAGATGCCCCACATTAATCTGTGCGATGGCCGCTGCTGCTGCAATAAAAAAAAAAAAAAGCCATACTCACCTCGCTACTTGCAGCTCCCAGCGTCTGGTCCCGGCGTCTGTCTGCACTTTCTGATCAGGCAGAGGGCGCCGCGCACACTAGTGCGTCATCGCGCCCTCTGACCTGAACAGTCAGAGCGCAGATAGACGCCGGGAAGATGGATCGGCGACTGGAACGAGGACAGGTGAATATAACATACTCACCTAGTCCTGGCGATCCTCGCGCTGTCCCCTCCTGTCTTCCGCGCTGCAGCTTCTTTCTCTATCAGCGGTCACCGGCACCGCTGACAAGAGAAATGAATACGCGGCTCCGCCCCTATGGGAGGTGGAGCCGCTTATTCATATCTCTAATGAGCGGTCCCACGTGACCGCTGAAGAGAGGAAGAAGCTGCAGCGCGGAAGCCCGTGGGACGGCAGGGACAGCGCGAGGATCGCTGGGACTAGGTAAGTATACCCCAGCGCCCTCAGCCCCTCACCCGCCGACCCTGCCACTACCGTGACTCGAGTATAAGCCGAGGGGGGCACTTTCAGCCCAAAAATTTGGGCTGAAAATCTCGGCTTATACTCGAGTATATACGGTAACTAAAGTTGTACTTCATAAAAAATAAAAACATCTAAAGAAGTCAGTTTAAAAAAATATTCATATTTGGATCACTTGATATGGAATGACCCTCTCCTGTATAAGTCAGTGTGGAGGGGGTTAGGGTAAATCCAGCTGAGTCACATTACAAATACTTCAATTATCTCTGAAAGCAAGGTCACTTCTGCTGTACAGCCCCTATCCTCACTATCTGCCCAAAGCTGACAGCACAAAATGTCAGTATCACACTTAAGTTTGTTGAGTTCAGGCATATTGCAATCGCTCTGCAGTGCGATCAGAGTAGGCTGTCATGTCTCACACAGGAGGAGCCCAGGTTACTACTGTGTGAGATAACAGCCTGCTCTGATTTCACTGCAGAGCGATTGCAAATTGCCTAAACACAGAAAACATACAGAAAACATACAGTGTCTTGCAAAAGTCTTCACCCTCCTCAGATTTTTGTGTGTTTTGCTACCTCACAACCTGGAATTTCACTCATTCTTTGAGGGTTTGCATCAGTTCATGTAAAGAACATGCCTACTACTGTGAACATTTGGGATTTGTTTTTAATTGTGAAGCAAACAAATAGGACAAAATAACTGAAAACATCAGTGTGCATAACGATTCAGCCCCCCTAAAGTCAGTACTTTGTAGAGCCTCCTTTTGCGGCAATCACAGCTGCAATGGCTTTGACTAGATCACTCCAAAACATCTACATGTATCCCTTTAAACCACTCGAGTGTTTCTTTAGCAGCATGCTTTGTGTCATTGTCTTGTTGGAAGGTGAACCTCTGTCACAGCCTCATATCACTGACAAATAGGGATTATAAATACAGAGTCTGCTAAGCTCCATTGCAGGGACTCATGCATATACAACAAATGGTAAAGCACACATGTATAAGGAAGTACATGGAAAGCTAAGGGACTAATATAGCAAAGTGCTCATGGGTAAACTTTCCCCAGTATGTAGAGAAAGGGCACAGATTAAATAATACACTTACATGTATGGACCAATCTCCCACAATGGGCAGGAGGATTGGGAGATTGTGAAACAGCTTAGCTGCAGCTATTGACAGCAGTTTACAAGGGGTTAAACTGCTACAATCTGCTTTTGAGCCCATTGAGAGTTACTGGCCTTGTCTGCTGTGTAATACATCAGACACTGGCTCCGTAGACATGTATGGAAGATGCTAACAAGAGGACAAGTCAAGTTTAAACGTAAGGATTAGAGAATTAAGATGGAGACCCCATTGGATGAAGAGTTTTTTCCCATAACCATAATATCTAGGGCTGGTATTTACCTCATTTAGGATGATCCAAACCGCAGAATTCTGTAAAACTGTAAGTCGGAATGCTGAAATAGGATTTAGCCCAGGATCTACAGGTCCTTCTGCAACTCCATCTTCAAATTTCCCTTTGAAAAGATTATAGAAAAATGTCTCAACCATTTTAGTTAAAAGGGTTTTCAGAACTTTGATATTGATGGCCTATTAGGATAGGTTGTCCATGTCATTTTGGAGACGGGCTGGAGGTACACAGTATTCTTCTGGCAGGCGCAGAACCTGGTAACAGCTTAGCGTTAGTGGTACTAAATGTCCGACCCTTACTAATTTGATATTGAGGACCTATACTAATATCAATATACGGTACATATTTAAAAGGGACTTTTTTTAATCAGTTTTCATGTTCTGTTTGTATATTCTTTTAGTTTGTTTTATTTTAACATGATATTGGCTTTGTGTTATTACCCAATATAAGCAGACAGAAAGAAAATTACCTTCACTTTAAAATGTGGAATGATCACACTTACCATTATTTTATACATGAACTCAAGCATTCTACAGGGAGCATGCGCAATGTCCTATGCTGGAGAAACGCAGTTCTATATAGTTCTTTAATTTCATATCTCCAATATCAACACTAGATTTAGGAAACTCACACTGCCATTTACCATCTTATGAGGCTGTGTGCAGTGGGCAACAATAGGGGGTTACTGTCATACTTTCAGTGGTCACCACAAATGGCTTCAGAAGACAACTGGTAGCCACTTATCTCTAGCTATCCATAGAAACACAATGCCCGTTTGGTTGAGGTACAACGACACATGAAGCAAGTAAGCAGGGAATCATTGACGAGTTCTAAATACTTTCTTTCAATCTAAACTCATAAGAATACAATACAAAGACAAAAATTACCAGAATCTTACCTATTCTGAAAAACGCATCTGAAAGGCGATTGGCTTTGGTTTTGTTGCTTAAATCCCAAATGTCTTTCTAAAAATGAAAAACCACACTTAATTTTATGAGAATTAAAGAAACTTTTTCATGAAACTGAGATATTTTAAACAATGGCAGTAATTAATATATATTAACTACTGGACAACCCTTTTGAATGCCCCCAGTGTGCTTAAAGAAAAACTCCTATTATGTTTTTTAAGTCATTAGTTGTGTGTATATGCATTAACCTTTACAATGCAAGCCTATGGAGCGTCAGAACGAAACTCTATAGGCTCTTACTGTGAGACATACGGCTCACACAGAGAATAAAGTGAGACCCCGATGTCACTAAGAAGCAGAAAAGAACAGCACTGGACACCGGAGAGAGCAGTGGTTGGAAAGTTTATTAATACAAGCACATATATACACATTTAATGTATAAAAACACTCAGTGGGAGTGTTTTTTAAGATAGATAGAGATATAGCGGTGACCATCAAAGCAAACATAGGAGTGCTTATCCAAATGAGTTCTCCTCTGTGTCGGAAGGCTGGCTGATATACAAGTACTTCTCACTAAATTTGAATATCATCAAAGATGGAAATTTATTTCAGTTCTTCAATACAAAAAGTGAAACTCATTATATAGAGTCATTACAAACAGAGTGATCTATTTCAAGTGTTATTTCAGTAAATTAGAATTCTTGATAACAACAGCTTGAAAAATGATTTTAAAATCTGAAATGTTGGCCTACTGAAATGTATGTTCAGTAAATGCTCTCAATACTTGGTCGGGGCTCCTTTTTGCATCAATTACTGCATCAATGCGGCGTGGCATGGAGGCGATCAGCCTGTGGCACTGCTGAGGTGTTATGGACGCCCAGGTTGCTTTGATAGCAGTCTTCAGCTTGTCTGCATTCTTGGATCTGGTGTCTCATCTTTCTCTTGACAATACCCCATAGATTCTCTATGGGGTTAAGGTCAGGCGAGTTTGCTGGCCAACCAAGCACAGCGATACTGTTGTTTGTAAACCAGGTGTTGGTATTTTCGGCAGTGTGGACAGGTGCCAAGTCCTGCCGGAGAATGAAATTTCCATCTGCAAAAAGCTTGTCAGCAGAGGGAAGCATGAAGTGCTCTAAAATATTCCTGGTAGACGGCTGCGCTGACTTTGGTCTTTATAAAACATAGTGGACCTACACCAGCAGAAGACATGGCTCCCCAAACTATCACTGATTGTGGAAACTTCACACTAGACCTTAAGCAGCTTGGATTGTGTGCCTCTCCACTCTTCCTCCAGACTCTGGGACCTTGATTTCCAAATGAAATGCAAAACTTACTTTCATCTGAAAACAACAACTTGGACCACTGAGCAACAGTCCAGTTCTTTTTCTCCTTGGCCCAGGTAAGATGCTTCTGGCGTTGTCTATTGATCATGAGTGGCTTGACACAAGGAATGCGACACTTGTAGCCCATGTCCTGGATACGTCGAAGCGATGACTCCAGCAGCAGTCCACTCCTTGTTAATCTCCCCCCAAATTTTTGAATGGCCTTTTCTTAACAATTCTTTCAAGCCTGCGGTTATCCCGATTGCTTGTGCACCTTTTTCTACCACACTTTTTCCTTCCACTGAACTTTCCAGTAATATGCTTAGATACAGAACTCTGAACAGCCCACTTCTTTAGCAATGACTTTTTGTGGCTTACCCTACTTGTGTAGTGTGTTAGTGACCCCCTTCTGGACATCTGTCAAGTCAGCAGTCATCCCCATGATTGTGGAGACTACTTAGACTAAGGGACCTTTACAAAAGCTTAGGAAGCCTTTGCAGGTGTTTTTTGTTAATTATTCTAATTTACTGAGATAATGACTTTTGGGTTTTCATTGGCTGTAAGCCATAATCATAATAATAATAATAATAATAATAATAATAATAATAATTTTTATTTATATAGCGCCAACATATTCCGCAGCGCTTTACAAATTATAGAGGGGACTTGTACATACAATAGACATTACAGCATAACAGAAATACAGTTCAAAACAGATACCAAGAGGAGTGAGGGCCCTGCTCGTAAGCTTACAAACTATGAGGAAAAGGGGAGACACGAGAGGTGGATGGTAACAATTGCTATAGTTATTCGGACCAGCCATAGTGTAAGGCTTGGGTGTTCATGTAAAGCTGCATGAACCAGTTAATTAATTTTTATTTTTTTTTTTTTAATATAGGCCACACAGGGATCGTTAGGTTAATGCATTGAGGCGGTAGGCCAGTCTGAACAAATGAGTTTTTAGGGCACGCTTAAAACTGTGGGGATTGGGGATTAATCGTATTATCCTAGGTAGTGCATTCCAAAGAATCGGCGCAGCACGTGTAAAGTCTTGGAGACGGGAGTGGGAGGTTCTGATTATTGAGGATGCTAACCTGAGGTCATCAGCGGAGCGGAGGGCACGGGTAGGGTGGTAGACTGAGACCAGAGAGGAGATGTAGGGTGGTGCTGAGCCATGGAGTGCTTTGTGGATGAGGGTAGTAGTTTTGTACTGGATTCTTGAGTGGATGGGTAACCAGTGTAATGACTGGCACAAGGTAGAGGCATCGGTGTACCGGTTGGTGAGGAATATGATCCTGGCAGCAGCATTCAGGACAGATTGGAGCGGGGAGAGTTTGGTAAGAGGGAGGCCGATAATCATCAATATAAACAGAAATAAACACTTGAGATAGATCACTCTGTCTGTAATGACTATATAATATATGAGTTTCACTTTTTGTATTGAAGAACTGAAATTAACTTTTTGATGATATGCTAATTTAGTGAGAAGCACTTGACGCTGCTGGCTTAATTAGCCAAACCATCCTTCGGCAGAGAGCCATCTACTTTGAATGGTAGCCTTAATATAGCTCCTCCAAATGTTTCTCCTAGATATTCTTTTCAGTTGGATAGCAAGCATATTATAGTAATAATCTGCACTCACAATGAAAAACTTGACAATCCTACTTACATCCTAACCTACACATACAGTTGGGTCCAGAAATATTTGGACAGTGACCAAATCTTCGCGACTTGGTCCCTGCATGCCACCATTTTGGATTTAAAATAAAATGACAGATGCAATTGAAGTGTACTTTCAGGTTTAATCAAAGGGGATGAATTAACAAATCCTTTGAAATTTTTTAAAAGAAACAGAAATCCAGTCTGGTGCAGGCGATCCCGAAAATATGTGATGATTGGCTTATTTTTAAAAAATAGCTTATCGTGGCATATGTTATTAAAGCACAACAAAAAAATCCAAATAACAGCTACACCAGTAGAAATTATACCTTCTTGAGTGCTGAATCGCAATCAAATATTAAATAAGAAGGAATCTTTTTGGATATTTCGGCTACAAACCTTGTACCCGAATGGTTTGAATGATTTGATCAAGAAAGTTTAGAGATATTAATTTATTTTTAATTAGACTTTATAATGTATTATTACCTTTCACTAGAGCATAACTTTTTAAGATATATGGTTCACATGTACATATAAGTTCCTTTTTCCTAATAGTGAATTACATCTTTAGTAGACCCCCCAAGGAACTTATCTAGATGTGTGGTAAGCACATTGAACTCCCAATTGTTTCACTAAAGTTTATAAAACAGAGCCGTGAAAATACTTTTCTTTTTCCACAAGAATGATTTTTTAGCCCCCAGTTTTGTATTGTCCCATTAGTAACAGGATAAATTGGACAACAACTTTTGGGGTCCAATTTCTCCTGAGTACGCCGATACCCCACATGTGGGGGTAAACCACTGTTTGGGCGCACGGCGGAGCTTGGAAGGGAAGGAGCACTCTTTTACTTTTTCAACACAGAATTGTATGGATTGAGATCAGACGTCATGTTGCATTTGCAGAGCCCTGGTGTGACTAAACAGTGGAAACCTCCCAAGTCTAACTCCAACCCCAACACACCCCTAACCCTAATCCCAAACCCAACACACCCCTAACCCCAACACACCTCTAACCCTAATCCCAACCCCAACACACCCCTAACCCCAACACACCAACCCTAATCCCAACCTCAACACACTCCTGACCCCAACACACCCCTAGCCCTAATCCCAACACCAACACACCCCTAACCCCAACACACCCCTAACCCTAATCCCAACCCTAACCATACCCCTAAGCCTGACACACCCCAAACCTAACCGTAAACGTAATCCAAACCCCAACCCCAACTTTAGCCCCAACCCTAACTTTAGCACCAACCCTAACTTTAGCCCCAACCCTAACGGGAAAATGGAAATAAATACATTTTTTTATTTTATTATTTTTCCCTAACTAAGGCGGTGATAATGGGGGGTTTGATTTACTATTTATAGCGGGTTTTTATGTTTGGCAGCTGTCACACAGTAAGACACGCTTTTTATTGCAAAAAAATATTTTTTGCGTTACCACATTCTGAGAGCTATAATTTTTCCATATTTTGTGTCATGTCATCTTGAGTCATGTGAGGGTTTTTTGTGGGACGAGTTGACGTTTTTACTGGTATCATTTTCGGGCACATTACATTTTTTGATCGCTTTTTATTACGATTTTTGTTAGGCAGAATGAACAAAAACCAGCAATTCGTGGGGTGGGGGGGCGTTTATACCGTTCCGAATTGGGAAAATTGATAAAGCAGTTTTATTCTTCAGGTCAGTACGATTACAGCAATACCTCATATATATCATTTTTTATGCTTTGGCGCTTTTATACAATAAAAACGATTTTATAGAAAAAATTATTTTTGCATCGCTATATTCGAAGGGCTATAATTTTTTTTATTTTTTCTCTGATGATGCTGTATGGGGGCTGTGTGCACACGTTGCTTTTTTTCACGTTTTTCGCTATAAAAACGCATAAAATGCATACATTATGCATCCCATCATTTATTATTATTTATTTATATAGCACCATTGATTCCATGGTGCTGTACATGAGAATGGGTTACATACAAGTTACAGATATCAGATACAGTAAACAAACTAACAATGACGGACTGATACAGAGGGGCGAGGACCCTGCCCTTGCGGGCTTACATTCTACAGGATTATGGGGAAGGAGACAGTAGGTTGGGGTTTGCAGGAGCTCCGGTGTTGGTGAGGCGGTAGCTTCGATAGTGATGAGGCGGCAGCGGGGTCAGTGCAGGCTGTAGGCTTTCCTGAAGAGATGAGTTTTCAGGTTCCGTCTGAAGGATCCGACTGTGGTTGATAGTCGGACGTGTTGGGGCAGAGAGTTCCAGAGGATGGGGGATATTCGGGAGAAGTCTTGGAGGCGATTGGATGAGGAGCGAATAAGTGTGGAGGAGAGAAGGAGGTCTTGGGAGGACCGGCGATTGCGTGAGGGAAGATATCGGGAGATTAGTTCAGAGATATATGGGGGAGACAAGTTATGGATGGCTTTGTAGGTCAGTATTAGTAATTTGAACTGGATACGCTGAGGGAATGGGAGCCAGTGAAGAGATTTGCAGAGGGGGGAAGCGGAGGGGTAGCGAGGAGAGAGATGGATTAGTCGGGCAGCAGAGTTAAGGATGGACTGGAGAGGTGCAAGGGTGTTAGCAGGGAGGCCACAGAAAAGGATGTTGCAGTAGTCAAGGCGGGAGATGATGAGGGCGTGCACAAGCATTTTAGTAGATTGGGGGTTGAGGAAAGGACGGATCCTGGAGATATTTTTGAGCTGGAGGCGACAGGAGGTGGAAAGAGCTTGGATGTGTGGTTTGAAGGACAGGGCAGAGTCGAAGGTATTCAGAATGCATTCCACAATTTTTGTGCACATGATGTGTTTTTTCCACGAAAAAAAAAACGCATCACTGTAAAAAATGCAGCATATTCATTAATTTTGCGGATTTTTCGTGGTTTTCTCGCTATTTATATGCATTGGAAAGCTCCTGGAAAAAAAAGCGTCAAAAACGCACAAAAACGTGTCGAAAACAACGCATGCGGATTTCTTGCAGAAAATGTCCAGTTTTGCTCAGGAAATTTCTGCAAGAAATCCTGAATGTGTGCACATAGCCTTACGGGGGTTTTTTTTAATTTACATAAAGAAATGTATTTATTGGAACAATATTTTTTTATTTATTTAGGATTTTTTTTTTTTTTACACATGTAAATATTTTTCTTTTTTTTACTTTGTCCCAGTATGGGACATCATGTTATAGTGTCAGATCACTGACCTGACACTTTGCAATGCACTGTGTCAGATCAGCGATCTGACAGGCACTTCAGGAGTCTTACCGCCACCTGCTCTGAGCAGGCGCTTGCAAGCCACCTCCCTGCAGGACCGAGAAGGAGCCCCTGCGGGGCCTGCAGGAAGGAGACGCTCGGAGCAACGCGATCACATTGCGTTTTTCTGAGGGTCTCAAGGAAGCATGCAGGGAGCCCCCTCCCTGCGCAATGCTTCCCTATGTCGCCGGAACTCTGCGATCATGTTTGATCGCAGTGTTCCGGGGGTTAATGTGCTAGGAGCGGCCTGTGATCGCTCCTGGCACATAGTGCCAAATGTCAGCTGTGATAGTCAGCCGACACCCGGCCCCGATTGGTCGCGCTCCCCCCGTGAGCACGGCTGATCGCGTTAGACATATACGGGCCCATACCAACTTGACGGGATAGTACGTCTAATATCAGAAATGGGTTAAATAAGCCAATCATCACATTTTCGAGAGCGCCAGCACCAGACTGGATTTCTGTTTCTTTTAACCTTTCACCTGCGGACGACTGAGGATCTCCCCATTGACCAGGAGCCGTGCAGCAGACCGAGTAACTAGGACCTTGGTTTGGGACACTCCCCCAGGGCAAACACGCTGTCCCTTCAACCTCAGTTTGGTGAGTGCATCAGCTTTACACTTTTATTTGTGATATTTTTAATCCTGCGCGGTGCTGTCCCTTTTATATTTTCTATCCTCAGGGTGCTATGTGAAAACTTTGAAATGTTTTGGAATTACAACCATTTTTCTACTAAGTCTCAATTCAGGGGAGCAAAAGTAATTGGACAAATTAACTTTACCATAAATAAAATGTTCATCTTTAATACTTTGTATAGAATCTTTTGCAGACAATGACTGCATGAAGTCTGGAAGCCATGGACGTCACCAAACGCCGAGTCTCTTCCTTTGTGATGCTTTGCCAGGCTTTTACTGCAGCTGACTTTAGTTGTTGCTTATGTGTGGGACTTTCTGCCTTAAATTTTGTCTTAAGCATGTGAAATGCATGATTGACGGGCTTGAGGTCTGGTGATTGACTTGGCATTGAATAATATTCCACTTGTTTGCCTTAAACTCCTGGGTTGCTTTCACAGTATGCTTTAGGTCACTGTCCATCTGTACTGTGAAGCGCTGTCCAATGACCCTTGCTGCATGTGGTTGTAATCTGAGCATAAAGTATAGCCCTGTACACTTCAGAATACATATGGCTACTTCTGTCTTCAGTCACATCATCAATAAACACTATTGAACCAGTGCCACTCAAAGCCATGCATGCCACTGCCTCCATCATGATTTACAAAGGATGTGGCGTGCTTTGGATGACAAGCCGTTCCAAGCCTTCTCCATACTTTTTTCTTCCCATCATTCTGGTACAGATTGATATTAGTTTCCTCTGTGCAAAGAATGTTTTTCCAGAACAGGGCTGGCTTCTTTAGATATTCTTTGGCAAAGTCTGATTTGGTCTTTTTAATTTTAACGCTGAATAATTGTTTGTACCTTGTGGTGAACCCTCTGTATTTGCTCCTGTGAAGTCTTTTCTTTATGGTAGACTTAGATACTGTAGCACCTACTTTCTTTAGAGTGTTCTTTACTTGGGAGTATGTTGTAGAAAGGCTTTTAATCACTATGGATAGGATTCTGTAATCATCCACCACTGTGGTCTTTTCTGGATGTAAGCAACAGCTTACAAATGCAAATGCCACACCTGGAATCAGCGTCAGACCTTTTACTTGCTTAATTGATGATGAATCAATGAAGGAAAAGCCAATGCAGCCCATTAAAGAGCTTCTGAGATAAATGTCCAATTATTTTTGGTCACCTTAAAAAGCAGCTACTTATTAAGGAGCTGTAATTCACAAACCCTTACTACAATGAGGCTGTGAATACCCTCAAATTAAAGCTGGGAGTCTGCACTCTAAGCCCATATTGATTACAAAAACATATTCAAGCTAAACCTATATAAATGGCTAAAGGCCAAAACTTGCACCAGTGCCAAATATTTCTGGACCTAATTGTACATGTCTTACAGCTCAGCTGCACCTATATATTAGATTACTTACAATTCCTAGTGTAAAATCTACACTTACTAGAATGCAGTTCATCAAGCACGGAATGCTAGGAGATTACAGTTTGGAAGCATACAGAATTGTAATTGCCCTTCTGGACTTTACAATAGGCTCTAAAGTATTTACTAAAGTTATCAATTCTTTATGCATAATAATTCTAAACTACATTGTAAAATGTTCAGCAAACAGGAATTATTATACCTGGTAAGGTAAAACGTCCACAGTTGTGTTTGCTAACAAGTCTCCAGGATGTTCAGGGTTTCCACTGCGGAACAGATACCTATAAATGAAAGCAAACAAAGACCTTTTAGACAGTATTGGTGTAAATACCGGTGACCGCAGGCCTAAATAACCCAGCCACCACATGCATTAGCCATGGAACCACTCCCAGCAATATTTTTAACAAGGAAGAGAATTGGAGTGAAAACAATTCACCAAAAAGTAAAATCCAAATACCGTATATACTCGAGTATAAGCCGACCCGAGTATAAGCCGACCCCCCTAATTTTGCCACAAAAAACTGGGAAAACTTATTGACTCGAGTATAAGCCTAGGGTGGAAATGCAGCACCTACCGGTGAATTTCAAAAATAAAAATAGATACCAATAAAAGTAAAATTAATTGAGACATCAGTAGCTGCGTTCATATATCCCCATATCTGCCCCATACTGTGCTCTGCTGCGTTCATATATCCCCATATCTGCCCCATACTGTGCTCTGCTGCGTTCATATATCCCCATATCTGCCCCATACTGTGCTCTGCTGCGTTCATATTGCCCCATAGATGCTCGGTATAAGTCTGTGCCATGGCCGCTGCTGCTGCAATAAAAAAAAAAAAAAAAAGCCATACTCACCTCGCTGATTGCAGCTCCCAGCGTCCGGTCCCGGCGTCTCTCTGCACTGACTGATCAGGCAGAGGGCGCCGCGCACACTATATGCGTCATCGCGCCCTCTGACCTGAACAGTCAGAGCGCAGATAGACGCCGGGAAGATGGATCGGCGCCCGGCGGCTGGAACGTGGACAGGTGAATATAACATACTCACCTAGTCCTGGCGATCCTCGCGCTGTCCCCGCCTGTCACAGCTGTCTTCGGTGCCGCAGCTTCTTTCTCCATCAGCGGTCACCGGCACCGCTGATTAGAGAAATGAATAGGCGGCTCCGCCCCTATGGGAGGTGGAGCCGCCTATTCATTTTTCTAATGAGCGGTCCCACGTGACCACTGAAGAGAGGAAGAAGCTGCAGCGCCGAAGCCCGTGGGACGGCAGGGACAGCGCGAGGATCGCTGGGACTAGGTAAGTATACCTCAGCGCCCTCTCCCCCGCCGACCCCACCGCTACCGTGACTCGAGTATAAGCCGAGGGGGGCACTTTCAGCCCAAAAATTTGGGCTGAAAATCTCGGCTTATACTCGAGTATATACGGTAGTTTAAGATTATACATATATGGCACTGAAAAATATATATATCACAATAAATAACAGGACATAAGCTCCTTTGAATTGAGGACTCAAGCGCAGCACCACATGTAGACCGACAGGACATCAGGGTAAGAAGAAACCAAAAAACTAATAAAGTGCCCGTGCTACAAGTACAGTCTGTATCTTAATACCCATGACAGGAAAAGCCATAAACATACTAATATAGTCACAGTGACCGATGATGGCGTATCACATTAACAATATCATCCCATGGCATTCATATAAAGTATCATGTGCAAATTAGTTACTCTTAACTATAGCTGCCAGGTCGACCGCACGTGTACCCCTGTGCGCGTTTCGCGTGGGCTTCGTCAGGGGGGCTGTGATCACTTGAGTCCTCAATTCAAAGGAGCTTATGTCCTGTTATTTATTGTGTTATATATATTTTTCAGTGCCATATATGTATAATCTAATATATAATTGCCTAGAATACTACTTCCTGCAATTTGTGCCAACTTCCGTGGCTTTGTCCGGAGCTAATGTCCGGAGCTAATGTGCGGAGATAATGTCCGGAGCTAATGTCCGGAGCTAATGTCCGGAGCTAATGTCCGGAGCTAATGTCCGGAGCTAATGTCCGGAGCTAATGTCCGGAGCTAATGTCCGGAGATAAGTGACGTCAACAGTGTCCAGTGTCTGATTGGTTGCCGCCTGCTGCGAGCGACCAATCAGAAACGTGCCGTACTGTGACACACTCCGCCCGCCATTTTGGTGTGATTTTTGAATTTTTACCTCACAGCAAGTTTCTACTGCGTGGAGGCGGGCCCAGTGACGTTGCTCTTCAAGCTCCTGCCGAATTTCGTCAAAAAAATGATAATACCATTTACCAAAACTATATATATTTAGTTGTGAAGTGGTTCAGTGACATTTTCACACCAATTTTGAACTTTTGTTTGGTGTTTTCTCCATATACTGCCTATTATTCACTGACTGTTATACTGAGAGACTGCCGTTTATTAACCTCTTCTTTGCCACATTGGGTATATTGCTCTATTATTTGCCACATAAGGACATTGTCCATTATTGCCCAGCAATTTCTCTGCAATATAAACTGCCTATTTATTAATATCTGCATTCCTGCAAAGAACTATTGCCTATTATTAACTGGCTATTTTCCTACTACCTGACACTGCCTCTTATTAAAGGGAACCTGTCACCCCGTTTTTTGAGATTGAGCTATAAATACTGTTAAATAGGGCCTGCGCTGTGCGTTACTATAGTGTATGTAGTGTACCCCGATTCCCCATGTATGCTGAGAAATACATTACCAAAGTCGCCGTTTTCGCCTGTCAATCAGGCTGGTCTGGTCAGGTGGGCGTGTTCACAGCGCATCTCGGCTTTGGGAAAATGGCCGCCGCGATCTCTAATGCGCACGCGCGGCATCCCGCGGCCATTTTCCTGAAGCCCCATGCAGCAGAGCACTCCATCTGCGCACGCGCGGCCCCAAGAAGATGGCCGCCCCCACCGATGCAAGGGATTACAGCGCAGATCGCGCGCTGTGTCTTCACGTGGGCGCAGGGAAGTCGGAACTCTGGACATGCGCACACCACTACGCCACCAACGGAAAGCTGGGGAAGAAAAGAGCGCTGTGAACACGCCCACCTGACCAGACCAGCCTGATTGACAGGCGAAAACGGCGACTTTGGTAATGTATTTCTCAGCATACATGGGGAATCAGGGTACACTACATACACTATAGTAACGCACAGCGCAGGCCCTATTTAACAGTATTTATAGCTCAATCTCAAAAAACGGGGTGACAGGTTCCCTTTAACCTGTTGTTTGCCACCACCACGCTTAAAGCTGTTTAGCTTAGCCAACATGAGCTCTAATAGTAAGGATACTAATGACACAGAGCTAACAAGAATTGTCAAGAGCTGGTGAGTGCAGCCATTTTTTGTTCTTTCTTACTATTATTTATTAATTGTATTATTCTTACATTTGAATAAATAAAGTATATATGGATTCTAGACTCCCGATTCTTTAGAATCGGGCTGCCATCTAGTCTTAAATAAACTATTTGGATTTTACTTTTTGGTGGATTGTTTACACTCCAATTCTCTTCCTTGTTAAAACTATAAATGAAAGCATAATCTTAGCTCATTGTAGACCAGTTTTCAAGCACAATCACCTGACTTAGTAGCTTCCGGACAGGTGTAGAGGACACCTGTAAAATCAACAAACCTGCTGTCTCACACATCTCAGTCTCTCGACCTCTGTACAAATGTTAAGGGACTCTCCCACCAGAATCTTTTATGACCTATCAATAGATAGGTTGTACCCATCCTGTGTCTGAGCAAGTCCTTGCAAGACAAGATTGTGCAAGTGTGACTTTCCTCCCCTGACCGGCATTAATCACTAATAAAACATCCACTATCAGTAGGTATCTCTAGTGGTCAGCTCTCTACTGAAAGTGTTGCACGATCAATCTCAACCATAGGTCATAAGACATAGTTGAAATCCACCTTAAATTGTACAATATAATATAGTACTGAAGTAGTAAAGAGGGTGGTTTCACACTTGCGTTGAAGAGGGCTGCGGATGGCAGCTTACTTCCTCCTTTCTTCCTCCGTGAAGCTCTGCCCACGCTTCGCCTACTGCCACATGCGTCTTGCTTTTCCCTGCGTACCTATCTTTAACATTGGGTACGCAGGGACATGCTTTGTATGCGGATGTGTCCGCATGCGGCGATTTGAGGTGTGCGGTGACCGCACGGAAACGCAAAATTCATTGTGTATGAACACTTTTTCAAGGCACTGTATATGACTGGCGGTAGAATTATTGGAAAAAGAAGTCACAAACCATGGTGTACCTGTGTTTCAGAACTAAAATGTTAGCCTCCTTTCACTTTTACACCATTCTCAATTTAAAAAAAAAAAAAAAAAATCCAAGAGGGAATTTTATCATTATTTTTTATTATAGCGTACATTTATGCCAGCCTATAGACTTGTTCTGCGGCGTACATCAGCTGTGTGTAAATGTTAGAGTACACTAAAAGAATTGGTGCCTTATGATATTATGATAAAGAAAAGTCATTAAATATTAGATAGGTGTGGTCCAACTCTCTGCTATTCTGTCAATCAACTATTTAAAGGCTCTGTCCTTTACTGTTACCTAGAGAAAGTTCTGTACTTTTTGTAGTTTGTGTCTAGTATTAGTTACAAAAATGGTTTCTTTTTAAATGTGGCTTATCATTTGCTTCATAACAATATATTATGTATCTGTTACACTTCACGTTCAGATAGAATTGATAACTCATGGAAATAATATCCAGACCCAGGGTCCATATATCACCTTTGTTTGAATATTCTTGGGCCTTATACAACCTAGAACTCTAAATGACTGTGTGAAGAAGCAGTACTTGATCACCAAACTACTAACCTTTCAACATGCACCGGTTTATCGAACTTGAACAAAATGTAGTCTCCAGCCACAGGGGTGATGGCCCAGAAGAAGTCCTCCCCCAAGTAAGTCTTTTCTAGGGTGTGACCTTGATATACTTTTAAGGATGTTGAAACTTCAGCTGGAGGATTCACGTGAATTTTATGAAGTAATGGTTTTAAAAAATCTTTATCCTATAGGAAGAGCAAAGGCAGATGTGATGGATGGCACCAGAGATCACGCAGAATCCCACTGCTGCCAACACATGTGAAGAACCTGTACCTCGCCCCCCACCTGACATCACTATTATGCCAGATGGATCACGTAATGCAGTATCCCCACTATCACCACCTTGACGTTCCACACCCCCTAGGAACATGCAAGTTCAGCTTGGCACAGTTTTACACAGACACCCCCTGTCCATACGGGGCAAGAGAAGCATGGGGAGTGACAGGATGTGGCCCATGCAGTTACTGACGTGGCACCACACTCGCTAACATCCCTGACAGGCCCTTTTCACTAGCCCCAGTGAAACAGAGTGCTGCAAGCCGGGTAGGACTGCCACCAGTTCCTCGTTAGATATAAGCCCAGTCTGCTAGCAGGATTATATTGGGCCAGAAACCAGCCCCAGCAGCATGGAAAGTTTAAATGAGAAACAGACATGTAAATTCGTGGATCAAGATAAAAGAGCAGCCCAAGGTTAAATTATATATTTAATCGCCTTAAGGGCACACTAGACTACTATATACAAGATACTTACATATGCTAGAGTCAGATATGCAAATACAGATAGCGGTAGGACAAATGATAAAAGCAAAATATATGGGTCAATTACCAGTACATGAAAGGCCTTGGGGCAGGGGCTGCCATACGTGAGCCCCTCTGATCCTTGACTTCTCCCCATATGATATGTCATTGCGACCACTCCAGACAAAAAGCAATGGGTCATGCTGAACATGAGCATTTAAATCCATTTGGTCACTGCCCTCTGGACTAAACCTAAATCCCCTCCCCTTGCCTCTGGCAATTAAAATCACCAGAATCCTTAATAGACAGTGCTAGGGAGGCGCTTTGGTGCCATCGGATCAGGCCGGGCCCCTGCTACGCGTTAGGACCAAATACAGCTTTGTTATCTGGTTTTTACTAGCTCTTCTATGTATCTCCATACTCCTTGGTGCTAAAACAGGTCAAGACCCAGGTGGATGTTCGCTATGTTCTGGGAATCTCGGAAATATACACAATCTACGGCTAGGAAATACCATCTCCATAACTCCTTTTGGAATTATAGCTGACTCAACAAAGCAGTTAGACTGCATGGTTTGGATCCATGAGGGAGTCTTTTCATAGGAGATAGTTGGTGGGGGGGGGTGAATTTCTTCTTTAAAGCAGAGAAGTTGGGCCACCTTGCTGAGCCAGGTCTCCCATTACAGCTGCACTTTTTCGGGAGGATTGTAAGGCTACATTCACATTTGCGGTGCGTCGGGCGCAAGAGGACGCTGCTTGTTGCATTTTTTTGGCGCTATAAAAATGAACGCATGCGTCACAAAACGCAGCGTTTAGCGTGCGTTGTGTCACCGACGCAGCACACAACAATGCAAATGTGAACGTAGCCTAAGCTGCCAATAAGTCCCCCCCATTCTTTACAGCAGATATCTAGTGAAGCACTGAAAGAGGGAAACACATGGGCATGAATCATCATTTGCATTTTTCTTTTAAGTCCCTTTTCTTTTTGACTGGGGATTTTCACTGAGCTGTGAGTAAGGGAATGTAATAACCGAAACACTTCGGTGTCTGAATATTTGTATCATAGTTTTACATGCATTTAAGAAAAAAAAGGTCATTTTTATAAGGAAGACAGAGTGCCGATTTCTCGTCCATTAAATTAATCAAAATGACACACGCAATTCATGAATTTTGCACAAAAAAACAAAACAGTGGAATGTAAACGCAAACAAATATGGCTGCTATCCCTCTGGCAAGCCAATGCAATTGTGGGGTGATGATGGTTTACCATGGTAGCTGGAGGCCTAATAAAGACCTATATGTCTGACATGATAGTATGCCTACAGTCATTGCCTAAAGTGTTGGCACTAGTGATGAGCGAGTATACTCGTTGCTCGGGTTTTCCTGAGCATGCTCGGATGATCTCTGAGTATTTGTTAGTGTCCGGAGATTTAGTTTTTGTTGACTCAGCTGCAAGATTTACAGCTTCTAGCCAGCCTGAGTACATGTGGGGGTTGCCTGGTTGCTAGGGAATCCCCACATGTAATCAAGCTGTCTAACAGTCGCAAATCATGCAGCTGCTGCGATGAAAACAATCTCCGAGCAGTCACAAATACTCGAAGACCATCCGAGCGTGCTCAGGAAAACCCGAGCAACGAGTATACTCGCTCATCACTAGTTGGCACCCTTAAAATTGTCCCAGAAAATGAAGTATTTCTCCCAGAAAACTATTGCAATTACACGTTTATTGATGTTTATTTCCTTTGTGTGTATTTGAACACCACAAAAAAAAAAAAAAAAGAAAACAAGGGCAAATTGGACATCATTTCACTCAAAACCCCAACAATGGGTCGGACAAAATTGTTGGCACAATCAACTTAATATTTGATTTCACAACCTTTGGAATAAATAATTGAAATCAATCACTTCCTATAACCATCAACAAGCTTCCTACACCTCTCAACTGGAATTTTGGACCACTCTTTTGCAAACTGCTTCAGGTCTCTCATATTTGAAGGGTGTCTTCTCCCAACAGCAATTTGAAGATCTCTCCAAAGATGTTCAATGAGAAATTAGATACGGACTGATTGCTTGGCCACTTCAGAACTCTCCAGTGCTTTGTTTCCATCCATTTGAAGTATGTCTGTGGGTCATTGTCCTGCTGGAAGAACCATGACCTAGGACAAACTCAGCTTTCAGACACTGGACACTACATTGTGACCAAAAATACTTTGGTAATCTTCAGATTTAATGATGCCTTGCACACAGTCAAGGCACCCAGTGCCAGAAGCAGCAAAATAACCCCAAAATATCTTTGAACCGCCACCATATTTGACTGAAGGTACTGTGTTCTTTTCAATGTAGGCCTCATTCCATTTTCGTTAAACAACAGAATGATGTGCTTAACCAAAAAGCTCTATCTTGGTCTCATCTCTCCACAAGATGCTTTTCCAGAAGGATTTTGGCGTACTCGCGTACATTTGGCAAACTGCAGTCTAGCTTTTTATGTTTCAGTGTCAGCAGTGGAATCCTCCTGAGTTTCATTTAATTCAAATGTTGACGGGTAGCTTGTGCTGACACTGATGCACCCTGAGCCTGCAGGACAGCTTGAATTTCTTTAGAACTTGATTGCGGCTGCTTTTCCACCATCCGCACTATCCTGCATTGCAACATTTCATCAATTATTCTGCCTTCCACATCCAGCGAGATTAGCTACAGTGGAATTAGCTGTAAACTTCTTGATTATTTTGTGCACCGTGGAAAAAGGAACATCAAGATCTTTGGAGATGGACTTGTAACCTTGAGATTGTTGATGTTTTTCTACAATTTAGGTTCTCAAGTCACCAGACAGTTATCTTCTTCTCTTTCTGTTCTCCATGCTTAGTGTGGTACACACAAACATTCAATGCAAAGATTGAGTCAACTTCTCCCCTTTTTATTTGGTTTCTAGTGTGATTTTCATATTACCCACACCTGTTACTTACCACAGGTGAATTTGAATGAGCATCACATGCTTAAAACAGTCATTTACTCACAATTTTAGAAAGGTGCTATCAATTTTCTTTGGATCATTTTTGGGGTTGTGTGTAAATGATGTCCAAATTGCATTTTTTTCCTGTTTTTTTTTTGTATTGTGCTAATACACACAAAGGAAATAAACATGTGTACAAGAAAACATGTATAAGTGTAATCAATTTCTGGGAGAAATACTTCATTTTCTGTAACAATTTCAACAGTGCCAAAATTTTCGGCCACGACTATATGTGTACACTAATAGGCTTCATAGGAGATTATCAGTGTATTGTATAGGCAACTGTGGCATTGCAGGTTTAACATCTCCAAAGTAAACTAAATAAAAAAGTGTAAAACAAAAAAAAAATTCTCTCAGGGAAGATTGTGGAGGCCCCTATAGACACATACTGCTGGCTGATCTTGCAGATATAGGGGGGGGGTTCATCAGAATTTATTCAAAATAGTACAGAAACCTTTTAAAGTTATCTTATGCTAAAACCCTCCTGTTTTATAAAGTTTAGAAACCAAAATGACTAATGTCCTAAGCCAACAGAGTAATTGAGTTGCTGTGAAATTTCACCATAATAAAAATCAGAATTATGCTTCAACTTACCGTGAGTTTTTGTATTTTCCCTGCTAATGAAGAGTGCAGCCCGACATGCTGAAAAAGAGAAGGTCTAAACCGGATTCGAAGATTGGATTTTTGTCTGTCACAATGTTTCTTAAAAAGTAAAAAGAAAGTGAAAGTATTAACAATTATAAACACATAAAAGATAGTATTCTCTCCCTTTAACATCAGTTTCCCAAAAATAATATATTCTCCACAGTGCTCAACTAAAATAAGCTTTCTCAATGATTACTACCAATCAATAATAATCACAGTCAAGGTCCATTTTCGGGGACTGACCAGCGGCATGATATTAACGTCGAATGGTAAATGTTCACCGTTAGCTTTCGCAAGACTCTGGCAGCGGCCTATCTCTACAGAAGAAAAGGATCAGGATTCTGAAATCGAGCATGCTGGATTCTTCTGTCCTGACATGATCAGGGACAGTTGGGAAATCTACGTATGTACAAATTAGAAGGACTGGCCTTCACAAACATGCACCCGCCAAAGGATTTGTTGCTGCTTGCGTAGAGCTGTCAGAGACAATACTCCCTTCTTCCTATATTCAAATGTATTCACGTCTTTCAGAAGTGAATACTTTTGAACACCTGAGCGCCAGGACTGAAGCAGAGTAACGCCCATCAGCTTCTGCCCCAACTTGAAGTCATCACGCTTTGACCACATAAGACTGCGGTTGGCACCTAAGCATCACAGAGGCAGCGGAGACAGCCAGGCAACAGTGAGCGCTCCATCAAGAATCTGAAGATTAAACATCCTATTGTTTTTGATAGGGAAGCATGTTGGTCTTACTTTGAGGGCACATAATGGGGGAACAATTGTGAATGGGGCACAGTAAAATGAAAAGAAGTGGGGGGGAGGAACTTTATGCAGAGGGGCAGCGTGGGGGATATTTTGCAGAGGGAAAGTGCAGGATGAATATTATGAAGGGCAGTGTGGTGGGTATATTTTGTGCAACAAATCATCCTAGTATCTCCTTATATTGGTAAGGACATACTGGGAGTGTAGGTTGATGTGGTACAATTGTATATAGGGTTGACCTGACATTGCAATTGGTTATAGTACAAAGCCTAGTGATTTATTCATGTACTGATGGTAGTTCTGTTGATGCATTAATGTACAGGTGTTGATTTTGGCACAGTATTCATGTACTAACTGTGTTCTGGGAATGCATTTATGTACTGACGGTGGATATTGCAGTTCATTCAACTTAGAGTCTTTAAATTATGAGGAGGATTTTGTGAGTATCTGCTCAATTTCTGCTCCAAAAACTCAGTGTAAGTTAGTACATGTCCACGCATTTTTTGGAGCAGAAACATAGCGGGATCTCTTCAAATCCTCTACAAATACTTAAAACTTGGTACTGGTGATATACTAATGTACTGATGGTGGTTCTGGTGATGTATTCATTTAAGTTCCCCTTTACATTTTGTGCAGCCCTTCTCATTTTTATACTGAACCAATGAGGCCCTTGGACCAAAAATGTTGTGAACGCCTGAATTAGACTGTCTGCCAAACCCAATAATATTAATGGGTTCAGCCGACGTAAGTCTAATGTGAAAAGGGGTGGTAAGTGACCAGGCCTGAATGGGCATTAATGAACAGTAACTTTGTTTTGTTTTTTGCTCTAACATCACTTGTGGGGGCAGAGCTGATCTCTACTCAGTGGTTCTTCTACTTCTAATGCAAATTCACAGTGCGCTCTCTTGCTGGTGTGTTACTTCTCATTACAGCTGGCAGGGGAGCACACCGTTACTGTGCATTAAAAAGAATATTGCACAGTGACAAGATCATACTAAGCATAAGTCGGAATGGACAACTAATGCATACTCAATAGAGCAAGGAATAGCCCAGCCACTGAAACGGACGTCACTGATGATGCTATGGTTCAAGGAAGGGAGCAGAGGCTGCGGCAGTGACCGCAGTGTCTGACCCCTGATAATAACTTGTTTGAGTATTAAAGCATGTACTGGGAGTTCTCAAATGAAGCATCAAAGTAGGTAAAAAAAATAAAACAAAACAGTTTGTGTACTGAGGGAACGATAGGGAATTTTTAAATTAAAGTACATTAGTGAAGAGATTAAATTATTATATTAAATAGACAGACATTTAGAATTAAAATAAATGTTAGTTTCGGACCACCCCTTTAATAAAAGGTTAATTTCACTGGATGTGCTGCCTCATTTTCCAACCTTTTCCCATTTAAATGGATGTTATTGGGGCAAAAAAAAACTTTTTGCAATTGGGACACTAAACATTTTTTGACTATTTCCCTTCTCTGTGCTGCACGATTATTGGCTGCAGAATAAGATAACTGAGAATCCATCAATCAGGCCACTATGATGGTCTGACAAGGAGTTTAGAGCACTTATCTGTCTATGCTGAGAGCTTTTCAACTGATTTATGCCCATAGAGCACATCAAAGTTGAGTGTGAAGGGACACAAAGCTTTTAAAAAGCTAAAAGGTGCAAAATCTTTAATGAAACTCAATTGCAAAAATTATATTTTCTTAGATCCAAATACATGCTTTTAAGTAAAAAATAAAAAAAAGTTCCAAAGGTGGACAACCCTTTTAAGTTAACTCTTTATGCAGTAAAGTACCAAATGTGCACAGTTCAAGGAATGTAAACTATATTGCAGAGCAAGCTTAGCTTAAGATGTTCATCGTGGAAATAAATGTTGAGAAGTAAGAGGCTTTGTGCACACACTGCGGATTTGCCTGCGGATTGGCCGCTGCGGATTCGCAGCAGTTTTCCATGCCTTGTACAGTACCATGTAAACCTATGGAAAACCAAATCCGCTGTGCCCATGGTGCGGAAAAAAGCCCGGAAACGCAGCGGTGTTTTTTCCTCAGCATGTCAATTCTTTGCGCGGAGTCCGCATCGGTTGACATCTGCTCCTCAATAGGAATTCGCAGGTGTCAAACCGCAGGGGAAATCCACACCAAAACCGCAAAAAAACGTGGTAAATCCGCATTAAATCTGCAGTGCAGTTTACCTGCGGATTTTTGCAAAAACAGTGAGGAAAAATCCGCACACCAATCTGCAACGTGGGCACATAGCCTGAATCTCCAGCAAGTGTAAATGATTACTGCCTATTTGATGTAAGGCATATGCTTCTATGCTTATGTCTGTACCACTATCAGCAGCAGTGATACCAATGTGGAAACGTACTGATCATATATGTGTTGAAAATAACACCACTTAAGCTTAATAGTCTATATCTGGGACTTTATTTAAAAAAAAAAAAAAAATGTATCTAAGCACCAACAGGCTGATAATTGCAGTTTACCTGCCTCTTGTGCACGGCGCCATTCTCCCTTGGCACAGAGCGGTCACAGACACTACTGATGCAGATTCAGCTGCCTCTGCTGACGGGACGTGACCTCAGACATAATTTTGATTGACAACCGGCTTCCCCAGTCAGGCAGACGGGATCCGGCTGTCAATCAGATTGACTTCGGAATTCACACTCCATCAACAAAGCGGAATTAAAATTAAGCCTACACTCTGTAGACGTGACATCAGCAGAGGCTTCCGAATCCCCAGCAGGAGTGGTCTGTGACAGCTCTGTGCCGGGGAGGAACGGCGCCGTGCACAATAGGCAGGGAAGTTGCAAATACCTGCCTATTAGTGCTTAGGTCCGTTTTTTTTTAATATAAAGTCCCAGATATCCCCTTTAAAAAGGGTTGTCCAACCTTAGGCCTTAAGTTTGCAGATTTATGAATTCGTTGGATGGCTTTTGCGCTCAAAAAATGCTATGAAGTACCTTACGTATCTAATGTTTATAGCAATATGGGAGTTGATGGATTCATTAGTCACAGTGTGCTGATGCATTGCGTATGTGTGTGTATATATTGGCCACACAGCATATTAGTGCACCTGTATATTAACTTAATACTAAAGGTGTGCGGGCCCTATTTTTCCTTTTTTTTTTTACAAATCGTCCCTTTGCACACACTGCACGCTGTGAGGATTCTCTGATGCAGGAAGCAGCGGGTGCATGACCGCAAGCAAGCAACTGGCATGCATGTGGTAACATGCTGACTAGACGTGTGTTGCCTCGCTCAATGCAAGTGGCAATGCAAGAGGCAAAACACGTATTGTCGGAACGTAGTCAAAAGTAAGCAAATCACATTCAGTCACATGACCTCACACTCCCTGATAATCCTCTCAGTGCGCACAATGTGAGAACTCACAAGTATGCAATCACAAAGTGATTGCAGACTTGTAGCCCAATGCTGGACAACTCCTTTAAAGAAGCACGCCCATTAAAGCTTTTATCCTCTTAATATATTGCAGTGATCATATTATATAGCACTGAGTACTTACAATTGCTCATTTTGCCTTTCTACCCAGCTAATTATTCTCTTTCCATGCTCTATGTAGAAACAGGAAGTCTCATGTCCCTGCAGTTGTCATTCTCCACTTCAACTCCTGACCCAGATGCTCTCTCCTCCCAGCCGCCATAGACTTCTGCAGTGATGACTCATGCAGGGAAAATTGATCTCCTGTTTCTACACAAAGCTTAGAAGGATTCAGCTAGTCAGTTTTTAACCATGTGATGTCATAGACCCAATGGACATGAGAAGAATTATCTGGGTAGAAAGGCAAATTGAGGAATTGTAAGCACACAGTGCTATGTAATATGATGATTTGAATAATATTGAGAGGATAAAAACATTTTTAAGGGAGCGCTGCGTTAACAGAAATAAGCCTTTACTAAAACTTACCGCGTCTTTTTCTGGGTTACAGACTTTTACCCATAAGATGTGGTCCAAAAGCCAGTCAATAGGCTTCTCTTTGTAGAACATAAAGATGAACTCAACAATAAGTGTGATATCAGGAGCCTGAAACATTTTCCCTGCAATGATAAATCAGAAATACTAGCGGTATCTGTAAGGGCAAGCTGGACCTTGGTCATTTAGCAGATGATACTACTACAGCAAGTTCAAGCATCTGTGTATACAGATGTCACATCGGCCGCCCTTACTGCTCCTTGCATGTGGTTGGTCCGACAAACCTTTGTTGCATCTCCAGCCTAGTGTTCACTGTAATATGGTGCTTACGACCATGAGTGAGCCATGGAGTTCACAGAGTGTGCTCTGCGGCCTACACGTGGCCACAAGTCATGGCCGAGCGTGAACACCAGGCTGCATCCTCTGACCCAACCCTGACCTAACACTTCCAGTAAGCTCAATTGTATCCACAAGTGGAAACTTTACAAAAACATAAATCTTAACATGTACGATTATTTGTGACTTTTTTTTTTTTATTTTAGACCAGTTTTTGCAATAGGGACAATTATGAATGTCCCCAAATGTATGTGCTAGATGAAAAATATTCAATATTTCTTTAGCCACAGTGTTGGTCTTCACTTTTTAAAGTCAGAACTATTTGCACTCACATTGTCTACGCAGGATAAAAATAGTTAAAATAATAACAACAGTTTCAGGGTATTTGTCGCTACCATAAGCTGCCCTTTCTGAGAGCAACATGAGGTAGTAACTGTCTGACTGACTATGGCATTTCTAGCCTTGCATGTATTGGTGAAATCTAGTTTGTTTGACTCCTGATGCTTGCAGAATCTATCATATTCATCAAAAACAGTTTTAACCTGTTTTCCACCACTGCCTGACAACTTTTTCTTTATTACTGTATCCAAGAAGAAATCTAAAAATCCTTGGGGGTGGTTAGGTCTAGCCCCACATCTCAATTCTAGTGATGTATCACTTACTAGGCTACTTGCTGCACTTTTGATAAAAATCATGACTATCTGCTGCAGATCCACTAGTTCTCTGATTGCAGAGTTCTGTATAACCCCGCCCACATCACTGATTGGCAGCTTTCTGTGTACATTGTGCATAGGTAGAAAGCAGCCAATCAGTGGAGGGGCAGGGTTAAACAAATCTCATGAATATGGATTGGATACATGGCATCCAATAAATAAATCACTGTTTTATCAGTAGCAGATTATCAAAACTACAGCAAGGAGCCCAGTAAGTGACACGTCACTGGAATCAGGGTCTATTTCCCTACATCATCATCCTTTCAGATTAAGTGGCAAAAACCTGGTGACTAATTCCCTTCAAAGAAAAAAAAGTGAATTTCATCAAAGTACATCCTAGGCAGACATAAGAAAAAAAATGAAATTGGCGTGTCAGAAACGGAATCATATTGATGGTGACAGATTACCTCTAAAAGTTCCTTACCAATGAATCCCAACTGGGAAAACTCCAGTATCATCCACTCTTCATTAGACAGCTGAAGTGCAAAGTTCTTTATTGTACTGAAGTAATTTTGCTTGGCAACAATATCATCTTCAAGCTGTAAAGATATAGGGAATTATCCCAATTATTAATTCAGTAAAACCAATGATAATTCGTTATTGACATGTGAAAGCCAACACAACTTCAAATAGACTCACGAAAGCACGTGGTAGGTACACGCCATAGTTCTACCACGCTAGTACTATATACAAGAAGATCATGAGGATATATTTACCTGGATGTAATAAATACCCTTCCTCTGTGCATACATCATTAGGAAGCAATAGTCTAAATTTTGTTTGGTTCGCCATCTGTAACAGAAGGGTAAATGAATGACATAGTAAGAGTTTCATGATGGATACATACAGTATATGGAAAGAGAAGGACACAGCATCAAAAGTAAATGACTGTTTCAAGCTGAATCAATATACAGTCATGAGACACCATCTTTGAATTCTATGGTTTTTCTTATCAGGACACAATTGAAAAAAAAAAAAATCATTAGATGAACAGAGGATAATTAACAAAAAAGCAGAGCGGTGTGTGAAAAATTAAGTACACCCTATGTAGAACCATGTTTAGAAGCAATAAATTGGAAGTAACTGTTTTCTGTATGACCATCAGTCATGGATAGTAGAGTTATGATATGAAGGCAAAGCATACCAATATGTAAATGTATCACATACCTAACTCTTTCTTTTGAGTCTCCAAATGTCTCTTTTAAATTTGTTAAGTCTGGATAATAGGTCGCAGGTGGAGAAATCACTTCCACTAAACCAGCGTTGATTTCTGTTGAGAATCTAACAAAAAAATACAAATAGTCAGAATATTGACTCTAAGGTAGTGTTCTGTGAACACTGAGGAGTTCTTTCAGTAGGATCAACCCTCCTAAACCATCTATATTGGCACGCAGGTCATAGGAATCTGACTAAAATGATACCTTGATATCTGCAATCCAATGACTTATACCAGAGAAATCCAGGTTTTTCTTGTATGTAAGTGACCGCTTTCAGGCAATGAGGAAGATGTCGCCTGAAAGATAACTCTGCCTCCAGAGCTTATTTTACATATAGGTTAGCTACCAGTGTGAGACAAGTAGCTAAAAAATAACAAGAGAAATTAAATCGGTCTTCTTGAAAACACATTTTTTGCAGCTCTCTGAGCTCTGCTGTACTGCAACAGTATTACAACCTTGTTGTCTGTGAGTCAGAAGCTGAAGCCGAGAGGAACTGCAGATGTATCAGCTATAAATCACACACAGCTCTGCAGTCAGTGATCAGAAGAGCATTACACATCACACTGGTAACTCCCCTTCATGCATAATGAGCTCTAGAGGCAGAGTTATCTTCCAGGCACCATCCGCCCCAGAGCCTGGGAGCCTGGTCATTTACTTAAACTGATAAAACATGATTTATCAATAAGACATCTGATATGACACACATAGGTAGGACTTTTTTCAGCAGTGTATAATCTATCTAATAGTTTAGATGGGAATCTGTCACCACATTAGACCTTTTAAAGCATTCTCTGCAGCCTTTTGATTGGACAGTGTCCAGGTTGGAGAGGTTTCCTTGAGGATCCTCTTTAAAGAAGTTACAAGCTGTCTTTTTTTCCCACCAGGTACAGCAGGTGAATTAAGTATTGAACACGTCAACAATTTTATACGCAAATATTTCTAAAGGTGCTATTGATATGAAATTCTCACCAGATGTCAGTAACAATCCATCCAATCCACACAGGCAAAGAAATAAAACCATAGATGTCCAGCAATTAAGTCAAAGCTTTTTTAAAATTAATTTTAGAGAGGATGTGCTTTAAAAAACTGCTAAAAAAAAAAAATCAGTGTGAACATAGCCTTTATTTGCAAATTGCTTCCTCACATAGGAAGAAGACAAACTTTAGTGCTACCAATTGGAAGCAGCAATTCTAAAAGTCAATATTGACCCTTTAATGAGTCTTTGTGTATGGCTTGGGATAAAAGTCAAAACAGAATTTCAATGGACATGATGGTTTGGCTTTTAGCTATCCTAAGGGTATGTACACACGTTGCGGATTCTCTGTGGATCCGCAGCGTTTTTTGAGGTGCAGAAACGCTGCAGATCCGCAATTGATTTACAGTACAATGTAAATCAATGAGAAAAAAAAATGCTGTGCACACTTTGCGGAAAATCCGCTGCGGAAACGCTGCGGTTTAAAAGAAGTAGCATGTCACTTCTTTTTTGTAAATCTGCAGCGTTTTTGTACCCATTCCATTATAGAAAACCGCAGGGGTAAAAAACGCAGCAAATCTGCAAGAAAACCACAGCAGAAATGCACAAAAAACGCTGCGGAACTGCACAAAAAACGCGAAAAATCCACAGGTGTGTTTTCTGCCAGGAGAGGCAGAATCCGCACCAGAAATTCCTAAGGCTAATCCGCAATGTGTGCACATAGCCTAAGTCATAGGGCTCACTCACACAGGCGTTTAAATTGAAGAGTGCAATGCAAGAAAATATTGCATTGCATGCTGACCAAATGAGTCAGTGATCATCTGCAAGTTTTTTCTCAGCTCAGATCAGACTGAGGAAAAAAAAACAAAATGCAGCATGCTGCGATTGTCTGCGAGAATAGGATCGCACTCACCAATGAGTCAATGAGTGCGAGAAAAAAAATTGCACAGCACACAGACCGTGAGCATGCCTTCCGATTTTTATGCAAACACTTCAAAAGGAAACCCGACATTTCATCAGCCAAGTACAGTACATTAACAGCCCTAACTGTCAGAATAGAATTGATAGAAATAGGTCAGTGAGATTATACGCCAAAAAATGGCGTATCCATTATATGCACCAATTCTGGCGCTTAGCCTCGGCTGTTCCCAATTGCCCTGGCGCATTGGCAATCAGGGTAATAGATTTGGGGTTGATGTCAGCTGTGTAATGACTGCTGACATCAAGCCCAGGGTTAGTAATGGAGAAGTGTCTGTGAGACAACCCCATTACTAACCCTATAGTCAAAAGAAAAAACATGCACACACACAAAAGTCCTTTAATTGTAAAAAAAATAAATAAACCACCCAGACAAATATCCTCTTTTACCCATTAATTATAAAAAAACATATCCACAGGGGCCACCATAAATTCATAATATGGACGTCCCACGATGTTCCCCAACTCTGCTACACCTGGAGGCTGTGATAAGAGGTGACATCAGTAATGTGACTGCTCACCACGGCTGCCGGAACACACCGAGTAGCGCGTGAACCCGGCTGCAGTGACGAGCGGCGATGTCATTAAGGTTACCACAGGTCACAACAGGCGGTTCTCACGGTACCCTCTTTGTGACCCACAGAAGACAGCATGTGACCCGGACAGCTGTGAACTGCGGTAACACTTACTGAGTTCACCCCAGTTCACAGCGGGCAGCTCACACAGAGGTTACCGTGAGAACCGCCAGCTGTGACCTGCAGTAACCTTAACGACATGACCGCTGGTTCTCACGCTACTCTCAATGTGTTCCAGTGGCAGTGGTGAGCGGTCATATTACTGAGGTCACCTCTCATGTGTGTTTATTTCTTTTGATTATGGGGTTAGTAATGGTGTTTGACAGACAACTTTCCATTGCTAACCCCTGGGCTTGATGTCAGCGGACATTATACAGCAGACATTAACCTCAAAACAATTACCCTGATTGCTCTGGTGCAGTGACAATCGGGAATAGCTGAGGAGAAGTGCCAGAAATGGCGCATCTAATGGATGCAACATTTCTGGAGCGGCTGAGTGCTGGTGTTAGTCTGTGAAGAAACCAATATCAATGGCTTCTTCTCCTTCTCAACCTATTAATATCAGCCAACAGCTGTCTGCTTAGCCTTTGCTGGTTATTAACAATAGGAAGGACCACATCAGTTTATTTGGTTCACCCTTTTTAATAACCAGTAAATGATACGCAGACAGCTGTGAGCTGCTATTAATAGGCTTAGAAGCTCCATTGATATTGGCCCATTCCCAGAATAATAACACCAGCTCACAACTGTCAGCTTTCCCTTAGCTGGTTATTAAAAATGGTGGGATACCACGCCATTTCCTTTAAATAAATTATTTAATAGGTTAAAAAAGGCTAAACACCCTTTACTGCCACATGAAAGGCACTAAAGGGTGCTAGTTTATTTTATGTGTGGAGCTTGTGACATTAAATATCTACAGAACAAGATTGCTTTACTCATTTGTAAACTAGGTTTAAATGACAATGACATGTAAAAGATGATGCTAAAAACACATTGCATACAGATTGGATGTGCATGTCAAAGATGTCATACAGATGCTAGGTGAGAAAAATCGCATTGTACTTGTCCTACCTTTCTGGATCAACATCGGACTGATTTTTTTTTTTTTTTTTTATAGGCTAGGCTGACTCCAGCCATGACTGTTAAGATTACTACTTCCAATCAGTGGCACTAGAGCTCCAGTCGCCTTCCTCACTGAAGAGGCAATTTACATATTTAATTTCCCAGAGGAGTATTGCATGGCTTATAAGTGTCCTTATACTGACAGGTCACTCGTTACCCCTTTAACCCACAGACTTCATGTTACACTCCTGACATCTCATGATTCAGTTCTGATTAACTGGAACAGATTTTCAGTTTCATCATACCTTATCACTATTGGCGCTTTTCTTTGTATACAGCAACCCAGAGAATAAAATTTTTCAATGCAATTTTTGGAGGTTAATTCAAAGAGGTTTGAAGGGTTACTAGAAAGTAAATCAGGAACCCAAATAGGCAGTCAATATCTCAGTTCTAGAGAATATTTTTGCCTAACTATAGACTCACTGCTAGTCAGTTCCCTGCATCTCACGCCACACAAATAATGTCCCCTGCACCCTCTCCGCATATGCATTTCCTTTGCATCTCTCTTACCCAATATGCGTCCCCTGCATCTCCTTCCACCCACATAAGGTGTCCCTTGCATGGTACAGCAAATAAAAGAATCTAATTTCCAAACTATGGAAAAAGATGACAATCTACAATCAACCAACACAAGGTAGAGAATAAAATAATTTTTCAAAAAGCATTATGAGAAGCGCGAATAGCATTCATTAACAGTTATGAATAATTAACGAGTGCAAATCATCAATATCTGGGCTGATAATGAACTGTTGAGAGTACATGCTATTTATGTATATGCATTTATCAAGAATTAACTTACTCTTTCTCTAAGCTGCCGACCACACTATGTACATATTCAAGGTCTGTCTAGAGAGAGAAAATGACATATCAGAACTAATAGCACATGCTTATGTGTGTGTCTTTTGTATAGCAGACTACATTTTGGGCTTTACAAGCAATGTATGCAGTAGGAAAGCATAGCATTTCATAAGAGATACCTCCTCTCTACAAATGCAGTGTGAACAGACTCTTATCTGCTAAATACATTATGTATATTTTTAATACACTAAGAATGTTTTTTTTTACTGTGAAACCTAACAAACATAGAAATGCACAACCTATCATTTCTAAGTTACGCAAATAATAATTTACAGACTTCACGCTAATGTTGCCGCTGGTTGGCCCCCAAGCTGCTCGGCAAGAGTGGAAATCACTAAGGCTTTACTGGGTCCTTCCCTTCTCACTGATGTAAAATGTACAACAGATTGTATCTTATATACTCGGGATGTACTTACCTCTCCAATGAAGACTATTATAACACAGTCGAGTTTTTCTTCTGGAGACAATTTATCAATTAGCGAATGTAGAGTCTCACTCAAATAAGACTTAACTTTCCTTTTTACGGTTGGGATGCCCATTACAATTGACACTGGCAGGAAAAAAAAACAAAAAGACAAAGAATGTTTACAAAGTCACAAAAATACAGAATAAGAGAATTTTTTATTTAATAGAAAACCTACAAGTTATGTTAGATCACATCATCTCCTTGTTACGTAAATTGTGTTTGTTTTACTAACAAGATTTCACCAGACTGGAATCTGACAGCAAACAGCTAACTCGAAAGGTACCGTCACACTTAGCGACGCTGCAGCGATACCGACAACGATCCGGATCGCTGCAGCGTCGCTGTTTGGTCGCTGGAGAGCTGTCACACAGACAGCTCTCCAGCGACCAACGATGCCGGTAACCAGGGTAAACATCGGGTAACTAAGCGCAGGGCTGCGCTTAGTAACCCGATGTTTACCCTGGTTACCATCCTAAAAGTAAAAAAAACAAACACTACATACTTACCTACAGCCGTCTGTCCTCCAGCGCTGTGCTCTGCACTCCTCCTGTACTGTCTGTGTGAGCACAGCGGCCGGAAAGCAGAGCGGTGACGTCACCGCTCTGCTTTCCGGCTGACCGACGCTCACACAGACAGTACAGGAGGAGTACAGAGCACAGCGCTGGAGGACAGACGGCTGTAGGTAAGTATGTAGTGTTTGTTTTTTTTTACTTTTAGGATGGTAACCAGGGTAAACATCGGGTTACTAAGCGCGGCCCTGCGCTTAGTTACCCGATGTTTACCCTGGTTACCAGTGAAGACATCGCTGAATCGGTGTCACACACGCCGATTCAGCGATGTCTGCGGGGAGTCCAGCGACCAAATAAAGTTCTGGACTTTCTTCCCCGACCAGCGACAGCACAGCAGGATCCTGATCGCTGCTGCCTGTCACACTGGACGATATCGCTAGCGAGGACGCTGCAACGTCACGGATCGCTAGCGATATCGTCTAGTGTGACGGTACCTGAAGATCTGCGATGACGTACTGTACTAATTACATTTGGATGAGACAATATTTAGAAAAAACAGCACATCTGGAAAGATCAATCGTCATCCTTTCAGCTTGCAGACGCTCAGGTCACTTTGCCTTTCTTCCTCTCATACATACATAATATAAAATGTTGCTACATAGTACCACACATATGTTAAGATACCTTCACACTGAGCAACTTTTGAACAATAACTATAGCGATCCGTGACGTTGCAGCGTCCTGGATAGCGATCTCGTTGTGTTTGACACGCAGCAGCGATTAGGATCCTGCTGTGACATCACTGGTCGGAGCTACAAGGCCAGAACTTTATTTCGTCACTGGATCACCCGCTGTCACCGCTGGATCGGCGTGTGTGACGCCGATCCAGCGATGTGTTCACTTGTAACCAGGGTAAACATCGGGTTACTAAGCGCAGGGCCGCGCTTAGTAACCCGATATTTACCCTGGTTACCTAAAAAAAAAACAAGCACTACATACTTACATTCCGGTGTCTGTCACGTCCCTCGCTGTCAGCTTCCCGCACTGACTGTGAGCGCCGGCCGTAAAGCACAGCGGTTACGTCACCGCTGTGCTCTGCTTTACGGCCGGCCGGCGCTGACAGTCAGTGCGGGAAGCTGACGGCGAGGGACGTGACAGACACCGGAATGTGAGTATGTTGTGGTTTTTTTTTTACATTTACAATGGTAACCAGGGTAAATATCGGGTTACTAAGCGCGGCCTATACCCGGGGACTTCGGCATCGTTGGTCGCTGGAGAGCTGTCTGTGTGACAGCTCTCCAGCGACCACACAACGACTTACCAACGATCACGGCCAGGTCGTATCGCTGGTCGTGATCGTTGGTAGATCGTTTAGTGTAACGGTACCTTTAGACTTTACAAATAGGGGGCATGTTTAATTAATCTGTATAATCGTTGTAAAATTATCCTGGTATTAAGTGTAATATTTATCTAACCTCTAATTTGTAAGCACTGACATTTACCACTTATATATTTATTAATTCATATCCATGTTTAAAGTAACTCAAAGAATCTTTCTAACGAACAAAATGTCATCACTTCATTTGTTTTCATGCTAAAAGAAACATTTAAGTAACAATGGAATCTAGGAAACTCCTTGAATTAATCCTTTTCACCCTAAAAGATTGGAGCAATATATGCAGAAGAGATTCAATCTGCCAACTCAGTCCACGAAGGATAGGCATGTCTGCTGTAGAGTTTGCCACAAAGTATGCAAATTTTAGAGAAAATTCACAGCAGATTTTGCCCCTTCTAATGTAAAACCAGGTCTTTAAAATCTGTGGCAAATACCCAGCCAAATGAACAAGCTGCATGCTCACGTATATTTCTGCACAGCACGAGAATGAAACTCGTAAAATGTCTTCAACCTCCCTGCTTCTTTATTCAATGGTGGATATTACCTGTACAAATCCGCAGGCATAATCCACAGCAATTCTGTCCCCTGTGGATTTATCACACGAGTGGACAGATCCAGGTAGTTTTGATGGATCTGCACATGCTTATGTTTCACATTAGCAGAACCAAAGAAAAGTTAAGATCTAGTTCAGCCGTATTTATGCCCGCTTTACATAAAAGAGCATAATCCTGCTGAACGAAAGACAGAAATGAGAGGGATAAACAAGGAATGAAAAATGGAAAAAAAGAGCACAGAAAAAAAAAAAAAAAAATAGGAAAAAATGGAAAACTAAAAAACAACAACTATGTATTGATGATTTTGACAGACAGATTATGCATTTATCTTGGAAGTTCGTACCTCCTGTTCTTCCAAGACCAACCTGCACAGCAGGCTGGAGGCTTCCTTCATGGTTTAATAAATGAGGCATATGGTAGTAAATATTTGGCACTTGAAGAGATTTTCTGTAATTTAAATCCTTTAACAATTTCTGAGCTTCATCTAGAAAAAAACAAAGACAAGAAACATTGAAGTTTAGAATTGTGTGATGCACTAAATTATCATAAATCAATGCTAACAAAGCAATGCAGTCCCTACATATAAAGTGTAACACAATCAGATTGGTCATATAAGCGAAAACGTGTGGTCAGCAGGCAGCATCAATGTCTACTATATTAAAGAGTACCTCCAACCACGAACATCCCATAGCTTTTATGTTGAAGAATTGTGCTTTCATTATATACCTTTAAAGTATTGGAGCGCCATTTGTAGTATATATATTTTTCCCCGCGTAGCAGCCATTAGCATGAGCTGTAGACAGGTTTAATAGGACACGTAGTGAGAGATGCATAAGAGTTGGGACTAGATGTAGACATTTTGTCAGATAATCCTATTGATCTATAGGATTGAGCAACAATTGCACTTCTATAACAACCAAAGGAAACTGTGAAAAACCATGAAAGGTGGGCGGTGGAGATACACGGGGGGCCATGCTCTGAGTCAGGAACCACCCAGGTCAGATCAGAAAAGTCGATTTATTCAACAATGCGTTTCAGGGATGATCTGGCCCCTTCATCAGGAAGTTACAAAATGTATACCACACTCAGTACTGTAAAGACATAGGCACTGATGTGATTGGGTGATAATTAACGGCATACTGGCTTTAAAAATCATGAATATAAGTAAAATTTACATGATTACAAATCACATAAAAGTCAAAACAATATTAGAAACTAAACAATTGTTAGAAAGAGGATAAAAAAAATAATAGTTAATAATAATAATAATAAGTGGGTACAATTCAAATACTCCTAAGGTCCCATCCCACTGGGCGACTCCACTAGATCTGGACCAAAATCGTTGGCCAGGACTTATTTGCGTTAATACAGAAACCTATAAACTTAATACTATTATTAATCAGAACCTGTTATTCAGCCTCTGTATCCAATCCGGACTAGTCTCGGGTATATGTTCAAGAATGGTCAAACAAATTAATCATGCCTTTTTTGGTGGTACATTAGGAAATGCCTTGACAGGCTATGGTTGGTTACTCCATTTTTGATGTTGTGCCTGTGGCCATTCATTCTGCTGTGAACCTGCAACGTGGTGCTTCACACATACTGGAGACCGATCCCACGCTCCAACAGGTAAACAGAAAATGACGTGTCACAGGTCAGATGTTGGTAAACCTCAAAAGTTTCTCCAGTCACCCTTGATTTAAAACCAGTACATCCATGTTTCAACATTTTGCACCATAGACACTTACTGTTTCCACAAACATGGTCTTTGAGTCCCTGCGGCTCAATGTTTTGCGGCTGTTAGGCAATCCCCACATGTGTTGCGGCTGCCTAACAAACAGGCTGCGAACCATGCACCCACAGGGACTCAAACATTATCTGAGCACACCAAAGATACTCGAATAACACCCAAGCATGCTCGGATCACTGCTAGCAACTACCTGCTTGTTAGTTCTTAGGCTGTAGTAAAAAAAAAAAAAAGAAATTTGTAAAATATTATTGATTACTGATAATAAGCACAACACAGGAAGCGCACGAACACACACACACACACACACACACACACACCAGGTTACATCTAATTTTTGGTATGTTACCATGCCAGAGATCAGTGGTGGACACAGAGAGAAGAGGGTCCCTGTACAAGAACAATATGTGGGCCGTTTGCAGTCCCTTAGCTCATCATAATGCACAATTCCATCTGCTTTGGAAGTGGACCCCCTTATCTCCAGGGGCACTGGTTGGACCAATGGGATGTCCAGCATATATATTAACATGTACTTTAAATAACTTGTTATGTATTATATTTACATATATACAACCCTAATTCCAAAAAGGTTGGGATGCTGTAAAATGTAAAGAAAGCAAGAATGCAATGATTGATTATTTAGACTAAGGCTATGTGAACACGTTGCGGATTGTGGTGCAGAATTTTCTGCGCAAAATCTGCATCTCCTGGCAGAAAATGCAGGTGCAGATTTGATGCGTTTTTTTATGCGGATTTTGTGCATTTTTGTTGCGGATTTGCTGCAGATTTGCTGCGGATTTCTGTGTTTTTTACCCCTGCGGATTTCTATAATGGAAGGGTTCAATAACGCTGCAGTACCGCACAAAAGAAGTGACATGCTACTTTTGATCCGCAGCGGTTTTCATGCGGATTTTTCCACACCATTAGCACAGGATTTTTTTTTTTCTATTGATTTACATTGTACTGTAAATCACTGTGCGGAACTGCAGCGTTTCTGTACGGAAAAAAACGCTGTGGATCCGCACTAAATCAGCATTGTGTGCACACAGCCTGATAGCTTAGCATTGTCTTCCTAAAATATGTACGGCCTTTCCTGAAATAGATGATGTCAGGATGGGACAATATGTTGGTCTAAAACCGCTCTGTAATGCTCAGCATTGATAGGGTCCTTAATGATGTGTAAGAAGCCCATGTTATAGGTAATAATGCAGCCCTATTCGATCAGAGATGCAGGCTTTTCAACTGTGTGCTGATAAGAGCAGTGAGGCCATCCAGCTTAAGTCCACCATTTCCATAAAGAATTTAACATTTTGATTCATTTGACCACAGAACAATTTTCCATTTTGTCTTGGTCCATTTTAAAAGAGCTTTGGCCCAGAAAAGATGGCACAGTTTCTGGATAACATTAATATATGGATTCTTCTTTGCATGAAAGTGCTACACTTGCATTTGTGGATTGCACGGTGAACTGTATTCATAGACTACGATTTTGGAAAGTATTCCTGAGCTTATGCAGTGGATTTGCACGACTGGATTATAGCCGTTTTGCACATAATTTCTGAAAAATATTGAAATCTTTTGATGATCTTATACATAGTAGGTGATGGGATAGTCAAAGTCTTTGCAATTTTACATTAAAGAACATTTTTCCAAAATTGTTCTACAGTTTTTAGACACAGATTGGTGAATCTCTGACCATCTTTGCTTATGAGAGACTCTGCCTCTCTTAACATGCTCTCTTGACACAGCAGGGTGCCCTAATAGAAAACAGACCCTCCAGCTGTAATTCATTAGTACTAATTACTAAATTACTTTTCCAGCCTTCTGTTAACCCCGTTCCAACATTTTCTGAGATTTTGAGATGTGTTGCCGACATCAACTTCTAACTGCTTTTTTTTTTCAAAGGAAATGGAAAAATGTCTAATTTTCTCCTTCTGAACTGTGTTCTAGTTTTGTTGTGAATAAAATACGGCTATAAGATTTTTCTTCAAATCATTGCATTTTTGTTTTCTTTAGATTTTACTCAGCATCCCAAGTTGTATTTTTTATATTTAGTTGTATCATGGTATTATATGTTTGACCAAAGTGTGAATGTTACATGTGACATTTCGGTTCTCTACCGTGCCTAATGTAGTTATGCACCCAAGTAATGATCTCATCATTTCATTCTGCACAGTCAGCAGTCCTATCCTATTAGACAAATCCTGGAACACAAAAGTGATTTTTAAATAATGCCCTACAGGGGATTCCTACTGTACTGTCATCTCAAATCACTGGCCTGTATTTAATGTGACATCTGTAGACATGCATAATCTCCAGTCAGTGTACGCTGCTGAGACTGCAGGCAAACAGTTGCCCGGCTTTTCGCTATTTCTAAAGAAAAGAAACCCCTTAATGGAATCCTTTCTCTCGCAAATCCATGCACAAATACAATGCATAAAACATACATGCATCACTGAAAGTCATAATCATCACAAAACAACATCTGGATTCTGTGACATGTCAAAACCTGAAGCAGTGGAAACGCTGAACCTTGGATTAGATTTATTTATAGAAGATTTTTGCAAATAAGAAAGCTCAGGGTACAACGGAAGGCATTCAAAAAGCAATCTGACCAAAGAATATAGATATAGGGCTCCTAAAATTGGCTCTTGGGGGTCATATTAATATTTTAAACTGTCAGATATTTACTTCAGGTAGTCCCTTTAACTGTCCATAAAGGTAACAAAATCTTGTCAGTGTATGGAAATATTATAATTTGTAAAGGGAACATAGCAGTTTACCTGAAAAATGACTTAAAGCATCTCTGCTTCCATTTGCCTCCACCACTGCCCTCCTGAACTCATCCAGGATGGCATGGAGCTCTGAGGAGCGCTGGAGAGTTCGGTGTTCAGCAATTCGTAACCGTTCCTTCAGAGCATGGAATTCCCGCTGATAAGCAATCAATTTCTCTGCAGAAATAAAATCATGCCAATGCCTCAGTTATAATTTATACAGAAATAAGCACCGTATTAGTTTTCCTCTATCACAATATAAAATAATCCCCACCAACAGGCATCTCTAGAAAAATCATTTGCAAGTATAAAAGTTAAAGGGAATCTAATCGGCAGGTTTTTGCTACGTAATCTGAGAGCATCACGGTGTAGTAGAAAAGAGCCCGATTACAGGGACGGGTCACTTACTAGGCTATATTTTGCGGTTTCAATATAATCAGTGTTTTATCAGCAGATGATTAGAACTTCAGGACAACTGGCCTTGTGCCTCCTAGTCCAACCACACCTCCACCAAAGATTACCAGCTTTCTGTCACTTTATAACAGGGGTTGGGAACTTTTTCTGCGAAAGCCACTTGTATATTTGTAACATCAGTTATCGGGCCATACAACATAATCAGCTTAAAAATTATCCTGCTATAATGTGGTAAAACAAATAACTCACTCTTAATGTGATGGCTAATGCGGATTTTTTTTTATTTGAGGGGGAGGCATTGATGTTGCTACTTGTAACAGATTTTCCAGTTTTGAATCAGTCAGAAGCACTGTTGACTCTTCGCGATAAGTTTTGTAAAGAAATTATAGCTGTAGTTATTCCAAACACAGATTCTACATCTCACATAGGAGATGCCGGGGCTGAAGCTTCTACATCTCACATAGGAGATGCCGGTGCTGAAGCTTCTACATCTCACATAGGAGATACTGGCGCTGGAGCATCTGCATCTCACATAGAAAACACTGGGGCTGGAGCATATACATCTTAAAACAGGAGACACTACTGTGGCTGGAGCATTTACATCTCAAATAGAAGACACTACAGCAGGAGTGTCTATATCTGACATAAGAGACACTGACTGCTGCCTGGAATGGGATGGGAGCGGAAAGTTTGCCAACTCTGCTGTCCAGCATCAGTACGCAATCCTTCATTGCATGCGTGCATGTGATCAGTGTAAGGGGGAATTAGCAAAACTAGGCTACCAGAGGAAATTACTCAGTTTGAGTAAAACTGAAGATTTTGTAATGAAAGTTAAATTAATACCCTTACTTTCACATCATGGGTTAAAAAAATGGTCCATGAAACCCATTCTTGACAAAATATTTGAAATGGTTATTTGTTCAGTGGGATACTGAATAAAATCTAACATTTCAAAGGGGATATACTCATTTATGCTGAGCAGGGTGTATCCATCTAATCTATTTTACTACAAAAAAAGGCTCTTTTCTACATCATTAACAGAGTTTTGCAGATGCTGGAATATCAGATATCCCAGATTACTGACCAATCACATCCCTACTTATAAGGGTAGAGATACATTCCAAAATAAAATGCTAATATGGAATATGTCACTACGATTAGTTTTTCCAATAGGAACAATCATTTATCCCTTTATCTTAAGATTTAATAATTTCTTAAAAATAGAAAAATAATGCAAATATCAAATGACAGGAGATTTTCAACTGTTACCAATGATCACCACAAATCCAACAGAGATTCAAAATTTAAGACAAAGTATTTTCTTTTGCTTTTAAAAATGTCAACATATTCCACGTCACTGTCAATCAGTGACATCAATGAGGCTCACAATGTACAGTCCCCATCTCTGCATTTTTATTTTTAGATACAGTTACTACATGGTTAATGGAGCGTCCAGAGTGAAATTCAAGTTATTTGCCAGCGTTCCTCTTTGTCTTTGAGGTTTATAAATATACGCTCTAAGCAGAATCAGAACAAAGTGGACAATTTTAGTGCAGAATTCTGTAATCAGCGACTTTACAACGTACCGAATAAAGCCGCCTGCAGACCCAGAATAATTAGAATTTCAGCAGAATTATCCAGGGGGAACAGTGTATGTTGCCTATATGCATCAAACAAGTGTATCTCGAATTACCACTATAAAAAAAAATTATGGTTTAAAAAAAACAACTACCGTATATACTCGAGTATAAGCCGACCCGAGTATAAGCCGACCCCCCTAATTTTGCCACAAAAACTGGGAAAACTTATTGACTCGAGTATAAGCCTAGGATGGAAAATGCAGCAGCTACCGGTGAATTTCAAAAATAAAAATAGATGCTCCATACCGCTCATTATGGCCCCATAGCTGTGCCATATAGTGCTCTGCACCGTTCATTATTGCCCTATAGATGTACCATAGAAAGGTGTGCCATATAGTGCTCTGCACCATTCATTATTGCCCCATAGCTGTGCTATATAGTGCTCTGCACCGTTCATTCTTGCCCCATAGCTGTGCCATATAGTGCTCTGCACCGTTCATTATTGCTCCATAGCTGTGCCATATAGTGCTCTGCACCGTTCATTATTGCCCCATAGCTGTGCCATATAGTGCTCTGCACCGTTCATTCTTGCCCAATAGCTGTGCCAAATAGTGCTCTGCACCGTTCATTCTTTCCCCATAGCTGTGCCATATAGTGCTCTGCACTGTTCATTCTTGCCCCATAACTGTGCCATATAGTGCTATGCACCGTTCATTCTTGCCCCATAGCTGTGCCATATAGTGCTCTGCACCGTTCATTTTTGCCCCATAGATGCTCCGTATAAAGCTGTGCCACTGCTGCTGCTGCTGCAATAATAAAAAAAAAATGCCATACTCACCTCTCTTGCTTGCAGCTCCTCAGCGTCCCGTCCCGGCGTCTCTCCGCACTAACTGATCAGGCAGAGGGCGGCGCGCACACTATATGCGTCATCGCGCCCTCTGACCTGCACAGTCAGTGCCAGAGGACGGGAAGATGGAGCGGCGCCCGGCGTGTGGAACGCGGACAGGTGAATATAAAATACTCACCTAGTCCCGGCGCTCCCCCTGCCTGTCACACTGTCTCCAGGTGCCGCAGCTCTTCCTGTCAGCGGTCACTGGCACCGCTCAGAGAAATGAATAGGTGGCTCCACCCCTATGGGAGTGGAGTCCATATTAATTTCTCTAATGAGCGGTCCCATGTGACCACTGAACAGGGGAAGAGCTGCGGCACCCGGAGACCGTGGGACGGGCAGGGGGAGCGTCAGGAGCGCCGGGACTAGGTGAGTATGCCTCAGAGCCCTCTCCCCTTCACCCGCCGACCCTGCCGCCCACCGTGACTCGAGTATAAGCCGAGAGGGGCACTTTCAGCCCAAAAATTTGGGCTGAAAATCTCGGCTTATACTCGAGTATATACGGTAATCTCCGTTTCATTGGCTGTGAGTAAGAGATGGGGAGTGGTGGTAAAATATCGTATTTGTGTATATTTTTTATCAATGTTTGATATGCCATGTAAGAGTAACAACGTTTTCTAGAAATCACAAAAATGTAAAAACTTTGTACATTTTTTTTTTAAAGTGTCACATTCAGAATTTGCCTTTATATGAGGAGCTCCTAATATCACTCACATAAATGTAGTAACAGTCGTCCAGACATTGCAAGAACAAGACCATGTCCACACATGTGGAAGCGCTGCACTTTTTCCGTTGAGGTTTTTTATATAGGGGTCAACAGCAAAATATGCAATGCAATAGCAATCCGCTCTCATTAGTGCGTTTTATTTTATTTTTTTTAACGTTTTTGGTGCAGACTTGATGCAGCATTTTTTTATCAATATTTTAGTGCAGAAATACTGGTATTTTGAACTTAGATAACACAATTATGTTAGTTACATGGATTTTGGTTTCTGGCTTCCAAGAGAAGACTATATGGTAAAAGTGCACAGTTCAGAATATCGTTAAACTCAAAATTTGCATGTATTTTTATGAAATTGCATCCACCGTGCTTGAATTCTTGAACTCAGCTTATTCTCTGCAAAAAAAAAATGAAGCATTTATGCTATGTGGGAACATGGCCTGTGGGGTGGGGTGGGGGGGACAGTTGCCTGCAAAGGCCAATCATATTACAGCCTCTCAAAACTTAGGGCAGGAATCTCGCTAATTGTTATAGGACGTCCCTGACCATTTCATCTTTTCTACTGCAACCCGAGGCACTACAATGACATAAGCATCCTGGGTTATTTACGTTTGGCTTCGGGGACAGGACCCACCTGATTATTCAGTTAGCTGGCATTATTGTTGCCATGCTGGACTTTTGCTGCAACAAACGTGCCAACAAACTGTTCTGGGCATCCCTCCCAAACGCAGTTCCAGCTGTGCTGCGTCAGCCCCCTCATGGTGTCCCAGCTGTGCTGCGTCAGCCCCCTCATGCTGTCCCAGCTGTGCTGCGTCAGCCCCCTCATGCTCTCCCAGCTGTGCTGCGTCAGCCCCCTCATGCTCTCCCAGCTGTGCTGCGTCAGCCCCCTCATGCTCTCCCAGCTGTGCTGCGTCAGCCCCCTCATGCTCTCCCAGCTGTGCTGCGTCAGCCCCCTCATGCTCTCCCAGCTGTGCTGCGTCAGCCCCCTCATGCTCTCCCAGCTGTGCTGCGTCAGCCCCCTCATGCTCTCCCAGCTGTGCTGCGTCAGCCCCCTCATGCTCTCCCAGCTGTGCTGCGTCAGCCCCCTCATGCTCTCCCAGCTGTGCTGCGTCAGCCCCCTCATGCTCTCCCAGCTGTGCTGCGTCAGCCCCCTCATGCTCTCCCAGCTGTGCTGCGTCAGCCCCCTCATGCTCTCCCAGCTGTGCTGCGTCAGCCCCCTCATGCTCTCCCAGCTGTGCTGCGTCAGCCCCCTCATGCTCTCCCAGCTGTGCTGCGTCAGCCCCCTCATGCTCTCCCAGCTGTGCTGCGTCAGCCCCCTCATGCTCTCCCAGCTGTGCTGCGTCAGCCCCCTCATGCTCTCCCAGCTGTGCTGCGTCAGCCCCCTCATGCTCTCCCAGCTGTGCTGCGTCAGCCCCCTCATGCTCTCCCAGCTGTGCTGCGTCAGCCCCCTCATGCTCTCCCAGCTGTGCTGCGTCAGCCCCCTCATGCTCTCCCAGCTGTGCTGCGTCAGCCCCCTCATGCTCTCCCAGCTGTGCTGCGTCAGCCCCCTCATGCTCTCCCAGCTGTGCTGCGTCAGCCCCCTCATGCTCTCCCAGCTGTGCTGCGTCAGCCCCCTCATGCTCTCCCAGCTGTGCTGCGTCAGCCCCCTCATGCTCTCCCAGCTGTGCTGCGTCAGCCCCCTCATGCTCTCCCAGCTGTGCTGCGTCAGCCCCCTCATGCTCTCCCAGCTGTGCTGCGTCAGCCCCCTCATGCTGTCCCAGCTGTGCTGCGTCAGCCCCCTCATGCTGTCCCAGCTGTGCTGCGTCAGCCCCCTCATGCTGTCCCAGCTGTGCTGCGTCAGCCCCCTCATGCTGTCCCAGCTGTGCTGCGTCAGCCCCCTTATGCTGTCCCAGCTGTGCTGCGTCAGCCCCCTCATGCTGTCCCAGCTGTGCTGCGTCAGCCCCCTCATGCTGTCCCAGCTGTGCTGCGTCAGCTGTTGTGAATTCTGTGATCAAGCTCCCTCCTGTGGTCACGAGTGGTACTGCGGCTTCTGAGTTTCCTTCCTCAGGTGATGAGGTTAAGTCGTTAGGTGCTGCTCTATTTAACTCCACCTAGTGCTTTGATCCTGGCCTCCAGTCAATGTTCTAGTATTGGTCTTGCTTCCTCCTGGATCGTTCCTGTGGCCTGTCTGCTCAGCATAAGCTAAGTTCTGCTTGTGTTACCTTTTGCTATATTTTCTGTCCAGCTTGGGCAGGTTGAGTCTTCGGACTGTCCTGGTGTGGATACTGTGGTGGACAGGTTGCAGCGGATTTGGACTCATGTAGTGGACAATTTGACCTTGTCCCAGGAGAAGGCTCAACGTTTCGCTAATCGCAGACGCTGTGTGGGTCCCCGACTTCGTGTTGGGGATTTGGTTTGGTTGTCATCTCGTTATATTCCTATGAAGGTTTCCTCTCCTAAGTTTAAGCCTCGTTTCATTGGTCCGTATAGGATTTCTGAGGTTCTTAATCCTGTGTCTTTTCGTTTGACCCTTCCAGATTCTTTTTCCATCCATAACGTATTCCATAGGTCATTGTTGCGGAGATACGTGGCGCCTGTGGTTCCATCTGTTGATCCTCCTGCCCCGCTTTTGGTGGAGGGGGAGCTGGAGTATATAGTGGAGAAGATTTTGGATTCTCGTGTTTCGAGACGGAAACTCCAGTATCTGGTTAAGTGGAAGGGTTATGGTCAGGAAGACAATTCCTGGGTCTTTGCCTCTGATGTCCATGCTGCCGATCTTGTTCGTGCCTTCCATATGGCTCATCCTTGTCGGCCTGGGGGCTCTGGTGAGGGTTCGGTGACCCCTCTTCAAGGGGGGGGGGGTACTGTTGTGAATTCTGTGATCAAGCTCCCTCCTGTGGTCACGAGTGGTACTGCGGCTTCTGAGTTTCCTTCCTCAGGTGATGAGGTTAAGTCGTTAGGTGCTGCTCTATTTAACTCCACCTAGTGCTTTGATCCTGGCCTCCAGTCAATGTTCTAGTATTGGTCTTGCTTCCTCCTGGATCGTTCCTGTGGCCTGTCTGCTCAGCATAAGCTAAGTTCTGCTTGTGTTACCTTTTGCTATATTTTCTGTCCAGCTTGCTTTTTTGGTTTTGCTTGCTTGCTGGAAGCTCTGAGACGCAGAGGGAGCACCTCCGTACCGTTAGTCGGTGCGGAGGGTCTTTTTGCCCCTCTGCGTGGTTGTTTGTAGGTTTTTGTGTTGACCGCAAAGCTATCTTTCCTATCCTCGGTCTATTCAGTAAGTCGGGCCTCACTTTGCTAAATCTATTTCATCTCTGTGTTTGTATTTTCATCTTAACTCACAGTCATTATATGTGGGGGGCTGCCTTTTCCTTTGGGGAATTTTCTGAGGCAAGGTAGGCTTATTTTTCTATCTTCAGGTCTAGCTAGTTTCTCAGGCTGTGCCGAATTGCATAGGGAGCGTTAGGCGCAATCCACGGCTACCTCTAGTGTGGTTTGATAGGTTTAGGGATTGCGGTCAGCAGAGTTCCCACGTCTCAGAGCTCGTCCTATGTTTTGTGGTTTTTGTCAGGTCACTTGTGTGCTCTGAACTTCAAGGTCCATTGTGGTTCTGAATTACCTATTCATAACAGTCAGCCCCCTCATGCTGTCCCAGCAGTGCTGCGTCAGCCCCCTCATGCTGTCCCAGCTGTGCTGCGTCAGCCCCCTCATGCTGTCCCAGCTGTGCTGCGTCAGCCCCCTCATGCTGTCCCAGCTGTGCTGCGTCAGCCCCCTCATGCTGTCCCAGCTGTGCTGCGTCAGCCCCCTCATGCTGTCCCAGCTGTGCTGCGTCAGCCCCCTCATGCTGTCCCAGCTGTGCTGCGTCAGCCCCCTCATGCTGTCCCAGCTGTGCTGCGTCAGCCCCCTCATGCTGTCCCAGCTGTGCTGCGTCAGCCCCCTCATGCTGTCCCAGCTGTGCTGCGTAAGCCCCCTCATGCTGTTCCAGCTGCGCTGCGTCAGCCTTCTCATGCGGTTCACTGTGTCATCTATTGAACCCCAGTTTATCTACATTAGCCATCAAACACTGGTTCATCATATCTCCTCTTTAGCACCAATACATCCCGAATCAGCTATCCTGCTGAACCAGCTCGGAATGTCTATGTTGCTCAAGAACTACTCATATGGACCAGTGGCTTGGAGGATGCACTTCCCCAGGTGAAATATACAATTAGATTATTTGCCATTGTAATGAATAGCATGTCTCTTGTTCTGCATTGGACATCAGCCCTGTATTATAATTCAGGTGTAGTAAAAACTGTGCTACCAACGGAAGCATATTGCAGACATCTTGGCGACATTTTTGCTCCTTTCATTTGGTGTTGGTGCTAAGTGGTGGAAATTGTTGCTGTGGTTCTGTGCTATGGGGAGCTGTGGGCTCCAGGGCCTCAGCTTGCGGTTAGCGTATGGTGCCTCACCTTTAAGGTCAGTGACCCACCGAGAGGATCGCAGTGATGTGGCACTGGGCTTCATACAGTCTGGTTCAACTAAAAACCTCATGTTCAGTTTTGTAAATTTTTGCTTCGCAGCAATAGATCAATGTATAGGTTTTGGATGTGCGGCCTGTCTTGTCTTTTTTTCTGCAGCTATGGTATAATGGAGACTCATTGGGAGGAGCGTAACAGGAAATACAATCAAAACTTTATATACACTGATAAAAGTTGATTTCTTCCACTTTAATATCCTGAAAAATGAAAGCTGATTGGTTGGTAACGATAACTGAGCCAACTCTGTCTGTGCTAGTATTACAGAGATGTTACCAGAATGCATAAACTAAACAATATACGGTAAAGGTGTGTGACAAATTAGTTTTTGTATGTACCAACTATATGATTTAAGACCAACAAATATATATTGGGTTAAAAATGATTATAATGTTCTTTAAGAAGGCAGCCAAGCTGGTGTGTAAGCAGGATAGGACTATATAAATTTCCTATATCTACATTCTGGAATTTCTGTTGACGTCAATAGATATTTTATATTCTATAAGCCCAGGTCTGCTTTATAATAAAGCACGATTTATATTTATTTTATGAAATTACAAACCCTCTAAAGCCAAAGCGGGTGTCTGGCATGACATCCTGGCAGATCGTGTGCCCACCAGCATAGATCAGGCTTTATTAATATGATGTGGCATAAGCTAAAGTCACAACATTAATTTTCCAGGAAATAAGCGTGTTGTGTTTGCTTTTCTGCCATTCCAAAAGCCCAAGCAGAAAGCTTTCAGAAATGAAGGCTTTACCTTTGGAACATATCATTTTTTGTTAAGTACTCCAGTTTTTCTACAAAAACAGAGAGCTGAAAGAAGCCCTTTATTCTAGTGCACGTCAATAGATTGATTCATTTCACGTTCTGCAATGTTTGCATTTCCACTGCGAAAATGTGCACTCTTCAAGAGAAACTTATTTAGAGTGGGACGTTGTACGCTTACCCGAGCTGTGCCACACAGTATCACACACATCTCACAGCTGGACATGGTACCCACCGACCAAGAATAAAGAAGAGCTTTCTGCTCCCCTCCCACATGTGCAACAGGGAAGGACTGAAAAAGAAGATTTGAAAACCAGCCTAAAATATCAGCAAAAAGAAAAATATAAAGATATTTCAGTCTATAGACAAAAAATCCTGACCTAGGAGTCCAAGAAATGTACACATTCGAGTACATAGCTGTAAGTTATAGTTACAGCTAATGTTATTCAATGCCAGACTATTAGATGTTGATAATGACATACTGTATGGTCTATAATGGTTCAAAAGGAAAAATACAGAAAATAAGAAATGAAAAAAAAAAGTTAATTTTTTTTTTTAAAATTTGATACAAAAGCTAAAATCAATATAATGGTAAAAAAATGAAATTGTAAAAGCACTTTAAAGAAAATAAAAAAAAAATAATGGAGATATTTCGGACTTCTGCACTTTTGATGTAAGATCTTTGCCACAACAATTTGTCCGTGGACACATTTTTGTCGCAGCTAATCAACGCTGATTTTACAATAATGATTTTACCATGGAGAATACAATAACTTAGGAAAAAAGAATATATATAGTAGTACCTAGTTTTTATTAGTGAATAAAATATAGGCAATACAATCTCTTTAAGCAAACACTACAGAAACAAAAGCTGGGCAATGCTTTTTTCCCACATCAAGTTATTTTACAAAAAATAGCAATCTTCTAATTTTTACACTGGTCATAAGTTTTTTTGTTTTTTTTTATGAACTCATACTTCCTGTACCTTCAGGAGGGTTTTCAGCAGGCTCATCAAAGGCAGGATTATAACGATAATCCCTCTATACACATATACTGTATTTTTCGGACTATAAGACGCACCCAGGTTTTACAGGTGGAAAATAGGGAAAAAAATATTTCAAACAAAAAAAGTGGTAAAACTAACATAAATAACATACTATTATATGTGGTGTTATTATATATAATAGTATGTTATTATGTTGGAAGCTGCGGGTAGAAGATGATGCTGCGGGACCAGTGTGGTGGCTGTAAAGTACTATATGAAGACGCTGGAGGGTGAGTATAAGAATGGGGGCACAGGGCTTATATTTAAAGCACCACTCCAGCACTAAAAAATAACACTGGAGTGCTGCTTTATGATCTCATGGGAGAACTATAACTCCCAGCATGTCCTGCAGATCATTTGGCATGCTGGGAGTTATAGTTCAACCAAATACCCTGTTTTTTACATCTTTTACTAGCACTTGCGGATTACTGCAACATTTTTTCAAACTGAGTGTTTTTGGTTTTACTATTCTCTTTTGTGTCTTCAGGTTTCTTGGTGGTGTGTGAACATGATCATACAGACTTGTTCACTGTGCAAGTAGCCCATGTGTTCCTGTTTCCATAATTGTTCTCTTGTGTCTACAAGACTGGGGAGTTCCACCACTCCTCTTGGGCTATCTGCACAAAAGCTGTTCTACCCTGTATGCACACATGGATTTTTCCTCTCTGAACCCTGTTCACACAGGTTATATACAGATGATCAGGTTTTTAAATACATCAGATAGGGATTGCATACATTAGTTAGGACTGCTCTGATAAGGGTATACCGTGAAGATTGGTAGAGCAGCTTAGTATACATTTTTTGCAAAAAACGTATCAACCAAATACCCTGTTTTTTACATCTTTTACTAGCACTTGCGGATTACTGCAACATTTTTTCAAACTGAGTGTTTTTGGTTTTACTATTCTCTTTTGTGTCTTCAGGTTTCTTGGTGGTGTGTGAACATGATCATACAGACTTGTTCACTGTGCAAGTAGCCCATGTGTTCCTGTTTCCATAATTGTTCTCTTGTGTCTACAAGACTGGGGAGTTCCACCACTCCTCTTGGGCTATCTGCACAAAAGCTGTTCTACCCTGTATGCACACATGGATTTTTCCTCTCTGAACCCTGTTCACACAGGTTATATACAGATGATCAGGTTTTTAAATACATCAGATAGGGATTGCATACATTAGTTAGGACTGCTCTGATAAGGGTATACCGTGAAGATTGGTAGAGCAGCTTAGTATACATTTTTTGCAAAAAACGTATCAACCAAATACCCTGTTTTTTACATCTTTTACTAGCACTTGCGGATTACTGCAACATTTTTTCAAACTGAGTGTTTTTGGTTTTACTATTCTCTTTTGTGTCTTCAAAGTACTATATGAAGACGCTGGAGGGTGAGTATAAGAATGGGGGCACAGGGCTTATATTTAAAGCACCACTCCAGCACTAAAAAATAACACTGGAGTGCTGCTTTATGATCTCATGGGAGAACTATAACTCCCAGCATGTCCTGCAGATCATTTGGCATGCTGGGAGTTCTAGTTCACCACAGGAGTGGCAGAGTGCTTTATTGTGTGTGTAAAGACTAACCTATTAATTGTGGCAGCCAGCCAGGCAGCCACTGTGGTGAGGTAAAAAGCTGGAGCATCCCATGACTGCACAGAGCCCTCCCTTTTGTTGCCTCTCCACGGCACAGGTCATAAGAGGAAGGTTGCAGATTCTAGTAGGGAGTCTCAAGGACCTGTGATGACATCAAGAAGAGGGAGGGCTCTGTGCTGCCATGTGATGCTCCAGCCCGCCCACTTCATGACATCACACAGGTCCTTATGCCTCAGTATCCAGCACAGCCCAGGCAGGTATGTGGCTATCTTGTCTCCTCTAGCCCCTGCTGCTGCCCCCTCCTCCACTGGACACAGATCTCTCCAGCAGCTGCAGGAATGCGGTGCTGGGAAAACCATGTGTGTCTGCTGCTTAAGTGAAGGACTATTCAATGGCTGCTCCCTGCTCAGCTGACAGGTGGGTGGGGAAGCAGCTAATGAATATTCACTGCACTTTAATTATCGGGATCACATGGTTTGGAGCAGCCAGGCAGTGGGAACATTTTTCTGCCTTCTGTGAGTGGGATCACAGTGGATCCCACTCGCTGCTGCTGCTACCACCCCCTCCCCACGTTACATCCGGACCATAAGACGCACCCACACTTTCCTCCCAAATTTGGAGGAAAAAAAGTGCGTCTTATGGTCCGAAAAATATGGTAATAACAAAGAATCTACCAATCATAATATGCGACGTCACAGCTATTTTGTCCTTCACAATGACCTTTGCACAAGCTCAATAGATGAATCAACACAAAATATAGGGTCTGACTTTAACCAATTCAACCATGTACATGTGTAGTTTCCTGAAACAACAGAAGGTTAAAGTCTAAGAAAATCCCCAGTGGCAGCGTGAAAATTGCATTTTTTTTTTTTTTATTTTTTTTTTTTTTTTTAATACAGATTGTGATATGTAGAAAAGTTTTTGCCATAAAATACATTAACAACAAAAAACCAGATATAAAACAATAGATCTTTTCTGATTATAGCTTCATTTTAAACAACGTCAACTACACACCCATACTGCCATAAAATAACCTAAAAAAAAGGGATACAAATGCTTCTGTCTAGCTATCAACCCCATATCCCTTCTCCCCTATGCCTCAAAACCACTGGAACAACATTTCCATTTTCAAAAGTCCTCCCACCTCATCTCCTACTCACTCTTCGACTGCTTACAATCTGACTTTCCATCGCATCATTCCACCGAAACTGCCTTGACTAAAGCTACCAATGACCTACTAACTGCCAAATGAAAGCGACACCACTCCTTCCTCCTCCTGGACCTGTCCTCTGCCTTCAACACCGTGGACCACTCCCACCATAACAGACTTTGCCCTATCTTGGATCTCTTCATACCTCACAGTCCAGACATTCAGCATTTCCCACTTGCACACCACCTCATCATCATCTCGCCCACCATCTGTCGGCGTCCCCCAAGGTTCAGTTCTAGGACCCCTCTCTCTTCTCCATCTACACCTTTGGCCTGGGACAACTCAAAGTCCTATGGCTTTCAGTATCAACTCTATGCTGATAACACACAGATCTACCGCTCTTGACCCGATATCACCTCCTTACTAACCAGAATCCTACATTGTCTGTCTGCAATTTCATCTTTCTTCTATGCTAAATTTCTAAAACTTAACATGGATAAAAACAATATTCATCATCTTTCCGCCCTATTTCGATCAACCAACAGCCATCAAAGTCAATAGCTGCTCACCCTCCCCAGTCCCACAAGCTAGCTGCCTGGGGGTAATCCTTGACTCTGATCTCTCCTCCACATATCCAAGCCCTTTCTACTTCCTGCAGACTCAAACTCAAAAATAATTCAACCAAACCGTACATTCCTTAATCAAGAATCTGCAAAAACACTAGTGCATGCCCTCATCATCTCCAGTTTTGACTACTGCATCCTCCTGTTTTGTGGCCTCCCCTCTAACAATCTTACCCCTCCAATCTATCCTGAACTCTGCAGCCCGACTATTCCACTTGTCCCACGCCATTTCCTGGCCACTCTTCTCTGTATCTCTCTTCAGTGGCTCCACATTGCCAAGAGTCTCCAGTTCAAAACCCTAACCATGGCATACAAAACCATCCACAACCTGTTTCCTCCATACATCTGTGACCTTGTCTCCCGGTACTTACACGAAACCTCCGATCCTCACACGATCTCCTTCTCTACTCCCCTCTTATCTCCTCATCTCACAATCGCATACAAGATTTCTCTCATGCATCCACCCTACTCTGGAAATCTCTATCCCAACAAATCAGGCTCTCGTCTACCGTGAAAACCATCAAAAGGAATCTGAAGACCTACCTCTTCCAACATGCGTACAACCTGCAGTAACCATGTGTCGAGACTCAGATGTCAGGTAACCCGGGGGATCAGGGGCTCCTTCCCTGTTCCTAATGCTAGGGTGTGCCTTAGCTCAGCCAGTTCCCCGGGTTACTTCTGAAGATGAAGATGCCGGAGCCACGTACCTTACCTTATCTCCTGAATCCGCCCTCAGTCTGTTCCCTTCCCCCATGCAGGGAAGGGGAGAGCAGCTGTGCACTGCAGTACACCAACCAGATGAACAAGGCAACACAAATAGGGGCGATGGAAAAATACCAGGCATACAAATATTTACTGAAATGTAACAGAGGAATGCACCAAGGAGTGGAGAATGGGGACAAATCAAAGTAGAAGAATGGAATTATTACAGTTACTAAAGCAAGCAACAGTCACTGATAAGGCGTTTGGTGGGTTTTTCATATAACCAAATAACTATCCTCCCAGCCATACAGCATAAGCTAGCTCTGACAATGTGTGTCAGTCAGGACTCCGATTATATAGGGGAGAGAAGTGGTTAACCACGCTCAGCTGAGAGCCCAGACTCCCAGAGCTTCCAACATGGCCGATTAACCTCTGAACTGCAAAACTACACTGTTTAAAAAGAAGGTGAAGTGCTTCTTTTCAGTGCAGGAGTAGAAGCCATCAGATTATTTAGTCTTCTGGCTCCTCTCTGTCGTGGTAACCTGCGACACCATCTCTTCACTATACTGCTGCACAACCACCTCTCTCCTTGCCTACTGTATCCTCACCCATCCCTTGTAAACTGAGCCCTCGTGGATAGGGTCCTCTTTCTTCCTGTACCAGTCGTGACTTGTATTGCTTAAGATTATTGTACTTGTTTTTCTTTTGTATACCCCTTTTCACATGTAAAGCACCATGGAATAAATGGCGCTATAATAACAGGGAGGAGCGTGATGTTGGACTCCGTTACACTTGAATTTTCATGTTTTCGTGAAATTAGGTTTTAATATTATAGCAGTAGGAGAACAGCAGCGATTAAATACATAATCCGTTTGCACAAGCACATACAGTGCTATAAGAAAGTCTTCATCCTTTGGCTAATGTTAGTGTTTGATCTTGAATCAAAATGTATTAAGTATGACATACGGTGAAATCTTATTGCGACAACTATCCAAAACTGCATTGGAAAGTAGACCCCCACTGGGTGGTCCTCTCAAAATAATCCTTAACAGGAAATCTGGTCTGGATATGCAGGTCTTCTTGAAGTTTTTATTTTTGAGGAATTTTAAGGGTATATGCACACAAAAGAATTTCTTGCAGAAAATTCCTGAAGAAAACCGGACATTTTCTGCAAGAAAACCGCATGCGTTTTTTTCCGGAGCTTTCCCAATGCATTATATAGCGGGGAAAAATGCGAAAAAAACCCGCAAAATTAATGAACATGCTGCGTTTACCGCAATGCGTTTTGCAGAAAAAAAAACGCATCATGTGCACAAAAATTGCAGAATGCATTCTAAATGATATGATGCATATGTATGCATTTTTTATATGAAGAAAACGCGAAAAAAACGCAACGTGTGCACACAGCACAACAGTGAGTGCAATAATAGAGGAACCTGGAAAAGGGCAAATGTTTCTTTATTGTAGCAATTGCTTCTCAAGGACTAAAGAAATGTTATCATGCAATACAAAGTATGAAAATACTCTGGGTCTCTTGTGCCTATTTAATCTCCTCACGCATGCGCGGCACTCAGAAATAGGACAGTAAAATAATTATATACATAAATAAGATATTTGTGGCTTCTAATATAGAAAACTATGGATTAAGTTTGCCATGGACGTACTTATCCAACAGAAGTTCTAAGGATGTGCCAAGGAAAATCTTCAATGACTGCCAACGCTGCTGTCAAGCTAAATATCATCTCCTGAATATGTGTTTGTGTATATTATGGGATAATTCTTAAACTGTAATAAATTTAAAAGGGAACCACAGTTTTTAATGCATTAACTAAAAAAACTGCAAGATCTCCAGGATCAAGCACCAAAGCAAAACATCAGTTTTTTTCAGCCGCAATCCGTCGAATGTTGAATAAATGAATCTGGCAACTGATGCCGCCGGATCCGTTTTTTCTCATAGACTTGTATTAGCGACGGATGGCTTCACGTTTCATCCGTCGTTCGCTGGATCCGTCAAAAATTGTTTGTCCGGCGACCGGAGAAGACGGACAAAGTAAAGTTTTGTTGTGCACGTTGAAAAATCGGACAGAGACGGATCTGTTGCCGTCCGTCATTTGCTTGAATGGAAGCCTATGGGCTCCAGATCTGTCAAATGAAACTCAGCATGCTCCGATTTAATTAGGATCCAATTAGCCAGCCCCCCAATTAGGAAAGGTATATAAAACCTGCCAGGTAGGGTTTCACTCATCCGTGTCCCAGCAAGCAAGCCAGCAAGAGTCCAGCCAGCAAGAGTTAAAGTATCCAGTGACCCAGCCAGGCCTACCAGCAACCCAGCCATATATAACGTAGAATACACCCCATGTCATTCTCAGTGCAGTGATTGGGTGGATCCAAAAATGACGCCGGCGCAGAAGCATGATACGCTGTCTTACTCTCTCCTTTTCAAGAACGATCGCTTCCAAACGATTCGCCTCAAAAGTAAAATGTTCACAATCACACCTTCCATTTTTGCCACTTGCTCTACAACCTGTCAAATATGGGGTGTAGAAACACTGTATACGTAGGTTTTCAGTAGCCAATAACGTTTGGGAGCCTCCTATTGGGCGTTTTTTAAAAATGGATCCGTCATAAAACGGATGAAAAAAACGGAAGAAACGGATGAAAAACTGATGCGACGGATTCAGTCGCATCAGTTTTTCACAATCTGCGACAGATCCGTCGAACCAACGGATTGTGACTGACGGCAAAGAACTGATGTGTGAAAGGGGCCTTAAGCAGACCCCCTACATATTACTTCCATATATATGTCTAAGACACATTAAACCCTTACACAATGATTTGGGCTGAATCTCACGTGAGCTCCAGGAACGAGAGTGCCGACACAGCTGGAACGCCGCCGACACGGGAGGGGACTATAGGTATTATTTTGGTGCAAAAACAGCAACCAATACCACAAGACAAAAAAGTAAATGCAAATGATGAATGGGGGCTATAAGTTTTCATTCAATCCTCTGTAACCTTGGTGTGGGATAAACATCTGGCTGCCAATTCTGCGGCAGGAGAGGCAGCTTAGGTGTGATTAATCACACACTGCACAGTAACCTAGATTTTGCTGCCAGATGGAGATTTTACACATCGTGTGGAATATGACACATTTTTATTTCATATATATTGCAAAAAACTAGAGTGCATGTGAAGCTGCCGAGAACTGCAGAAGTGGCCTACTGTTGTGAATGGGACAACATTGCAGTCTCCAGCACAGTCATTACTATGTAGACATAGGACGAACAGAGCAGAAGAATCGGCTGCACTGGCTGAGCAACAAGGTCATTTCTAATATCTGTATCTGCGTGAAGAGAGTCGGACCCCTAGATTCCGAATTTGAAGAGCCCATTTCAACATATTTTTTCAGGTCACTACTTATATAAAATAATATACGGTAGTCATGGGCACAAAACAGAATTTAAAGTCTAAAATTAGAAAATAAACAAATTAGAAAAAATATATAATTTAAATTTGTAAAAAAACAATATATGTGATGTGTTTCTCCTATATATGTCAATTTTATTTGGTGTTTCATAATACAAATGCACAAAAAAAACATAATATAATAGTGTACATCAAATAAGAACCGATTACAAAAAATATTTAGCAATATCTGGTTTCAATAAATAAAAACAAATATATATAATAATTATATGCGATACGTTCCTTTTATCTATATTTGATGTTTTGTTAGATTATTAAACTTACTGAAAAAATGAAATAACTAATGTGAAACTTGTTATATATTTTATTTATACATACTTTTTGTGCACTCAAATAGTTGTATATGGAAGAACATTAGTCTGTGTATAGGTAAAGTTATATTTGTTAGAATATGGTGGCTATATAAGCAGGCAGCCCTAGGACGCGGGAATAGACCTCGGACTGTTTGCTGCCAGCTACCTGTAGAACAAGGAAACGTTTCATGCCCACGCACACCACAAGGAATTGGGATCAGCGTGTGAAGGGTTAGCAGCGGGGATCAGTCATAGTATGTCGCTGTAAGCAGACCAGTGATACGACAGGAGAGGATTACATTATAGGATGGTAGAATATTATTATTACTCGAGCCAATTACCTACCTTTCCCATTTTGCCAGGCGGTGTACCAAGACAGGCTAAGAAAAGAAGTGATGAACACTAACGCGGTGGCAACAGTTCCATTTCGGAGCCTCATTTCATTGCACCATCACAGTGGTTCCGTAATATCTTCTCCAAGTATCAACGATGCAAAAAGTGAAAAAGGTAAATTTGGTTTTACACAGCGCTGGGAATGCATCAATGGAACCGCCTCAGCTGGCAGGACAGGGAACGCTCAGCTCTTCCGCTTACACACCACATAATGACGTTCTTTCACTTCTCCAGCTCAGTCCCTGGCAACTTCACCTTGAGTTCTGCTCCGTTTTCTTGTCTCTTACTTAAAGACAAGAGAAAAATATATTTTCAGTAAGGGTTCGCTCACATCAGCGTTACATGCATGGCATGGCACTCACTACAATGTTAGCCAATTAGGCAGTGCGTATCCGAGTTTTCCCTCACCTGGAATTGGAGTGAGGAAATATTTGCAGCATGCTGCGTATGGCCGTGTACAATGGCCGAGACTCAGCAATGAAAGTCAATGGGTGCGATGAAGGGGGGGTGGGGGGGGAACCCCACACGGACCATGCGATTTTTAAGTCCCCATCTCATATCAGATCCGAGATTTCATCAGCCGAGCACAGTAAAGTCACAGCGTGAACCAGCTATGGACTCCAGTCACCTTACTGAGGTCAGCACTCGGCTCTAAAGCTACATTCTTCACGCTCTCCCGGATGCCAGGCTGAGCAGTCGTATTTTAGGTTACCGCTCAGCAAAGCATCCACATGGAGCGGAGTAGGGCTCGTCGCTGGGCAAGTGGATCATCGGCGGACAGGAGAGGCTTTGTGGGTTTTTTTATTTTTTTTTGTATATTAATAAATGGGTAAAAGAGGGTCAGGGAGTTTTTATTTCAAATAAAGTACTTTACTCTGTGCTTATTACATTTGACTATGGGGTTAGTAATGGGGGCGTTTTATAGATGCCTCTCCATTACTAACACTTGGGCTTGATGTCAGCTAACATTACAATGCTGAAATCAATCCCTATACTATTACTCCATTTCCAATACACCAGGGCAAGTGGGAAGAGCCGAGACTAAGCACCAGAACTGACACATCTAATGGATGCACCATTTTCGGGTGGCTTGGGGCTGATGTTCTTACTCTGTAAAGGGGCCAATATCCATGGCCACTTCCTAAGTTATTAATGTCTGCAGCTGTCTGCCTAGCCTTTGCTGGTTATTAAAAGTAGGGGGACTCAAGTTATTTTTTCTTTTTTGGGGGGGATGTTAACACCCTTGTTAATAACCAGTAAAGGCCAAGTAGACAGCTGTGAGCTGATATTAATAGCCTGGGAAGCTCCATATTTATTATCCTCATCCCAGGCTATAAACATCAGCCCCCACCAGTCCGCTTTCCCTTAGCCAATTAAGAATCATATGGGGGACCCCACGCCATTTCTTTCTTTTAAATTCTTTAATTATTAGCTAAATACATGTACAGTAAACTACTCAGAAACTGCACTAATTACATATCTCAATTACATATTTCCATCTATATCTGTATACAAGATTGTTTTATTAGTTCGAAAACTAGTTTGAAATGCAAAGAATAACTGTATGTAAAAGCTGATGTTATACAGAGGCTAGGTGAGAAAAAAACTGGTCTGACACTCTCCAACTTTTCTGGCTGAGAATCTCACCTACTTTTTATATGTAGATGTGAGCACACCCTAAAAGGAAGACTGGGGCTACGGCTGAGTGTAAAAAGATTCAGGACACAAAGAACCACAAGGCATAACGTCTAACAAGATTATCAGTCACAGTCATATCGATTCTCTTGCGGGGCATTCCTGTAGTATTTAGAGGGGAATTACCTATTTTACCAGCTATCCTTCCTATATTATCAGTTATTTCTATATGACCAGCAATCTTCTTACGTTACCAGCTATTCTTCCTATATTGATGGTTATTTCTATATCACTAGTTACTAACCCTATATGACCAGTTATAATTTCTATATCATTAGTTATTTTTCCTATACTACTAGTTATTATTTCTATATCAGTATTTATAAGGCTACGTCCCCACAGTCAGTAATTGGCAGCAATTTGGACACAGCACATGTCCGCTCCGTCCAAAACGCTGCCGGCTTTTCAACGCAGGTTATTCCGCATGTGTTCATTGAACCGTGCGGAATCACCGCGCACAATACATTGGATGGGTGATATTTATCTTGCAGAGACTGAGCGTCTCCGCAGGATAAATAGACATGATGCGGTCTGGAAAGACGCGCCGCATGTCTGTCTCTGCAGGGAAGCCGGAGGTGTCCGTGCCCACATAGTGGCCATGGGATTTCTTGAAATCCCATCCACTATGCTGTAACATCAGGCCAATACGGGTTGTAAGCTGCGGATGTACGCAGCGTCCAACCCGCAGCGTTTACTGACTGTGAGAACATACCCTTACTGTTTCTACATTATCAGTTATTATTCATACATCACCAGTTATTAACCCTATTATTCTTATATTACCAGTTATTTTTAGATCACCAGTTATTAACCCTAATATTTCTATATTACCAATTATTGTTCCTATAATCACCAAGTATTATTTATTCGTTTTTTGTAAATCATATTTTGAGAACTTACAATAAATAACATTAATACCAAAGGCAAAACATTACATTTGCATGCAGGCTCAAAACAGAAGACCAATTAAGAATCAAAAAATAAACAAACTCATCTCCTAAACAAGGCCGATTAACAACTTTCACCCAATTAGCATATACACCAAATATGACACTGAGTATCTCAGAAACAGCCGGCAAGAACTATTGATATAATCTTTACTACTATTTAAACATTATGTCAACTGCATTTCCTCAACCCATGACCAAACTAAAACATGTAGCATACACACAATCAAAAAGCGATGCTTTATGACAGGACACAAGGGCTTCAATGGAATGGGTGTTAGGCGGGTATAACCGTTTGTTATCTACTATATAATTGTCTAAGGGTCACTACCGTCTGTCTGCCTATCTGTCACGGAAATCCCAAGTCGCTGATTGGTCATGGTTGTTTGACCGTGACCAATCAGCGACGGGCACAGTGCGGCCGCGAAATGGACGCTCCCTACTCCCCTCCAATCAGCGCTCACACAGGGTTAATGGCAGTGTTAACGGACCGCATTATGCCGCGGTGTAACGCACTCCGTTAACGCTGCTATTAACCCTGTGTGACCAACCTTTTACTATTGATGCTGCCTATGCAGCATCAATAGTAAAAAGATCTAATGTTAAAAATAATTAAAAAAAATCATTATATACTCGCCTTCTGTCGGCCCCCGAATCCAGCCCAGGCCTTTCCCGCTCTTCACGATAGTCCAGTCCATGCATTGCGGTCTCGCGAGATGATGACGTAGCAGTTTCTCGAGACCGCTACGTCATCTTGCGAGGCTGCAATGCACTCTTGGGACCGGAGCGTCGCAAGGAGCATCGGTAAATGCCTGGGCTGGATCCGGGGGCCGACGGAAGGCGAGTTTATAACTATTTTTCATTTTAATTATTTTTTTTAACAGGGATATGGAGTCCACATTCCTATATACTATGTGGGCTGTGTTAGATACTGTGTGGGCTGGGCAATATACCATACTACGTGGGCTGTGCTACATATTCCGCGTGGGCTGTGCTATACGCTACGTGGGCTGTGCTACATATTCCGCGTGGGCTGTGCTATACGCTACTTGGGCTGTGCTATACGCTACGGGGGCTGTGCTATACGCTACGGGGGCTGTGCTATACGCTACGGGGGCTGTGCTATACGCTACGGGGGCTGTGCTATACGCTACGGGGGCTGTGCTATACGCTACGGGGGCTGTGCTATACGCTACGGGGGCTGTGCTATACGCTACGGGGGCTGTGCTATACGCTACGGGGGCTGTGCTATACGCTACGGGGGCTGTGCTATACGCTACGGGGGCTGTGCTATACGCTACGGGGGCTGTGCTATACGCTACGGGGGCTGTATCTGTGCATCATGAATCATGGTATGTGTTAAAGAGGGGGACCCACTGAGACTCTTTCACCCGGGGCCCTCAAAAACCTGGAGCCGGCCCTGGCTTCACTGATTGGTCACGCCAGGCCGCGTACAATCAGTGACAGTCGCAGTCCGCCCGCAAATTGGCGCGGAATTTGAACCATGCTTCGTTAATTGGTCGCGGTCAGGCCACCATCTAGGTTTTAAATAAAAAACTAAAAGTGTGTTGTTTTTTTTTTTTTTATTTCAAATGAAAGAATTTATTCTGGCTGTGTGTTTATTTGCCATACAACTATAGGATTAGTAATGGATAGGTGTCTTACAGACGCCTCTCCATTACGAAGCTGTGGGCTTGATTTCACCGGACAATACAAAAAGTGACATCAACCCCACAAATATGAACCCCCCACTTGCCACCGCCAAAGGGCAAGCAGGAAGAGCTGGGCAAAGCTCCAGAATTAGCTCACCTAATAGATGCGCTTTTTCTTGGCGGCAGCAGGCAGCTATTTTTAGGCTGAGGGGTCCAATATCCATGGCCTCTTACCAGCCTGAGAATGCCAACCCCCAGCTCTCTGCTTTAACATGGCTGGTTGTCAAAAATGGGGGGACTCAAAGCAGTTTTTTTGAAACTATTCAAATAATTTTAAAAAATACGGCGTGGGGACCCCTCTATTCTTAATAACCAGCCTTGCTAACGATGACAGCTGATGGTTGCAGCCCGCAACTGTCAGTTTTGCCTGGCTATCAAAAATACAGGGGAAGTCACGCCATTTTTAAAAAAAAAAAATTTGTATTATTTATTTAGAGCGCAGGTCCTGGCTGAAGAATACCCCCATCTGCTCTCGTTGTTATTAGTGGCAGCAGGCGTAATGATTTTACCGCCGATCAGAGGTAGCGTTTGCCGTTCTGTCATGCACATGACAGTGCGAGAAACACCTGGTATTCAGGGTGCCGAACCCAAGCAGTAACACGGACTTGCTGGTGAAATCAGTGTTTGGGGTCCATGCCTGAACAGTAGGTATCTGGTACAGATGCCAAATTTTACTGTTTGGGTTCACCCATGTTTACTTATTATTGTTCCAAGATCTAGTGAATAAAATGAGCTTTTGTTTGTGGAAAACCACTTTAACTTTGTCCCAAGCTTTTGACATTGGGATAGGTCGAACCACCTCCAAGGTTGCCAAAGGAGGGAAATGCCCCGCTACATATGCAGCCATTGTGTTCGGTTGTCCCACCAACCCCAACTGCTGCAGCCAAATTACAGATCTAAGGGTTACGTAAAGCCAACTCCCCTGAATCCATAATCCCCTGCAATGTTTTTTCATTTGACTCTTGCCCCCTTTTTCTTCCACACAAATGTCCTAAAAATGCCCTGGATTTTATGAAACGATCTCAGTGGGAGCCTTATGGTTGAGTTACGCGATATGCAAAGTAGTTGAGGCATTAGGTTCATTTTAATCTGGTCACACCAGATACTGACATTGGAAGCCTGCACCACATAACCTCTACAGTGCACCCTCCTCTGTGGCCTCCCCGCTAACTCTCTTGCACCGCTCCAGTCTGTCCTCGACTCTGCTGCCCGGCTAATCCACCTCTCTCCTCGCTACTCCCTTGCTTCTCCCCTCTGCAAATCCCTCCACTGGCTCCCAATTCCCCAACGAATCCAGTTCAAACTACTAAGGGTATGTGCACACGTCAGGATTTCTTGCAGAAATTTTCCTGACAAAAACCAGACATTTCTGCCAGAAATCCGCATGCGTCTTTACCGCGATTTTGACGCGTTTTTTCCCAAATGCATAGAATTGCGGGAAAAACGCAGAAAATCCGCAAAAATAATGAACATGCTCATTTTTTTACCGCGATGCGTTTTTTTCGCGGAAAAAAACGCATCCATGTGCACAAAACATGCAGAATGCATTCTAAATGATAGAATGCATAATGTATGCGTTTTTAATTAGTTTTTATAGCGTTTTTAGCGTGAAAAAACGCAAAAAAAACGCGGAAAACCTGTACGTGTGCACATAGCCTTACACTGATCTACAAAGCCATCCACAACCTATCCCCTTCCCTATATCTCTGAACTAATCTCCCAATATCTTCCCTCACGTAATCTCAGATCCTCCCAAGACCTCCTCTCCTCCACACTTATTCGTTCCTCACACAACCGCCTCCAAGATTTCTCCCGAATATCCCCCATCCTCTGGAATTCCATGCCTCAACACGTCCGACTATCCACCACCCTCGGATCCTTCAGACGGAACCTGAAAACCCATCTCTTCAAGAAAGCCTACAGCCTGCAATAACCATTCTGCCGCCTCGCCATCGCCAGAGCCGCCGCCTCGCCCCGATCTTCTGTCTCTTCCCCACTATCCCATAGAATGTAAGTCCGCAAGGACAGGGTCCTCTCCCCTCTGTACCAGTCTGTCACTGTAAACTTGTATACTGTAAACGATATCTATAACTCTGTATGTAACCCCTTTCTCATGTACAGCACCATGGAATTAATGGTGCTATATAAACAAATCATAAAGTAAATTTATGGAGAAGAAGGTCACGATCATTCAACACCTTTTTAGTAGGGCTAGAAGAAACCACTATACCCAGCTATTTCAATTTGTGCACTATTTGCAGGTGAGTGTTCCCCAGACAGCAGCCTGGGAGAGTAGAGTCCAGAGGAAGGAGAGTGGATTTAACCCAATTAATAAGTAACCTAAAAGTATTGACCAAAAGGAATTATTTCTACATCACTAGTTAAAATTTAAGGGGATGGTTGGGACTTTTACATTGGTGGCCTATCCTTAGACTAGGTCATCAATATCTAATCGGGGAGGGTATTTCCAGGGCCGATGGCAGCAGGTTAAGTGTGCAGTTGTGGTGCAGCACAGAACAGTTCTGTCAATTGTATAGTGGCCGCACTCAGGTACCGCACATCCGCTTGCATTCGAAACATTATGGGGTGGATCAGATGTTCTGTACCCATCCAATACCACTATATCGTTGACGGCACTGTGCAGTGCAGCTCCCCATCTGAGCCATTCCGGACAATGAGGGAATAGCTGAGCAGCAGGGTGCACTGTCACACCCCTACCCATCAGATACTGATGACCTATCCTAATGATAGGCCATCAATATAGAAGTCCCGGGCAACCACTTTCACTCTGAACAACATATCAACTGGATTATAGCTAATCCACCATTGTAAAGCAAAATGTACTTCAATGAAATGTAAAAATGGTCAGGCTAAATTGGTTCTTTTGTATATTTTTAAACTTGGCAGGGGAAAGCTAATAGGAAAAAGAAAATTAGAAAACATACTCACTCCTGGAACCATCGCCCTACTGGATGAGAAGCAATGACACCCTGACCACCAATCACTTGGCACTAGAGCCATTCAGTGGCCTTAGCGGTCAAGTCCCTTAGTGCTTATGGCATCATCGCTTCCAGTCCAGAGGAGACTGTCAGAGTGAAATCTATTTTTTTTCCTTTCTTTTTACAGGCTGGATTTTCCCTGTTAAGTTTAACAGGGGTTGTCTCAAAAGCTATGCTGTTGCAGCAAAAAATGGAACACACAATCTTTGTCTTACATCTTGTGACTGCCAGGAGACACAGAACAGGGATCGGAGGAATGACAGCTGGTCCAGGAAGTATATCAGGCTTGGACTGGCCCACAGGAGAATCCCCTGGTGGGCCCCTGTGCAGGAGTGGGGCACCACCCTCTTATATAAGCAGTACATGGCACAATATACTTGAATCACTATGTACAGACAATGGCAGCGTCTTATTCATTTATCCTTAATCACAAATTTGTAACAATGAATTGGGTAATGTCACATTTGCATGTAGTTGAAAACCTGAATTTGGTTACTGGTGGGCCCTGTGCACCCCAGTCCGACACGGAGTATAATGTTTTCGGGTTTTTTCTGGTGCACTGGTGGACAACCCCTTTAAAAATAGACTGGAGAACCCCTGAGTAGGATCCACTTATTAGTGTCTCTGTCGTTTATGACATATGGACAGGACGTGTCTTCGTGATACGACTTCTTCACTATCAGTGCTAATAAAGCGCCACCTTAGCTGCAATGAATAATGCATCAAATACTTGAGAATAAGCCATATTGTTAATGCATATAAAACGGCTGCTATATAATAGGAAGTGATCACTAGAAATATGAAACAACCACATATACTAAACATAGAAATAATGACTCACTAGCAAAATGAATAACGGAACAAAGTCACAAATACACCTCAAAGTCACAGAGCTTCAGAAAGAAAAGACGTGAGGTGTCAGTAGCCCCTTATCCTAGGGTGAGCGAGCCGACAATCTGCAGCTCCAGATATGGAATTACTATGACGTGCCGTCCACTCACCAGCATCTCTATTAGGGCTCGTTCACATACAGCGTTTTTGATAAGCTCTCTTCTGTCAGTTTTCCAAAAATCTCATTCACATAACGCATACATCTTTCACCATTGCCATAAAAGATGCCTAGCTGCAAAAATACATTACAAAATGCACCAAAGATGTGGAATTTTCACACCGAAAAATGCTCCCCAGAAAAAAATAAAACAACACTAGATGTGAACAAGCTCTTAGGGGATCACCCCGATTTCCACGTTTTAATAGCCCGGCCTTAGTGATGGGTGCCCTGCCTAATCCTATGTCAGCTATAGATGCTGGGGAGAAGGCACCCAGGATGTCCGGCTCAGGGCAGCTTCTCCCTATACATCAACGTTCCCCTGGTTGTACCGCAGAAACAAGATGTAGCAGAGGCAGAAGTACTACTGCGCACTTACAGGCCAGCTATACAGAAATGAGCCTGACAACTTATCACACAAAGCAATGATGGAAAATATCAGGATAGTCAGGAGACTGCTCAAACGATTCAGCAGACACAAATGGCAGGTCTTTAAGAACCGGACTGTGCATGTCATCTGGACTTATTGAACAAATTCACCTATAATGTCCCACCGGAGACAAACCCAGTAGAGACAATACCAATAATTGATCAATAGGGCTAAGAGCATGGCTGAATCCCCCCCAAACCTACCCACAAGTATCAAAGTACTGGTGGGGACATCAATTATTAACTCCTGAAATCGCATGTCATTACTGTGCTGTGCTAAAACCAAGAGACTCCGCGCTCTGCAAATCACCCAGAATACCACAGTACAGGAAAGGGACCCCCATCATCTCCTTCTGGCAGTACATTACAAGAACGGATTCCCACTTACACACCTAATGCTAGCTACACAAATACTCGGGGACCCTCTGATGAGTCCCTGGGGGATAGCTTTCCAATGACTTCACTGTGCTACGCTCTTACTAGCTGCTGCTAAATGTATTGGTTTCTTGTTCTGGCTTTTTCCTGAGTGGTCTAGCAAGAGGCTTGATCTCTTACTACTAGTATATATTTCTGCAGGGAGGTGCACCAGTGTGTTACTCGGGGGCGGACACTCCATTGTGGCAGCTGCACACGGGCCCAAAAGGAACCCCACCGCTACCTCCAAAGCAAACAGGGGCCAAAAGGTAAAGGAACCTCACCGCTACCTCCAAAGCAGCAAATGGGCCAAAAGGTAAAGGAACCCCACCGCTACCTCCAAAGCAAACAGGGGCCAAAAAGTAAAAGGAACCCCACCGCTACCTCCAAAGCAGCAAATGGGCCAAAAAGGTAAAAGGAACCCCACCGCTACCTCCAAAGCAGCAAATGGGCCAAAAAGTAAAGGAACCCCAACGCTACCTCCAAAGCAGCAAATGGGCCAAAAAGTAAAGGAACCCCACCTCTACCTCCAAAGCAGCAAATGGGCCAAAAAGTAAAAGGAACCCCAACGCTACCTCCAAAGCAGCAAATAGGCCAAAAAGTAAAAGGAACCCCACCTCTACCTCCAAAGCAGCAAATGGGCCAAAAAGTAAAGGAACCCCACCGCTACCTCCAAAGCAGCAAATGGGCCAAAAAGTAAAGGAACCCCACCTCTACCTCCAAAGCAGCAAATGGGCCAAAAAGGTAAAAGGAACAACACTTCTACCTCCAAAGCAGCAAATGGGCCAAAAAGGTAAAAGGAACCCCACTGCTACCTCCAAAGCAGCAAATGGGCCAAAAAGTAAAGAAACCCCAACGCTACCTCCAAAGCAGCAAATGGGCCAAAAAGTAAAGGAACCCCACCGCTACCTCCAAAGCAGCAAATGGGCCAAAAAGTAAAGGAACCCCACCTCTACCTCCAAAGCAGCAAATGGGCCAAAAAGGTAAAAGGAACAACACTTCTACCTCCAAAGCAGCAAATGGGCCAAAAAGGTAAAAGGAACCCCACTGCTACCTCCAAAGCAGCAAATGGGCCAAAAAGTAAAGAAACCCCAACGCTACCTCCAAAGCAGCAAATGGGCCAAAAGGTAAAGGAACCCCACAGCTACCCCCACAGCTAGTGATAGAAAGCAGAGGGTGGTTATAAATGGTATAGTCTCTAACTGGGTCGCTGTGACCAGTGGGGTACCGCAGGGGTCAGTATTGGGACCTGTTCTCTTCAACATATTCATTAATGATCTGGTAGAAGGTTTACACAGTAAAATATCGATATTTGCAGATGATACAAAACTATGTAAAGCAGTTAATACAAGAGAAGATAGTATTCTGCTACAGATGGATCTGGATAAGTTGGAAACTTGGGCTGAAAGGTGGCAGATGAGGTTTAACAATGATAAATGTAAGGTTATACACATGGGAAGAGGGAATCAATATCACCATTACACACTGAACGGGAAACCACTGGGTAAATCTGACAGGGAGAAGGACTTGGGGATCCTAGTTAATGATAAACTTACCTGGAGCAGCCAGTGCCAGGCAGCAGCTGCCAAGGCAAACAGGATCATGGGGTGCATTAAAAGAGGTCTGGATACACATGATGAGAGCATTATACTGCCTCTGTACAAATCCCTAGTTAGACCGCACATGGAGTACTGTGTCCAGTTTTGGGCACCGGTGCTCAGGAAGGATATAATGGAACTAGAGAGAGTACAAAGGAGGGCAACAAAATTAATAAAGGGGATGGGAGAACTACAATACCCAGATAGATTAGCGAAATTAGGATTATTTAGTCTAGAAAAAAGACGACTGAGGGGCGATCTAATAACCATGTATAAGTATATAAGGGGACAATACAAATATCTCGCTGAGGATCTGTTTATACCAAGGAAGGTGACGGGCACAAGGGGGCATTCTTTGCGTCTGGAGGAGAGAAGGTTTTTCCACCAACATAGAAGAGGATTCTTTACTGTTAGGGCAGTGAGAATCTGGAATTGCTTGCCTGAGGAGGTGGTGATGGCGAACTCAGTCGAGGGGTTCAAGAGAGGCCTGGATGTCTTCCTGGAGCAGAGCAATATTGTATCATACAATTATTAGGTTCTGTAGAAGGACGTAGATCTGGGTATTTATTATAATGGAATATAGGCTGAACTGGATGGACAAATGTCTTTTTTCGGCCTTACTAACTATGTTACTATGTTACTATGTTACTATGTTACTATGTTACTATGTTACCTCCAAAGCAAACAGGGGCCAAAAAGTAAAGGAACCCCAACGCTACCTCCAAAGCAGCAAATGGGCCAAAAAGTAAAGGAACCCCACCTCTACCTCCAAAGCAGCAAATGGGCCAAAAAGTAAAAGGAACCCCAACGCTACCTCCAAAGCAGCAAATGGGCCAAAAAGTAAAAGGAACCCCAACGCTACCTCCAAAGCAGCAAATGGGCCAAAAAGTAAAGGAACCCCACCTCTACCTCCAAAGCAGCAAATGGGCCAAAAAGTAAAGGAACCCCACCTCTACCTCCAAAGCAGCAAATGGGCCAAAAAGTAAAAGGAACCCCACCTCTACCTCCAAAGCAGCAAATGGGCCAAAAAGTAAAGGAACCCCACCGCTACCTCCAAAGCAGCAAATGGGCCAAAAGGTAAAGGAATCCCACAGCTACCTCCAAAGCAGCAAATGGGCCAAAAGGTAAAAGGAACCCCACCTCTACCCCTAAAGCAGCAAATGGGGGTCAAAAAGTAAAGGAACCCCACCGCTACCTCCAAAAGCAGCAAACAGCATCTTCCATAGATACATTATATGACTGCGAGGGTCCAATATACTGGTAATGCACAGGTGCATGCGTGCGTCCACCCCTGGTATTGCTGCCTCTTTTCCAATATGCAGCCATCGGGAGAAGCACAAAGTAGATTTTATTAGGTATGCATAAAACCCAAATGTAGAAATACCTTTATAGGGCAAACAGCCCGGGGATCCTGGTTAGAACTCAGACCCTCCATGACAGGCCACACAGAGCAGCACTGACTCCTAGGATACAGGCAGCGGAGGTCGGTGGAGGGTCAGAACACAGCCAAACGCCAGAAGCAAACATGAGCCTAGGAAGCCCGGTTCACAATGGACTTTTTGGGGGTTGTTACCTAAGTGTTTGTTTGTTTTTGACACCTTTTCTTCATCAGAGTCTTTGCAAGAAACAACCGGAATAGACACAGTGTGAACATACCCCAATATGCTGGGTATATATCGGGGGCACCCTGCTGTCCGTCATGTCCACACCTTGTGGTTAGAAGCACAGGGCATGACTCCACTGCTGCGGGCACGCGTGGCACTGCCCGAAGTGGGTGGTGGGGTCCGAGCCCATGACTGGCGCCTACAGCCTTAGGAGCCATCACTGTCAGTGCAGGAATAGCAATTCCCCAATTATCTGGACGGAGGGATTGCAGCTTTTCTATTAAGGGGGTCTCCCAGAAAGTGTCCTTGTTCTCCATAGCAACCAGCCATGCCCCCTTGTAGACACTGCCATCAGCGGCAGGGAGGACTGGCCAGAGACTGGGAGCAGACAGGGTGTAACACAGTGCCAGGGTGGGCAGATCCTGGGGTCACACACCTGCCCTCCAGGACCACCGGAGGACACCGCGAGCTGTACTGCCCCCTGCTGCGGATCTCCAGCACTAGTGAGGAGCCCGGGGCCCATACCCACGCATGCCCCGTGAGCGCTACACCCTCCCTGCATGGCTGCCAGCCCGTGTCACCCGCCACACACAGGCCACTCACGTCGTCTATCCGCTGAGCGCCGCACTCCACACACCGGTCTCCATGCTGTGTCCGGCCGCAGCGGGAGCTCCGCACATCCTGTCAGCCTCACCGCCTCCGCTACACCTACACCACCGACAGCGGCCGGACCCCAGCGCTCCGCCCACTACTAGGAGGCGACCAATGCCGAGCGCTCAGGGGCGGGAACCCACGGTCATCAGTGGAGCCGACCCGAAGGTCTGTCACCGAGGCCACGCCCCCCGGCCAGTGCAGCAGCAGGCAGCGCAGACTGACAGCAGAGCTGCGGGAGGAGGGCGGCAGCAGGGGAGGGCATCGGACAGGCCCGAGGGTTGGCGGCAGGATGGGGGGACGCACTGGCTGACGGCCTCCTCTGCTGCCGGCTGATACTCCCGCAATCTACACAGATCTTCCATCTGCGAGTACCAGCTAGCCCACACAGATCTGCAATGTAGATAATGACTGGGGAACTCCTGGCACCAGGGGAACCTGATCCACTGGTTATCATCTAGTACAGATGTGTCCTCAGCGAGAAAGAACCCCGGGCAAGGAAGGGTTAATGCTTACAGTCATGAAATGAAGTCAGACAGGAGTTCCTGTTATATCATAGAGGCCGAGGAGCACATGAGGATGAGGATGAGTGCTAGTACCGATGGGCACAGCTTCAGAATGCCAGAAGCAGCAGCAAACAGTGCAGAGGCCTGAAGAAGAAAACTAACGTCACAGATTCCACAGATGATGATAATAATACATAAAGGGGACAAAAATAATTGCGAGGGAAATAGATTCTACAGATAATAATAATTAATAAAGAATGCATAGAAACATAAAAAGAACTAGAGAAATTGGAAGGGGAATAGAATGCACAAATATAATTAGAAATATAATAATGGTGGTGATACTAAAAAAACGAGTAATTGGGAAGAGATTCTAAAGATAGTAATGAGAAATAATAATTAAAAGAACTAAAGTAATTGAGAGAGGAACAGAATTCTATAATAATAATAAGCACAAGGCTACACTAGAATTTCAGTACTTTCAGCATTAGCAGTGTCATTAGGCCACATTCACAAGTTCACTATTTGGTCAGTATTTTACCTCAGTATTTGTAAGCCAAAACCAGGAGAGGAACAATCAGAGGAAAAGTATAATAGAAACATGTGTACCACTTCTGCATTTATCACCCACTCCTGGTTTTGGCTTACAAATACTGAGGTAAAATACTCAGGTAAAATACTGAGGTAAAACACTGAGCGCATACTGAGCGTGGCCTAAGGGGAATGAGACAATGGACACCCCAGCTATTGTCCCGTACCCTTGAGGACGCTCCTTGCTCAATTTTTTGACCACAAACCAAGAAGCCAAGTTTAGGTTCTTGAGCTTGGCTTAGGAGGTTTTGGTTCAAAGTGGATTTGTTCTAAACTCCATATAAAAATAATCTTTGCATTTGTTTCCTATTGATTTCAATGGGAAATCCACACTGCTCATCATACGATGAGGGTTTTTTTTTTTTCTGATGAGATTTTGAAAATCACACTGTGGAAAAAAATGTGACATGTCTCTTCTTTCAGGGGGATACTCCTTGTGGAAAGGAAGCTGCAAGAAAGTCAAGTCAAAATGCCGCAAGCAGGAAAAAAAGGATTTATTAACAAAAACAAAAACATTGTAACAACTGAAAACTTCATGAAAAACTGCGAGTATTTCTGATGTGGATTTCTCGTGACATGTCTGTGCTTATGCTACTAAGATAAAATGGGTTTACAGTGACTCATACAGATGAAGTTTCCAGAACAAATTCGCCATGTGTCAGCATAGCCTTATGGTGTGATATACGTACAACTGGACCGCTGCAGTCCTACTGAACCAAATTAGCGACAGACTGACATCTGTTTAGTACTACCAGCAATGGTTTGGGTTTTGCGTCAGTCTTTATACGCCAAATCCTGTTGCAAAACACTCATTAGAATTCGCCAGTGGTGCAGTGTACAGCATCGATTTTGGTTTCAGAGGACATGCCATTGATATTGGCACGTCAGTCTGAGGTAGCCATTGCCACACAGTAATATAGACATGTTTCTAAAGCTCATTAAATCATTCTAGTAAAATCAGATGCTGCCATGTCTATTCTTGGTGTTTACAAGATCATAGCGATAAAAGGGATCAATATGTTATTGCAGATCAAAGTGATTTGATCATTACAATTAACACAATAGTCTAAAATCCTCATTGTACTTCTTCACTCTGTCACTAAAAATTGACTATCCATAGTCAAGTATAGCCACCCTACCTGGCACCCTCTGTTTGCCTCCCAGGGCCTCAGCTCCTTAGAGAGCTGACCCCATCCTGTATCAAAGATGGCCGCCTCTACAACATGGGGAGAGCAGTGGTAAGTCTGAACTATGCCTCCCCGTAGAGATGAGGGAAACAATTCACGAGACTCCAGTCCAGCATCCAAGTCAGTGGTACCTGGTGGATAGATGGGAGGCCTCAACTCTCTCAACTTTTGGCATCTCCGACGCAACTTTTGATTAGCCAGGGCAGGTGCTATGTCATCTGTGTGTCATGTCGCACAGATAACATTCACTAGCCCTGACTGAAAAAATCCCGCGCCGGGATGCCGGTAGGTAAGATATTCCTGGGCCTCTCGTCTCATTGCCAGGTACCGCTGACCTGGATACTGTACCCGAGTCCCGCAAATCGATCTGCTCATCTCTACTCCCCTGCCTTTCCTATAGTGGGAGGGTATGGTTCAGACTTATCCTATGCCATAGTAGTAACCATCTTAGGTTGAGGATCATATTAATTCAATTTTAGAGTAATTTCATGGGAAATTCTCAATTGTAATATATTTCCAGATAGGCATTTGAATATCAGTTAAGAAATTCAGCATCTATAAAGCTCAGAATATCACGTCACCATGAATGGAAAACATTGCTGTGTGACAGGAGAACAGACTGAGGCCACACGCTGTAATTAGTGAGGGAGCTTGTGACGGTTGTGTTCCCGGTAGTAACAATTAACGTCGTCTGTGTGCAGGGGCACAAGGAGACGTGTGTTTCCCAAGAGTATAGTGTGAATTGATCTTTATAAACTCGTCTGCATACAACAACCTACCTGGAAAAACATTTCTGAAGATTGTATGCATTGTATACAATAGTATAGAGTATTAAAATATATCACTTGTATATACAGAATTTGTTTTGTTTTTTTCAGAAGAAGGGATTTTTTGCAGAAGAATCTCTGCTGTCTTCTAAGTTTCTTCTTAATTTCTCAGTCTTCTTAGTTTCTTCTATTCCGCAAAAGCGTGAAACCAAAGCAGACTTTTTATGTTTTTAGCCCACTAGACTTAGGACTAGAGTTGAGCGACTTTTACTTTTTTAGGATCGAGTCGGGTTTCGCGAAACCTGACTTTGTCAAAAGTCGGGTCGGGTAAAATCGGCTGATTATTTCGAAAAGTCGGGGGCCGACCGAAACACGAAACCCAATGCAAGTCAATGGGGAATCAAAGTCAGCAGTGAGTGGAGGACAGGAAACACCTACAGTGCCCATTTTAATGCCAAAAACATCAATTCTTATTTCTTAAGCTCGTCAATCTTAATTTACTTTATAATAATAGTTAGGTATTGAAAACAGGGGGTCATTTGGCTAAAGTTGTGGGGGGGTAGGGCTGGCTCAAGATTTTCGTGGGCCTAGGAAACACGGAATACATCACGGCAGTGGAGCAGGGAGAGGTAAATATTTCAACTTTGCAAGTGCTGTGATCCTGATCAAGCAGGGGGGGCCCACTCGTTGGCACTGGCACAGGGCCCCTCATAGTACGGTGGTGTGTTTGACGGCGGGTGGCGCCTCCCACTGCCAGAGACACTTTTACGTACTATGAGGGGCCCTGTGCCAGTGACGTCGCCAACGAGTATGCCCCCCCCCCACCTGATGAAGGAACCCGCACTTTCATCTGCACCTTCCTCTTTGTCCCCGTGTAAGGTGGTATAGTATGTGGGAAGGGGAACCTGACTTTCAGCAGGGTCAGATTCAGGCTGTGTAGAGTGCAATGGGAATGTAGTGGTCTGGGTCAATGTACCAGCAGACTCATCTAGCAGTGGCTGGGCAATGGGCAGGATGAGGAGGAAACACAGATTTAGGCCCAAATAATAAAGTAGGCTAAATGCAGTTCAAAATTGGTAACAGGACTAAACAGGCGGCATTGCTTTGTTCAGTGGAGGACAACTGTAATGAGTGGCGCAGACACAGTTTGTAGGCCCAAAATAAAAAAGTAGGCTAAATGCAGTTCAAAATTGGTAACAGGACTAAACAGGCGGCATTGCTTTGTTCAGTGGAGGACAATTGTAATGAGTGGCGCAGACACAGTTTGTAAGCCCACAATAAAAAAAAGTAGGCTAAATGCAGTTCAAAATTGGTAACAGGACTAAACAGGCAGCCTAGCTTTGTTCAGTGGAGGACAACTGTAATGAGTGGAGCAGACACGGTTAGTAGGCCCAAATACAAAAGTAGGCTAAAAGCAGTTCAAAATTGATAACAGGACTAAACAGGCGGCATAGCTAGGTACATGGGTGGGCTCCTCTGCTGAGTAGCAGACAGTGGTAGTAGGCGCAAAGTATTGACTGGTATAAATAGAGGCCAGGGCCCCTGTATATTTTAACTATCATCTATCATTTCAACAAATTTGTATTGGCAGTGCCATTGAAGGATTTAACAGCACAGACTACACAGTGGTGGAGCAGGGAGAGGTAAGTATTGCAAGTAGTAGAGCACTGTTCGAGCTGGGGGGGAACACTCTCTCGTGGGCGGGGGTACTGGCACAGGGCCCCTCATATTACGACGGTGTGTCTGACGTTGGTTGTGCACCACCACCGTCAGAGACACTTCATTGTACTCTGAGGGACCCTGTGCCATTGCCGTCGCCCAAGAGTGGGCGCACCCACCTGTCCAGGCAAACGGCACTCGCACGGGTGCTTGCGCCAGGGGGTGACCACGGCCCTGTAGGGGGAGTCAGCCCATTTAGTGAGGTATAAAAATGGCCTATGGTGGACATTCAGCAGCTGCAAATGGAGGAATTGGAGAAGTCAGTAAGAGGAGACCAAAAGCAACACATTTTTCAGGCAAGCTACGTGTCAGCAGGAGAAGGTGGGGCAAAATAATTTGAAATCCATGATTGGTTCATTTTAATGAAGGTTAGATCATCAACATTCTGGGTAGCCAGACGTGTCCTTTTTTCGGTCAGTATTGAACCAGCAGCACTGAAGGCTCTTTCTGATAGCACACTAGAAGCAGGGCAAGCGAGCTCCTGTAATGCATATCCTGCCAATTCAGGACAGGTGTCTATTTTAGATGCCCAGTAATCAAAGGGGAATGACCTGTGAGGGAGAACATTGATAAGGGAGGAAAAGTAGTTGGTAACCATACTGGACAAATGCTGTCTTCTGTCACTTTGAATCAATGCAGTGGCAGAAAGTGGCTGGAAGATATATGAAAAAATACAAGAACTGTAGTACAATTTCAATCTCCCTATAATGATCTCAGGAAAAGTATGGCAGCAATAAAAAGGACTGCTGCGCACAAAAGTGTGGACAAATAAACAAGATAACTGTGCAGAAAGGAGCAACAGGATTTTTGCTTTTAAAAAAGCAGTTGGTTTGCACAGCGGCGTGCAAACAGCAATGCAGCTATCAGGGAGCCTTATAGGGCAGCCTAAGCTACAGAGCTGATGCACAAAAATATAGCCTCCACTGTCCCTGCAAACAAATGGTGGTGTTGGACAGTGGAAATCGCTACAGCACAAGCAGTTTCGGGGCTTAATCTTCCCTCCCTAACTATATCCCTTCTTCTGTTGAAGCTGCGGCAACCTCTTCCTATGCTACGATCGGCAGAAGTAAGATGGCGGTCGGCGTGCACGCCCCTTTATAGCCCCTGTGACGCTGCAGAAAGCAAGCCAATCACTGTCATGCCCTTCTCTAAGATGGTGGGGACCGAGACCTATGTCATCACGTTGCCCACACTCTGCGTCCTCCTTCATTGGCTGAAAAATGGCACTGAAAGCGTCATATGAAACGCAACTTTGGCGCGAAGATCGCTGACCTCATGGCCGATCCCACACTAGGATCGGGTCGGGTTTCACGAAACCCGACTTTGCCGAAAGTCGGCGATTTTTGAATTTGTCCGATCCGTTTCACTCAACCCTACTTAGGACTGTTTCACACATCCATGTTTCATGGTCCGAATACTGACTGACCATGAAGTATGGACTAGAAAAGTAGACACAACACTTCTGGTGGGTCGGTGCACAAGTAGGATTCTACTGTATCTCATTAATACAGTGGGGCAAAAAAGTATTTAGTCAGTCAGCAATAGTGCAAGTTCCACCACTTAAAAAGATGAGAGGCGTCTGTAATTTACATCATAGGTAGACCTCAACTATGGGAGACAAACTGAGAAAAAAAATCCAGAAAATCACATTGTCTGTTTTTTTTAACAATTTATTTGCATATTATGGTGGAAAATAAGTATTTGGTCAGAAACAAAATTTCATCTCAATACTTTGTAATATATCCTTTGTTGGCAATGACAGAGGTCAAACGTTTTCTGTAAGTCTTCACAAGGTTGCCACACACTGTTGTGGGTATGTTGGCCCACTCCTCCATGCAGATCTCCTCTAGAGCAGTGATGTTTTTGGCTTTTCGCTTGGCAACACGGACTTTCAACTCCCTCCAAAGGTTTTCAATAGGGTTGAGATCTGGAGACTGGCTAGGCCACTCCAGGACCTTGAAATGCTTCTTACGAAGCAACTCCTTCGTTGCCCTGGCGGTGTGTTTTGGATCATTGTCATGTTGAAAGACCCAGCCACGTTTCATCTTCAATGCCCTTGCTGATGGAAGGAGGTTTGCACTCAAAATCTCACGATACATGGCCCCATTCATTCTTTCATGTACCCGGATCAGTCTTCCTGGCCCCTTTGCAGAGAAACAGCCCCAAAGCATGACGTTTCCACCACCATGCTTTACAGTAGGTATGGTGTTTGATGGATGCAACTCAGTATTCTTTTTCCTCCAAACAAGACAAGTTGTGTTTCTACCAAACAGTTCCAGTATGGTTTCATCAGACCATAGGACATTCTCCCAATATTCCTCTGGATCATCCAATTGCTCTCTAGCAAACTTCAGACGGGCCCGGACATGTACTGGCTTAAGCAGTGGGACACGTCTGGCACTGCAGGATCTGAGTCCATGGTGGCATAGTGTGTTACTTATGGTAGGCCTTGTTACATTGGTCCCAGCTCTCTGCAGTTCATTCACTAGGTCCCCCCGCGTAGTTCTGGGATTTTTGCTCACCGTTCTTGTGATCATTCTGACCCCACGGGGTGGGATTTTGCGTGGAGCCCCAGATCGAGGGAGATTATCAGTGGTCTTGTATGTCTTCCATTTTCTAATTATTGCTCCCACTGTTGATTTCTTCACTCCAAGCTGGTTGGCTATTGCAGATTCAGTCTTCCCAGCCTGGTGCAGGGCTACAATTTTGTTTCTGGTGTCCTTTGACAGCTCTTTGGTCTTCACCATAGTGGAGTTTGGAGTCAGACTGTTTGAGGGTGTGCACAGGTGTCTTTTTATACTGATAACAAGTTTAAACAGGTGCCATTACTACAGGTAATGAGTGAAGGAAAGAGGAGACTCTTAAAGAAGAAGTTACAGGTCTGTGAGAGCCAGAAATCTTGATTGTTTGTTTCTGACCAAATACTTATTTTCCACCATAATATGCAAAAAAAATGATAAAAAAAACAGACAATGTGATTTTCTGGATTTTTTTTTCTCAGTTTGTCTCCCATAGTTGAGGTCTACCTATGATGTAAATTACAGATTCCTCTCATCTTTTTAAGTGGTGGAACTTGCACTATTGCTGACTGGCTAAATACTTTTTTGCCCCACTGTATATATAAACTTGGTACTCAGATATGATAAATAAAGATGCAATTTTATTTGTGGTATATCCTCAAAAAATAAGGAGACGTTTTGGTCCACAACACTTCTGCAAAGTGATGGATACTGCATACCTCTATCCTGCGCTACACAAGCAGTTACTCTCCTATCCAGCTCCAGACTGATGAAGGTCAAGTTGTAGATCGAAACGTCTCCTTAGTTTTCTAAATGTTATCACAAATAAAATTGCATCTCTATCTGTCACGTTTGAGTGCAAAATTTCTGTATATCATGATGTAAGGACTGGCCGTGGGTCTCCTGACCAAACTTAACAGCCCCATAGGTATATATAAGGCTATCGAGTTCTGTTCAGGAGACCCGTGGCGGGCTATACATTGCGGTCCATACTCGGAAACACAGATGAATTATTTTCATGTCAGAGTTACTATTGGAGTACTCAGAGGTACAATTGTGTCCTCACCTTACTTGTATTTAGCACGTCATTGAATTGGCCTTTGCACCACAATGTAATGTCAATAGTGCTTTTACAGTAGACAATGTCACCTTGTGATAATATCATCACTGTTGCACTGAGGTCACCAGATAGACATGAAGGATCAAACGCTGTATAAAAAGCAGGGAATAGGAAGTCCACAAATCTGAGGAAGGAGTTTAAAACCATCTCCTTGCCCCCTATCTCATTTACTTATGAGTTAGATGTGACACCCACCCAGACAGGAAATGAGCTGAGAAAGTCTGTGCTTCCCTACTATAGAATTATAATGAAAATGATCGCATACTGTGTGTTGTCTTTCCATATAGCTCCCTGGGGATAGTTCTCAGAAACAAAGCAATGAATGTTTCATCAGTTTTCGATCACTATGTTGCTTCATCATTCAGGCTGAGAAGATGGTCTAAAACTCCCTTGTGTCCATGACTAATTAATGAAAAAAGTCAATGATGAGGACAAGACTGAGGTGGGTTTAGGGAAAGGCAGAATAAAGCCCTGTTCACATCATGTTTTTGCACGTTTACTGCATACACCAGCAGGGGCCACATAGCATAACTTTTATTTGGACCCTCTCTCCAAAAAAAAACCTGTATTTTTCGGACTATAAGACGCACCGGACCATAAGATGCACCCCAATTTTTCAGAAGGAAAATAGGGAAAAAAATGTAATGTGTCAAATGGGGGTCCATCTTACAGTCTGAATTCAGCTTACCGGGGAAGGGGGGGGATCAGCACAGGTGGAGGAGTGGTCACGGGGAAACGTGGTCACATGGGTTCTTTTTTGGTCCAAGCTGGTGCGGTGCCCTTCGGTAAATCCCATCCCAGGCTGGTGCGGCGGTGGTGCTCTGTGGTTCCCAGTGGTTCCACCGGTATTTTGCGACAGGTTAGGCAGGGGTGCGGCAGGGCTCCACCGGCATTTTGTGACAGGTGCGGTGGTGGTGCTCTGTGGTGGGGTTTGGCTCCGCTGGCATTTTGCGACAGGTGCAGCGGTGATGCTCTGTGCTGTGGCAGGGCTCCGCCGTCATTTTGTGAAAGCCCGGAGGCCTCCGCAGATCCATTACTGCGATGCGATGGCCTCCAAGGAAATGGCTGCTGGGGGTGGCACATGCTCAGATTCAGATTTCAATCTGAGCATGCGCCACCCCCGGCGGCCATTTTCCCGGAGGCTACCGCATCACAGCAATGGATCTGCGGGGGCCTCCGGTCATTCAGAAAAGCCCCCCCGCACCACTGCTGCACCACAGAGCACGACTCCCACACTACAGAGCAAGACCGCCGCACCAGCCTTGGACGGGAGGCTGCATCGCCCTGCAGCGTCAGACTGGGACTGCCGCCACAGTATTTTGTAAGTATATTGTCACTATAAGATGCACCCCCATTTCCCCCCAAAAAAATTTTGGGAGAAAGTGCGTCTTATAGTCTGAACAATAAGGTAAATATTTGTTGGGGTCACAAAAGAGCATATCTCACAACTTTGCAGCCTTGACAAAGTAATTTTAGACCTGCTGAAGTCCCAGATTCCTTTTTAATTGCCACCATAAAGTATGATGCCAATAAAAGTGTGCCCCAAATGCAGCATGATACCCCCATGGTGAATTTCTCCACATTAACCTCCACATGCATAGTATAAAGACTCTACTGTACCCCACCTGAACTCCCAAGGCAAAGTATGGTGACCCTAACACAGTATAATCCCCAACTGTGACCCCCCACACAGCCCTCCGTGCAGTATAATAGGCCTACATGGACCACACCTCTCCACACTGTATAATGGTCTGATCTAGCCCTCCACGCAATATAACGGCCCCACACCAACCTTCACACTGTATAATTGCTTGCAATTGGCCCCATAGTGATCCATATAGTATTCTGCACTCCGCATAGTCCTCCATATAGTATAATGCTCTCCCCATAGTCCTCCATATGCTATAATGCAGTCCCAATAGTCCTCCATATGGTATAATTCACTCCTCATAGTCCTCCATATACTATAATGCACTCCCCATAGTCCTCCAGATGGTATAATGCACTCACCATAGTCCTGCATATGGTATAATGCACTTCCCATGGCTCTCCATATAGTATAATGCACTCCCCATTGTCCTTCATATGGTATCATGCACTCCCCATGGTCCTCCATTTGGTACAATGCACTACCCATAGTACTCCATATGGTATAATTCACTCCCCATAGTCCCCCATATGGTATAATACACTCCCCATAATCCTCCATTATGCACTCCCCATGGTCCTTCACATGGTATAATGCACTCCCCATGGTCCTCCATATGGAATAATGCTCTCCATATAGTCCTCCATTATAATATAATGCTCTCCCCATAGTCCTCCATATGGTATAATGCACTCCTCATAGTCCTCTGTATGTCATAATTCACTCCCCATAGACCTCCATATGGTATAATGCACTCCACGTAGTCCTCCGTATGGTATAATGCACTCCTCATAGTTCTCCATATGGTATAATGCACTCTCCATGGTATCGATATGGTATAATGCATTCCCCATGTTTCTACATATGATATAATGCACATCCCATGGTCTTCCATAGAATTTAATGCACTACCCATGGTACTCCATAAAATATAATGCACTCCCATGATCTTCCATAGAATGTAATGCACTCCCCATGATCCTCCAAAGAATGTAATGCACTCCCCATTGTCCTCCATAGATTATAATGCACTCCCCATGGTCCTCCATAAAATATAATGCACTCCCCATGGTCCTCCACATGGTGCAATGCACTCCCCATGGTCCTCCATATGGAATAATGCTCTCCCCAGGGCCCTCCACATAGTATCATGCTCATATACATGTAACTGCTCATATATGGACTAATACATAAGTAAAGCACCTTTGGTGGTACACTGGGAATCAGAAATGACAGCAGCCCCAAACCTGTATGTATTTCTGACCCTGCTGAGTCACATCTGCATTCTCACCTGTCCAAATGGTTGGGTGAACTCACATAAAGTGTTATAGGGTTGCCAATGTAGCCCCTTGAGAACAGTAATATACAATGTCCATATTGTATTTTACACCTCTATCTAACTATTCTTTCATTCCAGGTTTTTTCTTGCAATGGTTGTAAAAGTACGGGATGATCCTTTGATGTGAATACCTCCACACACAGGATGGGTTAGCGTGAGGAGCTCAGTGTGCTTATTGATGAGGGATAATATATGGGTCATGCGATTTGTGGACAGTAGAGTTGAGCGACCTTGACCTTTTTAGAGTCGAGCCGGGTTTTGCGAAACCCGACTATGTCCAAAGTCGGGTCGAGTGAAATCGGCCGATTATGACGTAAAGTCGGGATCGACCGAAACACGAAACCCAATGCAAGTCAATGGGGCAGCATAGTCGGCAGTGAGTGGGGGCCAGGAAAACACCTAGAGTGCCCATTTTAATGTCAAAACCATCCATTCTTCTTAATGAAGCTTGTCAAGCGTAATTTACCTTAAAATAATTGGAAGGCATTTGAAATTGGGGGTCATTTGGCTAAAGTTGTGGGGGGTAGGGCTGGTTCAAGTAATTAGTGGGCCCAGTAAATCTGGACCACGTCACGGCAGTGGAGCAGGGAGAGGTAAGTATTTCAACTTTGCAAGTGCTGTGATCCTGAGCAAGCAGGGGGGGCCCACTCGTTGGCATTGGCACTGGCACAGGGCCCCTCAAAGTACAGCGGTGTGTTTGCACGGCGGGGGCGCCTCCCACCGGCAGCAACACTTTTGCGTACTATGAGAGGCCCTGTGCCAGTGACGTCGCCAACTAGTATTCCTCCCCCCACCTGATGAAGGAACCTGCACTTTCATCTGCACCTTCCTCTTTGTCCCCGTGTAAGGTGGTATGGTATGCGGGAAGAGCAACCTGACTTTCAGCAGGGTCACAATGTTGTTGTGTAGCGTGCACGGGGAATGTTGCGTTATGGGTCAATGTACCAGCAGACTCATCTATCACTGGCTGGGCAATGGGCACGATGAAGTGGAAACACAGATATAGGCCCAAAGAATAAAGTGGGCTAAATGCAGTTCAAAATTGGTAACACAGGAATAACCAGGGGGCATTGCAGTGGAGGACAACTGGAATGAGAGGCTGACACAGAGAGTAGGGCCAAATCAGTAAGTAGTCGAAATGCAGTTCAAAATTGGCAACCGTAGTAAACAGGCGGCACAGCTTTGTTCAGTGGAGGAGAACAGCAAGGAGTGGCAGACACCGATAGTAGGCCCCAACCCAACTAGTAGGCCAAATGCAGTCTAACATTAACAACTACTTAACGAGAGGCTGAAAATGGAATTTCAGGACAGGAAACCAGGAGAACAGCAAGGAGTGGCAGACACCGATAGTAGGCCCCAAACCAACTAGTACGCCAAATGCAGTTGTTCCATTTAACCACAATTTAATGAGAGCCTGAAGATAGAAGCTCAGGAAAGGCAACCTGGGGAACACCTTGGAGTGTAACACACCATCTCTCTCCACCCCATACCCATTTTGTAGGCCTAATGCTGTGTACTTTTCTACAACTACTAAACGAGAGTCGGAAGACCGAAGCAATGGCAAGGAAACCTGGGGAACACCTTGGAGTGTAACACACCATCTCTCTCCACCCGATACCCATTTTGTAGGCCTAATGCAGTGTAGTTTTCTACAACTACTAAACGAGAGTCGGAAGATCGAAGCAATGGCGAGGAAACCTGGAGAACACCTTGGAGTGTAACACACCATCTCTCTCCACCCCATTCCCCATTTTTTAGGCCTAATGCAGCCTACTTTCCGACACCTACTAAACGAGAGCATGAAGATCGAAGCTCAGGAAAGGCAACCTGGGGAACACCTTGGAGTGTAACAACAACCTCTCTCTACACCACGGAAGGGCTGATTCTTAGGAAGGAAGGCTGTTGTAAATAAGCATTGCGCGTCCGAGGGTGATTATATTCTTATTCGGTATCTACTCACCCTCGGACGCGCCATGCTTCTTGATTTGTAATTAATGTTTATTTGCAATGTGCTTTTGACTTACTCAATTATTTTTTTAATTATTGATTTTATTAAATTAATAGTTTAACATCTTATTGGAAATAATTTAAAGGAGACGCGACAGGACAACACTCGGTGGATGCCATATCTGTGTTAACAACTCCAAAAAACTTTCAGTTAACTTCTTGCAGGAGAAAGAAATTGTAGCTGTTGGACCTTTGTAGTACAGTTCCAGATATTTGTTGTGTGTTTGTTTTGATTGTTAAAATGTCTGCATTTGAGATCTCAACACGATCTTATTTTTTATAATCAAATTAATTTTTTAAATATTTTATTAGGTTGGTTCAAGGGGTACACGGGCCGCAGTAGACAGGTCAGTGGAGGCCTAGTGGAAGGAGGGACCGCAGATGCGCCACTGTTTCACCCATACACAATTAGTAGGCCTAATGCAGCGTAGTTTCCAACAGCTACTAAACGAGAGCCGGAAGATCGAAGCTCAGGAAAGGCAACCTGGGGAACACCTTGGAGTGTAACAACAACCTCTCTCTACACCACGGAAGGGCTGATTCTTAGGAAGGAAGGCTGTTGTAAATAAGCATTGCGCGCCCGAGGGTGATTATATTCTTATTCGGTATCTACTCACCCTCGGACGCGCCATGCTTCTTGATTTGTAATTAATGTTTATTTGCAATGTGCTTTTGACTTACTCAATTATTTTTTTAATTATTGATTTTATTAAATTAATAGTTTAACATCTTATTGGAAATAATTTAAAGGAGACGCGACAGGACAACACTCGGTGGATGCCATATCTGTGTTAACAACTCCAAAAAACTTTCAGTTAACTTCTTGCAGGAGAAAGAAATTGTAGCTGTTGGACCTTTGTAGTACAGTTCCAGATATTTGTTGTGTGTTTGTTTTGATTGTTAAAATGTCTGCATTTGAGATCTCAACACGATCTTATTTTTTATAATCAAATTAATTTTTTAAATATTTTATTAGGTTGGTTCAAGGGGTACACGGGCCGCAGTAGACAGGTCAGTGGAGGCCTAGTGGAAGGAGTGACCGCAGACAGGCATCGAAGGCCTAAAATAATCACACATGGCTGTAGGCAATTTTAAATTGGTTCCAGGGGTACACGGGCAGCAGTGGTGTGGTCAGTGGAGGCCTAGTGGAAGGAGTGACCACAGACAGGCATCGAAGGCCTAAAATATTAACACATGGCTGTAGGCAATTTTAAATTGGTTCCAGGGGTACTTGGGCAGCAGTGCCCTGGTCAGTGTAGTAGTAGTTGAAAGAATGGACCGCAGACAGGCATCGAAGGCCTAAAATAAAAAAATTGGGCTGGCTGTAGGCAATTTTAAATTGGTTCCAGGGGTACACGGGCAGCAGTGGTGTGGTCAGTGGAGGCCTAGTGGAAGGAGTGACCGCAGACAGGCATCGAAGGCCTAAAATAATAACACATGGCTGTAGGCAATTTTAAATTGGTTCCAGGGTTACACGGGCAGCAGTGGTGTGGTCAGTGGAGGCCTAGTGGAAGGAGTGACCGCAGACAGGCATCGAAGGCCTAAAATAATCACACATGGCTGTAGGCAATTTTAAATTGGTTCCAGGGGTACACGGGCAGCAGTGGTGTGGTCAGTGGAGGCCTAGTGGAAGGAGTGACCGCAGACAGGCATCGAAGGCCTAAAATAATCACACATGGCTGTAGGCAATTTTAAATTGGTTCCAGGGGTACACGGGCAGCATTGGTGTGGTCAGTGGAGGCCTAGTGGAAGGAGTGACCACAGACAGGCATCGAAGGCCTAAAATATTAACACATGGCTGTAGGCAATTTTAAATTGGTTCCAGGGGTACTTGGGCAGCAGTGCCCTGGTCAGTGTAGTAGTAGTTGAAAGAATGGACCGCAGACAGGCATCGAAGGCCTAAAATAAAAAAATTGGGCTGGCTGTAGGCAATTTTAAATTGGTTCCAGGGGTACACGGGCAGCAGTGGTGTGGTCAGTGGAGGCCTAGTGGAAGGAGTGACCGCAGACAGGCATCGAAGGCCTAAAATAATAACACATGGCTGTAGGCAATTTTAAATTGGTTCCAGGGTTACACGGGCAGCAGTGGTGTGGTCAGTGGAGGCCTAGTGGAAGGAGTGACCGCAGACAGGCATCGAAGGCCTAAAATAATCACACATGGCTGTAGGCAATTTTAAATTGGTTCCAGGGGTACACGGGCAGCAGTGGTGTGGTCAGTGGAGGCCTAGTGGAAGGAGTGACCACAGACAGGCATCGAAGGCCTAAAATATTAACACATGGCTGTAGGCAATTTTAAATTGGTTCCAGGGGTACTTGGGCAGCAGTGCCCTGGTCAGTGTAGTAGTAGTTGAAAGAATGGACCGCAGACAGGCATCGAAGGCCTAAAATAAAAAAATTGGGCTGGCTGTAGGCAATTTTAAATTGGTTCCAGGGGTACACGGGCAGCAGTGGTGTGGTCAGTGGAGGCCTAGTGGAAGGAGTGACCGCAGACAGGCATCGAAGGCCTAAAATAATAACACATGGCTGTAGGCAATTTTAAATTGGTTCCAGGGTTACACGGGCAGCAGTGGTGTGGTCAGTGGAGGCCTAGTGGAAGGAGTGACCGCAGACAGGCATCGAAGGCCTAAAATAATCACACATGGCTGTAGGCAATTTTAAATTGGTTCCAGGGGTACACGGGCAGCAGTGGTGTGGTCAGTGGAGGCCTAGTGGAAGGAGTGACCGCAGACAGGCATCGAAGGCCTAAAATAATCACACATGGCTGTAGGCAATTTTAAATTGGTTCCAGGGGTACACGGGCAGCAGTGGTGTGGTCAGTGGAGGCCTAGTGGAAGGAGTGACCACAGACAGGCATCGAAGGCCTAAAATATTAACACATGGCTGTAGGCAATTTTAAATTGGTTCCAGGGGTACTTGGGCAGCAGTGCCCTGGTCAGTGTAGTAGTAGTTGAAAGAATGGACCGCAGACAGGCATCGAAGGCCTAAAATAAAAAAATTGGGCTGGCTGTAGGCAATTTTAAATTGGTTCCAGGGGTACACGGGCAGCAGTGGTGTGGTCAGTGGAGGCCTAGTGGAAGGAGTGACCGCAGACAGGCATCGAAGGCCTAAAATAATAACACATGGCTGTAGGCAATTTTAAATTGGTTCCAGGGTTACACGGGCAGCAGTGGTGTGGTCAGTGGAGGCCTAGTGGAAGGAGTGACCGCAGACAGGCATCGAAGGCCTAAAATAATCACACATGGCTGTAGGCAATTTTAAATTGGTTCCAGGGGTACACGGGCAGCAGTGGTGTGGTCAGTGGAGGCCTAGTGGAAGGAGTGACCACAGACAGGCATCGAAGGCCTAAAATATTAACACATGGCTGTAGGCAATTTTAAATTGGTTCCAGGGGTACTTGGGCAGCAGTGCCCTGGTCAGTGTAGTAGTAGTTGAAAGAATGGACCGCAGACAGGCATCGAAGGCCTAAAATAAAAAAATTGGGCTGGCTGTAGGCAATTTTAAATTGGTTCCAGGGGTACACGGGCAGCAGTGGTGTGGTCAGTGGAGGCCTAGTGGAAGGAGTGACCGCAGACAGGCATCGAAGGCCTAAAATAATAACACATGGCTGTAGGCAATTTTAAATTGGTTCCAGGGTTACACGGGCAGCAGTGGTGTGGTCAGTGGAGGCCTAGTGGAAGGAGTGACCGCAGACAGGCATCGAAGGCCTAAAATAATCACACATGGCTGTAGGCAATTTTAAATTGGTTCCAGGGGTACACGGGCAGCAGTGGTGTGGTCAGTGGAGGCCTAGTGGAAGGAGTGACCACAGACAGGCATCGAAGGCCTAAAATAATAACACATGGCTGTAGGCAATTTTAAATTGGTTCCAGGGTTACACGGGCAGCAGTGGTGTGGTCAGTGGAGGCCTAGTGGAAGGAGTGACCGCAGACAGGCATCGAAGGCCTAAAATAATCACACATGGCTGTAGGCAATTTTAAATTGGTTCCAGGGGTACTTGGGCAGCAGTGCCCTGGTCAGTGTAGTAGTAGTTGAAAGAATGGACCGCAGACAGGCATCGAAGGCCTAAAATAAAAAAATTGGGCTGGCTGTAGGCAATTTTAAATTGGTTCCAGGGTTACACGGGCAGCAGTGGTGTGGTCAGTGGAGGCCTAGTGGAAGGAGTGACCGCAGACAGGCATCGAAGGCCTAAAATAATCACACATGGCTGTAGGCAATTTTAAATTGGTTCCAGGGGTACACGGGCAGCAGTGGTGTGGTCAGTGGAGGCCTAGTGGAAGGAGTGACCACAGACAGGCATCGAAGGCCTAAAATATTAACACATGGCTGTAGGCAATTTTAAATTGGTTCCAGGGGTACACGGGCAGCAGTGGTCTGGTCAGTGGAGGCCTAGTGGAAGGAGTGACCGCAGACAGGCATCGAAGGCCTAAAATAATCACACATGGCTGTAGGCAATTTTAAATTGGTTCCAGGGGTACACGGGCAGCAGTGGTGTGGTCAGTGGAGGCCTAGTGGAAGGAGTGACCGCAGACAGGCATCGAAGGCCTAAAATAATCACACATGGCTGTAGGCAATTTTAAATTGGTTCCAGGGGTACACGGGCAGCAGTGGTGTGGTCAGTGGAGGCCTAGTGGAAGGAGTGACCACAGACAGGCATCGAAGGCCTAAAATATTAACACATGGCTGTAGGCAATTTTAAATTGGTTCCAGGGGTACTTGGGCAGCAGTGCCCTGGTCAGTGTAGTAGTAGTTGAAAGAATGGACCGCAGACAGGCATCGAAGGCCTAAAATAAAAAAATTGGGCTGGCTGTAGGCAATTTTAAATTGGTTCCAGGGGTACACGGGCAGCAGTGGTGTGGTCAGTGGAGGCCTAGTGGAAGGAGTGACCGCAGACAGGCATCGAAGGCCTAAAATAATAACACATGGCTGTAGGCAATTTTAAATTGGTTCCAGGGTTACACGGGCAGCAGTGGTGTGGTCAGTGGAGGCCTAGTGGAAGGAGTGACCGCAGACAGGCATCGAAGGCCTAAAATAATCACACATGGCTGTAGGCAATTTTAAATTGGTTCCAGGGGTACACGGGCAGCAGTGGTGTGGTCAGTGGAGGCCTAGTGGAAGGAGTGACCACAGACAGGCATCGAAGGCCTAAAATATTAACACATGGCTGTAGGCAATTTTAAATTGGTTCCAGGGGTACTTGGGCAGCAGTGCCCTGGTCAGTGTAGTAGTAGTTGAAAGAATGGACCGCAGACAGGCATCGAAGGCCTAAAATAAAAAAATTGGGCTGGCTGTAGGCAATTTTAAATTGGTTCCAGGGGTACACGGGCAGCAGTGGTGTGGTCAGTGGAGGCCTAGTGGAAGGAGTGACCGCAGACAGGCATCGAAGGCCTAAAATAATAACACATGGCTGTAGGCAATTTTAAATTGGTTCCAGGGTTACACGGGCAGCAGTGGTGTGGTCAGTGGAGGCCTAGTGGAAGGAGTGACCGCAGACAGGCATCGAAGGCCTAAAATAATCACACATGGCTGTAGGCAATTTTAAATTGGTTCCAGGGGTACACGGGCAGCAGTGGTGTGGTCAGTGGAGGCCTAGTGGAAGGAGTGACCACAGACAGGCATCGAAGGCCTAAAATAATAACACATGGCTGTAGGCAATTTTAAATTGGTTCCAGGGTTACACGGGCAGCAGTGGTGTGGTCAGTGGAGGCCTAGTGGAAGGAGTGACCGCAGACAGGCATCGAAGGCCTAAAATAATCACACATGGCTGTAGGCAATTTTAAATTGGTTCCAGGGGTACTTGGGCAGCAGTGCCCTGGTCAGTGTAGTAGTAGTTGAAAGAATGGACCGCAGACAGGCATCGAAGGCCTAAAATAAAAAAATTGGGCTGGCTGTAGGCAATTTTAAATTGGTTCCAGGGTTACACGGGCAGCAGTGGTGTGGTCAGTGGAGGCCTAGTGGAAGGAGTGACCGCAGACAGGCATCGAAGGCCTAAAATAATCACACATGGCTGTAGGCAATTTTAAATTGGTTCCAGGGGTACACGGGCAGCAGTGGTGTGGTCAGTGGAGGCCTAGTGGAAGGAGTGACCACAGACAGGCATCGAAGGCCTAAAATATTAACACATGGCTGTAGGCAATTTTAAATTGGTTCCAGGGGTACACGGGCAGCAGTGGTCTGGTCAGTGGAAGTCTAGTGGAAGGAGTGACCGCAGACAGGCTTCGAAGGCCTAACATAACAAAAATGTCAAAACAATGGTATTGTCAGTGCCAGGCATTGAAGGATGTCAGCGCCTAGACTACACATTGGTGAAGCTGTGAGAGATAATTTTGCTAGTGGTAGAGCACTGTTTGAGCTGGGGGGGGGGGAACTGGCTTGTGGCCGGCGGTACAGGCACAGGGCCCCTCATATTACAACGGTGAGTCTGACGTTGGGTGCGCACCACCACCGCCAGAGACACTTTATTGTACTATGAGGGACCCAGTGGCAGTGCCGTCGACCAAAAGCGGCCACACCCACCTCTTCAGACAAACAGCACTCTCAAGGGTCCAAGCGCAAAGTGGCGATAGCACGACCCCGTGTGGGGAGTTTGGCCATTTCGTGAGGTGGAAACATGTCGTATGCTGGACAATCAGGTGAAGAAAATTACGAGATTGGAAAAGTCATTCAGAATAGTCCACAGGCAAGACCTTTTCATAGGAAAGCTAGGTGTCAGCCGGGCAGGGTGGGGCAAAAGATTTTGAAATCCAGTTGTGGTTCATTTTAATGAAGGTTAGATCATCTACATTTTGGGTAGCCAGACGAGTCCTTTTTTCTGTTAGTATTGAACCTGCAGCACTGAATACTCTTTCTGGTAGGACACTAGCTGCCGGGCAAGCAAGCTCCTGCAATGCATATTCTGCCAATTCTGGCCAGGTGTCTAATTTGGATGCCCAGTAATCAAATGGGAATGACGGTTGAGGGAGAACGTCGATAAGGGATGAAAAATAGTTTGTAACCATACTGGACAAATGTTGTCTCCTGTCACTTTGAATTGATGCTGCAGTACCTGTCCTGTCTGCGGTCATAGAAAAATCACTCCACAACCTGGTCAGAAAACCCCTCTGGCCAACGCCACTTCTGATTTCTGCCCCTCTAACACCTCTGGTCTGCTGGCCCCTGGAGCTCGTGTGAGAACGATCACGGGCGCTGTGTGCAGGGAATGCCAGAAGCAAACGGTCAACAAGAGTTGATTGTTTTGTTGCTAATATTAGTTCCAAGTTCTCATGTGGCATAATATTTTGCAATTTGCCTTTATAGCGAGGATCAAGGAGGCAGGCCAACCAGTAATCGTCATCGTTCATCATTTTTGTAATGCGTGTGTCCCTTTTGAGGATACGCAAGGCATAATCCGCCATGTGGGCCAAAGTTCCCATTGTCAAATCTGCGGTTGTGCTTGGTTGAGGGGCAGTTGCAGGCAAATCTACGTCACTTGTGTCCCTCAAAAAACCAGAACCCGGCCTTGCCACGCCACCAATTTCCCGTGCCCCCGGGAAAGCTTCCTCATTAAAAATATACTCATCCCCATCATCCTCCTCATCCTCCACCTCCTCTTCGCCCGGTACCTCGTCATGTACACTGCCCTGACCAGACAATCGCTGACTGTCATCAAGGCTTTCCTCTTCCTCTGGTGCAGACGCCTGATCCTTTATGTGCGTCAAACTTTGCATCAGCAGACGCATTAGGGGGATGCTCATGCTTATTATGGCGTTGTCTGCACTAACCAGCCGTGTGCATTCCTCAAAACACTGAAGGACTTGACACATGTCTTGAATCTTCGACCACTGCACACCTGACAACTCCATGTCTGCCATCCTACTGCCTGCCCGTGTATGTGTATCCTCCCACAAAAACATAACAGCCCGCCTCTGTTCGCACAGTCTCTGAAGCATGTGCAGTGTTGAGTTCCACCTTGTTGCAACGTCTATGATTAGGCGATGCTGGGGAAGGTTCAAAGAACGCTGATAGGTCTGCATACGGCTGGAGTGTACAGGCGAACGGCGGATATGTGCGCAAAGTCCACGCACTTTGAGGAGCAGGTCGGATAACCCCGGATAACTTTTCAGGAAGCACTGCACCACCAGGTTTAAGGTGTGAGCCAGGCAAGGAATGTGTTTCAGTTGGGAAAGGGAGATGGCAGCCATGAAATTCCTTCCGTTATCACTCACTACCTTGCCTGCCTCAAGATCTACAGTGCCCAGCCACGACTGCGTTTCTTGCTGCAAGAACTCGGACAGAACTTCCGCGGTGTGTCTATTGTCGCCCAAACACTTCATAGCCAATACAGCCTGCTGACGTATGCAGTAGCTGCCCCATAATGGGAGACCTGGTGTGCAACAGTGGCAGGTGCGGATGGAGTGTTTGTGCGACTGCGGTCTGTGGACGAGCTCTTGCTTCTGCAGGAGGACGAGGAGGAGGAGGAGGAGGAGGGGGTGCGAACGGCTACAGACAACTGTTTACTAGACCGTGGGCTAGGCAGAACTGTCCCAAACTTGCTGTCCCCTGTGGACCCTGAATCCACCACATTTACCCAGTGTGCCGTGATGGACACGTAACGTCCCTGGCCATGCCTACTGGTCCATGCATCTGTTGTCAGGTGCACCTTTGTGCTCACAGATTGCCTGAGTGCATGGACGATGCGCTCTTTAACATGCTGGTGGAGGGCTGGGATGGCTTTTCTGGAAAAAAAGTGTCGACTGGGTAGCTCGTAGCGTGGTACAGCGTAGTCCATCAGGTCTTTGAAAGCTTCGCTTTCAACTAACCGGTAGGGCATCATCTCTAACGAGATTAGTCTAGCTATGTGGGCGTTCAAACCCTGTGTACGCGGATGCGAGGCTAAGTACTTCCTTTTTCTAACCATAGTCTCATGTAGGGTGAGCTGGACTGGAGAGATGGAGATCGTGGAACTAGCGGGGGTGCCGGTGGACATGGCAGACTGAGAGACGGTGGGAGATGGTATTGTTGCCGCCGGTGCCCTAGATGCAGTGTTTCCTACTACGAAACTGGTGATTCCCTGACCCTGACTGCTTTGGCCTGGCAAAGATACCTGCACAGATACAGCAGGTGGTGCGCTAAATGGTGGTCCTACACTGCCGGAAGGGATGTTGCGTTGATGACTAGCTTCATTGGCCGAGGGTGCAACAACCTTAAGGGACGTTTGGTAGTTAGTCCAAGCTTTCAAATGCATGGTGGTTAAATGTCTATGCATGCAACTAGTATTGAGACTTTTCAGATTCTGACCTCTGCTTAAGGAAGTAGAACATTTTTGACAGATGACTTTGCGCTGATCAATTGGATGTTGTTTAAAAAAATGCCAGACTGCACTCTTTCTAGCATCGGATACCTTTTCAGGCATTGCAGACTGAGCTTTAACCGGATGGCCATGCTGTCCTCCACCAGGTTTTGGCTTTGCCACGCGTTTTGGGCAAGATACGGGCCCGGCAGATGGAACCTGTGGCGATGTTGATGCCTGCTGCGGCCCCTCCTCCTCCTCTGCTTCAGAACTGCTGCCGCCTGCACCCTGTTCCCCCAATGGCTGCCAATCGGGGTCAAGAACTGGGTCATCTAATAACTCTTCTTGTACCTCCTGCGCAACTTCGTCTGTGTCACCGTGTCGTTCGGTGGTATAGCGTTCGTGATGGGGCAACATAGTCTCATCAGGGTCTGATTCTTGATCAGCACCCTGCGAGGGCAATGTTGTGGTCTGAGTCAAAGGACCAGCATAGTAGTCTGGCTGTGGCTGTGCGTCAGTGCACTCCATGTCAGATTCAATTTGTAATGGGCATGGACTGTTAACTGCTTCACTTTCTAAGCCAGGGACGGTATGTGTAAAGAGCTCCATGGAGTAACCCGTTGTGTCGCCTGCTGCATTCTTCTCTGTTGTTGTTTTTGCTGAAGAGGACAAGGAAGTGACTTGTCCCTGACCGTGAACATCCACTAACGACGCGCTGCTTTTACTTTTACCAGTTTCACGAGAGGAGGCAAAAGAGCTAGAGGCTGAGTCAGCAAGATAAGCCAAAACTTGCTCTTGCTGCTCCGGCTTTAAAAGCGGTTTTCCTAATCCCAGAAAAGGGAGCGTTCGAGGCCTTGTGTAGCCGGACGACGAACTTGGCTCCACAGCTCCAGACTTAGGTGCAATATTTTTTTCCCCACGACCACCTGATGCTCCACCACTACCACTACCCTCATTACCAGCTGACAATGAACGCCCCCGGCCACGACCTCTTCCACTAGACTTCCTCATTGTTTTAAAAACGTAACCAAACTAACGTTATTTGTTGCAGTCACACAACTTACACGGTGAGCTATAACTTCAGTATGATTTAGCTACCCCTTTACAGGTTGGTGAGACCACCGCGAAAATCAGGCACAATGTTACACACTCTTTTTTTGGTGGCTGCAAATTAGAGAGATGCCCCACACGCAGGACTGTCACTGAAGCACAAATGTTAATATTAATGTCACACTATTATTTGTTTTTTATTTTTATTTTTTTCAGGAACACTTTAGAAACCCCCCCAAAAAAAAAAATTGATTTTTGCAGGGAGAATTTAGAAAACAAATGTAACAAACTATATGCTTTCTATGGGCCACTGAGTGAGAGATGACGCACACAGGAATCAGGAGTGGCACACAAGCCCAGAGGCCAATATTTTTCTACCAATGATTGATGGAGTTATTTTCTCTGGTAGATTTTGGAACCCAAATCAAGGAAAAAAAATATAGGCTTTCTATGGACCACAATTGGAGAGAGAGAGAGAGAGAGAGAGAGAGAGATGGCACACCCAGGAGTCAAGACTGGCACACAAGCAGAAAGGCCAATATTAATCTCCCACTGTTTTTTTTTTTTTTTTTTTTTTTCAGGGAGACTTTAGAAAAAATAAAAATAAAAAAAATATGATTTTATCAGGAAGAATTTAGAAACCAAATAAAATAAAATGATTTTTTCAGGGAGAATTTAGAAAACAAATAAAACCAAAAATAGGCGTTCTATGGCCCACTGACTAAGAGAGAGAGAGAGAGATGGAACGCTTAGTACTGGCACACAAGCCCAAAGGGCAATATTAATCTCCCTTTTTTTTTCCAGGGAGAATTTCTAAAACCCCCCCCAAAAAAAAAATAGGCTTTCTATGGCCCACTATTTGTGAGAGAGATGGGACGCTCAGGACTGGCACAGATGGCACGCTCAGGACTGGCACAGAAGCCCAGAGGCCAATATTAATCTCCCTTTTTTTCTGGGAGAATTTATAAAACCAAAAAAATATTTAAATAGGCTTTCTATGGCCCACTATTTGTGAGAGAGATGGCACGCTCAGGACTGGCACAGATGGCACGCTCACAACTGGCACACAAGCCCAGAGGCCAATATTAATCTCCCTTTTTTCAGGGAAAATTTATAAAACCAAAAAAAAAATTAAATAGGCTTTCTATGGCCCACTATTTGTGAGAGAGATGGCACGCTCAGGACTGGCACAGATGGCACGCTCACAACTGGCACACAAGCCCAGAGGCCAATATTAATCTCCCTTTTTTCAGGGAAAATTTATAAAACCAAAAAAAAAATTAAATAGGCTTTCTATGGCCCACTATTTGTGAGAGAGATGGGACGCTCAGGACTGGCACAGATGGCACGCTCAGGACTGGCACAGAAGCCCAGAGGCCAATATTAATCTCCCTTTTTTTCTGGGAGAATTTATAAAACCAAAAAAATATTTAAATAGGCTTTCTATGGCCCACTATTTGTGAGAGAGATGGCACGCTCAGGACTGGCACAGATGGCACGCTCACAACTGGCACACAAGCCCAGAGGCCAATATTAATCTCCCTTTTTTCAGGGAAAATTTATAAAACCAAAAAAAAAATTAAATAGGCTTTCTATGGCCCACTATTTGTGAGAGAGATGGCACGCTCAGGACTGGCACAGATGGCACGCTCACAACTGGCACACAAGCCCAGAGGCCAATATTAATCTCCCTTTTTTTCTGGGAGAATTTATAAAACCAAAAAAATATTTAAATAGGCTTTCTATGGCCCACTATTTGTGAGAGAGATGGCACGCTCAGGACTGGCACAGATGGCACGCTCACAACTGGCACACAAGCCCAGAGGCCAATATTAATCTCCCTTTTTTCAGGGAAAATTTATAAAACCAAAAAAAAAATTAAATAGGCTTTCTATGGCCCACTATTTGTGAGAGAGATGGCACGCTCAGGACTGGCACAGATGGCACGCTCACAACTGGCATACAAGCCCAGAGGCCAATATTAATCTCCCTTTTTTCAGGGAAAATTTATAAAACCAAAAAAAAAATTAAATAGGCTTTCTATGGCCCACTATTTGTGAGAGAGATGGCACGCTCAGGACTGGCACAGATGGCACGCTCACAACTGGCACACAAGCCCAGAGGCCAATATTAATCTCCCTTTTTTCAGGGAAAATTTATAAAACCAAAAAAAAAATTAAATAGGCTTTCTATGGCCCACTATTTGTGAGAGAGATGGGACGCTCAGGACTGGCACAGATGGCACGCTCAGGACTGGCACAGAAGCCCAGAGGCCAATATTAATCTCCCTTTTTTTCAGGGAGAATTTATAAAACCCAAAAAAAAATAAAATAGGCTTTCTATGGCCCACTATTTGTGAGAGAGATGGCACACTCAGGACTGGCACACAAGCCCAAAGGCCAATATTAATCTCCCACTGTATTTTTATCAGGGAGAATTTATACACCCCACAAAAAAAAATACAGAAAAATGAAAAGGCTTTCTATGGCCCACTATGTGAGAGAGATGGCACACACAGGGATGGCACTCTAGCAGAAATGCCAAATTGCCAATCTTAATCTCCCACCAAAAAAAAAAAAAAAAAAAAAACAGGGAATGTCCTACAATTACTATCTCCCTGCCTGCAGTAATCTCAGCCAGGTATGGCAGGCAGCTACTATCTCCCTGCCTGCAGTAATCTCAGCCAGGTATGGCAGGCAGCAATAAGGAGTGGACTGATGCACAAATGAAATAAAAAGTGTGGACAAACAAAAAAGATAGCTGTGCAGAAAGGAAGGAACAAGAGGATTTGTGCTTTGAAAAAAGCAGTTGGTTTGCACAGCGGCGTACACACAGCAATGCAGCTATCAGGGAGCCTTCTAGGGCAGCCCAATGAGCTACAGCGCTGAGGGGAAAAAAAAAAAAAAAAAACTTCCACTGTCCCTGCACACCGAGGGTGGTGTTGGACAGTGCAAATCGCTGCAGCACAAGCGGTTTTGTGGTTAATGGACCCTGCCTAACGCTATCCCTGCTTCTGACAAAGCGGCAGCAACCTCTCCCTAAGCTCAGATCAGCAGCAGTAAGATGGCGGTCGGCGGGAACGCCTCTTTATAGCCCCTGTGACGTTGCAGACAGCAAGCCAATCACTGCAATGCCCTTCTCTAAGATGGTGGGGACCAGGACCTATGTCATCACGCTGCCCACACTCTGCGTTTACCTTCATTGGCTGAGAAATGGCGCTTTTCGCGTCATTGAAACGCGACTTTGGCGCGAAAGTCGCGTACCGCATGGCCGACCCCGCACAGGGGTCGGATCGGGTTTCATGAAACCCCGACTTAGCCAAAAGTCGGCGACTTTTGAAAATGTTCGACCCGTTTCGCTCAACCCTAGTGGACAGCACTCACACCAGCAGTGTATAATATAATCATAGCTCAAATGTAAAACTAGGGGCAGACAAACCTGTGCAGCTGGACAGAAAACCAAGAGGTAAAGGGGCCACTTCCACCTCCAAAGCAGAAAGCAGCTTCTTTCACAGTTAAATTATTGGTGTCAAGCTGTGACAGTCTTTGTTAAGGAAGGGGGGCCTCAACTGTCACTGGAACTGGGAACCTAACTATCCCTGTCCCAGGGGTACTCTTGAAGGTAGAGAAGCCCAAGTCTCTGACTTTACTATGCTCCTGCTAAACCCTGATTTGTCCCCTCCCCCACCCCATGAGACAGAAATGTAAGGTAAACAAAACCCAAAGACAAAACAGGGCTAACAGAAAACCTCTATTATACAAAAGCACTAGTCAACAATAGGAGGATAGGGATAGGGAGGAATAAACTATATAGGAACAGGGACCAGGAGATAAACACACATGTACAACAGCAAACCACAGAACACTACTAGAACAACTCCACTCCAACCACGTAACTTTATCACACAGCACAGGAAGACAAATCTTTCCTCGGCAGGGACAAGTGTAACAACCCTGCCGGCATCACTGCATGGCCTTCCATCCTCCACCTGCCTGATACATCAACTCATTCACCCTGTGCCATGCTGTGAGATCTGTCTGCTGCCGACTCCATGCTGTGTGCTTCATGGTGGCTTGCTCTGTGTACACTTCCTGGCTGTGTGCATAGGGGGGCGGCACTGGCAAATCTGGATTCTTATTGAGACTGTGTAAACCTCCCTATGGTGTCCCTGGCCAATTGCCTAGAGACCTCTGATACTTAAGGCCATTGGAGGACACCTGAGCAAAGTATCTCAGCATCTTGCTACTGAGGTGCCAGGTCTCGTCTCTGTTCTCCGTGCCTGCCACCCAGTGGGGCGTCGTACCCTGGTTTGAATCTGTGTTCCGTTACTTCTGTGTCTGACTCTGAGGCCTGCAATTTGCAGGCCTTTATCCGTGTTCTGTTTGTGTATCTGTCTCTGTTCCTGTCTGAACTCTGGTCTATGTCCATTCCTGTTCCTTGTTTGTTTGCCATTCCCACTCTGCTGTGTGTACCTCTGCCTTATCTCTGCTGTTTGCCACTGCCAGTGGCTCTGCACCTCTCTGCTCTGCTTGCCACAGTCTGTGGCACTTCTCTGCTTTGCTCGCCACTACCTGTGGCTTTGGACTTCTCTGCTCTACTCACCACTACCAGTGGCTCTGCACCTCTCTTCTCGCCACAACCCGTGGCTCTGCACTTCTCTGCTCTGCTCGCCACTACCTGTTGCTCTGCACTTCTCTGCTCTACTCACCACTACCAGTGGCTCTGCACCTCTCTTCTCGCCACAACCTGTGGCTCTGCGCTTCTCTGCTCTGCTCACCACGACCTGTGGCTCTACGCCTTCTGGCTCTGGGCTTTGCCTCCTGCGGTTCTGGCTCTTGGCGTTGCCTCCTGTGGTTCTGCTCTTGGCTCCGCCCCCAGCGTCTCCGCTCTTGGCTCCGCCCCCCAGCGTCTCCACTCTTGGCTCAGTCCTCAGCATCTCCGCTCTAGGCTCTCCCCCAGCGTCTCCGCTCTTGGCTCTGCCTCCAGCGGCTCCGTCCTTAGCTCCACCTTCTCCTTCTCTGCCTTCTCTGCTCTTAGCTCCGCCTTCCTCTTCTTTTCTCTTAGCTGTGTTTCTGTTATTGGCTCCGCCTCCTGCTCTTAACTCCGCCTCCTGTGGTTCTGCTTTGCATCCGCTCTTGCGGTCTTGCTCTATCTCTGTTCTGCAACTTTCCGCACAGGTCTCTACCTGTTTCTTTATATTCACCAGTCCGAACAGGTCCCTACCTGCTCCCATATACGATTACAGCGTGATCTACCATGTTTCAAGCATTTTTCAGTAACACTGCTAATTTAGCGCGACTTATGGTATTGATCCGATCTGTTGGTTGGGCTTTTTTGAATAGGTTGGTTTATTATAGCCATTCAACCTGCATATTCTGATGCTGTTTTTTTGCTTGTACGTGGTCTTAAGGTATTATTACTGATAATTTGATAGATTTAGCTGCTATTATTACGCTCTATGTACTACTTTTTGACATTAGCACTTTAATAATTTTTACAGATAATTTTTGATTTATTAACAGAAAGAATATACATTAGGTTAATTTGCACTTCGAGGTATTTTCTCAGCATGCTATATGTCCTTTGACACAATGCTGTCTTTTCATCTGGGACTGTTTATGTCCTAAAGTAATATAATCCTGATGTCTAATTGAAAACTGTTACAATTGAATTTTTCCCTGGATTTATGTATTTCTTACGCTTACCTATTATTATAGTATTTTAGCGGTTTAGAGGCACTATTTTAACTTGTATGTATTGTTTTGTTGGCATATATGTTAAAAAAGTTGTAACATTTAAAAAAAACTAAAACACTCTTTGATTCAACGTAGTTTAATAACGTGATCGTTGGTCAGTATGTGTATGTATATATAATACTTGCTTGCTAATTACTTACGGTATATGTATACTGTCTACATATAACATATAGCAAGAGGCTCTAAAAGTGAAATAGAAGGTAGGGTCTTTCCTGTAGGTACTAAGTAGTTTTGATCCAAAAATTGTCACAGTATACTTGCAATTGGAAAAAAAAAATCTTGAAGAAACATACAGTCATGAGTCAAGAGTATGGTGTTACATATCAGGAAAAAGAACATTTGTCCTTACAAGGTCTTAAAATTAAGTAAATACAACCCGAGATAAACAACACATGACAAATCACACTGTGTTATTATTTTTTTGCCAAAAGCTATGCCAAAATGCAGAAGCAGCATATGAACAGTTAAGTACACCACATGAATCAATAGATTGCCAATCACCTTTAGCAGCAATAACTTTAAGTACGGTAATAGTTTTCCGTGGACTTTACAAGTCTTTCCCATTAATCTGGAGGAAATTTGACCCATTCTTATTTACTACTTTGATTAAATTAATTGAGGTTTGTAGACTTTTGCTTCTGCACAGCTCTCTCACATCCCACCATAGCATTTCAGTTGGTGTCATGATATTGTGGTAGGATTTGCAAGGACAATGGGTTCTTTCAAGCTAAGGGAACCCTAGGCTATCCCCAGATTAACCCTGATGGTGGAGATGCCGGGGTTTTGTACCTCGCTATACTCCTATATGAAACCTATGTTTCCTCCCCCCGCCCATGAAGAAATGGGACAGAAAAATATGGAATAACACAAACCAGACACACAGGGGGAAACAGACAAGGATAAAGGAAAACCAACAAACAAATGAGAAGCGGATAAATAGGAACACACACAAACAAAATCCAAGCAGAAATCTCCTGAAAACTACTCCAACCTCCTGCTCTTAACTCTGAACTCTCCTTCAACTCCAAACCAGAAAGTGGTAAGCTGTCACTGGCAAGGAAAGAAACAAGGATGAAGGTTTTTAAACCCGCAGGGAGTAACCAACTCAAAAATAGCTGATACAATAAGACAGAGTACTACAGAAGTCCCACTAAGCAGTTTAACCCTTGCAGAAGCCGTTCTAACAACCACAGGTGTAAGTGTCCCCAGATGCTGCGATCGTCTGACCCAACTCTGTCGTGGTATTTCTGTGATAGTTGGGTTGAGATTTGGGTTTTTACTGGATCTTTATATCATCTTAATTCTTTTCTTTTTCAGCTATTGCTGGTATTCTTTGGATCATTGTTCTGTTGCATGACCAAGTTTTGTGCAAAGCTTTAGCTTTTGGATGGATCGCCTCACAGTTGAATCTTGAATACTCAGGTGCAGAGCAGTTCATAGTTGACTTAGTGACTGCAAGGTATCTCCGGTGATTGTAAAACCAGCCCAAACCATTCCCTCTTTTCACCGTTCTTGACAATTGATATGAGGTGTTTGTGCTGACATACAGTATTTGATTTTCTCCAAATGTGACACAGCGCCTTATGGCTAGACATCTCCACTTAAGTATTTTTGTACATTTTTGGAGTCAGCCATGGTGGGTAAGTGTGCCGTGAATTTGAAAAAAATGACCAATAGTGTCACCAGCAAAGCACCCCACACCATCACACCCCCCCTTATATGTTTCACGATGGACATATATGTAGATAGCATCCTTTTCGCTTATCATTTGAGTATCTCGGTCCTCAGATGTACTCGTTACTCGGCGAGTAATGGGTAGTGCTCTATGTAAAATTGAAATGCACGCCCTGCATTTTGGCACCTCTTACACAGTAAATAAGCATGCGGGGATTGCCTGCTCATTACTGTAATGCCGTAGCCATCTTGGTTGTGGCATGACTGTGATTGGCTGGCCGTGTGACATCATCAGGGCTTATAAAAGAACAGACGCTGCCCGTTTTGGCACATTGACGCCATTGCATAGCTCCTGGAGGGAGAGAGTGCTTGTCTAGGCCTGTGTGCACAGTATAACTAATCAGAGGCCTGTAGTGAGGATACTGGTGTTGAAGCTGAGCCATCATACTAACAGTCCTTCTAAGGGCTAATCGTTTGCTTTGCTGTTTATATCACATACAATCTGCATTTAGCCTAGGAGGTGAGAGTCGCAAGAGCAGGGAGAGTGACAGAACCCAGTCTGTAGCCAGAGATTGGGACTGTGCAGTCCGTTGGCAAATATATAGCTGCAGCTTTTTTTGGGGGGGGGGTGGCGGTTAAAAAATAGAATATACTTTGATCCATCAAGTATTATGTGATTTGTGTAACTTGTTTGTGTTATATAACTCTCCAAAAGAAAACATTAAAAAAATTCCCTGGGTTAAATTTCTTACCCGCACACTATTCTGTGCTCTGGATTCATTTTTTTATATATAACACTCAAAAAAAGCATTTAAAACTTCGGCAGCCTTAAATTTGTCACCCATGCAGTGTTACGTGGCCTGGGGTACATTTCCTGTGATTTGTAAATTTGAAAATAACAAAGTAAAAAAATTTTGCAGGCTTAAATTTCTCAGTCATACACATTCATGTATTCTTTTGTACATTTCTGTGCTATCTAACACTCAAAAAAAAGCCTAAAAATATTAGCTGGATTACATTTCTCACCCATACACTATTCCGTTGTCTGGTGTAAAGTTCTGTGATATTATCTAACACTCAAAAAAAGTGTTTCAAAATTTTACTGGATTAAATTTCTCATCCATATGGTATTATGTGCTTTGTGGTACATTTCTGTGGCATAACACACTCCAAAAAAGTGTTGAAACATTTTTCTGAATTGAATTTGATCCATACACTTTTGCGTTCTTTCTGTTACACTATGGTGGTTATAAACTCCTAAAAAGTTGTGTTCTACTTGGTTGTTCAGTGATAGCTACCTGAAAAATGTCTGTGTGAATGAGGCGTACGGAACAGCATGCAATGTATCACCATATATCAATATTCAGCCCAATAGCAATAGTGCAACTCATGTTTAGATCGATCTAATAACTCCAAAGACATATGGATAAGGAATATAGATTGTGAGTCCTAATGGGGACAGTGATGATAATGTCTGTAGAGCGCTGTGGAATATCATAGTGTTGTGTTAGTAATAGTGTTGAGCGATACCTTCCGATATCGGAAAGTATCGGTATCGGATTGGATCGGCCGATATTCAAAAAATATCGGATATCGCCGATACCGATACCCGATCCCAATGCAAGTCAATGGGACCAAAATATCGAAATTAAAATAAACCCTTTCTTTCCTTGTAGGTTCATTCTACATGAAGGAAAACAACTAAGAATAATGCAGGATGTATTTGGGGAGGTGGCAGAGACATTAAAGGCATAGAGGTTTAGCCCAATCAAATAGAATAGCAGGAATTTTAATTTTAAATTTTAAATTTTAAAGACGTTCGGAGTTACAAAGATATTGACTATGTTAAGATTTTTTTTATTTTGTCAGATATTGATGTTTCACTATTCCACGCCCTTCCCCTTTATTTTTTTTTACTTTTCCCACACTTTCATCTTCATCATCATCAGCATCTTTGACATCAACTTCTTCTTCACCTTATTCATCTTCTTCTTCATCTTCTACATATTTTTTTTATGACATTCTTCATATTCATTTTCTTCAACTATTATTATTCTTCCTATTCTACTTCTTCATCATATTCTCATTTGTGACAGGCATTCCCGTAGTTGTTATCTATAAAAGTTTGAAGATTACACCTTCCGTTCTGCCTGTCACAAAAGTTACATTTGTCCGCGTTCAGTTTGGCCTGCAGCATCAGGCTTTATCCAGGGGCACCACGAGGAGGAACGGACTCACCCCCATACACTGCTTAGTCTTCTTCTGCATATAATTTAGATAATATATTTTGCTCTGATATTAAGTGTTATGCTTAATGTTCTTCTGCTCTTTGTTCTGCAGCCTCTTGTTCTTCTGCTTCTCGGTCTTCCATGTCGTCGTCGTCTCCAGGATCGTCGTCTCCGCCGTCGTCGTCTCCGCCGTCGTCGTCGTCATCGGGGTGGTCTTCAGGGTCGTCATATCCAGGGTCGTTGTCATCGCAGTGGTTGTCGTCTCTGGTGTCGTCGTCATCTTAGGGGTGGTCTTCCGGGTCGTCATCTTTTGGGTCTTGAACTTGGAAATGTAGCAGAAGGTACAAGAAGGCTGAGAAAATGCCGAGAACCAGCTGATGGAACTGGAACTCGGATGGCTACCCGAAGGTCCAAGAGCCAATGGAACTACCGAGGACCAGCTGACGTTACTGGAACCCAGTTACTAAGCAGGAGGTACCCGTGCTAAAAAGCACTACCAAGGACCGCCTGACGTTGGCGGAACTCAGATACCCAGAAGGAGGCACCTAAGCCAAAGGCTCTGCCCGGAACCAGCTGACGTTACTGGAACCAGGATGGGGAGCAGAAGGTACAAGAGCAAAAGACACTGCCGAGAACCAGCTGACGGTACTGGAACCCGGATGGGTAGCCGAAGGTCCAAGAGCCAATGGAACTACCGAGGACCAGCTGAAGTTACTGGAACCCGGTTACTAAGCAGGAGGTACCCGTGCCTGAAAGCACTACCAAGGACCACCTGACGTTGGTGGAACTCGGATACCCAGAAGGAGGCACCTAAGCCAAAGGCTCTGCCCGGAACCAGCTGACGGTACTGGAACCAGGATGGGGAGCAGAGGGTACAAGAGCAAAAGACACTGCCGAGAACCAGCTGACGGTACTGGAACCCGGATGCGTTGGCCAACTGTGCAAGAGTCAATGGCACGACCGAGGACCAGCTGACGGTGCTGGAACACGGTTACAAAACTGTAGGTACCCGCGCTTAAAAGCACTACCAAGGACCGCCTGGCGTTGGCGGAACTCGGATACCCAGAAGGAGGCACCTAAGCCAAAGGTTCTGCCCGGAACCAGCTGATGGTGCTGGAACCAGGATGTGGACCAGAAGGTCCACAGAAGAGGAGAGAACAGCTAGGCCGCGAGGCAGCCGCAGTTACCGAACCCCAACAGTCCTACAGGGGGAGCTTGGCCTACTGGCACTACAGAACCAGCCTTGACTGCCAATTCACGCAGCTCACATAGGAAGCTCCTAAACTGGAGGCACCATGGAATTGGCTAACCCGACCTCAACACGACGGGACAATGTATTGGCGTCTAAGTGACCTTGACACTACCCGGAACCAGCTGACGGTGCTGGACCCAGGCTGGGCACGAGGGAGTACCCATGACAAAGACACTGCCGAGAATCAGCTGACGATATTGGAACCCGGATGCGTTGGCCAAGTATGCAAGAGCCAATGGCAAGACCGAAGACCAGCTGACGGTGCTGGAACACGGTTACTAAGCTGTAGGTACCCGTGCTTAAAAGCACTACCAAGGACCGCCTGGCGTTGGCGGAACTCGGATACCCAGGAGGAGGCACCTAAGCCAAAGGCTCTGCCCGGAACCAGCTGACGGTGCTGGAACCAGGATGTGGACCAGAAGGTCCACAGGAGAGGAGAGAACAGCTAGGCCGCGAGGCAGCCGCATTTACCGAACCCCAACAGTCCTACAGGGGGAGCTTGGCCTACTGGCACTACAGAACCAGCCTTGACTGCCAATTCACGCAGCCCACATAGGAAGCTCCTAAACTGGAGGCACCATGGAGTTGGCTAACCCGACCGCTACACGACGGGACAACGTATTGGCGTCTAAGTGACCTTGACACTAACCGGAACCAGCTGACGGTGCTGGAACCAGGCTGGGCACGAGGGAGTACCCGTGACAAAGACACTGCCGAGAACCAGCTGACGGTGCTGGAACCCGGATGCGTTGCCCTAGTGTGCAAGAGCCAATGGCACCGAGGACCAGCTGACGGTGCTGGAACCCGGTTACTAAGCTGTAGGTACCCGCGCTTAAAAGCACTACCAAGGACCGCCTGGCGTTGGCGGAACTCGGATACCCAGGAGGAGGCACCTAAGCCAAAGGCTCTGCCCGGAACCAGCCGACGGTACTGGAACCAGGATGTGGACCAGAAGGCCCACAGGAGAGTAGAGAACAGCTAGGCCGTGAGGCAGCCGCAGTTACCGAACCCCAACAGTCCTACAGGGGGAGCTTGGCCTACTGGCACTACAGAACCAGCCTTGACTGCCAATTCACGCAGCCCACATAGGAAGCTCGTAAACTGGAGGCACCATGGAGTTGGCTAACCCAACCGCAACACGACAGGACAACGTATAGGCGTGTAAGTGACCTTGACACTACCCGGAACCAGCTGACGGTGCTGGAACCAGGCTGGGCACGAGGGAGTACCCGTGACAAAGACACTGCCGAGAACCAGCTGACGGTGCTGGAACCCGAATTTGGACCTATTCAAGATTGTCTTCCTAGAGCCCCAACTAGCGGTGTTGGAGGAAAGGGTAAGCAGGGGGAGCAGAGTGTAGGCCGAAGCCTGCACTGGAGGCAGCTTTGTGTCTGCGTTGCGTTTGCAGGACACGTTGCCGGCTACACAGCGGGGGAACAGCTGGCGTTGCTGAACCCCACTGACACAATGGCGGATGTTTTTCTCTGTGCAGCCTGCACTTCCAGGCACCAACTGGCGGTGTTAGAGCCCAGGGTCTGCAGGAGGAGCAGAGTGTAGGCCGAAGCCTAATTGAACCAATTTCAAAGGTAACCTTTAACCCACCCTCAGGTGTTACAATGTAGAAGAGCCACACCTTGTGCAGTAGTAATGCTCCACAAGTGAAAGGTTGCTCTTTAAATTTAGCTCATTACGCACGCTGAATGAAAGACGTACACAATTTTGCCCATTATACAGTACAACTGTATTGGAGGCGTGACTTGTCTTTTTAAGGAGACGCAGCACAGGTGTCCAAAAATAACGCCTTGGTGCTGGGCGCAGCCTCCTGAGCTTTGTTATTTGCTGTTCAGGAGTCTGCGCTCTTGTTATCCCTTGGCCATGCCCTGATAGCGCTGCCCGTCTTATGACCTCATTTCATGTTGGCCGGTGCGGTTAGCGATAGCAATGAATCCCAGACCAACAGTGTCTTTTCATAAAGTCACACTGCAGGGCTGGGATTCATGGCCTTGTGCAGTAAATATGTTTGCCGCTCACTCATGTCCTTACACCTGCTTCAGACTGGGCGGCCTCAGCTGATCCCTTATCGCATGCCACGGCCATGAGGCCGCACAGTCTGAAGAAGGCAGAAGGAGGGGAGTGAAGACAGGCGAAGATATGCACTGCTCGTGCCCATCAAGCACACCCTCGCAGTCAAAATAAGTAAGACAACGAGGGGCGTTGTGTCAGGCAGGGCGGACGCACAGGCACAGGCAGCCAACCAACGATGTCAGAAGACGGCCAGCGTTACCAATGGGGGTGCTGCATGTCATTTGAAAAGGAAAGTCACACCTCAGGGACAGTGTAATGGTCTCTAATGAGACACATTTTGTACGTGTTGAGTTCCATGTGTGCATAGACACAAAGTCAGCCACCTTGAACAAATGCAGCATTACTGCTGTACAAGGTGGCTGTTAAACATAGAAACACCTGGGGGGGGGCAGGGTCCCTTTAATTTCAGTTCAGGTGCCTGCGTGGCGTTTGCAGGACACGTTGCCGGCTACACAGCAGGGGAACAGCTGGTGGTGCTGAACCTCACTAACACATTGGCGGGTGTTTTTCTCTGTGCAGCTAGCACTTCCGGGCAAAAACTGGCGGTGTTAGAGCCCAGGGTCAGCAGGAGGAGGAGAGGAGCAGAGTGTAGGCTGAAGCCTGCACTGGTGGCAGCTTTTGTTCTGTTTTGCCAGCGTGGCTTGTGCTGGACACGTTGCCGACTACACAGCAGGGGAACAGCTGGCGGTGCTGAACCCCACTAACACATTGGCTGATGTTTTTCTCTGTGCAGCTAGCACTTCCGGGCTCAAACTGGCGGTGTTAGAGCCCAGGGGCAGCAGGAGGAGGAGAGGAGTAGAGTGTAGGCCGAAGCCTAATTGAACCAATTTCAAAGGTAACCTTTAACCCACCCTCAGGTGTTACAATGTAGAAGAGCCACACCTTGTGCAGCAGTAATGCTCCACAAGTGAAAGGTTGCTCTTTTAATTTTGCTCATTGCACACGCTGAATGAAAGACGTACACAATTTTGCCCATTGTACAGTAAAACTGTATTGGAGGCGTGACTTGTCTTTTTAAGGAGACGCAGCACAGGTGTCCAAAAATAACGCCTTGGTGCTGGGCGCAGCCTCCTGAGCGTTGTTATTTGCTGTCAAGGAGTCTGCGCTCTTGTTATCCCTTGGCCATGCGCTGTGAGCGCTGCATGTCTTCTCACCTCATTTGATGTCGGCCGGTGCGGTTAGCGATGGCCAAGAATCCCAGACCCGCAGTGTCTTTTCATAAAGTCACACTGCAGGGCTGGGATTCATGGCCTTGCGCAGTAAGTATGTTTGCAGTTCACTCATGTCCTTACACCTGCTTCAGACTGGGCGGCCTCCGCTGATCCCTTATCGCATGCCGCGGCCATGAGGCCGCACAGTCTGAAGAAGGCGGAAGGAGATGAGTGAAGACAGGCGAACATATGCACTGCACATGCCCATCAATCACACCCTCGCAGTCAAAATATATGAGACAACGAGGGGCGTTGTGTCGGGCAGGGCGGACGCACAGGCACAGCCAGCCAACCAATGATGTCAGAAGACGGGCAGCGCTACCAAGGGGGGTGCTGCCTATCATTAGAAAGGAAAGTCACACCTCAGGGACTGTGTAGTGGTCTGTAATGAGACACATTTTATACGTGTTGAGTTCCACGTGGGCAAGGAGAAAAAGTCAGCCACCTTGTACAAATGCAGCATTACTGCTGTACAAGGTGGCTGTTATACATAGAAACACCTGGGGGTGTGGGGCAGGGTCCCTTTAATTTCAGTTGAGGTGCCTGCATGGCGTTTGCAGGTCACGTTGCCGGCTACACAGCAGGGGAACAGCTGGCGGTGCTGAACCCCACTGACACATTGGCGGGTGTTTTTCTCTGTGCAGCTAGCACTTCCGGGCTCAAACTGGCGGTGTTAGAGCCCAGGGTCAGCAGGAGGAGGAGAGGAGCAGAGTGTAGGCCGAAGCCTGCACGGGTGGCAGCTTTAAGTCTTTTGTGCCAGCGTGGCTTGTGCTGGACACGTTGCCGGCTACACAGCAGGGGAACAGCTGGCAGTGCTGAACCCCACTGACACATTGGCGTGTGTTTTTCTCTGTGCAGCTAGCACTTCCGGGCTAAAACTGGCGGTGTTAGAGCCCAGGGTCAGCAGGAGGAGGAGAGGAGCAGAGTGTAGGCCGAAGCATAGTAGAACCAATTTCAAAGGTAACCTTTAACCCCCCCCCCCTCAGGTGTTACAAAGTACAAGAGCTACACCTTGTGCAGCATTAATGCTGCACAAGTCAAAGGTTGCTCTATGAATTTTTCTACTTGCACACGCTGAATGAAACACGTACACAATTTAGCCCAGTATACAGTCAAACTGTAGTGGAGGCGTGACTTGTCTTTTTAAGGAGACGCAGCACAGGTGTCAAAATTTACACCTAGGTGCTGGGCGCATCCTCCTGAGCGTTGTTATTTGCTGTACAGGAGTCTGCGCTCTTGTGTTATCCCTTGGCAATGCCCTGTGAGCGCTGCCCGTCTTCTGACCTCATTTCATGTAGGCCGGTGCGGTTAGCGATGGCCATGAATCCCAGACCCACAGTGTGTTTTCAAAAATTCACACTGCAGGGCTGGGATTCATGGCCTTGTGCAGTAAATATGTTCGCCGCTCACACATGTCCTTACACCTGCTTCAGACTGGGCGGCCTCAGCTAATCCCTTATCGCATGCCGCGGCCATGAGGCCGCACAGTCTGAAGAAGGCGGAAGGAGATGAGTGAAGACAGGCGAACATATGCACTGCACATGCCCATCAATCACACCCTCGCTGTCAAAATAAATGAGACAACGAGGGGCGGTGTGTCGGGCAGGGCGGACGCACAGGCACAGCCAGCCAACCAATGATGTCAGAAGACGGGCAGCGCTACCAAGGGGGGTGCTGCGTATCATTAGAAAGGAAAGTCACACCTCAGGGGCAGTGTAATGGATTCTAATGAGACACATTTTATACGTGTTGAGTTCCACGTGGGCAAGGTGAAAAAGTCAGCCACCTTGTACAACTGCAGCATTACTGCTGTACAAGGTGGCTGTTATACATAGAAACACCTGGGGGTGTGGGGCAGGGTCCCTTTAATTTCAGTTCAGGTGCCTGCGTGGCGTTTGCAGGTCACGTTGCCGGCTACACAGCAGGGGAACAGCTGGCGGTGCTGAACCCCACTGACACATTGGCGGGTTGTTTTTCTCTGTGCAGCTAGCACTTCCGGGCTCAAACTGGCGGTGTTAGAGCCCAGGGGCAGCAGGAGGAGGAGAGGAGCAGAGTGTAGGCCGAAGCCTGCACTGGTGGCAGCTTTAAGTCTTTTGTGCCAGCGTGGCTTGTGCTGGACACGTTGCTGGCTACACAGCAGGGGAACAGCTGGCGGTGCTGAACCCCACTGACACATTGGCGGGTGTTTTTCTCTGTGCAGCTAGCACTTCCGGGCTCAAACTGGCGGTGTTAGAGCCCAGGGGCAGCAGGAGGGGGAGAGGAGCAGAGTGTAGGCCGAAGCCTGCACTGGAGCAAGTTGTAAGGGAACCTTTAACCCCCCCCCCAGGCATTTGTTGCTGAAAGAGCCATCTTGTACAGCAGTAATACTGCAAAAGGAAAAAGGTGGCTCTTTAAATTATGCTCCTTGCAAACGCTGAACTACACACTCATATAATGTGTTCCCTAACACCGTTAAACCGTACCGGAGGTGGGACTTTCCTTTGTAATGTGACACAGCACAGCCGTCATTCCAACCCCATTGGTGCCGTGCGCCGCCTCCTCAGCGTTGTTTGATTCTGTCACGGAGCCTGCGCTGTAATGTTATCCCTTGGCCATGCACACTTAGCGGTGCCAGTCTTCTGACATCATTTAGGTGTCAGACTGGCAGTGCCTGTGCGTCCAAGCTGCCCGAGATCCAACCTCGCAGTGTCATCTAATGTAATCCCACTGCGGGCCTGGGATCCATGGGCATGCGCAGTGCATATCATCGCCTCTCACTCCCCTCCTTCCTGCTTCTTCAGACTGTGCGGCGTCACGGCCGTGGCATGCTATTAGGGATCAGCTGACGCCGCCTAGTCTGAAGAAGCGGGAAGAAGGCGAGTGAGAGGCGAGTATATGCACTGCGCATGGCCATGGATCCCAAGCCCACTGTGGGATCACATTAGACGACACTGCGAGGTGGGATCTCGGGCAGCGTGGACGCACAGGCGCAGCCAGGCCGACAACAAATGATGTCTGAGGACGGGCAGCGCAAACTGTGCATGGCCAAGGGAGAACATAACAGCGCAGGGTCCATGACAGAATCAAACAACGCTAAGGAGGCGGCGCATGGAGCCAAGGGGGTAGGAATGACGGCTGTGCTGTGTCACATTACAAAGGAAAGTCCCACCTCCGGGACGGTTTGACGGTGTGAGGGGACACATTACATGAGTGTGTAGTTCAGCGTTTCCAAGGAGCATAATTTAAATTGCCACCTTTTCCTTGTGCAGTATTAGTGCTGCACAAGGTGGCTCTTTCAGTAACAAACACATAGGGGGGGGACAGGTTCCCTTACATTTTAATTGTGCCAGCGTGGCGGTCGCATGACACGTTGCCGGATACACAGCAGGGGAGCAGCAGGCGTGACCGAACCCCACTAACACATTGTCGAGGTGTTTGGCTCTGTGCAAACAGCACTTCCGGGCATCAATCAGCAGTGTTGGAGCCCAGGGACAGCAGGAGGAGCAGAGTGTAGGCCGAAGCCTGCACTGTAGGCATGTAAATGTCTGTTAGTGTGCCAGCGTGGCGGTCGCATGACACGTTGCCGGATACAGAGCTGGGGATCAGCTGACGTTACTGAACCCCAATAACAGAGGAGCGACTGTTGACTGTGCGGACAGCACTTCCAGGCACCAACTGGCGGTGTTAGAGCCCAGGGACAGCACAAGTAGCAGATGAACAGAGTGTAGGCCGAAGCCTGATTGTAGCAAGTTGAAAGGGAACCTTTAACCCCCCCCCCCAAGGCGTTTGTAGCTGAAAGAGCCATCTTGTGCAGCACTAAGGATGCAAAAGGAAAAGGTGGCTCTTTTAATTATGCTCCTTGCAAACACAGAAGTAAACACTTATAAAATGTGTCCCCTGATACCGTAAAACCGTCCCGGAGGTGGGAATTTCCTTCGTAATGGGACGCAGCACAGCTGTCATTCATATCCCCTTGGTGCCGTGCGCCGCCTCATCAGCGTTGTTTTAAGCTGTCACGGAGCCTGCGCTGTTCTGTTATCCCTTGGCCATGCACACTTAGCGGTGCCCGTCTTCTGACATCATTTAGGTGTCAGGCTGGCAGTGCCTGTGCGTCCACGATGCCCAAGATCCCACCTCGCAGTGTCGTCTAATGAAATCCCACTGCGGGCCTGGGATCCATGGGCATGCGCAGTGCATATCCTCGCCTCTCACTCCCCTCCTTCCCTCTTCTTCAGACTGTGTGGCGTCACGGCCGTGGCATGCTATTAGGGATCAGCTGACGGCGCACAGTCTGAAGAAGGCGGAGGGAGATGAGCGAGAGCCTGAGGGGAAGATATGCACTGCGCATGCCCATGGATCCCAGGCCCGCAGTGTGATTCAATCAGAAGACACTGCGAGGCGGGATCTCGGGCAGCGCGGCCACACAGGCGCAGGTAGCCTGACACCAAATTATGTCAGAAGACAGGCAGCGCAAATTGGGCATGGCCAAGGGATAACAGAACAGCGCAGACTCCGTGACAGCTTAAAACAATGCTGAGGAGGCAGCACACGGCACCAAGGGGGTAGGAATGACGGCTGTGCTGCGTCACATTACGAAGGAAAGTCCCACCTCCGGGATGGTATAACGGTATCAGTGAACACATTTTATAAGTGTTAAGTTCTGCATGTGCAAGGAGCAAAACTAAAAGAGCTACCTTTTCCTTGTACAGCATTACTGCTGCACAAGGTGGCTCTTTCAGTAACAAACGCCGGGGAGGGGGGGGGACAGGTTCCCTAACATTTAGGTTGTTGTGCCAGCGTGGCGGTCGCAGGACACATTGCCGGCTACACAGCTGGGGATCAGCTGACGTTACTGAAACCCAATAACACTGGGTCGTATGTTTTGACTGTGCAGCCTGCACTTCTGAGCCGCAACTGGCGGTGTTGCTGCCCAGGAATTACAGTTCAGGTGGTAGAAAGATGAACACATCAGGAGACCTGGACGACACCCAATTACTTAATCAGGCAGAGGAGTGGCAAATTCCTGCGAGATCCAGGCCTGGTTCATTTTCAGAAAAGTAAGCCGGTCAACGTTATCGGAGGATAGTCGCATGCGACGGTCTGTTAGTACACCACCTGCGGCACTAAAGACACGTTCCGATAAGACACTAGCCGCAGGGCAAGCCAGCACCTCCAATGCATACTGGCTTAGCTCTGGCCAGGTATCCTGCTTAGAGACCCAAAACTTGAAAGGGGAAGAGCCGTCTGGGAGTACAGTAAGAGGGCAAGACATTTAGTCTGTCACCATCTGACGGAACCGTTGCCTCCTGCTGACTGGAGCCGCCGGTGATGGTGTAGACATTTGGGGCGGGCACACAAAAGTTTGCCACAGTTGTGCCATACTGGTCTTGCCTTGGGCAGAGGCACTGCTTCTGCTCCCTCTTTGTGCAGAGCCTCCTCCACTGCCTCGACGCACTGAGCTGCTTTGTAAAGCACTAGCAGCACTCCTCTCAGTTGGACTGGAGAAGATGATGGAATTCACCAGTGTGTCGTGGTACTCCCGCATTTTACGCTCCCGGGTCAACGCTGGGATGAGGTTTTGGACGTTGTCCCGGTAGCGAGGATCGAGGAGGGTGTACACCCAATAATCAGGCATGTTGAGAATGTGGTCGATGCGGCGGTCGTCTCTCAGGCACTGCAACATGAAATTAACCATGTGCTGCAGACTACCAACTGGCCCTGAAACGCTGTCCCCTGCTTGAGACATGATCTCTGCCCGCTCTTCATCACCCCACCCTCGCTGTACACACTGAACACTGGACAATGGTGTAACTCCCTCCTCTGGACGGAGCTCTCCCTCCTCCATTGACTCCTCCTCATCCTCCTCACAAAGTGTCCCCTGCCGACCCCTTTGTGAGGAACCACGTGGCGCTGACTGTCCAGAAGCTGATGGAAAAGGTGACTCCTCATCCTCCACCTCTTCCGCAACATCATCCCTTATCCCTTGCAGGGTTTGTTGAAGCAGGCAGATAAGGGGGACAGTCATGCTGACTAGTGCATCATCTGCACTTGCCATCCGCGTGGAATAATCGAAAGGACGCAAAACCTGGCAGACGTCCTTCATAGTGGCCCACTCTGTGGTTGTGAAGTCTGATCGGCGCTGACTGCGACTTCTTTGCGCCTGATGCAGCTGGTACTCCATTACTGCTTGCTGCTGCTCACACAACCGCTCCAACATATGTAACGTGGAATTCCATCTGGTAGGTAGGTCACATATGATGCGATGTTCAGGAAGGCGAAATCGGCGCTGCAGAGCAGCAATGCGGGATCTTGCCAAGCTGGAACGCCGCAAGTGAGCACACTCTAGGCGGGCCTTGTGCAGAAGTGCATCAAGATCCGGATAGTCCCTCAGAAAACTCTGCACAACCAAATTGAGCACATGTGCCAGACATGGGATGTGAGTGAGGTTGCCAAGGGCCAAAGCTGCCACCAGATTTCGGCCATTGTCACACACTACCATGCCTGGCTGGAGATTCGCTGGCACAAACCACACATCGCTCTCCTGCTTGATGGCATTCCAGAGCTCCTGCGCTGTGTGGCTTCGATTCCCCAAAGAAACTAATTTCAAGACGGCCTGTTGACGTTTGGCCACGGCTGTGCTCATGTCAGTCGTAACAGGTGAACGTTCACGGGTCCAAGTGGAGGTGGACTGTGACGGCTCCTGCAGCGATGATTCTGAGGAACTTGTGTATGGGGAGGAGTCAATGCGTACAGACTGGATTCCTGCAATCCTTGGAGTGGGCAGGACACGTCCTGCGCCACTCGCACGGTCTGTACCCGGCTCAACAACATTAACCCAATGGGCAGTGACGGAAAGGTATCGCTCCTGTCCATGTTGACTGGTCCACGCATCGGTGGTGAGGTGGACCTTGCTACTGACGGCGTTCAGTAGCGCGTGTTTTATGTGTCCCTCCACATGCTTGTGCAGGGCAGGGACGGCTTGCCTGCTGAAGTAAAAGCGGCTGGGCACCTTGTACTGTGGGACTGCCAATGCCATCAAGTCACGGAAGCTGTCAGTCTCCACCAGCCTGAATGAGAGCATTTCCAGTGACAGAAGTTTGGCAATGCCTGTATTCAGAGCCTGTGCTCGGGGGTGGTTTGCCGAGAATGCCTGCCTTTTCTCCCATGCCTGTACTACCGATGGCTGTAGACTAGGCTGGGAGTGTGAGGATGACTGGGAACGTGGTGCTGTGGGTGGAATTACACTAGATCTCTGGACAACAGTGCCAGAGGTTCTTCCATGGCGATCCTGGGAGGAAGCCGAACCAGCTGTGCGTGAGCTGGAGGAAGAGGCAACACGAGCTGAAGAGGTGGTAGCTGCCGCTGTTGGTTGGCCTAGGTCTTCAGTGTGTTTTTGTAACTCCACCGTGTGCCTGGTTCGCACATGTTTCCACATATTTGTGGTATTGAGGTTGCTGAGACTTTTCCCTCTTTTGACTTTTTGATGACACAGCTTGCATTTGACAAAACAAATGTCATCTGCAACTGTGTCAAAAAAGGACCAGGCACTGCAAGTCTTGGGAGCGCCCTTTTTGGCTTTTGGAAGAGACAGGCTCCTAACGGGTGCCAAAGTGGAGGCTACAGGCTCCGCAGTCTTCCCCCTCCCTCTCCCTCTTTGGCCCGTTTGGGGAATCTCTTCCTCAGAGCTGCTCCCACCACCTTCCTGTTCCTCACACCACGATGGGTCAAGGACCTCATCATCTCCACTACCCTCTGCCACCAACTGCTCCTCCTGGGTAGTCTCGGCAGCACAGTACGCACCAGAAAGCGGCACCTGAGTTTCATCATCAGATGCGTACTGTGCTGTGGTCACCGGAGGCACTGGCCCACCCGCCTCTTCAGAGTCAGAGAGACAAAGCTGTTGGGCATCACTGCACACTGCCTCTTCTTCCATTTCTCCAATGCTGCTTGGCTGGCCCCCTGTTTCCAAGCCAAGAGATTCAGAGAACAGAAGTAGAGACGGCTCCTGTCCTGGGCTCTCTGACTGCCTGGCCAATTTGGCAGGTGGTGAAGAGACAGATGGCTGCTCTCCAGTGGTCTGTGCCTGAGAGGATGTGGCACTAATTGAAGTCGATGCCGATGCGTTAGCTGCCATCCATCCGACAACGGCTTCAATTTGATCTTCACGCAGCAGCGGTGCACGGCGCTCTCCGACAAAGCTGCGCATGAAGGACTGTTCCCTGCTGAAACTGGGTGATGATGAGTCACCGGTGCCCGCAGCAGGCACAGAATCACCACGTCCTCTCCCTGCTCCTCTCCCTGCTCCGCGCCCACGCCCACGTGCCTTACTCCCTGCCCTCTTCATCTTGGTTGACAGATAAAGATAAGCAGAAAAGTACTAAGGCCTTAGTGTGCTTATTCCTGAAATGCTCCTCCTAACAGGTGTAAGAAACACTAATGTTGTAAAGTGTGGACTAGACTTTATTATTGATAAAATGTGGCCTACACAAGTGTTAAGTGGTGTTTGGTGAACTTTACTTTTTTTTTTTTGTGCAGATCGGGCTACAGAGCGAGTTTAACTCACACGGGGACCGTGCAGACAGCCGTAAACGGCGCTGCAAGGCCCAAAAACACTCCTCTAGGTTATCCTATGTAGTGTTTTTCCACAATTTAGCTGGAGACGGGTGGAAAGACACTATTAGGAAATTTTTGAAAAAAAGTGCAGCAGGCTGCACTATTTGCAAAAAAGGAAAAGTTATTTTACGGTATGAGGCAGTGACAAACCCTGAGCTGAATACAACCAGCTGTGGCTGCACACAGACTACAGGGCGAGCTGCGCTCACACAGAGACCATGCAGACAAACCCTGAGCTGAATACAACCGGGAGAGACCGTGCAGTGACAATCCCTGAGCTGAATACAACCGGCTGTGGCTGCACACAGACTACAGGGCGAGCTGCGCTCACACAGAGACCGTGCAGACAGCCGTAAACGGCGCTGCAAGGCCCAAAAACCCTCCTCTAGGTTATCCTATGTAGTGTTTTTCCACAATTTAGCTGGAGACGGGTGGAAAGACACTAATAGGAAATTTTTGGAAAAATTTTCAACAGGCTGCACTATTTGAAAAAAAGGACAAGTTATTTAACGGTATGAGGCAGTAACGCACCCTGAGCTGAATACAACCGGCTGTGGCTGTACACAGACTACAGGGCAAGCTGCGCTCACACGGAGACCGTGCAGACAGCCGTAAACGGCGCTGCAAGGCCCAAAAACACTCCTCTAGGTTATCCTATGTAGTGTTTTTCCACTATTTAGCTGGAGACGGGTGGAAAGACACTAATAGGAAATTTTTGAAAAAATTTTCAACAGGCTGCACTATTTGAAAAAAAGGACAAGTTATTTAACGGTATGAGGCAGTAACGCACCCTGAGCTGAATACAACCGGCTGTGGCTGCACACAGACTACAGGGCGAGCTGCGCTCACACGGAGACCGTGCAGACAGCCGTAAACAGCGCTGCAAGGCACAAAAACCCTACTCTAGGTTATCCTATGTAGTGTTTTTTCCACAATTTAGCTGGAGACGGGTGGAAAGACACTAATAGGAAATTTTTGGAAAAATTTTCAGCAGGCTGCACTATTTGAAAAAAAGGACAAGTTATTTAACGGTATGAGGCAGTGACGCACCCTGAGCTGAATACAACCGGCTGTGGCTGCACACAGACTACAGGGCGAGCTGCGCTCACACGGAGACCGTGCAGACAGCCGTAAACGGCGCTGCAAGGCCCAAAAAACCCCCTCTAGGTTATCCTATGTAGTGTTTTTCCACAATTTAGCTGGAGACGGGTGGAAAGACACTAATAGGAAATCTTAGAAAAAATGTGCAGCAGGCTGCACTATGAGCAAAAAAGAACAATGGATAGAACTGTATGAGGCAGTGTGAACCCCCCTGAGCTGAATACAACCGGGTATATGGCTGCACACAGACTACAGAGTGATCTGCACACACACACACACACACACACACTGAGATCTTGCAGAACGCTGTTAAAACAGCGCTGCAAGGCAAGAGCAAGGTGAACACACAGCGTTTGCTAAATTAGCCTTGGAAAAGCAAAATAAAGCAATTAGCTATCTCAACTGGCCCTCAGTTAGAACACAGCGTCCTGTCCCTAACTGAAATCACAGCAGAGTGAGCGCAAAATGGCGGCAACGTTTTTTATAGTGCATGGTGACATCATTTCTGCAGCCAATCACAGCCTTGCCAGTAGTTACATGCCCACCATGCTAAACAGGATGTGCCCACACTTCCATTCATTCCTCATTGGCTGCTGCGTGCAGTTTGAATTCTGGGAACTTCCGATTCCGGTATCCGATACGCGGTGAGTATCGGAAATCGGTATTGGAATTCCGATACCGCAAATATCGGCCGATACCCGATACTTGCGGTATCGGAATGCTCAACACTAGTTAGTAAGTAAAATAGCTATCTACATCTGGTAAAATAGCCATCAAATGCTATTATTGCCATATGCTGCCACACAATCTGGTATGGCAGTATCGTAATGTGCACTTTATGTACTGCGTTGTCAGAATACATCAATATTGAGAATATTTAAACAAGTATTTGTAAGATTTTTAAATCTGCCTCTTGTCATTAGATTGATGAAAAAAAAGATTTCTAAAAATGTACAATGTGTCCACAATCAAATCCGCTGCAGAGATCCATTAATATTTCCTTTTTTGGTCCATTAACAGACACGAGATTGAACCCAACATACATTATTCTGGCATCTGTCACAAACCCATAAACCTGGTTGTGATCCATCAGCATTTCTGTGTCTTTGCTTTTGGCCATAAAATGCGTTCAACTGAAGGGTTAAGCAATGAAAGGCCAGTGTGAATGGGGCACAAAGACAGGACCTGGGATCGATCAGCTGTCTGTAACACAACCTGATGATTAGTCATGGCTGTCTAACTCGCTTCAAAATGGCATTAAAACTTAATTATAAGACCTGTAAATAGAACTGCTGCCTGCTGGGTTAATATCCTGCAGACTAGGCCTTTATACAATTATTTTTACCATGGCTTAGAATTATTTAATTTATTTCATAGCAATAAAAATCTGTATATAAAATCATTATATTTTACAGACACAGAGATCACAGATGATGCCTGTGCTGCGTGTGCTTACGTATATTTCTGGATAACCCCAAATGCAGGGTCAGACTGGCCAAGTGAAGGAGGATGAGCTACAACGCCAGATTTCATTTATGGATGAGAGTGACGCTGTCTCTGGAAGAAAACCTCCTCTATAATTATACTACCCTCTTAGGCTAAGGCCAGACAGCTATAGATTCTCTCATCTGAGACAATCGGGCTAATTCACTGGTCAACGCAATTTTTCTTGCAAAAGGTTTTAAAACATATTTTAAGTCAATTTTGGCTGCTGATGACGAATATGAACTCCGTTTTTAGCTATCACGTCAGGATTTGGAGATATTTTCAATTTTTGATGAAAATTACTCCTAATGTTTTATTGATAAAAACACATAATTTTCTGTACTACATTTTGTATATTTTTAACCAAGGAATAACAAAGATTACAAAGTCTATGTACAGCAAATCAAATATACTTACAGAATTAAACTACAAAATATAAAAACACATATATATGGCACACAGATGAATGACAAATGGCAGTTATTTGAACTTTCTTTTCTTGGCTGATCTGTGATGTACAGCTTCTGGGTTGTCTCTCATCAAGCTCCAGCAATAGTCAGCCATCATATGTGAGTCCCACCGGCCTTGATACCGTTCTTCCATTGTTTTAATGTCCTGATGACAACGCTCCCCTTGTTCCTCGCTCACATCCCCAAGATTCTCTGGAAAAAAGTCCAAATGGCTGTGTAAACAGTGAATCTTGATACTCATTCTACATCCAAGATTTCGCAGACTCATTTGTAGCTCTTCCACAATCTCTTCATAGTTGTCTGCTTTCTTATTCCCTAGAAAATTCTGCATGCCATTACAAAATGCATTCCAAGCTCTTTCTTCTGTCTCATTCATTGATGTGATAAAATTTGGGTCTCTCATAAGTGTTCTTATTTGAGGTCCATCAAATATTCCAGCCTTTTTCTTCTCTTCACTAAGACCAGGAAAAGTTGAACATATATAGTTAAAGCATTCTCCAATGTGATTGAGAGCTCTGACGAACTGCTTCATCAATCCAAGTTTTATGTGTAAGGGAGGAAAGACAATGTCCTTCCTATCCACTAGAGGATCATGGATGACATTCTTATTGCCAGATGCCAAACTCTGTCGCTGAGGCCATTCAGTTTTCACCCAATGCTCTGCTGTAGCTCTACTGTCCCAGTAGCACAGAAAACAAGGGTGTTATCATAACAAATGGGAATTATGCATGTTCAAAGAAAACAAAGATATTCTCACATTTATTGGGAGACTAAATGAAAACTAAATTTACCTTAGTGAACCGTATAAACCGACACTTTTCATACGCTACTTATATTTATCATGGAATTCTTGAAAATGGGCTATATACCTGTAGTGCAAAAACGTGATGTAATAGAGAAATTATAAGATCAGATTTGAATGCAGCACCCTCAAATTAGTCTAAAACTGTTCTTAAAGTCCATGCCAGAATTTTTTTTTTTGTAGACCAGTGATAGACTTTCATAGTTCCCAATTGTCCTGGATTCAGCAGGACTGTCCTGATTTCAGGACTCAGTCCCACCACGTCGGGATGTCCCGACTTCTATTACTAATCTCTCTCCGACGTCTTCATCACTCCTTAACCCTTCTTCCTTGGGGGTGGGGCCACATCTTTCTGCACTGATATAAATTCAATTATAATATTCACACTTCTCCTGTGATCAAGTCTCCCCAGGTTTCAAACTCACATCTCCATGTTCTAAGGCAGCAGCTCTAGCAATGAGCCACAGCACATAATTATACACTTAGGAGAATTTAGTAATCTTGAGATGTATTGCAGGCAGTGAATCCAGAAGCACAATATACATATGTATATATATGTATATGTACATTATATACAGCAGTGTAATTCTTTGTACTTGTATACTGAGGTGAAGAAAAAGTCAGATTTTTTGTTTCCTGTAAAACTACTAAATATAGTAAAAAAGCAATTACAAAAATGTTATTTTCTCTTTTTTTTGTGAGTTTCTCCAGGTCTTGAACCCACAACCTTCAAAATTGCAGGCAGGAAATAAAGCTATTAATACGTCTGTATAGAGGAGCATATTTCTATGTCTCTGTTTTCAAGAGGGAGAATAAAATATATTTTTTTGCTTCATATAAATTTACTAAAAATAATGAAAAGCATTTACAATAATGCCAGTTTGAATTTGCTTTAAAAAAAAAAAAAAATAATAAACATCACTAATCTGCAAATAGCATGGACATATTTGGTGTCTCTGTAATCGTAACGACCCGCACAACACAGCGATCAGATTATTTATGGAGATCGGTAAATGGCGTAAAAAAATGGCTTGATTGATATTTTTTTCTTTATTAAACCCATAAAAAAAGTGATAAAAATGTAACGTCGAGACCTTGTTCACACATAACGTAAATGCTGCATTTTTTTTTCTACAGGTTTTCTCCAGGCATCTCCACCACATGACCCAATAACAATATTCTCTGATTTTTGTGTGTTTACTGTGCTTCTTTTATGCTGGTTCCCCAATATTTGATGCATTTTTTGGTACAGATGTTAATTCCCTTTTTTTACCCTTTTTTTTTAAGTCTGCACTTAAAAATGCAACAGCATTTTTTTCCTTGTGTTGTTTTAGGCTCCACTATAGAAAAAAAATGCACCAAAACCACACAGTTCAGCATCTTTATTCGCACCGAGGTCGCAGTTCGCATGAAATCACATCTACTTTGCTTAGACATTTAGAGCATGTTCAGATGTAGCATAAATGCTGTGTTTATTTGCACAGAAATTCTGCTGTGTTTAACTGTCCAAGCAAAGTGGATGTGATTTCATGAAAACTGTGCCCACTAAAGATGCTGCTCAACTGAGGGGTTTTGATGCTGTTTTTTCCTCTGAAAGATTCTATGTGGACCCTAAAAAAAGGCATGTGAATCATACACAGCAGTTACTTTTTTAAGTGCAGAATTAAAGCTTTTCTGTACTATAAAAGGCACTTAACGTGGCTTCACACCTGTACCAGAAACATATCAAATAAGGGAGAAAAGGAATAGAAAATGCAGCAAGAATGCAATAATGAGAGAAGATTGTTATTGCGCAGTTTGGTGCGGATCCTGCAGAAAACAAAAACATAGTATTAATTCTATGTGTGAACACGGCCTTACAGACACCAAAAAGCCAAATGTCGTCTAGTGAAACTACACAAAGATGGGAACGTTCTGGCAGCTACAACTGTGAATGAAGGAACAAAAAATAAATCCACAGGTCTCAACTAGAGATGAGCAGGATGCACAGATGACGTCACACCAGCACTGGCCCATCTAAAGCAGCGCCAGAGACGACTGGTACCACTGACCTGCAAGTTGCGCCGGAATGTCCATAAATCGATCCTCTCATCTCTAATCCAAAGTGTCATGGATACGGCGGACAGTACCGGATTTCGTTCTATGCCCTGCAGCTTCATGTGTCTGAATTTCTCTCACTAACCAATTCCCTTCTGACATCTCCTCTTGCCGACAGTGGGGGGGGGGGTGAAGCAGGGAATGGTAACTGGGCATGCATTGTAGTGTGGCCTGGGTTGTCGCCAAAATTTGCCATAGTGCACTATGCGCGCCTCATAATTTTGACCTCTTTCTGTTCTTCAACAGTTGGGAGGTATGGACTTTAATGCTTTAATGGGTATGTCTTCCATTTGTGAAAAAGATGGATAGAACATTTATGTGTAACACGGACATCTGAATGAGGTCTTACATACAGCACTTAAGCCAGCAGTGGGCAGGAGTTGCGTGCTCTGTACTTTTCAGGGTTCATGAACTCTTAGGTTAAAGCGAACCTGTCATCATTATTTTGCTAAGTAAACTACAGACACTGTCAGGTTGTCGCCGATATACTGATTAAAATTATAACTGGGTTGAAGAAATCTGTCTTGTGGTTCTTGTTTAATCTTGATTTTCAGTTGGTAGTTAAAGAGATTCTCATGCTTTCTGGGTGGGCCAGTGGGAGGGTCTTTTTTTTGGTACTTTGTCATCCTTGTGAACTTAAATTACATGTCACTGAACCTCCTATTTTAAATACTGTGCTTGTGCAGTTAATATTGTGGTCTTTAAAAAAAAAGTAACTAAAGCAAAATGGTGCTGCCTGCCCAGTAGCATCTATCATTTGCTGATAGATGCTACTGCGCATGCACTGATGCCATTTTGCTGGAGCCCAATTTTTTTTCTCCAACAAAATGGTGCAGGTGGTAGCGTGTGCAGAGTAGCATCTATCTGCATGTGATGCCCACTGGTGGGCGGCGCTTGCGCAGATTGAGAGCATCGCTTGTCAATAGATGCCACTGCTATTTGGCACACACAGTAGCATCTATCGCAACCGCAGGCGCCACTTTTGCTGTAGTTCAACATTTTTTTTGTAAAGACCACAATATTAACTGCACAACTATTTAAAATAGGAGGTTCAGCAACCTGTCATTTAAGCCCACAATGATAACAATGAGCCAAAGCACTAAAAAAAAACAGCCCACACGCCCATCCCGAAGCATGCCCCTTTTTATTTTAAATTTGATACTATTTATCTGATACCTGGTGGCTCCAGCACTGCACCATCACCTGGCTTTGAAACAGGGCTGTGCCTGGTAATTGCACATCCCTTCAACGTGAGTGTACTACTATATGCCTTGTCAGCCCTCAGTATTTCCATTTTCTTAAGGGTTTATTTAAAACATGACACACCAAAGAAAGACAAAAGACGCAGCATCATTAACAAAATAAAAGCACATGTAAAAAATGCTCTGAAAACACAATGAAAAAACACACGTAATTTAATTAAGCAAATAACTGCAGAAATGCTGCACAAGAAATACACCACCAAAAACTTAACAAATACTCATCGTTGGAATGAATTTTAAGGCTATGTCGCCAACGAGTATTCCTCCCCCCACCTGATGAAGGAACCTGCACCTTCATCTGCACCTTCCTCTTTGTCCCCGTGTAAGGTGGTATGGTATGCGGGAAGGGGGACCTGACTTTCAGCAGGGTCACAATCTTGCAGTGTAGCGTGCACGGGAATGTTGCATTATGGGTCAATGTACCAGCAGACTCATCTATCACTGGCTGGGCAATGGGCAGGATGAGGGGGAAACAGATATGGGCCCAAAGAATAAAGTGGGCTAAATGCAGTTCAAAATTGGTAACAGGACTAACCAGGGGGCATTGTTTTGTTCAGTGGAGGACAACTGGAATGAGAGGCTGACACAGAGAGTAGGCCCAAATCAGTAAGTATTCTAAATGCAGTTCAAAATTGGCAACAGTAGTAAACCGGCGGCACAGCTTTGTTCACTGGAGGAGAACAGCAAGGAGCGGCAGACACAGATAGAAGGCCCCAACCCAACTAGTAGGCCTAATGCAGTGTTGTTTTCAACAACTACTAAACAAGAGCCAGAAGATCGAAGCAATTGAGAGGAAACCTGGGGAACACCTTGGAGTGGAAGACACCGTCTCTACACCCCAGACCCAACTTGTAGGCCGAATGCAGTGTTGTTTTCAACAACTACTAAACAAGAGCTTTAAGATTGAAGCAATGGAGAGGAAACCTGGAGAACACCTTGGAGCGGAAGACACCGTCTCTACAACCCAGACCCAACTTGTAGGCGTAATGCAGTGTAGTTTTCAACAACTACTAAACGAGAGTCGGAAGACCCAAGCAATGGAGAGGAAACCTGGGGCACACCTTGGAGCGGCAGACACCGTTAGTAGGCCCTACCAAAGTAGCAGCCCCAATGCAGTTTTCAAATTCCTAGAGGCTGAAAACAAGACTATTGACGCTCTGCTTTTTTCCAAGGAGGACAGCTGTATTGAGTGGCGCAGACAGACACAGGTAGTAGGCCTTAAACCAAAAATGTGGCTCACTGCAGTTTAAAAAAGGTTACAGGGGTACACAGGCAGCATTGCTCTGGTCAGTGGAGGACAATTTCAATAGTGGACCGCAGACAGACTTTGTATGCTTACTATTAAAAAAAGGATGCTCTATGCAATTAAAAATAGGTTCCAGGGGTCCACGGGCAGCAGTGGTGTGGTCAGTGGACGAGTATTGGAAGGAGGGACTGCAGACAGGCGTAGTAGGCCTAACATAACAAAATTAGATTGTAGGCACTTTAAAATTGGTTCCAGGGGTACACGTGCAGCAGTGGTGTGGTCAGCGGAGGACAATTTGAATTAGGGACTGCAGACAGACTTTGTAGGCTGTCCCCTGTGGACCATGCATCCAACACATTAACCCAGTGGGCCGTAATGGACACGTAACTTTTTGTGGACATGCCTACTGGTCCATGCGTCTCTTGTCAGGTGCACCTTTCTACTGTTTGATTGCCTGAGTGCTATGACAATGCAGACTTTTTCATGCCAGTGGAGGGCTGGGATGGCTTTTCTCGCAAAAGAAATGTCGACTGGGTAGCTTGAACCGTAGTACAGCGTAGTTCATCTGGGCTTTCTAAATATAAAACAAAGAAAAAAAGGAGGCTCCATGCACTTTCAGCTGGGTTCCAGGGGTACACGGCCAGCATTGGTCTGGTCAGTGGAGAACTATTGGAAGGAGGGACCGCAGACAGGCTTCGAAGGCCTAACATAATAAAATTGGGCTGTAGGCACTTTAACATTGGTTCCAGGGGTACACGGGCAGCAGTAGACAGGTCAGTGGAGGCCTAGTGGAAGGAGGGACCGCAGACAGGCTTCGAAGGCCTAACATAATAAAATTGGGCTGTAGGCACTTTAAAATTGGTTCCAGGGGAACACGGGCAGCAGTAGACAGGTCAGTGGAGGACTAGTGGAAGGAGGGACCGCAGACAGGCTTCGAAGGCCTAACATAATAAATTAGGGCTGTAGTCTCTTTAACATTGGTTCCAGGGGTACACGGGCAGCAGTAGACAGGTCAGTGGAGGCCTACTGGAAGGAGGGACCGCAGATAGGCGTAGTAGGCCTAAGATAATAAAATATGGCTGTAGGCACTTTAAAATTGGTTCCAGGGGTACATGGGCAGCAGTAGACAGGTCACTGGAGGACTAGTGGAAGGAGGGACCGCAGACAGGCGTAGTAGGCCTAACATAATAAAATATGGCTGTAGGCACTTTAGAATTGGTTCCAGGGGTACACGGGCAGCAGTAGACAGGTCAGTGGAGGCCTAGTGGAAGGAGGGACCGCAGACAGGCTTCGAACGCCTAACATAATAAATTAGGGCTGTAGGCACTTTAACATTGGTTCCAGGGGTACACGGGCAGCAGTAGACAGGTCACTGGAGGACTAGTGGAAGGAGGGACCGCAGACAGGCTTCGAAGGCCTAACATAATAAAATTGGGCTGTAGGCACTTTAAAATTGGTTCCAGGGGAACACGGGCAGCAGTAGACAGGTCAGTGGAGGACTAGTGGAAGGAGGGACTGCAGACAGGCTTCGAAGGCCTAACATAATAAATTAGGGCTGTAGGCACTTTAACATTGGTTCCAGGGGTACACGGGCAGCAGTAGACAGGTCAGTGGAGGCCTAGTGGAAGGAGGGACCGCAGACAGGCTTCGAAGGCCTAACATAATAAAATTGGGCTGTAGGCACTTTGAATTCTCTTGCAGGGGTACACAGGCAGTGGGCACCATTGGTGTTGTCAGCGGCGGCCGATTATAATGAGTGTCTGCCAGTTAGTAGTCCCAAAAAATAAATACATGTTAATGTCTCGCATTACAACAAAAAGAAAAACCAAAAGGGTGCAATCATTAGGTACATGGGTGGGCTCCTCTGCGTAGTTTCAGACCTAGTAATTTGGCACAAAGTATTTACTTGGGTAACTATATAGGACACTGCCCCTGACTATGTTAAGTACCATCATACATGTCAACACAATGGTATTGTCAGTGGCAGGAATTTACAGATGTCAGCGCATAGACTAAACATAGGTGGACCTGTGAGAGATAATTGTGCAAGTGGTAGAGCAATGTTTGAGCTGGGGGTGGGGGAACTCTCTTGTGGCTGGCGGTACATGCCCAGGGCCCCTCATGTTACAACAGTGTGTCTGACATTGGGTGCACACCACCACCGCCAGAGACACTTTATTGTACTATGAGAGACCCTGTGGCAGTGCCGTAGACCAAAGGCGGGCACACCCACCTCTTCAGACAAACAGCACTCTCACGGGTGCTTGCGCCAAGTGGCGATACCACGGCCCCGTGTGGGGAGTTTGGCCATTTAGGGAGGTGTAAACATGTCGTATGCTGGACAATCAGCTGCTGCAAATTACGAGATTGGTAAAGTCATTCAGAGTAGTTCACAGGCAATACCTTTCCATAGGAAAGCTAGGGGTCGGCCGGGCAAGGTGGGGCAAAAGGAATTCGAAATCCAGTTGTGGTTCATTTTAATGAAGGTTAGATCATCAACATTTTGGGTAGCCAGACGAGTCCTTTTTTTTGGTTAATATTGAACCTGCAGCACTAAATACTCTTTCTGATAGGACACTAGCTGCCGGGCAAGCAAGCTCCTGCAATGCATATTCTGCCAATTCTGGCCAGGTGTCTAATTTGGATGCCCAGTAATCAAAAGGGAATGACGGTTGAGGTAGAACATCGATAAGGGATGAAAAATAGTTAGTAACCATACTGGACAAATGTTGTCTCCTGTCACTTTGAATTGATGCAGCAGTACCTGTCCTGTCTGCGGTCATAGCAAAATCACTCCACAACCTGGTCAGAAAACCCCTCTGTCCAACGCCACTTCGGATTTCTGCACCTCTAACACTTCTGGTCTGCTGCCCCTGCTGCTCGTGTGAGAACGATCACGGGCGCTGTGTGCTGGGAATGCCTGAAGCAAACGGTCAACAAGAGTTGATTGTTTGGTTGCTAATATTAGTTCCAAGTTGTCATGTGGCATAATATTTTGCAATTTGCCTTTACAGCGAGGATCAAGGAGGCAGGCCAACCAGTAATCGTCATTGTTCATCATTTTCGTAATGCGTGTGTCCCTTTTGAGGATACGTAAGGCATAATCCGCCATGTGTGCCAAAGTTCCAGTTGTCAAATCTGCGGTTGTGCTTGGTTGAGGGGCAGTTTCAGGCAAATCTACGTCACTTGTGTCCCTCAGAAACCCAGAACCCGGCCTTGCCACGCCACCAATTTCCAGTGGCCCCGGAGAAGCTTCCTCATTAAAAAAATACTCATCCCCATCATCCTCCTCGTCCTCCTCCTCCTGTTCGCCCGCTACCTTGTCCTGTACACTGCCCTGACCAGACAATGGCTGACTGTCGTCAAGGCTTTCCTCTTCCTCGGCTGCAGATGCCTGCTCCTTTATGTGCGTCAAACTTTGCATCAGCAGACGCATTAGGGGGATGCTCATGCTTATTATGGCGTTGTCTGCACTAACCAGCCGTGTGCATTCCTCAAAACACTGAAGGACTTGACACATGTCTTGTATCTTCGACCACTGCACACCTGACAACTCCATGTCTGCCATCCTACTGCCTGCCCATGTATGTGTATCCTCCAACAAAAACATAACAGCCTGCCTCTGTTCGCACAGTCTCTGAAGCATGTGCAGTGTTGAGTTCCACCTTGTTGCAACGTCTATGATTAGGCGATGCTGGGAAAGGTTCAAAGACCGCTGATAGGTCTGCATACGGCTGGAGTGTACGGGTGAACGGCGGATATGTGAGCAAAGTCTGCGCACTTTGAGGAGCAGGTCGGAAAACCCCGGATAACTTTTCAGGAAGCACTGCACCACCAGGTTTAAGGTGTGAGCCAGGCAAGGAATGTGTTTCAGTTGGGAAAGGGAGATGGCAGCCATGAAATTCCTTCCGTTATCACTCACTACCTTGCCTGCCTCAAGATCTACTGTGCCCAGCCACGACTGCGTTTCTCTCTGCAAGAACTCGGACAGAACTTCCGCGGTGTGTCTGTTGTTGCCCAAACACTTCACAGCCAATACAGCCTGCTGACGCTTGCCAGTAGCTGCCCCATAATGGGACAACTGGTGTGCAACAGTGCCAGCTGCGGATGGAGTGGTTTGGCGACTGCGGTCTGTGGACGAGCTCTCGCTTCTGCAGAAGGACGAAGAGGAGGAGGAGGAGGAGGGGGTGCGAACACCTACAGCCAACTGTTTCCTAGACCGTGGGCTAGGCAGAACTGTCCCGAAATTGCTGTCCCCTGTGGACCCTGCATCCACCACATTCACCCAGTGTGCCGTGATGGACACGTAACGTCCCTGGCCATGCCTACTGGTCCAAGCATCTGTTGTCAGGTGCACCTTTGTACTCACAGATTGCCTGAGTGCATGGACGATGCGCTCTTTAACATGCTGGTGAAGGGCTGGGATGGCTTTTCTCGAAAAGAAGTGTCGACTGGGTAGCTCGTAGCGTGGTACAGCGTAGTCCATCAGGGCTTTGAAAGCTTCACTTTCAACTAACCGGTAGGGCATCATCTCTAACGAGATTAGTCTAGCTATGTGGGCGTTCAAACCCTGTGTACGCGGATGCGAGGATAAGTACTTCCTTTTTCTAACCAGAGTCTCATGTAGGGTGAGCTGGACTGGAGAGCTGGAGATCGTGGAACTAGCGGGTGTGCCGGTGGACATGGCAGACTGAGAGACGGTTGGAGACGGTATTGTTTCCGCCTGTGCCCTAGATGCAGTGTTTCCTACTACGAAACTGGTGATTCCCTGACCCTGACTGCTTTGGACTGGCAAAGAAACCTGCACAGATACTGCAGGTGGTGCGGAAAATGGTGGCCTTACAGTGACGGCAGGGATGTAGCGTTTCTGACTAGCTTCATTGGCCGAGGGTGCTACAACCTTAAGGGACGTTTGGTAGTTAGTCCAGGCTTGCAAATGCATGGTGGTTAAATGTCTATGCATGCAACTTATATTGAGACTTTTCAGATTCTGACCTCTGCTTAAGGTAGTTGAACATTTTTGACAGATGACTTTGCACGGATCAATTGGATGTTGTTTAAAAAAATGCCAGACTGCACTTTTTCGAGCCTCGGATCCCTTTTCAGGCATTGCAGACTGAGCTTTAACCGGATGGCCACGCTGTCCTCCAACAGTTTTTGGCTTTGCCACGCGTTTTGTCCCATCTACGGGCCCGGCAGATGGAACCTGTTGCGATGTTGATGCCTGCTGCGGCCCCTCCTCCTCCGCTTCAGAACTACTGCCGCCTGCACCCTGTTCCCCCAATGGCTGCCAATCGGGTCAACAAGTGGGTCATCTATAACCTCCTCTTCTAGCTTGTGCGCAACTTCGTCTGTGTCACTGTGTAAGTCGGTGGTAGAGCGTTCGTGACGGGGCAACATAGTCTCATCAGGGTCTGATTCTGGATCAGTACCCTGCGAGGGCAATGTTGTGGTCTGAGTCAAAGGACCAGCATAGTAGTCTGGCTGTGCATCAGTGCACTCCATGTCAGATTCAACTTGTAATGGGCATGGCCTGTTAACTGCTTCACTTTCTAAGCCAGGGATGGTATGTGTAAAGAGCTCCATGGAGTAACCCGTTGTGTCGCCTGCTGCATCCTTCTCTGTTGTTGTTTTTGCTGAAGAGGACAAGGAAGCGACTTGTCCCTGACCGTGAACATCCACTAACGACGCGCTGCTTTTACATTTACCAGTTTCAAAAGAGGAGGCAAAAGAGCTAGAGGCTGAGTCTGCAAGGTAAGCCAAAACTTGCTCTTGCTGCTCCGGCTTTAAAAGCGGTTTTCCTACTCCCAGAAAAGGGAGCGTTCGAGGCCTCCTGTAGCCAGACGACGAACCTGGCTCCACAGCTCCAGACTTAGGTGCAATATTTTTTTTCCCACGACCACCTGATGCTCCACTACCACTACCATCATTACCAGCTGACAATGAACGCCCACGGCCACGACCTCTTCCACCAGACTTCCTCATTGTTTTAAAAACGTAACCAAAGTAACGGTATTTGTTGCTTTCAAACAACTTACACGGTGAGCTATAACTTCAGTATGATTTAGATATCCCTTTACAGGTGGGTGAGACCGCAAGGAAAATCAGGCACAATGTTACACACTCTGTTTTCGGTGGCACCAAATGAGAGAGATGCCACACACGCAGGACTGTCACTCAAGCACAAATGTCAATATTAATCTCCCACTGATTTTTTTTTAATTTTTTCAGGGAGAATTTAGAAACCCAATAAAAAAAAAAAATAGGCTTTCTATGGCCCACTATTTGAGAGAGAGAGATGGCACACCCTGGAGTCAAGACTGGCACACAAGCAGAAAGGGCAATATTAATCTCCCACTGATTTTTTTTTTTTTTTTTTCAGGGAGAATTTAGAAACCCAATAAAAAAAAAAAAATAGGCTTTCTATGGCCCACTATTTGAGAGAGAGAGATGGCACACCCAGGAGTCAGGAGTGGCACACAAGCAGAAAGGGCAATATTAATCTCCCACTGATTTTTTTTTAATTTTTTCAGGGAGAATTTAGAAACCCAATAAAAAAAAAAAGATAGGCTTTCTATGGCCCACTATTTGAGAGAGAGAGATGGCACACCCAGGAGTCAAGACTGGCACACAAGCAGAAAGGGCAATATTAATCTCCCACTGATTTTTTTTTATTTTTTCAGGGAGAATTTAGAAACCCAATAAAAAAAAATAGGCTTTCTATGGCCCACTATTTGAGAGAGAGAGATGGCACACCCAGGAGTCAAGACTGGCACACAAGCAGAAAGGGCAATATTAATCTCCCACTGATTTTTTTTTATTTTTTCAGGGAGAATTTAGAAACCAAAAAAAAAATAAATAAATTGGCTTTCTATGGCCCACTATTTGAGAGAGAGAGATGGCACACTCAGGACTGGCACACAAGCCCAAAGGCCAATATTAATCTCCCACTGTTTTTTTTTTTTTTCAGGGAGAATTTATAAACCCCACAAAAAAAAACAACAGAAAAATAAAAAGGCTTTCTATGGCCCACTATGTGAGAGAGATGGCACACACAGGGACTGTCCTACAATTACTATCTCCCTGCAGTAATCTCAGCCAGGTATGGCAGGCAGCAATAAGGAGTGGACTGCTGCACAAATTAAATAAAAAGTGTGGACAAACAAACAAGATAGCTGTGCAGAAAGGAAGGAGCAACAGGATTTGTGCTTTGAAAAAAGCAGCTGGTTTGCACAGCGGCGTACACACAGCAATGCAGCTATCAGGGAGCCTTCTAGGGCAGCCCAATGAGCTACAGCGCTGAGGAAAAAAAAATGTAGCTTCCACTGTCCCTGCATACAAAAGGTGGTGTTGGACAGTGGAAATCGCTACAGCACAAGCGGTTTGGTGGTTAATGGACCCTGCCTAACGCTATCCCTGCTTCTGACGAAGCGGCAGCAACCTCTCCCTAAGCTCAGATCAGCAGCAGTAAGATGGCGGTCGGCGGGAACGCCCCTTTATAGCCCCTGTGACGCCGCAGATAGCAAGCCAATCACTGCAATGCCCTTCTCTAAGATGGTGGGGACCAGGACCTATGTCATCACGCTGCCCACACTCTGCGTTCACCTTCATTGGCTGAGAAATGGCGCTTTTAGCGTCATTGAAACGCGACTTTGGCGCGAAAGTCGGGTACCGCATGGCCGACCCCACACAGGGATCGGGTCGGGTTTCATGAAACCCGACTTTGCCAAAAGTCGGCAACTTTTGAAAATGAACGATCCGTTTCGCTCAACCCTAGCAGCAATCGTTGTAGAACCTGTCGGCATTCTTCAGTCACACATTCTTTTACAACTTACAAGGGATCATGGCAATATAAGATAAAGGATTATATCAATTGTAATACACAGAATGTGATTTATTTAATTTGTTGTTACAGATTGTAACCAAATGTGTGTTGGATGTAGGACTAGGAAATTGAAGGTTCACACCTCTGAACATGTAACTGATATTGTTTGTTCCGTGAGTTCTCACCACACGTTATCTCTCATGCGTCTAGACATTTCAGCACTCACCATGAACGCTGGACGGCATCTTTCAAAGTATTTGGCATTGAAAGTGTGTTAAAATCCTTTAGAGCAGGAGACATCAGGAGACTTCTACTAACATGGCAGGATCTCTGGTTTATAATCTTGGTTCCTGTTATCCTGAAGGTCTTAATACCTGCAAAGAAATTTCACAATTATTTTTTTTTTTTCATTCCTCCTTGCTATGTATATGTTTTATTTTTTTAATTGTTTTCTTGTTATGTGATTATTGTTCTTGGTTTTATCCTCGCATCCCCATCATGTGGTTTATGCATTGGTTTTCATTGGCTATACCATTGTTTAGAAGAAATTTATAAAAGAAATAGATGTGGCACTCACCAAACGTGTTATAAAAGTTCTTTTATTCTCCAACTTTGTTAGGGTTGAGGACGTTACATCGAGGGCGACAGGTAAATACGAGGGTGCTAGGAGGTAAAAATAGGACGACGGCCGTTTCGCGCCGACGGCCGTTTTCGCGCCGGGTCCTTGATGTAACGTCCTCAACTCTAACAAAGTGGGAGAATAAAAAGACTTTTACAACACGTTTGGTGAGTGCCACATCTATTTCTTCTACAAATTTCTTCTATATTATGCCACTTTAAAGTTGAGCACCGCCGTGTGTTTGGAAACCTCCACCGCTACGCAGTTAAAGCAGGATTTGACTAACATGAGTTGTCTAACGTGATTCGATATAAAGGATCCATCAGTTATTGCCATACCTTGGTGCCTTGGTGCCATTCTGCCTTTTTTATTTTCCTTGGATTTTGTTTATATACCATTGTTTATACACATATTGTGACTCACTTTCCTACAGCTTGACAATGAAGCGTTTGAAGTGCGTTGCCTCTGATCACATTATGGATGTATTTTTTAATTCGTTTGAATAAACTTGATTTTTTTAGGGAGCTGGAATTTTTCGTCCGTTTTGGCTTGGCATTACACGTGGAGTCACACGTCTTTTCCTTGCTCTGCACGCCTTAAGCCGCCCAGATGAACTGAAACAAAAAAGTAAAACTCACACAAAATATATTGTGATGATTTTATTTTAAATGAGTGATGAAGAATTCTGGTAAAGAAATAAGTTTTATATCCATAAAATGGGTGATAACTTCCAGATCGGTGGTGCTCCAACCTCTGAGACCTCAGCAATCTCGGAATGCAGCACTTTTGCCCCCCAGTCTAAACTGAACTACAGAACAGTATATATGTTCGACCCTCGCTTCATTCATTCTCTATGGGACATCTGGAGAAAGCTGAATTCATTACTTGACTTTCTCTGGCCGTCCCATAAACAATCAATGGCTTTTTTCCCCCCATTGTTCTGTCCAAAATGCATTTTGCCCACCTAGGGAGCATGCACAGTAAGTGCCCACCATCATGCTAGATCTGCTATAAACCCCATCCTGTCTGTTATTGTGGAATGCTTTTTAATAGAGAAGAGTGAAGAAGCGGAGCGCAAAACATCGCTTGTGCTTATGAAAGGCCTGCCCCTACTGTCTGTAGTCCGCCTGGGCATCTTTGCAGCTGGAGGCTCTCCCTAACTATAGGCAGTGGGCAGCAAGTTAGGAGGAAGTGGGGAAACCAGTGGTTGATATTTTAAAGAGAATTTTCAAGGGTAATGCAACATACTTTAAAAAAAAAATGATTTGCAGATTGCATATTTAGCACAACGTCTACGAAATGATATCAAGATGTCAGAAAGCATAGTAACCATTTAAGAGTAAAATATGATTTGCATTCAGAGTTTTTTTTTCCAGAGCACAAACAACTGACTGTAAAGTTCTTAAAGGGGTTGACAGGTGTTAAACTACAGATCTGCAGTCACTCTATGTGACTGAAAATATAAAAAAAACTGACAGTCACTTCCAAAAAAAAACCCAGGTCAGATTACCAATGTGATAGCATCTAGCATGCACCCAGATGGAGCTTCAACCCCTTTACCACCAAGGGTGGTTTGCACGTTAATAACCAGGCCAATTTTTACAATTCTGACTGCTTCAACAGATCCCGGTGATTCTGACTTTGTTTTCTCGGAACATATTGAACGTCATAATAGTGGTAAAATTTCTTTGATATTACCTGCGTTTATTTGTGAAAAAAAACGGAAATTTGGCAATAATTTTGAAAATTTTTCAATTTTCCAAATTTGAGTTTTTATGTCCTTAAATCACAGAGATATGTCACACAAAATATTTAATTAGTAACATTTCCCACACGTCTACGTAACATCAGCACAATTTTGGAGCCAACATTTTTTTTTTCTTAGGGAGTTATAAGGGTTAAAAGTTGACCAGCAATTTATCATTTTTACAACTCCATTTTTTTTAGGGACCACATCACATTTGAAGTCATTTTGAGGGGTCTATATGATAGACAATAACCAAGTGTGACACCATTCTAAAAACTGCACCCCTCAAGGTGTTCAAAACCACATTAAAGAAGTTTATTAACCCTTCAGGTGTTTCAAAAGAATTTTTGGAATGTTTAAAAAAAATGAACATTTAACTTTTTTTCACAAAAAAATTACTTCAGCTCCAATTTGTTTTATTTTACCAAGGGTAACAGGAGAAATTGGACACCAAAAGTTGTTGTACAATATGTCCTGAGTACGTCGATACCCCATATGTGGGAGTAAACCACTGTTTGGGCGCATTGACAGGGCTTGGAAGGGAAGGAGCGCCATTTGACTTTTTCAATGCAAAATTGACTGGAATTGAGATGGGACGCCATGTTGCGTTTGGAAAGCCCCTGATGTGCCTAAACATTGAAACCCCCCACAAGTGACACCATTTTGGAAAGTAGACCCCCTAAGGAACTTATCTAGAGGTGTGGTTAGCACTTTGACCCACCAAGTGCTTCACAGAAGTTTATAATGCAGAGCCGTAAAAATGAAAAATCATATTTTTTCACAAAAATGATCTTTTTGCCCCCAATTTTTTATTTTTCCAAGGGTAAGATAAGAAATTGGACCCCAAAAGTTGTTGTGCAATTTGTCCTGAGTACGCCGATACCCCATTTTTGGGGGTAAACCACTGTTTGGGCGCATGGCAGAGCTCAGAAGGGAAGGAGCGCCGTTTGACTTTTCAATGCAAAATTGACTGGAATTGAGATGGGACACCATGTTGCGTTTGGAGAGCCCCTGATGTGCCTAAACAGTGGAAACCCCCAATTCTAACTGAAACCCTAACCCAAACACACACCCTAACCCTAATCCCAACCCTAACCACATCCCTAACCCTAATCCCAACCATAACCCTAATCCCAACCAGAACCCTAACCACACCCTAACCCTGACACACCCCTAAACCTAATCCCAACCGTAAATGTAATCCAAACCCTAGCCCTAACCCTAGCCCTAACCCTAGCTAACCCTAGCCCAAACCCTAATGGGAAAATGGAAATAAATACATTTTTTACATTTTTTGCTAACTAAGGGGGCGATGAAGGGGAGTTTGATTTACTTTTCTAGCGGGTTTTCTAGCGGATTTTTATGATTGGCAGCCATCACACACTAAAAGACGCTTTTTATTGCAAAAAATATTTTTTGCGTTACCACTAGGGTTGAGCGACTTTTACTTTTATAGGATCGGGTCGGGTTTCACGAAACCCGACTTTCTCAAAAGTCGGGTCGAGTGAAATCAGCCGATCCTATAGAAAAGTCGAGGTCGGGGTCGGCCGAAACACGAAACCCAATGCAGTGCAATGGGATACTATGGTTCCCAGGGTCTGAAGGAGAGGAAACTCTCCTTCAGGCCCTGGGATCCATATTTAAGTGTAAAATAAAGAATTAAAGTAAAAAATATTGCTATACTTACCCTCTGACGCGCCCTGGTACTAACCGGCAGCCTTCCTTCCTTAGAATCAGCGCGTGAAGGACCTTAGACGACGTCGCGGCTTGTGATTGGTCGCGCGACCGCCCATGTGACCGCTCACGCGACCAATCACAAGCCGCGACGTCACCGAAGGTCCTTCAGGCGCTGATTCTTAGGAAGGAAGGCTGCCGGAAAGAAGCAGGGCGCGTCCGAGGGTGAGTATATTCCTATTAGGAATGACAAGATGAAGTTTTCAGTGGTACCTTGGATATTTATATCCATCTTTTTGAACGCGTGTTATTCCACTTTTTGTTGGGCGGTATGATAATAAAGCGTTGTTTTTTGCCTCTTTTTTTTTTTACGGTGTTCACTGAAGGGGTTAACTAGTGGGACAGTTTTATAGGTGGGGTCGTTGCAGACGCGGCAATACTAAATAGGTGTACTTTTATTGTTTTTTTATTATTTAGATAAAGAAATGTATTTATGGGAACAATATACAGTGGGGCAAAAAAGTATTTAGTCAGTCAGCAATAGTGCAAGTTCCACCACTTAAAAAGATGAGAGGCGTCTGTAATTTACATCATAGGTAGACCTCAACTATGGGAGACAACTGAGAAAAAAAAATCCAGAAAATCACATTGTCATTTTTTATCATTTTTTTTTAGGAATTTTTTTGAATTTTTTTTTACACATGTGAATATTTGTTTTTTTTTACACTATAACATTGCCCCAGGGGGGCATCATGTTATAGTGTAAGATCGCTGATCTGACACTTTGCACAGCACTCTGTCAGATCAGCGATCTGACGTGCACTTCTGGAGGCTTCCCGGCGCCTGCTCTGAGCAGGCGCTTGGTAAGCCACCTCCCTGCAGGACCCGGATGCAGCACCGCAGCCATTTTGGATCGGGGGCCTGCAGGGAGAAGAAGGTAGGAGACCCTCCCCCAGTGAGCGCGGCCGATCGCTATGACGTACTATCCCGTTGGTGGGCATATGGGCCCACTCCACCTCGACGGCATAGTACGTCTAATGTCAGAAAAGGGTTAATAAGACGCCAGTCACACAGATACATGTGATGCACAGTGTCTGGCTAACAGCCTATTGATGACGCCCATACTAAAAGATCAAAGGCCATCTGTCAGCAGGCTTTTGCTATATAATCTGAAGACAGCAGGAGATAAGGTCTGAAACACTGAATTCAGCAATGTGTCACTTATCAAGCAGTGTGCTTTTGTTTACTTACAGTTAAGGTTTTATCACTAGGACATTACCATTGACAGGTCTGATGTACAGGAAACTGTTAAAGTACCTTCACACTGAGCAACTTTACAACTAGAACGACAGCGATCCGTGACGTTGCAGCGTCCTGGATAGCGATCTCGTTGTGTTTGACACGCAGCAGCGATCTGGATCCTGCTGTGACATCGCTGGTCGGAGCTAGAAGTCCAGAACTTTATTTGGTCGTCAGGTCGGCGTGATTCGTCATGTTTGACAGCAAAAGCAACGATGCCTGCAATGTTTTTACATGGAGCGAACAACCAGCGAGAACGATAAGTACGTCACAGGATCGCTCCTGCATCGTTCTGCTGTTGCCGTGTTTGACGTCTCTACAGCGACCTAAACAGCGACGCTGCAGCGATCGGCTCGTTGTCTATATCCCTGCAGCGTTGCTGAGTGTGACGGTACCTTTAGTCTGACCATGCGCTCTTCTCTGATAAGCAGCTTACTGTCAAAAAGTCCATGTAAATAGAGAGCATGATGTGGGCGAGATTAGCTTTCTGAGCTCTGCTAGATGCTAAAAACTCTGTGTCAGAACTGCTGCACCCAGTAAGCTAAGTGATACATTGCTGGATTTAGGGTCTCTTCTCCTACATTATGTTGCTCTCCGTTGAGTTAGCCAAAACATGTTGACAGATTCCCCTTAAGCAGATAAATTATACAAATCCAGCTATTCCTTACATATAACAATCACAAAGAGCTGCTAGAAGCTGTAAATCTCTTGCTAGATAGACAATGGGAAGTTTTTTAGATGTCATGCACAGTGCCCATATTGGGGTAGACTTATTCTGTGTAGCAATCCAAACAATACAGAAACTTGGCACTCAAAAAGAACTTTTGCGTGAATAGTTATTTATTCAATGTGCATCCATAGAGACAAAAGTTGAACGTTTTCAGTCCACATGCGGACCTTCATCACTACAATCGTACTTGTATACTGGGAAATGCGTATATCCTGTCAAAACTGGTTCCAACAGAGTTTTCAAAAAAGCCTGGATGTGAAGAGGGATCCTGAATGTGTCCGCAAAGTCGCGTGGTGAGAGCAGATTATTGGTAGACAAGTGAAGATTTCTTTGTTTTTTTTTAATTTTTACTTGGATATTAATAAATAATAAATAAGCAATAAAAAGGGCAAGAGAGTTTTATTTCAAATAAAGGACTTTGTGTTTATTTTATTTAAAGGACTGTGCTCTGTGTTTGCCTTTATTACATTTGACTATGGGGTTAATAATGGGGGTGTCTTATAGACATCTCTCCATTACTAACCCCTGGGCTTGATGTCAGCTGACATTATAAAGTTGACATCAACCCCAATACTATTGCCCCACTTGTCACTGTTCCAGTTTAGGTGGTGTAATATCTCGCCCAGGTGTTTGTCCTATGTGAATTAGGCCACTCAGTATCTTCAGGGTGCTAATGGGTTAATGATTGCAGGAATAAAAGATGACCAGCTGGGTGTTTCCAGTGTCTGCCTGGGGCACACAGATTGCCTGCCTGTGTGGGACAAACGTGAGTGAAGAGCTCTGCTCAAGATCTGTGTGATGTTAGCTGGGTGGGAGAAGCCCCCCCAGTTGTTGAGATAGCAACGCATTTGTTTAGTTAGTGCCGGACAGGCTAGGATTTATTTTTATGTTTTGTTTGTTGTGTTGCTTTCACGTTAATAAATATGACCTGAGGTCAGCCTGCTCAGAAACCTGCTGTACGCCTCAGATTCAATGCACAAACCACGTGTCCTTTGACCCCAGCAAAGGCGATCCCAGAGTGTTTTGTCACATTGGGAAGAGAGAAGGCTAAGCGCCAAAATTGGTGCATCTAATGGCTGCACCATTTCTAGTGCGACTGAGGGCTGATGTCCTTAGTCTGGGAGGAGCCAATATCCATGGCCCATTCCTAGGCTATTAATATCACCCCGCAGTTGTCTGCCTAGCATTTTCTGGTTATTAAAAATATGGGGACCCCATGTCATTTTTTTTAGGTCACCCCTTGTTAATAACCAGTAAAGGCTAAGTAGACAGGTGCAAGTTGATATTAATAGCCTGGGAAGCTCCATGTTTATTACCCCCTTCCCAGAATATAATCATGAGCCCCCACCTGTCAGCTTTCCCTCAGCCGGTTAAGAAAATTAAAAGGGACCCCATGCCATTTAAAAAAAAAAAAATTAATTATTAGCTAAATACATGTACAGTAAGCTAAGTAAGTAAGATTGTTTTATTAGTTTCAAAATTAGCCTGAAAATACATAGAGAATTACTGTGTGTAAAAGCTGATGTTAAATACGCATTGTATACAGATTGAATAAACATGTCACGCGAATGTTAGGTGAGGAAAATCGCATTGTACTCATATAACACTCTTCTTACTTTTCTGGAACAACATCGGACCGATTTTATTTACACTGATGAGTGTGACCCCTAAAGGCGTTACTAGACAGCTGATCAGTGCATGCACTTCATATTATTACAAGTGTTTTACCAGTGAAATGTCCATGTTGAGTGTAAGATAATTCCAAGCACCACTAGAAAATCACCGTGCTTTCTTGGAACAGCTTCCTATTAGACTGATGAATCAACAGAATTCCAAAAATAGGGATTTTTGTGTACTCACCGTAAAATCCTTTTCTCCGAGCCATTCATTGGGGGACACAGACCGTGGGTGTATGCTGCTGCCAATAGGAGGCTGACACTAAGTGATACAAAAAAAGTTAGCTCCTCCCCTGCAGTATACACCCTCCTGCTGGCTCTCAGCTAACCAGTTCGGTGCAAAAGCAGTAGGAGATCAATAACAATATATGAGCGTATAGCATGTCATATTCTAAAAAAACAAGCATAAGCTAATAACAGGGTGGGAGCTGTGTCCCCCAATGAATGGCTCGGAGAAAAGGATTTTACGATGAGTACACAAAAATCCCTATTTCTCCTTCGCCTCATTGGGGGACACAGACCGTGGGACGTCCAAAAGCAGTCCCTGGGTGGGGACAACAATAGATCAGGCCCTGTGTAACCGCTACTTACAAGTGCTCCACCGCCGCCTGCACAGTCCGCCCACCCAGACTCACATCTGTGGAAGTGTGGGAATTATAGTGCTTCAAGAATGCATGCGGACTGGACGAATCCGCAAGCTTGCAGGCGTGCCTTGCTGACGCCTGGTGCCTAGAACCCTTGATAGACAGGGAGATAGGCTGACATCTAGCACGGAAGGACTCCTGGATGGTGAAAAGAATTCATCATGTTATCATGGTCGATGAAACAGCTAAACCCTTCCTGAAAATGTCAGGAAGCCTTCCTCTACCGTCAGGAAGCCCAAATAAAACGTCCAACCTTCAGAAGGACGCCGTCCTCAAGACGTACCTACTCAGAGCACTCACTTCGTCCAGAATATGGGGGATCTTATTCCATTTTGTGGACTGGAGCCAAAAGAGATGAGGGAAGAACTATGCCCTCATAACAGTGGTAATACAGTACCACCTTGGTAACAAGGGATGGAGATGGCCTGAGGACAACCTTGCCTCGAAGGTAATAAGGGAAAAAAGTCTGAAAGAGCAGAGAAGCTAGCTTCGAAGACTCGTCAGAGTGAGAATATCGCAGAGGAGAACGGGACGACTTTCCCTGATAGTAAAGTCTGCTCGGATGAAAAAGGAGCCTACTGTAAGGCTCCTAGGAATAATAAGGTCCCAATGATCTAACGGTATGCGATAGGGAAGAACTACGTGTGAAAACTCCCTGTGAGAAAGTCCCTACTTGCAGTTGTGCTGCGATAAGGCGAGAAGATACTAGCTCCGCAAACAAAAAAAGGACGTGGTCAGTGCGGATCTCTGAGGATCACTGGGGCCCCTTTCTGCTTCCGAAAGGCTTTCGGAAGCAGTGGAAGGGGAGTTATGGAAACTGGTACCACGGCAGAACCAGAGCATGGAGAGCGATGGCTCTTGGATCTCGAGGCCGAACCACGAACTCGAGTACATTGGCCTTAAGTCTGGATGCCATCCCACCTACAACTGGAGAGCTCCAGTAAGGACAGATCTGATGGAAGACTTCGGGGTGAAGTTCCCACTGACTTGAGGCGGAACCCTGACGGCTGAATTTGTTTGCCGTTCAGAGTTCTACTTCTGGGATATATACTGCCGAGATCACCGAATAATAGACTTTGGCCCATCAGAGAAAGTGAGGTACCTTGGTCATGGCGCCTGACCGTGGGTATCTGCTAGATGACTGACGTAAGGCACCGCCGTGGCATTATCCAATTGAATTCGGATAGGGTGACCCGCCAGAAGGCAGTGGACCTGCTGAAAGACTACCGTTCGGATCTCCAGAACCATGATGGGGAGAAGAAGACTGGCATTGGTAGTTACTAATAACCATTGAACCCGGAGAAAGGCCCTGGATGAAGAAGGAGCTCAGAGACTATTGTCTGAAAGTCTGTTTGACTTGCTGAAAACGAGCGGAGCGAAGGAAACCGCTTCCATTGTCGTCACCATTTTTCCTCAGAACTCTCTTAGCAAATCGAATGAAATGAGGGGGTGAGTAATCAAGTCCTCAGAACTCTCCTTGCGCGAGCTCCCTGTTGAAGGGCCATGACCTTGTCTCCAGGAAGAATTACCATCCTTCTAGAAGTGTGCAGGATCATCCTCAAAAAGGATATCTGCTGGGCTGGAAATGAGGAGAACTTGTCTAAGTGTAGCTGCCAGCCCAGGAGAGAAGGTATCGCAAGAGATATAGACGACTCAGCGTAGTCCTGGAAGGGCGGCTAGACAGACCAAACAGGGCAGGACGAGCACGCCTCTAGAGTGCAAGAGAAACATGACATCCACCATGACCTGAGCAAACACTCTGGGTGCGGAAGCAAGGCCGAAGGACAAGGTTGTGACTTGAAAATGCTGTTGACGAATGGAAAGGTGAAGGAATTTTTGCAGAGGGCAAGCAACCCGAATGTCGATGGATGCCGGAAACTGCACCTTTTTCTGTTGAAGTAATGGCTGAGCGGAGGAACTCCATCCAAAGAAGGAGGACCATGTCAAAGGTTGTTAGAAGTTTGAGGTCCAGGGTCGATCTTACTTTTCGTTCCCCTGTTTGGAACCAAGATCCCTTAGATCTAGACTGTGCTGGACAATCCTTATACAATCCTTTGTCAGTCTCCCGCTCAAAGGATTTGATTGGCCAGTTGTTGCTGGTGTGAATCAAGGTAGTTAAGGTCTCCAGCCAGGAGACCATTGCTCTAGCAATCCATGCGGCCGCTAGGGAGGATAGAGCGCTGGACCCGAAGCCGCAAGACGGAACGAACCAGATTTGCTATCTGACAGTCCGTGGTATTTTTAATTGATGACCCATCAGGTAGGGATACTGGTAGGTATACCACAGGAGATTCTACCCGGTTAATCTGCCCCATGGCAGAATGTGCGGCTGCATCCAGCAGGTCATAGTCTCTTGCCATCTCCTCTTTTCACGGTGCAGAGATAAAAATTAGGAACCCTCGATCCATCAACCTCTTAACAGGGAAGTGGAGAGGAATTGTCCGCCTTCTTGCATCATCCACTAAATAGTGGTGATGCAGAGGGGGGAGCTCGTACGCCAAAAAGGGTGCCTCTATATGTCCACAGAGTTCAGGTCTCCAGGTGGACAGGACAGGTTGTCTGGCGTTAGGCCTGGATGTAGAAGAGGAAACATGGAGACGACACTCCGTGTGCTCGTCTGTTGATGGTGTGGGGAGATCGGTGCCCTTTAAAGGCCCCGTCGCCCTTAAACAGGCCAGGCATGGCATCCCACGTAGAGGCTTCTGTCCAGTGAATCGCTTATCCGAATTGAATGGCAAATGCTCTCGAGGGAGTTTAGTCTCTGAAGCTCTGGCAAGCTCAGGCAATATCCAATCCATATTCAGAGCCTTGTTGTCATCAAATCATTGGGGAGGGAGCAGGAAACGAAAAACTTCCGTTTTCTAGATGCCTGTATGTTTCTAGACGCCTGCAGGTTTCAAGAATACTTGCGGCCCCTGCTAGCCGACGGCTCCCATGTAGGATAGGGACCATGTATATTGGTCCTGCGAGCACTCCAAACACAGAGGGTACACAGAGGGATTCAATCTCTTGGTCAGAGAACCATGGATTGGTCAGTGAAGAAGTCCACTGAGGGGAACTAGAGGATAAAGCTGGGGTCGGCGGCGGAGGGCTCCTCGGACTGATCAAGTGCCTTTAAGACCAGGGAATACTGGTCATGCACCTTTAAGACCAGGGAATACTGGTCATGCGCCTTTAAGACTGGGAATACTGGCCATATGCCTTTAAGACCAGGAAATACTGGTCCTACGCCTTTAAGACCAGGGAATACTGGTCATGCGCCTTTAAGACCAGGAAATACTGGTCATGCGCCTTTAAGAACAGAGAATACTGGTCATGCGCCTTTAAGACCAGGGAATACTGGTCATGCGCCTTTAAGACCAGGAAATACTGGTCATGCGCCTTTGAGAACAGAGAATACTGGTCATGCGCCTTTAAAACCAGGGAATACTGGTCATGCACCTTTAAGACCAGAGAATACTGGTCATGCACCTTTAAGACCAGGGAATACTGGTCATGCACCTTTAAGACCAGGGAATACTGGTCATGCACCTTTAAGACCAGAGAATACTGGTCATGCACCTTTAAGACCAGAGAATACTGGTCATGCACCTTTAAGACCAGAGAATACTGGTCATGCACCTTCAAGACCAGAGAATACTGGTCGTGCGCCTTTAAGGCCAGGGAATACTGGTCATGCGCCTTTAAGACCAGAGAATACTGGTCATGCACCTTTAAGACCAGGGAATACTGGTCATGCGCCTTTAAGACTGGGAATACTGGCCATATGCCTTTAAGACCAGGAAATACTGGTCATGCGCCTTTAAGACTGGGAATATTGGCCATATGCCTTTAAGACCAGGAAATACTGGTCATGCGCCTTTAAGACGAGAGAATACTGGTCATGCACCTTTAAGACCAGGGAATACTGGTCATGCGCCTTTAAGACTGGGAATACTGGCCATATGCCTTTAAGACCAGGAAATACTGGTCATGTGCCTTTAAGACAAGGTACTTCCTTACCCGGGTACTGATGTAGAGTCAATGTGCCCCTTTAATGCAAAAATACTGTCACCCCAGTGTGAGCTGGCCAGGTGGACCAAGATGGCCACCGGGAGCTGCAGAGTTGATAAAATCTTGCAGAGAGCGAGAAGCGCCAATTTTGGGGGCGGAGCCACAGACACGATGTTGAATAGGCCCAAGCCGGGGCCTAAATTTCTGTAGCCGGCGGACGTCACCAGTGGGTCGTTCCAGGCAAGACTTCCAGGATGCGGCCTACAAATCGGCCGAAGCCGGGGACTAAATTTTTGCAGCCATCCAGAGCGTTACCTCAGAGAGGTGGGCCACAGGGAAGTGGCTGAGGCTGCCTGTGGATATCCCTCTGAAGATGGATCCACTCACCATTGGTACGCGTCCCAGCATGGAGCCGCCGCGGATGTGGGTTTCAGCACTGTTCTGTGCAGCGTGGACGGTGCAGGGATAAGCCTCAATCCATCATCCGTTTGTTAGGGAGGTGGAGAGGACCCGTCCGCCTCCTTGTGCCATCCGCTTTCACAGTGGTGGGACAGTGGGGGCTGCTCGGACGCCATAGAGAGGGGCCTCTGTACAGCCACGGAGTTCAGTCCGGGTGGACAGGGCCAGTTGTCCGGCATTAGGCCTGGCTCCAGGAGAGGATACATGGAGGCGACACTCCATGTGGTCGCCTGCTGCTGGTGTGGGGAGATCGGGACCATGAAAGGAACCGTCGCCCCTGAAGTGAGCTCAGGCATGGCTTCCCACGTCGCAGGAAAGGGTACGGGGAGGTATACTCGCCGTGCTCGCCTGTTGATGGTTCGGGGGAGATCGGAACCTTGAAAGGAACCGTCGCCCCTTTCACTCCGTTAATTAAAAAATAAAAATTTACAGAAAAGTAAACAATAAAATAAAAAAGTTGGGGTCTGAAACAGACCCATGTGCCTCCTACAGACACTAAGCAAGAACTGGTTAGCTGAGAGCCAGCAGGAGGGTGTATACTGCAGGGAAGGAGCTAACTTTTTTTGTATCACTTAGTGTCAGCCTCCTATTGGCAGCAGCATACACCCACCGTCTGTGTCCCCCAATGAGGCGAAGGAGAAATCCAAGGCACTGTAAGATGCCCAAGTGAGTTAGTTGTGGGCGAGCTGCTGTTCCAACTCGCTTTGACATTTTATCAAAAGAATGGAGGGCACCACCACTAATATATCAATAGAAACATGTCCCGAATCTACCTCAACATGAGAAACCATAAACCAAAACACATAGAAAAAGACATGTTGTAATGGCGGTCAATGGGACGATAATAAAGTACCAAATATAAATTTTTATTAGAGAAAGATAAGCAAGCATAGACATTAAAAACAATTAAAAGACCAGAAAATACCCACAATGACCAAAGGGAAGAACATACCCCACAGACTAAGATGTATTTTGGCACCTGAGAAGGAAAAAAGGTTGGAAAAAAACCTCCAAAGGCAAATAGTCAAGTAACAGGTTATTCAAAGTTATTATAATAAAGGAGGGTCACCACCATGACATATTCCTTCAAGACATAACAAGAAAATCACTGACATAAGAGCAAGAGAATTATCCAGCTGAAATTCATATAAAGTCTTATCCCCCCTGAATTACCTCATTCCCAACAAGCTGCAATAAGCTGCATAAAAGATCATAGTGAAGCACCAATACTAATCAGGGTTATCACAGCCAAGGCATTCATAGAGAAAGAGGCTCCATACTCATATGTGTCAGTCAGGTGTGAGGATCCCCAAGTATAATGGAGGTATCTCAAATCAAACAGACCGTTCGGTCCTGTCAGTCAATGTGCCAAAAGTCCGTGGGGCTGTGCAGCCCAACGCGTATCGCCACACAAGGTAGCTTCGTCAGGGAAAAATGTGCCTACTCACAGAACCTTACGTCTTAAATATGCTTACATAATAGGAGGACCAGAATCAGCTGCAGGAAAAACAGCGGCCACGAAACCGGAAGTGGTAATGGCATTGTTCTCAGTGTAGTGCGCATGCGCTAGAACACCAAGTGATGTACGCACAGAGACCCGGCTGTGCAACCAGAAATGATGTCGGCATGAAAAGAATCCATGACAACCAAAATAACATGTATGCAAAATATCGGTGAGCTATTCAAATATAGCATAGATATTGTTCAAAAAGGCTTGCGCATATTAGAGATATGTATACAAGATCAATTATTAATCTTTGGCTGTGATAACCCTGATTAGTATTGGTGCTTTACTATGATCCTTTATGCAGCTTATTGCAGCTTGTTGGGAATGAGGTAATTCAGGGGGGATAAGACTTTATATGAATTTCAGCTGGATAATTCTCTTGCTCTTATGTCGGTGATTTTCTTATTATGTCTTGAAGGAATATGTCATGGTGGTGACCCTCCTTTATTATAATAACTTTGAATAACCTGTTACTTGACTATTTGCCTTTGGAGGGTTTTTTCCAACCTTTTTTCCTTCTCAGGTGCCAAAATACATCTTTGTCTGTGGGGTATGTTCTTCCCTTTGGTCATTATGGGTATTTTCTTGTCTTTTAATTGTTTTTAATGTCTATGCTTGCTTATATTTCTCTAATAAAAATTTATATTTGGTACTTTATTATCGTCCCGTTGATCGCCATTACAACATGTCTTTTTCTATGTGTTTTAACTCACTCTCACATCTTACAGACAACTCGTATCCCAGTCCCGCTGTGCTGCTGTGTGTGAGGTGCATCACACTTTCTTTAGGGCTGTAGGCCTCTTGTTCTGAGTCCATGTATCCCTCTTCTGGAAACAGGGCAGCAATTAATCAAGGAGACACGAGGTTCATAAAAACAACCAAACTTTTATTTGGTGAATGGCAGTATTTACAGGAAGATATAGAGGTTGTCATCTTTCCCACAGGTACCGGATACAACTTCAGCCCTGGTTCTCGGTATCGGTAGAATGTCCCTCTCACTGGCTTCTCTAGCCCTAGGGAATTCTTCTCCATCACTAACAGTATATTTGGATTGCAATACCTTCCACCCCATGTAGTCTGAGTCCATCTTTCCCCGTAGCTTCACAGGCGGAGTGCGCCCCAGGCCAAAGACGTCCGTCTCGAGGTTGCTCTAGGCCATTAGACAGAATCACATGGAAGAGTATTTTGGGCAATCCACTGCCCTGATGATTAGACCTATGCTGTACCTATCAGTCTTTGACTTAGGGTACCGTCACACAGTGGCACTTTGATCGCTAGGACGGCACGATCCGTGACGTTCCAGCAATATCCTTACGATCTCGCTGTGTCTGACACGCTACTGCGATCAGGGACCCCGCTGAGAATCGTTGGTCGTAGCAGATCGTTTTAAACTTTCTTTCGTCGCTGGATCTCCCGCTGTCATCGCTGAATCGGCGTGTGTGACGCTGATTCAGCGATGTCTTCACTGGTAACCAGGGTAAACATCGGGATACTAAGCGCAGGGCCGCGCTTAGTAACCCGATGTTTACCCTGGTTACCAGCGTAAACGTAAAAAAAACAAACACTACATACTTACCTTCCGTGTCTGTCCTCCGGCGCTGTGCTTCTCTGTACTGGCTGTGAGCGCCGGCCGGCCGGAAAGCACAGCAGTGACGTCACCACTCTGCTTTACGGCTGACCGGCGCTGACAGTGCAGAGAAGCACAGCGCCGGAGGACAGACACGGAAGGTAAGTATGTAGTGTTTTTTTTTTACGCTTACGCTGGTAACCAGGGTAAACATCGGGTTACTAAGCGCGGTCCTGCACTTAGTAACCCGATGTTTACCCTGGTTACCAGGGGACTTCGGGATCGTTGGTCGCTGGAGAGCGGTCTGTGTGACAGCTCTCCAGCGACCACACAGCGACGCTGCAGCGATCGACATCGTTGTCGTATCGCCGCAACGTCGTTTCAGTGTGACGGTACCCTTAGGCCTGCTGCTTCACACATTGCCCTCCACACCCTAACTCATCACTTTCTGAACCTGGCAATAACTCTCAGTTCCCCCTCCCAAACTGGGCTGGCCATTACAGTTAACCCTGTCTAAACTAACTGCAGCCCCAGTGAGTGTCATCCTATTATAAAATAGATAAACATCAAATACATTTATGTAGAATGTCAAAGAGCAAACCATCAGCTCCACCACTCCTACAGCACCAGAATTTTTCTGACAGAAAAACTGAACTTTTATTTTGTTCATTAAAGAGCAGCATTGCAATGTTTTATCTGCATTGTATTTTACGTTCTTGTCACTTTTCGCTTGAAAAAATCTACAAACAGCCAAAACAATGACATGCAGCTAATATAGTATCTTTTTTTTGTCACTTTTCACTTGAAAAAGGCCACAAGTGTCCAAAATGTTGCAATGCGGCTTGTTAAGGGATGAAATAAAAGCTACAATTTTTTTTCCTTCCTGTCAAAAGCATGTGCTTCAGATCGACAGTGTCTGTATTGCATATTATATCCAACGTATGCTGAGAATTTGGTATCCTGAGGCTGTTGTAACTTGAGGGACGGCTATATAAATATCTCATGCATACATCTGAGAGGCCAAGTAATATTATAATCAAGGTAGTGTTAGAAGTTTGTTTTTCTGTCCCATCCATTCTTCTGTTCCTGCAAATGGAGTGTTTATCTATTGACAGATACAAATCAAGCTAGACCAGTCCGATTCACCATAATGCTGTCCCATTGGCCTCTGTTCTGCAAGTTGATTTTTAAGAAAAAAATAGCAGCATGCAAGTATGAATTTAGTCATAAGCATATTTAATGTGTTTTCGAAAGCATTTTCAATATCAAGTTATGGGGTGTTTATTAGTTGATGTGTAGGTTTAATATAGTATAGCCATTTTTGTGGACTATTAGGGATTAGTTTGTATGTCTAATACTCTGCTTCTGTTGCATTCATTTCTACATTCATTCTCTCTGTTTCTGCTTCTGTTGCTGGATGGTGTTGCACCTACAGTACATTATTGGTGCCACTTGGTGACCGTGTAGTAGTTTTGGATTTTGCTCTGGAACTACTGTTTAGAGGAAGCTTCCTTCTATGAACTTTGGGGGGAGCTCACGCAATTTCTTCTCCTGACTCGCTACCACCAGTTGCCAGTGATAAGCTCAGCTACACTTGGTTCGTACCCTTAAATTAGTGCCTAGATTCTTAGTGAGATACCTGTTCCTTGACTTATATTGACTTATTTTTTTGCCTCACAATTCTGCTTCTGTTGCTGACCTCTCGATTTCTGCCAGCCTCCCGATCTTCCCTTACGGACTGCTCCAGTCATAAGTCAGCCAGTTAAAGCACTATTTAAACTCGCTTGGGGCCTCCATGACAGTATCACTGGCCTAAACTATTGATCCAGCTATGATCAGTCAAAGTTAGACTAGTTGGTTCAGGATATTGCAGTACTAATCCAACATAATGAAATTGCTCGGGCCAGAGCTGCTGTAGTATCACTGACTACTACCGAACCCAAAGTGAATTTTCCAAATCATTTTTCCAGTATCTATACCATATTTTTTACCTTTAAAGAAAGCTGTAACCTGTATTTCAGACTCCACCCACAATTATCTGGTTCAGCATGTGGGAATAGTCATATGCTTGATGTAGAGTGACCCCCAAGCTTGGGCCTTTCCTTTATCCTCTGATGCTCCAGAACTCCAGATTACTTTTTTTTTTGAGACCCTTGGGTTATGGTATGATGACCCTGACTGACTTTCTTTCACAGAATATAAATTAACAGTCCTATGCCTAGGAAAACCTACTGCTTGGGAATACTGAACTGACTTTTGGCACTGGGCCATAGACTCACACTGGAATGACAATGCCCTTCACCATCTGTTCTGTACTCGATTTTCTGACAAAGTCAAGGACTTGTTAATACAGTACTCTTGTCACGGTCAGCTGTAGCCGCAGATGCGGCCCAGCCCATAGACGCCCCCAAGCCGACCAACCTCAGAAGGCGTGGGGCACGCGTCCCAACAGCCTACAGTATCCCAGCTCAAATTAAGGGGAAAAGAGTAAAGGGTTAAAGCAAACATATGCATTGCCATGCCGAAAACCAAAAACAGACAGAACGGCATGACATTATTCCCTCTTCAAGCCCCTTCTTCTGAAGTCCCCTCCCAAAAAAATACACAAAAACTTTTCTTGGGAAAGGTGGTGAGTCCCTGTTCCCAAGCAGCAGAGTTCATTGCTCCAGAAATCCACACCGCTTACCAACCGCAGGGTTGAGCAATCTAGTCCACTACCAGCTAGGATTCGAGCCATATCATCCGCTGGCCAAGCGGGGCAAGGAAGCAGTCCTACAGTCCATACATGCTCAGCTGAGTCCGAGGCCTGAGCTTCTGTCACGTTCAGCTGCAGCCGCAGATGCAGCCCAGCCCATAGATGCCCCCAAGCCGACCAACCTCAGAAGACGTGGGGCGCGTCCCCCTGGGGACGCAATACAGACCATTTAAACCGCAGAGGGGGACCTGGGCCTACCCGAACTAGGGGAGGGCAGAGACCGGGGTTCTGTGGCAGCCCAGGTCATCAGCTGGGACACTGGCGTGGCAGCCCAGGTCATCAGTTACATCAGGAGATCGAACAAAGGAAGGACATCAGGAAACACGAGAACATCAGGATGCAGATAAGATATCAGGACACATGAGAACATCAGGACATAAGGGTCCATGAGGTCATCAGGACACAGGAATACTGGACAGACTTCTGGGACACTGGCGTGGCAGCCCAGGTCATCAGCTGGGACACTGGCGTGGCAGCCCAGGTCATCAGGTTAAATCAGGACATCAGGGATACCGGATAGACATCTGGGACACTGACGTGGCAGCCCAGGTCGTCAGCTGGGACACTGGCGTGGCAGCCCAAGAAATCAGACCTAGGAAGGAACTCAAGTGTGATGGTGCAAGCACTGCCGTACTGGACATGAGCCAAACGGGGTTAACACCGCATGGTAGTCAGAGCACAGAGTAGTAGATGCTCAGCAGAAACACCGGTTTCAAGAGACTCAAAGTCACTGGGAGTGAGGCTCCAGATGCAGAAGGATTCCAGGAACATAATCACAGCACACACAGTTCAGACAGGTTCAGGTACAGGACAGGTACAGGATCAAGGATTCGGGCCTGGATATACCACCTCCAGGACAGGTGCCAGAACAGGACAAAACAGGAATCAAGGCAAGGACTTTAGTACCAAAACATAGGAGAGGTGCAGGAAAACAAACACACATAGCAAAGTTCAGGAGCTTTGTGAGTAGCTCCGCCCTGCCCATAGGGCAGTGGAACTTTATATAGGAGCTGCCCCTCAGCAATTGGCTGGGGACAGCATTTCAAGTACACACCCTAACCCTGATAAAAGCAGGGGAGGTGTGGCCGCGCACGCCCTAAGCACACGCAGAAACCATTACAACACCAACAGTGCAGGATGGATCTGAGGTTCAGGGCACCTGACTGAAACTGCAGGAACTGACCCACGTGGAAAGTCATGCACCAGCTGCCAATGACCTCACAACCCGCGGACAGCTTCACAGCAGCAACCACGGACCGCACATGAGGAAGGTATGCAGCAGGGCAAATACCTAAAAACCCATGTACGACTGCGCAGCAGAGCAGGGAACTGAGAAGGCTCCATCCAGGTAACAGCCAACAGTATCCCAGCTCAAATTAGCAGGAAAAGAGTAAAGAGTTAAAGCAAACATATGCATTGTCATGCCGAAAACCAAAAACAGACAGAACAGCATGACAACTCTCCTCCCGAATTCCTTAACTCTCACAGCTGACTCTGCACCCCCAACTAAAGGTACCTTCACACTGAGCGACGCTGCAGCGATATAGACAACGATACGACCAAAAGGCGATCACTGGAGCGTCGCTGTTTAGATCGCTGTAGAGACGTCAAACACACCAACGTTCGAACGATGCCGGAGCGATACAGTGACGTAACAGCGACTCACGGATCGTTGTCGCTGGTTGCTTGCTTCACGTCAAACAGCAGTGGTGTAAACGATCCGATGAATTGGCAGCGTAGTCAGATAGGTGTCACCCAGGTGGGTGACACCCAGATAGGTGTCACCCAGGATGTGACGTCCCGGCGTCTCAGAATATAAACCGCGACTCTACAGCGATTGATTCACATTGTTCGAGAGCTGCGTATGCCTGTTTTTCCTGCATTTCTAGCGTCCTGTCCGGAACGATCCTTCTCCAGCTACGATCCTCTTCTACCGTGAACGTTCTGTGCGGAACGCCGTACTCCACTGCCGGCGTCTTCATCGGTTCTTTTATTGCTCATCAACGGTATGTTCAATTTTTTTTTTTTTTGTATAGTAATGGCTATGTAGTAATGCTAGACGCAATGCTTATCTAAGTATATGGTATAGTAATGTATAAAACATATCTGGCAGCTATCTTGTGCATCTGGTAAGCGGACACACAAGATGGAGGCACTTTCGGATGCAGTTTGCAAACTATTTGGCGCTGTGTAGCATTTTTTGCGCAAACTATATGGTAAGGCCAACCAACTCTTTTGTGTCTACCTTGGCTTAGCTGTCCCTGGCCTGCTCCGCAAGTAAATAAAAACAGCTCACAACTGGTAAACTAATTTTTTTTTTTTCACAAACTGACCTTATTTTTTTTTGATCAAGAGACAATCACTGTCACGCTATCTATATTCATCAAGTACGGTGTCAGAAAAAATGAATTCATGATAAACATATACAGGCTCCTGAATTCACTATTTCTGACACCTGGCAGGTGAGCATAGATATGTACCGTGTGACAACCATTGTCCCCTCAATTTGTGTGATTATGGAGATGCATGTAATATTTTTGGCCCACCTCATATCTGTATACTACAGACACACCAAGCTGCAGTCTTTTCATTTTTAACTACTGGAGATATTATGTGGGCCAAAAAGTGTGTGTGGCGACGTTTCTTGGCGCACGGTGTGTTGCCGGCGGCTATAGACACAATAAACCAAACATAATTGTGTCAAATCAAACTTTTTTTATGTTGTTAACTGAAAAATAACAAGTAACAGAACAATATCCCAAACAATGAAAGAAAAAAAAAAAAAAATCAGAACCTCCCACGCCTCAAGAGGTGTCGCAGCGTGCGGCCATGTTGCTGTACTTGTTGCAGCATGAGCGCTGCTGTCCGCTCCAGGCGGTCTTGCTTGGCCAGCAGCTCTCTCACGGTGTCCGGTTCTGTGATAGAAGAGGTTGGAGAATGGACAGTGATTAAGCTGCAACGGTGGCATGTGTTTACATAACCAGCAATTTTACGGTACCGTCAAAAATAACGATTTTTGTAACGATATCTTTGATTTCTGTGAAGTTGCAACGATATTGTTAACGCAATCGTTCTGTGTGACAGCGACCCAGCGACCACACAGTGACTTACCAACGATCACGACTAGGTCGTATAGCTGGTAATGATCGTTAGTAAATCGTTTATTGTAAAATGGTACTTGTAACTACACACTCAATTTTCTACTGCCCCAGAGGGCATTTTTTAGGTTCAATGTTTTAGGGTCCGTTTAGTCGTTGTCAAATGTGACATCCCACCGATAACCCCCTCCCACTTTCTCAATACTTACGGAAAAGGGACGCCTGTTGCTCATCCGCGGAGCTGCTGACCACCCATCCCCTGGCTCGGGCCACAGCTCCTGCTGCTGAAAGGAAGCAAATACATATCTGGTTAACAATTGAACTCACTGTGGTGAAGCGCTCGCTGGTTTTGTCACTTACGAATGCTTGTCGCTGGAGAGAATGACGCCGACCCGGGGGAGGAAGATGGGTGTTGAAAGGGCGGGGTTGTGGCCTGCGGTGGGGTTACTGCACCTGTAATGTACACAATATTTAACCTCCCTACTAATGGCCCGTATGGCGTCATTAAATTCTAAAAAAGGGTGGTTAACTTACGTGACGACACTGGCTGTGGGCTTCCGCTGCTAGCCGCTGTACTGCTGGCTGCAGTGGGTGCTGTCCTCTGCCGGCGGCGTCTCTCTACACCCCAAAAAAAGACACGCAAGGTTTAGACACCAGAAGTACAGAGCTGTAGACTTAAATAAAAAATTAAGTAGGCGCCATCGCAATTGCCAGACATGAGGGGTAACTTACGTGACGGCCCTGGCTGTGGGCGTACGCTGCTGGCCGCTGTAGTCCTCTGCTGGCGTTGTCTCTCTATACACAAAAAATAAAGAAACACAATGTTTACACACCAAAGTACAGAGCTTCCGACACCCCCACAAATAACAAACCTAGGCCAGTGGCATAAAGGAATAAAATTTAAATTTAACTCCCCAAATCGAGGTACATATATAGAAGGTGGGAAGCGCCACACGGCAGTGCGAGTGTCCCTATTCCCCCCTCCCGATACTGTGTGTCTCCCAATTACATTATACTGTTACTTGCCTTGCCTGGTCTCTGCCCGCAACGTTGCCAGATAAAGTGGCTGTTTGTACCGGAGGTCGGCCCACTTTTTGCGCAGCTGCAGCGCACTGCGCCGGATGCCGAACCTCCGCTCCATCTTCTGGGCAATGTGGCGCAACACCTCATTCTTGTGTAGATTTGGGTGTGCTGGGCGACTCTCCCGGCCCTCATAGTCCATGGCATCCATTTTTTTTACAAAAAAGCAGACCTCTGTCTGCCCCAAAGGAGGACATCGCTGTCTCGCCGCCATTTTAGCAAGAGAGACGCTGTATGGCACCACCCAGCCACGCCCAGAGGAGGTCCTTGATTCTACCGTTCTGGCGCGCAATTCGCAACGCTATAGCGTCTCCATTTATGCACACCGTCGCGGGTGTGACGTCGGCTCCAGAAGTCACTATTTGGCGTTCCCGTTATAAATCAGCAGCGCTCATCGTCCTGTTTGTTTCAGTGGATGGTACATTTAATGGAGGGTATCTATGGGGTATGGCTGTTGTGTTAACGTTGCTTACAATTAGCCATGTATATCTCTGTGTATGTATATATATGTGTGTGTATGTATGTATATATATATATATATATATATATATATATATATATAGTACCTTACATCCTATGTTAACATTTTTGTCAAATGGTGCAGCATCGGTGACGCAACGGAGAATGCATTACAGTATTGGATGTCTTGTGTAAGTTTTGAAAATGATATGTAGTAATTTTTTTTTTTCTTTTTTCCTTTCTCAGGTTGCCATGTCTCATTCGGATGTACCTGTGATTGTTGCGGCCGCGTTATTGGTAGAAGCTCACAAGCGTGAAACAATCGTGTAAAGCGTCAGCGCCGCATGTGGACCAAACAGTGGCTGCAGAAGAGGAATCAATTGTCCCATATGGGCCTTATAAGGGAACTGCAGGATAACAACCCGCATGATTTTCGGAACTACCTGAGAATGTCGGAGGACTCATTTAATGTCCTACTTGCAGCTGTAGAACCTTATATCAGGCGGCAAAATACACAGATGAGAGCAGCTGTCCCTGTGGATGAGAGGCTGGCTGTCACGCTGCGTTTCCTGGCGACTGGCAGGTCTATGCAAGACTTGCATTACAGCGCAGCTATATCCCGATCCCTACTCAGCGTCATCATCCCAGAGACATGCAAAGCTATTGTCTCAGTTTTACACCGCAGTTACATGCCTTTCCCACAGACCCCGGATGACTGGAAAGAGATTTCAAGGGGATTTGAGGAGCAATGGCAGTTCCCTAATTGCGGTGGGGCCTTGGATGGCAAACATGTACGCATCACCCAACCACCACACTCTGGCTCCTTTTATTATAACTATAAGGGATATTTCAGCATAATTCTCATGGCCCTCGTAAATGCTAACTATGATTTCATAAGTGTGTCTGTTGGGATTAACGGGAGAGTATCCGATGGAGGAGTTTTGGAGCACACAGATTTTGGGGAACGCTTGAAAAATAATAAACTTGCCTTGCCGCCCAACAGTGACACAACAGAAAACATGAACTTTGTCTTTGTCGGAGATGAGGCTTTCCCACTGCATCCCAACCTTTTGAAGCCCTTCTCCCAGAAGACTCTGACACCGGAACGACGAATCTTTAATTACAGACTTTCAAGAGCTAGACGCGTTGTGGAAAATGCATTCGGAATTATGGCAAACCGATTTCGGGTTTTCCACACAGCACTAAACATGAAACTAACGTCTATTGACTCTGTGGTGCTTGCTTGTTGTGTCCTCCACAACTTTCTACGTCGCCGTGATGCCACTGCATACAGCCCTCCACAGTATGTAGACTCTGTGGACCAGGGTAACGGAGATGTAACCCAGGGCGAATGGCGTCTAGACGCGCACAGGGTTTGTGGTTTGGAAAGTCTGGGTTCTGGAAGGTACTGTGATGATGCAACTAATAGCAGGGACAAATACTCTGACTTTTTCAATGGGCCAGGGGCTGTCCCATGGCAGTATCAACAGCTGTAACGTAACTGTTGGCATAACTTATACCATGTATTATGGATGATATTGTTGGGGGGTTCAAGTGCTCTTGTGTAAAAGTGCTCATTTTTAACAATTTTTGGATGACCCATGATACTCCTTTTTCTGTAATAAATGTGAACATAACGATATATCTATTTGTTATTTCTTATTATTTTACATACATACCAATACATACCAATAAACATATATACAGTATCTATGAACATACTCTACTTCTGTATCAATCATATGAAACCTGTGAGTCTGCAGCATCCTATGCACTAGTGATTTCCTGATGTGTGTGTGTATATATATATTAGTAGATGTTCACCATATTCTAAAGGTACCTTCACACTCATCGACTCTGCAGCGATACCGACAATGATGTCGATCGCTGTTTGGTCGCTGGAGAGCTGTCACACAGACAGCTCTCCAGCGAGCACCGATCCAGAAGTCCACGGGTAACCAGGGTAAACATCGGGTTACTAAGTGCAGGGCCGCGATTATTAACCCGATGTTTACCCTGGTTACCGTTGTAAATGTTAAAAAAAAATTACAATACATACTTACATTCACGCTGTATGGTCATGTCCCTCGCCTTCAGCTTCCAGCACTGACTCAGCGCCGGGCGTAAAGTACAACGGTGATGTCAACGCTGTGCTTTACTACCGGACGGCGCTCACCAGTCAGTGCGGGAAGCCGAAGGCGAGGGACTTGACCATACAGCGGGAATGTATGTACTGTTTGTTTTTTTAACATTGACAACGGTAACCATGGTAAACATCACGTTACTAAGAGTGGCCCTGCACTTATTAACCCAATGTTTCCCTTGTTTCTTGTGACGACATCGCTGAATCGGCGTTACACATGCTGTGTGTAACGCCGATTCAGCGATGTCAGCGGGAGATTCAGCAACCAAAAAAAGTGCTGTACTTTCCCCAGCGACCAATGATCTCCCAGCATGGGCCTGATCGCTGGACGCTGTCACACAACAATTTAGTTAACGATATCGTTGCTACGTCACAAAAAGCAACTATATCGTTAACAATATAGTTATGTGTGACGGTAATGTATTGGGTATTCTAGCATTTGCATGTCCCCGTCGCATATTGCCCAGCAACGTAGTATATTGACCAGCGGCGTCATTTATTGCCAAGCCAAAGAGACACGTAGTACATACACAAATTTAAGAAACCAAAAATTTAATTATTTGTATTAAAAATTTTATTATTTTTTATTACAATACTTTTTTAATGTTGATGAGGCATAGGGGATTAATGACCGGGTGCCAGGAGGATGCCTGCAGGGGAGAAGGCATAGGGGATTACTTGTGGAGCATCTAAAACACAAGTCTCATTTATTTCAACTACAACACTACAAATTTTGGTAGTAAGTGTCCATCTCACTGTAGTGGTGCGTGGCCATAGGAGGTCCTTGTGATAAGTCACCAAAAGAAGGGGGTGCAGGTGGTGTCCGGAACTGAGAATTATGTGGCCCAGGTCTGCGGACAGGAGTGCTGTGCATGGGCTCCTGTTGGTGTCCCCAATAAAAATGGGCACTGGGCTGACGGACGTCAATGCTCAATGTTGATGTGTCGCATAGTTTTCCTGCGGCTGCCGCGTTCATAACGTCAAACATTATTCTCTCCGCGTGAGATCTTTGGGTATCATCCAGTCTGTTTAAACGTTCCTCAACCAAGGATGCGAATGGGGAGAGTTTGGTTGTGACGTGCTTGGACAAGATGCTGTTGGCCACTGCCAGGAGATCCACAGGTGTGGCTGCTGTTGATTTTCTTTTTCTAGATGGGCGCAGTGGACATGTCTGCTCCTCAACAGACGGGCTACTGGAGGACTGAGGGGACTGGACATTGTTCGCTTCCGTTGTTTCCCGCTGTTGCAGAGGCACCTGCAATTACATGAAAAAGAAAAATTTAAAATAAATAACATACAAACGACTCTGCCACACAGCCCTAGAGAGCCCACACCTCCCCAAACACCTCTATGCCCATTGGAACCTATGAGGAACAGTTACCTGGGTTAAAAAACAAAGGGGTTAAAGAGCTGTGCTGAACTACATTGGCCGGCAATAGTGTACGAATGTGCGGAAGACACAATGTTAATTACGGACACAGGAAGTGGCAGCTGTTATCATCAGGGGGATTAAACATGAACAACGTGACTCACTATTACTGGAAGCCATGCAGTCTCATAAACATACAAGACACACGGCATGCTACAAGAAGGGAAGCTTGGGGCTACTTACATGGTCGTCAGGAGACTCAGGCAGGATATCTTCGGGCGATGGCTCACAAAGGCTAGTCACAGTCTGGCACGGGCTAGGGATCTCTTGGTCTCTAGTGAATGCCATCAGGTCGTAATACCACAGCCTGGGCACATAGACTTCCTCAGTTCCGGCCCCAGACTTCTTAGAATTTTCCACTTTGTTGACCTCTTTTTTGAAAACTGTGCGGAGAGCCTGGATCTTTTTCCTCACAATGTTTTCATCCACGGTCTCTGTGGGATGATACTCCCTGTAGACGGCCACCAGCTTCTCATACGCTTCTCTCTTCATGTAACGGTTGCTATAATCCTTAGATTTTATCTTCCACAAACAGGGCAGGGAGCGGTACATCTCTATGAGTGCCCGAACACAGTCCTGCTCATTTGTAGACATCTTTAAAAAATAAAAAAATAAAAGTTAAGAAACAGCAAAAATTAAAAGTTTGATGAGCCGTATGCCGTTCCTATTGTTATCAGTCATTTTTTGTATGGGATGGTCCGTGGGACTATTTCCACCATTTAGGGGATGGGATGGGGGCCGTTTGTGTGTTTCCCCATAGCCACCATTTGGGGATGGGATGAGGGCTATTTTTATCCATTTTGAGCGTTGAAAAATTTGTAAATTCTATTGGCTGCTATTTTGTCAATGGCCAATTTCATGTTGGTGAAACACACCATACTACAAAATCGTTTGCATTACCACTTAAAATGGAAATACTACGACGCTAAAGCGTCTTTGGTTATAAACGTGAAAGCTCTAAAAAAAAATCACTGCTGAGATGTAGTATACATCTATTTCTAGACACATAAATTAGTATTGCTGCATGGCAAATGAATACAGCACAAGGATATACTCACCGTAGATGTACTAATTGAAAACGCTGCAGAGTTGAAGATCTACAAACAGGTCGCTCAAAAGTTACAGCCAAGACGCCCACGAGTTGATGGAGAAGGAACACGATGGATTTCGAACCAAGACGCACACGAGATGCTCGTGGATGGCAGAGTACGCACAAGTGATTGAAAAGTTGTAAAGTCGCGGTTTATATTTCGGAACGCAGGTACACATGACCCCGATGTGACCTATCAGCGTTCTCAGTGAGACGTAACAACAAAGCCATTTGAAATATATAACGTTATGGCGTCACCTTTTGTAATGTAATAATGTGATTTAAAGGGGTCTTCTTTTGTAATAGTGATGCATTGTAAATACGCCCTTACGTAAAGTTCACACCTACCTCCTAGGCTGTCGTGACAGTTGGCGTCACCTTTTGTAATGTAATGTAAAGGGGTGCCTTTTTTAATGTAATAATTTGATGTAGGCATCACCTTTTGTCTTTGGAATGCATTTGGGAGTATGGTGATAATTACATTACTATAATAATGTTCACACCACCTCCCAGGCCATTATGACAGATGGCGTCTCCTTTTGTAATTTGTAATATATTGGGATCTTCGAAATAATTGCGTATCTATCTACGAGCGACATTGCTAAATTTAAAGGCGTCTCCTTTTGTAATGCATAACGCCTACCTGGCCACAACAAGACGCTGCGACGGCCCCTTTCATCGTTGCTGGCGTCGTTGCTTTTCATGTCAAACACAACGATTCAGGCTGATCTAACGACCAAATAAAGTTCTGAACTTTCGGCAACGACTAGCGATGTCACAGCGGGATCCGGATCGCTGCTGCGTGTCAAACACAACGATATCGTTATCCAGGACGCTGCAACGTCATAGATCGTTGTCGTTCTCGTTGCAATATTGCTCAGTGTGAAGGCACCTTAAGATTTCTATGCCTACTATACTTACTGCGGAGCCCATGCAAATTGGTTTGTCTCAGTCCCATCAACAAGGGGTCAAGCAACTATTGCTGGATTAATATAGCTACTGTGCAGGGTCTGGCCAACATATACATACCTACCAGGACAACTGCTGCCAGAAAACTTCAGCACCTAGGTGGATCCAGAGATACCCTCCTAGAACCATATGATTCTGCAAAATTATTTCTTCACATCTTACCTTGAAATGTCTGTGTGGCTTACGAAGCTTTTTGATTGTGGCATCGCAGAACATTTTGTTGATGTCAAGGTGGCAAAGGATCTTGGTTTACCTTTGGTAAAACTATGTTTTCTTATGAAAATTACTTCTATTAACAATACACCTCTCACCCAAGGTGTAGAAAAGTATATCACTAAGGAGGTGTCTTTTCTTGTTGGTACCTTGTATTTTGAGTCCATTTTGTTTTTCTTGATCTTGAAAATTTGTCTGCATTGGTGGCCTTGGGCATGTCTTGGTTACACAAACATAGCTCAGTTATTAATTGGTACTAGGGCTGGCATCAGGGTGTGAGATCTTAGTGTAAATATAAATGTACTTCTATGAAATTGTCTAAAGATGTACCTAGTAGTTTACCTGAGGTATTTAGAAATGTTACTGATGGGTTTTTTGAGTCTGAAAAATTAATCCCTCATAGAAATTATGGGGTTGATTTATACAGACTGCTGTTTCACGTGTCGGTCTTAATGAAGAGGTCCACTGGTGTACAATTCTCCTAATTTATTAAACGACACATACCTCTTGATGAATTAAGCATATCTGTTAACCACGTAGGGAAGGTTTCCTTTTATTGGTAAAAAATATGGTGCTTTATAACCATGTATTGATTATCGAGAACTTAACAAAATTGACATATAGACTCAGCATCCTATGCCACTCATTCCTTATCTCTATAACTAATTCTTGGGATCCCGTTAGTTCATCAAACTTGATATCAGGTGGGCATATGACTTCATTTGTATCAGGGAAGAGGATGAGTGAAAGACATTTAATGTACCTGACTGTCACCATGAGTATCTTGTGATGCCTCTCAGGCTAAGTAATGTTCTGGTTGTTTTATAAAACTTCGTTAATTGCAAGTGTTCTATAAGGTACTGTCTATTTAAATGACATCTTGTTTTTTTCACCTTTTTATGAGTCATATGTATGCACTGTACTACAAAAAATCAGGGACAATTAATTTCTGCTATACTTGAAAAATGTGTTTTTATGGTTCAAGAAGTAAACTTCTTCGGGCATATCTTGTATGTCAAATGTTTCTGTGTGGATCACGCTAATGTCCAAGCCATTAAAGATTGGGTTAAACCCAAACCTCTGAAAGCTTTGCAGCGCTTTCATGGGTCCTCTAATTACTATTGCTTATTTCTAAGAATATAGAATAAGATAGTGAAACCATTGACTGATTTAACAAAAAAGGTGCTAATGCAGTTATCTAGAAACTAGAGGCAATCAGTGCCTTTTCTGAGTTAAAAGAACATTTCTCATCTGACCCTATATTTAACCAGCTTGATATAGATTATTATTTTGTGTGGAAGATAACTCAGAGATTAGAGATGGAGTGGTGTTATCATAGGGTCCACAGTATATAATTCTAGGCAATCTAAATGTGGTTTATTCTTCTCTACTGTAGGTTTGATTTTGTCAATACGTTTTGACCCCATACTAACAATGTTAAAGACAATTCTCTATTAGTCTCTGTCCATCTGAAATCAAGTATTCCAATCTTAAGGTACCGTCACACATAACGATATCGTTAACGAAATCGTTATGTGTGACAGCGACCAACGATCAGGCCCCTGCTGGGAGATCGTTGGTCGCTGGGGAAAGTCCAGCACTTTATTTTGTCACTGGATCTCCCGCAGACATCGCTGAATCGGCGTGTGTGACGCCGATTCAGCGATGTCTTCACTGGTAACCAGGGTAAACATCGGGTTACTAAGCGCAGGGCCGCGCTTAGTAACCCGATGTTTACCCTGGTTACCAATGTAAAAGTAAAAAAAAAAAAACACTACATACTTACATTTCTGTCACGTTCCTCAGCATCAGCTTCCCTGCGTCCCCCAGTGTCAGCGCCGGACGGCCGTAAAGCAGAGCACAGCGGTGACGTCACCGCTCTGCTTTCCGGCCGGCGTGCTTACACAGAGCAGGGAAGCTGAGGCCGGGGGACGCAACAGGAATGTAAGTATGTAGTGTTTTTTTTTTTTACTTTTACAATGGTAACCAGGGTAAACATCGGGTTACTAAGCGCGGCCCTGCGCTTAGTAACCCGATGTTTACCCTGGTTACCCGTGGACTTCGGGATCGTTGGTCGCTGGAGAGCTGTCTGTGTGACAGCTCTCCAGCGACCAAACAGTGACGCTGCAGCGATCGGCATCGTTGTCTAGATCGCTGCAGCGTCACTTAATGTGACGGTACCTTTATTCTCATTCTAGCTGTGGGTATTGTAATGTCTTACGTCTTCCCGCTACCTTATGGAGGAGATCCATAGATGCAAGACTTAGCCTTTGGCAGTACTCGTACCAAAAAACTATGTATAGCTGTAATCGTACTCTCCTAAACAATAAAGCTGCCTTATCAATTTTACTACACGTGGAACGACAATAAAAAATGTTAAAAAAATTCCTGAATTGCTGGTTTTTGTTGATTCTGCCCTCCAAAAATCTGAATAGAAAATGTCATGTGCTAGAAAATCGTACCAATAAAAACGTCAACAAAGAATACAACAAAGACACATTTCACTTCTCATATTTCAGCCCCATCACCATCTATCTCCAACCTGCACAAACTCCTCATCCTGACGATACCCCAATACTGAGCCGCTGCTGCAGTATGTCCCTATTACTGTACCTGATACCCCAATACTGAGCCGCTGCTGCCGTATGTGTCCCTATTACTGCCCGATACCCCAATACTGAGCCGCTGCTGCCGTATGTGTCCCTATTACTGCCCTTGATACCCCAATACTGAGCCGCTGCTGCCGTATGTGTCCCTAGTACTGCACCTGATACCCCAATACTGAGCCGCTGCTGCCATATGTGTCCCTATTACTACACCTGATACCCCAATACTGAGCCGCTGCTGCTGTATGTGTCCCTACTACTGCCCTTGATACCCCAATACTGAGCAGCTGCTGCCGTATGTGTTCCTATTACTGCACCTGCTGTGTGGTTCTCTGTGCCCTCTAAATTCTAAAGCACCCCTCTATAATATAGTAATACTGGGTGCAAGTGCCCTAGAAAACAGTGCCCATATTTTGCCCCTAGAAAGTAATATTACCCTGTGTGCCCCTTTGATAGCCACAGTAACCTGAGTTCCCCTATAACAATAAGTGCCCACTTTATATTTAATAATGTCCCGAGTCTCCCCCTGTACAGCTCCCCTATACACAGTATGATGCTCTATTATACACAGTATAATGCACCCACACAGTATACTGACCCCTTAGTAGCCCCCAAACTGTTTGATGGCTCCAACACTGTATAATGACCCCCACACTGTAATCTCCACACTGTATGATAGCCCCCTAGATAGTCTCCATATACAGTAGCATAATGCACCAAATAGTCCACAATATAGTATAATGCACTCCCCATAGGCAGACTCTATAAGACACTGTAATAAGGCAGCACCCATAGGCAGACACTGTAATACAGTAAGGCAGTACCCCCATAGGCAGACTCTGTAGTATAAGGCAGCACCCCCATAGGCAGACCCTGTAATAAGGCAGCACCCCATAGGCGGACCCTGTAATAATGCGGCAGACCCTGTAATAAGGCAGCACCCCCCTAGTCAGACTCTGTAATAAGGAAGCCCCCATAGTCAGACCCTGTAATAAGGCAGCACCCCCATAGTCAGACCCTGTAATAAGGCAGCCCCCTATAGGCAGACCCTGTAATAAGGCAGCCCCCATAGTCAGACCCTGTAATAAGGCAGCACCCCTATAGGCAGACCCTGTAATAAGGCAGCCCCCATAGTCAGACTCTGTAATAAGGCATCACCTCTATAGGCAAACCCTGTAATAAGACAGCCCCCCATAGGCAGACCCTGTAATAAGGCAGCACCCCTATAGGCAAACCCTGTAATAAGACAACCCCCATAGGCAGACCCTGTAATAAGGCAGCCCCCAGAGTCAGACCCTGTAATGAGGCAGCACGCCTGTAGGCAGACCCTGTAATAAGGCAGCACCCCATAGTCAGACCCTTTAATAAGGCAGCCCCCCTAGTCAGACCCTGTAATGAGGCATCACCCCCATAGTCAGACCCTGTAATAAGGCAGCCCCCTAGTCAGACCCTGTAATGAGGCAGCACCCCCATAGTCAGACCCTGTAATAAGGCAGCCCCCTAGTCAGACCCTGTAATGAGGCAGCATCCCCATAGTCAGACCCTGTAATAAGGCAGCCTCCATAGGCAGATCCTGTAATAAGGCGGCAGACCCCAATAGTCAGACCCTCTAATAAGGCAGCCCCCATAGGCGGACCCTGTAATAAGGCAGCAGCACCCATTAAAAAAATAAAATACTCATCTCTCTTCTTCCTGGTTGCTGCGCTGCTCCCACTGACCTCCTGACAGCAGGCGCTGGGCAGTGATGTCATCGCGCCCGCTGTCAGTGTCGGCGACGTCAGACGCCGGCACTGACAGGGGGATGATGGGAGAAGGAGCACAGTGCTCCTTCTCCCATCAATGCGATCAGCTGTATCGGCTAAATGCCGATACAGCTGATTTTCCGATAATGGCGGGGGGACCACTGCTGGCACCGGGCACCCCCGCTAGCTCAGGGGCCCCATAGCAGCCGGGCGCCAGAGCAGGGAGATCGATTCACCCTGCTCTGCCGCAGAATGTAACTGTATCGGTGCGCTGCGTGCACCAATACAGTTACAGTAGCATAGCTCCAGGAGGGCCCCCTCAGAGCACCGGGCCCGGGGCACCCGCACCCTCTGCTCCCCTGGTAGCTATGCTACTGGTTCCAGAGCTATTACCTCATAAAGTGACACTAGTCAGAATTGAAAAAATTGGACTGGTCAGAAAGGCGAAAACAGGCTCTGGTACGAAAGGGTTAAATCCGTGCTTACAAGATACCTATAGCCAGTACACCCTATTTGAAATCCTCTCCCTTCTTTCCTAGTTAGGGGAAATCTTGAGTATGAGGTACAAGAGATCCTTGACTCTTGGGTCATGAAGGGATCTCTGCAATATCTCATACATTGAAAGGGTTATGGATTAAAGATCTTGGGTGTTTTTTAGTCACAATGATGCCAACAGCATTATTAAAGGGAATCTGTCACCCCAAAAATGGCCTATAAACTAAGGCCACCGGCATCAGGGGCTTATCTACAGCATTCTGTAATGCTATACTGTAGATAAGCCCCTGATGTATGCTGAAAGATGGGAAAAAGAGGTTATATTATACTCACCCAGGGGTGGTCCCGCTGTGGTCCGGTCTGATGCCAGTGGCCTTAGTTGATTGACCATTTTTGTGGTGACAGATTCCCTTTAAAACATTCCACCTATCCTTTTCCGATAAGTTTGTTCCTAGGGTATGAAACCACCTCATAAGAGAGAATACTGTTGCAAACACTTTTATATTCCTTCCTTCTGTTTTAGTTTCCAGTCAGACACACATCTTTGTTTTGGGCGCTGCTCTGCAATAGTGCAGAAGTCTTGTTTGTTTTTTGGGGTCTAAAGGCCCCGTCACACATAGCGACGCTAAAGCGATCCCGACAACGATACGACCTGTCAGGGATCGTTGCTGCGTCGCTATGTGGTCGCTGGTGAGATGTCAAACTGTGAGATCTCCCCAACGACGCAGCAGCGATGCGGCGACCTGTAGCGACTAGTGTTGAGCATTCCGATACCGCAAGTATCGGGTATCGGCCGATACTTGCGGTATCGGAATTCCGATACCGAGATCCGATATTTTTGTGATATCGGGTATCGGTATCGGAAGTGTAAAATAAAGAATTAAAATAAAAAATATTGTTATATTCACCTCTCCGGCGGCCCCTGGACATCAGCGGGAGGATCCGGCGTCCGGCACGGCTTCTTTCTTCAAAATGCGCGCCTTCAGGACCTGTGGAATGACGTCCCGGCTTCTGATTGGTCGCGTGCCGCCCATGTGACCGCCACGCGACCAATCAGAAGCCGCGACGTCATTCCTCAGCTAAAGTCCTAGAATGAGCGCCTTCTAGGACCTGAGGAATGACGTCGCGGCTTCTGATTGGTCGCGTGGCGGTCACATGGGCGGCACGCGACCAATCAGAAGCCGGGACGTCATTCCACAGGTCCTGAAGGCGCGCATTTTGAAGAAAGAAGCCGTGCCGGACGCCGGATCCTCCCGCTGATGTCCAGGGGCCGCCGGAGAGGTGAATATAACAATATTTTTTATTTTAATTCTTTATTTTACACTTTAATATGGATCCCAGGGCCTGAAGGAGAGTTTCCTCTCCTTCAGACCCTGGGATCCATGAGGATACATTCCGATACTTGATGTCCCATTGACTTGTATTGGTATCGGATATCGGTATCGGCGATATCCGATATTTTTCGGGTATCGGCCGATACTATCCGATACCGATACTTTCAAGTATCGGACGGTATCGCTCAACACTAGTAGCGACCTGTACAACGATGTCACATGGCAGCTATTTCATGACGATTAACAGACCTCAATGAGGGACATCCTGTCATGAGGTCGTTGGTAAGGTGTCAAACACAGCGATGTGTGCTACCCAGCAGGACCTCAACGACCATAAAAAGGTCCAGGCCATTCCGACACGACCAGCGATCTCACAGCAGGGGCCTGGTCGCTGCTACGTGTCACACATAGCGAGATCGCTACTGAGGTCGCTGTTGCGTCACAAAACTTGTGACTCAGCAGCGATCTCGCTAGCGATCTCGCTTTGTGTGACGGGGGCTTAATGGTGCTGTCCAGATAGGGAGCTTGGAAGTTAACTAATTTATCTAAATAGCTTCCTTTTGTGGATTATCAAATGGGCCTTCAAGGAATGGTGCCTTGAAGATGCCAAACATAAAATCACTGTTATCAGGGACCTGGATGAGGCTTACAATATTTAATCTCTCAACCATCCACCTCTAGTTGTCATTGATAAACTCAGCTAGATCTGGTTCACACTTCTGAAATTAACTTGTAGTTTTCTATTATGATACCTCAGCCCATATATTGACTTTTCTTCTGCTTTACAATTCTGCTTATGTTGGTGACTTTCATGTATTGACTCAGCCTCAAAATCATCGATTCCAGACTACTTCAGCCATAAACCAGTCTGTGGGAGCCCATTTCAGATTAACCACTACCTAGCTTTGTCCTCTATTACTATGTTTGCTTGACTGTTGCTAATGGTCTGTTAACCCAATTTATACATTCTATTCTGCACTTCACTGTCAGATTATTTATGTTCATGAATAGAATAGATAACTAGCGGCTGCTACTGTGCCTCTTTCTTACCTTATAAAGAAGCTCAATAAAGAGAACGTCATTTACATCAGGATGTAATATCTGTCCTGATCTTCACAAGCTAAGAAGATGTGTACCTCAGCTTTCCACATTACTCCACATAACTGTAATTGACATTCTTAGAACCATGTGACTCAGTTTTAGCCTATCCTGTATGCAGCGGTCTTATTATACTAATCCCTCAGCCCTTGTAATTTGTTTTTTGGCTGCTAGGTTATCCTAGATTAAAATGCAAGATTCATTTATAAACTCCTCCAGAAGCCTGACCCTTCCTAAATCTCTTACCTTAATCATGATATCTGTGCCCTCGGATTAGCTAATAACGTACCACGATCATTTTGTCCAGATCACTGATTCTCCTTCGAGTCTCCAAGTCTTCTCCAATGCTGCACCCCTGGCACTAGGCACAGCAGACTCTGTGTATATATATATATATATACTAGATTGTGGCCCGATTCTAACGCATCGGGTATTCTAGAATATGCATGTCCCCGTAGTATATGGACAATGATGATTCCAGAATTCACGGCAGACTGTGCCCGTCACTGATTGGTCGAGGCAACCTTTATGACATCATCATCGCCATGGCAACCATTATGACATCTACGTCGATACTGTGCCCATCGCTGAATCAGAAACGTGGGATTTCTACGTCCTTTATGACATCATCGTCGCTGTGCCCTTTGCTGATTGGTCGAAGCCTGGCGGCCTCGACCAATCAGAGACGCGGGATTTCCAGGACAGACAGACAGATGGAAAAACCCTTAGACAATTATATATATAGACATATATATATATATATATATATATATATCTACTATGTATGTACAGGAGAGGGTGTAACCTTGGAAGTATGGAGTGCTAGCTCCCAATCGAATATCCAGCTGTTTTCATGTCCATATATTGCTTGAGAATTTTGTAAATGCACTTATAGAAATATGCTGGAGAAAAATAAGCACATTCTTATCTTGTTGGAGTAGGGGATTTACTATAATTGGAAAGGGTACATATGAAAAAATGGTTTTGGCTATTATCCTAAGTCATGTGACAAGGCTCATTAGAGAGTGGATATTGATTTTTAGGATTACTGCTTCCTATAGGGGGCGCTAGAGTTCTCCTCTTCCTCTCTGAAGAGACAGTTTGTGAAAGAATAACAACATTCAGGACATACAGTAATATTTTATTTTTGCTTCTATTTTATCCTAATATTACAAAACATGAAAAACGAAACTGAAAAGCAAACTTATCTAAGGAGGAAGCCATGCTTTCTCCACCACAATAATGCTAGTGCATGTGAGCCAGGGAGTTAAAGCGATGAGGCTAAGCTTAGGCTCCATGCTTTTGGCCTACACAGTACTGGCAGCATTACCAGCTGTAGTACGAGCAGTAGCCCACATGTAGGGGCACCGGGCGTCTGGAGCGCATTTACTGATGGCTCATACAGAGGCAGATGCAATGTAAGAATACCATTGTCCCAATACTATATTTACATAGACATATATCATCAGGACAGTAGAGTATACACAACCAATTTAGGCCTCCATTTAAGCACAACAGGGAAAGTCACCAAGCTTCCTAGACAGGTAAATGACAAATTTGCCTAGTTATGCAGGAATAATTCCACAGTTCTCACATTTGGCCACATTTGTCCGTTAGCAGCGTTGGATAGTTGGGTAACAACCAACGTGGATGTATACTGAACCCCAGACTAGGTCTGGTATGTTGTATATAGTATTTAGGCCTCATTCAGGAGTCCGTGTTGCACATACACGTTGTATTCACAAATCGAACATGTGTCCATTATAATTGATGGTACTATTCACGTGTTCGTGTTTTGTCACGTACCATGTGTCGGTGCAAACCACACAAAGACATGTCCATTTTTTCCGGTATCACGGATGAAAAGTCCAGGGTTCATGACTAATTCATGTAGCGCATGGATGGCATCTGTGTACCATCCGTGTTCTGTACATATTTAACATTGCGAGGGATAGGAGAAGCGTTGTCATTTATTTATCCATCTGTGAAAAACTCTGATGGTAAAAACGGACTCAGGATGACACAGTGACCGAAAACACTGATGACACCAGTACCGTTTCTTCTTGTACGTGTTTAAACACTGATGTGTGAATGAGGTCTTACAGAAAGTATGTACTATGTGTGACCCCATTACATCTTTTCAGACGTTGCTACCTATCTTTTCCAAACTACCAAATTCCAAAATTGTCCAGTTATATAGTGAAAATACCCTGAAATGACTAGACCGACTAGCTGCTTATGGTCCCGGGAAAGCTGAATGACAGCAGTGTGGATCTACATTGGTGATCACAGACCATGTTGCCCTGATAATTTAGAATAGCCACGTACAATGAGCAGCTTTCCAGACTGCAGAATGCCAGATCGGCCTAGTTATTCTCTAGTAGAATCCCAAAAGCTACGTTCACACCTACATTTAGACATTTCTGAGTTCCATATTTAGCATCAGGCAAATAGAATATCCAAAATGGATCCATTACAAAGAAGACAATAGGAAGTGCTGGAGCCCCATTGATTAATATAAGGTCCATCCGTGTACCGCCGATTGCCAGTTTTTAGAAAGGAAAAAATAAAGTTCTGCATGATAAGCTTTTTATTCTGTTCTAAAAACAGACACATAACAGAACCCAGATGGACCCCATAATAATATAAGAGGTCCTTCTGCTTCTGTTTGCAACCATTATGCAAAAGACATTAATTTTGGTTCCCATCAAAATTTGCCAAAAAAGGTATGATGGGCCTCTTAGTGTTCACCACATGAAATGGCTTTATTTATTACTAGATGGTGGCCCGATTCTAACGCATCGGGTATTCTAGAATATGCATGTCCACATAGTATATAGCACAGCCACGTAGTATATTGCACAGCCACGTAGTATATTGCCCAGTTACGTAGTATATTGCCCAACCACGTATTATATTGCCCAGTCACGTAGTATATTGCCCAGTCACGTAGTATATTGCCCAGTCATGTAGTATATTGCCCAGCCCCGTAGTATATTGCCCAGCCACGTAGTATATTGCCCAGCCACGTAGTATATTGCCCAGCCACGTAGTATATTGCCCAGCGACGTAGTATATTGCCCAACCACTTAGTATATTGCCCAGCCACGTAGTATATTGCCCAGCCACGTAGTATATTGCCCAGTCACGTAGTATATTGCCCAGTCACGTAGTATATTGCCCAGTCACGTAGTATATTGCACAGCCCACGTAGTATATAGCCCAGCTCATGTAGTATATTGCCCAGCCACGTAGTATATTGCCCAGTCACCTAGTATATTGCACAGCCCACGTAGTATAAAGCACAGCCCATGTAGTATATTGCCCAGTGACATAGTATATTGCCCAGCCCACATAGTATATAGCAATGTGGGTATCATATCCCTGTTAAAAAAAAGAATTAAAATAAAAAATAGCTATATACTCACCTTCCGGAGCCCCCGGATCCAAGCAAAGCAGTTACCGACGCTCCTTGCACGCTCCGGTCTCAAGAGTGCATTGCGGTCTCTCAAGATGATGACGTAGCGGTCTCGCGAGACCGCTACGTCATCCTCCGAGATCGCAGCATGGACCGGTTACTGGAGCGTCGCGAGGAGCAGGAAAGGCCTGTTGTGGATCCGAGGGGCAAACGGACGGTGAGTATATAACGATTTTTTATTTTTTTTATTATTTTTAACATTAGATCTTTTTACTATTGATGCTGCATAGGCAGCATCAATAGTAAAACGTTGGTCACACAGGGTTAAAAGCAGCGTTAACCGAGTGCGTTACACCGCGGCATAACGCGGTCGGTTAACGCTGCCATTAACCCTGTGTGAGCGCTGACTGGAGGGGATTATAGAGGGGGACTGTGCCCGTCGCTGATTGGTCGTGGCTGTTTTGCCGCGACCAATCAGCAGCTTGGATTTCCATGACAGACAGAGGCTGCGACCAATGAATATCCGTGACAGACAGAAGGACAAACAGACAGAAAGACGGAAGTGACCCTTAGACAATTACATAGTAGATGTCTGTAAGGTGCACTTCATAATGAAACATGCGTATCACATAGCGGGGAGATATTCCCTCAGACTATACTCGGTCATACACGGCCCCAATTTGTACGGCGCAGCGGTAGGACAGGACCAGAAGCACATAGGATGTTTTCCTTCTGATTTCATACAGAGCCAAGCAGCCTTTTTTTCTGTCCGATTCCGCACATCTGACTGTATCTTCAGCTATGTTACCGCTCCTAAGTAAGGCTCTGAAATTGTTTATCAGTTCTAAATGGTTGATTTCTTTTCAATTTTCCTCCAATTTTTTGCCCCAAAATTGTTAAAAAAAACCAAACCCCTCACATTACAAAAGTTCAGACCCAAACAGGCAAAAACCTGAGTTACGTCAGTGCATAAGAAACTAAGATCACCAGTCTGAAGTATGAACAGTTTTACTTGTTAACATGATACATCATATACATCTCCATCTTCTACAGGCGTGGAGGGTAGAAATCACCGATATAGTAACAGATTATATAAAACTGCCGGGGGTCCGCTATTTCTACATGGTCTGTTGTATTTTGTGCCTCTAAGGAGACCCAGGAGCCGGACGAGTATGAAGGAACCAGACAACAGGCATTTCCTCCTCTTATTTGATGATGTGAGGCTTGTCGCTCCAGGCCTGGGATTTCTTCTTCGCCAGTTCCATCCAAGAAGGTTCCGGTGAGACCAACAATGTTTGTTGCTTGTGTAGAGTTTTCTCCTCTTTCTCTGTCAGCAAAGACAATTGAGCAGCTACAAAGAAAATGCAGCGATTAGAAGAATAGCAGGTTCAGTGCATAGTTGGTAGATCTCATACCGTATACTGTATATCTTCTAATAAATCGATAAATATAGATGTACAGTATTGCTGTATTTATATTCTGCTATTTTTTTTAATCATTTTGCCAATCTTTAGAGTACACTAGAAAACTGATTTAAAGGGAGCCTGTCACCAGTCTTTGCCACAAATATCAGCAGGATGTAAAGATAGAGACCAGCAATGATTCCATCGATGTATCACTTACTAGGCTGCCTGCTGTAGTTTTGATAAAATCACTGATTTATCAGCAGGAGATTATCACTAGAGGACTAATAAACCTGCTGCCGGATAGTCCTCCATATTCATGAGCTCTGTATAATCCCACCCACACCACTGATCGGCAGCTTTCTGTCTGTATAAAGTATACACAGAAAGCGTCCAATCAGTGGCGTGGGCGGGGTTAGACAGAGCTCAGCATTCAGAGAACTGCAGCAAAGAAAACAGGGATTTTATCAAAATTGCAGCATACAGCTCTATATGTGATACATTGAAGGAATCAGGCTCTCTGGCCCTACATCACACTGCTCTCAGATGGGGTAGTTAATACCTGGTGACAGATTCCCTTTAATGTCAAGAAAAACTGCAAAAAAAATTCTGTTTTGACTCCACTGTATGCATCGGACTGTTAAAAATCTGCAACATATGGCTGTTATCTTAATGTGTATTAGAAGCCAAAATGCAAATGGTACTTAGAGAAGTTACTTTTTAATGTCTTAATCAGAGTCTAGACCTTTATTAGCCTGTTATGATTGTTCAAGCTCAGTTCCATCAGATTTGATAGGAAGTCTAGGTCAGGGGTGTCAAACTGCATTCCTCGAGGGCTGCAAACAGGTCATGTTTTCAGGATTTCCTTGTACTGCACAGGTGATAATTTAATCACCTACACAAATAATGAGTTGGTGATTAAATTATCACCTGTGCAGTACAAGGAAATCTTGAAAACATGACCTGTTTGCAGCCCTCGAGGAATGCAGTTTGACACCCCTGGTCTAGGGCACCATGCAGAGCCTTACATACTTGTGTACTACACCTTGATCTCTACTGGTCTTCATGGGAAACTATTGCTTTTGCCTATTTACATTTTTTAGATTGCAATGTTTTTTTTTTTATCCATGACACACAACTTCTAAGGGCTGATGGGGTGAGATGGATTCTCCCAAAACATCGTGCTCATTACATGGTTGTCTGCTTTTAGGGTAGAAAATTCAAACAGAAAATATCGAAAAATGAGATAGGTCACCACCTGAGTTTCTACTACATTTTAACCCTTTCTTAAATAAAATAATTGTGAGGAGTTTGGGGAACCATGAGGTTAATGAGTCTTCACACGTTGTTTGAGATGCATGCGTACATGGAGGACATCAACGTCTAGAATATTAATGTCTGCTTCAAAAGCTTCTGTGCTGAAGCTGCACAAAAGGCATCTCCTCTGGGGAAAAGCTCTTTTCTCACCATGGACAGGATGTGGCAATGTGTTTGCTCTTTGCCTCTGCTCGCTCTTTTCAAGTTTGGCGTCTGGTCCATACGATTCAGGAAGAACTGAAACTGACACGCTTGTTGTTTTGTTCTGAATTACGTCCACTTGCTGTTTCGACTGGACCTTAAAGAAAAAACAATTTTTTTTTTGTTAACTTTTAACTTGTATACATTTATTTTTTCACTCAGCTCCGCAAATCTGATGCATGCATTCAGTTACAGCCTTTACTTAGTTATGCTGTAAATAACATTAATACTATTTTATGAAGGTTTACTTTATATTTTTCTATTGGTTCTATTTGTAGTTTTTTTTGTTTGTTATGTTTGATCATTATTTATTTATTTTTCTTAAAGGGAACCAGACAGCTGATGCATGCTGCCCAATGCACAGGTGGCATTGGTGAGACTGGCTGACTTGATTTCAGAAATGTAAATGTTTAAGCTGCCCACCCCCCTTCAGTAAGGGTATGTTCCCACAGTCAGTAAACGCTGCGGGATGTTACAGCATAGTGGATGGGATTTCAATAAATTCCATCTCCACTATGTGTTCATCGACACCCGCAGTTTCCCTGCAGAGACGGACAAGTGGTGCGTCTTTCCAGACAGCAGCATATCTAATTATCTTGCGGATACGCTCAGTCTCCGCAAGATAAATGTCCCCATACAATGTATTGTGCGCGGTGATTCCGCACAGTTCAATGAACACATGCGTAGTCACCTGCGTTCAAAAGCCGGCAGCGGACATGTTCTGCGTCCAAAGTGCTGCCAATTACTGACCGTGGGGATGTAGCCTTACAGGTCTCTCCCTACAAGCGCACGCAGGGAGCGGCCTGTCAGTCCCAGGCAGTGGGCAGGGAGAAGCCACCAGGGACCTGCCTGTTTGACTAGTCATCTGTGCAGCTCGGTCCCTGGTGGATTTTATCTACCGTATTTTTTTTAGTGTATGTGCACACGTAGGTGGGATGTCTGAGGATTTTTCCGCACCTGTTTTTGTAAAACCGCACTGCGGATTACCTGCGGATTTACTGCGGATTTACCGCGGATTTACTGCGTTTTTTGTGCAGATTCCACCTGCAGTTTTACACACCTGCGGATTCCTATTGAGGAGCAGGTGTAAACCGCAGCGGAATCCGCACAAAGAATTGACATGCTGCGGAATGTAAACCGCAGCGTTTCCGCCCGTTTTTTTTCCGCAACATGTGCACTGCGGATTTTGTTTTCCATAAGTTTACATGATACTGTAAACTCATGGAAAACAGTTGCAGATCTGTAAAACCGCTGCGGATCAGCAGCAAAATCCGCACCGTGTGCACATACCCTTATACGTACCTGGCGGAGATCATGTAGCCAGTGTCTGACACATGCGGCCTGGGGATCGGGCACCATGTATCAACTGTTAGGTTCTCTTTATTTATTTTTTTAATCATTGTTCTTTTCTATATTTATTATTGTAATTTGTGTCCTTATCATTTCTAAATTTGCTATCCCTCAAGTATTATTGTAGTGAAGAGCCGAGTGTCCAAAATAATCTATGTCCTCTCTGTACAATATGCACTGCGCCTAGGAGGCGCTACGCCCCCGTAAGAAGCTACGGGCGAAACTCGCATCGGGGTGCAGGGGAACCTTCAGATCACAGCTATCCTAATCACCCAGCAGTCTCTTTAACGTTCTATGTGTGCAGGTAATATGTCTTTTTTTTCAAACCAGGAATGATACACTTATTTGCAGGTTATTGGGTACTTTTAAAGATGTATTGATATAAGGGATTCCTTTTTTGCCACCGGATTATAATGAGGATTTTTGCATGGTAAATCTCCTAATAGAGATTATCATAACAAATAGATTATTTAAGTACCCCATTCTTTTTTTTTTTTTATTTAAATAGATTTTTATTAACAATATAAAAAAAAGAGAACAACAGAATGCCATTTACATTGCATTATATCAGATACACATTTTCTTACTTTAATAAACCCCAACCTTACCCCAACTACCCCCCTCCCCCATAAGACAGCTCAGTCTCAATCTCCACCCCACCGAGGCATTATCTGCCTCTTGTAATTTATCCTCTTCCAGGTCTTAGGAAACACGACGCCTATACTCCTCAATCCAAATCAAGCCAAGGAGACCATATTTTATTAAAGAGTTCTATTTTCCCCCTTTTACTGTACACCCCCTTTTCCAATTTTAGACCATGTTGAACATATTGGAGAAATTCCCTTCTCACAGGTGGTTCCGCGTTTATCCAGTTTCGTGCTATTACTTTCCTGGCCATGTAGAGTAGCCTAGCGATTGCAATCTTCCAAGTATTGTCAACTCCAATTTCTTCCACATATCCCAGCACACATACTATCGGGTCTCTAACAACTCTGCACTTATATGCTGCTTCAACCCGGCTCAAAACCACCACCCAAAAGGCAGCCAGTCTCGGACACGTCCACATCATGTGATATATTCCTGCCTTCTCACTCGCACACCTCGGACACTCAGAATTGGCACGCAATCCCGCTTTGTATAGCACTTCCGGAGATTTATATACCCTATGCAGAATGTATAGCTGCGAGAGCCTATATGGTTCACTCAAGGATAGTCGCGGAACCCACTCCATCACCGATTCCCAGGTTTCATTTTCCATCGGCCCCACTTCTCTCTCCCACTTAGCTCTCGCCTTTATAGGGAAATCTAGCAGAAATGTGTGCATAAGGTCCTTATACAGAGTGGAAATAACTCCCCTTGTAGTACCCTCACCACACACATACTCCAACACTATATCATCTTGAACCCTGATATCAGCCTTCTTATTCTGAGCTCTAAAGGCATGTCTCATCTGCGCATACTGATATTCCCCTGTGGATCGCAAACCAAATTCTTCCTGCAATTGGGAAAAGGACTTCAGCTCCTGCTGCTGGATTATCTGGTGAACAAAGCAAATTCCCTTATTCTGCCATTCCATCAATCCTCCCAGGGCCTCAAAATCCTTTAAGTTGTGGTTAGACCATATCGGTGTGAATTTAGTCAACCCTGTAACCCCACGAATCTGCCTTAGTCTATTCCATAATTTACGAATCAGGAACAGGGTTGGGTATATTTTCCCCAGCGCGCCCAATGAGCCATCCTCCAAACACCTGGCCATCGGTCGTCGGTCCGTCACCTCTTCCAATAGCTGTTGTACTGCGCTGGATGACGCCCCTCGCGCCCAGCCCTTCAAATGCTGGCTCTGGGCCGCAAGGAAGTATATTTCCGGGTTGGGCAAAGCCAAACCACCATCTTCCTTGGGTCGTTGAAGCGTCTCCAAGCTAATACGTGGATATTGTCTACCCCATATCAAACTTCTAAAGAGGGCATTAATCTGCCTGAACTTCCCCCGAGGGATCCAAATTGGTGCGTTATGCATAACATAAAGAATTTTAGGCATAAGGACCATTTTAATAAGGTTTACCCTACCGACGACCGATAGATGTAGCTTATTCCAGGCGTCTACCTTTGCCTTGAGTACCCCCATAACAGGAGTCAAATTTCTTTGCAGAAACTCCGCCACCGGCACCGAGATCCATATTCCAAGATATTTAAATTGGGAAACCACCTTCAGCCTCTCATCCCCAACATCCTCACTCACATTCTCTCCTACGTCATCCACTCTAAAAAGAACCGTCTTATCCCAATTAATTGTTAGTCCCGACACAGTACCAAATCTCTCAACAATTTCAACGGCCCCTCTTAGTGAATTGTCTGGATCCTCCAGGAACAGCAAAACATCATCCGCATATAACGCTATTTTTTCCTCTACTTTGCCATACCTAAACCCAGGGACCCCATCCGACTGCCGAATCTTAGCAGCAAGAGGTTCTACAGCCAACGCGAACAGGAGGGGTGACAGCGGGCATCCCTGCCTAGTACCCCTAGCCAGCCCTATAGGACGAGATAGCTCCCCATTTACTCTAATTCTAGCGGATGGTAATGAGTACAACAGCTGTATCCAGGCCACAAACTGCGGGCCAAACCCCATACATTCCAACACCTGCCAGAGGTACCCCCATTCGACGCTGTCAAACGCCTTGTGTGCATCTAGCGATACAATCACTCTTCGACCACAGTTATCAGACTCTACCTGCAAATTTACATATAACCTCCGCAAATTGATCGCCGTTGATCTATCCGGCATAAAGCCAGATTGGTCCGAATGCACCAGACTCGCAATAACACTAGAGAGGCGGAGAGCCAACACCTTGGCCAGAAGCTTGACATCAATTGTTAGTAAAGAAATTGGGCGGTACTACTCCGGTTTCCCCAAGTCCTTATCCTCCTTTGGAATGACCACTATTATGGCCTCTCTCATAGAGGCTGGCAAGCGCCCACAAGACCTAGCTTCCTCCAATACCATTTTTAATCTAGGAATCAACACTTCTGCCAACCCTTTATAGATCTCAGCGGGTAACCCATCGACCCCAGGCGCCTTCCCATTGGCCATAGACATCAATGCCCGACTCAATTCCTCCTCAGTGATAGGGGCCTCAAGGCTCTCCCTATCTGCCTCACTCAGTCTCGGCAAATCCAGACCTTCCAAGAAAGTCAGTGCATCCTCGACCGATTCACCAACCCGAGAGGAATACAAATCTGCATAGAAGTCCGCAAAGGCTCTCAAAATTTCAGGTGTTTCCGTTATTTTACCTCCACTAGCAGATTCCAAAGAGTGTATATATGAAGAACCTCTCTGAGCAGCAGCCACTACCGACAGCATATGTCCCACTGTTTCTCCCTCCTGATAGAACAATACCCTTTGGAAATCTCGTTTCCTCTCAGCTTTGCCTAGCAGAATTTTTTCCAAATGATTTTGTGCGTTTTTCATTCTTCTCTCTGCCTCAGGGGTTCCCAGTGTGGCCATCCCATCCTCTGCTTCCTTCAACTCCTCAACTGCCGCTTTTTCTACCTCTCTCGTCCTCCTCTTACACCTACTAATGTCCCTAAACAGTAGTCCCCTCAGGTACGCCTTCATTGCATCCCAAATTGTAAGAGCGTCGGCGCTTCCATCATTTAAGAGAAAGAATTCCGCCACCTCCCTTCCTATACTTTCCAACTCAATACTCTGTAACCAATTAGGATGAATCTTCCATTCTCTCCCACTTAGCGAGCGAGCCCCCTCCAATCTAACCTCTACTTCAATTGGACTATGGTCCGACAAGGCCCTTGGCAGATATCTCACCTCCCCAACCAGTGTGTCCAAAATCCTGTTACCCAGAGCCATATCAATTCTAGAGAGTGTGGCATGTGCCGGTGAATAACATGAGTACCCTCTCTCCCCCACATGTCTAACCCTCCACAGATCAATCAAACCTATCTCCTGTATATAGGTGCCAAATGTTGTTATGTGTCCCTCCGACCTATTCTGAGTATTTTTATTTTTATCCCAATATTCATCACAGATGTTATTTAGATCTCCGATAATTATTAACGGTGTCGGTCCCCATTTTTCCACTCGCTCCATTACTTCTCTAATCTTCCTGCTAGAGTAGGGAGGCGGAATATACATCGCGGCAACACACAGCATCACTCCATACAGTATACACCGTAATAGTACATACTGTCCCTCCACGTCCACATATACCTTCACCTCCTCATACTGAACTCCCGCTGGAACCAAGATTGAGACTCCTCTTGCATACGTGGAGAAGGTAGAATGATATCCCCTCTGGATCCATCGTCTATTCAAAACATCCACTTTTTCCCTTACCAAATGCGTCTCCAGCAAGCATATCATTGAGGCCCTTTGGTCTCTTGCATATTGCAAACACGCAGCACGTCTAGATTTCTCCCCTAGGCCTCTCACATTCCAGCACAAAATCTTAAAACGGGTCCCCATCACTTGGCTCATCTTCACTATAAGTATCATCAATTTTGAGCTCAGGCTGTCTAACTACCCTCCCCCCTCCCCCCTCCCAACTCCCCCTCCCACCCTTCCCCCCTCACATCTAACCATTCCACCTCTTTCCAAGAGTGGGGCATCATCGCCCATAGCGAACACTCCGTTTGGCATTACCATCCCAACCCTCCTCCCACCACTGTACATAACAGGATTTCAGACATTTTGAAAAATAACGTTCTCAAAACATTTTAACTTAGAATTATTTGCACACGCAAGAAGCCTGCATACACTTAAAATATGTCGCAAACCCTTCCTCCCCCTTTCCCAGCAACCATTACATCATCCCTTTAACTTTAACTGGATATAATCCAGCTCCCTTCTTCCCCCCCCATACCCCTTGGCTTGTCAATCACATGACTCTTTTCCAACTGACAGATAAGTAAACAACTTCAGACTCTTCCCACAGTTTCAGTCTCCTTTTCCTTTAAGCTTTTTAGCATTAATATCGATCCACTGGGTAGCGTCCTCCGGCTTCTGGAAAAAATGAATTTTATCAAACGCCACCACCCTCAGTCTTGCTGGGAACATCATGGAATACTGCACACCCAATTCCCTCAGCCGTCTCTTGATACCCGTGAACATCATCCGTTGTTTCTGCACCAGAGTAGAATAGTCTGGGTATATAGCAATCTTTTGACCTTCAACTGTCAGATCCGTCATGTCTCTGGCCTTCCTCAGGATAATGTCTCTGTCTCTATAGTTTAGAATTTTGGCGAGCATGGTACGGGGATTCGCTCCAGGGACAGGTGGTTTCGGCGGGACCCTATGCGCTCTTTCTACCGCGAACACTTTTGTTAGCGCCATATCTCCAAATGTCTCTAACAGCCATTTTTCAATATATTCCGTTGGATTCCTCCCTTCAGCTTTTTCAGGGATGCCCACTATGCGAATATTATTTCTTCTGGACCTGTTCTCAAGGTCCTCATTTTTCGCAGCCAATTCAGCAATTGCTTGAGTGAACTTTTTCTCTGCTTTTTGCAGCTGCACTATATGATCTTCTGCAGTGCTCACTCTCTCCTCTACCTCCCCCACACGTTTGTCAATCTTCTGCATGGCTGCGTTTATCTGGGCTGTGTCCCCCTTAACCTCCTGTATCTGTATGGTCAGACATTGTTTACATGAAGAGACTAGCGCAAAAACGTCTCTTAGGGTAGGCTCAGCTTCTGGCGCCATTTCCTCGGGTCCCCCTTCTGCCACCGCCATTTTACTCTCCTTTCTCCCCTGTTGTACCTCATGTTCTCCTGCTGGGCTCTCCTCCTCCTCCTCCTCTTCGGTATCAGCTCCGGCTCCCTCCTCTGCGGCCTCCGCTCTCGCAAACTGCTGGAGCTTTGCCGCTACCTCCATACGCTTTCTGCATGCGGCGTTCTCCTTGTCTGCCTTTTCCCTCAAGTCGGCGCCATCTTGGATTGCGCCTGCATCCCCGGCTCCCGCGTCCTTCTGCCGTCTCCTGGTCATGTTCGTCGGTTCCAGCGCTACCGAACAGCACCGCCGGCCTCTCCAAGTCTCCCCGCAGCCAGTAAGCCCCCGCAGGGACCAAACAGCAGCGGCTCTGCAGGATTTTACAATATACAGCGGCGGGAGCTCACAGCCGCACGTCCGCTCACATGGACTCTCAGGCCACGCCCCCCAAGTACCCCATTCTTATTCAACTAGAATGTTCTGTGCTTGACCTAGGGCTATTGGCTAGATTTGTAACCGGATTGTTTGGTTGTTTTCTATGTGGATTCCCTCCAGGGTATTTTTTGTAATTTTGTCCTGTGACCATTTTAATTGTAATAATAAATTCTCAATTTAAGCAATCATTTGGGTTCTCTCCTTGTAGTGACTTGTTTAATTACATTTCAGTTTTTAGTGCTCTTCCCATAGAAATGTAAGCTTTGGCCCAATAGAGCATTCACATAGGCAGGTTCCCAGCAACAAGAATCGCCTTACCGTGGCTGCCAGGGACACATGAATTGGCCAATTTATGCGCTAAATATTCTCAAATTTTCTAATTTTCTAGAGCAGTAATGCAATATAAATTTCATACATTTCATGTTTGCATGCTATAGCGCTACAGAGTGCTACTTTATTTGTTGGTTTGCTTGGATCTTAGATAGAAGTGGACAGAAACAAGTGACTGAGGGGTGCCAAGGAATGTTCATTATTCACTAGATTATTAAAAATTTGACAGTCACGATTCCGCCACAAGTGACAGCTGAGTCCCTCTATAAGATCAGGGGAGTGCTAAGCTGTCAGGATTGTGAATGACAGCTCAGCCACCCAATCTGAGGCAGGGGCGTGCTGAGCTGTCACTACTGTTAATGACAGATTAGTTGTCCAATCTGGCCAGGCCTGTACGGTTTCCTCCAGTGTCGCCCGTTCTGAGTGATTACCTGGTTAGCTGGCTGGTAGTGATTAAAACATTGCCAGTTGTAGCTTTGCTCAACTAGTGTGTGTTTGGTCTGTGTTCTCAGTTCTTATATTCTGATTTTTGTTGCCAGACCTTGGATTTGCTTTTCCCTAGCACCTTGCCTTGATCCGCTACATTCCAAGAATTCTGACGCCGGACTGTGACCTGACTACGCCTTTGTCTCACTCCTCTGTTTAATGATGTATATTCCTGGCTAATAACTTCTGATTCCTTGACTTCCCCGACTCACGGCTTGTCCATGAAAAGTGACTTAGCGTCACAGACAAATGAACCATTCTAAGTCATTTGAGAGTGATCTAGTATGGTACATCAGTCATTAAGTACAAACTTTAGTCATCAAGAAATTGGTGAAGTGCTGGACCTTGCTCCCTTCTTCACAGGCCCTATAAAGTGGTCAATGATGAATTTCTCAGGTAACCTGGTGAACTCCTCTAACATCATCATCATAGACTTTTTAAGGCTGGCTTTGGCAGAGGTCATGTGCTTTGATATTAAGTAGCATTGTCCACAGTTACCTCAAGTTGGTCAGAACTAGACATGAGCGAATATCGTTGGATCCCTCTTTATTCGGTTCACTAATAGAACTTACCGGATAGCTGCAGCGGGAACTCGGCTACCTGGAGCGCTCCCGATAATCAGCTGTTCGGCTCCACAGTTGCATGTGTCACGGCTGTGTGAGAGTCACAACACATGCATGGAGAGCTTGTTTGTTGTGACTGTCACACAGCCGCAACACACGCAGCTGCGGCACCGGACACCTGATTATCGGGAGAACTCCAGGTATCCGGGTTCCCACTGCAACTATTCGGTAAGCTCTATTAGTGATCCGAATAAGGAGGGAGCCGACGATATTCGCTCATGTCTAGTCAGGACATTTTGTCTACTTCACTGAGATGAGCTCCATCCAGGTGTCCTCACTTCCAAGCTGCAACCAGCATGATTTCCAAGCTCAGTCTGGCTTACTTGGTGTTGTTCATATCTCAATATGCAAGTTAACAACACCTAGTATTGTTCTCAGTCCTGCTCACATTTGATCTCTGCAATCAAGGTACACACCTTTTAAGCGTGTCAATCATTTTCATTTTTCTCTGCTACATTGCTGCTATCAACCAAAATCATGCTGGAATATTCCAGACCCCATTTACTTCTCATTAACTTTTATACCCTGCTAGACAGTTACCAGACTGCACTCCTGTGATTTAACTGTTTCCCTGATGGAAGAGATCAGTTTCCTATCAGTTACTGTTCCTGTGTCTATCTGAACACCTGCCTCTGCTTTAGTTGTGCTAACTGCTCTGCTTCTTTGTCTGCCATCATGCATACCCTACAGTCCTGGTCCTCAATGATAAACCCATGGGTTGAAATCTCACCACGGACAACATTTGCAAGGAGTTTGTATGTTCTCTCCGTCTCTGTATTTGCGTGGGTTTCCTCCATGTACCCTGGTTTCCTCCCACACTCCAAAGACATACTGATGAGAAATTTACCATTTTGAGCTCTAGTGGGGACAATGATGCTACTATTTGTAAAGTACTGTTGAATATTATGATGCTATATAAGAAATCATAATAAAGCGATACACATATTATCCATCAAGACCTGCTCTGCATCATTGCCTCCAATCTGTGTTGCTCACACAGGCCTTCAGCTTACAGAATCTACCTCACCAGGAGAGCCCTTAACAACTGGCTCTTGTGTGAACTGTAGAACAGACATTTTCCCACTGCACCACAAAGACCTGAATAACATCCTGTTAGCAGGTAGGGTTTACTTGCTACTTTTTTAAGACAGCAAAAGTCCAAGAGCTCTGCCAGGAGTGTATAACATATCAATAATAATAATTTTATTTACCGTATTTTTCGCTTTATAAGACGCTCCGGATTATAAGACGCACCCCAAATTTTGAGGAGAAAAACTTTTTTTAATAAATTGTTGGGGCTTTTTATAATCCATGCGTCTTATTGCTTACCGGGGGTTGTAATTGCGGTGGATCAGGGCCCCAGGGTCGCTGCTGGAGGAGGCAAGAGTGGAACGTTGCTGCAGGCTGGGATGAGGGGGTGTGCAGGTGTCCTGTGCTGCAGGGGGGCTCCTGTGCTGTAGGGGGGCTCCGGTGCTGCAGGGGTGTCTCTGGAGCTGCAAGAGTGTCTCCAGTGCTACAGGAGTGTCTCCGCTGCTGCTGGGGGCTCTGCTGACATTTTGTGAAAGGCCAGAGCCCCCCGGCAGTTCGTCCATGCTTTCCTGTGTGGTGGACTTTGGGAAAATGGCCGCCGGGAGGCAGCGCATGCGCAGATGGAGATTCTGGGACCAAGATCTCGAGAGATGAGATCTCAGCGCTGAAATTTCATCTCCCGAGATTCCGGCGGCCATTTTCCCAGAGTCCGTCGCACAGGAAAGCATGGACGAACTGCCGGGGTGCTTTGCCCTTTCACAAAACGTCGCCAGAGGCCAGTGGCGTAACTACAAAGTTATGGGCACCGGTGCGAACTTTCAAATGGGGCCCCCCACCATGCCAAAATATTTTCCACCCAAATTCACATTTTCCCTATTAATATTGCACACTATAGCTTTAGGGTATGTGCACACGTCAGGATTTTTTCCTGACAAAATCCTGAGATTTCTGCCAGAAATCCGCGTTTTTTTTTGCGCAGATTTCTCGCAGAAATTGCGCGTTTTTTGCGCGGATTTTGCGCATTTTTTGCTGATTTTTTTTTTTTTCCCGGAATGTCATTTTGGCTTAGAAATCCGCAAAAAATCCGGAAAAAGATAGAGCATGTCCGGATTTTTAGCGGTAAGCGTTTTTTTTTGCGGAAAAAAACGCTTACATCTGCACAAAAAATCCGGAATGCATTCTAAATGATAGGATGCATAATTTTTAGAGTTTTTAATGCGGAATTATAGCGTTTTTATAGCGAAATTCCGCAAAAAAAAAACGCTAAAAATCCTGACGTGTGCACATACCCTTACTGCAAAGTTGTATAGTGTGACCACAGTTGCATAACTATCCAGTGCCCCTTCCTTGCATATATTTGTCCCCCGTACTGCCATTGTTATGTAATGTATAAAAGAAAATAAACCATTATACATATCAGGGGCTAACATAGAAGTCATGGGGATCCATATGAGAAGTATAATGCACCCCCATAGTACTCCTTATAGTATAATACACTCCCCATAGTCCCCCATATAGTATTGTACACTCCTCAGTCCTCCATATAGTATAATACACTCCTCCGTATATTAAAATACACTCCTCATAGTCCTCCATATAGCATAATACACTCTTCGTAGTGCTCCATATAGTATAATACACTCCTCATAGTCCTCCATTTAGTATTATACACTCCACATAGTCCTCCATATATTAAAATACACTGCTCAGTCCTCCATATAGTATAATACACTCCTCATAGTGCTCCATATAGTATAATGCACCGCCATCGTCATCCATGTTGTACAATTCACTTCCCATAGTATGATGGACCATAGTTCTTCATATAGTATAATATATTCCCCATAGTCCTCAATTCAGTATAATGCAGCCCATATATAGTATAATACAGCCAAACCACAGAGTATACTGCAGCCCTGCCATACAATACAATATAACCCCCATAGAATATAATGCAGCCCCCCTCACAGTGTAATGCAGCCCCTCCATACAGGGACAGTGAGAAAGACATGAGCAAATGGTGACTAGGGGGCAGGGGACAATGACACAAGGGGAGTAGGGGAGACAGGCACAATGGTAACATAGGGGGGCTAGGGAGCAAGGAAGACAGGCACAAGGGGACACATGGGGGCTAGGAGGCAGGGGAGAAGGTTACAAGGGGACTAGTGGGCAAGGGAGACTGACACAAGGGGACAAGGGAGACTGGCACAAGGGGACACACAGGGACTAGTTGGCCAGGGAGACTGAGAAGGGGACACACAGGGACTAATGGGCAAGGAAGACTGGCACACAGGGACAAGAGACACAAGCATAAGGGGACAAAGGAGACAGGCGCAAGGGGACACACAGGGACTAGTGGGCAAGGGACACTGACACAAGGCTACACACGGGGACAAGGGATAGAAGCACAAGGGGACTCATAGGGACTAAGAGGAAGGGGAGAAGGGCACAATGGGACACACGGGGACTAGGGTGCAATGGAGACAGGCACAAGAGGACACAAGGGGACTCCGAGGGCAGAGTAGATAGGGACGCAAGGGGACAGAGGAAGATGGGGGGGAGACTTGGGAGGAGGGAAGAAGGGGGCACAGGGATTACAAGGACAGGGTAGATGGAGAACACACGGTGAGAAAGGGGACAGGGGAGACTTGAGAGCAGGGCAGACGAGTCACACGGGGACAAGGGGCAGGGAATGCATGGGGGGTGCAGGAGGACTCAGGGCATGAGAGATGAGGAGCATCGGGAGACCAGGGGAGGAGGAACAAGGTGTGTACGGGGAGCCCAGAGGAGCACCATGACCTGAAACTGGGGACCTACTGGGACATGGGGCACGGGATAGCAGGGAGGAAACGGGGCTGGTGTCACAGGGGGCCAGGGACGCTGGGGGCCAAGACGGCGACACACGGGCAGCAGACACACCTCACTTCCGCCGGTCCCGTACACCTCCATGTTCATCCCCGGATCCTCCATATGGCTGAGCCGCTGTGGCATCCCCCTCCTGGGCGGCTTGGTCCACGTGCCCCCCACTAGCTCCGGAACCGCCTGTTCCCGATCCCAGCAGCCGCCACAGGCTTTGCCAATATGGCGGCCACAATCACCTGTGCAGATGCTGCACTGCCTGGGCCCCACACACAGCGGGTGCGCGATTAAGTGATGTCATCACGCACCCGCAGTGTCAGAGGCAGAGGGGAATGATGGGAGAGGGAGCATCAGCTGACGCTCTCTCCTCCATCATCGCTTTGAACTGTATCGGCATCATAAACACCGGTATAGTTCACTGCGACGGGGGCAGTCGGGTGCCTCTGACCTATCAGGCCCCTGACTTGCCAGTCTGTCGTAGTTACGCCCCTGCCTCACACACACTACAGATATCACACACACACACTTCAGATAACACACACACACACACACACTACAGATATCACACACACACACACACACACTACAGATATCACACACACTACAGATGTCATACACACACTACATATATAACACACGCACTACAGATATAACACACACACACCCACACACACTACAGATATCACACACACACACTACAGATATCACACACACACTACAGATATCACACACACACTACAGATATCACACACACTACAGATGTCATACACACACTACATATCTAACACACGCACTACAGATATAACACACACACACACACACTACAGATGACACACACACTACAGATATCACACACACACACTACAGATATCACACACACACACACACACACACACACAACAGATGTCATACACACACTACATATATAACACACGCACTACAGATATCACACACACGCACTACAGATATCACACACACACACACACACACACACACACTACAGATGACACACACACACTACAGATATCACACACACACAACAGATGTCATACACACACTACATATATAACACAGTCACTACAGATATCACACACACGCACTACAGATATAACACACACACACACACACACTACAGATGACACACACACACTACAGATATCACACACACACACTACAGATATCACACACACACACACAACAGATGTCATACACACACTACATATATAACACACGCACTACAGATATCACACACATGCACTACAGATATCACACACACACACACACACGCACTACAGATATCACACACACACACACTACATATATAACACACACACACACTATAGATATCACACACAAACACACCAGCTCATACACACATCTCACACTCCTCTCTGGTAAAGGGGAGGCTGATATAACCTGCAGCTCCTCATCGTCTCCTGCTTGCACACCGCTGTCATGTCCCGCCCCTCCCCCGCTCTCCCCTTCAGTCCCAGGGCTCAGAGCAGGAGACGCTGTCACAGTCTCACAGTGCTGACTGGAGCTGCTTCCAAGTTCCTCTCCCATACCCCGGCTGCCCCCTCCCCCTAGATACGCCTGGGACTGTTGCCCTGCGGGAGGATCTCCTCCTGCACTGCAACATGGTGTCGGCCGGTGCCTCTGACCTGCCGGGCGGAGGGCCCCTGACCTGCCGGGTCCCGTCCCAATGGCGACCGCTGCGACCGCGGTAGTTACGCCACTGCCAGAGGCCCCTGCAGCACCAGAGACTCCAGTATCACCCTGGGCAGCAGAGGACAACCCCTCATCCCAGCCTGTAACGGTAAGTGGTATATCCGCTTTGTAAGACGCACCCTTATTTCCCCCCCAAATTTGGGGGAAAAAAGTGCATTTTACAAAGCGAAAAATACGGTATATAGCGTCAACAAATTCAGCAGCACTTTACAATTAAGCGGGGCATGTACAGACAATAAGGACATCATAAAGTAACACAGTTCAGAAGTTAAAGGAGGAGTGAGGGATCTGTTCACAAGTTTACAATCTATATTTTCCCATAATTGAAGCAAATTAAAAAAACAAAAACTTGTACACAGTTTTTTGTAAATTACCTCTGCTCTGTCTTTGTCTTGCTTTTCAGAATCCTGGTTTACAGTGTGGTGTTCAGAGACAGGACGATCTTTAAGACTTCTTTGTTTCTTTAGAGCCATAGACATCCATGAAGGCTCTATTTTGCTTTCAGCTGCCTTAATATGCTCTGCTATTGCTACGGGAGTGTTTTTATCTGATGATGTAACACATATAAAAGGAAGTAAATATTTTTCCATATGAACTTTCAGGTTGGTATTTTTCTTATTGCTGAATTTTGATTACAGCATTAGAATTTGATGTCAGACCTTTCTGTTAACCACACACTTCTTTACTTTTCTTTAAACCACACACTTTTTTACCAACTATAATTAATTAATTGTACTATACATAAAGAATATAGCAAACTATATTTTCGTAAAAACATATATTAGTTACTTCTATTGTATGACTGAATCAATGTATCACAGGTACTGTACATCTGTTGTATGACTGAGAAATTCAATATACTGTATGCTAGGCTTTATTGGGGGAAATCCTCCTAAGGCTATGTTTCTAGTGTTTGGGGTCTTAAAAATGTTGGACTTTTATTAACTATTGCATGCAGGTCCACTGTATCGATTATAAAAGGAATGATATTTGTAAAATATGCAGGATATCAGGAAAAAAATCAAGGACAGGTAAACTCTGCCATCAAATTGTATACATTTTTTTCAGAAACATGTTTTTGCTTGTTTTTTTTATTACTAAGCATTCATTATTTTTTTTTCAGAAGGTTTTGTTCAATCCCATACATACTGTATGCATTGTGCTGCACATTAATCTACCACATGGTTCTTCACTACAGCCCCTGATGGTGTGGTTAGACTTGAACCGCAGGTGTTCGTCAGGTACCACTTCAGGATAGACCTCAGAACTGCAGCAGCTGACCCCAAGGGGACAGGGACAAAGGTACAGACTTGGAGTAGCTGGTAGGGCAGGAACAGGATTAAAGCCAGAACGGATATTGGAGCTGGTTCAGATTGAGTGGATTCAGGACTGTAGGACTATCTCAGGGTTCAAGCAGAACCAAATGTCAGGATCAAACAAGATGTATTTAGGGTACAAGTTCGGGTTTAGACAGGATGGTAGCACGTGCAGGTACTGATTTTGATTATGAAGGTTCAGTTAGGAAGAACTTGTTCAGGTGCTAGTAACGTGACAGGTATGGGAACAGGGACCTGACAATGGACTTATTAGCTTGCAAGATTAACAAAATACTAATGTTACTCAGGCACCTTCCAACAGATGAAGGTGCCTTAAGTCGTAAGTTCCTCTCAGCCATTGGCTAGAGACACATCAGGTGCATGCTGTCTCCTTAAGAGACAGGAGCACGCATTCCAGGAGACCTGTGTGGCGTGCGCAGGCTCTGGGACACAGGAGGCATGGAGAGACCCAGAATAGAGGACACGGCTGGGTGGCTACCTCTGTGAGTATGTCGGTGTCCCTGGCGGGGGCAGGGAGAAGAAGCTTGAAAGGATGCTGGCGTTACAACATGATTACATATTTTTTACATGCGCTATTAAATTGAATGTAAAAAACGATAGTTTTCGTTTGTATTTACATCAAGCACTGCAATCAAGTTTTCTACAGAATAAAAAATGCTCTAGCCTACTTTAACCCCATTCCCGACCTTGGATGTACTCAGTTCATCATAGTGGGTAAGTACTTACCGACCATGGAAATACTGTGTATGCCATGGCTAAAATGCGGCATTGTGACCACAGTCTCGGTTATTGCATTAAGATGCCTGTTGTTTCTAACAGCAGGGCACCTGGGCCTGTCGTCACGGTGGGTTTTGTTGCCACCTTCGCAACTACGGATCTGTGATTGGCTTTTTAATTCTGAACAGCAAGTCACAGCGTTTTCAGTGTCTCAGGCAATAAAATTACCTGAAACACTGATATCCAGCCTATGATAGGTGCTGTAACAGCACAAATCATAGGCTGGAGCCTAGCAATGGCATCGTCAACTCTGATTGGTGCAATTGGATGATGACGTCGATCACACCAATCAGAATGCACATAGATGACCTGACCTCAGTATGACCGCCCTGCTGTTAGGTCTCGAGTTCCCGCTTCTGCACAGGGGGAATCTCGAGCCATCTCCGCTGCGGTCTCCCATTCTTTTCCAGCCGCAGTGGAGTCTGCTCAGCAGGGACGTCGGTCCCAGCGTCTTGCTCAGTCTCACTCTGTACAGAGAGTTACTGCTGCTTCTTCAGCTTCTGCCATTAAAGTCAGTGCTGGTCAGCAGCGAGCGGACTTCTCTGGGACTAAGTCCTTGTCTGCACACACTGAGCATGCCCAGGGCAAGATCTCCCGTTGGAGATCGAGGGTCATGTGCTCAGGCTCTGCAGCACATTCCATTGGTCCTCTTGGCAGGTCTTGGAAGGGCAAAGTTTCTGTGGCCACTTCCTGTGCTGCAACTATATAAACTGCGCATGACCGCACTGCCATGCGCTAGTGTACAATTGTTAATGTGTGTATGTTGTGAGTGCAAGTCGTCCTTGGATACCCCTACCCTATTGAATGTCTGTTCGCGGAAGGTGTATGGTTGCTATCTAGCGCCCGACTTATCCTACAGCACGAATCACACATTACAGCGTCCAGTTGCTGTGACCGCCAGTACGGCGCCGTGCACTTCCTCTGTGCTTTCCTTACCCAAGCCTGGGTTGTTAGTGGCGTTCGTCAGTGCGGCACCGCATGCACTCTTGTGCTTAAAATGGTTATTTAGTTTCCTTACACACCCAGTTGCGGTGTTGTGCCAGCAAGGGTCTAATCGGACTTCAATCCTAGTTGGGGTTGAGTTCGCTGACTACTTGTTCGCGCTCTATGTGCGGTACCGCGGTCCTGTGACGCAACAGGATCGCTTCCTTCACGCTGGGTGAAGTTTAACCCACGTGTGTATACTTATGAGTACCGCCATATAGTCCGTCATTACTTGGCAGCAGGTTCCATCTCTGCACGGTGGACCCCGGGCTGCGAACGCACCATACTCTATCTGTCTTATTATTTGGTGCGTTCCGCTAGCCCTAACATTACACTAGCGCCAGGGTCTGGCTAGTAATGACGGACAAACACCAATCCTTGCGGTATATCCAGCAGCTGGAGGGTAGGTTGGCGGCTCTTGAGAGCGCAACCTCAGCTGTGGATGTTACCGCAGTTGCTGTACAGGCTGCTAGCGTGGCTGCAGCAACCCTGTCCATTGCCACCCCTGCTCCGACATTATCTCGCCTCCCGCTGCCAGAAAAATTTTCTGGTGATAGCAAGTTTGTAGGGGATTTGTGAGTCAGTGCTCTATTCACCTCGAGCTCCTGGCTGCACGTTTTCCCACAGAGCGGGCTAAGGTGGGATTTATAGTGTCACTCTTGTCGGACAGGGCGTTGGAATGGGCTACGCCGCTGTGGGAGCGTGGTGATCATGTGGTGCAGAGTGCTCCGCTGTTTCTGAGCACTCTGAAACAGGTCTTTTTAGGACCTCAAGTCACCCATGATACTGCGCTCCAACTGCTGGCATTAACTCAGGGTGAGTCCTTGGTCAGTCATTTTGCCGTCCAATTCCGCACTTTAGCTTCTGAGCTGGATTGGTTGGATAAAGCTCTTATCCCCATATTTTGGAGGGGCCTGGCTGACCACGTTAAGGACGCTCTGGCCACTAGGGAGATTCCTGCCACACTGGAGGAGTTAATAGCTGTCTCCACTCGAATTGACCTCCGTTTTAACGAGCGGAGGTTAGAGCGAGCCCAGTGTAGGCAGAGGTTTCGGCTGGCTCCTACCTTCGCCAAACCTCTGGAATCTCCGGTCCTGGTTCCTGAGTCACATGAGGCCAGGGAAGTGTCACAAGCGGGATCTAAGTCCCGGACCGCTTGTGCACTCAAGGTCTGTCATGTTTGCCAGCAGTCAGGACATCTAGCCACCAGATGTTCTCAGCGGTCGAGGAAACGTCAGCGTCTAGTGGTAGTAGGTGGAGGTACACTAGACACGGCGACGTTTGCCTCTAAATTGTCCTTTAAGGGGACAATTACTATAGGCTCATTCTCCCACTCGGTAGAGCTCTGCGTGGATTCTGGGGCGGAGGGCAATTTTATGTCTTCTGCCTTCGCCCAACGTCACGCAATACCCCTGGTTATGCTAGCTCAACCAGTAACGGTACGAGTGGTGAATGGGTCGGCACTGCCCTCACAGATAACACACCAGACCATCCCTTTTACTCTGTCCATGTCGCCATCTCATCAGGAGATTATATCTCTGCTCGTCATTCCTGAGGGAATTGATGAGGTCCTGTTGGGAATACCTTGGCTACGGTACCACTCTCCTCATATCGAGTGGTCCTCTGGCAGAATCCTGGGATGGGGCGAATCTTGTGGGGGTAGGTGTCAGAGGGAGTGCGTTCAGGTTGCTACTACAGAGGTACACGCAGATCTTTCCTCTCTCCCCAAGCAGTATTGGTCTTATGCAGACGTGTTCTCCAAAAAGGCGGCGGAGATCCTTCCGCCCCATCGCCCCTATGACTGTCCTATTGATCTCTTGCCTGGTGCTGAGCCTCCCCGGGGTCGAGTCTATCCGCTATCTCTCCCGGGGACGGAGGCAATGTCACAGTACATCCAGGAAAATCTGGCAAGAGGATTCATTAGAAAGTCAGTGTCACCTGCTGGGGCAGGGTTCTTCTTCGTGCAGAAGAAGAATGGGGAATTGCGTCCATGCATAGACTACAGGGGTCTTAACGCCATCACCGTTAAGAACAAGTATCCTTTGCCCTTGATATCTGAGCTCTTCGATAGGCTTCGGGGAGCAAGGGTATTTACTAAACTAGATCTGCGGGGTGCTTACAACCTGATTCGCATCCGTGAGGGGGACGAATGGAAGACGGCTTTTAACACCAGGGATGGGCACTATGAATATCTGGTGATGCCCTTCGGGCTCTGTAATGCCCCAGCCGTTTTCCAAGACTTTGTGAACGATATATTCCGGGATATGCTTTCCACCTCGGTCGTAGTCTATCTGGATGATATTCTCATCTACTCTCCAGATATTGACTCCCACCGGAGAGATGTTTGCAAAGTCTTCGACCTCCTACGGGCAAACTCCCTCTATGCCAAGTTGGAGAAGTGTATGTTTGAGCAGGAGTCCTTACCTTTCCTAGGCTACATCATCTCTGCCCAGGGATTGGCTATGGATCCTGCCAAACTACAGGCTGTGATGGACTGGCAGGAACCCCATTCTCTTAAAGCGGTGCAGCGCTTTATGGGGTTCATTAATTATTATCGCCAGTTCATTCCGCACTTCTCAACTTTGGTAGCTCCCTTGGTTGCCCTCACCAAGAAGGGGGCGAATCCCAAATTGTGGTCTGAGGAGGTCTCCAAGGCCTTTAACTCTATAAAGTCACACTTCGCTAGCGCTCCCATCCTACATCGCCCCGATGTTGATAAGCCATTTATCATGGAGGTGGATGCCTCTTCTGTTGGTGCTGGAGCAGTCCTCTTCCAAAAGGATGCTCAAGGTCGGAAGCATCCTTGCTTCTTTTTCTCCAAGACCTTCTCACCAGCAGAGAGGAATTATTCCATCGGCGACAGGGAGTTGCTAGCCATGAAGTTGGCTTTCTCGGAGTGGAGACATCTCTTGGAGGGAGCACGTTTTCCCTTCCAAGTCTTCACAGACCATAAAAATTTGGTGTACCTGCAGACAGCCCAGCGGTTGAATTCTCGCCAGGCCAGATGGTCCTTATTCTTCTCCCGGTTTCATTTCACCCTCCATTTTCTTTCTGGGGAGAAGAACATTCGGGCCGACGCTCTCTCTCGCTCCGTTGTGTCATCTGCGGAGGAGGAGGAGGAGCCTCGGCTTATTGTCCCCACCGAGAGCTTGAGAACTGTGGCCCCAGTTTCGCTAGAGTCTGTGCCCCCAGGCAAGACTTTTGTTCCATCCAATTTGCGACCGGAGGTTCTCTCTTAGGCACACTCGTCCAGGGTGGGTGGACATTTTGGTACCAAAAGGACATCTGAATTACTGGCGAGGACGTACTGGTGGCCGCATATGGCTCGTGATGTCGCAGAGTATGTTCGGGCGTGTGTCTCTTGCGCCAAGAACAAGACTCCTCGGCAACGGCCAGCTGGTTTGCTTTATCCTCTGCCGGTGGCGGACAGGCCCTGGGAGATGGTCGGGATGGACTTTGTGGTGGGCTTACCCAAGTCTCGTAACTGCACCATTATCTGGGTGATCACCGACCATTTTTCCAAAATGGTGCACTTGGTGCCTCTTCCACGGCTACCTTCTGCACGGGCGTTGGCTGTCTTGTTCATCAAGCATATCTTTCGCCTACACGGTATGCCAGACAAAATCGTTAGTGACCGGGGTCCCCAGTTTGCGTCTCGATTCTGGAGAGAGCTTTGTCGTCTACTCAGTATTGAGTTGAATCTGTCTTCGGCATATCATCCCGAGACGAATGGGTTGGTAGAGAGGGCCAACCAAACCTTGGTCACATATTTACGACATTTTGTTTCTGCCAGGCAGGATGACTGGGCATCCTTGCTACCGTGGGCAGAGTTTGCACTTAACAATGCCGTAGCCAACTCCACCGGTCAGACTCCATTCCTCCTAAATTACGGCCAGCATCCGCGTGTTCCTGTGCCCATGCCTGTGTCTTCTGCTGACTCCAGGGTGGCAGACTGGGCTGTGGAGGCACGGGACATTTGGGACCGCACGCAGGATGCCATTCGGGCCTCCAAGGAGAGAATGAGGTCCTCCGCCGATGTTCATCGGCGCTTCGCTCCGACCTTTGCTCCTGGCGACTTGGTGTGGCTCTCCGCCCGTAACATCAGGCTGCGAGTTGAGTCCACAAAGTTTGCTCCTTGCTACTTGGGTCCCTTCAAGGTTCTCGAACAGGTTAATCCTGTGGTCTACCGTTTGGCTCTTCCTCCACGCTTGGGTATCACCGACACCTTTCATGTGTCCCTCTTGAAACCCGTATACATGTCCCGGTTTTCCGAGTCATCTGCCGGGACATCGGGTTCGTCTACGGACGATTACGAGGTGAACGCTATTTTGGGGTGCAAGGTGGTACGCGGCAAAAAGTTCTATCTGGTGGATTGGAAGGGTTATGGCCCAGAGGACAGGTCATGGGAGCCTGCTGAAAACATTCGGGCCCCACAGCTCATTGCTGCCTTCGAGCGTAGCGAGGCCCAAGGAGGGGGGGCAATGTTAGGCCTCGAGTTCCCGCTTCTGCACAAGGGGAATCTCGAGCCATCTCCGCTGCGGTCTCCCATTCTTTTCCAGCCGCAGTGGAGTCTGCTCAGCAGGGACGTCGGTCCCAGCGTCTTGCTCAGTCTCACTCTGTACAGAGAGTTACTGCTGCTTCTTCAGCTTCTGCCATTAAAGTCAGTGCTGGTCAGCAGCGAGCGGACTTCTCTGGGACTAAGTCCTTGTCTGCACACACTGAGCATGCCCAGGGCAAGATCTCCCGTTGGAGATCGAGGGTCATGTGCTCAGGCTCTGCAGCACATTCCATTGGTCCTCTTGGCAGGTCTTGGAAGGGCAAAGTTTCTGTGGCCACTTCCTGTGCTGCAACTATATAAACTGCGCATGACCGCACGGCCATGCGCTAGTGTACAATTGTTAATGTGTGTATGTTGTGAGTGCAAGTCGTCCTTGGATACCCCTACCCTATTGAATGTCTGTTCGCGGAAGGTGTATGGTTGCTATCTAGCGCCCGACTTATCCTACAGCACGAATCACACATTACAGCGTCCAGTTGCTGTGACCGCCAGTATGGCGCCGTGCACTTCCTCTGTGCTTTCCTTACCCAAGCCTGGGTGGTTAGTGGCGTTCGTCAGTGCGGCACCGCATGCACTCTTGTGCCTTAATATGGTTATTTAGTTTCCTTACACACCCAGTTGCGGTGTTGTGCCAGCAAGGGTCTAATCGGACTTCAATCCTAGTTGGGGTTGAGTTCGCTGACTACTTGCTCGCGCTCTATGTGCGGTACCGCGGTCCTGTGACGCAACAGGATCGCTTTCTTCACGCTGGGTGAAGTTTAACCCACGTGTGTATACTTATGAGTACCGCCATATAGTCCGTCATTACTTGGCAGCAGGTTCCATCTCTGCACGGTGGACCCCGAGCTGCGAACGCACCATACTCTATCCGTCTTATTATTTGGTGCGTTCCGCTAGCCCTAACACCTGCACTTCCTAACTCTAGCTTCAGACATGTGTAGAGCGGTCATACTGCTGTTCTGTCACACTGTGCTGGGCCTTGTGGTGCCACAGAGTTTTGGAGGTCTTCGGCGATTCCTGGTTGAAGATTTTCCTGATCCGTTCCTGATCCCTAGGTTTTTCCTAATACACCCCAATCCCCCTCTCCTACCCTTTTGCCCCTTCCCCCTCTAACTAACCCCCTCCCCACAAACCTTCTGCCACCTAGAACTGATCAGTACTTGATCGCTCATTTTTTGGCAGTTTTTTTTGTTTGTGCATCCTGCAGTCAACGAGTGCTGATCAGTGATGCAAAGCACTGATCATTGTCTATGCTTGCTGTTTTCCAGACATATTTTCGTCCCTGTCTATTTCCCCCTTTGTACCACCTTCGTGTGTCTGTCCTGCAGCCACCCAGAGCTGATCAGTGACACAAATCACTGATCCGCCATCATGCTCACTGTTTTCCAAGATTTATTTTCCTATCGAATTTTTCTCCTCTCCCCTTTGCACCTACAGCCGCTGATCAGACACACATCACTGAATGGCCTCAGTGTTAGCTTTTGGCCAGGACTTTTTCCTGTCTATTTTTTTATCCCCTTTTTGCACCACATTCATGGGTGCGTCTAAAATTCGTTGCGCACTGGTCGGTGACACACATCACTGATCGGACTCCGGATGTTGCTTTTTTTTTGTCTGTGAAAAAAAAATTGTAGCAAAATTCATTTAGATTAGTTAATAGGACTACATTAGGGACAGTAAAAATATACTGTAGTAATCAGAGTCTACTACAGTATTTTTTACTGAATATAATCAAGGTTAGTGGCAGATACCAAAGCAGAAAAAGAGAATAACATCAGTGCGTACGTCCTACAGTCGTCGAGCAATAATCAACAACATACTACTACCAAATTAATTTCTGACTCATGTAATTTTTGACAACTCATATATGCCAACCTGACGTACACTGCACAACTAACGTTTGCCAGCGAGAGACACTCTACACAACTCACTGATGCCAACCTGATACATTCTACACTACTCAAGTTAGCGAACCTGATGCACTCCACACTACTAACGTACACCAACCTGATGCACATTACACAACTAACATATGCCAACCTGATGCACGCTACACAACTCATGTACGCCAACCTGATGCTCGCTACAGTACTCACGCAAGTCAATTTGATGGACTCTACACTACTCACGTATGCCAACTTGATGCATGCTACACAACTCACGTTTGCCAACTTAATGCACTCTACACAATTTACATATGCCACCACATTGTAAAATTCACATACCAGGAAAACACTAGATCAATTCAAATATAGGGCCACTTGTGGGGGGATCTCCAAATATGACATGACGCTGGCAGACCATTCCATTAAAGTCTAAGTTCCAAACTGTCACTCCTTCCTTTCCAAGGAAGGCCTGCCATGCGCCCAAAAAGTAGTTTTCCCCCATATATGGGTACACGCGTTCTCAGGAGAAATTGCACATCAAATTTATGGCCCATTTTCTCCTGCTATCCTTGTGAAAATGAAAAAAATTTGGAGGCAAAACAACATTATTGTAAAAAAAAATCCAAATTTTTCATTTTTACAGTTCAATATTGTAAAATTCCGAGAAGCACCTGTTGGTTCAAGGTGCTCACCACACATCTAGATAAATTCCTTGAGGGCTCTAGATTCCAAAATGGGGTCACTTGTGGGGGTTTCCATTGTTTAGGCACATCAGTGGCTCTCAAAACGTGACATGATGCCTCCAGACCATTCCATTAAAGTCTGCATTCCAAACCATCATTCCTTCCTTTCCGAGCCCTGCCATGCACCCAAACAGTAGTTTTCTCCCACATATGGGGTATCAGCATGCTCAGGAGAAATTGCACAATTTATGGGGTCTATTTTTCCTTTTACCCTTGTGAAAATAACAAAATTGGGGCTATAAAATATAATTGTAATATTTCTGTTATGCATCTGGGAGTTCAAGGTGCTTATCACTCATTTAGATAAGTTCCTTGAGGGATCTAGTTTCCAAAATAGGGTAACTTGTGGGGGGTTTCTACTGTTTAAGCACATCAGGGGCTCTCCAAAGGCTCTCAATTCCAGGCAATTTTGCACTAAAAAAGTCAAACGGTATTCCTTCCCTACCGAACCCTGCTGTGTGCCCAAACAGTAGTTTTCGCCTACATATGGGGTATCGGCATACTCAGGAGAAATTGCACAACAGTGTTGGGGGTCCATTTTCTCCTGTTACCCTTATGAAAATAAACAAATTTGGGGCTAAAAAGAACATTTTTGTGAAAAAAGTTAAATGTTAATTTTTTCCTTCCATATAGGTTCAGTTACTGTGGAACACCTGAAGGGTTACTAAACTTCTTGAATTGGGTTTTGAGAACCTTGAGGGGTGCAGTTTTTATAATGGCATCACTTTTGGGTATTTTCTGTCATATAGGTCCATCAAAGTCACATCAAATGTGATGCAGTACCTAAAAAATTGTTTTTGTACATTTTGTTGTAAAAATGAGAAATCACTGGTCATATTTTGACCCTTCTAACTTCTTAACAAAAAAAATTATGTTCCAAAAATTGTGTTGATGTCAAGTAGATATGTGGTAAATGTAATTTATGAACTATTTTGTGTAAGATTACTCTGGTTTAAGGACATTAAAATTAAAATGTAGAAAATGGCAATTAGTATTATTATTATATTAAAACACTATATTCAAAATTCTGTCGGGACTTCATCTGTAGCTAAACAAGAAGCAATGTATACAGTAAAATTGGTATCATGCCAATTGTACTCTATACATACAATGCCTACAAGTAGTATTCAACCCCCTGCAGATTTAGCAGGTTTAATAAGATGCAAATAAGTTAGAGCCTTCAAACTTCAAACAAGAGCAGGATTTATTAACAGATGCATAAATCTTACAAACCAAAAAGTTTTGTTGCTCAGTTAAATTTTTATAAATTTTAAACATAAAAGTGTGGGTCAATTATTATTCAACCCCTAGGTTTAATATTTTGTGGAATAACCTTTGTTTGCAATTACAGCTAATAATCGTCTTTTATAAGACCTGATCAGGCCGGCACAGGTCTCTGGAGTTATCTTGGCCCACTCCTCCATGCAGATCTTCTCCAAGTTATCTAGGTTCTTTGGGTGTCTCATGTGGACTTTAATCTTGAGCTCCTTCCACAAGTTTTCAATTGGGTTAAGGTCAGGAGACTGACTAGGCCACTGCAACACCTTGATTTTTTGCCTCTTGAACCAGGCCTTGGTTTTCTTGGCTGTGTGCTTTGGGTCGTTGTCTTGTTGGAAGATGAAATGATGACCCATCTTAAGATCCTTGATGGAGGAGCGGAGGTTCTTGGCCAAAATCTCCAGGTAGGCCGTGCTATCCATCTTCCCATGGATGCGGACCAGATGGCCAGGCCCCTTGGCTGAGAAACAGCCCCACAGCATGATGCTGCCACCATCATGCTTGACTGTAGGGATGGTATTCTTGGGGTCGTATGCAGTACCATCCAGTCTCCAAACGTCACGTGTGTGGTTGGCACCAAAGATCTCGATCTTGGTCTCATCAAACCAGAGAACCTTGAACCAGTCAGTCTCAGAGTCCTCCAAGTGATCATGAGCAAACTGTAGACGAGCCTTGACATGACGCTTTGAAAGTAAAGGTACCTTACGGGCTCGTCTGGAACGGAGACCATTGCGGTGGAGTACGTTACTTATGGTATTGACTGAAACCAATGTCCCCACTGCCGTGAGATCTTCCCGGAGCTCCTTCCTTTTTGTCCTTGGGTTAGCCTTGACTCTTCGGACAAGCCTGGCCTCGGCACGGGAGGAAACTTTCAAAGGCTGTCCAGGCCGTGGAAGGCTAACAGTAGTTGCATAAGCCTTCCACTTCCGGATGATGCTCCCAACAGTGGAGACAGGTAGGCCCAACTCCTTGGAAAGGGTTTTGTACCCCTTGCCAGCCTTGTGACCCTCCACGATCTTGTCTCTGATGGCCTTGGAATGCTCCTTTGTCTTTCCCATGTTGACCATGTATGAATGCTGTTCACAAGTTTGGGGACGGTCTTAAATAGTCAGAAAAGGCTGGAAAAAGAGATAATTAATCCAAACATGTGAAGCTCATTGTTCTTTGTGCCTGAACTACTTCTTAATACTTTAGGGGAACCAAACAGAATTCTGGTGGGTTGAGGGGTTGAATAATAAATGACCCTCTGAAAAGACTTTTCACAATTTAAAAAAAAAATAAACAAAGAAATAACATTCTTTTTTGCTGCAGTGCATTTCACACTTCCAGGCTGATCTACAGTCCAAATGTCACAATGCCAAGTTAATTCCAAATGTGTAAACCCGCTAAATCTGCAGGGGGTTGAATACTACTTGTAGGCACTGTAGATTCATCATTGGCTATGTGCCTATTTTTTGTCTAGTTTTGTGTGTTCCATGCTTTTTTTTTGTTTGTTTGCACCCAATACATTATTCTATTTGCGCTTTTTAAAGTTTATTTTGTATGAGCTGTTTTTTTTTCTTGTTTTCCGCTTTTGGGCAGTGCAGTGATGCCAACTATTTTTTCCTAATTAATTGTTACTTTTTAAAAAGTCACGAAATTTGTCATAAGTCCAGCCTTGGTGTAGTTTTTTGCATGTTTTTCAAAAAGTTGCACGACAGGGAAGAAGCCTTTATTTTCCCTTTGCCAAATTCATTAACCGTGTGCGCCATTTTGATGAATTTGGTGCAATAAACGTCAGCAAGTACCTCAAGGCCAAAAAGGAAGGTGACAGATGATGAATTAGTGCCAAATATTGCAGATAGTAACGTCTTGTTGCATTTCGTAATCTAAAAGTCACAGGTTGCAGGCAATTGGTAAATTGTGTATAATACATTAAAAAATGTTTTTTCTTCTATCAAAACATTTTGATTAGTGGTAACCTGACTATTTCCAAGCTTTCTTCTTGCTAAGACTTCTGTACTAATATTGTTGGGAAGTAGTAAAATAAATGTATTTCATATGCCCAATAGTCCCAAAGTCCCAACTCGACAAGCTCTGTGCGTGTGTTATTAAAATACATCTAGAATATGCCAATTAACTACATCAATTTTAGATTTGCAGAACCTTTGCTTGGCAACTATTACTGCTATGATTTAATGGATACGAGATAGCCAGCAGGCTGCTTATTGTTCTTGGATTCTAAAAATACATTCACAATGTGTTAAACCTTTAGTGCACCTTCTGTTAAGTGTGACTAATGGTACCATTTACATACCTGACAGTGGAGGATTTGTATCTATGATCACTAAATACCAAGTATTAAGGATACCGAAGAGCTTTAAAACTGGCACCAGAAACTGTATTAATAATTCCTTCTCTAAAAGGCACTTAGCAATGCTGATAGACGCCAGCAGTTTCCTAATGTTCATTTAGTGGCAACTTTATTAGGTACATCTGTTTTTTTCAATGCAAATATCCTAGCAGGCAATCACATTTGGAGAAAGTCTTAAATGTATATACTAGAACTGGGCAGAAATATGATATTGGTACCAAATTATATGCTTTGAGTAACTCAGGAATTGTTGATGTCCCTGGATTTTTTTTTTAATCTTTAGAGTTTAAAAGTTTCTGAAGTTCATAAAGAATGGGGGAGATCTACAAGCTATAGTGGACAGAAAAAATTTTTATAACTTTTTTACAAACCCCTTTTAAAATGCCAGGCATTTGTCATGTAAAAAATTATACCAAGAAGAATAGTTTCAGAGCTTGTTCCACCTTTAATGTCACCCATAATTTGCAAAAACCCATTGAAAAACAAACAAATAATTTTGAGGAGGAAAATAATAGTGACAAAAATAAAATAATCATCTTCCCATAATTGGGGATGTGGCTGTGTTAAGAATTATTCAATCACATTTAAACTCGTGTTAAATAGTAGTCAGCCTTGAACCAGGAAGCGGAGGTCCAAATGGAGCAGGACGTTGAGGAGAAGGTGGAGGTGTAGGTGGAAGAGATGGAGGAGGAGGAGGAGGAGGAGAACATAGCCAACAATGCTTTTTTATTATAGATTTTTTTGGGGGTTACATTTTTAGTATTTTCTATATGGACCTGATTGTGAGAAACAGGGCAGCCATAATTAAAGAGGTAAAATTAACTCAGTAGTCTCTGATTGCTGGATGGGAGGCTCAAGAATAACTTGCCTTCTGGGATCCCCGGCAAAGTGTGACAGATGATGTCACACTAGCCTGGCTAATTAAAAGCCAGGCTTGAGATCCCAGAAGGTAAGAGATCTACGAGCCTCCAGTCCAGCTTACAGAGATTACTGACCTGGCAGATGGAGTTTAGTACCGTCAATCAATTGGTCCAACTGAAGTGAAGACCACAGTCATTTTGTGTACATCCAGCTATCTTTGTTGATTTCCAACGCATACCTATTTCTATACTTGCTTCTAGTTATATTCAACTAAGGTATTAAAAAAAACCCTACTACACAACTGAGACATGTGAATCAACCTGTTTCCCACCCCCTCTCTGGGCTAGTCCATGCTGGGTAGCTATGGTAACTCGGCATGCACCTCTGATGTCGTTACCCTAGGTCTTTTAAGACTGGTTCAGGTGGCTATGCGCTGTCTGAGTATCCGGTTATCAAGAGGCTATCTAATTCCTATCCAGTTCAGCTACAAACAGATGCCTGATTGTCTACTCTGCTCAGTTATTCTTGAGAGCTAGCCACACTAACATCTCTCCTTCAGCAAGGAGCCTGATTGTCTACTCTTCTCAGTTGTTCTGGAGTACTTTCTGCACTTCCAGCTCTACTACTACCAGGTTCCTACCAACTTTTCTCTGTTACTACAATGCGCTGTCCGCCCCCTCAACTCTAATGAATCAATATATCTGTCAGCCTACTCATCTCTGCTAATCCAGGTGCTGTCCATACCTTCAACTTTGCCGTATGAGGGCAAAAGCTAGCCTATTAATCTCTGCTACTTCAAGGTGCTGCTCTCACCTCCAATTATTTAGCTTCAAGGTACATGTCAGCCACCTCGTCTCTTCTATTCCAAGGTCCTATACACACTCTTTACTCCACTGCTCCTAAGTACCCGCCAATATACTAGTCTCTACTATTCCAAGGTGATGCTCACATACCTAACCCTGCTGCCTCAATATAGCTGCCATCTTATTTGCCTCTACTATTCCAAGGTGCTGTCTGGTGTTCCAAGTGCCATCCAGCTATAACAAAGCTCTTGTAGTTTCAAAGTACACTCCACTTGAAGCTGATTTCATGAATATGACAATGAGGTCTGTGTACATCAAAGGACCTAGAGACACTAAATTTGAATTTCAAACATCTTTGACACGTAGATGAATTATACATTCATAGTCTAAATATGTAAATGCTAAATCTACAGCAACATGCATTTATACAAAAATGTTTCCAGAATTCGGGCTGTAGAAAAAAGGGTTACTGAAATAAGTGTCTCCCTTTGCATTTTTTACATACAATCATTGGTCAAACACAACTGATGCGAGCGTTTCTGTGGTTTCATTAGTGTGACAATTTTAAAACTAACTTGGCAGGAAAAACAAAATAAATTGTAAAAACAAACTTTAACCAGTCTAGTAGAGTGCATGTCAGAATGAGTGAGCATGAACTGGTGTAAACATATTCTTAGCCAAAAATAGCAATGCATTTGCTCCCACTCAATGCCTGTAATTTGTACCTTTTGCCAACACTGCCAATAGGACACTAAGAAGAAAAGCGTAGTTTCTAAATCATAAAGTGTATGTAGAAATGAGAGGTGCTTGGAGTTTTCTTCTACACAAATGATACAGAAAAAAATATATATATTTGTACCGTGTTAGCCAGTACATAGAAAATTCTACATAATTAAAATTTCCAGGGACATTAGATCTTTGTTGACAGTTCCAGGCTATTTTGGAACGATCCAGCGACTATCTTCAAGTCCACCTACAACAGGTCTAGAGGTATCTGGCAGCTGCTCATGAGTCCCTCTCTATTAGAATAAGATACAAGTTCAGCCAAGATCAGTACCAGAGTGATGATTGACTCAGAGTTGTCCAGTACAGTATCTATGACACTTCCAGTATCTGACCCGGCTTGTCTTATGACAGCAAATAATGAAAACCTAAAGAGTAGGAAAACTAAAGAAAAAGGATTATGCTTTATAAAATCAAAGGGATATCAATATACAGGTTTTTCATTTATTTATTCCTGCATCTAGGTAAGCTACAAAATGTACTTCTTGCTTGTTGATATGGAAACAGAACATCAAGGTAAGATGGAGACACATAAAAACTGATCTGTACAGAGCTAGATACAATTTCACTACATCCAGACATGGTTTCTTTTAACAACCGACTTGGTAGTAAGGTTTATAAAGGTTTTTTTTTTAGATTTACACCTCAATAGCCTTTTTTATTAAATGACTATAAATATTTTAATACTTTCTCTGTTGCTGCATCTATTACTTCTACAGATGATCAAATCTTGTGAAACTTAAATTTGTCAGGTTAGGTGAAATTTTACCAAAAATATAATTCATGGTGAATAAATTTGCGGACAATTGCTGGTACTCCAATTGTCCGAAAAAGATGTGTATGACACAGCGAGGTCTCCTGGGACTGTTTCCAATCTTTTAAATCTCTTTACCTCAAACACAACATTAATAACATAAAAGTGACCTTACTAGAGAAATGTCTGGCTAACTCATAGTAATGACACAAGGCACTTACAGACTTTTCATGTTTTTTTTAATTAAAAAATGGTGCAAAACTTAACCCTGTTAATTATATAGATCTCCGGCACCATTTTCCTCCAGACCACAGCTGGGAGATCAATGTGCGCGGCAGGGACTTCGATCCTGCCTCGCACCGCCGACATTTTCCTGAATCCCATTGCCAGGAGCTCTTGCCTTGCACCGCTGGGACACCGTCTTCTCCCAGCCCAGGGCCCGCAGCATCGCCCCAATCCTGCCATTGTCAGATTCCTGCAGCGCCGACCCTGCTCCTGCTTCCTGTGACCCCACTCCACCACCACCGCCCTCCCCCCAGCAAACTAAATTCGGACTATAAGACTGACGCATGTTAAATCGCGCTGTCAGTGATTGACAGTGGGATTTAACTGTTTAACAGCTGTGGGTGGAGCGTCACTCCACCCACGGCTGATACAGGCACATGATTAAATCAGTCACCATGTGTGGGGAAAGATGTGGGCTCGGCGCACAAGCACACATCAAAGGCAGGAACCCCACCTCTGACATAAATATACAAAGATTGTAAAGGGGTTAAAAATGGAGAAACAAATATGATCTGTTATTGTAATTCAAATGCCACAGGACAGATGCCATCTACACCATATCATAGTCACACTGGCAATGGAACTGGCACCTCACCCTATCAACTGAATCTCTATTATTCCATACTACTACACTCATCTTCTTTACTGATGGAGTAATTCAGCATATTACTGTTTGGAGTATCTGTCCATTGTTTTAGAGCTATTCTGGCACTATTGCTGAGCTGTCAGCTCCAACATACTCTCACTATCCTAAAATCACTCTAAAGTGGATGCTCCTTCCCCTCCTTGGCTTTTATAAAGACTACGATAGTCCCTCCGTGTAATGTGATAGCTTTAAGACTTATGGGAAAGCCCACGTGGTCACACCTGAGGTCTTTTCAGTCTTCTATGGCTTATGCAATTTTTTGCAATGTGTAAAAAGGCAGAGGGCTTTTTGATGAGATTTGTGCAAATAAAATTACTAATGGTTTGAAATTTCAAGGACATGCGAATTTCATAAAATTTGAGTCAAAATTTAATTTGCATTGAATCAATTCTATCATGTGTATTATTCCCTTTATCAAGCCTATAGGTCTGTTTCTTTAATCCCCATAAAAAAAAACTAGAAATAAAATCACCGGTTAAAAATATCAGCTATAATTTCTCTCAAATTGTTACACATCCTACTCAGCCTTTTCTAAGTTTTATCTGATTTTTTTAAAAACTGATTGACAAAGTAGGATTAAAAACAGAAATATAAATCAGAAATAGAAATCTTTATAACTAGCTAGATATGATATTCGGGGCGGATTTCTTTCTTTGTTCTGTGCCTTGCTATCTTTACGTATCTAGTGTGCCACCATTACAGGTCCAACCACTGCAGTTAGCCAATGGGTTGCTTTATCCCTATGTTGTCGTTCATCTTCCTGAGGAACTATTGCCAGAACATGTGAACATACCCTGAGGATTACAACCACTACAACACTTTTCTACTTGTTTGCTATTTTGATTTAGCATTGCAGAAGCATGGAAGATAATGAGGTCCACACAAGTAAAATATAGAGAAGACCTTACCAGTTATTTTGTTGAGGCTTAGCCTTCTATTAGGAACTTTCTTTTCAATCTTTGTCTCTGGAGGTTTTATCTTTTTCTCTTGACTGGAGTCATGTTCTGATGCTTCTTTATTCGTGTTATTGTCAGCAACTGTAATATTTTGCAGAACAGGCTTCTTGGGCAGTGGTGGCTTAGCCTGTGTTCCCTCTGTCTCTGATACACACTTTTCAGTCTCACTCTTTGAGCTAAAAACTTCATTTTTGTGTTCTGGTTTCTCTGGATTTAATTCCCCCTTACAGAATGAAAAGTCTGCATTTTTAGTCTGTTTAAACTCTGCACTGTGTCTCTTTACCATACTTGATAATGGGTTTATGCCATCCCCGTATCTTAAGGATAAAGAAGTGGATCTTATCTTTACAGTAAAGGATTTCTTGTCTTCAGAACCTGGTTGTGATTCTGTAACCACAGGTAATTCATTGGCAGCTTGCATTGTACGCTGGTTTGGGGTCATGGTACCAAAGACTGCCTTGTCTACAGGCGTACCCTCAGGGTTAGTTAAAGACTCAGTCTTCCTACTAATAGACTTATTTTCAGAGTTGGTTGCAGCAACTTTGGGTTCTTCTTTCATGATCTCAGTTTTGGACATACCTGGTTTCAATACAGACAACTTTGTGGTTTTATGAGCCTCATTCTCAACATTTGCCTTCAATGAAAAGCTGCCAGTCCTAGGTCTCTCCCAAGCTGATGATACAGAAAACTTTCTTTGGGTAGCTTCTATATGTGACTTTTCTAGTTTTTTATCTCCATTTCCTTGCTGTTTGTTATTTTCTTTATCAGACAGAGGTTGATCTTGGTAATTCATGGGGTTTTCAAACAATGAATTCTGGAAATGGCTTCTCCTACTGTCCAACAATTCCTGGGAAAATCCAGAAGTAGTCCTTAAAGTATGGACAACTGTCTTCTCTACAACTGAAAGCTTTACATCAGCTGATGCACTGCTCTCTTTAACTGTGTGCTTTTGATTCTTAGCTGAAATTACAGCATGGATGTCTTTTTCTACAGAAGGTAAGCTAGTAGAAACACTATCACTTGACCTTCCACAAACCAATTCACTCTGATCTTCTTTCCTTGAATCCAATTCTATGTTTGCAGGACCTGAACCACTTATGACATTTTCCGACTGTGAAGTTATAACTGGATACAGATCAAGAGATCTGTTCTGCACTACTTCTGGAAGATTCTGTGATTCATAAACCTCTGCTGATTCTGAACATGATGCCTTATTGTCTAAGTTCAAATCCAGTGAGTTGTGAGTATCATGAGTATTAACTTCCATAGAACCAAGGACTGGAAATTTTGGGTTTGGTGTTAGAACATTTTCCTCATCCACAGAGGTGAAGTTATTTTCATAAGATTCCTCCTGAACTGCCTGAGAAATAGAAAAGGGATAATGTTAGTTTTAAAGAGGAAGAATTCTCTGAGAATGACCTCATATAAGAAGCTTGTTCTCCATTTGTTGGTAAACGGAAAAGCTAACTTTTTTTGTAATTGGTAAGGATCTAATAACTAAATCTCAGCAATAATGATTCTTCTTCATTGATGGTGGAACCATAAGCTAACATTTTTGGAATTGGTAGGGGATCCTAGGGCTACAATTCAGGAATGAGATTTATAAGAGACTAAAAAAACTTTTTCAATATTTTCTATAGCTTCATATGTTGAGATCTGATGGACATTTCCATCACGCTTGTCCTCTAGGCTGTTCAGGAGAAAACTCTTCTCATTCGATGAGTAACATTGTAATTTTTATGGCAAATTGGTCAATTAAGATCAATCAAAATCTATAGTTTTATTGTTGATTTTTTTCTATGTTAACTGTGATCAATTGTCATTAGTCTCTTGAATAGCACTGTAAACAAGCAGTGTAAGCTAGTCATGTCAGTATACAACTCCAGTAGCTCATTATCATATTAAGGCACAGGCCACTTCAACGTTATTGAGCACAGAGCACAGCTACAGCTACAAGAAGAGAAATGTGAACTATAATATTCAGAACAATACAACAAGCATAACAATGATAACTAACAACACATGAGCATTGTACAACATAGAAGATTACAACATTACCACAGACGGTCTTCTGCTCGTGCTTAACCTTTGATTTCTAGGCTTTATTGAAAGCCTATGTCTAGCAGCAGAATTGTCCAGGAAAGTGGAATACTGAGGAGGAGTGCTGAAATCCACTGATGGTGAAAGGTTAATGCTCTCTCTTTTCTCGTGATACTTTTTGTGAGCCTCTCTAATCTCATTTTCATCTGGAGATATAGGTCTTGAAGATGTTTCTGATGAGATCTAAAATGGGACAACGAAAATGTTTTTAGAACTTGTATAACTACTAAATTTTCAGAAGTAAAACTTGCTAAAAAGTGTGTGTTCGTTTTACAGTCCAGCACCAAACCTTCCTGACTTTCTCCTTAAAGTGAATATTTCATCCAAAAAAAAATAATAATGGAAATCAAAACAATTTTTTTTTATTTTTCCAAACAATTCTCAACATTTTTTTAAAGTTAGAAATATGAAAAATATTAATATATAAAAAAATATATGAAAAAGTAGCATTACCATATTTTCCAATTTTAGATACTTGGGGGAGCATATGTACACATTTTCCCCAAAAAGCTAAAATGAATGCAAGCTACGGTAGCATTAATATAGCTGCAAAGGTGGGCAGCAACTGCTGATGTCACTCCCCTTTTGTTTAGCAAAGGAGGGGGATATAAAGTTTGAAATCACAATGTAGCGCCATTTTGTTGGTGACTGCTCTGTCATATAAATGTGTGCAAAGCAATTCATGAACCATGCTAAGAGGATCAGCAACAAACGCTATCTGAAATAAGAGGTCATGATGGCAGAGGATGAGTGGAGCTCAGCACAAAGAACTGGGCTCAGAAGAGCGTTCTGGTTTCTCCTGCGTTTTCACATGCTGCTCTGTTTGTGTGTAAGGAGATGGACATCCTGCCCATGTTTCTGACCTAAGGTCCATTGTGAGCAGTATGGCATTCTGGGGTGTCCCAAAAGTAAGAGGGGAACGAAAGAAAGAGATAGCAAGATGCGGAGCATAAGGAACTAAGAGACAGAGTGAATTACCAGATACAGGTCCTGGGAGAGGGCACCTGGCAGTAAGGCCCAGAGGTTATAACTCTTGAAGGTAAAGGCCTAGACAGGAACTAAAATGTGAAACGAATAGATTGTCCAAGGTAGGAGTTCCAGAGAGTCAGCACAAGAGAAGATAAGTACCGGCCATACTGGCCACATAGCTTCCCTAAGGCAGAGAAGCCTCAGAACCAGGTTGAGTAAAGGATTCATGCCAAGCAAGACTGTACAGTCAAGCTGGGTTGTGGTGAAGTAGTGAGAAACAGTAGATACAGAGGACAAGTAGAAAGAGGAAAGGAAAACAATAGAGAAACGAAGGAAGGAAACTGTTTGGACAGTGTTTTGAGTTGTAAAGGAAACGTTCATAAGACTGTGTACCTGCGCTTGTATATATTCCCCACCAAGTTCCCATGCAGTAAAAATTTTATTTTTGACTGCTGGACTCCCTTACTGAAATGTCCAACACCTGGTCCTGACAAACATCGGTTATGTGCATCATGCACAGACATAGCGTCCTCACAACACAAGTCCACACACCTAGCCAGGACCTCCACTTTCATGTAACGTGGGTTTTCTCTGGTGCAGAAATTTCTTTTAGGCTGAATTTACAGTCGATTTTACATATATTTGCTAACACTTTGCAAATTACAAAAGGTCCTCAGCAAATGCACAAGATCTTAGGCATGCAGTATATATAACAAATCCACGGTAAAAAAAAATCTGCTATGTATCAATATTGTTTTCTTGATTCACACATATTGTACTATACTAGTTGATTTATTTGGATATTACAGTAATTACATTCTAAAATGTTATCTTTTGACATTTGACAGATATGAGAGGGTTTCAGTGGATGGAAACCAACCCAAACTGATGGGGCCTGTACCCAGAGGAGCACCAGAGCTCCTTAGTACTTGACCCTCAATGTCTATCTGTGTGACCCTCAGCTTTTGTGGTCCTAGACATGTCTGGAGGTATTTTGCATGTTAAGGAGTAGAGGAGTGACAGATAAAGACTATAAACATGGGTAACCACCAATGGATCGTTTCATCATCTAGATAAGAAGTGGCCATGCATGAGTGCTACCGTAATCATTGTAGTTTATGGAAGAAGCAAAACACTCAACTGTTTCAGCATCTCAAATAAACTACAATGCCGTATCCATGGTCTTTTCATTTCTGGATTCTGAATAGAAGAACAGAGAACCTACATCCTGAAAGAGGTCCTAAAATGAAATCAACACTTATGAAATATTTATGCGGTGATGTTTATGACAAGGGGCCCTTGTTGTGTTCCCCTGACCTAGAGGGAGAAAATCTTGTACACCTTGTAAATATTCCAATTGTTGCCTTAGATATCTTGCTATGGTTATTCCAAGATTAAAAAGGGAGTGTATTCATAGATATGGATGAGAAAAGTGGGACCCGCGTTATGTTAATGGTGGCGGGTAGAACAACCATGAAGAATTCTTCAAAGCTATTGCTTCATATGCACATATTAGATATCTGCTATAGACAAAATATAAAAAAAAATGCAACCAAAGCTTCACATAAGAGTAATACATGAGGCTTGCTTTCCAAGTATTCTGCTCAAAATACATAATCTTCAACCAGTGATTGTCTTTTGGGCAAGTTGCTTCTGTCTAATGGAGAGTGAATAATGTAAGCAAACAGAAGATTAATTGATGTGTCAAGAGTTGATTCCTTTATTTGGGAGATACACTACCTGTTCGTCTTCCTCACTGCCTGTTCCACCTAAGCTCAGGGCGCTGTGATGATGTCTATGGATGTCTGAAAACTGAAATAATACAAAAATATTACTAAAATACTGATCTAAAGGTCAACATTTTCTAGAAATTAGACTATGGCCCCGATTCATTATTTGCATTTCTTTTTCAAGTCATTTTTCTTTTTTTGTCTTGGTTTTTGCTGCCTTTTTTCCCCCAAATTCTTCAAAATGGCACACTGGCCCATGAATTTAGCAAAAAATAAAAAATGCTCTTCCTATTTTTTGTCTTTGACCCGCTTCGAAAAAATTGCACAAACAATACTCAAAAATAACTGTCATATAGTCGCATACGATGAATCGGTGTAAAGCATAAGGAAAATACGTAAAAATTTGCTAAACAGCAAAAGACAACTTAAAAAAAGGCGCAAATAGTTTAATACATTGGCACAAAGCAAAAAGACACTAATTAAAGGATATTCTGGCAAATTAACTGGTGAAAATGCAACGATGAATCCGGGCCCTATGTCTTTCTATCAATAAGCCCTATCGCTTTCTACATCCGTTGCTCCACCAGGGGATGCGGATGGGCATGAATTGTACCAATCACTAAATAGCTAAAAAAAATAATATAGTTACGGTAACTTAATTGAAAAGGAATGCAATTTCAATCTTCAGAAAGTTTCAAACTAGTCCCATCTTGTAACAAATGGGCATTGATTAAAGACTATGGAGAAAAAGCCATTGGGCGTGTTTCCATTAGAGGAAAATAACATCAAAATCATTTTTTTTTCTATAGAGTTCATCTGTTAGGGTACTACATTACATCACACAGATACATTATCTATTATCTAGTGTCTGTGGATTACAAAGACCCTTATGTAGCCAGGCTGGGGAATAAAGGCAAGCGTGATGCAGCATAATGGATTGCACTGCTGTTATGCTACGCTCTTCACTCGATGCACTACAACCACAGAGCTCAGCTATTCCATTACCATGGTAAACCATGAAATCATTTCTAGAATATATGAAGAGAAAATAAAAATTAAAGGGCATTACTTTATTTTTGCCAACACATGCATAGATTTTTTTCAAAATAAGCTCTCATTGTTTGGACGTTAACTACTCAGTGCCTCATGCCATACAGTTTAATGCCCAAACAATGTCCAGCTTTGTTCCCTCTGTCTGCAGTGCTGCCAGCTTGATACAGTCCAGATCATGGAGAAAGGCACTGTAACTCCATAGTTCTCACTTATCCACTTTATGTCATTAGAAACTGCTGCCAATGTGCGACTCCTGTACTAATTCTATAATTAGTAATATACTTGCCCTGGTTTTAACAGCTTCATGTATTAGCGACATTTCTGGAGGGCTTCGTGGTAGACCATCATCTTCAGAACTGGTCCCAGCATCATCAGATCGTTTACTGAGGAACCCAATGGGAGGTGGGCCAACTTTGATACTGGCCTGGAGTTTCAACTGAAATTGAAGCATTGAGGTGTTTTTGTTACTTAGGTGACATTATTGAAATATGCAGCGTAGGTTCACCATACATAGCAACTTGCGTACCATGTATAAATCTATGAGCGTTTTTTACGCAAATTAAAAGTTGCTTTTTAAAGTACCAGCAAAAGCTATGCATTTTCAGAAATCTCATGCACACGTTAGTTTCTTTTTTTAGAACTGTAGTGTTTTTTAAATCTGCGGTATAAGGGGAACATTTCTCTTTGTGAAGAGTGGCATGCCTAACATGCCAGGGTGAGGAGACTTTTAGGCTGTGCAATGCTCCTCTGGGAAATTAAATATTCAAATTTCCTCTTCAGGGAACAAGAGGACTTGAACTCTAGTGCAAAAAGAAAAAGTCAGCTCACCTTTACTTGAAGACACAATGCAAGAAAACCTACAGTGCTGCAGTCCAAAAACCAAGTAAAAAAATGAAGAAAATCCAGGATAGTTGTCTTCAATAAAATTTAAAAGTCTTTATTTGCAATCCTTAAAAGTCACAACAGGGTGCATGGGAATAAAAAATGCAGACAAGCAAACACGTTTCGGAATTCAATCCTCATATTTGCAATGAATAAGGATTAAATAGAGATAGAGAGACAGAGAGAGAGACTTTTCCCGGGCTTGAAAATCCTTCTGAGTCAAGACAGAAAAAAGTCTAAACCGCACCCTTTTTTTTGTTTGTAAATAAAGGTCTCAGCGGACACAGGGGCGCACGTCCAAAACCAGGGAGCCCATCCCGGACAACGTAACAAGACTTCAAAGAAAAAAGACAGCGCCACAATGGATGGTGAAAAAATAAAAACTTACATTTATTCTGCCTTCTGTAGCGACGTTTCGGTCAACAGACCTTTATCAAGGCCTGCTTGATAAAGGTCTGTTGAGCTAAATGTCGCTACAGAAGGCAGAATAAATGTAAGTTTTTATTTTTTCACCATCCATTGTGGCGCTGTCTTTTTTCTTTGAAGTCTTAAAAATCCTTCCAGGGATGCTAAGAAGGGAAAAACTGGATCGGTAGCTGGATTCCTGTGTGTGACGGTCAGTGACTGATTTTCCAACGTGCACAAAAAACATTACAATGAACGTTTTCTCTGCACGACGGACCGCTATTTTACGACGGATCCAGTGCACGACGGATGAAACGGATGGCCATCCGTCAAAATCCATCGGTAATACAAGCTAGCAGGATACTATTGGGTATGGACTTAACAATGTTATAAGATATTTCTTCTATCCCATTCCTTATGCCTTCTTGACTTTTTAAATGCATGTTTGCAAATATATGTAGGTTATGTGTTATGGGATATATCTTCTGTATTATTATATCAGTTTACTATTCTGTCCATAAGCCCACTCCAATTATTGCACTGGGGTTTTTTGTAAAGTTCTGTTGTTAATTTTTCCCCTTTTTTATGTGTATTTTAATATTACTAAATAAATGTATATATTTTTACCATATTGGTTTTGCATTCTTGTCTTTTTCACCCCTTTCTTTTGAGTAGGTCTTGTTAGTATTATGGGGTGATATTTGATGTATATTCATATCCTATTGATTGTGCAGTTGTATTCCATAAAATAAATGAGAAAAAAGAAGCATCAAAAACTCGCCAAAAACTCATGGTGGTGACACAACTTAAGGCTGCCGTCACACTAGCAGCATTTGGTCAGCATTTTACATCAGTATTTGTAAGCCAAAACCAGGAGTGGAACAATTAGAGGAAAAGTATAATAGAAACATATGCACCACTTCTGCATCTATCACCTACTCCTGGTTTTGGCTTACAAATACTGATGTAAAATACTGACCAAATACTGCTAGTGTGACGGCTGCCTAATAGTAGTGGTGTTCTTATTTGGGCCAAAGGGACCTTTTGGCGCCCTAGCCTCCAGGGCCTGGGTGCAATTGTACCCCCTGCATCCTTGTTTGTAATTTTTCACAGCTGTACAACTTAGCTGCAGTATTAATAGATATACATTACAGACAAAAAGTTTGTACACACCTTCTCATTTAAAGATTTTTCTGTATTTTCATGAATATAAAAATTGTACATTCACACTGATGGCATCAAAACTATGAATTAACACATGTGGAATTATATACTTAACAAAAAAGTGTGAAACAACTGAAAATATGTCTTATATTCTAGGTTCTTCAAAGTAGCCACCTTTTGCTTTGATGACTGCTTTGCACATTCTTGGCATTCTCTTGATGGGCTTCAAGAGGTTGTCACCGGAAATGGTCTTCCAACAATCTTGAAGGAGTTCCCAGAGATGCTTTGCACTTGTTGGCCCTTTTGCCTTCACTCTGCGGTCCAGCTCACCCCAAACCATTTCGATTGGGTTCAGGTCTGGTGACTGTGGAGGCCAGGTCATCTGGCATAGCACCCCATCACTCTCCTTCTTGGACAAATAGCCCTTACACAGCCTGGAGGTGTGTTTGGGGTCATTGTCCTGTTGAAAAATAAATGATGGTCCAACTAAATGCAAATCGGATGGAATAGCATGCCGCTGCAAGATGCTGTGGTAACCATGCTGGTTCAGTATGCCTTCAATTTTGAATAAATCCCCAACAGTGTCACCAGCAAAGCACCCCCACACCATCACACCTCCTCCTGCAAGCTTCACGGTGGGAACCAGGCATGTATAGTTCATCCATTCACCTTTTCTGCGTCAAAGAACTCAAATTTGGACTCATCAGACCAAAGCACAGATTTCCACTGGTCTAATGTCCATTCCTTGTCTTCTTTTGCCCAAACAAGTCTCTTCTGCTTGTTGCCTGTCCTTTGCAGTGGTTTCCTAGCAGCTATTTTACCATGAAGGCCTGCTGCACAAAGTCTCCTCTTAACAGTTGTTGTAGAGATGTGTCTGCTGCTAGAACTCTGTGTGGTATTGACCTGGTCTCTAATCTGAGCTGTTATTAACCTGCGATTTCTGAGGCTGGTGACTCGGATAAACTTATCCTCAGAAGCAGAGGTGACTCTTGGTCTTCCTTTCCTGGGGCAGTCCTCATGTGAGCCAGGGCTTTGTAGCGCTTGATGGTTTTTGCCACTGCACTTGGGGACACTTTCAAAGTTTGCCTAATTTTTCAGACTGACTGACCTTCATTTCTTAAAGTAATGATGGCCACTCGTTTTTCTTTACTTAGAATTTGTATTATGACAAGAAAAAAGCAGCTAACAGTCTATTCAGTAGGACTATCAGCTGTGTATCCACCAGACTTCTGCACAACACAACTGATGGTCCCAACCCCATTTATAAGGCAAGAAATCCCACTTATTAAACCTGATAGGTCACACATGTGAATTGAAATCCATTCCCGGTGACTACCTCTTGAAGCTCAAGAGAATGCCAAGAGTGTGCAAAGCAGTCATCAAAGCAAAAGGTGGCTACTTTGAAGAACCTAGAATATAAGGCATAATTTCAGTTGCTTCACACTTTTTTGTTAAGTATATAATTCAACATGTGTTAATTCATAGTTTTGATGCCTTCAGTGTGAATGTACAATTTTCATAGACATGAAAATACAGAAAAATCTTTAAATAAAAAGGTGTGTCCAAACTTTTGGTCTGTACTGTAAGTGCACAGAAAAAAGGGTACTAATAAAATTATCAACTAAAAAAATGAAATATATAGGAATGTGACATAAATAAGTCCTAATTCTAAGTAAAGAGAGTAACAGAAATAGGAAAGTAAAAGCAGTGAATGACTCAATGGCAAATCTAATTTAGGTAGCTAAGTACTTTGTAGCATGTACTTTGGTAAGTTCCCTCTGACAGCTCAGAGGTGCCAGTGCAAAGCACTTCAGATTAGAGAGGTCAATGAGATTGTTTTGTTACTTTATATACATGACAAGCAGAAACCAACCCCCCACTGCTTTAATCCTTTATGTGGTGTAAATGTTTCTGAGAACTTGTTAAACTTGTGATATTAATAAAAATTAAGTTCCTTCAGTTAACCACTTATAGAATACGGGCAATATTCTGAAAAACGGTGCATGATCTACTTAAAGTACCTCATCCTGAGGCACAGATGGCGATATCTTCTATTCAGTACCTGCAGGGCTTTGATGTGGTCTGACACATTCTCTTGAGAGAAGACGCGAATTGGTCGGACCGTCTCTTGTGCAATCTCTGGAATGAAGATGCTGTCGTGTGACACGGCTCTGCTTCCCAGCACGCCAGCTGTCGCCCTAAAATGACAGGTTGCATTACAAACACAAGAGTTCATCACGGAAAAGTGCAGCAGAGGATGCTGCAAAGAGCTGTAGAGTATTTAATGTGGAGAAATCAACACTATAAATCTCCTTCCTGCAAAATTTCTTGTTCGCTTCCATAGAGCTTGTACCTATGATATTCTAGGACACTGTGTACATGTCTAGTGATGGGCGAACCCCTGGATGTTCAGGTCTGACAGATTTGGCCAAACATTTTTAAAAAGTTTGGTTCGGGTACCAGAACAATACCCAAATCCGGACCCCATGCAGATGAATGCAGGGCATGAACATGTATTGCTTGCCACACTGTCATCTGCATGACACTGCGGCAAACACTGGCTCTGAACGGCATTAAGATTACTACTGGCAAACAGAGAACTGTGGTTCCCAAGCTGTTAGATGACAGCATGAGCCAGCAGCTGTAACCGGAGGTAAAAAGTTTACCTCCGGTCATAGGCGATGGCTGATGGAAGTACTACTCCTATTAGCTTATGCCTGCTGTTGCTGACAATAGCGAGAGCAGGCAGAGGCTGATGGGAGTGGCGGCGGCGCCTGCGCTATAAATAATTAAATTAAACAAGGTAAGATTCCCCTCTATTTTTGATAACCAGCATGGCAAAACTGACAGCTGTGGCCTGCAACACTCAGCTGTCGGCTTTATCATGGCTACTTATCAAGAATAGAGCGGTCACAACACTGTTTTTTAAAATTATTTAAACAAATTATTTTAAAAAATGGTGTGGAGTCCACCCATTTTTGTCAACAGGCCAAGCTAAAACAGACAGCTTGGGGGCTGGTATTCTCAGACTGTTAAGGGGCCATGGATATTGCCCCCCCAGCCTAAAAACAGCAGCCAGAAAAGGCGCATCTTTTAAATGTGCCAATTCTGGCACTTTGCTTGGCACTTTCCACTTGCCATGTGGCGGTGGCAAGTGGGGTTAATATTTATTGGGTTTTCTTACGGTGAACTGTGAACTCACTGAGCTCAGCTCTGCACCGTGAGACTTTCTCACGATGCTAGCGGTGATCTGACTGAGGTCACTGCAGTTCATCGGCCCGGCTCACAACAAAGTGAGCTGGGAACGCAGTGTCAGTGACCTGCGGTAACTTCGATGATGTCACTGCTAGTCACTGATGCTGCTAGTCCAGGTTGAAAACCACTTATCGCAGACATGGATTACAGCGTGAGACAGTATGTTGGACAGGTGAGGGATATGGTTGTTTCTTATTTTTGTTTGTTTTTTTACAGGAGACTTCAATTTAATGGGCGTTAAGTGAGTATTATTGTTGTTTATTATTTTCTGTTTTGTTTTTTTACAGGGGACGATGGCATCAATGGAATGGGCATAAGGTGAGTATGGTTGTTTATTATTTTTTTTTTAATTTTTAAATAAAAAAGTTACACAGTGTGTATTTTTATTTCAAATAAAAGCCTTTATTCTGGCTGTGTGTTTATTTATAATATGACTATGGGGTTAGTAATGCATAGGCGTCTTATAGATGCCTCTCCATTACTAACCCGTGGGCTTGATGTCACCTGTCAATACAAAGGTGACATCAATGCTACAAATATTAACCACACTGTGCACCGCCACAGGGCAACTGGGAATAGCCAGCCAAAGCACCAGAATTGACGCATCTAATAGATATGCTTTTTCTGGGGGTGACTGTGGGCTGCTATTTTTAGGCTGGGGGGGGCAATATCCATGGCCCCTTACCAGCTTGAGAATACCAGCCTCCAGCTGTCTGCTTTAGCTTCGCTGGTTGTCAAAAATGAGGGGGACTCCACGCCATTTTTTAAAATTATTAACTTTATTAATTCAAATAATTAAAAAAACAGCAGAGGGACTCCTCTATTCTTGATAACCAGCCATGATAAAGCTGACAGCTGAGGGTTTCAGCTTGCAACTGTCAGTTTTGACAAGCTGGTTATCAAAAATAGAGGGGAATCCATACAATTTATATATTTATTTATAGAGCAGGCGCTGGCTGATGCATACTCCCATCAGCACGTCCACGCTGAATTTTCCTCCCACCTCTCACCCATCTTGCTCTTTGTCGATCTACAATCTGGTTTCCGCCCCCATCACTCAACTAAGACGGCCCTGACCAAAATTACTAACGACCTACTTACAGCCAATGCTAACGGACAATACTCTGTACTCCTCCTCCTAGACCTCTCCTCTGCTTTCGACACAGTTGACCACTGCCTCATACTACAGATCCTCTCCTCCTTTGGCATCAAATACCTCGCCCTATCCTGGATCTCCCCATACCTTTCCAACCGCACATTCAGCGTCTTCCACTCCCACACTACCTCCTCATCCCACCCTCTCTCTGTTGGAGTCCCCCAAGGCTCTGTTCTAGAACCCCTACTCTTCTCAATCTATGCACTTGGCCTGGGACAACTCATAAAGTCCCCTAGAATCCAGTACCACATTTATGCTGATGACACTCAGATCTACCTTTCTGGCCCAGACGTCACCTCTCTGCTGTCCAGAATCCCGGAGTGGCTATCAGCCATATCCTCCTTCTTCTCCTCTTGCTTCCTAAAACTCAATGTGGACAAATCTGAACTCATCATCTTCCCTCCATCTCATAGATCTTCCTGACCTATCTATCGCAATTAACAACATCACTCTTTCCCCCGCACGGAAGTCCACTGCCTCGGAGTAACCCTTGACTCTGCCCTGCACTTCAAACCACGCATCCAAGCTCTTTTCACCTCCTGTCGCCTCCAGCTCAAAAATATCTCCAGAATCCTTCCTTTCCTCAACTGTCAATCTACTAACATGCTTGTGCATGCCCTCATCATCTCCCGCCTACTGCAACATCCTTTTCTGTGGCCTCCCTGCTAACACCCTTGCACCTCTCCAGTCCATCCTTAACTCTGGTGCCCGACTAATTCATCTCTCTCCTCGCTACTCCTCCGCTTCCCCCCTCTGCAAATCTCTTCACTGGCCACCATTCCCTCAGCATATCCAGTTCAAATTACTAATACTAACCTACAAAGCTATCCATAACCTGTCTCCTCCATATATCTCTGAACTAATCTCACAATATCTTCCCTCACGTAATCTCCGGTCCTCCCGCCTTCTCTCCTCCACACTTATTCACTCCTCACCCAACCCCTTCCAAGACTTCTCCCGAATATCCCCCATCCTCTGGAATTCGCTTGCCCCGACACGTCTGACTATCAACCACATTCGGATCCTTCAGACGGAACCTGAAAACCCACCTCTTCAGGAAAGCTTGCAGCCTGCACTGACCCCGCTACCTCCTCATCACTACCGGAGCTACCGCCTCACCAACCCTCAGCCTACTCCCCTTTTGAAGAAGCATCCATGCGAAACGCGCGTCGGGGGTCAGCGAAGGAGATGCGGTGACTCTGCCAGTGAACATGGGTGAGCAGGATTGATTTATCTAACAAATGGATATGATGTGGGTTGTTTACCCACTGAGTTTATTGTATGGGGATTTAATGTTCTGTCCTGCTATACTCCTGGTTATTTTATGAGTCACTGTTCATCCTCTTTGCTGCACCAGTGTGTCTCCGTACTTATTCTCCTCTTTGCCAATTTGGATGGCTTGTATTTGTTGTATTGATTCAATAAAGTTTGTTTACATTTTAGTTATTTTGTGGTGGTATTTGTACTCTACTCCTTTTGGTGTTTCTAACCCTCAACCTATTGTCTCCCTCCCCACCATCCTGTAGAATGTAAGCCTGCAAGTGCAGGGTCCTCGCCCCTCTGTATCAGTCTGTAATTGTTAGTTTGCTTACTGTAAGTGATATGTGTAATTTGCATGTAACCCCTTCTCAGGTACAGCACCATGGAATCAATGGCGCTATATAAATAAATAAATAATAATAATAATAATCAGCAGTGCCTGCTCTCGTTGTTATTAGTGACAGCAGGTATAGACTGATGGGAGTAGTACTCTCTCATCAGCCCAACACTTCTGTGACCAGCACTAAACTTTTTACCGCTGTTCACAGCTATTGACTCATGCAGCTCTCTGAAGTCCGTGTTCGGTACGGATCCCGAACTTTACTGTTTAGGTTCGCCCATCTCTACACATGTCCAATTATTTCCTCAGACCGAATGGTCCATTGAAAAAATAGGAGACATGTCCGATTTTTATCCGAGTGTAGGATCAAAATTGGCAATGCAAGTTCGTAAAAAAAATCAGACAACACTTGAATGACATTTTCACAGACTGACAGAATATAGAAGATGGAGAACCTTTTTTTCTACCTCCTCCACGTCGAAGTAAAACTGGTGCCACGCTGATCAAACCATGATCAGAGTATGTTTTGAATAATCGGGCCATTTTACTAGGATCTGGAGAAAACAGTCTAGTGTAAACCTACCCCTCTGGTGGTCATAAATCAGAAGCAAATGGGAAGACACCTGGCGGTCTCCACATACACAGAGCCCCATTTAAGGCACAGTTCACACTGGCATCTATTTAAACATTAACTTGTTTGATCAGTTTCTGGGTCACGCACCTCCAAAATCATACATTGATCTAATGCCACTAGGCAAAATCATATGTAACTGAACATGAGGTTTTTAGTTTAAAATTCTGATCCGACTGTTTGAAACTTCTCAGTGGGTCCTAACTTTTGTTGCCTTAAAGAAGCGCTGCACCAACCACCGCCGCCTCGACAACTACTAGTAGGGCGAGCAGCCTGGTGCCTCACAGACTGTCTTGTCAGCTTTACATCACATATCTATTTTTTTTAACAAACAGAATACAGCAGCGTTTTGCATAATTAAGATGTTACATTTTTCACCCAGGAAATTAACTCTTAAAACTATATTTCATGCTACATTGCAAACAATGGAAATAAAGATAGAAACATAAACACCCAACATATTCACATTTACAGAATACATTACTATAACTTACTCAAGTTCTTCCTCAGAGTCATAATCGGCAGGCAAGGATTCTGGGACGGTGACATCGCTGGCTGACTGACTCTGCTTGAGACCACTTGAGCTTATTGATGGTAAAGGCTCTTTCCTTTTCTTTTTTCCAAATAATTTTTTGAAGGATTTAAACTTAAATTTCTTTTTAGCTAAAAGAAAAAAATTAAATATAAAATCTGAATCTCCTTTTAGGTAACAGTCAGAATGTTTTTTTTTTAAATACACAAACTCACATACTAAATAAGATTATATGCCATATTTGTAGATTAATGGACTAGTAGTATTATTATGTAATAGATTTTGTGTTCTATCTGGCAATTTACTGTAAATAATTGCACACCCTGTAGTCCATGTAGGTGTTCAATCACAGTTTTAAAGCGGATCTATCATGACGTTTCACAGCATAGACTGTATACATTCTTTAAAGGAATCTGTTAACAGGATTTCACACCCCAAACTATTTGTATGTGCATGTAGCACTTTCAAAGACAAGTCCAGCAATACCTTTACATGGCCAGTCTATTCCTCCATTACAGAGAAATAAGTGTTTGTAGTGATATGCAAATGAGGCTGTAGATCTGAAGCCTCTGTCATTCCAGCTCTATTCAGCATCCAGAGCCACCTCCTCATGTTCGACGACTCCTTTGCCTGACGTCACACAGCATAGAGGCCATCAGTCAAGCAGTTGGAGGTTGTGCTGTGAATAGAGCTGTAGTGATAGAGGCTTCAGCTCTACAATAGCTCTTGAGCCTCATTTGTATATAAGTTAAATGTTGATCTCTCAGTAAGGCCGAGGTCACACTTGCAACTGCAATGCGAGAAACTCACGAGAGTCTCTCGCACCTCAATACCCGACACTGCCGCTGGCACTCAGGACCGGAGTGTGCGGCTGCATGTATTTCTATGCAGCTGAATGCTCCGGTCCAAACCGCCAGCGGCAGTGTCGGGTATTGAGGTGCGAGAGACTCACGTGAGTTTCTCGCATTGCAGTTGCAACTGTGACACCGGCCTAACAAAGGAACACACTGGCCATGTAAAGGATGGACTTGGCATTGAAAGGTGCCTATATAAATAGTCTGTGATGTGAAATTATGCTGACAGATTCCTTTTTAATTAAATCTATCATTAGATTCATGCTGCCTGATTCACAGGCAACATGAAACAGAAGTGGGCTGCACAATTGCAGACACTATATTTTACTTTGAACATAGCAGTCTGCAGAGTTCTCCCTGCCCAACCGGTTGACATAAGGCGAGACCTAGGGACAGCTTCAGATTAGTCAGGTCTCTGCTTATTGTTCCCAGCCAGCTTTACAAACTATGTTTCTCTGGAACACCTCAAAGTAAAGCAATCACACAGCCAGACTCTGATTCATGCTGCCTGGTTTGGGCAGCATGAATCTCATGACAGGTTCCCTTTGGATAGATCTGATGAGACTGTTGTACTTAATTTGAAAAGCCATGTCAGAATGACTTTCATTGAGACTGATTGGGACAACCATCCCTATCTCTGGAGCACCGACCATAAGCTGATTGTGCTTTACCATATTATCTAACTGTACTGAGAACCTGGTCAGATGTCTACATCTACCTACTCCTATGACGATACAACAACTGGTTGTATACTGTTATATCTTTACACCACAGGAAATTCCCTACATACTTCAAAAACCTAACTGAAGTCTCGGGACTGGGAACTTGAGTGTAGAAGACTTATTTCTTATGACTTACCCTGTTCCAATATTGCTAATAATCATAAATTACAAATGATACCACAGAGCTTGAGAATGAATTTACGCCCTACCATTTTCTTAGAAAACAAAGAGTTCTGCAGTAAAATTTAAAGCATTATCAAAAAATGTAGAAATGATTTCATACTGCTTAATATCGAATTTCTCCAGAAGGCGATCAACAGATAAAGTATGCTCAACTGAGAATGGATTAGCAGCTGATCTGATAACAACTGATCTTATTGAATTTAAAAACTAAAACTTTTGGATAATTATTGTCGAACAACATAATCAATAAAGTTCTACGAGATATTGCAGATCGTTATTTAAATTTAGTATAAAAATATCAGAACTCGCATAATACAGTCCACCGTCTCTCTTCACAAGATTGTTTTTCACATGCTCAGGCAGTGAGTATTATTCACATGCACGTCGCCCACAGTTTTTAAAAAAAATGCACACAATGCGAGCCACTGTGACCAAGCACATATTCCAAAGGACCAGACACCACAAATCCACCAACACAGATGACACAGAGAAATTCCAAGGTAAGGGCACTGCCCTTGTCATGAACATTTCTTCAAAAAACCTACTGGCCCAACATAGGCTCTTCCAAAAAGGGTTATCATTTTACTTTAGGGGATAACTTACTGCTTTTCTTTTTGATAAAGAATTAAAATACTTTTATCATCGATTTATCGATTGAAAGCATATTTTTCTACTCGAACACAGGAATCCGTGTCTGACCCACTCTCCTTATCTGCCTCAGGACTAGGAATTAAGAATCCATTGAAACCACCTAAAAAACATTGTGGTGTCAAAGCTTATACCAATTTGATTTTCCGGGACATTGTGACCACTCTTAAGTTTTTTTAAGTTGGGACATTTCCATTTTATTTTTATTTCCAAGTTAACTCCAATTGAAACGTTGAGTGGACAACAATAGCTTTAAAGAGCCCAAAGTCAGATGAGTCATTAATAATTAAGTCAATTGACAAAGGTGGTGTTATTGTATTAATGGACAAAACCTATTATGAGTCTGAAATTACGGTATGTCTGAATTATTGGATCCCGAAAATTACATGCCAGTATCTTGTAATCCTAATTATACAATAATGACCAAGATTAATCAAATATTGGATCATTTTTACAAAATAAACATTATTGACTAAAAAGACGTGTCTTTTTACGCGAACAAGATTATAATATACCAGTTTTTTATAGTTTACCAAAAATCCATAAAACCCTCACTAGACCACTAGGGAGACCAATTGTGGCCTCCTCTGATTGCAACTACCTGACAGTAAGTTCTTCTAAAGAATTATTATTAAGAAGTCCCAGATAACCCCTTTAACCTGGAAAGACTAAATATTTGGTAGGGCACAGTAACATTTTTTTGGCCATAGAAAGCAAAAAATATGCAATTCAATGACGATAATGTCACTAGTAAGGTGCTCAAGCATGGAAGTAATAAGAGCAGAAGCAATAAATCAATATCTGTAAACACTGGTAAATATCTAGTAGTAGATAGGTCCAGTAAATGTTCCAGTAAATCTTATAGTCTGCTATAAATACTCCGGAATATGTGAAAATGCTGAACAGGAAAATCCTGCTGTTTATAGAAAAACAGGGATCTAAATGTGGCAGATCTACACAGGCTTTATTTTATTCCGGATATACAGTACTCATTGTTGTGTGGAGCATATCTAAGTCGAGTGATCTTGCTAAGCAGAGGCGATAAACGCCAACATTTGTAGGCTGGTAGTGATAATCTGTGCTCTATCCCCTGAAGATACAAATGACATTAATGGAAAAAGGAGCCATACATTAGTTCTTCCTTTGTATCAAGTGCTATAAATAATGTGCATTTGCTTTCTATTAAGTCAATAACAAAACAGACTTTACTGGCAGGGCACAATATGGAAACCAGGCAGCGTAGCCTGATTATCAGGTGGGAAAGAAACTTAACAGTAACTGTAATTATTAGATATTAGTTGGAATAGTGATCATAGGGATAATTTCATTGCTTTATTTTTTCCAAGATGAATCATCAAGTCAACGTTCCAGGCATCGGCCTTTTTCAAGCATAAGCAAATTGGCATGCTGGCAGAAACTTTGCGTTGATGATGCATTTTGGATAAATAAAGGAATAAAATTAGCTCTAGCGCCTTAGAAAAAATTTGTCTCCAGATTTGCTGGTAACTTGGTGGGAAGTTACCCTAAAGAAGCATGGAGCCTGTGGAGCAGGCAAAGGGAATTACCATTACAGACACATTTCTAATAGTGATGTCATTATTTATTTTCTAAATATACTTCCCATGAATCATATGTATTAAAATACGGTGGTAAAAAAAAAAAGAAAAAAGAAATATAGCGCACTAGAGTAGCAATAGGTATGCCATGTTGATTTTGTTACATTACTGCAAAGGCCACATTTTATTATTGACACCAGACAACACCTGTATTGGTATATTAGACTCAATTCAGATCTGCGCTATGGCATCTATTGTTCACCAGGTATTAGTAGTGCCTAGATGACCCATATGGCCTATAAATGGGTCCATTTGGGATTTACATAGAAGTTTTCATTGTTTTAATAGCAAGAAACGGGTCATGCTGATTTTGAACATATGTAAAACACAGAGAGCATGCTTAGATCCGAAGACCAGACCCAACCGTTGGGTTTCCAAACCTGAGCTGACCACTTCATGGGAATATATGAAGCAGTTAGATCTGTCTTCTGATCCAAGCACAATCTATGGTTCACCAACGTGCGAAACTAACCTTATTCTTGTAGTCAAAAGTAACGGAAACTTCTATGGAACATCTGCTAGAAAGCCCCATCATAAATATGACCAGATCCTTACTGTAATGTATGACAGAAGTTACATATGACTAGAAAATTATAGAAGATAATATATTAACAACTTAACGCATTTCGCGTTTGCAGCTTTTTCAAAAGGGGGTCAGCTTTCAAAAGCTGCAAATGCGAAATGTGCGTCAAGGGACCACAGGGAGAGGTGTGGGAGCCGCCACCTATGATGGGTAAGCAGAATTTATTTACTGCAGCATGTGTGTCTGGTGTTTTTGACACTGTTTTTTTTACTTCTTTATCACCAGACATTTTGCAACTTATGCTGCTTACATTGGCTATCTACCTGGTCCTGCTTCCCTTGGTTACATTTTGTCTCCCACTCGCCCCCTAGCCTACCATCATGTCTCCTCCAAATTTTCCTCTATGTTTTGTAATGTTTGACTATGAATTTATATATGATAACTGAATAAAACTTATTTTATCTATTTTGTGGGATGTTGTATACTCCATTCTTTCGTTTGCGCTAAGGTTGCATTTACTGTAGAAGGAGAAAAATGCAGGAGTAGATTGTAAATTATTATGTGATCTGTTATTAGCAGAAGCAAATGATTGTTGACTGCTGAAAGACTAATAAAACTGACCTAACCTGAGAGATTCTCTGTACTGCAAAAAGGGCTAAAACATTAAAAAGATTTTACATAATGATGTCTTTAGAGGAACACTAAACAAAGAAAATACACAAAAAATAGATAAAAATATCTCAGAAATTTCTCTAAAGGTACCGTCACATTTAGCGACGCTGCAGCGATATAGACAACGATGCCGATCGCTGCAGCGTCGCTATTTAGGCCGCTGTGTGGTCGCTGGAGAGCTGTCACACAGACAGCTCTCCAGCGACCAACGATGCCAAAGTCCCCGGGTAACCAGGGTAAACATCGGGTTACTAAGCGCAGTGCTCTGCTTTACGGCCGGCCGGCGCTGACACAGTGCAGGGAAGCTGATGCCGGGGGACAGACACCGGAATGTAAGTATGTACTGTTTGTTTTTTTTAACTTTTACAATGGTAACCAGGGTAAACATCAGGTTACTAAGCGCGGCCATGCGCTTAGTAACCCGATGTTTACCCTGGTTACCAGTGAAGACATCGCTGGATCGGTGTCACACACGCCGATTCAGCGATGTCAGCGGGTGATCAGCGACCAAAAAAAAGGTCCTGATCATTCCCAGCGACCAACGATCTCCCAGCAGGGGCCTGATCATTGGTCGCTGTCATGCATAACGATTTAGTTAAAGAGATATCGTTGCTACGTCACAAAAAGCAACGATATCGTTGTCGAAATCATTATGTGTGAAGGTACCTTAATTCTTCTGAATTTTTTAAATCCGATTTTGTCTCATTACAATGGAAACTGGTTGGTAAACTATGCCACCTTGGATAATAAAAGGGGTTTTTAGTTGGCCAACTACCAAAAATGGAATCGATCACCAATAACACTTATGTTTGATGATCATGCAGAAAAGGCTGCAGACAAAAGACTTGCTCATACAACTGTATTTTTGGCTCACTGGATGCCTGTAAAAAAAAAATGGACCTCACTGGGACCAATGTTATTCAATGGGACAGTGCCGATGAGAAATTTTCTTTATGGACCGATTCCATGTTTTAAAAAAAAAATTGCAGCATCCACTAATTTCTTCTGTAAATCGGACGAGAGCACCTGATTTTTACGGATTCATTGCAATTCTTTAACATAGGAAACTGTAAATGGTCCTGTTAATTTATAGCTGCTGCCGTAAAAAAACAAAAACGAATTGCATATGGATTGTACATGGATGACAAGTGAGAAAATAAGTCCAAGTTTCCTGGCCTAACAGTGAGGACAACTGTATTTGTTGCTTAATTTAAACATGTCTAGATTTAGCATCCTTATACAAGAGATAAGGGCAATAAATGTAGACTACAAAAATTTGGTAAACTGAAAGACCCAAAAACTTATTATTATTCATCTAAAAGGTCGGAATAAGTCAGTGTAAATCCCTGTTCGGCAAGAAGGGCACTGCTCATACTTCATATACCTCACAACACTGCCTACATGATCCCTGTAATGTGGCATCAGCGCCTTCACAAATCTTTCTGAAAATTTGCCGTAATGGTTGCAACGCGTCAGAGTGACGTCAAGGCTTTTGCCCTCAGACCATTGCACCGAATTATCCACTTATCAGATAAGATAAATATTTGAGGAACTCACACAATAAATAGTATATGTCGCATTGAGGCCGGCACAGCGTATGAAAATACGGTCCGTATATTACGGCCGTAATACGCTGAAAAGTCCCCAAAATAGTGGTCCGTAGCTCCTCCGTAGGCAGGGTGTGTCACCGTTTTTTGCGCATGGCATCCTCCGTATGTAATCCGTATGGCAGCCGTACTGCGTGTTTTTATCGCAGGCTTGCAAAACCAACATACGGCTATAGAAGGGATCCATGTGTAAAAAAAAAAAAAAAACACACAGTTAGGGCCAGAAATATTTGGACAGTGACACAAGTTTTGTTATTTTAGCTGTTTACAAAAACATGTTCAGAAATACAATTATATATATAATATGGGCTGAAAGTGCACACTCCCAGCTGCAATATGATAGTTTCCACATCCAAATCGGAGAAAGGGTTTAGGAATCATAGCTCTGTAATGCATAGCGTCCTCTTTTTCAAGGGACCAAAAGTAATTGGACAATGGACTCTAAGGGCTGCAATTAACTCTGAAGGCGTCTCCCTCGTTAACCTGTAATCAATGAAGTAGTTAAAAGGTCAGGGGTGGATTCCAGGGGTGTGGTTTTGCATTTGGAAGCTGTTGCTGTGAGCAGACAACATGCGGTCAAAGGAACTCTCAATTGAGGTGAAGCAGAACATCCTGAGGCTGAAAAAAAAGAAAAAATCCATCAGAGAGATAGCAGACATGCTTGGAGTAGCAAAATCAACAGTTGGGTACATTCTGAGAAAAAAGGAATTGACTGGTGAGCTTGGGAACTCAAAAAGGCCTGGGCGTCCACGGATGACAACAGTGGTGGATGATCGCCGCATACTTAATTTGGTGAAGAAGAACCCGTTCACAACATCAACTGAAGTCCAGAACACTCTCAGTGAAGTAGGTGTATCTGTCTCTAAGTCAACAGTAAAGAGAAGACTCCATGACAGTAAATACAAAGGGTTCACATCTAGATGCAAACCATTCATCAATACCAAAAATAGACAGGCCAGAGTTAAATTTGCAGAAAAACACCTCAAGAAGCCAGCTCAGTTCTGGAAAAGTATTCTATGGATAGATGAGACAAAGATCAACCTGTACCAGAATGATGGGAAGAAAAAAGTTTGGAGAAGAAAGGGAACGGCACATGATCCAAGGCACACCACATCCTCTGTAAAACATGGTGGAGGCAACGTGATGGCATGGGCATGCATGGCTTTCAATGGCACTGGGTCACTTGTGTTTATTGATGACATAAGAGCAGACAAGAGTAGCCGGATGAATTCTGAAGTGTACCGGGATATACTTTCAGCCCAGATTCAGCCAAATGCTGCAAAGTTGATTGGACGGCGCTTCATAGTACAGATGGACAATGACCCCAAGCATACATCCAAAGCTACCCAGGAGTTCATGAGTGCCAAAAAGTGGAACATTCTGCAATGGCCAAGTCAATCTCCAGATCTAAACCCAATTGAGCATGCATTTCACTTGCTCAAATCCAGACTTAAGACGGAAAGACCCACAAACAAGCAAGACCTGAAGGCTGCGGCTGTAAAGGCCTGGCAAAGCATTAAGGAGGATACCCAGCGTTTGGTGATATCCATGGGTTCCAGACTTAAGGCAGTGATTGCCTCCAAAGGATTTGCAACAAAATATTGAAAATAAAAATATTTTGTTTGGGTTATGTTTATTTGTCCAATTACTTTTGACCTCCTAAAATGTGGAGTGTTTGTAAAGAAATGTGTACAATTCCTACATTTTCTATCAGATATTTTTGTTCAACCCTTCAAATTAAACGTTACAATCTGCACTTGAATTCTGTTGTAGAGGTTTCATTTCAAATCCAATGTGGTGGCTTGCAGAGCCCAACTCGCGAAAATTGTGTCACTGTCCAAATATTTCTGGCCCTAACTGTATATACTGTCTATATATATATATATATATATATATATATATGTCAGTAGACACATATATGTATATATATTATTACTTCATACAGCCGCGATATAGCAGAAAGCTGGTAATTCAATTACCGGCTTTTGCTTTCTCCTTCCTAAACCCGACATGATATGAGACCTGGTTTACATACAGTAAACCATCTCATATCACCATTTTTTTGCATAATCCACACTACTAATGTTAGTAGTGTGTCTATGCAAAATTTGGCCGTTCTAGCTCTTAAAATAAAGGGTTAAATGGCGGAAAAAATTGGCGTGGGCTCCCGCGCAATTTTCTCCGCCAGAGTAGTAAAGCCGGTGACTGAGGGCAGATATTAATAGCCTGGAGAGGGTCCATGGTTATTGGCCCCCCCCTGGCTAAAAACACCTGCCCCCAGCCACCCCAGAAAAGGCACATCTGGAAGATGCGCCTATTCTGGCACTTGGCCACTCTCTTCCCATTCCCGTGTAGTGGTGGGATATGGGGTAATGAAGGGTTAATGCCACCTTGCTATTGTAAGGTGACATTAAACCTAATTAATAATGGAGAGGCGTCAATTATGACACCTATCCATTATTAATCCAATTGAATGAAAGGGTTAAAAAAAACACACACACATTAGTAAAAATTATTTTAATGAAATAAAAACAAAGGTTGTTGTAATATTTTATTTAACGCCCAATCCAATCACTGAAACAAAAAAAAACATAATAAACCAACAATATACATACCTTCCGCAGATCTGTAAAGTCCAACGATGTAAATCCTTCTGAAGGGGTTAAAACATTTTGGAGCAAGGAGTTCCGCTAATGCAACGCTACTCCTCGCTGCAAAACCCCAGGGAATGAAGGTAAAGTAGGTCAATGACCTATATTTACCTGCATTTGCGGTGAGGCGCCCTCTGCTGGCTGTTCATAGATCGTGGGAACTTTCCTAGAAAGCCTGGGAGCAGAGGGCGCCTCACCGCAAATGCAGGTAAATATAGTGTGACGCCGGCCTTATGCTTTAAAAACAGAAATCCCCCTTAACTATAGGAGAAATGAACTAATATTATATTCATATTCTAATGCTATATAAACAATTCCATGATACTATTTGAAAAGATACCGGTAAGTGAAATTACTACAATTTAAGATACAACGATTGCTATAGACGGCTTCATACTTGTTTATTTTCAGTATTTCTCTGTTTTGTTGTAATTGTAATATATCTTCTAAATTAGAAGCCGTTATCTTGTCTACTATGTTACGAAGCAATCCAAATCTACCTCAGTAATTCATTTCACAATCCAGAAACGTTTTTTTTTTCTTTTTTTTTTATGTCACTATTATTCAGTAGAGTATACAACTATTGAGACCTTCTAAAATAGATATTAAATAGGTTGCCCACTACTCAAACAACCACTTCTAAATCTCTACATCATCCCCCCCAGTAAAATAATAATACCCACACTCACCTCCGGCGCCGTTCTAGTGCTGTCACTGACACTGTTATGTCACGCACTCCTTTGCGGTCAATCAGCGCTGGCTTCACCCTCGGACAGAATTGACATCCAGACAATGTGAAAGAGCAGCCTTAGGTCTCACGCCCTCTGGATCCCTAATTTTTCTGAAGGAGGGTTGATTAAAGCCAATTTTGATTGGCCACAGGTATCACGTGACCTTACAATGTGACGCAAGGCCCGGAGAACCAATGCCGAGAACGATGTTGGCACAGGACGTGAGTATGATGTGTTGTTATTTTATAAGGAGGAACATAGTGATTCAGAATGGGTAGTTCGAATAATGGACAACCCTTTTAGGATGCTTCTTAAAGGGAACCTGTCACCCCCAAAATGGAAGTGGAGCTAAGCCCACCGGCATCAGGGGCTTATCTACAGCATTCTGTAATGCTGTAGATAAGCCCCGATGTATCCTGAAAGATGAGAAAAAGAGGTTAGATTATACTCACCCAGGGGCGGTCCAGCTGCAGTCCGATGGGCGTCGCGGTCCGGTCCAGGGCCTCCCATCTTCTTACGATGACGTCCTCTTCTTGTCTTCACACTGCAGCTCCGGAGCAGGCGTACTTTGTCTGCCCTGTGGAGGGAGGCGCAAAGTACTGCAGTGCGCAGGTGCCGGGAAAGGTCAGAGAGGCCCGGCGCCTGCGCACTGCAGTACTTTGCTTGGCCCTCAACAGGGCAGATAAAGTACTCCCTGTGCCGCAGCCGCAGCGTGAAGACAAGAAGAGGACGGCATCGTATGAAGATAGGAAGCCCCAGTCCGGACCTCGACACCCATCGGACCGGACAGCCCCCCCAGGTGAGTGTAATCTAACCTCTTCTTCTCATCTTTCAGGATACATCGGGGGCTTATCAACAGCATTACAGAATGCTGTAGATAAGCCCCTGATGCCGGTGGGTTTAGCTCATCTTCCATTTTGGGGGTGACAGGTTCCCTTTAAAGAAGCACTGCCACTAAAATTTATTATTGATCAAATATGTATGTGCATGTAAAGTAGTGCGAGAATGTTAGTACACTCACCTACCACTGCTCTCTTCGGTGTCCAGTGCCGTTCTTCTGCTCTTCCCAATGACAGCACAGCAAACAAGACCTGCCAGCTCATTCTACACACTATGCGTGAGCCGGAATACGCTGTTATAATGAAAGCTTCAGAACGCGGCACCATAGGCTTATATTGTAAAAGTCACTTCCGGGTCAATCAGAGCGCAGTGTGACCCGGTGAGTGGTGATGTCATTCAAAAGAGCAGAAGAACGGCATCGGATACCGAAGAGAGCAGTGGTAGGAGAGAATATTAATTCCCTTACACTACATTACATCCCCATACACACATTTAAACAATATAAATAGTAAGTGGCAGTGCTTCTATAAACAGAAACTCTATAATATGCTGTAAGAGGGTGAACTGTAGTCCCACTGAGAGGGCACTAGGACCCTGTGGTTTTTGCCTGTTGCAGCAGAGGACAGACCGTGCAAAACTCCCGGAGACAATGTGTGCTGGGGGGTGGGGTCTAGTGTCTCGTGTGTAAAGTGAAACTAGGAAGTGAGAGCTGAGAGAGAAAAGGCGGGAAGCAAAGGCAGAAGCTGCTGTGAGATCTTAAAAAGAGACTGTGTGTGGATTTACTGCAAGTGTTTTTGGAGGAAAAGAAGCTTTTGAGAGACTTTTTGTTGCTAACGTTCCCCTGGAGAAGAGCTAACCTTTTGTTTAACTCTGTGAGAGACTGGTGTTGCTAACGTTTCCTGGAGAGGAGCTAACCCTTTATCTAAGAAAAGACTGAGACTTTACTAAGAACCCAGTACGAATTTGGAAGTCTGTGGATTCCCTGTGCATTGAGTGGAGGAACAAGTCTGGACAGACTGCTGATACAGAGACGGACGGATTGTCGTGGAAGCAATCCTAGGAGCTACAGAAGCAGAGACAACATCGTGAGACCACTAACTAAGTCCCCGGCGTTTGGGCTCGGCATCGGCCGACAAGACAAGAGGAGCTTGCTGTAACTTATTGGCGCCGAAGATATGGACTGGCTGCAGCCTGTGCGGATTCCTGCCTGAGAGGAAATCCATCTCAGGATACGGTACCATAGTTATAGATACCCGGGTATCTCTGCTCAGAGTGTTAAATTGTTACTTTAGAGGTGTATCTTATATTAGAGTTGTGTAAGTTATACTCAGTGTGCCGTTCCAGGGGCTCCCTTGATAACACTACATTCAATTTACACTTGTTCCTGTTTTTAGTTGCCTGTTAGGTAAATTTCTTACTAGTCTGTTGTAGTATACAGTTCTCAGGAGACCTTGGAGTGGCACAGTGATTTCAGCTGCTGCTGAGCTAGTGTATCTTTGGGGTGCATCTGCCTTAATATTCTTCATATTACCTTGATTATTTTGCCTTTGAGTAAATACCGTTGGAGATTTCTGCCTTGGTCTTGGTTTGTGACTCACTGGATCTTATTCGGTGCTCTGGTCATTACATTTTTGGCGTAGTCGGCAGGATCCAGTGTTTGTCATGGACGAGGGCGAGGGTGGAAATGACCCCGCTGTATCCGCATCCTTCTCGGGGGTTGGGGTTCCCCTGGCAGCCGCGGCGACTCCAGGAGGGTATGTGCCTGTAGGAGCTTTACTTCAGCACATGCCGAAATACGATGGGCGCAATATGGCGTTGCAAGATTGGGCTGAGAGAATCCGGAGTATTCTGCGCATGTGTAATTTGACCCCCGCGTTACGCGCAGAGCTGGCATTAAATGCACTGGAGGGTGATATTAGGCGTATGGTGATGGTGCGCCCAGAATCAGAGAGGGATACATTAGAAAAGATTTTGGAACTGTTAGAGGGGAGTTTGGGGGGCCGAGCGCGTGTGGCCCAGCTTCAGTCCCTATTCTTTAATCGTCCCCAGAGAGAGTGTGAGTCCCTGATGCAGTACTCTAATATTTTGCAAGAGATGTTGAATGAGATGCAGCGACTAGACCCGGGGGCCATGGGGGCGTTCCGGGAGGTAGACCGCTTGCTCCGGGACCAATTCATCACCGGTTTAGCCAATAGACTTCTCCGGGACAAACTGTTGGAAATGGCCCGGGTTGCACCAGAGTTATCTTTCTGGCAGATTTACCGAGCTGCAGTGGAAAGGGAAGAGAAATCAGCCTATGTTCCCGAGGGGTCAGTGAACAGTGCCCAGCTGAAGGAAGGTGGGTCATCAGGGTCGGGGGGAGAGGGGCTGGTAAGCGTGGTACAAACTTTGCGTGCTGAGGTGAAGGAGTTGAAGCTGAAATTGTCTCAACTGACAGTTGATCCCGCCTCTACCCCCTCACGGGAACCTCCTGCCCCACCCCCTGGAACGGTGACCCCGCAAATGGCCAGGTCGTCCTATCAGAATGAGTCAAGCCCTCGCCCACGAGGAACAATCACCTGCTGGAAGTGTGGCCGCCAGGGACACATCTCGCGTTACTGCCGGGCGCTTACAGCCCCAGAAACCCCGTCGCCAGCTTTAAACTTCCGGCCGCTGCCATGAGAGGGCAAGCAGCAGCGGCCCCACCCACACAAAGCCCTCGACGGAATGAACAAGATTTGTTTGCATGTAGTCCAGTGATAGAAGCAGAGTTTGAAGGGCGGAAGATGAGGTGCTTGGTTGACACGGGATCCGAATGTACTATAATGCCTCTAGAAGTATATGAGAGATACTTCAGTCGACTAGTGATTCCAGAGGATGGCCGAGTGATACGACTGACCGCCGCAAATAATGGTCAATTGTCAGTCAAAGGGATCGTGTGGATGCAACTAAAAATGTTTGGTCAAGAGCTGGGGCAGAAAGGGGTAGTACTGGTGGATCACCCCCCTAGAAGAGTGATGGAAGTGACGCTCGGAATGAACGTGCTGCGAGATTTGAATCACCAGATGTATGCCAGTGAAGGACCCCGATACTGGGCCCGTGCGACAAGACACCGACCCACACAGAGAATTCTACACCGTCTAGTGCTGAGTTGCGACTTGTTGAAAAGTGCGGTCCCAGGTGGCCGGGTCCGAGTGACTTCGAGGGCCCCGATCCTGCTGGGACCCAGACAAGAGGAACTCTTAATGCTGCCTGTGGGAGCTGCACAGAGATTGAATGGGCTTGAAGTGCTACTTGAGCCTGCCCGAGAGGGTTCCTCATTTGTCAAGGTACATGTGGCCCGGTCTTTGGCGATTGTGAAGAATGGACGAGTGCCGGTCCGATGCATCAATGTTTTAGATGAAGCTGTTGCAATTCCCGCTGGGACCATACTGGCTGAACTGTTCGTGCCGGCAGAGAAGGTGCCGGAAAATGCAGGGTTCGAATTGCGACCAGACCAACAGTCATCCTGGACATTCGCGGTCGAGGTAGGCCAGACTGAACCTCCTACGGAGAAATGGAATGTTCATGTGATCATGGAGCAGATGGGAGTGGATCGGGAGAAGCTGACCCCTGTGCAGTTGGAGCAGTTGGAGAGAGTTTTGTGGGAACATCAAGAGACCTTTTCCCGACATGGAGAGGACTTCGGGTGTACCCAGACGATTGAGCATGAGATTCCAACGGGGGATACTCCACCCATTAGAGAAAGATATCGTCAAATTCCTCCGGCGCTCTATCAAGAGGTGAAGAGCATGGTGGCCAGTATGCTGGACAACCAAGTGATCCGAGAGAGCCGGAGTCCCTGGGCGGCCCCTGTAGTCTTGGTCCGCAAGAAGGATGGGACACTCCGATTTTGTGTGGACTATCGGAAATTGAATGCCCACACCGTACGGAACGCATATCCTTTACCCCGTATTGAAGAATCCCTGTCGGCCCTGGGTCGGGCCAAGTATTTCTCAATGTTGGATTTGGCAAGCGGGTACTGGCAGGTCCCAATGGCTGAAAAAGATCGGCCAAGACGGCATTTGTCTTGCCAATGGGGCTCTTTGAGTTCAACCGGATGCGCTTTGGCCTCGCTACCGCCCCGGGAACCTTCCAACGCCTGATGGAACATTGCTTGGGTGATCTAAATTTTGAATCAGTCCTGATATATCTAGACGACATTGTGGTGTTCGGAACCTCATTTGAAGATCATCTGGAGAAGCTGCGTCAAGTTCTCCGGCGGCTCAAGAGCTACGGCCTGAAAATAAAGCCAAAAAAATGTCAACTGTTACGAAACCAGATTGAATATTTGGGGCATCTGGTGACCCCGGACGGGGTACTACCTTTAGCCAGTAAGATTAAGGCGGTACAAGAGTGGCCACCTCCTTGTGACCTGCGAGAAGTGCGGGCCTTCCTGGGCCTAGCAGGATACTATCGGCGGTTTGTGCCTAAATTCTCACAAGTGGTGAGTCCCTTGAATGAACTTTTGAGAGGGACAGCGCTGGGTCCTCGAAATCGCCCCATTCCATGGGGGCCCCTACAGAAAAAGGCATTTGATGGAGTGAAAACCGCCCTAACGAGTGCCCCATTGCTGGCCTACGCCTGGTTTGACACCCCTTTTTTTGTTGTATACCGATGGTAGTCTTCATGGGTTGGGGGCAGTACTAGCACAGGTGCAGGACGGCCGAGAACGAGTGATTTCTTATGGCAGCAGATCTTTAAGAGACTCAAAGCGAAATCCGGCTAACTACAGCTCATTCCGGCTGGAATTGCTGGCCCTGGTGTGGGCAATGACAGAACGCTTCGCCGAGTATCTAACAGGAGCTGAGGTGCTAGTCATGACAGATAACAACCCGCTAGCTCACTTAGAGAATGCAAAACTGGGGGCGTTGGAGCAGCGGTGGGTCGCCAGACTGGCCAAGTTCAATTACCGCATTAAATTTCGCTCTGGTCGAGAGAACGGCAATGCAGATGCATTGTCAAGAGTGCCCCTTGGGTCATCCGGGGAAGATGTTGACGAACAACTTGAGGATACTGAAACTCCAGCTTTGGGGCAAACACCTATCTTCCAAAGTGTGGTACACAAGTGGGGTGGCCACCGGGATGCCCTGTGTCCTGGGTAAAACACCCTCAGATTGGACAAGAGTCCAGGATGAGTGTCCGGACGTTGCACTTGTGCGCCGTTGGGTACAAAACAAGGCCTGGCCCAGTGCAGAGGACAAGGCTCAGTTGTCCATGGAAGGAATGAAACTCCTTCGACAATGGGATAAATTGAGTGTGGAACAAGGTCTTTTGTATCGTAAGGTGTACCTGCCATCGGAGCTGCAGCATCGGTACCAACTGATAATTCCTGTGGGGATGGGGCCAGTGGTCCCTCGTGAGGCGCATGAGAAGGGGGCCCATTTTGGAAGTGAAAAGACACTTCAGTGGTTGCAGCGAGTCCTCTACTGCCCTGAGTTGGGAGGGATGGTGGCCGACGCGTGTCGGCAGTGCCGAATTTGTGGGCTCAACAAAAGCCCTGAGCAGCGGGCTCCCACACAGTCTATTAAGATTTCAGCTCCACTGGAACTACTCATGATTGACTACGTGTTGATAGGGTACTCTACGTCAGGGTACTCCTATTGCCTGGTGATGACAGATCACTTTACCAAGTATGCTGTAGCGGTGCCGACAAGAGATCAGACGGCCAAGTCGGCGGCTGAGGCAGTGTGCCGACATTTCTTCCAAGTGTTCGGGTGTCCGCAGAGAATACATTCAGATCAAGGGGCCTGCTTTCAGGGGACGCTGATGAAAGAGTTGCACCAGCTCTATGGTATCGAGCAGTCGAGAACAACGCCTTACCACCCTCAGGGTAACGGGGCGTGTGAGCGTTTTAATCGGACCCTGTTGCAAATGTTGAGGTCCTTAGAGAGTCAGCAACAGACATGCTGGCCTGAGTATCTCCCCGAATTGATTTGGGCTTACAATAACAGGGTGCACAGTACTACTGGTTACTCACCCCACATGTTGATGTTTGGTAGACCTGGCCGAGACATTGAGGATTTGAACATGCCAGATCCCTCCTCCACCCCCCTTCGGACTGCATCCGAGTGTGTACGAGAGCATCGGCGGCGGTTGAGGGTGGTGCATCAGGTGGTGGGCGACCGCCTTCGCCAGGTGGTCCATAAGGACACGCGACCTGTACAAACAGAGCTGTTCTCTCCGGGAGACAGAGTGTTGGTGAGGACAAAACGACGGTCAGGAAAGCTGAGTGACCGATGGGAGGCGATACCGTATCTGATAAAAAAAACAGGTGAAACCTGAGATTCCAGTGTACGAGGTCGAACCGGTGGGGACAGGGGGGCCAACCTGTAATTTGCATCGTAACATGTTACAGCGGTGCTGGTTTGAAGATTCGGCGCCTACCCCCCTAGAGCCAGAGGCCATGTTTCAAGGGGCGGAAGCTCTGAATGATCTTGAGTTTGATGGTGTGCTTACTCCTGCGCCTGCTTATTTGCCCCCTGTGACCGATCTGGCCTCGGGTGATGAGAATGTTGGGGATATGGAGGATGTTGTTGACCGCAACTGCTTGGTCCTGACGCTGTATCACAGGACATCGAGCCGCAGGAGGAGACAACTCCACTTACGCCCACTAACACGACCACGGAAGAGACTCTAGCTCCCTCTAAGGTCGCACCTGTTGATGTAGGACTCAGGAGAACTACACGATCTACGGCAGGAATACCGCCTCAGTGATATGCTCAAGATGAATTTGAGTGGGAAGGTATGTCGAGGACGCCAACCTCTAGTGGGGTGGCATGTAAGAGGGTGAACTGTAGTCCCACTGAGAGGGCACTAGGACCCTGTGGTTTTTGCCTGTTGCAGCAGAGGACAGACCGTGCAAAACTCCCGGAGACAATGTGTGCTGGGGGGTGGGGTCTAGTGTCTCGTGTGTAAAGTGAAACTAGGAAGTGAGAGCTGAGAGAGAAAAGGCGGGAAGCAAAGGCAGAAGCTGCTGTGAGATCTTAAAAAGAGACTGTGTGTGGATTTACTGCAAGTGTTTTTGGAGGAAAAGAAGCTTTTGAGAGACTTTTTGTTGCTAACGTTCCCCTGGAGAAGAGCTAACCTTTTGTTTAACTCTGTGAGAGACTGGTGTTGCTAACGTTTCCTGGAGAGGAGCTAACCCTTTATCTAAGAAAAGACTGAGACTTTACTAAGAACCCAGTACGAATTTGGAAGTCTGTGGATTCCCTGTGCATTGAGTGGAGGAACAAGTCTGGACAGACTGCTGATACAGAGACAGACGGATTGTCGTGGAAGCATTCCTAGGAGCTACAGAAGCAGAGACAACATCGTGAGACCACTAACTAAGTCCCCGGCGTTTGGGCTCGGCATCGGCCGACAAGACAAGAGGAGCTTGCTGTAACTTATTGGTGCTGAAGATATGGACTGGCTGCAGCCTGTGCGGATTCCTGCCTGAGAGGAAATCCATCTCAGGATACGGTACCATAGTTATAGATACCCGGGTATCTCTGCTCAGTGTTAAATTGTTACTTTAGAGATGTATCTTATATTAGAGTTGTGTAAGTTATACTCAGTGTGCCGTTCCAGGGGCTCCCTTGATAACACTACATTCAATTTACACTTGTTCCTGTTTTTAGTTGCCTGTTAGGTAAATTTCTTACTAGTCTGTTGTAGTATACAGTTCTCAGGAGACCTTGGAGTGGCACAGTGATTTCAGCTGCTGCTGAGCTAGTGTATCTTTGGGGTGCATCTGCCTTAATATTCTCCATATTACCTTGATTATTTTGCCTTTGAGTAAATACCGTTGGAGATTTCTGCCTTGGTCTTGGTTTGTGACTCACTGGATCTTATTCGGACCTCTGGTCATTACAATGCTGTGATGGAATATTAGAACACAACCGAATATAGTATAGAGGGAATACTTCTAACATATTAGGACTATGGCATAATGAAGTTCATAATTAAATGAAGATAGAAATAAAAAAGTAACATTACGTAGAAAAAATGCAGAACACCTGATATTAGCAGTTCTTTTCATCTGTGTTAATTAAAAAAAATATGTGATATCAGTATTTAACAAAGTTTATAAATGTATTTATCAGCTACTGGCATCCCATAATGTAGATGCATACTGCCACCTAGTGTTCATATAAGAGTAATATTTTAATTTGCTAAGCATGAGCTTCTGCACAGAACCAAGTGCGTGACAATACAAGCTAAATAACGGAGATGTCAACAAATCTCACGTTGCTGTAAATTTCTGTACAGAAATTGATCAGCTGTGCGGAACTGAAAATCCGTTGCATGTTAATTCTTTGTGCGGAATTCAACATGGATTTTACCCTTTGCAATGGAAAGGGTGCAGGCTCGGGCAAATCTTCTGCAAAAACCATTGCAAGGCCACACTGCAGAAAAATCCGCACAAAAAATCTCAACATTTGAAGTTACCCTAGAGGAACGCAAAAAATGCAGATTACATTATTTCGACATACCCGCGTTATCATCTACAAGGCTCTCCCCTTCTTTCACTTTTGGCTCCATCCCGAATAGGTGACCTAGAAATGAGAAAAAAAAATGTGAAAAAACTGCATTTCTTTGACACAATTCTTTTTTCTTCAGGGAGCATTCTGACCAGCAGAGTGTAAAACACAAAATGAAACGTAATGAAAACATTTTCTGAATATATGTCATATGTTTCAAATTGGAAAATCAATACAAAAATGGCAAATGGCCCATGGCCGAACATGTTTTTTTTATGTTTTATGTAAATGAAGCAGTATTCTTCAACATTATATGGTCCCGCCATCTTAAATAACGGTACTTGTCTAAAGCTGCAGGAACTGGTTACCAGTCAGCAACTGTATATGTACAGATGCAAAGTGTTACTGAGTACACGAAGTGTGTGTGAGGGGGAAAAATAAGAAAAAAGGGAGGGACAACTGAAAAGTTAGATCAATGAAGTGATAGGCTTGTGTTTTTAACACCCACTTAAAATTGTGGACACTAGAAATTATCCTGATTGTCCAGGGTAGTGCATTCCAGAGAATTGGAGATTATGGAGGATGTTAAGGTACTGTTACACTAAACGACTTACCAACGATCACGACCAGCGATACGACCTGGCCGTGATCGTTGGTAAGTCGTTGTGTGGTCGCTGGGGAGCTGTCACACAGACATCTCTCTCCAGCGACCAACGATCAGGGGAACGACTTCGGCATCGTTGAAACTATCTTCAACAATGCCAAAGTCCCCGGGTAACCAGGGTAAATATCGGGTTACTAAGCGCAGGGCCGCGCTTAGTAACCCGATATTTACCCTGGTTACCGTTGTAAAAGTAAAAAAAAAAAATAATAGTACATACTCACATTCCGATGTCTGTCACGTCCCCCGGCGTCAGCTTCCCGCACTGACTGTGTCAGCGCCGGCCGTAAAGCAGAGCACAGCGGTGACGTCACCGCTGTGCTCTGCTTTATGGCCGGCCGGCGCTGACAGTCAGTGCAGGGAAGCTGACTCCGCAGGACGTGACAGACATCGGAATGTAAGTATGTACTGTTTTTTGTTTTTTTTTACTTTTACAATGGTAACCAGGGTAAATATCGGGTTACTAAGTGCGGCCCTGCGCTTAGTAACCCGATGTTTACCCTGGTTACCAGTGAACACATCGCTGGATCGGCGTCACACACGCCGATCCAGCGATGACAGCGGGTGATCAGCGACCAAAAAATGGTCCTGATCATTCCCCAGCGACCAAAGATCTCCCAGCAGGGGCCTGATCGTTGGTCGCTGTCACACATAACGATTTCATTAACGATATCGTTGCTACGTCACAAAAAGCGTGACGTTGCAACGATATCGTTAACGAAATCGTTATGTGTGAAGGTACCTGTAGTCTTAGGTCATTAGCAGAACGGAAATTATGGGTAGAGTAGTAGATAGAGATGAGGGAGGAAATATACGACGGTGCAGAACTAGGGAGAGCTTTGTGGGTGAGAGTGATAAGTTTATATTGTAGTCTGTAGTGAATGGGCAACCTATGTGACAACACAATGAAGAGGCACCGGAGTTGAAAATGGCCAGAAATATGAGCCTGGCTGCTGCACTAATGATAGATTGGAGAGGAGAGTTTAGTAAGAAGAAAACTGATTAGTAGTGTGTTGTACTAATCAAGATGAGAACAAATCAGTGTTAAGAAGACCTTTTGAAGCTTCAAAGGTAAGAAAGGGTCAGATTTTTTAGATGTTTTTGAGCTGCAGGTGACATGAGGGAGTGATTGGGTATAGCGAGTTAAGGAAAGATCAGAGTCAAATATAACCAAGAGAGAGGGTGTACTGCTTGGGAGTTATGGTAGAACTACACAAGGAAATGACCATTTTGGGTTTAGTTTGGTTAGTGTTATGAAAGGCAATTCAGTACCACAATGGACATAGCGGTCAGAGCACATACAGTGATCTGACAATAACCCAAAATCATAGAACGAGCTCTGGGACGTGGGAACTCTGCAGACCGCAATCCCTAATCCTCTCCAAACAACACTAGAGGCAGCCGTGGATTGCGCCTAACTCTGCCTATGCAACTCGGCACAGCCTGAGAAACTAACTAGCCTGAAGATAGAAAATAAGCCTACCTTGCCTCAGAGAAATACCCCAAAGGAAAAGGCAGCCCCCCACATACAATGACTGTGAGTTAAGATGAAAAGAAAACGTAGAGATGAAATAGATTCAGCAAAGTGAGGCCCGACTTTCTTAACAGAGCGAGGATAGAAAAGGTAACTTTGCGGTCTACACAAAACCCTAAAGAAAACCACGCAAAGGGGGCAAAAAGACCCTCCGTACCGAACTAACGGCACGGAGGTACACCCTCTGCGACCAAGAGCTTCCAAGAACAAAATGGACAAGCTGGACAGAAAAAATAGCAAACAAATAGCAAAGAAGAACTTAGCTATGCAGAGCAGCAGGCCACAGGAATGATCCAGGGAAAAGCAAGTCCAACACCGGAACATTGACAGGAAGCCAGGATCAAAGCATTAGGTGGAGTTAAGTAGAGAAGCACCTAACGACCTCACCAGATCACCTGAGGGAGGAAACTCAGAAGCCGCAGTACCACTTCCCTCCACCAACAGAAGCTCACAGAGAGAATCAGCCGAAGTACCACTTGTGACCACAGGAGGGAGCTCTGCCACAGAATTCACAACAGTACCCCCCCCTTGAGGAGGGGTCACCGAACCCTCACCAGAGCCCCCAGGCCGACCAGGATGAGCCACATGAAAGGCACGAACAAGATCGGGAGCATGGACATCAGAGGCAAAAACCCAGGAATTATCTTCCTGAGCATAACCCTTCCATTTAACCAGATACTGGAGTTTCCGTCTAGAAACACGAGAATCCAAAATCTTCTCCACAATATACTCCAATTCCCCCTCCACCAAAACCGGGGCAGGAGGATCAACAGATGGAACCATAGGTGCCACGTATCTCCGCAACAATGACCTATGGAATACGTTATGTATGGAAAAAGAATCTGGAAGGGTCAGACAAAAAGACACAGGATTAAGAACCTCAGAAATCCTATACGGACCAATGAAACGAGGTTTAAACTTAGGAGAGGAAACCTTCATAGGAATATGACGAGAAGATAACCAAACCAGATCCCCAACACGAAGTCGGGGACCCACACGGCGTCTGCGATTAGCGAAACGTTGAGCCTTCTCCTGGGACAAGGTCAAATTGTCCACTACATGAGTCCAAATCTGCTGCAACCTGTCCACCACAGTATCCACACCAGGACAGTCCGAAGACTCAACCTGTCCTGAAGAGAAACGAGGATGGAACCCAGAATTGCAGAAAAATGGCGAAACCAAGGTAGCCGAGCTGGCCCGATTATTAAGGGCGAACTCAGCCAAAGGCAAAAAGGACACCCAGTCATCCTGATCGGCAGAAACAAAGCATCTCAGATATGTTTCCAAGGTCTGATTGGTTCGTTCGGTCTGGCCATTAGTCTGAGGATGGAAAGCCGAGGAAAAAGACAAGTCAATGCCCATCCTACCACAAAAAGCTCGCCAAAACCTTGAAACAAACTGGGAACCTCTGTCAGAAACGATATTCTCTGGAATGCCATGTAAACGAACCACATGCTGGAAGAACAATCTTTATTTTTTTCTTTATTTTTTTTATATAGCGCTAACATATTACGCAGCGCTTTACAGTTTGCACACATTATCATCGCTATCCCCGATGGGGCTCACAATCTAAATTAACAATGGCACCAAATCAGAGGAGGAAGGCAATTTAGACAAGGGTACCAGATGGACCATCTTAGAAAAGCGATCACAGACCACCCAAATGACATCTTTTGAGAAACGGGAAGATCAGAAATAAAATCCATAGAGATATGTGTCCAAGGCCTCTTTGGGACCGGCAAGGGCAAAAGCAACCCACTGGCACGAGAACAGCAGGGCTTAGCCCGAGCACAAATCCCACAGGACTGCACAAAAGCACGCACATCCCGCGACAGAGACGGCCACCAAAAGGATCTAGCCACTAACTCTCTGGTACCAAAAATTCCAGGATGACCAGCCAACACCGAACAATGAACCTCAGAGATAACTTTATTGGTCCACCTATCAGGGACAAACAGTCTCTCCGCTGGACAACGATCAGGTTTATTAGCCTGAAATTTTTGCAGCACCCGCCGCAAATCAGGGGAGATGGCAGACACAATTACTCCTTCCTTGAGGATACCCGCCGGCTCAGACAAACCCGGAGAGTCGGGCACAAAACTCCTAGACAGAGCATCCGCCTTCACATTTTTAGAGCCCGGAAGGTACGAAATCACAAAGTCAAAACGGGCCAAAAACAGCCACCAACGAGCCTGTCTAGGATTCAACCGCTTAGCAGACTCAAGATAAGTCAAGTTCTTATGATCAGTCAATACCACCACGCGATGCTTAGCTCCTTCAAGCCAATGACGCCACTCCTCGAATGCCCACTTCATGGCCAGCAACTCTCAGTTGCCCACATCATAATTTCGCTCAGCAGGCGAAAACTTCCTGGAAAAAAAAGCGCATGGTTTCATCACTGAGCAATCAGAACCTCTCTGCGACAAAACAGCCCCTGCTCCAATCTCAGAAGCATCAACCTCGACCTGGAATGGAAGAGAAACATCTGGTTGACACAACACAGGGGCAGAAGAAAAACTACGCTTCAATTCTTGAAAATCTTCCACAGCAGCAGAAGACCAATTGACCAAATCAGCACCCTTCTTGGTCAAATCGGTCAATGGTTTGGCAATACTAGAAAAATTGCAGATGAAGCGACGATAAAAATTAGCAAAGCCCAGGAACTTTTGCAGACTTTTCAGAGATGTCGGCTGAGTCCAATCATGGATGGCTTGGACCTTAACAGGATCCATCTCGATAGTAGAAGGGGAAAAGATGAACCCCAAAAATGAAACCTTCTGCACACCAAAGAGACACTTTGATCCCTTCACAAACAAAGAATTAGCACGCAGGACCTGAAAAACTGTTCTGACCTGCTTCACATGAGACTCCCAATCATCCGAGAAGATCAAAATGTCATCCAAGTACACAATCAGGAATTTATCCAGGTACTCTCGGAAGATGTCATGCATAAAGGACTGAAACACTGATGGAGCATTGGCAAGTCCGAATGGCATCACTAGATACTCAAAATGACCCTCGGGCGTATTAAATGCAGTTTTCCATTCATCTCCTCGCCTGATTCGCACCAGATTATACGCACCACGAAGATCTATCTTGGTGAACCAACTAGCCCCCTTAATCCGAGCAAACAAATCAGATAACAATGGCAAGGGGTACTGAAATTTAACCGTGATCTTATTTAGAAGGCGGTAATCTATACAAGGTCTCAGCGAATCATCCTTCTTGGCCACAAAAAAGAACCCTGCTCTCAATGGTGACGACGACGGGCGAATATGCCCCTTCTCCAGGGATTCCTTCACATAACTGCGCATAGCGGCGTGCTCAGGCACGGATAAATTAAACAGTCGACCTTTTGGGAATTTACTACCAGGAATCAAATTGATAGCACAATCACAATCCCTATGCGGAGGTAGGGCATCGGACTTGGGCTCATCAAATACATCCCGGTAATCAGACAAGAACTCTGGAACCTCAGAAGGGGTGGATGACGAAATTGACAGAAATGGAACATCACCATGTACCCCCTGACAACCCCAGGTGGACACCGACATGGATTTCCAATCTAATACTGGATTATGGGCTTGTAGCCATGGCAACCCCAACACGACCACATCATGCAGATTATGCAACACCAGAAAGCGAATAACCTCCTGATGTGCAGGAGCCATGCACATGGTCAGCTGGGTCCAGTATTGAGGCTTATTCTTGGCCAAAGGCGTGGCATCAATTCCTCTCAATGGAATAGGACACTGCAAGGGCTCCAAGAGAAACCCACAACGCCTAGCATACTCCAAGTCCATCAAATTCAGGGCAGCGCCTGAATCCACAAATGCCATGACAGAATACGATGACAAAGAACAGATCAAGGTAACGGACAGAAGAAATTTTGACTGTACCGTACCAATGGTGGCAGACCTAGCGAACCGCTTAGTGCGCTTAGGACAATCAGAGATAGCATGAATGGAATCACCACAGTAGAAACACAGCCCATTCAGACGTCTGTGTTCTTGCCGTTCAACTCTGGTCAAAGTCCTATCGCACTGCATAGGCTCAGGTTTAAGCTCAGGTAATACCGCCAAATGGTGCACAGATTTACGCTCACGCAAGCGTCGACCGATCTGAATGGCCAAAGACATAGACTCATTCAAACCAGCAGGCATAGGAAATCCCACCATGACATCCTTAAGGGCTTCAGAGAGACCCTTTCTGAACATAGCTGCCAGCGCAGATTCATTCCATTGAGTGAGCACGGACCACTTTCTAAATTTCTGACAATATACCTCTATCTCATCCTGACCCTGACAAAGAGCCAGCAATTTTTCTCTGCCTGATCCACTGAATTAGGTTCATCGTACAGCAATCTGAGCGCCAGGAAAAACGCATCGATATTACTCAATGCAGGATCTCCTGGCGCAAGAGAAAATGCCCAGTCCTGAGGGTCGCCGCGCAAAAAAAGAAATAACAATCAAAACCTGTTGAACTGGATCACCAGAGGAGCGAGGTTTCAAGGCCAGAAACAATTTACAATTATTTTTGAAACTCAGAAACTTAGTTCTATCTCCAAAAAAACAAATCAGGAATAGGAATTCTTGGTTCTAACATAGATTTCTGATCAATAGTGTCTTGAATCTTTTGTACTCTTGCCGAGAGTTGATCCACAAATGAAGACAGACTTCCAATGTCCATCGCTACACCTGTGTACTGAACCACCCAAATGTCTAGGGGAAAAAAAAGGCAAAACACAGTGCAAAGAAAAAAAAATGGTCTCAGAACTTCTTTTTTCCCTCTATTGAGAATCATTAGTACTTTGGGCTTCCTGTACTGTTATGAAAGGCAATTCAGTACCACAATGGACATAGCGGTCAGAGCACATACAGTGATCTGACAATAACCCAAAATCATAGAACGAGCTCTGAGACGTGGGAACTCTGCAGACCGCAATCCCTAATCCTCTCCAAACAACACTAGAGGCAGCCGTGGATTGCGCCTAACTCTGCCTATGCAACTCGGCACAGCCTGAGAAACTAACTAGCCTGAAGATAGAAAATAAGCCTACCTTGCCTCAGAGAAATACCCCAAAGGAAAAGGCAGCCCCCCACATATAATGACTGTGAGTCAAGATGAAAAGACAAACGTAGAGATGAAATAGATTCAGCAAAGTGAGGCCCGACTTTCTTAACAGAGCGAGGATAGAAAAGGTAACTTTGCGGTCTACACAAAACCCTAAAGAAAACCACGCAAAGGGGGCAAAAAGACCCTCCGTACCGAACTAACGGCACGGAGGTACACCCTCTGCGTCCCAGAGCTTCCAGCAACAAAATGGACATGCTGGACAGAAAAAATAGCAAACAAATAGCAAAGAAGAACTTAGCTATGCAGAGCAGCAGGCCACAGGAATGATCCAGGGAAAAGCAAATCCAACACTGGAACATTGACAAGAAGCCAGGATCAAAGCATTAGGTGGAGTTAAGTAGAGAAGCACCTAACGACCTCACCAGATCACCTGAGGGAGGAAACTCAGAAGCCGCAGTACCACTTCCCTCCACCAACAGAAGCTCACAGAGAGAATCAGCCGAAGTACCACTTGTGACCACAGGAGGGAGCTCTGCCACAGAATTCACAACAGGTTAGTAGAGGGAGGAAACCGAAGACATTCAGTTTTGGAAAAAATCAGTTTCAGATAGAGGAAGGACATTGTTAGGCTGGTTTCACACTTGCGGATGGAGGTGCTGCGGAGGGCTGCGTACGTCCTCCGTGACACTCTGCCCACTGCCGCGTATCCTCCAGTCTGGTCCGCCTACGTCTGCATGTGGCGTGCGTACCCTATCTTTACCATTAGGTATGCAGGCCATGCCGATGTATCTGGATGCCTCGACATGCGTCGTTTTGACGGTGCGGCGTCCAGCGCCGAACGCAACGAGTTGCATCTTGGTACGGTCGCCGCACAGTCAAAATGACGCATGTCGAGGCATCCAGATACATCGGCATGGCCTGCGTACCTAATGGTAAAGATAGGGTATGCACGCCGCATGCCGATGTAGGCGGAGCTGACCAGAGGAGGCGCGGCAGTGGGCGGAGCTTCACGGAGGACGTACACAGCCCTGCGCAGCACCTCCATCCGCAAATGTGAAACCAGCCTTAGAGACAGCAGACAGACAATCACTGGTATTCTGCAGTAGTGCAGGGTAATGTCAGAACACATTTAAACTTAGAAGTCCACAACTTAGATCAAACTACTAACAACACGTTCTTAACCCTTTCTAAATGTACCCACATTTTACCCCCTCAGCCTACTTTATACCTATCCAACACATTATGCAAATCATCATTGAGCAGTCTAATTGTGTGCCAACACTTGTGGTCCTTTAATTCTGATTATCATTACACTCTTGCCTCATGAATGAACTCAAATATGAAGGTTTTTTAGCATTTAAGTTTTGCTTTGTGCGCACTGTCTATGCAGGCTAGATAAAGATAACACATTTTGTATGCCCAGGCAGAAAAGTGGGACAAGGAGAATAGCAATTTCTTCAAGCAAATAGGTTGTTCAGAAAACAAGTTGTTACTTTTAGGCTCTGTTCCCATTGCATTTTTAGCTTCACTTTCAGCACATATGTGAAACCCTGGTGTATGCCTCTATGAGCCATAGAGAGGATAACTATAAGGGCTCGATTTGGGGATTTGATCCAGTGACCTGTTGCTATGCGGTCGGTTCTTCTGTCTGCTGAGCTATTGCCTTTATTACTCTGTCCAAATACTGATGGTTCCAATTGTTTTTGTTTTGTTTTTTTTTGGTTTGCTCCAGGTATTTTCCATTTACCTGTTTTGGTCTGCCCTACTACATTCTGGGTTAGGGGTTATATTTTCACCCATCATTGCACTTCCTTGCTGACTATACCTCTAGGTGGTTTAGGAGTTCCAGGCCTTCAGCAAAGGGGTTTAACTTGCATGTTAAACACCAATTGAATTCCTGCAGTGAGTCTGTCTTCCTTCCCAGTTTCCTTTCACGTAGTTACGTTTCTGTGAGGATATACTTGTTCTGTTTACTTTTGGATCTCCTTAGCTTTCCCTTTCTAACCTTATCAACATATTTTAATTTTCTCACCTTGGGTATCTTCCTGCACACTTCCCTCTCCTCTAGTTGATAGTGTGGTTCCTTAGGAGGTAGGAGAAATCCCTTGGTGGCCTTTTTGGTGAGTCAGGTCCGAAGGGATGTTGTTGAGTTGTGTGGCTAGGGTCTTTCTAATCTGTACAGGGACCACTTGGGTTTGGGTGCTGCGTCTCCCTGTAGTAGGTCTTTCATTTTCCGTTACCCGTGATTGTGTGTTAGAGTCATAACAATAACAGTGCATATAAAAAGTATATACGGTACACCTCTGTTAAAATGCAGTGTCATATAAAAAAATAATCAATACCAAGGAAAATCATTTCAGAACGTCTTCCACTTTTAATGCCACCCATAATCTGTACAATTTAAATGAAAAAAAAAAAAAGAAAAATCTTTTTGGGTGGAAAAAGAAAAAGAAAGAACTAAAATAATGTAGTTGCACAAATATGCACACCCTTAACTAATACTTTGCTGAAGTACCCTTTGAATTTATGACAGCATTCAGTCATTTTTGGTAGGAGTCTATTAGAATGGCCTACTCTTCTTGAAGTAGCACTCCAAATCAGATTGCAACTGTATCTTCTGCACACAGTCCTCTTCAGGTCAACCCACAGATTTTCAATTGGATTCAGGTCTGGGCTCTGGATGGGCCATTTCAAACCTTTGATCTTTTGTCAAAACCTTTTTTTGTTGATATGCTTATGGTTGTTGTCTTGCAAGAAGGTGAAATTCCTCTTCATATCCAGGTTTTTAGATTTATCAAAATTGATTGATCTTAACAAATGCTCCAGATCCAGCTGCTGAAAAACAACCGCATAGCATAATGCTGCCTCCACCATGCCTCACTGGCGTGGAGAGCGGTCTCATCACTGATGTGATTGCTCCCCAAACCATCCGAATCGTCATGAGACATGAACATTAATGGATTATTAGCAGAAAGGTGAGTATAACTTTGCATTTTTTATTTTTTAAATAAAATTTTGTCTTTGCTTGTTTAGACTTGGTTGGTAGTATTTTTTGGGGAGACCCAATGTAATTTCTTTGAAGGGTCACCCCTATAATAACCAGTAAAAGCTAAGCAAACAGTTGTGAGGTGATATTAATAGCCTGGGAACCTTTGTGGCTATTGGCCCCTTCCCGGAATATTTACATTACCACCCTTAAAGAGCAAACAATGCTATTCCTTCATTTCCAGTTAGTGTAGTAAATAGCTCCTGAATGTTTTCACTTAATTTAGAAATTATTTTTATAAGAACTAGGATATATAAGTAAAAAAATATATAAGTACGCTGTATCAATTTTTACAGATTTAACATCCAATTACTGTTTTATGCCAGCCATGCACCAACAACACAACTAGTGCTATGTCATATCATGCCATTCTGCTTCTTCGATGAGCCTCTTTGAGGTTATTTATAGGTAGGTAGGTGACTGCTGCCAAGTGACACCTGGATCAGATCCACAGGGATTACAATATCCTTGTGACTGGCAGCAGTGACTACAACCAGGATAAACACTGGGTAATTGAGGTACAAGATACGTTGTGTATTTTGTACACACAAAATGCCTTTCATATTCATAGCGGTGCCAGCATTTATTTAATTAGTAATAATATACGTCATTGCAGCCATCCTTCATCAGACTTTTGCTTGTTTTCCGCAGGTCATTTGATTTAAAGATACACAATTCATGCTTTAATTAACTTTAAAAAAAAAACAATCAATGAGAGACATTATATACAGAGCAAAGCTATGTGCATACAGAGTTTTTTAAAGAGTTTTTAGGGCTCAAACTAAGTGAAAACTCCCAAATCCTCCTCCATATCTCAAAACCTCATGAAAACTTTGAGTTTCTGCTTCAAAAGGTCAGCAAAATCACTCCATGTGCACACAGCCTTAAGGCCCCGTCACACTTAGCGACGCTAAAGCGATCCCGACAACGATACGACCTGTCAGGGATCGTTGCTGCGTCGCTATGTGGTCGCTGGTGAGATGTCAAACTGTGAGATCTCCCCAACGACGCAGCAGCGATGCGGCGACCTGTAGAACGATGTCACATGGCAGCTATTTCATGACGATTAACAGACCTCAATGAGGGACGTCCTGTCATGAGGTCGTTGGTAAGGTGTCAAACACAGCGATGTGTGCTACCCAGCGGGACCTCAACGATCAAAAAAAGGTCCAGGCCATTCTGACACGACCAGCGATCTCACAGCAGGGGCCTGGTCGCTGCTACGTGTCACACATAGTGAGATCGCTACTGAGGTCGCTGTTGCGTCACAAAACTTGTGACTCAGCAGCGATCTCGCTATGTGTGACGGGGGCTTTAAACGTGTTTGCCTGTAATTCCAAACACAGTCTACAGAAAAAAGTTGTGCTGTTTCTCAAAGAAAGCAGATATTTATACCACTTTAATATTGGAATTTATATTTTTAATAGTGTTGGGAGTCTAATTTCTTAAACAGTAGGTACTGTTGGTATGCTCTGATATTATCTTTATATAAGTTGCGACCATCAACTGGATTTTTGAAAAGGGTAGAGAAAACTGGACATTGTACAAAAACAACCAAATTTTATTCCATCTTCTTCTGCTACAAAACCAGTGTGTTGACAAGAAAAAAGCTGTGTAAAATACATGCGTTTTTGCAACATTTTTATGTACATTTTTGACGCATATGTACTTGGTTTTTTCCCCATTCCTTTGAACGGGTAAAAAATGCAGCAAAAAGACCAAAAGAATTGACATGCTGCAGATTTGTAAAAACGTTTTGTAGGCCATGTACAGACATACCTCAGTATTTGTAAGCCAAAATCAGGAGTTGAATAATCAGACAAAATGTATAATAGAAACACGTCACCACTTCTGTATTTTTATCCCATTCCTGGTTTTGGTTTACAAATAGTGAGGTAAAAAAAATCCCCAAATATTCAATTTCTGCACCTGGTTTCAAGGTTCAGCATGTGCATGAGATTTCAGAAATCTCAATCACTTTGCTTGTATTGTAAAAAGCTGCATTATTTTTCCGCAGCAAAAAGACAGCGGGAAAAAAAAGTGGCAAAATCGCAACGTATTAGCAAGCCCTCAGGCTTGTGTTTATACATAGCATTGAATCTGAGGAGGCAGAGTTGCAGCAGCCTGGACTAATGGTGAGGCAGGCGGTGTGTCGCAGACTACCATAGATTACTTATAGGCACTGTAGCTGATCTGTAGTCCCAGATCAGAACTCTGTGCTAATGGAGATGGAAGAATTGCGGAAAATGACAGCAATGTATACACGTGTGTATCTAATTTATATAGCAGGACATAGAGTACTAAAAGTCCTTTATCAAAATCTTAATTGGGATGACGTGACCCAGCGGAATGCTAAGCCATACTTGCCAATGACTACAAACACTATGGGTGTGTATACGATAACACTTTAGAACATCAAGCACCAGCCCATGCATTAGCATCAAAGGTCAAAAAGTTAATATCATTTTTAGAGAAAGGACTATAAGTAGAACAAACGAATTCAGTACCATATCCCCACCCTGAAACACACAGATAAACATGAAGAATACTGCCAAGGAACATAAGCCGTGAGAAGGTAATAGATATGCCCTGCCAGCCTGACATTAGAGGAGAAAAGAAGAAAGATAAAAAAGACAAACACTATGAAACAAAGGACTGGTCTCATTCCTCAGAACACAATTTCCAGCTTAGAGATTATGTTGTACTGTTTTATTAACATTAGCTGCCATATGGTCGCCTAAGCCACATAGTAGCGCATACATATTATATAGCTTGGGGTACAATTGCACAGTGTGAAAATATCACAGTTTTGTGAAATTATGTCAAAACTCAAACAGGTAAAGCCAACCTTTAGGTACTTTCACACAAAAAGTTATCCTGACAGTCAAAAAAGACAAAGTTTTGCAGTGGAAATTGCTTCAGGAACCTCCCCTTTTTTTGTGGCGTATTTTGTTTTCTGAATTGGTACTAAGGCCTTATTCACACGTCAGTATTTTGTCAGAATCTTTTGATCAGTATTTGAATGCCAAAACCAGGAGTGGAACTTGCATAGAAAAACTATAAGTGAAGGAATGACAACTGTCCTCTATTTTGGAGACACTCCTGGTTTGGCCATACAAAAACTGATAAAAAAATAATGACGTGTGAATGAGGCCTAAAAGGTTTTTCACGCGTTTTTGGAGAGGTCTTTGTCCGTCAGCATTTTTAGTCTGTAGAGTTTTCCATAAGGAGACAGTTCAAACAAGTGACATCAAGAGATCATATCTTGTGAAATTCAAGTTCACCAACTATGCTGAATTTTCCCAACAAATTCGATTTGTGGCGAATACATTTGCAAAAATTATATAATTAAAATATCTCTAATCACCAGGGAAATACGTGTAGAACAATGCGAGGTCCCCTTGGAGCTACAGTCATGGCCCAAGTGTTGGCACCCTTGAAAGTGTTCCAAAAACAAAGTACCGTATTTATTCCCCAAAATTATTGCAATTACACGTTTTGTATATACTCAATGTTTATTTCCTCGGTGTGTATTGGAACAACACAAAAAAAAACTGTGAAAAAAGCAAAATGGACATCATTTCACACAAAAAAATGGGCCACACAAAAATGTTGGCACCTTTCCAAGATTGTTGGTAAACAACTTGTTTCAAACAAGTAATGCTTTTTCAAACTCACTTTTGGCAAGTAGGAGGTGTGAGCAACATGAAAATCATACCTGATACTCGATAAAAACGGGAGAAGTTAACTCAATATTTGCATTGTGTGTGACAAAACAAAACATGGAGAACAGAAAGAGGAGACGAAAACTCTATGTGGACTTACAAGTCCATCTCTAGAGATCTTGATGTTCTTTTGTCCACGGTGCGCAACATAATCATGAAATTTACAACCCATAGCATTGTAACTGATCTCCCTGGTCGTGGATGGTAGAGAAAAATTGATAAAAGATTGCAAGGCATGTTAGTTCGGATGGTGAATCAAGAACCCCAATCAAGTTCCAAAGATATTCAAGCTGTCCTGCAGGCTCAGGATGCATTATTGTCAGTGTGAACTATCCATTGACATTTTAATTAATTGAAACGCTATGGTAAGAGGATCCACTGCTGACACAGAGATATAAAAATGATTGACTGCAGTGTGCCAAAATGTACGTGAGTAAGCCAAAATCGTTCTGGGAAAGCATCCTGTGAACAGATGAGACCAAGATAGAGCTTTTGGTAAAGCTCATCGTTGTACTGCTTATTGAAGCGGAATGTGGCCTACAAAGAAAATGACAGAGTACCTATAGTCAAATATGGTGGAGATTCAAAGATGTTTTGGGGCGGTTTTGCTGCCTCTGGAAGTAGGTGCCTTGACTGTGTGCAAGGCATCATGAAATCTGATTAAAAAAAGGATTTTGGTTGGCAATGTAGTGCCCAGTGTCAGAAAGCTGGGTTTGCGTCCTAGCTCATGGGTCTTTCAGCAGGAAAATGAACCCAGACTTCAAGAAGCACCCTAAAATGGATGTAAACAAAACACATGGAGCGTTCTGGCCACAATAAATCCCATTGAACACCTGTGGATAGATCTTAAAATGGCTGCTTGGAGAAGAAACCCTTCAAATACGAGAGACCTGGAGCAATTTGCAAAAGAAGAGTGGTCCAAAATTTAAGTTGGGAGGTGTAAGTAGCTTGTTGATGGTTATACTGTAGGAAGCGACTGATTGCAGTTATTTATTCCAAAAAGTAGGCTACCAACAATTTTGTCCTGATCATTTTTAGTATTTTGTATGTCCAATTTGCCTTTTTTTCTCTGTTTTTTTTTTCTGCGTTGTTCCAATACACACAAAAGAATGCACTTCTTTTCCCCTTTGGGAAAATGGGGGTGCATCTAATAATCCGAATGTAGCTTAGCGGGAGGGTGGGGGGTTGCTGAGGTGGAGAGAAGTCTTAGGAGGAAGCATTGCTTCTGCAGGAAGCTGGAAGCTCTGGGATTGAGGAGGGGGTGTTTGGCAGTGTGCGGCTGTGGCGGGCCCCAAGCTTTCACAAAGTGTCTGGAGTCCCTGCATTTTCCATTGAGATCTCAGCTCCCGGCTCAGCTTTCTTACAGCCTGGGGCCTGATGCAGCCTCACATTGTGAAATACCATCTCCTTCCAGCCCAGTGCTCACAACATCGCCCCACACCTGCGTCCTCCACCAGCTTACTGCAGCAGCGACTCTGCCTTCTGGGACCCAACTCCACAGCAGCCCCCACCCCCCAGCAAGTTACCATAAAAGCGGACTTTAACAAACACTACCATTTTATTAAAAAAAATGTTTTCCCTATTCTCCTCCCCCAAATTTGGGGAGTGTCTTATGGTCTGATGCATCTTATAATCCGCAAAATATGGTAAACATATGCATAACAAAACGTGCAATTGCAAGAATTTTCTGGGAGAAATACTTCATTTTCCAAAACAATTTCAAGAGCACCAACAGTTTTAGCCATGACCGTAATTAAAAATGTTTTGAGCTCGGTAATAAAAACAAGCTGTTTTAATATTCAAATGATTTATCTGGCTAGGTTAAAAAGGGAAGGTCTCCAGAGGTAACCAACAGCATATTAAACAACAAATTGCAGTACCAGACTATTTTGGCTTCCTAAATTGTATAGATGGTCTAAAAATTATCCCTTTTGGGCAGTAGCATAGCTACCGGGGGGTGGGGGGGCAGAGGGGGCCATCACCCCGGGCCCTGTGCTCTGAGGGGGCCCACCCAGAGCTACGGTACTGTAACTGTATCGGCGTATAGAGTTACATTCTGCAGCAGAGCAGGTGCCAGCACCTGGTGCCAGCAGTGGGCCCCCTGCCTGTCATCGCAGCTTCAGCTGTATCGGCTGGATGCCGATACAGTTGACCGCATTGATAAGAGGAGAGTTACGCTCCCTCTCCCATCATCCCCCTGTCAGCGTCTGACTTAGACACTGACAGCGGGCGTGATGATGTCACTGCTCAGTGCCCACTGTCCGGAAATGAGCGGGCGCTCAGAGCAGCAGAGGAGCCCGGAAGAAGAGAGGTGAATATTTATTAATTTTTATGTGGGCTACCTTATACTACAGAGTCTGCCTATGGGGGGATCTACCTTATACTAGAGTCTGCCTATGGGTGGGTCTACCTTATACCACAGAGTCTGCCTATGGGGGGGTCTGCCTTATACTACAGAGTCTGCCTATGGGGGGTCTGCCTTATACTGCAGAGTCTGCCTATGGGGGGGTCTGCCTTATACTACAGAGGGATACACACAGAACAAAAATTATACTAGGGTCCATTGTAATAGAAAATTACAAAACTTTATTTGTTAAAATACAAACAACTCAGGTGAAAGGGGGTGTGTGTCACAAGGACTAAGACACATAATACATCAAGGGCAGTCCAGGGCACAGTCCACACCTCTATCCCTGCGTGTCCGCCCCTGTGGACTGTGCCCTAGACTGCCCTTGATTGCCGGTAATGACCTTTGATTGTATGATTATTATTGCAGTCTTTTTTTGCCAAACATTTGGCTATGATACTTTGAGGGATTTGGCAGATCTATAGGGCACAGTATAGGCGAGATACGGTAAAACCTTCATTGATGTTTAATATATAATATACCTTTGAATACTGTGTGTTTCGGTGAGGGAGAATGTTAATACCTCATAGTCACATCTCAATCCTTTGCGCGACCATACTTTTGCAATGTATTATGTGCGTTAGTCCTTGTGACACACACGCCCTTTCACCTGAGTTGTTTGTATTTTAACAAATAAAGTTTTGTAATTTTCTATTACTATGGACCCTAGTATCATTTTTATTCTGTATGCATCCCTCTGTAGTATAAGGCAGACCCCATGGCCCTGGTAATGTAGTCAGGGTGACTGTCACATCATGTGGTTTTGTCATATAAGATATTGTTACTTATACTACAGAGTCTGCCAATAGGGGGGTCTGCCTTATGCCTATGTGGCGTCTGCCTTAAAACTACAGAGTCTGCCTGTGGGGGGGGTCTGCCTTATACTAGAGTCTGCCTATGGGGGGCTGCCTTATACTACAGAGTCTGCCTATGAATGGCTGCCTTATTACAGAGTCTGCCTGTGGGGGGGGGTCTGCCTTATATTACAGAGTCTGCCTATGGGGGGCTGCCTTATACTACAGAGTCTGCCTATGAAGGGCTGCCTTATTACAGAGTCTGCCTATGGGGGGCTGCCTTATACTACAGCGTCTGCCTATGGGCAGGTCTGCCTTATATTACAGAGTCTGCCTATGGGGGCTGCCTTATACTACAGAGTCTGCCTATGGGGAGCTGCCTTATATTACAAAGTCTGCCTATGGGGGGCTGCCTTATACTACAGAGTCTGCCTATGAAGGGCTGCGTTATTACAGAGTCTGCCTATGGGGGCTGCCTTATACTACAGAGTCTGCCTATGGGCGGGTCTGCCTTATATTACAGAGTCTGCCTATGGGGGGCTGCTTTATTACAGAGTCTACCTATAGGGGCTGCCTTATATTACAGTCTGCCCATGGGGGGCTGCCGTATACTACAGAGTCTGCCTATGGGGGCTGCCTTATACTACAGAGTCTGCCTATGGGGAGCTGCCTTATACTACAGAGTCTGCCTATGGGGGGCTTCCTTATGCTACAGAGTCTGCCTATGGGTGCTGCCTTGTGCTATAGAGTCTGCCTATGGGGGCCGCTTTGTGCTATAAAGTCTACCTATGGGGCGCTACCTTATGCTATAGAGTCTGCCTATAGGGGCTGCCTTATGCTATAGTGTCTGCATATGGGGCTGTATTATGCTATAGAGTCTACCTATGGGGGTGCATCATACAATATAGAGTAGGCCTATGGGAAGTGCATTATACTATATGAAGGCCTACGGGGAGTGCATTATACTATATTGAGGACTATATGCTGCATTATACTATATGGAGGTTATCTAGGGGGCCATAATACAGTGTGGAGATTACAGTGAGGGGTCATCATAGTGTTGGAGCCATCAAACAGTTTGGGGGCTACTAAGGGGTCAGTATACTGTGTGGGTGGAACTATACAGTGAGGGAGCATTATACTGTGTATAAGAGAGCATCATACTGTGTATAGGGGAGCTGTACATGGGGGAGACTTGGGACATTATTAAATGTAAAGTGGGCACTTATTGTTATAGGGGAACTCAAGTTACTGTGACTATCAAAGGGGCACACAGGGCATTATTACTTTCTAGGGGGCAAAATATGGGCACTGTTTTCTAGGGCACTTGCACCCGGTGTTACTATTTTATAGAGGGGTGCTTTAGAATTTAGAGGGCACACAGTACCACACTTACCACACAGCAAGTGCAGGATTGGGTCACATACGGCAGCAGTGGCTCGGTATTGAGCTATCAGCAGGATGAGGAGTTTGTGCAGGTTGGGAATAGATGGTGATGGCTAGAATATGAGAAGTGAAATGTGTCTTTGTTGTATTCTCTGCAGCCGAGTCATGACTGGAAGAAGTCGTCATGTCGGTCTGGGCCAGATGGAAAAGACGGGAAAAGTGAATGATTCCATCAGAAAGAAAGTCAGCGGTAAGTAATTATCTGTAAGTAATTATCTGTAACTGTGCTGTGCTGTTCTGCAGGACTGGTATCTACCACTGACCATATGGCGGTAATATCCATGTTGGTCTTTATATAGAGATTATTTTCAGCAACAGCGCAATCATCTGCTGAGGTTCTCCTCCACTATTAGGGTGCATCACCGAGTTGTAATCAAGGTTACCTGGTTAGGGGTCCACTCAGAAGCTTCGTCCCCCCTGAACCAAAACCCTAGCTACACATCTGCTTTTGGGTGGCAGATGCATGCATTGCTGTGTTTATAGGCAGGTGGTACAAATGGAGGAAGCCTTGGCATTTTCACACAGCAAGGTGCAACAATTTTATCCCTGTTTGAGGAGTATAAATAGCTTTGCATTTTGCTAAATGAAGAAGCAATAGCTTTTTCATAAGCGGTCCAAAAATTATTTTACATGTGAAGTAGTTTTGGCCTCTCAAATTGAAGTGAAAAAAAAACCTTTTGGGGGGTCTGCAACTGGTTTGCTAAACAAAAAAGGTGTCACTGTGATACCGCGAAAGAGAGGGGCCAGAAGATTGTGGCATCTGGTTTCACGAACTCCTGCACTGGTTAGAAGTACTTCACCATCTTGTTAAACAGTGCAGTTTTTTTTCCTTGTTGGAGGTGCAAAAGTTAATCTGTTCAGTTGCCCAGAGCTTTCCTACCTGGATTGTCTCAGCTGTTCAGTGTTTTCCACTCCCCTCGGCTATATATGCTCACCTCTGGTACTTAGGAATTGCCAGTGTTAGTTTTAACTGCGTGGTTTGGAGTTGGAGATGTAGCTCGTGGTTGGGATTTGGGGATTTGTTCAGGAGATTGTAGCTTGGAGTTTTGTTTGTGGGCACATCCTCATCCTTTTTTATTTGGTTTCTCCTTCCTTTTACTCCCCAGTGTTAAGCTCTGTTGTTTGATGAGTGTATTTTGTATGATTGTTATTTTAATTTATCACTGTCCCTCTTTTCTTGTTTGTCTGGTTAGTGTAATTCTGTACACTTCGACTTTCCTCCCTGGATGGGAGAGGGGACAGGTAAGAGTTGATGCATAGCAAGGAACGTGAACCCTGCATCTCCACTTCAGGAGTAATCCATGGGACAGGGATAGACTACGCCACCCCTTGTTTTAGTGATCTGGTTAGCACCCAATGTCTCAAGACATTGTGTGACAAAATGATTCAGCAATTACAAAGACTTTTTACCAAGTTGTCCAAACTTTACCCAATTTTTCTGGCAACAAAACAGCAATGTGTCACAAAGGCAACTCGCACGGGCAGTTAATGCCGCCCAACTCATTGCGGTCACGGCTCTTCTCTCCCCAGTCACAGGCTGTCTCGCTGAGCTACCTCTTGTGGCATTTTTAACACTGCTGCAACCTCCTGCTGCTGGTAAGTCTCCACCTGAGTATAGGGGGCACCACAACTTTCTGCAGGCACTTAACGCTATTGTGTCCAGCAGAGATCAGATTCTCTGGCCTATCATCAAGCAGTAGGGGGTTTATTAGGCAACTCCTCCCATCACTCCTCGCCTGATCTAATGTTCTAGCTCTGTCTCTGTGCAGATTCCATTAACGTGCTTTCTGGTATTGTCTCTACTGTTTTGCCTACTCGTTTATCCCAATCTCTTTGCTTCTAACCTCAATTACGTACAGTGGGGCAAAAAAGTATTTAGTCAGTCAGCAATAGTGCAAGTTCCACCACTTAAAAAGATGAGAGGCGTCTGTAATTTACATCATAGGTAGACCTCAACTATGGTAGACAAACTGAGAAAAAAAAATCCAGAAAATCACATTGTCTGTTTTTTTAACATTTTATTTGCATATTATGGTGGAAAATAAGTATTTGGTCAGAAACAAAATTTCATCTCAATACTTTGTAATATATCCTTTGTTGGCAATGACAGAGGTCAAACGTTTTCTGTAAATCTTCACAAGGTTGCCACACACTGTTGTTGGTATGTTGGCCCATTCCTCCATGCAGATCTCCTCTAGAGCAGTGATGTTTTTGGCTTTTCGCTTGGCAACACGGACTTTCAACTCCCTCCAAAGGTTTTCTATAGGGTTGAGATCTGGAGACTGGCTAGGCCACTCCAGGACCTTGAAATGCTTCTTACGAAGCCACTCCTTCGTTGCCCTGGCGGTGTGCTTTGGATCATTGTCATGTTGAAAGACCCAGTCACGTTTCATCTTCAATGCCCTTGCTGATGGAAGAGGTTTGCACTCAAAATCTCACGATACATGGCCCCATTCATTCTTTCATGTACCCGGATCAGTCGTCCTGGCCCCTTTGCAGAGAAACAGCCCCAAAGCATGATGTTTCCACCACCATGCTTTACAGTAGGTATGGTGTTTGATGGATGCAACTCAGTATTCTTTTTCCTCCAAACACGACAAGTTGTGTTTCTACCAAACAGTTCCAGTTTGGTTTCATCAGACCATAGGACATTCTCCCAAAACTCCTCTGGATCATCCAAATGCTCTCTAGCAAACTTCAGACGGGCCCGGACATGTACTGGCTTAAGCAGTGGGACACGTCTGGCACTGCAGGATCTGAGTCCATGGTGGCGTAGTGTGTTACTTATGGTAGGCCTTGTTACATTGGTCCCAGCTCTCTGCAGTTCATTCACTAGGTCCCCCTGCGTGGTTCTGGGATTTTTGCTCACCGTTCTTGTGATCATTCTGACCCCACGGGGTGGGATTTTGCGTGGAGCCCCAGATCGAGGGAGATTATCAGTGGTCTTGTATGTCTTCCATTTTCTAATTATTGCTCCCACTGTTGATTTTTTCACTCCAAGCTGGTTGGCTATTGCAGATTCAGTCTTCCCAGCCTGGTGCAGGGCTACAATTTTGTTTCTGGTGTCCTTTGACAGCTCTTTGGTCTTCACCATAGTGTAGTTTGGAGTCAGACTGTTTGAGGGTGTGCACAGGTGTCTTTTTATACTGATAACAAGTTTAAACAGGTGCCATTACTACAGGTAATGAGTGGAGGAAAGAGGAGACTCTTAAAGAAGAAGTTACAGGTCTGTGAGAGCCTGAAATCTTGATTGTTTGTTTCTGACCAAATACTTATTTTCCACCATAATATGCAAATACAATCTTAAAAAAACAGACAATGTGATTTTCTGGATTTTGTTTTCTCAGTTTGTCTCCCATAGTTGAGGTCTACCTATGATGTAAATTACAGACGCCTCTCATCTTTTTAAGTGGTGGAACTTGCACTATTGCTGACTGACTAAATACTTTTTTGCCCCACTGTATATTGAACCTGTGCTGCCTGCACTGATCTTGGATTGTCTGACTATGTCTTTGCCTTCATCCACTTGAACCTCATAACCATGTCTCTGACCCTCCAGTCAGCTGCTGCAGACCCGGGGACTGTTCTGGAGTGATACCTGGTGAACGGTATCTGATGAGCTGATGAACTCTGGTGAACTCTCACTGTGGTTCAGTGATACACTGACAGGAGGTAATTGCTCCCGCAGTGTATCACCGGAGGCCGGGTAGAGCGGTCACATCTCCCGATGTGACTGTTCTACACGTGAGATCGCCGTGGGACACTCGGTATTAAATGGACTACTGCGGACAGGGAGTATATGTTGGTTTATTATTTTTGATTGCTTGCAGGAGACGCGGGCATCAGGGATTAGGTGTTCGGGCAGTATGTATTGTGTATGTGAATATATAAATGTTTAGATTTTTTTTTTACAACACAGGTGCCGAATGATGAGACTATGCTTCCATCATCGACTCATGCTATCACTGTTATATGTGACAAAACACGTAGCCGGATGGGAGTAGTACTCCCATCAAACGACTCCTGGGTACACACACAGACAGAAACACAGACACAGTCAGATGCACACACAGACACCTGCAGACAGACACACTCACACACACACACACACACACACACACAGACACCTGCAGACAGACGCACACACAGACAGACGCACACACAGACACCCGCAGACAGACGCACAAACAGACACGCACATATTCTCTGCTCACACATATTCTCCGCCCACATATATTCTCCGCCCACACACTCCTCCTCCTTCTGACATCATTTCACTTTGACAAATCACAGCATTTTAGGCAGCAAATCTGCAGCAAATCCACAAACTTTTTTACACCTGTGTTTTTGCTGTGGATTTGACTGACTCAATGAAATTCAATGGGTGCAGAAACGCTGTAGATCCGCAAAAAGAATTGATATGCTGCGGAAAATAAAACGCTGTGAATCAGGACGGAATTTTCCGTAGCATGTGCACACCAATTCTAGATTCCCATTGATTAACCTTGCTTGAGCAATCCTTTGCGGATTCAGTGCAATTCTGCACAGAAAAAAATGCTGCATATCCGCAAAAAATCCGCAATGTGTGCACATAGCCTAATAGTATAAGACCAGTAATGGAAGCTCCGGTAGTAATACTACAGTATAGATAACATGACAGACCAGGAGTAGATGCATGGCAGCATGTGGTCCATCAACACTGCTGACAGCAGAACAGTGTAGATGACATTCAATGGATAGTCAGGCGGGTAGACAGATACTATGGCAAGTTTAATCATTGGTATCAATCAATGGAGCATTAAAAACTATGATCTATGCCTGAATCATTTTGACAAATGGTGAGTTTTCTACGCTTATTTTGGGTGTCAATTCCACCAGTTACACTGAATATCCACTCTGATATGACACTGGAGGCTGAAGAAAATTGTACTCCCATGGCAAACAAGGCCAGTTCTTAACAATGGTCAGAAAGAATGGGGCTCGGGATCAGGGTATCTGCCTGAAATTAGCAATTTGGACTACCTTTCAGAAAGTGGAAAAATTCCCCCATTTTGAATTTATGGGGTGAGGGTCTAATAGCGTGGCTATCCAATAGTCATTACTTTGCTTCATGTTAACATTACACCTGTCCTCCAATAAATCTGGCACTCTCCTCTTCCTATTCCAAATCCTGTAGTATGTGACATTTACTTTGAGGGTCCCAAACAGACGCACAGCAACGTTGAATAGGTGAAAATTGGTGTTCTTCCTCTGTTCCTTCCTTCATAGCTGATTCCACACGTGTCCCTACTGACAAATCTTATCACCCCTTTAAAGGGCTTCAGTAGGTGACACACATACTTTTTAAGATGCCAATGTAAGATCTCAAAGTTAAGCACACTCTACTTTGACTGCTGCATAATGTAGTCCGTCACCAACATTGAATTCCAGCAGGTTGGAACGTCGCAAAACAATTTTTTTTTGCAGGAGGACTTGCTTTGCCACAGATGACCTACTGAATTTGTCTGACAACTTTCTAGCCATAGCCACCACCTTTCTCAAGCGCATAGATTTCCAAAAGAAATATTGCACTTCAATCCCTTAGCTTGGAATTTTTTTCCATTTTCCAGTACACAATATGCTAAAACCAATGGTGTCCTTCAAAAGTACATCTTGTCCCGCAAAACACAAGCCCTCACATGGCCATATTGATGGAAAAATAAAGTTATGGCTCTGGGAATAAGGGGAGCAAAAAACAAAAACGCAAAAATGAAAATACCTCCGGTCATGAAGGGTTTAAAAATTAAGGCAGCCAGAATGCTATGAGTATTGTTGCTCACTACAATTCCAAGTTGCAGTTCACAAGAAGTCAGCCAGCAGGCAACATGCCTTATGATACACGGCAGCAATTCTTCCGCCATGTGGCTTTACTCCCTCCAGCGCTTTAGCATATATAAGCAAAAAAGAATGAGGGTGGAGTGAGGAATCAACAATGTGCCCTGTGCTTATTGGAGATGTGGTCATGTCAGTTGAGCTGGATAGCAAGTATGAGTCAAATAACCGCTGATTGTCAGGAGAACCAGATGTAGGTCCTAATTGCGGAGGTCTCAGCACTTGTTCCAGAAGCAGTGCTGCATCACCACCACTGGAAACTTTGAGTTGGGAAACTGAATTAATGTTACTAGCCATAGTTACTACTCCAGGTACAGTATCTGTAGTGAAGAGCACTTTGAAGCTCAAAAATCAGTGCAGAGAGTAGTCAACATTCTCCTGCACATGAAAAAGAGAGTGGGCACCCCTTTTTATCAAAAATAGCGGCAGCTTGGTATTTTCCAGCGAGGCTGAGCCCACATTATTACTTCTTAGAAGGCAGCAGAATCCTTAAGCTGGCAAGGCAGAGACTGCACCAGCAGCAACTTGACAAGAGGTTGACAAACAAGTGATCGCTACGACGGCACGATCCGTGATGCTCCAGCATCGTAACAATATCGCTCCAGCGTCGTAGACTGCTGTCACACTTTGCAATGTACGACGCTGGAGCGATAATTTCATGACGTATGTGCGATGTAGAAGCCGTTGGTTACTATGCGCACATCGTATACAATATCGTGCACACCTTTGTTACACCATGCGATCATGCCGCCACAGCGGGACACTTGACGACGAAAGAAAGTTTCAAACGATCTGCTACGACGTACGATTCTCAGCGGGGTCCCTGATCGCAGGAGCATGTCAGACACAGCGAGATCGCTGGAACGTCACGGATATATCGCTGGAACGTCACAAATCGTGCCGTCGTAGCGATCAAAATGCCACTGTGTGACGGTACCCTAAGGTTGCAGCTTCCCTTAAAGAAAGATGAGAGAGGCACAAAGGGGAAGGAAGCCAACTGATTGATGGCCAGTTTGACTTTGCCAAAGGAACAGGTGATGTTGCTTCATGTGCTGAAGTAGAGCTGTATTTACTAGTCTATAATAGCTGGAACGTCCACAGATTACTTTAATTTTGCAGAGTCTGCATTGTATCAAAGAATTGTCTGGAAGCAACATGCAAAAGAACTCATACACACAAGAAGCCTGCACATATTACTCAACCATCACCATGACCAGACCTTTTAGGAGCTGTAGAGCCTCTTAAATCAGCAACACATATGACATTACCTAATTCTGAGCTGAGCTCAGGAAAAGCTGATTTGACCCCAGAATATGTTTTTGACGCACATCACCAACACTGTGTATCACTGATGCCCACAACCTCATCCTCTGATGACCTCAACTCATAGTCACTCCTGACTGGATCTTAGGCTTTGTCCAACACAGAATCATCTTCGTTCATGATTTGGCTGACAAGTGACCCTTTGTCTGCAGCCTTCCACCACCCAGGGAAGAGGGGAGAAGTAGTAGTGTATCCTAATACACCAACCAGACTAACAAGATAATACAAACAGGGATAACGAAAAATACCAATCATACAAATATACTCACCCAGACAACACAGGAATGCACTGGGGAGTGGAGGATGGGGATAAACCAAAGTAGGAGAAGAACAGGAAATATCACATTTAAAACCTAGCAACCGTCACAGATAAATCCACCAGACACCTTCTCAAATAACAACCAACAACAACCTCCAAGCATGCAGCAAAAGATTACTCTGACAATGAGTGCGAGCTAGGGCCCAGATTATATAGGAGACTAGATGGTGGCCCGATTCTAATGCATCGGGTATTCTAGAATATGAATTTATGTATGTATATAGCAGCCACATAGTATATAGCACAGGCCACGTAGTATATAGGAGCCATGTAGTATATAGCAGACAAATACTACGTGGCCTGTGCTTTATACTATGTGGCTGCTATATACATACATATTTTAGAATACCGATGCGTTAATACAGGCCACGCAATATATAACAGTGGCCACGCAGTATATAACACAGCCACGTACTATATAACACAGCCCACGCAGTATATATCAGCCACGCAGTATATAACACAGGCGACGTAGTATATAATACAGGCCACGCAGTATATAACAAAGCCCACGCAATATATAGCAGCCACGTAGTGTATAACACTGTCCACGCAGTATATAAAAGTGGCCACGTAATATATAGCACAGCCCACGCAGTACATAGCAGCCACGTAGTATATAACACTGCCCACGCAGTATATACCAGTGGCCACGTAATATATTGCACAGCCCACGGAGTATATTACACAGCCCACATAGTATATAACACTGCCTATGTAGTATATAGCAGCCACACGGTATCTAACACAGCCCACGTAGTATACAGCAGTGTGGGCACCATATCCCTGTTAAAAAAATAATTAAAATAAAAAATAGTTATATACCGTACTCACCCCCTGGGATCCACCGAAGCTCCGGCAATACGCGCGCGGCTGTCGCCATCTTCCGTTCCCAGGGTGCATTGCGAAATTACCCAGATGACTTAGCGGTCTCACGAGACCACTAAGTCTTCTGGGTAATTTTGCAATGCATCGCCGGGAACGGAAGATGGCGGCAGGCGCGAGCAGTTCGGCGGACTACGGAAGGTGAGAATAGCAGATTTTTTTTTTTATTATTATTTTTAACATTACATTTTTTTACTATTGATGCCGCATAGGCAGCATCAATAGTATAAAGTTGGGGACACACAGGGTTAATAGCAGCGGTTACGGAGTGCGTTACCCACGGCATAACGTGCTCCGTTATTGCCAGCATTAACCCTGTGTGAGCGGTGACCGGAGGGGACTGACTGCGGGGAGTAGGGAGCGGCCATTTTCTTTCGGACTGTGCCCGTCGCTGATTGGTCATGGCTGTTTTGCCGCGACCAATCAGCGACTTGGATTTCCATGACAGACAGAGGCCGCGACCAATTAATATCCATGACAGAAAGACAGACAGAAGGACAGACAGAAAGACGGAAGTGACGCTTAGATAATTATATAGTAGATGGGAGTGGCTAACAGTGAAAATCTGAGCCTTAATGCAGGAAAGCTTCCAGGAGCTCTCAACTGAGCAGATTAACCCCTTCACAGGTAAAAGAAACTTCCTCTGTTTAATATAAAGGTGAAATGCTTTTAAGGCCATGTTCACACAGTGCGTTTTTTACCGCGGAACCGCGGCGGTTTTGCCGCTGCGGTTCCGCAGCTGTTTTCCATGCAGGGTACAGTACACTGTACCCTATGGAAAACAGGACACACTGTGCACATGGTCCGGAAATTGTAAAAAAAAAGCCGCGCTGAATAGCTCCCGGAAAAAAGAAGGAGCATGTCAATTCTTCTTCCTGAACCGCAGCGGTTCTGCACCCATAGACCTCCATTGTGAGGTCAAAATCGCAGTAAAACCCGCAGATCAAAATTATATCTGCGGGTTTTACTGCGATTTGATGTGCAGAACCGCTGCAGCAGGAAGTGCGGGGGAGCGGGCGGAAGTGCGTGGGCGGAGTGTGGCTGCCCCCCCGTGCTCCGATCCCGCCCCCCCGTGCTCCGATGCCCCCCCAGTGCTCCGATGCCCCCCCCGTGCCCTAATCTCCCCCCCTTATACTTACCCGGCGTCCCGGTGTCCGTCCGGCCGTCTTCTCCCTGGGCGCCGCCATCTTGCAAAATGGCGGGCGCATGCGCAGTGCGCCCGCCGAATCTGCCGGCCGGCAGATTCGCTCCAAAGTGCATTTTGATCACTGAGATATAACCTATCTCAGTGATCAAAATAAAAAAATAGTAAATGACACCCCCCCCACTTTGTCACCCCCATTGGTAGGGACAATAAAAAAATTAAGAATTTTTTTTTTTTTTTTTCACTAAGGTTAGAATAGGGTTAGGGTTAGGGGTAGGGTTAGGGGTAGGGTTAGGGGTAGGGTTAGGGTTAGGGGTAGGGTTAGGGTTAGGGGTAGGGTTAGGGGTAGGGGTAGGGTTAGGGGTAGGGTTAGGGGTAGGGTTAGGGGTAGGGTTAGGGGTAGGGTTAGGGGTAGGGGTAGGGTTAGGGTTAGGGGTAGGGGTAGGGTTAGGGTATTTTCAGCCATTTTAGCCCTAAAAAGCTTCCTAGGAAACACACAGTAAAAAAAGGATAAAAAAACGCATCAAAAAACGCATAAAAAAACGCATAAAAAAACGCATCAAAAACGCATCAAAAAAGGACAAAAAAAGGACCTGCGTTTTCTGCCAAGAGCTGCAGTTTTTAAAAAAAACTGTCCTGAAAAAAAAAGGATGGAAATCCTGAACGTGTGAACATACCCTAATTAGTGCAGGAGTAGGATATATCAGACGTTGCGGTCTTCTGGCTCCTCTCTATCACGGTAAACCCATAACAAAGTTTTTCTTGTGTACTATATTCCTTAAGTCCCTCCAAGGTGTTGTGGGTTAGAGACGTTGGAGCAGAATAGAAACAAGAATCATTGAGGGATTCAAAATTCCACTATATACAACATTAACTGGTTTGGCAGTGGAGGAGGTGGACTGAGCAGAACACTGACACCATCTGTCAGATGCTAGCTATATCATCCTGCTATGATTAAGATGAGGGATGGGATATATACAGATGCTTTTCACAAAACTAAAATATCAAAAAGTAAATTTATTTAAATTCCTCAATACAAAAAGTGAAACTCATATATTATATAGAGTCATTACAAACAGAGTGATCTATTTCAAGTGTTTATTTCTGTTAATGTTGATGATTATGGCTTATAGCCAATGAAAACCCAAAAATAATTATCTCAGTAAATTAGAATAATTAACAAAAAACACCTGCAAAGGCTTCCTAAGTGTTTAACCCCTTCATGACCCAGCCTATTTTGACCTTAAAGACCTTGCCGTTTTTTGCAATTCTGACCAGTGTCCCTTTATGAGGTAATAACTCAGGAACGCTTCAACGGATCCTAGCGGTTCTGAGATTGTTTTTTCGTGACATATTGGGCTTCATGTTAGTGGTAAATTTAGGTCAATAAATTCTGCGTTTATTTGTGATAAAAACGGAAATTTGGCGAAAATTTTGAAAATTTCGCAATTTTCACATTTTGAATTTTTATTCTGTTAAACCAGAGAGATATGTGACACAAAATAGTTAATAAATAACATTTCCCACATGTTTACTTTACATCAGCACAATTTTGGAAACAAGATTTTTTTTTGTTAGGAAGTTATAAGGGTTAAAATTTGACCAGCGATTTGTCATTTTTACAACGAAATTTACAAAACCATTTTTTTTAGGGACCACCTCACATTTGAAGTCAGTTTGAGGGGTCTATATGGCTGAAAATACCCAAAAGTGACACCATTCTAAAAACTGCACCCCTCAAGGTACTCAAAACCACATTCAAGAAGTTTATTAACCCTTCAGGTGCTTCACAGCAGCAGAAGCAACATGGAAGGAAAAAATGAACATTTAACTTTTTAGTCACAAAAATTATCTTTTAGCAACAATTTTTTTATTTTCCCAATGGTAAAAGGAGAAACTGAACCACGAAAGTTGTTGTCCAATTTGTCCTGAGTACGCTGATACCTCATATGTGGGGGTAAACCACTGTTTGGGCGCACGGCAGGGCTTGGAAGGGAAGGAGCGCCATTTGACTTTTTGAATCAAAAATTGGCTCCACTCTTTAGCGGACACCATGTCACGTTTGGAGAGCCCCCGTGTGCCTAAAAATTGGAGCTCCCCCACAAGTGACCCCATTTTGGAAACTAGACGCCCCAAGGAACTTATCTAGATGCATAGTGAGCACTTTGAACCCCCAGGTGCTTCACAAATTAATCCGTAAAAATGAAAAAGTACTTTTTTTTCACAAAAAAATTCTTTTAGCCTCAATTTTTTCATTTTCACATGGGCAACAGGATAAAATGGATCCTAAAATGTGTTGGGCAATTTCTCCTGAGTACACCAATACCTCACATGTGGGGGTAAACCACTGTTTGGGCACATGGTAAGGCTCGGAAGGGAAGGAGCGCCATTTGACTTTTTGAATGAAAAATTATTTCCATCGTTAGCGGACACCATGTCGCGTTTGGAGAGCTCCTGTGTGCCTAAACATTGGCGCTCCCCCACAAGTGACCCCATTTTGGAAACTAGACCCCCCAAGGAACTTATTTAGATGCCTAGTGAGCACTTTAAACCCTCAGGTGCTTCACAAATTGATCTGTAAAAATGAAAAAGTACTTTTTTTCACAAAAAAATTATTTTCGCCTCAATTTTTTCATTTTCACATGGGCAGTAGGGTAAAATGGATCATAAAATTTGTTGGGCAATTTCTCCCGAGTACGTCGATACCTCATATGTGGGGGTAAACCACTGTTTGGGCACTCGGCAGGGCTCGGAAGGGAAGGCGCGCCATTTGACTTTTTGAATGGAAAATTAGCTCCAATTGTTAGCGGACACCATGTCGCGTTTGGAGAGCCCCTGTGTGCCTAAACATTGGAGCTCCCCCACAAGTGACCCCATTTTGGAAACTAGACCCCCCAAGGAACTTATCTAGATGCATATTGAGCACTTTAAACCCCCAGGTGCTTCACAGAAGTTTATAACGCAGAGCCATGAAAATAAAAAATAATTTTTCTTTCCTCAAAAATGATTTTTTAGCCTGGAATTTCCTATTTTCCCAAGGATAATAGGAGAAATTGGACCCCAAATATTGTTGTCCTGTTTGTCCTGAGTACGCAGATACCCAATATGTGGGGGTAAACCACTGTTTGGGCGCACGGCAGGGCTCGGAAGGGATGGCACGCCATTTGGCTTTTTAAATGGAAAATTAGCTCCAATCATTAGCGGACACCATGTCACGTTTGGAGAGCCCCTGTGTGCCTAAACATTGGAGATCCCCCAGAAATGACACCATTTTGGAAACTAGACCCCCAAAGGAACTAATCTAGATGTGTGGTGAGCACTTTGAACCCCCAAGTGCTTCATAGAAGTTTATAATGCAGAGCCGTGAAAATAATAAATACGTTTTCTTTCCTCAAAAATAATTATTTAGCCCAGAATGTTTTATTTTCCAAGGGTTACAGAAGAAACTGGACCCCAAAAGTTGTTGTCCAGTTTCTCCTGAGTACGCTGATACCCCATATGTGGGGGTAAACCACTGTTTGGGCACATGCCGAGGCTCGGAAGTGAAGTAGTGACGTTTTGAAATGCAGACTTTGATGGAATGCTCTGTGGGCGTCACGTTGCGTTTGCAGAGCCCCTGATGTGGCTTACCAGTAGAAACCCCCCACAAGTGACCGCATTTTGGAAACTAGACCCCGAAAGGAACTTATCTAGATGTGTGGTGAGCACTTTGAACCCCCAAGCGCTTCATAGAAGTTTATAATGCAGAGCCGTGAAAATAATAAATACGTTTTCTTTCCTCAAAAATAATTATTTAGCCCAGAATTTTTTAATTTTCCCAAGGGTAACAGGAGAAATTTGACCCCAATATTTGTTGTCCAGTTTCTCCTGAGTATGGTGATACCCCATATGTGGGGGTAAACTACTGTTTGGGCACATGCCGGGGCTTGGAATTGAAGTAGTGACGTTTTGAAATGCAGACTTTGATGGAATGCTCTGCGGGCGTCACGTTGCGTTTGCAGAGCCCCTGATGTGCCTAAACAGTAGAAACCCCCCACAAGTGACCCCATTTTGGAAACTAGACCCCGAAAGGAACTTATCTAGATGTGTGGTGAGCACTTTGAACCACCAAGTGCTTCATAGAAGTTTATAATGCAGAGCCGTGAAAATAATAAATACGTTTTCTTTCCTCAAAAATAATTATTTAGCCCAGAATTTTTTATTTTCCCAAGGGTTACAGGAGAAATTGGACCCCAAAAGTTGTTGTCCAGTTTCTCCTGAGTACGCTGATACCCCATGAGTGGGGGTAAACCACTGTTTGGGCACACGTCGGGGCTCAGAAGGGAAGTAGTGACTTTTGAAATGCAGACTTTGATGGAATGGTCTGCGGGTGTCACGTTGCGTTTGCAGAGCCCCTGGTGTGCCTAAACAGTAGAAACCCCCACAAGTGACCCCATTTTAGAAATTAGACCCCCAAGGAACTTATCTAGATATGTGGTGAGCACTTTGAACCCCCAAGTGCTTCACAGACGTTTACAACGCAGAGCCGTGAAAATAAAAAATCATTTTTCTTTCCTCAAAAATTATGTTTTAGCAAGCATTTTTTTTGATTCACAAGGGTAACAGGAGAAATTGGACCCCAGTAATTGTTGCGCAGTTTGTCCTGAGTATGCTGGTACCCCATATGTGGGGGTAAACCACTGTTTGGGCACACGTCGGGGCTCAGAAGTGAGGGAGCACCATTTGACTTTTTGAATACGAGATTGGCTGGAATCAATGGTGGCGCCATGTTGCGTTTGGAGACCCCTGATGTGCCTAAACAGTGGTAACCCCTCAATTCTACCTCCAACACTAACCCCAACACACCCCTAACCCTAATCCCAACTGTAGCCATAACCCTAAACACAACCCTAACCGCAACACACCCCTAACCACAACCCTAACCCCAACACACCCCTAACCATAACCACAACCCTAATTCCAACCCTAACCCTAAGGCTATGTGCCCACGTTGCGGATTCGTGTGAGATATTTTCGCACCATTTTTGAAAAATCCGCGGGTAAAAGGCACTGCGTTTTACCTGCGGATTTTCCGCGGATTTCCAGTGTTTTTTGTGCGGATTTCACCTGCGGATTCCTATTGAGGAACAGGTGTAAAACGCTGCGGAATCCGCACAAAGAATTGACATGCTGCGGAAAATACAACGCAGCGTTTCCGCGTGGTATTTTCTGCACCATGGGCACAGCGGATTTGGTTTCCATATGTTTACATGGTACTGTAAACCTGATGGAACACTGCTGCGAATCCGCAGCCAAATCCGCACCGTGTGCACATAGCCTAATTCTAAAGGTATGTGCACACGCTGCGGAAAACGCTGCGGATCCGCAGCAGTTTCCCATGAGTTTACAGTTCAATGTAAACCTACGGGAAACAAAAATCGCTGTGCCCATGCTGTGGAAACACTGCACGGAAACGCAGCGGTTTACATTCCGCAGCATGTCACTTCTTTGTGCGGATTCCGCAGCGGTTTTACAACTGCTCAAATAGAAAATCGTAGTTGTAAAACCGCAGTGAAATGCGCAGAAAAACCGCGGTAAATCCGCCATAAATCCGCAGCGGTTTAGCACTGCGGATTTATCAAATCCGCAGCGGAAAAATCCGCAGAGGACCAGAATACGTGTGCACATACCGAAACCCTAACCCTAGCCCTAACCCTAACCCTACCCCTACCCCTAGCCCTAACCCTACCCCTACCCCTAGCCCTAACCCTAGCCCTAACCCTACCCCTAACCCTACCCCTACCCCTAACCCTACCCCTAACCCTAACCCTAACCCTATTCTAACAGTGGAAAAAAAAAATTTCTTTATTTTTTTATTGTCCCTACCTATGGGGGTGACAAAGGGGGGGGGTCATTTATTATTTTTTTTATTTTGATCACTGAGATAGATTATATCTCAGTGATCAAAATGCACTTTGGAACGAATCTGCCGGCCGGCAGATTCGGCGGGCGCACTGCGCATGCGCCCGCCATTTTGGAAGATGGCGGCGCCCAGGGAGAAGACGGACGGGACCCCGGCTGGATCGGTAAGTATGATGGGGTGGGGGGGGACCACGGGGGGGGGGATCGGAGCACGGGGGGGGAATCGGAGTGCGGGAGGGGTGGAACGGAGCACGGGGGCGTGGAACGGAGCACGGGGGGGCTGGAATGGAGCACGGGGGGGTGGAACGGAGCACCGGGGGGGTGGATCGGAGTGCAGGGGGGGTGATTGGAGCATGGGGGGGTGATTGGAGCACGGGGGGAGCGGACAAGAGCACGGGGGGGAGCGGAGCACTGGATGGAGGGGAGCCGGAGCAGTGTACCGGCCAGATCGGGGGGCTGGGGGGGCGATCGGAGGGGTGGGGTGGGGGCACACTAGTATTTCCAGCCATGGCCGATGATATTTCAGCATCGGCCATGGCTGGATTGTAATATTTCACCCGTTATAATGGGTGAAATATTACAAATCGCTCTGATTGGCAGTTTCACTTTCAACAGCCAATCAGAGCGATCGTAGCCACGAGGGGGTGAAGCCACCCCCCCTGGGCTAAACTACCACTCCCCCTGTCCCTGCAGATCGGGTGAAATGGGAGTTAACCCTTTCACCCGATCTGCAGGGACGCGATCTTTCCATGACGCCGCATAGGCGTCATGGGTCGGAATGGCACCGACTTTCATGACGCCTACGTGGCGTCAAAGGTCGGGAAGGGGTTAAAATGTCCTTTAGTCTGTTTCTGTAGGCTCCACAATCATGGGGAAGACTGCTGACTTGACAGATGTCCAGAAGGCAGTCATTGACACACTCCAGAAGGAGGGAAAGCCACAAAAGGTCATTGCTAAAGAAGCTGGCTGTTCACAGAATACTGTATTCAAGCATATTAATGGAAAGTTGAGTGGAAGGAAAAAGTGTGGTAGAAAAAGGTGCACAAGCAACCGGGATAACCACAACCTTGAAAGGATTGTTACAAAAAGGCCAAAAATTTGACACAGGATTCACAAGGAGTGGACTGCTGCTGGAGTCATTGCTTCAAGAGCCACCACACACAGATGTATCCAAGACAGGAGGTAGAAGTGTCACATTCCTTGTGTCAAGCCACTCATGATCAATATACTATGCCAGAAGCATTTTACCTGGGCCAAGGAGAAAAATAACTGGACTGTTGCTCAGTGGTCCAAGGTGTTGTTTTCAGATGAAAGTAAATTTTGCATTTCATTTGGAAATCAAGGTTCCAGAGTCTAGAGGAAGAGCAATTAGTGATGGTTTGGGGAGCCATGTCATCTGATCATGTAGGTCCACTGTGTTTTATCAAGACCAAACTCAGTGCAGCCGTCTACCAGGAAATTTTAGAGCACTTCATGCTTTCCTCTGCCGACAAGGTTTTTGGAGATGGAAATTTCATTCTCCAGCAGGACTTGGCACCTGTCCACACTGCCAAAAGTACCAATACCTGGTTTAAAAACAACAGTATCACTGTGCTTGATTGACCAGCAAACTCGCCTGACCTTAAGCCCATAGAGAATCTATGGAGTATTATCAAGAGGAAGATGAGAGACACCAGACCCAACAATGCAGACTAGCTGAAGGCTGCTATCAAAGTAACCTGGGCTTCCTTAACTCCTCAGAAGGCCGCAGGCAGATCGCCTCCATACCACTCAGCATTGATGCAGTAGTTGATGCAAAAGGAGCCCTGACCAAGTATTGAGTGGATTTACTGAACATATAATTCAGAAGGTCAACATTTCGGATTTTAAAATCAATTTTCAAGCTGGTGTTATAAAGTTAAAGTTATCAACATTAACAGAAATAAACACTTGAAATAGATCACTCTGTTTGTAATCACTTTATATGATATATGAGATTCACTTTTTGTATTGAAGAACTGAAATAAACTATGGTAACTTTTTGATGATATTCTAATTTTGTGAGAGGCACCTGTACTCCATTACAACCTGTGCTTGCTTCCTGCTAATGCACTTGCCAGAGATTGAAAAGGAGGCAGAATGTGGCTTGCATTTCGTACAATTGCCAATATGTTGCTGCCAGCATTACTGGTGGTATTAGAGCTGATACTAGAGGCAACTACATTCATATCCATGATATTAGCTTTTGTTTTCTATCGCCCTGCCATATCTTCTTGTGTCATATTTTGGTTTAGCATATTTTGGACAACAGTATGACGTTTAACTTTGTAAGCTACTTTTTGGTTTCAAGCACCACTCCAGTTTTATTTATTTTACCACTGGAGTGGTGTTTCAAATCTACAGAAGTCCCCTGCTCCCTGTATTTTATTCACCTTCCAGTGCCTTTATCTGTTATCACCGACGTTCCCATCAGTCTCCCGAAGTTTGTGACCCGTCCGCCCCTCCAGTGTTTCATGAAGCGAGACGAGGTCACTACTCAATACAAGTCTATGACAGCTTTGTTCTGGCTCTCATAGACTTGCATTCAGAGGTTATGACATAACATCTGGCTTACGGCCAGTCAGAAGCTATGGTCACAAGATGGTGCCACTTGACCTGAGCGGCACTGAAAAAAGGTGAAGACGCTGGAAGGTAACAAATATGAGGCAACAGCAGCAGTATGGCTGCGGTGGGCATGGTATGTAGAGTCGACAATTAAAAGAGGTATTCCAAAAATAAAAACTGACCTTTATATTGTAGGTGAGGGGGGAAAATATGCCTTTACAAAATAGAAAGGGCCAAAAAAAGAAGGTAGACTCACTTCCCACAACCAAGCACTTAACTGGCTGCTGTATTCAGGTTGTATGTATGTTGTATGTATGCATCTAATGTTAGATTATTTGTGCAATTAAGGCCTCAAAAAATTGTTTAAAACAAAGTGCACGCTTTAGTAGGTAAAAACTTTAATTTTATTTTTCATTTTCGTGTTTCAGGATTATAGTTACAGTAGGTCCAGAAATATTTGAACAGTGACATAAGTTTAGTAATTTTAGCTGTTCACCAAAAAATATTCACAATACAGTTATATAAGCAATGTGGGCTTAAAGTGCAGAATCTCAGTTTCAGCATGGGGATAGTCACACCCTAATTGAAGTAAGGGCTTAGGAATTGCAGCTCTTTAATATGTACCTGCCTTTTTTTAAAGATGCCAAAAGTAATTGGAAAATTATCTTAAAAGCTCTTTGATGGGTTTCACAGGCTATTCACTTGTTAATGCATGATCAATTAAAGTAATAGTCTAGGAGCCAATTCCAGGTATGACATTTTGATTTGGAAGCTGTGCTGTAAACCTGCAACAAATGGTCAAAGGAGCTTTCAATGGAAGAGAAACAGGCAAAAAAAATAAAAAATCCATCAGAGAGATAGCATATTAATGTTCGGAGTTGGGCAAATCGACAGTTTGGCACATTCTGCAAAAAAGTGGGAACTCAAAAAGGCCTGGACATCCACTGAAGACGGCAGAAGAGGATGATTGCAGAATTTTTCCCATGGTGAAGAAAAACCCCTCCATAACATCCTGTACCAGAATGATGGGAAGAAGAAAGTAGGCTCATGATCCAAAGCATACCACATCATCTGTAAAACACGGCGGAGGCAGTGTGATGGCTTGGGCATGCATGACATCCAATAGCACTGGATCACTAGTGTTTATTGATGATGTGACTAAAGACTGAAGCAGCCAAATTAATTTAGAAGTGTACATACACTTTTATTTATGATAAAGTTAATTTGTTAATTAAACCTGAAAGTCTACACTTCAATTTCATCTCAGTTGTTTCATTTTAAATAAAAAATAGTGGCATGCAGAGCTCAAATCATGAATATTTGGTCAGTGTTCAAATATTTATGGAGCTAACTATATGTACCGTAGTTTTCTCTTAAACAAAAATAAAATAGAAAAAAGCCACATGCCTTTACCAAAATGGTGTTCCTTAGCCGGCCCCTATATTGTACAGTATATGCCTGTGATAGCCCCTGATTGGCTGTGCTATACCATTCGTTCTAATTGCTGAAGGTCATTAATGGGAAGCCTGCGCTGAGGCGCCTAACGCCATTGGCCCACTCCATGAGTGTACAGAATGTATGAAATGGCGCTTTGTATTGCATTTAATTTTTTTTTTTTTTTAAATCCTCACTCAAAAAACTAAACATATGAACAGCATGCAATTTTTCCATAGAAATGAATATGAAGAATCTTTTGAGTAAATGTGAGTTATTTTTTCTAGCAGTTTTAGAAGCGGCCCCACTCAAAATATGCTGGAAGAAGATGAAAGGGTGAACATACTCTTATATCAGATCTGGTCCCAGTGCAGCCCTTGGCCACATCCGCCTGTTTGGCTATATCTGTCTGGCTCCAGGACTTGGACAGCCGAAGGGCTGGTAACAATGGAGTACCATACCACGCGCCCACCCCCTGACCAGTGTCTCGAATTCAACCTGCTTCTATCACTGCCTTCTAATGAGGATTCATTTGAAGATTTTTACAGAAGCTGCAGGAAGGTGCTACTGTCATTCACCATGCTTCTATCACCGACTCCTGATGATGTCTCACTTGATAGAAAGACATAGTGGTGATAGTAGCAAAGTGACTGAAGCAAGACCTTGGGTGGCGGCCAATGAAGATGCAGGAACGGCGGGCCTAGATGATGCAGGGGCCACTTCTCTATCATCCCCTGAAACAGTGAAACAGGACATCATCAGGGACATCAGCGACACATCTGTGGTAGGTGCTGCCTTATGTGGGGAGTGATAGAAGCTGTGGAACAGTAATGGCAGGACCATCTTCCTGTGATGATCCATTTGAGACTCCCTTAAAATAAAGCATTCACAGGAAGTAAAATAAAAAAACAGATATAATGATTCGCTGTAAAGGGAGAATGGTTGGGAATTTTATAATGTAGCAAATTACAAAAGCAGTAAGGGGTGAAAGATAGATATTTATAAAATGCACTATAGGTATCAAACCATCCCTTTAAGCCCTGGTGATTCCTGTACAGGAAAAAACAGTACTGGTGAGATCCGTGGTCCGAGTGATTCCCGTATATACACATGTGACATCCGTGTGACATCATTGTGTCCGTTTGCTGTTAGTGTGTCTGTTTCACATCCGTGTGCCATCCATGTGACACGTACTGGCGTCTGTGAAAAACAGTACAGTTCACGCTATCCCAGGCGCCGGTCGCTGAAGCAGATCTGTCACGTTGTGACAGTCTTCAGGAAGGAAGAGGGGCCTCAAACTGTCCCTGGAGCTGGGACCCTAACTAGCCCTGTCCGGGGGGTACTCTTAAAGGTAGAGAGGCCTGAGTCTCCGACCTCACTATGCCCCTGTAAAAACCCTAATATGTCGCCTCCCCCACCCCATGAGGTATGGGACAAAAATGAAAGGTAATTCAGGCACAAAGACAAAACAGGGATAACAGAAATCCTCTATCATACAAAAGCACTAGCCAACAATAGGGAGGAGGAGAGGGACAGGGAGGAATAAATTAAATGGGAAAAGTGAACAGGAGATAAACATACATGTACAACAGCAAACCACAAAACACCACAAAACCAACTTGAACCTTCAGCTACTTAGTGTTAGCACACAGCACAGGAAGACAAATCTCCAATAACAACAATGAACTCCTATTCAGCACAGTGTCTCCTAAGAGCAAGGAAGCAGAGCTTTCACCAGGACAGAGAGGGCCTGGCCAGGTTTTATAGGAAGAGTTAGGGTATGTGCACACAGTGCGGATTTGCCTGGGGATCCGCAGCGGATTGGCCAATGCGGATTTGCCGCAGTTTTCCATCAGGTTTACAGTTCCATGTAAACCTATGGAAAGCCAAATCCGCAGTGCCCATGGTACGGAAAATACCGTGCGGAAAAGCTGCGTTGCATTTTCCGCAGCATGTCAATTCTTTGTACGGATTCCGCAGCATTTTACACCTGCTCCTCAATAGGAATCCGCAGGTGTAAACCACAGGTGAAATCCGCACAAAAAATGCAGGAAATCCACGGTAAAGCGCAGTGGGTTTTACCTTCGGATTTTTCAAAAACGGTGCGGAAAAATCCGCACACGAATCCGCAATGTGAGCACATAGCCTTAAGGACCAGTTCAGAAGCAGCTGAAATGGAGCTGCATGTTTCTGACCAGCATAGAAAGGGTCGTTAACCTCTTCATTACCAAAGGAAACCAAATCAATTTAATATGGGATCCAAATACACAGTCTAAATGGAAGGTCTGTGTTTCACAATGCACAGTGATCTTCTACAATCAGGTCTCCCAGGTTGCCATGAAAAGCTCTCATCATTGTCTCCTGGTCGCACTGAGATCAGATGTTAATAACTCCACTGTTGAGAACTGCACATCTGTTTCTATGGCAGGCTTAGCTACTTTGCCATCTACTGTACATTGCGCCACTGAGTCTTGTGATTGGTGGCAAGGTGATGTCAACAGATCAGCCCATTAACAAATAACAGAGCCGCGGTGGAGACCATAGCTTGACCCAAGGAGGGCTAGTTACAGTTTACTTTCTACCTTTGCAACTTCATGATACTATAACATTTTTAAAAGACAACTCTTTTAAATGGAGTAAAATTACATGAAAAATATTTCTGAAATGTAATATATCCAGTATACTTGACAAGCCTTCTACAATTGTAATTTCCATTTTATTCCGGAAATACAGTATAATTTTTTACATCCTTAACAACTCTCTAGGATTTTGTAGTCACTCTTTTACTTGGCTAATAAAAAGAAATTGGAATGTACAGTAGTTTTGGGATGTCAGCCAAAATCTAGACCTTCAAAGATTTAAAATGTGCCGGCCCTCAATTCATCCCTAATCCTGGCCCAGTTTTCCCAAACCATTACAAAAGAGGCTTACCAAAGCAAAATCTCAGCTGACACATGACTCTAAATAGGCTGGTGTACAGTGTCCAGGGAAAACTATCATACTTCACATTTATGTACAATTCAAAGATCTCAAGCAGTAAAAAGAAGTAACATACAGACTTCGGGCACGTTCCTCTAGGAAATTGGACATTACTTTACAATAGAAACTGAAGAAAAAGCTAAAAAGGTGCCCAGTTGTCTTTTTGAGCATTTTGTCACCATTTTTACTTGTTTTATTTTTTTAATGGATTAAAAAAAAACTTCAGAAAATGTGAATAAAAAATGGGCAATAAATACTGAAAAAAAAAATGGTAACAAAAATGTTGAAAAAGCTCTCAGATGACCAAAAATACTTAAAAAAAAAGCTTCAGGCTTACTAAACTCCAGAGAAAAGGTACAACTCTTGAAGCGTGAAAAACTGATATTTTATTACCTCTATAGAAAGACGCAGTGTGAACATATCCTAAGTATATAGAGCTGTTTTGTAACATCACCTTATGTTCTAGTACGCAAGGCCCACAAGATATGCCTATAAGGACCCTCAAGGAGAACTGGTAATCTCCCTACATTAATGTCATGGCAGTCTCCTTAGAGTGCAATGGAGGGTTGACCAGGGACGTTATAGAGCCAAGTGAGCTGCACTTCATAATCTCAAAAATCCTGAATTCAGCCACATGTATGAGGCCTAAACAGGAGTTTATCTTCCTATAAAAAAGCAATATTTGCAGTAGTAGAGCATACCACGTATTTGCAAACGTACAATAACTGTACATATATAAATATAGCTTTCTAAAATTACGGAATTAAATCTGTTGGTTAATAATTGCTCCTTATTTCTGACTCTTTCAGTATGAGACTCAAATGGGTCCATATTGTAATAGTGTGAATGAGGCGTAAAATTAATATCTATGGTCAGCATTGTGAAAACCAGGAGATGCACAACCTAATGCCTGGGGTCCACATGTGGTAATGCTGTTCTGTGCAGCCCCCAACTATCAGGACACCAGAAGGCTTTACATAGGATAGTTTAGAGACATAGAGAGATGTAGGAAAAGAACCAGGCGAAGCGGCTGCTGAGTTCTGCATAGCACAGGCCGCAGGCAGGACGATTATGATTTACAGATCTTCTCTGTGAATACTTGTGTCATGTTCTGTCCCCCCAAACCCTACAGTGGGCATAACACAGTTTTCTACTTTAAAAGCGTACTTCCATCTGAGACATTTAAGGCATATCCACATAAAATACCATAAAACTCCTATAAATAATATGAATAGGAGTCTTCTGATCACCTCTTCAGCACTCCAAAGATGATAATGGGAGTTAGCCATGCACATATGCAACTCCTTCCATCACAGTTTATGGCAGTTATGAAATGCTTTGGTGTTTCTATAACTTCTATAACCTACAATGGAGAGAAAATAGAGATAATCAATATTTTGCTCTGTCCAGGCCTGGTATCGAGACTGGTTCTCTATGGTAGTCTATCTTCACTTCTGTGCCGGACAACCTTGATCTGGTATCCTGGGAACATCTGTAACTTTGTAGGCCCTCTGACGTCATGACATCACGAGGCCTAGTCACTAGGCGAGCGTGAATTGACTTCCTCCTCTTTAAGAGAGACACACATTTGCCCGGCCTCCATTTTCCTGGAATTCCAAACAGAGGACCAGGGGACCCAACTTCTACAGATAGCGAAGAAACCACCTAAATACTTTTATAACATATGATACCAATCTATCCTACCATATTGCAAATGGCAATATCCATATATGTTTTTTTTCTGATCCTAGGGGTGGTATAATGTGACAATGTGTTGTGCATCCCTGACATATTAAGTACTAGGCTACAACATGGGACTGACCCTGGAGAATGAGGACAATTAGTACCTACATCTATATTTAAATATTTGTAATAGCAGTTTTATTGCTCATGAACCATTTTTAATTTCCTATTTTGTAACATGAGAAGACCTCATGGAAATATCACATGGAGACAGGGATATAATAACACACTGCTATGTAGTCATGCTAGCCTAATCCCCAGAGGCAAAGTACAATGACATTGCTTTTTACTTTAAGCTTCCATTACCTTATTCCCTTGGTGACAAGACTAAACACTGCGTGGCGCAATACAAGCTAGCCATGTTATGATACGGCACATCTACAATATTTCAGGGTATCACTAGACAGAGCATGTAAAAATTGGAAAAAGAGAGAACTAAGACTGTAGACTAAAAGTAATTGGCAAAATACTCATCTGGCTGATAAAATTAGTAAGAATAGGAAATTACTGTAATTTACTGTCCAAAGAGACTGGATAACAACAACTTTAAAATCTATAATGCAAAAGAATACAAATTATAATTTTTCTTTTATTTCAAATGGGCTTATTACTTACAGTATATTAAACTGGGCTAAGCCATATCCATTCAAACAAAATACACCATATTGTGATTATGGCCATTTCTCAAAACTATAAAAAATACACATAAATAACCATATAAATTTAGGCTTGGGCTACAAAGTGACTATGAATGTGACACAGCTCGTACGGCCATAGAGAACTCTCTTTAACTGCTACATCACAGAACAATGTAAGTACATGGGTCTGCAATGCGACCCATAGTGTACTGAGGAAAGTATTGGTTGGATTTTTTGCGACTTGCTTGTCAAGGTAGGTAAAGAGTCGCAATGCAACCCCATTCATTTGCATTGTGCTGCAATGTAGCAGCTACACATAGCTATCCTTGACAATACGAAATGTGCCACGGACAAAGTTGCTGTGTAGACCAAAGGTTCTTCAAGAATGTAATATAATGGCCCCTGCCAAGTAACTCAAACAGCAACCCATCCATGCCCATGTGTCTGGAGGGGTTGCAGTCTTAAGAAACACAGCTCCTGAGACCTGTTTCTCAATGAGATAAGAACAGTATTGTAAGCACACAGGAATCGAGAAGGGCTGTGATATCAGAAGAAATATATTTTCTTGGTTGGTTGAACACAAAGGATTTTTTCTCTAGGCTGAGTCCTTTGTGCACAGTCAGTCGAGAAGATTTATCTCCTCTCCTGTTACAGCCCTTCTCCATCACTTCACCAGTATGTGTGTTTACAATACAATTTATCTGTCAGTTGAGACAGAGGTCTCAAGAACGTGCCTCTTGAGAATACAAACCAGTTTGAATTATGTGACGGGCATTTTATCACATTCTTGGAGAACCCTTTTATGGTGTGGGCATCTGTTTAATGTCTTTCTATCTGATACTTATGGCCTAAATTTTTAAAGATTCTATTACCTCTGTGTGGCCTAATAGAGTACATACAGTGCCTTGCAAAAGTATTCGGCTCCCTGGAACTTTTCAACCGTTTCCCACATATAATGCTTCAAACATAAAGATACCAAATGTAAATTTTTTGTGAAGAATCAACAATAAGTGGAACACAATTGTGAAGTTGAATGAAATTTATTGGTTATTTTAAATTTTTGTGGAAATTCAAAAACTGAAAAGTGGGGCGTGCAATATTATTGTGCATCCTGAAAAAACCACATCACTAGTTTTAAGAGAGTCCTGTATTTCAGCTGATGTTATTTGTGAGTTTTTCTTTGCATCCCAAACAATTTTCCTGGCAGATGTGGATGACATTTTTGTTGGTGTACCTGACCATGGTTTTCTTTTTTACAGTGCCCCTGATTGTCCATTTGTTATTCATAGTTTGAAAGTTTTGGTGCTGTCATTCATATTCTCTGAAAAAAGTCCAAGAAAGCAAAAATTCTGCTGGCGTATGTAAACTTTTGAGCACAACTGTAGAAAGGGAGTATCTAAAACAGAGAAAGTCTTATATTATGTCCATCATTTGTCTTTCATTTCATTGATGATGAAAGAGATATACAAACACTGATCAGCCTTGATATGAAACCACTGACATGTGAACTAGATAACACTGATCAATGTGTTATAATGGTACCTGTCAAGGTGTTGGATACAATAAGCAGCAAGTGAGCAGTCAGTTCTTATATAAAGTGGTTCAATTGTAGTTTATGTATTGGATGAAGGAAAAACAGGCAGATGTAACAATGTAACAGAGTTGATCATAAGGGGCAAATTGTGATTTAAATATGACTGGGTCAGCGCCTCTACAAAACAGTAAGTCTTGTGAGGTGCTTTTAGAATAGAGTGATTAGTACCTACTTAAAGTGATACACAAGGTGAACCAGCAATATAAAAAGGAGTGCACAAGGCAAATTGATGCCTAAGGGAGCAAAGGAACAACAGTAGCACAAATTACTTTAACAGTTAATGTTGGCTTACACAGAAATCTGTCCAAACACCTCTAACGGAATATGAGCATCAGAATGGATCCAGGAAGCCATGAAAAAAGATGACTTTGTCAAATGAATAATGTTTTCTTCTACATTATGTGGACTCTGCATCTGCATCACTAATCTGGTGATGAGACGATACTAGGATAAATATGGGGAGAACGCAAATCAGATGAGGCAGTGTGATGCCCTGGGCAAAGTTCTGCTGGGAAACCTTAAGTGCCAGAATTCATGTAGATCTTACTTTGAAACAGAAAATCTACCTAAACAATTTTGCAGTAAATTACATCCCTTCATTATTATTATTATTATTATTATTATTATTATTATTATTTATTATCATAGCACCATTTATTCCATGGCGCTTTTCATGACAATGGTATTAGATAACTCTAAGGGAAGAGTCCCTTTTAAGAAGTACAATAATAATCTATGCTATGTTGCAAATTTTGTTTGAGTGTTCAGCAATGACTTGAGGAACATGACAAAGAGTTCAAGGTGTTGACTTGGCCTAATGTTCCCCAATCAAGCATCTGTGGCATGTGCTAGAAAAACAAGTTAATCAAAGGACACCCAGTGCTGCAACAGGATCTTCTTGGAGTGAAATACTATAGGATAATGACAGAGGTATTGGGGAGTTTATGCCTTAACAGGTCAGAGCTGATTTGGTGGCCCAAGGAGATCAAGAGAACATTAGAAAGGTGGTCTTTATATTAAGATTAATCAGTAGATATGTTTTATACAGTAATATACTGATTATTGTTCTGGCTCTGGGCACAGCTGAAGGCATCCTGAAAAGAAAAGACTGGTGACTGAGAAGTCACCTGGAGTTTCTTCTGATGACAAAACTCTAATAAGTTACACAAAAACAGCGCCGGGAAACCTGAACGTGACACTGCTAGGAAAGTTACTGTAAATGTTAGCATATATTACCTGACATGGAATAAACCTGTTTAGTTCACCCCGAGGCGAAGTGAAAAGACTGAAGCCAATTCAGCTGCTGGGTGTAAAGTCTGTGGGATTTGATCTCCAGATTCTGTGAAGCAGAATGGAATGTCTGATTGTATTGTTTTCCTTGTCACACTGGAGGCTGGAACAGGAAACAAACATCCAGCAGCAAAAACCTGTATTCTTCACTGCTCATGGGCACGGGGTTGTTAAATGGGTTCTATGTCTTTGCATAAAGAGAACTCATGTAAGATATCTGGTATATATGTAGCACTCAAACGTAAAATCTATTTCTACTCCAGAGATCAAATCAGAAAATGAAGGGGGGCATCACACACAGTGGGGCATAGTTATCAAAACTATCTAAAACTCTTAGATCGTGCAAAATTAGACTCGGCAGACTTAGAACACTGGCACAACAAGTTGTACAGTTACGTCCTATTACGTCCTAATGCGAGTTCACAAGATGAACCTACTTTTTTCTCGGCAAATGATGGTGATATTCAGCAATCATCTGCCTTTAACACCCGTGTTAGTCTCTGACAGCAGCATTTACAGCGCGCTAGCAGGGAGCCTGCAAACTGTCAGCAATGAGAATCTGAGCAATAGGACCTCAATTTATTGCTCACATGAGGATGCCATGACACTCATCTGAGTCCTCCTTTGTTTTTTATTGAGAATTTCAGATATCCAAGTCTGTCACTAAGTTTTTCCTTAAAAGTCGATAAGAGTGCATATCCATGTGCTTTATACTCCCACTGACGGAACCAAGAAAACCCGACAACGAGTTTATAGATCACATAACGATAAAAACAGCACAACACCCTGAAGAGTTCTGTTGCCCTTTGTTTTAGTGATTTGTACAGGTCCTAACTCATGGAACTGGCTTGTCCGGCTGTACTCAGCCTCTGCCTTCATCGACCAATTCTCCACCTTGCTTCTTCACTTTCTCTCTGCTGATATCCCCACCATCATCATGGGTGACTTTAATATCCCTACTGACACCCGCCAGCCAGCAGCCTCCAAGCTCCTGGCCCTTACTTCATCCTTTGGACTCACTCAGTGGTCCTCCACAGCCACCCACACAGACGGACATACACTAGACCTCTTCTTCACCTGCATCTGTTCCTTATCTAATCTCACAACCTCTCCATTCCCCCTATCTGACCATCATCTACTCACCTTCTCATCCTTGTCCTCCTCACCTGTCCTCCATGTCCAGCCATTACCACATCCTTGCAGAAACCTCGCACACCTAGACATTCACAGACTCTCAGACTCTAATCCACCCCTGTCCTCCATATCTTCACTCCACGACACGGGCAGCACCACCGCTTTCTATAACACCATCCTCACATCAGCCATAGACTCAGTCACTCCTCTCATGCATGGCAAAGTTTGACAAATCAATAGGCAACCCTGGCATAACAATCTCACCAAAAAACTTCGACAAGCATCTAGGGACGCAAAGCAGTGTTGGAAGAAAACACGCCTGCCAGACAACTTCACTGCTTTCAAACAAGCTACACTTGCCTTCAAATTAGCCCTCACCTCTGCTAAACAGACTTATTTCACAAACCTTGTATCTTCATTATCCTACAACCCAAAACAACTGTTCAGCACATTTAACTCTTTCCTCCGCCCACCACTGCCACCTCCAACTCCCCTCATCTTTTCCGAGGACTTTGCCACCTACTTCAAAAACAAGATCAACCAAACAAGGCAAACCGTTACTGTTCCATCACCCTAACCACTCCATATACCAGACCTCTGCCCTTCCCTAATAACCTCCCTCTCCAACATCACTGTAAGAAGAGCTTACTCACCTTTCCAAATCACACCTCACCACCTGTGCACTTGACCTCATCCCTTCCCACCTGCTCCCCAACCTCACTAACATGCTCATTCCAGACCTAACCCATCTCTTCAACCTATCGCTATCTTCTAGTACCTTCCTCTCTGCCTTCAAACATGCCACCATCACACCCATCCTCAAAAAAACTAACCTTGACCCAACTGCTATGCCCAGCTATCGCCCCATATCACTGCTCCCATTTGCTTCAAAACTCCTTGAGCAGCATGTCCATGCTCAACTTCCCTCCCACCTCTTATCTAACTCTCTCCTTGACAAACTCCAATCTGGCTTCTGCCCCCACCACTCCACCGAAACTGCCCTGACAGAAATTACTAATGACTTACTCACAGCCAAAGCTAACAGGCAGTTCTCCATCCTCCTCCTTCTCGACTTGTCCTCTGCCTTCGATACAGTCGACCACTGCCTACTGCTACAGATTCTTCCCTTGGCATCAAAGACCTTGCCCTGTCCTGGATTGCCTCATACCTTTCCGACCGCACATTTAGCGTTTCCCACTCCCACACTACCTCCTCATCCCGCCCTCTCTCTGTTGGAGTCCCTCAAGGCTCTGTCCTAGGGCCCCTACTTTTTCCATCTATACCCTTGGCCTAGGACAACTCATAAAGTCCCATGGCTTCCTGTACCACCTGAATGCGGACGACACTCAGATCTACCTCTCTGGCCCAGATATCACCTCTCTGCTGTCCAGAATCCCAGAGTGTCTGTCAGCCATATCCCCCTTCTTCACTGCTCGTTTCCTAAAACTCAATGCAGACAAAACCGAACGCATCATCTTTCCCCATCTCGCGTATCCGCACTAACCTGATCTATCTATTATGGTAAACGGCATAACGCTCTCTCCCGCAACTGAAATCCGCTGCCTTGGGGTAACTCTCAACTCTGCCCTGTCCTTCAAACTGCACGTCCAAACTCTTGCCACCTTCTGTCACCTCCAACTCAAAAATATTGCCAGAATCCATCCCTTCCTCAGCCCACAATCTATCAAAACTCTTGTGCATACCCTCATCTCCTGCCTCGATTACTGCAACACCCTCCTCTGTGGCCTGCCCACTACCTCTCTTGCACCACTCCAGTCTGTCCTCAACTCTGCTGCCTGGCTAATCCACCTCTCTCCTCGCTACTCCCCTGCTTCTTCCCTCTGCAAATCCCTCCACTGGCTCCCAATTCCCCAACGAATCCAGTTCAAACTACTAACACTGATGTACAAAGCCATCCACAAGCTGTCCCCTCCCTATATCTCTGAACTAATCTCTGAATATCTTCCCTCACGTAATCTCCGATCCTCCCAAGACCTCCTACTTTCCTCCACACTTATTCGTTCCTCACACAACTGCCTCCAAGATTTCTCCTGAATATCCCAAATCCTCTGGAATTCCACACCTCAACACGTCCGATTATCCACCACCCTCTGAACCTTCAGATGGAACCTGAAAACCCATCTCTTCAGGAAAGCCTACAGCCTGCAATAACCATTCTGCCGCCTCACCACCATCCGAGCTGCTGCCTCACCACCTCCCGAGCTGCCGCCTCACCACCACCAGAGCTGCCACCTCACGACCACCAGAGCTGTCGCCTCACCACTACCAGAGCTGCCGCCTCACCACCACCAGAGCTGCCGCACCCCCGACGTTCTGTCTCATCCCCATTTCCCCATAGAATGTAAGTCCGCAAGGACAGGGTCTTCTCCCCTCTGTATCAGTCTGTCATTGTAAATTTGTTTACTGTAAACGATATCTATAACTCTGTACGTAACCCCTTTCTCATGTACAGCACCATGGAATTAATGGTGCTATATAAATAATAATAATAATAATAATAATAATAATATCAGTAAGCTAAGGTCATAATAAATAATAAAGATTTTTAGAATGTTATGTCTGTTTTATTTTTAAAGTGATCAAGATTTATTTTCATAAGACCTTGTCTCCCCTTTAGTGAGGTTTTTAACCAACACTAAAACACTGCCATCCTACTGATCATACAGCTACATCCTTCATAGTAACTGCATTGCTAAAAAGCAGGTTCTTGTAGTTTTCTTATTGAGTGGCAATGACGTGTTAATAGGACAGAAGAAACATTATGACACCGATCCACACCCATTGTGTAATTAAAGCAGACAAAACCGAGCGTAATATGACTTCAACACCTGTATGCTATAGATCTGTAACCTGCCCTTACCAATCCTTTATTGAATCTAGGGAGGGTAGTAAAAGGAATTAAGTGAGATATGTGACATGCCAGTTTATGCTACTGAATGAATTCTGAGAGTAAAACTTTCGTAGCTACTTGAGAGAGGGTTCATAGGTCATAGGTGACTAAGGGCACTGACATGCCAGAAATGTGTCAGTTGTTTTTAACCTTCACCTTTTTATGTTTAGAAAATTAAATAAAGTATTTTCTTACAACATCTGGATGGCTGTGCTCACACACTCCTCTTTCCTTCCTTGTGCCCTTACTGGCAAGCCTAGCAGTGGAGTACTTTGATGCACGTGATGCAGAACTGTCTTTCATACAAATCATGGTCTTCTTGAAAGATTCAGACTTTTCCTATACCATTAATCAATGAAAATGTCTTCTAAATACTGACAGTAGGTTTAGGAGATGATTTTGAGTCAGTCTTCAAAAAGGTCAAAATAATCTCAACTTTAAAGGGAACCTGTCACCCCGAAAATCGTGGGTGAGGTAAGCCCACCGGCATCAGGGGCTTATCTACAGCATTCTGTAATGCTGTAGATAAGCCCCCGATGTTACCTGAAAGAGGAGAAAAAGACGTTAGATTATACTCACCCAGGGGCGGTCCCGCTGCTGGCCAGGTCGGATGGGTGTCTCTGGTCCGCTGCGGCGCCTCCCATCTTCATTACAAGATGTCCTCTTCTGGTCTTCAGCCCCGGCTCCGGCGCAGGAGTACTTTGCTCTGCCCTCTTGAGGGCAGAGGATAGTACTGCAGTGCGCAGGCGCCGGAAAGGTCAGAGGCCCGGCGCCTGCGCACTGCAGTACTTTGTCTGCCCTCAACAGGGCAGAGCAAAGTACGCCTGCGCCGGAGCCGTGGCTGAAGACCAGAAGAGGACGTCTTGTAACGAAGATGGGAGGAGCCGCAGCGGACCGGAGACACCCATCCGACCTGACCAGCAGCGGGACCGTTCCTGGGTGAGTATAATCTAACGTCTTTTTCTCCTCTTTCAGGTAACATCGGGGGCTTATCTACAGCATTACAGAATGCTGTAGATAAGCCCCTGATGCCGGTGGGCTTACCTCACCCACAATTTTCGGGGTGACAGGTTCCCTTTAATAATAACAGCCCATAGCAGTACCCCACCGTCATCTTGCTGGGGTCTGAGTCGAAGTGGAGGTCTGTGGCCATTACTTATCCAATCACGGGTTCATCAATCTGGCCTGTCAAGAGTGACTCTCATTTCGTTAATCCATAAAACTTTTTTTACAAATGTCTTCAAATATTTCTTGGCCCAGTCTAGATGTTTTAACTTTTGTGTCTTGTTCAGTGGTTGTCGGTTTCAGCCTTCCTTACCTTGGCCATGTCTCTGAGCATTGAACACCTTGTACTTCTGGGCACACCAGGAAGGTTCAAGTTCTGGAATATGACAGCACTGGGGGATAATGGGTTCCTGGTCGCTTCACGTTTGATTCCTCTCAAATCTATGGCAGTTGATGTGCATCTTTTTTTCGCAACATGTTTTCGTTTTGACTATTTGCAACAAAACTTTTGATTGTTCTGTGATCACGACCCAACAACTCAGCAATTTGAAGAGTGCTGCACCCTCCGGAGAGACGTTTAACAATTTTTGACTTTTCAGAGTCAGTTAAATCTCTTTTTGGCCTATTGGGCCTGAGGGAAACCAGCTGCCTAATAATTATGCACCCCTGATAAAAGTTGTTGATATCCTTAGGCCTTACCCTCCCTCATTACACAAATACACATCACCTGATCTGCTTTATCCAATAAGCATTCAAGTTTATACAGCTTGGCACTGGAAAATCTGCAGAACAATGATGATAAGGTCAAAATACTCACTTGCCTAATAATTGTGCAAACAGAGCATATGCTTGGTTTGACATGTGAATTTGGGTTGACAGACTCCCTTCGAGCTTGAGTCAATGTATTGTTCATGTAATACAGTACAGGACAAGAGCTTTTGACTGAAAACATTTTTTTTTGTTACCTATGCTCTAAGACATGTGGATACTAAGCAAAGGATCTCGTAATCAGATAAAAGAAATAAAATAATATTTTTAAAAGCAAGGCTGATTTTCCGAAACATGCAAGGTCATTCTTATCTCATAGGAAATGCATTACATTCATCAGTGTGGCTTCTGATTGGATGATGTTACACTAGATGCTTTAACTTAACAGAAAAACATCTCTCACAAATTGACAATAGCTTAAATTTCCAGAAGATAATCTGACCCAGTGCAATTTGCTTACATTACACTAAACACACTACCAGGGACAATTAGTAATGAAACCCCTAAGGAACACACAACATGAATGCAGGTACTTCTCACAATACATAGAAAACATTAAAAATAGTTTGACGAAAACAGTGAGCAACATACATTCGCATTGTGAGCACCTGTCCTTCTACATTTGATTTCTATGTGAAACCTAATGTAGAAAACTGATGATGTACGGAGACTGATTTGCATCCATGTTTACATAGCCATTGCCAAGTGTCCTTTGTTAGGCATTCTATATTGTTATTTTCATAACACAAATTGTGGCATAGATTTATTTAAAGAGTGTTTATCAGTAGCTCTGACATCTCAAAAATGACCACAGCGCTTCAAAATGGCATCCAGCCAGACCACTAGAGCTATCACTCAAGAGGAGAGGGAACAGTAAGTGCAGAAAGCCCAGGACTCTGCACATGAAGTGATTCCCGATGGGGCACTTGATCACGCAAGTAGCATGGTCATCAACCTAGATATGTTTAAGCCTTACCCCTCACCAATACCCATACATGTCTGTTTATGTAGAGCTTTGCTTGTCTCATATTATTGTAGAAGGATTTTGGAAAACTGCAAAGCTTCCCTGATCTCACAGGACATGATCCGATCCATTCCTTGGCAATAAATATTCAGATCATGAATGGAGCCATAATACAGTTTGGAACAGGATTTCTGATCTCACAAGGAGGGATATAATCCCATCATTGTCACTAAATATACACTCATGCCAAAGTGATGCAAAAACAGAACTGCCCACATACTCCGATCATCGTCCATCCACATCATCAATACCGAAGACAGCTATAGTGGCCCATAACACAGCCATCAAACTCCCCTTATAAAAGAGGTAGCAATGCTACTCACTTGGGAGCGATCTGAGGTATTATAGGAACCATTTTTATTTAAAGTCCGGCTGGTTTATTTCAGTCCTCATAAACCACATCACAGGAAACTCAAATACAGCCCTTTTCCAGCACAAAGTAAATGAGAAAGCAACAAGTCCATACAACTGTGCTGGTTATCCCGCCTAGCTTAGGTTCCAGCTTTTTAGCAAAGGCATTCAATCCAGGAGTTCTGCACACCTTCATATACAAAGCCAAGTGTGAGACAAACAGCTCTCAATTTACAAAGTGAACCACACCCAGGGGTGGAGATATGGTGAGCAGCCATCTCTCCCAACTTTTCAGCTTCTCACAATCAATATGTCATGGCTGATTAACTCATTTCAGTCCTGTATGTACTAAAGCATTACTCCAGGTTTAGCTCCCATCTACTAGGTGTCCAATAGCCATCTTACATAAAGTAGATCAATCCAGGGGTAACATCCTACATTCTTGTCATATGAAACCTTGAGAATATTAATTTGTTGTGAGTCAATACTGATGTGAAACAGGCATGATAAGAAGTTAGCCACATAGGGCAACAATGCAAA